>NC_060140.1:906197116-910997116 GCF_021461385.2 Schistocerca piceifrons | reverse complement strand
AACCTGAGGACATCACACAGATCCATGCCCGAGGCAGGATTCGAACCTGCGACCGTAGCAGCAGCGCGGTTCCAGACTGAAGCGCCTAGAACAGCTCAGCCACAGGGGCCGGCTTCTCAACAAGAAAATATCTTTCAGAGATGAGAAGTTGAAGATTATTCATTATTTTGGAGAATTGGTTCAACGGGGTTTCCCGTCAGTCTGCCTTCGGCAGGGCAACAGAGCGGACACGTCCACATTTTTCGCGTGCGGAGCGCAAGCTCGCGTTGTTTACATTCTGACGGCCCTTACGTAAGTGCCGGCTTACCGTCTACGATACACGGCGAACCATTACAGTAAGTCTACTCTCCGACTTACTTTCTCTAATAATTATGCCCGACCCAAAGCACTCGAGGTGGACTGTTTTCTGCGAGAGGAAGTGAAAATCCCGGCGACCGATATTATCGGGATACATTTGTCGATCGTGATGAGCACGGTATATGTTAAAATCACTAACGACGCGGCTTGCGAAGGCATCCTTCGTGAGACCAAACAGGGGCTCCGCGTCTGTCATGCTGATGGCAATGTGGGGGCGGTAACTGTCGACCACGCGGTCTTAGGAATGCGCACGATACGCATTTTCGAATTGCCATTCGTACTTCCTGCTCAGAAGTCGTCGCGGCACTCCGACCATACGGCACACTCTACGGCCATACTGCGGAGAGGTGGACACAGTTTCGGACATACCTTGTCCTAAACGGCGTCCGGCAGGTCACCAGTGATCTCCGAAGCCATGTCCCGTCATACTTACAGATAGGCGGATGTCTTGCAATCTTTATATATGATGGTAAGCCTCGGACCTGTTCCGGGTGCGGCCAAGAAGACCACATCACACGCTCACAACGATTAAACAGTCGAAATAATACAGTGCACAAACAATCATTGTGTGTAAAAACGCTTTCGGACTATTATTAAGAAATTCTACCTTGACATATCAGCGAACTCTTCCCTACAGAGTTCCAAGGCCGGATGATGGCTGGATGCATTCTTCCTAGTGATCCTAACAGGACATCTCGTCCCACATGCGAGATGCATCTGGCCACAACGTGTTTACCTAGCCACCGTGGCTGACATGGCTTTCACAGCTGCGGATCCAGTACCGAGCGAGATGTTTGCGTAGCGGCTCGCCCTCACAGGGGCAGCTAAAAGATTGTTCCTGTTATACTGACGTCACATGTCTATATAAATAAGAGACAAGTCTCCCTTCGGGAAATCGTAAAGTGTCGCAGGAATAATTAGCGGTCGCTTTTGTTGTTGCAGAAGCTTTTGTGCTGTCACAGCTTGTCTACATGGAAATTCTTGTCCCAACAGAACCTGTTTATTAAAATAGCCCAGAATAACACAGATTGCATTGTTCCTGGTGGTGCTAACGGTGCAGCCTGTCCGTCCCAGATACCATAACATTCTGCTTTCAACAAACGTCTCCGAAAGGGTAAACTTTCTCACTGCCAAAATCCTTCATCATGTCTGTGCATGCTTGCGAAAAGACCGTTAATCATAAAATCATTCTTGTTGTTTGGAAAGAGAGCACTGCCTAAGCAAAGGTGGAAAAATCAAAGCAATTACGCAAACAGATTTCGAAGCACTGTGCTGCAAAAGAGGAAAATGGCTGGAATTTTCGGTCCTACAGCTGCTGGTCTGCATATATCCTAATGTCACAATGGCAGATGAGGGACAGCGTTCCACCAGAGATGGATTGTCTGATTCCACTTGCCTTTGAACACTTGAAGAAAGAAGACATCACTTACTCTCAGAATATTCTGTAGATACCTTGCCCTCATCATGTTCAAACTGGTCTGTAGACGTTACTATGTCCCAGCACAAAGGATGCCTTGTGCATGAATGGAGCATTCTGATTGGTGCTTACTGAATTTATCTGCCAAATTACCGATGCTGCCGGTGTGAGAGCACTGCCCACCTTTTTTTCTGGCAAAACTAGTTGGCACAGATCGCCATATTGCACTGATAGTTAAACCCTGCAAAAGTGGTCTACAGGTCGTCAAATACGTAAACACACTTCCTCAATTACACTGTTCTGCCACTAACGACGAAAGCTTGAATATTTCAGCATGAAACTGATCTCCAACCCGGCGATATATCACCACATACCATACCGATGTTGTAAACACACAGTTCATATCTTGCTCGATACAAAATCATCACTTCTGCATCCTGCATATAGCTATAGACCATCAGACACTTGTACATATACTGCAGACACAGACAGCATAAACACGTGGACCGTACATAGTCCTCATAGCACTAAATACACTACTGGCCATTAAAATTTCTACACCACGACGGGAAGAAGATGCTGTGATATGCGAATGATTAGCTTTTCGGAGCATTCACACAAGGTTAGCGACACCTACAAAGTGCTGACATGAGGAAAGTTTCCAACCGATTTCTCATACACAAAGAGCAGTTGACCGGCGTTGCCTGGTGAAACGTTACTATGATGCCTCCTGTAAGGAGGAGAAATGCGTACCATCACGTTTCCGACTTTGATAAAGGTCGTATTGTAGCCTGTCGCGATTGCGGTTTATCGTATCGCGAGATTGCTATTCGCGTTGGTCGAATTACAATGATTGTTAGCAGAATATGGAATCGGTGGGTTCAGGAGAGTAATACGGAACGCCGTGCTGGATCCCAACGGCCTCGTATCACTAGCAGTCGAGATGAAAGGCATCTTATGCGCATGGCTGTAACGGATCGTGCAGTCCCGTCTCGATCCCTGAGTCAACAAATGCAGCATAATGCACGCGACCGCATGTCGCAGGTCCTGAACGGGCCTTTCTGGATACAGAAAATGTTCGACTGCTGCCCTGGCCAGCACATTCTCCAGATCTCTCACCAATTGAAAACGTCTGGTCAATGGTGGCTGAGCAACTGGCTCGTCACAATACGCCAGTCACTGCTCTTGATGATCTGTGGTATCGTGTTGAAGATGCATGGGCAGCTGTACCTGTACACGCCATCCAAGCTCTGTTTGACCTAATGCCCAGGCGTATCAAGGCCGTTATTACGGCCAGAGGTGGTTGTTCTGGGTATTGATTTCTCAGGATCTATGCACCCAAATTGCATGAAAATATAATCACATGTCAGTTCTAGTGTATTATATTTGTTCAATGAATACCCGTTTATCATCTGCATTTCTTCTTGGTGTAGCAATTTTGATGGCCAGTAGTGTATTTTCCACAAGATCGGTAGGTCACAAGTCATCTGCTACTGCACATACACTGGTCTGACGCATAACCACAGCACCCTCAGAAGATGAGGTCAGTCTTCGAAGTGTTGTACAAAGGTTGGGTTGGTTCCCCTTGGCATAAATGCGTCACTGGTTCTGGCCCTACCATGCTTGCTTGCTCGCTTTGTACACACATCTCCAGACTCTGGGATTACAAAAACATATGTATTTTCACATGGTTTACCAGAATATCATACCATTTTCGCGATACTTCAAGATATCAAGCACGTAGCAGTCGCTTGCGCAGTGTAATTCTGAAGATATAGATTGGAATTTATTACTCTAGAAACCCAGAACTTTAGCGAGGTGGAGGGTGCTGTAAACCACTGAGTAACTAGAAACGTATCTCGTCTGTTAAGACCTTTACATGAAAACTCGAAAAAAAAATAGAGGAAATTGATATTTCCACTCGTGAATTCTGATGTTGGTGTTATAACACATTCCAAATCGTCCTTTCGATTTGACGACATTCGACAATGAACGAAGTATCGGAAATACGACCTGCTGACTGTTGTGGAAATAGAAATATCTGTACCATTCTATTGACTTGACATACTTATCCAAGTAAAAAAAAAAATCTTACATTCCCTTTGCTATCGCAGTATTCCACACCAAATCCATACCATCCTCACGAATGGACATTTATTTCCAAAGACGTGAATGACATGGACATAGGTGGTGTATCTGTCCAGATACCCTACTAGGGTATTCAAAAACTGTCTTGATTAATACTTTTACTTTGGTGTTGCACGCGGTCGGTCATCAGCATCACAACCCATGTCACACATAAAAAACAAAAAATTATAGCAAAAATTACAAAGTAATATCAAGATTACATAAACGTATAACGTGTGATGCTACACACACCAAAGTATTGTTATAGAGTAAAAAATTCGTAATGATAAACTATATTTTTATGCGTTGGAGTAATAGATACATATGCCTGCCGTGAGGCTAGATTATTCTGAGTGTTGTGGTAACTCATGTGCATTTTTTTGTGTAATTCCACACACATATTTGGTTTTCTGAAACTCATGGTTGTGTGTTAATAACAGGCGACAAACTCACACAAAATTGTGATTTGGTGCGCTCAGGTCTTCACAGGTAGTTGGTACATGATAAAATACATTCCTGTCGTTCATAATGTGTGGTTTGTAAGATAACTATTTTTGGTTTACCTAGTCATTTTATTCTGAATGGTGCATCGCCCCTCTGAATGACTTACACTGTTCGTGATATCAATTAATTATCCTCAAAAAAGAAACTGTCTTGCGCATGTACTGCACCGAGTGGCTTTCAAACACACTACGAAGAGACCATACGTTACACTAGCAGGAATCTAGCTCAACAGCTCAGATCCTCTTAGATACCCATCCACTGTATGGACACAATATGAACTCCAGCGAAAACACAACATCCGCAAATATGCAGCTCGGGCATGGCCAATCACAGCAACGCAAACGAGAATCAATGAAGCTAACAACAAGTGAATAGATAGTAAGCAACATGAACACTCCAAACTTGGAGTAGGATGATAAAAAGTATTCCGACACTATCAGACAAATAGGAGTGACAGTGACATGAAGCACACCTCCACCTAACCTTGCCACTTAATTTTACCACAAAAATTGCTCCGTAGAGTCTGCACCACATTCTCCCGTCTTGTTTCTCAAAGCAGCGATCTTAAAACAACCAAGCAAGACTTTTGAGCTGAATGATATCACAATAATTACTGCAACCCTCAGATGACACAAGCTGCAAGTGAAAGGCAGCCACCTAGGTTAGATTCTTATTTAGCAAAAATCTAAGCCTAAGCAAAGTAATCATATCATAATTTGAATCCACAGCACTTCTCTCTGTTAATGACGGAACAGGTGTCTATTATGGTATATAAATGCTGGATTCGGAGGCTGTATTTACAATTTTGATCGGCTGTTGCCTCCTATCTGGTTCTCTCTGGTCCCATTCGAAACACTAAATGTTACTCCGTCCGTGAAAGTTAATCCAGTTGCTCCTTGTCTCCAATGGCGGTACCTCTGCTTGCTGTTGCCCATGGCTGTGCCCCCCTCCCCCCCCCCCCCCCCCCCCGATTCACCGTTTCTGTTATCACACGTCCACAGACAAATTCGAGTTTGTATCCTAACAGACAATGTAACACCCCACCCATCACTTATCTGGTTTTGGCGTGTGTTCATCCCAGCTAACTGACTAACAAATCGACAGAGAGTGCAAAACTGCCACAATATCGGATAACACAAAGAAAGTAATAAGGCCCTATGACTCCTGATTGAACTGCGGTGGCAGTGTTGTCATTAATTGATTCAGAATGGATCCCTTTTAATTAAAAAGGGGTGCACATTGATGTTATATTCAGCTATTGAACACCAGATGCAAATGTTGAACATAAAGTTAATTAAGAAAGTGACTTGGGATTTCAACCACTTGACTGAAAAGAGATGCAGTCGATTAGCACAAATTAATTTTAACTCACGACCTTCAAGCATCACATTACATGACTCTCCTAACAGGCAGTGGGAATAAATTGCGTTTATGTGGAGTAAAGCGCGATAAATCAAAATTAATTCCTATCGACTGACTCAGGCATAATGCGAAGTGCGAGAAAAATTCTACAATACACAGCCCATCAAACCCTCGTGGAAACTTTGCCGACGTGATCCAACAAATTAATCAGTGGCCTAACTCAAGCCAGAACGGGCGCAATATCACCGAATTCAGCGTGGCGGAGCGGCGTCATTGTGAGGATGTCGGCTGGCCTCGTGGTGCTGCAAGGCTGCGCTCGTCTATTCACTCCTAGCTATCTTGCTCAGTACATAGCTGAACCAAAACTTTCTATCTCCAAGCTCAATCGTTCCATTTGCTAAGTCCTAAACTGCAGAGATGCTCAATCTTTCTCAGGCAAGCTGAGTAAAGAACACCACGTCCGCACTCTAGGCAAGCTGGGAACGGAAGACCACTACAGAGACTTCTCCCAGTCTGCTCTTCGCCTCAGTTTCCCCTCCAGCAAAATCACTTACGCCAATTGCAGCGCAAGTCGCGTTAATTATTGGTCGCTTCCCAGCGCTGACCAATGCCTGCTCTGGGGAGTTAACAAATTCCCACAAAATTTCCCTTCCTCTCAACTTCTGCTACTTAGTTCCTCCCAGACCACCCATCAAGGTTAGCATCTGCATAAAACACCAATTTTTCCGAAATCCTGACTCCCAGGAGAGTACTTCAAATTCCTTGGTCCTACGTTTCCATCGGAGGCTGGCGTATTTCACTCCATCGCTCTTCACCTGATTTACTTCAGACTCTGCAGACCATGAATTCAGCATGAAGTTGCTATAGTGCTCCCGTCCGGGATAACGCGCTGCTGGCAGTGTGAAAATATTCTAAGTCCAAGCAACCGCATGATACATAAGCAAGTGATCGCCGCGCAGCGGCTCATTCGCGCTGCTGCTGCCCCACACGCAACTGCATTGAACGCCGCCACGATGCCTTACAGGAAAATATGTCATCGTTCCAGACAAACAATTTATAAAACAATTTAGAACATCGAATTCTCTACAACAGCTGCAGACAAGAAGAAGAATACAGTGAAGAATATCGCCGCTACTGCACTTGTCGATGGACCATGTATTTTCTGTGGATGTAGACTTAATTTTAGCATTGACATTAACGATTCCTTTACTCAAGGTAATGGTTGGCTGACTGTAGCTATTGTACGAGGTGGTACCGGAGTTCCGTCTGTTGGTGGCCTTGAAAGTTTTGTAGACAGAGACATTATTGCGTATCGTACCTACCATATTGGAGAACTGGCTAATAAAGACTTTGGTAAATCTGTGTAAAATGTCGCCTTCACCATTCCACCATAGCTTTGCGCGGCTTTCTCGCATTTTTCACTGATAACGGGATGAGGGTCATTTATCAACAGGCATACAAGTTCTCTGTCTGCTTCCCGGTACACCAGCATGGGGTCAACCACCTCCTCACTGTCACTCATCTTAAGGCAGCTGGAGGCCGCACCCCGTTACCACTTTCTCAGAGCTTGAGCTGCCCTAAGCTGCCTATTGTCGCTTCCCTTTACCACTCCTCAGCTGCACGCCACCACCCGGCCGTGGTCAACTGTGAATACTTCCCTGGGATAAACTAGCCTCCAGTAAATCGACACGTTTCCATAAAGTTTCCATGTCACGAGAATTACTTTAAAACCATCACCCAACATTAATTATTCAAATACGTCCATACTATACCCTCTACAAGATGCATTGTGCCTTGTCAGTCATTTTTGTTCAGCCCTACTGTTCGCTCAATGTGAATTCGGTGATCTTTAATGACTTCATGTAAGGGGCATAGTTCTTGCCATCTTACAACAAGAAGGAGGATTTGGCCTGTTTGGATGGTTCTGAAAATTCTGAACAGTGATAAAAATGTTTATGGTCGAATCCCATATCATTATTTCTGTTCATTGTTTCCCTTGCTTCAGAGACATATAGTTCAATTTAGTGTGTGACACCATCACGCTAGTGAGAGATAAATCTTCCAGCACTGTTTTTGTCATGTATGTGTGACACACATCTCTGGTACACAGTTATGCGACTGGTGGTATGCTTATTTGTGGTGGTCACGCAACACATGATCGGCACACTGGCGACTCTGTTGTATGTACAGATTTTGTTATATCAGAATACGATCCTCCCCTGTTCTCTTGCTGCTCCATTCGCTGTTCTGTCAGTCCTTCATGGTGTTGCTCTAGTTTACTTTCCGTCAGCGAATTTTCCGATATTTCTTCCTGTGTTTCTTTTACCATTTTCTTCCTATGTTCCTCTAGTGTGGCTAGCACCTTCTTTGTTGGACACACTGCTTTTTTTGGCTGCTTCGCGCGTTTCTTCGCAACTAATGCCTCTTTCCATGCTGCTAATGCGTCAATGCAAGTTATTCTTGCGTCATTCTTTGCGTCGATTGCGATATGCGTTGACTGTTGTCATCTTCTGAATCTTAGCCATTTCGTCTTTGATATTCGTTATATATTTTTTTTAAATTATTTCTCGTATTCCTGTCTTTTCTTGTTTTCTCGCTGTCTTTGCTGTTCTACTTTTTGCCCCCTGCCTTCTGCTTGTCCTGAAAATTCTTTATTTGCTTTAGTTTCCTTCTGCTTTTCCTCTTCTGTTTTATGCTTCCTATCTTCTGCCTGCCTTAAGACATCGAAGATTGCATCGATCCGCATTTTCTTTCTTTTCACTAAATCGGGATACATATGCATTAATTCATTGCACTATGTCACTTTGGAGCCGAAACCAAACATCTCACTATCTTTTGCTGTCTCATTTTAGGTGATGACTACTGTATCAACAGATTGGGAATCCACTCCCCTTCATTGTCACTGTCATGGAACGCACTTTTCAGTTTCTCACAATGTGACGCTGCCACGACTGCTGTCTGACTGTTCTACCCAAATGTTGCTCAGGTCGTCATCGGACTCATCTATCTCCTTATTCTGAACCTGATCGTAAGAAAAATTTCTGTGTCTACTCTCCTTACGGTCTTATTGTCCTTTTCTTCTCATTATCGTTCTCGTGGTCCTCTAAGAAATAATTACTATCCACCTGAATGAAATTTCCTACTACTCATAAAAGTCTCCACTATATTAACACATGTATATGAAATAACCCTTCCAAACGAGTACAGCTCTAATACTATCACTGTAAACCAAAACAACATGTGAGGCAGAAACCACAAACCAACACACATGTAAAATTATTCATCTAAGGAGGCAACACATGAGTTAGTAAATTCACGCCAACAACTGTAACTACCATGGAACCAATTGTTCACAATCTTGTAACATAAACTAATTGATAATTAAACTGAAAACTATCACTCTGCAAGTTAAATCTATCTACAAAAACATGATCAGTCCAGGCAATGACATACACGCGAAATTAACTCAACAATACTGGCAAGACCACATAAGATTAAAAAAATAAAATAAAATAAAAAAAACTTCTGGATCCTGTCAGGGAACTACAATTTATACAACTTGTCCCGTCTGGTGAGCAATTATGCAGGCACCTACGACGAACTTAAACTTATGATTCTGAACATTTCTTCGACACAGAACCACCCCTCAGTTACACTGCCGTGAAGTTAAACACCATGGAAAGTGATCGCAAATGACAAAAGTATTTGGCTCTGGGCAGTGAAACGGTAGTGCTATTATGCCCTAATCGCATACAGGGTGAAAACTATTTAAACCGTCAAACTCTGGGAGGTTGCAGGGGACATCAAAACAAATATTTTTCCCTAATGTCATTTTTTCTTATGAGGACTATTTAAACCGGTGGAGGCCGTGTTACGCAGCTCAGTTGTTGGAGGCCATATCACGATCTTCAGTTGGCAGAGGGCGTATTACGCTCTTCAGTTGTAGGCAACTGCTGTCCACCAGTGTAGTAGTGCATTATCTCTGTTTACTAATGGATCGACACACCTGGAGTGAGTACACTGATATGGTTGGTGCGTACTACGTAGCGCACCACAACGGAGGAGCTGCACAGCGTGTTTAATCAACAACAATATCCTAATCGCCGTATCCCGCATCATACGAACTTTGCTGCTGTGTACCAACGTCTGCGTGAGACCGAGTCATTTAGCAGATTACCTGGACAGGGACGCCGTCGCACGGTAAGAACGCTGCAATTTGAGGAAGCTGTCTTGCGGCATGTGGAGCGGTATCCTTCAGTCAGCACTCGTGCAACTGCACATAACATGGGGACGAATCAGACGAATGTAAGAACAGTCCTTAGAGAACAATTGTTGCGTTCATTTCACTTGCAGCGTGTCCACAACCTGGAACCAGTTGATTATTCATCCAGACCATAGTTTTCGCAGTGGTACCTGGAACAGTGTGAAATGCATCCTACAATTCCATCCTTTGTGTTGTTTACCGATGAAGCGACGTTCGCACGTGATGGAGTCTTCAACATGCAGAATTCGCATGTTTGGAGTGAGGATAACCCGCATGCCACAGTTAGTGGCGCTCATCAAGTGCGGTTCTTCGTTAATGTGTGGGTCGGTGTTGTTGGGGACTGTTTAATTGGGCCGTATCTGCTACCTAGGCCATTAAGTGGCAGGCACTATTACAATTTTCTCGCCAGAGCATTGCCAGAATTGTTGGAAGACGTCCCGCTGCCTACAAGACAACGCATGTGCTTCCAACATGACGGGGCGCCGGCACATTTCAGTCGTCGTGTGCGTCGATTCCTGGACCGACGGTTCCCAGAAACGCGGATTGGCCGAGGTGGTTCTGTACCATGGCCTGCTCGATCCCCAGATATATCCCCTCTGGACTTTTTTGTGTGGTGTGTGGGGAGAGATGCGCAACCTTGTTCACGCAACTCCTGTTGCATCAGAAGAGGATCTGGTTGCCCGGATAGTAACAGCAGCAGGAACAATTCAGGATACTTCTTGGGGTTTTTGCCTGCGTCAGACACAACATGATCCGACGGTGTAAACTTTGTTTACGTGTCAATGGAGGCATTTTTGAAAATCTACTGTAATTGAAATTGGGTTGTGTTAATGTGTTGTCTCTTGGTCATAAAAAAATGGAAAAGTGTTTCTTGGTTTAATTACTTTGCCGTCAGAGAAATCTTCCTCTACCGGCTTAAATACTCCTCATAGGAAAAAATGACATTAGGGAAAAATATTTGTTTTTGGGTCCCCTACAACCTCCCAGAGTTCTTCGGTTTAAATACTTTTCACCCTGTATATCTCTGCATATTATACAGCCCCAATGCAGAAGACGGGCCAAATCTGTTCCTGCAATACAAAGACATCTCGTGTCATCGAACAGTCATCCACTGGTACATTTTCTGACATTACAGCTAGGGCACCAAACAAAACACTACTATTTTGCGTGCGTGGCAAGCAACGTCGGCCTACATGAACCAGAAAAAAAAATGCAATAGATATCCTGGTGACATAGTGTTGGGTGTCCGTAGTACCAGCCCACTTACTTTGGCTGCTGAGGTGAAATGTTTTCACAAACCTAAAAGATACTGACGACTGAAAGCAAAGGGAAACTACAGCCGTAATTTTTCCCGCGGGCATGCAGCTTTACTGTATGATTAAATGATGATGGCGTCCTCTTGGGTAAAATATTCCGGAAGTAAAATAGTCCCCCATTCGGATCTCCGGGCGGGGACTACTCAAGAGGACATCATTATCAGGAGAAAGAAAACTGGCGTTCTACGGATCGGAGCGTGGAATGTCAGATCCCTTAATCGGGCAGGTAGGTTAGAAAATTTAAAAAGGGAAATGGATAGGTTAAAGTTAGATATAGTGGGAATTAGTGAAGTTCGGAGGCAGGAGGAACAAGACTTTTGGTCAGGTGAATACAGGGTTATAAATTCAAAATCAAATAGAGGTAATGCAGGTGTAGGTTTAATAATGAATAAAAAATAGGAATACGGGTAAGCTACTACAAACAGCATAGTGAACGCATTATAGTGGCCAAGATAGACACGAAACCCACGCCTACTACAGTAGTACAAGTTTATATGCCAACTAGCTCTGCAGATGACGAAGAAATTGATGAAATGTACGATGAGATAAAAGAAATTATTCAGGTAGTGAAGGGAGACGAAAATTTAATAGTTATGGGTGACTGGAATTCATCAGTAGGAAAAGGGAGAGAAGGAAACATACGAGTAGTAAGTGAATATCGATTGGGGCTAATAAAAGAAAGAGGAAGCCGCCTGGTAGAATTTTGCACAGAGCACAACTTAGTCATAGCCAACACTTGGTTCAAGAATCATGAAAGACGATTGTATACATGGAAGAACTCTGGAGATACTAAAAGGTATCAGATAGATTATATAATGGTAAGACAGAGATTTAGGAACCAGGTTTTAAATTGTAAGACATTTCCACGGGCAGATGTGGACTCTGACCGCAAACTATTGGTTATGAACTGTAGATTAAAACTGAAGAAGCTGCAAAAAGGTGGGAATTTAAAGATATGGGGCCTGGATAAACTGAAAGGACCAGAGGTTGTAGAGGGCTTCAGGGGGAGCATTAGGGAACGATGCTGAGGGAATTAGATTAGCAGTAGTAGATTAGGAGTAGTAGATTACAACTTAAAGTAGTAAAGGAGTTTTGCTATTTGGGGAGCAAAATAACTGATGATGGTCGAACTAGAGAGGATATAAAATGTAGACTGGCAATGGAAAGGAAAGCGTTCCTGAAGGAGAAAAATTTTTTAACATCGAGTACAGATTTAAATGTCAGGAAGTCGTTTCTGAAAGTATTTGTAAGGAGTATAGCCATGTATGGAAGCGAAACGTGGACAATAAATTGTTTGGACAAGAAGAGAATAGAAGCTTTCGAAATGTGGTGCAACAGAAGAATGCTGAAGTTTAGATGGGTAGATCACATAACTAATGAGGAGGTATCGAATAGAATTGGGGAGAAGAGGAGCTTGTGGCACAAATTGACTAGAAGAAGGGATCGGTTGGTAGAACATGTTCTGAGGCATCAAGGGATCACCAATTTAGTATTGGAGGGCAGCGTGGAGGGTAAAAATCGTAGAGGGAGACCAAGAGATGAATACACTAAGCAGATTCAGAAGGATGTAGGTTGCAGTACGTACTGGGAGATGAAGAAGCTTGCACAGGATAGAGTAGCATGGAGAGCTGCATCAAAGTAGTCTCAGGACTGAAGACCACAACAACAACAACAAAAGATACTGAACTCGGACGAAGGTTCACAAGAAGCATAATAAGGACATCAGCAGAATCAGAGGAATGCACTCTTCTTGGCTGAGATCAATTGAGCAGGCGCTGGTCCATGGCGAATCAGTAAAAGGAATCGTAAAAAGTTCTGCTGCTGGCCTGTGGGACAGCACACCATAGCTTGCTATGAGCGGTTTTCTGCCTGTGGCTAATGGATGCCCTACCGCTCAGGCCATGTTCTGCGCCTGTCTTCCATTTTATGAAAGTGTTGGCCTAAGCCTCCCCTGGCTTAGCCACTATACCTGCTCCTGAATTGCGACAAGGGTTGAAGCATTCGTGTACCACAAACTGTATAGAATACCTTGGTATTTGCACCTGATTGTGGAGGAGTTCATTAATAGGCAGTTGGCTTATGGTGTAATAGAAGTGAGTAATAGTCATATAGGCCGGTGTGAGGTGGGGCGCACACCAGTAAGTTACGTAGTGGTTTTGACTTTGTACATATGTACTGTTTATGTTTTTCTTTTTTCGTTTATAAATGTATAGCTATGGTGTTCTTTCGATCATTGACAAAGGTCTTCTTAGGCACATGTGGGTTTTATTGTTCTGAAGAAGGTGTAGTTATCTAAGCCGAAACCTAGGTTAACACAAGGTGCTTTTTTCGCAATCGAGGAGGCTTTCTAGTTTTTTAACACTTTATTGCCTTTGCATCTAAACAACTTAGTAGGGCTGAGAGAAACTAGATGAGCATGGAGAAAGAAATGCTTAGATTCATACATAGAGTAATGTATTTCCGATGATGCCCGCCGCGGTTGCCGTGCGGTTCTAGGCGCTTCAGTCCGGAACCGCGAGACTGCTACGGTCGCAGGTTCGAATCCTGCCGCGGGCGTGGATGTGTGGGATGTGCTTAGGTTAGTTAGGTTTAAGTAGTTCTAAGTTCTAGGGGACTGATGGCCTCAGATGTTAAGTGGAGGAGGAGGAGATTAGTGTTTAACGTCCCGTCGACAACGAGGTCATTAGAGACGGAGCGCAAGCTCGGGTGAGGGAAGGATGGGGAAGGAAATCGGCCGTGCCCTTTCAAAGGAACCATCCCGGCATTTGCCTGAAGCGATTTAGGGAAATCACGGAAAACCTAAATCAGGATGGCCGGAGACGGGATTGAACCGTCGTCCTCCCGAATGCGAGTCCAGTGTGCTAACCACTGCGCCACCTCGCTCGGTGTAGATGTTAAGTCCCATAGTGCTCAGAGCTATTTATTTTCGATGTTACCTTTAAGGGAAGAATTCATTGTGGCAACCTATCACTATGCTTTGAAATGGTTGTTAGGGTTGGAGGACCCATCCAGCAGACTAATGAGGTAAGCTTTAAAACTCAGATGGATGTATTATGTCATTTAACCAGACTTCAACTTAGAGTTAATGCTGAGACTGATTAATCATTTCTCTTGGCATGTGGATACAAAATTGTTTGGAGTACTGGAAACGATGATTAAAGATCAAAGGGCGAATTTCATGTCAGACTGAATCAAGGAATTGTGTAATTTATTAAGTGTGAAGAAATTAAGAACTAGTCGATTTCACCCTCAGTCGAATGGAAGATGGAAGAAGTGCTTCAGACGATCAGGAGAATGCAAAGTTACTATGTGAACTCTTGCCACAAAGATTAGGTCAAGTATCTTTTACGTTTATTGTGTGCATAAAATTCAAATGTCCACAATAGTAAATGGTTGTCACCATACAAGAGGGTGTGTTGGAGAAACTGCCACTACCATTTGATATAATTGAAGCAAAAAGAGACAAGGACAGGTGACTTCGTGAGAACAATGAGAGAGATAGGGAAGTGAGTACAGAGGCCAAACATCAAGGCACTGGAGACACAGGAGTGTTAATGTGCAGTAGGCTTACAGCAGCATAGAGTAGACTGTGGGTGATGTCTAGTGCTTATACACTGAAAAACAAGACAAAAGGATTTGTGCCAAGGAACCAAGATCCTTATCACATAACAGAAACCACATCACCAGCCAAAATTAGTCAACAGTGGCTGATGATGTCGACAATAGCACATCTTCGACACCTAAGATCATTCATATGCGCTCTGGAGTCCATCTCATTGGTAGTAAGAATAGAACCCAAGGAAAACAGCAAAAAAGTCGAAGTGGGGGAGTACATGGGAAACTGTAAATGAATTGGTGCAAAAAGTGCCACATGCATTGAGATCAATAAAGTAGCAGATGTATTTTTACTGTGGTTATTAATGATTATTTAGGATACTACGTTTTGTTTACCAGGAACAGCATGTTAAGTGTGTACATAAGAATTTTGTATTAGATAAAAGGTTCATTAGTTTTACTTTTATGAGAGTTGCTGACTGATGACAGCATCTTCTTTGTGAGATGGAGGATGATGGCAGTCTGTGTCCCATTGTTGTGCTGTGCTTCTTGACCTGGGGTGGAGTGAAGGAGCTGTAGAACCAACATCTGGAGGGAAGAGTTCTGTTTGCCAGGCCTATGTGAAACTAAAATAACTCAGAATTAATTTTACACAGTATTTTAAGTGCAAAAAAATTGCAAGTGCTGCAGTACTCCAAATGGAGTTCTCAGACGATAACAGAGACACTTTACAGCATATTTCCCCGTGCTACCTCACTTTATAGACTACGATTTCGCCTCACATCGTATTTTACGTCTACAAGTCGGATAAATTTGAACATCTATATCTTGGAAACGAATAAAGAAATCAAAATTTTTTTCAATTTTATTCGAGATCGGGATCTTTGGAATATATCGTAAAAATTTCAGCCTTTTGTTGTGCATAGCCCGTCTTGAAATCCTCGGCTAGGTTTTGGTACGCTGGTGACGGTGAGAAAAAACACTCCTTGGGCTTTTCTGAGGAATCGACCATGAAGTAATGATGCCTCTGTAAGTTCCATCAAACCCACTGCAGACCACATCAAACGCAAAAAGAATCAGCCGATTCGCTAAATTTTCCTAAGCAATTTCCCTTTTTTCAATTTTTACAGTTTTTTGTTTTGTTTATCTACAACATTTTAAAAAGACTAATGTTGTTTTAAAGTAATGATAATTTAAATATAAATAAAATTTTGTTGTTTTAAAAAGAAAGTAAAAAGATGACAGCATAGAGGAGAGATCAGTTAATACCATCACCGACTGTGCCTGGCGGTGAACACCTCGGAATGATTTCTTCAAGCTGTTGACCGACAGTTACAACGAAATACTCTTTAGATAGTAGTAGAGAAACAGTGTCGCTAATCTTATGCCTTAATATCAGATACTCAAACATATACAACTTTGGGTGCTTTCTTGGTTTCATTGGCAGCACCTTACACTACATTTACTCTAGTATCCGTTATCCTTAACTATTATTTGACTGATATCTAGAATTTTTCATTGCATTTTGGCCTGTCATGTCTGATACACAATTCTAGGTGTTTTATTTTCTCTTACAGCCCATTTCCCTCCTGTTCCTCTTCAGAGTCTCAGTTTTCGCTGTCACTGTGGGTATCGCTGTCCACACTCTGGAGACTGTTGTTACATTGCACATAGGCATGTCTGTTATGTCGTGTCCACAGGTACTCTTCATGTGTTGTTTTTTAAATACTGCTTGTCAATGCATTTAGTTATGCCCATTGTTCTTCGTCTGTTATTGCTGCGTATATATGCATGTCTGTCTCTGTGTAGCGTATGTGTATTGTTCGCGTATTGCCCGCAGAAGAAGACCGTTCTGGGGAACCTTCTTCTCCACATGTGCAAGGAGGTGTCTGTCTCAGACTCACGCGGTTGGAGTGCATGGGATAAGGTCCGTGTCCGGTTAAGAAACGTACCACACTGCTGCTGGGATTGATATGTTTCATTCTCAACCGGTCCCTTATGTCAGGGAGGAAGCTGAGCAATCTACGTCCCTTATCACTTACATCCCACTCGCCTTGCCATGTATCCAAACGCCAACCCTTTATCGGTACATCATTTATTCTGCGTACCTTATCTAGTCTCACCATCTTTAACGAGTACCTTGCAGCTCTGTATTTAATCGTGATATCTACGGGGTATATTCCGAGCACCACACACAGTGCATCCACCGAGATGGTGCAGAAGGCTGCACACGGCCCTCGTCTGACTGATGCTTTTGTTGGTGGCCAGGGTCAGTCTGTGTGGCAAGGAGCTAGCTGCGAAGCTGAGTACTTACTGGAAGAGCGCCCATTGGTATATCCGTATGACTGGTGGAAGTAGTCTGTACTGTCTGAAATTCAATTTCTCATTTCTGTGCACTCAAATATAGCGTGTAACATGTGCTCATTTGATGTTTGCGTCCCCTACTTTAAATGAAAGATCCCTTTGGAGATGACAAACGCAAATTGTAGTATGCACCACCTCTTTTAAAATATCAAATAACAGGTCTTCAAATTTGCAATTAATAAATAAATAAATTGTCTAAGCAGGTGGAAATCTGTAATATCCATACTTTGATCCTGTGCAATAGTATAGCATCACTAGGCCGATCTTTCCGTATTGTAGGGCAGTGATACTAGGACGATCTTTCTGCTGGGTGTACAAATGGCCCCTAGTCCAAGGAGTGTGTAAACACTTCTACTTCTACACCTACAAGGATTCTCTGAAAATCACATTTAAGTGCCTGACAGAGGGTTCGTCGAACCACCTTCCAATTCTCTATTATCCCAATCTCGTATAGCGCGCGGAAAGAACGAACACCTATATGTTTCTGTGCGACCCCTTATTTCTCTTATTTTATTATGATGATCGCTTCTTCCTATCGAGGTCGGCATCAAAAAAATATTTTCACGTTCGGAGGAGAATGTCGGTGATTGGAATTTCTTGAGAAGATGACTTTGATTTCTTCCCGCCGGAGGTTCGAGTCCTCCCTCGGGCATGGGAGTGTGTGCTGTTCTTAGCATAAGTTAGTTTAAGTAGTGTGTAAGTCTAGGGACCGATGACCTCAGCAGTCTGGTCCCTTAGCAATTCACACACATTTTTTTTTTTTTACTTTGTTTTAATGACGTCCACCCCAAACCCTGTTTTATTTCAGTGACAGTCGCTCCCCTACTTCGAGGTAATACAAAACATGTTACACTTCTTTGAACTCTATTGATGTACTCTGTCAATCCTATTTGGTAAGGATCCCACACCGCGCAGTACTATTCTAAAAGACCTTACTTTTCTTGTCGCCAAGAGAACCCGAGGTATGAGCACTGGAAAATCCCGTTATATGCGCGCTATTTGGGAGCATATTAGGAAAGGATGCTGTCGCATGGTTATCGATAAGTATTTTCAAAGTTGGTAAGTCGGTTTGGAAACATCTTGTAGAGGCACATGCGAATGGCGAGAGCAGTCGCTAAGAACTGGAGCACGACAGCCAACCCATCGCGCACGTTCTCGCCCCTGGAATAGGCATGGCAGTTCTCTCTGAAAGAATCGGTTTTCGGTCATATCGTTTCATTCAGGCCAGTTTTACCCGACTGTTAAAAGCGCTCAAAGTGACCGTTTACTGAAATAACCGACATTCGGTTTTTTATTCCTATTATTTCGTGTAATAAACATGGAAATCGAAAAAAAAGATTGAAAAATTTTGACCCAGTTTCAGGATACATAGAATTAAAATATTAAATTAATAGTCATATAAAAGAAAACTTAGTCCGTCCACTGTTCGCTGATTTTCTCGAAAGTGATAAGTGGCTGAATACTACAAAAAAATCAGTATTCATATACTACATCTACATCTACATGGATACTTTGCAAATCACATTCAAGTACCTGGCAGAGGGTTCATCGAACCACCTTCACAATTCTCTATTTTTCCAATTTCGTACAGCGCGCGGAAAGAATGAACACTTATATCTTTCCGTACGAACTCTGATTTCCCTTATTTTATCGTGGTGACCGTTCCTCCGTATTTAGGTCGGTGTCAACAAAATATTATCGCATTCGGAGGAGAAAGTTTGAGATAGGAATTTCGTGAGAAGATTCCGTCGCAACGAAAAACGCCTTTCTTTTAATGATTTCCAACCCAAGTCCTGTATCATTTCTGTTACACTCTCTTCCAT
This sequence comes from Schistocerca piceifrons, assembly GCF_021461385.2. NCBI lineage: Eukaryota > Metazoa > Arthropoda > Insecta > Orthoptera > Acrididae > Schistocerca > Schistocerca piceifrons. The sequence continues at coordinate 910,978,027 of NC_060140.1, read as the reverse complement.
ATTACGCGGTAATACAAAGCGTGCTTCCTTTCTTTGAACTTTTTCGGTGTTCTCCGTCAGTCCTACCTGGTAAGGATCCCACACCGCGCAGCAGTATTCTAAAAGAGGTCGGACAAACGTACTGTAGGCAGTCTCCTTAGTAGGTCTGTTACATTTTTTAAGTGTCCTACGAATAAAACGCAGTCTTTGGCTAGCTTTCCCCACAACATTTTCTATGTGTTCCTCTCAATTTAAGTGTTCGTAATTGTAATACCTAGGTATTTAGTTGAATTTACGGCTTTTAGATTAGACTGATTTATCGTGTAACCGAAGTTTAACGAGTTCCTTTTAGCACTAATGTGGATGACCTCACACTTTTCGTTATTTAGGGTCAACTGCCACTTTTCGCATCATTCAGATATCTTTTCTACATCGTTTTGCAGTTTGTTTTGATCTTCTGATGACTTTATTAGTCTATACACGACAGATTCATCTGCAAACAACCGAAGACGGCTGCTCAGATTGTCTCCAAAATTGTTTATACAGATAAGGAACAGCAAAGGACGTATAACACTACCTTGGGGAACGCCAGAAATCACTTCTGTTTTGCTCGATGACTTTCCGTCAATTACTACGAACTGTGACATCTCTGACAGAAAATCACAAATCCAGTCACATAACTGAGACGATATTCCATAAGCACGCAATTTCACTACGAGCCGCTTGCGTGGTACAGTGTCAAAAGCCTTCCGAAAACCCAGAAATACGGAACCGATCTGAAATCGCTTGTCAGTAGCACCCAACACTTCATGTGAATAAGGAGCTAATTGTGTTGCACAGGAACGATGTTTTCTGAACCCGCGTTCACTGAGGGTCAATGAACGTAACTTTTTGAAACTCTGCCGAAAGATCGTGTTGTAATGGGGTGATCATACAACTATTTTGGTATTACGAATAGTTAGTGATAAAGGCTGAAAACTGAGCTTGAGGAACACTTATTTTTCGTGTTAATTTTTCCGCTCTCAGCAACGGTGTACCAGTTCCTATGCCACGTGTTTGTTGCTCGTTTCCGTCGGCATTGTTATTAAATTATCACATATATATCGCTTTACCCATTTTCTATAACAACGCAGTATTTCAAACCAAAGAGAAGTAACCGGGACCATGTTGTTGTTGTGGTATTCAGTTCAGAGACAGGTCTGATGCAGCTCTCCATGCTGCTCTATCCTGTGCAAGCTTCTTCCTGTCCCAGTACCTACTGCAGCCTACATCCTTCTGAATCTGCTTAGTGTATTCATCTCTTGGTCTCCCTCTACGATTTTTACCCTCCTCACTGCCATCCAATACTAAATGGGTGATCCCTTGATGCCTCAGAACATGTCCTACCAACCGATCCCTTCTTCTAGTCAAGGTGTGCCACAAATTTCTCTTCTCCCCAATTCTATTCAATACCTCCTCATTAGTTATGTGATCAACCCATCTAATCTTCAGCATTCTTCTGTAGCACCACATTTCGAAAGCTTCTATTCTCTTCTTGTCCAAGACCATACCAAAGCTGAAAACCACCGGTTATTAAGAACTATAATACTGTGAGCGTATGGGTGCAATTCTGTCATTCTCCGCAACGGATTAATCTGAGATGTACCCTTTACCCTGTGGCTCCTGCAAGATGCAATTTCCACCCCCACACTACTACAGAAGTCAGACAGAGGCTCCTAACGTTCTAAAGAGAAATGCCTGAAAAACGTTCAGCAATAAATATCTTCTGGAGACGTCCGCTGTAAGGATATGACAAAAATTCACAAAATTTCTTACGTAACTAGTGGGATACTTGGTACTGGAGTAGTGCTAGTTGGCGTAAGAAAAACATGAAACTAAGAAAAATTGTTATTTATTTTGCAAAAAATTCTGAGAAAATCACAATGGCACTTTTAGTTATGAACTGAACAAGTTATTTCCGGGTTCTTTTCGGAATGTGAAGTTACCTCTTTAGGATAGGATTCGCTAATGAAATTTCTATACAATGTTTAAGCTTGTTATTGATTTGGCAGAATGGCTGAGAGCTGCGGCTACTCAACTTGAATAATTATCCGTTAGAATATTTCTAGGTACGGTCGGGGCTGTCGCGTGTCAAATGGAGTGAAGTGTACTGTTGTGGAGGAAATATGGGGCTTGCAAGAGCTGTAGCGCACAATACTGTAAGCTGCGATGACCGCTGTCTGTGCCGCTCGCTGCTGACAAATAAGATAACTCTCGTTCTATCTGGATTGACCTTCGCCAATCAAACTCTCCCTACACCTTGATGAAGTCAAGGACTCTTATTCGCCCCTAGTCTAACTATTGGCGTGGTCCACTAAAAATTCGCTCGCAGGCGTTTAACTGTAACTCTGTCGGTTCACACCGCACAATAAGTGTGGCAGCCAACACAGTGAACAACGCTTAATCGCAAGGACTCAATATAGAGTCGCACTCCGATTCGCTCTCGACAGAGGTGCTTTCCCAGTGAACTACTGAGGTTGTCCCTCGGTCTTTGAGTACATGTACGAGCGCGCGCGCTCTCGTTATGTGTTCTCGCTCCAAGAGCGACGACGGAACGGCCCCTCTCCACACCAGACGTGAAGGGGTGTATCTTTCGGTATCTTCCATTACTCCTTCAGCGCAAGGCGTCAGAAATATCGTCTGCCAATCAGCATTGCTCTTCTAAAACGGGAGAATGACGTTTCGTTTAAGGCGACCAATCCGGAAATCTGTAGCATCGGCGTTTGGCGTTTGCTGTCTCCCTGTGAAAACCTCTGAGACTGTGTGCTATGTTTGTAAAGAATGCGTAGGCTGGGAGCTCCCACACAATGTAGCGGAATTTGATTTTAAGCCAAACACGGGGTCGTTCCCCCCTTTCACTCGGGCAAACGCTGTCCACTCCACGGGCGGTCGCCGTTCGACGTAGGTAGGTTGAATCGTCCTCTGAAGGGACCAGCCTGTCGGCGTGCAGTCCGCCTCTCCTGAACTAAAAGCTCTTGTGTACGTTGTGTCTTGAATGTGTGTGTGTACACCAGCCTCGAGTATCTCAACCCCGGTGCGCACTTGTTATTGCACATCGTTTACATGAATTCATACAACATTGACTTTGTCTTATGGAGTTTGGGTTCGAATGAAGCGTCTAGATGTGCGGAATATGATTGTCAGGGCGGAATATGTAAGCAATGAAGGTCAGGAGACCACGACGTCTTACAAGGTGTTTTAGCTGCTGTCGTAGCTAATCTGCACATCAGTAGCAGACAAATTGCGCGAGTATCGGGAATCTCAAAAACGTCAGTGTTGAGAATGCTACATCAACATCGACTGCACCCATACCATATTTCTATGCACCAGGAATTGCATGGCGACGACTTTGAACGTCGTGTACAGTTCTGCCACTGGGGACAAGAGAAATTACAGGACGATGACAGATTTTTTGCAATCGTTCTATTTGGCGACGAAGCGTCATTCACCAAGAGCGGCAACGTAAACCGGCATAATACGCACTATTGGGCAACGGGAAATCCGCGATGGCTGCGACAAGTGAAACATCAGCGACCTTGGTGGGTTAACGTATGGTGCAGCATTATGGGAGGAAGGATAATTGGCCCCCATTTTATCGATGGCAATCTAAACGGTTCAATGTATGCTGATTTCCCATGTAATGTTCTACCGATGTTACTACAAAATGTTTCACTGCATGAGAGAATGGCGATGTTTTTCCAACATGATGAATGTCCGGCACATAGCTCGCGTGTGGTTGAAGCATTATTGAATAGCATGTTTCATGACAGGTTGAATGGTCGTCGAAGCACCATAGCATGGCCCGCACGTTCACTGGATCTGGCGTCCCTGGATCTTTCTGTCGGGAAAGTTGAAGGATATTTGCTATCATGATCCACTGACAACACCTGACAACATGCGTCAGCTCAGTGTCAACGCATGACGTAATGGTAGGCGAACTACTCGCTGTTGAGAGGAATGTCGTTAAATGCATTGAGGTTGACGGACATCATTTTGAGCATTTACTGCATTAATGTGGTATTTACAGGCAATCACGATGTAACATCATGCGTTCTCAGAAATGATAAGTTCACCAAGGTACATGTATCACATTGGAACAACCGAAATAAAATGTTCAAATGTACCTATGTTCTGTATTTTAATTTAAAAACCCTACCTGTTACTAGCTGTACTAAAATTGTGAGCCATATGTTTGTGACTATTACAGCGCCTTCTGTCACAAAGCGAAAAAAGTGGTCCAACTAACACATTCATGTTTCTTTACGTACTACACGAATATGTAATAAAAATGGGGGTTCCTATTTTTAAAAACGCGGTTGATATCCGTTTGAGCTATGGCAGCACCATCTAGAGGGCCAACCATAGCGCCGTCTGGTCTCCCCCTTCAAGGTAGACAAGTTTCGTTCTATCTAGTTTTTTCGTTTGACGCTTATTTTGTGAGATATTTGGCCCCGTTACGTACAATGGACCAACCTGTATATCGCTTTACCCATTTTCTATCACAACGGATTATTTCAAACCAATGAGAAGTAACCAATACCACACGAATACTGAAAAACACCGGTCATTCAGAAGTATAATACCGGTGTCGGTTTTAGCTGCTCGGTTTTCCCCGTCCCTACCCTGGACGTCTCCCACAGCCAGCCGTGCAGCGCGTCCGGTGTTCCGGCGTCTGAGGGGAGTGGCGGGCCAGGGAGCGCACTTTGGCCAAACCTGTTATCCGCGCCTCGTTTTATATAAAATAATGGTAATGCCAAAAAAAAAGAAGACGGCGCGGGCAGCGGGCCGAGCAAACAATGGCGGCGAGGTGGCGCGCGGGGCCGGTCACGACCGGCGGCGATAAGCAGCGGGCAGCTGCTGTAAAACAAACATGGGAGCTGTAATTAGGCGTAATCAGCCGTAATGGCGGCCGGCCGCTCGTGACGGCGCTCCGGCGCGCCTCTAATTGCGCCAGTCGGATGGGCGGCCATTCAATTGGCCGGCCGCCACTATCGGCCATCTTATTACCGAGCCGGGCGCAATTTCTGCTCGGGGCCCGGCTAGACCTGCCTCTCCACCCCGCGGGTCGCCCCCGCGCCGGCCCCCGGGCTCCGCGCTGCACCTCGGCCCGCCGGCCGGCCGCAGCTGACGGTCGAGTGCTCGCGCGTCGAATTCGCCAACGCCGGGACGGACCGAACTGCGCAAGTCGATCGGTCGGAAATGGCGGCACGATAGCTGGGCTGCGGGATCGTGCGACCCCGCGACTTCTCCGCCTCGCTACGGCCGCGCCTGAAGAAATAGTGCTGCAGCCACCTACCGCCATCTGACAACAGCCTGATTACAACACTCATCCACAACGATTTTCTGTTTCAGCGATTCGTGCACTTCTTCTGCGTGATACTGCACTACATGCAGTGCGACACGATGTGCAATTTTAGTTTACGTCACTGTTCCGACGGGTTTGATACGGGACCCAACAATCTTCTACCCAGTCCCGATATTTCTCCATTTCACTGTACCACGTACGCACAACGATCTCAATCTCGAAAGAGGGCCACGGGGTCTTAACAACAAGCTCTACCCTGCTCCCCCCCCCCCCCCCCCCCCCCACCTCGGGCGTTGTGACAATGTTTTTTTTTTTTTTTTTCCTTCTTAGTTTCCATTATATATGAAGAGCTGTATAACTCTCATTTAAACTGGCGAATTATGTAGATATAATATGCAACATGTCTTATTTTTAAAAGACCTCTCGCCACGCTCGAGACCGCACTACCCTGTGCAAATGGTACAAATGGCTCTGAGCACTATGGGGCTTAACATCTGAGGTCATCAGTCCCGTAGACCTTAGAACTAGTTAAACCTAACTAATCTAAGGACATCACACACATCCATGCCCGAGGCAGGATTCGAACCTGCGGCCGTAGCGGTAGCGCCGTTCCAGACTGTAGCGCCTACAACTAGTCGGCCACCCTGGCCGGCTCACTACCCTGTCGAGTCGTCACTGTGCGGAAATAAACGAGCACGCACGACCCGACCAAGTGTCTCTTGGTCCCGTCTCCCAGCAGTGCGCCGGCCGGTGTGGCCGAGCGGTTCTAGGCACTTCAGTCTACAACCGCGCGACCGCTACGGTCGCAGGTTCGAATCCTGCCTCGGGCATGGATGTGTGTGATGTCCTTAGGTTAGTTAGGTTTAAGTAGTTCTAACAAGGGAACCTCCCCATCGCACCCCCCTCAGATTTAGTTATAAGTTGGCACAGTGGATAGGCCTTGAAAAACTGAACACAGATCAATCGAGAAAACAGGAAGAAGTTATGTGGAACTGTAAAAAAATAAGCAAAATATACAAACTGAGTAGTTCGTGCAAAGGTAGGCAACAATAAGGATAATGGGACTGCAGAAGCGCCGTGGTCTCTTGGTAACGTGAGCAGCTGCGGAACGAAAGGTCCTTGGTTCAAATCTTCCATCGATTGAAAATTTTAATTTTTTATTTTCAGTTTATGTGACAAACTCTTATGTTTTCATCACTTTTTTGGGAGTGATTATCACATCCACAAGAAAAACCTAAATCGGGCAAGGTAGAAGAATCTTTTTACCCATTCGCCAAGTGTACAAGTTAGGTGGGTCGACAACATATTCCTGTCATATGACGCACATGCCGTCACCAGTGCCGTATAGAATATATCAGATGTGTTTTCCTGTGGAGGAATCGGTTGACCTATGACCTTGCGATCAAATGTTTTCGGTTCCGATTGGAGAGGCACGTCCTTTCGTCTACTAATCGCACGGTTTTGCGATGCGGTCGCAAAACACAGACACTAAACTTATTACAGTGAACAGAGACGTCAATGAACGAACGGACAGATAATAACTATGCAAAAATAAAGAAAGTAAAATTTTCACTCGTGGGAAGACTTGAAGCAAGGACCTCTCCTTCAGCAGCTGCTCACTCTACCACGGAACCACGGCGCTCCTGAGCTCACGTTCTTCTTTATGTTGCCCATGTGGCCAAGACTGATGACCAGTTTGTATATTTTGCTTATTTTTTCACAGTTCCACACAACTTCTTCCTGTTTTCTCAAATGATCTGTGTTCAGTTTATCAAGGCCTATCCACTATGCCAAGTTATAACTAAATCTGAGGGGGGTGCGATGGGGAGGTTCCCTTGTAGGTTCTACTGGACTGATGACCACAGCACTTAAGTCCCATAGTGCTCAGAGCCAGCCCAGCAGTGCTCTATGTAACTCCCAACTAGGGATGGCAAAACCTGACCGATTAGAACCGATGGCGGTATTTTAGTTCTGAACAACCGGCATACTTTTCGGCATTTGTTCGTTCTCTGTTCTAACAGGTGTTCTTATTATTCTTCACAAATAACCTAGTAAAGAGAGTGAAGTATCTATTAGCTACAGCAGCAATGCTAAAATTTTTCGTTTTTAAATAAAACTGTTGAAAAAACTAATTTTTTTGTTTGTGTGGCCATCCTCCGCAGCAAGCATATAAATACTTGTTTTGTAAATAAAACTGCCTTTTCCTGCTGGTAGTTAATTTGTATAAATAAAGTAACTAGCAGCAGGAAAAGGCAGTTTTATTTATGAAACAAATAATTTTTATTCGAAAAATTTTGCATTAGCTCACAGTATTGCGTTATTATAGAAACTGGGAAAACCCATCAGTACTATTTCATCAACAGTGTTGACAGAAACGAGCAACAAACACACGGCGTAAGAACTGGTAAGCATTACTGAGACAATAGCGCCCTTGTTGCCGTGTTTCGTGGCTGAAGGTGCGCGTGTACAAGACTTGGCCCCTGCCTGGTCTGTACGGTACTCTCTCGCAGTCGTCGCAGAACATCGGTTGCACTGCAGAATGGCACCAACCATAGGCTGCACATATTTTTATGAAGCGACGTAGCAATGAAGAACAACGCTTCATTTCGTTTAAATGATTAAAGATTTGTCTGCTCTTTCTATGAAATTATAAAACAGGAAGGAAATTGTGGTATCTACATCTACATCTAGATCCATACTCCGCAAGCCACCTGACGGTGTGTGGCGGAGGGTACCTTGACTACCTCTATCGGTTCTCCCTTCTATTCCAGTCTCGTATTGTTCGTGGAAAGGATTATCGGTGCGCCTCTGTGTGGGCTCTAATATCTCTGTGGGCTCTAATCTCATGGTCTCTTCGCGAGATATACACTCCTGGAAATGGAAAAAAGAACACATTGACACCGGTGTGTCAGACCCACCATACTTGCTCCGGACACTACGAGAGGGCTGTACAAGCAATGATCACACGCACGGCACAGCGGACACACCAGGAACCGCGGTGTTGGCCGTCGAATGGCGCTAGCTGCGCAGCATTTGTGCACCGCCGCCGTCAGTGTCAGCCAGTTTGCCGTGGCATACGGAGCTCCATCGCAGTCTTTAACACTGGTAGCACGCCGCGACAGCGTGGACGTGAACCGTATGTGCAGTTGACGGACTTTGAGCGAGGGCGTATAGTGGGCATGCGGGAGGCCGGGTGGACGTACCGCCGAATTGCTCAACACGTGGGGCGTGAGGTCTCCACAGTACATCGATGTTGTCGCCAGTGGTCGGCGGAAGGTGCACGTGCCCGTCGACCTGGGACCGGACCGCAGCGACGCACGGATGCACGCCAAGACCGTAGGATCCTACGCAGTGCCGTAGGGGACCGCACCGCCACTTCCCAGCAAATTAGGGACACTGTTGCTCCTGGGGTATCGGCGAGGACCATTCGCAACCGTCTCCATGAAGCTGGGCTACGGTCCCGCACACCGTTACGCCGTCTTCCGCTCACGCCCAACATCGTGCAGCCCGCCTCCAGTGGTGTCGCGATAGGCGTGAATGGAGGGACGAATGGAGACGTGTCGTCTTCAGCGATGAGAGTCGCTTCTGCCTTGGTGCCAATGATGGTCGTATGCGTGTTTGGCGCCGTGCAGGTGAGCGCCACAATCAGGACTGCATACGACCGAGGCACACAGGGCCAACACCCGCCATCATGGTGTGGGGAGCGATCTCCTACACTGGCCGTACACCACTGGTGATCGTCGAGGGGACACTGAATAGTGCACGGTACATCCAAACCGTCATCGAACCCATCGTTCTACCATTCCTAGACCGGCAAGGGAACTTGGTGTTCCAACAGGACAATGCACGTCCGCATGTATCCCGTGCCACCCAACGTGCTCTAGAAGGTGTACGTCAACTACCCTGGCCAGCAAGATCTCCGGATCTGTCCCCCATTATGCATGTTTGGGACTGGATGAAGCGTCGTCTCACGCGGTCTGCACGTCCAGCACGAACGCTGGTCCAACTGAGGCGCCAGGTGGAAATGGCATGGCAAGCCGTTCCACAGGACTACATCCAGCATCTCTACGATCGTCTCCACGGGAGAATAGCAGCCTGCATTGCTGCGAAAGGTGGATATACACTGTACTAGTGCCGACATTGTGCATGCTCTGTTGCCTGTGTCTATGTGCCTGTGGTTCTCTCAGTGTGATCATGTGATGTATCTGACCCCAGGAATGTGTCAATAAAGTTTCCCCTTCCTGGGACAATGAATTCACGGTGTTCTTATTTCAATTTCCAGGAGTGTACGTAGGAGGGAGCAATATACTGCTTGACTCCTCGGTGAAGGTATGTTCTCGAAACTTCAACAAAAGCCCGTACCGAGCTACTGAGCGTCTCTCCTGCAGAGTCTTCCACTGGAGTTTATCATTTCCGTAACGCTTTCGCGATTACTAAATGATTCTGTAACGAAGCGCGCTGCCCTCTGTTCGATCTTCTCTATCTCTTCTATCAACCCTATCTGGTACGGATCCCACACTGGTGAGCAGTATTCAAGCAGTGGGCGAACAAGTGTACTGTAACCTACTTCCTTTGTTTTCGTATTGCATTTCAGTAATAAATTAAAAATTTAACGACAGTTCGTTCATAACATATGATACAAATAGAAAGTAGGTGATCTGCTGCCTGCGTCTACATAATGTTCCTTTATCTGCTTGTGGTTCTTGAAAACGGACACATTAACGCGAAGAATAGAGTTCGTCAACCTCAGTGTTCACCCTTTCGTGCTGACTATTCGCAATGCCCCAAAAGTGGCACGATTCCCGATTACAACATGATTTTTAAGCGCAGTTTCAAAAAATTAGGATCAGTAGGAAAATACTGGTGATTTTCTACAGTATTCAACCACTTCTAGAGAAAAGCAGCGAAAGGCGGACGAACTAAGTTTTCTTTTGTTTGCCTATTTAATTTAATATTTTGATTGTATGTAACTTGAAACTGAGCGAGTTAGAATTTATCAGTCTTTGTTCGATTTCCACGTGTATCACAGGAAACAATAGGACTAAAAACCCTACAATCGGTTATTTCAGGAATCGGTTATTTTGGGCGGTTTTAATATTCAGATTAAACTGGCATCGATAAAACGATATAGCCGAATACCGGTTGTTTCCGTGATAACACGCATCCCTGCGCCAGACGAGTAGTGTCTGCACCGCCGAATCTATCGTTGTTGTGGGACCAGGGAAGATCCTGCAGAAGTTACGCGGTGGCACTCTGGCGGCTGGATGCCTGGTTCCCTCCCTAGGCCGACGTAGTTTCTTGTTTCTATTATACTAGGCATGGTCTTCACATCAACAGGAAAGGAAAGGGTAAACTGGCTGGGAAAACAGCAGGAAAGTTAAAAGGGGGGAGGCACTGTCATCAGTGATAAAATGGAAGTAGTTATAGGGTCCAGAAAAGACCTTTTTTTACGGTAGGGAGGATAGAAAGAAACCAAATTTTAACAGAGGTTAGGATTTGAGACAAGCTTGCAGGTTGAGAAAGAAACCAAAGAACTTAATTCTAGTTTATTAAATCAGCATAAACAGCTGTTGTTTAAGAATTTCCAACAATAAGCAGAAATTTCAACTCTACCCAATTTTAACTCAGTGAATCTGAAATGTCAGCTTTCTTTATTGCATCAAAATATTCGAGGACTGAGGAACAAAATTAGTGAATTAATTATCTGCATAGATGAATTAGAGTCATCAAACACAGCTGACATAATCTACCTCTATGAATATCATGTGACCACTGGTATAGAACTTATAAGTGTTATAGGATTTAGGTTAGTATCTCACTTTTGTAGAGCAGAAAGGGAGAAAGGAGGAGTTGCCACATTCATCAGTAACTGTCACAAATTTAAGAACATAGACGTTCATAAATTTTGCCTAGAACAGTATATGGAAGCATGTGCAACAGAAGTAGAATTTCATAAAAAAAATCCCTCATAATCTTAAGTGTATATCGAGCACCAGCATGTAACTTTAATCTGTTCATAAACCACCTTGAAGCTGTACTGGCCCATTTAGAAGTAGAATTTCATAAAAAAAATCCCTCATAATCTTAAGTGTATATCGAGCACCAGCATGTAACTTTAATCTGTTCATAAACCACCTTGAAGCTGTACTGGCCCATTTAACAACCAAAAACAAAGAAATAGTTTTGCTGGTGACTCCAATGTAGATTTCCTTAAAGACTCTCCCAATAAGATTTATTTGAGTTAGTAACACTATCATTTAACTTAATTCTCACAGTAAAGTTCTCAAGTAGGGTAGCTAATTGCTCACAAACAGCCATTGATAATATCTTTATACAAAAGTCGAATGAACAAAATTATATTACAAAACCATTAGTCAATGACTTTCAGACTATGACATGCAGTTCCTTCTGTTAAATGTTGATAATGAACAGGATATAAAATCTGTTAAATCTGAACTCAAGAAGGCAATCTAATCCAAAAACCGATTATTTTAGGACACTCCTCAGAAACATTCACTGGAGTGATGTTTACAGTGCTCATGGCATGAATGGAAAATATAACACATACGCCAATAAAGTGTTTATCTTCTTTAAACACTGTTTTCCCCCCAAACTAGCCAAGGTTAGAGCAAAGTCTACAAAGAAACCATGGATTACTCAATGAATAGAGGTAGCTTGTGAAACAAAAAGAAAACTGTATCTGTCAATCCGAAACAGTTCTGATGTTGATGCTGTAGCATTTTACAAGAAATACTGCAAAATATTAAAGACTGTAATATGAACATCATAGCAAATATATTACAAGGAAACGACAGTCATATCAGGTGACAAAATAAAGACAATATGGGATATAGTGATGGAGGAGACCGGTAGAACCAGACATGAAGAGGGACAAATAGCATTAACAGTAAATGATACATTGGTGACAGATGTGCATAGCCTCACAGAACGTTTTTAACAAACATTTTGTAACTGTTACTGAAAATGTGGTGTTGTCAGGTTCTGTGGATGCTGCCATGGGATATCTCAGATCAGACATTTGAAGTATCTTCAGTAATATGAATTAGACCCTCACTACCACAGCAGAAGTAATGTCCATCATAAAATCTCAAACTGAAAACCATCTAGTGGGTATGATGAATTATCAACAAAGTTCATTAAAGAATGTGATCCTGAGTTAAGTAACGTATTAAACTATATGTGTAGCCAGTCGTTTATTGGTGGAATATTCCTGAGTTGTTGAAATATGCTGAAGTTAATCCACTGTTTAACAAGGGAGATAAAGAAATAGCGTCAAATTACCGTCCAATTTCACTTCTGCCAGCGTTCTCAAAAAATTTAGAAAATGTAATTACGATCGGCTTTATACCCATCTTACCACAAATAACACACTGTCAAAGTCGCAGTTCGTATTTCTAAAGGGTTCTGATACTGAGAAGGCTACCTACACTTACAGTGAAAATGTACTTAATTCATTAGACAAAAAATTGCAGGCAGTTGGTATATTTTGTGATCTGTAAAAGGCCCTTAATTTTTCTTGTATATATGAATGACCTTTCATCAGTAACATTACCAGATGCCAAGTTTGTTTTCTTTCCTTATGATACAAACATTGCAATAAATAGCAATTCAAGTGTTGTCTTACAAAGATTGGCTAATAAAATATTTGTGGACATTAATCACTGGTTCACAGCAAATTCTTTGTCACTAAACTTTGAAAAAACACACTACATGCAGTTAAGAAATTGTAAGGGGTGTCCCACAAGTATATGCCTAACATATGATGACAATCACATAGAAGAATTGGACAGTATTAAACTCTTGGGACTACAGTTTGATAATGAATTCAACTGGGAGGAGCACACCACAGAACTGCTGAAGCATCTAAACAAATCTCTATTTGCGATGCGAATTCTGTCAGACATAGGGAATGTAAAAATGAAAAAGCTGGGGCATCAATGGGAAGCAGTGGTTGGGAAGGGAGTGAGACAGGGTTGTAGCCTATCCCCAATGTTATTCAATCTGTATATTGAGCAAATAGTGAAGGAAACAAAAGAAAAATTCGGAGTAGGAATTAAAATCCATGGAGAAGAAATAAAAACTTTTAGTTTCGCCAATGACATTGTAATTCTGTTAGAGACAGCAAAGGACCTGGAAGAGCAGCTGAACAGAATGGACAGTGTCTTGAAAGGAGGATATAAAATGAACATCAACAAAAGCAAAACGAGGATAATGGAATGTAGTCGAATTAAATCGGGTGATTCTGTGGGAATTAGATTAGGAAATGAGACACTTAAAGTAGTAAATGAGTTTTGCTATTTGGGGAACAAAATAACTGATAATGGTCGAAGTAGAGAGGATAAAAATGGAAGACTGGCAATGGCATGGAAAGCGTTTCTGAAGAAGAGAAATTTGTTAACATCGAGTATAGATTTAAGTGTCAGGAAGTCGTTTCTGAAAGTTTTTGTATGGAGTGTAGCCATGTATGGAAGCGAAACATGGATGATAAATAGTTTAGACATGAAGAGAATAGAAGCTTTCGAAATGTGGTGCTACAGAAGAATGCTGAAGATTAGATAGGTAGATCACATTACTAATGAGGAGGTGTTGAATAGGATTGGGGAGAAGAGGAGTTTGTGGCACAACTTGACTAGAAGAAGGGATCGGTTGGTAGGGAGGATAAAAATCATAGAGAGAGAGACCAAGAGATGAATACACTAAACAGATTCAGAAGGATGTAGGTTACAGTAGGTACTGGGAGATAAAGAAGCTTGCACAGGATAGAGTGGCATGGAGAGCTGCATCAAACCAGTCTCTGGACTGAAGACCACAAAAACAATATATATATACAACTATTTAAGTGCAGTAATGTGTTCATTATAAATAAGTATTGCAGTAGTTCTATTAAATATTTATTACCTTGTATATAAAAAATCATTTTTTTAAATTTTAAATTCAGTGCATTAATGTGATCTTAGTAAATGAGTGTTGTAAATAATCCTTTCATATAGTGTTCGTTAAAAAAATGACAATCATCTACTTGAGACCTGTAGAAGGTATATTAGCGTATTTGTTTTAGTTGTAAATATTTGTCATGTATTAATGTTTCTGACATGTTCTACATCCTGGAGGACCTCCTTATTATGGATCAATTGGAATGAAAGTAAATCTAATCTAAAACAAATGTTCGATCTTATTTTAATTTCTAACTTTGTTTCATATTTCCACTCCATAATTGGGACATCAACATTTAAACTAAATTAAGTGAGCGAACACTCTTGTTGAACGCCAACCAATATCATCCAACATTTTTGGGCCTGAACTTGTAACTATTTTTGTCAGTTAAAGACAAAGTCTGAAAATGAGTCTGTGATCATATTTTTGGCCCTTTGATTTTACAGGTCTGTCCTGATCACAAAAATCTTTTACTCTTCGCTAATACCAGTTTCGTCTACTGCCATCTTCAGATGATAAAATATACTGATGTAGTATCAACATCAAGTTAAACATGTGGGTACATAGGAAGTGTTCACTATGTACCTACATGTTTAGCTTGACGCTGATACTACATCAGAATATTTTATGATCTGAAGATGGCAGTAGCTGAAGCCAAAGTATTAGTGAAGTGTAAAAAATTTGTGTGATCAAGATGGTCCTGTAAAATAAACTATTTTTTTTAATGATGTTCAAACTCTTCATTGTATCAATAAAGTGTTTAGGAAAACCATTACTTTCTAATGTTTCCCACAAGTGGGTTCTCATCAAAGACTTTCTCAAAATGGATAAATGCTAAAAGCATTTATGAGCGAAATTCCAAACTTTTTGCAATTATTTGTCTTATTACGAATATATTATCACTACACAAATGTCCTTTCCTGAGCCTTGTTTCTGAAATTATTGTGTCAACAATAGTCTGCAATCTTTGATTAAGAATTTCCTGTAAGTCTTGTATCTTGCATTTAGTAAGCTTATTCTTCTATAATTTCCTGTACCTTTCCTACTGCCTAAGCTGCCTTAGCTGTGTTCCAGTCTTCAGGTATGCAACAGTTCTTTCAACACATTTAAAAAATTATTCCTCCATATTTGATTAATTCATCATTAATTCCATCTAGGCCACAGCTTTTCTACTTTTTGTTACATTTAGAGCTGCTTTTGGTTTATGTCTATTTGATCTACAAATTATTTCACTGTCTTCGACATACCATAAATTTCTGTAACGTTGTATCCATTGATTTTCCATTATTACATTAATTTATGCAGTACCTTTATCCATTTTATTCCTATGTTTCATAAGTTTAAACATTATATTCTGTCTTCTGTAAATGTCATGTTCAAATGAGCAACAAAACTTTCTCAGGATTCACTATAGCATGTTTGTATTAAATTCTTTGTTTTACTTGGTTCGTGTTTGTAATTTTCCACGCTTTGTTCATCCTTGTTCGTAATAGGCACCATAAGAAATTTTTTTCTTCAATATTGTTGGTAATTTCTGTATGCCACATTTTCAATCCCCTTTCCTAGTTTGATTTTCCTCAAATATCTCATGCCTATTTTCAGCACTGCTGATTTTAATCTTTCCCATTCTACTTCAATATTATGTTTAGTTTCAACCATTTGCAGATCACATGAGTCTTTATTGATTTAAATTCCTTATGCTTGCTTCCTGTAAATGATGAAATTTTAATTTCAAGCATTGGCTTTTATATTTGTTGTTTCCTCCAGCTTGCCCATATTTCAATCTTTCAAGTAACAAGGAAGTGATCAGAGCCTGTATCATTACCACTAAATACATGGGTATTTCGAATTTGAGAGCTTATTTTTAATTAACTACTACATAAGCAACAACTGAGCAAGAATCTCATGCATTTCAGATGTATTTAACTGTATCTTTCTTTGTTAAAGAACGTATTTGTAGTTTCTAACTGGTTAAATGTAGCAAACTCTCTTGATTTCTTACCATTTTCATTTAAAATTATTTCACTAAATGCACGTACTACACAGAATATTAAAAAAAAGTGTCGAATACTTTGAGAGGTGCTAGTATTCACCTAAAGAACGTATTTGTAGTTTTTAACTGGTTAAACGTATCAAAATCTCTTAATTTCTTACCATTGGCATTTAAAGTTATTTTACTAAACGTACCTACTACACAGGATGCTCAAAAAAAAGTGTCGAATACTTTGAGAGGTGCTAGTATTAATCGAAACAAGAGAAAAGGCCCAATAAACATGTCTGGAAATGCATACTTTCTGAGATAATTCCAATAAACATGAGTCAAGAAATTCATACTTTCTGCATAGACACGTGTTTACAGGTGTCATGAATCCAGTCATGACAATGCACCCCTCTGCCCTCCAGCGTAAGAAATAATGCACCCTTCGAAGTATACCCAGTTGTTGTTGTACCTGCTGGCACGCGTTGCAGACGCGACATGTAGTGTCCGCTCATCGTTAATTGGCGTGCCGTAGACTAGTTCCTTCAAGTGTCCCCATAACCAAAAGTCCAGGGGATTGAGGACTGGGAATACTCCCACCCCCCACCCGACTAGTCCAGCAGTCCTAAAATGTCTGCGTCGGATGTTCGCGCGAAAGTGTGCTGGTGCGCCATCATGCGTGAACCACATTTGTGTTCATTGCTGCGATGGCACAGCCTCCAGGAAGGTAGGCAGTACATAATGAGAAAGTTCAGATATAATCTGTTATCGCCAAGTACGCCTACCCATATGTTGATTGAAAATCGGTGTTGATGTCTTCTTTTCTGATTTACTTTGGAATTTACATCTGCCAATAAACGCTTGTTACGGAAATTCACAACACCATCTCTTATGAACCCTGCCTCATCAGTAAAAAAAATCCTGGATGTGAACAGTAGATCTGCGGAACACTTCTACAACAGCCATTGAGAGAACCGCCGTCTCCCATGACAATCCTTTCACCTTGTGGCCTGAACGCGCTGTAGACGATACGGGTACAGCAATTGTTCATGAAGTCCCCCCCCCCCCTCCCCCCAGATAAGAGAGTGAGACACGCATTCTGCTGCTAATCGCCACACACTGGTCCTAGGGGTTTCTTCTACCGAACGTAGCACAAACTCCTCCATGACAGACGTCCGGACTGTGTGGGGCCTTCCACTGTCAGTCTTCCGAGGTGCAAAGGTACCTGCGTCCCTCAGACGCTGGAAATCTGCCGAACAGTTTATCATAGGGCATTCTGTGTTGTGGCTATTTTTCAGCTTATAGGGCACGATCTCGCAGGCTGTATCGATTTGCTAATCCAAAGCAAATTATCGTATCCACCACTTCCCTTGTCGAATAGAAGGCTTCCACTGCTAACAAGTGGTGGAAGACATAATATGTAAATGTACTACATGATTTGTACGTACAAATAGCGCAATAACAGCACATACATGTAAGTGAACCCGCGTTTGGAAGAAGCTTAAACACCATGATACGTACCCAAGAAGCATCAAGGGATCACCAGTTTAGTACTGGAGGGCAGCGGGGAGGGTAAAAAACGTAGAGGGAGACCAAGAGATGAATACACTAAGCAGATTCAGAAAGATGTAGGTTGCAGTAGGTACTGGGAGATGAAGAAGCTTGCACAGGATAGAGTAGCATGGAGAGCTGCATAAAACCAGTCTCTGGACTGAAGACCACAACAACAACGTACCCAAGGTTGACAATACTGTACAGCTAGGCACACAGAAACGAGGAAAGCTAACGTAGCCTACAACACGACGCGAACCACAGAGCCGACTGTAGAGCGCCTAATGATAGGCAGAGTACTGTGAGTAAGGCACATGTGACGGAGAGCCAAGCCAAAGACTGTGCTAATACCTGTAACCAAGCGTCATGCAGCCCTTCCTATAAACAATGTTTATCTCAGAAAGTATGCATTTCTGGACTTTTCTTATTTCGATTAGTACTGCCACCTCTCAAAATAGTGGACAGATTTCTTGAACAACCTGTATTTATTATTGACATTTTTCCAAATCTTGCATTTAGGTCGCCTAGTATTATCAAATGGTCAATGTTCTTATATTTATTTACTTGGTTTTGTAATTCTTCATAAACTATTTCTGAATCTTCGTGTTTTTCTTCTTGAGGTGCATAACTCCTACAATATATACATGTCCTCTGGCAATTCTGAACCTAGCAATTACTATCCTGCCATTTTTAGAGCAATTAAAAATCTTTCATTTCCATCTTTCATCTACAGGAACACCTACTCCACTCACTGCTTGTTGCTTCTATTCAACTCCACCTTAAATTAATGTGTAATTATTTAAATGTGTTGTTCCTCTCAGTTTCTTCCTTGTTTCTGTTATTACAGCTAATCCTCGCACTGTCGTCATCTTTGAGAAGTATCCAGCTTATTCCTTTGTTTTTTTTTATGGGCGAATAATCATCCCATCACACAACCCCCCATGCAGAAGGGCCGACTGATATTTCGGGATGCCATTCCCTAGGCAAACTACCTTTCCAGGGCTCCAAAACTCCGCCCAGCTGACAAAAAAGGAAAGGAAAGTTAGGGACCAGATGAGGGAGAGATGGGATGTAACGGCTCTGTATTTTATTGTTAATTGTGCACGATATATTGTCTTTTCTATACTTTAATGTTGGCGTTGGTAGAATTACTGATTTCATTTATTGTGCCCTGTGTTCAGCATTGGATAACCTGGTTCAATATGGTTTTTATTTGTTTAATGTTTATCATGTCAGTTGATTGTATTAATATAAGTTAGGGGCTTTAGTATGTTGGCTTCTGCTAAGGTGTTTATATATATATATATTGTGTCCTGACCTAGTATTTGATTATTTTATTTCTGTCTTGTCATTCCTGTAACGATTGCATAATTATTTAGGTCATACTTTGATATTATATTGCACCCACTTTATTATTGTAAAGCTAAAGTTATTCTGAGTGACAGAGGATCTTACTGTTGGTTATGTTACACTAGATGTTAAGTTTCTCATACTTGTGACCTGAACACTGACTATTATACTTGTGTTCGACCTTACCCAAAGGCTCTGATTTGCTCAGTTCTACTGTTGATAAACATATTTAAAGCATGTTATGGATTTACGCTCACAGAACACCTAGCCAATTTCCACACTCATCATTTCCTGCGCCACATACTGTTGGCCTAACTCCGGAAAAGTTGAATCCAATATGTCGAGATCTACCCTGAAATATTTGACACAGGAAGATTACGCTGAAATTAATGCACTGTCAGAATCTTAGCTGCTAAGGCGCACTGCAAGTATTTTTTTAAAAAATTGTAATATTACTTATATTTGCCACACAAAGAGTCGCCTATAACAGCAATATGTACAACCTTTCCTTCCGAACGTGCGAATCGGCGAATAAACAGACGCAGCCGTGAAGAGAGAACGTAGCCCCAAATAGTCCGAAATCTTAAGTGCAGATACGTGAATTTTAAGCATTTAAACCACAACAAAAATGCCTCTAATCATTGGTTTTTTGAATAACTTGCTATTCATATCGTCAGCTAAACTGCTGCAGATGTAATTGTTACACGAGTCACAAGTAGAGAAAAGAAAATCAGTACAACATATGATGCTACATTAGAGACGACTTCCATCAATCAGGTCTTTAATATGTAGACACGAAATATAACAATTCATGTAGCCCATTTCTTATGATAATTTCTAAATATGAACATTTAACTACTAATGAAACAGTTCCTTGTTTATTCCTGTAGTCGTCACAAAAATGCGAAGTGGCCCTTGGATGATGGAAGCAAACATTTTCCTATCACCAGACACAGCTGATAAAAGAAAAAATTGTGCGTTCAGCACTTCACAGTAATTTCTAGTTTTATGTAGACAGAATTGTGATGGAGAAAGAAATGGCCATGGGCTTTATTCTGCATATTGTGCTGCGTACCAGACAAACTTGATCAGATTCGCGAAACGTGGGGATGCAAACTGACAATGAGAAAATGTACGAACTGTAGCAATACTAATCCACTGACAAAACATGAAATGACAATGAGCTATCGGAAATCATACTGTCTGGCAACTTCCTGAAAAATGTAATACATTGTAGAAAAATCTCTTTATCGAGAGGCTGAATCACACTATTAGTTCCAGGAGGAATTCATATTACCTTAACAGGCTTTTCGCCGTACCCGTAAAAACAGAGGTATTGTTATGCCCAGACGAAGAGTTCTAAAAACAGTGAATTATTTTCCACAACTGGTAAGGAGACGTATCGGATGTAATACTGAATCTTATTCCCTCCCATTTTCCCAGATTTTGGAATTCTGATTATAAGATTTTTGCAGCTATACAGTCTTTTTTTTAAATTTTTGCTCCTAATTTGCCATGAGGTTCTTGACGAAAGATACAACGCTGCGGAAAAAATAATCCACTGATGCTTATCACTGGAATTGTTGTGTACGAATATGTCATAGCATTCATCAACCACAGAGCGACTCTGTCCTTTTCCGCTCGAAATGATGAAATGGAGTTTCTTGCACAAAACCTGACTTACTGGCTATATACACAGTAATTTAGGGGGTAAAAAGAATCTTCGTCTTAGGTCACCTATGAATTTCTCTGTAGTATTAACTATTAATGACATCTGCTCTGCATGCTTATTTGAAGTAAACTTCCTCTTCCGCACACATTCCTAAATCTGTTTAACAAGGTCAAAGAAGCCTGGAAACCAGAAATGTTCATCTCACTTGCAGTTGAGAGCGTCTAGGCTAGCACACCTCCCTCGGTAACAGTTGACTGACTCTCAAAAGCAGTTCTAAATCTTTCGAACAGTTTTTCTTTCACACTTTTGCGAGTTTCATTTCAGTGCATGTTTCGTAGTTAGTCTAAATCTTTCTTCCATTTATACAATTCACGGTCAGATTTTACGAAACGAAGCTGGCTCTGGACACTGCTCAACTGCAAGCATTTTCTCCCTCCTTCACCTAACCAAATATTTTACAACCTTTGTCTTGTCACTGAAAGCTATTACTATAATGTTTCCTTTGGGCTACGAAGGTACTGTATTTTTGTTCTGCATTTTAATTACCACAACAATCATCGTTCGAACCACAGTTCACGGATCTGACAGAGTTATTTCCAGTTTCTTCTAATTTTTCCACATTATGTAACGAAATTTCAACATCATTTGAATGAATGTCCCAGAAATTAATTACTAAATAACACATATGTGGGTCTTCAGGAGAATTAAATGATTTCGATCGCATACCACATTCTTCATATTTCTTCTATGAAAGGGTTAAAGCATTATTGCATTCACATTATTCTGAAACTCCGGAAGCTGCACAAAGACAGATAGTATTAGCAAGCACACACGAAGAAAACACAAAGAAGAGTAATTCGGTTTTATCTTCATTGTTATTAGTGATATCTCGAAGGCAACTGTTAATTATTATGGACATTAAACGAGCTGAATATTGAAGCGAATATTAACTGTAAACAATTGTGTCGGACGAACTGTCAAAGGAAACTGAAATTCGCTTTAGAAATTACGATCACGTATCATGTTACGTGTTTACCTATGTACCGTCAACCGAGGCTTGCAACTGGCGTGTTGAACGTGCGCTGTCAGCTATAGCTGAAGTAGGAATTTCCAGCCGCCGGAGAAGTTAGGAATTTGTCAATTTTCAACATTTTTAAAAAGTACTTGCAGTCTGTTTTAGAGGCTAAAATTTTCTAATAGCGTTTCTTTCTGCCTATTGTTCATGTGTAAAAAGGAATTTCAGGGCAGATTTCGACATGCCGGATTGGGTAATTCCCTTGTAAGTTGAAAGAGAGCATAAAAGTATATAATTTCATTGGTCAGCTCTGTAATAAGTATACTTACGCATTCCTGTAAATTAAACTAAATTTACGCCTGGTTATCACTTCTTTTTATATAGGAAGAGGTTTAAGTCGAAATTCATATGAATTTTCAGAATATTTTAGCATTTCATGGTAATTTTTAACCAGAATAATTGTGGTGCTTTGCCCTCTCGTCGATAATAGGATTGCCTGCAGGATGTAGCGTTCTCAGAACGCTATACAACAATTTGAAACAAACAACATCAGTAGCTTTATATCCAGAAAAGCAAATTGCCAATACTTAACTTATACTACATCGAATGCCTCCCTCCATGAACCATAGACCTTGCCGTTGGTGGGGAGGCTTGCGTGCCTCAGCGATACAGGTAGCCGTACCGTAGGTGCAACCACAACGGAGGGGTATCTGTTGAGAGGCCAGACAAACGTATGGTTCCTGAAGAGGGGCAGCAGTATTTTCAGCAGTTGCAGGGGCAACAGTCTGGATGATTGACTGATCTGGCCTTGTAACACTAACCAAAACTGCCTTTCTGTGCTGGTACTGCGAACGGCTGAAAGCAAGGGGAAACTACGGCCGTAATTTTTCCCGAGGGCATGCAGCTCCACTGTATAGATAAATGATGATGGCGTCCTCTTGGGTAAAATATTCCGGAGGTAAAATAGTCCCCCATTCGGATCTCCGGGCGGGGACTACTCAAGAGGACGTCGTTATCAGGAGAAAGAAAACTGGCGTTCTACGGATCTGAGAGTGGAATGACAGATCCCTTAATCAGGCAGGTAGGTAGAAAATTTAAAAAGGGAAATGGATAGGTTAAAGTTGGATATAGTGGGAAATAGTGAAGTTCGGTGGCAGGAAGAACAATACCTTTGGTCAGGTGAATACAGGGTTATAAATACAAAATCAAATAGGGGTAATGCAGGAGTAGGTTTAATAATGAATAAAAAAATAGGAGTACGGGTAAGCTACTACAAACAGCATAGTGAACGCATTATTGTGGCCAAGATAGACACGAAGCCCACGCCTGCTACATTGATACAAGTTTATATGCCAACTAGCTCTGCAGATGGCGAAGAAATTGATGAAATGTATGATGAGATAAAAGAAATTATTCAGGTAGTGAAGGGAGACGAAAATTTAATAGTCATGGGTGACTGGAATTCGGTAGTAGGAAAAGGGAGAGAAGGAAACGTAGTAGGTGAACATGGATTGGGGGGAAGAATTGAAAGAGGAAGCCGCCTGGTAGAATTTTGCACAGAGCACAACTTAATCATAGCTAACACTTGGTTCAAGAATCATAAAAGAAGGTTGTATACATGGAAGAAGCCTGGAGATACTGACAGATTTCAGATAGATTATATAATGGTAAGACAGAGAGTTAGGAACCAGGTTTTAAATTGTAAGACATTTCCAGGGGCAGATGTGGACTCTGACCACAATCTATTGGTTATGAACTGTAGACTAAAACTGAAGAAACTGCAAAAAGGTGGGAATTTAAGGAGATGGGACCTGGATAAACTGATTAAACCAGAGACTGTACAGAGTTTCAGGGAGAGCATAAGGGAACAATTGACAAGAATAGGGGAAAGAAATACAGTAGAAGAAGAATGGGTAGCTTTGAGGGATGAAGTAGAGAAGGCAGCAGAGGATCAAGTAGGTAAAAAGACGAGGGCTAGGAGAAATCCTTGGGTGACAGAAGAAATATTGGATTTAATTGATGAAAGGAGAAAATATAAACATGCAGTAAATGAAGCAGGCAAAAGGAATACAAATGTCTCAAAAATGAGATCGACAGGAAGCGCAAAATGGCTAGAGGACAAATGTAAGGATGTAGAGGCATATCTCATTAGGGGTAAGATAGATACTGCCTACAGGAAAATTAAAGAGAGCTTTGGAGAAAAGAGAACCACTTATATGAATATCAAGAGCTCAGATGGAAACCCAATTCTAAGCAAAGAAGGGAAAGCAGAAAGGTGGAAGGAGTATATAGAGGATCTATACAAGGGCGATGTACTTGACGACAATATTATGGGAATGAAAGAGGATGTACATGAAGATGCGTGAAGAGAGTACTGAAAGACCTAAGTCGAAACAAGGCCCCGGGAGTAGACAACATACCATTAGAACTACTGACAGCCTTGGGAGAGCCAGCCCTGACAAAACTCTACCATCTGGTGAGCAAGATGTATGAGACAGGCGAAATACCCTCAGACTTCAAGAAGAATATAATAATTCCATTCCCAAAGAAAGCAGGCGTTGACAGATGTGAAAATTACCGAACTATCAGTTTAATAAGTCACGGCTGCAAAATACTAACACGAATTCTTTACAGACGAATGGAAAAACTGATGGAAGCTGACCTCGGGGAAGATCAGTTTGGATTCCGTAGAAATATAGGCACACGTGAGGCAATACTGACTCTACGACTTATTTTAGAAGCTAGATGAAGAAACGGCAAACCTATGTTTCTAGCATTTGTGGACTTAGAGAAAGCTTTTGACAATGTTGACTGGAATACTCTCTTTCAAATTCTGAAGGTGGCAGGGATAAAATACAGAGAGCGAAAGGCTATTTACAATTTGTACAGAAAGCAGATGGCAGTTATAAGGGTCGAGGGACATGAAAGGGAAGCAGTGGTTGGGAAGGGAGTGAGACAGGGTTGTAGCCTCTCCCCGATGTTGTTCAATCTGTAT
The DNA here is from genome assembly GCF_021461385.2 of Schistocerca piceifrons. Classification (NCBI taxonomy): domain Eukaryota; kingdom Metazoa; phylum Arthropoda; class Insecta; order Orthoptera; family Acrididae; genus Schistocerca; species Schistocerca piceifrons. The sequence goes on along the minus strand of NC_060140.1, from coordinate 910,953,188 downwards.
ATTGAGCAAGCAGTAAAGGAAACAAAAGAAAAATTCGGTGTAGGTATTAAAATCCATGGAGAAGAAATAAAACCTTTAAGGTTCGCCGATGATATTGTAATTCTGTCGGAGGCAGCAAAGGACTTGGAAGAGCAGTTGAACGGAATGAACAGTGTCTTGAAAGGAGGATATAAGATGAACATCAACAAAAGCAAAACGAGGATAATGGAATGTAGTCAAATTAAATCAGGTGATCCTGAGGGAATTAGATTAGGAAATGAGACACTTAAAGTAGTAAAGGAGTTTTCCTATTTGGGGAGCAAAATAACTGATGATGGTCGAAGTAGCGTAGACTGGCAATGGCAAGGAAAGCGTTTCTGAGGAAGAGAAATTTGTTAACATCGAGCATAGGTTTAAGTGTCAGGAAGTCGTTTCTGAAAGTTTTTGTATGGAGTGTGGCCTTGTATGGAAGTGAAACATGGACGATAAATAGTTTGGACAAGAAGAGAATAGAAGCTTCCGAAATGTGGTGATACAGAAGAATGCTGAAGATTAGATGGATAGAACACATAACTAATGAGCAGGTACTGAATAGGATTGGGGAGAAGAAGAGTTTGTGGCACAACTTGACTAGAAGAAGGGATTGGTTGGTAGGACATGTTCTGAGGCATCAAGGGATCACCAATTTAGTATTGGAGGGCTGCGTGGAGGGTAAAAATCGTAGAGGGAGACCAAGAGATGAATACACTAAACAGATTCAGAAGGATGTAGGTTGCAGTAGGTACTGGGATATGAATCAGGTTGCACAGGATAGAGTAGCATGGAGAGCTGCATCAAACTAGTCTCAGGACTGAAGACCACAACAACAACAACAACAACAAATGTCGCTAGCGAGAGGCTACATAAAAACTATACAGTTCCTGCTGTACACCAAGTCCAAGGAACCACTTGATACGGATCTGTACAGCGGAGCACTAATCACATTGCAGACTAGGGCTGATCTTCTGCAGCCGACGCTAGCAGCAGCTGTTGCAGGCGGCGCACGTGGAGCGGCGCAGGCCGATTCCGCACAGCATTGGCCGCCGTTTCTTCGCTGCCTTCTCTGGTCTTTCGTCTCGCCTCTTCGTTCCGGAGTTTGTGGTTAAGCCAGAACAATAATAAACACACTACAGACAGCGCAGGAAGTGCTGGAACATTTATGAACGAAGCAAAAATAAACAAACGGTGTGTTGCATAAGGCGGTATTTTCCTCTACTGCTCTCTGACATCTTAAGACATATCCTATCACTCTGTCCTTCCTCATGTGTGTTTTCCTCGCCATTACTGTGGAGAATCTTCTCATTCCTTATCCCTTCAGTCCACTACATTTTCAGCATCCTTTTGAAACACGAAAGTTCAAAAATTTTGATTATACACTTTTCAGATATTCTGGCAGTTTGATTCACTAACATACAAAGCTGTGTTCCAGATATACATGCTCTGAAATGTCTTTCTCAAATTAATGAGCAGTAGACAACACCTGCAGAAAATGTTCTCTTTGCCTGCGTTGGTGGTTCCTTGTGTCCTCGATACGTCATCTGTCATGCGTTATTGTGCCTTCAACGTAGCAGAATTCGTTCAGTTCGTCTGTTACTCGATACCCAATGTTTATATTAAGTTTGTCGATAATCTAATTTTCCCGCTCCTTAATATTTCCGTTTTTCTTTGATTTCTCTTGATTCATTTTTGGTGCTCAAAAAACTGTGAAAGTGAGAAAGAATTACAGAACCTGTTGAATGGAATGTAAAGACCACAAAAGTGTCAACTAAATCTTGTTATTGATATCCTTTCTAAGACGAAGGTTGCACTTTTAGAGAGAGTGAGACCAATGGTATATGATGGGAAAGTATCGACTTTTTCTACGTAACATTGGATGGTAGTATATGAGAGTAATTTTACATGGTTGGGACATCGCTCTCCCAGCCTCTATGTCGTCTTTCGAGTTCGCAGCCGCTACTCTTCTGGAACTAGTTCCTCATGTGCCGTAGCGGTGCTGTCTATCCCCTGTTATAATTATCCCATAAAATAATATACGTAGCGCCATCGATGATCGAGGTCGAAGCTTTTGTGTGATAGCCAGAGACGCTGACTCCTCTGCTTCGAAGATCATCTGTCTGGATTAATGGAGATGATTAAATAGGAACCTAGAGAAGAGACACATGGGAGGCGCCACTACCAGGTGAAATGAAAGCTGATGACGTTTATAAAGCAGCAGAAAAGTGAATGTTCCGTGTATTGTGAAGTGCTGAGCAAGATTAGGTTGCTGCTAGCGTCTGTGGATTTGGTAAGTCAAAACATGGTTCAAATGGCTCTGAGCACTATGGGACTCAACTGCTGTGGTCATAAGTCCCCTAGAACTTAGAACTACTTAAACCTAACTAACCTAAGGACATCACACACATTCATGCCCGAGGCAGGATTCGAACCTGCGACCGTAGCAGTTGCACGGTTCCGGACTGCGCGCCTAGAACCGCGAGACCACCGCGGCCGGCTTTGGTAAGTCATACCATATAAAGTGAGGAACGTCTAGAAAAAAAATAAGGAAATGATAAAATGTTGAACAGTGGCTCAACTACATTATCTATCGGAATGTATCGCTTTCTGATGTGTTAAACAAGGTGTTCAAAAATTCAGTGTCCAAACTAACCTGGTTGATGACGGAGACAAAAGCATACACAAATTTCGTACAGCAAACATGTCTCGGAAACGGTTATTGCTGGAGTACTGAGTATGCAGGAGGTTACTGTGTGTAATTGAAAATAAAATGGTGTTAAATGTTTTTCGTTGCTTTATTGTTCTGATCACTATTATGTCACGATAAATGTTCAAAATGAGCACCATTAACCTCAACGTAGAGGCGGATCGATGTAGCAGGAAGTCCCGTGTTCGCTGGAAAATGCGTGGCGTGTTTCCGTAGTTGTGTGGCTGCTGCAAGAATTCTTGCAACCGATTCCGCCTCAGAGTCAACGGGGGTAGAAGACACCTCTGCTTTCACGTAACCCCAATGAAAACAGCCTAATGGGATGAACCCTGGGGATCTTGCACTGCAATATACAGGTCCTCCTCGTCCTATCCGCTGACTGCCAAAAGTTCTGGTCATTACTGCTCTGACTGGTTCTGCAAAGTGCGCTGGGGCTCCATCAGGCTGAAACCATATCCTCGACTCTTGCCTTCAGCCGCACTTAAAGAAGGTGCATGTCTCACAATTCTCGTCATGTGTAGCGCTCCATATTGACAATCGAACTGTCATGCACGCACTAGTGCTACCCGCTGTTTACTGACTCAGTGTCACAGAGCGTGACATCGCAAAACACTACGTATCTCAAACTAACATTTGGTGTAGCAACGTCAGATACGACTTTTGTCCGCTCCACTCATGTATGACATGCACATACTCAGTGTTCGCCGGCCGGAGTGGCCGAGCTGTTCTAGGCGCTACAGTCCGGAACGGCGAGGCCGCTGCGGTCGCAGGTTCTAATCCTACCTCGGGCATGGATGTGTGTGATGTCCTTAGGTTAGTTAGGTCTAAGTAGTTCTAAGTTCTAGGGGACTGATGACCCCAGAAGTCAAGTCCCATAGTTCTCAGAGCCATTTGAACCATACTCAGTGTTCACGCATTATTATTTCCGACTCATGATTGCTTTACGAAGTATATTTGTTTCCAACTCCTGTATCATCCCTCCTGGTTTGGACTTTGAATTTTTTAACACGATGTATAAGACAGCAAGCACTTCGACGACTTAAGTTACTAAAATTATCTGTGATTTCCAGCCATATCAGATTGTTAAATTCCCATGACTGTCATTGTAAAGTAGTGATTGACAGTGGTGCCCTCGGAACTTCACCGGAAATCCTAGGGTATCGTTCTTCTGTGAAGTTCGGTCTCAGACATACGTTGGTCTATGCTAACACCACACCGCCTGCTGGTATCGACCGAAAACGCACGTATAAGGAGTTATGTTAATGAGTTTTGTTTTTCCTGACCTTTATCCTGTATCGTCACGGGGTCGGTATGTTAATCTGGATTTGGTGGTGATAGTGGTAGAAGGTGGCCCGATGGCCTTCCTGTTGCCACCCTCTCCACCCAAGGACGGACTATGTGTGCTTCATATGTCTGCATGTAGTGTTATCCCATGTGAATGTGTGAGGATTTTTGCCAGTAGTGTAACTGAGGCGGAACACGGGTAACTGCCTAGTATTCACGTAGTCGGATGTGAGAGATCAGCATTCAGGGTGGCTGGCGCACCAGCCCTCGTCGTTATCCCTTACGGGCTGGGGTACCGCCCCGAAACCCGGAAGCGGTTTTCTGGGCGGGTCAGTTTTTTCATCCGAGTAAAGGGAAAGAAGTGACCTGATGGCATCTCAGGAGAATTCAGGTGTTAAGGCAAGATTTAAAATTCAAAAGAAGTAGCTGTGCAGCGTGATCTGGGACGTTGCCTTGGAGCAAAAACACCCTTTCATACACCTTCTCGCTTCTTGACACACTCATCAGGAGATTTTGCTAGTGTGCTCCTGGTCGGTTAGCACCTTACAAGCATGAAGGGAGTCCTAACAAAAACTCAGCATTACGTTGCCTGATGTTGAAGGGGTTTTCGCCTTTTTCGGTGGCGGTGGTGGTGGACCGAAGCGAGACTCGAACTCGGGACCTTTGCCTATAGCGGGCAAGTGCTCTACCATCTGAGCTACCGAAGCACGACTCACGCCTGGTACTCACTGCTTTACTTCTGCCAGGCAAAGGTCCCGAGTTCGAGTCTCGGCCGGGCACACAGTTTTTAATCTGCCAGGAAGTTTCATATCAGCGCACACTCCGCTGCAAAGTGAAAATCTCATTCTAGAAGTAATGCAATATGTTGGAAACCGACTCATGACCGATTTTCACTTTTTTCACTTTCATTTCGGTTGTGATACGCCGGTCTTCGAGCACAAGGGTCTCAACTTCTCTTGGAACTCTTAGTTCTCCACGAAGAGATTGCCAGTGAGATTCTTCGGCATTCAGAGTTGCTGGCCACACAAGAAGTGCCTGCGTCCATAACCAATGTGTCACATGATGCTACCTTGTAGCTGTACGCTTCTACAAATCCAGCAATGATTGTTCTATCAAACGCAGAAACGAATTATCGCCCGACAATCGACTTTATCCGTGGACTATGTCTTTTTCTTAGGTGGTGGGCTGTATTACTATGGTGCAGGGATTTCTATGTACACCAGGACCGCAGGCATGTAACAGAAAAGAATCGAAACATTAATTACATAGGTATATTGCATATTTTCGAATGGCTTCCCCTTGAATGCCGAAAGGAACACTCTAAATATGCCAGCAGGTGTTGTGCTGGGGAGCTTCATTTTGACTCCCAGGTCGCAGATATGTTTTCTCTGTGGCATACTAGATATCTCGAGTAAGTCATCGGTCGAACGCTTGAACATTTCCCGAAGATACTAAATGTTCCAGCTACCCAGTGGAGTTCCACTGTCGGGAAATCCCGAAGGAGATGAAAAAGTGAGTTTGAGAGCACTATTTAGCACCAACTTAGATGAGAATACAAACCATACAACTGCTGCACTCTCGAAGACATTTCGAAGTGGCGCCTTATACAGTTCAGGCATAACACACCGTGTGAGCGTTGACGCCGCCTTTGGCAGACAGCAGAGCCGACGTATCCTGCACCCTGCTTTGGGCATCTGTACTTCCACATGTTGGTGCCTAATAAAGCACATGTCGAGTAGAATACCTGGGTACTTGGCCGCACCTTACCACAGTTTTGACGCTCAGCACGACGGCATGTTGGCCGCACTTCGACGTAGCAAGCAAAATGTCATTGTGTTTTCCTAAGACAGTGTGCCTAGTATATGAACAGGAACTGATCTGAAGGGTCCTTGCTGTCCGTCTCACGCTGTAACGGAACAGGAATATTTGAGATCTACATCTGCATCTACGTAGATATTCTGGAAGCCACCGTACGGTGCGTCGCGGATGATGCGCTGTACTACTTGAGGTGTGGCGCCTTACATCGCTCCTGTCTAGAGCCTGTGTATCGGGAGAATGACTCATGCCTGCACAGTGACAGACGGTCTGAAGCGGGTTCAGTCGAGTAAGTAGTTCTAATTTTCATCTGCTAGAGGACTGTGGCGGACAGGACTAAACAGAAAAAACCATAATGCACCTAAGAATTTTGACCCCCAGAGTCTAGTAATGCTCAGAGACATTCAAGAAACAGGCCAGGAGAATGTTTTTGTGAATTGTTGTTTATTTCTTGAACGCTTTTTTTGTTTATTTATGTTTGTACGGTTTTGTGTATGCTTTTAGTAGTGTGAATGAGGCGTGGATGTGGTCTAAAGTAAATATGTAGATCATTGTTCTACTGATGAACGCTGTAGGAACTAGAGTGAGTAAGTTTTAAGACAGTGTGAATGCAGTCGACGGGGAATTTTGTGTCATAATATGTTAAGTAAATTTATGGTAAAAGGAAAGCTAATTCGAGTCCAATGAAAATAGTTAATAACGTAAAGTATAAACAAAATATCGAAATGTCAAATATTTATTTCGGGAAAAAGTACAGTTCGAAGTTGTGTTATTTGTTGATTGGTTAGTAGTGAAAAGCGCGGACAAACACGGAAGAACAATGTTTTTTTTTTTTTTTTTTTTTTGGCCTTAAATAAAACTGACCAATCAGAACGGAGGATACTTCACGCGTCTTTTCTCTCGCAGATATAGAATGCTTACAACAGTCTACGGGAGTTGGAGCCCAGCCTTTCATTGGTACGGTCGTGTGTGGTATGATCTCCGAAGGAAGTTATAATTTGCCGGTTTTAGTTGTGCTAGATATTTCAAAAGTGCTTTAAAGTGAAGGCATTTTTATTCAGGTGTGTTTCACAGAAATTACGAATTTCTTAGGTAACTTCGTGTATGAAAAAAGATAGTAATTCCGCGTGGCATATTGAGCAGATCGGTGACTAAAAACATGAGTACATTATACACCGATATACTTAATAGTATGGCCAGCATTTTCATTTGCACCCCCTACGAGGGCGCTTCGCTGATAGTTGACTTCTTTAGCATCAGTGTACGCTCTGCTTCAAGACTGCTTGTGTCGCCGTCATATGTTATTCGACACTTTCTTTGAGTTGTCAAGGCTGCACGCCTAGTCGGTTAGGAAGGAGTTGAAGTTTGTGGTATGTAACTCATATGACCAGATCTCATTTTCTGTAACGTTGAGACGTATTGAGTGTGCTGCTCACTTATGTTTTGTACTTTTTTGTAACAGATGTCTGAAGATGGGTGTAATCCCGAAACGCATATCATGCTCTAGTAAAAGAGTCAATTGAACATCTCATGACTTTATTGCGATTGTACAGCATTGGTTGCCAATTATTTTCATTTAAGAACAATCCATACGTAGTAGCTGTTTAGATTTCGGGAAATACGTTACCATAAACTTGCTAATGGAATGAAAGGGTTTGTGCATGGCTGTTAGGATTAGCACGGGCTTGGCAGTGAACGTGTAATTCTCGACTTCAGAATATACTGAAGTTTTGCTAGTATTTCTACCTTGCATTCAAAATGAAGACCTTTTCCCGATTCTTAGAATAGTTATGTTGTATCCAGCCTGGTGCGAGTTGCAGTACGGTAGGTTTCTGCTCGGCTTTCCTACCGGCGATCTGCTGCAACGAGTTAATAGGTGGGTGCAGGTAAAAGGACGAAAGGAACCGAGCCGCCGCACACTGCTTGTCATTTCCCTTCATGTTCCACTCGCAAATAGAGAGAGACTGTCTAAATGCCTCCGTATGAACCCTAAGTTCTTGTATCGTGGTCCCGCGATATATGTTGGTGGGAGCAGAATCGTTCGGTACTCAGCTTCAAATACCGATTCTCTGAATTTTCTCAATAGTGTTTCTGGAAAAGAATGCCGCCTCCCCCCCACGAATTCCCATTTGAATTCCCGTAGCACCTCCGCAACATTTGCGTGTTGTTCGAACCTACCGGTAACAAATCTGGCAGCCCGACTCTGAATTGCTTCGATGTCTTCCTTAAATCCGACCTGGTACTGATCCCAAACACTCGAGCAGTATTCAATAATAGGTCGCACCAGCGTTCTTTATGCAGCCCCCTTTACAGAAGAACCGCTCTTTCCTAAAATTCTCCCAACAAACCGAAGTCGACTATTTACCTTCCCTACCACGATATTCACATGCTCGTTCCAACTCATATCGGTTTGCAACGTTACGCCCAGATATTTAAACGCCTTGACTGTGTCAAGCAGGACACTGCGCTCTTTTACAGTAGCCTAGGACTTTGTCCCGGGCGAGAGATTCACGATAAATGCAAGCTTTTAAATCTTTCAGTTGTTTCTCTACGCCAGGTATGCTTATTACTATGTCGTCCATAAGGAAGTCTGTCCGATGGTCAGATGACGGTACGTCTCACCTGTATCAACGACTTCTTGAACGTGAAATTTAAAACTTCGGCTTCCGTTTTGCTATCTTCAACTGCCACACCAGCCTGGTCAACAAGGGGCTGAATGGAAGCTTTAGACCCGTTTACCGATTTTATATACGACCAGAGTTTTCATGGCTTCTCTTCCAGATCCTTTGATAAGGTGGGTTGGTGGTAGTTACTGTATGCTTCACGCATAGATCTTTACACAGACGCGTGAATCTCTACTAACCTTCGCTTGTCGTCATTTTTGCGTTCCCTTTTGAACCGAGAGTGTAACAGCCTCTGCTTCCTCAGCATCCACCGAATTTCGTTATTAAACCACGGTGGATCTTTTCCATCCTTTTATGCACTTGCTAGGCACATAACTCTCCAGATCACGATTTACAATCTGTTTAAACTCTGCCCATAATTCCTTTACATCCACCTTACTGGAAGTAAGTGATGCCAATTCACTGTGTAAGTGAGATGTTAATAACTGCTAATCTGCGCTATCTAGCAGAAACACTCCCCTAGTTTTCTTGACGGATTTATCATAGCTGCTATAATGACATCATGATCGCTAACCCCCGTTTCTATTCTGACATTGTCGCTAAGGTCCGGCCTATTTGTAGCTACAAGGTCTAAGATATTTCCCGATCTCGTGGGCCGCCTAGCTAGCTGCTCAAGACAATTTTTAGAAAACGTGTTCTAAAATATTTCGCATGACTGCCTGGCTGTACCGCCCCGCAATGAATCCACAGTCTATACTCGGCAGGTTCAAGTCGCCTCGAACTAGTATCGCATGATCTTGGTATTTACGCACTATTGACCGTAGACTTTCTTTGAATGACTCAAGAATTATGACGTTGGAACCGGGCGGCCATCCAACAAATAACTAGGTTTCACCCCTAGCTGTTATAGGCGACTAGATAACCTCATTGTCACACTCGACTTCGACCTCAATAGAGACAATATTTTCGTCAACTGCAACGAACACTCTCCCTCCTAGGGCCTCTAATCTGTTTTTCCGATATACGTTCCACTACTTACTAAATATCTCAGAGTTTGGTTCAAATGGCTCTGAGCACTATGGGACTTAACATCTGTGGTCATCAGTCCCCTAGAACTTAGAACTAATTAAACCTAACTAACCTAAGGACATCACACACATCCATGCCCGAGGCAGGATTCGAACCTGCGACCGTAGCAGTCGTGCGGTTCCGGACTGGAGCGCCTTAGCCGCGAGACCACCGCGGCCGGCTATCTCAGAGTTTAAATGACTTTCATTACCGGTAGTTACATATGGACGATGAGCGGCGTGCGTCACTGCACCACTTGTTACGAGCTCAAGTCGTTTATGTCAATGAAAACTAAATATTCAGCTCCGACTATTAGTTCCTTATGTCTAAGTTCCCGGCGAGACAACAGACACCGCATAAGATACAAGGAAGGCCTTTGGGTGACCCAAGGTAACAAGCACGAAGCACGATAGCAGTAAAATCGATTGCCCCAATAACGAAAGAATGAAGGGAAGTGGCTCAAGAGTATCAAAGAAGAACGTGAAAAATCAGTGAAAGATAAGCGAAGCGCTTTGGTCCGTCGCCATGCTTTCTAGAGGTAACAGGATATTGCTGCACGAGATAGGATGGCCGATCAGGTACAGAACGTACTGAGAGACTATACGCAGAGAAGCAATGAAGCTGCATAAAACAGTATGTTACTTAAGTGTTCTCTGACGATCAGTCCCTCGACATTGTCATATGAACCGTAGTATTAGTGTTAGTAGTAGTAACATAATTTTCAGAAGCAGCAGTTGTTGTGAAAAATCAAGGTAGTGGTATATAGCACCTTTTTATACTTGTAATAGTTGTGCTGTTTTTTGTCGTAGCAGTAATATCTGCTGTTGTAATAGCGCTGGTAGCAGTAGGTAGTGAAGAAAACCATAAAATTAGTCAGAATACACCGAATAGAGTGACAATACTAGAAATAAATAAAGAAAAGTAACAATAGTATCTAGACGCTGTAAACTTAGTTCAGGAATCAGAATAAGAGGAAAAAAACACAAGAGAAGGAAATAGATTATCAAAAGGACTCACATACACTATGTGATAAATAGTACCCGGACACCTGGCTGAAAATGACTTACAAGTTCTTGGCCCCCTCCATCGGTAATGCTGGAATTCAGTATGGTGTTGGCCCGCCCTTAGCTTTGATGACAGCTTCCACTCTCGCAGGAATACGTTCAATCAGGTGCTGGAAGGTTTCTAGGGGAATGGCAGCCCATTCTTCACGGAGTGCTGCAATGAGGAGACGTATCGATGTTGGTCGGTGAGGGCTGGCACGAAGTCAGCGTTCCAAAACATCCCAAAGGTGCACTACAGGATTCAGGTCAGGAATCTGTACAGACCATTCCATTACAGGGATGTTGTTGATGATGATGATGAGTCCCTTACTCCGTTACAGAGCGTAGGGGAGCGTAGGGGAGCGATGCGGGAGACCCGCGCCACCTTACTAGGTAAGGTCCTAGTGGAGGTGGTTTGCCATTGCCTTCCTCCGACCGTAATGGGGATGAATGATGATGATGAATACGACACAACAACACCCAGTCATCGGGAGGCAGGAAAAATCCCTGACCCCGCCGGGAATCGAACCCGGGACTCCGTGCTCGGGAAGCGAGAACGCTACCGCGAGACCACGACCTGTGGACACAGGGATGTTATTGTCGTCTACACACTCAGCCATAGACCGTGCATTATGAACAGGTGCTCGATCGCTTTGAAAGATGCAATCGCCATCCCTGAATTGTTCTTTAACAGTGAGAACCAAGAAGGTGCTTCAAACATCAATGTAGGCCTGTGCTGTGATAGCGCCACGCAAAACAACAAGGGTTACCAGCCCCCTCCACGAAAAGCACGAACACACCATAGCCCCACCGCCTCTGAATTTTACCGTTGGCGCTACAAACGCTAGCAGATGACGTTCACAAGGCATTCGCCATACCCACATACTGTCGTACAGACTCCTCTCATACATTTTAGCTAGTCCTGCCTCTCATGCATCCAAGCGTTAACGACTAAACACAAATTTTGTCAATTTGTGTTTGATAACGTACATTTCAGTGTAAAAGCACTAGATGGAACTGGTACTTTTCGTGCAGTGGGAGGTGTTACTCCCCATTATGCGTTGCTGCCTGAGGAGTAATTGAAAACTTGAAACATCGTCCCTCAATTTTTTACTCATGGTGAATGTAAGTTTAGTTTGGCTTCTACTGCAGGTTCGTGAATGCCACCATTTGTGAGATGCCTGCTGATGCTCTTGCTGTAGAATATAGCGTGTTGTGAAATGGGGTGAGCCTGTACTCATAACAAGATATAATACCGGACAATTTACTTCCGCAATCCGCAGTCTCCTGGGGTCACGGTCTTAACTTTTGAGCTGCCAGTGCGCTGTTGTGTGGTCCACTGTGTCACGCCACTGTTGGTACATTCCAAAACTCAGAAGAATGAGCGCGGACGAATTACGACTCGCCTCGCGTGGTAATTGAATGAGGCATCCAGACAATCGCATCCCACCGTATCCCGAAACAGCTTCATCTCGCTTCGCAGCCGGAGACGGCGCGCGCTCCTTTAAGCTGCTAACGCAAGCAGTAATTTTCCTCGGATAGCAGCTCGCTGCCGTCGATCGTTAAGCCGTAAGCGCCGACGCCACGTCGTCCGTCCAGAAGCGTTTAATTTCACGGCCGTTGGAGCCCCGCCGGAACGGCCGCAGATCGCTGGGCGGAATGACACGGCCCCGCCGCTGGAGCTGGAGCGGTCACGGAGCGCTGGAGCGCTGGAGCGCTGGCGTGTGTGATCACTGCCGTGCGGCCGGTTCGGCTGTTCGGCTGTCGGCCAGCGCAGATTCCCACGCGCAGGGCAGGCCCGATCCCATCTCGTTAGCACCGCCTCCCGGGACCGCTGTTTGCACTTACGAAACTTTAGTTGCCAATTAAGCATTAACTCGCCTCTCACGACGCCACCCGGCCCGGTGTTATCTTTAATTTCAGAAACAATGACGGGTTACCGAGGCGCGTTTATCTCCCTAATAAGAACCGTGTAAGAGGTGATATTTCCCTCGTCGCTAAGTGTTACTCGGGGGCTCCACAACTGCCGTCCGGTTTTTTACTCTTCTCTCCCACGCCATTTTACGCCATGTCAGGGAGGAGAGGAAAGGAACACGGTTTTGTACGCTAATGCGAAACACTTTTTCCGCTACAGCAATTTCAGACTTAATGGGACTGTAATGTTCAGATACGGGGCGTTCAATTTGAAGGTGTATCCTTCAGATGAACAGCATCTAATTCGATCCCGAACGAGACGTCCCGTTATCACTTCTTATTCACAGGCTCGTAATAGCTTTAAGGTCAAAATTACACCAATGGTAGACAATTGCAGACCGAATATTTTGAGATTTTATTTCATTTTTATTATTTACTAGCTGTTCCCGGCTCAGTCTGCTTAAATGGGAAAGAAAAAAAAGAGAAACCGCACGTTTCTAATATGTATGGAAATTAAATACGCGTCCGGATCTCCTCCTCCCCCTCTCTTTTTCCATCTCCTACTCCTTCCGCACCTCCCTCTCTCTCCCGTCCGGCCATCCTGATTTAGGTTTTCCGTGATTTCCCTAAATCGCTCCAGGCAAATGCCGGGATGGTTCCTCTCAAAGGGCACGGCCGACTTCCTTCCCCGTCCTTCCCTAAATCGATGAGACCGATGACCTCGCTGTCTGGTCTCCTTCCCCAAAACCACCACCACCTCTCTCTCCATCACCTTGCCCCCTCTCCCTCTCCATTTCCTCCTCCCCCTCTCTCTCCATCTCCTCCTGCCCCTCTCTCTCCACCTCATCCTGCCCCCTCTCTCTCTACCCCCTTCCTCTGTTCATCTTCTCCCCTCCCCTCTTCTATCTCCTCCTGTCCCCTCTCTCTGTCCTTCTTTCGGCTTTCCCACTTTCTATGTCCATTTCCTCACGACCCTCAGCCATCTCCTCTCCCCACCCCATCACTCTGACCCTGTGGTTTATTGTTACTGCAAATCGAGCTTCTGTAGCAGTATTCCAATCACAAGACGATAATCCACAATAACACTTCCCTGATTGCTAACAGCGTTTCATTTTATATAAAAGTACGCGCATATTCGAATGCAACATTTGTCAAAATTCCAAAGCAATCGGTGAACGTTCGGAGCTTTACAGTTTGGTATAAACGTGCCCTTTCAAAGGAATCATCCCAGCATTTGGCTCAAGCGATTTAGGAAATCATGGGAAACGTAAATCAGGATGGCCGCACGCGGGTTTGAACCGTCGTCCTCCCGAATGCGAATACAGCGTGCTAAGCACTGCGCCACCTCGCTCGGTTTACAATTTCTACTTAAGAGAATATAGATTTGTAGTCCACTGTGCTGATGACAAAAGGCGACCGTTACACATAAAATTACTTGTACACTATGTGATCAAAAGTATCCGGACACCACCAAAAGCATACGTTTTTCATATTAGGTCCATTGTGCTGTCATTTACTGCCAGGCACTCTATATCAGTGACCTCAGTAGTCATCAGACATCGTGAGAGAGTAGAATGGGGCGCTCCGCACAACTCACGGACTTCGAACGTGGTCAGATGATTGGGTGTCACTTGTGTCATACGTCGGTACGAGAGATTTCCACACTCCTAAGCATCCATAGGGTCACAATTTCCGATGTGATAGTGAAGTGGAAACGTGAAGGGACAGCACAAAAGCGTACAGGCCGACCTCGCCTGTTGACTGACAGAGACCGCCGACAGTTGAAGAGGGTCGTAATGTGTAATGGGCAGACATCTATCCAGGCCATCACACAGCAATTCCAAAATGCATCAGGATCCACTGCAACTATTATGACAGTTAGGCGGGGTATGAGAAAAGTTGGATTTCATTGTCGAGCGGCTGCTCATAAGCCACACATCACGCCGGTAAATAGCAAACGACGCCTCGCTTGGTGTAAGGAGCGTAAACATTGGACGATTGAACAGCGGCAAAAAGTTGTGTGGAGTGATGAATCACGGTACGCAATGTGGCGATCCGATGACATTATGTGGGTATGGCGAATGCCTTGTGGACGTCATCTGCTAGCGTTTGTAGTGCCAACGGTAAAATTCAGAGGCGGTGGGGCTATGGTGTGTTCGTGTTTTTCATGGAGGGGGCTGGTAACAATTATTGTTTTGCGTGGCACTATCACAGCACAGGCCTACATTGATGTCTGAAGCACCTTCTTGCTTCTCACTGTTAAAGAACAATTCGGGGATGGCGATTGCATCTTTCAAAGCGATCGAGCACCCGTGCATAACGCACGGTCTATGGCTGAGTGTTTAGACGACACTAACATCCCCCCCCCCCCCCCAAAAAAAAAGAAACACTACTAAATGTCAGTATCAAAGAAAATATTATAACGTTTTGATGTGGTGGTGACGAAGAACGAATTAGAAAGTATTTATGATCATATTGTGGCCTTTATTTTAGTATAATATGAAATACACTATTATAAACTGCCGGCCGCGGTGGTCTAGCGGTTCTAGGCGCTCAATCCGGAACCGCGGGGCTGCTACGGTCGCAGGTTCGAATCCTGCCTCGGGCATGGATGTGTGTGATGTCCTTAGGTTAGTTAGGTTTAAGTAGTTCTAAGTTCTAGGGGACTGATGACCACAGATGTTAAGTCCCATAGTGCTCAGAGCCATTTGAACCATTTGTTAAGTCCCATAGTGCTCAGAGCCATTTGAACCATTTGAATTCCACTGTTAAATGCAAAGGATAGAGCGGACAGGTGGAAACAGTACATTGTGGGTCTCTGTGAGGTGGATGATTTGTCTGATGACGTGATAGAAGAAGAAACGGAATCGATATAGAAGAGATGGGGGAAGTAGTATTAGGATGAGAATTTAAAACAGCTTTGGAAGGCTTAAATTAAGAAAGGGAGAAGGCATATATAACATTCCATCGGAAATTCTAAAATCATTGGGGAAATTGGCAATAAAGCGATTATTTACGTTGGTGCGTAGAGTGTATGAGACTGGCTATATACCATCAGACTTTCGGAAAAACATCATCCACACAATTCTCAAGAATGCAAGAGCCGACAAATGCAAGGATTATCGCATAGTCAGCTTAATAGCTCATGCATCCTAGTTGCTGATAAGGATAAGCCTCTGAAAGGAAATGCCAGAGAGGCAGTTCTGACGTTGCGATTGACAATGGAAGCAAGACTGAAGAAAAATCAAGACACATTCATAGCAATTTTAGACCTTGAAAAAGCGTTCGACAATGTAAAATGGTGCAAGATTGTCGAAATCCTGAGAGAAATAGGGGTGAGCTATGGGGAAAGACCGGTAATATAGCATATGTACAAGAACCAAGAAGTAATAATAAGAGTGGAAGACCAAGAATGAAGTGCACGGATTAAAAACGGTGTACGACAAGGATGTAGTCTTTCGCCTCTGAAAACAAAATAAAGGTTCAGAAGTGGGATTAAAATTCAAGATGGAAGAGTACCAATGTTTAGATTCGTTGATGACAAGATCTCTTGAATGGAATAAACCGACTAATGAGTACAGAAGACGAACTGAGAGTAAATCGAAGAAAAACGAAGGAAATGAGGGGAGAAACTTAACATCGTAACTGGTGATCACGAAGTAGATAAAGGTAAATTCTGCTACCTAGGCAACAAATTAACCCATGGCAGATGGGGCAAAGAGGATGTATACCTGAACTATTGTTGACGGTGTTGGTTTGCCGTCAATTCCGACGAGACGAGCCCTATAACTGAACTGTTCACGGTAATACACTCTCTGTCCTTCCTTTGTATTCTCCCGTCGTACCATTTTCTGCTGCTGTTGATATTACGCTATACTCGTCTGACCAAAAGTCCTTGTCTTTCTTCCGTTTCACTTCACTTATGCCCACTACATTTAGGCTGAGCCTTAGCATTTCCCTTTTCAGAGCCGGCCGGTGTGGCCGTGCGGTTAAAGGTGCTTCAGTCCGGAACCGCGTGACCGCTACGGTCGCAGGTTCGAATCCTGCTTCGGTGTGTGTGATGTCCTTAGGTTAGTTAGGTTTAAGTAGATCTAAGTTCTAGGGGACTGATGACCACGGAAGTTAAGTCCCATAGTGCTCAGAGCCATTTGAACCATTTTGAACCCTTTTCAGATTTTCTAGCTTCCCTACCACGTTCAATTCTATCATTGTGCCCTGACTCGTAGAACGTTATCCTTTCCTTGGTTATTCAGTATTTTTCTAATGGTCACCCCCACTTGGGAGTCCCCTCCCAGAGATCCGAATGGGGCACTATCCCGGAATCTTTTGCCAATGGAGACATCATCGATGCATTTCCTCAATTACAGGCCACGTGTCCTGTGGACACACGTTATGTGTCTTTGGTGCAGTGGTTTCCATTGCCTTCTGCATCCTCATGCCGTTGATCATTGCTGGTTCTTCGCCTGTTAGGGATATTTTCGCATTCCAAGGTCAAGAGAGTGCCCTGAACCTCTATCCACTCCTCTGACCTCTCTGACAAGGCCGTTGGCAAAATGAGGGTGACTTCTTATGCCGGATTTTTATTCAAAATTTAAGAAGTGGAGGGTTTCGAACTCGGGATTGAAGATGTTTTGACCACGACTTAAAGACGCTATCCCTGAATCGCGGGTGTCAGTCATCAGACTCCAGATCACGCAGAAAGTTCTCAGAGGGAGGGTACTGTTTTTCATTGTACACTGTCCGATGTTATATCGCCTAATGCGGTATTTGCAGCTTCAGCCTTTGCTGCTGACGATCTTCATTTCCTTTAGTGTACCAGCATTACTGAGTACTTGGTGACCAACGTTTTTGAAAGAAACAAATGCCGCCTTTGAAGCTGTTTCAACCCATCACATCGTCACCATATTTCTGGTGAAGGCGAGGGTCGACAGTTCGACCATCAGGGCAAGGTGATGTTGATATTTTCTGTAAAACATCGTCCGTAGGATATTGACATTCTTTTTTATTTGTCTCCAGGTAGGTAAATATAGCCTCCATCCATTCGTCTATTTCTGTTGCAGGTGGCCAATCTCGTTTGCCTCCAGTAGCTGAAACACGTTTAAACAACTTATTGCAGCCAAATATTTGGTTCCACCCATCTGCAGCTACGAAATAATTTATGTTTTGAAACCGATCCACCACTTGTTCGTCAAATTAATCACCACGTAATTTAGCTTGTTCTAATACTGTAGACTGCACGCACAGTTTCATTATTTTGTAAAAAAAAATTTCGTTAGACACGCAGCAATTTTAATAGCTTGTTAAAAAGTCATCAATATTTCTTAACTGACCTTTTTCCTGCAACTGACGTGACAGTCCTATTGTTTCTTTAGGATATCGCAGGCTAGCCGGTATCATTCGCTCGTTAGTGTACTTCTTGGAGCATGTTTCATGCACTATCGCTTCTGAGACTTCTCAAAAAACGCGCCTGAACAGATTGCCTACGTTGAACACCACGCTCGATGAGTGGGCTCACTCCTTCCTTTTTCACAGCACGTTCATCAATCACCACATGTTTTCCGCAAATTCAATACAAATTCACGTTAGATGCACTCATTTTTTGCGTCACGATATCACGAAAACATACTGAATGGAAGCCACTACATTAATTTACGAATTTTATAGCGTGCTAATACCTGTGAGCGCGCTGTGAAAACAATCACCAAAAAAATCGCGATCCCGGCACAAAGGGATAAATCTAATGTTGTCCGCTAAATAACAATCATAAGCACTTTTTCTTACAACTGACGATTAACGTCATTCAACTATAAAACAAGTACGTTACGTGTATGCAGTTAGTCTTATATGCCACAAAAAAAGAAAACAATCAGTCAGTGTGACCGTGCTGTGTCAGCAGGTACTGAATGTAATGTCTGAGATGTTATACTTATCCGTTGGTCATGCCGCAAGGTGAGATGTTCACTCCAGTGTATAACATAACGTATAACATATTTCTACTACATAAACAGAAACTGAACAAAATTGCTCAAAGGAGGGGAAAGAAATACAGTAGAAGAAGGATGGGTAGCTTTGAGGGATGAAATAGTGCACTGAAAAGACGAGGGCTAGTAGAAATTCTTGGGTAACAAAAGAAATATTAAATTTAATTGATGAAAGGAGAAAATATAAAATGCAGTAAATGAAGCAGGCAAAAAGGAATACAAACGTCTCAAAAATGAGATCGACAGGAAGTGCAAAATGGCTAAGCACGGATGGCTAGAGGGCAAATGTAAGGATGTAGAGGCATATCTCACTAGGGGTAAGATAGATACTGCCTACAGGAAAATTAAAGAGAGCTTTGGAGAAAAGAGAACCACTTGTATGAATATCAAGAGCTCAGATGGAAACCCAATTCTAAGCAAAGAAGGGAAAGCAGAAAGGTGGAAGGAGTATATAGAGGATCTATACAAGGGCGATGTACTTGACGACAATATTATGCGAATGAAAGAGGATGTACATGAAGATGCTTGAAGAGAATACTGAAAGACCTAAGTCGAAACAAGGCCCCGGGAGTAGACAACATACCATTAGAACTACTGACAGCCTTGGGAGAGCCAGCCCTGACAAAACTCTACCATCTGGCGAGCAAGATGTATGAGACTGATGAAACACCCTTAGACTTCAAGAAGAATATAATAATTCGAATCCCAAAGAAAGCAGGTGTTGACAGATGTGAAAATTACCGAACTATCAGTTTAATAAGTCACGGCTGCAAAATACTAACACGAATTCTTTACAGACGAATGGAAAAACTGGTAGAAGCTGACCTAGGGGAGGATTAGTTTGGATTCCGTAGAAATGTTGGAACACGTGAGGCAATAGCGACCCTACGACTTCCCTTAGAAAATAGATTAAGGAAAGGCAGGCCTACGTTTCTAGCATTTCTGGACTTGAGGAAAGCTTTTCACAGTGTTGACTGGAATACTCTCTTTCAAATTGTGAAGGTGGCAGGGGTAAAATACAGAGAGCGAAAGGCTGTTTACCATTTGTACATAAACCAGAGGGGCATGAAAGGGAAGCAGTGGTTGGGAAGGGGGTGAGACATGGTTGTAGCCTATCCCCTATGTTATTCAATCTGTATATTGAGCAAGCATTAAAGAAAACACAAGTAGGTATTAAAATCCATGGAGAAGTAATAAAAACTTTAAGGTTCGCCGATGACATTGTAATTCTGTCAGAGATAGCAAAGGGCTTGGAGGAGCAGTTGCACAGAATGGACAGTGTCTTGAAGGGAGGGTATAGGATGAACATCATCAAAAGCAAAACGAGCATAATGGAATGTAGTCGAATTAAATCGGGTGATGCTGAGGGTTTCATGGTGTGGGTTCCTGGTATCATATCCTAGTTCAAGAACCATGGGCAACGTATGAGTGGCCAAGTAAGTGGTCCTGACAGTCGGGATACCAGTTACTTTGGAATAAGGCTGGCCATCTCGGACATATTCCGAATCGTGGCCACCTTTGTGCTCAGACGGCAAAGACTACCAAATCCACCGGTTAGTCCCTCAACCGTTAGGAGTAAAACTCAATGGGACCCGGGGCAAGTAAGGCTAGCAACCTGCTTCCCTGGTACTATAAATTTGATGCTGGCAACAATCAGAGCAAAATGCCTCGGACGTTTGGAGGTGACGGAGTCCCACCTCTAATTGACAAACCAGGGACTCCTAAGATACGACTCGGCAAACGAATGGTAACGATATGGGGAGTTATTAATATCAATGGGGGCTACTCTGGGAAGAAGGTAGAGCTGGCAGAGGCTGCAAGTAAGATGGGGTTGGACGTTTTAGCTGTTAGTGACATTCGGGTAAGGGTTGAGAAGGAAGAGGAAGTGGGAGAATAAAAGGTCTACCTGTCAGGAGTCAAAGCAGGAATAGCACAATGGGGCGTAGGGCTTTTCATCAGGAAAGAAATAGAACCCAGCGTAGTTGCAATAAGGTATGTAAACGAACAACTGATGTGGATAGATTTGACAGTGTCTAGTAAGAAAATTAGGATTGTGTCAGTATATTCGCATTGTGAAGGGACAGATCAAGATAAGATGGATAGTTTTTATGTCGCACTCAGTGATATAGTTGTTAGAGTAAGGGACAAGGACAGTGTTCTGCTCATGGGTGATTTTAATGCCAGGATTGGAAATCGAACAGAAGGGTATGAAAAGGTTATGGGTAAATTTGGAGAGGATGTGGAGGCCAACAGGAACGGGAAACAACTCTTGGATTTCTGTGCCAGTATGGGCTTAGTAATCACCAACTCCTTTTTTAAACATAAGAACATTCACCGGTATACTTGGGAAGGCAGGGGAACCAGATCTGTCATTGAATATATAATAACAGATCAGGAGTTAAGGAAGGCTGTGAGGGACACACGTGTATTCAGGGGATTCTTTGATGACACTGATCACTATTTAATCTGCAGTGAAATTGGTATTGTGAGACCGAAAGTGCAGGAGGTCAGGTCCATGTGTAGTAGAATAAGAGTGGAGAAACTTCAGGATAAGGAAATCAGACACAAGTACATAACAGTGATCTCAGAAAGGTACCAGTTAGTTGAATGCAGTCAATTGCAGTCACTGGAAAAGGTATGGACAAGGTACAGTGACACAGTACTAGAAGTGGCCAAAGAATGTCTTGGAACAGTAGTGTGTAAAGGTAGGGTGAAGCAAACAGTTTGGTAGAATGACGCAGTCAAGGCAGCCTGTAAAAGTAAAAAGAAGGCATATCAAAAATAGCTACATACTAGAACTCAGGTAGACAGAGAAAGTTATATTTTAGAAAGAAACAAAGCCAAACAGATGATTACAGCATCCAAGAAGAAATCTTGGGAAGACTTTGGAAACAGGTTGGAGACCTAGGGTCAAGCTGCTGGAAAACCATTCTGGAGTGTTATTAGCAGTCTTCGAATGGGAGGTAAGAAGGAAATGACAAGCATTTTGGACAAGTCAGGAAAACTGCTGGTGAATCCTGTTGATGCCTTGGGCAGATGGAGGGAATATTTTGAAGAGTTGCTCAATGTAGGTGAAAATACGATCAGTAATGTTTCAGATTTCGATGTACAATGGTACAGGAACGATGATGGAAATAGGATCACATTGGAGGAAGTGGAGAAAATGGTCAATAGATTGCAGTGCAATAAAGCGGCTGGGGTGGATGAAATTAAGTCGGAACTCATCAAATACAGTGGAATGTCAGGTCTTAAATGGTTACACAGAATAATTGAAATGGCGTGGGGGTCGGGACAGGTTCCATCAGACTAGACGAGAGCAGTAATCACACCAATCTTTAAACATGGAAACTGAAAAGATTGTAACAACTACAGAGGTATCTCTTTGATCAGCGCTGTGGGTAAAATCTTCTCAGGTATTGTTGAAAGGAAAGTGCGAGTATTAGTTGAGGACAAATTGGATGAAAATCAGTGTGGGTTTAGGCCTCTTAGAGGTTGTCAGGACCAGATATTTAGCTTACGGCAAATAATGGAGAAGTGTTACGAGTGGAATAGGGAATTGTATCTATGTTTTATAGATCTAGAAAAGGCATATGACCGGGTTCCTAGGAGGAAGTTATTATCTGTTCTACGTGATTATGGAATAGGAGGCAAACTTTTGCAAGCAATTAAAGGTCTTTACATAGATAGTCAGGCAGCAGTTAGAGTTGACGGTAAATTGAGTCCATGGTTCAGAGTAGTTTCAGGGGTAAGACAAGGCTGCAACCTGTCTCCACTGTTGTTCATATTATTTATGGATCATATGTTGAAAACAATAGACTGGCCGGGTGAGATTAAGATAGGTGAACACAAAATAAGCAGTCCCGCATATGCAGATGACTTAGTTGTGATGGCAGATTCTATTGAAAGTTTGCAAAGTAACATTTCAGAGCTATCTCAGAAATGTAAGGACTATGGTATGAAGATTAGCATCTCCAAAACAAAAGTAATGTCAGTGGGAAAGAGATATAAACGGATTGAGTGCCAAATAGGAGGAACAAAGTTAGAACAGGTGGACAGTTTCAAGTACTTAGGATGCATATTCTCACAGGATGGCAACATAGTGAAAGAACTGGAAGCGAGGTGTAGCAAAGCTAATGCAGTGAGCGCTCAGCTACGATCTACTCTCTTCTGCAAGAAGGAAGTCAGTACCAAGACTAAGTTATCTGTGCACCGTTCAATCTTTCGACCAACTTTGTTGTATGGGAACGAAAGCTGGGTGGATTCAGGTTACCTTATCCATAAGGATATGAAAGTAGCTAGGGTGATTGCAGGTACTAGTAGATGGGAACAATGGCAGGAGAGTGTGCACAATGAGGAAATCAAAGAAAAACTGGGAATGAACTCTATAGATGTAGCAATCAGGGCGAACAGGCTTAGATGGTGGGGTCATGTTACACGCATGGGAGAAGGAAGGTTACCCAAGAGACTCATAGGTTCAGCAGTAGAGGGTAGGAGGAGTCGGAGTAGACCAAGGAGAAGGTACCGGGATTCGGTTAAGAATTATTTTGAAGTGATAGGCTTAACATCAGAAGAGGCACCAATGTTAGCGCTAAATAGGGGATCATGGAGGAATTTAATAACGGGGACTATGCTCCAGACTGAACGCTGAAAGGCATAATCAGTCTTAAATGATGATGATGGTGATGATGATGATGATGCTGAGGGAATTAGATTAGGAAATGAGACGCTTAAAGTAGTAAATGAGTTTTGCTATTTGGGGAGCAAAATAACTGATGGTGGTCGAAGTAGAGAGGATATAAAATGTAAACTGACAATGGCAAGGAAAACGTTTCTGAAGAAGAGAAATTTGTTAACATCGAGTATAGATTTAAGTGTCAGGAAGTCGTTTCTGAAAGTATTTGTATGTAGTGTAGCCATGTATGGAAGTGAAACATAGACGATAAATAGTTTGGAGAAGAAGAGAATAGAAGCTTTCGAAATGTGGTGCTACAGAAGAATGCTGAAGATCAGATGGGTAGATCGCATAACTAATGAGAAGGTATTGAATAGAATTGGGGAGAAGAGGAGTTTGCGGCACAACTTGACTAGATGAATGGATCGGTTAGTAGGACTTCGTCTGAGGCATCAAAGGATCACCAATTTAGTATTGGAGGGCAGCGTGGAGGATATAAATCGTAGCGGGAGACCAAGAGATGGATACACTAAGGAGATGCAGAAGGATGTAGGTTGCAGTAGATAGTGGGAGATGAAGAAGCTTGCACAGGATAGAGTAGCACGGAGAGCTGCATCAAACCACTGGACTGAAGAGCACATCAACAACAACAACGCTCTTGGTATTAGGTGCAAAAAAAAGTTATAATAATCAAATCTGTACAGAATGTTGTATCCTTTGAAAAACGAAATAAATGGAAAAGCACTAGGAGCACAATAAACTGAAATTTTCTGAAAACTCAAAAAAATTCGGCCTCTACAAGGTCTTTTGACTACACAAAATTAAGCGAACACTACTTTTGTTTTTAAATGAACATCCCACCATTTGACTGTATTGACTAACAATACATTCAAATGGCGGCGGGTTCATTTAAAAATTATTGTAAGAGTGTTGCTCAGCAACATCAGATACTGTTTACAGATTCTGCTGGCAAAGCTTTATTTTTTAATGTCTCCAACTGTTTGAACGAATTAAATAAACTAAAAATCTTCTACTGCTGTTTTCTTGCAAGGTATAGGTTCTTTTTCAGACAGTTTGAGTATCAATCTGAAGCAGTTTCGCTAGTAAACCCCCCTACTTCAGGGCACCATCACGTACACGAAAAATTTCTCCGCCCTCGGCTGGCATCGAGCGGCGACCCTGTAGGTCGCGCGCCTTCACCGCGCCTGTGCACACTCAGCCAGCGAAGCCCAGCGCACCGGAGCGCCTGCCCACGCCGCCCAGCCGCATTCCCCAATAATTGGCCCGCTCGTCGGTACACACTTGTTAATTCGGGCCGTCTTCGTGACTCCGGTAATAAGCACAGAAATGACCGCTAATAACTGGCATTATGCGCGGCCCGCATCGCGGGAATAAGAGAAACGCATTCAATTACTACCCTCCCGCGTTCGGGACTGTGCGCAATAATCAATCATTATAGCGGCCACCGTCCTCCCAAACCCCCCTCCCCCTGTCTCTATCCAGCATCTCCCCTGCCTCCAGATCTGCGCCATCTGTAGCTCACCTTTCGAATTAGCCCGCTCGGCTCGATGAAATGTAAATACGTCATTAATCAGACGCGGCACGGCGTCGGCTGGGTGGTAATTAGGCCCGTTGTGGCCGTGAATAGACGTCCTCGGGGAGGCTCGAACGCGCCGTCGCACAGCCGCTCTCGGCCCTGTTCGCCGCTTTTAATAACGGCGCCGATTAATTTGTTAAATAACAGCTCGTCGGCGGGCGCAGCTGCCTGCTGTGGGAAACTCGAGATTCCAGTACCAGCTGCACAAGCCATTTCCAGGATTTGCTACCGCTGTTACAGAACAAAGGTGGCCCAAACATCGTGTCTTGTTTGGTCGATCATTATCTACATCTGCATCTACATCTACATTGCTACTCTGCAAATCACATTTACGTGCCTGGCAAGGAGGTCATCGAACCACCCTCACACCAATATCTACTATTACACTCTCGAACAGTGCAACGAAAAAACGAACACCTACATGTTTCCGCGCGAGCTCTGATTTTCCTTATTTCATTATGATAATACTTTCTCCGTATGTAGGTCGGCGCCAACAAAATATTTTCGCATTCGGAGGAGTAAGTTGGTGATTGAAATTTCGTGAGAAGATCCCGCGTCAACGAGAAACGCTTTTATTGGCTCAAATGGCTCTGAGCACTATGGGACTTAACATCTATGGTCATCAGTCCCCTAGAACTTAGAACTACTTAAACCTAACTAACCTAAGGACAGCACACAACACCCAGCCATCACGAGGCAGAGAAAATCCCTGACCCCTCCGGGAATCGAACCCAGGAACCCGGGCGCGGGAAGCGAGAACGCAACCGCACGACCACGAGATGCGGGCAAACGCTTTTATTTTAATGATATCCATTCCAAATGGTGTATCATGTCTGTGACGCTCTCTCCCATATTTCACGATAATACAAAACGTGCTACCCTCTTTGAACTTTCTCAATGTACACCGCCAGCACTATTTAGGATCTACTGCCAACTTTCACACGGTACAGATATCTTACTAAAGTCGCTTTTCCAATATTTTTTGATCTTCTGATGACTTTACTAGACGATAAACGACATCATTATGTGCAAACAATCTAAGACGGCTGCTCAGATTGTTCTTAAATCATTTACAAAAATAACAAACAGCAGAGGGCCTATAACACCACCTTTGAGAACGCCAGAAATTACTTGTGTTTTACTCGATGACTTTCCGTCAATTACTACGAACTGTGACTTCTCTGGCAGGAAAACTCGAATCCGGTCTTGTAACTGTGACGCCATTCTATAAGCACGGAATTTGAATACATGCCGCTTGTAATGTACGATGTCAAAAGATTTTTTTTTCTTTATTGTTATTTAAACGCCTTATACAAAAGGCGGGCCGGCAGCGGCAATATTACGCCGCTCTTCGGCCACAGATAGTACAAATAGATACAAGGAAGACACAGAAATCAAAACATAATAGTGGACAAAAACAGTAGACACATGAGTAAAAAACACGGAGCCTTTCACAGGTGTAGTAAAATAAAAACTTTTAGCACTTGTACACTAACACTGATGCCTGAAATGACACACGTGAACGATGGAGCGTGGGCGGTGAAACACTGAAGCACTAACACGACGGCACACACAAAGAACTGATGGCGATGATCTCCGGCGCGCGAATGTTCACTAGATGTGCAAGAGTCCAGGGACCTGCGAAAAGGGGAAAACGTGGGGGAGGAGGGGGAGGTGAGGGTGTAGATGCCAGTGGCAGAGGAGATGGGAGGGGGAGGAAAGAAGGTAGGTGGGGGTAGGAGAATCCTGGGGGAGGAGGGGGGAGGAAGGGAGAGATGGGAGAGAGGGTGCCCTAAGGAAAAAACACAGTTTGTGGAAGGGGAGGATCAAAGTTGATAGGAGGGGTAGATGGAGGGGATGAGGGCATCATCAGGGAGGGGGAGTTGGTGGAAGCCACCTTGGGCGAGGGTATGGAGAGTGGAGAGATGGAGAGCAGGTGGGATGTGGAAATACAGCTGCGACAGCGGATGGGGGTGGGAGAGGATGGGAGATACAAGCAGGTGAGGGGGATCAAGTTTATGGGAGGTGTAGAGGATCCGTATCCGTTCGAGGAAAAGGAGGAGGTGCACGAACAGGTCATACAGGATTCGCGTGGGGGAGGGTAGATGGATGCGATAGGTGAGGCGGAGCGCATGTTCTAGGATTTGAAGGAATTTGTAAAAGGTAGGAGGGATGGAGATTCAGGCAGTGTGGACATAACAGAGGATAGGGAGCATGAGGGATTTATAGGTATGGAGGATGGTGGAGGGGTCCAGACCCCATGTGCGGCCAGAAAGGAGCTTGAGGAGACGGAGGGAGGAGTGTGGATTGTCCGGAGATGGGGGGTCCAGGAGAGGCGACAGTCAAGGGTGACGCCAAGGTATTTGAGGGTGGGGGTGACGGTAATATGACGGCCATAAATGGTGATATAGAAGTCGAGGAGATGGAAGGAGGGGGTGGTTCTGCCTACATGTCATCGGCGTTCTGGAGAAGGTGGACGGGGGGTGGAGGCAGCGGCAAGTCCGCTGTATACAGAAGGTAGAGATGAGGGGAGAGGACAGAACCTTGGGGCATCCCAGCAGAGGGGTAGAAGGTGTAGGAATCCCTGTTATGGATGATGGCATGGGAAGGACGTTGGGAAAGAAAGGACCCAATCAGATGGATGGAGTTGATAGAAAGGGCGAAGGTTTGGAGTGTGAAGAGGAGACCGGAATGCCATATACGGTCATAAGCATGCTCAAGGTCGAGGGAGAGGAGGACGGTGGACCGACAGGAGTTGAGCTGTCGGAGAGGAGATGAGGTAGGTGAAGGAGAAGGTCATCAGCAGAGAAGGACAGTCGAAAGCCAAACTGGGTAGCAGGAAGGAGGTGGTGCTGGCAGAGATGCTGGTGGATGCGTGAGGTAAGGATGGATTCCAGGACCTATCTGAAGACCGAGGTAAGGCTGATGGGTGGGTAGGGGGAGCAGTGGATGGCGGTTTGTCAGGTTTGAGGAACATAAGTATACAGGAGGTTTTCCACAGGTCGGGGTAGTAGCCAGTGGACAAGACCACATTATAGAGCCTGGCCAGGGTGGAGAGGAAGGAGGTGGGAGCTTCATGGAAGTGGCGATAGGTAACATGATTGTGACCAGAGCGGTATTGCGTTTCATGCGGAGTGTAGTGATGACATCCAGAGTGGTGATGGGGGCATTGAGTTCACTGTGTGTAATGTTGTCCAAGTACTGCAAGCCAGGAGTGAGTGGAGGGACAGAGGTGTCAGTTCGATTGTGGACATTCGGGAAGAGAGAGTAATCGAACTGGGGATCGTCAGGAAGGGTAAAGATATCGGAAAGGTAGCAGACAAAGTGATTGGCCTTACTAAGGTTGTCAGGGAAGGGTTGGTCATCATGAAGGAGAGGGTAGTAGGGGTTCAGTTTAGATCCGGTAAGGCGGTGGAAGGCAGACCAGTACTTGGACGAGTTGATAGGAAGTGTAGCATTAAGACAGGTGCATGTCTGTCGCCAGTCCCAGCGTTTCTTAGCTGTGAACAAGTCTCTGATGTGTCGGTGTAGTTGCTGGTGGCGTCGTAGTGTGTCCGGGTCAAGTGTGTGAAGGAAGGCATGGGAGAGACAGTGGGATTCATGGAGTGCAGCCTGTGGGGACAAACTGGGACAGTGTGGGTAGATGGCCTACATCTACATCTACATCTACATTTATACTCCGCAAGCCACCCAACGGTGTGTGGTGGAGGGCACTTTACGTGCCACTGTCATTACCTCCCTTTCCTGTTCCAGTCGCGTATGGTTCACGGGAAGAACGACTGTCTGAAAGCCTCCGTGCGCGCTCTAATCTAATTTTACATTCGTGATCTCCTCGGGAGGTATAAGTAGGGGGAAGCAATATATTCGATACCTCATCCAGAAACGCACCCTCTCGAAACCTGGCGAGCAAGCTACACCGCGATGCAGAGCGCCTCTCTTGCAGAGTCTGCCACTTGAGTTTATTAAACATCTCCGTAACGCTATCATGGTTACCAAATAACCCTGTAACGAAACGCGCCGCTCTTCTTTGGATCTTCTCTATCTCCTCCGTCAGACCGATCTGGTACGGATCCCACACTGATGAGCAATACTCAAGTATAGGTCGAACGAGTGTTTTGTAAGCCATCTCCTTTGATGATGGACTACATTTTCTAAGCACTCTCCCAATGAATCTCGACCTGGTACCCGCCTTACCAACAATTAATTTTATATGATCATTCCACTTCAAATCGTTCCGCACGCATACTCCCAGATATTTTACAGAAGTAACTGCTGCCAGCGTTTGTTCCGCTATCATATAATCATACAATAAAGGATCCTTCTTTCTATGTATTCGCAATACAATACATGCCTCCATGGCCTCAGACAAGGTCTGCTGGAGAAAGGAGGCAGCATGAGTAACATCATCAGGGTGGTGGTAGGTGAGGGGGTGGCTATCGAACTGGGTAGAGAGGGTATCCCGGTAGGCACTCCAGTCGACACAGTCGGGGGAGGGTCGATGCAAAGACCAGGATGGTGGCGACGACCATCTGAAACAGTGTGGAGGACAGGGAGACAGTCACTACCAATAGGGTCAAGGATGTTCACCACTATGTGGCCAAGGAGGTTAGGGGAGGAGAGGATAACATCTGGAGTGGTATTGGGTTCGGGGCAGGTGTGCTGGGGAATGGGAACGAGGTCGCCTTGGAGGGAGGAGAAGAACCAATGCCACTGCTGTAACTGGGCAGCAGAACGACTATGGATGTTGAGGTCAGTGGCAATCACGTAGGAGGAGAAGGTGTGGTCGATGTGGGAAAGGAAGTAAAAAAGAATAGGGGCACTAGGGCAGACGTAGATGGTGGCACAGTTAATAGTAAGGCCGCGGAAGAAGAGACAAAGGTTCAGGTGTTCTGTGGGGTCGGGAAGGAGGGGTTGGAGATGAACAGGGATCTGGTGGTGGTAGCCAATGGCTACTCCATCACGCACTATTGGGAGGCGATTATTGGAGTGGTGGAGGAGGTAGGGCGGTGTGTGTATGCTGGGGCTGAAGAAAGGTTTTGTTGAGGAGCAAGGCATCCATGCAGTGGGTTGTGAGGGTATGCAGGAGGAGGTTCTTGTTTGCTGAAAGGGAGCAGATGTTATTGAATAAGATACAGTGCTGTTGCACCATGACAGGAATTTAGACAAGGGTGTCAAGACGGGAGACGGTGAAGTGGGCTTTGTTGTGGGAATAGGTGGCATAGGTGTTAAGGTGGAAGACAGACCGGGTGGTGAGGGATATCTGCTGGAGGGTGTGGGGGCGGTGGAATGGGTGGACATTCTGGAGGACGACGGTAACAAACCTGATGATGTCCTCAGCTGTGGGGGGGTGGGGGGAAGAAGGGAATTTACAGGAGGGGTGGGGGCATCCACAGGGCAGATGGGGATGGTGAGTTCAGGAGTGGTAGAGGGGGGGGGTTGGGCCTTGCACTTCTGGGAGTAGGTAGGGTACGGGAGGTTGCAGGTGTTGCAGGAAGGAGGGGACTGGAGGTTGGGACACTGCCAGAGGAAGTGCGCCTGTTTGCAGTGTGGGCAGACGGGGGCCTCACGGCACTCAGATGTTAGGTTTTCATTATAACGCAGGCACCTCTAGCAGCGGAGGGATTGAGAAGGGGAATGGGAGGCATCGACTTTGTACCGGCGATGGAATAGGAGGGCACCCTCCTTCAGGAGAAGGTCGATGGAAGGGGCGTGTTTGGAGAACACCCGCATAAGGCAGGTGGGGCCGGCTGGGTTGAAAATCCGGCGTACCACCCGTATTTCTAGGTACGGGTGTGCCTTAAGCTCTGACAACACCTCCTCCTCCATGATCGCCGGACTAAGCCGAGTGATCACAGGGGTGAGGGTCAGCGGGCGACGTGAGTGCTGGGATTGGCAGGAGGGGGATGGGGAAGGAGCAGGGGTGAGGGAGGCATTGGGGACAAAGTGGGTAATGGGGATTCTGGAGAGGATGTCAGAGTGAAGGGTGGGGTTAGGGGAGGTGATAATAATGGAGTCATGGCAGTGAGTCAGGAGGGAGTGGGGGCTCTGGGAAAATGCTGGCGGAAGAGCAGGGTGAGGTTCCGGACCTCGAGGAGTGAGGGATCAGGATGGGACAGGAGGTATTTGTAGGAAGAGGAGGAGGAGCAAGAGGAGGTGGTAGAAGGGACAGGCAGGGAGACATCCATGGCGTTCACGGGAGCAGGAGGAAGAAGAGGCTAGGATTTTTTGGGAGTGGAGGAGGTGGGGGTGCCGCTGGGATGCTTAACTGCTACAGAAGGATGGGAAGGGGCGTGGCGGACAAGAACAACCAGGAGATGGCGGGAGGTGGCAGGTCCTAGTGTGGGCGCTGGTGCTGGTGTTGGTGGTGGTGACGGCGATGGCGATGGGGATGGCGATGGCGATGGCAATGGCGATGGCGACAGAGACTGTTGTGCGAGGGCCGTGGGCCTCCGGGCCACCACCCTGGCAGAGTCCGCAGGAACTGTCGCAACAGGGTGACGGAGGTGAGAGAAGGGATCAGAGGAGGTGGCTAAGGGGGAAGGAGCCAGGGATGGGGCGACGAAGAGTGCAGGATAGGGGAGGGTTAGAACTGGGGGGATGGAATGAGGGGGGGGGGCGACTGGGCATACCACGTAATTGTGGTGGCGGAGGCGGACGGTGAGATATAGACGATGGTGGTGGTGGTGGTAGTGGTGATGGGCGTAGTTATGATTAGAAGGAAACAAGAAAAGGACAGGACTGGACAAAACAAAATAAGAAAAGGAACTCACAAAGATGGACGAAGATGGACGAAGATGCTGACTGGTGCCGAAGCACCACTCCTCTACCGCCGGTGGGAGGGCGACCGCAGGGGCTGCTGGGATGCTGCCATGGCTGCTGCTGCTGCTGCTGCTGGCTGGATCGTTGGCCAGCTGGCTGGATGGACGGACGGACAGACGGCTGGCTGGCTGGCTGGTCCTGCAACACCTAACACTTCCATAAATGCCTATGCACTCATCGAAGGACGGTACTCTTCCGAGTTACCGCCGGAGATGGATGTCAAAAGACTTCTGGAAATGTACAAATATGTAATCAGTTGAAAATCTCTTCATGTGAGTAAAGAGCTAATTGTGTTTCACAAGTATGATGTTTTCTACACCAGTATTGCCCGCGTGTCAACAGACCGTTCTCTTTAAGGTGCTTCATAATGTTCGAACACAATATACAGGATGGTCCATTGATAGTCACCGGGCCAAATATCTCACGAAATAAGGATCAAACGAAAAAACTACAAAGAACGAAACTCGTCTAACTTGAAGCGGGAAACCAGATGGTGCTATGGTTAGCCCGCTAGATGGCGCTGCCATAGGTCAAACGGATATCAACTCCGTTTTTTTAAAATAGGAACCCCCATTTTTTATTAAATATTCGTGTAGTAGTTAAGAAAATATGAATGTTTTAGTTGGACCACTTTTTTCGCTTTGTGATAGATGACGCTGTAATAGTCACAAACATATGGCTCACAATTTTATACGAACAGTTGGTAACAGGTACGTATTTTAAATTAAAATACAGAACGCAGGTACGTTTGAACATTTTATTTCGGTTGTTCCAAGGTGATACATGTACCTTTGTGAACTTATCATTTCTCAGATAGATGGTTCAAATGGCTCTGAGCACGATGGGAATCAACTTCTGAGGTCATCAGTCCCCTATAACTTGAACTACTTAAACCTAACTAACCTAAGGACATCACACACATCCATGTCCGAGATTGGATTGGAACCTGCGACCGTAGTGGTCGCGCGGTTCCAGACTGTAGCGCCTAGAACCGCTCGGCCACCCCGGCCGGCAATTCTGAGAACACATGCCGTTACAGCGTGAATACGTGTTGTAAATACCACATAAATGCAATAAATGCTCAAAATGTGTCCGTCAACCTCAATGCATTTGGCAATACGTGTAACGGCATTCCTCTCAACAGCGAGTATGGTTCAAATGGCTCTGAGCACTATGGGACTCAACTGCTGAGGTCATTAGTCCCCTAGAACTTAGAACTAGTTAAACCTAACTAACCTAAGGACATCACAAACATCCATGCCCGAGGCAGGATTCGAACCTGCGACCGTAGCGGTCTTGCGGTTCCAGACTGCAGCGCCTTTAACCGCACGGCCACTTCGGCCGGCTCAACAGCGAGTAGTTCGCCTTCCGTAATGTTCACACATGCATTGACAATGTTGTCAGGCGTTGTCGGTGAATCATGATAGCAAATATCCTTCAACTTTCCCCACAGAAAGAAATCAGGGGATGTCAGATCCGGTGAATGTGCGGGTCATGGTATGGTGCTT
The DNA here is from genome assembly GCF_021461385.2 of Schistocerca piceifrons. Lineage (NCBI taxonomy): Eukaryota > Metazoa > Arthropoda > Insecta > Orthoptera > Acrididae > Schistocerca > Schistocerca piceifrons. The sequence goes on along the minus strand of NC_060140.1, from coordinate 910,920,144 downwards.
CGACGACCAATCCACCTGTTATGAAATATGCTATTCAGTACCGCTTCAACCGCACGCAAGCTATGTGCCGGACATCCATCATGTTGGAAGTACATTGCCATTCTGTCATGCAGTGAAACATCTTGTAGTAACATCGGTAAAACATTACGTAGGAAATCAGTATACATTGCACCATTTAGATTGCCATCGATAAAATGGGGGCCAATTATCCTTCCTCCCATAATGCCGCACCATACATTAACCTGCCAAGGTCGGTCGCAGCCATCGTGAATTTTCCATTGTCCAATAGTGCATATTGTGTCGGTTTACGTTACCGCTGTTGGTGAATGACGCTTCGTCGCTAAATAGAACGCGTGCAAAAAATCTGTCATCGTCCCGTAATTTCTCTTGTGCCCAGTGGCAGAACTGCACTCGACGTTCAAAGTCGTCGCCATGCAATTCCTGGTGCATAGAAATATGGTACGGGTGCAATCGATGTTGATGTAGCATTCTCAACACCGGCATTTTTTAGATTTCCGATTTTCGCGCAATTTATCTGCTACTGATGTGTGGATTAGCCACGACAGCAGCTGTAACACCTACTTGGGCATCATAATCTGTTGCAGGTCGTGGTTGACGTTTCACACGTGGCTGAACACTTCCTGTTTCCTTAAATAACGTAACTATCCGGCGAACAGTCCGGACACTTGGATGATGTCGTCCTGGATAGCGAGCAGCATACATAGCACACGCCCGTTGGGCATTTTGATCACAATAGCCATACATCAACACGATATCGACCTTTTCCCGCAATTGGTACACGGTCCATTTTATCACGGGTAAGGTATCATGAAGCAAATACCGTCCGCACTAGCGGAATGTTACGTGATACCAAGTACTTATACGTCTGTAACTATTACAGCGCCTTCTATCACAAAGCGAAAAAAGTGGTCCAACTAAAACATTCATATTTCTTTGCTTACTACACGATTATGTAGTAAAAATGGGGGTTCCTATTTGAAAAAACGCAATTGATATCCGTTTGACTTATGGCAGCGCCATCTAGTGGGCCATCCATAGCGCGATCTGGTTTCCCCCTTCAAGCTAGACGAGTTTCGTTACTTTGTAGTTTTTTTCGTTTGACGCTTATTTCGTGAGATATTTGGCCCAGTCACTATCAATGGACCACCCTGTATGTTCCAAAATCCTGCTGCATGACGACTTTAACGGTATGAGCCTGTAATTTAGTGGATTACTCCTACTACCTTTCTGGAATATTGGTGGAAGCTGTGCAATTTTCCAGTCTTTGAGTACGGATCTTTCGTCGAGCGAGCGGCTGTGTATGGTTGTTGGGGATGGGGCTATTTCATCAGCATATTCTGAAAGGACTCTCATTGGTAGACAGTCTGGACCGCAAGACTTTATTTCAATAAGTGATTTAATCTGTATCTAAGTTACTCAAGTTGGCAGCTGTTCTTGTTCGATTTCTGGAATATTTACTTCGTGTTCTTTGGTGAAGGAACTTCGGAAGGCTGTGTTTAGTAACTCTGCTTTAGCAGCACTGTCGGGGGAGTATTTCCATTGCTATCGCACAGATACGGCACTGATTGTGTCTTGCCGCTAGCATACTTTACATGCGACCAGAATCTCTTTGGATTTTCTGCCACGTTTCGAGACAAAGTTCCTTGTGGAAACTATTATAAGCATTCCGCATTGAAGGAGCGTAAATTTCGATCTCCGATATTGGGGATTTAGCGTTGTTTAAATTTTGCATGGTTTTTCGTTGTTCTACAACAGTGTTCTGACACGTTTTGTGTAGCAAGGGGTGATCTGCTCCGTTGTTTGTTAATATTTGGTGTAAATCTCTCAACTGCTGTCGATACTATTTCTTTGAATTCAAGCCATATCTAGTCTACAATTACTTGTATATCGTTAATTTGGAAGGAGTGGAGATTGTCTCTCAGGAAGGCGTCAAGCGAATTTTTATCTGCGTCTTTGAATAGGTATATTTTTCGTTTATTTTTGGAGGATTTAGAAGTTACGGTGTTTAGTCTCAGTACGACAATCCTGTGTTCACTAATCCCTGTATCCGTTTTGTCGCTCGTTATTAGCTCGGGATTATTTGTTACTAACAGGTCAAGTGTGTTTTCACAACTGTTTACTATTCGTGTGGGTTCATGAACTAACTGCTCGAAATAATTTTGAGAGAATGCGTTTAGCGCAATTTCGGAGTATGTTTTATGCCTACCTCCAGATTTTAACACGTATTTTCGCCACCATATCGAGGATAAATTCAGAGACACCACCAACTGTATTAATCGTTTAAGTGTTCGAAATGCGACTCAAGTTTTCTTCGGACTTCTCAGAAATTGTATCGCCTCTATACTAACTCCAGCGATTATTACCCATGAAGCCTTTCGCGAACGATGCTGTTTTGAAGACAGAGGTCGAGAAGCTGGAAAATTATATCGAAATGCAGAAAGACCTGCAGAGGATCGACTGGTTGTATCACTCAGCGTAAAGAAATGTAAAGTATTACCCCTAAATAAGGGGAAAGATCCACTACTGTGTGATTAAGCGATTGCTGGACAGTCAGTGTAAGCAGTCACATCTCTTAAATATCCGTCGATATGTGTTCGAATCGATTTAAAGTGTTTCGACCACTGAAAAATAGTTATAGCGAAGGTAGTTGCCAGACTGAGATTCACTGGGAAAGTCTTCAGGAAGTGTACTCCACCTACGGAAGGAGGGATTTCTACAGTAAGGATTTATAGAAGAATTAAATGAGGTCCAAATAAAAACAGTACGTTTAGTCACAGGTGTGTTCAGTGAGCGCGAAAACATCACAGAGATACTCACACGACTACAGAGGCGTAGAGCATCACAGTGTGGTTTGCTGATAAAATTCTGTGAGCATAGTTTCCTTGAAGAGTGAACCAATACACTGCTTCTTCCTACCTACATCTGGCGAAAACAGCATGGATATAAAATTAGAGAGATCAGAGTTCACACGGAGGTTTACCTATAATCGTTCTTCGCATGCACTGTTCTCAGCTGGAATTGGAAAAGGTAGGAGCGAAAGTGGTACACGAAATAACCGCCGCCACACATCATAAGACTCCCCATGGAGTACAGACATACAGGCTGTTAGGATATTCCCGTTGCAGACTTCTCGGGCTTGTAGAGAACACTGAATACATAATATTTTGGGTAGCAACCCATGTTAGGAGACCTACCGTTTCCGTTCCACGACGGTTTCAACTCAGGTGTGTAACACCTCCATATCTGCTAAGGGAAAGAGAAAAGTCTCACAGCTGCTTGTCCCGGAATGCAACAGGGCACACACGATGACGTGTAATACGTCAGACGGTCACCTGACCTCATTTAACATTCGCCTTAATGCGAGACATTTTCAGTACCTTGAAGCGTCCCCTTAGAAAAATTAAGAACGACTGTGCTGGTAAACTTCTACGTTATTTGATACAGAAACAGCTGAGTAAAACTCAACGTACTTAAACGTTCTCTTTACTTATTCTGATCATCACTAAACTGACATACAATATTTTTAGCACAACACATTCTGACTTTCAACAATCCCTACAAAAGAATGGCCCTGACTAACAATAACCTATACCTTTCATGAATCACTTGCCTCACAAAAATCTTCGTTACTCGAACTACTGCAATACAACGAGCACCAATACTGCCAACTAAATAAAAGATTCTAACTACTGAAGGCACCAACTACAGATAGGCATAGTTAGCAAATGAAAGATTTTGCTTGAGAACAAACAATGTATTTACCTTAATAATGTTCAAAAGTCGTCATATATATCTATCAATTCATGACATCCATCTTTACAAATTTCTTTTTTCTGGCAGACACACGTCCAGATCGTCCGCTTATAGTAACCTCTCAAAACTCTGGCATCTCTCTCTCCACATCCACCACTGCTGGCGGCTCATCTCCAACTGCCCAACGTTACGCGCTGTTCACATCGAACTGCAGTAGCGAATATTCCAACAATGAGTTCAACCAGCCACAGACTACACACAGCGCAATCAGCGATTTTCATACACAGCACTACACGGCGTTACCAACATAAAGACCTAAACAGCCTACTTACGGACGGTAGGCGTTTTCGGAATACACAGACATGCTCCTTGAGTACTGCCAAGCTCGAGGTAACGGAAGAGCTGCTAGTCGGCTGTATCACGAACGTTTTCCGCAAGTAGCGCGCCATCGCACAAGCTTTTTGGCAGCGGCTCTGAGAAACAGGTGCGTTCATCGTGAGAAGGCAGGATTATGGTACCCCATGGCAACGTCGCACTCCCGAATTTGAGAATGTTCTCCATCGCGTTCAAGAGAATCCATCAACGAGTTCTCGAACAATTGTACGTGCGATGGGTGTTAGGCACAGTACCGTCTGGTTCGTTCTGCGGGAACCAGAGTTGCATCCGCACCACTTACAAAGGGCACTCGTTAAGGGGCCAACAAAGCTTTACCTACTGCACGTGGTTCCTGTATAGCTGCATCGACACGCCCTTGTTTCAATATCGAGTTCTGTTCACAGATGGGTATAAGTGAAGTCTGTTCTGAATTCGCAAAAGAGCCATGTTTGAACAGACAAAAACCCTCGTGCCACGCGGTGTTCAGGGTTTCAGCACCGGTTTGGTATTAACGTGTTGGCACATATTCTGGTCGGTCATGTGGTTGGGCCATAGCTCCTTCCACTTAAGCTATTTGGTCGTGCATGCTTGATCTTCCTGCAAAACGTATTGGACGTCTTCTTGGAAGCTGTGCCACTGAATGTCCGTCACGAAATGTGGTTTCAGCATGATGGTGCACCACTTCACTTCCCAAACGTGGTTCGGAGACAACTGGTGGAGGATGGATTGGCTGAGGTGGTCCAACCACGTGGCCGCCGCGATCGCCTGTGGACTACTACTTGTGGGATCGCATGCAAAGTTTAATGTATAGGACTCCTGCAGAAACAGAGGAAGATCTGCTAGCACGAGTCCTGACCACTGCACTAGAAACCGAAGACACACCAAGTGGGACGGAGAGTGTGTACCAGAACATCCTTCATAGGTACAATGTCTGTAACGACGTTAGAGATCGCCACATCGAGCTGCTGTTGTAATGCAGTAGTTCTGTTCTGTACGTGCAGTACACTGGGTTCTTTTTTGTTTTAGGGTGGCGTAAATACCCAATGTTTAAGTGTTAATACAAACAAATGTACTTAAATGGTATATGGGTGTTTCGTTAAGTTTCTTTTCGAATTGTTACCTAATAATTCTACTGCGTGTCGCCTAATTCGATACCTGAAACAGAAGTGAATCACTTAGGCATCTCAACAGAAACTGTCGTAGAACGGAAATACCAAGTTTCCAGACATGGGTTCCTATTCAAAATATTACGTACTCATTCCCCTGTAAGTCCTAGAAGTTTGTAATGCGGATTTCCGAACACCCAGCCGATGTTGATGTACAGACTATTTATAATTAAACTTTCGCTACGTGAGCCAGTGTAGACGGACAACTATTTACCGTATGAGTAACCAATTTATAGGAATAATGTTCAGACTGTGTGCTGTAGGATTTTGGTTGTTAGCAGCGGTAGCACTATGAAATGCCGTTCGACGCCGGTACTGATACGGTGACGTCGGGGTGAAACACAAGCATCAGTGTGCAGTACAATTGCAGACAGTCAACATAGCTGTGAACAAGGTGAGCACGAATTTACCAGTAAAGATGTTGTATCAAAAGAACGTCCGCATCCCTGGCGGATTAGTCAGCGCATCTAATTGCGATGCCGTGGGTCCGGGTTCTATTCCAGGGCGGATTGAATATTGAATTCTCTCGGGGACTGGGTGTTGTGTTGTCCTCATCATTTCATCATGATCGATGCGCATGTCGCCGAAATGGCGTCGGATAGAAACACAGCACTAGGCGGTCGAACAACTCCATATGGGAACCCCTCGCCCAATAATGCCATAGCTCTTAGCTAATATCGATGCATAGAGGAATACGGTCATCTTTCCGCTCTGGGGTTGATGAATGTGATTCGGAAGTTCGGATTACCTGGCGATTTTGCGATTACTCCTGGGCGAGGCCGTGGTCAGTTGCGCCACAAATTGTTGAAGAAGTTTCTGTTGCCATTGCTGAGAACGGTGGACGGACGTGCGATCTTCAAGCAGCGCACGTGCTGTGTCACGACAGCTGAAATCTCCGTGGTCCACCATTTGGAAAGTGCTGCAGACACTTGTGAAGTGGTATCCGTACAAACCTCACATTACTCACCAACTTTTGCCACGGGACGCGGACTTGCGCGTAGGCTTTTCTCTTATGTTTCTTGCAGGTTTGAACTTGACGACGTGTGGCCCTGGAACATTATGTGAAATGGTGAACCACACTGTACGTTCACTAAGACAGTGAACACTCACCATTGTCGCATTTGAAGTCGTCACCGCCAAAGGACATTCAAGTGTGGTGTGGCTTCACGGCACATTTCACTATTGGTCTATTTTGCTTTGAGGCATTCGGACCCCAAAGACGAAGGACATACAGTGTGAACGGCACACGTTACTGTAGCCAGCTTCGCCAACATGTGATCCCTGCTCTGCGGGAGAGAGGTGCTTTGGACTCAACTTTTTTTCTGCACGATTGAGCTCCATCTCACAATGCTCGTGAGGTCACTCGGTTACTCTGTAACGCATTTGGAGAAAACCGAATGAGTGGCCGTTCCAAACTCCGCAGCCACTAAGATCAGCGGGATTCGAGACTGTGTGATTTTTGTCTGTGGGGTTACCTGAAGGACATGGTTTATCAAGGGACGGTAACAAATATTGGAGATTGAAGACGAGCATAGCAATGGAATTAGCCAGCGTCACACCTGAGATGTTTCGGGGAGCAGTATAGCGTTCCCCAGTGTGTTCACGCCTGTAGTGGATGCAGATAGTTGCCACACTGAGCTGTGTTTGCAACCTGAAACCTAAACATGAGACGCAAATGACAAATGTTACCCTCTCACGTGGAAATTAAAACGTGTTTCTTTCACTGACTTATTCGTTATTACTCTTCCGCATGTCCTTACAAATCTCTCCACAAAGTTTCATTGTCCGATGATCACTCGTTTTCCACGGGGGCCCTCTCAAAAAGCGAAAGTTTATTTATAACCACCCTGTATTGTAGACTCCCTGTTATCTTCAAAACGCGTACCTCAAGAGGTATGACCACTCGTTCATTTTCGCTCCTGCCAGCACTTTGTAATTACAGAATAAAGTAAACAAATGGGTAAGAGATTTCCATTATACTGGTAAGTGGAAGATAAAACTACAATGTAAAAGCATTTCGCAAACTCATAAAAACACAAACTGGTTCCATTAGAACTAATTTATGCACCGCACTAGCCCAGAACTGTGAATACGGTTAACAGTAACAACCCTAACACTCGTTTACTGCATGCTTCAGCCACGGACACACAGCATTCACTGCATTTTGCAACAGGATATGTTTTGCAGTAGCAGTGAAGATTAACAAGTGCTCATGAATCGTAAGTAGGCTTAGCATTTTTTTGGTTCTAACTCAGGACATGTTACCATTTTTTGGTCCAGAACACATTTTTGAAATTACTTGAAAGTCTTAAAGTTTTCTGACACATTAAACTGCTTCATTTACTTGTATTTTTCAGTAGACATGCATTGTTTTACACATGGTTTGTTTACTAAAATGTAGACTTTCATGGACATGGTTTGTTTGTTTTAATTACATTATGAAATTCACAACTAGTAAGTTCTGAATGAATTTTAACACTTTTCCAGCCTCCCACTCTATGCAAACCAAACGTTTTCCACCGTTGAAAAAAACTTTCTCAGCAGGATCAGATGCCCAGACAAAGACATTGCAAACTCAACCTCTTTAGAAACATTGCAACATGAAATGTCAGTCTTTCGAAATACCATAAAAATTGTACTTCAGTAGTATCTGGTACTTTTTCAGAACTTGAGCGATCACTTACCCTTCGGTTTTGAATTACCTAGTTCAGTAACTTACGTTCATCAAATATGTCTTCAACATTTGTGGCATAGTTTATAATTTCGTTAATAACTCATGCACTCTCTTACAGATCAGACCACGCTATTTTAGTTCCCAAATTTATTTACTGGAACTTCCTAGCGACTGCAGTGCAAACTCTGTCTCCACGTACGCGTACACCATAACTACTCTACCACGCACACATTTGGGGTTACACTCGTCTGGTATGAAACTTTGCCGGGGCGAACCACTGGGGGCCGAACCGTACAATAACCGTGGGTTCGGCATGGGACGGTGGTAGGGTGGGTGGACTGCTGTGGCCTGTTGCGGTGTTGTGAACCACTGAGGGCAACTGCGGGACGAAGCCTCTCCGTCGTTTCTAGGTCCCCAGTTCCATACACATCATTCTACGTCCTATATGAACATGAGCATTTTCATGCACTACCAGCATCACCATTATGTCACAGCTTTATCAACATTATCATCCGTGTTTACATTTTAAACCTCTGGCTGAGCTGGCTGCTCACCCTTCTCGTGGTGGTTGAAATAACACTAAAAAAATTAAAAAGTCGGATAATTTCACTTGTTGCTCATCGCTCATCGCGAGTATAATCCAGCAATCCCCCAGGCTGCTCTGCTAACCATAAAACCTGCACACCTTTTCTCTGTGTTATTTGGACTGACTGTGACGATGATGTTGACGACCTGCTATGAACTGGTTTACGGACTGCCACTTCGACTTGATCACTGTTCCAACACATTACGTGTTGACATATGTATTCGTTCCTGTCGACACTTTCGTGTGTTTGAAATAAATCATGGCCCACAGCCAATATTTCGGTAATTATTCTGACCCTCATAACCAGCCTGATCGATTATGTATACTAATGACCGGTTTTCCGAGCTTTGCTCGTTGCAGTGTACGAGAACGCTGAGTGGAACAAGTACTAACTAACATAATTATTGGTCCTTGCCGATGCGGCCATATTCGCACTAATATCCGAAATTGTCACTCTCCAGAACTACACAAAAACTAACATACGCAATTGAAAACTCGTAAAATTAGATTCCCGCGGTGTAAAGCGACGCGTTGGGTATCTCGACTACAGGAGCTGATGAAAGGTAGTGTAAGTACGTCAGACAACTATTAGTCAAGCCCACGAGATGTACAGGGTATATGTGACAAAGCCTCTAGCCCAGATAACTGGTTCACTTCGGATAGGAAAAGAGTCCACAAGCATTTGTTGGTATACTACTCGTATTTACAGATAGAGCCCTCGTTCATGATTAGAACTTGTAGAACTACGAAACTGGAGATACTGATTGCTACGTTTCACACCCTGTTTCAGACAGTCCCACGCTTGTGTACGTAGATGTAAATGTAGATACCTCTATACCCTTCTCGGGAAAATACTATATTGTTGAAAATGTAAATTAACGCTTCAAAAATAACGGTAAAAATAAAATCAGAAGTTGTTTTAATACATCTATAGGCTATGAATCAAACCATATACCACGCATATATTCAAAGAATCTCTGAAAGATAGCGACGATTTTAGTCTAGACGTGATTAAAATACAACCAGTCGTTAACGATGTCAATGACGCATTAAGAAGGAGCTTTTTGTCGTGGAGTGTTGGTGTTTGACTGTTTTTCGGCTCTGAAGTGTGTTAAGTTTCATTAAAAGGTGGAGGCCATTTAATTTTATACTGAAAAGGATTATGGACGGTTGCCCTGATTGAATTAATATAAAAGGCAAGGATCCTTTAGAGATCACTCATGATGGCTTAGTCATCTTTGTTAGTAACGAGTTCTTAGTGACAGGTGAGGCATTTCTGTCACGTGTTAAAGTAATTCGAGCTGCTCGTCATGTTGCAAATTGCAAGGTCCGCTCGCCGATCAAGGTCGATGAGTCCGCTGAGATGATCAGCTCGTTTAACACAATCGAAACTTTGCAGGATGAAAGAAGGGTGAAAATAGCGGTACACCTACAATCGTTTAGGTACCTAGGTGCCAACAGTCCACAGTATCCGATATCTCCTCACCTACTTCGATTTCATCAGTTCGTATTCAGACTCCCAGCACAAAAAAAAAAAAAAAAAAAAAAAAAAGTACCATCAATATCGGCAAAAGAGATAAACGCTTCAAATGTTATTAAGAATAGATTTTATCATTACAAGTCTTATATTATTTGATATAATTAACACAAATTTAAAATGAAAAACATATGCATTCTAGTACTGCAATTTTTGCATTGAGTTTTAATTTTACACGTCAGAAGAACCATTGCATTCCCCAGATTGATATCTGTACTAAAAACTTTCAAAGCATAAAAATTCGGAGTATCACGAGCAAACGCGAGAAATCATGTGGGCCACAGTCACACTTTTTAGTGTGAATATCGTTAACACAAGCAACGTCGCGAACTGGCGATAATTTCGCGGCAAATCTCATATACTGAATCATTTCTCGAAAGGTGAAGTCTGCAGTCGATATTGCATCAAGGCCTGTATTTTAATTGCATCTCTTCTAGTTGTGATTTTCCTTTGCTGTACGATGAGACTAGGACACTTCTGTATCGGCAAATCCAATTCTTCACCTGACAGTAACAGTATACGTCGAAGGGTTGACAGAACAGCGTACACTTTGGCGGAAATATTTTTAATGGACACACTGCTATCCCAGTTTAATCGACAAATAATGTATCGTGTAGGGAGGGACCGCTTCGCTCTCCCAGCGAGTCATAATCTATATAAATGGCTTGATAATTACAAAAGGCCACGAACGTTTTTCCAAAGAATTATGATAAGTGTCTTTTGAGAGCTTTCCAGATTTGGGCCCTGCTGCTTACAATTCGGTTGTCGTTCCATTAATTCAAATCAAATCAATCAAAAACTGTTGGTAACAGTTTTCCGGAAAGTGTTAATCCATAGTGAGCAGTGTATGAGTGCGTACGTTTCCTAGTACAATACAGCTGTTGCGATGGAGAAACCACGTGACAAGCGGTGGACTTGGATTAAATATAAAATATTCGATTCGTGGGTGTTCGATAGTTTTACAGAGGCTGGAAACAATGGACCTTTGGTTAGTAGGCCTATACGTGCACTGCGGTAGTAGGTAATGGCTGCAGCAGCATCATTGCAGTCGGGAAGTTCTGAACGCAAAGATCAAGCACCTGGTGGGATTCTTTCAAGAAGAAACACAGAATTCGGCAGCCTCATGTCATAAATCCATCAGCATCAAAGACAAGCGTACGTTTGATGAATTACTGAAAACAACAAGATGTCTTAACTAGAAACCTCCACTATAATTCTGGCATTCAACCCCGATTTCGCTGTAAGTATGGGTGAAACACGATGATAGTATCCTATTTCTATTAAGAGAACGTTATCGTTTCGAGGTAAGAAAATTACAGAAATAGCTATCAGCCAATTGAATCACCTGATGCATTCGCACACTGCCCAGTACGGATTAACACTTTCCGGAAAACTGTTACAACAGTTTTTGTTTGTCTCCAATAAGTCAATGGAAAATACGGTCCTAGAGTCCAACAAGAAGAAAATCAGTTTATGGAACAGCAGCAGAAAGTGTACACAGCAGCCACAAAACGTGGAAAGCTCTCAAAAGATACCCATCATCAGTCTTTGGACAAACTCTTGTGATATTGCGTAACAGTGGCGCCATTTCTCCACATTATTAACTCGTGAGTTGGGCAAAACGTCGCGAGTCAATACGAGATAACTTTCTTGCAGTAGGCTACTCTGCAGAACAGCCCGTAGCATTGGAGCCGTTGGCTGTGAAGGAGACAGCCAGTTGTGTCTCAGCAATGAGTCATTAGCACCTGTCGCTATGCTAGCCGTGATAAACGGTATCCGTGTCACTTTGAGCAACTGTATACTCAAACCTCTAAGAATATAAGTAAACTATATTAAATATGATTGAATCCAGTTAAAAAAAATCGGTACACTACCTTTTGTTATTCAAGAGAAGATTGCATAAAAATTTCAGCTTTCTGTCTGTCATAGTTTCGGAGTTGGAGAAATTTACTTAAAAAATCAAAAACCGAAACTTATAAGATTAAATTCAGTTAGGATCTACAATAGTTTATCTTATGGTATCATTAGAAAACATTCCCAGGACTCTCAATGAGCAGCACTGTTTAATCAGGATTTTCACATTTAAAAATTGTAACTATTTTTCATTTTTGTAAGATAAAAATTCAATTTTTGTTGTGGAATGAATGAGAATGAGTGAGAGCGTGTATGTGGGACATTCGTATAATTTCAATACTGTATTATACACACCATTACGTAACTGTGTCATGGGAAAGTCGTGTTTTACCCACATTGCTTATGACTCATGTCTAAGTGCACTTGTTTTTGTAAGGAGGCAGCCAGAATAGCCGTTTGCAGAGTAATAAATTCCTAAATTTATTTCAAGTTTAGTTTTCCTTTCGTTTGGTTTTGTTAAACATCATATTAATATTTGCATATTGAAATGATGTAAATGCATCTGTGAATAGTGATTGGCGTAGAGCAGTTTTGGCACGAGAATTATCTCGAAGGATAGTTGTGACTGGCTGATCATTTTGATCAACCAATCAGAGTTAAGCAGTTCCCGCGCACTGCTCGGTAGTTATACTGGGAGAAAGCAAACTATAGAGGAGTTGCTAGCCAGCTATCGGGCGTGCAGGTCATGGTGAACACTTCCGTCTTTATTATGTGTAAAATGAAGAAATAATTGGCTTCTGCCGTTCAGACTGTGTGGCCGTAATTACAGTCGCATTTATGGACAGTTTTGTGAAGTTTGAAAATTTTTGGATTGTTCTGTTGAAAAGAGAACCTTAGTAAAAATTTCGCGTGGTATGTTTCGTGTTCGGTTATGGATTATTTGGCGAGCAATTTCTTTAATAGAAATCCACTGAAAAGGACTGAATGTGAAACCATATATAGTAGCGGAGTATTTGACTGTACATCACGTAATAATTCGGGTCGGATTTAAGTGCATTGCTCGCTGCTTTAGTGTGAAATGTATTGCATGACTGTGAACTGAGAACAGTGATCTTGTTAGTTAAGTAAATTCGGGCTGATGGCAGGTGCTTTTTGTTGAACTAAGAAAATAAAAACACTAGTTTCAGAGTTTTGATCTTTTGCTAAAGAGATGCAGCAATCACTCTCCACCCGAAAATTGCTATACGATATTACAGGATAGCTTGGTACTAGAGATCACGCGGACTTTGCAACGTGAGTATCGACAACGCTTTTCATCAACGCTGCTTTTAACGCCACCTGAACAGTACCCACGTATGCATAGAAACGGGCTGGTGATCAGACGCCGTACTGAGGTAGGTGGAACTTTTGTAGCGAACAGTACGACGAAAGACCGTGATCAAACATTTACGCCGTAGTATCATTACCCGCCCCGCTGCACCCTCCTTATGTGATGGGCTGTTTATCGATGAAATTGGAATACCGACCTGTTCATTAAAAATATTCTAGCCAAAGCGTATACTGTTCTGTCAACCCTGAGACGTATACTGTTACCGACAGGTGAAGAATTACATTCGCCGATTACAGATGTGCCTTATTTTGATCGCACAGCAAAGGAAACAAACAACTATAAGAGATGCATTTAAATTACAACCCTTGATTCATTGTCAACTGCAGACTTCAGCTTTCGAGAAATGCCTTAACACATGCGGTTTGTCGCATAGCCACTTCACGAGATATTTAGCAACGTTAACAAAGTTGCTTTGGCTAAAGATATTCACGCTAAAAATATGACTGTGGCATATGTGACTTAGCACGTTGCACCAGGTGCTCTGAATTTTTATGCTCTCAACGTTTGTATGACAGTTGTCACTCTGGGGAAGGCGTTGGTTCTTCCGTTCTTTTTTTTTTTTTTAAAACTGAATACTATAATTTTTCATTTTCAATTACTGTTAGTTACATAAGATTAGGAGTTATAAAATCTATTTTAATAACACTTGAAGTACTTAATTATTTTGCCAGTATTGATGTCACATATTTCCATTAGAGCAAAATAAGAAAAAAAGTCTCTTCACCCTCTTTTTTCCGCACGGGTGTCGCATGACACCTCTGATATTCCACTGATGAAAACTTCTCTGAAAGCTATTACAGAGGCTGGCCAGTCTCTTCACCTACCACGTTGAGCTACCAACTGGATTAGTTTAACACACACTGAAGAAAGAACGTCCTAAACGTTGAGTGTCATTTTCTCGGATACTACTGCTTGTTGACACCTAAGCCAAAACAGATGTCCCTTCATTTTCCCTGTCTTTCACCATGCGAAGTTTCGACTGTCTCAGAGTGCGACTTATGGAGAATTCCTCTTGTCGATTTTAGTTGACGACTAATTTATTACAGACCTGTTCGTCCTTCACCAGAGGGTAGAAACTCAAGCACCCTTGCTTAAGTTCAAAATGGTTCAAATGGCTCTGAGCACTATGGGACATAACATCTGAGGTCATCAGTCCCCTAGAACTTAGAACTACTTCAACCTAACTAACCTAAGGGCATCACACACATCCGTCCCCGAGGCAGGATTCGAACCTGCGACCGAAGGGGTCGCGCGACTTCAGACTGAAGCGCCTAGAACCACTCGGCCACAACAGGTACAGAAGTGGGTGGGATGAACGCAAAGGGAAGAGCATTCGGTAGGTCTAATTTCGAAGGCGGCCAGCTCTTACCTTACGTACTAGGTAAAAGCATAAATTTGCGTAACAGTCTCGTTTGTTAAGTGTCGGACCCAATGAACACACTATACAAAAGTTGGTCACTCTTAGTGGACACCACACTAACATTTCCTGTAGCCCTGATAATGGCCTGAGCTTGACTACAGAGAGAGTCTAATGGTTTCTTCAGGTATGCCGTATCCAACGGAATCCATACCTTAGTGATTAGATCCCACCGAGCTGCCAAATTAGCTAAATTATGGGGATGTCGGCTGTTATGATTCACTCGCTGTTCCAAGAAGTGGTCCCAGACATCAACTATGATATTAAGATAGGATGATTTAGCGAGTCAGTAGAGGTGCGATAAGTTGCTTGAGTGCTCGTCAAACCAGGGCAGAATGAGTATACCCTGGGAGCAGGTCTGGTGTCATATTGAAAGACGGGGCTCCCCACAGCGTACTGGAAATGAAGACATCGAAGACAGGGCAAACCTTGTGCGAGGAGAATGTTGAAACAAACGCCCCACTTCATGTTCGTGGGATACTGAATGAGTGGACCCAAGCGATGGTACAAAAAACACCCTAAAAGATTAAAGAATCATCTCCAGTCTGAACTACACCCTGCACCAATTAGGGGTTAAGCGCGACATTAGGCCGCGGTGCACTCGACACCTTGCGCAATTCGAAAACAGGTGAAACTGTGCTCAGCGTACCACACTGCACTCCTCAAGTCAGCTATTGTGCAGATTCTCTGTTATTTGTCCCTCATCCACCGCATACAGTTTCCTTCATAATGTTCGGTCCGAAACTCAGATGGAAGTGCAGTCACTGACAACAACATATCTTGTCTGGTTTGAAACCGACTGTGACTGAGAAGGCTCCATACCTTGTAAGGAGTCTGTCAGAACTCCCCATTACATTGATTAAATGCAGGTTGTAAATAAGGTCCGAGAGCACTTTCAATTATTTATTGCGCAAGAACCAAACAATGTACAGATATCATACATATATCATTTTGAAGAGAAGCCCTGTAAGCTTGTTTTTTCATGTATACCGCCACAGCGTAGTTTGCTAATTTTCCGATAGTCAGCGCTAGTCACAAACATGGCGAGTTCAGGTGCGGAGCGAGCTGTTTCATGAAATGGCTTCCCCGATCACCAGATCTCACTCCGTGTGACTTTTTTCTGTGGAGACACATTTAAGATCTGGTGTATGTACCGCCTGTACCACGTGATGTAGCACGGCTCCGGGATAGAATACAGGAAGCGGCTGACACAGTCGACGATGCCATTCTGGGACGGGTATGGCAAGAATTCGATTACCGTATTGACGTCTACCGGGTCAGTCATGGTTCGCAAATCAAATGTTTGTAAAGAAAAAAAAACTTTGAGAGTTTCTCTTCAAAAAGCAATATGTATGACACCGGTACGATGTTTAGTTCTTGTGCAATAAATAATTGAAAGTTTTCCCAGACTTTATGTACACCCCATCTTATACTGAGTATCGAAAACAATATAGCCAAATTAAGGCTATTCCTTGTACTGTGTAAGACTGGAAATACATAAGCACTCAGATATCGATAGTAACAACTTGAGGGCGAAACATGCGAGTGTGATTTAAGCATTGTTGTGAGACGAGGTCTATCTGCGAGAGTAAAATTTCAGTATTGTCTGTCGAGAGCTCGGAGACAGAAGACGTGTCACGCTGCCCTTACGTCGGTGATGGCAATCTTACTACACTCAAGGCCTGTTTTCATTTATATAGACAGAAGAGACTTAGATGGGTTGAAAATGGAATTCAAGGTAAAATTCGCAAGCATAACGTAAAGCGCATTTGCAGGGTTAGGGTCGTGATTGTTAGGCCGAGTTTGCAATAGTCGCATGTTTTGCTTGTCAGTTAAAGAAGCCTCCTCATCCACCTAATAATGATAATTATTCTCCACATCTAATTCATAAATATGCTGTGGTTATTAAATGTTGATGTAACTTTGAAATTGAAATAATTTGTTAATGTGGCACTCAGCCATTGTTGATACTTATAAGGTCATTGTCAGGCATTTCGCCATTGTTAATAGTTCTGAAACTATTATTGGTCACGAAGATTTCTGAAGTTTTTAAATAGACTTAGTTTATGCAATCCCATCTTACAAGTTTATGTAGTAGATAACAGTGCCCAAGCAAACTCCTTTTTATTAAATTCATTCTTAGTAACAATAAGCTTTAGCCGCTGCTGCTGCGAATTGCTGTAAACCACTTGAAAAAAGGCAGTCATCTGAAGAGGTGAGTGCAAAAATTAGGGCCAAAACAGAGACACTGACACACCACAATATGTCATGTACTCTAATCCAGTAAGTTCCGCTGCGCAAGTCACATTCTGTATCACTTCTAAATTCTTATTCAAATACGCATTCAGATAACTCATCAAAATGTTAGTTTCAAGTTTTTCATGTAACGATCTGTTGAGGACTTAAATGACAGTTAAACTGACACTCATTCAACATGCACACAGTGTTACGCAGAGTAGATTCCGATTACTGATAGCTCAGCTCGCTTATCGAGTCAATTTTCGTAGACGAACGTAGGCTTTATTTGTTGTAGGTACGTTACAACCTGTCTTCAGTCCCTGTCGGTTATGATACTTTTACTGCAGTTTTTACACTCTGTAACGTAGTTTGGAGTAGTGCACTGTTGATGAACAGTCAACGCAGATACAGTAACAAGTCAGGCAACATCATTCACGTTGTGATGATGGGCACGTCCAGTTACGATAGCTCCTTTCTGCCATTAGCTGATGACACATGAGCGGATTGTAGCGACGGTCCATGGACTTCTTTACCAGAAGCTTGAAGCCCTGCAGTCCCCACCAGTGGGATAGTGGAGGCACAACCGTTACACACAGTTATGGAAAATACCGATCCGGCACACACAATGGCCGATCTCTGAAGAGGGGCCGAGTGTATCATTTCGTTAATTATCATAGTTGTGCTGTTTTGCATGTAAGTAATACATTGCCTGAAATTCTGAGAGTTAGCAACAAAAAATAGGAACCAGTACGAATTTGCATTTGGTGCTTATTAGACCATATATTGCTGTGTATAAAGTTTACCTAAAATACTGAATTTTACTTTAGACTTATTGAAGGTATCTATGTGTCACCAATCTCTAGAAAACTGATGTTATGTAGCACACTGATTGCGACCACACGCTCCAGTGATAAAGCTACAATGAGGCACTTATGACACCTCCCACATTTCACAAACGGTTCGATTTTGGCAAACGATAGCATGCAAAGAGGAGATAAGTGGAACTTTCTCATCTACTGCGATATGGTGGCAACTGCAGACTTTTGCGATGGAATGATGTAATTTTTTAAGAGTCACCGATAGCTGGTGGAACGTGAATTACTGTGGCTTTCCAACAAGGTAAGTGAACAAATTACGCTTTTATATTTATACCAATAATATGCTTTTTCATTGGGTTTTTACCTGTTTTGCCGTCAGTTCACCGTTTAATAAACCACTGTTTCAGGATTTTGTCACAACTGCAACTGCATTAGATTCTCAGCGAGTTGACATTGTGTAAACTCCGCTTTGTTTTACCAAATGAAGCAAATTTTATCAAGGCAACCAGAGAAATATAGGCAGTGGCGGATTTACATATAGGCCCACCAGGCACGGGCCTAGGGGCGGCACCTTATGGGGGGGGGGCGGCACTTTTAACCTTTTCCGTTTTAAAATAACTGCGCTTACAAACGACAAAAATTTTTAATGTTTTTAAACAATTTGCTAGTTTAAATAAGCCTTAAGTACGAAATTCGACAATACAAGCTTGGAAATATACATAATTTACTTGGTGATTGAATGGAAATTTAACATTGGGTTTCTGTCTGGTATCATCTTCATGATTGTACAAAATATTCTGAAGTAAGCTGTCGGGACAGGAATCTACAATACAATGTTTGAAACGTTATTCCTCCGAGAATGTTGTCGGTTTCTACTTAACCCTACCATATTTTCCCCGTGAAAATACCGGTCCGGCCGTTGTGGCCAAGCGGTTCTAGACACTTCAGTTTGGAACCGCGTGACCGCTACGGTCGCAGGTTCGAATCCTGCCTCGGGCATGGATGTATGTGATGTCCTTAGGTTAGTTAGGTTTAAGTAGTTCTAAGTTATAGGGGACTGATGACCACAGAAGTTGTCCCATAGTGCTCAGAACCATTTGAACCATTTTTTTTTAAATACCGGGGCCCCTGAAAAGTTGTGATAAACTATTGAGCAGTTTCCTAAATACTGTAACATGTGTGGGCCTCAGTATGTAAAGTCTGACTCTCCTTAAATTTCTTGTAGAATTACGGGGAAGTATCAAGTCAACCCTCCATTACTGTAATTAATGTGAAAGCTCTGTGGTCTTCAATATCTGAGCTTTGATTTAATCACACCCATTTAACAAAACATGTTGATACTGGGAATGTTTTACATTTTTTAAACACATGTTTATACGAAAAGAACATAGGCATAATATCTAATCATGTTTGAAATACTCTTCACAACAGTTTAAAAATTTTATTTATTTATTTACTTAGTTACTTTTTTGGCGAAAAAGAAGAAGAAACCAACTTTTCCTTTGTCTCATTTATTGTGCTGCAGCCTGCATGATATCAAAGTTCCGACTCTGCAGTCGAATAGTACGTGGCATTGCAGATCTTGTATTAAACTTCTCAATTCAGCTTTTTTTCTTCAAGAAAAGGTTATGTTTATTTTATATTGGAACAAAAGGTGCATTCGCGTGTAGACATAACAGCAGTGTTCACACAAATGAGAACACACCACATCAGCTGTCAACAAGACTTCTTAAACTTTATAGTCTGTCTTTTCTGCCACAGAAACCGCTAAAATGCTATAAGAATAAGTGGGATAAGAGTCCATCCAGCAAACCTCACTGCAAGAAATTGCAAAAATTATTTGCTTTTTAAATTAGAAAGACAGATCAAGAATATTCAGAACATATTTGCACCCCAACTAAAATTCCGGCAACGCGGGAAACAGAGGCCAAAAAAGGGACTGTCCCGTTTTCTTTACGAGACGAATTCGAGCCGGCAGGTGTGCTTCTACTGTTCACTGACAACAGAGAATCACGGGACAAAGAAATTAAATTATTCTGCATTGTCGTTCTTTCATGGCACAGTTACGTCGTGTAATCCGAGTTGGTCAGTTCATCGCTCCGTGTTTAAAGGAAAAATCTTTGTGCTCGTCTGCCGTGTTTAAAGTAAAAAGCTTTGTGCTCATGTGCGGTGTAGTACGACTGGAACAGGATGCAGTCTTTCCTTACTTTTACAAATTTTTTCTTTTGTTTAGACTGTTGCTTGACAATTTTGTAAGTGCCTTAACATGAATAACTGTAAAAAAAGCAAACGTGCAAAATTAAGTGGGGCGGCATTTCGGAAATTATCGAAGGAAAGGCGAGAACGAGAAGCCAATGTTCAGAAAACGCTTGGCAGAGTAGATAAATTTTTCGCAAAAAATGTTGCTGGTTCGACTTCTAGTTCAAGTTGTTCGGATGATATTTCTGGCACTTCAGCTGTTGTAAAAGAAGTAAATACGAGGGTTATTCCAAAAGTAAGGTCCGATTCGCCGTAACTATTGAAATTTGGCGCCAATGACAAAACACGCATGCGCGCCGACTCCCGGCAAGCCTTGCGCGTCAAACGCCGCCATTCGCTTTGTTACTGTTGCTGAGTGTAGTTCACAGTGTCCCTTTACAATGTTTAAGACAATTGATCAGCCCGCCGATTGTGAAGTAAGGGCAGTGATACGGTTTTTGTCTGCAAGAAACAATTCAGCGGCGGAAATCCATCGGCAGATTACTGAAGTGTACGGTCCTAACATAATGAGCGACAGTAAAGTGCGCAAGTGGGTGCGAGCTTTTAATGAAGGACGGGATAATGTGCACGATGAACCACAGTGTGGCCGACCATCAGTGATTTCAGACGATTTGGTCAATGCGGTTGACAAAAAAATTCGTGAAGATCGCCGATTCACTATTACAGAAGTAGACATGCATTTTCCGAATGTGAGTAGAACAAATTTGTACAGAATTGTGTCTGAACATTTGAAGTTTCACAAATTGTGTGCCCGTTGGGTTCCCAGGCTGCTTACTGAGCCCCAACGAATGAAAAGAATGGCTTTTGCTCTTGATTTTTTGGAGCGATATCATAAGGAAGGTGACAGTCTTTTAGACAATGTTGTCACAGGGGATGAGACATGGGTTTCTCACATCACTCCAGAGTCTAAACGTCAGTCAATGCAATGGCGTCACACGTCATCGCCAGTCAAGGTCAAGGCAAAGCAGACAATCTCAACACGTAAGGTTATGGCGACTGTGTTCTGGGATAGATGTGGAGTATTGTTAGTCGACTTTATGGAGAGAGGAACAACGATTAATAAAGCCGCCTACTGCGCTACCCTGACTAAACTTCGACGTGCAATCCAGAATAAGCGACGTGGTCTTTTGTCGTCTGGAATCTTGTTGTTGCATGACAATGCCAGACCCCACACTGCAAATGAAACGCAAGCTCTGATCAAGAAATTTGGATGGGAACAGATGGACCATCCTCCTTACAGTCCGGACCTGGCGCCAAGTGATTTCCACCTGTTCCGTTACTTAAAGGAGTTTCTCGGCGGCAAGCGCTTCGACACAGATGATGAAGTGAAAGAAGCAGTTAAGGACTGGTTATCGTCACAGGCGGCCGATTTCTATAACATGGGCATTCAAAAGCTTGTTGAACGATGTGACAAATGTTTAAATAAGTATGGAAGTTATGTAGAAAAATAGATAAAGATGTAAGGAATGTAAATAAAACAATTGTTTTGAAAAAACATTTTAGTTTTGATTTTTTTTTTATAACCGGACCTTACTTTTGGAATAACCCTCGTACAAAAGAAACAAAAGTTAATAACGAAGAAAAGCAAAACGTTCCTGATTTTGAGTTTAACGAAAAACTAAGTGTCGAGTCAGACATTACAAAAAGAAATAACTTCGTTAGTGATAATCCTGCAGAATGGTGTGTCAATGAATCAACGATGGACGTTTTTTTACAACCATGCAACGTTAATCGAAATTGTAACGATGATTTTTCTAATTCAAGGAGATCAATAGGCGATTAAACTAGATATTTGAACAAAAATATACTTTACCGTAAACTTTTAGTAGGTGAATCGACTTTGGGTGATTCTCTAATATACTCCTGTAGCACCGGTGCTGTTTTTTGTGCCCCATGTAAATTGTTCGGAGGTAAGACCGCGATTGCTACTAATGGTATTGCAGATTGGAAAAATATTTCTAATATTTTATCTCATCATGATAATTCACTGGAACACAAAAATTCTGAATTCTCACTATTAACAAGAAAAAAGTCACTTGGAACAATAGATAACCATTTCGAGTCATATGTTGAGACAGAAAAAATGTACTGGCGCAGTGTGTTGAAAAGGATGTTTGCAGTAGTGAAGAAGCTAACAAGTAGTGGGCTTCCCCTACGTGGACGCGTTGAAAGACGCTAAAAGACTCCATTCATCACATAATGGTCAATTTATGACGTCTCTTGAACTTAAAGCCGAGTTTGATCCTTTTCTCGCAGAGCACATTAAACGATATGGAAAGCGAGGGCAGGGACATACAAGTTAACTTTCTTCAACAATCTGTGAAGAAATAATTGAGTTTCTTTCTGAGCGTAAAAAAAGAATTAGAAGTGAAATAAAACAGGCCAAATATTTTTGTAATAGTAGAGTCTGTTGCTGACATTTCACATATTGATCAATTATCTTTCATATTAAGATATGTGAGCGAGAATGGGGAACCCGCCGAACGTTTCCTTCTGATTTTACCAAACCCGGGACACAAGTCCGAAAACTTAGCTAAGGCTGTACTAGATGTCCTGTCTACAAATTCCATTGATATTACTGACTGCAGAGGCCAGTCATATGACAACGTAAGCAATATGTCAGGAACCTACACTGGTTTGCAGGTACGCATTAAAGAACGAAATCCGAAAGTGAAAGTGAATTATGTGCCTTGTGTAGTACGTACTTTGAATTAAGTGGGCACTAGTGCTGCAAGCTGTTGTCGGGAAGCATGTTCATTTTTCAATGTAGTGCAAAACCTCTATAATTTTTTCTCTGCTTCTACACAGCGCTGAGATAAACTTCTTTCTTTCATGAAACCAGGAAGCAAAACGGTAAAAAGTTTATCAAAAACACGTTGGTCAGCAAGAGAGGAAGCGTGTATAAGTTTATGTGAAAACTGTGAGGACGTTATCAACGCCCTCACCCATATTGCCAACAATACGTTTGAAAAACCACTTGTGCGAAATGAGGCTTCAGCTTTATTGAATCAGCTGACTAGAAGCAATATTCATGATGACAGTTTGGAAGGACATACTCCAAAGACTTAATAGAGTAAATCTGAAATTGCAAAGTGTAAATATTGATACTAAACTAGTGTATGAATTATGTGAATCACTTGTAGGATTTATTGCATCTATTCGTGGCTTGTTCGACTATTATGAAAATAAATCCATGGAGATTGTGACTGATATAGACTTTGAATGCACCTACAAAAGATCACGAAAACGCAAACTTCATGATGATGAAGAATCGGACTCTGAAGAAGATTTTCTGACTGGAAGGGAAAAATTTAGAGTCGAAAAATTTCTGCCAGCACTCGACAACTTGTACGCCGAATTAGTGAGGAGGAAAGGCCGGCCGTTGTAGCCGACCGCTACGAACGCAGGTTCGAATCCTGCCTCGGGCATGGATGTGTGTGTGATGTTCTTAGGTTAGTTAGGTTTAAGTAGTTCTAAGTTCTAGGGAACTGATGACCTCAGATGTTAAGTCCCATAGTGCTCAGAGCCAGTGAGGAGAAAGGAAAGCTATAGAACACTGTTGGACTCCTTCACAGTTTTCAGTAACCTTAAGAACAGTTCACCTGACGATATTGCTGAAGGCGCAGCACAACTCCAAGCGTCATATGACACAGATTTAGAGCCTCCCTTCCCTAGTGAATGTGTAAATACCGTGGAACTTTTGAAATCTTCTGAGATTTGTGATATACTAATAAATATACGTAGGCTAAGGTTTCAACCCCTGAGACAAAAAGTGATCATGTTCATAAATTGTGATTCTTCAGTTTCTCCCGGCGTATTTCTTGCTCGAACAGTCCACGGATGTACTGCCAGTCCATAGCGTCCAACGGGGCACATTGTTTCGGCGATCAGACATGTCGCCATCATCAGGTGCGCTGACGAACTGAGCTCGTGAGGGCGGGCGGCTCAGGGGCTCAGTTCGTCAGCGCACCTCACGATACCGACACGTCTAATCGCCGAAATATTTTGCCCGTTGGACACTATGGACCGGCAGTACACCCGTGGACTGTTGGAGCATGTTCATAATTTGTTTTTGTTTTAGGGTACAATAACGTCTCTACGCGGTAAAGTAACTGCTTCATAATTTGATTTTGTTTTGGGGTGCAATAACGTATCTACGCGGTAAAGTAACTGCAATAAAAGGAAATGATTGCAATCAATTATTTAGCACACCGAAGTATAGGGTGTTATAAGTCGGTGTTAACATTTTTTTCCAGTTTAAAAGATTGTAAGAAGTTAAGTGATAAAAATAATTAACAGTTACTTGTTTAAAAGACGATTTCATACAACGCGTCGTATTTACACTACACGCAGATCATTTATTCACATTTACTCACACACAAAATATATATGAAGGGTTTATTTCAATAGTGGTACAAGTCCATTGCCTCCACTTTTCTGTCTATAATGCTTTTGAAATTAATGAGCTAAACAAGCAGAAAGAAAGGTCATCTCTAGCAAGAAGCCATATGCTTGAATATTTCTGGTATCTCAACTGCAGATTTTTCAGCGCTCATTTAACTTTAGGACTCTGTATCTCAATATGGACAAAATTGGATCTGTACCACTATTGAAATAAGCCCTTCATATACATACATTAAAAACGTTTAATAATAATTCAAAATCGAATCATTTGGGGACATGCATTTATACAGCAATGTATTCTTGTTTTTATGTGAGGAATTCGACCCAAAAATTTCTGCATTGACCTCATGGCGGGATCTGATCTTCTACCCTTCAAATAATTTTTAATACGTCAGATACATGGTGTACACTTATCTTGACATGCCAAACAAATTTTTGTACAGAAACAAAATAAAAAATTTATCAAGTAAGTCTTGTTAGCTACCAGGGGGAAATTAATCAGCATGACTGCCCATCTTGCAACTTCATTAAGACGACATAAACAGAAGAACAGTTGACAGATGATACAGTAGACTCAAAGACACTTCTTGTGACGTTTTTAATAACGCCATGTTTACATACTTGTATAATATATTATACATTTTTGAACACGTCTTGAGGAGAGAGAGTATATTAACGAATAAAAAGAGCAGAGTGCTAGTGAAAGACGTACTGCTGTTCATATTTTCGTAATGAACGAAGTTACAATAAAACAAATCATGCTGGTTTATGACCTCGTGACAGCTAAACATCATTTGCTTGATACATTTTTTGTATATTGCTTCTGGACGAAAAGTTATTGGTGCTGGGGTAGGAGATAAACTGGGTACCCTGCACATATCTATTTGTGACAGAAGACGGTATAGTTTGTGGAATGGTGAAAAACCTGTTGGTAGAACGGTTTCAGTTCCAGTGGCAGAGTCATTTTTTTCCCCTGACATTTCTTAAGTAAGACAGGCAGAAGTCATACCTTTCGCTGATTACGAAGCCACGAGTCCTGGTTTACATTCCAAACACCTCGGCAGTGTCTTTTGAAGTAGTCTGAAACAGGATACGGCGCACTTTTTTTTTTCCAATGAAAGAGCCGAAGTACAGATATGGCGAAAACCAGCATTCGACTGCCAAGTCTCGAAGCCAGTTTTCGCAGCATTCGTAATTAGGCGCGAAGTTTATCCTCCCAGAGCGGTGAAGGGCAATAAAAACGGGAAGAGGGTCGGGCGCAAAAAGGACTTCCCTCCGGTTGAGTAAATAGGAGGACGGGTGAATAGGGCGGACGCGCAGTTTTATTTAAACGTTTTCTTTTCGCTGAAACCTTTTTACGGTAATCGCTTCTCGCCCGCGGAGCACCGCGGATACTTTACGCCGCATTCATTATGCAAATCCTATTCCGTTCCGCCCCTCGTCGCACATTATCCCGCAGCGGCGAGCAAAAAGAAGACGGCGCACACTCTGTTTGTTATTAGTCGAGGAACGACGCGAGTCGCGCTGCGCCCGTCATCTCTAATTGAAAATGCCGCCGTCCTGCCTAGAGCAAAGGGCGACGGACTGTCTGTGTGTGCGTACGTGAGTAAGCGTTGACTCATTCTTATGCCATCATCATCATCTTGGACAGTTTCCAGCCACTGGCTGGGTCTGTCGGGAACACAAGCCCCTCCATCGTGTTCTGTCTTTCCACCATTCCCCCTCTTCCACCTTCGTCCAGTTCTCTCCTCTTCTCGCCACACATTCCTTCACTCCCTTCACCCATCTATCTCTTGGTCTTCCCCTGGGCCTCTTCCCCTCCAGTTGCAGATCAAACATCCTCTTTGGAATTCTTCCCTCATCCATTCTCTTCATGTGTCCATACCACTGCAGTCTTGATTTTTTCTATCCTGTCCTGTACTGGTTCCTCCTTTAGTCTTTCCCTCACATACACATTTCGCAATCTGTCTCGTCTTGTTACACTCAATCTGCTCTCTGGAACTTCATTTCACTAGCCTGTATTCTACTTTTGTCGCTTTTGTGCATTACCCATGTCTCACTTCCGTATGCCAATATGGGGACAAAGTAGGTTCGGTATATAATTCCCTTGCATTTCTGTGGCACCTCCTTACTCCAAATAAGCCCCCTAATGCATTTGAAGAACTGCCCTGCTTTTCTGCACCTTTCATTTATTTCCATTGCGTTTCCCCCCTTACTTTCAATCATGCTTCCCAGGTACTTGAAGTTCTCTACCATTTGTAGTTTTTCCCCTCCACTAGTTATATCCACATTTGGCCTATTCTTCTTCCTTGTTGTGACAATTACTTCACTTTTCTTTGCAGAGAAATGCATTCCATATTGTGCTGCCGTTGCCTCCCATACATCTAACTGCTCTTGCACCTCCTTCTCGCAATTTCCCCGTAACATCAGGTCATCGGCACAAAGCACTGCTTTCATTTTATGATCTCCAATTGCATCTGATACTTGCTGTAGGATTTCATTCATAACAACAATAAACAATAAAGGCGAAAGTGCACTTCCCTGTCGCAGCCCATTTTCCAGCTTGAACCATGCAGTACGTTCCCTCCCCACTTTCACACAACTCTCACTTCCCTCATACATTTTTCTGACTTTTCGTGTTATCTCTTCATCTATCCCTTTTGCGTTCAGCACATCCCAGAGCTTGTCCCTATAGATACTGTCATACGCCTTCTTAATATCTAAAAAGGCCATGATTAAGTCCTTCCCGTACTCATAGTGCCTTTCCTGCAGTTGCCTTACCGCAAATATGAGGTCCGTTGTTGATCTTCCCGGTCTGAAACCATACTGCTCCCAGTACCAGACACTGATCAGGAAGAAGCTGCCAAAGGAAGATCAGAGAACAGTGGAAGAAGAATGGGGAGATTTCAAGAGGGCTCTAGTTGAGGCAGCTGAGACTGTGTGCGGAAGAACTAGCACAAAAAGGAGAAGTAAGGAAACCCCATGGTGGAACAACATATGTAAAGAGGCAGTACTTCGAAAGAACAAAGCCTTCAGAGAATGGTTCGAGACCCGAACAGAGGAAGCTAGGGTAAAATATAAGGAAAGCAAGAAAGCGGCACAGACCATAGTAAGGGCGGAGAAGAAGAAGTGGATGGAAAAATGGACAAGAATGTTAGAAGAGGACAGTGAAGGGAACAAAAAAGTACTTTACACCATGGTAAGAAATAAGAGGAACGACAGAAGCGAGTGCCTGAGGATCATGGATAATAATGGAAGAGTTGTAGAGGAAATGCATGAGCTCAAAAAGATTTGGAAGGAGTACTTTGAAGAGCTGTTGAATGCCGCCAAGCGGGTAACTAACAGCGATGGAGAGCCTAAGGCAGCAGACGATTATAATAGTGGGGAAATTGATGATCTAACTTGGAATGAAGTGGAAGAAGCCATAAAGAGGATGACAGGGGGCAAGGCACCAGGTTGGGTCGAAGTAACAGTGGATATGATACGAGCAGCAGAAGTAGGAACCCAGTGGCTATACAGAGTGCTGAGGGTTGTGTGGAAGGAGAACAGAATTCTTGAGGATTGGAAGAAAGGAATTACAGTCCCGATCTTCAAGAAAGGGGATAAAAGGAGATGTGAGAACTACAGAGGAATCACCCTGCTATGCCTCTGTGGAAAAATCTATGAAAAGATCCTGGAGAAGAGAATAAGAAGCAGTATTGAAAGTAGACTGCAAGAGGAGCAGTATGGTTTCATTCTTATGTATATGTGTTTATTTTGCTATTTCATTTTCCTGACGTTGATGTGCATAAAATGCAGCTATTATCACATAAAATTACTAGTGCAACTGACGACTACAACAGATTTACAGCGGAGAGGCAAAATAATGTGAACACCTACATTTACTTGGGAATGGTTGATTAATAATGGGTTGGCCCCCATTTGCCCATAATACAGCTGCGATTCTTCTTGGAATACTGGCATATAATGATTGTATAGTCTCCAGTGGAATGTTATGCCACTCTTCGATCAGAATCTTTTCTAACTCCTGTGTTCACGAGGGAGGCGGAAATCTGCTCCGCAGTCGGCGCTCCAGTTCCCGCCACAAGGATTCGATAACATTCAATCTGGGAAATTTGGAAATTCGTGGTAAGGTCCTATGGGACCAAACTGCTGAGGTCTTCGGTCCGAAAACTTACACACTACTTAATCCAACTTAAAATAACTAACGCTAAGAAGAACATACACAACCATGCCCAAGGTAGGACTCGAACCTCCGACGGAGGCGCCTTAGACCACGCGGCTACCCCGTGCGGCTTCAATCTGGGGACTGTTCTGGCGAGGGAAGAAGCTGCAGTTCAACTGCATGTTCCTCATACCACTATTGCACTGACCAGGCTGTGTGAATACGTACATTATCATCCTGAAATGTGGCATCACTGTTGGGGAACAACATTTGAATCATGGGTCCCACCTGATCAGCTACGTTTATATAATCGTTGGCTGTAACACGTCCGCCAGCCGGTGTGGCCGAGCGGTTCTAGGCGCTTCAGTCTGGAACCGCGCGACCGCAACGGTCGCAGGTTCGAATCCTGCCTCGGGCACGGATGTGTGTGATGTCCTTAGGTTAGTTAGGTTTAAGTAGTTCTAAGTTCAAGGGGACTGATGACCTCAGATGTTAAGTTCCATAGTGCTCAGAGCCATTTGAACCATTTTTGTATCGCGTCTTTTGGGGGTAATGATGGGACCAGCAGAATACCATGATATGGCTGCTGTAACACCTCCGTTTTTTATCCGGACCTCGTCAGAACGAATAGCAGCCCAATATTTATTATTAACATGACCGTGAACCTAATGGGGCTGGTAATCGGAATTGACTGCTACGGAAGTTGTTACTTTCCATTTCGTCCTGTTCAATACTATAATACTGAATGTCTCGTAATAAGGAACACCAACACAGTTTTACTCATTACGAACTTATATTCTTCTCAAAACACAAAAAGGAGACTGCCACTGCCTTCGTCATACATATCTAATTACGGCTAATCTCTGCACAGGCTTTCTTCATTTTCCATTATAGTCACACGCTAATCCATCACTGCATCCAACACTGCAATCCATGGTTATGCCGGCGCGGTAGTCGCGAAACTAAATACACTCCTGGAAATGGAAAAAAGAACACATTGACACCGGTGTGTCAGACCCACCATACTTGCTCCTGACACTGCGAGGGGGCTGTACAAGCAATGATCACACGCACGGCACAGCGGACACACGAGGAACCGCGGTGTTGGCCGTCGAATGGCGCTAGCTGCGCAGCATTTGTGCACCGCCGCCGTCAGTGTCGGCCAGTTTGCCGTGGCATACGGAGCTCCCTCGCAGTCTTTAACACTGGTAGCATGCCGCGACAGCGTGGACGTGAACCGTATGTGCAGTTGACGGACTTTGAGCGAGGGCGTATAGTGGGCATGCGGGAGGCCGGGTGGACGTACCACCGAATTGCTCAACACGTGGGGCGTGAGGTCTCCACAGTACATCGATGTTGTCGCCAGTGGTCGGCGGAAGGTGCACGTGCCCGTCGACCTGGGACCGGACCGCAGCGACGCACGGATACACGCCAAGACCGTAGGATCCTACGCAGTGCCGTAGGGGACCGCACCGCCACTTCCCAGCAAATTAGGGACACTGTTGCTCCTGGGGTATCGGCGAGGACCATTCGCAACCGTCTCCATGAAGCTGGGCTACGGTCCCGCACACCGTTAGGCCGTCTTCCGCTCACGCCCCAACATCGTGCAACCCGCCTCCAGTGGTGTCGCGACAGGCGTGAATGGAGGAACGAATGGAGACGTGTCGCCTTCAGCGATGAGAGTCGCTTCTGCCTTGGTGCCAATGATGGTCGTATGCGTGTTTGGCGCCGTGCAGGTGAGCGCCACAATCAGGACTGCATACGACCGAGGCACACAGGGCCAACACCCGGCATCATGGTGTGGGGAGCGATCTCCTACACTGGCCGTACACCACTGGTGATCGTCGAGGGGACACTGAATAGTGCACGGTACATCCAAACCGTCATCGAACCCATCGTTCTACCATTCCTAGACCGGCAAGGGAACTTGCTGTTCCAACAGGACAATGCACGTCCGCATGTATCCCCTGCCACCCAACGTGCTCTAGAAGGTGTAAGTCAACTATCCTGGCCAGCAAGATCTCCGGATCTGTCCCCCATTGAGCATGTTTGGGACTGGATGAAGCGTCGTCTCACGCGGTCTGCGCGTCCAGCACGAACGCTGGTCCAACTGAGGGGCCAGGTGGAAATGGCATAGCAAGCCGTTCCACAGGACTACATCCAGCATCTCTACGATCGTCTCCATGGGAGAATAGCAGCGTGCATTGCTGCGAAAGGTGGATATACACTGTACTAGTGCCGACATTGTGCATGCTCTGTTGCCTGTGTCTATGTGCCTGTGGTTCTGTCAGTGTGATCATGTGATGTATCTGACCCCAGGAATGTGTCAATAAAGTTTCCCCTTCCTGGGACAATGAATTCACGGTGTTCTTATTTCAATTTCCAGGAGTGTATTAGCACTGGTAACGTCACTTCTATACAGATACTTCATCACTTTCGCTGTATTTACTTATTATTTAGGGGTCTAACCACGGCGATGGTGACACTCTTCTCGGTTAAAGACCCTGTATTTCAACAATGGCCTTCACACACACACCATTCCCGCCAACCACACTGGCGCATCCCGACACTCGCTCTCGCAACACGTCACAATCGATTGTTCGCCCTGTCGACCTGTGCCGAGTGCAAAGTTATAGTAAGGGCCTACGAACCCCTTACACTGCCCACACCATCACACTTCCACCTCCACGCTTAACCGTTGGAATCAAGCAATCTAGTCTGTAGGCTTCTTTTGGCGTTATCCAGATGTAAACCCGGCCCGATGTTGGTAACAACGAAAACGTTTTCTCGTCGGACCATATGACGTGTTTCCACTTATCAGTCGTCCAGGATTTATGCTCCTGACACCATGTATTACCCTTCTTCGCGTTGGTTGTCGCCACTAATGTTTTCGGTACAGCAGCTCGTCGCTGAATATTCGCTTTATGGCCGGCCGCTGTGGCCGTGCGGTTCTAGGCGCTTCAGTCTGGAACCGCGTGACCGCTCCGGTCGCAGCTTCGAATCCTGCTTAGAGCATGGATGTGTGTGATGCCCTTAGGTTAGTTAGGTTTAAGTAGTTCTAAGTTCTAGGGGACTGATGACCACAGCAGTTAAGTCCCATAGTACTCAGAGCCATTTTATTCGCTTTATGGCGTTCTCGGCGGGCAGTGCCCGGTAGATACGGGGTCTCGGAGGTGGATATTGAGCTCTGCGATCACTTTAGCCGCCGTAGTTTTGGGTTGTTATGACACAATTCGAGTTAGTGTGCGACGATCTCTGTCATTTAGTTTTGATTTTCGCTACTATTACGTTTACACGATGATGTCTCTCCATGTTTTGTGCAGGTTGTCATGACTGTTGAATCAGTTGCTCTTCAAACGTTGAATAAGTCGGCTGTCTTGGTTACTGATGCTCCAGCTGATCGGGCCCCCACGATCTGCGCCCTTTGTAACTCTGTTAGGTCTTTCATTGCACGTCGACCTCTGCCTCTGAATGCAAATATGAAGTGTGCATTACTGGTAAACACTCTGTGCACTGATGCCTAGTCCGTACTGAACACGCACAGTCCAGCGTGACACGTGCCTTACCTGTGCTGTTGACCGTCAAACACAACCATCCCATTACTACCACTGTTCACATTATTTTCCTATCCCCTGTTTGTCAGTTATAAGAAGACATAGCAGGGGTGGATAAAAATACGGAAACACCAAAAACACAGCACATTACCATGCGAATACGGTGTAGGAAAACTGTTGGCATTCAAAATACGAGGGCTGTCCAGAAAGTAAGTTACGATTGATCGCGAAATGAAAATCACACTGAAAATCAGAAATGTTTCATTTGTATCAGTTAGCTACACCTTTCAGCTGCTTCTCTACGTATTCGCCGTTCTGACTCAGACATTCGTCGTAGCGTTGTACCAACTTTCCAATACCCTCATCATAGAAGGCAGCCGCCAGTGCTTTCCGCCAGTTCTCTACGCTGGCCTAAAGCTCGTTGTCTGTGCCAAAATGTTGTCTTCATAGCCAGCGGTTCGGTTGAGCAGAGATGAAACTCAGAGGGAGACAATTACGGGCTGTATTGTGGGTAACCAAACATTTCCAATTGAAACGATGCAGGAACATCTTCATTGCCCCTGCAGAATGAGGCTGAGAATTGTCTTGAAGATGAAACCGCACGACAGTTATGTAATGTTGGTTGCATAGCTTCATGGGAAAATTCTCACCAGGCCCTCGTACTTGGCGGGAGACACTATTTTCTATAACATCTTCACGCGCTCACTAAGAGCTCAGGAATGAAAAGAGCGACATAATTCTACCTAGAGTCATGCTAGAGACACTGCCCAACACATCTTTGCAAAGCTTTATCGGATTTTCATAGTCGTTTCCATTTCGCTACCGATCGTAACTTACTTTCTGGACAGCCCTCGTAATTTCCAGTCGTCTGGGAGTGGAAGAAACAGATCCGCTACGGTTTTCGAGGGCATCTTGTGCCATTCTTCCAGCAAAATAATGGTAAGTTCAGGTACCGATGGTGGAGGTGAATACCTAACTACATCTACATCTACATTTTTACTATGCAAGCCACCCAACGGTGTGTGGCGGAGGGCACTTTACGTGCCACTGTCATTACCTCCCTTTCCTGTTCCAGTCGCGTATGGTTCGCGGGAAGAACGACTGCCGGAAAGCCTCCGTGCGCGCTCGAATCTCTCTAATTTCACATTCGTGATCTCCTCGGGACGTATAAGTAGGGGGAAGCAATATGTTCGGTACCTCATCCAGAAACGCACCCTCTCGAAACCTGGACAGCAAGCTACACAGCGATTCAGAGCGCCTCTCTTGCAGAGTCTGCCACTTGAGTTTCCTAAACATCTCCGTAACGCTATCACGCTTACCAAATAACCCTGTGACGAAACGTGCCGTCCTTCTTTGGATCTTCTCTATCTCCTCTGTCAACCCGACCGGTGAACTGGCAGTTCACCACCGGCAATGGAGGGTGAAGCTTTGACAGTGCCAGCCACTCGTGCTGGCGAAACGTCAGAAAAATCATTAGATGAACGTCGGCCGAAGAACCCGAGACAGAAGCCAGTAGGCATTTTGTCAACAAGTGGCCACGAAAGCCTCAACAATTTTGTAATGTAGTATTTACTAAAGCCACTATGATACACCTTGCATGCGGTTAAGTGGAATAAGGGATAATCATTTCTAGAAATACATGGAATTCTGAGATTCACGAAAGTTCTGCCACAGAGTCCAGGAGAGGTCAAGTGCCCACTCTTCCCCCTCCTAACGGACGCTTGTGTTATTGAGACAGATAAACGCTATTGTTCGACGGTGCAATTTAACGCAGTTCTAATTGAAGATTTCGTTTTTAAGCGAACATTTTGATGACCAAATTTTCGCTAAGGGTTTATGGCATCCACTTTCCCCCGAACTGAGGTCTCGAGACTTCTTCCTGTGGGGTTACCTGAAGGGAAGGGGCTATAAAAGAGGCCGGACACATTGTAGGAACTAAAGATTAGCATAACAACAGAAATTAACACCAGTGTTAACTTTCTCATCACAGTGGCCCAAACACTGTAAAACCATTTCTTGCGTACGTTACTGAACAAGGGAACTATTTTGAGCATGTGTTAAAAATTGTATGAGGTTATGATTAGCTTTTGTGTGCGTGACTTTTCGGTCGCCCTGTATCGTCATTAATATTCTAGGCACCTGTTGTGTGTCAAAAGTGAGGCTTACGGCAAGTTATAATTGGCCGCACACAAGGAACCAAACCTAGGATCTGCGCATGAGCTCGTTCGGCAGGGACACTGCTTTCGAAACGTAAGGTTCGAATTCGAGTAGCAGTCCCGCACAAAGCTTTTAGCTTCAGTACACGGAGAACCTCGTTTAGCCCAAGCTGGACGATTTAGAGTGCATATATATCTGTCTAGAACACGATTACACAGCAGAGCGAGCGTTGCGATGTCCACTGTGAGCTCACCGACCGAGGAACCCAGCTGCGTGGCTCGATCACCGGCTAAAAATAACAGAACGACGAAAAAAGTATTTTAATTAGCCCCAAACCCTCAGGTCGCGGCATTTACAACGGGCAGGCCCTAACTTGTCAACGATGCCGATTAAGGCGATTACCGAACAGCGCCATCCAGTTTTTTTTTTCTGCCCGCGCCGGCGCAGCCGGGTCAGAGGGGACGCAGGTTGCAGAGACCGCGCTAACAGCGATTAATCGACGCCGGGCGAACAGGCGGCCCGATGCGATGGGCGGGCGCGCGCGCTTTCGTCGGCGCTGTCGCAGCGCCGGCCGTTAAACAGCTGAACGAGCAGGTCGGATTTAGTGGGTCGTCGCGAGGT
This sequence comes from Schistocerca piceifrons, assembly GCF_021461385.2. Classification (NCBI taxonomy): domain Eukaryota; kingdom Metazoa; phylum Arthropoda; class Insecta; order Orthoptera; family Acrididae; genus Schistocerca; species Schistocerca piceifrons. Next base: position 910,885,155 of record NC_060140.1, on the reverse strand, counting down.
GGCGGACACGCGCGCGCCAGGCCTGTCCGACAACAATGCCGAGACAAACGGAGCGCGGTTTAACGAGCGCGCCGGCCGGCCTGCTCTCGCACTCCTCTTCCCACCTCCCCCCCCCCTCCCTCCATTCCCCCTCCCCTCCCCTCCCCCCCCCTGCACACCCCATTAATCTGTGCGCAGGCTATCGCGGCCGCCCATCGGCCCTTAAATTATATTAAAGATATAGATTTGACAATTGTTGGTTTTTATAAGTGGGTTTCCGCAGCGATGCTGCAGCAATTACTTTTATGAGAAGCTGGGGCCTTTTCCTGTTATCTGATGGGACCCGCCGAGACAGCCCTGACAGCCAAATTAAAGCCGTGAGGGAGTGAGACGCTGCCCCGAGCCCCAGCCTCCCCCCTCTACCCCTGCCTCTTTTGCCGCTCCTCACCCCTCCCCCCCCCCCTCTCCACAGTGCCACTCCCCCCGTCGCACCGCCAATTAAGGCAGTGTCGGCATGGGCGCAGCATGTCGCTTCACGATTCCACTGTGCGTTAACGCCGGCCAGTACTCTGCCCACACACATAATGTGCGCTCCTGTTCCTTTCCCAAGGCCAAGGTAATTTCCGACACTAGTACACGGCTGCTCGCTTTCGTTGTAGCCAAAAACGGGCATCTACTCATCTGCTAACAGCTTTTTGCTCTGTAAGATACGTGCGAAACTTTCGGACTTTTATAGTTTTAACAATTTATTGGGCAATGTTGCTCTGGAGCAACATCAAATTTGAACACTTTTTACTACCATAGAGTAAATATCTCTGGAGCGAGCATTGCGTTCTGCGCATGTAGTCAACATGAAACCAGGATTGTTACGTGTTTCCGGGACTTCGCTGTGCGAGTGTGCTTTCTGCAGCGTTTGAAGTTTATAATATCAAGAGTTTTTGTTGTATTTCACCGTTTGTTGATAGTGCGATAGCGATGGTGAATTACTGTTGTTGCTATGGATGCAAAGAAAAATATGTGAAAGGAGGGATAGTAACTTTTCATGGGCACATACCATGTAGCTCTAATTATAGTTATCATATTATTAAGAGACAATGCATATGTTTTGTGGTGTGCGTACTTTAAGACCTTCAGTACACAGACCATCAGATTATTTGATTTGTCGCTCTAACGAAGTAGGCGAGTGTCAGCAGTATGTCTTGTGGTCTTATCTTGGCGTGTTTATCTTCTGCCTTTAGGTCAGACAACAGAAATACCACTTGCACACTTTGAGTAGCAGATTGACGGTGACCAACGTTAAACAGAACTTGATTAATTTTCATACACATTTATTAAAATAATATAAAGCGTAGACATTACGTAACTTGATTCTGTATGCTGTTTACAATTGACAATCTGAAGTACCTTTGGTCTTGGTACGTTAATCTTATTCTCATATATCTCTGATACTTGACAAAGTGTCTATTCATTTATCTTCATGGCTATGTACAGGAATATGGTAATCTTATTAGGCGCAGACTGAAACTTGACTATAGACTGGTACAGACAAATGTAGAAACAAATGTAGAACTCGTACAGACTGGTACAGACTAATGCAGACTGACTAATTGGAGGTCTGTACACTCTTTATAATACCTCACGCGTTCAGGTATCACTGCGCGAGTGTGATCCGCGAGGAGAAAAGATTCTACGTTAGCAGCAATGTCATTGGCTGCGTTACATATTAATACGCGGAATGGCAGAAGCAGAATTTGATCCGTCTCTAAGGCAGCGCCATCTCGTAGTGTGGAGACGGACGAGCGCTGCGCATGCGCTGTTGTGCTTAGCGGGGCGCGCTCTAGTGGGAAAGTTGCGTACGCGCTGACTACGCGGAACTATGTACACAACATGTTTAAAACTTTCGAGACGCATTATAATTAAGCCTTGATTCTGTAGACTTGTAGACTTATTTTTCTACGATTTTATGACTATATAACAGATATTACGGCTCGTACAAAAGCTTAGACACAATCGCTTCCTCTCGTAAATTTGCAAGTGGAACAGGAAAGGGAATGGTTAGTTGTTTCAGCAAATACTATCCTCCATGCATTTATCAGTGACTTGTCGATTATGTATATATATTATGCAGTCTACTATTTATTTAATAAACTGGGAGCAAGTAAGTAAAATGCGTTAAATAAATACTTCAAAGTGTCGCCAATAAGAAAAATTTTGCTTTAGGTCGCAAAAACGAGAAAATAAATACGCAGAAATAGCAGAAAAAAAGGAAGAATTAGCAGGGATATAATCGCTAATGAGTGGCAAATTCGGTGTTCTTCGGACACTTGCAGAAGTACTTGCGTACTGTCAAGTCGTTTTGCAAGACTATCACTGCAAAAATGTACGTCAGGCCCCGTAATACTATAAAGCGCCGTATCATACCGAAAACTACCAAAAATCGAGTGCATCTGAAGTGTGACACCTATCGCAAAGAAGCAGAATGCAATATCACCTGCCCTTAAAAGTTAGGCAGCTGGTTTATTCCCGGTATCGAATGGATACTGTTAAAATGTCTGCGCAATATACATAAATAAATCACGACACGCTCGAAAAGAACACGTCTGTACTAGGGATGTAGTGACATTCGAAATATACAGGGCGCTATACGGACAATCACATGACGTCCCGAGAACACGTGACCAGGCCGGCAATGTATGTTGACAACACAAAATCTGTTCTGCGCATGTGAATGCTCACTCCAGAGATATTTACTCTATGTTTACTACGCGGTTCTGTACCTCAAGTTTGGTCCTCGGATGGGCGATGATGCTTACAAGCAACGTTTAAACTCTTTGATCCAGCGATGGTGTTCTCTCTGATGCAAAGATTCTTAATAGAGTGCATCTTTGGCAGACAGCGTGTTAGGTTATGTGATCGTCGGTTACTGGAGGTTTACTTCGAATCTGTGACGCTGTTTTATCTTATACAACGAAAACTGCACAAAGTCTTGAAGGTCAGTTATTATAGAGATGTGTTAGCGAATTCAAATCTGAAGATTATAAAAATGAAGTGTAAGGAAGGTGTTACCTGTAGACAACATTGGCACAATATCGAACTTTGTAACTCGTGTGTAATGTCTCTAGTAATGTCATGAGTACTCATTTACAATATATTGGAGGCGGAAGCAAACACATTATCGGGGTGAAATAAAAGACCCACTATTATTTTACTGCCGGAACACATTTTCCAGTAGTAACGAAGATCCAGCGTATGAACCAGAGATGGTTCGCAATAGTCACTTACTGTAAATTCCAGAATCTTACGGGAAGACTGGTGAAGAACCCACGATGTTGTCAGACACTTAACAACCAATCTTTGCTACCAGGCAAGGTGGTGCGGTGGTTCGCATACTGGACGTGTATTTGGGAGGATAAAGATTTAAAGTCGCATATGACCATTCATATTTAGGTTTTCCGCGGTTTCCCTAAATCGCTCCTGGCAAATGCCGGGGTGGTTCCTTTGAAAGGAAGCGACCGATTTCTTTCGCAATCCTTGAAACATTAGGAGCTTATGATCCCTCTCTAATGACCTGTATGTCGACGGGACGTTGAACCCAATCTTTCTGTCTTCCTTTCAAAGTTTCGAATCGTTGCAACTTCAGATACTGGTAGTGAATCGCACAATACCAACGCAAACACCAAACGGAGTTTGTGACAGGCACTGCATTCAGTTGGATAAACGATAAATGAGGTTTCAAAATATTTGTAAGTGGTGATGAGTCAGTCATTATGTACGACTTATTCCTTGTACAGGAAAAAGTCTACTTCCAGATGTTATTGAAGAGGAAAAGGAGAATTTGATAGTAAAATGAGGAAATGTGTGCTTTGCTCCAGAGAGCAATTGTTTGAAGACTCTCCACTCGAAACAAAACAAAATGCAGAAACTTTTCCCCTTTTGCAGGAACAAGGATAAACAATACATTTTGTGATTCGTCATCAGCTGTTTTCAGTTTTTAATATGCTACTCAAGGATCACGTTTCCTTGGCCTGCTGGAGGAACGGGCTAGAGAGGAGTAATGTAGTAGCAATGCCATCGTGGCGGTGTTACAACTTTCCACAATATCAGAAAGATCTCCGGTATCTTTGAGTTCTACCCAACGAACTTCGTAATTGGATCTGAAAATATGCGGTTTGTCACTAACAGCAGTCAGTTATTGTGTAGACTTACGAAAGTGTGTGTTTCAGAGGGTTGCACACTTTTTAAAACTGTTTTTTTAATCCCCGCTTCGACGAGAATAGGACGTCAAATTTCTTAAGGTTCCCTCGTTCGATAATACTGATAATGTATGTTATTTATCAAGTCGACATCCCTTTTTCGTCCCAGAGGGATGAATGAGCTGTAGTTAGAAAGGTTTTTTAACCGGTTTCTGACATTGCAATCCAATTTTATGATAAAATTTATAATTTATAGAAAATCTTAACATAAAAGAGACTTTTTACCATCGTAGGCGAAAGGGCATCGTATATTTTACGAAGTGTACTTACTAATCACGAATAAGAGACTCCCTTTCCATACAACAAATACCATTTTGTTCGTTTTAAAATGTTTATTAACTGTATGTTTTGGATACAGAATTGTCGTAGATAATAACCGTGACCACTGCGGTAGTCTATTATCTCTGCCCGTCCTACAAGCTGGCTGTTCTAAACGAATGTACTTTCCGAAACGACGAACTTATTTCTCATTGTCGTCTCGAATTGTGATTTACTTGTTGCCATTACTGCCTAACGTACTTACTGTAATTGAAAATGTTTGTCGAGTTAAACTTATAGATTGTGTGGCCCTACTGATAGTCTCTGACTTCTGCCCGTCGTACAAGCCGGGACAAACATTCAGAATGCAAAACACATTTTTTGACACATGGATGTGTATATACAAGGACGTATCATAAATCCATGATTATTATTTCACGTCGTTCGGTTCATTTTTAAAGATATTTCCTCTTCATTCCCAAAACTGCTCTTAACCGAGCGACTACACTTTTTCTAAATACGTTCATTAACCTTTGTTGGTCACACACACAAATACAACAAAGAAAAAATATTATGTTACTTAAATTAGATGTATGTGGTCAGGTGAACAATTTTACATGCATTTCAGTTTTAGTAACATTTATTAAAAAACTAGAAACCCTCCTCGATTGCGAAAAAAGCACCTAGTGTTAACCTAGGTTTCGGCGTAGATAACTACACCTTCTTCAGAACAATAAAACCCACAAACAGTTCGTATGTACAAAGTCAAAACCACTACTTAACTTAATGGTGTACGCTCCACACATCTATTGTTTGTGTTTTCCTTTTTTTCGTTTATAAATGTACAGCCATGGTGTTCTTTTAATCATTGACAAAGGCCTTCTTTGGCACTTGTGGGTTTTCGCAATCGAGGTGGGTTTCTAGTTTTTTAATATATTAACCAACGATTGCTGACGCACTGCGATGTTGAAGGTTCTTTAGTAGCATTTATTATTTCGAAATAAAACAAGTTGCTTGTGAGTGCTATAGTATGAAACACCACAATGTTGTTCCTCTGGAGGGAAAAAAGTTTTTGCATTTTACTTTGTTTCAAGTGAAAAGTCTTCAAACAATTCCTCTCTGGAACAGAGCACACAACAGCTCCTTATTTTTACTGCCAGAGCAACCCCGACATCGCCTCTTTGGTCCATTGCCTTGTGAGCGACCAAGACTGTTATTTTGTATATCATTCTTTGACACAGAAGCTCCTGTTTTCATCTTTTTATTGACCTTTCGTGCATTCTGCCAGCCAATTCCTAAAGATATTTCCTCCTCAGTAACATCTGGAAGCAGACTTTTACCTCTACAAGGAATAAAGTCGTATACAATGACTGACACATCACCACTTACAAATATCTTGAAACCTCATTTATCCTTTATCCAGCTAAATGCAGTGCCTGTCATCCTACTGCGTTTGGTGTTTGCATTGTTATTGTGCGACGCACTACCGGTGTCTGAAGTTGCAACGATTCGAAACGATGGAAGGAGGAGCTGTTCAGAGTTGGTTGTCACTTCACAAATAGTAACTCTCCTCGCGAAACGAAGTTCTTCTCCTTTCCAAAAACAAGTTCACATTACATTTTGGCGTAGAAATGCCCCGTACTCAAGAATACAATAAAATGCTGAAACATCAATTACAGGCCTACTACTACCGCAGCGCGAATAATTAAACTGAACATAATCTCCTGATGCGTGCAAGTTCATCCGGGTTATATCGAAATACACACACCTCAGCGCATCTGCATGTCAACAGTGCTGCCGATCAACTGGTGTTGTTTCAAACAATACGCCCAGGGCGCGCGTCAAAAACAGCGGCAGTAACTCACAAATCGTTGTCAGTAGGCGAATAGTATTTTTGCTGCCGCATACAGTTTAATCGGCTGTTACTCCATGACTGTCGATACTCAAAAAGGTGCGTGTGAGCTGCAAGTGCTACACTCTAGACGATAACGTTTCGCATAAACCAGCCACCTAGTGTAAAGATGATTGAATTTAGAGCTTAGGCTCTAGGAAGGATGACTGTAACTGTTCTGCGTTGGTTGTGACTTTACAAATAGCATCACTCCTCCTGGAACGAAGTGTTCTTCTTTCCAAATGAAAAGCAACACGCAACTAGACAGAAGGCTTGGATCGCGGTACTGAAGAGGAATACGGGTGATGCTAAGCAGTTGACAGCAGCAAAACGCTCTCCCGTTTGTAATCGTCATTTCATCAATCGAGAGACTCTCACAGTCCAAGATATGTACCAAGATAGCACATGAAACCAAAATTATCTTGGTTGGAGGCTGCATCAGATGATATTACTGCGAGATACAGGAGAAGAAAAGGGAGACCGAGTACACTAATTTAAGTCCTTATAATACCAGAAAGATACACTTTCGTAGTTCAAAAGGTAAATGTGTCGTGGAAGTTCAAACAAAGTTCCAGTTAGAACGGGTGGATAAACTTTGTACGACGGAGTGTTGTGTAAACACTGGTTATGGTGTTCAAGCTAAGTTAATAAATCCTAACTCATTTCAAGGTTCATGTTCATAAAAAAAAAAAAAACAGATAACCTCACTGCCACAGGTGGCGTAAAATTAGAAGTGTTTCAAAATTTACTTTCGTTTTTACGTTACGTTCATTCAAATTGCGCATTAAGCAAAGGGAATATGCTTCTTCTTGTTTTAATGAACATTAAATTAGAAATTAGTTTTGCTGCCCTTAGTGTTTTTTAACTGTTATAGGAAAACAATGTAGGCTACTTTCAAACGTATTCTGCACCACTTGTACGAAAAACTAAGTAGTAGATATTTTGGCCTCAGAAGTCGATGAGACACAAACTACGCCAAATTCATTTTAAAAACATTTTGGTAATTGTATAGTAGACTGCTGTGGAAGTAACGGTGAAAGGGCCGCAGTTGCGCGGCAATGCATCTTAATGTTCCCTCACCACAATACTTTCACAGTAACTACTTCAAAAACATGGTTACTGTTTTGAATGTAATAAGCCTTTCTTTATATTGGAAGACCTGAAATACGACGACTCCCGTTTCACATAGGCGAAGCCAACATAAGTTAGGCTTGTACTATCGGACGCTGTACCCAAGACATGCACTGGAATACATCTGACCTGCTGATCTCTTACGTATAAAGTTTTCCGCTCGTGCGGCTGGAGGCACTCGCGGTCACAAATGCTGCATCGCGCAGATCCTATATGCAGTGAGGCCTTAGGCGTCTGCAGTTTGGGGAGGGTGAGGGGGGGTAGCAACGGGGACACTTGTCTCCCCTGCCCCCCCCCCCCCCATCCCCAGGAATCTGAGAATAAGATTTTTTTTACTCATAACAATATTCTCGTACATTTCTAGGAGTGACTAATTCTCCCTAAACAGTGCGTTAAAATTCTTATGGCATAAACAATAAACTTAGAAAGTGCCTAAAAGTAGTAAAAAATGTGACTTCTGAGGATTTACATCCTCACAAAGTGATGTCATAAATGTGCAAACGGAACAGAACAGAGCCTTGACCATGTATAATTTGCTTCTTTATTATTTTCTGGATCTACAGCGCACCCCGAGACACATGCTGTGTTGACAGGTGACTGGTTTTGCGTTGGATTAGTCTGCGAGTGTAATGTCATGAGAATAATTATAATTTTTGTTATGCCTGTATTTTACAAATATCGAATCTCGACGAGTGGTTTATGTCCGCAAATTTTATGGTAGCACAGATCAATGCAGATGGATGGTATCAGCAGGTTCAACAAACCCGAAAGTTCTGTCGGCAAACTCTTTATTCTCTGCAGGAATAATTTAGGTCCACACAATCTGTGTTATTTTGAATGTAACTCACAGAAACGAATCTAAGATTACTAAAGAAGAAATGATATAAACAGGATTCAGGCTTCTTTAGCTGGCAATGTCATTATAATGTACGTTTTCTTTCGTTTTCTCAAAAACGTTTCAGGTGAACGCTGCGTTCATTCCTCCGGGTAGGCTATGACCGTGGCCCCACACATTCCTCAGCTATTAGTAAACTAATTAAATACTTAAATAATTAGTAAACTAATTAAATGATAAAATTATTTAATAAACAAAGAGAGATCAAAAACAGTTATAGATAAATACTTTAACATAAAGACAATTCGAAAGCATTAAAAAAATCGTCAACATGAGACCGAATTATTGAAACCAAAATAGAAAGACCTAAAGCTCCCTCACAAACAGAAAAAACTAAAAAAATAACAGGAAAAAATAATCATAATCAAATTCAATAAGAAAAATAATAATCAACATAAATAAAGAATGACCAGTATATTCCAATCTCAAAAGTTGAAACGTCCCCTTAGAAAAATTATACATGACTGTGCTTAAACTGACACACAATATTTTTAGCGCAACGCAATCTGACTTTCAAAAATCCCTACAAAAGAATGGCCCTGACTAACATTAACCTATACCTTTCACAAATCACTTACCTCACCAAAAATCTTCTTTACTCGAACTACTGCAATACAGCGAGCACCACTACTGCCAGCTAAATAAAAGATTCAAACTACTCAAGGCACTAACTACTAATAGGCATAGTTAGCAAATGAAAGATTTTGATAGAGAACAAACAATGTATTAACCTTACTAGCGTTCAAAAGTCGTAATATATATAGCAGTTCACGACATCCAATCTTACAAATTTCAAAACTCCACCATTTCTCTCCTCACATCCACCACTGCTGGCGGCTCGCCTCCAACTGCGCAACGCTACGCGCTGTTAACATCCAGCTGCCCAACACTAGAATGGCAGACAACAATGCAAACTAGCCACAGACTGCACAAAGCAGAGCCAATGATTTTCATACAGAGCGCTACGTAACGTTACCAATAAGAAAACATAAACAGCCTACTTACATAGCCCCCACGCTCCCCACAAAAAATTTTACAAATTGTTTTGGGCAGTGGCCAATAATGATTTGATAAAATTTTTCATAATTACAATAACAAAGATATCAAATGCACACACTTATTGATACTATGTCGGTCAAAAGCTAAAATTTTCTCACAGTCCATAAAGACAGTTCTGGTTGTTCATCACAGTAAAATAGCAGTGTTTTTCTCAATGTCTGAGCAGTAAAAGAAAGTGCACACGGAAGTAGTGGATTTCCATGCAGTCTTGAAGAAGTAGTGTTGTCCTTCCAACGGATGGACAGTGCTGACTCTTGACATGCAGGCAGGTAATGGTCCACACCGGAGCAAACCCACAGCAGAGTCAGTCGAAGTTTTGAAGAATATTAGTAAGTAGGTCATCACAGAGGAGACCCACTGTAGTCCTGGTAGAGATTACGGTATTGGTGGGCCACCAGAGGTGCAGACCCACTGTAGTCCTGGTAGAGATTGTGGTATTGGTGGGCCACCAGAGGTGCAGACCCACTGCAGTCCTTGTAGAAATAATGGTACTGGTGAGTCAGCAAAGGTGTAGACTCACTGTACTCCATGTAGAAATAATGGTATTGGTGGGTCATCAAAGATGCAGACCCACTGTAGTCCTTGTAGAGATGGATAGCAGCCATCTGTTGCGACTGTGCAGGTGCACAATCACCAAAGAAGAATCTTGTGCACAATATAGCAAGTCCATAAACCACCATTTGTGCACTCACATAAAATTTTTTTTGAAATGTCCTTAGAACCAGCAATGCTGTTATCGAGTCCCTTGCTGAATTATTAACACACGTGCAAACATTATCAGTCCCTGAATGAGATTTTCACTCTGCAGCGGAGTGTGCGCTGATATGAAACTTCCTGGCAGATTAAAACTGTGTGCCCGACCGAGACTCGAACTCGGGACCTTTGCCTTTCGCGGGCAAGTGCTCTACCATCTGAGCTGCCGAAGCACGACTCACGCCCGGTACTCACAGCTTTACTTCTGCCAGTATCTCGTCTCCTACCTTCCAAACTTTACAGAAGCTCTTCTGCGAACCAAGCAGAACTAGCACTCCTGAAAGAAAGGATATAGCGGAGACATGGCTTAGCCACAGCCTGGGGGATGTTTCCAGAATGAGATTTTCACTCTGCAGCGGAGTGTGCGCTGATATGAAACTTCCTGGCAGAGCACTTGCCCGCGAAAGGCAAAGGTCCCGAGTTCGAGTCTCGGTCGGGCACACAGTTTTAATCTGCCAGGAAGTTTCATTATCAGTCCCTACTTCTCACATATTGACCATTTATTATGACCAACAGAAATGTGTGCAGTGAAATGTAACTTACAAGTTACTTAATTTTGATGAACTGGTGTCAATTACAATTTTGTGACATAAGAATACAATAAGAAAGGTACAAAATACATCATTAAAGAACATAACAATACAGATAACATTTGTAGTAATACGGGCTTTACAAAAGAATCGAAATAACATACACATCAGTGTTACAGGAATTATGACATAAGTACATACATAAAAGATCATAATAACTTTCGAAACATCAACTTCACACATGAGCATTAAAACAAAACAGAATAAATCATGTCTAAGCATCTTTACAAAGAAGATAACATATTATTAGAAAAATTCCACAACATAACTCATATCAGCTAAACACATAAAGACAGGAAAAACACAAATATGCAAGAGTACACAAACACATAGTAGAATAACACAGAAGGAAAGGACAGGGTTTGTTTTACTGCAGTATTTTGCATGGAGATCTCCCTTCGTTCATCATTACTCCCAAAAAGTCATATCTAAGCCTGCTCTCTGTATTCTGTTCACATCCTCTTTCAAAAATAGTTTTTCTCCACTGTACACTACTTTGTTTGGCCTAACCATTTTCTTATAGCTTCTCAATGCATTTCTTTCCATTCATCACAACTCGTTCTCTTATATAGCCTCCCCATCTTAAGCTAACTTAAATCTACTGAGCTCAGATGCTAAACTAAGGGACAAGGCAATGCAGCAGCACAAAACAATTAACACAAACAGCAATGACAAAAAAATGAAAATTGGCAAAGCAAGCTACAGTAAATCTAAATTACCAAGCAATGCAATATTACAACTGATATGAGCCAATGTGCAGCAACAAGAAAAATAAATCAGTAGTAAAACTAGCTTAACAGAGTAATACAGAGTGAAATTTAGTAGCACTATGCATGGTAAACAGCAGCAGCAAATGCAGTAACTTATATCTAAAGATGACAAAGCTCAAGCAGAAAAAATATTACATTAAAGATGGCCATGTCTAATATCTAAGTCACATCTTAACACTAGAGTGATGCATCACAATTTATTCTACAAAAGAAATTAGCAAGTACTCGAAAAGAAAATTCTGTATGCAATTCCTGTGAAGGGAAATGTCTTTTTGTGCTCCTTTGTTTTTTTGAAGTACACATAAAGTTATTCTTTACTGGGTCTGTAGGCACAAAATATTTATATTAGTAAAGCTATAAAATTTTATTTTAACCAGTGCTGCAGGGTAGCTAGAAACTAGATATTAAACAAATTGAGCAATCTCTTAACTAGAAAAACAATAGATGTAAAAATGTTTCTCATCATTTCATTAGGCATTTTAGTAAATATCATAAATTAAGAGCTCCAAAGTGTAATCATATGTTTTCAAGTTTAAGCGTGTCGTATATGCGACGCTTTCTACAAAGGAATGTCAATAGCGAGGATAATGGCCTCTTTTTTTCTCCTCCTGTGCCTCTGAAAGGCACACACTAACGGTTTTTTCCAGGTGACTGTCGCGCAGCTGGGTGCCCACGACGCATTATGTGCAGGTGGTCACTTAACTTTCTTACCACAATATTTGTGACACCAGTTTGCACTACAATGACAGTCTCATATAAAAATTTCACAGGTCGAGAATTTGAGTTTCAAATCTGTAGAAACAATATCCTGTTAATATAGCAGTGTCCAAAAATTTTCGCCAGCATAGTGATACATTCATGCATATACACACATTTCATAACTTTTAAAGTACGATTCTCGGTTTCCAACATCCTTTTTCACAAACCAGAGTCCCTAACCACTACTCATTATTCCTTGCTTTATTACACATATACATATTCGTAGACACTTCTTCAATATTTCATCATAATAAATATGTAGCATAATCAAATTCCTCATATAGCATCAGCTTACTGATCATAAACATACCGCAACAGCATAATACACATCGTCATCATAACATCATAAAACCTCAGCAAATCTCAAAATCGTCATAGTTTCCTCCAATAATTTCAAAACCTAAAAAAAATTCTCTGCTCATGTCAAAAGTTCCATCTATCTCAAATGTACTTTAAAAATCATGATCCCATACCAAATACATTATTCAAAGCTCTCATAGTATCACAATGGTTCCAAAAAAATATGAACATTTCACAAAGTACAGACAGAAACAATTTCATAAGTGTGATGTTATCCAACTGTGTAATTACGTAAACATCTGTCACTGATGTAGTAAAATAAATATTTGTCTCTCTCAGTTAAATGATCAGATAGCTGTGTAATTCTGTGTTAGAGAAATATGGTACTGATGTGTAAAGTTGTATAAGCAAATACCATATTAGCTAGGGCTCCTTGTGCTTGCCAAACACATGGTACACAAAGTAAGCGTGTACCCCCCTGAGGATTAATGTAATTATACCCTCAGGTGTTACAGATTACAGCAATGGAATGAAATGTATCATGGAAAACTTTCTTTGTAATTCAAAAAGCTTGAAAAATAAATATCTTAAGTACAAAATTAATCTCTCAAATGCGTGTCGTGTAGCGCTAAATGTGCGTCTTGTTGTAAGATAATTCTGTGGAAGTGTCGTAGTTATCGTCCTCTGTAAGCAAAGTTCTGTAGAAGTCAATGTACTTACCTCACCATAAATGAAAGTGAAATGCTTTGCATATAGATATCGTAGTTATTACGTACCTTACCGAGATCAAGAAAGTACTATAACGTAATGTATTGTTGTGCTACGGAAAAGGCTATCTCATTGTAGCTATACTACAAAAGTTACTACTAAAACATCTTTTACTTTCCAGAATAATAAAGAAAAACTGTGCAGATATAAAACAGATACACCGCAAAAGCAACAATGTAAATTGTGTCACATATTAGTAGCGTCGCGATATAATCGTGTAACTGTCAAATAAACTAACCACTGTGCCATCTGGTATCTCTCAGAAAGTACTGTAAATCTAGAATTTATTTTCAAGTAAACCAAAATGATGCATTAAAATCTGATTGGGAGTATATGTTCTAAGTACGTAAGCCTGATAGTCGTTACGTAATCGTGCAACTAACAAGCTAGAATGTACAAATAACAACACTGTATCGTCGGTTCACTATAACAATGCACTCGTAAATACTGTCTAAATATGTTCCCTAGGTTCTAGACTGGATAGTGAACTTCAAAACATTGTTGCATGTTAACAGTTTCTAAGTCTGACAAAGCGTACTGGTAACGTGAAGTGAAAAATTTTATGGCAAAGAGTAAGTTATAAAGCAGATTATCTTTCAATAAACGGTTTTACGTGTGAAATGGGGTGCAATCCTTTACTCTTCCTAGTACGCAGAATATCAACTTGAACGCAATCATCATGTCGTATACGTCGGTAAGGAATGCTAAAATTTTTCTCAAGGTAGCGTCTATGTTATTTTTCGCTAAGCCGGCTGGCGCACGTGGCTGCCTGCAGTGCAAGTCATTGTCTGTCTCTTTGTTGGCGCGCGCCGTTATTGGGATTAGGAGACCTAACTTCTACAAATTCACCTTGACGAGAAGGCCCTACCCTGTTTGAAGCTCGCCAGTTCTGATGGAATTCAGGTCTGTCGTTTTGTCGGTAGTTTACGTAGTTTCTTGTTTGTCGGTCATGTGGTGGAGAATTTCTCCTGGAATCGTAACTGCATGGTGGACCGTTGCGTCTGAAGTTATTCTGACTCCCTTGATAATAATTATTTTGGTTCCCATATTGTCTGTTTCTATAGTTGTCTCTGTCACATTCATTACTATGGAAAAGCGATCTTTCTCTGTAACTATTATTCTGCCAACGGTTGTCATATGGATAGTGTCTGTTTTGGTCACGATTTGTGTTGTGAGAATAGCCTTGTCGTGTCCAGTTATTATTTCTTTTATTGCGGAATTGTGACAGATGTGACCTGTAATTGTTGTGCTCGTGTTTTCGCATTCCGCTATTGTCAGTCTCAATTTCCAATTCTTGTAACAGTCCCTGAAAAGCTCCGACGTCGTCTTTGCAACGTCCTGCCAAAATAATATGTCGTAAGTGTTCAGGTAATTTGATTAAGCAAATGCGGATGAGTTCTGAGGGGCTCTATGGGTTTGACAGGTACTGATTCTTATGCAACATTTCTTCAAAATATTTCACAAGACTGGAGAATTCAGATTGTTCGAAATGTTTCATCATTATGATGCTGTTTTACTCGGTCTTGTGTAGCTTGAGACCAATATGCTGAGAGGAAGGCATGAAAAAATTCTCCTTCACTGTGACAATCGTGAATGACCGATCGCATTCTTACAGCTGGTTCATTCTCTAAGTAGCCACACATAAATTCTAATCTGTGCTGCAATGACCAGTTGGGAGGAAAACAATGAGAGAATTGATGAAGCCATGCTTGTGGATGAATGTCGTTGCCAGAATTCTTAAATGTTTTGAATTTACGTGTAGTAATGAACAGTATATAGTCAAAATCATCATGTCGACGAGTCGCATGTCGGTCATTGTTACGTCGTTTCGGCGGTTCCATCTCAAAATTCGGTGTGCCTTGCCAATTTCTTTCATAATTTCCGAAGTGTCCTGTGTTATTATTTTGTGGTTGTTCTGTATTTCTAAGTCCCTCTTCCCGTACTGGAGTGCGAGTGTCCTCTGAAATATGTAATTCTTGTATTACTTGTGCCAAGTGATCTTGTGCTTCCCGGATTTCTCTTTTGTACAGTGTATTGATTTGATTTTGATTTTGTTTGAATTTTCTAATTTGTTCATACTCTTCAGTGTCAGTAAAGGCTACAGGTCTTGAGTCATTCAGATCATCATCTACCTTTGTAGATAAGTTAGTGAACTGATCCGAAAGTTCGGCTACTTTCTCCGATAGTGTACTTATTTCCTCAGTGTGTTTTTCTGAACCAAATTTCAGAGTGTCCATTTGTGTTGAAATCGTATCTACTGTGTCCTTTAAGTTTTCCTGAGTTTTTTCAAGTTGCGTAACCAGATCGGCAGATGCAACTGAGTCAGTTTTAGCTTGCAAGGTCTCATGATTTTCATGAACAATAGTTTGCAGTTCTTTTATGGCTGCTTCGTGATTCTGTAATGCATTTTCATGACGCGAAAAAATAGGTTGGAAATGCTCACAAATTTGTGTTTTTACGTCATTACAGACTTTTTGACATTTCGATTCAATGTTATGTAACTCAGTAGTTAAATCTTCACGTGTTTGTTCAAGTGTGGTGTCTAACTTCCGAAGATTTTGTTCCATTGTGTCTAACTGTAGCTGTGTTTGTCTCTAGTGTTGTTCCATTGTGTCTAACTTTTGAAGATTTTGTCCCATTTGTTTCTGATTTTGTTCAAGCGTTGTGTCTAACTTTTGTAGCCTTTGTCCCATTTGTTGCATTAACTGTACTAACAGTGCACTGGTGCCTGAAACATGTTCCTCAGTACAATTTGGCAGTGCATTTAAACCGGCAATATTCGCATTTTGAAAAGCAGAAAATGTGTCTTGAATTATTTGAGAAAACGGTGAGGACGCAAAAACTGAATCTACAGTATTTGCGAGATTGTGTCCTGTCATTTCGGGATCCTGAGGCGAGCTGTTGCCGACCGATCGATCGATAATGCTTCCCTGTTCACTAATTGTTTCACTGCATACACCATTATTTGCAGCCCGCTCCATTTCCCTATGCACAATTACCAAATTACTACTTTGGACGTTAGTTAATTCATTAGATGATGGCGCTAACACACTGCTTTCATCCTCACTGTCATTTCTCAGTTTACTTTGGAGCCTAGTATTACGTTTTTCACACGCCATTATTGTCACAATATTTCACACGACAACACAGAAAAACACAATTTGAAGAGCAAAAATAAGAGGACACATTAACATAGCACTGAAAATAATATCTCGTTAATTGCAAGCGCAGATGCGAAATACTTGGTGCAAATCTACATGCATGCCATCACTGTTTACTGTACAACAATGAAAGACTGCAACTACAAAGGAGATTCTCTCTACAATTACGCGCTAGCAATAAACAATAGCTACACTAATTACACAAACTACAAGAAAAAAAGCAGAAGATTCCAGTGAGGTATCCTCGGCTAAGGGTCGACATATGAAACGTCCCCTTAGAACAATTATACATGACTGTCCTTAAACTGACACACAATATTTTTAGCGCAACGCAATCTGACTTTCAGTAATCCCTACAAAAGAATGGCCCTGACTAACATTAACCTATACCTTTCACAAATCACTTACCTCACCAAAAATCTTCGTTACTCGAACTACTGCAATACAGCGAGCGCCACTACTGCCAGCTAAATAAAAGATTCAAACTACTGAAGGCACTAACTACTAATAGGCATAGTTAGCAAATGAAAGATTTTGATTGAGAACAAACAATGTATTTACCTTACTAGTGTTCAAAAGTCATAATATATATAGCAGTTCACGACATCCAGTCTTACAAATTTCAAAACTCCGCCATTTCTCTCCTCACATCCACCACTGATGGCGGCTCGCCTCCAACTGCGCGACGCTACGCGCTGTTAACATCCAGCTGCCCAACACTACAATGGCAGACAACAATGCAGACTAGTCACAGACTGCACAAAGCAGAGCCAATGATTTTCATACGGAGCGCTACGTAACGTTGCCAATAAGAAACTATAAACAGCCTACTTACAAAGTACCATATTCCTTATTAGGTATTTATGCAGAGTGAGTGCAGTTCATTTTCCGTTTGCTTCTTTTGAGGACCACAAGGAATTACGCTTTCCTTTTCTTGTCCCCTTCTTTTCGTCGCTGCGTCTATCTTCTCTCTTTGCGCCCTTTCGTGACATTTTTATTTTACTGCCTTCCTTAACAAGCTTTTAATTTTAATTTTCTTGTTCTTTCATATAGCTTCTTTCCCAATTATTCATCAGTCAGTGTTGTTGTAATTGATACATGGAAGCTTAGTATCTCATGTTGACTGAGTTCCAGAAAATACAAATCGCCTGTGTCGCAATATTTCTGCTATATTTTTAAACTTCTGGTACGCTCCATTTTTTGACTGTGGAATCCAGTTTCAAGCATTAATATAATAACCACAACTATTCACTTTGGTTTTTTGGTCGAGGGGTGAGGGGGGGGGGGGGGGGGAGAAAGGAAAGGGAAGGACCTATTGACGCCAGCTGCATCGGGATTTATACGGAATCACCAGCGACGAGTGGAAATGAGTGTCGAACTGGTATTCGAACCCGGGATCACGTGCTTTCTAGGTAGTTGCGTTAATCAATGCGCCATTTTGACACAGTATTCATCGCATTTGCGCGGACTATTTCGGCCCTCCCGCCTAGCTCAAACTATCCGCAATCCCCGGCCCCGTCCATGTCCTCCGTGCACGCTACTTTGATTTGCTCGCAGGGGGCTGAACGTAACTGTGCATCCGCACTGAAGGTGTGCGAAAGAACAGACGCCACGCATTAATATAACTGATACACCTCGATGGGCAACGAATGAACCACCTACCGTGCGTATGCGTAATTACGTTCGACCTCCATTAGAAATGTCAAAGTAGTGAGCATGGATGACATGGATAGGGACTGGGGATATGTGGCGCTTCGTGGGAATGAGGGTCGGCTGAGAGGCGTGCCGAGATGGTTTGCGCAGTTGCAATAAACACTGTGGCCGTGTGGTACAGTAGTTAACAATACTGCCTACTAAAAAATTCCGCGTTCGAATCGCCATTCGGCACATAGTTTCATTCGTTGTGCCTGATTCGGCGTAAAGTCTAGATATAGCTGACGTCAATAGTTCCTTTCCTTTCCTTTCTCCCCTTTCCACCCTCTGTTTACATAAACGTAAGAATTCTCGGCTCTAGTCTGCGCAATGTACTTTACTAATGTCGTAAGTAAAGTTTTGAAGTAGACATTCATACTATCAAATTTTTCTTTAGTATGTATTTATTAAACTCTAGTTCAACTGGAATTTTGTGGTAGTAGGTAAAAATTATTCTTTTAACGGTCTTCTCCATTGTTCTCAAAGAACAATTATATTTGCAGGTTCGTAGCTGATAAAGTGTTTTGGAAATACATTTTTTAATAGTAACCTTACTACTCATATAGTTAGATGGATCAATTTAATACACCCGTCTGCGAGTAAGTTCTTAACCCAGTACCGAAGATCTACTTTAAAAACTATATCTCCTGTCAAAGAACCCAAAGCAATGCAAAAACACTCTATTTTTCTTGTTGTCGTTGATGTAAGCTGCCGAATTACTTGCATATCTCGATCCTTGTTAGTAGCAGGAACGGTTCTTTTCTTGCAGTGATTTCATTACATGAACATTGTGTCCTGCACCTGCTTTCTGTATTCTTTTGCCATATTTCAACACACTTTACAGCTCATACTTCCCTTTTTATTTCTTTGGAAATAGAAGTTCCACAACATAGCTTTACTGTTTTTTATTTCACTTGTTTGTATTTCGCTCTTTGCGACTGGTTTCGGGGAATGGCGCTGCGACCACGAAACCAATCGCAAAGAGCGAAATACAAAGAAGTAAAATAAAAAAAGCAGTAAAGCTGTGATGTGGAACTTCTATTTCCAAAGAAATAAAAAGGGAAGTATGAGCTGTAAAGTGTGTTGAAATCTGGCAAAAGAACACAGAAAGTAGGTGCAGGACACAGTGTCCATGTAATGAAATCACTGCAAGAAAAAAACCGTTCCTGCTACTAACAAGTCTCGAGATATACGAGTAATTCGGTAGCTTACATCAACGACAACAAGAAAGATAGAGTGTTTTTGCTTTGGTTTGGGTTTTTCGACAGGAGATATAGTTTCTAAAGTAGATCATCGGTAATCGGTTAAGAACTTGCTCGCAGACGGGTGTATAAAATTGATCTATCTAACAATATGAGTACTAAGGTTGCAATTAAAGAAGTGCCTGTGAAATGAGGTTTAATTAAAGAGTGAAGTACTGGGGAAAATTCTAAGGCGGTGGGGATGGTTGTTGGAGTGCCACAGGAAGTCTGAGATGGGAGTAGTATAAATTAACAGTACCACAATTTAATACGACAAATAATCTACATGAAGTCCGAGACTAAAAGTGAACTACCGTAAAGAGCTATGGCCTTCATTTTTATCTTCTGTATTAGTACCAAACTGTGTGTCTTAGGTTTACCCATAGATACAGAAGGTGTAAATTATTCTGCAGAAATTAGGTGTACAAATTCCATATTAAGAAACCGAAATCCAGATTTCATTTGTGATTGAGTATATTACATCTTGAGGTTTAATTGTGGGCATATACTTCTAATTACTCAAGAAGATTCATTGTCACTAACTTTTTCAACAACATGTAGATTCTGGAGACGTGTCGTGTGCAATATTATGTTTAATTTCTTACGAGGATCGATCATCCATAATTTTCTATATGTAACTGTAAAATTAGAATAGCCCAGGCAAAATAATCACTTATTCAGAACACCACTCACGTAAAACAGTGTATTCTCGACCGACAGGAGAGATTCTTAAAGAGCTATATTTGGAGCCCATGCAGATACGCAGCAGAAACTTGGACGCTGTGGAAGGCAGAGAAGAAAATGCTTGAAGCTTTTGAGATGTGCTGTTGAAGGATGATGTTGGAGATACCATGGACTGAAAAATATGCTAACAAAAAAGTTTTTAGGGAAGAGCAGAAACGATAGGGGCCTATTCAAAACATTCCATGCCTGAGATCTAGTCGGAGCGTACTTACGGCATATGTCTCCTCCAAAAATACAGTGTCACGAGATCGAGATATAAATTCTCTAAGCAACAGATGGCCGTCACTTTTTCATTACAGCCATCGATTTTCCGTTTACGTGTATGCAAATTCCTGGTCTTCATAATGGTCCAGTGTGATTTACTGTGTATGAAAGAAGAACCTGCGAGGAAAATTCTATTAGATTCCTTCTTTATCGGAGCATAAGAAAGGAGGGTTAAATCCTGCGTGTGATAAAACTTTGCATTTGGTCGTATTTTCGGCGCGACTGTAAAATCGGCTGAGATCTCTCGCTTATTCTTCCTCACAGTCCCGATTACCTTGATGTGAAATGAGAAGTTTGGAGGCGCTCATTGGAACTAGCGTCCTACGTTTCATTATGGTCAACTGCATCCTCTCCCGTAATGAAAGCAGAATCTTCTTCACTCGGAAGATTCTCATCCACGCTTTTTTCAACAAACTCCTCACGATTTTCCTATACTTCCAGTAACTCCTCGCATATCGTAAACCATGTAGTAATTGAATAAAATATTAACTGTCGTACAAAAAACCTAGACCCGATAAAGCATGGTATATTCACTTTATTTTTCACTTGGAATGCCACAAAATGCATTTAAATTTCACAGACTTGACCTTACTTCGCACACTCTAGTGTAGACAAAACCTAGCCGACAGTGGATGGCTGCCGTCGACGGACTGATGCTTCTAACGTGATGCCACTGGCTTTAGGCTCTAGAACGGCTCTGAGCACAATGGGACTTAACATCTGAGGTCATCAGTCACCTAGAACTTAGAACTACTTAAACCTAACTAACCTAAGGACATCACACACATCCATGCCCGAGGCGACCGTAGCGGTCACGCGGTTCCAGATGACCATAAACTGTGTACTACCTGTGGCAAGTAAGGAAGAATGGTGACGAGGAGAACTGTCCCACAGTACAACTGTTTAGTATGAGGCATGAGATTCTAAAGTTGTGGCAGCAAGAATTTTTGAAGCACAGCAAGAACAGAAGTGGGAAAACTAAACAGCTATAGCAGAAATAGCTCTTACTACTGCAGAAGCAACAACATACTGCAGCTGCAGTATCATGGCCTCCCCCTCCATCATTCATTTGCTTCGAAAGCCAAATGAAAGTTGGGATGCCTACTTATTAGTAAATCGTTTTCTGTTGACTGCAAGTGATGGTAATGCAACACATTTTTATTTAAAGAAGTTTGATTTCATTCGGGATTCCACTACACCATATGATTCCTCACTCTTTTTGCAACAAAACCCTATTTTTTCAACATAATCTCCGTCCAATGCAACCGCCTTATGCCACTTTACTGGGAGGCCCTGCATGCCTGCAAGGTACCACTCTAAAGGTGGACGGCAGAGCCAGTATCTTGCTTAATCGTCAACCTCTCTCTCTGCGCGCAAGCAATTCCAATACACCATATGATTCCTCACTCTTTTTGCAACAAAACCCTATTTTTTCAACATAATCTCCGTCCAATGCAACCGCCTTATGCCACTTTACTGGGAGGCCCTGCATGCCTGCAAGGTACCACTCTAAAGGTGGACGGCAGAGCCAGTATCTTGCTTAATCGTCAACCTCTCTCTCTGCGCGCAAGCAATTCCGCACAGATGGTCTTTCATTGCTCTTTACGGTCTTCGGTTAGGTGGTGAGGAATACCGTGGACACTCAATTTTGAGTTCCCCAACTGGTGAACGAGTGCGTGTGTCAGCACTACCAACAGAAACGTCCAGACATGCAGCGAGGTCTCTGCGATCCGTCAATCACCTCGAATGAGAGTGTCCGCACGTTCGAATGACCACACGTTCGAATGAACGCACGTTCGAATGAACGCACGTTCGAATGATCGCACGTTCGAATGAACGCACGTTCGAATGACCGCACGTTCGAACAATACAGGAGTCACAGCTGTGTGCGGCTTGCCGGCGCGCCGGAGAACGGACAGGTTCGTGCGACGTTGTTGTGATGATGGCAGAAGCCTCACCCAACGGCTCACCGTGCTTTCCCACGCTGCCACGTCTCCGTAGACATTCTACAAGCGCCATGAATATCTACGATGCTGTGCTTTTCCATCAAAAGAAACTCAGTGACAGTTCTCTGATTGGAAAGCACCTGCGTTACAGACGCCATTTGGAAGGCCCTTATAGCGCCTTCATAAAACCATAGAGGCTGAAGCGAAAATATTCCACCATGTACCACAGCAAATTCCGCATTGTTTCAACCGAGACTGGCAGAGAAAAACGCGTGTCACATTACTTATTGAACGCCCGTCAAAGTTGCAACTAGGATCGATGTAATCACTGTGTTAACCAACATAAGCAAACATATATGGAAGTAGTGGCTATGGGCTGGTACGGGGACAAATATCGATCTGATCTCGAGATAACCACCCACGCCCCTCGGGAAATTGCATGTGGTAAATTTAAGTCACTATGTAACGTGATAACTATCACGTGTGAAGGTAAGCCCAACCTTTCCGTCACCCAGGCTTGTAGGCCAATTTTATATAATAAAAACGGCGGAGAACGGTCACCCACTGGGACGGTTCAAGCTCCAGAATCGAGGTCAGGGTCATCTCATTAATCTAGACTAATACGAAGAGTTAAAAATGGGGGTAGAACTACTTCCCCCTTTCCGACCTCCTTCCCTTTCTACTCCAGTTGTGTGAGTCTTGTCATTTGAGGCCTGTACACCGTAGTGGATGGATCATCATCATCATCATCATCATCATCATAAAGCACCAGCAGAGGTCAGCACTGCGTCCGTACAGAATATAAAAAACAAGAAGACTGTCAATTCGAATGCAAGTAGTAGCCCACCTATTAGTCCACCCACCTTTTTCAGTAATATTCATTTATTATAATTCTATCTGCTTTGTATTCAAATACTTCCGATTTTTTTGGTTCAAATAGCTGGCTGAGCACTATGCGACTTACCTTCTGAGGTCATCAGTCGCCTAGAACTTAGAACTAATTAAACCTAACTAACCTAGGGACATCTCACACATCCATGCCCGAGGCAGAATTCGAACCTGCGACCATAGCGGTCGCTCGGCTCCAGACCGTAGGCCCTAGAACTGCACGGCCACTGTGGCGGGCTCCGATTTTTTTCCAAGAGCGCGTAGTCAGCCTGATGCAGTGGAGTGGCAATCAGCACTCGCCGATATGTTGGACGAGGACAGGTGTTGGACTTCATATTGTCTGCATCTTAGCCACAGCACATACCTGAAAACACAGTCGCCGTAAACATCCCAGCAGCAGCAGCAGCAGAACAGTGACGGGATATATGAGTTTCTTCAACTCCAGTTAAGTGGTTCACGAACGCTGTTCTTCATCAATGCCTGTCACATGACCGCCAGAAGATTCAAATGCATGAACGTAGCTTAACACTAGGTAGAGAATTTGACGTAGTGATTGAAATTGAGAATGTTCAACGCGGTGGTGTTAAAGCGAAGGATACATGGTTTGAGTGGGGTATCCGTGTGGCACGATGCAGTACGCATAGAGTAATTTGACGACAGTATACGACCCGTCTCGTATTCCTGTCCACGTCCACATGTTTGACAGGAAAGTGTCATTATGGATGTGTACGGAGACGCAACCTTGGAATTAACAGCTGAAGGATTGTGGATTTATTTTCGTCATTCAAGTGTAGCGAAGCTGCGTTATCTATACAGTGCGTTATTGATAACGATGGACAGGCAGAGTTGCTGCTGGCCACTGTGCGTCTCAAGACAGCTGTGATGTACGTATTAGTGATGATGTTGAATATGAATGTAGTCACAAAAGAAGATGGACAATGAGCCGTGTGTGGCTCGTGTTCCCGCCATCATGTATTTTACACCCTGTATTTAACGTACTTCCACCTAACTACGTTAATTTAAGTTGCTACTGTCACTGAGTTGCTGCTTTGCCTGATCGTGAGTGGCGCTAGAAGCGCGTATCCATATATCCCCTCTCGTAGTGTCTCTGCTCGATTGCTATTTCTTCCCGGTCGTTATCTGTCGTAAGGGAGTTCGGGTTGCGAGTTCGGGTCTGCCAGTCAGTTGGAACGCGACTGCCAGTCGGGTAGTTGTAATGCGGCACTAGTGCAGTCGGCCTGGAGCAGCAGTGAGGTCTGCGTCGACGTGGCTCGCCCGGCCATTGCCTCCACGCATCACTTGGGCCGGGCCACGGTCTTGGTGGATCGTTGGTCGGCCGTCCTACCGGTTGACGCATTTTGGCTCGCCGATCGTTCATGAGTCGGCTGTGTGTGTGCGCATCGCCTCCCAACTTGTCATCGTGCGTGCTTAGTTACTGTTGGGTATCGTTCAGGTCTTCGTGCAGTGTTTGTCAGGTTCTGTATGTAGTTGGTGTTATTTCCACTGACGGCTATTTAGCTATTCTGAGAGAAGTCGGTCGGTTGGTGCGGCCCAGGGACTGACGTAAATTGGTTCAAATGGTTCTGAGCACTGTGGAACTTGACTTCTGAGGTCACAGTCCCCTAGAACTTAGAACTTCTTAAACCTAACTAACCTAAGGACATCACACACATCCATGCCCGAGACAAGATTCGAACCTGCGACCGTAGCGGTCGCGCGGTTCCAAAATGTAGCGCCTAGAGCCGCTCGGCCACTCCGGCCGGCTGACGTAAATTCAGGCAGTCTTCTTTTGGGTGAAGTTAACTACATTACCGTGTTTCGAATTCAAGTGTACCAGCGGAATTTTCTGCCTAGTGGCCGTTAGTGTTCCGGTTACCCGACCTGGCCACTAACTTAATTTCAGGCAGCGTCCTTTCCTTACCTGTTGTCGCCGTCCAACACGGTGCGTAATTTTGACAGCTGATAGATACTCCATTGTGGATTATCACGTTTGTAACCTTTTCTGTTTGGGTTCTCATGTACTGATTGATGGGAAGCAAGTCGTTGTGTCGGTAGGTCCGTGGCTGTCCCCTGGTTGGATTCCGACGGATCAAGTGTAGCTGGGCTCACCACCTGTCTAGCCTAAGTGAACGAGGGCAGACCGACCTCACTGGAGGCTTCTGGGTGCCACCGGTGCTTAATTATCTGTTTTCAGCTACTTAAAATTTAAGTCTTATGGTTATTTTTTTCCTTTTTTAAAAAAAATTTGCAAAATTAATTCTTAAATTTCAAGCCTAAACATCACGGCCTTCTGCCTTTAAAAAATTATGGTACTACATTTTAAATTTTTGAAACTTAGTTGTGGCCTTCAGCCATTGGTATCGCACCTTGCATACGTTTGTTCTATCTGCTTTGCCTTGAGGCTTTCCACTTAGCCGTGATATGTTTTTTTAATTTATTTTATTTGCCTCTTTAATTGCATTTTTATCTTATTGGTTTTTAAGATTTCTTGTTTTTAAGCATTGTGACCTTTTGCCTTTAAAAGTCTGTGATGATATATTCTAAAATTTTGAAACTTAATTGCGGCCTTCAGCCGTTTGTGTTGCACCTGGCAGATGTTTGTTCTATCTACTTTGCTGTGATTTTTTAAAATTATTTTATTGCTATCTTAACTGGATTTTTATCGTGTTGATTTGCTAAGATTTCTTGTTTGGTGGCCTTCAGCCGTGAAAGAGTTGCATTCGGTGAAGGTCCGGCCATGTGCCGCTTTAGTTGTAAAAGTATTATTAAATTACAATTAGGAGGTGAAACTGACCCCAACCTATTTCGCCCTTTCCACAATGGTAATTATCTGTTCTGCCCAGCGGGTCTGGCGGGCGTATCACGTACTCCAAACTTCTCCTCGGCAAGACCTACCGGAGGAGAAACACCCCTCTGAAGATGTCCAGCGCAGCTCTGGACGAAACGTTAGGAGCTGAAGAGTTTCATAGACCACGACCTTACATCCCGGAAGGTTTACCAGAAGATATGCAAGAATATTATTAGACCTGAGTTAGCCGATGTACGTAGTGTAGGTTAAGGTATCGACAGTGAGCGTAAAAGAATGAACACTCGACCTCTGGAGTATATATATTATGATGAGCCAACAAAATAATAGCATAGCTACAACTACTCGTGGCATCATCCGCCACAGCACATACTCTTCATACATCAGTTACTTTCGGAGCTTCAAGAAATATGCATTACTGAATAGTAGTTATGGAGACAGTAGTTTGAAAACTCCACAATCCGGTGTGCAAAACACTCCCACGTAGATGCGTTATAATACAAAGTATGGATGATCCTTGGTGGGCAGATCTCGTAGTTATGAGGCAATAATCAGTACTGAATAAGGGTTTCAGATATATTTTAATGGTTATGGATACGTATTCCAAATTCGTCTGGACACTATCTGAGAAAGCAAAGACTGCACATGTGCCTGAACAATTCCTGTAAATAGGGACGAATCCTTGCCGAATCAATCTTCAAAAAGTATTTCAAGATGTTAATGGATAGGTACGGAATACACCATTCATTGTCATTTTCCCACACGAAAGCGAGTATTGTGGAATATTTAAACGGAATGATAAAAAACAGACGGTGAAAGTATTTTAATCTTCGAGAATCGTACAAATGCCTAGGTATTCTCCCACAAGCAATTGGACAGTATAGCTGAACTAAACATCATACGATAAAAATGTGACCTACCGTTGCTCGTGAACATGACCTTCTAAATAAGGTATACAGTCTTATTAAAATATTGAATCGACTCAATACAGGTAATTTGGTGCGGAAGTGAATCAGATATTGTAAGGCTTCGAAAAGGTACGTGACTGGCCATATACTTGGAAAACCTATCCTTCGTCCCACTACATGTATTTTATCTCTATTATTGATCAGTTCGATCATTCGTATCAGGCGCTATAATGTTAGTCTAGCACGAGTACTGATGCATGCAAAGTAACTTCACTGTGAGATGAAATAACAAGTATAGGTTGGTTCCAACATTGAGAATAAATTTATCGTTAGAACAGGGATAAGTATGGGCTTGTACCACCCAAAAATTCTGTATCGTCGTCTATACAGATTTTCCGTACGAATAACAGCTACTTCAACAACATTTAATACTTACCCTCCTAATGCCTTAGGCGGTAAAAGAAACCGGCTATTATGCTGCAATAGAAAGAAAATTACAATGGAACTCGGTATCTTCTGAACAACGTATTTTGATTCAATTTTTGCTTGAATCTTGTAAACCACAATGCAATCTACGAATTATACTATCGAGCCAACTGGGTATTTCGGACTATGATAAATTAATACAGGGCTAAACTGGTCTTTGATATTATTTATGTTTAATGAAGTATGGCGCTAAAATAACTGGTTATCAACGCCGCTTCTCGTAAGCTCATAATTATCTGTGGCAAACATACTGACAATCTGTCAGTGATCCACATTCAAAGTCGTCTGTATACTTCGTCAATATTATGGCCACAGGTATAAAGTTGAACTTCTGACGCTGTGCAAGTTGCCCATGAACCTCTAGTGACACAGAATTTGTATCTGCCGTAAATATTAAATAGCGACAATATCTCTGACTGAGTAGGCAGTAATTTAGAAGACACACATAAGTTTCGACCTACCTTTACAGAAACTACTATTACTGCTCAAAAAAGAAATTTTCATATTTTCAACCTATCATTTACCGCGTATTATCCGGTTTGCATTAACATTAAATAGGCTTCACTAACTTCTGTTTTGAAATTACCTCCAAACTCGACAGAGACACGTCAGTAGCAGGATCAGTGATATAATCCAACATACCGTCTTTTACTTAGCATATTGCACAACAACTTTTCCTTAACTCTGTTTCTGTTATTTATTTCTTTACACCGTTCAAGTTAGTATTTAAGCTTAATAAATTATTTTTATACCCTTTTATAGAACATACCGAATATTTCTTTGAATTACTATCTCTTTTAAAGCTTAATATCGTTACACAGAGCGACTACTCTTTCTAGTGAAGCTTATATCTTTAGAATTAGTTTTTCATGAAACTTCACTATAATCTGTGATTTGATCACTTAATGTATTGTGCAACGTTTTTCTTATTACTTTGTTGTTGTTGTGGTCATCAGTCCAGAGACTGGTTTGATGCAGCTCTCCATGCTACTCTATCCTGTGCAAACTTCTTCATCTCCCAGTACCTACTTCAGCCTAAATCCTTCTGAATCTGCCTGGTGTATGCATCTCTTGGTCTCCCTCTACGATTTTTACCCACCACGCTACCCTCCAATACTAAACTGGTGATCCCTTGATGCCTCAGAATATGTCCTACCAACCGATCCCTTCTTCTAGTCAATTTCTGCCACAAATTTCTCTTCTTCCCAATTCTGTTCAATACCTCCCCATTAGTTATGTGATCTACCCATCTAATCTTCAGCATTCTTCTGTAGCACCACATTTCGAAAGCTTCTGTTCTCTTCTTGTCTAAAGTATTTATCGTCCGCGTTTCACTTCCATACATGGCTACAATCCACACAAATACTTTCAGAAACGACTTTCTGACACTTAAATCTATACTCGATGTTAACAAATCTCTCTTCTTCAGAAACTCTGATAGATTAATATTTTCTTCTATTTATTTTTGTTAACTATAGTTTGCTGTTTTTCCAGTACCACAGACCATTAAATAATTTAAAAAACACAGTTTGAAAAAATCAATTTTATTTGTTCTTTCTCTTTTTTTATACAGTGTTTGAGGTTCTGTTAAGAAGAACGTGTCTATGTACAGAACGTTTTGTTCGAGAACCCAAGTTTCCTAAAGCACTATTAATAATTTAGCATATTAAAAATAAAAAGTTACTATCACCGCCACTTTATATCTGTATTAACCCCTGAAAACAAAAAACAATTTCTGCAGGCGTTGGCAACTGTATGAACAAAATGCCATTATGCTGGCGAAGATTGGGCCTCTCGACTCCAGATTCACTGAAGTTATTAATGACCCTGTTCATGCTTCAGTTAATGGTTCGTCCTGTTACTACCTTTTACAGCTCGATCGGGCCTTGATCTCGTCCTTTACTGGGGTAAAATCTTGCAACTGTTGCGTTCCGTAATCCCATCTAGATGGATACTACTTCACAATAAGTTTGCCTTCCAGTCGATGTAACGTACTGAAGGTTCGTTTCACTCAATTACCTGAAGTTTACAATAACTAGTAACACAGGCGCATCATCACAGTGCTAGATATGACATGCTCCGCTGCTGTTAGACCAAGGTGAGAGTTTGCAGTGCGGGGCAGCTGCATCCTCGGGTCGCCCCCGCCCCATGGGGGCGGTGCTGCTTAAGCCGTAACACATTACACGCCGCCGGGGAAAACACACAGGGGGAGGGGCCGGGAACGAGGTGCGAGCGCCAACCCAGTGTTTAGCCCGCTGTAAACATGCTTTACGTTTACTGCAGCGTATCGCCCGCCCGCGATCGTCCCCCCCCCCCCCCCCCTCCACCGTCTTCGTCCCTCACCCATTCCCTTACCCCTTATTTATTTGCCGGGCCTCGCTATCCGCGCTGCTATAATTAAGCACGCACCCCTTCCCCCTCAGATAGCTGGCCGTGGTACGCGATTAATTAGGCGCCACTTTACAACTGTATTACATTTATTACAATTACAGCCCCACGCGGCGCCTGATGCATCGCGACGGCTCCATCTTTATACCCTTCGCCTGCCACAGGAATCCCTTATCAATAATTACGTGCCACTTGGCGAGGCCGCCAGCTAGTAAGAATCGTTTTCGATGCGAGTTACGCTACAGGCAGTGCCGCATCTGTCGAACTCTATTTTTTTAGTGTTTGTTCTTGACTGAGACCAGTTAGAAGCACATAAAATGCCTGAACCTTTGGTTGGTCTTTTTTCTGAACTGAAAGTTCTTTCATTCTATCGCATACACCTTTTTTTTCACTTTGACACTAGTTCGCTCGGTCTTATTCTTCAGCTTACTTCTTGAAGAAAGAAATGCTCCGATTGAAAAGGGCCTAAGGCAGAGATAGAACCTCCGTTTCAAACTTGACATAGAGGAAGAAATGACGGTTATAAAAGAAAGGTTCAGTAGTGGGATTAAAATTCAAAATTAAAAGATGTCAATGATAAAGTTGAAAACCGCCCAAAGAAATACGAATGTAAAGAAGAGTGACGGAAGTGTTTTTAGCTATGAAATTAACGTTCAAATTGGGGACCATGTAGAAAGCGAATTGAAGAAATTTTGCTGCCTTGGAGGCAAAATAAGCCAGGATCGAAGAAGCAATAAGGATTTAACAATCAGACAATTACATGCAAAAACTCTACTAAAATCAAATATATACCTTAATTTCTGGCAGAAATTTCTGAAAATGTATGTGTGGAGCAGAGTACTGTGTAGAAGAGGATCATGCACTGTGGGAAAATAAGAAAACCTTAGCTTTGAAACGTTTGAGGTATGGCATTGCAGAGGGATGTTGAATATTAAGCAGACTGACGGGACAAGCAAAGATGATT
The DNA here is from genome assembly GCF_021461385.2 of Schistocerca piceifrons. NCBI lineage: Eukaryota > Metazoa > Arthropoda > Insecta > Orthoptera > Acrididae > Schistocerca > Schistocerca piceifrons. The sequence continues at coordinate 910,854,261 of NC_060140.1, read as the reverse complement.
TTTCTCAACAGAATCGCCAAAGGAAAAATATGTGGAAATTGTGGTATCGCCCAGAGATCGCAATGCCACGGCAAAGTCAGCAACGCGAATCGATACTGTAGACATTAGAAAGGGCTCTCTGAAATCCAGAACAACTAATGGGAGGCACTGTAACAGACACGCCTCCCGCTCAGTACAGCAGCACCCTCACATTTAGGTCAACATAGTGTCGAACATGCAAGAGCTCTCCCCAGTACTGGACCTGAGCTAATGCAGTCAACATCATCGTGCAGGACGGTGACTGTTACAGTTTGTGATATACTTTCGAAAATGTTGCAATTTGCACTGCAAGGGAATAGTTTTTTAATTTGTGCACCAACTGATACTTTCATAGTCAATGACAATTATAAATAATCCAGTACTACTATGGCAAAAAACATGTCAAAGTTATGTAAATCTTTTATTCATTTATGTAATGAATAAACTAATATTTCATGAGTTATAGTTCCTATGTGTCACCTCACCGAGCTATCAAAGAACTCACAGTTATGGTCAGGTGAAAGTAGTTTCGTCTGGTCACAACAGAGAACATCGACTAGGTAAAGGATAGAAAGAGTGGAAATAAATGCAGACATAATGGATTAATTTCCAGGGGACAAGAAACAGCCGCAGAGTGAAAAAACTGAGAAGGTAAAAATTGGAATATACGAGGTGTATTCAAGTTCTAAGGCCTCCGATTTTTTTTTCTAATTAACTACTCACCCGAAATCGATGAAACTGGCGTTACTTCTCGACGTAATCGCCCTGCAGACGTACACATTTTTCACAACGCTGACGCCATGATTCTATGGCAGCGGCGAAGGCTTCTTTAGGAGTCTGTTTTGACCACTGGAAAATCGCTGAGGCAATAGCAGCACGGCTGGTCAATGTGCGGCCACGGAGAGTGTCTTTCATTGTTCGAAAAAGCCAAAAGTCACTAGGAGCCAGGTCAGGTGGGTAGGGAGCATGAGGAATCACTTCAAAGTTGTTATCACGAAGAAACTGTTGCGTAACGTTAGCTCGATGTGCGGGTGCGTTGTCTTGGTGAAACAGCACACGCGCAGCCCTTCCCGGACGTTTTTGTTGCAGTGCAGGAAGTAATTTGTTCTTCAAAACATTTTCGTAGGATGCACCTGTTACCGTAGTGCCCTTTGGAACGCAATGGGTAAGGATTACGCCCTCGCTGTCCCAGAACATGGACACCATCATATTTTCAGCACTGGCGGTTACCCGAAATTCTTTTGGTGGCGGTGAATCTGTGTGCTTCCATTGAGCTGACTGGCGCTTTGTTTCTGGATTGAAAAATGGCATCCACGTCTCATCCATTGTCACAACCGACGAAAAGAAAGTCCCATTCATGCTGTCGTTGCGCATCAACATTGCTTGGCAACATGCCACACGGGCAGCCGTGTGGTCGTCCGTCAGCATTCGTGGCACCCACCTGGATGACACTTTTCGCATTTTCAGGTCGTCATGCAGGACTGTGTGCACAGAACCCACAGAAATGCCAACTCTGGAGGCGATCTGTTCAACAGTCATTCGGCGATCCCCCAAAACAATTCTCTCCACTTTCTCGATCATGTCGTCGGACCGGCATGTGCGAGCCCGAGGTTGTTTCAGTTTGTCGTCACACGATGTTCTGCCTTCATTAAACTGTCGCAGCCACTAACGCACTTTCGACACATCCATAACTCCATCACCACATGTCTCCTTCAGCTGTCGATGAATTTCAATTGGTTTCACACCACGCAAATTCAGAAAACGAATGATTGCACGCAGTTCAAGTAAGGAAAACGTCGCCATTTTAAGTATTTAAAACAGTTCTCATTCTCGCCGCTGGCGGTAAAATTCCATCTGCCGTACGGTGCTGCCATCTCTGGGACGTATTGACAATGAACGCGGCCTCATTTTAAAACAATGCGCATGTTTCTATCTCTTTCCAGTCCGGAGAAAAAAATCGGAGGCCTTAGAACTGGAATGCACCTCGTATGTAACAAACTACACATGAATAGGAGTATGTATGATCACACATTTGCCGAGAAATCGTATCCATTAATTTCCTTTGGAGTAGACATACGGAGCGATTTAAAGTGGAACTAACGTATAAATCAACTCAGAGGAAAGACAGTTTCCAGATAGAATTAATTGGAAAAATCCTCAAGAAATTCAGTCAACCAATAAGGGCGGTAACTTAAAGCACCCTAGTTCGACCGATACTTCAGTAATGCTCGGCACTCTTCGACCCTTGCCAGACAGCTCTGATAGAGGAAACAGCGATGAACCAGAAGAACTAAACAAGAGCAGCATATTTCGTCGGTTCGTTTAATAAGCGCGAAAGCTTCGTGGTTATGCTTATCCAACTAAGCCGGCAGATGCTAGACGAAAGACATCGTGCATCACGGCGTGGTTTCCTGAAAAATTGTGATTTTCCAGTAGAGTCAGCTATCATATTGCTACGTGCTACGTATACCTGACAAAAAGACCATGAAGATAATACAATACTCTGCAAAACTTAAGTACGAGATAGATAAAGCAACTAACGTGTTAACATCTCCGTCGAAATGATTGAAAATGCAGGAACATGTCACAAGAGGTGCCCCAGTCGTGCACAGAGAGCTGAACGTCACATGGGGGACTATAGAGCCAAATGGACTTGGGCCCGCAACACTATGCAGTCGAAGGAGCAGGAGAAGATAATGTGTGTCGGTCAGCGAGCAGTAACGGTGTACTGTGGTGATGTTATTCGTTAAAAATGCTACGGACACACATTTCGATGATTTCACACGGGGAAGGAGGACGAAGTGTGACGAGAGCAGCCCAGGAGTTTGGCATTGTTCTTAGCATTGATTCAGTCTAAGTAGTGATTCTAGATGTACCCTCATATGGCGAAAGGTGGGAACAGGTGATCTATCCAGGACCATTATCGGGCATGATCGTTTAGGTGGTCTAGGTTGTAACATAATAGCTAAATGTTTAAAACTTATAAAAAATTTTGTATTTTATCTGAAGTATTAAAAGATCGATATAAAGGTATCGACTATTCGACTACACAGTACTCTCAGACATCATCGAAATGAAGATGGCAGAATAAATTATGTGTAGTAGTTTGAACGTTATTTATTACAAAGGACGTTTGTTAAATATAAACTGTCAGGCCATTTCAACACCAAAGAACATATTGTATGTAAAGGGAGACAACGCGAGGATCCATTTTGGGTTTTAGCTCCACTTTGTCTGGATGACCTCGCAGCGCCGCGTGGCGAGCAAGCGAAGAATAGATAGGACTAGCAGGTAGGCTTGCAAAGGGTGTTGACGCGAGCACCTGGCCGCCCCTACGCTCTGAAGCGAACTTTTGTATTTGCTTACTGAATGTCTTCGACGCCAATATTTGGTGTGGCTGCAGTGTTTATATGGAAAAGTCGTCACTCGAAAGTTCTAGTCGCAGTATGCAAGATTTTCGGAAATGTGTGCGAAAAACGTAATTTTCTAACAGTGAGGCGTTGTAAGGCAAAGCACCAAATAAACTGAACGGTGGATAGGTGCAGACTTGTCTGTGTCTCTCCGTCTGGGCTGAGGAGACTCATGCACCTCAGGATTTTGCGCCTCGAGCCTTTGCACTGATGCATGCAGCAGCCACTCTATAAAGAGTCATCGTTCCAATCTTTGGGACTCATTATAATACTTCGGTAATCCGCTCTCCAGACACAGAAGCAACATACTACCAACTGAAAATTGTTCCGGGTTATATGGCCGTGGTCCATGTAACTCTTCTATCCCTGACGTTTCGTCCAAGGCTGCGTTGGACATTTTCGGATGTAGTTCTGCCGGCTGTCGGCAAGACTCAACACAACCAGGACTACCGCCGAAGATGTCCAACGCAGCCTTGGACGAAACGTCAGGGTTAGAAGAGTTCCATGGACCACGGCCATACAACCCAGAACAATTCTCAGCAGCTGAAACATCCGGTCGTGAAAGCCTTCATTGTATAACATTCTACGAAGTTCTAATAGTATAAGAATGCCTTTGCACTCCATCCGGTGCCGTCATTTCGTCTTCTTGTTGTCTACTTGCCCTTTCCTTCACCCGTCGTGCTTTTCTCTCGTTCGTTATGCCAATGTTAGATGTTCTTTACATTCTTGGTCCCGAGAACTGTATAAACTTGATATTTAAGCAGTATTAGTTTACTGACGGAAGTTGTGAGATACAAGTACGCTGATCATCGATGTTGTTGTCCGCCTCCGGTAGCTGAGTGGTCAGCGCGACAGAGCGTCAATCCTAAGGGCCCGGGATAGATTCCCGGCTGGGTCCGAGATTTTCTCCGCTCAGGGACTGGGTGTTGTGTTGTCCTAATCATCATCATTTCATCCCCATCGATGCGCAAGTCGCCGAAGTGGCGTCAAATCGAAAGACTTGCAGCCGGCGAACGGCCTGCCCAACGGGAGGCCCTCGTCACAGGACATCTACCTATCGATGTTGTTAATTTATTTTTCGAAGTAGCGTTGATAAACGGTAAACAACTTTTAGAACAGCAATACTAGTGCAGTAAGTTTTTGGACCAATGCACAATAAAACCTTACTGTCCAAACGGAAAACATCGAATGGTATCAGGACCTATTTAATGCCGATTGGGGATTAGAAAAAGAAATATGTGATGGGAAATACAAGTAAGAATAGTCGCTTATTAAACATCACAGTAGTCAAGACCCGCTAGATGAACTAAAAAGCATGTTTATTTCGAGCAAGTAAACCTACACAGGATAAGCAAAGCAAGATACAAAACTACTGAAAACGCAATTTTCCTTTGAGAAAACAGCTTAATTAGTAAAAATGACAGTCATGGACATGAAAAGCATGTTTCAGAGATGGTACGTTTGAACGTTTGAGCCATAGTACTGTATGGGCGTGAAACATACCTGTGGGAGAATTAGAGTAAAGGAAACTGGAAAACTTTAGAAATATTACGCTGTGACGTCCTGTCGGTGAAATAGTCATCTGAGATGGAGCACAGCCTCAGAAGGGACAAGAATGGCGAAGAAAGTTTGTCATATCCTTTTCAAGGAAACCATCCTCGAATAAACAATAGGAACGAGATAGTTGTGTTATATACTACTAACACGCTTTGTTTTTTACTCTACACTGAGGTGACATAAGTCGTGGGATAGTGATATGTACATACACGGGTGGCAGTGGCATGGTATACACAAGGTATAAGAGGCAGTGCAACGGAGGAGGTGTCCTCTGTACTCAGGTTATTCATGTGAAAAGGTTTCCGGCGTGATTACAGTAGCACGACGGGAATTAATAGACGGAACGTGCAGTGGTAGTTGGAGCTATATCCACGGAACCTTCCATTTCTGAAATCGTTAAAGTGTTATATATTCGAGATCCACAGGGTCAAGAGAGTGCCCAAATACCAAATTTCGGGCATTACCTCTCACCACGGACAACGCAGTGGCCGGCGGCCTTTTCTTAAAGACGGAAAGCAGCGTCGTTTGCGTAGAGCTGTCGATCCTAACAGACAAGCAATACTGCGTGAAATAACCTGAGAAATCAATGTGGTACGTACGACGAACGTATCAATTAGGACAGTGCGAAGAAATTTGGCGTCAATGGGCTATAGCAGTATATGACTGACCCGAGTGCTTTTGCTAAAAGCACGACATGGCCTGCAGCACTTCTCCTGACCTAGTGACCATATCGGTTGGACCCCAGACGGCCGGAAAACAGTTGTCGTGCGTCCCGATTTTCTACATCTGCATGTACATTTATACTCCCCAAGCCACCCAACGGTGTGTGGCGGCTATTTTGTGTGGTAAGAGCTGATAGTAGGGTTCGAGTGTAGCGCAGACACCACGAGACCATGGACCCAAGTTGTCAACAAGGCACTGCGTAAACTGGCGCTGGCTCCATAATGGTGTGGGCCGTGTGTAAGTAGGCTGTATAGGTTTTTATGTTGGTAACGCCACGTAGCGCTCTGTATGAAAATCACTGACTGTGCTGTGTCCAGCCTGTGGCTGGTTTGCATTGTTGGAATATTTGCTATTGTAGTGTTGGGCAGCTGGATGTGAACAGCGCGTAGCGTTGCGCAGTTGGAGGTGAGCCGCCAGCAGTGGTGGATGTGGGGAGAGAGATGGCGGAGTTTTGAGAGCGGACGATATGGACGTGCGTCAGTCAGAAAGAGTAAATTTGTAATACTGGATGTCATGAACTGATATATATATATATATATATATATATATATATATATATATATATATATATATATATACACACACTCCTGGAAATGGAAAAAAGAACACATTGACACCGGTGTGTCAGACCCACCATACTTGCTCCGGACACTGCGAGAGGGCTGTACAAGCAATGATCACACGCACGGCACAGCGGACACACCAGGAACCGCGGTGTTGGCCGTCGAATGGCGCAAGCTGCGCAGCATTTGTGCACCGCCGCCGTCAGTGTCAGCCAGTTTGCCGTGGCATACGGAGCTCCATCGCAGTCTTTAACACTGGTAGCATGCCGCGACAGCGTGGACGTGAACCGTATGTGCAGTTGACGGACTTTGAGCGAGGGCGTATAATGGGCATGCGGGAGGCCGGGTGGACGTACCGCCGAATTGCTCAACACGTGGGGCGTGAGGTCTCCACAGTAAATCGATGTTCTCGCCAGTGGTCGGCGGAAGGTGCACGTGCCCGTCGACCTGGGACCGGACCGCAGCGACGCACGGATGCACGCCAAGACCGTAGGATCCTACGCAGTGCCGTAGGGGACCGCACCGCCACTTCCCAGCAAATTAGGGACACTGTTGCTCCTGGGGTATCGGCGAGGACCATTCGCAACCGTCTCCATGAAGGTGGGCTACGGTCCCGCACACCGTTAGGCCGTCTTCCGCTCACGCCGCAACTGCGTGCAGCCCGCCTCCAGTGGTGTCGCGACAGGCGTGAATGGAGGGACGAATGGAGACGTGTCGTCTTCAGCGATGAGAGTCGCTTCTGCCTTGGTGCCAATGATGGTCGTATGCGTGTTTGGCGCCGTGCAGGTGAGCGCCACAATCAGGACTGCATACGACCGAGGCACACAGGGCCAACACCCGGCATCATGGTGTGGGGAGCGATCTCCTACACTGGCCGTACACCACTGGTGATCGTCGAGGGGACACTGAATAGTGCACGGTACATCCAAACCGTCATCGAACCCATCGTTCTACCATTCCTAGACCGGCAAGGGAACCTGCTGTTCCAACAGGACAATACACGTCCGCATGTATCCTGTGCCACCCAACGTGCTCTAGAAGGTGTAAGTCAACTACCCTGGCCAGCAAGATCTCCGGATCTGTCCCCCATTGAGCATGTTTGGGACTGGATGAAGCGTCGTCTCACGCGGTCTGCACGTCCAGCACGAACGCTGGTCCAACTGAGACGCCAGGTGGAAATGGCATGGCAAGCCGTTCCACAGGACTACATCCAGCATCTCTACGATCGTCTCCATGGGAGAATAGCAGCCTGCATTGCTGCGAAAGGTGGATATACACTGTACTAGTGCCGACATTGTGCATGCTCTGTTGCCTGTGTCTATGTGCCTGTGGTTCTGTCAGTGTGATCATGTGATGTATCTGACCCCAGGAATGTGTCAATAAAGTTTCCCCTTCCTGGGACAATGAATTCACGGTGTTCTTATTTCAATTTCCAGGAGTGTATATATATATACTGCTGGCCACCGTAAATGCAACACCCTGAAGGAAGCATCCGAATCAAGTGAAATTTACACCATGGGTTTGCAGCGATGAGATATGCAACTGATTAGAACTTCAGCGCAGACGCACATCACGCGCGCCTGTGGCGCCACCTCATAGCGCCATTTAAGGCTTGGCGATTTCGACGAGTGTACGTTCGGCACGTGTGTTTACCTTGTGGTTGTTTCACAAGACGATCAGTTATGCCTCGCAGACAACAACGAACATCGTTTGATCAAGTATCCGAGTTCGACAGAGGAAGGATAGTGGCTTACCGAGATGTGGATTATAATACAGAGAAATCGCTAGTCGTGTTGGACGAAACCAAACAATTGTAATGCGGATATGTGACCGTTGGATGCAGGAGGGTACGACGGACCGACGTGGTCGATCGCATTCACCTCGGTGCACCACTGCACGTGCTGATAGGCAAATTGTGCGCATGGCAGTGACGGATCGCTCGGTGACATCCCGAACCATAGCACAGCACATTGCGTCTGTAACGCATCATCCAGTGTCTGCGCGTACCATTCGACGCCGTTTACAGCAGAGTGGTCTGTCCGCAAGACGTCCATTGCTTCGTCTACCATTGACGCAGAACCACAGACGTCTCCGTCGCCAATGGTGTGATGATAGACGGATGTGGACGGCAGAATGGAATGACGTTGTCTTTACTGACGAGGCACGCTTCTGTCTGCAGCACCACGATGGTCGGATTCGAGTGTGGAGACACCGTGGAGAGAGGATGCTGGACAGCTGCATTATGCACCGCCACACTGGTCTTGCACCGGGTATTATGGTATGGGGCGGTATTGGATATTACTCTCGCGCGCCTCTAGTACGAATTGCCGGTACTTTAAATAGCCGGCGCTACATATCCGAGGTGCTGAAGCCAGTTGTCCTTCCTTACCTTCAGGGCTCGGCCACAGCCATATTTCAACAGGATAACGCGCGACCACACGTGGCACGCATTGTCCAAAGGTTCTTCGTCAATAACCAGATTGAATTGCTTTCTTGGTGTTGCATTTACGGTGGCCAACAGTATACATACATACATATATATATATATATATATATATATATATATATATATATATATATATATATATATATTAGGACTTTTGAACACTATTAAGGTAAATACATTGTTTGTTCTCTATCACAAACTTTCATTTTCTAACTATGCCTATCAGTAGTTAGTGACTTCAGTATTTAGAATCTTTTATTTAGTTGACAGTATTGGCGCTCGCTGTATTGCAGTAGTTCGAGTAACTAAGATTTTTGTGAGGTAAGTGATTCATGAAAGGTATAGGTCATTGTTAGTCAGGGCCATTATTTTGTAGGGATTATTGAAAGTCAGATTGCGTTGCGCTAAAGAAATATTGTGTGTCAGTTTAGTGATGATCAGAATAAGTAAAGAGAAAAATGTCTGAGTTCGTTCAGTTTTGCTCAGCTGTTTGAAAAGCAAATAACGTAAGAGGTTTACCAGCACAGTCGATTCATAAATTTTCAAAATTGGTCGTTTCACATGTTTACGTGAACCGATAATTGACTGGAAATGGTTATGTTCGGGTTCTTGGACACCACTTGCAGCCATTCATGGACTTCATGTTTCCAAACAATAAGGGATTTTTTATCGATGACAATGCGCCATGTCGTCAGACCCCAGTTTTATTCGTGATTTGTTTGAGGAACAATCTGGATAATTCGAGCGAATGATTTAGTCACCCAGATCGCCCGACGTGAGTCCCGCCGAAAATTTATGGGACATAATGGAGCGGCCAGTTGGTACACAAAATCCCGCACCGGCAACACTTTCGAAGTTAAGGACGGCTATACGCGGAGCATCGATCAGTATTTCTGCAGGCCATTACCAACGACTTGTTGAGTCCATGCTGTGTAGAGCTGCTGACAAGATGTTATGAGGCATCCCATGAATTTTGTCGCCTCAGTGTATAATACTCACAACTTTCAGGATCATGCAGCGTTTATAATTATTTCTATCTTCACCAAAATCTCAGCGAGTAGCTCGGACTGACGTTAATTCTAAAGCCTCTGCCATTACCAACCATGTCATCATGTGCTCGCAGTGCTTCGAAATCTGTCTGCTAGGAGGAACTAAAATGTTTTAACCACGATATGCAACGATTGGTTGCATTTAGCACGCAACTTCGACAGAAACAAGAGTAACTTCAGGTGTGCACCAGGACAGCGTAATAGGTCCCCTGCTTTTTACGATTTACATAAACGACCTGGTTGATGGTATTGACAGCGGCCTTAGAATGCTTGCCGATGATGCTGTAGTGTACAGGAAAGTAGTATCACACGAAAGTTGTGAACAAATCAATCAGGATTTGCAGAAAATAAATCCGTGGTGTAATGACTGGCAGTTATCTCTCAATATTAGTAAGTGTAACCTACTGCGTATAACAAGGCGAAAATCCCCGTTAATGTATGAGTACAAAATAAATGATCGGTCTTTGGAAGTGGTAACATCAGTGAAGTACCTGGGTGTGACTATTCGAAATGATCTCCAATGGAATGATCAGATTACACAAGTAACGGGTAAGGCGAACTCTATATTGCGGTTTATTGGTTGAATCCTGAAGCGATACAGTCCTTCAAGAAAGGAAATAGCTTACAATACGTTAGTTCGTCCAGTCTTGGAGTATTGTTCGTCTGTATGGGACCCTTACCAGTTGGGTCTGATTCAAGAGACTGAGAAGGTCACAAGAAGAGCGGCAAGATCGTGACCGCTACAAATGGTTCAAATGGCTCTGAGCACTATGGGAGTTAACATCTGTGATCATCAGTCCCCTAGAACTTAGGACTACTTAAACCTAACTAACCTAAGAACATCACACACATCCATGCCCGAGGCAGGATTCGAACCTGCGACCGTAGCGGTCACGCGGTTCCAGACTGAAGCGCCTAGAACTGCACGGCCACACTGGCCGGCTGACTGCTACATTTAGCCATCGCGAGAGCGTTACAAATCTCATTGAAAGTTTGAAGTGGGACACACTTGCAGAAAGACGGCGCACTAAACAGATGGGGCTGCTCACTAAATTTGAGAGGTGGCATGAGCCCCCTCTCATATTTCTATCTTACGATTTTCGTCTCTAATTGCATGTGGTGAAAAGTCGCTATTCCTTCACACGCGGACTTCCCACGCAGCGTCTCTCGTCACCCGGGTGGTCCGGTGACAGGTGGTCTCTCTGATCTGGAGAGGGTTAAGCCGACGGGTGGGAGGAAGTCGAGTGAATGCTTTGCAGACGCCGACATTGTCAAAAGACATGCCCGGAGGGGTCTGAAGTAGTGGCTGGGCTAGAGGTTCCGTTACTTCGTAGAAACTTAGCGAAAACACTTTCTGGCGGGCTACCAGCGAGGTGTGGGAATGACTTGTGTACCCAGGCAGTTGTGGCGGGAAAATTCCCGCGCTTTCTGCAAAATAGTAACTGTGATTGGCTTGCTCGCGGCATAGCTCCGTGACGTAGTAAAATCAGCGCAGAAATTGGCGCCAAGAATCTCCATTGGTGGAATGGTAGTGCTCCGGCAATAGAGTGGAATTTTCCGCCGGTTTTCGAGTTGCTGATTGGAACGTTTAACCACGGCCACTGTCGTGGGGGCGGGAATGTTGTGTGTTCGGCCTGTACGGGTGCTCTAGGGAGTCGGCTCTCGCCTTTCGGTCGAAGCAACCAGCCATCACCTCCGGTACGCCAAATCGTGTTCTTGCAGTTAAGAAGACAGATTGGTAATGTATGTCCGCAGCACCGGCAGACATGGATTTTCCTAGGTGATAATCAGAGCTCGGCAGAGCGCGCCTGTTCGTCTTTTTCTAACTTTGTTCTGTCTTGGGTAGCAGCAATTAATGTTAGGTTGGCTATGTGTTTTCTCTTAAGATTTGAGTTGCAAGGAATTGGCTCCACATACCACTTCATCATAATCATCACAATCTAGTTTAGGGACAACTTCACATTCACAGCGTTTGTTTGAGTATCCAATTTGAGCCAATTTGATGTATTGTAAATGTTTCATGTGTTTTTGTTTATTATTTTGTGTTTAGTCTTAATAAATCATATTGTTATTTTGGACAGAACTTTCATTCTGTTAATCGGTAGAGCAACCCTATCATTCCTCACTATGTTAATGAAACCTTCGTTTATTTAACTTATTTATCAAATTAAATTATTGTAGGTGCCAAACTCTCTTCTACTCCACTGGCAGGGTTGATTAGAGTCAGTTTGCGTATTGTTTTTAATCCTTGTGCAACAGCAAAAGTCGGAGTTAGAATGTAGGGGGCTTAGAGCATCATTTACATATGTAGATTCTAGAAGAATTTAGTGTTAAATACACTGCTAGCCCCGGCACCTCGCAAATTCCGAAATCAAACCTTCACCGAGGATGTAGAGCATGTATTATTACCACCAACTTTCAAATCGCGTAATGATCATCATTCAAAGATAAGGGAAATAAGAGCTCGTACTGAGGCTTTCAGACAGTCGTTTTTCACTCGCGCGATCCGCGAATGGAACAGAGGGGGGAAATAGGACTTTGGCGCGAATTGTGCCCTCCGCGACACACCGCTTGGTGGCTAGCGGAGTATATATGTAGATGTATGTAGATATAGAACTATTAGAGAGGAGCCAGCAGCAGGTTTAACGATATCCCATTCAGTACTCATTTAGAATAACAACAAAACGTCGCTACAAAACTAATCATCATTACAGCCTTCGCGATACTGGAATAAACGTAGTATTCCATAATCGAGAAAGAAAACTGGCGTTCTACGGATCGGAGCGTGGAATGTCAGATCCCTTAATCGGGCAGGTAGGTTAGAAAATTTAAAAAGGGAAATGGATAGATTGAAGTTAGATATAGTGGGAATTAGTGAAGTTCGGTGGCAGGAGGAACAAGACTTCTGGTCAGGTGACTACAGGGTTATAAACACAAAATCAAATAGGGGTAATGCAGGAGTAGGTTTAATAATGAATAGGAAAGTAGGAATGCGGGTAAGCTACTACAAACAGCATAGTGAACGCATTATTGTGGCCAAGATAGATACGAAGCCCACACCTACTACAGTAGTACAAGTTTATATGCCAACTAGCTCTGCAGATGACGAAGAAATTGAAGAAATGTATGATGAAATAGAGGAAATTATTCAGATTGTGAAGGGAGACGAAAATTTAATAGTCATGGGTAACTGGAATTCGAGTGTAGGAAAAGGGAGAGAAGGAAACATAGTAGGTGAATATGGATTGGGGGACAGAAATGAAAGAGGAAGCCGCCTGGTAGAATTTTGCACAGAGCACAACATAATCATAACTAACACTTGGTTTAAGAATCATGAAAGAAGGTTGTATACATGGAAGAACCCTGGAGATACTAAAAGGTATCAGATAGATTATATAATGGTAAGACAGAGATTTAGGAACCAGGTTTTAAATTGTAAGACATTTCCAGGGGCAGATGTGGACTCTGACCACAATCTATTGGTTATGACCTGTAGATTAAAACTGAAGAAACTGCAAAAAGGTGGGAATTTAAGGAGATGGGACCTGGATAAACTAAAAGAACCAGAGGTTGTACAGAGATTCAGGGAGAGCATAAGGAAGCAATTGACAGGAATGGGGGAAATAAATACAGTAGAAGAAGAATGGGTAGCTTTGAGGGATGAAGTAGTGAAGGCAGCAGAGGATCAAGTAGGTAAAAAGACGAGGGCTAATACACTCCTGGAAATGGAAAAAAGAACACATTGACACCGGTGTGTCAGACCCACCATACTTGCTCCGGACACTGCGAGAGGGCTGTACAAGCAATGATCACACGCACGGCACAGCGGACACACCAGGAACCGCTGTGTTGGCCGTCGAATGGCGCTAGCTGCGCAGCATTTGTGCACCGCCGCCGTCAGTGTCAGCCAGTTTGCCGTGGCATACGGAGCTCCATCGCAGTCTTTAACACTGGTAGCATGCCGCGACAGCGTGGACGTGAACCGTATGTGCAGTTGACGGACTTTGAGCGAGGGCGTATAGTGGGCATGCGGGAGGCCGGGTGGACGTACCGCCGAATTGCTCAACACGTGGGGCGTGAGGTCTCCACAGTACATCGATGTTGTTTCCAGTGGTCGGCGGAAGGTGCACGTGCCCGTCGACCTGGGACCGGATCGCAGCGACGCAGGGATGCACGCCAAGACCGTAGGATCCTACGCAGTGCCGTAGGGGACCGCACCGCCACTTCCCAGCAAATTAGGGACACTGTTGCTCCTGGGGTATCGGCGAGGACCATTCGCAACCGTCTCCATGAAGCTGGGCTACGGTCCCGCACACCGTTAGGCCGTCTTCCGCTCACGCCCCAACATCGTGCAGCCCGCCTCCAGTGGTGTCGCGACAGGCGTGAATGGAGGGACGAATGGAGACGTGTCGTCTTCAGCGATGAGAGTCGCTTCTGCCTTGGTGCCAATGAAGGTCGTATGCGTGTTTGGCGCCGTGCAGGTGAGCGCCACAATCAGGACTGCATACGACCGAGGCACACAGGGCCAACACCCGGCATCATGGTGTGGGGAGCGATCTCCTACACTGGCCGTACACCACTGGTGATCGTCTAGGGGACACTGAATAGTGCACGGTACATCCAAACCGTCATCGAACCCATCGTTCTACCATTCCTAGACCGGCAAGGGAACTTGCTGTTCCAACAGGACAATGCACGTCCGCATGTATCCCGTGCCACCCAACGTGCTCTAGAAGGTGTAAGTCAACTACCCTGGCCAGCAAGATCTCCGGATCTGTCCCCCATTGAGCATGTTTGGGACTGGATGAAGCGTCGTCTCACGCGGTCTGCACGTCCAGCACGAGCGCTGGTCCAACTGAGGCGCCAGGTGGAAATGGCATGGCAAGCCGTTCCACAGGACTACATCCAGCATCTCTACGATCGTCTCCATGGGAGAATAGCAGCCTGCATTGCTGCGAAAGGTGGATATACACTGTACTAGTGCCGACATTGTGCATGCTCTGTTGCTTGTGTCTATGTGCATGTGGTTCTGTCAGTGTGATCATGTGATGTATCTGACCCCAGGAATGTGTCAATAAAGTTTCCCCTTCCTGGGACAATGAATTCACGGTGTTCTTATTTCAATTTCCAGGAGTGTAGAAATCTTTGGGTAACAGAAAAAATATTGAATTTAATTGATGAAAGGAGAAAATATAAAAATGCAGTAAGTGAAACAGGCAAAAAGGAATACAAACGCCTCAAAAATGAGATCGACAGGAAGTGCAAAATGGCTAAGCAGGGATGGCTAGAGGACAAATGTAAGGATGTAGAGGCCTATCTCACTAGGGGTAAGATAGATAACGCCTACAGGAAAATTAAAGAGACCTTTGGAGATAAGAGAACGACTTGTATGAATATCAAGAGCTCAGATGGAAACCCAGTTCTAAGCAAAGAAGGGAAAGCAGAAAGGTGGAAGGAGTATATAGAGGGTCTATACAAGGGCGATGTACTTGAGGACAATATTATGGAAATGGAAGAGGATGTAGATGAAGATGAAATGGGAGATATGATACTGCGTGAAGAGTTTGACAGAGCACTGAAAGACCTGAGTCGTAACAAGGCCCCCAGAGTAGACAATATTCCATTGGAACTACTGACGGCCGTGGGAGAGCCAGTCCTGACAAAACTCTACCATCTGGTGAGCAAGATGTATGAAACAGGCGAAATACCCTCAGACTTCAAGAAGAATATAATAATTCCAATCCCAAAGAAAGCAGGTGTTGACAGATGTGAAAATTACCGAACTATCAGCTTAATAAGTCACAGCTCTAAAATACTAACACGAATTCTTTACGGACGAATGGAAAAACTAGTAGAAGCCAACCTCGGGGAAGATCAGTTTGGATTCCGTAGAAACACTGGAACACGTGAGGCAATACTGACCTTACGACTTATCTTAGATGAAAGATTAAGGAAAGGCAAACCTACGTTTCTAGCATTTGTAGACTTAGAGAAAGATTTTGACAATGTTGACTGGAATACTCTCTTTCAAATTCTAAAGGTGGCAGGGGTAAAATACAGGGAGCGAAAGGCTATTTACAATTTGTACAGAAACCAGATGGCAGTTATAAGAGTTGAGGGACATGAAAGGGAAGCAGTGGTTGGGAAGGGAGTAAGACAGGGTTGTAGCCTCTCCCCGATGTTGTTCAATCTGTATATTGAGCAAGCAGTAAAGGAAACAAAAGTAAAATTCGGAGTAGGTATTAAAATTCATGGAGAAGAAATAAAAACTTTGAGGTTCGCCGATGACATTCTAATTCTGTCAGAGACAGCAAAGGACTTGGAAGAGCAGTTGAATGGAATGGACAGTGTCTTGAAAGGAGGATATAAGATGAACATCAACAAAAGCAAAACAAGGATAATGGAATGTAGTCTAATTAAGTCGAGTGATGCTGAGGGAACTAGATTAGGAAATGAGGCACTTAAAGTAGTAAAGGAGTTTTGCTATTTGGGGAGCAAAATAACTGATGATGGTCGAAGTAGAGAGGATATAAAATGTAGGCTGGCAATGGCAAGGAAAGCGTTTCTGAAGAAGAGAAATTTGTTAACATCCAGTATTGATTTAAGTGTTAGGAAGTCATTTCTGAAAGTATTCGTATGGAGTGTAGCCATGTATGGCAGTGAAACATGGACGATAAATAGTTTGGACAAGAAGAGAATAGAAGCTTTCGAAATGTGGTGCTACAGAAGAATGCTGAAGATTAGATGGGTAGATCACATAACTAATGAGGAAGTATTGAATAGGATTGGGGAGAAGAGAAGTTTGTGGCACAACTTGACCAGAAGAAGGGATCGGTTGGTAGGACATGTTCTGAGGCATCAAGTGATCACCAATTTAGTATTGGAGGGCAGCGTGGAGGGTAAAAATCGTAGAGCGAGACCAAGAGATGAATACACTAAGCAGATTCAGAAGGATGTAGGTTGCAGTAGGTACTGGGAGATGAAAAAGCTTGCACTGGATAGAGTAGCATGGAGAGCTGCATCAAACCAGTCTCAGGACTGAAGACCACAACAACAAACAACATTCCATAATCGTTCAAATGCAAGGCAACAGCAAATAGCTTCCACTACCTCTGTGGCCACGATATAAATGTGAGATTCCTGCGCTTTGGTACGCGTTTGCAGGAGTACAGATTTACTGACAGTTATTCGGGATCGATTGCGTTTTTCTTGTTTTGTGCACGTGCTGATGCCGTTGGAGTCGAGGGTGGTAGAGCATTCTTGTGTATGAAGAAAAGATTATTCGTTAGTTTCATTCTGTACTCGCATACTAATATAGGCTAAGCTTACATAAGCCTTGTGCACGAGGTGTATAAACGACTGATACGACACCGTCTTAGACGAATAGCAGCACCAGTGGGCTACACAATGACGCGATCACCGTCCTCTTCTTTCACGGATAAACTTTCGTGGCCGGTATACCTTCCTGAAGCTCCTTCCTGGTTGTTACATCGCATTCTTTTTCTTTCCGTTTGCTTGGCCACCCCTCTGGACCGGCCCGTTTTGTATAGGAGCCAAAGCGACTCCACCTACGAAACGTGTATTTTATTTTCTCCCTGAAACTACTTGTCGTTGTTAAGAATGAGGCGAGGCGTATTTAAATGAGCGCGGCCTCGGCCGCGGCCAGGTATTGTGGCGCGGTGGCGCTGCCGGCGGTTCTCACCTGGCGGTAATCGGAGAGGACATCTCTCCGCGGGGCGGATGGTCCCCCGCTGCCCGCCAGACATCTTCATCAGCCGGCGCAGCGGCAGCGGTTATACTCCCGCCTGCTCGTCACTGCAGCCATCTCTCACTCCACCCGCCGCCCCCGCGCTATCGCGTAACGAGGAAACAAGCCTGGAAACGTGTGCGCCGCCCACGAGCGACTGTCTGCTGTCTGCTGTCAGGCTGTGGAGCACCCTACCCACCGGCCGGCAGTAGGGGCCTCCTCAGCGTTCTGGCCACTACACTGCTGGCTGTTAAAATTGCAACACAAAAGTAGTAAAAAAACTTTACGTACTGTCTGTACATAGTGTCTCCCATTTCCATTAGGACTACTTGTCTGAAATTTCAAACTGCAATGCTATCTCGTGGCTAGCTGCGGCGTTACGATCCTTGAGGTTTCAAAAACAGCTGTGTAGGAAGTCAAAGCTGCAGCAGGCATTCTGGCCGTGAATGAAAAATTGCAGCGGAGCAGTGAGGCGACATCAAGTTTCCCGAGTCCTACAGCGTTTGTGGGCAAGAATGCGTCGAATCCAACCCGAATACCGAGAGGGAGGTTCCTGGTTGCTCCTCCATGACGACACCACAGCCCACAAAGCGAAGGTTGTCTCCAAGTTTTTGGCCAGCAAATGGATCACACTCCCGGATCACCCACCGTATCCGCCGGATTTGGCCCCAACCGACTTCTTGTTGTTCCCCAAATTGAAGTTGACAATGGAAGGACACCGTCATGACATAGTTAAGGACATCCAAGAAAGGCTGGCCTCTGTGGCCGATCGGTTCTAGGCGCTTCAGTCTGGAACCGCGCTGCTGCTGCGGTCGCAGGTTCGAATCCTGCCTAGAGCATGGATGTGTGTGATGTCCTTAGGTTAGTTAGGTTTAAGTAGTCCTAAGTCTAGGGGACTAATGACCTCAGATGTTAAGTCCCATAGTGCTCAGAGCCGTTTTTGAACATCCAAGAAAACTGTACTGCAGTACAAAATGCAACTCCAGAAAAGGTCTACAGTGATTGTTTCAAGGCACTTTAAAACGGTTTGAGCTGTGTTTTTGTTCAGGGGCAGACTGTTTTGAACAAATAAAGTGATTGAACACAATCTATGACTTTTATTTTTCATAACCTTAGTCCTAATGGAACTGGGACACACATTAAAGCGACCACCTGTCAAAAGCCTGAATGACCAACTTTTGTAGCATGGACCACTGCAAGAGATACAGCAGGAGAGTAAGTTAGATTCTGGAAGCTACCAGCGGGCTTGTGGAGCGTCACTGACTCCAATGCTGTGGCCAGTTGCTTTACGTTTCGCAGTTGAGGATTCATGGCACAAGGGCCCAATCGGGGTGGTCCCACAGATTCTCGAATGGGTTTAAATCTGAGGAGTGTGGCGGCCATGGAAGTATGGTACACCCATCCTGATGCTCTTCAAACCGTGCCCGTATGGAGCGAAAGGTGTGACATGTTGACTTGTCCTGCTGGTAGATGCCATCATGCTGAGGAAAAAACGAACTGCATGTACAGGTAGACACAGTCCCCAAGGACAGATGAACAACTGTGCCTTCTAGAACGGCGAGATCACTTAGTGAACGCATCGAAAACATACCCCAGATTATAACGCTCCCTCCTCACGCTTCTATCTTTGCTTCCAGACGTTTCACGCCGTAGACACCAACGGCCATCTGTCCGATGGAGCATAAAACGTGATCTGAAAACGTCTCCTTTCGCCACTCCGTGGACGTCCAGTGCAAATTGCAGCCGTCATCACTTACGAACAGCACTCAGCAACGGAACATGAACCAAATGATGCACGCTGCAGAGGCCCATACATACCAATGTTCGCTGAACAGTCCTTGAGGAGACAGTGTTGGTAGTCCGTTGCTTCATCTGAGAGGTCAGTTGGCCATAAGTTGCACTTATATTAGCCCGAAGACATCTCCGCAGTCGTCGTTCACCCCTGTCGTCTATTGGCCGTGGTTTACCACAGCCGCTTCAATTCCGCTTTTGGAAAGTGCTATTTTGCCACGTACGGTATACTTCAACCACAGCAGTACATGAACAGTTTAATAACTTTGTATTTCAGAAGTGTCTCCACCTGTGGCCCGTAAGGCAGTGATCGTGCCTTGCTGGGTATCGGTCTGAACCGAACTTGGACGACATGCGTGGGTGAATAATTCTATGCTGTTTCATCTCTATGCCAGAGTACATTATTAGTAATGGTTGGTGAGTGGTGGAGTGCCAGTGTCTCAGCAGCCAGTGATCAGATGTTTTCATTAGGTCAGAGATCTGGAGAACTACTGGACGGGACAACAGTCCAACATTGTGTGTATATAGGTAGGGCCGGACAGCAAGGAAAACGTGCGGTCTTGCGTTGTTTTGTCAAAAGATGACATCGCGGATAGGGAGCACCCACTGACCATAACACATCAGAAATCTGGCGCCTGCTGTCCAAATTACTGGCTATGCCAACCGGAAGTAATCGTGTTGTGTACTCAATGGCACCCCTTACCATCGTAAGAGGTGCTGGGAGACGTAAGACGATAGTGGAGCTGATCTGGCGACGTTCATGCTCCTTGGCACTTTCACACACAAACACCTCCATCGTGTTGCTGTAGTCAGGACTGGGACTCACGTGGCCGTACCATTTTACACTACTTCTTAGTATTACCCCTAAATATACCGAATGTTCGAGACAGTAGTTGCGTGGTCAGTGTAACAGACTGCTAACCGAGAGGACCCAGGTTCGATTTCCGGCTGGGTTGGGAATTTTCTCCGCTCAGCGACAGGGTGTTGTGTGGTCCTTATCTTCGTATCGTCGTAACCGACACGAAAATCGCCTGCGTGGTACCACAGGCCGAGTCTAAGCCTATCTAATTTCGTATCATGGTACGGCTTGACAGTAATGAATGTTGTGGATTGCCGGACCACACTATCGTATGTACTTTCCACTGTTGAGATGGCTGTGTGGGTACTCCCCGAAAGCCGGGAATAGAAAACGTAACACCAATAAATAATTAATGTAGAGTAATGAAATTTTCAGGAAGATATTTGTCTAGGTAAGATATTCAAGCGATTAACGTTGGAAGATTACAGGTTAATGTAAGCGTGAGATAAGCCATTGTAAATGTGAAATACTGGTACATTACTAATCGACGTAACCGCCAGGATGTTGATTGCAAACACGCTAACGTACATGCATTGTGTTGTACAGGTACCGCATGTCAGTTTGTGGAATGAAGTTCCATACCTGTTGCGCTTGGTCCGTCAATACCGGGACAGTTATTAGCGTTTGTGGATGACGCTGGACTTGTCGTCCGATAATGTCCTATTCTGCTCCATTGGAGACAGATCTGGTGACCGGGCAGGCCAAAGCAACATGTCGACAATCTGTAGAGCATGTTGGGTTACAACAGCGGTTGTGGACGGGCGTTATCCTGTTGAAAATACCCGTTGGAATCCTGTTAATGAATGGCATGCTGAATCACAAGCCAGCGTACAAATCTGCAGTGACAGTGCGCGGTGTAACCACGAGAGTGCCTCACTGTCATACGAAAATACACCCCCGACTATAACTCCATGTGTAAGTTCAGTGTGTCTAGCACATTGACACACTGGTTGCAGGCCCTGAACAGGCTTCCTTCTAACGAAAAGAAAGTCGTCAGTGGCACCGATGCAGGACCAGCTTTTATCATAAAGCACAACACTGCTACCTAGGCAACAAAA
Source organism: Schistocerca piceifrons (assembly GCF_021461385.2). Taxonomy (NCBI): domain Eukaryota; kingdom Metazoa; phylum Arthropoda; class Insecta; order Orthoptera; family Acrididae; genus Schistocerca; species Schistocerca piceifrons. The sequence goes on along the minus strand of NC_060140.1, from coordinate 910,833,040 downwards.
TAACTCATGACGGGAAGTGCAAGGAGGACATAAAAAGCAGACTAGCTCTGGCGAAAAGGGCATTCCTGGCCAAGATGCCCTAGTATGAAACGTAGAGCTTAAGTTGTGCGGTAGTGAAACATGGACTGTGGGAAAAACCGGAAGTGAAGAGAATCGAAGCATTTGAGCTGCGGTGCTACAGTAGAACGTTGAAAATTAGATGAACTAGTAAGATAAGGTATGGGGAGGTACCGAGCGAGGTAACGCAGTGGCTAGCACACTGGACTTGCATTCTGGAGGACGACTGTCGAAACCCTTGTGCGGCCATCCTGATTTAGGTTTTCCGTGATTTCCCTAAATCGCTTCAGGCAAATGTCGGGTGGGTTGCTTTGAAAGAGAACGGCCGACTTCCTTCCTTAGCCTTCCCTAATCCGATGGGACCGATGACCTCACTGTTTGGTCCCATCCCCCAAATTAACCAACCAACCAATGATGCGGCTCTCCGCAGAGTCGGCAAGGAAAACACTGACAACGAGAAGGGACGGAATGGTAGGGCATCCGTTCAGACATCAAGGAATAACTTCCATGGTATTAAAGGGAGATTGAGAGGGTAAAAACTATAGAGGAAGACAGGGGATTGGAATACATATAGCAAATAATTGAATAATTGAGGACGTAGGTTGCAAGCGCTTCTCTGAGATGAAGAATTCGGCACAGGAGAAGAATTCGCGGAGGGCCGTTTCAGACGAATCGGAAGAGTGATGACTAAAAAAAAAACTGTCCGAGACCTTGCAGTGTCCTCCGGTCTCTTCCAGGCAAAGAACATTTCGTGATGTTCAAGCCAAGTGTTAATATTGATGAAATTATACTCTTCAAAATTCGATCAGGTGACTTGCTCTTTTATTCCTTTCCTTCAGTCTACGTTATTCTACAACTGCTCTTTCTCGCCCTTTTCCTACTATCGGACTTCAATTTCTCATCAGAGTAAAATTTTCGTCTCCCTTATCCATCTAAATAATTTCTTTTATGTCATCACACATTGTTTCAATTTCTTCATTATCAGCGTAGCAAGTAGGTACGTAGTAAACTTGTACTACTGTTGTGAGCGTAGACTTCGCGATGCGTTCACTATGCTGTTCATAACAACCGACCCACATTCCTGTTTTCTTATTCATTATTAGTCCTACTACAGCATTAGCTCTATCTGATTTTGTATTTATAGTCGACTAAAGTGCTGTTTGTCCTGCCATTGCACTTCTCAAATTCTTACTACATCCAACTTAAACTTCCATCTCTCTTTACAAATTCTCTTATTTACCCTACGGTCGCAGGTTCGAATCCTGCCTCAGGCATGGATGTGTGTGATGTCCTTAGTTTAGTTAGGTTTAAGTGGTTCTAAGTTCTAGGGGACTGATGACCACAGCAGTTAAGTCCCATAGTGCTCAGAGTCATTTGAACCATTTGAACTTTTGTGAATGTCAGAATTCTATGTATTTCTAGAAATATTCCACTTAACCGCATTCTACATCTACATCTACATTTATACTCCGCAAGCCACCCAACGGTGTGTGGCGGAGGGCACTTTACGTGCCACTGTCATTACCTCCCTTTCCTGTTCCAAGGGGTATGAAAGTGGCTTTAGTAAATACTACACTGTATCGTTGTCAGGTTTTTCATGGGAAGTTATACCCTTTCCTTGTCGTGGCGGCGGCTTCGGCGGTGATTTACAATCCATAGGATGTGAATCTATACAGAACATTTGAACCATTTTGAACTTATTTGCCCGATTAACATATCTAACATTTCACGCTTTGACCCAGGGAAAGCCAGAATTGTTTTTCAGGACGATAACATTGTCTTAGGTAGTTCTGTCTGGAGATCTGATTAGGACGAAACTTTATCTCAGGAATATTCTGTCTTCGAGGGTGCTATTATCTCATACAGTGAGCTGCATGTCCTCGGGAAAAATGATAGCCGTAGTTTTACCTTGCTGTCAGTTGTTTGCAGTACCAACATAGCAAGACCACGGTGCCTAATGTTACAAAGGCTGATCCGCCAATCACCAGACTGTTGTTCCTGCCACAAGTAAAACAGATGCTGCTCCTCTTCCGGAACAACGGGCTAGTCTGGTCTCAGCTCAAATACTCCTCCATTATGACTACATTTACAGTTTCGTTACCTGTATCGTTAAGGCACGCAAGCCATCCCACCTCGGAAAGGTCCATAGTCTTTTTTGTGAAACGCTTGTTTTCAAGTATAGTTGAAATAGTAGTGAAACATCCCCTTAGAAAAATTATAAATGACTGTGCTTAAACTGACACACAATATTTTTAGCGCAGCGGAATCTGACTTTCAAAAATCCCTACAAAAGAGTGGCCCTGACTAACAATAACCTATACCTTTCATGAATCACTTACCTCACAAAAATCTTCGTTACTCGAACTGCTGCAATACAGCGAGCGCCACTACTGCCAGCTAAATAAAAGATTCAAACTACTGAAGGCACTAACTGCTGATAGGCATAGTTAGCAAATGAAAGATTTTGATAGAGAACAAACAATGTATTTACCTTAATAGTGTTCAAAAGTCTGTTCATGACATCCAGTCTTACAAATTTACTGCCTCTGACGGACACACGTCCAGATCATCCGCTCTCAAAACTCCGCCATCTCTCTCCCCCCATCCACCACTGCTGGCGGCTCACCTCCAACTGCGCAACGCTACGCGCTGTTAACAGCCACCTGCCCAACACTACAATAGCAAATTCCAACAATGCCGACCAGCCTCAGACTGCGCACAGCACAGTCAGTGATTTTTATACAGGGCGCTACGTGGCGTTACCAACATAAAAACCTAAACACCCTACTAACAGTAGGAATAAAATGATGTGTTCATTAATGTTAACGCTAATCAGGTGTACACATGTTGTAAAACGTCTCGTTCCACATCATTTCGATAAAGGGATCATTCAAATTATCTGTGGAACTACCGATCAACTATGGACGGTTCACAAAACTCTTAAAAATATTATTGAATAAAATGTGTATGCTTTAGATTATCAAGTTAGGAGTCATTCTAGATTAATGTGCGAACAAATCACAACTTGGCCATTATACAGCATTTATCATGATGACTGATTTCAGCAAACAACTTTGCCATCATCAGGTCTGCAAAGCGTAGATCAACACATTCAAGCACAATGGGATCCGATTGAAAGGGGCCATAATACAGTTTAACATAAACAAGAACTATATCATAGGATATAACATAACTTCTGCAGTCGTTTCACTAAATCTTGACCATTAAATTGTTGCTGTACTTGTAATGACGTGTTTGTCGTAGTTATGAGTGGAAGACCTAATGTTCCTTTTGTAGTTCCTTCGTGTTCTCTTAACTACGCCGAGGCACCTATTAACAGTGTACGGTTGTCGAGGCTTTATGCTGCCTGCATAATATGACATGTATATTTTTATTTTTATTGTACTTGTTTTTGTAATATGTCATATGAATGGTTTCACTACTAGTGTATTAAATGATATTTTGAATGTACAGTGCTTCCTGTTATGTTTTTTAAGATGATTTTAAATTGTATATAAATATAAATCAATTTAAAATTTCTATAACAAAATACTTGTAACGTACTTTGATTTGGATTTTTTATTGTAAGTCTACAGTGTAATATTATTGGATCTTTGGTTTGCCTTTATACTTTACATGACACGACGTATTTTTGTTTACAACTAATACTGCAGTGCCGCCTGGTGGCTTCTTCTAACGTCTGTGATGTTTACTTGAGAATCTCAGTCTTTAATTTTGCTGAAGTGCGAACGTGAGCTTCTATAATCAGTGCAATATGTACTTTGTTAAATGTAATAGTTATTTTATGCTTCACTTGCTGTCATGCTATTGTTATCGTATCGTTTTATGATATAACACGGTTGTGCTCTTGTTTGCGTGACGTCACGCGTCTTGTATTGTGATTGGCTCATAGAAGAGGGCGGATCAGGCACTATGTTGGCGTGAAAATTTGTGAGGCCAGTCTACCGTATTTGGTGCTTTTCGTATATATACTTGGGTTGTACCACAATTTTCAATGTAACTCATGGGAGCAGATTAAACATTCGTGTTGAAAATTATCGAGAAATCTGCGATGGCGGATCTAATTGTTACCAGAATAGAGTTTGTTCATAGCGGAATATTTTCACCTGAATTCATATATAAGGCATTAGCATTTTACACGGGAAATGAACGGTCTTTTAAGGCTAAACGCGAACATCAGCCTTGAGAAAAAAAAAATCAATATAAAATTTCAGTATTAATTAACTCCAGCCTCTGACTGACGACATTTTTACATGGGAACGAGGAAAATGCCAAATTGATCGATATTTAGAGAAAACCGCTGATTTCGCGTAATCGTTTATACAAAATTTTCGTGTCCCTAGGCCGAGCGATTCTAGGCGCTTCAGTTTGGAACCTCGCGACCGCTACGGTCGCAGGTTCGAATCCTGCCTCGGACATGGACGTGTGTGATGTCCTTAGGTTAGTTAGGTTTAAAATGTTCAAAGTTCTAGGGGACTGATGACCTCAGAAGTTAAGTCCCATAGTGTTCAGAGCCATTTTCATGTTGCTACCTATGACATGTGAGAAACAAATGAACACGGACTACAAAAAGGCAGAAAGAAATTGAGCAGAGTAATGGTAACAATTTCTCTTCCATAGTGTTGGACGTCTACAGATAGCACATTACACTTTACCGAACAAGCAAGAGGACGTTCGTACAAGCGTTGCCAGCGTCTAGAGGATAAAAAGAAAATATGGGTGGTAAGAGCGGTGTGGGGGAGGACCGCAGCGCATTGTGTTGTCGAGGCAGCCAGTGGGTCACGTCGACGGGCGGTCGTGACTTCGCCGAAGTTTTCGCTCGTAAACGCGACTGCCGTGGGGGTGGCGGGCCTGTTTACATATTTATAGCGGCCGCATTTGAGAGGTGTCCGATTTCCCATTTCGCGTCGTTACGGCCTCAGAAAATGGATCGCCGCGTTTGACTCTGTATCCCTGGCATTATCGCTGCGGGTGGGGCGACCACAGCGCTGGTGTGCGCCACAGACCAGGAAGGCACACCTGATCTCTCCCAGGGCCCATTTGTTTCTCGAGTCAGTAAAGGGAGATTCAGCGCCGTCTCATACGTTTTTGCTCGTAACGCCTCCCTCCTTTTGTTCTCATTTCAAGTTGAAAAGAGTCTACTGCGGTACACTTATATATGTTGTTGTTGTTGTGGTCTTCAGTCCTGAGACTGGTTTGATGCAGCTCTCCATGATACTCTATCCCGTGCAAGCTTCTTCATCTCCCAGTACCTACTGCAACCTACATCCTTCTGAATCTGTTTAGTGTATTCATCTCTTGGTCTCCCTCTACGATTTTTACCCTCCACGCAGCCCTCCAATGCTAAATTTGTGATCCCTTGATGCCTCAAAACATGTCACACCGACCGATCCCTTCTTCTAGTCAAGTTGTGCCACAAACTTCTCTTCTCCCCAATCCTATTCAATACCTCCTCATTAGTTACGTGATCTACCCACCTTATCTTCAGCATTCTTCTGTAGCACCACATTTCGAAAGCTTCTATTCTCTTCTTGTCCAAACTAGTTATCGTCCATGTTTCACTTCCATACATGGCTACACTCCATACAGATACTTTCAGAAACGACTTCCTGACACTTATCTCTATACTCGATGTTAACAAATTTCTCTTCTTGAGAAACGCTTTCCTTGCCATTGCCGGTCTACATTTTATATCCTCTCTACCATCATCAGTTATTTTACTCCCTAAATAGCAAAACTCCTTTACTACTTTAAGTGTCTCATTTCCTAATCTAATTCCCTCAGCATCACCCGACTTAATTTGACTACATTCCATTATCCTCGTTTTGCTTTTGTTGATGTTCATCTTATATCCTCCTTTCAAGACACTGTCCATTCCGTTCAACTGCTCTTCGAAGTCCTTTGCTGTCTCTGACAGAATTACAATGTCATCGGCGAACCTCAAAGTTTTTACTTCTTCTCCATGAATTTTAATACCTACTCCGAATTTTTCTTTTGTTACCTTTACTGCTTGCTCAATATACAGATTGAATAACATCGGGGAGAGGCTACAACCCTGTCTCACTCCTTTCCCAACCACTGCTTCCCTTTCATGCCCCTCGACTCTTATCACTGCCATCTGGTTTCTGTACAAATTGTAAATAGCCTTTCGCTCCCTGTATTTTACCCCTGCCACCTTCAGAATTTGAAAGAGAGTATTCCAGTTAACATTGTCAAAAGCTTTCTCTAAGTCTACAAATGCTAGAAACGTAGGTTTGCCTTTTCTTAATCTTTTTTCTAAGATAAGTCATAAGGTTAGTATTGCCTCACGTGTTCCAACATTTCTACGGAATCCAAACTGATCTTCCCCGCGGTCCGCTTCTACCAGTTTTTCCATTCGTCTGTAAAGAATTCGCGTTAGTATTTTGCAGCTGTGACTTATTAAACTGATAGTTCGGTAATTTTCACATCTGTCAACACCTGCTTTCTTTGGGATTGGAATTATTATATTCTTCTTGAAGTCTGAGGGTATTTCGCCTGTCTCATACATCGTGCTCACCAGATGGTAGAGTTTTGTCATGACAGGCTCTCCCGAGGCCATCAGTAGTTCTAATGGAATGTTGTCTACTCCCGGGGCCTTGTTTCGACTCAGGTCTTTCAGTGCTCTGTCAAACTCTTCACGCAGTATCTTATCTCCCACTTCGTCTTCATCTACATCCTCTTCCATTTCCATAATATTGTCCTGAAGTACATCGCCCTTGTATAAACCCTCTATATACTCCTTCCACTTTTCTGCCTTCCCTTGTTTGCTTAGAACTGGGTATCCATCTGAGTTCTTGATATTCATACAAGTGGTTCTCTTCTCTCCAAAGGTCTCTTTAATTTTCCGGTAGGCAGTATCTATCTTACCCCTAGTCAGACAAGCCTCTACATCCTTACATTTGTCCTCTAGCCATCCCTGCTTAGCCATTTTGCACTTCCTGTCGATATCATTTTTGAGACGTTTGTAATCCTTTTTGCCTACTTCATTTACTGCATTTTTATATTTTCTCCTTTCATCAATTAAATTCAATATTTCTTCTGTTACCCAAGGATTTCTATTAGTCCTCGTCTGCTGCCTTCACTACTTCATCCCTCAGAGCTACCCATTCTTCTTCTACTGTATTTCTTTCCCCCATTCTTGTCAATTGTTCCCTTATGCTCTCCCTGAAACTCTCTACAACCTCTGCTTCTTTCAGTTTATCCAGGTCCCATCTCCTTAAATTCCCACCTTTTTGCAGTTTCTTCAGTTTCAATCTGCAGTTCATAACCAATAGATTGTGGTCAGAATCCACATCTGCCCCAGGAAATGTCTTACAATTTAAAACCTGGTTCCTAAATCTCGGTCTTACCATTATGTAATCTATCTGATACCTTTTAGTATCTCCAGGATTCTTCCAGGTATACAACCTTCTTTTATGATTCTTGAACCAAGTGTTAGCTATGATTAAGTTATGCTCTGTGCAAAATTCTACAAGGCGGCTTCCTCTTTCATTCCTTCCCCCCAATCCATATTCACCTACTATATTTCCTTCTCTCCCTTTTCCTACTGACGAATTCCAGTCACCCATGACTATTAAATTTTCGTCTCCCTTCACTACCTGAATAATTTCTTTTATCTCGTCATACATTTCATCAATTTCTTCATCATCTGCAGAGCTAGTTGGCATATAAACTTGTACTACTGTAGTAGGCATGGGCTTTGTGTCTATCTTGGCCACAATAATGCGTTCACTATGCTGTTTGTAGTAGCTAACCCGCACTCCTATTTTTTTATTCATTACTAAACCTACTCCTGCATTACCCCTATTTGATTTTGTATTTATAACCCTGTAATCACCTGACCAAAAGTCTTGTTCCTCCTGCCACCGAACTTCACTAATTCCCACTATATCTAACTTTAACCTATCCATTTCCCTTTTTAAATTTTCTAACCTACCTGCCCGATTAAGGGATCTGACATTCCACGCTCCGATCCGTAGAACAGCAGTTTTCTTTCTCCTGATAACGACGTCCTCCTGAGTAGTCCCCACCCGGAGATCCGAATGGGGGACTATTTTACCTCCGGAATATTTTACCCAAGAGGACGCCATCATCATTTAATCATACAGTAAAGCTGCATGTCCTCGGGAAAAATTACGACTGTAGTTTCCCCTTGGTTTCAGCCGTTCGCAGTACCAGCACAGCAAGGCCGTTTTGGTTAATGTTACAAGGCCAGATCAGTCAATGATCCAGACTGTTGCCCCTGCAACTACTGAAAAGGCTGCTGCCCCTCTTCAGGAACCACATGTTTGTCTGGCCTCTCAACAGATACCCCTCCGTTGTGGTTGCACCTACGGTACGGCCATCTGTATCGCTGAGGCATGCAAGCCTCCCCACCAACGGCAAGGTCCATGGTTCATGGGGGGAACACTTATATGAGGCACCTGAATATTGTAATGATACTAATGTAAACTAAAATGAATCTATTATATTGTAAACGATGTATGTCTCTGATGTGCTCTATAAAGCAAGTCTCTGGCTTTGCACGACCGCAAAGCCAAAGATACTGCTTCTGGTCTGGGTGTTGGGATAAGAGAGCGAAAGAGGATGCAATAGGCAGTTTTTGTGGTGTGGTCTGTAAAGCCACCAAGTGTAGGTTTGTAATGTAGGAATTTTCTCGTACCAATATTTGTGTTGTACCGCACCTAAAATAGGTAGTTAAAAACGATGAGGGATTTTATAATGCAGTGTAAAGTGAAATGTAAATTTAATTGTGACAGGAAAGGATTACTGTATTGAAGTTACAAAAAAGCTTTACGAGTTCGTGTATTATTCGAAATACACTACTGGCCATTAAAATTGCTACACCACGAAGATGACGTGCTACAGACGCGAAATTTAATCGACAGGAAGAAGATGCTGTGATATGCAAATGATTAGCTTTTCAGAGCATTCACACAAGGTTGGCGCCAGTGGCGACACCTAAAACGTGCTGACATGAGGAAAGTTTCCAACCGATTTCTCATAAACAAACAGCAGTTGACCGGCGTTGCCTGGTGAAACGATGTTATGATGCCTCGTGTAAGGAGGAGAAATGCGTACCATCGCGTTTCCGACTTTGATAAAGGTCGGATTGTACTCTATTCCGATTGCGGTTTATCGTATCGCAACATTGCTGCTCGCGTTGGTCGAGATCCAATGACTGTTAGCAGAGTATGGAATCGGTGGGTTCAGGAGGGTAATGCGGAACGCCGTGCTGGATTCCAACGGCCTCGTATCGCTAGCAGTCGAGATGACAGGCATCTTATCCGCATGGCTGTAACGGATCGTGCAGCCACGTCTCGATCCCTGAGTCAAGAGAGGGGGATGTTTGCAAGACAACAACCATCTGCACGAACAGTTGGACGACGTTTGCAGCAGCATGGACTGTCAGCTCTGAGACCATGGCTGCTGTTACCCTTGACGCTGCATCACAGACAGGAGCGCCTGCGATGGTGTACTCAACGACGAACCTGGGTGCACGAATAGCAAAACGTCATTTTTTCGGATGAATCCAGGTTCTGTTTACAGCATCATGATGGTCGCATCCGTGTTTGGCGACATCGCGGTGAACGCACACTGGAAGTGTGTATTAGTCATCGCCATACTGGCGTATCACCCGGCGTGATGGTATGGGGTGCCATTCGTTACACGTCTCGGTCACCTCTTGTTCGCATCGACGGCACTTTGAACAGTGGACGTTACATTTCAGATGTATTACGACCCGTGACTCTACCCTTCATTCGATCCCTGCGAAACCCTACATTTCAGCAGGATAATGCACGACCGCATGTTGCAGGTCCTGTACGGGCCTTTCTAGATACAGAAAGTGTTCGACTGCTGCCCTGGCCAGCACATTCTCCAGATCTCTCACCAATTGAAAACGTCTGGTCAATGGTGGCCGAGCAACTGGCTCGTCACAATACACCAGTCACTACTCTTGATGAACTGTGGTATCGTGTTGAAGCTGGATGGGCAGCTGTACCTGTACACACCATCCAAGCTCTGTTTGACTCAATGCCCAGGCGTATCAAGGCCATTATTACGGCCAGAGGTGGTTGTTCTGGGTACTGGTTTCTCAGGATCTATGTACCCAAATTGCCGGAAAGTGTAATCACATGTCAGTTCTTGTATAATATATTCGTTCAATGAATACCCGTTTATCATTTACATTTCTTCTTGGTGTAGCAATTTTAATTGCCAGTAGTGTATAAATGTGAAAGCAGAAGTCTTCTCGCAGTTATGATACAGAAGTTAATTTTTTATTACTTTCCTTTTGTTAGGGCGTTAGTGTAAATGAGTAGCCTCATAATCGGTAACAGCGAATTCTATGTAGTGTAACCCCAGATGTATAGGCTAGATAGATATTTCCCTTTTGTAATGTTTCTAAGATTTTTTAACACAGTTTGTACGTAATTTGATGATTTGTCTTTAAGATTTTTAGTGGTTTAGATAATACTTGCTGTACACATCTCAATGTTTGTGACTACGTTAGCAAGGAAAGGTTTTCATTAGTAAAAAAGATGTACTTTTTCTGAGTAACGCAATTTCAGTTGTCAGATGTTTTGAAAAGCCAAACTTAACTTCGAATACAACTTCACTATTGAAAAAGTTAGTAATTCACCCAAAGCACTACCGCCTCCTTGTCCAGGTCATATGTTTTTTAAAGACACTGAATTTTTCTTAAATGTTTTCATCTATCAGCCAAAAGAATTTAGTTTATATTTCAAAGTATTACGGCCACCATTGCACATCGCTGACCCTGTAGCTAGTGTATTTTATTCTCATTGACAGAATCTTCCGTCGGTTCTTGGTAGAACAACATTATAATAAATGAAAAGCACCAGTTTGCTTTTGTTCTACAATATTACTTTTATTGCTAACCGGTTTTCGGCTTACAAGGCCATCTTCAGACATTTACTGAGTATCATCATCTTTGGTATTCTTTGGTGATACTAGTAAATGTCTGAAGATGCCCTTGTAAGCCGAAAACCGTTTAGCAATAAAAGTAATATTGTAGAACAAAAGCAAACTGGTGCTTTTCATTTATTATTTTATTCTTCTTCATGAGAGAGCAGAATATACGCGATCCACTGTTGCGATCCACTGTTGCTGCTTTAGAGGTAAGACAATTTTATTTATTTGTTACGTGCACAGGGACCAAAGTTATCAGTTTTGAACAGGGCCAGAGGATTCAGTACCTAAGGGGCTGCCGGCCGAAGTGGCCGTGCGGTTAAAGGCGCTGCAGTCTGGAACCGCAAGACTGCTACGGTCGCAGGTTCGAATCCTGCCTTGGGCATGGATGTTTGTGATGTCCTTAGGTTAGTTAGGTTTAACTAGTTCTAAGTTCTAGGGGACTAATGACCTCAGCAGTTGAGTCCCATAGTGCTCAGTGCCATTTGAACCATTTTGAACCTAAGGGGCTGAATGTATTTTGCAGTGACTGTATTTCTTTATTGGTATTGCGAATTGTATTGCCCAACCAGTTGGCATAAAGTTTTGCTAAAAATAACACAGAGTAAGCGCAGCACATGCAGTTACAACACGCTACACGATAACTCCAGTTTTGTATGCATTCCAAGTTCAGGCGTTCATTTATGTTTTTCAATAATTTTAAAGAAAGTTACAAAGTTGTGACACAAGATTTTGCTCATGAAATGACATCCGGAAGGCAGAGGGCACAGTTACGTAATGTCGTTTAATGAACAAAATACGAGCTTACCGAGTGTCGACGCTGTTTTTGTTTTATTCAGGACTTACTTGCAGATAAAACTCAACACATCATTCTTAACGACACAAAAGCGACAGATTAAAAAAGAAAACGGTAATTTCGGGAGCAGCGCGAGAGAGACTTATACGGCCTTATTGTCTACAATTTATATCAACGATTTAGTGACTAAAATTAGAGGCTCTGTAATGCCATTCGCGAACAATGCTACTGTCTGTTGCAAGAATGTGGTGCCAAAAAAGTGTAGTGAAATGCAGAAAACCTGCAGAGGAGTCCGGTACCACACGACCGCTAAGGTCGCATGTTCGAATCCTGCCTCGGGCATGGATGTGTGTGATGTCCTTAGGTTAGTTAGGTTTAAGTAGTTCTAAGTTCTAGGGGACTGATGACCTCAGATGTTAAGTCCCATAGTGCTCAGAGCCATTTGAACCTCCAGAGGAGCGACGATAGGTGCAGAAACTAGTGGTTGACCACCAACGTAAGTAAATGTAATACGTTGAGCATAATCAGGCGAAAGGATCCACTAGTGTTCGACCTCAGTGCTGGCGGAAAACCATTGGAAACAGTAACTACCGTAAAGTACATAGATGTGGAGCGATCTGAAGTGGAATGTCTACATACCAGGAAAAGTCAAGACTAATGTAAACGATTCACTCGTTTCCAGAATCTTGTGGCCTGAAATGTTATTGACTATAGTAGAATTGTTTCCAGTCCTGCTTCAAATCGAGCCACGATCATTGGCGAAGATGCCCCGGATACCTCTGGAATACCAACCTCTTTATCGTCATGTTCACCATACGGCCTGACAGGCAGGAGTGATGGACTGGGGTGTCGTTGCTTTTCATAGCGGGACCCCGTTGGTTTAGAAAGATAATGCCCGCCTGCACACTGCGAGAGTTTCTACTGCTTGTCTTCGTGTTTGCCAAACCCTACAATGACCAGGACGGTCGCCAGACCTCTCCCGAACTGAGAATGTTTAGAGAATTAAGGGCAGGGCCCTTCACCCAGTTCGGGATTTTAACTATCTAACACACCAGTTGGACAGTACTGACGGGGCATCCAACAGGTCTATAAATCAATGCTAAACCGCATAACTGCCTGGAAAGTGGCAGGAGGTGGGCCAACGCGTTAATTACTTGAACAATTTGTTAAGCTCCTTCTATTGTATAAATTAGCGACGTTTTATGAAATTATAATTATTTGTTTGTCTGTACATGGCCTGTAGCATCTATCGATTTCCGCCCCATTCGGATAGTTACTCCGTGGAGCATCCTCTCGGGCACACGTCGTGTGAGGTGAGTAGGGCCTGATCTATTCCACATTCGCGTCACAGTCGGCGGGTGCTGTCCAAAGGGAGCAGAAATATAAAGAACTTTAAGGCGCATTCTCAAAAGGCGACGATTTTGCCCCTTTTTACATAATGACTAACAGGATCTTTTCATTAAAGAACAGCATACAAAGTATGTAGTTCACTTAGTGCCAACTGGACGTTAGTTGCACGTCGCCTTCATGGTGTTGCAAGTATAATTTCCAGAAGTGTATACGCAATGCAACTGTGATTTACTGCATCATCAAACGATTACTACACAGACAAAAACAAGTTTTGCATCACCCCAGTTCCAAAAATGTTCAAATGTGTGTGAAATCTTATGGGACTTAACTGCTAAGGTCATCAGTCCCTAAGCGTACACACTACTTAACCTAAATTAACCTAAGGACAAACACACACACCCATTCCCGAGCGAGGACTCGAAAACCAGTTCCCAGAACTCCTGAAGATAGATGTTGGCTGTGGATATTGCATCAAAGACACATTCCCTTTGACTGTTCAGAGATGCCACTAAACCCGCCCAAAGATGTAAACAAACATTCATGAGGGGATCCGACAGCGTCATTCCACCAGGAAAGAGGTACACGGCTCGTGTTGTCTGTAGTTCAACCATGCCTAGACGGTCAATACCGCGGTTCGATCGCGTCCGCATTACTTTGTGCCAGGAAGGGCTCTCGACAAGGGAAGTGTCCACGTATCTCCCAATGCGAAGTTGATCGGACGTGGAGATACAGAGAGACAGGAACTGTCGATGACATGCCTCGCTCAGGCCGCCCAAAGGATACTACTGCAGTGCATGACCGCCACCTACGGATTATGGCTCGGAGGAACCCTGACAGAAATGCCACCATGTTGAATAATACTTTTCGTGCAGCCACAAGACGTCGTTTTACGAATCAAACCGCTCGCAATAGGCTGCATGATGCGCAACTTCACTCCCGACGTCCACGGCAAGGTCCATCTTTACAACAACGACGCCATACAGGGCGGTACAGATAGGCCCAACAACATGCCGAATGGACCGCTCAGGATTGGGCGTCAGGTTATCTTCACCGATGAGTGTCGCATATGCCTTCAACCAGACAATCGTCGGAGATGTGTTTGGAGGCAACCCGGTCGGGTTGAACGGCTTAGACACACTGTCCAGCGAGTGCAGCAAGGTGGAGATTTGCTGCTGTTTTGGGGTGGCATTATGTGGGGCCGACGTAGGCTACTTGTGGTCATGAAAGGCACCGCAACGGCTGTACGATACGTGAATGCTATCCTCCGATCGATAGTGCAACCATATCGGCACGACAATTCGTGCAACCGTCGTGCACATCTTGTGAATGACTTCCTTTAGGATAACGACATCGCTCCACTAGAGTGGCCAGCATGTTCTCCAGACATGAACGCTATCTAACATGCCTGGGATAGATTGAAAAGGGCTGTTTATGGACGACGTGACCCACCAACCACCCTGAGGGATCTACGCCGAATCGCTGTTTAGGAGTGGGACAATCTGGACCAACAGTGCCTTGGTGAACATGTGGATAGTATGCCACGACAAATACTGGCATGCATGAATGCAGGATGAATTGCCCTCTCTGTTTATTGATTGGCTCACCTTGTATATGGGTAATGGTAAAGACAATTTTCTCCCTTTCGTTCCAACATTTTGGCATTATTCCGCGGATCCCTTTGATAAACACAATTGGATGGGGTCCGTTCTTATCATTGGTAAACTTCTGAAACTGTGAATTCTTCACTAAAGCATCCTGAGTCACCAATGATTCTGTATGGTCTCGATAAACGGATGTTACTCCATGTGTTGGATTGAAATTATTGCCCGTCTGCCCCCTACTTTCAGTTAAAGACGTTTCATAATGATCAGGGTGTGTTTCTGTGACACTAACACACTCCGGTGAACTGTTATGAGATAATCAAAATATCCACGGGTATGCTGCCGGTCTATAGTGTCCAACGGGCACAATATTTCGGCGATCAAACATGTCGCCATCATCAGGTGAACTGACGGACTGAGCTCCTGTGAACGTGCCGGCACGGAGATCCGTACGCTATGGCTGCTCAGAGGAAACTGGGTTCGGTCACGGCGGCGGCCGATTTAAATACCCTCCGCCCGCGGCGCGCTCCCTCCGCCGTCCGCGCCCAGCGCCACGGTCGCGCGGTGGAACAGATTGCGACGACGTCTGAGATGACGTCGGTGTGATGGCTCTGTCCGCCGTGGTCGTCACAACTATACGTTTGCTCGATTTACTCTTGATTAACCCGATCGCTGGTTCCCAAGCCTTGCTAAGATTATAGCCACAGTCACGGTTTATGAGGTCGTCATTGGTGCGAATTTCGATGGCCTCTCTAACAACGCTGTCCCAGTATCTCGACGTCTGTACCAGAATCCTCGTGCGGTCATACTCCATGGCGTGATTTTCCGACAAACAATGTTCAGCGACCGCCGACTTGCTCGGATACATCAGTCGAGTGTGCCTCTGGTGTTCACGGCATCGATCCTCGACGGTACGCATCGTCTGGCCAATATACGACTTGCCACATTGACACGGAATCTGGTACACGCCGGCCTTCCTCAAACCGAGGTCATCTTTGGCGCTCCCCACCAGTGCACGAGTTTTATTTGGAGGACAAAACACAGTTCCGACCCGGTGTTTCTTCAGAATGCGGGCGATTTTTCCCGAGAGTGCGCCTGTGTATGGAATAAATGCAGTGCCTACCTCCTCCCTCGTGACTTCATCCATCTCAACAGGTTGTTATGAGATGTTTTCATACGTGTTTCATTAAGCACTTTCTGCACGTTTTGTAATTCAGTCTGGAGTTCATGAATCTTTGTGTTGTTTTCATGTACCAGTTGTGTTCCTGCTCGTTGTAACATCACAGGTAGTTCCTTCTGTATAACAGTACTAATTTGTTTGTCTTTGTCATTTAGCCATGTGTTGAATGTGGTCACAATGCGTTCTTATTGTTCTTTACATTTTTGTTCTATTACGTTTTGATTATCAATCGTACGGTTTTCTATACGTGTACTTTGTTGCGTATTTCTGCTCCCAAAGAAGTGTGTGTTTGTTGTAATTTGTCCACATCCTGGGTTACTTGCTTTACATTCTGTGGTAAGTCATGGTATGTTTGTTGCATACTTGAAATGTTGTTCTGTATAGCAGACAACTGGACATCTATTTGCTGTCGCAGCTGGCGATCGCGTTCTTTTAACCGGTTTTCAAGCTTTTGATCTTTCTCTTTTGAGAACTGTGAAAAGCTCAACTGCGTACGCTCGTCTAATTGACGGATGCGTTCATCCAAGGTCCTAATCCGTTCATCTACTCTGCTAATACGTTTATCTAAATTATTATTAATCTCAGTTGCGAGCAGTTTAGCAGTTTCTTGTTCACGCTGTATCTGTGATTGTTCCTGTATTTTAAACATTTGTTCCATTTTCATCATTAAGAGAGAAAGTGGATCCATTACTGTTTGTGTTGGCTCTACCGGTGGTAAATCGGCTGTAACTGGTGTTTCTTGTGGTTCTGCTTCAGTATGCACTTGAACTACTGTCTGTATTCTGCCTGAGTGTTCTACAGCAGATGGATCGCTGACTTTAATATTAGTGTCCTGTTCTATATCCTCTGTCTGACCTGAAAAAATATTACCAATTTCTACATCACTAGTTATTCCTTCCTCCTCTGAATGTTCTACAGTTACTTCCTGCTGTGTAGGGTTTCTTACACGTCGCATTGTTTTCACCATGTTTGCAAATGTTTGGGTGCAAGTCTAATCGGGAAAACGTCACACACAACACATCAATTATTCCGTCACACAAAACATAAAATAATTACTACACTGCACCAGATTGGAATCAGTACTGTAAATGTTCACTTTCGTTTGATTAAAATTCAGTTCCAATCTCGTTCAACTAACTTCTCCTGAAAACACTTGATGCTGTATTTTACTGATCCTTCTCGCAGTTATTTAAATACAATTGACTCTATATATATAGATGTACAGCAACGTGTTGAAGTTGATGATGTGCCTACCTTACGCAATGCTTCATTCTGCTGTCGCTGGGATAGAATGGTACAGCAAAAATATCGTTCTTACGTCGTTGTAGATTTGCGCTCATTGCATCATGAGACAAATTGAAGAGACACACACTAGCACACACATATAAGCTAGCCCAGTCAATAGGGTTGCCACTGATTTGCCCTCTCTGTTTATTGATTGGACGGCCACTGAATTGCTATTTATTTATTTAATGTGATATTAATAATTATTAAAAGGTGGCAATTTTATTTTAGCACTGTTTTTACTCTTTCGACTGTTGCGAGTCAGCGATAGTGCAATGCTGCTCGCTTTGGAGAATACACATTTTATAAGAATTATTTGGTCCAGGAAACACTTTTGCGATCACGGTTGCGATTTAGACGGTATTCGCTTAATTGTACTGGTTACAAGTTATCGTTTCCGAAAGACGCAGGTTCGATTAAAGCTGTGTGCGCTTTTGCGCGTATAATGAAAATATTCATAACACGTCGCGTAACAAAAATAAACATGCGAATCACAACCGTGATCAAACGAAGAAAATATATGATAACATAAATGTTCTTCGCTGTTATTCAGGACAGGCTCAGATTAGACCTTGCAATTTTTAGTTATAGGAAATCACAAGACGTTACACTTTAGAGATATTTGTTTTGAATAACTTGTATTTACCTTCTCTCTCTCTCCTTTTTACAGCCTTTATACCTTCACATCGATTAAGGAACTTTTCCTTCTCTACCGACCAGTACGAGAACAAAATTCAGACTCAACAAATGTCTTACATCGAATTATTAATCGCTTAACCCTTAACAAACATGTATAGTTTCGTAGTACAAACAATGCTAATTTGTTCCGTGCACTAGAAAGTCTTTGATACACTGAGCACAAAAATGAAAATAATAAAATTATAATTACATTTTTAATATCATGAATACTTCTTTATATCATGAAAATAAGGTTTGACGTCGTCGTAATATTAATTTTCATCGTTGTAGCACTACAAAGAGGACGCGCTACAGGGTATTAGACGTACCGGTGTGTACAGCAATCTGGACCACCACCTCTGAAGGTCTCGCTGTATGGTGGTACAACATGCAATGTGTGGTTTTCATAAGCAATAAAAAGGGCGGAAATGATGTTTAAGGTGATCTCCATTCCAATTTTCTGTACAGGTTCCAGAACTCTCGGAACCGAGGTGACGCAATTTTTTTTTTTGATGTGAGTATAAATGCCTGCATTAACGTTACTGTAGTATAACTGCAGCGAAGTCACAGTAGTAGCTGAACAACGGGTGTGGATAATACAGGTGTGACAAGTCAGCAGTTCCCGGTCAGCCAGCAGGCGGCGCGGCGGCCGCTCCCAGAGGCGGCTGACAGCGGCCGGACGTCAGCAGCGGACAACGCATGACTAAACAGAACCACGCCGGCAGGTCGGCCACAAATTAATGATTAATGGAGCGATAGCGCCTTTTTATTGGTGTTTGTGTCTCAATAAATTATACCGGCCGGTGTCGTTCAGATGGCGGCGATAATGTGGTAAACGATGGAACGACTGATGAATAGTGAAAGGAAATAGCAACGGTAATTGAAAAGCCCGGGAGTTTATTTGTGGAGCTGGGAAGTCTCGCCCGGGAAACTGATTGGCTGTTGGTTGCGTAACATCTGCCACGTAAGTCCACCGTCTATCGCCGTGAATCTCTTTAGGACGCTCGAAGGTAACTTTTGTCATTCCCCACTCCCCTCCCTTCACCACTGCTTTCCTCGCGAACGATTTCGAAGGAATCACATACACATACCTGGCACCGATCCTTTGAAGTGCTTGGGTTCTGACCATCGTAGGTTGTTTAGAAACAATTAGCAACCTAACTTTTTCATGTACGACTTATTTAAAATTTATTGACATCATTTCAAACAACATCAAAGATTGACTTTGCATATACGGACATCGGGTACAACAGGACCTGCTCCGTCGACCACGGTAGTCCAATCGCTACGGTGAAATTACCTTCCTTGAGGAAACGGCAACTCAGACGGATCAAATGGCCCTAAGCACTATGGGACTTAACAGCTGAGGTCATCAGTTCCCTAGGACGTAGAACTACTTAAACCTAACTAACCTAAGGACATCGCACACATCCATGCCCGAGGCAGGATTCGAACCTGCGACCGTAGCAACAGCGCGGTTCCGGACTGAAGCGCCTAGAACCGCTGAGCCACAGTGGCCGGCGGCAACTCAGACGGAACTTGTTTTCCTGGGAAGGTGGTGGCGTATATTTCCCGAGCATCAGACGTACTAAAGTACTGATGAAATTGTAACTTCACAGCCCCGTCTCACGGAGTGAAGCAGAAAGACACTGTTGGCAGTGAGCCGCCTGGTGGATGGAGGCAACACAAACCAGCACCGAACAAAGCACTGTGGTGAAGCTCGTTCCCACAGTGAAGAAATTGTGATCTAGGCCACACCACAAACGGCTAAACGAATGATTCTCAAGTTACTTAAAGATTTTTGGATTTATGCAAGAAAACAGAAGAAATGTGCTGTGTGGGTCTGCTTCCAATAAATGACTGCAAATATTATATCACATTAAAACTTCCTGGCAGATTAAAACTGTGTGCCTGACCGAGACTCGAACTCGGGACCTTTGCCTTTCGCGGGCAAGTGCTCTACCATCTGAGCTACCGAAGCACGACTCACGCCCGGTACCCACAGCTTTACTTCTGCCAGTATCTCGTCTCCTACCTTCCAAACTTTACAGAAGCTCTCCGCTGTATCCTTTCTTTCAGGAGTGCTAGTTCTGCAAGGTTCGCAGGAGAGCTTCTGTAAAGTTTGGAAGATAGGAGACGAGATACTGGCAGAAGTAAAGCTGTGGGTAGCTGCTGTGAGTCGTGCTTCGGTAGCTCAGATGGTAGAGCACTTACCCGCGAAAGGCAAAGGTCCCGAGTTCGAGTCTCGGTCGGGCACACAGTTTTAATCTGGCAGGAAGTTTCATATCAGCGCACACTCCGCTGCAGAGTGAAAATCTCATTCTGGATTACATCACATTCTCTGTTCCTAGATTTGATTGATCGATTGATTCAGGGGGTTATAGGACTAAAATTCCTAGATATGAGTACAGAACGTGTTTTCATGACGTTTCTCCAGAAAATTTTCAGTTCGAACATTATTATTAGTTTTCTCAAATTAAACTGCTATTAAAACAATGAAGGTTTCCCTCCAACAGTAAGGCACAAATGCAACCGAAATAATAAGACTTTGTCTTTTTTCTTCATTTCCTCGTACATTTCAGGAGGTTTTAACTTCTTTCTTGTTTTCTGAGCTGTTTAAATTTCCGTTTAAAATTAATGTTTAACGCACTTCCACTGATTATAGCATATTACATAATTTACTACGTTACCTCTTTAATAACGGAGTAGTGAGTTAAGTGAAACGAAATTCTGAGGTCAGTGCGGCGAAGACTCACAGAAATTTTGATACATATCTACATCTACATGGATACTCTGCAAATCACGTTTCAGTGCCTGGCAGAGGGTTCATGGAACCACCTTCACAATTCTCTATTATTCCAATCTCGTACAGCGCGTGGAAAGAATCAACACCTATATCTTTCCGTACGAGCTCTGATTTCCCATATTTTATCGTGGCGATCTTCCTCCCTATGTAGGTCGGTGTCAGCAAAATATTTTCGCATTCGGAGGAGAAAGTTGATGATTGGAATTTCGTGAGAAGATTCCGTCGCAACGAAAAACGCCTTTCTTTTAATGATTTCCAGCCCAAATCTTGTATCATTTCTGTGACACTCTCTCCCATATTTCGCGATAATACAAAACGTGCTGCCTTTCTTTGAACTTTTTCGATGTACTCCGTCAGTCCTATCTGGTAGGGATCCCACACCGAGCAGCAGTATTCTAAAAGAGGACGGACAAGCGTAGTGTAGGCAGTCTCCTTAGTAGGTCTGTTACATTTTCTAAGTGTCGTGCCAGTAAAACGCAGTCTTTGGTTAGCCTTTCCTACAACAATTAATATGTGTTCCTTCCAATTTAAGTTATTCGTAATTATAATACCTAGGCATTTAGTTGAATATACGGCTTTTACATTAGACTTATTTATGGTGTAACCGAAGTTTAACGAATTCCTTTTAGTACTCATGTGGATGGCTTCACACTTTTCGTTATTTAGGGTCAACTGCCACTTTTCCCACCATTCAGATATTTTTTCTAAATCGCTTTGCAGTTTGTTTTGATCTTCTGATGACTTTATTAGTCGATAAATGACAGCGTCATCTCCAAACAATCCGAAGACGGCTGATCAGATTGTCACCCAAATCGTTTATATAGATAAGGAACAGCAAAGAGCTTGTAACACTACCTTGGGGAACGCCTGAAATCACTTCTGTTTTACTCGATGACTTTCCGTCAACTAATAATGCTCGAGCGTTTTTTATTCCAATCCTCAAAAGCGTATCGACGAGTTTATATCTTCTAACAGGAGACATCAACAGTTCAGTACCTTCGATGAACTTCTTTGACTCTTTCGAGAATCGGGAAATTTTCATCCTGAGTATGTTATAGTGGAAATCTTTAAAAGGTACACGGAAGTTTGAGTATTCCGTGATGGTGAGTTCAGTGATGGACTTTCAACGAGCTATGGGCACAGATTATATTGATCCTTGTACTACCGCTCACGTATTGTCCTTCATGACAGATTGAACATCTGTTCTAAAGTTATTAATAAATGCATTTAATACAATGCTTTGCGTACGACTGCTGTTCTTCGTACTCAGAACTTAACTGACGTTCTAACATAACCCCATTCAGTATCCATACGTTTTTTGAAACTAGCTTAATCTGATTAACGTGACCATAATCGCTGCAGTAATAGCAGGGCCATTGCCTGTCCTTGTAACTCCTTTCTAATACTGCTTACATTCAATCATTCAAATTGTTTGTTATTAAATCAGACACTAAGTTCAATGTCATGTTTGCAATAACTTTGTAAAATATTCTGTTTTAAATCGAGTGGTAAGGTGGCGTAAGCGCAGCATCGCATGAGACGTCAAAGCATGTAGTGCGCGAGACTGCGTACAGTACAGTCCACATCCATTTTTGGAATTAATAATATGTACTTTATTATGATGAATACTAATTTGGCAAAGACGATGGAAAATAACGCTGGAGTAGGTCCGAATACGGTAAACAATACATGAACGTGCTTTTGAGCAAGAAAGACGACTAGCGAAACCGACTATAGCTGCATCATGACTTCGCACCGGGCTAGTCTCTAAAATTGTTCATAATTGTAGAAGCGTCACCATTCACGCAAAAGTCACTTCCAGACATCTGAACGAATATGTGTTTAGGAGGTCAAATGAAAATGAGACAGATAAAAAAAAGTAAGTAAACTATTATTTCAAAAGTATACGCCATAATTGTTAACACATTTATGCCACTGTCAGACAAGACGATCAGTACCTTCATGGAAAAATGCTTGCGGTTGCTTACGGAATCACGATTGTAAAGAGGAGTGTATCTCTTCGTCCGAAGCGAATCGACGGCTGAATGGAGGATGTGTAACGGCTTCGCACTTGTAACCTCTGCAGCGTAGTCGAAGCGAACTTGGCAAGGCGCGAGAGGGCCTTGTCCTGCAACAGAATGACGCAGTCCGTCGATCTACTGCTCATTGACTTTCTGGAACATGGCGCCATAATTAACTCACAGTGGAACGTGGACGCTTTGCAGAACGTTGACATACCGTATCACTCAGTTGCAGTACAATGTTTTCCAACATATTGCCAAGGCTGTTTCGACTACGCTGCAGACATTTCACTGGGAAACCTTTACACATACAGTCCCGATCTCTTCCAATACGATTTCCATTTTTATGGAGCCCTGAAGAAAGACATTTGTGGCCGCCGTGGATTTGTTTCGGACGAAGATGTGCACGCCAGGGTGCCATCGTGGTCCCGTTTTCTTTCTTTCTTTTTTTTCTGAATCGTCAGTCTTCTGACTGGTTTGATGCGGCCCGCCAGGAGTTCCTCTCCTGAGCTAACCTCTACATCTCGTGGAACTTGCTCTCTGCATCCTCAACTATTTGTTGAATGCCGATTATGCGGAGAGCCTCCTCGTTCTTTATGATTCCGTAGGTAATAGTACGCATTTTTCCATAGAGACACCGATCGTCTTGTCTCACTGTAGGATAAACGAATTACTTTTGAAATAATAAACATTTACGGCCTATTTACTTTCTTCTCCATCTGTCTCGTTTTCGTTTGACTGTCTCTTGTACAGGGTGCTCCATTGATAGTAACCGGGCCAAATATCTCACGAAATAAGGATCGGACGAAAAAACTAGAAAGAACGAAACTCGTCTAGCTTGAAGAGGGAAACCAGATGGAGCTATGGTTGACCCGCTAGATGGCGCTGCCATAGGTCAAAAGGCTGTCAACTGCGTTTTTTAAATAGGAACCCCCAAGTTTTATTACATATTCGTGTAGTACGTAAAGAAATGTTTTAGTTGGACAACTTTTTTCGCTTTGTGATAGATGGCGCTGTAATAGTCCCAAACGTTTAAGTACGTGGTATCACGTAACATTCCGCCAGTGCGGACGGTATTTGCTTCGTGATACATTACCCGCGTTAAAATGGACCGTTTACCAATTGCCGAAAAGGTCGATATCGTGTTTATGTATGGCTATTGTGATCAAAATGCCCAACGGGCGTGTGCTATGTATGCTGATCGGTATCCTGGACGACATCATCCAAGCGCCCGGACCGTTCGCCGGATAGTTACGTTATTTAAGGAAACAGGAAGTGTTCAGCCACATGTGAAACGTCAACCACGACCTGCAACAAATGATGATGCGCAAGTAGGTGTTTTAGCTGCTGTTGCGGCTAATCCGCACATCAGTAGCAGACAAATTCCGCGAGAATCGGGAATCTCAAAAACGTCGGTGTTGAGAATGCTACATCAACATCGATTGCACCCGTACCATATTTCTATGCACCAGGAATTGCATGGCGACGACTTCGAATGCACAAGTGGAACATCAGCGATCTTCGCGGGTTAATCCATGGTGCGGCATTATGGGAGAAAGGATAATTGCCCCCATTTATCGATATCAATCTAAATGGCGCAATGTATGATGATTTCCTACGTAACGTTTTACCGTTGTTACTACAAGATGTTTCACTGCATGACAGAATGGCGATGTACTTCCAACATGATGGATGTCCGGCACATAGCTCGCGCGCGGTTGAAGCGGTATTGAATAGCATATTTCATGACAGGTGAATTGGTCGTCGAAGCGCCATATCATGGCCCGCACGTTCACCAGATCTGACGTCCCCGGATTTCTTTCTGTGGGAAAGTTGAAGGATATTTGCTATCGTGATCCACCGACAACGCTTTACAGCATGCGTCAGCCCATTGTCAATGCATGTGCGAACATTACGGAAGGCGAAGTACCCGCTGTTGAGAGGAATGTCGTTACACGTATTACCAAATGCAGTGAGGTTTACGGATATCATTTATTGCATTAATGTGGTACTTACAGGTAATTACGCTGTAACAGCATGCGTTCTCAGAAATCATAAGTTCACAAACGTACATGTATCACACTGGAACAACCGAAATAAAATGTTCGATCGTAACCACGTTCCGTATTTTAATTTAAAAAAAACCTACCTGTTACCAACTGTTCGGCTAAAATTGTGAGCCATATGTTTGTGACTATTACAGCGCCATCCATCACAAAGCGAAAAAAGTTGTCCAACTAAAACATTCATATTTCTTTACGTACTGCACGAATATGTAAAAAAAAATGGGGGTTCCTATTTAAAAAAACGCAGTTAATATCCGTTTGACCTATGGCAGCGCTATCTAGCGGGCCAACCATAGCGCCATCTGGTTTCCGCCTTCAAGCTAGATAAGTTTCGTTCTGTGTAGTCTTTCCGTTTGACGCTTATTTCGTGAGATATTTGGCCCGGTCACGATCAGTGGACCACCCTGTATACACCAATTACCTGCAAGCAAAAGTTTATACGATTTCCCTTAAATAGTTCCGATTTGCAATCCCTGAGTCCTGTGCTGATTGCTAATCTGATTCGTAGGTAAAGGTTACAAGTATTAATTTTGGATTTATACTATTGTTACCAACACCATTAATAAATCTGTGACTTAAAAATCCACTAACTGTTCTATGCTGTGTTATAGTAGCTTTTTGAATATTTAACTGTAAGATTTGACCATTGTGATCAATGACGCATTGTCTCTGTATAACAGTGTTTCATGTGTAAGAATGAATGTATATATCTAAGTTGACATTGTAAGTGCTGATATGCCTCTAAGAATATTTCAATTTTTCTCATGCTGACTCCACTTGTACGAAATCTGACCCACTTGTTAAGATACGACTGAGTTTTGTAAAGCGTTTTAATTGCTGTGTCCTACTTTCTCCGTTCATGTGTCATTTCCTAAATGTTACAGTGAATATTGGCAGTGTTTTTTCTGTTTTGATTGCAATTTTGGAATGGAATAATCAGTGTTTATGTGTGGAAAATTTGGGCTATATCATCCTAACAAGTACGTATTTTCCGGATCAGTGCCCTTCTCGAAATAATACACTTGCCCTTCTCCATCATCCCTTGAAGATCGTATCGTGACCTCGGAATCACCATGCATATCGTTGCAATCTTATGCATCTCACTTTGGCGCGTGTACTCTTGCTATTAATGATTTCCACACTTTACCTTCGACGACTACTTCTGTTTCCCCTTCCTGGTAGGCCTTGCATGTCGAGTCTGTACATGAGGCTATTGAACATTACTTTGTCGAAAGCCCTCTTAAAAGCTAAAAATAATTTCTCATTTTAAAAATTATTCAGTTTTTTCCTTGGAATGCATTTTTAATACGCTACTATAAATGATACATTCGTTCTCAAAGTTCTACATTTTCCGAGGTAATACATGTACAAACATGACTGATGTATGAATAGAACCGTAAGTTTACCGAGTTTGCATTTTAACCACAATTTGAGGGTGTAGAGCACTGAATTTGTCATGAAATTGTGGCGGATGAATGAGATTCGACGAAGGTTACTGTTTTCTGTGTAACCACACAGACAAAGCTGTGTGGGCCGTTTTCCTTCTCTGAGAATACAGTGACAGGTGTACCTCTAACATTTACACACTGACGGAAAAAAATCTTAACACCAAGAAGTTGTGCGATGTAAACGTAAGTTGGTGGGATTGTTTCAGCATCTGAAAGGTGATGTATCCTTAGTTTTGTATCCCACCTGGAAGGCGGCGCGCGGGTCTGCTCCTGTAAACTGAAGGGTAGGACGAATGTAGGAAGCGAGTAGGAGTAGGTGAAGTAAAAATCTCGGTACTGCTTTTACCATAAAAGTATATTTAATAGAGAATATTAGTCAATGACATATACGTAACTTTTGGTAAAGATGAGCACGTATGTGCGAAGCCGGATGTATCAAAGCTAACACAGGCAAAATCTGTAGTGGCTCGCCCATTATGAAAATGAAACAATGTTGGTTGGTCGTCAGCTCGCGAACAAATGGGCTGAATCCGGAGCGGCGTTCGTAGAACTGCACAGCGCCGGCTAGAGGGCGCTGTCGTCGGTGTCGGTGTCGTAGTGCCAACCTAAGAACTTGTACCTACGCCGTGGCATCGTAGCTGTCGATACCACACTCAGATTTCACGCCAGTCGCATAACAATAGCGCTAATAGCGCCACTTTGAGGATGCAAATCAGGTTTGCTTTAAACACACCTGTAAAGGTTAGTTACCTTTTCGATTGGATGTGTTGAGCTGAAGTTGTACAACAATGCCCATCTTCAATACCTCATTGAGTTTCAACGAGGTCGTGTAATAAGGCTACGAGAATCTGGATGTTCCTTCTGCGATATTGCAGAAATACATGGCAGGAATGTAGCCACTGTCCATGGTTGCTGGCAGCGGTGCTCACGAGGATATAAGATGTTAAAAAGATCGGTCTCCAGGTGACCACGTGGCACTGCTGAGAGGGAAGACCATCGTATTCGGCGTATGGCTCTGGAGCATAGTACTGCTTTTGAAGTAGCAGACTGAGCAGCAGTTGGCACCACTGTTACAAATCGCTTACTTCAAGGACAGCTCCGAGACAGATGCCCTCTGGCGTGCATTTCTACTACCGCCATTAAGCGAGATCTCATTGCACGACAAAGTGGAGATTTGTTGTGCTTTCTGATGATTGCTGGTTCTGCCTCATTGGTGGTGATGGCCGTATGTTGGTTAGAAGACGGACGGGTGAGGGCCTGTACCCAACCTGTCTGCGTGGTAGACACATTGGACCTACACGTTCAGCATGGTCTTAGATGCGATTTCGCACGAGAGCAGGAGCACTATTGCGGTTATCCCACGCACCCAGATTGCAAATTTGTACGACAATCTTGTGATTCGACCTGTTGCGGCTCCATTCATGCATTGCAGGGAGTGTTTTCCAACAGGATAAAGCTCGCCCACATGCCCCTGTTGTAACCCAGACATGGAGTACAGATTGTCGACGTGTTGGCCTGGCCTGCCCGATCACCAGATCTGTGTCCAATCGAACACATATGTGACATCATTGGACGACAGTTCCAGCGTCATCCACAAACAGCGTTAACCGTTCCTGACTCACCGTGTGCAACAGGCATGGAACTCCGTCCCATAAGTTGACATCTAGCACCTGTACAACACAATACATGCACGTTTGCATGGTTGCATTTATCAGTCTGGCACCTACAGCGCTTATTAATGTACCAGAACTTCACATTTGCAATGGCTTATCTCGTGCTTTTCCGCATTCCTGAATTGGCCGTAGTGGTGAAGTTTACGAGGGTCTACATCTACATCCATACTCCGCAAGCCACCTGACGGTGTGTGGTGGAGGGTACCTTGAGTACTTCTATCGGTTCTCCCTTCTATTCCAGTCTCGTATTGCTTGTGGAAAGAAAGATTGTCGGTGTGCCTCTGTGTGGGCTCTAATCTGGTCTCTTCGCGAGCTACACGTAGGAGGGAGCAATATACTGCTTGACTCCTCGGTGAATGTATGTTCTCGAAACTTCAACAAAAGCCCGTACCGAGCTACTGAGCGTCTCTCCTGCAGAGTCTTCCGCTGGAGTTTATCTATCATCTCCGTAACGCTTTCGCGATTACTAAATGATCCTGTAACGAAGCGCGCTGCTCTCCGTTGTATCTTATCTATCTCTTCTATCAACCCTATCTTGTACGGATCCCACACCGGTGAGCAGTATTCAAGCAGTGGGCGAACAAGTGTACTGTAACCTACTTTCTTTGTTTGATGCCTTATACCCCTAGCTCGCAGACTCAACGCCTTGTGAGTTTTCCCTTCGAGGATACATTAAGAAGCGTGTTAGCCTACCCCCCACTGCTGAGAACATTAGAACAGCTGACAGAATGCATCAATGCTGCTGCGGTGGCCATTCATAGTGTGTTGCTACGAAAGGTATGGAGCGATCTTGACTACATTTTGGACGTGCCATGTCTTCAGAGAGGCACTCGTAGAACAGCTGTAGAGCGCACTTGTTCAAAATCTTCAAATGTGTGTGAAATCTTATGGGACAACTGCTAAGGTCATCAGTCCGTAAGCTTACACACTACTTAACCTGAATTATCCTATGGACAAACACACACACCCATACCCGAGGGAGGACTCGAACCTCCGCCGGCACCAGCCGCACAGTCCATGACTGCAGCGGTTCGACCGCTCGGCTAACCCCGCGGAGCGCACTTGGAACATGGCGATTTTACTATTCTATTCGTGCATCAATCACATTTTTACATGTAATACTTAGGAAAATATAGAGCTTTGTAAACGAATAAATCATTTATACTCTCCCTGTACCTTATTTGTAAAATGCGTAAGTTGTAATTTATTAGAAATCGACGAAATACTGTTGTTCGCGGGTTAATTAGTAAACTTTTGAGACGACGCTTGGCAATTAATTTTTTTCAGGCTACTTGAGGATGACTGCTGTTATTTCTAAAGTGGTTATCAATATTTCAGTATCATCCATACGCAATAACGCTACAGTCCTTTCCTCTCTAGCTGAAAATATGTATCTGAGTCCAGTCGATTAGACGGTTCTGATGTAAAAGTACCTTTCCTCACTTGCGTCGAATATATATGTAGTTTCACTGGTGCAGTAGGAGGGTACCCGACATTCTTATAAAATGCTTGCATGGTTCTCAACGTTACACACCTTCAATAAAACTTTGTGGGTACGTGCTCGCGACGACGCCTTCTTTCTAAGCCGAGTGTTTCGACCATACAGGTAAAAAAAAAAATCTGCCTGATGGAGTAGTCTCCAACAGTGGTCCAAACGCTGCTCTCATGAAGATCATGATGACAAGGCCAAGTACCCGAAGACGAATTACTAAAGATGACAACGGTCTCGGAAGCCTGTACATGTACATTTAATGTGATAATTACTTGTTGCATAGATCAAATTCACGATAACGTTACGTTGTGGAACGTGTCAACAGAACAAACGTAGAACAAAATGCTTACACGCTCGCCATTTACAGGTTTTTCTGCAAATGTGGCTACTTAGTTCTTTTCAGTTCTCCTGTGACACAGAATGAGTTGTTAACGAGAAACGTACTTAACCTACTTTTGAAAACACTGATGCTGTCTGTAAGATATTTTATTTTCGTGGGCAGATGGTCGAAGAGTTTTGCAGCTGCATATTTCACCCCTTTCTCCGCAAAAGTTACAATCATTAGTGGGCAATGCAGATCACATATGGATTCTAGATTTGTACTTGTGAATGTCTCTGTCACTTTTAGAGTCGGAATGACTGTTGATAACAAGTTTCGTAAGTGAATAAACGTACAGCGGTTAATATTACCAACTGATTAGGGAGATGCCTGCAACGTGTACGTGTGTGAACCCCCGCATGCAATTCTAATTACTTTTTTGTGTAATGAATATTTTTTTCTTATGTGTTGTAGTAACCCCAGAATATTACTCCACAACACATCAGTGAATGGAAACAGCAAAATATGTTCACAAAGTTGGAAGCTATTCTTCCAGCAAAAGTAGTTGAAACTAAACGTTTTAGCAAGGCTACTCTTTCTTTTTTCTTGTTTAAGTTAAATACCATTTGTATTCCATTCGAGATAAGCACATTCTGAAAGCATTTTAGGTGCTATTCTAACTAGTGTTGTATTTTGTCAAATGTTGACCATTTTTAAACTTTTATTTCTCAGGATTAGAGCACGAAATGATAATTGGTGGATGCAGAAACATACATTAGAAGGTATGAAGAGATGAGACTTTTTTGCTGATCTGGTACTCCTCTTGCTCTGCAGTGAGTAAAATGCTCAGACAATTCAAATGTAGTGAACATTCTTTGTACGGTAAACAAACAATGGTCGATTTTCGTCTGCATTTAGCAGAGGGGTGGTGCAACGTCCTATCATATGTATCTGATAGGACAACAATAGCAGACTTGTTATTGAGATTCTAGAATTGAGTAGTGGCACAAACAGCTTTACCATCTCGATCGGCGTTCCATTCTTCTTTTTATTATTATTGCGCCTGTGAAAGGTCGCCTACACTGAATGCGGCACTCTGAGATGCTTCTCTCTCTGACTAAGTTTCAAGGTTTATTAACTGGTATTAAAATACATAACACATTTTTAATTTTATTCATCGTGCAGTTGTGGCCCGGAATTTACATTAGTGGAAACGTTGTTCCCATAGTTTGTTTTCTCGGAGCACGAACGATACTGTCCAAGAGGGATGCAATCCTGTTGTAAGTATTGAAGGTGTATTCCTTGATTTCTGTAGAGTATACTGTTTATCTCCGCTAAATGCAACATTTAATTTTGTCGGAACAAAAACAAGAGTAGTGCGAAGAAAATACCCCGGCTACGGTTCTTTTAGTGGCTTGGTTATATTTGTGGTGGAAGGCTGTGCCTATCACAGGAAAAAGGTAATGAAGCAGTACGTTATTAAGTAGATGGGGGCTCCATTCCATATTAGACGTGAGCGAATGATAATGTTAACGAAAGGCATCACTAAAGTGGTATGCAAGCACCATGTTTATCAAAATGTTACTGGAAAGGTATTTATGCGTATCTTTCAAATTGATGATTTCAGTGCGAAATGAAATGATTTGTAAGTCGTCTCATTCAGCAGAAATGGACACTGTACTCGATCTTTGTGTAAGGTTTTTATAGTCTAGGGAAATAGTCTATTGTCTACACTCTCACGTATAATGGTGATGTTGTGTAATAGAGGCTAGGATAGGTCGACAGGCCTCGTCTGTGAAAGGCAGAAGAAGGGAAAGGAATGTTTATGCTTCACGATGTTATATCTACATTTTGTAACCAATCATGGTCATAATACCGAATCGTGATATATCTTGTAGCCATTATGCTGGAGAAGTCTCGACGCATGCAAAGTTCTGAGAGAACAGATCTATAGACATGACTGCATTTAATGTTTGTGTATCCGTATGTCTGTCTGATGATGTGTGAATTCTGAGATGCAGAGTGTTCCACTGTATTTCTTTAGTTCAAATTACTTTTCACACAGTGAAATAGTAGGAAACATTGTCCTGAAACATTAGGGCTTCATGCACTTCCCCCTAAGTCTTACTCTTTATATACGCGTATTCGGACATCGCATCTCACAAAGAAGCGTTTAGTTTACTGTGAAGTACTGTTTTTAAATTTATACCTCGTTCTTGGCATTTTTATACTCACTTATTAAATACTATTCTTGGATTTGTTATCAACTCAAATTGGAACTTTTGAGACTATCACTTAAGAAGGAGTTTCAGAGGTTGAAACCGATTGTGATCGATAATAAACCACTATGTTTCTCGTTTGTGTCACAAAGAGCACATAACAGTGACCAACGTGTTTTCCAAGCCTTATTGACTGTTGGAATTACGACTTCAGCTTCATTTCTAAAAATGAAACTATGCTGTCGGCATAATTGTATACGAATGCGTTAAGGCATTGATGTTAGTTGATCTTGGTACCTCTAATTTCCAAGATTCCTTTCATATGCATTTGCACTTCACACCCCGGGTGGTCGGAGTTGACAACAAATTCCTTAGTGAATTACTCGTATCTCATATGTAAATTTTCCGGGTGGTTCTGCAGTTTGCTGTGCATCGTCTAGATGATACGCTTTGTTTCAAATTTCGTTTACCTTACGCCTGCTAATTCTGTAGCACTGTTTGAAGTTATGCAATGATCCACTGCTTCCCCCGAAAACACTGTAATCTCTGTCACGCGCAGTTTGAGGTGCATGATGTATTGGGTCACTATCACGCACATTGTGTAAACTGTATCGACCAGCCTTGAACGCACAAACACCAGTTCCTGTAACAAGTGCGCCTTGTCCTCCTTTGGATTTCCGTAGTTTTTCTTATGCACTACACGGTCATACTGCTGCCGACTAATTCAGAATCTGGTCATAATTGTTTCTTTCATTAAGCTTCCATATACGTAATTATGTTTAGTGCACGCTCCTCGGACAACGACTGACCTTTATTACATTCCACTGGAGACAGAATTTATAGCTCCCTGTCCCACAAGGATGGCGAACCATATGGCTCGACACTTGTCTCATTATCTCTTTCATTTGTTAAGCACGTATCGTCATCACTGCACTCCTCACGTACAGAGTCTGTACAGTCGAGCGTGTACGTACGACACCATACATTTCACTGACTCATCTTGCAGAAACGCTAATATTTCATCAAAATGGTTCAAATGGCTCTGAGCACTATGGGACTTAACATCTGAGGTCATGAGTCCCCTAGACTTTGAACTACTTAAACCCAACTAACCTAAAGACATCACACGCATCCATAGCCGAGGCAGGAATCGAACCTGCGACCGTAGCAGCAGCGCGGTTCCGGACTGAAGCGCCTAGAACCGCTCGGCCACAACGGCCGGCGATATTTCATCTTCCACTTCTTTGAGTTCCTTCCTGATGAAATGCCAACTTCGGCACGTGTTGTTGTAGATATAACGCAATGTTTGCTTTGTTTATCGTTCTCATTGTTCTGCTTTGTATCAACACCACCAACACTGTGACATACTCTTTCGATTAAGCAGTTCGACTACGCTCCGTAGCCTCCCGCTGTGCTCACCTCACCTTTAGTCCGCCCCCCCCCCCCCCCCCTGTTGTCATTAGCAGCCATTGTTGTGGTTGCATGATAGACAATATGTGGGACGTCGAATGCCGTAAGCAGAGGTTCCTTGTGAGCCTATATGATCATTCCATTTCATATACGTACAAGTGTTACACGCAGGTATTTGTATGAGTCGGCCGATTCCAACTGTGGTGTCACCGCCAGACACCACACTTGCTAGGTGGTAGCCTTTAAATCGGCCGCGGTCCGTTAGTATACGTCGGACCCGCGTGTCGCCACTATCAGTGATTGCAGACCGAGCGCCGCCACACGGCAGTTCTAGAGAGTCTTCCTAGCGCTCGCTACAGTTGTACAGCCGACTTTGCTAGCGATGGTTCACTGACAAATTACGTTCTCATTTGCCGAGACGATAGTTAGCATAGCCTTCAGCTACGTCGTTTGCTACGACCTAGCAAGGCGCCATTATCATTTGCTATTTATCTTGTGATGCATGTACCGTCAAACCGATGTTCACCAATTATGGATTAAAGTTAAGTATTCCAGAAGCTACGTACCTTTTTTGCTAGTCTCTATTCCTTTAACTGTTCCAGACCTCACGCCAGCCTGCGTGAGCTTAAACGCGTGCCTTTCGGCTTCCTCTCATAGTGGCTTGGCTGTCTTGCCAAGTCACAACACCAACTGTGACTCAGAGATATTACAGTCGTAGGGTACTATGCTTTTTGGTTTTGTGAAGTGCACAATTTTCCATTCCTGAACATTTAAAGCAAGCTGCTAATATTTCCACCACTTTGACATCGATATCTGACTGAATATTTGTTCAGGTTCTACCAGACAGTAATTCATTTTAGATTATTGCATCATCTGCAAAAAGTCTGAGGTTACAACTCTGTATTGTCTACAAGATCATTGATATAAAACATGAACAGCAAGGGTCCGAACACAGTTCACTGGGGTACAGCCGAAGTTACTTCTACACCTAGCGATGACTTTCCATCCGAGATAACAATCTGCATACTTCTTACCAAAAAATCCTCCGTCCAATTACAAATTTCGTTTGGTATCCGAAATTATCGTACTTTTGACAATGTCCATATATGTGGTACGAAGGCAAATGCTTTTCGGAAATCAAGAGGTATTGCATCTACCCGACTGCTTTGATCCAAAGCAGTAAGTCATGCGAGAAAAGCTCGAGTTAGGTTCCGCATGATCGACGTTTTGGAACGATACTGGTTGGCATGGAGGAGGTCATTCTATGCGAGATATCTCATTGCATCTGAGCTTAGATGCACATGTTGTAGAATCTTGTAGCGTAAAGATTCTACTACACATGTCGCGCGGGGTAGCCGTGCGGTCTCATGGGGCCTTGCCACGGTTCGCGTGGCTGGGCAAACTTGTGAAACAGTTACATCACTGAATTCGTATGATCGAGGACTACTGTACTAGGTGAAAAAAGGTAACAAGTTCGTCTAGGCACCTAAATTATGTGAAGCTGTATAATGAAGTAGAATATCCTCTACACTGTTTATCCCGTAAATAAGAATAACTACTACTCATATTTTCTAACCGAATTTTTATTATTGTTTTAAGCAAGCATATGCCACCTAATTGTTTTATACATTTTCAATGCTCTACAAGGAAATGAAGGAACTGGTTGTTTGCTCAACTGAAAACCTTTGCTCTGAGGTATTTAGTATTTCATACCAGCACTTCTACGTTACATCAATATTTATATAATTGATAAGTAACAGATCTGGATTGAGCTCTTACTTTAATGTCTCCTTTGTTTTACAGGGGTGTGCACTAGCTCTTCTTTAAGCACTTCTACACACAAACTTCTCTGATAATCGCCGGCCGGAGTGGCCGTGCGACTCTAGGCGCTACAGTCTGGAACCGAGCGACCGCTACGGTAGTAGGTTCGAGGCCTGCCTCGGGCATGGATGTGTGTGACGTCCTTAGGTTAGTTAGGCTTAATTAGCTCTAAGTTCTAGGCGACTGATGACCTCAGAAGTTAAGTCGCATAGTGCTCAGAGCCATTTGAGCCATTCTCTGATAATCTTTCATTTACCTACACGTTAAGTTGTGGACCAGTAACAACAGTGTTCCCCGGTTTTTTTGCTCACAGAGAATGTTTTCTTTTTGCTTTACGACCCACCGTATGAAATCTCCTTCCTGGACGGATATTATATCCTTTCTACTATACCGATAACATAAAGTTCAAATGTCTGTTTTTAATTCCAATGCGGCGGTGGTTTTCTTGTATTATGTGATCCAAGTGTGTACCTGCAAAACACGATGCGAAAGAACTAAGTAACAGACGTGTACATGGAGGATACGATGAGGGTCACATTACTTTCTGAATTAAAAGAAAGTCGAAAGATCATGCACTGAAGTATCTGTAACCGAACATTTACTGGTACCATACAGAAAGAAAGGGTTAACTAGGCATAACGAATTGCCAAAAAATACTACAGAAGCAAACCCCATCTTAAGTTAACCAAGAAGTGAGAGTAGAACATCCTCAGTGTAAAACATGATCAGTATTATGAACTGGATGGTTTATATGACGAGAGGGAAAACGAGAACGAAATGTTCAACGAGGTCCTCCTAAAACTGTGTCACAGGACTGTAATGATTCCAGGACTACATTTACACCTACACTCCGGAAGTTATCTTATGGTGTGTGGCAAAGGATACTTTTCTGTAGGAAAGTTCTGTCCAAGAACTCTATAATAAGCAAGCAGAAAAATAGTATGGCTTGCGTAGTTATACCCGGATAAATCAGCTTGTACTGTCTAACCTCCCACATTTCATGAAACATTTTTAGTAGGTGGTTTCCCACATATTTTGAGATACCTCTCGAAAATCATATTGTACCACCAGCCAGTGCCATGAAAACCTTCATTATTATAGCAGTTTCGATTGTCACAAAGTATTTGTTTGCATATTTAATTTAACCTTCAAGCACACCCTACATAGCGTCAAAAATACAACTGAAAATCATAGCTGATATGTTAAATGTAAACGTTGTTCAGAAGGTCGAGTGAGTTTAGACTTCTGTAACGATGTCTTCTAATACTTTGCAATTATTTTAAGTTGTTTGCGTTATTCTGTTTTGTTCGGTTGCCTTTTTATGTTATGTAGAGCGTGGCCGACCGTCATGGATGCATGCACTCAAATACTGTAATTGAGAAATTTGGTCTAACTGATCATAACCTGTGATCACATAAAGTGGTAACGAGGCTAAAGGAGGGTTTGTCATGTCAGACGATGGTGGTACAACGTGATTTTAGATTCCACATTTCTGTTGTGGTTCCCCATCCCGTTGACAGAAAGTCTATTGCAAGGTTTTCTTTTCCGGTTGAGTCGTGCTGCGAAAAGCTTGGTATAAATATAAAAATATTATACAGAGCAATCATAATGTAGACAGTTTGAACAATAACGTAAGATCGATTAACAGTATTCACGTGGACACCATACTTATAGTTACGGAACCTCAGCATGATACCAACTGTAGATGAAACTGGATATAGAGAGGAACTTAACAGAGATCTGGGAACATAAACCTGGAAATTAAAATGTTTATGTAACCACCAGCCGTACAACAAAGTTAGTAAGCAAACGACCGTCTGCTATAAAATGAAAGAGAGAGTTGTACATTTTAGTATTTTCTTGATACAATAAAACAGAAGCAATTTTTGGAAGAAGTATCTTCCTCCTGACAAGGGTTTGCAATGAGCATTTTTGCTATGCTTCGACGAAAGTGCAGGAAAATTGCAAATGAGTTACATCTTGTTTCTTGTTACAGTAATTCAGATATTTATGATGCAGCGAAGACACTCCGATGATAGTGTGACAAGTTAGACCCGTGTGTCGCTCTACAGACAAGAAAGCACATCCTTGTGTGTCGAGTGGGTATGGCTAACACGAAGGACACAGCTCGGTATAGGGATGATTAATCGTTCGTCTATCAAAATGCCATAGGGTTTTTGAGTTGCCACGAGCATGTTGCTCCATCTTTATTCTATCCCCAAACGTTTCGTTGTTGCACTAAGTACGCAAGGTACTTTTGGACACCACTTGAGCGAGACGCGCGCCGCCGTGAGAGCTGTGTGGGGGCGGCGTCGCGGCGCTATGCAGGGGGTGGGGGTAGAGATCCGGCGGAGTATCGAGCGGCGGCGGGCGTCGCCATCCCACCGCCGCTCCGCCTAATGGCGGCGCCCGCCCCAGCCAGCCGCCAGCCACCAGCCGCCAGCTCTGAGTAAACTGCCGAGTGCGAAGGATGGAGCTGACTGACATACAACAATACTGACACCCTGCATTAGCGTGGTATCAGAATGTGCTTGGACGGTATGAATTCCATGCCAACGCATGTGAGGCCAAAGAAATGCCGTTGAAAATTGATAGACATTTAGCTCAGAAATTTACGCTTCGCAGAGTAGCTGTAACGCCATATCGACTTCTTCAAAGACGAGTTGTTCAACAAAATTATGAACGAACAAAATAGGAGCGTACGGAATATCAGACCAAATGTGTGATTTGATTGGCGTTTCTAGCAAGCAGAACACATCATGTCATTCTCGACACAAGTGAATTGGTAGTTCCCTATGGGACCAAACTGGTGAGGTCATCGGTCCCTTGGCTTACACACTACTTAATCTATCTTAAACTAGCTTACGCTAAGGACAACATACTTTCTGACGTACCTGACTTGAGTCGACAAGTGAATAGCACGTTAGAATTTTGTCCGATTCCCCTCCTCCCTCCTCCTCATCACCCCCAATGATGTCATCGATGATGGTATGCATCTTGTCAGATTTCTCCCTCTCCACCAGCCCTCTGCATAGGCTACTTGCCTATGTATAGAATGGTAGGAAATTAACAATTTCGCGGGAAATTCAAAACATCTCAACTGTTTACAGGTTTTTTCTCACCCCTCTGATGTCACAGCTCAGAGCAGAGATTGTCCTATTGGTATGAAATTCACGACAATTTATATGACACTACACTCGAAGATGGTAATCAACGATGGCGACCTGGATATACAAGAATGGTCTGTATGGTTGTCAGATTTCCTCTCAGTCCTATGACGTCAGGATCCAAAATAGCAATCCAAGACGATATAACTTACGGTACTGGGACAGTTTGCATTGAGTCAGAATCCAAGATGGCGATTCAAGATAGCGACACGGACATACTAACATAATCTACGTGGTTGACAGGACACCCTGGGTGGTTCTCATATTTCATTGACACGATGAGGTCGTAGGTTCAAAATGTTGGGAAATTCAAAAATCATTCGTTTTCTCTACTCCTAAGACGTTGCAGTTCACTTTCCCTAGGTTTATGCTGTCCAAATTTCCAAACCACTCTGACGTAACAATTCTCACCTTAAGTTTGTAGCTGACTTTTCCTAGTTTAAAAGTGCGAACAGCCCTCTGGTTGTTAGAAGCAGAAAACTTGTCATAGATTTAAAACTGTATAACTGACTGATTGAAATTGTACGGACACGTATCGCTGTCGTGTTCGGTAGGTTAGGACTGGGAGCTATTTGCATATGCATCTTTATTTAGATACTGTGCTGTGCCATGCTGTGAAGTTTCAGGCACTGGGCCGCCTCGCCTACACCCTGCTGTGCTGTCCACTATGTGACCCAGCTGACGACAGGTCCCAGCAACCAGACTGCACCAGAGAACCGTATGTGACGAACAGTGCAGGACTACTGCTTTTACCTGCGTCACGGAGCTCCTAATTTCTTTGTGTCACCATACCACGACGACAGTTAGGAATGTGGGCAATTGTCTGTTCTCTATTGATGCTCAGGCAGAGCACTGCCAACTATAACCAGTGTGGTCAAATCTAACACACAGCTAATACTACACGATATTACACTGAGGCACAGTTTCATTTTAGAACTGGATAGTTTCCAGCCTCTTAGTCATCTGAAACGCATAACTTTCAGAATATTTCCAAAGCCGTAACCACATCTCAGTTTTAGTAATGAGTGGCACCAACTGACATGCTAGTTACGCCTGTCCACCGATAAGTGGCCAACCACCGTGTGTCTGCAGCCAGCCACAGCTATGAGTTAGAGTATACTCACTAATTTGTTGGAGACTCACAGGGCTACGCGACATAGCAACGGGATTCTAATGCTACTGAACAGAGGAACAGAGAAAGACCGCACTGCAGTTCCTTCTCGAAATCCTCGCACGAACGAAAAGTGGCTGACATCGAAATAAGTGTCCAAGGAACAGAAAAGCAACTGAAATCAAGAAAATGGTACAAATGGCTCTGAGCACTATGGGACTTGACTTCTGAGGCCATCAGTCCCCTTGAACTTAGAACTATTTAAACCTAACTAACCTAAGGACATCACACACATCCATGCCCGATGCAGGATTCGAACCTGCGGCCGTAGCGGTCGCGCGGTTCCAGACTGAAGCGCCTAGAACCGCATGGCAACACCGGCCGGCCTACTGAAATCACTCAACAGAGGAAAGTCCACTGGACCTGACGGGATACCAATTCGATTCTACACAGAGTACGCGAAAGAACTTGCCCCCCTTCTAACAGCCGTGTACCGGAAGTCTCTAGAGGAACGGAAGGTTCCAAATGATTGGAAAAGAGCACAGGTAGTCCCAGTTTTCAAGAAGGATCGTCGAGCAGATGCGTAAAACTATAGGCCTATATCTCTGACATCGATCTGTTGTAGAATCTTAGAACATGTTTTTTGCGCGAGTATCATGTCGTTTTTGGAAACCCAGAATCTACTCTGTAGGAATCAACGTGGATTCCGGAAACAGCGATCGTGTGAGACTCGCTTTATTTGTTCATGAGACCCAGAAAATATTAGATACAGGCTCCCAGGTAGATGCCATTTTCCTTGACTTTCGGAAGGCGTTCGATACAGTTCCACACTGTCGCCTGATAAATAAAGTAAGAGCCTACGGAATATCAGACCAGCTGTGTGGCTGGATTGAAGAGTTTTTAGCAAACAGAACACAGCATGTTGTTCTCAATGGAGAGACGTCTACAGACGTTAAAGTAACCTCTGGCGTGCCACAGGGGAGTGTTATGGGACCATTGCTCTTCACAATATATACAAATGACCTAGTAGATAGCGTCGGAAGTTCCGTGCGGATTTTAGAGGATGATGCTGTAGTATACAGAGAAGTCGCAGCATTAGAAAATTGCAGCGAAATGCAGGAAGATCTGCAGCGGATAGGCACTTGGTGCAGGGAGTGGCAACTGACCCTTAACATAGACAAACGTAATGTATTGCGAATACATAGAAAGAAGGATCCTTAATGTTTGATTACATGAGAGCGGAACAAACACTGGTAGCAGTTACTTCTGTAAAATATCTGGGAGTATGCGTACGTACGGAACGATTTGAAGTGGAATGATCATATAAAATTAGTTGTTGGTAGGGCGGGTGCCAGGTTGACATTCATTGAGAGAGTCCTCAGAAAATGTAGTCCATCAACAAAGGAGGTGGCTTCCAAAACACCCGTTCGCCCTATATTTGAGTATTGCTCATTAGTGTGGGATCCGTACCAGGTTGGGTTGACAGATCCAAAGAAGAGCGGCGCGTTTCGTCACAGGGTTATTTGGTAAGCGTGATAACGTTACGGAGATGTTTAGCAAACTCAAGTGGCAGACTCTGCAAGAGAGGCGCTCTGCATCGCGGTGTAGCTTGCTGTCCAGGTTTTGAGAGGGTGCGTTTGTGGATGAGGTATCGAATATATTGCTCGCCCCTACTTATACCTCCCGAATAGATCACGAATGTAAAATTAGAGAGATTCGAGTGCGCACGGAGGCTTTCCGGCAGTCTTTCTTCCCGCGAACCATACGCGACTGGAACAGGAAAGGCAGGTAATGACAGTGGCACGTAAAGTGCCCTCCGCCACACGCCGTTGGGTGGCTTGCGGAGTATAAATGTAGATGTAGAACTGCGAGAGGCTTTCATGCTCTTAAGACATGTGTGTGAAGTGATATTTATATTTGCTAGCAATGTGGGACATAAACAGTAGTCCATACATATAACAGTCATTGAATTCACATCTAAATCGGTCAGTTTTATGCTGCAGCCAATGAATCCGACACCTACTACGATGAATTTTGTGTCAAACATGTTCCTTACTATTACACTTTCGTATGGTCCTAGCATGTCTGGTCTGTGATTTCGTTCGCTACATATTGTGACGCTTATGTCACAGAAATACCGATCAAACCTCTAGAACTGTACTGTTAGCAAGATCCATGTTTGTCGAGATTACACGTCTCCATAAGATTTCTAAATCATTCTGACGAATATAGAATGTCCAATAGCGTCCCAGATGTGTTGAGTTTGATGGCTGTATTGATGTGGCTCCTTCAGCAAGATCACAACGGATTTATATCCTCTTCCGTGTGAACTACGGTTTTTTCTTAAATGGTATCAATGTAGATGATACGTTAAATTCTAGTCATGCATAATGTAAACAGAAAGTGATCTAGTATTCAGGCTAGAAATTTATTTATTTTTAATAAATCTTCACATAAATTGTGTTTTATATTGTACATAAGAGATCTAGCATCTCCAGCAGATTTATGATGTTACAGTCTTCTGAGGTAAAAAATCAGCTGGACCTGCGAGCCATCAGTATAGGGAAGATAAATACAGGTGCTTGAGTGTAGATCTGTGAAATTGTCTTGCTTAGGACAGAGTAACTCTGTATTTCTAAGGTAGCAATTTGTAGCCACAAGAGCTGCGAATAGCTC
This sequence comes from Schistocerca piceifrons, assembly GCF_021461385.2. Taxonomy (NCBI): domain Eukaryota; kingdom Metazoa; phylum Arthropoda; class Insecta; order Orthoptera; family Acrididae; genus Schistocerca; species Schistocerca piceifrons. Next base: position 910,790,891 of record NC_060140.1, on the reverse strand, counting down.
TACATGTTGTAGGATAAACCTTTTAATTGAGGGTAGCCTTGTATTACTACACACTAGATGAGTGATGACAATTGTGTCTGGTTTTGCAATCAAAGATAATCACAGAACATCAATTCGGAAATGTCACAGAAGATGTGCAGCGAGTTAGTTGTCGGACATACACTCCTGGAAATGGAAAAAAGAACACATTGACACCGGTGTGTCAGACCCACCATACTTGCTCCGGACACTGCGAGAGGGCTGTACAAGCAATGATCACACGCACGGCACAGCGGACACACCAGGAACCGCGGTGTTGGCCGTCGAATGGCGCTAGTTGCGCAGCATTTGTGCACCGCCGCCGTCAGTGTCAGCCAGTTTGCCGTGGCATACGGAGCTCCATCGCAGTCTTTAACACTGGTAGCATGCCGCGACAGCGTGGACGTCAACCGCATGTGCAGTTGACGGACTTTGAGCGAGGGCGTATAGTGGGCATGCGGGAGGCCGGGTGGACGTACCGCCGAATTGCTCAACACGTGGGGCGTGAGGTCTCCACAGTACATCGATGTTGGCGCCAGTGGTCGGCGGAAGGTGCACGTGCCCGTCGACCTGGGACCGGACCGCAGCGACGCACGGATGCACGCCAAGACCGTAGGATCCTACGCAGTGCCGTAGGGGACCGCACCGCCACTTCCCAGGAAATTAGGGACACTGTTGCTCCTGGGGTATCGGCGAGGACCATTCGCAACCGTCTCCATGAAGCTGGGCTACGGTCCAGCACACCGTTAGGCCGTCTTCCGCTCACGCCCCAACATCGTGCAGCCCGCCTCCAGTGGTGTCGCGACAGGCGTGAATGGAGGGACGAATGGAGACGTGTCGTCTTCAGCGATGAGAGTCGCTTCTGCCCTGGTGCCAATGATGGTCGTATGCGTGTTTGGCGCCGTGCAGGTGAGCGCCACAATCAGGACTGCATACGACCGAGGCACACAGGGCCAACACCCGGCATCATGGTGTGGGGAGCGATCTCCTACACTGGCCGTACACCACTGGTGATCGTCGAGGGGACACTGAATAGTGCACGGTACATCCAAACCGTCATCGAACCCATCGTTCTACCATTCCTAGACCGGCAAGGCAACTTGCTGTTCCAACAGGACAATGCACGTCCGCATGTATCCCGTGCCACCCAACGTACTCTAGGTGTAAGTCAACTACCCTGGCCAGCAGGATCTCCGGATCTGTCCCCCATCGAGCATGTTTGGGACTGGATGAAGCGTCGTCTCACGCGGTCTGCACGTCCAGCACGAACGCTGGTCCAACTGAGGCGCCAGGTGGAAATGGCATGGCAAGCCGTTCCACAGGACTACATCCAGCATCTCTACGATCGTCTCCATGGGCGAATAGCAGCCTGCATTGCTGCGAAAGGTGGATATACACTGTACTAGTGCCGACATTGTGCATGCTCTGTTGCCTGTGTCTATGTGCCTGTGGTTCTGTCAGTGTGATCATGTGATGTATCTGACCCCAGGAATGTGTCAATAAAGTTTCCCCTTCCTGGGACAATGAATTCACGGTGTTCTTATTTCAATTTCCAGGAGTGTAGATACAGCATGCTTTTCTAAATCATATCTAATGAATGCAGATCAGACATCTTCAACAATACATTTGTGTTGGGAATCTTTTCCTGGCTAGGATTGTGGATGGTTGTCAGGTTGTCATAGCTAGAGTGAGCTGTTACGAATTATACAGAACTCCACCTGACAGCTTAGAACTGTTGTCAGATAAAGAATGGTACAACGGATTCTTCTAGGTTTCTGGAGGTATTTGACATTGTATGTTCACACCCAACTTCCGTAAATTTCTTGTGTTGAGTGTCCCAGCTACATTCAGATCAGATGAATATGATAGCTAACACATCAATATGAGTGCTCCCTAAACAACTGTAGGATGGTTTGAGCGATACATCATAGTCAGTTATATGGATGATTGGGAAGGAAAATGCTCTACTGTATAATAGTTCAAAGAGCTGTATCGTCAATGACACACAGCTGTTAGGGTACCAGTGGTTGTTGTAGTAGTACAACCATTCTATAGATTCAAACAGTAAGTCCCATGACGAATTCAGTTAAGGTAGTAGAAGTAGATTCATATTATAGATTAAAATAGGTTGCCAAGTAACTGAATTAGTAGTAGATTTATATCATAGATTCTCAACTAGCTGTGACGTAATGACCAAACATTTTTTGGTATATGACAGTATTATCCTTTAACTTACACTGATTTTTTCTATAAATGTGCTGTATCGCATACTCTGTATTTCTGAATGGTGGCAGTTGAGGAGTCTGAAGGTATGAGGAATATATGGAAGGTTCTCATGTTTGTAATCGATTGACAATGTAGTTGGACTACTTCTGTAGGATTTCTGAATCGGTTCTGATGGATGCCTGTATTATTTCTTCAGCAAGGGCGCTAGTGCAGGAGGTCTTTTGCCGGAAACAACCAGGCTTGCGGACTTAGAGAAATTCTACAAGCTTGCTAGGTTGTTGGTCATTGAAACATGTTCCACTATAGTGAAATACCTCTGACAATCACTGAACTCTGAGCTATTCAAGCACATGGGGAGTTTCATTTTATGAAAGACACTCTGAAATATTCCAAATGAAGTTTGGACTTTGAATATTTTATATGAAATGAAAATATAGCAAGAAATTCAAAAATGCATTCGTTAATCAGTGGATAGTACATAACGCTTCATCCCATATATCTGTATGCTAAAGCGAAATTGTAACAAATTTTCCTATGTTACAGTAAAATTATAACAAAGTACCCAATGTTATAGTGAGCTGTATTAAATTGCCCCTATTGCAGTACAAACTGTAAGAAAAATCCCCAACAAATTACCCCTATTACAGTGAACTTGTAACAAAATGCTCCATACTACAACAAAACTGTAGTAAAATGTCCATTGTTAAAGCGAAATTGTTACAAATTCCCTTTGTTAAAATGAAATTGTAAGAAATTGCCTCTATTGCAAAAAAATTGAAGAAATTGCGCAATGTCACAGTAAAATTGTAACTTTATGCTCAACGTTACATTAAAATTGTAACAAAATACTCAGTGTTACAGTGAAATTGTAACCAACTACCCCTGTCGCAACAAAACTTGGAAGAAAATGCCCTATGTTACACAAAAAGTGTGACGAATTACCCTCTGTTATAGGGAAACCGTAACAAAATGCCCCACGTTACAATAAAATTCACTGATCGCTTGCAAGCTACAGACTTCCACAAGAGCTTTAAAATAGACCACAGACTCAGCATGACGAATTGGTGCAAGTTCTACGTCACTCACATACCAATCACGCTAATGTGGAGGCTATTAATATATGTAATATCATAGTGTTCACGAATGTTTGGTGCTGTTACCAAAGACTTCTTAGCTTCAAGAGAGTCACATCCTACTGGATTCTTCCTTGACATCACACGCTGCAATGGTTGTAGGATCTGTGTACAGCTCACAAACGTTCCATAGCTGCTGCAGTCCGTATGGCTGTCTGATTTCTGATATCCTACAGGATTTTCATCATGTCGCACTGGAACTAGGCCACTTTTGCTGAATATAGAGTCTCAGATGGCCCCTAAATTGAAAATCGAAGTTGGGAGTTGGCAGACCTTTGATGTCACAATCCAAGATGGCGATACTGTAATGTCGCCAGTATAAAATAGTTGTTTCACTTTTCATAGTGCTGCAGTCACCCATCCCTACAATTCCTCCACACTGTCCACTCATCCGGTGAACTTGACACGCATGTTCAAGACATCCTTGTGAAAGGTTATCATCATGAAGCATAATCAGAGATCTGCCATCCCAGACACAAAACTCACTCGCATATTCAGCTGTAAGCATTAACACTTTCGAAACCACGAACGAATGTAGGTCAGGCCACAACTTCCTGTTAAAAAGACCAAGTCCTAGTATAGGGAGAGCCATGATTATCTCGATGTGTGAGACACCTACGTTCGAAAAACGGACTCATTTTGTATGAGTACAATGTATGTATGTCTTGCTACCCGATCCTGGACGGGTGCCGCCTTCTGTTGTCGAAACATTAGTAAACATAGCTATTGCTTTCACGAATGGCTAAGCCAATATCATCATATTGATATAATTTTGGGTGTGTACTCATTAGGTTTCACAGCTTGCTGCAACTCTTCCAAAAATACATCATGTTTGTTGAATGAGCAAGAAATTTTGGAATTTCAAGGGGAAGAAACTGTTCAATAACTCGCAGTGCACTGTTTTCTGTAATGATTGTTTTGATATTTGTAATCTATCAAAGAACTGAAGTAAATACGAAAAATAAATCTTGGAGCTTTGTCCTTTCTTAGTATGTATTCCTCTTGAATATGTAAAAGATATAACAGTTACATATGGGCCAGTAACTTTAAATAACGCCATAAATGGCCGGTTTCCTAGATCCGATATTTTTCTGAGAGGCTAGTCTCCAAAGCGTTAATCCTCTCTCAGTGTTTATTATTATTATTACTGCGAGTATGTCGTGTTCTTTTAGTTTTCATGTAACTCTCTCTGATGCAGTGCCTGCTGCCTCAGAGCTACAGAAATCAAGTCAGTAAGGAGACAGACCCCTTCATACAGTGTTCAATATACTGCAGCTGAAAACAGAACTGTTTCCAGACTTCGGATTTTCTATATATCCAGTGTTTTCATCGATCACCAAACCACCAGCATTACATTGTGCACCTGACACATTGGAACAAAACTCTAATCCCCACACAGAATTGTTCTCAGACTCTGAGTTTTCACATCACCAAAATCTGTATCATTTATGAAAACATCTCTATTACATAATGCACCTACGAATGTGGCTTTATTCTCTGCGGTTTACAAACTGAATGCGAGTAACAGTAAACGTGTTGTTACAGGCTTGGCATCAGATAGAGAGTTCAGTGCCGCTGTAACTTCGAAAATCCGTGATTTAATGGGATGAAAGTAGTGATACGAGACTATGAATGGTACCTATTATGTCAGAATTGAGCACAAATATTTCGATGCTGACAGGAGCTGAAGAGATGAATAAAAATTTGTGCCGTGGCCAGGATTACTGGGCAGATGTGCTTACCGTTGTCACTGTAACAGTGTGGCTCACACAACTGCACAGACTTCAAAGTCCAGTGTCCTTCCTAACACAAACTTCAGCCCATTTTCCCCTTCTTAAATAGTCAGTATTGCCAAGGCTCTCTGGTGCTGAATTAGTACCCCAGCTTTGTACATAACGGGCAAAGCCTGCCTGTACCTTAGACATATCTGACCTACTGATCTAATGGAATAACAATTTCCTTGAGAAATGTGAGGCTAAACTTTATATACGATAGTGATAGAAGCTAAAGAAGTGAATGTTAGCGGGGGAATTGGACTCAGGTAGCTGGTGCATCGGTGTGAGCCACATTGCTACGGCGGTGTAACAGTTAGCACATCTGCATAGTAAGCAGGAGACTTGGTTTCAAGTCCCGGCCGTTGCATTTCATTTCTTCTGCGTCTATCATTATCGAAGATAAAGTTGAGACTCACACGTCTCAAATATATTGTCATTTCATCACATCAGTACAAATAACGGCAGGGTTCAACTCTCAAATGCTAACAGCGTAACTTCATTTCCGTACAATATGTATTGGGGACTAACCAAAACAGTGAAATGCCACACACTGCACTCACTTTCAGAAATCTACATTCAGAAACTTTGTGTGTGCTACCGAAGCCTTCCAGTGTGCTGTAGACAAGGGTCTTGGGTGGCACCCTTGTGTGTACAGATTTTATGGGTATGCCTGGCATTAGTTTACTGAGCTTATTCATCAGAACACTTCAGAAGAAGTCTTTGCAATGAATTTCGATGCATCTTATACTTCAGTGTGCAGTATATAAAGGGTGTTTCAAAAATGACCGGAATATTTGAAACGGCAATAAAAACTAAACGAGCAGCGATAGAAATACACCGTTTGTTGCAATATGCTTGGGACAACAGTACATTTTCAGGCGGAAAAACTTTCGAAATTACAGTAGTTACAATTTTCAACAACAGATGGCGCTGCAAGTGATGTGAAAGATATAGAAGACAACGCAGTCTGTGGGTGCGCCATTCTGTACGTCGTCTTTCTGCTGTAAGCGTGTGCTGTTCACAACGTGCAAGTGTGCTGTAGACAACATGGTTTATTCCTTAGAACAGAGGATTTTTCTGGTGTTGGAATTCCACCACCTAGAACACAGTGTTGTTGCAACAAGACGAAGTTTTCAACGGAGGTTTAATGTAACCAAAGGACCGAAAAGCGATAGAATAAAGGATCTGTTTGAAAAATTTCAACGGACTGGGAACGTGACGGATGAACGTGCCGGAAAGGTAGGGCGACCGCATACGGCAACCACAGAGGGCAACACGCAGCTAGTGCAGCAGGTGATCCAACAGCGGCCTCGGGTTTCCGTTCGCCGTGTTGCAGCTGCGGTCCAAATGACGCCAACGTCCACGTATCGTCTCATGCGCCAGAGTTTACACCTCTATCCATACAAAATTCAAACGCGGCAACCCCTCAGCGCCGCTACCATTGCTGCACGAGAGACATTCGCTAACGATATAGTGCACAGGATTGATGACGGCGATATGCATGTGGGCAGCATTTGGTTTACTGACGAAGCTTATTTTTACCTGGACGGCTTCGTCAATAAACAGAACTGGCGCATATGGGGAACCGAAAAGCCCCATGTTGCAGTCCCATCGTCCCTGCATCCTCAAAAAGTAATGGTCTGGGCTGCCATTTCTTCCAAAGGAATCACTGGCCCAGTTTTCAGATCCGAAACGATTACTGCATCACGCTATCTGGACATTCTTCGTGAATTTGTGGCGGTACAAACTGCCTTAGACAACACTGCGAACACCTCGTGGTTTATGCAAGATGGTGCCCGGCCACATCACACTGCCGACGTCTTTAGTTTCGTCTTTAATTTCCTGAATGAATATTTCGATGATCGTGTGATTGCTTTGGGCTATCCGAAACATACAGGAGGCGGCGTGGATTGGCCTCCCTATTCGCCAGACATGAACCCCTGTGACTTCTTTCTGTGGGGACACTTGAAAGACCAGGTGTACCGCCAGAATCCAGAAACAATTGAACAGCTGAAGCAGTACATCTCATCTGCATGTGAAGCCATTCCGCCAGACACGTTGTCAAAGGTTTCGGGTAATTTCATTCAGAGTCTACGCCATATTATTGCTACGCATGGTGGATATGTGGAAAATATCGTACTATAGAGTTTCCCAGACCGCAGCGCCATCTGTTGTTGAAAATTGCAACTACTTAATTTCGAAAGTTTGTCTGCCTGAAAGTGTACTGTTGTCCCAAGCATATTGCAACAAACGGTGTATTTCTATCGCTGCTCGTTTAGTTTTTATTGCCGTTTCAAATATACCGGTCATTTTTGAAACACCCTGTATCATCCATCAGCATCACCATCTGACACTGTTATAGAATTAGATGTATACTTGTAAGCCTCTAACGTTAATCCAAATAAAAATGCGCGTATAAATGATTGTCCATCTCTCTCAACTGCGTTTCATTTAACCAGAAAACCTCAGAGGTACTGAATAAAGTATGTAGTTAAAGGCACCATAGTACAAATGATAACTAGAATGATTTACATGTTTGGTAACCTACATAAAGAAACTTTCAGACATTATTCCAGGAGGAACTGAAAACATTTATCTTTTCTGTAGGAGCATATAGAAGAGACCGTGACATTGCATCCCAGTTATTGCTTTATTGAGGAGACAGCACAATTTTCGCAAGAGGTGAAACTTAACAATTCAGCTGTTGCAACGTCAGAGAGTGAAACACAGCACTTCATTATTAGAAGAGGCAAAATAACGAAAAAAATAATGCAATTCAACATTTTATTTGTGAAAACTACTCGGTTATACTGAATTTATTACATCAAAAATGGTCTTTCTCTAGCTGAAATAGGGTTCTGACACACAGCACACTATGAAATGAAAGGTACACGCTTAACACAAACAGTAATATATCCGCATGGAAAGAATAGACCCCCAAGGAAATGAATTCTACACAGGCGAACGTTGTTGACAACCGTCATAGTCACATTCTGTTCAGATGAGGCAGGCTGCTAAACGTGTTATCAGCAGGTTCGCTGAACACATGAGTATTATGGAGCTGATTCCTGAACTCAAGTTGGAATCCCTGGAGAGAAGACGACGATATTGAGAAAATTTAGAGAACCGGCACTTGAAGTTGACTGCAGAATGATTCTACTGCCATCCACGAACATTTTGCATAAGGACCACGAAGACGTATAAGGACCACGAAGATAAGATAAGAGAAATTAGGGCTCATACGGAGGCATATATACAGTTGAGAAAATGTGCAGCGATCAGTCGCTAATATAATTTGTTAATCGCAGATCTAGTTTTCAACCACTGTATAGCTATCATTAGTGCTAAACACACAGAAAATGAATCAAAAGTGTTATAATTGTGCAGGATGTGGCAAATAAAAGTGGCCTGGGGAAGAGAGTTCCAGGATACAAAGAAACATACTAATCCGAGTAAAGCAGATGTTGAAAGTGACCACCAATAATCTTTTGGTACTTTTTGTTCCTGGTCAGCAAGTTGCTGAAGGTAGATCAAAGCTGACTGCTGGAATAGTTGCAGTCTGTTCTGTTGCAGTTCTTGAAGACTATGATAGTTGTTGCGATACACGTTAGACTTGAGAGCTTCCCACACAAAGTAATCGTACGCTGACAGATCAGGTGACCCGGGTGCCCAGCTATGGCCGTGACCAGACTCACCTCTACCAACAACTCTGTGAGTCGTGAGGATTGTGTAAAACTGCTCCAAGGTCCGGCAAGCTGTATGGGCAGCTGCTCCATCCTGTTGGAAGTAATGGTAGCTTTCTTCCTCCTCCGTTATCGCTGCCACGTAGTCACGGCCAGTCGTATCCAGTCGTTCGAGCCACTATTATTTGCCCCACCCTGTATAAGCTTTGTAGAAGAGTAGATGATAACGTAACATACTGGTAAGATCCAAATCATATAATCATTATTGCTTAGCTATACAAATAGTCCCGAGTATACCTTCCACGTCTATTTCAGGTCACACTGAGGCGACTGTTTCCAATTATTAACGTTGATACCTAAGGATTTCACAGCCAGTCACTCGGTCACCAACAAACGAGCGCCCAGTATCAGCTAAACAGCTGTTTGCCAACAAAATCAAAATAGGGATGGCAGAAAACTTGGACTGGAGTATGAATGATCTGTTAAATGGTGGCAGTTGCAACTCGAAATACTTTCAGAAGTAGTTCAGTTTTTCATCATAGAGCAGATCAAGTCATATCAAGAGACGGGTGGCGCTGGTGTGCATTTATTAAAGTATTAGTATTAGAATTATCACAGAAACTGCAGAAGGTAGGTAATTACAGTAAACAAATGCTCTGACAAAATACATTGAAAATCATGAACTATCGAACAATTTAAATGACTGCGACAAACAGGGCGTTGCATAGCAACCTAGCAGTACAGCTATGATCACTGAAAGTCAGACATTTGTATATATTTCATTTATTGCATTAGTACTAATTTTAAACATTTTTAATTATGTAAATGTTTCACATTACAATATTTTGCACGGTCACACAACAAATGAATTTAGTATGGCATTTCTCATAGTTTTCCTTATGAAACCATTTACATTCGTCTAGGTTATTAATCGCTTTTGATTTATTACACTAAAATTTAATTAGGCCTGTATTAAAACTTAGAAATGATAAATGGTACATAAGAATTGATACTATCACTAAATTGAACATGAAAAGACATGTCACTTGTACAGGTCAAGATTATTATTGTACATGGTGTAATGTATATTTGATAATTATTTGTCATAAGCATGTATGCACAGGATCCATATTTTAATTATTTATGTCTATACATTTATGTATAGAATACTTTGTTTGGTCTTAATGGAACTGTAAGAGAAATACCTTTCATTTAGCTCATATGTCAAATTAGTGACTTCATTATCATTCAAATGGCGGATCATTTCCTATATTTTTATGTAGGTTGTGCGTTTTGGTGGGAAAACGTGAGATCTCACTGACACGAGCAAACAGTCGCTCAGGCATGCTGGGTCGTGGAACTGCTCTTAGGAACACTATTTCAGCAGTCAGCATTGGTGCGGGGCAGTCTTCACGTGACTTGTCGGAGACATGGTAGTGCGGCAAAGTGTTGGTTTTTGGGTGCCAAGTGGCTGCACGAAAGCTCGCTCTCAACTAGATAAAGTCTGAAGCAAGTGCAGCAAGTGCGAATTCAGTTTTGAGAGTTAGCGGGAAATTTGACAATTCGTGAACATCATAGGATGTGCATTATAGAACTTTACCTTTATTTACTTGCTGTTTTGGAAGTAGTAGTGAACTGATTACATAAACCTGCTTATAATTTCGCATACTTTAGTATAGTTACCGCCGTAGTGGACAATATATAATTACAAGTTGGGAAACTCAGTTCTTTTCGAGGATCACTGATGGTTCAGTTATTATAGGACCACCATTTAAGTATTTTGTTTTGAAGTGATTAACTGAATAAATTGTCAGTTTGTTCAACATAAATCTTGTAGTTTCATATTGGTAGATAGCGACCCTTCTGGTTATTATATTATTAATACTATTATTTCATTGTAACTTGATATTATTTGAAATTTGAATAACTTGCCAATCTTAAGGTCATTTGACTGTACAATCACAGATAAATATCTCTTCAGCCAAATTATCTAATGGACACGAAAGCAGAGATGTACATATAGACTCTTTGACTATATCGAGCGACAGTTTCAAATAGAGCTATGCATCGACAATACTATATGTCCAGGTGCAGTAGCAGTTGGTTGATCTTACCAGGGATTAATCAGTGATAAGGGCTGTTGTAGTCACGGTGGGGAACACACTAATTCAAAATTGTTAAGGCTTTCGTGGCCACTTGTTGACAAACTGCCTATTGGCTTCTGTATCGGGTTCTTCGGCCGACGTTCGTCTAATGATTTTACTGACGTTTCGCCAGCACGAGTGGCTGGCTGGCATTGTCAAAGCTTCACCCTCCATTGTCGGCAATTGAGGGTGAAGCCAATAGGCAGTTTGTCAACACACTAATTGCTTGCGTGTCCAGACAGATCAGGTACCATACTGCCTAGTTTAAATCAAGGCTCCATGACAGGCTTCTTGCATGTAACAAACACTGCATTAAATTAAGGCAATCAAGATTACGCTCCTGGTACCAAGTATACACAGCCAATCCAACCGGAAAGAAACTTTATGATTTTTTGATTTATATTTTATGGAACGGAGAGTCTTGGTACTATGTTTTGATACAGCTAACACACTTTATACGAGTACAAGACTGAGGTACCACTTTTATCCTCTCCTCGTGATATTATCATAAATGAAGCAAGCAATATGATACCTTGTCATTTTGTGTGTCCTGGTGGAAAACTTTTAGAAATCCTTTCTGATTCCAGTGGTTGTTCGAGTTAGTTAATTTCTGGAACGCGTAAACCATGCGGTGAATAAATATTGCAGTTTTACAAGTTTTTATTATTTTTTGAATGAGGGATGAAGGTGTGATATGACATGACTGTCACATACCGCTATGCGATTTTGTTTCCTTTTTTTACCAGTACTCCATGGGTATTTTATTGAGATTTCTGGACCTGTCAGCCTGGGCGGAAAGATCTGTGTTCTTCTTTCTGGGAAGTTGTGTTTCCAGATTCGTCTCTAGTTCCTGTTAGCTAACAGGAAGCAGTCAGCGAGTCTCATTAGGAGGGCAAGCATCCGTAGGGTACTGTGTAGCTTTGCAGAAGTTCGACCATGGGCCTCTCCTTACTTTTGTTGGCTACAGCTGACACATATCCCCACTGAGGGCAGAGACCACCATACTGCCACGGCCATCTCTCACAGAATAACTGAGAGCATGACTTTTGCCCATCCATGTGGAGTTTTTGAAAAATTGGTATTTGAGGGTAGAGAAGGAAATTTCTCCGCTTTTCGTCTCCCGGTCGTCAAGGGATAATGATTAGCACAAGCTAGCTGATTTTGTGGAAAAGTGACTGTCGCAAATGCGATAGTAAGATCCATATTCTGACCAGCATGCAGCGTATATGTTCTGCCACCCTACTTGTGTTGTCTACTTAATTAAATTTGGTCCTCCATTTTGTCTTGTTAACTTTGAATTCGCAAGTTGCCCGGATGAGGAAATCTTGCTGCGTTTCCTCTCTCTCTCTCTCTCTTTTACTTAATTATTTATTTTTCGACTCATCAATCTTCAGACTGCTTTGATGTGGCCCACCACAATTCTGCTCCTGTGCTAGCATGTTCAGCTCAGAGCAGCACTTTCACCCTACATCTTCAAGAATTCGTTGAATGTACTCCAGTCTCTGTCTTCCCACATACTAGTACCATGGAGGTTGTTGCATTGTGTCTTAACACGTATAGTATAATCATGTTCGTTCTTCTTGTCAGTGTTTTCCATATGTTACATTCTTTAGAGCATCATATCTCAAACGCATCTTTTCTGTTTCGATTTTGCAATTCTTCATGATTCACTACCATACAATGCTGTTTTCCAAATGCGCATTCTCAGAATTTCTTCCTCAAATCAAGGCCTACGTTAGATTCTAGTAGACCTATCCTGGCCAGGAATACCATCTCTTCCTGTACTAGTCTGGTCTGATTTTAACGTCGTCCTTGCTTCGTCAGTCATGGGTCACTTTACTTCCAATGTAGCAGAATTCCTTAATTTCTGGATGACCAGTTTTGACGTTAAGAACCTCGCTATTCTCATTTCTGCTACTTCGGATTACTTCTTTTTCCGGTTTACTCGCAAGCCATATTCTGTTCATTCCATTCAACAGATCTTATAATTCTCCTTCACTTTCGTTGGGAATAGCAAATGTCATCAGTACTGCTCATCATTGGCAGCTTTCACCATGAATTTTAATCCCACTCTTGAAACTTTCCTTTATTTCAGTCTTTGCTTCTTCCATGTATAAATTGAACAGACTGCGTTGCTGTGTGACATAATTTTTAATCCGGGCTCTACTTCTTGGTCTTGCTGTGTTGCTGTTCCTTCTCGGTTCTTGTATAGGAAGCAGTCAAAAGAAATCGAAACAGATGGGGAAAAAAGTAAACTGTTTATTATTTAAAAAGTGATCGCCATAATTGTTAATGCATTTATTTACGTCCTTAATACAGTCCCGATCTCTCCCCCTGCGATTTCCATATTTTTGGCGCTCTGAAGAAAGACATTCGTGGCCATAGATTTGGTTCGGAGCAAGAGGTCCACGTCTGGGTACAATCGTGGTTCCGTAGGCAACCGCAACCTTTTTTCCATGTAGAACAGACCATCTTGTCTCACGGTGGGATAAATGTAGTAACAGTTATGGTGATTACTTTTAAAATAACGAACATTTTATTTATTTATTTCCATCTGTCTTGTTTTCATTCGACTGCCACTTACATATTAACTGTCTTTCCCTATTCCTTATTTCTATTTTCTTCTGTATATTAATCTTGTAGGCAGCTCGGATGCAAGAGCTTGTTAAACTGATTGTCCTGTAGTTCTTGCACTTGCTGGCTCTTGCTATCTTTAGAACTGTGTGGATGATATTTTTTTGAATGTCCGATTGTATCATAGATTCTATACATCAACTTGAATAGTTCTTTGCTTGCCACTTCCTACAATTATTATAGAAATTACGATGGAATGTTGCTTTCCCTTCTACCTTGTTTGATGTCTAGTTTTCCAGAGCTCTTTTAAATTCTGACACTAATACTTAATCCCCTATGTCTTCCATATCGACTGCAGTTTCTCCTTCTATCATGTCATCAGACAAATGGCCCCTCTCATAGAGGCCTACTGTGCACTGTTTCCACCTATCCGCTCTCTGCTCTGAGTTCAACACTGACATTGCCGTTGCACTCTTAATATTCCCCCTTTTGCATTTAATTTCACCGAAGCTCGTTTTGGTATATGCTGACTCAGTCTTCCTCACGATCATTTCTTTTTAGATTTCTTCACATCTTTCGTGTAGAAATTTTACGTTTGCCCCGTGTCGGCACTGGTGCCGGCTATTACATGTCTTCCTACTACTGTAAGCGGCGCGACGAGTTCGCGTGGTGCCTGCGCGCACTAGAGGGCATGGTTGTGGGTGCAGCACACAGAGCATAGAAGTGAAAACAGAGTGGCCTTCAGGTCCCGCGAGGTGTTTCAGGCTTCCCCCTCCATCTGGCTACCCTTAAGCATTGAAGTGCTGCTCGCTCCGCGTAAAGCGTATCGCAAGGTACACCGGAAGTGAAATTTCATGTCATCCGATTTGTCTTTAAAAATTGTTTTGTGTAGATGAAGCAAAGCTACATCCGTTTCTGGCGTTAGTTCCTCAATAAAACTTTTAGATTTTGCATAAAAAAATAAAAACATTTGTTTTAGGATTTGTGCGTGTTCTCCGCTATGCAGTCTTTCTCATAGGTGCACAGTTCTGTTCGATAACGAACTTGCCTTCTTTTTGTTATGGGCCATAGTTACACTTACAGAAGTAAAGTACAAAACCACTCATATTTTGAAAAGTTTGCAGTGACGAACGTAGTCGCTGGTCTATTTATGTTTGGTGAGCTTTAGGATGTAGGCTGCTGTGTACGAAATGTAGCTAACATATCGAAATTGTTTTTAACGGTTGAGCAAGGGCATGTGTGTTCCCATTCGCGAGAAAATACGTGAGCTATACTGGAGATTCTCCGCAATGAGGTTGGCAGCTATGCGCCACATGTGCGGCTATTGCCGCCCGGTAGACCTGCTATGTGGAGTATGAAGCTGCCTCGTGTTTCTCTTCTTCATATGCTACTGATACAGACCGAAGCTGGAAGTGAAAGAAAAACTTAATGACATGAAAGGCACCGCGTATCATCAGCTCATGACGCTAACTGTATGTATTTTCAAGTCTATGCTGCCTGGTTTCAGGAAACAACATTACCTTCATTACTGAATTTATTCGCTCGATTATTATAACATGGTTCACTATACAACTGCCATTTCAGCTGAGCGTACTGCAAACTGTTGACATCTTCTGCTGTTGGTTGTTTTGAATGACGCATGAGCCATATAACAGCACTCAGAACGTGAACACAGTTCCTGAACTATACTTTGTATAAGTGTAGCAAATAAAACAAACGAACATTCTGTTAACTCACATCTACATAAAAGCAATCGAAATGAACAGCAGGAAAATAAAACAAGTTTTACAGACGCACAATGCTGCTGTGCATGTAGAAGATAACGGTACCTTCAGTTTTAATGCATTATAGAGGAAAGCGTAGGAATTGAAAAAGTAAAATGAAACTTGTCTTACTGTCTGATAACTGAAGTGAACTAGAGAGAAGGATGCGAAATTAAGATATAATTGAGGAGCGCCGGAACAAAACACGATATATCCACTTTTGCTGTTTTCTCGAGTTTGAGCTGTAGGGGGGAGGTACGGGAGTAATAATACATGCTGCCACAAAATAATTTTCAGCACAACGCTCATCGAGTGTTTTATGGTGTGTTTCTTCTTTTTATAGCTTGTGGAGCCGTTTAGGGATCACTATTTGTTACTTCTTGTATTAACAGCCAATGCGGATTTATCGGTTTTTGTTCCGGCGCTTCTCAATTGTTGTTTTAGCATCTAATAACTGGAGTTGTAGGTTTGCTCGCACCTTTCTGTGAGACAGGACTGGTGTGACATGTTGTGATTGCGAGAGGAACTTGGAGTCTTGTCACCACACAGAGTGTAAAGGAAGATGTGTGTTGTTTTCTAAACACTAAGGTACTGATTCACTGTGTGCTCGTTCTACGAGGTCTAATTTCTGAAGTACACACGGTGACGATGTATTTGACGGAATCTTTTCAATGTACCCATTTTACAAAAACAGACATAATGTCTTATGGGATAACAGCAATCAGTGATTTTATAATGTTACTTAAAATCCGTCTTGATTGCATTTTTTTTTTTTTTTATTATTCATATGATCGGTTTCGGTTCATTCAGAACCATCTTCAGATCTGATATTTCAGTTACAGGAGTAACCCGTCCAAATCCAGCAACTTTCACATGCTACGTCACATGCTAGCCAACAGGGAACAAAAGTACAGGGTGTTTCAAAAATGACCGGTATATTTGAAACGGCAATAAAAACTAAACGAGCAGCGATAGAAATACACCGTTTGTTGCAATATGCTTGGGACAACAGTACATTTTCAGGCGGACAAACTTTCGAAACTACAGTAGTTACAATTTTCAACAACAGATGGCGCTGCGGTCTGGGAAACTCTATAGTACGATATTTTCCACATATCCACCATGCGTAGCAACAATATGGCGTAGTCTCTGAATGAAATTACCCGAAGCCTTTGACAACGTGTCTGGCGGAATGGCTTCACATGCAGATGAGATGTACTGCTTCAGCTGTTCAATTGTTTCTGGATTCTGGCGGTACACCTGGTCTTTCAAGTGTCCCCACAGAAAGAAGTCACAGGGGTTCATGTCTGGCGAATAGGGAGGCCAATCCACGCCGCCTCCTGTATGTTTCGGATAGCCCAAAGCAATCACACGATCATCGAAATATTCATTCAGGAAATTAAAGACGTCGGCCGTGCGATGTGGCCGGGCACCATCTTGCATAAACCACGAGGTGTTCGCAGTGTCGTCTAAGGCAGTTTGTACCGCCACAAATTCACGAAGAATGTCCAGATAGCGTGATGCGGTAATCGTTTCGGATCTGCAAAATGGGCCAATGATTCCTTTGGAACAAATGGCGGCCCAGACCAGTACTTTTTGAGGATGCAGGGACGATGGGACTGCAACATGGGGCTTTTTGGTTCCCCATATGCGCCAGTTCTGTTTATTGACGAAGCTGTCCAGGTAAAAATAAGCTTCGTCAGTAAACCAAATGCTGCCCACATGCATATCGCCGTCATCAATCCTGTGCACTATATCGTTAGCGAATGTAGCAATGGTAGCGGCGCTGAGGGGTTGCCGCGCTTGAATTTTGTATGGATAGAGGTGTAAACTCTGGCGCATGAGACGATACGTGGACGTTGGCGTCATTTGGACCGCAGCTGCAACACGGCGAACGGAAACCCGAGGCCGCTGTTGGATCACCTGCTGCACTAGCTGCGCGTTGCCCTCTGTGGTTGCCGTACGCGGTCGCCCTACCTTTCCAGCACGTTCATCCGTCACGTTCCCAGTCGTTGAAATTTTTCAAACAGATCCTTTATTGTATCGCTTTTCGGTCCTTTGGTTACATTAAACCTCCGTTGAAAACTTCGTCTTGTTGCAACAACACTGTGTTCTAGGCGGTGGAATTCCAACACCAGAAAAATGCCCTGTTCTAAGGAATAAACCATGTTGTCTACAGCACACTTGCACGTTGTGAACAGCACACGCTTACAGCAGAAAGACGACGTACAGAATGGCGCACCCACAGACTGCGTTGTCTTCTATATCTTTCACATCACATGCAGCGCCATCTTTTGTTGAAAATTGTAACTACTGTAATTTCGAAAGTTTGTCCGCCTGAAAATGTACTGTTGTCCCAGGCATATTGCAACAAACGGTGTATTTCTATCGCTGCTCGTTTAGTTTTTATTGCCGTTTCAAATATACCGGTCATTTTTGAAACACCCTGTACTTACTCCTCGTATCTGCATTAATCTCACGAGCATGAGAAATAGATTTTAGAAAATTTTAGAAATATAACAGTTCTCAAAGTGTAAAACTAATAATTATATCAGTGGATTAGAAAGACTGTATTGGTAAAATCATCATGTCAAGCACTCAGCAAATTAGTCTTAGCCAAGTAGTCGTACATTTCAACCAACACCTTGAAAAATCTGTGACAAGCAAATAAAATGGATACATTGAAAAGATTCCGTCAAATACATCGTGTGTACTTCAGAAATTAGACCTCTCAGAACTTCGCATTCCTAAGGCATTGATGTTGCTGTAATATTTTCTTTCCCTGAACATTTTTGTACCTTAGCTTTTGCCGATTAACTGAAGTACCTCTTCCGTTTACCAAGACTGCCAGCCGATGTGGCCGTGCGGTTCTAGGCGCTTCAGTCTGGAACCGCGTGACCGCTACGGTCGCAGATTCGACTCCTGCCTCGGGCATGGATGTGTGTGATGTCCTTAGGTTAGTTAGGTTTAAGTAGTCCTAAGTTCTAGGGGACTGATGACCACAGATGTTAAGTCCCATAGTGCTCAGAGCCATTTGAACCATTTTACCAAGACTTCCTCGCAGTTACCTTCCTTGTAACCATGTCCAACACTTGTGACTGCCTCTTTTAGAGATGTCCACTCTTCTTCAACTGAGCTGCCTGCTCCTGTATTCCTTATCGCAGGATCCACATCCTTAGCGAACTTCAAATGCGTCTCATCATTCCTCGGTACTTCAGTTTCTCATTTCCTTCCACTTTGATTCTTCCGCACGATTCTCTTCAATTTCGGTCTACCCTTCATCATTACTTAATTGCGATCTCATTCTATGTCTACACCGGGGTAGGCCTTACAATCTAGTACATGATTTGGGAATCTCTGTCGACCGTGATGTAACCCATCTGCAAACTTACCGCGTCTCTTGTCTTTTTCCAAGTACGTATACTCCTCTTTTCAAACTTTAACAGAGTGTTGGCTATTACCATCTGAAATTCGTTGCAGCACTCAATTAGTCTTTCTCCTCTCTCATTCCTACTGTCAAGTCAATCTTCTGCTGTAACTCTTTCTTCTGTTCCTTCCCTCATAAACGCGTTTCAATACACCATGAATATTACATTTTCGTCTGCCTTTACATTCTGAATTACCTTCAATATTCTCATATATTTTCTTTGCAACGTTGGCATTACTACTTGAACTGTCGTTTTCGGCGTTGGTTTGCTGTCGAATCTGATAAGACAATCCTTTCACTGAACTGTTCACAGTAACTGATTCGGTGTTCAATTTTACTATCCGTAACGAATTCTATCTTGTTATACCATTTACTTATGTTGTTGTTGTTGATACAACGCTACATCTGGTACCGCCCGCCCCCCTAACCCCCCTCTCCCCGCCCAATATTTGCGTCATTTTGTGTAATTTCTATTGATATTTTAGAGAACTGTGCTCTCATCCAATTTTATGCGGATTTTGTGCATCATAAAGAGCAAATAAAAATCTGTAGTTCTCAGATCTGATTTATGTTTCAAGATCTCTTAATTGTCCTACAACTTTTCCATAGTGAGGCAACCCACAAGAAACAAATGTAATCTGTTGTATACCTACGTTTGTTGTTCTCACTGTGACGATGTTTTCGTTGTATACAGTGGTCAAACACAATCAACAGCTATTGAGACCCCATTATGTTTCAACGTTAAAGGAGTATATTTTTAATGCAATAGAATCATTCAATGTATTTATTTTTTATAAATTAATATTCTCTAAAGTTTTTTAATGTGGTCCTCGTATTATTCTCTTGTTCTTCAGTGGATGTGTACGCCTCTTAACTGAGGAGAATGACGTTAAATGCAATTTGTTCAATGTCCTCCAGATGAAAAGGAGGCCAGCGTCGTTCTGCACATATTGCACTGTCTTTTACGTCATAGCACATCACTTTTTGATGCTGTAATCCATATCCCTCCACAACCTGTGCTAAATCTACCTGCTACAGTCAACACCCTCCACAATCTCTTAAGCACATTCTTGTCTTCGTCTAGTCCTGCGATATTTCCCTTCTGCTACTTCGTATTACAAAAAGCTGTCTATCCAGGTCTACCATAGCAGTTGTTCCATCAGTTAGGTACGGTTTATGGAAAGGATTTTCCATGAACGTCCTACTCCACTCGTTCTTTGCAGTCCTCTCTTCGTTCCGTTGCTTCATGTGTCCACCTAATTTTTGACATCCTCATTGAGCCACTAGACTCAGAGGCTAAGGCACAGGATTCTCATTCAAAATGAGCACGGTTCAGAACTCGATCTGGACACTCAGATTTCATTTTCACTTGGTTTCCCCAAATTACTAAATGAGAATATCTGACAGATTTTTTCAAGTGGTCGCTGACCATTTCCTTCGCTTTATTCGCCAAATCCTGGTTTGTGTTCCGTCTCTAATTATCTCAATGAATCCTGAGCTTCTTTTGACATCTTACCTAACGCCATATTTAAAATTCTTCCAGTTTTATCTTCACTGGCTTTTTTGCGTCCACGTTACGCTTCCTTGCTCTGTTTGGTACTAGGCGTAGACTTTCAAGAAATATCTCTCTATTCAGTGTTACCATTTTATACCAGGAGATCCTTTGTGTTAAAGAAAGTTTTCTTTTCGTGAGCCTTTTGTTTTTGATATGTTTCTTGCTTCATCCATACTGTTCATTCCTGCTCACTCTAAAATGAATGTCTTTCAGTTTTCATTTTCAAGTAAGTCGCTGTTCATTGTTCTTCTACGTTGCACAGCTTTCATGTTAGCTTCGTTTAATCATAAGAAACAGTCCACGTTAAGTATCCTGTCCATTCTATTCGTGAAGTTTTCCATGTCTTCCTCACTGTTTACCAGAAGAACTTTGTCATCCGTCCATCTAATCAGTGCTAATTCTTTCGTTGTCCTTCTGTTCCTCTGCTGTATCTTTTCCTCCATCCTCATTTTTTCTTCAGTGCACAACTTAAAGAATGTTGGCAATAAGGTGTAACGACAAAGCAAGTAGCGGAGATCAACCGTCAATATCGCATGCCGAACAGTTATAAGCGCTTCAGTCTGGAATCGCCTGACCGCTACGATCGCAGTCTGGAATCCTGCCTCGGGCATGGATGTGTGTGATGTCCTTACGTTAGTTAGGTTTAAGTAGTTCTAAGTTCTAGAGGACTGATGACCTCAGATGTTAGGTCCCATAGTGCTCAGAGCCATTAGAACCGTCAATATCGCAGTTCGACTATTGCACCTTCAGTCGATCGACTGAATTCGGTCGTGCCAAAAAGTTTATTGTCAGCGTTATTTTCACTCCCTGTTTATGGCTAGAGCATTCCGATTCGATAAGAACACAAAATACACCCTTTCTGTCGGGGATCAACTAACAATAACAACTAACTGGAGACCTCCGTCAAAAGAATGTAGGACACGGCTTTCCGACCGCAGCAATCGAACAACAGAGATACGTTCCAGAAGATACCGTGCAAGCTACGAGCGTGAAAGTCGCATTGGTAACCTAAAGGCTTTCGTCCGGGCATTCGCTGCTGGCTGGACTCAGTTCTAGATTTCGCAATGTCGGCTACAATTAAACGCGGAAGTTGTTATGCAGTTGGCCCCTTCTCTCTCTGGGAAAGAAAGTTACGTAAAAATAATGGCCGCATTATACGAGAGCCCGCCGACACCCAATAGGTGTCAATAAAATAATCGTGCCCATTGAGCAGACAATCGGCGCGCGCGCTCCGTTTTATGGACTTATTGTTCGGCCGGCGTTTTGTTATGCAGTCAGAGGACCGCCCGCCGAGAAGAGGCGGTTGAAAGCCGCCCCTCCAAGCTGCAGCCTTCGCTTCCTGCAAGAAACTCGCCAATAGACTTTGGTGCTCTTTCTGAGCACCAGGCACTGCTGTCCTTTCTGAACTCTTCCTCCGCGGAAGAAGTGTGGCTTACATTATGAGCGTGGTTTCCTAAATACTGGTGCCCATGGCGGACACAAGAAACGTAAATACAGATACTGTCACCATTCACATACATACTGTATAATGGTGCTATACGGCCGCTGCGGTCAGCATTATGGTACAATAGCGCCGGTTGTGCAATGATGTCAAACATGTGTTAAGTTAGTAGGTGATGTTGATACAACTCATTATACAGGGTGGTCCATTGATCGTGACAGGGCCAAATATCTCACGAAATAAGCGTCAAACGAAAAAACTACAAAGAACGAAACTCGGCTAGCTTGAAGGGGGAAACCAGATGACGCTATGGTTGGCCCGCTAGATGGTGCTGCCATACGTCAAACGGACATCAACTGCGTTTTTTTAAAAATAGGAACCGCCATTTTTATTACATATTCGTGTAGTACGTAAAGAAATATGAATGTTTTAGTTGGACCACTTTTTTCGCTTTGTGATGGATGGCGCTGTAATAGTCACAAACATATGGCTCACAATTTTAGACGAACAGATGGTGACAGGTAGGTTTTTTAAATTAAAATACAGAACGTAGGTACCTTTGAACATTTTATTTCGGTTGTTCCAATGTGATACATGTACCTTTGTGAACTTATCATTTCTGAGAACGCATGCTGTTACAGCGTGATTACCTGTAAATACCACATTAATGCAATAAATGCCCAAAGTGATGTCCGTCAACCTCAAGGCATTTGGCAATACGTGTAACGACATTCCTCTCAACAGCGAGTAGTTTGCCTTCCGTAATGTTCGCACATGCACTGACAATGCGCTGACGCATGTTGTCAGGCGTTGTCGGTGAATAGCAAATATCCTTCAACTTTCCCCACAGAAAGAAATCCGGGGACGTCAGATCCGGTGAACGTGCGGGCCATGGTGTGGTGCTTCGACGACCAAAACACCTGTCATGAAATATGCTATTCAATACCGCTTCATCCGCACGCGAGCTATGTGCCGGACATCCATCATGTTGGAAGTACATCCCCATTCTGTCATGCAGTGAAACATCAGTAGAACATTACGTAGGAGTTCAGCATACATTGCACCATTTAGATTGCCATCGATAAAATGGGGGCCAATTATCCTTCCTCCCATAATGCTGCACCAAACATTAACCCGACTAGGTCGCTGATGATCCACTTGTCGCAGCCATCGTGGATTTTCCGTTGCCCGATAGTGCATATTATGCCGGTTTACGTTACCACTGTTGATGAATGACGCTTCGTCGCTAAATAGAACGCTTGCAAAAAATCTGTCATCGTCCCGTAATTTATCTTGTGCCCAGTGGCAGAACTGTACACGACGTTCAAAGTCGTCGCCATGCAATTCCTGGTGCATAGAAATATGGTACGGGTGCAATCGATGTTGATGTAGCATTCTCAACACCGACGTTTTTCAGATTCCTGATTCTCGAGCAATTTGTCTGCTACTTACGTGCGGATTAGCCGCGACAGCAGCTAAAACACCTACTTGGGCATCATCATTTGTTGCAGGTCGTGGTTGACGTTTCACATGTGGCTGAACACTTCCTGTTTTCTTAAATAACGTAACTATCCGGCGAACGGTCCGGACACTTGGATGATGTCGTCCAGGATACCGAGCAGCATACATAGCACGCGCCCGTCGGGCATTTTGATCACAATAGCCATACATGAACACGATATCGACCTTTCCCGCAATTGGTAAACGGTTCATTTTAACACGGGTAATGTATCACGAAGCAAATACCGTCCGCACTGGCGGAATGTTACGTGATACCACGTACTTAATACGTTTGTGACTATTACAGCACCATCTATCACAAAGCGAAAAAAGTGGCCCAACTAAAACATTCATATTTCTTTACGTACTACACGAATATGTAATAAAAAAATGGAGGTTCCTATTTAAAAAAACGCAGTTGATATTCGTTTGACCTAAGGCAGCGCCATCTAGCGGGCCGACCATAGCGCCATCTGGTTTCCCCCTTCAAGCTAGACGAGCTTCGTTCCTTGTAGTTTTTTCGTTTGATGCTTATTTCGTGAGATATTTGGCCAGGTCACTATCAATGGAGCACCCTGTATATTGTTGAGGGGATCAGAAACTTCTGAAAAATACTGCAGAACAAGACAAGTTCCACGCCGTCTGTGGAGACTACTGAGAAGCAGCGTGCCAGCTGCTCACGAGATTCGATGGACTGTTGTCACTGAACTTCTCTGCAGGGCTTCTTGTCGTTTGTGACTTTCAAAATTCATTAAAAAAATTTTTTATTATTAAGTACATTCTTGAAAAATGAGTATGAGAAATAAGGAAAGAGCGTTCGTTTTAGTTTACATGGAACTGTTAAAATGTTTACAGCATTATCGTATGTCATAGCGAACAAGAACAAAAAGACAGGTAAGAAATAATGCATATATGTTGTTGTTAAGTAAACATACAGTGAGACTACTAGTAAATATTAGAGGTGCCGTTAGTGCCAAGTTACAGTGGACGATATGGAGAATCTACTGACGTACGCAAGTAATTTTTAACGTTTGTAGCATCCACTCAAATTTTAAATTAAACTGTATAATTTTTCTGTGGCATTAGGAGAGTCTACAAAGATGTCTCAAACGACATACTATGTGTGGAACTTGATCAGATAGTAACAAGGTAACAGTGCCGTAAACCACAGTCCCGCAGTAGGAGAAGAGATCTCACAAACACCAGTCAGTACTGTACCAAAAGTAAGCAAACCTGTAACTTAGGTGTGGCTCAGGTTTCTATTATCACACCATATCAAGCACTGAAAATGTTGGCCTTAAGGACTGATACTTGCTATAAGCAATTCCGAACAGGCAATAGTGATGCATAGGCCCGTGTTATATGGCATTTCATATCTTCGAGGATCACTCGTGTTTACTGGTAGACCTGTTATTTTAATTCTCATCACAAATAAAAATCCAGAGGTCTGAAGTTTGGTGAGTGTGTGTTTCCTGAACACCCGATCGAACCATCTCCAGTTGTTCTATTATGTAGGTCTGCAACTATCTGTGTAGTGTGGACAGGACATCCGTCACGTTGGTACCACATTATTTGTAGTGCAATATCTTCCAATAATTGCAGCAGTATGTTTTTAGGAATTGTGGATACTGTTGGCTATTTAGCGTCCTATTAATAAAACAGGGACGAGTGATGTGTTTCTTGAGAAGCCAACACGACGTGTTGACAGCCAATCTTCTTGTTTATCTGCTTCTCTCAGCTAGCATGAATCTTCAACTGACTAATAGCGAAGATGGGTTCGCTACTAAAAGGTAGTACACACTGCGTTCTGAATTGCATTCCAGTTTCTCTAAATAATGAGATGTAGAAATAAAATCGTTTTGGTAAGTTGCAGTAGCAGGCATTCATTATTAAAAATACACTTTTTTTTGAGTCGTCAGTCTTCTGACTGGCCTGATGCTGCCCGCTATGGATTCCTCACCTGCTCTAACCGTGTGAAACCTCAAGATTGTTAAAAATAATCTGTGTCGAGTTAACATCCGCCCGGATAATTGCTGGATTCAACGTGCGCAACAGCTTCAGTTAACGCTTAAGAAATTTTCAGCCCTAGCAGTCATCGTTAAGTTCGGGTATTCACAATTCTTTTATTCATGAACATCGCGCGTGATAGAGGGTTTGCTAACTACTTTAATCAAACGCATGAATCGCATGACTCTGAGTTTATACAAGTTTAAATGGGCAAAAAATGAAACAGGCGTATAATGAAATTACTTGGTGCAAACTTAAACATTGATTCAGATGAAACTGAGTAATTCAAGTAATTGTTGGCAAAGTTAACTGGTGGGGAATTGTAATTTTCTAAACACCACCTCCCTTTCCTAATGAATTTACAACAACGTGCCCGCGCATTAATAGCAGTGACTGTGTGGCTCCGAAGAGGAACTGACGTATGCCATGCTGCTGTGACGGTACTATCGAACATGGGAAGGCTAATTCAAAGGTGGTGTTGAATACTGAACTTCATTCATATTAATGTGTCGTTGCTGCAAGCTAATCACATTATACTCGTCATTTTTTCTTTTCCCGTCAGTCCTTAGTTGCTTCAAAATTAATGGAAACGTGTTCTGTCTGTGCCACAAGATGAAAGGCAGTTTGTTTTTTGACATATGCGTTTCGTTTCTTTTATTTGTGTAGCATCTTCACTGGCCAGTAATACAAGTTTTTTTTATACGTATGATAAATGTATTATATAGTAATTACAGTTTGTTACTATGTTACATTTTGTTACGATTTTCTCTTCTTTCAGGTTAGAAACAATTTTTGTAGCACAAATGTTGTGATGTTAAATTATCGTTCGGTGTTACTTACGATTTCCAGTGTTGTTAATCTATACTACTTCATATTGTGGTCCTGGAGATGTGTTCATTAGGTCCTCATTATCATGCTGGTCGATTTCCCGAGTTTTTACACCTACATTTATTATAAAACGTCACTTGAACTTTCCAAACAAAAATGGTTCAAATGGCTCTCAGCACTATGGGACTTAACATCTGAGGTCATCAGTCCCCAAACCTAACTAACCTAAGGGCAACACACACATCCATGCCCGAGGCAGGATTCGAACCTGCGACCGTAGCAATCGCGCGGTTCCGGGCTGCAGCGCCTAGAACCGCTCGGCCAACGCGGCTGGCTTTGAACTTTCCATTTTGATATCTATATGTGTGTGTTTACAGAGCGCAGTGTTGTCAGCTGCAACTGTGTGTTTATCTTACGTCTTTCGTTTGTGTTGTTTTATATTTTTCGTCTGTTTTGTGTGCACGTGTGTGTGTTTTGTTGTGTGTCGTTCCTTGTGAGAGCAGTTTTTTTGTTTTTTTATGTGGATATTTGTGTGTGTGTGTGTGTGTGTGTGTGTGTGTGTGTGTGTGTGTGTGTGTGTGTGTGAGCCAGAGAGAGAGAGAAAACGAGAAAGAAGCGAGGGGGGAGGAAGATTCATTAATTATATACTTTGGTTATGTTTCAGACGTCTGTGTACTACTGGTTTTTGTAACTAACATGATCATTTCCTTTTCATTGCATGGGATCTTTGTATGTGAAAGTTTCCTTGAAAAGACAGGAGATTTTTGGTGTGGTTGTTCACTCCAACAATTTTCATAGTCTTGTTCAATGTTGGATGGTTCATATCCATGTTTTATCAGATGTTCAGATGTATAGCGAAGGTAAACGGCTACTTTCTACTCGCAGCTTCTTATATGTTCTTTATACTTAGTTTTGAAATTACTGCCTCTCGTCTCCAGATGAACACACCCGACAAAACATCGACATGAACCATCCAACATGCAACAAGACAAGAAAATTATTAGAGTGAACAATCACAACAAAAAACTCCTGTCATTACAAGAAAATATTCAAAGAGCCCTTACAATGAAAAAGGAAGTAATTAACGACCAAATCAGATACAAGCAAGAACTCCATGATCATATAAGCCACAAAAACAATAGCAAACAGGAATCTGAAATATAGCCAGAGTATATAATTAATGAATCTTCCTCCTCCCCGTCTCTCTCTCTCTCTCTCTCTCTCTCTCTCAACACACACACACAAATATCCACTCACTAAGAAAGAACTGCTCTCACAAGGAGTTACACATAACAAAATACACACATACACGCGTGGGCGAAACAAATGAAAAATTTCAAACCACAGAAACAACACCACAAATATCCAAATTTCCACGGGCTGATACGGACTAACATCACTGTAAATCGCAACACCAAACTATGATTTAACGTCACGATATATGTGCTACTAAAATTGTTTCTGATTTGAAAAAAAAGAGAAAAATGTGACAAAATGTAACACAGTAACATGATGTAACTACTACATACTACATATATTATATGTATAAAAAGAAACATGTATTACAGGCCACTGAAGATTTTTCACAAATAAAAGATACGAAACGGATATGCCAAAAAAGAAACTGCCATCCATTTAGTTGCACAGACAGAACACACCACCACGAGCTCATTGTACTCGTTGCTGTAACGTGAGCAGACCGCTCATGGCGTAGCTGGTGCCATCAAACGTGCACCGAGAAGTGGTCTGTTGTGAATTCTTAACACTGGACTCCGTCAGTCTCCACTGCAGAGAGGAACTGCCTTCAAAGCCTGCCGTCCCGGTTGACAGCCTCGCTATCTGCCTTGTACTGTCTCAGAAGCCAGTCAATCCCTTCACACCTAGCACCCGATATCAAGTCCTATTTTTTAGAAGTTAACACGTAATTTGTCTGTGTTTAGTGCCTGGAAAACTTCGTCTACAAACCCTTTAAAAGTTGCATTTTCTCTGACAATGGCGTAATTGTTTTGTTGTTAAAAATCTTCCACCCCAAACTGCCAAAACGTCATATCTTGTATCCTCACCTTTTGCTCCTCCAATCTCGAAAAAAAAAATTATCAACTTAAACACTAAATCATACTGAGATCACACTATAGTACTGATGTCACACTACAGTCACCAACAAATGGTTCTCATTTAGCTGCTCACCTGATTAATCTGAGAAAAGAAAAAAAAGGTAACTTCATTCCCTGGCGACAGCCTACCAGTCACCTAAAGGTACAAATTTTTCAGAGTCCTGTTTACATGTATTTTAGGATCACTAAGATATGAGCACCTCTCGGATTGTTTTCTTGACACAGGCACTGTTGCTGTCCACTTCTTTGCCGAATTCCTCACTGCAGATCAATAGCTTTCAGGGCACCTTTCTCTAACAGGGTACAGGCCAGAAAAATAAGCTTTCCCTCTCTGGGCCTTGCCTTTTAATGTTGTTGCTACCTTGACTCACACTCTTTCAGAGTCACTGCTCTGCTATGATGGCGCTGCTGGGCTTGTATTTGGTCGTCCACTTTCAAGCGGATAATGCGTATGTTCAAGGTATCTTTATCTATGTAAGCCACTGTCCAATTCTCAGATTACCTTGTCACTTGACACAGGACTTGCATTCGGGAGGACGACGGTTCAATCCCGCATCCGGCCATCCTGATTTAGATTTTCCGTGATTTCCCTAAATAGCTCCAGGCAAATGCCGGGATAGTTCCTTTGAAAGGGCACGGCCGACTTCCTTCCCCGTCCTTCCCTAATCCGATGAGACCGATGACCTCGCTGTCTGGTCTCCTTCCCCAAACAACCCAACCCAACCCTTGTCACTTGTCTGTGGGGTTTTGTTTCACTTGCGTTTGACTCTGAATGTTGTATCCCACAAATTGCAGCATGCCACAGCTTGAAATTTCACCCACAGAAATCCTTACAACAGCGTGCACTACTTTAATTGTGGTGCAATAAAGAAAAGGAAGTGAAATCGCCCCTTCAAATTGCCATTAAACTTTTGTCCAACACGAGAAAAATGTATTTGCACGATCTGCGTAAGTTTAATAGTGTTACAGCGAATCAGTATTTCAAGACAAATGAAAAGTGACCAGCCGAAATGGCATGACGCTTTTCAACCTCTTCATCTCAGAGTAACAAACACCTCCGCTCTCCGTCCTCAATTATTTGTTGGATGTATTCCAATCTTTGTCTTCTCCTACAGTCGTATCCTCTACAGCCTCCTCTGGTACTTTGGAGATGATTCCCTGACAACTTTACAATGTCCTACCATCGTGTCCCTTCTTCTTGTCAGCGTTCACCATATGTTCCTTTCTTCACCGATTCAGTGGAGAACCTCCTCATTCCTTATCATATAAAATGTACTAGTCCGCTGAAATTGCAACAGAAGTGGCGATTTATTTTCACCCAGCTTCCTACTTCTTTTTTTCCTTCAGAAAAGTGTTTTGAGGAGCACCTACACTTTTCGTGTTGTCATGTTAAAATTTGCTTCTTTTGGCGAAACACAGCAGACTTTACAAAAATTCGTGACTCTAATGTAATAATGAAGCTATAATGGTAAAAGAATTACTAAACAAGTAACTCAGGGCAAGATGGGTCAATAGTTTACGAAGAAACTCATTCTCAGCTTAAAAATAATAGTGTCATTTTTTCCCTTTTGTTGCAAAGGCCATGGCAGTTCTCATTTCAACAGCTGCTGTATACCTTCAAAGTTACATTATTTCACTGAATAAATCTGTGGTTACCTATATATCACAGTAGATAAAGTTCTGCATAGTAAGGGTATGACAAAATTCTCTCCTCTTTGTGCGCTATCACTTGCCAGAATCTTGTTACTTTGTCTCGAACTGTTTACAGGATATGAGGGATGTTATGAATATTGAATATTTCGTTCTCGTTTCATCGCTGAGGTATGCAAGTGGAATGAAGTGCGGTACGTACAGTCCATTTGCTCGAGAATGAAGAGAGATATACATCTCTTCCTAAGTTTGAATAAGAGTTCAGTATGTTAGCTGAATTTAACATGGAGGAATGTATGACCTAACATGCACCATGCGCCATCTTGCAGCGACTCCTATCTTTCATTGCAAACTATTCGAATTTCTTGCAGTAACTTACTTAATTTCAAAATACCACAGCATTAAAAAAGCAAAATGGTAGGCAGTTCATTGTGAAGCTGAAGAATTAAGCTATGAGGTGTGAGAGAATTAAACATTCTTACCTAATACTTACTTACTTACTCCTCCCGAACAGGCCATGTAGGCTCAACGGTACCGACCGGCCGCCGTGTCATCCTCAGCCCATAGGCGTCACCGGATGCGGATAGGGAGGGGCATGTGGTCAGCACACCTTCTCTCCCGGCCGCATGTCAGTTTCCAAGACCGGAGCCGCTACTTCTCAATCAAGTAGCTCCTCCGTTTGCCTCACAAGGGCTGAGTGCATCCCGCTTGCCAACAGCGCTCGGTAGACCGGATGGTCACCCATCCAAGTACTAGCCCAGCCCGATAGCGCTTAACTTCAGTGATCTGACGGGAACCGGTGTTACCACTGCGGCAAGGCCGTTGGCTTTTTCACCTAATAGCTTCGTTGAATTTTTTTAGAAAAACTCTAGAGGAGACGGTAGGCCCCTGGCTTTCTTTTCTGCCTCGCAGGTTAACTAGAGTTCTCTGAGAGACCCCTCCATGTAGACAGTGACGCTAGAATGGCCAGAGAAGGTATCATTCAGAGAACCTTACAAGGTAAATGGCTCTGAGCTTACTTACTACACTACTGGCCATTAAAATTGCTACACCAAGAAGAAATGCAGATAATAAACGGGTATTCATTGAACAAATATATTATACTGGAACTGATATGTGATTACATTTTCACGCAATTTGAGTGCATAGATCCTGAGAAATCAGTACCCAGAACAACCACCTCTGGCCGTAATAACGGCCTTGATAAGCCTGGGCATGGAGTCAAACAGAGCTTGGATGGCGTGTACAGGTACAGCTGCCCATACAGCTTCAACACGATACCGCAGTTCATCAATAGTAGTGACTGGCGTGTTGTGACAAGCCAGTTGCTCCGCCACCGTTGACAAGACATTTTAAATTGGTGAGAGATCTGGAGCATGTGTTGGCCAGTGCAGCAGTCGAACATTTTCTGTATCCAGAAAGGCCCGTACAAGACCTGCAACATGCGGTCATGCATTATCCTGCTGAAATGTAGGGTTTCGCAGGGACCGAATGAAGGGTAGAGCCACAGGTCGCAACACATCTGAAATGTAACGTCCACTGTTCAAAGTGCCGTCAGTACGAACAAGAGGTGACCGAGACGTGTAACCAATGGTACCGCATACCACCACGCCGGGTGATACGCCAGTATGGCGATGACGAATACGCGCTTCCAGTGTGCCTTCAGCGCGATGTCGCCAAACACGGATGCGTCCATCATGATTTTGTAAACAGAACCTGGATTCATCAGAAAAAAATGACGTTTTGCCATTCGTGCACCCAGGTTCGTCGTTGAGTACACCATCGCAGGCGCTCCTGTCTGTGATGCAGCGTCAAGGGTAATCGCAGCCATGGTCTCCGAGCTGATAGTCCACGTTGCTGCAAACGTCGTTGAACTGTTCGTGTAGATGATTGTTGTCTTGCAAACGTCCCCATCTGTTGACTCAGGGATCGAGACGTGGCTGCACGATCCGTTGCAGCCATGCGGATAAGATGGCTGTCATCTCGACTCTAGTGATACGAGACCGTTGGGATCCAGCACCGTGTTCCGTATTACCCTCGTGAACCCACCGATTCCATATTCTGCTAACAGTCATTGGATCTCCACCAATGCGAACAGCAATGTCGCGATACAATAAACCGCAATCGCGATAGGCTACAATCCGACCTTTATCAAAGTCGTAAACGTGATGGTACCCATTTCTCCTCGTTACACGAGGCATCACAACAATGTTTCACCAGGCAACGCCGGCCAACTGCTGTTTGTGTATGAGAAATCGGTTGGAAACTTTCCTCATGTCAGCACGTTGTAGGTGTCGCTACCGGCGCCAACCTTGTGTGAATGCTCTGAAAAGCTAATCATTTGCGTATCACAGCATCTTCTTCCTGTCGGTAAAATTTCACGTCTGTAGCACGTCATCTTCGTGGTGTAGCAATTTTAATGACCAGTAGTGTACGTTGGCCCACACATAATCGGTTTTTGGCTTCGCTAACTGCCTCCTCCATCTTCCTCTGTCCCTGTAGTTTGCTCTAACTAGTCCATCTTACACATATTTTTTCTGATCCCGTCAATTGATCTCAGTTGTGCTCTTACTCTCGGTCTATTGCCTCTGATGTCTTCTTGCACCACCTGCCTGGTGATCTGGCCTTTTTACCCCATTGTCGCGAATGATAGAAAACAGGGATAAAAATCAAGTAAGATGTAGGCTTTGAAATTCTTGTTACCAGCAAGGTAGACGTGACCAGACGTAGCTTATGTGTAATGTTTACTCTGCTAAGAAGAGCGGACTATGCCGCATCACGAGGCTCCAAAGCCATTGCACGCCGCAACCCTTGGACACAGCGAACATAGCGGAGTACGGCTTGTTCGTCACGTAGGCATCACGTGCTGCCGCGTGACACACACACAATCCTCGAGAGTACTGGAAACTTCTAGAACAAGTGGTGCCGGGTGCACTACCGCCTATAAAAAGGATAGCCGCCAGAGTGATAGCAGTGATGGAGCATCTGGTCAGTCGGTCAGATATGGTTTAGCTGGAGTTACGATGCTGTGATATTGTAGTGCAGTGCTGCGTAACCCCGAGGGGACTTAGACTCATTTCCGTGTGGTCAACACCTAGTATGGATCGCCCGCCTCCGCTATACTGGGACTTAGACTCAGGGAGCTATGAGAAGTTACACTACTCAGAAGGCATTTAGTAGATTTTGTATATAGAACTGTTTATAAAACGGATGTGCCAGGGTTGGTTCAAATGGCTCTGAGCACTATGGGACTTAACTTCTGAGGTCATCAGTCCCCTAGAATTTAGTAATATTTAAACCTAACTAACCTAAGAACATCACACACATCCATGCCCGAGGCAGGATTTGAACCTGCGACCGTAGCGGTAGCGCGGTTTCAGACTGTAGCGCCTAGAACCGCTCGGCCACTCCGCCCGGCGATGTGCCAGGGGTGCTTCCGGTGTACATATCCTCATGCAATGATTTATGACTGCATCCAGTGTACCCTGCGATCCCAGCCGAGTTCCGTATTCTGACTCACCCTACAGCCCTCTTTTCAGTGGAGCAAGTGAACAGAAGGCAGCCCACAAGCACGAGACCTCCTGCCAAGTCGGTTCTTTGACGCGCATTCTTGCAGTCCTTCCACTCCCTCTCAGGACTTGTCAGTGGGACACGACAGCATTACGTGCCGTTGCCACCTCAGTCTCCCCTCCATAAGCCAGCCGGGGTGGCCAAGCGGCTATAGGCGCTACAGTGCGGAACCGTGCGACCGCGACGGTCGCAGGTTCGAATCCTGCTTCGGACATGGATGTATGTGGTGTCCTTAGGTTAGTTAGGTTTAAGTAGTTCTAAGTTCTAGGGGACTGATGACCTCAAAAGTTAAGTCCCATAGTGCTCAGAGCCATTCGAACCATCTCCCCTCCATAGTCACAGCCACTGTGTCCTGCTACTTTTAAAACTCCTGCAGTTCGCCGGTTTTCCTTTTTCTCCAGTCATCTCCATACTTTGTTGGCCCAGAACTCTGGTTCTGGGCTATCACAGAATAAACCCGCAGCTCCCTGTGCGACGGATTTTTTACGTGCGTGCGTGCGATGCACCAATTGCGACGGATTATACGTTGCTGCTGCAATGCGATTTCTTTTATAATTTTTGTTCACCTACCTCTTTACAGCGGTAGATCTTCGCACGTTAACTGCTGACTGCAGCTACTTACGAAATCACAGAAAAGCAGTGTTGAGGAAACTGTAACCTCATAGCTACACGCAGGAGGCCGTTATAAGTAAAATTTGCGAAAATTTTCTATGTACGTTAAAGAAATGATTCGGAAAGGGGATGTCACTCGTACTTTAAACATGAACTTCAAATTTAAACCTTCAACAATGTTCAAATGTGTGTGAAATCTTATGGGACTTAACTGCTAAGGTCATCAGTCCCTAAGCTTACACACTACTTAACCTAAATTATCCTGATGAAAAACAAACACACCCATGCCCGAGGGAAGACTCGAACCCCCGCCGGGACCAGCAGCACAGTCCATGACTGCAGCGCCCTAGACCGCGCGGCTAATCCCGCGCGGCTTTAAACCTTCAATAGATCTTTATTGCTGTTAAGCAAGATCATCAGCCCACATTTACGAAAATTACTAAAATTTCTTCTCACAGTTATCACCATACCTAAAACAGCCAGAACTTTTACCTTCCCAAATTCCGAAACCAATTACTTGTAACACAGTCAATGATCGGCCAATTACTTCTGCACACGATATTCAGTGGTTGTCTTTAGTAAAAGTTTATGCTCGCCATAAAATACTCAGTAAGAATATACTCAGTACCACCACGCTACATAATTCAAAGTTCACTCGCGATTTTCGTCGGAACGAATTATCACAACACTCTAAAGTTTTCATAAACAGTTTCTGGTCACTACCAGATACCATTAACACTGGACCATAACGCGGAAGTCATCCCAAGACTTCATCTTACACTTAATGCGAAAAGTCACATCCAGCATAACCGCCTCCAATCAAAGCTAGCTCGCGACTCTCCACTCACTCTCCCACTCCTCAAAACTATATCTCCTCGCTAGTCGGCCAACCGTCTCGCTTGTCATTGGCTGTCAGCACTTACGATCAATGAGAACTCACTTCTAGGGCGCGGCTCGCGCCAAAATCTAGCAAGCACCAACCACTTCTCTAGGCTCTTTGACGTCATCAAATTAAGTATCACGAATCTCTAATTAAATAAACAAAACAAAATGAACTATAAGCTTTACTCTACATCTGAAAATTTATTATGTAGTCGCGAATGTTCTGGCTGTTTTATACATAAGCATACATACTTGGACATCCGACATTCACTAGTAGGGGAAACAATAGTGGATTCGTTCCCACGTTACAGAGTTGGAACACTTGCCAGTTCCTATAGAGAATTAAATGAATGATTTTTAATAAAGCCGAACGTCCCACATATTCTCACGCACGCATTCTCATTCACAGGCACCCTAACACACAATACACATCTTTACTTAGAATTCTTGAAATTATTATTATAGAAAAGTCACAGAGGTTTTCTGAAACTAAAAACTTTCCAAATTTATATATGAACACTGAAAGTGTTATCAGATGATCGTACATAGTCACTGAAGGAGAACTATTACATCACTGTATTTATTTAAATTCTTGGCTGTCGGAAAATTACGTTTTTTTATGGAATTTTATTAACTTCCAAAATACAACTATTTTTGATCTCAGACTTTTACGTATTGTTTGTTTTCACAACAGAAGGTTGTACATCAAATATTGCGTTCCTCAGGTTATTCCTTTATTAGGTATTAATATTTTTAGATTCGTATATGTAAGTGGCCTGCCAGCGCAGCTCCACTGCTTTCACACGCGCAGCTGCAACGTATGGTCGTGACGTCAGTCTGCAGGACACAACTCGTCCGATACTGACCGTATAATACTCTACCGGCTTACATTGCAGCCCACATACGTTCTGAAGTAAAGCTTTTAATAGACAAATGGGCGATCGCGCACTAGTTGCGACGCCACGCCTGGAGAGAGGTTGGCTAGCACAACCTTCTAGGGAGACGTGTCGCTATCTAGCCAGTAAGCTAAAAGTGACTCTTGCTCTCTCTGAGACGGGGTTTAGGTAGGTTGTCGCTGTAGGAGTCTACTGGAACAGGTGCGTAGAGAGACTCTATTGCACAAAGCATTGACTAATCGTTTTGATTCATATCAGGCTATGACGAGTACCACTGACTGGGCCTCACCCACTAGTAGCAATAGCTGTTTCCAATAAGGTGGACTGTTCGTTGCCCGTAAGAAAGCAAGCACAAAGACACGAAAGTGGGGGGAGAGGTAAAGACGTCAGTTTGTGGCGCCAGATATGGGAAATGCTGCGCGCGGCGCCCGGCGGCGGCATTGCGATGCGGCGGGCGGCTCTTCCGAGAAGGCGCCGCTTGATTCCCACGACACGTCCGGCGGCCGGCGCGCCGTGGGCGTTCCCCGACACGCGACAAATTTACGGCCGCCGGGATTCCGGCTTCGCGCCGAATAATACGGCGGGCTCGCGGGCCGCCGGCGGCCGGGCGCTCCGCCGCGGCACGTCGCGGCAATTTGAGGTGTTATTGACGGAATTTTTACCGGGCGTAATGCGCTGTCATTGATAAAACGCCTGCCTCCCCGCGGGCGTGTCTGCGTTTCTCAAGCGCCGCCGCGACTGGAATTTTCGCCCACCGGCGTGGAGCGGCAACAAATGGGAGTGCCGACGCGGAATACCCAGTCTTCCGCGAAAGAGGGTCGTTCTTCGTCTCAGCTACGTGCTAATAGGGTCTGGTTCCTCCGAAAAGCAAGTCTCGGAGATATGACTCCTATTTTAAGTACCTTCCGTGCCTGCCGACGCAGTGTTAATGGCACGGTGTTTATGACACAGAACAGTAACCATCACATCATTAACAGATACAAGAGAAGCACCGGTAATTGAGATGTTATGCCAGCCCACTCTCTTGCGACACACACACACACACACACACACACACACACAGACACACACACAAAATCACCGTTGGGAAAGGCCGGTGTGGCCTTATCTTGTAATTTCGACCCGTACCTGCTATAGCAAGAGAGATGATTCTGAATTTCAGTCTGTCGTGCTTTTCACAACTACGGTCGTCTACTCAAGAAACAGCAGGTAGACTAGTCAGACAAGACTGATTCTATGAAGAAGAGCCGGTCGGAGTGGCCGAGAGGTTCTAGGGCCTACAGTCTGGAACCGCACGACCGCTACGGTCGCAGCTTCGAATCCTGCCTCGGGCATGGATGTGTATGATGTCCTTAGGTTAGTTAGGTTTAAGTAGTTCTAAGTTCTAGGGGACGGATGACCTCAGAAGTTAAGTCCCATAGTGCTCAGAGCCATTTGAAGCATTTTTTATGAAGAAGATCTATAAAGGCTAAGTTTTGCGTTTAACCTGACTTTATATTTTCATGAGGCTTGGAGAGAAAGAGAGAGAGAGAGAGAGAGTATTCTCAAAGCGCGAAACGAATGTGGCGTTTCTACTGCTGCTTGTGTGTGTGTGTGTGTGTGTGTGTGTGTGTCATTTTTTTCTAAAGGCATACAAGTACCACAGAGATATCTGTTAAAGGTAAATTGCGCTGTTCCATGATATTTCGGGCATAATTCCGGCTGTCATTAGCTTGCTGCCATCGCATTTCGGTGCAGAACCTTCTGGCCGTTTTCAGGTTCTAAATGGCTCTGAGAACTATGGGACTTAACTTCTAAGGTCATCAGTCCCCTAGAACTTAGAACTACTTAAACCCAACTAACCTAGGGACATCACACACATCCATGCCCGAGGCAGGATTCGATATTGCCAAAAGTGCACTGGGTCCCATATTTAACACCCCGGCGCAGCGTGTGTGATGTACCCAGTTGCCAATGGACATCCGTTGCCACCGTTCAAACACTTAAGCTGCAAGTCTGTGAGCCAATCTGAGTGCCCTCCGTGGTGAAAACTTGCCTCATCGATTTTAGATAAATCGTCTTCACATGGTGAAATCGCAGAACGACGCCAGCTGCGCAGAACAGTTTCTTCGTAGAGCAGCATCTAACTGGAAATCAGCGCCCCGGTTAATAACGGCCCGAGTTAGTCGTATTTCGACTGATTCACTGATAATGGAGGTCCAAAAATATACGACTGCCTTCGAAATACCGCTTGTCCACGAGTGTCATCACCATTACGATGCACTAAGACGTCTGAAAACGGATAACAACTTTCTTTCTCCTTCTTCATAGCAAATTTGATCTTTTCATCTCTGTTGAAGGAACTCTCTGACACTGTCCAACCCATGAGACTAAACTATGACATTATCGAGAAACTGTCGCCCAAATACTGTTGGTTTTAAAACTGATAAGTCGACTGCCCGCTCTTATGAGTCTAAGTAAAATAAAACAAAAACAAAATTGAAGAAAAGTTTCTTAAAATGGGTCCATACAGCGGCGATCCAGGAAGCATTTCAGGAAAGCTGATTGAAGTTGTGGAGTGATAAGATAGTGGACTCAGTTGGAAAGCACAGCAGTTCAGATCCCCATCCGGTCTTTCAGATTTAAACTCCCAAGGTTTTCCTACTTGTACACAATCAGTCCAAAAAGGTTCGAGACCGCGTAAATAAACAATAATGGGACATTAATGCTTCAGATGTTCTACATAGTCTGCCGCCGACTGAGTACAACGCAAAGAACGCTCGTACAAACAAATCAAACTGTCATAAAAGTCCTTCACTTGGATGTTGTTGAAGTCGGGTGTCACATTGTCTTGAAACTCGATTACGATCGTCAAAGTGTTGACCCTTCATGTGAATGTCTGCACTTTGTCGTTTTGTGGTACTTTCATATTTATGGCATTAGATCTCGTCATCCTTGATGATTATTTACAGCAGGTCATTGTCCGCATTTTGTATTTCGACCAAGTCGCAGCAGCCACACGTGTGTCATCGTTTTTGCTGGGCAGTCAAGCTGGGAGGAACAAACATAGCACACACTTTTCTCTCTTTCAAAACATTCTGGAGAATGTCGTGAACACTTGATTCAGAGAAGTTGCTCCACTGCGATTTGTGATACAACAATGTTGACACGCTACGGACACGCTTCCTGCTCAGAGCTGACTCATCGAACGCACATGTGTTGTCTACAATTCTTAGTTCAACCTGCTGGTATACGTACTGCTCTGACGCTGACGTCATTTATTCTCCATCCGAAACAAGCCTCGGAAGGCCCCAACGGTACCGACCGACCGCCCTTTCGTCCTCAGCAGACAGGCGTCACTGGCTGGATATGGATATGGAGGGCGACGTGCTCAGGACACCGCTCTTCCGGTCGTTGTCAGTTTTCGCGACCGGACCCGGTATTTCTCAATCAAGTAGCTCCTCAATTGGACTCATAAGGGCTGAATGCACCCCACTTGCCAACAGCGCAGGGCAGACGGGGACGGTCACCCATGTGGTGCCAACTCCCTCCAGCGACCTACCAAGATCTCATTGCTTCCACGCCGCGATAATGGCCTGCTTTCCACTTTAAACTCTCATTTCAGCCTTAAAGCTGAGTGTTAGCACTTAGTGCGGAGCTGAATGTTTTTATATGATTTTTTTTTTTACATTTTTTCCCAACACATCGCGAAAACTTGATTCAAATCCAGGGTTTCAGGTACTCAATAATTTCAGGGTGAGAGTTTCTGATTAATGCCTGAGACGGTGTACTCTCTTTACCGCCATGTTATGTGGTGACGCGTTGACGAACAGTTGTCTGTACGCAAATCAAACGGTTACTATTTATCCTTGAATAACACAGTTCAAATCATCACTTTTCGGAGCTTCTAGTTCACAGTGATTTAGTGTATAAGAATAAAATTGCTGATCAAGCCCGACAGCGCTTAACTTCGGTTATCTGACGGGAACCGGTGTTACCACTGCCGCAAGGCCGTTGGCTCGTCTCTTATACGCCAGATATAAAATCGGTCTCTGTACGTTTTGGACGGACGGTGAATGAATGCGTACGACGGTATCGTTACATCTAACAATATACTGTCGATCTGAACCTATCCCTTCCCAGTTTGAGTTTGGCCCCTTCTCTAATTATCACATCTTCGAGAAGCTATTGAACCCTAATCTTCATCCAGAAAAGGATCGAACCAGGACAGCTCGAGTGGATAGCTCATATTATACACCAAAAACATTGACACAGCCAGCTGGTTAGATGATAATCAATATAAAGATTGATCATTACGAAGAAAAGTCTCCTCCTCTACAGATACCGGCTGCACAGGCACTTGTGGACAAAGAGTCTCATAGTCCTCTCTGCTGGGCAGCGTGTCTACACTAAACGGTCCGTCAAAAAAGCCCATGTTGCGGAGTGGTAACAAATAACAGGAGTGAAAGTGTAATACATCGATATTACTGACGTCGTCCGGAGGGGTCTTTGACCAGCCTCGAGATGACGGGTTGATCCTGTTAAATGGGTTGCGGCCCACTCTGCTCGAATAAGAGCGCACGATTATCTCATAATGGCGGGTGTTTACAGACACCTGTTGGAAATATACTGGCTGGAAGGAGCATTTTGCACTGGAGTTTTATTAGTGGTCCGCAGCTCGTGGTCGTGCGGTAGCGTTCTCGCTTCCCACGCCCGGGTTCCCGGGTTCGATTCCCGGCGGGCTCAGGGATTTTCTCTGCCTCGTGATGACTGAGTGTTGTTTGATGTCCTTCGGTTAGTTAGGTTTAAGTGGTTCTAAGTTATAGGGGACTGATGACCATAGATGTTAAGTCCCATAGTGCTCAGAGCCATTTGAACCATTTTTTATTAGTGTGAACAGGATATGGCCAGGCAGGTTGACTGCATTCTGTTCCTGAATCTGACTGGCAGGAAGGTCTGATTTCTGGAGCTTGCGGAATCGACATATGAGGCGTTACGGCTCGTGAGGCCAATCGTGGGCACCATGGAGTGCAAGTGAAGTGTTAACAATTTTGAGCGTATCAAGACGTGATGGAATGGTCCTCAATGATGAAAACATGTTCTAATAGTTCGTAAAGTCTTGAAAGAGTGCACAAATGGTTTCCCCGTAGTGAGCAAGGTTATCTGCCTTACACTATTTTTATAGTTTACATTTCTTTCCATTTGATTTGATGTGATTGAACGAACATATGTCCTGGACTCCACTCTCTGGGCTTATCAAAGTCAACAATTTTCTTTATAAATTGTGGAAAGCCTTGTTCACCTTTTCTCATGCTTCGGCGAGGATAAATTTCCTCTTAATTTTCATATGTCTTTCTTTGCTTCCGATGCGTGGTGGTGTTTTGTATGATTTGGAACAGAAATAGTACACTTATCAGCAGGAATATTATGACCACTGACCTGCTATCGATATAAACCCGTCCATGCTATATCACCTGGCAAGCAGTGGCTGCTGGTCAGACACACGCACAGTGCGTGTAGTATCACTGACCGTGCTGTCCGTTTGTAGAATGGGGAAGGTGGGCGATCTATCGGAGTTTGACCTATGGCACATTGTAATGGTCCGGAGGCTCGGAACGAGGATTTCGGAAACTGCACGACTTGTCGGGTGTTCGAGGTCATCAACCTGTGGTGAAACCACGCCCATACGTCGTGGGGTTGGACGGCCACCCTCCATTACAGATGTTGGACGTCGTAGGGTGAAAGGCCGATAACACACGACAGGCGTCCAACTGCAGCGGAACTAACATCAGACTTTAATGCTGGGCAATGTAAAAGTGTGTCTGAACGCATATTGCGCATACATAGGAAAAGAAATCCACTACTGTACAGCAGCGACACTATTGATGACAAACAGCTGGAGACAGCGTCTTCCGTAAAATATCTAGGCGTAACTATCCAGAGCGACCTTAAATGGAATGACCATATAAAACAGATAGCGGGAAAAGCAGATAAAAGACTCAGATTCATCGGAAGTCTCTTAAGGAAATGTAACGCATCCACGAAAGAAGTGACTTATAAGGCGCTAGTTCGCCCGATTCTTGAGTATTGTTCATCTATCTGGGATCCCTATCAGGTAGGAGCGATAGAGGAGATAGAGAAGATCCAACGAAGAGTGGCGCATTTCGTCAAGGGATCGTTTTGCTGGTGAGAGGGCGTTTCGGAGATGCTAAACAAACTCCACTGGCAGACGTTACAAGAGAGACGTTGTGCATCACGGTGAGATTTACTATTGAAATTTGGGGGCAGCAGTTTTCAGGAGGAGTCAGCCAACATATTGCTTCCGCTTATATATATATATATATATATATATATATGGTCGCAGGTTCGAATCCTGCCTCGGGCATGGATGTGTGTGATGTCCTTAGGTTAGTTAGGTTTAACTAGTTCTAAGTTCTAGGGGACTAATGACCTCAGAAGTTGAGTCCCATAGTGCTCAGAGCCATATTGACCACGAGGAGAAAATTCGAGAAGCTAGAGCCAATACAGAGGCTCACCGACAATTATTTTACCCGCGCACTATTCACGAGTGGAACAGGGTTGGAGGGATCAGATAGTGGTACCGAAAGTACCCTCCGCCAAACACCATTAGGTGGCTTGCAGAGTATGATGTAGATGTAGACAGTGCACCGGACACACTTCGCGATGGGCCTCCGTAGGCGACGACCCAAGCATGTGCCAATGTTACACCGCGACATCGGGAACTACGACTGAACTGGACACGTGACCATTCACACTGGACGTCGGCGCAGTGGGAGAGCGTTGCATCATCTGATGAATCCCGATACCTTCCTTATCATTCCGATGGGAGGGCGCGAATCCGTCGTCTTCCACGGAAACAGCTCCTTGACCCTTGTACTGCGGGACGGAGACAGACTTGCGGCGGTTCCATTATGCTGTGGGGAACATTTATGTGGGCGTTCATGGGTCCAGTCGAGCCCGTGCAAGGCACCATGACAGCCAAGAAACATCGTGCACTGATTGCAAACCAGTTGACGATCATCTCCCCAACGCCTAGCAGTTTTCAGCAAGATAATGCGCCATGTGACGAGGCCACGAGTGTGAAGGAGGGGTTCGAGGAACACAGTGGCAAGTTCCAATTGATGTGCTGCCCCCTGAGCTCGCGAGATATGAACTCGATCGAACACATCTGTGATGTGAGTCATCGCCCCCCTCTCCCCCACCCGGTAAGGGAATTAGGTGGCCTGTGTGTGCAGATGTGGTGCCAACTCCCTCCAGCGACTTACCAGGGTCTCATTGCTTCCACGCCACGACACGTCGCAGCTGTTATCCGTGCCAAAGGTGGACATACCGGTTATTAGGTACGTGGTCATAGTGTTCAGGCTGATCAGTGTAAATGTGTCCATTGAGTTCCTGACATTATGAGCCGGCCGGTGTGGCCGAGCGGTTCAAGGCGCTTCTGTCTGGAACCGCGCGACCGCTCCGGTCGCAGGTTCGAATCCTGCCTCGGGCATGGATGTGTGTAATGTCCTTAGATTTAAGTAGTTCTAAGTTCTAGGGGACTGATGACCTGAGATGTTAAGTCCCATAGTGCTCAGAGCCATTTGAACCGTTTTTTGACTATTATGCCTCTAGTGCTACTCATCTTTTTACCATATATATTTTCGCACAGTGTAGCGTTCAGCTTTGCTTGCGAGGAATACCGCAAGAACAATAGAGCAAGTGGATAGTTCAGGCCAGAATAGCACAACGACCACATAGTACTATCACATGAAAAGCCTGGTGGTCGTGGTGGTTAGTGTTTAACGTCCCGTCGACAGCGAGGTCATTAGAGACGGAGCGCAAGCTCGGGTTAGGGAAGGAGTGGGAAGGAAATCGGCCGTGCCCTTTCAAAGGAACCATCCCGGCATTTGCCTGAAACGATTTAGGGAAAGCACGGAAAACCTAAATCAGGATGGCCGGAGACGGGATTGAACCGTCGTCCTCCCGAATGCGAGTCCAGTGTGCTAGCCACTGCGCCACCTCGCTCGGTGAAAAGCCTGGAAGAACTGAAAGTATCTGTGAGGCGCCGCTTTCACTATCGCACCGACTTCAGTTTTTCAACGAAATATGTTTTGCAGTCACGTAAGGTGACTTTTGGGGGAATTAACAACTCCTCCGTAGGAAATAAGAACGCGGATTCCGGAAGTACCGATTGTGTGAAATATTACTTGCTCTGTTTCAGCGGGATATATGGAACATCATAAGTTAAACCATCTTGTTTGAGCATTCTGTACAGTCTTGCACCTTTATCAAGAATAAAATTAATATCGGCTGATTTACTCCCAGCTTGATAATGGCCTGCTTTCCACTTTAAACTCTCATTTCAGCCTTAAAGCTGAGTGTTAGCACTAAGTGCGGAGTTGACTGTTTTTATATGATTTTTTTGACATTTTTTCCCAAACTCTCTTTACCGCCATGTTATGTGGTAACGCGTTGACGAACAGTTGTCTGTACGCAAATCAAGCGGTTACTATTTATCCTTGAATAACACATTTCAAACCATCACTTTTCGGAGCTTCTAGTTCACAGTGATTTAGTGTATAAGAATAAAATTCGCGGCATCTCTTCATAGAGAAGAGTGAATACTTTGAAGGATTGTAGATGTATGCGGTACGATATGTCTTCGCATATGTCAGGAAATTTCCGTAAACTACAAGCTGGTAGTTTTCGGGCGCAGATGTGGCACCCAAGAACGCCACAGAAGTATTGCATATATTCCATAGGATTCCGATGAGCCGGCCGAAGTGACCGAGCGGTTCTAGGCGCTGCAGTCTGGAACCGCGAGACCGCTACGGTCGCAGGTTCGAATCGTACCTCGGGCATGGATGTGTGTGATGTCCTTAGGTTAGTTAGGTTTGACTAGTTCTAAGTTCTAGGGGACTAATGACCTGAGAAGTTGAGTCCCATAGTGCTCAGAGCTATTTGAACCATTTGATTCCGATGAGGTAA
This sequence comes from Schistocerca piceifrons, assembly GCF_021461385.2. Classification (NCBI taxonomy): domain Eukaryota; kingdom Metazoa; phylum Arthropoda; class Insecta; order Orthoptera; family Acrididae; genus Schistocerca; species Schistocerca piceifrons. The sequence continues at coordinate 910,746,123 of NC_060140.1, read as the reverse complement.
ACTTGGCGGCCAAGACAGCAACGTGAATTTCATTACCATGGTCCTCAAACCACTGTAGCAACATTCAGGCCCTATGACAAAGGTTATGACACGGAAACATGACAACGCCATAGGGGAAGACATCAAGCCTGAAGGTATGCAGGTGGTGCGCAATAATGTTCACGTATACAAAAGTCCCACAGTGCCTTCGATTACTACTACACGTCCCATGGAAGCTCCAGGAAATCAGTCACGTCCCATAATACCATCCCCACCACCCTGCGTCCGTGGTGTGGTGCACGTTTCGAGTAGCAGGTCGCCTGGATGAAGGTGTAAGATGGCGATAGTTTCGCACCTTTCAAGCACTCGTACACATACTTAGCCGTGATCTACGACCAGATAAGGTATTATTTGATAGGTAGTACATCGTATATATGAATATTTAAAATAATTGTTATCGCTTGTTGCGTGAAAAGTGACGGAGTGTCTTTATTATCATACTAGTAGAGGTTTTGGAACGACAGTGGAAATGCAACGGCAGACGGCACTCAAGCCCTGGGTGGAAGGGCCAGACAGGTGCGTTGGTCTTGCTTAAACACAGGAAATAGCAAGACGGACGTTGTAGCACCTAAGCGCTGGAGCACAAGAGAATCGCGACCGGCCGGTTTTGTAGCCGAACCAGAAGGATTATACTTCGGAAACTACGAAACTCTTGGACGCAAGTCAGAGGAACGAAGAAGCGGCATCTCGGAAACCACGCAGGGTTCGTTATTTCCAAGGATTTTTACTCAGAAGCGTACCATTGTACGAGTATAGGTTTTTCCTAGCAAACTTTCCGCGCTGGACAACAAAAGACCAAAATATGGTTGGTCAGCGTTCGGAAGAACCTGCAGAGAGAGAAAATATTCCATGGTTTCGGGAATATGATTCGTTTTCGGAATTACGATGGTCGGGAGCCGAGCCTTGCTGGGAAGCCAGTGGTGGAGAGACGAGGTCTTCCGTTGTGAGCGCCCATGTGTGTCGGTCGCTCGATATCAGTTTTGTTGGTACAGACGGACTTGCTGTCTTTGCTCTCAGTAGAGTTTATAGTTAGAACAGTTAGGCACTGTACTGTTGCGAACCTATACGATTCTGGACTTCACCTCCGGGTTGGAAGTCGTCGTTGAGTACGCAGCGTTCAGTAATTGAGAGCACTTCTTCTGCCTATACTTACGTTGAGAGGTTATCGGAATTCCGTTCTTGTGACTGAGAGATCGCGTTTCTTCTCTGTAGAACACAGAGAGGAGAAGACAGTATTAGAGTGTAGTAGTCAGAGGACCGCCTTCGCCCGTCCTGCTCTTTGAAAGAGTTTATTTTGTGGCTGGAGTTCTTCCATCGTCGCAGACGTATACAAGAACCATCACTCCGACGCACCGCACGCAGTACGTACGGTGATATTGCTGATTGCTTTGGCTTATTAGGGGCTACAAGGCTAAACAGCTGTGATCACGTAGGATTTATTGCCAATGACGTTGCACTCCATTGTAGATCGTCCTTAAAAGTAGTGTCTTCTTGTGTTTCGGTACATATATGATATCCGTCTTTTTGCGTGATTTATATTAGATCGCGCAGCTGTAATAAAAAGTCAGAGTTGTTCAATGGATCACTAATTTTAGTTAGGAAATATAAACATTTGTAATATAAAGGTTTTTTTCTAATCTACAATAAATATATAAGCAGGAACAAGGTTTATAATTTAGTAGGATTAGTTGCCTTCATCATTCATTTATGTTTAGATGGTAATTGTAGATTTAAGAGATCCTAAGATCTGCTTCAGGGGATAGTCAGACAGGGCCAAATCTTCATTTTTAGCCTTTATTATTATCCGTTGCCCACATTCATTTTACACCCGCCTGGAGTAGCGTCATGGAACGGAGTATCTGGGCACGAGCATCGACCTGGTATAACAAAAAACGTGATTCATCTGACCAAGCGATTAGTTTCCATTGATCCGCAGTCCATTCTTGACAACCTAGTGCGCACTGCAGTCATAATTTATGATGTCGTTGGATCAACATGGCAACATGTAGAGGTCACCTGCTGTTAAGCCCAGTGTTCGACAACGTGCGCTGAAACACTTGTGCGTGCATCAACACTGTATTCTGTTCTCAAAATTGGCACAGATTGGCGCCTGTCCTGCTTTACACAGCGAGTAAGCCTCCGACTTCCACGTTATGTGACGAGAAGTGGACGTCGAACACTTTGTCACTTACTCACGGCTCCAGCCACTTTTCACAGATGCTCACGATAGTAATACTCGAACGGCCGACCAGCTTTGTCTTTTCCGGGATGCTCGATCCCAGGCACTGGGCCGTCGGTTGTGAAAGTCGCTTATGTGGGTGGTGTAATGTACTCGCAACCCTGCCAGCCAGTCTTTCAGTCTCTTGATGGGTAATGGACATAGTACTTTGTTTCATCAGTGTGCATACGAGGTGTGTGAGAAAAGCAATGAGACTGACGATACTGCGAGCAATCTGGCAACGCTGTGTTGTCCTCCTTATGTAGACAGGTGTGTTGATCCCTTCCAGATGCCCAGTCCGAGTTCAGCTCCGTACAGCCATCACGTGATTTTTGAGAGCGGCATCAGTGAAGTTCTGTTTTTGTTGTGTGTTACGAAAATGGAACAGTGGAATTTAGAGCAACGTTACGCGATCAAGTTTTGTGTAAACCTTGGGGAATCAGCGAGTGTGACCTCTGAAAAGGCGAAACAGGCCTATGGGGAACATTCCTTACCAAAAGCACTTTTTTGGCTGGCACATATCGTTTATGCAATTATGCAAGCCTGAAAAGCGTTGAAGATAAAGCTCGCCCTTAATTTTAAAAACCGACGAAGATGTCGAACGTGTGTATGCTCTTGGGAGGTCTTGTTCCTCATGGGCAGACTATCAATCATATATCTTTGAAAAGCTCAGGAAAAGTGTGAATCGAGTGAGACCAGAAGTTTCAGAAAAGTGGATGCTGCACCATGACAACGCCCCATGTCACACGGCCACTTACATTGAAACGTCCCCTTAGAAAAATTATTCATGACTGTGCTTAAACTGACACACAATATCTTTGGCGCAACGCAATCTGACTTTCAAAATTCCCTACAAAAGAATGGCCCTGACTAACATTAAACTATACGTTTTACAAATCACTTACCTCACAAAAATCTTGGTTACTCGAACTACTGCAATACAGCGAGCGCCACTACTGCCAGTTAAATAAAAGATTCAAACTACGGAAGGCACTAACTACTGATAGGGATAGTTAGCAAATGAAAGATTTTAATAGAGACCAAACAATGTATTTACCTTAATAGTCATAATATATATAGCAGTTCATGACAAATTTCAAAACTCCGCCATCTCTCTCCCCACATCCACCACTGCTGGCGGCTCACCTCCAACTGCGCATCCAGCTGCTGCTGCCCAACACTACAATGGCGAGTATTACAACAATGCAAAGCAGCCACAGACCGCACACAGCACAGCCAGTGATTTTCATACATACCAATGAAAAAACATAAACAGCCTACTTACAACATCAAGGAACTTTGACCTCAAAAGCCATTCCTGTTGTCCCCCATTTGCCCTGCTCACCTGATCAACGTCCTTGTGCTTTTTTTGAAAAAAAAATGTCTTAAAAGGGCGTCGTTTTGGGACTCAGGAGAACCTTCGAAAGAATATGACCGACGTGTTAAAGGCCCTACCAATTAAAGTCTTTTAGCGCTTCTACGAAGACTGGGAACAACGACTTCGCCAGTGTATATCCGCCGAAGGGAACTACTTTGAAGGAGACAATATTGTTATTTTTAAAAAAAACTTTGGTGTATAAAAAATTAGTCTCATTACTTTTCTCATACACATCGTAAAATTCGTTTCGGTCAGCGTCGTATCATCTTGCTGTAATCTGTACACCATCGACTCACTTAATCTTAACATTATGTGTACGGGTTCCTTAGCCTTATGAATCGGCCGGCGCTCCTGTCCCCTGTTCATCACCAGCTTATTTAATTAAGTCAACTACAAGCCATCGCATCTGTCCAGTAAAACATTTTACCCGAGTTCGTGATAACAAGCTTACTACTTCGTACTGGTTCTGGGTTCGATTCCCGGCGTGGTCAGCGGTATTCACCTGCCTCGAGATGACTGAGTGTTTGCGTTGTCCCCATCATTTCATCATCATTCATGAAAGTGGCGAGATTGGACTGAGCAAAGGTTGGGAATTTGTACGGGTGCCGATAACCGCGCAGTTGAGCTCCCCACAAACAAATCTTCATCATCATCACTAATTCGTTCTAGAACGTAGCTGTAGTCGCTCACCACTCACGTGAGCAAGCTTGCCCCCTCTACGCACTGGTCCACGTTTCACTTTGTCGAGAAACTCGCGACTGTTCTCGACAGCTCATAATTTACGTTCCACCGGAAAAGGACTCCAATGAGGTAACAACGCTGAGCAATACACCGCGAAATGCATGCCTCCGTGTTAAAGCGTTCGGCGAGCAGAGTACAGCTGAGCCCCGGCGTCGTCGTGCGCTGGTATACGTCCACTGCAGCGCGTGTGCCTGCCGTAATTGAGGCATTCTTGCAACAAGCTGTCTAATTGCCGCGCCTCGGCCGCTAATTAGGAGCGCGTCCCCTGCCTCCCCCCCCCCCCCCTCTTTCCCTCGTCGGCAGGCGGCCCTTGTAATGAGTCGCATTCCTGCGCCGTGTCCCGGGACGACACGGAGAGCGACGCTGCCCGCTAAACGGCCGCCTGTGGACAGCAGGAAGCAGGCGCGCACAAAAAAGGGAAAAGGGAAAAGGGTCGAGGCCGGGGGCAGATAGACATCTCCGCAGGGCCCGCTCCCCTATACCTGCCAACCGTTTTATTAGCCCTCTATGAGCCTAATCAATCGGCCCCGGCGCAGCGCGGCGCAGCCAGATGTTAAATCAACACCGTGTTTATTAGGGCGGTGATTCCCCGCGCCACATGTTGCCCGTTCCCACAGCCGACTCCTCCGGTCTCCGACCCCGTTGATTTACATAGTTCTTGGCATCCCTGAGATTGACTCCCGTTTGCCATCAAGACGATGAGCTCGGAATGGTCACATTCTGTTCTCGACCTCCATCTTTTGAATGAATTGCTAGAATCTAGAGGACGTATTCCACCGCAGATAAAGGTTTCTGTGGGAGAACTGTTTTGCTGTTAAACTAATGAACTTGAGTCCATGTATAACGCAAAAAAGTGGCGCTACTTTGCCCCTAGAGGGGAAACTTCCTTCCAACTCTGAAAAAAGATTAAATTCTGCCCATCATTCATTCTAACAAAAAACATGTTTTGGAACAGTTTTGATTCTGTCCAACAGTTAACAATTCCTTCTAGCTCATATGTTTGAGTTATTCTGCTACTCGCTACCTTGCAAATTTTCTACCAACGAATTCTGTACTGTATTTTTGAAGGAGTTTTTGTCAAGGAGAGGCAACAGCCTTGCCGCAGTGGATACACCAGTTCCCGTGGGATCACCGAAGTTAAGCGCTGTCGGGCGTGGCCGGCACTTGGATGGGTGGCCATCGGCGCCGCCATGCGCTGTTGCCATTTTTCGTGGTGCACTAAGCCTCGTGATGCCAAATGAGGAGCTACTCGACCGAATAGTAGCGGCACCGGTCAAAGAAAACCATCGTAACGACCGGGAGAGCGGTGTGCTGACCACACGCCCCTCCTACCCGCATCCTCAACTGAGGATGACACGGCGGTCGGATAGTCCCGATGGGCCACTTGTGGCCTGACGACGGAGTGCTTTTTTGTCAAGGACAATTGGTATTTTGCTACCAGGAAACTAGATAAACAGAAAGCAAATTACATTCATTTATGTGTAGAAATTAATTACTCGGTAAATAATACCCACAAAGTTGTAACCAGAACGTTATTTGTCACTGTATCATCGACAGCAGCCGTGAGGATTATTTTCTGGGAAAAATGGACAACTTTACTCCACTAACAAAGTGGATCAAAGTAGTTCCAAGTATTTTCGTCACTTTGTTGTAGATCTGATAGAGCTTGGGATGAATCTTATTACAATCTAAATGAGTACCGCTAAGAGATTAATGTTGTTTTAGATTGGTACATGTGTAAACGGGAACTAGGACCTCACTAACAAGCAGTTTACAACACTGACCGTCTGAGAGAAAGCCTGGAATCCATAAGAAATGGAACAGTTGCTTGAAACGTTCCAGAGTGCTTCTAAACAAGTGACAGGTACTAGTAAACAACTTAAGAAGAGAAAAATCCAGACAGTGCTTTATTATTATAAAAATGGTTCAAATGGCTCTGAGCACTATGGGACTTGACTTCTGAGGTCATCAGTCCCCTAGGACTTGGAACTACTTAAACCTAACTAACCCAAGGACATCACACACATCCATGCCCGAGGCAGGATTAGAACCTGCGACCGTAGCGGTAGCGCGGTTCCAGACTGAAGCGCCTAGAACCGCTCGGTCACTCCGGCCGGCTATTATTTTAGTGATGAAGGCCTAGTAGAAGACTGGGAATCATAGAGAATAAATCAAATGGAATTATTAGCAACATGTACCGAGAATGATGAGAGCCTATCGAAGCGAAAGGGAAAAAAGATGCCAATCAGCAAGTAGACTGGCTGCTTGTGGTTACGCAGTATGAAAATAAACATCTACATCTACATCTACATCTATACTCCGCGAGCCACCTTACGGTGTGTGGCGGAGGGTACTTATTGTACCACTATCTGATCCCCCCTTCCCTGTTCCATTCACGAATTGTGCGTGGGAAGAACGACTGCTTGTAAGTCTCCGTATTTGCTCTAATTTCTCGGATCTTTTCGTTGTGATCATTACGCGAGATATATGTGGGCGGTAGTAATATGTTGCCCATCTCTTCCCGGAATGTGCTCTCTCGTAATTTCGATAATAAACCTCTCCGTATTGCGTAACGCCTTTCTTGAAGTGTCCGCCACTGGAGCTTGTTCAGCATCTCCGTAACGCTCTCGCGCTGACTAAATGTCCCCATGACGAATCGCGCTGCTTTTCGCTGGATCATGTCTATCTCTTCTATTAATCCAACCTGGTAAGGGTCCCATACTGATGAGCAATACTCAAGAATCGGACGAACAAGCGTTTTGTAAGCTACTTCTTTCGTCGATGAGTCACATTTTCTTAGAATTCTTCCTATGAATCTCAACCTGCCGCCTGCTTTTCCCACTATTTGTTTTATGTGGTCATTCCACTTCAGATCGCTCCGGATAGTAACTCCTAAGTATTTTACGGTCGTTACCGCTTCCAATGATTTACCACCTATGGCATAATCATACTGGAATGGATTTCTGCCCCTATGTATGCGCATTATATTACATTTATCTACGTTTAGGGAAAGCTGCCAGCTGTCGCACCATGCATTAATCCTCTGCAGGTCCTCCTGGAGTACGTACGAGTCTTCTGATGTTGCTACTTTCTTGTAGACAACCGTGTCATCTGCAAATAGCCTCACGGAGCTACCGATGTTGTCAACTAAGTCATTTATGTATATTGTAAACAATAAAGGTCCTATCACGCTTCCCTGCGGTACTCCCGAAATTACCTCTACATCTGCAGATTTTGAACCGTTAAGAATGACATGTTGTGTTCTTTCTTCTAGGAAATCCTGAATCCAATCACAAACCTGGTCCGATATTCCGTAAGCTCGTATTTTTTTCACTAAACGTAAGTGCGGAACCGTATCAAATGCCTTCCTGAAGTCCAGGAATACGGCATCAATCTGCTCGCCAGTGTCTACGGCACTGTGAATTTCTTGGGCAAATAGGGCGAGCTGAGTTTCACATGATCTCTGTTTGCGGAATCCATGTTGGTTATGATGAAGGAGATTTGTATTATCTAAGAACGTCATAATACGAGAACACAAAACATGTTCCATTATTCTACAACAGATTGACGTAAGCGAAATAGGCCTATAATTATTCGCATCTGATTTATGACCCTTCTTGAAAATGGGAACGACCTGCGCTTTCTTCCAGTCGCTAGGTACTTTACGTTCTTCCAGCGATCTACGATAAATTGCTGATAGAAAGGGGGCAAGTTCTTTAGCATAATCACTGTAGAATCTTAAGGGTATCTCGTCTGGTCCGGATGCTTTTCCGCTACTAAGTGATAGCAGTTGTTTTTCAATTCCGATATCGTTTATTTCAATATTTTCCATTTTGGCGTCCGTGCGACGGCTGAAGTCAGGGACCGTGTTACGATTTTCCGCAGTGAAACAGTTTCGGAACACTGAATTCAGTATTTCTGCCTTTCTTCGGTCGTCCTCTGTTTCGGTGCCATCGTGGTCAACGAGTGACTGAATAGGGGATTTAGATCCGCTTACCGATTTTACATATGACCAAAACTTTTTAGGGTTCTTGTTTAGATTGTTTGCCAATGTTTTATGTTCGAATTCGTTGAATGCTTCTCTCATTGCTCTCTTTACGCTCTTTTTCGCTTTGTTCAGCTTTTCCTTATCAGCTATGATTCGACTACTCTTAAACCTATGATGAAGCTTTCTTTGTTTCCGTAGTACCTTTCGTACATGATTGTTATACCACGGTGGATCTTTCCCCTCGCTTTGGACCTTAGTCGGTACGAACTTATCTAAGGCGTACTGGACGATGTTTCTGAATTTTTTCCATTTTTGTTCCACATCCTCTTCCTCAGAAATGAACGTTTGATGGTGGTCACTCAGATATTCTGCGATTTGTGCCCTATCACTCTTGTTAAGCAAATATATTTTCCTTCCTTTCTTGGCATTTCTTATTACACTTGTAGTCATTGATGCAACCACTGACTTATGATCACTGATACCCTCTTCTACATTCACGGAGTCGAAAAGTTCCGGTCTATTTGTTGCTATGAGGTCTAAAACGTTAGCTTCACGAGTTGGTTCTCTAACTATCTGCTCGAAGTAATTCTCGGACAAGGCAGTCAGGATAATGTCACAAGAGTCTCTGTCTCTGGCTCCAGTTCTGATTGTGTGACTATCCCATTCTATACCTGGTAGATTGAAGTCTCCCCCTATTACAATAGTATGATCACGAAACTTCTTCACGACGTTCTGCAGGTTCTCTCTGAGGCGCTCAACTACTACGGTTGCTGATGCAGGTGGTCTATAGAAGCATCCGACTATCATATCTGACCCACCTTTGATACTTAACTTAACCCAGATTATTTCACATTCGCATTCGCTAATAACTTCACTGGATATTATTGAATTCTTTACTGCTATAAATACTCCTCCACCATTGGCGTTTATCCTATCCTTGCGGTATATATTCCATTCTGTGTCTAGGATTTCGTTACTGTTCACTTCCGGTTTTAACCAACTTTCCGTTCCTAATACTATATGCGCACTATTTCCTTCAATAAGAGATACTAATTCAGGAACCTTGCCCTGGATACTCCTGCAGTTTACCAATATTACGTTGACTTTTCCTGTTTTTGGTCTCTGAGGACGGACGTTCTTTATCAACGATGATAATGTCCTCTCTGGTAAGCCGTCAGGTATTTTATCGTTTCGCCCAAGGGGGGGTCCCTCTAACCTAAAAAACCCCCGTGTGCACGCCACACGTACTCTGCTACCCTAGTAGCTGCTTCCGGTGTGTAGTGCACGCCTGACCTGTCTAGGGGGGCCCTACAGTTCTCCACCAAATAACGGAGGTCGATGAATTTGCAACCATTATAGTCGCAGAGTCGTCTGAGCCTCTGGTTTAGACCCTCCACACGGCTCCAAACCAGAGGACCGCGATCGACTCTGGGCACTATGCTGCAGATATTAAGCTCAGCTTGCACTCCGCGTGCGATGCTGGTTGTCTTCACCAAATCAGCCAGCCGCCGGAAGGAACCAAGGATGGCCTCAGAACCCAAGCGGCAGGCGTCATTCGTTCCGACATGTGCTACTATCTGCAGCCGGTCACACCCAGTGCGTTCAATAGCTGCCGGAAGGGCCTCCTCCACATTACGGACGAGACCCCCCGGCAAGCACACCGAGTGCACACTGGCATTCTTCCCCGATCTACCCGCTATTTTCCTAAGGGGCTCCATAACCCGCCTAACGTTGGAGCTCCCTATAACTAATAGGCCCGCCCTCTGTGACTGTCGGGACCTTGCCGGAGAATCGGCCACTGGCCCAACAGGCGAGGCATCCTGTGGTGGCTCGGAAACGATGTCATCACCACTAGGAAGCACCCCGTACCTGTTGGAAAGGGGTAAGGCAGCTGCCACGCGGCCAGATCCCACCTTCGCCTTTCGGCCAGGCACGCGCGAGCCCACCACTGTCCGCCATTCACCCTGGAGTGATGGCTGACCGGTAAGATGCTCACTGCCGGAAGACGCAGCGACATCAGGGGTTCCATGCGATTCCAAGGCCACCGAAGTAGGCATAGGTCTCACCACAGTTGCCCCAACGCCACTACGAGCCGACGCCTGCGCCTCGAGCTCGATGAGCCTAACAGACAAAGCCTCCACCTGCCCCCGAAGAGTGGCCAATTCTCCTTGCGTCCGCTCACAACAACCACAGTCCCTACACATGACTGTTTACCCTACAAGCGAACGGTGTACTCGCCTTATTAGCAGCAGGAAATCGAAGTGCTCTCTCACTGACGGTCTAACCGACAACCGACAACCGACACATCACCCTGATGTTATCGGAAAGTTGGTGCAACCATAAATACCATGATGGCAATCTTGATAACTGTAAATGTCCTGTAAATAAGAATGTACTTTTTGACAAATGGGATGACATAGTTGAAGGTATAAACCGCCAAAACGCTTAACCGGAAGAGGCATTTTCTCAGTGCCAGAGTTCGTTGATGATGATGAATTTGTGCAGAATGTTTTCCTGATGAAATCACTGATATTCTGACACAACAACATAGCTAATGAAACATAGGACTTTTAATAATGAATTAAGAATAGGTCCGCCTTTTCTTTCAGAACAATACAAACCTAAATTTTGATAAAGTTTATTACTTTTTTTACATATTAAGTAAAAAAGTTGCACTACCCTGATTTTTATTATTTTTGTTCCTTTAATACCGAAAATTATGTAAATGTTGGTTTACTATGGCGCTATACGATAACACAATAAATTTTAAAGAGGATAACAGCGGCCCAAGCTAGTGTTTATGTTAAGTGGCACGAAGTAGCCGGCACCAAGCAATTTTTAAGGTATTACAAAATTTCAAAAACAAGTCTCTGATGCCTTTGTATATTAATAGATGATTTTTACATCGTTTTAAAACAGACAAACCTTATTTACAAAGTTGTTTTGCAAAACTATTATGCATTACGTGACTATGTTTGAAAAACTGTCCATAGTGGATCAAAATAATCCCCATTTACTTCGTAAGCTTTTCTTGGAGATTAATCTGCGATTCTCTTCTCGAGATTGACGATATTCAACAACACCATCGTCTCGCCTAAAGATGACGGCCTGGTTGATCGTCGAAACATTGTGTCAACTTGCCGTGAAGATTCGACTCGAAACTTGAAAAAACTTTTTTCGAATATTTGTGCCTTCTTCATTGGGTACCTTTGTTGAGTCGATAAAATATAAACATTTTTATGCAGCAATTATCGGAACGAAAATTAGGCCTAAAATTACTTTGTGTTGCGATTGTTACCGGTACTTTATTAGTTGTAGCATGGTTCTATAGATCCTTCTTTATGTTACCATAGCTTGCCATCTGCAACAAAAAGATGTTTCTGTAAGGCTGGGTGCCAATTAGTAAATCATTTTATCTTCAAACATGATTATCACACTGAAATTTTAAACTATGTTCCTATACTTGCAGACTTCAACCGTGTCCGCCTTCTTCCAAGTGCAATTTTTTTTCTTTAATCCCAAACATGGTTCAAATGGCTCTGAGCACTATGGGACTTATCATCTGAGGTCATGAGTCCCCTGGAACTTAGAACTACTTAAACCTAACTAACCTAAGGACATCACAAACATCCATGCCCAAGGCAGGATTCGAACCTGCGACCGTAGCGGTCGCGCGGTTCCCGACTGAAGTGCCTAGAACCGCTCGGTCACAACGGCCGGCCTTCCAAACATGTTTCACTAACGTTGCGGCACCCTCGATATTTTTGTTTCCTTTCATTGTTTCTGAAATAATATACATACAAATCTTAGGTAGATTAGGAACATATTGACATTATTTTTGTTGTTGTTTAAATCACACATGTATCTTTCTAGGGTTTCGCACCTCAGTCGGCCATCTGTCTGGCTGTCTGGCTGTCTGCCGGTCTGATCGTCTAATAAGACCCTATTTTCTTAGGAATGGGTAAACGTATCAAGTCGAAATTCATGTCACATACTAAGGTGTATGGTCTCTTTGCGATGTAAAGAAGTTAAGGTACTACGTCAATGCAATAGAAAGATAACGTCATTTATATAAGTTTGATACCTTGCACGTATTGACATTGATAACGGGCAAAAATCGTCGAAGTTGTTGATTCCCAGGATTGATGAACTTTCTCTATACGTACTTAAATTTGTACAGAAAACACGTTGCACGAGTCCTACTCGATTTTATCTGGATTTTTATAACTGTTTGTGTCCATGGCTGCTTACAGAAATCAGTCAAAGTCTAAATTAACGCACAATATAATCTGTAACACACGCTTGTTAGGGCAAAGTCTGAAATGGTTTCTTGTTTCGAATATAATGTTTAAACTAGATTTTTCGGTAAAAGTTTGCATATGCCACTTTTTGGGACATGTCACTGCTGTATGTGACTTGTCCTAAGATGCCTTGTTTTTAATTTGCCTTAGTAAATGTGTTTTTGTTGTTGTTTTTATATTGAGATTTACCTGTGGAGAGAGGTAAAATTTTTTGAGGCTTCGGTTTGGAAAATGAGTACTCTTTGATTACTGATGACCTTTTTGCCCTGTATGATAGCTTTTTGGATGTGGTAATTTTCTTCTATTGTTAATAAGTGGTGCAGGTTGTTACATTGTTTTAATATCTAGAGTTGTTTTTATGGCACTGAAGTGGTGGTTGGGTTCATTGAGGTGGATTGCACGGCATAGAACGTGCGCTGTCAGTTTACTTTACGTTAACTGGTACATACCTACAATGCTGAATTTATCTGTAGTAACGTTGCGTGATGTTAATCTTTCCTGTAGTGTACTGTTTGTTCTGAATGTGACACGTATTTCTTGTTTTGTCATAATTTTTCCTATTCTGTGGGTTATTTTGTCGGCAAATGTCAGTTTCTGTTGTGTTTTCCTGTTATTTGTCGTTTTTTCATCTTGTGTGCTTTGTATGTTTTCTGCAGTGTGTATTTGATGACCGTTTTTCTTTAAATTTTGGGTCTAATTTAGTCTAATTTGACCAAAAATTTTCAAACTAAACGCAGTAAGCAAATTAGACCAAAAGTTAAAAAAAAAAAAAACATACATCAAATACATACAGCAGTATTACAGCGTAACACACTGGTAGTGATCGCACTGTAAAAAACACACAAAGCACACAAGATGAGAAAACGACAAATAACAGGAAAATATGAGAGAAACTGACATTTGACGACAAAATAACCCACAGAATAGGAAACATTATGACAAAACAAGAAATACGTGACATTCAGAACAAACAATCCACTACCAAAAAAAATGTTCAAATGTGTGTGAATTTCTAAGAGGCCAAACTGCTGAGGTCATCGATCCCTAGACTTCCACACTAATAAGACTAACTTATGCTAACAACAACACACACACCCATGCCTGAGGGAGGACTCGAACCTCCGGCGGGAGCGGCCGCGCAATTAGTGACATGACGCCTCTAACCGCGCGGCAAGACACTACAGGAAAGCCTAATTTCACCCAACACTACTACAGATAAATTCGGTATTGTAGGTATTTTCTATGGTAGTCTGATTATGTTTAATTCCAGTGCAGAGCTATCTTTCTTCACCAGAATTCTGTTTAGTGTGTGTAGTATGTATTTGAGGAAAGTTTGTGTGCTGCAGGATCGTTAGATCTGTTGCTTATTTTCTTAGTGGTTACTGTAGATTTTTTGTACATTGATAATCGGATTTTTGTCTCTAGCGTGACGTCGAAGAAGCGTATTTTTGGTCTGTTTCGGTTTCCAGTGTGAAGTGGGTGTCAGGATAGGTAGTATTGATCTCTATGTGAATCTGTAATATGCGGTAATGTGTTTTATCTACCAAGCAAATTACGCTATCAACACAGCAGTGCCAATGTACTATTTATGTTTTATTATTTCTTCAAAGATTTTGTTTTCAAGATTGGTACGGAAGATACTGGCCAATAAGCCGCTTATGGGTGATCCAATGGCGGGTCTCCCTTTTGGGTGTAGAATTCATCTTTAAACTTGATGTAACTGGGTACTGCAGTTACTTTCAAAATGGCTGAGACTTCTTGTGCCTGTATTTCTGATATAATTCACGTCTTTCAACTATTTTCATTGTTTCTTCAGTTGGTACGTGGGTGTGCTCTGACGTGATGTCGAATGAGGGCCGTGTAGCCGTGTCAGCTATATTCATGTTATTTTCAATAAATACAAACAAACACACAACAAAAATACACTTATCAGGAAAATGAAAACCAAGTGCAGTTCAGGACAAACCAAACACAACAAAGCATCAAAAATGGCATTTGCCAATATTTTACCGGAATGTATAGTTTAAAGGTTATATTCTTAACAAAAATTCAATCCAGATATTAAACTAAGCTCCATGTGTTGCAGATGACTTTGTGTACTAATTTGGAATTTGACCGATTTGTGTTGCCAGCTATCGGGTGCACACAGTGTAAAACAGAAGTCCATATGTAATCTAAACAACAGAATTTTACGTCAACATATTGATAACCTGCATTACCTGTGTATGTGTACACAGTGGTCGGAAATCCCCGTTACAAACTTCAAGGACTTGTAGAGGGGAATGAGCACATAATATTTTGAATAGGAAACCCAAGTTCGAATACGCACCATCTCCGTGCTACAGCCGTTTGAAAACGTGTTTGCTTGGTAGATATGAAACAGAGTAGCCATAATGAGGGATGGTTACGTCGGGGATGTCATTTGACGCCTATGCTACATCTCTGACCTGGTTCTAGCCTCACTTCCGTGTCTGTGAGTGCTAAATCAACATGGTTGAGTGCACGTTTACAGAGTATACAGACAAGATCCTTCTGAATGTGCGAAGGTCTCGACTCTATCGCATACCGTTTTCGCTACAACTGCGCAACGGCTTCGAAAAAGGGTACCTTCACCGTCAGCAGGCGTGAATGTGGTGCTCGAAGGAGACGCCACACATACAAACTGGAAGAGGCTGTTCTGCATCACGTTGAAGGGAACACGTCACTAAGCTGTACGTGAGCAATTTCTTTGGTACTAATGAGTGGTACTGTAAACAAACGATGTAGTGGGTCACTCCTGATCAATTACTTGAAAAAGTGGTCGCGTTACCAATATGTTTTAAAAGACTGACATATCATGGAAACGGTACGTTTCCGGACATGGGTTCCAATTCAAATCTACTCATTTCCGTCTACAAGTCCTAGAAGTTGTAATGGGGATTTCCGAACACTCTGTATGTTTCAGAGAAAATAAAAGGAAAAATAAACACGTAGGATGCAACAGAAATCGTGTTCTTGCAAGAAGGCTGGTACTGTTTAAATCATTATTATTTTACACGTAATGAAAATATGCTCCTACTGAACCTGACATACTGATGAATCAGGTAACACAGTGGAATCTCGTTAATGTTGCTCTCACTAACCCGCATCGGTGTTTTATCCGAATCGTTGTTTTTTTGCGGTAATTGTAGAATATTTGATATCCCGAAGATAATAGCTGAGTTAAGCGCCACTCACGTATACTGATCGAGTAACAAGTTAACACTGAGTTAGTTGTACAATGCTGTATTGCTACCATTTATTGGAACTGCAGAAGACATCAAGTAGAAAAAGGCAGTAATATACACGGACAGAAAGTTGCATTCACTGCATAGCAAAGATAAAGGAGCAATACTGGAAAATATTGCAGGTCAATTTGATGTTCAAATTTGAACCATGTCCTGTCACTAGAATGAGCGGGGTGAAATTCAAGGCTTTTGTTTCAAAATGATGATTTGTAATGAAATTATAGCCGTTTGTTAATTTGCAGGCAATAACGATAGCGATGAAGAATTAGCTGACGAATTTGGCACACAGTCTTGCGGCAGTGACACATGCTGGACAGAATAATAGCTTATCTGGAACGCTAGGTGCAAACAATTATTTCGACCGAACTAATGCTGGTGGAACGGCTGCGTTATCGTCTTGCACAAAAAGGACATACGAATATGGCGTAGAACGATCTTACTGATTATTATAGTGTCTAAATATATTTCGATGTCTGATCGTGATTTACGTGAAAATAGTGTAAAATGATAGCGCTTGCGTAAAAAAAAAATACAGGACGTGATGTTTAACCCATGTCATTCTCGTTTTTTTCTGAAACTGTGGATTTTCCGAATTTTCGATCATCCGAATAAACAGGGTTGTACTGTAATCGGAGTAGGCATAAAATGCTTAGGCCTAACTTTCTTTATAATAATTACAACTAAAAAAGTTTCTATTTTACAGACCTGAGTGAAAGGGCCCTCTGATGATGGCACAAATATGCCGAAACACGTATGGAAAACGAAAACATTAGTTGTTCGCGTAAAGTGTGTACCTGAATTCCCATAAATTAGTTTGCAAGCACGACTCGGTTAGATCTTTAAAACAAACAGCTGGTGGTATGTTTCACTTATACTGCCCATCATCATTCCTACTAGCTTCACATCTTCCCCTTCAGGATACTATGCAAGAGACGTTACGAAGTGTGACGTATGTTTCGCGCACCACTACAATTCTCCCTCCCCCCTCCCCACCCAAGGCCCCTCTCCCCGGTTCCATTCGTGGACGGTGAACACAAAGAACGACTATCGTGGAGACTGTGTATGAGCCGGAAGTACTCTTAATCATATGGCCGTGGTCATATAGCGAAATGTATACGGAAGGAAGTAATTTGCAGCTGGCTCTTCTTCGAAAGGACTCACTCAGAATTTCAACAGTAAACCTCTCCGCGATTGAGAATGCCAATGACGCAACAACTGCCACTGCAGTATTTTGACCATGATCGTAATGCTCTCGCTCTTGCTAAACAAGCGGAATCCACATGTATTGTTTAGATATTCTACAACTCCGGTAGTAACACTACCAGGTATGGGACCCAGAAAGGCGAGTAATACTCTATAACCTGTCGTCGAACAGGTTTCTTGTAAATTTCTTCCTTCATGGGTGCATTACGTTTCCGTAGGGATATTCCAATGACTCTCAACCTCCCATCTGATTCTCCTGAAAATTAGTTTTAAGTGCCCGCTTAACTCTTCTCCTTACAAATTTGAACTTGTCGTACATTTCAGTAGATGATCCAAATGCTGTACGTGCGAAAACTCTAACGACAAACGAAACCACTGAGAAAGCTAACAGTGTGGCACACAACTACTGGCGGTCAAATGTGCCTGAAACGTGAGACTATCGGAAGACTAAGCACAAAGAGTACGGTTCATCTCTAACATGCAGATAGAAATATATTTGGGGAATGATTTACGATCGAAGTTTTCACTGAACACACGTTCAACCGGACGCCCAACAAACATCCAGACAATAGTCAAACACATATCCTGCTTTTTCATGTCCGTAGTTAATGCATTTACAACTGCTGCAGTACGGCGTCGAATTTCACTCAAAGCTCTTACAGCTATACGCCCTTGCGACCTATCTATGGTTAAGCGGTACTCTCAACGAAAATCACGCCACACAGTTGTAACTGAACGGCAGCTGTTGAAAAGAAGAACACGAAACGCCTCCTGTTCGTGTGCTGTCGTCATCTCAACTCGACACACACCAGGCGACCAAGCTGACTGCGCCAGAGAGACACACACACCCACAACCACACGAGCTGGCAGCTTACACACGGCGCCAAGTTAAACTTTCAGCTTCGATGGGTAAGTTATTTCTGTCTTCATTTATGTAAAATACGCAGTTTTGTGATATTGTATGGATGTTATGTCAGAACTCGATAGTGGCAGAATCATCGTGTATGGAGACTGCATTTTATCGTTCCCGTATATTGCTGGTCGCGTTGGCTGCGATGTCACCACTGTTACGCAAATATGAAACGATCAGTTCAGGAGCGCCATATTCAAGGCCACGCAAGATCTGAACGGACCCACGTAACTACACTACTGGCCATTAAAATTGCTACACCACGAAGATGACGTGCTACAGACGCGAAATATTACCTTCAGGAAGAAGTAGCTGTGATATGCAACTGATTAGCTTTTCAGAACATTCACACAAGGTTGGCGCCGGTGGCGACACCTACAACGTGCTGACATGAGGAAAGTTTCGAACCGATTTATCATACACAAACAGCAATTGACCGGCGTTGCCTGGTGAAACGTTGTTGTGATGTCTCGTGTAAGGAGGAGAAATGAGTACCATTACATTTACGACTTTGATAAAGGTCAGATTGTAGCCTATCGCGACTGCGGTTTATCGTATCGCGACACTGCTGCTCGCGTTGGCCGAGATCCAATGACTGTTAGCTGAATATGCCAGCGGTGGGCTCAGGAGGGTAAAACGGAACGCCGTGCTGGATCAAAACGGCCTCGTACCACTAGCAGTCGAAATGACAGACATCTTATCCGCATGGCTGTAACGGATCGTGCAGCCACGTCTCGATCCCTGAGTCAACAGATGGGGACGTTTGCAAGACGACAACCATCTGCACGAGCCTGGGTGCACCAACGGCAAAACGTCATTTTTTCGGATGAGTCCAGGTTCTGTTTACACCATCATGATGGTCACATCCGTGTTTGGCGACATCGCGGTGAACGCACATTGCAAGCGGGTATTCGTCATCGCCATACTGGCATATCACCCGGCTTGATGGCATGGGGTGCCATTGGTTACACGTCTCGGTCACCTCTTGTTCGTATTGACATCACTTTGAACAGTGGACGTTACATTTCAAATGTGTTACGACCCGTGGCTCTACCCTTCGTTCGATCCCTGCGAAACCCTACATTTCAGCAGGATAATGCACGACCCCATGTTGCAGGTTCTGTACGGGCCTTTCTGGATACGGAAAGTGTTCGACTGCTGGCTTGGTCAGCACTTTCTCCAGATCTCTCACCAATTGAAAACGTCTAGTCAATGGTGGCCGAGCAACTGGTTCCTTGCAATACGCCAGTCACTGCTCTCGATGAACTGTGTTACCGTGTTGAACCTGCATGGGCAGCTGTACCTGTACACGCCATCCGAGCTCTGTTTCACTCAATGGCCAGGCGTATGAAGGCTGTTATTACGGCCAGAGGTGGTTGTTCTGGGCACTGATTCCTCAGGATC
Source organism: Schistocerca piceifrons (assembly GCF_021461385.2). Classification (NCBI taxonomy): domain Eukaryota; kingdom Metazoa; phylum Arthropoda; class Insecta; order Orthoptera; family Acrididae; genus Schistocerca; species Schistocerca piceifrons. The sequence goes on along the minus strand of NC_060140.1, from coordinate 910,726,675 downwards.
TATGCACCCAAATTGCGTGAAAATGTAATCACATGTCAGTTCTAGTATAATATATTTGCCCGATGAATACCCGTTTATCATCTGCATTTCTTCCTGGTGTAGCAATTTTAATAGCCAGTAGTGTAAAAACAAAACAAGAAATCTCTGCAGGTCATTACAGTTTACTCAAGCGAAACAGTGGGCGCTAAGCTAGTGTAATATATAAATAGGGGAAGTTCTTACCAAATGTCTTGAAAAATTCTTGACCAATTTACTTCACATTTTTACTCGATTTCTCTAATGGACATTTGGGCGGAGAATTGCTATATTTTTCACAATATTTGGAATATATAAATATGCATGGAATATATAGAAGGGAAATGCTGTTAACAGAAGTTTCGAAACGCTGTTGACCATTTTACATGGAATTTTTACACGATAAACTAACAGACATTCAGACGTACGTAAACTCTGTACAATATTTTGTAAACGATAATGTGCTGATTTTCTGTTAAAAGAGACTGCAAGAAAGAAAACGCTGTACGATGCCGTGAAAATGTTTTATTTCCTGCAGTCACTTTCAACTACGATAGCAAGATTTGTAAACCATTTCTCATATATACGTATATGCATAATTTAAAACTAAAAATGTATGCACTATAACGTTCCGGTTTGTTTTCTCCTTTGCCGTAGATTTTACAGAAAACAGGAAAGGTCTATTTATGGCTTATCGGTTTATGATTATTATCTCACTAAGAAATCTGAATCAACCAGAACTTTGTAGACCCTCCCACTTGCAGGTGAAAACTATGCGAGAAACTGTTGTTGAAGAGACTATTCTCACAAATCCAGTGTCTGGAGAGGTCTCTCTCACATTCCGTATACCAACGATCCCAAGAGATTTACCCATTCAGTTCTAGCGACTGCAGTTCCCAGTGATGGTTTTGTTTGCAATAATAATGGCTCAAGGTCAGAGAGAAGTGCAAGAGGACAGAAACGGGGGGAGAGAGGTAGGCGGCGGGTGGAAATGGACGTAGAGAGGGGGGAGGAGGGAGGAGCTAATGTATAGTGAGAGGGAGAGGAGGAGGGGGAGGTGGACAAAGAGAGGGAGGAAGAGGAGATGGGCAGAGAGAGGGGGGAAGGAGTTTAGGTTGTATATCCAATTCACATACATATTTAGCAATTGTGAAACATTACCGGGTTCGCTAGTTTCCTGTAATTACCATCTGTATATCGTTAGGAAACAACTCACATACTGGCACAACCCACTACTTTCTTCATAACGATCATGTCTTCCTTACAGCTTCCTTCAATTTATTGTTGATAATTCTTCCGGGTTATATGGCCGTGGTCCATGGAATTCTTCTACTCCTAACGTTTCGTCCAATACTACGGTGGACAACCTCAGAGGTATGGGTGGTCCTGCTGAGTCCTGCCGACTAACTAAGGTGGAGAGAAAGGCCCTCAGGGATTTAAATGCGGACGAAGGGATAGTTGTTCTTCCATCTGATAAAGGCAATGCCACTGTGGTTATGAACAAAGAGGACTGCAGAAGTAAGATTTTGGATCTATTAGTGGCGGGACATTACAATAAACTTAGAGGAGACCCGACGGCTGTTATTGTGAGGAAAACTAATACGTTGATAAAGTCTTCTACTTCCATTCCACAGAAGGATAAAAAAGTTTTGCTAAGGAGTGAAGCTAAGTGTCCCAGACATTATGGTTTACCTAAAGTTCACAAAATAAATCTCCCTCTGAGACCCATTGTTAGTGCGATTGATTCCCCTACTTATCAAATATCTAGGTATCTAGCTACTCTTCTACAACCATACATTGGTAAGACTGATTCTTATGTGAGGGATTCACGTCATTTTGTTGAGAAAATTGAAGGACTAACCTTGGCTCCTGAAGACATTCTGGTCAATTTTGTATCTCTGTTTACTATGATTCCGGTCAATGAAGTTATGATTTACATAACGGAAGTTTTCCCTGAACATTTGACCGCTCTGTTTAGACACTGTCTCACATCTAGCCAGTTTCAGTGGGATGAGGAGTCTTATGAGCAAGTGGATGGTGTTGCCATGGGTAACCCGTTGAGCCCTGCGATTGCCAATTTTTATGTGGAGAAATTTGAACAATTAGCGTTGAATAAAGCAAATAAGGAACCATGTTGTTGGTACCGTTATGTAGGCGACACATTCGTGGTTTGGACACACGGTAAAAAGCCTTAGACGAATTTTTTGATTATCTTAATAGCATAAACCCTAAAATTCAGTTTACCGTTGAAGTGGAGAAAGACCAGGCTATTTCGTTTCTCGATGTGTTAGTCATGGGACAGACCGATGGCAGTCTAAAACATAAAGTGTTTCAGAAGAGCACACATGCTGATAGATACTTACGTAAGAACTCCAATCATCACCCACAGCAAAAAAGAGGTGTAATCAAAAGTTTAGTGGACAGGGCAAATCGTATTTGTGCACCGGAACATCTGGATACGGAACTGAATCATCTGAAACAGGCCTTAGAAAAGAATGGGTACTCAAACAAAGAAATTAATAGAGTTTTAAGACCTAATTACAACAGGCCAAAGGACAAGGATGGTACACCGCAATGGAAGAACACGGTGTCTTTGCCTTTCATTAGTAAGGTTACAGATGGAATCGGCAAAATTTTGCTGAAACATAAAGTAAAACCGGTATTCAAACCTACCAGAAAAATAGGACAAGTATTTCGTTCTCTTAAAGATAGAATGCCACCATTATCATCTAGCGGTGTGCATAAAATTCGGTGTACTTGTGGCAAGATCTATATTGGTACTACGAAAAGAAGTGTGGATACAGGGATAAAGGAGCATAAAAGTCTTTGCCGACTGGGAAAAATAGATAAATCGGCCGTTGCGGAACATGCACTTCAGTCAGGTGACCATGTAGTTAAGTTTTCTGAAACTACAGTTTTAATTACTACCACGAACTATTAACCACGACTGTGTAGGGAGGCTATTGAAATTTATAAACATGAAGATAATTTTAATAGAAAAGAAGAGGCCTTGAAATTAAGCGAGGTATGGACAGTGGCGTTACAGAATCGATAAGTGATTTTTATCTATGACGGACTATTATCGATAGTTACATTTTATCTTTGGCTAGTTTTCTCTCTGCTACTATGTGCAAGCTAGACCACGCCCACTTTCCTCGGTATTTAGGCCGCTCTCCGACGTCCGACTCGTCAGTCGACAGGACTCAGCAGGACCAGGCATACCTCTGAAGATGTCCAACGTAGTATTGGACGAAACGTTAGGAATAGAAGAATTCCATGGACCACGGTCATATAACCCGGCAGAATTATCAACAACAGTACCATCTGGTCGTGAAAGCCTTCATTGTATGATTCCTTCAATTTGACCTGTTCTACAATTCCGTCACTGCCGGTTTCCCCTCGCTGCTTGAAAATGGATCATACTTATATCTGTAGCTGAACCATATTCACTAAGAAGGGAAAATATGTAATTCCGTTCCATGTCATCAAAAGCTTTCTCTAAATCTTTTATCGAAGGGGAAAAATTTCTCGGAGGAACACTGTCAGATCAGTAGTGACATACAAAACGGTGAGAAATGTGCTTTAATTTGTCTCTGCAGCATTGAGGATGTATAAAGCAATCGTGGCGACGGTGGTCAGCAATGTGAGTCGGAGCTGGCCGCATTATAAGCATGGTTCAATTTCAAGAGCGTTTCAATCATTGCACGTAGCCGCATGTCCGCAGCAGCCGGTGTTTGGAGTAAATAACAACGGTGATGCAGCCTTTCTCACTGTCGGTCCCCCCTCCAGCGGCTTGTCAGACTCATATACATATACGGTACATCACTGAGCGGACTTCCACGAATCTTCAAACCCTTGCAGGCAGTATCCCATCTGTCCATGACAGAGCCCCGATGATTTCAGCCTTTCATTATCGTACCAGACGTGTCTGAAAACAATCTCTTCGCAGTTAGTGAACCACAGTTCTTTTTCCGGATTACGTCTTAAAAATTCAAAACACGTAATACGGGGTGTTTCAAAATGATACACCAGTTTCACAAGTTTAAACCATCTACTTGTCGGGCGTGATGACCTAGCGGTAAAGCGCGTGCCCGGAATACGAAAGATCGATGCGCAGAGTCCAGGTCGCATCAAAGGAATTTTCAGTCTGTCTTCAATCCAGCCTTCCCCTCTCAGCGATGCGAGGACTCACCAAAAAATACGTGTAGTTCGGAGTCCACGTTAAACTTTCCCTCGTTCGATAATTGGGATAGAATAGGGTCACTCAAGTCGCCTAAGTAGAATCGAAGTGAAAGGCCTGCACTTGTCCATTCAGCTACACGAAATTACCATCACCTTCTACATGAATGACGTTAGAAACTTGAGGTAAATTTCGGGTTACACAAAAGAGTACTGATTTTTATTTTCAAAAGAATCCTAAGATACTGTCGGAAAAAAATAATTAATGTAGAGTAACGAAATTTCGGGAATAAATTTGTCTAGTTGAAATATTAAATGATTAACATTGGAAGATCATTGCTTACCGAAAGTACGAGATAAGCCATTGCAAAGGTGAAACAAATAACCGTTGTAACCGAAAGAATACAAACATGTAAACGTGCATGCATTGTTTTGCACAGGTGCCGGATGTCAGTTAGTGGGCTGGAGTTCCATGCCTGTTGCACTTAGTCGGTCAATACAGGGACGCTTAATTCTATTTGTGGATGATGCTGGAGTTCTCGTCCGATGATGTCCCATATGTGCTCGATCGGAGACAGAGCTGGTGATCGAATAGGCCAAGGCAGCATGTTGACAATCTGTAGAGCATGCTGGGCTGCAACAGCGTTATGTGGGCGAGCGGTATCCTGCTGGAAAGCACCTTCTGCAATGCTGTTCGTGATTGGCAACACAACAGGTCGAATCATAAGACTGACGTACAAACTTGAATCGTAGGGCGTGGGATAACCACGAGAGAGCTCCTGCTGTCATACGGAATGAAGCCCCAGCCATAACTCCAAGTGATAGTCCAGCGTGTTGAAATAAAACAACCCCTTGTTTTACATTCCCTTTTGGATATCCTAATAAAAACTCTCCTAAGAGGCAATTTATTGAAAGATCTGGAATTCCAGTTGTATCTAGTATACCAGAACAAAATAAGCGATTTCGTATAATACATTGCTGTTGTTGTGGTCTTCAGTCCAGAGACTGGTTTGATGCAGCTCACACAACCACACGAACTGGCAGCTTACACACGGCGCCAAGTTAAACTTTCAGCTTCGTTGCGTTAGTTATTTCTGTCTTCATTTATGTAAAATACGCAGTTTTGTGATATCGAATGAATGTTATGTCAGAATTCGATAGCGTCAGGATCGTCTTGTATCGAGATTAAATTTTATCGTTTCAGTATATTGCTGGTCGCGATGGCTGGGATGTCCCCACTGCCACGCGAAAATAGAACGACGAATTCAGTAGCGCCATATTCAACGACACGCAAGATCTGAACGGCCCCACGCAACTACACTACTGGCCATTAAAATTGCTACACCACGAAGACGACGTGTTACAGACGCGAAATTTAACCGACAGGAAGAAGATGCTGTGATATGCAAATGGTTAGCTTTTCAGAGCATTCACACAAGGTTGGCGCCAGTGGCGACACCTACAACGTGCTGACATCAAGAAAGTTTCCAACCGATTTCTCATACACAAACAGAAGTTGATCGGCGTTGCCTGGTGAAACGTTGTTGTGATGCCTCGTGTAAGGAGGAGAAATGCGTACCATCACGTTTCCGACTTTGGTAGAGGTCGATTGTAGCCTGTCGCGATTGCGGTTTGTCGTATCGCGACATTGCTGCTCTCGTTGGTCGAGATCCAATGACTGTTAGCCGAATATGGAGGGTAATACGCAACGCCGTGCTGGATTCCAACGGCCTCGTATCACTAACAGTCGAGATGACAGGCATCTTATCCGCCTGGTTGTAACGGATCGTGCAGCCACGTCTCGATCCCTGAGTCAACAGATGGGGACGTTTGCGAGACAACAACCATCTGCACCAACAGTTCGACGACGTTTGCAGTAGCATGGACTATCAGCTCTGAGACCATGGCTGCGGTTACCCTTGACGCTGCATCACAGACAGGAGCGCCTGCGATGGTGTACTCAACGACGAACCTGGCTGCACGAATGGCAAAACGTCATTTCTTCGGATGAATCCAGGTTCTGTTTACATGATGGTCGCATCCGTGTTTAGCGACATCGCGGTGAACGCACATTGGAAGAGCGTTTTCGTCATCGCCATGCTGGCGTATCACCCGGAGTGATGGTATGGGGTGCTATTGGTTATATGTCTCGATCACTTCTTGTTCGCATTTACGTCACTTTGAACAGTGAACGTTACATTTCAGATGTGTTACGGCCCGTGGCTCTGCCCTTCATTCGCTCCCTGCGAAACCCTACATTTCAGCAGGATAATGCACGACTGCAAGTTTCAGGTCCTGTACGGGCCTTTGTGGATACAGAAAATGTTCGACTGCTGCCCTGGCCAGCACATTCTCCAGATCTCTCACCAACTGAAAATGTCTGGTCAATGGTGGCCGAGCTACTGGCTCGTCACAATACATCACTCACTACTTTTGATGAACTGTGGTATCGTGTTGAAGCTGCATGGTCAGCTATACCTGTACACTCCATCCAAGCTCTGTTTCAGTAAATGCGCAGGCGTATCAAGTCCGTTATTATGTCCGGAGGTAGTTGTTCTGGGTACTGATTTCTCAGGATCTATGCACCCAAATTGCGTGAAAATGCAATCACATGCCAGTTCTAGTATAATATATTTGTCCAATGAATACCCGTTTATCATCTGCATTTCTTCTTGGTGTAGCAATTTTAATGGCCAGTAGTGTACGATCTGAGAGAATAGACTCATTTTTCGCTCGGCCGTTACATTAGCCATGGGACAGTGATATGCTCACACACAGATGGTGATAGTATCTCGTACACAAGGTATAAAACGGCAGTGCGTTGGCGAATCTGCCATTTGTACTCTGGAAATTCATGTGGAAAGGTGTTCGACGTGATTACGGCCGCACGGCGTGAATTAACAGACTCTGAATGCGGCATAGTAGTCGAAGCTAGACGGATGGGAAATCGTTAGGGTACTCAATATTCAGTGATCCACCGTGACAAGAGTGCGCCGTTAATTCCAAATTCCACACGTTACGTCTGACCACTGACAACGCAATGACCGAAGGCGTTGACGAACGAGAGCAGTGGCGTTTTTGTATTCAGTGCTAACAGACGAGTAACACTGCGTGAAATAACCGCAGAAATCAATGTAGGAAGTACGACTAACGTATGCGCTAGGACGGTGCGGCGAAATTTGGCGTAAACGGGCAGTGGCAGCAGACAACCGACGCGAGTGCCTTTGCTAACAGCACGACATGGCGTGCAGCTCTTTTCCTGGGCTCGTGAACATACCGGTTGGAAGCTAGACGACTGGAAAACCGTGATCTGGTCAGATGAGTCCCGATTTTAGTTGGTAAGAGCTGGTGGTAGGGTTTGAGTGTGGCGCAGATCCCACGAAACCATTGACTCAAGTTGTCAACAAGGTATCTGGTGATGACTCAATGACGGTATGAGGCATGCTTACATGGAATGAGCTGGGTACTCTGGTCAAACTGAACCGATCATTGACTGGAAATGGTTATGTTCAGCTACTTGGATACCGTCTGTTGCCATTTGCGATGGAATTTTTATGGATGACAATGCGCCATGTCAGTGTTCCACAGTGATTCGGGACAGAGTCGAAGAACATTCTGGACAATTCGAGAGAATGATCTGGCCACACAGATCGCCCGACATGAATCCTATCGAACATTTATGAATCATAATCGAGAGGCCAGTTCGTGCACAAAATCTTGCAACGGCATGACCTTCGTAATTCTGGCTCACTATTTCTGCGGGAGAATTGTTGAGTCCGTGTCACGTCAAGTTTCTGCATTACTCTGAGAAAAAGGAGGTCCGACAAGATATCAGGAGGTATTCCATGACTTATTTCATCTTAGTTTACATCCGCATCACTTACCTTCAGTCAGCAAGGCAACGAGCCAGACGGACGATGTCTGGAACACCGCATAGTGTCAGCTGGGTGAACACTGATACGGCTCCCGTTGACGCGGCAGCACAGGATGGAGCGCCTAGAGTGATGCTCCCAATGACAACAATGGACATAAGACTCGCCCCACGAAGTCTTTTCAGGCCACTTTCGGCTCTCCGTACAGCATCACGGTGGAGGCATCCGAGTCAGGAGGCACTAGAGAGAGCCAACTTTGGCAGATTGCGTTCGTTATCGTCTTACGAACCCGGGGCATGTCGTGATGGTATTGGATGCTATTGGATAAGTGACACTGCCACCTCTGGTTTGCATAGTCATTAAGTCAGACAGCAGGCTGTGCCTTTTCTTTGATGTCACTGTAACATAATGCAAGAACGGATCACGCAAGACTGTATGTTCCTGCGTGCATTACGTGTTCCTACCACCATCGTATGAGAGTACGTTCAGCACTGCCGAAAAAATGGTTCAAATGGCTCTGAGCACTATGGGACTTAACATCTGAGATCGTAAGTCCCCTAGAACTTAGAACTACTTAAACCTAACTAACCTAAGGACATCACACACATCCAGGCCCGAGGCAGGATTCGAAACTGCGACCGTAGCGGTCGCGCGGTTCCACACTGAAGCGCCTAGGACCGCTCGTCCACAGCGGCTGGCTCAGTACTGTCGAACATGACCCTTTTGGTGGTCCTGGTGTTATGGGGTGGGGAGCCATAATAATCCATGGGCGCACTGGCCTCTAAATCTATGAAGCAGGTGCTCTACATCTATATCTACATCTGCATCTATATTCTGCAAACCACTGCGAAGTGCACAGCAGAGGGTACATCCCATTGTACCAGTTATTAGTGTTTCTTCCTGTTACATTCTCGTACGGAGCGGGGGAACAATGATTGATTGTATTCGTCTGTGCGTACAGTAATTATTCTAATCTTATCCTCACGTCCCTATGTGAGCAATACCTAGGGGCTTGTAGTGTGTTCCCAAAGAATCATTTAAGGCCGGTTCTTGAAAATTTGTCAATAGACTTCTCGGGATAGTTTACGTCTGTCCTCAAGAGTCTTCCTGTTCAGTTCCTTCAATATTTCTGTGACACTCTCCCACGGATCAAGCAAACGTGTGACTATCGTGCTACCGTTCCTTCTATTAATTCAATATCCCCTGTTAGTCCTATCTGGTGCGGGTCCAAGACGCACTTGAGCAATATTCTAGTACCGGTCGCACGAGTGATTTGTATGCGATCTCCTTCGTAGACTATTGCACTTCCCCACTGTTCTACCAACAAACCGAAGTCTACCACCTGCTTTGCCCCGACTGAACCTATGTGATCAATCCACTTCATGTCCCTACAAAGTTTTACACCCAGGCATTTGTTTGAGTTGGCCGATTCCAACAGTGACTTATCGATGTTGTAGTCGTAGGTTACTACGTTTTTTCGTTTTGTGACGTGCACAATTTTACACTTCTGATAATTTAAAGCAAGTTGCCGATCTCTGCACCACTTTGAAATCTTGTCAACATCTGACTGAATATTTATGCAGCTTCTTTCAGATATTACTTCATAACAGATAGCGGCATCATCTGCAAAAAGCCTTATTTTACTATTAACTTTGTCTGAAAGATCATTAATATACACCATGACCAGCAAGGGTCCCAACACACTTCCTTGGGGCACACCCGAAGTTACTTCTGCATCTGACGATGACTATAATATCCTCCCTCCCACAAAGTCCCCACTCGAGTCACAAATTTGACTTGATACCCCATATGATCAAATTTTCGACAATAAGTGTAGGTATGGTTCTAAGTCAAATGCTTTTAGGAAATCAATAAATGCGGCATCTACCTAATGGCATTGATCTAAAGCTTTTAGTATGTCATGCGAGAGAAGTGCTAGTTGAGTTTCACATTATCGGTGTTTTCGAAATCCATGCTGGTTGGCATTGAGGAGGTGATTGTGTTGAAGATACCCCATTATGTTTGAGCCCAGAATATGTTCTAAGATTCTACAACAAATCGATGTCAAGGATACTGGACGATAGTTTTGTGGGTCACTTCTACCATCATTCTTATAGATGGGCGTGACTGTGCCTTTTTCCAATAACTGATGACTGTTTTTTATTCAAGGGATCTACGATAGGTCACAGTTAGAAGAGGGGCTAACTCAGCCGAAAATTCAGTATGGAATCATACAGGGTTTTCATCGAGCCCTGGAGCTTTATTCAGAATTAACGATTTTAGCTGTTTCTCAATATCGCTGACACTAATACTTATTTCATTCATCTTTTCGGCGGTACGAAGATTAAATTGGGACAATTCCCCTGAGTTTTCCTTTGTAAAAGAACATTTGGAAATGGAGTTAAGCATTTCAGCTTTTGATTTGCTACCCTCAATTTCAGCTCCTGTCTCATTCACTAGGGTCTGGACACTAATTTTGGTGCCACTAACAGCCTTTACATACGACCGGAATTTCTTTGGGTTCTGTGAAAGGACAATATTCTGCTACGGTAGTCATTGAAGGCATCATGCATTGCTCTCTTGACAGCCACACACGTTTCATTCAGAATCTCTCTATCTACACATGTATACTTTGTTTTATATCTGTTATGCAGTAATCTCTGTTTCTATAGAAGTTTCTTTGCAGTGACTGTATACAATGGAGGTTCCCTTCCATTATGAACTGTTCTGCTGGGTACATATCTACACAGTGGAAATGGAAATGAGCGTTTGGCGTCATTGGCCTGAAGGCCAATGACGGGGCAGGTCCGTCCTCCTTGCTACAGGTCTTATTACATTCGACGCTACACTGGGCGACCTGCGCGCCCTGTGGGGATGAAATGATGATGAAGACAACACAACACCCAGTCCCTGAGCGGAGAAAATCCCCGACCCAACCGGGAATCGAACCAGGGGCCCTTAGGCAGCAGTCCGTCACGCTTACCATTCAGCTATCGGGGCGGACATCTATCCAATGCAAGGTCAACTATTCTTTTAAACTTGAACCAGAGATCCTCTACATGCCCCTGCCCTGTGCTGAAAGTTTCGAGTTCCTCATTGAGATATGACAACACTGATTTTTGTCTAGTTTCCACAAGTGCGTCGTTTCATGGGGTGCATTCGGCCCTGACTTCATTTTATGGATGACATTATTGACCGCTGTGAACAGCTCAGGTGGAAGAGCTTTTGTAAGCAGAGGATATTCGGCGGATGAACTAGCCTGCTCGTTTCCCTGACTTAAGTTAGGGAGACGTATTGGAGCAGGGCCGTGTGCAGTGCACCAACGACGATCCAGCGTTGTCAACTGCGCTACTGAAGGAATGGAACGCCCCACCGCAACAACTGCTTAGCAGCCTCGTAGCGAGTATGGGAGCACGTTGCAGAGCATACAATGCCGCCCGTGGGGCTCACACTCTCTATCAAGAACCGCGTTCTTTCTTTGGAATATCCAGGCGCCCGTCATGCATTGCGATGACTTCATCGTAATTATTGTCTTTCTATAAAAGAACCATTGCTGTTCGTCTACAAACGATCATGCTTGACAATCCTGGACATTTCCTCACAAGGCGAGATGCCGGAACACGCAATGCCCCCAGGCAGCGTGTGGAACATGATAGTTTTGATGGTCCAGGAGTTATGATATGGGCAGGCATAATGTTACGTGGGTGTACTGTGCCACTTTTGTTGGGTAATGCCAAGCGTTGGACGACATGTGTAACTTACCCTCTAAAGTCCCTACGTACTGCTAAAATTGCACTCTGCAGCCTACCTTATGGTGTGTGGCAGAGGCATCTCTCCTTTCCTGTTTCAGTTACGAATAGTCAGCTGGAAGAACCATTGTCGGGGAGCGTCCATGTGAGCTCGAATTATTTCTAAAGTAGGAGCTTAGCGGTACTCCGTCTCCTTTTCCTATTGAACCTAAATCGCCCACATCCATCTTTTTTGTGCAAATAGAATTGTCTGAAGGGTAGCATAATGGAAAAATCTGACTTGAAAAATGAGAGCCATCCTACTATCGGAACTGAAGGTGCAGTCAGTATGAGTTGGAACTTAACTAGACGAATAGAACAAGGTGTTCTGCTAGCCGCAAAGGAATACAAAGGGGTACGTCATAGAATGAATCGTCGATTTCTCTACTCATTGCCAACTTAAATATTACACTGAAGAGAACATTTTACTCCTAGTGAAACGTCCCCTTTTGAACAATTGTACAAGACTGTGCTTAAACTGACACACAATATTTTTAGCGCAACGCAATCTGACTTTCAATAATCCCTACAAAAGAATGGCCCTGACTAACATTAACCTATACCTTTCACAAATCACTTACCTCACAAAAATCTTCGTTACTCGAACTACTGCAATACAGCGAGCGCCACTACTGCCAGCTAAAGAAAAGATTCAAACTACGGAAGGCGCTAACTACTGATAGACATAGTTAGCAAATGAAAGATTTTAATAGAGAACAAAAATTGTATTTACCTTAATAGTGTTGGAAACTGCCCAGCGCTACGCGCTGTTAACATCCAACTGCCCAACACTACAATGGCAGACAACAATCCAAACTGGCCACAGACTGCACACAGCACAGGCAGTGATTTTCATACAGAGTGCTACGTAACATTGCCAATAAGAAAACATAAACAGCCTACTTACATAGCCCCCACGCTCCCCACAAAAAATTTTACAAATTGCTTTGGGCAGTGGCCAATAGTGATTTGATAAAACTTTTCATAATTACAATAACAAAGTTTACAAATAGACAAGACTCTTCGAATTCTCTCTTCCATATTGTTAAAATAACAAGTCGTCCGAAGAATATGATAACATTTTCGTGGACCAATATGTGCGTAGCTGAAATGAATGTACCAAATGAGCTTATTAACAAAATCATCTGGAATGCAAAGAACCCATAGCTTGTCATCAACAGTGCAGCGTTTGAACAGTATGTTGTTTCTAACCAGATAATAATGCCGAATCTGTGTGTGTGTCTTTCATGCCATTTACTTTTGATGTCTTTCCAAATCGGATCTTTATCTTGTCCATGAGCAATGTCCTTTAAAGATGTGGTGATGAAGTTTTCAAAGGCGACTTTCTGAATGTAAAGAATACTGAAATTTTTCTCGAGGTTACCTTCTGTGTTACTTTTCTCAAGCCCAGCCGGTGCGCGTGACAGTGCGTCCGCAACAATGTTCTCCTTGCCGGGAATGTAGACTATTGTGAAGTGGAATTCTTGCAGAAACAATGCCCAACGTTTTAACCTGTCATGATTTAATTTTGAAGACATAAGAAATTGTAATGCACAATGATCACTGTATACTTTTACGTGCTTACCAGAAAGAAAGAAACGGCATTTGTTAAATGCCCAAACGATAGCTAAAGCTTCTAATTCAGTAACGGAATAATTTTTTTCAGATTTTGTTAGCACTCGGCTAGCAAAAGCAATGGTTTTCTGAACGGTGGTGTCATTTTCTATGGCTTCTTGAAATAAATGGGCACCAAGACCGACTTTAGAAGAATCCGTGCTAAGGCAGAAATCTTGTGACAGATCTGGATGAGCTAGTATTGGCGCGTTAAGTAACGCTTCTTTCAAAGAATTGAATTCCAACTGTGATTGTTCGTCCCGGTTCCAAATAGTATTTTTTCCAGTGAGAGAACAAAGTTTTGGTGTAACAAGAATTTGCATATTCAGAAAACGACGGTAAAAATTTACGAGACCTAGAAAACTGCGTACTTGTTTTTTTGTGGATGGAACTGGAATGGCTCTGATTGCTTCTAACTTTTCAGGATCCAGCTGAATGCCTTCAGAAGAAATAATATGTCCCAAAAACCTCACCTTTGACCTACCGAATTCAGACTTTTCCAAGTTAAATGTAATTCCAGATTCTGCAAAAATACGTAACAAACTGTCGAGGATGCGATTATGTTGTTCCCATGAAGCTTCTGCTATTAGAATATCGTCCACATATAATGTGATGTGACGTTTTAAGAACTCAGGTAATATGGAATTTAGCCCGCGAATGAATGCTGCCGAATAAATTTTCAAACGAAAAGGAAGTTTCCGAAACTGATAACAAACGCCGAAACAAAGGAAAGCTGTGTATTTTCTACATTCTGGATGAAGCTCGATCTGATAAAAACTGGATCTGAGATCAATGGAAGACAACACTTTTACACCATTAAAATTTTGAAGAAGTTCTTCCAACGTTTGCGGTCTGTCTGTTTCAGGAATAATGATAGTATTGATTTATCTCGAATCTAAGACAAGCCTGATCGATCCATTTTTTTCTCAACAACATGTAATGGATTGTTGTATGAGCTTACTGCAGGCTCAATAAGGCCCTTGTCAAGCATAGATTGTATTATTGTTCTAACACGGTCCCTATAATGTGCCGGAATTACGTATGGTCTAACACAAAATTTAGTATGCTCACGAACACGAAATTGGTATTTAAATCCCTTGATTGTTTCTGTTTTGTGAGTAAAAACTGTGGAATGTGCTTGTAAAATCTCAAAAAGGTCCTGCCTATCAGTGTCATTACAATTCTCAATTGTTTGAATTTTATTCTGAATTAACTCATTAGTATCAAATGTGTCGTCGATATCATCCCTGTCAGTACTTGCAGAGTGATTGTTAGTGTCTAGTTCCGTAGAAAATTCCGAACTGTTGTCTAACAGAGGGTAAAGCCGATTAATTTCCTCGTCATGGTTTGAGAGCCAATCTTCAAATTTCAAAGCTATTGACTTACCTTCTTTCTCTAAACTTATTTCAGCATCGAGAAAGTTTAAGATTGCTTTGTATTCATTCAAAAAGTCTACTCTCAGTATAATTTCCGTCGACAATAATGGAACAATAAGAAAGTTCATAGAGAAGCTGTGGCTTTGACAAAAGAATTCTAAGTTGGTTTGTTGGCGTACATCTATACGTTTTCCAACGATTGCACCTTGTAATTTAATCTTACGTAACGGAAGTGTGGGGCAATCGTTCGATTTGTTGCATTTGCTAAAGGCTGTTTCACTAATTACTGAAATGGGACTGCCAGAGTCAAATACTGCAGTAAATTTTACGTCATTTACTGTAATGTGAATCACAGGATATGCAATGTTGTTATGTTTAACGTCGTGTTCCTGGAGTAAGATGTCCCTAATGTCTTCCATTTTTACGTAATTACTAGCTACGGCAGCTGCGTCGTCAGTTTCATACGTACGTTTTGTGGCTGCCAGCGCGTCGTTATTGGGATTTGGAGACCTAACTTCTACAAATTCACCTTGTCGAGAGGGCCCTGCTCTGTTTGAATGATGCAATTCAGGTCTGTCGTTACGATCATATCGTGTGTCGTCATGTCGGTAGATTCCATAGTTTCTTTCTTGTCGGTCACGTGGTGGAGAATTTCTCCCTGAATCGTAACTCCGCGCTGGACCGTTGCGTCTAAAGTTATTCTGTCTCCCCTGATAGTATTTATTTTGGTTCCTATATTGTCTGTTTCTCTGATTGTCTCTGTGATAGTCACTACCACGGAGAGGTGATCTTTCCCTGTAATTATTACTACTCTGCTAACGGTTGTCATACGGGTGGTGTCTGTTTTGGTCACGATTTGTGTTGTGAGAATAGCCTTGTCGCGTCCAGTTATTATTTCTTTCATCGCAGAATTGCGACGGATGTGACCTGTAATTGTTGTGTTCCTGTTTTCGCGTTCCGCGATTATCAGTGTCAATTTCTAATTCTTGTAAGAGTCCCTGAAAAGCTTCAATGTCGTCTTTGCAACGTCCTGCCAGAATAATATGTCGTAAATGTTCAGGCAATTTGATTAAGAAAATGCGGATGAGTCCTGAGGGGCTGTATGGGTTTGACAGGTACTGATTCTTGTGCAACATGTCTTCAAAATGTTTCACAAGACTGGAAAATTCAGGTTGTTCGAAATGTTTCATCATTATGATGCTATGTTTTACTCGGTCTTGTGTAGCTTGAGACCAATATGCTGAGAGGAAGGCATGATAAAATTCTCCTTCACTGTGACAATCGTGAATGACCAATCGCATTCTTACAGCTGGTTCATTCTCTAAATAGCCACACATAAATTCTAATCTGTGCTCTAATGACCAGTTGGGAGGAAAATAATGAGAGAATTGATGGAGCCACGCTTGTGGATGAATGTCGTTGCCTGAATTCTTAAACGTTTTGAATTTACGTGTAGTAATGAACAGCTTATAGTCAAAATCATCATGTCGGCGAGTCGCATGTCGGTCATTATTACGTCGTGTTGGCGGTTCCATCTCAAAATTCGGTGCACCTTGCCAATTTCTTTCATAACTTCCGAAATGCGCTGTGTTATTATTTTGTGGCTGTTCCGTATTTCTATGTCCCTCTTCCCGTATTGGGGCGCGAGTGTCCTCTGAAATACGTAATTCTTGTATTACCTGTGTCAGCTGATCTTGTACTTCCCGGATTTCTCTTTTGTACTGTATATTGGTTTGATTTTGATTTTGTTTGAATTTTCTAATTTGTTCGCACTCTTCTGTGTTATTAAAGACTACCAGTTTTGTGTCATTCAGATTATCATCTACCTTCGTAGATAAATTATTTAGCTGATCCGAAAGTTCAACTACTTTCTCTGATAATGAACTAATTTCCTCCATTTGTCTTTCTGAACCAATTTCAGAGTATCTACTGTGACCTTTAAGTTTTCCTGAGTTTTTGCAAGTTGCATAACCAAATCGGTAGATGCAACTGAGTCAATTTTAGCTTGCAAGGTCTCATGATTTTCATGAACAATAGTTTGCAGTTCATTTATGGCTGCTTCGTGATTCTGTAATGCATTTTCATGCCACGAAAAAATAGGTTGAAAATGCTCACAAATATGTGTTTTTACGTCATTACAGACTTTTTGACATTTCGATTCAATGTTATGTAACTCAATAGTTAAATCTTCACGTGTTTGTTCAAGCGTGGTGTCTAACTTTTGAAGATTTTGTTCCATTGCGTCTAACTGTTGTTGTGTTTGTCTCTGGTGTTGTTCCATTGTGTCTAACTTTTGAAGATTTTGTTCCATTGTGTCTAACTTTTGAAGATTTTGTTCCATTGTGTCTAACTGTTGCTGTGTTTGTCTCTGGTGTTGTTACATTGTGTATAACTTTTGAAGCTTTTGACCCATTTGTCGCATTAATTGTAATAACAATGCACTGGTGTCTGAAACATGTTCCTCAGTGCTTTTCGGCAGTGAATTTGCACTGGCAACATTCACATTTTGACAAGCGGAAAATGTGTCTTGACTCGTTTGAGAAAACGGTGAGAACCCAAAACCTGAGTCTACAGTATTTGCAATATTGTGTTCTGTCATTCCCGATTCCCGGGGCGAGCTGTTGCCGGCCGATCGATCGATAATGCTTCCCTGTTCACTACCCGTTTCACTGTCTACACCATTATTTGACGCCCGCTCCATTTCCCTATGCACAGTTACCAAATTACTACTTTGAATATTAGTTAATTCATTACATGGTGGCGCTAACACACTGCTTTCGTCTTCACTGTCATTTCTCAGTTTACTTTGGAGCCTAGTATTACGTTTTTCACACGCCATTATTGTCACAATATTTCACATGACAACACAGACAACACAGAAAAACACAATTTGAAGAGCAAAAATATGTGGACACATTAACATAGCACTGAAAATAATATCTCTTTAATTGCAACCGCAGATGCGAAATACTTGGTGCAAATCTACATGCATGCCACAACTGTTTACTGTACAACAATGAAAGACTGCAACTACAAAGGAGATTCTCTCTACAATTACGCGCTAGCAATAAACAATAGCTACACTAATTACACAAACTACAAGAAAAAAAGCAGAAGACTCCAGTGAGGTATCCTCGGCTAAGGGTCGACATATGAAACGTCCCCTTAGAACAATTATACATAACTGTCCTTAAACTGACACACAATATTCTTAGCGCAACGCAATCTGACTTTCAGTAATCCCTGCAAAAGAATGGCCCTGACTAACATTAACCTATACCTTTCACAAATCACTTACCTCACCAAAAATCTTCGTTACTCGAACTACTGCAATACAGCGAGCGCCACTACTGCCAGCTAAATAAAAGATTCAAACTACTGAAGGCACTAACTACTAATAGGCATAGTTAGCAAATGAAACAATGTATTTACCTTAATAGTGTTGAAAACTCATAATATACATAGCAGTTCACGACATCCAGTCTTACAAATTTCAAAACTCCGCCATCTCTCTCCCCACATCCACCACTGCTGGCGGCTCACCTCCAACTGCCCAGCGCTAGCGCTGTTAACATCCGACTGCCCAACACTACAATGGCAGACAACAATGCAAACTGGCCACAGACTGCACACAGCACAGCCAGTGATTTTCATACAGAGTGCTACGTAACGTTGCCAACAAGAAAACATAAACAGCCTACTTACACTAGGCATTGAAGGTCCCACTCCTTGAGGTGAACTGGACCAAGCTGAAGCACAGCAATACGAAAGGTATTTGGAAGTTAGTAATCGGACCTGTATGTTGTAAAAAGATAAAATGTAATGCTACAGTCGTACGTCCAAACTACCAACGGGCCCAGATATGCAGCCAATTCATAACTAATTTCAGTCTAAAGTTTGTATTTGGTGACAAACTTGAACTATAGTTCTTACACGAGAAGAGTTTATAACAAACAGTTTTTTAGGAATTCTTGTAAACAGGATGACAGCTAATGTAATCAGATCTGCCCTTAAAACCGTACGTATTTAAAACTGACTATTTCACCAAAATTTTGATAAAAGTTCGAGATTTAAGTTGAAGGTAACCGCTACTGAACTGGAAGACCTGACGTACTACTATATGAGATATTATAAAACCTCTTAGCTTATAACTAGATAAAAACAAAATAAATGTTTTTAAAAAAATTAGATAATTTTGATATTTGGGAACTACAGACACACTATAATCTAAACACCCATCAGCATTGATGAAAAAGTGGTACAAGTTCACTTATCGCCCTGAACCCTACGGCGCATTACAAGTTCCCAAAGTAAACATAATTTGCAGTCAGACAAGCTGCAAATTCAAGTATCTCGCATTGTTTACATCGTTCAGCAATCGGATACAAACTAATATCGCTGCTTCCCGATTCTTCCACATTAATGCCGGACGTATAGCTGTTCGCGTTTCGAAATAAGGTTATAGCGCACATTCGGTAATCTAAAATTTCACAAAACATTTAAGAATCACCCCTCAAAAGCACTGGAAAGTGATGTAGTGTCAGTAATAGGCAGATTGAGTATAATCAAGAAAATCGACTATTATTTGTAGTTCGTGAGATACATGACTCCATAAATGTCTGCACACACATATTATACGATCACACGAATTTTTCACGTTTGTCAACTATTCAACTTGAGAGTTTATGAAACGTATATACAATTTTTGTTTTTTATCACTTACCTGTGATCGGCGACCTCCCACGTAGACGCAAGAAAGACACGCAACGTCAGCATGCGTGCACTTGAAGCAAAAGTTCTTCGTCAGAATATTTGGACGTTAGTCCTATACTACCAACAACAAAGTGCACGCCCATTCATATTACCAGTTTTGCTTCATATTTCAAAACAGCACTGGTTACCATGTAACATTGTATGAGTAGTCATCTTCCCAGAAACTCAAAATTCTATCTGAATGTTCCCTTCCCATTTCATTTCATTCGCGTCACGTAAAATATGTAAACCTGTCACTGGATGCATTAATAAAAATAGAACATTATCTTCTGAAAAACATGTCACAGTCTTTTTGTATTCTGCCGATCTCATAGCACGCAAACAACCAAAGATAATTCTCTCTCTATTACAACTCCCCCGATTACCGTCTCTGGTGAGTAAATGTATCTATGAAGTGGGAATGAACATTGAGATCTCTGAATTGGTTTTGTGTTGTCAAAATACATTTCCACCGTGATCACGTGATCTCGGGATGGCGTAGATTAGTCCGTAATGTATCCTATAAGTTTTGAATGTCGCTAATACGGACAGATCCCCTTCGTAGGCGCTGTGGGTTTGGTACGGGCGTTATGTAGACACCATAACGATTTTCACTTGATATCTGGAATAACGTGGGGTCTTAGCTTTGAAGAGCAAAATGACCGGGCATCACGTAACGGTACCATCCATCAGCGTGCATTTCCGGTGCCCATCACGTCATGTCACCTCATTTCGCTTAGTCCGGTACCGAACGGTGAAAGTGGGGTTATGAATCACCATCCGTGATATAAAAAGTCAGAGTATAGTATCGTAACTAAGGAACTGACAACGACAACTTTTATTAACGGCCAAATGTAGCTTCATAAAGTATGTTCTTGACCAATTTTGTTTGTTAAAGTTTTGAGAAGCGAAAAAACATTTCAAAACAGGGACATTTCTTTTATAAGGCAATTATATCACACAAACACTTCAAACAATAGCTGTGAAGGAATAAATGGAGCCTGTTTACCTTATCCAGTATTTTTTTTTTTTCCTTTTCCTAAGGCCACAAGCAGCTGTGTTTCTGTCTTTCGTTAAAGCTGACCTTTTCACTTAAAACGTTGTTTAATGGAGACTACCTTGTTATCTTAAGTTATTATTTACGTACATTGTGAGTGTCATCTCTGTTATGTTATTGTAAAACCTAAATAATTTTTCGCTTTCCGATATCTGATCTCGTTTGTGAAATAACAGTAACTAGAAAAAAATATTCAAGTCGCCATGAAACATCTGCAGTTTGCCGCGAAAACGAAGTATAAAACAAAATGAAAATTAAGAAGACACAAAAGCACGCACTACTATAACATGAGAAAGCGCGGCGAAAATAGCTTAACATACGACAATATCGTCAAAACGTTGTTCCCGAGAAACTTTGACGTGCCGTGATGTGACATGACAGTCTGTGGGAATGCCACCATTTCATATGCATTGCGAAATATCTTTACGTGACGTGAAGTGAGGGCCAATATGAATTGACCTGAAACAAACAACGTCGTCTCAAGATTACGTGAAATTGCCGGGTAATGTTGACAACAAGCGGGTGCGCAATGCTCACTCCAGAGATATTTGTACTCTATCGCTGGTAAGCCAGCGATCATTTTAGGAACTTTTTGCCCATACAATGACAGTATCTGTCTTTACATGTTTAACTCTGGCTCGCTTAATAGTGCAGTAATGCATTTTAAATAAAAGAGAAACATTTTGCAGTTTAATCACAGACTAAGTGAGAAAATGAAATGTTAAGCAAGACGAAGCGAAAAACTTAGTAAACGAGAGTTTAAAAGATGTTATACACACAGCACGGATTCAGAACAGTATGAGAAAAAAAATGTTTTAGTGAACTAGATATATCCAGAATGAGATTTTCACTCTGCAGCGGAGTGTGCGCTGATATGAAACTTCCTGGCAGATTAAAACTGTGTGCTGGACCGAGACCTGCCAGTACCTCGTCTCCTATCTTCCACACTTTACAGAAGTAAAGCTGTGAGGAGGGGGCGTGAGTCGTGCTTGGGTAGCTCAGCTGGTAGAGGACTTTCCCGCGGAAGGCAAAGGTCCCGAGTTCGAGTCTCGGTCCGGCACACAGTTTTAGTCTGCCAGGAGGTTTCGAACTAGAAATATCTTCAATATCTTCACAAATAAATCACTTTAAGACTTCTCCAATTTTAGTTGTTGACTTCTGGGCAAAATATGTACACTTTCTTGAATGCAGCTGAAGGAAACCTCTAACAAGTCCTACTTTTTGAATAAATGATTTTTACTGCCGTCTGACAACGGGCGAAGAACCGAAACTAAATAGGGTGAAATAAACCATTCATTCAAGAAATGTGGCTGGTTGCAGTTTTTTCTTCAGTGCTATTTACGAAAACACCTGTAGTGATCTGAAATCATCATGGATAAAATAAAACTTTTTACATTTATTTTAAAAGAGATTGACAGGATAACTCTGTCTTCAATTCTCTTTTAGCTGAGCCATGAGAATTCCACCACGAAAATGCTGGGGGGCTATCTCATAAACAAAGATTAAAAGCCAATGTACACAAGCCTGAGGTATTCTCACGTACCATCTGTTCGAGATATCCGGACCTACTCTCTGAATTATAGCTGCACCGAGCAGCCTATAAGTAGATGAGTAAGAGCCATATTTAGCCCCGTGGCGAACAGACGCTGAAATATTTAACGCTCGGCGGAGGCGGCGCTATTGCGGCCGCTGATAACACAAAACGACAGTAAATTAAGCGCCCTCGTGTGCCGCCATAATCTCGCTCATTTGCATCGGAATACAAATAACATTTCTGTGGCCACGGAAGAGAAGCGGTGTTGTGGTGGACAGGGAGGGGGGGGGAGGGGGGGGGGGGGAAGGAGGGGAGAAGTGTTGTCGCCTGCGCTGCTCGCGACGAAATATTGGAATTCCCGAGCGCGGGGTGACGCGCCGGCCGGCGGTAATTATTCGTGCTGCCACAGTTGTTTATGTTTCGACAGTAAAGCTGCCAGGCGGGCAATCTGAACACGGCATCTCGCACGCCGCTCCAGCCGGACTCTGCTGCTGCCGCAGCCTCCGCCGCCGCTGCAGCCTTTGTCGCCCGGGGAGCGGTCGTTATCCACGCTCAGCTGGGAATACACGAACGCTCGCGGTTCTGGCTCTGCTGGTCTGCTCTGCGGTTGCACCCATAGAGTAGAAATATCTCTGGAGTGAGCATTGCGTCCTACGCATGTTGTCAACATTAAACTGGAATTGTCACGTGATCTAGGGACGACGTCGATTGTTTAGCGCCAATTCACGTCCGCCATCAGGTATCGCCACGTCTCGTCACATAACACCAAAACATTCTACAATACCTTTCGAATGGAGGCATTCGCAAAGGGCGTCAACGGAATGTCACGTCATTTCACGGTACGTCAAGGTTTCTCGGGAAGAAAATTTTAACGGTACCAGTCTGTTAACATCGTAAGTTAACCTATTTTCGCCGCGCTTATTCTATTTATTATAGTGGATTTTGTACTGTTGTATCTTCATAATCTTTATTTTATAATAGCGCTTTGTTTTAGTGAGAAATTTGAGATGTTCCATGACGACTGGGATATTTTTTCCACTTTCTTACACAACCGAGGTCGTATATCTGATGGCGAAAAGTTATTTGGGTTTTTCAATAACACAACGGCGCTGACGCCCACAATGTATATGTATAAGAACATAAGTAGACGAAGCAAATTCCACCATTTGACATTTTAAGCAAAAAAAGTCAGCTTTAATGAAGGAGTAAAATACAGTTGTTTATGACGTTATTAATTACGTAAGAAAAAACATAATGGATAAGTTTAACAGGCTTCATTAATTCGTTTGAAGCTTTCTTTCATGTGTATGAATGTACATATTTTCCCTACCAAACAATGGTCGATGTTTTGAAACGTTTTGTCACTTCTCAGTAATTCACCAAACATAATTGATCAAGAACGTAGGTTATAAAGTATGCTTCGGCCATTGAAAAATTTTGTCGTTGTTAGCTCCCCAGTTCTGATACTATAACATTTTAAGCATATTAGGGATGGTGACTCAAAACCCCAATTTCACCGTTCAATACTGTGTTAAGCGACTTGACGAGATGTGACATGAAAGACATTGTAAATACATGCTGACGTGAGGCTTCTGCGACGTCATGCTCGTTCATTTTGCTCTTCAAAGCTAAGAGCCCAATTTATTTCAAATGTCAGGCGTAAACTGCTATGGTGCCTGAAAAACGTCTATACTAAATCCACAGCACTTACGAAGGGAATCTGTCTTTACTAGCGATATGACAACATTCAAAATTTATACGACAAATGTCGGACAAATCTACGGCGTCCCGAGATCACGTGACCATTGTGGCAACGTCTATTGACAACAAAAAATCAATTCTGCGCTTCTGAATGCTCACTCCTGAGATATTTCTACTCTATGGTTGCACCTGAGCAACAAATATAGGGTCAAATACAAAGTCTCCTCACGGTTTCAGAAATAAAATCACTAAATTTCGAATATACTACCTGACAAAGAAAGTGAATCGCTCCTAAGACATCATCGGATGTCATTGTGACTTCGTACAGATACACCATCGACGAGTATGCAAACAGACACATTGGGTCACATTTAATGAGCACGATCCCCTGCCATATGACGCTGAGACTTATCAACGACATGCTTTCGGATAGATACTTCCAGGTGATACAGGATAATGACATAGGCAAACAGAGGAATCTGAACAACGGACTGCCTCAAGGATCAGTTTTAGCACCAATGCTCTTTAATCTTTACATCTCTGACCTGCCTGAAACCATCTCAAGGAAGTTCAGCTATGCTGATGATATGGCCCTAGCTGTCCAAAGCAAGCAGTTTGAAGGCCCTGAAAATTTCCTCACAACTGACCTAAACAAAATGCATGAGTATTTCACCAAATGGAGGCTAATACCAAATCCCACCAAGACTGAAGTCAGCTGTATTCATTTCAACAACAGTGTGGCGGGATATGAGCTGAAGGTTCATATGAATAACAGTCAACTGCGATATCAGCTACATCCAAAGTACCTGGGGGTCACTCTACATAGGACATTATCCTTCAAAAGACACCTGGAAAATGTATCCAATAAAATAATCTCACGGAACAGCCTCATTCAGAGGCTCTGCAGCACTAACTGGGGAGCAGCAGCAGACACACTACGAACCTCCGCACTCGCCTTAGTGTACTATACAGCCGAGTGCTGTGCACCAGCGTGGTTAACCAGCAAGCATGTAAACAAGGTGGACACCCAGCTCAACGCTGCTATGAGAACCATACTGGATGCATAACGACTACCCCACTACATTGGCTTCCAACACTTAGTCATATAGCTCCACCCTCCCTGCGAAGACAGGAAGCTCTGATGAAGGAATACACAAAAATAATGAATGACCCCCTACTTCCTATCCATGAAGATGTCCCAACTTTGGAAAGAATACGATTCCGCTCCAGAAATCCCCCTTTAAGATTGACCCAACAACTGTCAGCTGCCAACTTCAGCATGGATACTAAATGGCACGAGAGCTGGAGTGATAGTGCCTCCCCTGACAACCGTGAACTTGTCTGTCCATCAGAGAAACCTAAGAGCTTTGAACTTCCACGACAGCTAAGGAAAAGCCTAAACAGAATCCGAACAGGACATGGACTATGTGCACACAATCTACTCAAGTGGGGGAAGCTTCCCAGCCCTAGCTGTGACTGTGGGGCTCCTAATCAAACAATAAAGCACATCGCCCAGGACTGTGAATTAAGAGCCTACCAGGGTAGCCGAGCTGACTTCTTAAACGCCACACTGCCCTGCCTCGAATGGATCCCCAATTTTAACGTCAGAATTTGAAGACTTGTGTAACGAAAAATATCTGCTGTGATGATACTTCTTATTGTATTTATGTATTATATTTTATCTGAATATGTATCCCTCACTTATGTATTTTATAGTGTATTTTATCATATAGTTTCATAATGTAATAAGTGTAAACCGTGTGTGTAGCGCCATACGCAAAATAAATAAATAATGAGCACGATAGGCACACAATGATGCAATGACGTCTAAAACAGAAATGGGTCGGTCGTGAACAGGTCTAGAGGAACTGTTCAATAAGGTGAACGGAAGGACTGAGGAACGAGTTCTAAGGAACGGTCTTCCATCGTTTACTTCGGTCGCGGCGGTCTACTTATGGTTCCCGGGAACGGGAAACAGTCGGTCTCGTTCCTGCAACGGCATTTCGATCGGTCTGGTTCAAGCCTCGGTCCCGTTCTCGTCTCGGTCTCGTTCGACCGGACTCGTCCTTTTCCGGATAGCCACTCGTCGCAGTTCCACTGCTCCTTGTTCAGTATCGAGTTGTTCGTGTCTTTCACTGCGCTCGCCCATTCTAGTTCTGTTTCAAACCGTTCTTGAGTTCTGCACTTCTAGTTCTTTGCGAATTGTATTCAGCGTCCTCGACCGGCAATTAACAAGTATTTTGCCCCGCGGGATTAGCCGAGCGGTATAAGGCGCTGCAGTCATGGACTGGGCGACTGGTCCCGGTGGAGGTTCGAATCCTCCCTCGGGCATGGGTGTGTGTGTTTGTCCTTAGGATAATTTAGGTTAAGTAGTGTGTAAGCTTAGGGACTGATGACCTTAGCAGTCAAGTCCCATAAGATTTCACACACATTTGAACATTTGAATAAGTATTTTATAATTACGTAAATTACGTAAAAGTTGCCTTGTAATGTAATACGTACCTTGTTTCAGGCAACAAGAAGGCATACCAGCTTATTTCATCGTCTCTTCTATAAACAGCAGAAGACACAAGGCAAGCTTTTTATCATTCATACCTCTTTTGGTTTCATCTGCTTGATTTCAATCTAGTTTCTAAGATAACTTTCAACCCATTTTTTTAAGCTATTGTTTAAGACAATTTATAAAAAACGCAGGATTTTACTTTGTCTTTCTTAATTAAATATTACATTTGGCAAGGTTCAAACTTTTAAAAAAAACAAAGGTTGCTTATTCAGTTTGCACGACTTACTACTTTGGGTTCTTTGTGACAAAAAATGAGTTCGGGATGATTTCAACTCATTGAAAAATAGGGGTGCCTCTCCAGCTGAAAAGATGTAGTTCGCCATAAAATCGCATTTGCTTATCACCCCAAAAATATTTGTTCAGAAGAAGCATTTAAACAAAAAATTTCATTGCCTTCCACGCAATTATTTATACTCCTGCATTGAATATAATAATACAACCTAGAAACCTACTATTTACTAAGCGAGTGAGGCAAATGTGACGAGAAAATCACAGTTTCTTTTGAAAATATTTATATTTCAATAAAGTCCCCACTTCGCCTTGAAACCTCATGGTTCAGGGACAACGTGAAGTTCACTATGTGATCAAAAGTCTCCGGACACCCCGAAAAACATACGTTTTTCATATTAGGTGCATTGTGCTGCCACGTACTGCCAGGTACCCCAAATCAGCAACTTCAGTAGTCATTAGACATTGTGAGAGAGCAGAATGGGGCGCTCTGCGGAACTTACAGACTTCGAACGTGGTCAGGTGATTGGGTGTCATTTGTGTTATACGTCTGTACGCGAGATTTCCACACTCCTAAACATCCCTAGGTCCACTGTTTCCGTTGTGATAGTGAAGTGGAAACGTGAAGGGACACGTACAGCACAAAAGCGTACAGGCCGACCTCGTCTGTTGACTGACAGAGACCGCCACAAGTTGAAGAGGGTCGTAATGTGTAATAGGCAGACATCTACCCAGGCCATCACACAGGAATTCCAAACTGCATCAGGATCCACTGGAAGTACTATGACATTACGCGGGAGGTGAGAAAACTTCGATTTCACGGTCGAGCGGCTGCCAATAAGCCACACATCACTCCGGTAAATGCCAAACGAAGCCTCGCTTGGTGTAAGGAGCGTAAACATTGGACTACTGAACAGTGGAAAAATGTTGTGTGCAGTGACGAATCGCAGTGCACAATGTGGCGAATGCCCGGCGAACGTCGTCTGCCAGCGTGTGTAGTGCCAACAGTAAAATTCGGAGGCGCTGGTGTTATGGTGTGGTCGTGTTTTTCATGTAGAGGGCTTGCACCCCTTGTTTTTCGTGGCACTATCACAGTACAGGCCTACATTGATGTTTTAAGCACCATCTTGCTTCCACTGTTGAAGAGCAATTCGGGGATGGCGATTGCATCTTTCAACACGATCGAGCACATATTCATAATGCACGGCCTGTGGTGGAGTGGTTAGATACAATAACATCCCTGTAATGGACCGGCCTGCACAGAGTCCTGACCTCAATCCTATAGAAGACCTCTGGAATGTTTTGGAACGCCGATGTCTTGCCAGGCCTCACCGACCGACATCTATACCTCTCGTCAGTGCAGCACTCCGTGAAGAATGGGCTGCCATTCCCTAACAAACCTTCCAGCAGCTGACTGAACATACGCCTGCGAGAGTCGAAGCTGTCATCAAGAGTAAGGGTGGGCCAACACCATACTAAATTCCAGCATTACCGATGGAGGGCGCCACGAACTTGTAAGCCATTTTCAGCCAGGTGTCCGGATAGTTTTGATCACATAGTGTATATATCGACTGTAAACGGTTATTGCTTAGAACGTAGCACAGTGATGTAGAGGAAGTCGAAACGAACAATTTTATGCATGTCACTTTTTTGTTAGGAAACAGCCACTAATTGACTTACAGAACTGCTTAAGCTACAGCATACGTTCGTCGCGTGAGACTTTTCATGTACTCTTCTCTAGCTCTCTAGGCGCAAATTATTAATCCCAGAGAAAAAATGAATAGGGCCTTTTTTTTTTTTTTTTTTTTTGGAAACTCAATGTAGTTAAATTTTCCACCGGGATACGTTTTCGATAAAGGCCACGGTTTTCCAGATGTTAAAGAAAAACGTGGAAAAGTGACCTTCAAACCTTTACCATATTACGTTAAACGTAACTATCAGCATTGACCTAGTAATGGATTCTTCTATTATTTTATTTTCATATACATCTGTGTGTAAAATTTATATAGTAAGTACAAGGAAACGTAATTGTAAAATTTCATATTCGTTTCACTCTTGTCTTTTACTGGCTGCCTGACGGCTTGTGCTCGCTCAGAAGTTTTCTTTCTCAAATAACCGATGAATGATTCCATTCCCCATTACAACTGTTGAATGATCAAAACTGGCTATATTTTTCAAATGGTTCAAATGGCTCTGAGCACTATGGGACTTAACTGCTGTGGTCATCAGTGCTCTAGAACTTAGAACTACTTAAACCTAACTAACCTAAGGACATCACACACATCCATGCCCGAGGCAGGATTCGAACCTGCGACCGTAGCGGTCGCGCGGTTCGAGACTGAAGCGCCTAGAACCGCTCGGCCACACTGGCCGGCGTTCTTTTCACTTATGACGATGTGACGATATTCCAGTATATTTATGTAGTTATCGCAGTTGCTGATAGAATGCGTCTAATTTTATTTTCCTGTCTCTCGGCTTCTGTGTCGGAAGTCCTGATTTCTATAAATAAATTTTCAGTTCCCTCACAGTTATCATGGCACTTTGATGCGTAAATAGTGTGCTATAGACACTAGCAAATTGCAAAAGAAAACTATTAATATTGGTTTGGCAGATGTCTGTCTACTGGCCAGTTATTTCATGTGAGTAATTCCCTAGCGGATCTGTATTACTTTACGTAAACGAACAGAAAACGAAGACATTGTACTTGCTAAGGTCTTCCTCTAAGGCGAAAAACGACTGGGCCATGGGGTGGTCACGCTGGGTCGGAAACAGGTTTTGATTCCGTAAATTCGTACTTAACCTGACCTTGTGGCACCGAGTAACATCTTTGTGTTTGTGGTCACTGGCCCGTCACATGACTATTGTGGTCCTTTCTGAAAAAACATTAAGCTAAGGAAGCCCTAGTAAACCATCTGTCTACATTAGATAATCAATGAATTTAGCATGCAGTCATCCAGAATTAATACTTGTGCGCACTTGATACTTTTTCTGGATTTTCCGATTTTTATGGTCCAGCCCCTCCTTTCCTCTTATCTTACTGAGCTCAAATTTCACACAGCGCGTTCCTATATGGAATGGAGCTCAATTGGGGAGAGGGGAGGGAGAGGTGGTAGCCCAACAAAAGAAATAATAAATTTTGAATATTTCATAAGAGCAACATAATGATACTCCGAATTTTTAATCATTGCCTTGATCAACGCCATTTTCTGCTACACAGTTTCCAACTATTTTAATTATGTGTAATTATGTATATCAATATTTGTTCGTAATCGTTTGTGCAGTGTATACAGAGATTCTCTTTAAAACTTTTCCAAGCAACTTTTTAAGGAAAATTAGTAATGCAATTTTAGAAACATTACTTATTTTGAAAGTCTGTATTGTGGTATCACTACAATAAAAAAGAAGTGGATAGAGGAGAATGCAAATATTGCAAAGCCATCAGTATTGCTGAAGGCCTCTTGGGTGACTTAAAAAGGCATCTTATAAAGAAACCTTCCACAGTGCCCCAGGAGAGCACGGATTATCGATCTAGGCTCCATTGTAAACATCTGCAGAAACATGTGCTGCAATGTCAACAGCGCCTTGCTAGAAATCAACACCAGCTTCTACCGATTCAGCCTCTGTTTTCGCTACTGGAAGCGGAAAGAGTGAATTCGTCAGTGACGCTGATTTGTTGTCATTGAACATCATCTGTAGGACACCTGCATTTGCCACTTTTAAACCCGTTCCAATAGGAGTAGGACAGTCACCTTTGACAAATTTTGTCAACATTATTAAACCCTTCCTATTTTATAAAAGGAAAGAAACCGACTTACAGTTACTTACGGTTTGTAAGGAATACCATTCCTTCAGTATTGTGGAGGACAAAGAATTTAGGAAGCTTTTTTCCCTGCTCTGTTCCAATTACCAATTTCCAAATAGAAAAACATGTTCGCCGAACCTGCTGCCACAACTATCCAATCCATTGTTGCAATAATTTACAAGGAAAACTGAATTAAGCGACAGCAGTCGCTCTAACAACTGACCGGTGGACTTCCCCGAACAATCGAACTTGTATTACGATTACTGCATTCTGTTTGGATCATAACACGAAGCGTCATTCGAGTGCATTGGGTTGCCTGGAATTTTCGTCTCGGCACACTGCTTTAAATATAGCTGATTTTCTGCATAGAGAAGCGACTAACTGCGTAACTCAAAACAAAATAGTGCAGCTGTAACAGACAGTGCCGTAACACGGTTGCTGGCGTCCAAATCTGTAAACGGACTCACATCCCCTGCTATACCCACACTATATGTTTAATTGTCAAATCAGATATGAAACCAATTGAGATTCTGGTCGGAAAGATTAAATCTCTCCTTCAATTCTTCAAAAAAAGTTCACTTGTAATGAATAATCTGAAGGAAACGCAGGTGCAAGCGAACCTCCCGATACTAAAACGAAAACAAGAAGGCGGTCGGAGTGGCCTTGCGGTTCTAGGCGCTACAGTCTGGAACCGAGCGACCGCTACGGTCGCAGGTTCGAATACTGCCTCGGGCACGGATGTGTGTGATGTCCTTAGGTTAGTTAGGTTTAATTAGTTCTAAGTTCTAGGCGACTGATGACCTCAGAAGTTAAGTCGCATAGTGGTCAGAGCCATTTGAACCATTTTTGAAAACAAGAAGACCCATCGTTTTTGGAAACACATAGGCCATAGTTCCCATTTTAGCCGATCTCGGAAACGATGGCAAACTCCGTAGTTGCCTAAAACGGAGGTTTTAACTTAGATGCTTTTTAACTTCATCTTTTCCCACAATAACAAATTTTAATTTGTGGAAAGCGTTGGTATATGAAGTGGTAAAAACAACAGAAACTTACGAATCTAAGGGTATGGCTGTCATTGAAATGAGTAAGTATATTTCTGAGATGTTGCTCTCGAGGGATGGTGATCCATTGTTGTGGTGGGAACAAAGGAAACTTCTTTACCAACATTCATATCCTTTGGCCCTAAATAGACTCCGTGTACTATTGGGGTCAGTACCTTCAGAGAGAATATTTTCAAAATCACGACAAATTGTTATTGAGAAAAAGAGTCGATGGCGCCATCAAACCTTCAGTACTTTTATTTATCAATGGCAGCATTTAAGTTCGTGTATATGCGTTCTACAAGATGTTAAAAAAATAATTTTGAAATGAAGTGGAATGAATTTATCTAAGTAGTACCCTGTGCCATTTCCACAATGCAAATCCTATCGGTAATCCTTTGGATGAATTACAAGGCAGTCTGACTACTTGGAGTTCATTCTAATCTCATTTTCGTTCGCTCGTGTCACCAGTTTTTTAGCTCTTGTTTCGAAAATTTCTAATCCCATTTGAGTTTAGAGAATGAAAAATAGTTATTAAAATATTAAAATATTTGTATTACGTGTAACACGTTTTTATTGAAATGGAGTTTGTGTCATGAGAGAGAAATAATTACGAATTGTAATTTTAAAAAATTGCTTCTACAATTTTTATCCAATACTCTGAAACGAACTGGTTGGAGGGACATACTACTAGTCATGGGCATCCACAGAAATTTTTCCATGGAGGGGGGCGAAGACACTAAAATTGTCATTTTTGGTATAAGCTAAATGTCGCTTTTGAGATGTGTCATGCCACTAGAATTAAGTGTTGGACACCGCTCAAAAATTTAAAATCTCTTCGAGAAATGATGAATATCCGTTCAAACTTTGTATTTGTTATAGATAGACTAATTTGATTTAACGCAGGCCTGATTACTTCCTTGAAGTGAACCTTTCTGTGTTATTAATATGATTCTGGATGTGACACATTTTTGAAGTTTACGATCTAAAGTTATATTATCTCACGATTACGTTTAACATGTCTTCAAGAAAATGATCAGTAAGTTCGGAAATAAAGCAGTAAAATATTCGAAAAAGATATTTTTATTACATACCAGTTACGTCAAACTGAGGCAGAAAGTGAAGAATGTGATATAAGAAATTATCAGAAATGAGAATCCTGTTGGTTATAAACAAAAGGAGTCAGTCATGAATAGCCTTCGACTAGTCTTCCTCGAATGTGATAACCCAGAAAACAAATTTTAAGGCATAGCGAAATGTATACAGCATTCTGTGAAACAAAACAATGCTCCAGGAAATGATATGTTTAGCTGTTGCTGTTAAGAAGACTGTGACGAGGAATTTGATTCCAGAACAGCGGGGAAACGCCTCGCAACCGCCTCCACAACGATACTTTGAAGAACACAGTGAAGGAAGTCGGCAGGACACACGAAAGCAGCTTTTCTCTTTCTTCTCTCGATCCAAGGTAAAGCAGCATGTTCATTGTTACGGAAGGCAAAGCGACTTACAGCCGAATATAGCCCGCGCTCCGTAATCGAGTGTCTGGTATCATATTTTGTAAAGAGAATATGATTGGCTGATTTTTCAATCTATTCTGAATTACACGGTTGCTGTTTCGCAGCCATGTTGAAGATTTTGTACTGCCATAGTATTATTTCTCTAGTTCAGAAACAAAAAAACACCTAGATCCGGAGTTGAGCTTTCGACCTCGAGAATTCTAACACAAAACTCTACCCACACCACTTCCTGTATGGCACAGCTATACGTTGCTGAATCAAGATAACGTGTACATATGATTACAGAGTTGCCAAGGAGTCTTCCTTTGGCGACCGTTCTCTACGGGAAACCCGCATAGGAAGTAATTTCGGTAGACACGTTTCTCTATTGGGACAGTACTTTGGTGTCCGATTGAGGGAATTTTCGTTTGCCCTATATACAGGGTGTCTGTCCGAAGACTCGTCAGGTCCATCTTTACTGGTGTTTCGGCAGATGTTTTCAATTTAGTCTTTGCAGTTTGTAGATGGGCTCTACCTAAGCAAATACTGCTCATCACATGTCACACGTAATTCCCATTGTTTGTCAGCTGTAAGCGTCTGTTTGGTATAAAATTATTTTTAAAGCGGGACTTCATATGCTCATTCGATAGTGCGGTCCCAAAGTGCACTGGGGTGACAAAGGTCATGGGATACCCCCCGATATCACGTCGGGCCTCCTTTTTCCCGGCGTAATGCAGTAACTCAGTGTGGCGTGCATTGTACAAGTCGTTGGAAGTCCCCTGGAAAAATATATGTTGCCCATACAGTCAGCCATAATTGCGAAAGTGTTACCACTGCAGGATATTGTGCAAGAACTGACATTTCGATTATGTCCCATAAATATTCAATGTGATTCTTTTCTGGTGATCTGGCTGACCAAATCATTCGCTCGAAATGTTCAGAATGTTCTCCAAATCAATCGCGAACAATTGTGGCCAGGTGACATGGCGCATTGTGGTCCATAAAAATTACATCATTGTTAGGGAACATGAATAGCTGCGAATGGTCTCCAGTTAAACGGACATAACCATTTCCAGATAATGGTTGTTGCAGAGTACCCAGTCCATTCCATGTAAACACAGCCTACACCATTTGGAGCCACCAATAGCTTGCGCAGTGCATTGTAGCTTGCAGTCTAGTACTCCGTCCCAGAATACTAGACTGCTCATTTTCACCTGTTAATTGAAGGGTTTCGTGCAAGAAGGAGGCAGCTCCACTTTTTCTAGTTTGTGGCAAATTAAAAAAAAACGTATTAAAAATTCAGTTTTCACCAAAACGAAAAAGTTATCAGCCTTGATTTTGGCTATGGGGTATCTAATACTACTGACGAGAGTACACACAAATGCATGCACACAGGTACGTGCAATAGAGTTTTGAATTTTGGAGCTGCCTCCGTTTTGCTCCAAAGCGAATGAAAAACTCCTTGTAGGACCATTTTCTTCGTAATTAACCATATTTCAGTTTAAAAACATTTATTAATAAAGAAAGTACAACATTATTGGCATAATACATTAATTCTACAGTCCGTCTTCAGTCTTCTAGCTCCCCTTCAGTCACCTCAGGATCGTCTGAAGCATCTGACGTCAACTGGTCGTAAAACCACATTTCGTTTTGCCCAACATACTTTCTGGCCATCTGTTTGTCATCTTTAAACTTTTGGCCTTTAAGCGGGAGGAGACAATCATAAGGTTTATGAAGGTGGTCCATTGTTATGAGACTCGCAGGTCCTTGGTTGCAAATTTGCGCATTATCGAAGACAGTCATCCCTACGGTCGCACTGCATTGAATAATCCCTTTACCGATGTATGGCCGTTCATAGAAGAATATTCTTACCTAGTGATTAAATATTTTCCTCTTTTCTTGTTCGATAATGATACGTAAGGGTTCTTTACAAAAAATTTCTTCAACGTGTCAACAAAGTGTGGGAAATAAATCTCGGGTCCACTTCAGTGACATGAAACGCACGATGTTTCCACCGGTCTGCTGAACAATACGTAACACAACCTCCTTCCTGCTATTGTTTGGGGGAAGAACGAGGCAGCTCCCGGAGCTGCCTCTGTTTTCATGCAAACTCGAAGTACAGGGAGCTCCATCTGTTGGATTTCTCTGAAACTAGTGGGTGGAGCTGCCTCTTTCTTGCACCAAACGAAGGGGCTTTTTTTTGTGTGTGATAGAACGTTCAACTCAATAGAGCCAAAAAGTGGAGCTACCTCCTTCTTGTTCCAAATTGTCATCTACTGCTTCGAAGCTATTACCTGAATTACCTAATTTTATTTCTTTATTGTCGAATTCTAACATATTCATCTATTTTTGTTGTTGTATGTGCTCGTGGCGGGCAACAATTCGTGCGTAATTGGTGAGCAGTCTGTACTCGGATTCGGTTTTTCGTGCGCGACCCTATACTATTTCAAAGCGATCAGCCACATAATGCTGCAATTGGCCGAACGAGAGGTTTTGTAGAATCACGGACATTACTTTTAGATGTTTATGAGAATTCTATAATGAAAAAGAACTTTGTACTCCAGTTTCCTGAGGGGAGGCAGGTGCACCCTCTTGGCCTCCTCCGTCTTTCAGTCACCTATGCTACCAGTTTTCAATTTCCCTTCAAAACCATATACCGTGCACAAATAGATAAAAGGGGAAGGTGAAAAATCAAAAATTCCCAAGAAAGAACGATCACCAGTGAACTGCGTAGTTCCCAAGGATGAACGAGTTTGCCTACCACCAGTCTAAAAGTGTTCGCTCGCTGTCCCGTCCCACTTTACTTGCTCTTGTGGTCTTTATGCTGACGACTCTTGTCCTTCACACTGGTATCTCCTGTGGAGTCTGTTTGGTCTCTCTTGTGCAGTCTGTTTGATCCTGTGTCTATTTGAAGCCTGCCTTCTATAATGAAGCCTTGGTCTGCTTCTACAATTTTTACCTTCTACTCTTCCTTCCGTCGACAAATTAACCACGCTTTGATGTCTCTGGATGTGTCATATCAAACAATACCTTCTTTCAGTCATAAAATGCTTTCTCCCCAGTTCTATTCAGTATCTCTTCACGACGTACCCATTTAATCTTTAGCACTCTTCCGTGACACCACATCAAGGTAACTTAAGTTCTATTCTTGTCTTATCGTTACAGTTTATCGTCCTCATTTCGCTTCCCCATAGGGCTACACTCCAGACAAATGCTTTGAGAAAAGATTCAGAAATGTGTGTGAAATCTTACGGGACTTAACTGCTAAGGTTATCAGACCCTAAGCGTAAACACTACTTAACCTAAACTATCCTAAGGACAAACACACACACCCATGCCCGATGGAGGACTCGAACATCCGCCGGGACCAGCCGCAGAGAAAAGACTCCTGACACATTTATATTCTTACTATTACCAGTCTCAACTTTTTTTTATCTTCAGTTATGTTCCTGCTGAAATATCAGAACTCGTCTCCCACTTTCTGCGCATCATTTCCTGGTCGAAATCCTTCAGAATCACGTGACATAATTCTGCAACAGCCCAATACACTTTTTTTACTTTTATTTGTGTTTATCTTATCACTCTGTTCAAGGCAATATGAAATGTTCGTGTTGTTTGCTTCGGTCTGGTGCACGTAGTATAGCCTTACATACAATATTGTCAATATCATGTGACTGCAACGTTCGTTATGCATCATTTAAACAACTTATCACAATTCCTGCACATAAACTGAAAGATATATTTGAGCGCTGAATTACAATGTAATACCGTCGTAATGAGACAAAAATATTAGAAATGCAGATTAAGTGTTTGTTGGTGGACAATACTTTGGTTCTGAGATTCAAATCAATTCTGGTTTTATAAGTAGTTCATTTGCCGTAAGGTCTCAACACTTATCATATTAAAATGACAGAGAATAAGATTCCAACGAAATGAACATAAAGTCTCGTAAATTTGCTGAGAAGTTGCACCAACACAACGAACACGAAGTCATCCAAAATATTCAAATATAAATCTGTGTAAAATTTCAGTGCAATTAAGAATGTGCCGATAACACTGCAGGAAGGTACCTCATTTACTTGGAAGACTACTTGGCAAACGCTAGAATCATCTTCTTTAATTTGTGCAGGTTCCAAACGCAAAGCAAACCCACAAAACAATATTATTAATCAGGCAATAAAAGTTGCGTGGCAAATCCTGCAAATTGTGAGCTTCTCAGGATATGGATAGCGCTAATGCGAAATGCTACATTTACTCAAAACTCAGCAGATTTGCACCAGACAGCGCCGATCGCCACCGGATAAAAGTCGCCCAATGTACGTCAGCAAATGTGTGCCCCACCCAACGCCAGGTCTGTCTCCCTCCGTGGCAGAATGCCAACTCCCCACCTTTTAAAAATTCCGCGCAGAAGAAATCGCTGCTGCCAATGTGACCACTGAAATGTTACTCCATTTATGTGAATACAGGGGAACCCGGAAGAAATTTCCTACTCATGGTTTACAAAGCGCATTTTAACGTGCAAGAGCGTGGTCTCGGAGCCGGCCGCGGTGGTCTCGCGGTTCGAGGCGCGCAGTCCGGAACCGTGCGACTGCTACGTCGCAGGTTCGAATCCTGCCTCGGGCATGGATGTGTGTGATGTCCTTAGGTTAGTTAGGTTTAAGTAGTTCTAAGTTCTAGGGGACTGATGACCACAGCAGTTGAGTCCCATAGTGCTCAGAGCCATTTTCGTGGTCTCGGATGCTAGCCATGTTCCACTCATTGGCCGATCCCTACGCGCCCGAGGCACGGTGGCTGGTGAGACGTATTGATAAGATAACAAAATCGGGAATGTAAGATTTAAAATTTTCTCAAAGAGGCCGCGCAGAGCCACGGCGGCATACGTACTTGGAGGCCAGTGCATGACTCTCAATGATTCACTAGGGACATCCGGTGGCTAACCGGCAGACTGCCTTCAAAGGAGAACACCACCTTTGCTGACAAAACATGGCCCACGTCCCTTCTCCAGAGCGCCTGTGACTGACCTTCTGCGGTCAGCCTGACCACAGGACGAACACCTGGCCAAATCAAGAAAATGTGAAGCCTCCGCGCCCGGGTTCCCGGGTTCGATTCCCGGCGGGGTCAGGGATTTTCTCTGCCTCGTGATGGCTGGGTGTTGTGTGATGTCCTTAGGTTAGTTAGGATCAAGTAGTTCTAGGTTCCAGGGGACTGATGACCATAGCTGTTAAGTCCCATAGTTCTCAGAGCCATTTGAACCATTTGTGAAGCCTTCTTCCTGAGTTACCAAGCTCTGTACTCTCCTCAAAAGTATCTAAGCAATAGGCAGAAAACGATCAAATATCCCTCAGCTCATGTACAGAATTATTTGCCATCTGTCTCAACTACAATGACATCGACAAATCTTAAAATTTTTGTTCTTCTCCTTGCATTATATTTCCTTTTCCAGTTTTCTCCTAGGTTTCCTTTATAGCTTACTCTGTGTTCAGGTCGAATTACATGTGGTTTAGGATACAATTTTGTTTCATGCCCTTCTCAACTACTCTAGTTCAGTTCCAATAACTGCAAATGTTACAGTTCATACCTGGTAAGTATTGTGTGCCAAATATTTACAAAATACAGCCAAAACCGCTGTATGTAAGACTTCTTCTGAAATGGATTATTACAGGCACACTGAGTAGTCTCTTTCTGAAGTTTAGGACTGTGATATGTTTCAGTTTTGTTCCATCTAGATCTGCCCCGCACAGTGCTAACACGATATCATGTTTGTTTACTGTTATCTCAAATACCTCTTAACTTATGGACACGGTTGTAGTTCAGGAATGTATGCGCGGTGTCCCTGGCACACAGTTCATCTGTCCAGATTTTAATATACAGAGCCTACAGGCCACTGTATAGATCTGAGGTCATCAGTCCCCTAGATTTAGAACTACTTAAACCTAAGGACACCACACACATCCATGCCCGAGGCAGGATTCGAACCTGCGACCGTAGCAGCAGCGCGGTTCCAGACTGAAGCGCCTAGAACCTAGCTGAAAAACTTTAAGCAGAACAATTCATTCCCTTTCTCCATCATACTTCACTCCTCCCCCCCCCCCTCCCCATCTCCCTCTCCTCATGATTAAATTCTGAAAGAGTCCTCTACACTTTTTCATTTGTTTTCTCTTCTGTTGGCGTAACTGACGCTTGCTGGTCTCTAAATTGTCGTTACCGTTCGGTTCGGGTTAGACATGCAGGAACTGCTGGAAGGTTCCCTGCAACGATCAGCTGTATCAGACATTGCCATACTGAGTACGATAGGTTAGTGCTATATTTTCCGCAGAATGCCTGAATACTTCGGACTTTCTCACAGTGCGACGAAAGTAGTATTAAAATGGTTCGATGAACCCTCTGCCACGCACTTAAGTGTGAATTGCAGAGTAACGATGAACATGTGTATGTAGAAACAAGGCATACTGCTGTGAGATCAAAGTCCGCTGTAGTGAGTGCTGCAGCAGTGAACCACAAACATGAAACTGATGTATTATGTACATTGTTTACAATGACGTTTATTCTTGAATGCAACGGACTTGGAATTTTCGATGCCTTCTTTACTTTCATTGTTTGCCAATTTCTTCCTCTTGTTTCTCTTCCTTAAGATTTTTCATTGAAGCTAAATTCTGAGATGCCTTTTATGAATCCTCTAGACGTTCTGGGGGTTTACAATTTTTATAAGAACTACAAAACATTTTGTATGTCTTTAAGGATTTATTAAAGAACGAGCTATTTTATTTTGAATTTCTTTTTCATATCTCTACCTTGAAATAATTTTATGGTGTTAATGTATTAAACTCTTTGTTATAAAGGTCTGTAGATCAACATTCATGTACTTCTTTCTGCAATTTGTATCTTTTTCTCAAACTTTAACATCAAACATTTAATGGGTTATCTTTATGTATTATTTTTGTCATCCGTTGCTATCTTTAGAGAGGCAAGGTCAACTACGTATTTCTTCTTTCTCAAAATTTAATAGTAGGCGAAGTTAAGGTTATATGATCAGAATTTCATTCAGCTAATCTAGCAGACACTGCAGTAGATGATTTGGCTGTTATTAAATAATCCGTAAATTAATATAAGACAAGGCATTTCGATGACGTGCTGATATAGATCTGATGGTGCTCCTACGACTACCGAGCCTTAAAGATTTGTTTGAAATACGACTAGTGATGATCACTCATTAAGGGGAGGTTTACTATCTTCGGCCAGAAAAAAGCATTTTCTTTGAGAATTTTTTTCTCAGAAATGGCTCTGAGCACTATGGGACTCAACTTCTGAGATCGTAAGTCCCCTAGAACTTAGAACTACTTAAACCTGACTAACCTAAGGACATCACACACATCCATGCCAGAGGCAGGATTCGAACCTGCGACCGTAGCGGTAGCGCGGTTCCAGACTGTAGCGTCGAGAACCGCTCGGCCACCACGACCGGCTTTTTTTCTCAGGATCTGTTATAGATATCAATGTCAAATTTGGTCAAAATGTTTATTGATATTTTTTCTAGTAATTAAAAGTTTTTCGACCGGAAATGGCGAAGAGCAAAGGCGGAAGGGCCGTCGGAACGAAACAAAATTTCGATGTAGACCTCCACGCGCGGGATGTCACAGGTCAGCCGGCTCGTCTGAAATCAAAATTGAGTTGACGTTAGCGAAGTATATAAGATTCTTTAGGAGTTGTACATCGCTTAAGTTATTTGGCCCATAGGAAACAAAATGGCTGCCATTTAAAGAAAAAAGGTTTTTTCATCGACTTTTCCACTTCGTCGGCCAAGTAAAAACATTTATAGTTGATGGATCGGAATAAAAGTGGTACAACTCCTAGACAGTTTAGTTAGATCCATCGGAAACAAAGAATCATGCCAATCGGTTCAGTAGATTTGAGGTTACCATACCGCGCGATAAAAAAAAGTCATTTCGAGAAAAACGCGTTTGAAGTTTTGACTACATATAAATGCAATATTATGCAACTTACTTTCAATCTGCTATTCCGGGTCCATGAACTAGTCCTTCCTCTTCCTCATAGAGGGCATTCTGCTCGATCTGGTCCACCCCGCGCTGCTCCAGAGCCGCTCGTACAGCTGGTGACAAGCGGTTTTCGGCCGCTTGAATCCGGTGGTCGTCGGAATACTTGGCGAAGTGCGTCGAATAGAGTCGCAGGGTGACGTCCATCGTTGTCATGGTCTCCAGAATTGCTGAATACCCTTCGCTGAAGCTGCTCACAGCCAGGGAAGTCGCAATCTCCACAGTCTTCGCACCAGAATGCAAATGCTTGGGGGCTAACTTCCAAACACACGCGTTCAAACTTTCATTTGAATTTTGTGTTTCCTCCAGAGCACCGGCACAATAACTCGTCCTCCGAAAGAGAAAAACTAGTGCGTGAAAAAGGCCGATTTGAGGCAGGTCCATTTTTTTTGTTCAACCGCATATAACAAACATTTCCGTTCCGTATTCGGAAAAACCGTTGCAGGGGTGGATTCTAAACACTTCTATGGATCCAAAAATGCAGGTAAAAAACCGATTTTTTGAACCAAAAGATAGTAAACCTCCCATTAATAAGAAATAGGAAGTCAATCGTATTGATCTTCGTGACAGCTGTCCGACAGATTCATGCTGACATCGCGTCCCCATTTCCGCTTTCCGTGTGATCCACACTGGAAGTGATCCAGACAGCAGTGTGGGGGAGCTGTCTCCGGCAGGTGCTTCCAGCGGCTTGTTCCTTACGTGAGCTACGTCACCACTGGGCTATAATTCCCGCCATTAGCCTGCAGACTCCCTACCCCGCGCCCTCAGTAGTATTACCGCTGAAAGATGCAATTTATTGATTCCGTCCCGAGCAGTTTATTTACACCTGTTTGGCTAATACCGAAATTACATGTAATTTTTATCAATTCGTCAAAGTGGCCTGACACATGTGCAGCAGGTGGGAACTTATAGAACGCCGCATTACAGCAAATACATCTACCATTTACTTTACTGTAGGGTATGATTTCATTCGATCGTAACACAGGGAAAAAAATATGGTGTGATTTACATTTTCACCCACATAACGTGTTTTCAGTTTTTTGTGTGACTCTTGGCGAGTGAGGGTACGGAACAAAATGAATGTGTGGGCGGGGTGGGGGGAGGAGTTAAAGTTGGGACTTCACAGAATTATAGGTCGTATGATTTAATCAAAAGTGAAATGTTGCTGGTTGCTTGAACATTTTGCTGCAATTACTTAGAGGACACGTACAGTTCCAAGAAACGCTTGTTCAGTTGGGTACAAACACAGTGAAGAATACCTTTTTAGTAATTTTGTTTCTTATTTAATCTGCCCGTTTGTGTGTATACAGGGTGGTCCATTGATCGTGACCGGGCCAAATATATAACGAAATAAGCGTCAAAAGAAAAAACTACAAAGAACGAAACTTGTCTAGCTTGATGGGGGAAACCAGATGGCGCTATGGTTGGCCCGTTAGATGGCGCTGCCGTAGGTCAAACGGATATCAACTGCGTTTTCTTAAATAGCAACCCCCATTTTTTATTACGTATTCTGTAGTACGTAAAGAAAAATGAATGTTTTAGTTGGACCACTTTTTTCGCTTTGTGATAGATGGCGCTGTAATGGTCACAAACATATGGCTCACAATTTTAGATGAACAGTTGGTAACAGGTTGGTTTTTTAAATCAAAACAGAACGTAGATACGTTTGAACATTTTAATTGTTCCAATGTGATACTTGTACCTTCGCGAACTTATCATTTCTGAGAACCCATCCTGTTACAGCGTGAATACCTATAAATACCACATTAATGCAATAAATGCTCAAAGTGATGTCCGTCAACCTCAATGCATTTGCCAATACGTGTAACGACATTCCTCTCAACAGCGAGTAGTTCGCCTTCTGTAATGTTCGCACATGCGTTGACAATGCGCTGA
Organism: Schistocerca piceifrons; assembly: GCF_021461385.2. Lineage (NCBI taxonomy): Eukaryota > Metazoa > Arthropoda > Insecta > Orthoptera > Acrididae > Schistocerca > Schistocerca piceifrons. The sequence goes on along the minus strand of NC_060140.1, from coordinate 910,683,711 downwards.
CGCATGTTGTCAGGCGTTGTCGGTGGATCACGATGGCAAATATCCTTCAACTTTCCCCACAGAAAGAAATCCGGGGACGTAAGATCCGGTGAACGTGTGGGCCATGGTTTGCTGCTTCGACGACCAATCCACCTGTCATGAAATATGCTATTCAATACCGCTTCAATCCATCATGTTGCAAGTACACCGCCATTCTGTCATGCAGTGAAACATCTTGTAGTAACATTGGTAAAACATTATGTAGGAAATCAGAATACATTGCACCATTTAGATTGCCATCGATAAAAAGGGGGCCAATTATCCTTCCTCCCATAATGCCGCACCATATATTAACCCGCCAAGGTCGATGATGTTCCACTTGTCGCAGCCATCGTGGATTTTCTGTTGCCCAGTAGTGCATATTATGCCGGTTTGCGTTACCGCTGTTGCTGAATGACGCTTCGTCGCTAAATAAAACGCATGCAAAAAATCTGTCATAGTTCCGTAATTTCTTTTGTGCTCAGTGGAAGAACTGTACACGACGTTCAAAGTCGTCGCCATGCAATTCCTGGTGCATAGAAATATGGTACGGGTGCAATCGATGTTGATGTAGCATTCTCAACACAGACGTTTTTGAGATTCCCGATTCTCGCGCAATTTGTCTGCTACTTATGTGTGGATTAGCCGCGACAGCAGCTAAAACACCTACTTGGGCATCATCATTTGTTGCAGGTCGCGGTTGACGTTTCACATGTGGCTGAGCACTTCCTGTTTCCTTACATAACGTAACTATCTGGCGAACGGTCCGGACACGTGGATGATGTCGTCCAGGATACCAAGCAGCATACATAGCACAGGCCCGTTGGGCATTTTGATCACAACAGCCATACGTCAACACGACATCTACCTTTTCCGCAATTGGTAAACGGTCCATTTTAACATGGGTAATGTATCACGAAGCAAATATCGTCCGCCCTGGTGGAATGTTAAGTGATACAATGTACCTATAAGTTAGACATTATTACAGCGCCATCTATCACAAAGCGAAAAAAGTGGTCCAACTAAAACATTCATATTTCTTTACGTACTACACGAATATGTAATAAAAATGGGGGTTCCTATTTAAGAAAACGCAGTTGATATCCGTTTGACCTATGGCAGCGCCATCTGGTGGACCAACCATTGCGCCATCTGGTTTCCCCCTTCAAGGTAGACGAGTTTCGTTCTTCGAAGTTTTTTCGTTTTAACCTTATTTCGTGAGATATTTGGCCCGGTCACTATCAATGAACCACCCTGTCTATGTGAGTGTGTGTCTGTGTGTGTATGTGCGTGTGTGTGTGTGTGTGTGTGTGTGTGTGATTTCGGATCGGGGAGGAGGGATGTTGTATCGTAGAGAGGCAGCTTGCCGACACTTTTAACCTGTATGTCAAGATAGCAGAAATGAGGTGTAATAAAATTTCATAGAAGGCACGAAAGCCCAAGGCTGGAAGGTACCGTTGGCACTATTTCAGAGAATATACATTGATGGGCCAAAGGATTATGACCACTGTCCGCCGCAAGACAGAGTACCGCCTGGTGGCCTTGCGGCGCAGAGGCGAATGGGGAATCATTTTAGGGGCTTTAACAAAGGCCATATTCTTATGGTCGGACACTTGAGGAAAAGCTACTTACGAGGGCTCACCAGCAACTAGTTAGTTCCTGTTTTTCGAGCACTTCTGTGAAAAATTGAAATGTATCAGTTTATTTTTCTGTGCAGAATAGTGTTTACAGACTTGCTCTTTCTACGGTTTTTTTTGCATAAAAAATCAGAAATAGCGTAGCAGCAAAACCAAACATTAATCAGAATATTTAGTACTGGAACTTCCCTTGGGACACAAGATAGGGGTAGGCAAGCCATAGACTGACATCGCTGCATCGAAAGCTGCATCCTCAAGCCAACAAAAAATTTTTAATTTCATTTTGAGCTTTTGCTCATTACAGAGGCTTATCTCCAACATAATAATTTTCTCGGAAATTACAATACAAAGAATAAACGTTCTTATACTATATTTTCAAAATATTCCTCTAGGTGTTTCGATCTTGTGTGTCCTCTTCCTCTGCGCCCATTCTCCTCATTGTGTGCTGTACGTTTAGGAGCCAGGTTGTCATAGGTCGTCCTCTTCTTCTTCTCCCCTCCGGTTCCCACTCCAGTATCAATTTTGGTATTCCGGCTTTCTCCATTCGTCGTACATGCCCGTACCACTGTAATTTCTTCCTATCCATTACGTCACATATTCCTTCTTTTATTTCCATTCTCCTTATTATTTCGGTGTTCCTTATCTTTCTTTCTTGGAGATTCTTGCCGATCTTCTCCAGAAGTCCATCTCTAGAGCTTGTAATTTTTTAATGTGCTTCATTTTAATTGTCCAGGTCTCCGTTCCATACAGAAGCCGCGTGGGATTAGCCGAGCGGTCTAGGGCGCTGCAGTCATGGACTGTGCGGCTGGTCCCGGCGGAGGTTCGAGTCCTCCCTCGGGCATGGGTGTGTGTGTTTGTCCTTAGGATAATTTAGGTTAAGTAGTGTGTAAGCTTAGAGACTGATAACCTTAGCAGTTAAGTCCCATAAGATTTCACACACAGTTGAACATTTTTTTCATACAGAACCACACTCTCTAATATGGATTTGTATATTAATTTTTTAGTTCTGCTCATTACATTCCTGCTGCATAACACTGAGTTAAGCATACCAGTGACCTTCCGTCCGCTACTAATTCTTTTACTGATTTCTGACTCTTGATTTTCCCTCGATTTCTAAAATGGATCCCAAACAACAGAAAGTGTTTATATTTTCGATTTTCTTTCCTTCAATGTATACTTCATTTGAACCATTAGTCAACTATTCTGTTTTTTGGTAATTGATCTTCAAACCCCAAGTTTTGTATGCTAGTGTTAGTTGATTGCACATATAGTTAGCATCCTCCCCATATTGTGCTACGACTACTTGATCATCATCAAACAATAAATGATGTAGGTAAACTCCATCTCTTATTTCTAATCCCATACTATTACATTTACGAGACCGTGTTCTAAGGCTAACAAAAATTAAGTGGATGTTAACATTACCTATACCTGTGGGTGTGCTCTTCAACTGAGAGATTTCCTTTTCTGATGTGACGTGTTGTTGGAGCCGTCATTACTCACATTAGACTCTTTTTGAGGATTTAATTGTAGGGTATAGACCAGCAGAAGCTATAATTGGTCTTGACTCTTAGCCCATGAGTCTCTGGCATCAAGACTGGTATTCCGGCGTACTTATAGTTGACAGCGTTGTTATTGAGAGTGAGATGTGGCTAACTCTTACGCAAGGCGTTACATGCCGAAGTTTAGCACAGCAGCAGCTGCAGGGACGCAGTGTTTTGACGCCATATGAAAGGGAAAGACTTCTGGCCGGTAGGCTGCAGGTGCGATGCGGGGGAGCTGTCCCTTCTTCGTGCGTTTTCGGTCGTGATCGAATGGACGAGACACGTGCCGAGCCAGCGTTTTCCGAGATGACTAATTAGAGCCACAGTGTGGGTGGCGACGTTCCAGGGTAGGAAAATGAAACGTGTCACAACAATAGGGATCCACAGGACCCATTGCAAAAGATGACCTGCATGATACTACAGTTTGCCATATACAGCACTAATCTGTAACAATAAAATTTGATGATTAAATAGTATATAAGGTGACAATGAATTCGAAAGAGTAGGAATTGTTCAGAGAGAAAGAAGTTAATAAGAGACGGGGCTGATCTACCATGGTACACAAAAGCATGCCAAATTCAGAATAACGCAAAATCCCCAAGACTGGCTAAGTTTCACGGAAGCTCGTTGATGCGAGATGCTTTTAATAGTTTCCACAATGAAATTTGTCTCAAAGTATGATAGAAGACCCAAAGAGATTCTGGTCGTTTGTGAAGTACAAAAAATGGTTCAAATGGCTCTGAGCACTATGGGACTTAACTTCTGAGGTCATCAGTCCCCTAGAACTTGCAACTACTTAAACCTAACTAACCTAAGGACATCACACACATCCATGCCCAAGGCAGGATTCGAACCTGCGACCGTAGCGGTCGCGTGGCTCCATACTGTAGTGCCTAGAACCGCTCCGCCACTCCGGCCGGCTGTAAAGTACATCAGTGGCAAGAAACAGTCAATACCATCACTGCGCGATAGCGATGGAAATGTTACGGATGATGGTGCCACTAAAGCGGAGTTACTAAATACAGTTTTCCGCAATTCCTTCACGAAAGAAGACGAAGTAAATATTCCAGAATTCGAAACCAGAACGGCTGTTAGCGTGAGTGACATAAAAGTACATATCTTAGGTGTCGCTAAACAACTCAAATCACTTAAGGAAGGCAAGTCTTGCGGTCCAGATGGTATACCAATCGGGTTCCTCTCAGAGTATGAAGACACAATAGCGCCTTTCGTAACAGTCACATACAACCGCTCACTTGACGAAGGTCAGCTCCTAAAGACTGGAAAGTAGCAAAGCTCACACCAATATTCAAGAAAGGAAATAGGAGTATCCCACTGAATTAAAAACCCATATCACTGACCTCCATTTGCAGTAGGGTTTTGGAGCATATACTGAACTCGAACATTATGAATCACTTTGAAGAAAATGACTTAGTGATACATAACTAACACGGATTCAGAAAATATCGTTCGTGTGGAACACACCTAGCTCTTTATTTCCGTGAAGTAATGAGTGCTGTCGACAAGGGATATCTGGCGTTCCGCAAGGTAGTGTCATAGGCCTTATGCTGTTCTTGATTTACATAAATGATCTCGGTGATAATCTGAGCAGCCCCCTTAGTTTGTCTGCAGATGACACTGTAATTTACCTTCTAGTAAAATCATCAGACGATCAGTTCCACTTACAAAATGACCTACAGAGAATTTCTGTATGGTGCGGAAAGTGGCAATTGGCACTAAATAAAGAAAAGTGAGAGGTCATCCACATGAGTACCAAAGGAAATCCAATAAATTTTGGGTATACGATAAATCGCACAACTCTAAGGGCTGTCTATTCGACTAAATACCTAGGAATTACGATTACGAGCAACTTAAATTGGAAAGACAACATAGATAATATTGTGGGGAAGGCGAAACAAAGACTGCGCTTTCCTTACAGAACACTTGGAAGATGCGAAAAACCCACTAAAGAGACAGCGTACATTACACTTGTCCGTCCTCTGCTCGAATATTGCTGCGCGGTAAGGGATCCTTACCAGGTAGGGTTGACGGAGGACATCGAAAAAGTGCAAAGAAGGGCAGCTCTTTTCGTGTTATCCCGCAAAGGGGCGTGAGTGTCACTGATATGATACGCGAGTTGGGGTGGCAGTCACTGAAACAAAGGCGGTCTTCTTTGAGGCGAGATCTATTTACGAAATTTCAATCACCAACTTCCTCTTCCGAATGCGAAAATATTTTGTTGACACCCACCTACGTAGGGAGAAATGATCATCATGATAAAATAAGAGAAATCAGAGCTCGAACGGAAAGATTTAGGTGTTCCTTTTTCCCATGCGCCATTCGAGAGTGGAATGGTAGAGAAGTAGTATGAAAATAGTTCCATGAACCCTGTGCCGGGCACTTAAGTGTGAATCGCAGAGTAACCATGTAGTTGTAGATGTAGAGGTATTTACTTTCTGTGTATTATTCATTGCTTTATTGTAGTTTGTGGTGCACGTGTTTTACGTATAGTTTTGGAGGGCGTATATTCATGTCTGTAGACAGTGTTTTATAGGCACGTGTACAGAGTAACCATGTAGATATACATGTAGGTGTTCTCAATTGGAAAGACATCCAGCGACCTAGCTGGACAAGGTAGGGTTCCGCATTAAAGAGGACAAGCACTGGAAACTTTCGCCGTATGTGGGCGGGCATTGTCTTGGCGAACTGCAAGCCCAGGATGGCTTGCTATGAAGGGCAACAAAAAATTGTAGAATATGACCGAACTGCCGGTGTGCTGTAAGCGTGCTGCGGATGACAACCAAAAGGATCGTACTACGAAATGAAATAGCAGGTCAGACCATTACTTCTGCTTGTCGAGCCGTATTCCAGGCAACGTTCAGGTTGCTCTCCCACCGCTCTCCAGGGCGTCTCGAGACATTTCTTCGACCTGTAATCTCATTGACTTGAGTAGAATTGTCTTCAGGGATGAGCCTGCTTCGAAATGAACCCCAATAAGTAGCGAAGTCTTGTTTGTTATTATCCGCAGCACTCCTACACCATTTTCTACGCCCAGTTTTGTTGCCCTTCATGGCAAGCCATGCTGGGCTTGCAGTTCAGCGGTATAGCTCCCGCCGGTATACGACGAAAGTTTACACTGCTTGTCTTCATCATGAGAACATTGGAACATTCTTCAACCAGCTCGCGATTCTGACGACCTAATCCAGTTGCACAATACTGGGCACCACATCCTTCAGAAGGACAACCAACAACTCTACCAATCAGTGTTAAGCCGAATAACTACTTGCATAAGAGACAGAGGTGGACCAACGTGTTATTGACTTGCTAAATTTATGAAGGTCTTTCTCTTGAATAAACCATCCAATTTTTCTGAAACTGTAATCATTTGTCTGGCTGTAAATGTACATCACATCTAACGATTTCCGTCCCATTCGGAGAATTCCTTATGGGTGCGTGTTATTTACTTTTCGTTCTTTCTTTCTTTTTGTTACAATGTCCTAAAGGAAGCAGGCGTTGCCACATGCGAAAATTACCGAACTATTAGTTCATTAAGTCACAGCTGCAAAATACTAACGCGGATTCTTTACGGACGAATGGAAAAACTAGTAGAAACCGACCTCTGGGAAGATCAGTTTGCATTCGTAGAAATATTGGAACACTGAGGCAATACTGCCCGTACGACTAATCTTAGAAGCTAGATTAAGGAAAGGCAAACCTACGTTTCTAGCATTTGTAGACTTAGAGAAAGCTTTTGACAACGGTGACTGGTATACTCTCTTTCGAATTATGAAGGTGACAGGGGTAAAACACAGGGAGCGAAAGGCTATTTACAATTTGTACAGAAACCAGATGGTAGTTATAAGAGTCGAGGGATACGATAGGGAAGCAGTGGTTTGGAAGGGAGTGAGACAGGATTGTAGCCTCTCCCCGATGTTATTCAATCTGTATATTAAGCAAGCAGTGAAGGAAACAAAAGAAAAATTCGGAGTAGGTATTAAAATCCATGGATAAGAAATAAAAACTTTGAGGTTAGCCGATGACATTGTAATTGTGTCAGAGACAGCAAAGGACTTGGAAGAGCAGTTGAACGGAATGGACAGTGTCTTGAAAGGAGTATATAAGATGAACATCAGCATAAGCAAAACGAGGATAATGGAATGTAGTCGAATTAAGTCGGGTGATGCTGAGGGAATTAGATTAGGAAATGAGACACTTAAAGTAGTAAAGGAGTTTTACTATTTGGGGAGCAAAATAACTGATGATGGTCGAAGTAGAGAGGATATAAAATGTAGACTGGACATGGCAAGGAAAGCGTTTCTGAAGAAGAGAAATTTGTTAACATCGAGTATAGATTTAAGTGTCAGGAAGTCGCGTCTGAAAGTATTTGTATGGAGTGTAGCCATGTATGGAAGTGAAACATGGACGATAAATAGTGTAGACAAGAAGAGAATAGAAGCTTTCGAAATGTGATGCTACAGAAGAATGCTGAAGTTTAGATGGGTAGATCACATAAGTAATGAGGAGGTATTGAGTAGGATTAGGGAGAAGAAAGGTTTGTGGCAGAACTTGACTAGAGGAAGGGACCGGTTGGTAGGACATGTCCTGAGGCATCAAGGGATCACCAATTTAGTATTGGAGGACAGCGTGGAAGGTAAAAATCGTAGAGGGAGACCAAGAGATGAATACACTAAGCAGATTCTGAAGGATGTAGGTTGCAGTAGGTACTGGGAGATGAAGAAGCTTGCACAGGATAGAATAGCATGGAGAGCTGCATCAAACCAGTCTCTGGACTGAAGACCACAACAACAACAACAACAACAACAACATATTCGTTCTCATTATTCTTAGATAATAATGGGAAAAATGCGAGGATACAATTACGTGCTATGTGTCATGGACAAGAGAAATTTACTAAAAATGCCAGTAATATGCAGTACTGCATTTACGGAAGAAAAATGGGCGCCATAGTTGCTGTGGCATCCCCCAGCAACAACCAAGAAGCCTGTAATTGGGGGAAAGGTAGTAAGGAAGTTTCAAATACCATGTTTTTAAAGTAACTAAGGAATACTTACTTTATTAAATTTAATGCTGACAATGAGGGGATGGATAAACATGTGTCTACAGTTGTCAACGCGGAATGTAAATTATTTTCATGACCAAGCTAGAAAAAAGTAACTAGTGGGAGCGTCCTTTGGTACGAGCTGTCTTGGTGGAAGCGACGCCACGGTCGTCACTAATGACAGAACCACTGGGGGAGACGCAGGTGGACTGTCGACTGTGATAGCAGCGCGTCTAAAGGGGAAAGACCTGGAGGGCCGGCGGCAATTCAGAGTGTCAACAACACTCATCTGAGCTCCGACAACGTGGTTTAGCGTGTGATCATCAGCCTCCAGCACTGACGAAACGTCAGCTATTATCTTGTGCGACACCAGCCAGAAACATGGAAGAGATCGGCTCGTGGCATACAGGCTGTACACGGAAGAGCTGTCAGCAGTTTCTTGCAACATAGCTTCGAATAACTTCAGAGACTTGCTGAAACATCATCTGTGACTACCATTAACATCGCAAAGCGTAGTTTGAGAACCGTTTTGTCAATTAATGGGAAATACGCAGTTCAGAATTGGTTTCTTGAAATGCCAACTTTTATACCACCAAAGCCTTAAAAATTTGTAGCCCTAAACTTGAATATTTCCGAGTGGAACTTTGCTTGGGGCGCAAGATAGGAGCAGATAGGACACAGCCTGACATCGCTGCATTGGCAGCTGAATCCTCAAGCTGATAAGCAGTTCAGAAATGCCAACTTCTATACCACCAAAGCCTTAAAACCGAGCGGTTCTAGGTGCCTCAATCTGGAATCGTGCGACCGCCACGGTCGCAGGTTAGAATCCTGCCTCTCGCATGGATATGTGTGATGTTCTTAGGTTAGTCAGTTTTAAGTAGTTCTAAGTTCTAGAGGATTGATGACCTCAGATGTTAAGTCCGATAGTGCTGAGAGACAAAGCCTTAAAAATTTCTAGCCCTGAACTTGAATATTTTCAAGTCGAACTTTGCTTGGGGCGGAAGAAAGGAGCAGCCAGGACACAGCCTGACATCGCTGCATTGACAGCTGAATTCTCAAGCTGACGAAAAGTAAGTGTACATTATTTACAACTGATTCCTTGAATGAAGATGTCGTAAATACAGGACTTATTTTCTGACAAGTCACAGCTTCCAGACTAATTGCTTCTGCTTTTGGAACAAGTTCGAGCTTAACAGAGTTAGGCTGAACTGTTTGAAACTAACGAGTTTGTTTGCGTGGCCGTCATCCACAGCAAGCACAGAAATATTTGTTTTGTAAATGAAAACCGCCTTTACTTGCTGCACTGTATTTTCGCCTCTTCACTTTACGGCATCATCAGTGGGGCCTAGAATGATACAGGACTTGTTTTCTGACAAATCGCAACTTCCTGATCAATCGCTTTTGTATCATTCTATATTTCACTGATGATGCCGTAAAGTGAAAAACGCGTCTGGCAGAAATAAAGTACAGCGCAGCAAGAAAAGACAAAAATGGCTCTGAGCACTATGGGACTTAACATCTGAGGTCATCAGTCCCATAGAACTTAGGACTACTTAAACCTAAGGAGATCACACACAATCATGCCCGAGGCAGGATTCGAACCTGCGACCGTAGCAGTCGCGCGATTCCGGACTGATGCGCCTATAACCGCAAGAAAAGACGATTTTTATTTATAAAACAAATATTTGAAATTAGTTTGAACCTGTTAACGCAGCAGAAAAGTGGGATCATTGGCTTTCAATACTTTCTTCGTTTTGGACAGGCACACACACACACACACACACACACACACACACACACACACACACACACACAAATTCTCCAAAAGTAAGCCTGTTTCCTGTCGTAATTAAGGATGACAAAAATTCTTCTGCTTACGTGTCGCCGAATTTTAAACTGGGTCTGAGGAGAACCAAAGCACGCATGAAGGACTATATATAGGCTTTGGAAAGAGGCATCAAATCTTGAGCACAAGTTGCGTCAACGCGGAATTTGGAACAGCAGCGCTGTTTCACTTGAAGGACGGTAAAGTATATCTACCATCAATATTCTCAACCATCAGTGAATGTGAACGTGACTTTCTCAATAGTGACACCATGTGTATTATTCGCACACTACAGTGAATAAGGTGGAAGTAGTTGATTTCGAAAATAGCCGTATAAACCAACGTAATTTCTTACTTTTTATATATGCCTAGTAGAAAACTGTGTATACATTTGTAGTGCCTATTACAAGGCTGCAACCCGCAAGTACCTGTTCATAAGATGGCGCACAGAGGAACTGTGAGAGAAATTGAAGTTCGCTCTCTAAAAGAAGATTGTTGTGGCCCTGTGTTTAAGTTGCAAGAGTGTTTAGCCGTCACCCCCAATATCATTGGATTTGGTTGTGATATAAACGCTGTTCCAGCAGTGAACATGAAGATAATATAGCCGCTCAGCAAGGACTATTCTACAGACCCTGAATACTTCATTGCTTCTGATGTCTATTACAAATATGAATGTATTTATTACCCTGAACTGTTTATAATTCAGTATAACAAACTGATTGATTGTTACATTAAGAATAAACTTAGTTTGCCCACAAAATGGAATTTGATTTTATTGAGACAGATATAGCTATCAAGACTTGGTTAACTGGTGGAGACGTTTCACAGATTTGCTCGAATTGTAACGTCCTACTGTTTGCAGCAGATGATATTCTAAAAAGTGTTGAAGATGAACGTGTCTTAGATTCATATGACTCCGCTGAGTGACTCTAGAACTTTCCTTCACTGCAAGTCAAAGTGAACTGTGATGGTAGCGCATGTAAAATAACTGCGAAAATATTTTAATAATAAAATTATATCTAGAATATTATTTTAATCTTAAGTATTTGCAGTTTTGATGAGTGACATTTTGATAAGTGTCGGCCGGAGTGGCCGTGCGGTTCTAGGCGCTACAGTCTGGAACCGAGCGACCGCTACGGTCGCAGGTTCGAATCCTGCCTCGGGCATGGATGTGTGTGATGTCCTTAGTTTAGTTAGGTTTAATTAGTTCTAAGCTCTAGGCGGCTGATGACCTCAGAAGTTAAGTCGCATAGTGCTCAGAGCCATTTGAACCATTTGATTTTGATAAGTGACAAAGTTGCAAAAGGTAACCCATCTCCATTTTTTCTCATTTGTTCTTCGCTATTATTTAGTAGCAACACTCCGATCTATAATTATTGCATCATGATCTGTAACTTAACGTTTAAAATATACATTCGTTTTTTGCTTACATGAACCCTCATTCTTTTCTTTACCGCGTTATAGAAAGTAATACCCTAGCATTACATATTCAGATTTCACAGTAGTAGCAAATGGATAAAATTGAAAAACTCAGTTTTTTCTGTGAGCGACTTACGTCATTGCTGCTTTAAACCTTTGGGATATTTATGTACAATATTAGACACTATGGTTACAAATTTAGAAGTTACATGCAGGAGAAGACTAGCTCCGTATTTAGAAGGCGACATTAACGACTAGGGTAGATGTGGCTGGGATAGTAGGGGCTTAAGCAATGGTCGCTTAAGAAGCTAATGTCCCAAGAAGATACTGAATATAACGACACCACCAGCGCTGTCTGTTAGTAAAGATATGCAGCAGCAGGCACAGTATTCAAGTGGAGGATACTATTTATTTTGGTGCGAAGAGAATTTCTACACGCAAATGGATTACGTCAGATCTTATGCCTTCTGCCATCAATGAAAGGAGATGAAAAAAGTGGGCCTTCAGTTGTTCCTCTTCGAAATTGGAACTAACACAAACAACAGTTGCTGCCGGAGTTGATTATTTGATAAGCAGAAGGCTGCACTCTCGGGGCACTTTTGTCTTTCGACTGTGGATTTGGTGGCCCGTTTACCTCACAGGAACCTTTACGGTGCCTCATGACCTGTGATTTGCGCGTAATTTTCCCGCCGTTGCGCGCCGGCGCGCTCCGATATAACCAAGTGTAAACACATGCGGTGCCTGGCAAACCGTAATGGGCGCCGAGATTACACGGCAGCGAGCCGCCATTTTATCAGCCGGCGGGGCTGCGGGGTTATAGAATAAATTACACTTACCTACCTCTTCCTGGCCGCCGACGAGGAAAGAAACCGAGGGGGCGAAAGAAGAAAACAAGAACATAATTACACAGTCGGACCGCACGGCGTTGCCGCGCCAAATGGCGCCAGGAATGCGTGCTTAAGGTGCGCGGTTGGCAACACTGCTCGAGACGGAGGGTAAAAAGTGACGTTAAAGGGGGCTTAACAACGGGCAAATTATCATATCACGCTGCTGTGTAAAGACGCGGAGGGAAAGGGAGAACAGAGGGAGAGAAAGAGATAGACGGCTCAAATTATCTTAATACGATTTGTTGAGTTAGAGAAAATTACTTTGGCGATCTACATATAATTTTCAAGGGGCGGTTTGTGTTGTTTTGCGGTACAGTCTGTGGTCTGCCTTAAGTGGACTCGGCGGCGTGAGCTGACCGGATGTTTAACGCATCCGAGACAAAGTGCTGGCGGGTGGGCTTTCGTTGTGGTCACCGGTGTGGGATGTGCGGTCCTCTTCGAGCATCTGCCGGCAAGAAGTCCGAGGCAAATGTTTCGGCAAATATTTGAACGGCCTTGCGTCGACCGCTGGTACTGGGAAAATAAGTACCCGTAAAATTTGGTGCCGATGTTTACTGCTGTGAGAATACGCGGCAGGCGTTTATGGCAATTGTTAGGAGAAATACGCGTTTTTGTACTCCGTACCTAATGGGGCGGAATGAGCGGGGGAGACTGCATTCAGGCTACAAACTTTCAGTGGTTAATCAGGGCTGTATTTGATAAAGGCAGTCTCGAGTTCATGTGGCTCCATACCTCCCAATTTACTGCAGGGCTCTGAAACCACCTGAACTTCAATATAAGGGGTGAAAAGTATTTAAGCCGACAAACTCTGGGAGGCTGTAGGGGACATCAAAACAAATATTTTCCCCTCATGTCATTTTTTCCTGTGAGCAGTATTTAAACCGGTGGAGGCCGTATTACGCTCTTCAGGCGTTAGATGCCGTATTACGATCTTCAGTTGTTAGAGGGCGTATTACGCTCTTTAGTTGTAGGCAACTGTTGTCCACCAGTGTAGTAGTGCATTGTCTCTGTTTACTGATGGACGGATACACCAGGAGTGAGAACACTGATATGGTTGGTGCGTACTACGTAGCGCACCACAACAAACGAGCTGCACAGCGGGTTTATCAACAACAATATCCTAATTGCCGTATCCCGCATCATACGACCTTTGTTACTGTGTACCAACGTCTGCGTGAGACCCGCTCATTTAGTAGATTACCTGGACAGGGACGCCGTCGCACGGTAAGAACGCTGCAATTTGAGGAAGCTGTCTTGCAGCATGTGGAGCGGGATCTTTCAATCAGCACTCGTGCAATTGCACGTAACATGGGGACGAATCAGACGAATGTAAGAACAGTCCTTCGAGAGCAATTGTTACGTCTATTTCACTTACAGCGTGTCCACAACCTGGAAACAGTTGATTATCCACCCAGAGCACAGTTTTCGCAGTGGTACCTGGAACAGTGTGAAATGCATCCTACATTCCCATCGTCTGTGTTGTTTACCGATGAAGCAACGATCAGGCGTGATGGAGTCTTCAACATTCACAATTCGCATGTTTGGAGAGAGGATAACCCACATGCCACAGTTACTAGCGCTCATCAAGTGCCGTTCTTCGTTAATGTGTGGGTCGGTGTTGTTGGGGACTGTTTAATTGGGTCGTATCTGCTACCTAGGCCATTAAATGGCAGGCACTATTACAATTTTCTCGCCAGAGCATTGCCAGAATTGCTGGAAGACGTCCCGCTCCCTACAAGACAACGCATGTGGTTCCTACATGAAGGGGCGCCGGGACATTTCAGTCGTCGTGTGCGTCGATTCCTGGACCGACGGATCCCAGGAATGTGGATTGGCAGAGGTGGTCCTGTACCATGACCTACTGGATCCCCAGATATGTCCCCTATGGACTTTTTTGCGTGGGGAAAGATGCGCAACTGTGTTTACGCAACCCCTGTTGCATCAGAAGAGGATCTGGTTGCCCGGATAGTAGCAGCAGCAGGAACAATTCAGGATACTCCTGGGGTTTTTGCCCGTGTCAGACAGAACATGATCCGACGGTATAACCTTTATTTACGTGTCAATGGAGGCATTTTTGAAAATCTACTGTAATTGAAATTGGGTTGTGTTAATGTGTTGTCTCTTGGTCATAAAAAAATGGAAAAGTGAATGTTGGTTTAATTAATTTACCGCCAGAGAAATCTTCCTCTACCGGTTTAAATACACCTCATAGGAAAAAATAATAGGGAAAAATATTTGCTTTGATGTCCCCTACAATCTCCCAGAGTTCGTCGGTTTAAATACTTTTCACCCTGTATTTGCAAGTCTTACAATCTATATCTGTAGGGAAACTTTCAGTTCACTCGCGGTACAGGCTCCTCACAGAACAGTTAAGTGCGCTCTTGGTCTTTTGAATTCAATTGTGTAGTGCTACACCCACCTGGAATTTCCTTTCAGGCAAAGTTAGTTGATTTCAAGAAAACTTTTTCGGCATCTTCCACATAGAGGACATCATATCCATAAATTTATTAAATAAAATCTGAATTTTTCCACTTAGGCTATATTTCTTCAGACCTTTTTCCTGTTCCATTACTAGTTTCGGGTCTTTAAGCCATTATCGAGTGTTTAGCTAGAACAAGGTGTTATACGCTGAAACCCTAATACATCTTGAAAATACAAACCTGGATGTTCATGAAAATCCCTGAACATGGTTTTGCACTGAAATTTACCTCAAAGTTATTAAATCTGGACCCTTGGAAACGCAAGGTGACTCGAACAATAATCCTGTTGATGTGACACAACCCTCTCAGGCACAACAAAAGGATATTTTTAGCATGGTGCAGCAAAGTCAGTAACTGTAAAAATGTAATTAAATTTCAGCTTCCAGTTGCAAAATCAAAGAAACTTTACCTAGGTTTCGGCTATAATGATGTAGCCTTCTTCAGAAATATCACAATATAAAATTAAACTAAGACATGCCAGATATTGGCCTTGTCACACTTAAAATGTTAGTATTACAGTACATAGTCTATATGCAAAACATTAGTAGAAGTGCCGCAGCCTTAAGACTGTGTACTGTAAAACTAACATTTTAAGTTTGACAAGGCTAATATCGGGCATGTCTTAATTTAATTTTAAATTGTGATATTTCTGAAGAAGGCTACATTATTATAGCCAAAACCTAGGTAAAGTTTCTTTGATTTTGCAACAGGAGGCTGAAATTCAATATAATCACAACAAAAGGGCTATTCTGAAATACTACTGAAATACCTTGCGTTTGAACACGAACTAGAAATACATCACAGCAACCTATCATTTTGTATTAAAGCTTTTCTTTACATACTCGGCTTGTGAAAGGCAAATGTCCTTGTCATCTGTAACATATAGTGCTTGAAAACATCCGCAAATCTACGAGCTGGTGTGGTGGAGAGCCGGCCGGAGTGGCCGAGCGGTTCTAGGCGTTTGAGTCTGGAACCGTGCGACCGTTACGGTCGCAGGTTCGAATCCTGCCTCGGGCATGAATGTGTGTGATGTCCTTAGGTTAGTTAGGTTTAAGAAGTTCTAACTTCTAGGGGACTGATGACCTCAGATGTTAAGTACCATAGTGCTCAGAGCCATTTGAACCATTTGTGGTGGAGAAAGTGAATTCCAACGGCGCTGTTTCTCCAACTGCGTGTCTCGTAATATTGTGAAAATTCTAAGAAAGAAAATAGCAAAAGCGCTGCAAACTTAACTGCGTTGGCCCATGAAAATAACGCAATGTACGTAAGTGATTGGTTTCCACCATTGAATTCTCAATATGCGTGGAGCAGGTGAGATCACGTGGCTGGAATCGTAGATAAAGGCTAGTAGGTAAAGAACAAAATTAACGAACACTAAAGTACTGGTAAAGCATTATAATTAACAGAATGATTCCACAGAATGAGTAACCCCTCATGGGCTAATGTAATACATCCCATCTAGCAGGATCAACATCACACATTTATATCAAAACACAAGATCATTTCAGAATGATGTTACAAAGTTGAATATCGTGATTTTACAACTGAATAGGAGAGAGAGAGATAGAAAGAGAGAGAGGTACCCATGAATACATGAACTTAAATCTGATACTTGCTTCCACAACCTCTTGTGCAATCGAATGGATCACAAAAATACCTAAGTCCCCTCAGAAATAGTAATGAAAACGCCACACGAGAAAAATTATTTCGATTTTGCATAGCTTTGAAGCATGCGTAAATTCGAGTAACGTAAATGAAACGCTGCAATCTCAACGAATCCTCCGATACACCATTCTGAATGAGCACATACCGAAACAAACAAGACAAGTGTGTTTGTTTATTCAAAAATGATTCAAATGGCTCTGAGCACTATGGGACTTAACATCTTAGGTCATCAGTCCCCTAGAACTTAGAACTAATTAAACCTAACTAACCTAAGGACATCACACACATCGATGCCCGAGGCAGGATTCGAACCTGCGACCGTAGCAGCCGCGCGGCTTTATTCAAACACGCGAGTCCTGTAAAATGAATTTTGTTGGCTCGCACGTTGATTTTCCGTCACTGATCAAAGCTTCGAAAGCGATCAGGACATGCGACGCGTTTGCTATCCGTAGACATGGCTCGCTACTCTCCCTTGAGGGACGGATGCGCGTAATATGGAAGTAGGAAAGGCAAGAGCTCAACTTATGAAATTGGGTGAATGAGTTTCCGTTCGTCCTGGTTTTGCAAACCGACCGTCGGCCAAACCATCAAGAACAGTATAATCTGTAAACCAAAACGGACACCAGTACGTCATGTGGATACGCTATTATTTTCATGCCTATGCCACCTTCTTCCAGCTAAACACTCGATAATTGGCTTAAAAACCCTCAGATAGTTGCACAACCAAAAATATCGCCTTCATTCAAAATTTTTCCTTGTATGGGACCGAAACTTCATTTCTTATTATAGATTATCGTTATGCAAGTGGACAATACGTTGATATGTAAAACAACATGACGTTGAGTGTCAAATACATGGAAAAGTATCGTTGAACATGCCAGTTGCTGCGGAAGCCTTCACTCGCAGTGGCACTTCTGAAATAGCACTGATGTATAATACTCCCATCTCCAAGGATTCCTGAGAAGTAAGGGACTATTGTGTGCCACTGTACGATCACGATAACCGACTTTATGAACAACTTTTGTACACTGCCGTCCATACAACATATAGTGAGACCTCTCTTACACTTTATCTGGTTGAAAAAACGATTGCAACATCTTAAATCGTTACGTCAATATTTGGAATTAATAGCTGGAGTGCCTCACCCTGAAAACCACCTAGGCGAAGGCATTAGCATGGTATTATAACTAAAAGCGTCCCATATTCCTACAGGAGGTAGTACGGGTCAAAACTAGGAAAAATCCTATAAAGATATATCTGGAAGAAAAAGTAGATATCGTCCATTCTGTGCTAAGCCATATGTTGACGCTATAATAAATGCTCATTGTTACCACTCGTTCTTACACGTCCTTCAGCCCTGGTGTTCAAAGAATCACGAACTCGTGCTAACACACCCGGGTGCCGTCTGATTTGCTCGCATGCATAGAACACAGACACCAAACGCGTCAACGGTATCAACGGATGTGACAAACACCAGTACGTTTAAATACCCCCACAGTAAGAAATCTAAGAGATTACGATCCTGGTACTTGATCTCCCAGGCCATTCCACTGTACATTACACGTTCCTTTTACGTATTGTACGACGCGCAGAAAATGAGATGGTGGCGTGTCCTGCGTAAATATCATGCGTTATCATCCTACATTGGTAACATCCCCAACTGCGCAGATAATTTCTCGCGCAGAAGCTGATGATCAAAAGCAACAGTCAGTTTTTTCCGTGCAGGGTACGGCTCTATGATCCTGTCGCCCAGAATTTTTGTCCACACAACGATACTAAAGCGAATCTGATGTCCCGCAGCCGCGACCGCGACCGCGACCCACATGTGAATAATCACTCTCAGTGTGCATCCAGCCTCAGCCGTAAATAAAATGCTGGCTGTGACCTATGGATCTCCGGCGCTCCGTCTTAGCATACGTTCGCAAAGCTATAATCTGTTGCGGTGATCTTGTTATTTGAGAGCTTGCACACGCTGTGAGCGATGCTTATAAAGTAAACACCTGTCCAGAACTGACAACCGGAAGAGCGTGGGTTATGCTTCCAGTACTTCCAGTTATTTGAATGCTTATTCCGCAATCGCCTTCTGGTCATCTCAACAATCGCTCCTCCATATCCAGCGATCTCCTTCTCTGCAAATCGTTGAAAGAACCTGCTGAATATTTTCTCAGATGGAATGTGACATTGAGGATGCCGTTCGCTGTGCGTGAGATGTACCCGTCGATTCACGCCGCTGTTTAAAGTACAGCAGAAATCAATCTTGCTATTTAAGTTGTTCACACTTCACAGAATTACTAGTCGACCTGTGTTGCCACCTGAGCCTCAAAATGATGTGTACTGAATGGCTGATGTGCAGGGGTTGAACAAGTATGGGAACGCCAAAACATAACTGTTTACCATGCCTAATACAGTGTAGCAAGACCGATGGCATTCAACATAGCTTCCAGTCGTCTCTGAATGCGTAAGTACAGGTCCTGTGTGATTTTTAAGTGTGTCTTACAGCATTCGTCCTGCAAAATAAAGGCAACGATGACGATCAGGTGGATAGCGGTCACTCACTCTTTTCTCCAGAGCAGACGACGAAGGCTCATTAACATTGAGGTTGGCTGTTGCGACCAGGGGAAATGCGAAAATTCATCCTTGGGTCACAAAAACCATTCCTGGACGATGCGAGCTCTGTGAATAGGATCCTGAAGCGTTACAACGCAGGGACAGCACTGGGGAACAAATATCAGGTGGACCTATGGATGGACGCGCAAATCGTGGTCGAACCCCCGCATGTTTCACTCATGGGACGTAAACTCGGCCATAAGTTGGGAACAATGCGAAACAACCCTCACACGCCCAAACGACATTCTTCCATATCTCCATGGCCCAGGTTATATGGTATCGACAGCACATTTTCCTGTTCGGGCATTAGCATCACTGATATACGGTTTTGGAATTTCAGCTCGCCCTCCAGTTGCCAGGTTATGGAGCTCCCTTAGCGTTATTTTGGCGCTGACAGGATTCGCGGGTGTGACATTCTGTTCTGCAGCGACTTCAGCATCTGTCGTCCTCTTATTTTTCTTCACAATCCTATTCAGTGGCCGTTAGTCACGATCGCTCAACACGCACTTACGTCAACGTAATGACTTAGCGGATGATATTTTTCCTCTTCATATGTATGCGATATAAATCTTAGACACGGTAACCGTTGAAACACCAAGCACTTCTTCGTATATCCATAGTTGAAATGGAGGACAGTGGGACGTCAGATGGTATAAATTTATATTAAAAATGAAGAACTTCCTCCAGCTGTATTTAAGGTGTCGATTGTATTTTGGCAACTAGTTTCAACGTTGTAACAACGTCATCTCCAGGCCCAAAATAAAATCGACACCTTAAATACAGCTGGGGGAATTTCTTCATTTTTAATATAAACCAAGCACTTGGGCTGCCTTGGTTATGAAAGCATCCACCATATGGGAACCAACAATTTGCGCACATTCTAATTTCCTTATCTCCGAGATAATGCACTCGCAACTACAAAGAACACTGTTCTAACCAAAATTGAGACATGCAACGCATTGAGGACATTGCACTGGTGCTGTTCGTGGTCAAATACAACAGCATAATCTGCAGGCTTAGCTAGAATCATGATTTATGTTCAACTATGCGTTTCTGGCGGAGTTTCCATATTTTTGGCCAACTGCTGTAGTAGACCGTTGTAAGTCCTACGTGTGACAACGGCATCACAGGCAGAGGAATCACAGGGACAAACACAATTTACATCAACAGCAAGATAGCCTCTACCACTGAATACTAACCTAGAATGGGCCATATCACAACAACAGCTCCTTCCATGCATTGGTTTGTAGGACTTGGTTTCCAGTTTTGATTAGTGCTACCTCACGTAAAAATATGTGAAAGGTATGTGCTAGGGTCTGATCAGGGTAGATCCAGAAAATAAAGTCGATAGTTGCCAACCGAAAGGTGGAATCTTTGAGTAGGAGGAGCTTTGATTGTTAAGAGAGCCGGGCGCATGCAGTGAAAAACTAGGTAGTCGCAGCTAGGTGCCCGGAGGAAGCAGACGTGTGGTGACAGCTTTAAGATAGGATTCGCGCTACGCAGTTTTCAGGTTGTACACTGAGCAAACTTTAGCACGTTAATGGGAGAAGCTATAAAATGATTTCAAAATGGTTCTTGTTAGATAATGTTCAGAGTTAGGATTTGTATGTCCAAGTTTTGACGCAGTAAGCATTTTGTAAAAATTTTTGTGAGAGTGGTTCGTGCTGCAAAAATGTTGGAAATGGTAGTTTCTGTATATGACTTAAATTTTTAACAATGTATATATATTGAGATCAACATCGTGTTTACGTCTAACAGCCTGAATCATAATCCACATCCTTTGCTTGTACTGAATATGAAAATGAGTAGTAAACTAATGTTACCCACCAAATGAAAGAACGTAAAGAAAATGAGGTCTCTATACAATATATGTGTGCAGTTTATGGTTTGAAATCGATTTTGGTATAATTAAAGTTATCAGAGCAAAGTTATTTCAAATGAATAATTTTATGCCATTGCACAACTGGCATTATTCAAGTCAACATATAATTTCATTAAGTAAACATCAGGGCCAAAAGTTAATTTTTCAATACCATCTTAATGCCATTGCACAAACGGCAATATTCTCTTTAACTTGATTGCTGAGTCAAATACGTGTTTCATTACTGGCAAAGTGGAGGAGTGCAAGAAACAAGTTCGCAAATGCAGTCAGATGCAGGTTTGTTGAATAGTTATTTTGGATCAATTTTATCTTTGATACTTTCACTAATTAAAAAGGAAACAATTTTGGTTAGATACTTTCACTTTTAAAGATAATTTTGGACATGATACTTTCATATGTAACACTTTAAAACGCACCTTATATATTGTCATGTTGCGTGCAAACCACTCACAAAGTGTTCCCTGAGACTCTGGGATTGCAGTTGGAGGATGTGACTTCTTACCTGGATAACTGGGCAGTCAACCAGGCAGCCACTTACAGGTGAACTTTGCGACTGGGGACTTCTAATGAAACTTCTTTGCTTTTATTTGCTTGCTTCGTTTTTGGCTACTAATGAAATAGAAGTTCCGTACAGGTACGCTTACGTTTAGTGTCTCACTGAACTTACTGTAAGCAATTCCTGTTATTGAGAAGCGACACCTCCTCTACTATGGACCATAACGTAGCTGCATTAATAACTCTTCTTATAGGCCTGAAGTCATAACACTGAAATTATTCAACAGTCAAGAAGAATTTACGCTATGGTTCTCCCTCTGTACACCTACCCCATCCCATAGACTAATTCGGGGACAAACTTACCCTATAAACTGAAAGAAAGAACATTTATGTACCTGGTTGTGCAACAGTACATACAAGTAGCTCATCTATTACAAAAAAAGGGCGAAATAGGGACCTTGGCAAAGGTAGGCCGTAGATTGCGGAAGATTGTGCTGAGAATCTGTGAAATCAATAACAACAGTTTTGAATAAATCCGTATTGAGACGGAAGTATTAAACGCAGTGGGGGTTCGAATCGCCATGTGAACATGCACATGCCTAATGCTGGAGACACAGTGCGTGACCACGTGTTACAGAGCCTGAAAAGTCATCGCGAAGGCAGTCTGAAGAGAATCTACAGCCGTACTACAAGCACAAGAGGAACCGCACCTACGTTTTCTGGTGCTGCATACGACAGTACTGGGCACTACACACTAAAGTCTGAATAGTTTGGCTCGAACCCCCACGTGCTATGGCACGAAAATGTATATACTTGTCACACTCAGTTTAATTGAGTGGCCCAGAGATGTGACTGGTCTCAATGTTTGGCTACGGTTTCGTCATAGAGTGCCAGCTCACACCTGTCGTAAACTCAGTTTTTAAACCGAAATAAAAGTAAAACCTCGTTAACAAGAATCCGAAGAGACCGAAAAATCAGGAGTTCGTGTTAAAAAAATTCGTGTTAAGTGAAAAACACAGATTTTAATAAGGATACATGTACAGCAGTACACTACCAGTCACGTTATTGTAGAATTATAACACTATATAGAGATTGTAAAATTACAAGTACTCACAAATTATGTTCGTTACTTTCTTGGAAAAAATTCGGTCATGGTTCGCTGACGTTCATGGGAACGATAATATTTTGTAATTTTACAATGAATTGTAACTATAGCGTCCGTAAACCCAGCAGTGACGTCGGATGTTGAAGCGTACCGTTCTGAACAGTCCAAGGCTGTAAACATCTCCTGACGGGTAGGTGGAATGGCATCTGTATTCTCTTCCTCTTCACTCTATTCTGATGGCTCTTCTTGCACCTCGTTCACAGCTTTTGGCACATCCGATTCCACAGAAGCACATACGGCAAATCGTCGTCTACACTAATGAATTCTTCGAAACTAATCGCAGGGTTCGCAACGTCCTGCAGAACTGTCCATTCATCAGGTGAAGTGGCACCTTCTAACTCAGTGTTGCTATGTCTCCAAGCTCTGTTAAAGCACTTCCCTATATTATGTGGCGATACTGAGTTCCAGGCTGCTGCGATGGGCTTCTATTGCGGCAAGAAGATTCCAATTTAGGGTTGCACTATTGTTTTCAGCAGCACGAATTGCAGCTATTACAAGTCGCTTACGATGAGCTCTCTTTATGAGATAGATTATGCCTTGGTCCAAAGGCTGAAGTCGGCTTGTGGCGTTGGGTTGAAAAAACTGAACCTTTGTGTTGGATAGGTTCAGATCATGAACGTTATGGGCAGTACATGTGTCAAATGTAAGAATAACATGTCTATTTTGAGCAACCATTCGACTGTTGAAACGAAGAAGCCACTTGCGATATGATGTGCCTTAGATCCAATCTTTCTCTTGGTGAGAGTAGATGCAAGGTAAAGTGTCCATATTTATGTTTTTAAAACAACGTTGTTTCTCGGATTTACCGATAACCCAGGGACAAAACTTCTCACTGCCGTCAGCATTTGAGCACAGTACAACAGTCACACGCTGTTTGCTTCGTGCTCCACCGTGACACTCATCAACTTTTATCCCCAGGGTGTGATTTGGAAAAATATTGTAGAAAAATCCAGTTTCATCCATGTTAAACACATCACACGAGGCATACTTTTCTCTCACTCGGTCGAATTCATGCAACCAGCTGTTCGCATTTTTTTCATCAACTTTATTTGCTTCACCACAAATTTGTACAGATGAAATTGAATGTCTCTTTTGGAACCGATACAACCAACCAGCAGAACAACGGAAGTCTTCGATGCCCATATCTTTAGCAATATCATTTGCTTTTGACTGAATCACAGGGCCAGTTATAGGTATGTTAGACGCACGCATATGATTGAACCACTCTAGCAGTAACGTCTCGATGTCTTCATACTTGGCGGTACGAAGTCGTTTGGATTTGTTTCCAGAACCTGATGCTGCAGCATTAATAATTTTTTCTCGATTTTTAATAATCGTAGATAAAGTAGATTTAGGGATTCCAAACAGCTCTGCAATTGTACCACGGTCCAATTCATCCATAATCTTAAGCTTTAACTGTACATTTAAAGCTGTCTGTTTCCTCTTTGCCATTTTCGCGTGCTACGGTACCGGTTGTAATTGTAGTTTATATTCAGTATTTCAACTCGATACGGCTACGACTATCAGAACACCTGTCAAATCTGGCACTGAGTACGTTCCTAAATGCTGCTGCGCACATTATTGAATGTCTTACAGTGTACAGCATACGCTGATTGTTGAGGTGATAATCGCGGCTACCGACCTACAATACGTTAAAAACGAGTCAATAATAAGTATAATTAACTTTGTAGCTACATTTACTACATTCATTTCGGAAAAAATTACGCTTTAGAATACTCTAAGGTCGGAAGTTTGTGTTAAAGTGAAATTTAATTACGCTAGGAACTGAAACAGAATTCGTATTTCGTCTTAACCGAAATTAGTGTTAACCGATAAAACATATCACAAGGACTAATGTATTCCTGGTGGGACCAATATTTTTTTAGCGTTAACCGTGAGTTCGTCTTATGCAAGTTAGCGCTAACGAGGCTATACTGTATAACAAACCAATGCAGGCAAGTATTGCGGTGAAATATAAATTATTGGGTCACCCAAGTTAATTTAAAATTTGAACAAGTAGTTTATTTTTCTTCAATATATCCAGTAAACACTCAAAGTCCAGTCTGAGGGGTTTTTACGTAAGGGCGGCCTTTAACAACTGATGCTACAGCACTTCACTATAAAATTCATATGACGCGATCACGGCACTCGACAGTCTGTTCACAAATTCACAGAATACCCTCTTGTCTGCTGTTCTAAACCACTATATTGCACTCCACTTGATCGCTTTCGAACGTGGCTACCAACCCACTACTACCCCCAGATGCGCGGAGCGTCCGGCTCTAAGCGTCGCTCAGAACCAACTCCACAAAGGTGGCCGCCCTATCCACCCTCGAAAGGACTGCTTAACTCAAAACAATGTTTGACAAAAATTACGAATATTATAAAACTAAACACAAAAACATATATAACATACTGAAAAATACATAAATTTTCCTGGCAATGACAATTTAAGGTTCAGTTTTCTGTACCTGCTACCGTTTTTTCACAAATTATATTCTTGAGGTGTGATATTACTCTTTCCAGATTTTTAATACTAAACATAAATAAACAAATAAAAATACATACTTAATTACTCATCTACCTGCTTAAACTTTAGAATGCTGCCGCTAGTTTCGTCTCTTTAAATTTGTTTATTACCCAAAACACAGTTTCTCCCAGTCGAATCCTATATCCCGATCTCCCATTAAAAAATGGTACAGATTCTGCTAAATTGGGTATGATTGCCCGCTGCAGCTCTACTAGCCGCATTTTGAAAATGTCCCTTCACAGCCGCGCGGGGTTAGCCGAGCGGTATTCGGCGCTGCAGTCACGGACTGTGCGGCTGGTCCCGGCGGAGGTTCGAGTCCTCCCTCGAGCATGGGTGTGTGTGTTTGTCCTTAGGATGATTTAGGTTAAGTAGTGTGTAAGCGTAGGGACTGATGACCTTAGCAGTTAAGCCCCATAAGATTTCACACAGATTTGAATATTTGCCCCTTCACACCATAGTTATACTTACGTCTCTGCACCACTAAAAGTTATCTTTAGATCTTCACATTCTCTGTCCAACCTAACTAATACGCATGTAGTCCTGGTGCCCAAAGAGTGTCCTACTTCAGGAATATCGAAACTGGGTCGGTGCAATTGCTTCAGCACACAATTCGTCTACTGAAGGTAGACGAAGCACTGGAAGCGTGCCGATAATTTTCTGAATGTTTATTGCAGTGCATAGAGGCAACAAAGCCAGCTTTCACCAGTGATACCAAACACCGATGTGGTGTCACGCGATCATAGATATGTCTTCGATACTTGACTGCCGTCTGTCAAATATGGCGCCCTCTGTCGAATTGTGCTGAAATTGAAGAGTTCTGCGCATGCCTAACGCTGTGTGTACATGCACGCAACCGCGGAGTTAAAACTCGGTAGCGACTTTTACTCTAGTTGTGGCGCGGGGCATATGATTTTGTTTTCGTGAGCAAATTAAAGAAATGTGCGGGTTCCAAGCCTTAACAAGTTGTTTCACCAACAGAATTTCTACAGGTTCCTTCTTAAGTGGGGTAGGACGTCAAATGGCCCGACTTGGAGCAGGAGAGGCACCACAGGACTTTTTGATTTCCACTGTCTACACTTTTACAAATTAATACATAAAACTTTGTCAGCGTGACCAGGAAGGATGCAGGATTCGTATTCGTAGCAGTGGAAGTGCAAAACCACAACAAAATGATTTTTTTACTTGTGAATTTCCATCATTTTTTCACTTGCTGTTGGCAGCATTTGTTGCTGTAGATGCACTTTTCTTTCAAAGTAAGATATATTATTCAATGAATTTTGCACAGCATACAAACCATACTTTCAGATGTATGAAACTCTAGAATTTTCCAAATCTATTAAAAACTGTGGTAAAAATTGAGAAAATTATAAAATCTAAGTTTTTCTAAACACGAAGTTTGGAATGTAACAGCTCATTCATTTTTTTCATAAATTAAATAAATTATACAGTTTCATACAGCTCTAAGTATGGTTTCTTTGCAGTGCAAATTCATCGAAGAATCTCTCTTACTTACGAAGAAAAGTGTACCTATAGCAACAAATGCAAATGTAGAATAATGGAACATGTTTTGTGTTCTCGTATTATGACGTTCTTAGATAATACAAATCTCCTTCATCATAACCAACATGGATTCCGCAAACAGAGATCATGTGAAACTCAGCTCGCCCTATTTGCCCAAGAAATTCACAGTGCCGTAGACACTGGCGAGCAGATTGATGCCGTATTCCTGGACTTCAGGAAGGCATTTGATACGGTTCCGCACTTACGTTTAGTGAAAAAAAATACGAGCTTACGGAATATCGGACCAGGTTTGTGATTGGATTCAGGATTTCCTAGAAGAAAGAACACAACATGTCATTCTTAACGGTTCAAAATCTGCAGATGTAGAGGTAATTTCGGGAGTACCGCAGGGAAGCGTGATAGGACCTTTATTGTTTACAATATACATAAATGACTTAGTTGACAACATCGGTAGCTCCGTGAGGCTATTTGCAGATGACACGGTTGTCTACAAGAAAGTAGCAACATCAGAAGACTCGTACGTACTCCAGGAGGACCTGC
Organism: Schistocerca piceifrons; assembly: GCF_021461385.2. Classification (NCBI taxonomy): domain Eukaryota; kingdom Metazoa; phylum Arthropoda; class Insecta; order Orthoptera; family Acrididae; genus Schistocerca; species Schistocerca piceifrons. Next base: position 910,656,440 of record NC_060140.1, on the reverse strand, counting down.
AGAGGATTAATGCATGGTGCGACAGCTGGCAGCATTCCCTAAACGTAGATAAATGTAATATAATGCGCATACATAGGGGCAGAAATCCATTCCAGTACGATTATGCCATAGGTGGTAAATCATTGGAAGCGGTAACGACCGTAAAATACTTAGGAGTTACTATCCGGAGCGATCTGAAGTGGAATGATCACATAAAACAAATAGTGGGAAAAGCAGGCGCCAGGTTGAGATTCATAGGAAGAATTCTAAGAAAATGTGACTCATCGACGAAAGAAGTAGCTTACAAAACGCTTGTTCGTCCGATTCTTGAGTATTGCTCATCAGTATGGGACCCTTACCAGGTTGGATTAATAGAAGAGATAGACATGATCCAGCGAAAAGCAGCGCGATTCGTCATGGGGACATTTAGTCAGCGCGAGAGCGTTACGGAGATGCTGAACAAGCTCCAGTGGCGGACACTTCAAGAAAGGCGTTACGCAATACGGAGAGGTTTATTATCGAAATTACGAGAGAGCACATTCCGGGAAGAGATGGGCAACATATTACTACCGCCCACATATATCTCGCGTAATGATCACAACGAAAAGATCCGAGAAATTAGAGCAAATACGGAGACTTACAAGCAGTCGTTCTTCCCACGCACAATTCGTGAATGGAACAGGGAAGGGTGGATCAGATAGTGGTACAATAAGTACCCTCCGCCACACACCGTAAGGTGGCTCGCGGAGTATAGATGTAGATGTAGTAAGTGAAAGAATGATGAAATTTCACATGTAAAAAAAATACTTGGTTATGTTTTTGAACTTCCACTGCTATGAGTGTGAATGCTGAATCCTTCCTGTTCGTGCTGAAAAAGTTTTATGAATTTATTTGTAAAAGTATAGACCGTAGAAATTAAAATGTCCTGTGGAGCCTCTCCTGCTCCAAGTCGGCCCCTTTGACGACCTACGCCCCTTGAGTGAATCACAAAAGAAAGTCATCGCAGCCATGATATTCGTGCTAGAATACTTCATGGAATGTTCTGCGCGAAGACTCACTGTTCCATTGTGGCTGAAATCCCAAGGAATATTCTCCACACCGAGGAAACTTCAAGACATACACTTGGGTTACACACATTCCGTCCTGGGGAGTGGCAACAGGAAGGCCAGCTAGCCACCCCTTAAAATGAGCCATGCGAAATCCGTTCTTAACCACGCTGACCCTGCACTGATGTGGGAAAAGAGCACAAGAAAAAGAAGTGTATTTCAGATACCTCAAAAACTTCCTACTATTACAACCTACTCAAAGCTTGAAATAATGGGCAGATGTTTTCATGCTAACATTAAATTAAGGAAGAGAAACATACTTGGCATTGGCAGTCACTCAGCAGCATAAACACGTCTAGCTGCTTCAGACTGTCAAAAGTAACAAAAACTGCGTATATCGTTCATTTCTCTGTAGTTGGGAAACCGGTCACCGGTATCGACAAAAAAACAAAGATAATGACATAAACAGGCTGCGTTTAAACGGGGAAGGTTAGCCGGTACTGATCGTAGCGATTATTCAACATTCCTCGATTCACAGCGTCAAGCGTATGCCAGGAATACACTACTTTGTACGCAACACCATGCTCTGCGAACAGCGTAGTCGTGAACAACGCCTACATCGAGCTTCCCGTCAGCAACGACTACCAAGAACCGTCTGAAACTACCAACAAGACGCACATTCCAAGGTGACGCCAGATTTTAAAGCAGGAGCTGCCAAACATGGGCTGGACAGGACAAGTCTCACTTTGTAAGCTGGGAAAAGTCACAGCCTAGGTGGGTCTGTCAACATAATATGTTGATGAGCCAGCGCATTAGCTATTTTTCCTCTATTATTCTGTCATGAAACGCTTGTTAGATCAACCACAGTGTCCATCCCCTCGGGTAATTAGCATATGGTGCAGATCACGTGAGACGATGCACGCAGATTTTACCTTAGAGCGTGCGCAGGATAACATTACCTCCACACATGTGTGGAATGCAGATCATTTAATTAATGCACTGAATGACGTTAAGACGCTGGACGTATTCTGAAGCAGCAAGATCAAAATTCCCATCTCGAGATCCTGCTCTGAAATTGATACACTAAGAAGAAATGCAGATGATAAACGGGTATTCATTGGATAAATACATTATACTAGAACTGGCATGTGATTATATTTTCACGCATTCTGGGTGCATAGATCCTGAGAAGTCAGTACCCAGAACAACCACCTCTGGCCGTAATAACTGCCTTGAGTCAAACAGAGCTTGGATGGCGTGTACATTTACAGCTGCCTATGCAGCTTCAACACGATACCACAGTTCATCAAGAGTAGTGACTGGCGTATTGTGACGAGCCAGTTGCTCGGCCACCATTGACCAGACGTTTTCAATTGGTGAGAGAGCTGAAGAATGTGCTGGCCAGGGCAGCAGTCTAACATTTTCTGTATCCAGAAAGGCCCGTAAAGGACCTGCAACATGCGGTCGTGCATTATCCTGCTGAAATGTAGGGTTTCGCAGGGATCGAATGAAGGGTAGAGATACGAGTCATAACAAAATGGTTCAAATGGCTCTGAACACTATGCGACTTAATTTCTGAGGTCATCAGTCACCTAGAACTCAGAACTAATTAAACCTAACTAACCTAAGGACAACACACACTTCCATGCCCGAGGCAGGATTCGAACCTGCGACCGTAGCGATCGCTCGGTTCCAGACTGTAGCGCCTAGAACCGCACGGCCACTCCGGTCGGCGGGTCGAAACACATCTGAAATGTAACGTCCACTGTTCAAAGTGCCGTCAATGTGAACAAGAGGTGACCGAGACGTGTAACCAATGGCACCCCATACCATCACGCCGGGTGATACGTCAGTATGGCGATGACGAATACACGCTTCCAATGTGCGTTCACCGCGATGTCGCCAACACGGATGCGACCATCATGATGCTGTAAACAGAACCTGGATTCATCCCAAAAAATGGCGTTTTGCCATTCGTACACCCAGGTTCGTCGTTGAGTGCACCATCGCAGGCGCACCTGTCTGCGATGCAGCGTCAATGGTAACCGCAGCCATGGTCTCCGAGCTGATAGTCCATGCTGTTGCAAACGTCATCGAACTGTTCGTGCAGATGCTTGTTGTCTTGCAAACGTCCCCATCTGTTGACTCAGGGATCGAGACGTTGCTGCACGATCCGTTACAGCCATGAGGATAAAATGCCTGTCATCTCGACTGCTAGTGGGATCCAGCACGGCGTTCCGTATTACCCTCCTGAACCCACCGATTCCATTTTCTGCTAACAGTTATTGGCTCTCGACCAACGCGAGCAGCAATGTCGTGATACGATAAACCGCAATCGCGATAGGCTACAATCCAACCTTTATAAAAGTCGGAAACGTGATGGTACGCATTTCTCCTCCTTACACGAGGAATCACAACAACGTTTCACCAGGCAACGCCGGTCAACTGCTGTTTGTGTATGAGAAATCGGATGGAAACTTTCAGCACGTTGTAGGTGTCGCCGACGGCGCCAACCTTGTGTGAATGCTCTGAAAAGCTAATCATTTGCATATCACAGCACATTCTTCCTGTCGGTTAAATTTCGCGCCTGTAGCACATCACCCTCGTGGTGTAGCAATTTTAATGGCCAGTAGTGTAATTTATAGTTTCCTAAATCATTTGAGGCAAATGCCGAGGCGATTCTTTTCTAACGACGCGGTCGATTCTCTTTCCCTTTCTTATTCAACTGTGTTATTGTTCCGCGTCTCATAACTGCGCTATTCTGTAAAATTTTAATTGTATTTCCTCTGTGTTTAAAAAGAATGCAATTGTTTCAGAATCAAATTAGGACAACATGTTGCAAGCCGTGTGATTGTACCAAAAAATTATCCCCCTTTCCTTACTATCAGCTGTAGATATCTTTAATCCCATACCTTGATCCAGTAATGAAATATTTATATACTAAGATGGTATCTGTCCTTTCGGACATGTCCGAAAGAACAGATACCATCTTAGTATATATGTAGTTAAGGCTCACGGGCCACTTAACCATCTTATTCTTCTGTGCGAATGCACAAACAGTTCAAATGGCTCTGAGCACTATGGGACTCAACTGCTGTGGTCATAAGTCCCCTAGAACTTAGAACTACTTAAACCTAACTAACCTAAGGACAGCACACAACACCCAGCCATCACGAGGCAGAGAAAATCCCTGACCCCGCCGGGAATCGAACCCGGGAACCCGGGCGTGGGAAGCGAGAACGCTACCGCACGACCACGAGATGCGGGCCACGCACAAACAGTGCCCGAACTCTTACGGGAATCGGCAACGCGCCGCGAGTAATGAGTATAATAGGCGGGGGCACTACGAATGTAGTGCGGGACAATACGTTGAGAATGTGGGTTTCGTGGGAGGCGTGTCAGAGATAAATAAATCCCTGCAGTCGCGCTATTCTCTGTGAGGGGTGACTCAGTTGGATAGAGCGTCTGCCATGTAAGCAGGAGATCCAGGGTTCGAGTCTCGGTCGGGGCACACATTTTCATCTGTGCCCGTTGACGTATGTCAACGCCTGTAAGCGGCTAATGGTGTTCATTTCATCGTAAATTCAATGAAATATTTGGCATGTGTTTCAATAATTCCTAACATATTAACAACAGTAAGGGACTTAGAAGTCGTATTTCTTATACTATGTAGGGTGTGTCCAAGCAATGTGTATTGTGTGTATTGAACCGGGAACCTAGAAACGGCGGATAGGCCTCGTCCCGCAGTAGCCCTCATCACACCCCAATGGTTGCGTGGTAGAGTAATTACGGTGTTCCTGTACGTGGGGACATAGTTTGCGCAACAATCGCCGACATAGTGTAACTGAGGCGGAAGGAAGGGAACCAGGCCACATTCACCGAGGCAGATGGAATACCGCCTTAAAAACCATCCACAGGCTGGCCGGCACACCGGACCTCGACACCAATCCGCCGGCCGGATTCGTGCCGCTCGGGAAGCAGGGCGTTACACCGCTTGTCCGAACATTAGTAATAGTAAGTTGTAAAGTTGGGGTAAGATCTTATGGGACTAGACTGCTTAGGTCATCGGTCCCTAAGCTTACACACTACTTACAGTAACTTACTCTATGGACAACACACACACACACACACATGCCCGAGGGAGGACTCGAACCTCCGACAGGGGGAGCCGCGCGGACCGTGACAAGACGCTTCAGACTACGCGGTACTAATAGTATTTCAAGGATTGTTCAGGTTCATTTGCTAAGCGCTTCGATATGAGGAACCCTTGGTCTCCAGTGGCTCATTAAAGAGTTGCCGATTAGTTTATCTTAATACCCGCATCCTCTGACATCCGTAAACAGTGATGTGTGAAGTTCGGTGAGCAAGTAGTTTATGTAAGTGCGTAGAACGTGCGCAGAAGTTCTGGCTACGGAAAGCACGCTTCTGATTTGTTCCGTGTGAAGAAACAAGTATACCATTGCAGTTGAATGTATTCAACAAATTCCTTTACCTTGAGTTTTTATAAAGAATGCTTCCTTGTTCATGTTCTAGAAGCTAAAACGGAAGTCAGCAAGCAATTTATGCAGAGGTCTCTCCCAGTATAAATAGCGTGCGTACGTATCTTGTTCTTTATAATTATCTGCTAATTTTAAACGTAAGGCAACACAAAAAAATTCCATTATGTGTACATTATAAGGACGCTTAAATTTTGTTTTGTGTAGAAGAATTCAGCAGTCACTTTACTTTTGTTGTATCTCTCTCCATGTGAAATGAACTATCTGGTGCGTCTTGAGTGTTTACAAAGAATGCTTTCTTGTTCATGTTCTAGAAGCTAAAATGGAAGTCAGTAAGTAATTTATGCAGAGGTCTCTCCGAGTATAAATCTCATGTGTACGTATGTTCTTTATAATTATCTGCTAATTTTAAGAAAAATTCAGGAGTCACTTTGGTTTTGTTGTATCTTTTTCTATGTGAAATTAACTCCCTGGTGCTTCTTAAACCCCACAAAAAAAACCAGTTTTACTAACGCTGGCTTTTGACAGATCTTTGTGCCATCATTATTACTTATCAATGAGTTCCACATCGTGATCTGAGAGATTTTCTTGTAAGTAAATTCCTTAGCGAGATAAATGCAGTTTTAAAAACCAAGAATAGTTGTAAATCTGTCTTTTTTATGGTTAGCAAAATTTCTCCAGCTGAACATATTTTTACATTTTAATGATGACAGTGCGTTCTAAAATACAATGATGATTACGATCTCAAAAAATAAAATATCTGAATCAACATTATTAATAGTTATCTGTTATCGTTATGGATAGTTTGTGAATAAGCCGTCTAGAGCGCTTAATATATTTCATAATTTATAACGTGTTTTAGGCTGCTGCCGTCATCAGGCCAAAAAATAGAGCTTGTGAAACAGGAGAGAGAGAGAGAGAGAGAGAGAGAGAGAGAGAGAGAGAGAGAGTATGACTAATTTGCTGTTAATTTTTCTGTTTGCAGCGTCTGAATGCGTTGTTTGATAGTGAGAGAAGTTATGAAGAACCGCCTCTTAAGTGTTCTGCACAAGTTCGTCGGTTTCACGATTACTTCTCCCTGGTCCACGACTAATGCTATGCGGAAATGGCTTGATTCCCAATACGGAAAAGTAGAAATACATGTGTAACGTGAGCAAAAACTCCAGAGAACTCGCATAGTCTCAAGAATAGACTACCCACTACATAGCGTCAAGGAAAACGTGTAAGTAACCTCTTTAGCGCTATAAGTTACAACCAGAAGTAAGGGCAAGATGTAAAAGGACACGAAGGAAAGAGAGAGAAATCCGGCAGAGTGCAAGGAGTTGGTGATTAGTATCTAACGATCCTAATCAAGTTAAATACCGCGGAGAGTACAGCTAGTGCGTTGTGAAATCTCGGCGTATTTGTGACGATAACGATGCGTGACGAAAGGTGCGTTCAGAGCGAGGTACTTTTAACGTAATTCTGAATCAGCGGAATGTAGCCGGAATCTAGCGGTCATTATTTATGGTGCCATTAGGAGCTGCTTCTCCTGCGGTCCCTGTTAATTAATATTTCTCCTGCTCGAAGTCCTCCGTAATGAAGTGTGTGAGTGAGTCGGTAATGGTGTAAATCAGAGCGCCAGATACGCAACGGCGACCATCCTAATTGCTCGTTTAAACACGAGACGAGTGTTGTTGAGCTTTCCGCAATTACGCGTAATTACGTGTGTAGACCGCGGTGTAATGGCAGCGAAACACTTTGCTGTCGCGATACACCTCGGGCTTGTAATTAATCCGCTGCTGCGACGCGGAAAATGAGTAACACGGCTCCGGGCAACTTATTATTTCTTATCCTACTGTGGATACAGTACGCACGTTGCCCGCATCACTTGACAACATGCCGAATGTTTTTAGCTACTTCAGCTATTCACTACAAGACACTGCTTTTTTTTCGCAATGTTTCCTTTTTATTCTTAGGACCAAAACAGTGTGAGTACGCACTTCTTGTGAATGTCGTTTGAAACATTGTAGAATGTCACATGTGTAGACCGGTGTTTAGCAAATTACTGTAAGTTTTTGTTTTTGTGCGCATATCCTTCTGTATGGTGGCTTCCTAGTGTAATTTTCCCGCCGTCAGACGCCCACGTCACGCCACTAAGTTTAAATATCATGCTAGTACACAGCGTATACTCTGAAGCGCCAAAGATAGTGGTATAGGCATGCGTATACAAATACAGAGCTATGTAAACAGGTAGAAGGCGGCGTTGCAGTCAGCAACGCCTATATAAGACAAGAAGTGTCTGGCGCTGTTCTTAGATCGCTTACGCTTCTACAATCACAGGTTATCAAGATGTGAGTTTGAACAGGGTTTATAGCCTGTGCTTGAGCGATGGGACACAGCACCACAGCACCCGTACGACCATTTCACGAATGTACCGTGAACATCAAATCTCCGACATCGCTGCGGCCGGAAGAAGATCCTACAAGAACGGAGCCAACGAAGACTGAAGAGAATCGTTCAACGTGACAGAAGGGCAACCCTTCCGCAAAATGCTGCAGATTTCAATGCTGGACCATCAACAAGTGTCAGCGTGGGAACCATCTAACGAAACATCATGGTTGTGGGTTTTTGGAGTCGAAGGCCCACTCGTGGACCCTTGACGGCTGTACGAGACACAGCTTTACGCCTCGTCTGGGTCCGTCAACACCGACACTGGGCTGTTGATGAATGGAAACATATTGGCTGGTCGGACGAGTCTCGTTTCAAACTGTATCGATCGGATGGAGGTGTACATGTGTGGAGACAACCTCATGAATCCATGCACCCTGTATGTCAGCAGTGGGCTGTTCAAGCTAGTGGAGGCTCTGTAATGTTGGGTGCGCGTGCAGTTGGAGTGACATGGGACCCCTGATACGTCTACATTTACTCTGACAGGTGACAAGTACGTAAGCATCCTGTCTGATCACATGCATCCATTCATGTCCATTGTGCATTCCGACGGGCTTGGGCAGTTCCAGCAGGACTACGCGACACCCCACACGTTCAGAATCGCTACAGACTGGCCACAGGAACACTCTTCTGCGTTTAAACACTTCCGCTGTCCACCAAACTCCCCAGACATGAACATCATTGAGCATATCTGGGGTGCCTTCCAACATGCTGTTAAGAAGAGATCTCCACCTCCTCGTACTCTTAGGGATTTGTGGATAGCTCTACAAGATTCATGGTATCAGTTCCGTCCAGGACTACTTCATACATTAGTCGAGTTCATGCCGCGTCGTGTTGCGGCACTTCTGCGGGATAGCGGGGGCCCTACACGACATTAGGCAGGTTTACCAGTTTCTTTGGCTCTTCAGCGTATTTTCCCGGTAACATACTTTGCGTACGACCAGAATCTCGTTGGATTTTCTGGCAGCTTTCGAAACAAAGTTTCATTGTGTAAACTATTAGAAGCATCTCGCATTAAAGTCCGTGCTGAATTTCGAGCTTCTGCAAAAAAATTGCCAATCTTGGGGGTTTTGCGTTCGTTTAAATTTGGCATGCTTGTGTCGTTGTCTCTGCAACAGTGCTCTGACCTGTTCTGTGTACCGCGGGGGATCAGCTCCGTCGTTTGTTAATTTATTCGGTGTAAATCTCTCACTTGCCGTCGATACTACGTATTTCCTTGAATTTCATTCGATATCTGGAATCAACATGATATAAAGTGTGACGAGATAAATGCAAGAGCATTGTTGAAGACAAGCTCCGACGTCACTTTTTGTATGAAAAGAACGAGTTATCACAGCATTTTTTGTTTTCTCTAAACTTAATCGTATTTCCGAGCTTGTGTTTTAATAAATCATGCTCTGGCGTAATTGCAGAACGTTAATGTGAGACATTCCTCAAAAAAGAAAAAAAAAGCCATGTAGAGTAGCGATATGTAGCAAAATAGCTATTACGGCATATTTTTAGGTGCGAAATTCTTCTGGTTTTTCTTTATGATGCAGTTATGCTGAATGTTCTTTCATTTACCTAAAATCAAATTATTAATCGTGTATACTCATTTTCCTTAACATGCTATAGTTCTTATCACTAGTTTCGTATTGTGGTTACTTTAATATAAGAAGAATGGTCTGTAGAGTGATACAGTACTGGAGCAATGGTTCAAACTGTCGCATATAAATCTTGCCTGCAGGCGAAAATTGACCGAAAAGGGTGTTCAGTCAACAGACGAACTGATTGCACAGTCCTACACCATCAAATTTTTCTAGCAATAATCTCATAAATGTATGGCCACACTTTCATATAAATTAGCTCCAGGACATTAACTTTTTATTACACTGTTTATCTGTATTTTATGCATACAAGATGTTCTTAGGTTAGTTAGGTTTAAGTAGTTCTAAGTTCCAGGGGACTGATGACCTCAGATGTTAAGTCCCATAGTGCTCAGAACCATTTGAACCATTTGGTTCCACGAGGCAACAAATTACCAAAAAAAAAAACAAAAAAAAACGACAAATGGGGCTTGCTGACGCGTTTACTTCAGAAACCTTAACTCGTGAACATACTCTGGATACATACCTCTTCCACAATCTTGAAATATACGAGGGTTCACTGAAAAGTAATGCCTCCACCTTCGTAACTCGTCAACAGTTGGCAGCATTGGTATGCGGCAGGTACTGGCTTGTTCCGTAGCCTCTTCTCTATAGCTCCAGTTGGCGGGAAGCCTTAGCATCGAACGGCTGTGTTGTTACAGTGTGAAGTATGGAACCCTGCGCTGACGGTCGGTCAATGCGATTTAAGCAATGCGCAATCATTGAATTCTTGGCAGCAGAAGGTGTCACCCCAAAGGAGATTCATCAGAGAATGAAAGCAGTTTATGGTGATTGTGTTGATGTGATTACTGTGCGTCATTGGGCGAGTAAGTTTACCAACTAAATCAGGACGATCGTCGTATCACTCAGAGAGGAAGTGCAAGCACAATCGGCGTTTCACGAGAACATATGGGTCACATTGCTTTGCTTGGCTATCGGAAGATCTGTGCACGACGAGTACCCCGAATGTTGAAATGAAAGCGCACAGACCTGAAATTTGCCAGGAACTCTTCGCGCGTTACGAGAATGAAGGTGACGCCTTTCTCTATTCAGTTGTGACAGGAGAGGAAACATGGGTAGAGGACGTTGAGAGAACTGTGAGACTGTGGTTGCGCAAACAGAGCGTCGACTTCTTCATTGACGGCTTCAGAAAAACTTGTTCATCGTTGGCAGATATGTATCCAATTGGCTGGTGATTATGTGGAAAAGTGAATATTGGTAATTAAAGATCACATTCTAAGGACTATTTCTGCGTTTGATTTATCAAAATATTCCCACCCAAACCCAATTAACGAAAGAGGAGACACTGCTTTTCATTCAACCCTCGTACATCCGAATAACTACTTTGTTTTCATGGCTGTCCTCCACAGCAGATATACAAATATTGTTTTTTTGCCTCTAAAATCCCTTTTCTCTTCTGCAATACGATGTTTATTTGTGTTCCAGGCTCGTTTTTTTGAAAGGTATCTTCGGAACAGCAATGAACCATAATTTTACTCTACATAGGTTCCTACAGCTTACAAGTCCAAAGACTCATTGCTGCACATCTTCAAATACTGTGATAACAGTAGACATATCCTTTCTCACACTACCGTATGCATAGGGTATATTACATTCTGTGATCAATAGCTTTGACCACAGTTATGAAATTCGTGGATCTCTACTACGCCCACTACTACATTTATGTAGACAACATATATATCGAGTAGCACTTACGTTTGAGTCAACTTTCGAAGTGAAGCGAAATAATAGTATTTCACATCAGATTATGTGAATTGTCACAGCAGCGCTGTCGCTATGAGAAAGAAATTCTGAGAGTGAGAGGGAGGCATTTACAGACAAGAAAACAGGTAGACATACTCCGGCCATATGACACATTCTCCACTCTGCGACTTAACCTAACGGAACTCTGTGCCGAGTAGTTGCTCTCTAAACAGCATCCCACGCGTGCAAACCGGTTGCGTCTTTACCTGGTGTTGCTGGCAACTTACATTATTGAAATATGCACGGACTTGTTTAAAAGGAATAGCTCGATGCACTCATAGGTCCGAGACGCACACTTCTGCTTCCATCCCCAGTATGCGAATCATTGACTGTGATTCTGCAGTCAAATAGTCAATGCATCGGCTAGACTTGCGAATTAATAAAATACACATAAATGTAAAATAAAAGGTAAATGAATAATTAGGGTTCTGTTCTGTTGTGTCTAGACAAGACAGCCTAGACACAATGAGAGGAAGCCGAAAGGCACGCGCTACGCTCACGCAGGTGGGCGTGAGGTCTGAAACAGGATACGTAATGAATGCTATAAAGAAAAGTACGTAGCTCCTGGAATACTTAACTTTAATCCATCCTTTTGGTACATCTGGAGATTGTGGCGATACCAGTGAGACTCTTTAGATACATGCAATGTTACTAATGGCGCCTTGCTAGGTCGTAGCCATTGACTTAGCTGAAGGCTATTCTATTGGCTCGGCTAATGAGCGATGCTTCGTCCATGTAGTAGCTAGCAAAGTCGTCCATACAACTGGGGCTAGTGCTAGTCCGTATCTCGAGACCTGCCTTGTGGTGGCGCTCGGTCTGCGATCACACAGTGGCGACACGCGGGTCCGACATGTACTAATGGACCGCGGCCGATTTAAAACTACCACCTAGCAAGTGTGGTGTCTGGCGGTGACACCACATGTTCTAAGGCCTATAAATGATGTATCCAGAATGAGATTTTCACTCCGCAGCGGAGTGTGCGCTGATATGAAACTTCCGGGCAGATTAATACTGTGTGCCGTGCCGAGACTCGAACTGGGGACCTTTGCCTTTCGCGGGCAAGCGCTCTACCAACTGAGCTACCCAAGCGCGACTCACGCCCCGTCCTCACAGCTTTACTTCTGCCAGTTTGTAAGTGATGTAGACGACAGAAAATTGTGCTGAATCATGTTCATTTAAGAAACTGTATCTCAAATAAACGGCAAATGGTCTTACTATTTCCGGTTAAATTCAGACAGGAAATAACTTTATCAAATGCAGTAAAGCTAAGTAGTGATATAAGACGTGCGAAAAAATAAATCCAATTCATGACCACAATACCCGAAGTATTCACCAGCTCAGAACAGTTCAGAGATTAACATGGCGGTTTACAAATTAACACACGCGAGATAACAAGTAGAAACTGCATATTCTCAATTCCGTAATGCCATCAGAAATAGTTAAAGTATGGCAGTGGCCGGTCACTGTTCAGAATCAGTCACCCATACAACCAGATCACTCACGTTAGCAAAAGCAGGTCTGCCTTCTTCCAGAACGAGCATAAAAATGTCCAGAATCGCTTCCTTGGGCGCACCACTCGAAAAAGTCTCTCTCCACTTGACTCCAGCGGTGTTCCACCAATCCCTGTTACTCCGTTGGTCATCTGCACAAAAAGTACACTGCACAAAAAGTACACAGTTCGAAGTTCTACAGACATAATTTGTTTCAACTTCACTGCTTCTCACTCTAAACTAACATATTACAACAATATTTACGTACAGAAATGTTGTTACCATTAGGTCACACTCAAACCATTAACAATAATTACAAATAAAGATTTTTTCACAAATAAATAAGCTAGCATTCTTGCACAATTGCACTCACATTAAATGACAGCAAATTTCTTTAAATATTGTTTAAACAACTATTTTTAAATGCTCAACGGAAGCGGCTTTTGGTACTCTTTACACCGATGGTGTCACCTAACTCAAGCAACTGATCACTTTTGAAATCACCATGATTTTGTATTAGCAATTGTAATCAATAGTTAAATAAATTTCTAGCAGAAATAGTGAAATATTACTTCATAAGTATGACAAAATATGAGGTATTCGTGCTGCATTCAATTTCTTGTGGTGAATACGATATCGTGACAGACATTTTCATAATGAAGAAAGTATAAAAGATGTTGTGAATCAATAAATAGAGTAGATACAGATACGTAGCTTCCAGGGATGATATCTATACTGCAATGCTGTCATCAGAGATATCGTTTGGTGAAATCGCATGAGGCATTTAAAAGTAGTTCATTCAGAGGTTAATTGTGGAAACGTTCTGTCACTGTAAAATATTGTCTACTGTAGTTTTAAAAATACTGAATTTATTATTGTGTCACTGGAAGCACTTCTTTTGTCTGAGATCGACGATGTGTTTAGATTTTCTTTATTATGCAACTGTTAAGCTGCTAAGCAAGCTACCACTGTCCAGCTGCCATCTTCTGAGGTTTCCCTCATTTCTGGCCACGCTGCACATCTTCATACCTGGCTGGCTCGTACTGGCCTCTTAGCTGGACCGGCCGTGTCTCGTTCTCGCCCCTGCGGCCTCCAGCTAGTGTTCAGCTGTACAAGCAATTCACCTCACCTCGTTCCAACTCTATCCGACCGATTAACTCGCCGACATATGCGTGATATTACAACTCCTGGCGGATAACACCTTAAACACCAGGGCCGTACTTCGGCTAATAACTGCAGCAGCCAGCTCCACGAGCAATATCGCAACATCATACCAATTTTGCTTGTACTGTAGTGAAATGAAGTAATTGTATGACATTATTGGCCGGGAGATCCATCTGTGGTAGTTAAGCCGCCTCCTGCAAGTCTTTCTACGAGGTAATTCTGAAAAGTAATGAGTCCGAATTTTTTATGTGAAAACTCTTCAATCTTCCTTAATAAAAGAAACACTATGTAAGTAGGCTGTTTAGGTTTTTTTATTGGTAACGCCACCTCTGTATGAAAATCACTGGCTGTGTAAGTAGGCTGTTTAGGTTTTTTTATTGGTAACGCCACCTCTGTATGAAAATCACTGGCTGTGCTGTGTGCAGTCTGTGGCTGCTTTGCATTGTTGTAATACTCGCCATTGTAGTGTTGGGCAGCTGGGCTGTTAACAGCGCGTAGCGTTGCGCAGTTGGAGGTGAGCCGCCAGCAGTGGTGGATGTGGGGAGAGAGATGGCGGAGTTTTGAAATTTGTCATGAACTGCTATATTTATATATGATGATATCAAGGTAAATACATTGTTTGTTCTCTATTAATATCTTTGATTTGCTAACTATCCCTATCAGTAGTTAGTGCCTTCCATAGTTTGAATCTTTTATTTAGCTGGCAGTAGTGGCGCTCGCTGTATTGCAGTAGCTTGAGCAGCGAAGATTTTTGTGAGGTAAGTGATTTGTGAAAGGTATAGTTTAATGTTAGTCAGGGCCATTCTTTTGTAGGGAATTTTGAAAGTCAGATTGCGTTGCGCTAACAAAATATTGTGTGTCAGTTTAAGCACAGTCATGTATAATTGTTGAAAGGGGACGATTCAACTATTACCATTCTGCATCTTCATTTTTCATGTCTACATATTTTCAGCCGCTAGATTCTTCAGAATTGTAGCCTGTAGCATGGCGGACTGTAACGTAACGATGTCGGTGAGTTATACGCAGCTTGCTGTAATCGAGTTTCGAATTCGATGAGTTCGTCCACGCTTGGAGTACCTACTCCTTCAGCACGCCAGTGTCAGAGCCCACAAGAGTGCACAACATGTGCACAATCCAGTGCGTTGGGTTCATTGTCATCTATCATTCTGCATACAGTCCCAACTTGAACCCCGCGATTCTGATCTGTTTCCAGAACTTACAGAGCGCCTATGAGGACTTTACTTTGATAGTGATGAAGCAGTTCAAACAGAGGTGAGGTTACAGCTCGGTCAACAAAGCCAAATTCTACTGTGAAGGTATCAAGAAACTGGTCTCTCGTGAGGAGAAATGTGTTCGTCAGCAGGGCGACTACGCTGAGAAATAAATATTTAGACATGAAGAATAAAGATGCTAACAGTGATGTTTTATTTAAAAAGCTTTAAGAGGAGGTTTACCTGTTCAGCACGCCCTCGATCTTGACGCCACTTTGGCGCCATGTGTGTCAATGAAGATGTGGTGGTGTGGTAAGGACCTCACAAAAATCCAGTTCCCAAGCGAAGAAAATCTTCGTCTCGGCCGGGAATCGAATTCGGGACTCCGCGATTTAGAGGGAGTGACGTTACGCGTTAGACTTCTTTTTTTGTCTTTTCGCATTACATTTGTTTCTTTGTCATTTTTATCACAGTGGTTAGGTGCTAATGTCTCATCACACCTTTCAAATTTCCTCGGTAAGAATTTAATTCCTCTTGTTTATTACAGATGGCGGCCAGTCCCCTGACTGAATACGATGAGCTACCCTGCCAGTGGACGACGACCTGCAGTCATTGCAGTAAAGGCAACAGAAGCCGGCCGCTGTGGCCGAGCGCTTCTAGGCGCGTCAGTCCGGAACCGCGCTGCTGCTACGGTCGCAGGTTCGAATCCTGCCTCGGGCATGGATGTGTGGGATGTCCTTAGGTTAGTTAGGTTTAAGTGGTTCGAAGTTCGGGGGGACTGATGACCTCAGATGTTAAGTCCCATAGTGCTCAGAGCCATTTTGAAAGGCAACAGAATCTCTATTGCGTCACTCATTGACGTAAAATATGGCCCGTGTAAATGCACTCTTACCTTAAAATGAAACGTGTTATAGACTCTCAAGAGCCAAAGAAACTGGTACACCTGTCTAATATAGTGTAGTGCTCCGCGAGAACGCTGAAGTGCCGCAACACGATGTGACGTGGACTTGACTAATGTCTGAAGCAGTGCTGGAGGGAACTGACACCATGAATCCTGCAAGGCTGTCCATAAATCCGTAAGAGTATGAGGCAGTGGAGATCTCTTCTGAAAAGCACGTTGCAAGGCATCCCAGATATGCTCAATAATACTCATGTCTGGTGAGTTTGGTGCCCAGCGGAAGTATGTAAAATCAGAAGAGTGTTCCTGGAACCACTGTGTAGCAATTCTGGACGTGAGGGGTGTCGCATTGTCCTGCTGGAATTGCCCAAGTCCGTCGGAATGCACAATGGACATGAACTGATGGGGCTGATCAGACAGGATGCTTACGTACGTGCCACCTGTCAGAGTCGTATTTAGACGTATCAGGGGTCCCATATCACTCCAACTGAATACAGTCAACACCATTACAGAGCCTCCACCATGTTGAACAGTCCCCTGTTGACATGCAGGTTCCATGGATTCACGAGCTTGTCTCCATACCTGTACACATTCATCGGCTCGATACAATTTGAACGGAGACTTGTCCGACCAGGCAACATGTTTCCAATCATCAACAGTCCAATATCAATGTTGACGGGCCTAAGCGACACGTAAAGCTGTGTCGTGTGGTCATCAAGAGTACACGACTGGGCCTTCAGCTCCGCAAGCCCATATCAACGATGTTTCATTGAATGGTTCGCACGCTGACATTTGTTGATGGCCGAGCATTGAAATCTGCAACAATTTGCGGAAGGGTTGCACTTCTGTCACGTTGGACGATTCTCTTCAGTCTTCGTTGGCCCCTTCTTGCAGGATCTTTTTCCGGGCGTAGTGATGTCGGAGATTTGATGTTTTACCGGATTCCTGATATTCACACTACAATCGTGAAATGGTCGTACGGGAAAATCCCCACTTCATCGCTACCTCGGGGATGCTGTGCCCCATCGCTCGTGCGCCGAATACTACACCACTTTTACACTGACTTACATCACCTGTCATTGTAGCAGCAGTAACCTATCTAACAACTGCGCCAATTTATTTTTTTTTTTTTTTTGGCGTGTTGTGCCCAAAGAGTGATCGCCTTTGGCGATATTTTCTTCTGGAGAGGCAAGGTGTGAGGAATGGTTTCACTTTAGTGTGTATTCGCTTGCAAAGGGGCTTGGGCCCTCTGGGTCATTGAGTCCTTTGAGGGTGTTGGTTAGGTAGATTGCATCATCTTTGATGGTCCTGTCGGGGTGTAATGATGGCTCGAGGCACCTTGTATTTGTGTCATTGTTGTGGTAGGGCTGGCCTACATTCGCAAGTTGGCGGACATTTCCCCGAGGCTCGTCTAATTTGTGAAAAAGACTTCAAACACCTGTGCTGTAATGGTTGCGAACTACGTATATTAGAGTCACAAGTTGTTCCCCAAGACGTCAAGTCGTACAGCAAGGAGGGGGGTATCGTTGCTCTATAAAGTTTTAATTTCGTTGACGGGTTTAGATTATTGCTCGTGAAAAACGGCGTGAGTGTCCGGATAATCTTCATAGTATTCAGTGAACTGCGTCAGGCACTTGTTGTCTTATATAGGCGTTGCCGGGCGGCAGCGCCGTATTCAGCCTGTTTACATATCTCCGTATTTGGATACGCATGCCTATACCAGTTTCTTTTGCGCTGAAGCGTATATACTGGCCATTAAAATTGCTACACCACGAAGATGAAGTGCTACAGACGCGAAATTTAACAGACAGGAAGAAGATGCTGTGATATGCAAATGATTAGCTTTTCAGAGCATTCACACAAGGTTGGCGCCGGTGGCACATTGGAAGGGTGTGTTCGTCGTCGCCATACTGCCGTATCACCCTGCCTGATGGTATGGGGTGCCATTGGTTACACGTCTCGGTCACCTTTTGTTCGCCTTGACGGCACTTTGAACAGTGGACGTTACATTTCAGATGTGGTACGACCCGTGGCTCTACCCTTCTTTCGATCCCTGCGAAACTCTACATTTCAGCAGGATAATGCACGACCGCATGTTGCAGGTCCTATACGGTCCTTTCTGGATACAGAAAATGTTCGACTGCTGCCCTGGCCAGCACATTCTCCAGATCTCTCACCAACTGAAAACGTCTGGTCAATGGTGGCCGAGCAACTGGCTCGTCACAATTCGCCAGTCACTACTCTTGATGAACTGTGGTATCATGTTGAAGCTGCATGGGCAGCTGTACCTGTACACGCCGTCCAAGCACTGTTTGACTCAATGCCCAGGCGCATCAAGGCCGTTATTACGGCCAGAGGTGGTTGTTCTGGGTACTGATTTCTCAGGATCTATGCACCCAAACTGCGTGAAAATGTAACCACATGTCACTTCAATGAATACCCGTTTATCATCTGCATTTCTACTTGGTGTAGCAATTTTAATGGCCAGTGGTGTATTTATCATGTGCCAATTTCGATACGATGCTGACGACATGCGCG
Source organism: Schistocerca piceifrons (assembly GCF_021461385.2). Taxonomy (NCBI): domain Eukaryota; kingdom Metazoa; phylum Arthropoda; class Insecta; order Orthoptera; family Acrididae; genus Schistocerca; species Schistocerca piceifrons. Next base: position 910,637,799 of record NC_060140.1, on the reverse strand, counting down.
GTAAGTTGCGTCCACTCCACAGTCCTACAACAGCCGGTACGGTAGCTGCGAGACAAGCCGTCGACAGCGCCCCGGCAAGACATCCGCCGCGGAGTACGGTAGCGGCCGGAGGATGCGCGGCGCGGCGCGGCGCCTACCTGTCCGCCGCCATTAGCGGGCTCTGATGGACGGCCCGGGCCTAAACAGCCGCGTAAACATACAACGGGGCCCGCTCCTCCACCGCCGTAATCGCTCCAATAACATTTTTAACGTACGCTAATAACGGCGGGCCTTTTTAAAATTTCAAATACTTCTAGATTGCGGGTCTTTATCGAGCTTTCCACTTTGAGAGGTTATCTAAATTCTGGACCGGCTGGTAATGATAATGATGGGTGTGTTGAAGCTACGTCCGTGGGTGAATGTATAGCTTTTATTGGCTATTCCGTTCGATATTGGTATTTTAGGTGAAAGCATGCAGGCATCACAGTCGCCAAAGATGGTTTCTGATGTTACCCACCCGCGTGGGCAAAGTTCGTAATAACGTCAATCAGTCATAATGGCGGGATCGGGAAAATGACGTCGTTGACAGAAATAATAACCGTGGAAAGTTGCATGGCAGGAAGAAAGAAGGGAGAAATGTATGAATTTATAGCACATTGACGTCGACACTGTTACAGATGGTGCACTGGTTTACCTGGAACTGGACTGAGGGAGAGATGATAGTGATCACATTGAAGGAAAAATTACAGAATTTGCTTCAAGTGAATCTCTCGTTTCGAATAAGAATTCAGTGTCCTAATTACGATGTCTGACAAAAATGAAACGAAACTCTTCGTGTTAGCAGATAACAATTAGACATCAGTTATTATTGGTTTCCCATCTTGAGCTCATCTCAATTTAATTAAAGAGAATTACACCAGACGCGTTTCGCTTTTATTTATAAATCATCTTCCGTGGTCATTTGACAGGTCGTATTATTGCCCAACTGCTTTGCCACCCTTAAACCCTCCCAGCACGACACGTGAAAGTGTTCGTGGTCGAGGACCTGAGCGAGTTCTGTACCATCAGACGGTGGATATTCATGTTCCCCAGAATTCCGGAGCGTGAAGCATTGAATAAGAATAAGACATGTCAAAGTTTGCTTCTTGGAGGGGGGGGGGGGGGACACGTAGGTGGCCAACAGTACATGCAAGACGCCATATTAGATTGCGTTATTTGCTGCTGAAAAGTCCATATTTGGGGAATTATTTAACTTCCGTCCTGTGAGTATAGGGCTATACTGTTTCAGAGAAGTAGCGCAATGAACGTTTCTCAAAACGTCTCTTTTTTTGGTACGATTTATTGCAATAAAATGGCAGGAAACGTCATATTTAACTATTTGCGTGTTATACCTTGTGTGTTATGAAAGTAGACTGTTTAAAGGCAACGGCATATTGAATATTTATTAAAAAAAGTGTTTGTTCTTGGTACGATTTGTTACAATTATATGTCCATTAATGATTTATCGGCAAGATACCATTACATCAAAGACGTACTAACACCAGTTCAGATCAACGTTTTTAAAATGTTGTAGTTCATTGTATTTCAGTACATTATACGAGGAGCGTTCAGTAAGTAGTGCAACACATCTTTTTTCGGTAGCCGAGTAGATTTTATTCCAATACACCGTATTATTCTCCACTCATCTGGCTACAAATCCTGTTTTTCAACATAATCTCCGTTCAATGCGACGGCCTTACGCCACCTTACTGTTAGGGCCACTATGTACTCATGGTAGCCCGCATCTCGTGGTCGTGCGGTAGCGTTCTCACTTCCTACGCCCGGGTTCCCGGGTTAGATTCCCGGCGGGGTCAGGGATTTTCTCTGCCTCGTGATGGCTGGGTGTTGTGTGATGTCCTTAGGTTAGTTATGTTTAAGTAGTTCTAAGTTCTAGGGGACTGATGACCATAGATGTTAAGTCCCATAGTGCTCAGAGCCATTTGAACCATACTAATGGTACCACTGTACTGGTCAACGTCGGAGCCGACTTCTTCCTACATCAATAACCTCGTCATCATCCAGGTACTCCTTGAAGCCAAGTGCATCCTTCACTTGGCCAAACAGATGAAAGTTGGAAGGTACGAGATCCGGACTGTAGGGTGGATGAGGAAGAACAGTCGAATGAAGTTTTGTGAGGTCCTCACTGGTGCACAGACACGAATGAGACCTTGCGTGGTCATGAAGAAGGTGAAGTTCGTTCACATTTTTGTAGCAACGAAAAATCTGTAGTCGTTTCTCAGTTTCTGAAAGTAGCACAATACACTTCAGCGTTGAGTGCTGCATCATGTGGGAGGACATCAAACAGAATAACCCCTTCAGAGTCCCAGAACGCCTTCGCCATAACATTACTGGCTGAACGTTTCCTCGGGACGAGAGGTGGTGTGGCGCTACTTCACGGATTTGCCGTTTTTGCTTCCGGTTCTAAACGATGAACCCGCGTTTCATCGCCTGTGACGATGTTCGACAAAAAATAATCACGACCATCTCTGGTTTCCCGCCAGAGGAAATCCTGTGACAGCTCACCGCTTGGAACGTACCTCCGTTACAGACGCCATTTTAAAGGCTACGTGTAGCCCCGACAGCTATCGGAACCTCGTGAAACTATAGGGGCTGAAGCGGGAATATTCCACGAAGTCCCACAGCAAATTCCGCATTTTCACAACTGAAATCGGCCGAGTAAAAAACGTGTTGAATTACTCATCGAATGACCCTCGTAAGATTTTAGTTTAAACTAAACTGTAATGTAGTGCGTAGGAGCTTGGAGTTGTAGATGTAGTTAATTTTTGGGCACTGCAATCCCTGACACAGTACTCGTTAAAGCCCGTGCTATGGTAAGTGAGCGGGATTCATCTTATGAGAAAGGATTTTCGCATAGATATCTACCTTGTGTACCTGAATGGTGGCAAATGAGGCTTACATCCACTCTGTAATAACAATGATCCGTCAAGTATGTTCGAAATGTAATCGCACGTCAGGATGGATCAAAAGCAAACCAGAAGATGCTACCAACGCGACAATAATACGGTCGCCAGCCTAATTAGGCATTAACTAAGGTTCTTCCCTGTACAAGCTGGTATATATTCATGCAAAACAACAAGTTGTTACACCGCATAATATAGTAGAAGTTTAGAACTAGAAAATCTATTGAACTGATAGTTTCACGTTCTGTACTGATATGGAAAATAATGAATACATAACACTACACTATAATTTTCACTACAAACCTTTTTACTGTCTATTAATGTGATTAAAATCGGGCATAGATTATCCTAGAAATTGTACTTTCATGCCACACACAAAATGTCAATTTTGATAAAGATAAAACACTGACAAATTTTGACTTTTCTATTGACTTTAACTTTTGCTGGTCAAACCAATTTAGAACACTTCAGAATTCAAATGAATGAGGGGGGGGGGGGGGGGGGGCGAGACCCTGAAACTGTTATGATCGCTGTATTAAAAACAAAAAAAACAAAAAAAAAAGATTACTGAATTTATTATTCATTCAAGATTTCCAGTATATAAGTTACTACTCTTTTCATCTTATTTACTGCTCATTTAAATACCTTTAAATCTGTCTCGAAATAATAAACTTCATTACTATATCGATACTAAAGTTATCTTTCGACTTCGTTAGACCTTCGCTATTCATTTACTGGTTCATTAACAAAACACTTCTTTAAACACCATTCCAATATGGCTAGTTCTGCAAATAATTATTATTAACACAATTTTTAACTTTCATTTCGGGACACTCGGATTGCACAACGTTTGGAAAGGATCCTGTCTAGGTTAGTTGTGAGAGTAATTAAATAATGGAAAAGTTCTGGTAAAATGTAGGTTATTATTGAACCAAACAAACACAGTTCACTCTCTGATCCATACGAATACAGTACTAAAAGTTTAAACCTGCTCGTATCGATGCGGCGGTTGCCAGGCGGCAAGATGGCGAGGCACAGAGCACACATACAACAACAGCTATGGCTGTTGACGTATCGGCACTTTAATTCTTCTTAGCGTCGCAATACTTTTCCATTTAGTGCCTATGGAATTTTGCCATGCTGTATGGGTGTTGGAACGGCGTATCCGAGGCTCAGTGAAGCTATGTCTTCCAGGAGAGCCTCCTCGCTCCAGAAGGTGTTGCTCAAACCAGTGCCAAACTCCAACTACTACTACTGACAAGGCACAGTGGATAGGCCTTGAAAAACTGAACACAGATCAATCGAGAAAACAGGAAGAAGTTGTGTGGAACTATGAAAAAAATAAGCGAAATATACGAACTGAGTAGTCCATGTGCAAGATAGGCAACATCAATGAGCATGTGGACTCAGGTGCGACGTGGTCCCGTGGTTAGCGTGTTCAGCTGCGGAATGAGAGGTCCTTGGTTCAAATCTTCCCTCGACTGAAAATTTTACTTTCCTTATTTTCGCAATGTTATGATCTGTCCGTTCGTTCATTGACGTCTGTTCGTTCATTGACGTCTGTGTTCACTGTAATAAGTTTGGTGTCTGTGTTTTGGGACCGCACCGCAAAACCGTGCGATTAGTAGACGAAAGGACGTACCTCTCCAATGCCTCTCTACTAATCGCACGGTTTTGCGGTGCGGTTGCAAAACACAGACACTAAACTTATTACAGTGAACGAATGGAGACGTGTCGTCTTCAGCGATGAGAGTCGCTTCTGCCTTGGTGCCAATGATGGTCGTATGCGTGTTTGTCGCCGTGCAGGTGAGCGCCACAATCAGGACTGCATACGACCGAGGCACACAGGGCCAACACCCGGCATCATGGTGTGGGGAGCGATCTCCTACACTGGCCGTACACCACTGGTGATCGTCGAGGGGACACTGAATAGTGCACGGTACATCCAAACCGTCATCGAACCCATCGTTCTACCATTCCTAGACCGGCAAGGGAACTTGCTGTTCCAACGTCCGCATGTACCCCGTGCCACCCAACGTGCTCTAGAAGGTGTAAGTCAACTACCCTGGCCAGCAAGATCTCCGGATCTGTCCCCCATTGAGCATGTTTGGGACTGGATGAAGCGTCGTCTCACGCTGTCTGCACGTCCAGCACGAACGCTGGTCCAACTGAGGCGCCAGGTGGAAATGGCATGGCAAGCCGTTCCACAGGACTACATCCAGCATCTCTACGATCGTCTCCATGGGAGAATAGCAGCCTGCATTGCTGCGAAAGGTGGATATACACTGTACTAGTGCCGACATTGTGCGTGCTCTGTTGCCTGTGTCTATGTGCCTGTGGTTCTGTCAGTGTGATCATGTGATGTATCTGACCCCAGGAATGTGTCAATAAAGTTTCCCCTTCCTGGGACAATGAATTCACGGTGTTCTTATTTCAATTTCCAGGAGTGTATTACAACACTACTTGACATTTGACATAAACATTAATATTCACATTGAAACTTATTTACAGTTTTCTTAACAGAATGGTATGAAACAAAAAGAAAGGAAATCAGAACATCCATTACACAAGTTTATCGTAAAATCAGATGAAAAGAATTACTTATATGTACAACAGTACAGAGTCGTTGTTGTTACAGTACTGCTGTCTCCAAATATTTTTTTACTTCCTTTCGCGTTTTCCAAAATATTCTGAGACTTTCCTATTAATTTAGTGCATATATGTTCAGTAATATTCAATGTTATATAGGCCCATGTATAAGAGCGCCCCGTTTCTTGCTAGTGTGCATGTTGGATTTTGTCAAGATTGTAAGACTGCTTTCTAAATAATTGCCTGAATCTATTGTAATTCTTTACATATTTCATGAAGTAGTTTTCTAAAATACTTACAGCAAGTCTATGGTTTTTTGGCTTTATCTACAAGAGAGCATACAGTAGGAGATTTGTGTTTTTTTTTATTAATATCTTGCACTTTACATGCTCTAAAAATTTTGCTGCGAAATAGAAGTAGTGATCTAATAAGAACGACCTTAACATTTTAGTAAAAACTGAGAATGGTGTAATAATTTTTATCGTGTGTGGAACACTATTGTAAACTTGTGTAGCACTGTTTGTAATGGAAGTTTTGAAGACTGATAACCTTATTGATGACACGCGATACGGCCAGTTTGAACATATTCCGGCGTATCGACAAGTGCTGGTATGAAGATGAAGAAAGCTAGAGCAGAGACGGCGGTGAGACGGCGTCAGCCAATAGCCCGCTGACAAGGACCGCAACAACGACAGGAGCGGCCTCTACAAGGGGTGAATATAAGCGCCCCTCCTGTCAGCCTCGGCCGCACAGTATTTACACAGTACTAGGGCCCGGCACAGTACTAGGACAGCAGTGACGTGAGACCCATGTCAGTTTCTTATATGAACGTTGTATACAGCTAAGAGCAACGGCCTTGCCTCAGTGGACACACCAGTTCCTGTCAGATCACCGCAGTTAACCGCTTTTGGGCGTGGCCGGCACTTGGGTGGGTGACCGTCCGGGCGGCCATGCGCTGTTGGCACTCAGCCTCATGATGCCAATTGAGGAGCTACTCGACCGAATAGTAGCGGCTCCGGTCACAGAAAACCATCATAACGACCGGGAGAGCGGTGTGATGACCACATGCCCCTCCTATCTGTATTCACATCTGAGGATGACACAGCGGTCGGATGGTCCAGATGGGCCACTTGTAGCCTGAAGACGGATTTCATGTGTACAGCAAAGGATTTCGATTGTTTGCATGCCGCCCATCGCTTGCGACACGTTTTTATAAGTACAAAGTTAAATATTGTCAATCTGCTCTATTGAAATAAAAAGTATTAATGTGATTTGCTTGAATTATTGCATAGCATTATGAGAACGCAGCATTCTTTAGGCACTCTATACGAGACGAGTGGGCAGGTCCCTGCAGAACAATGTTTTTATGTTGTATACTACTAGCAGAACAACATGGCAAGAATATGGACAAGGGAAGAAATGTACGTTTTAATAGAGCTAACGAAGTAGTATTATTCGCGTCAATTTGCGTTAACAAATTATGCGATTTTGGAGCCAGATACAGTATACGGCTGCCGTTGTAGAGCTCTGTGGTGGCCGATCTCTACTACGGGCATGTCCGGTGTGATAGACCAGTTCGTTTCTAAGCGTGCAATAACAACGATGGAAACGATGTCTGCTATGCTTCAGGATAAAAACACACATCCTGTGTGCGGACGGCTTTAATGATGTTGTTACGCTGCGGCAGGTTCCAGCTTACTCGGTCAACTCGTTGGCAGTGGGGGAACAGTTTACTAAAGACGCGTTTCTGCGCTCGGCTAGGAGACAAAAATAGAGCTCCAGCAGAGTCTCGCGCAAAAGGTAATGAAGGTGTATTCTGAGAACGGGAAAGGAAGAATGTAGCTGTGTGTGGGGTTGAATGGTTCATACTTTGAAAGCGATCATATTTGGCAAGTACACTAATTTGCAGCATCAGTTTAGTTTTCGTTATGTCATATCTTGCAACCCATAACTTACTGCGTAGCGTTTTTATACTGTGTAACACATTATTTAATCATTGTGATTCAGTTATGTTTTACTGCAACTTGTCACAAGGTGATGAAACACTTCAAGGTCGAAACAACCTTGCGCTAATTTGCCACGACAAATAAGCCTCTAGCCTTGATAGCGGCTACAGTTCGAAGATAAATACAGTCCGCGTAGTTATTGGGATGTGTCATAACTAGCTCAAGCCACTCACTGATTATTAGATCCAGTAAAGTCACCAAATTACGTGGCTGTAGTCTGATATATTCTATATGCGTTCCAAACTGTCTCGCACATTTTCTGTAGTACTGACGTCGGACGATTTAGCTGGAGAGTTGGGAAGTGTCTCGAACAGAGTATACAAGTTTTTCATGAAAAACGTCCTGCATCGAAACCAACATGGATTCCAGAAACAATGATCATCAGAAAGCAAGCTTTTTTTTTTCATATGTGGGTCGAGGATCTCTTGCTACACACGAAGCAGCATGTTATCCAGTATGGAGAGCCATCGACAGAAGTAGAAGTAACTTCACACGTGTGTTGTTCCCGTCAAGATTAATGACCTGGCAGGTAACTTCAGACATTTCGCAGATGACCCTGCTTGTGCCCTGCGGGGTACACTTTTTCTTATCGCACATTATCGATAGTTGCCTCTCGTTGCCAGCATCGCTAATGGTGCTGTGCAACGAACGGTGTTTACGCCACCAGAGGGGAGACCGCGTCTCGTTAACACAGAGCACAGAATTTCTATGCTCTGTCCAAGTGACGGGCGGTGTAAGAGCAGCGGTGGTTCGCGACTCTCTGTCACTTCCTGGCAGGTAGTGAGCTGCGAGGAAGGGTAACGACTTCGTGGCAGGCGGTACGCTTGGGCACCAGCTACGTTTAAAACTGTAGGCTCTGCTGGCCCAAAGAGCCTGTTATTGTTATTTGGCCAGTGAATATTGCCCAGTGACGGTTGGACATTAACTTGTGCTCGACGTTATGAGTTTCAGGGAGAATCCTGTATCAGCTGTGAGTCCGTTCCGATCATTGGTCGCAAGGGCTGCTTGTGGTTTGCAATCTGTTGGTTTCTGAACGACAGCTATATTGAGGAAGGATCCGCTTGTTAGCAGTCTCTGTGATTTGGGCCTGTCGTTGATACACACATTGATATTCAGAAATTATGGTGACATTTTTTCTTATCTTTAAGGCCATTACGTTTTTCAATAGCATAGCAGAGTCAGTGAATTAGATATATCTGGTTGATTATTAACTAATTTCCTGTGGTTTTTTTTGTAACTGATCTTGCGGTTTTAGTGAAACTTCTTGGTCAAGTCCGATCGTGTTGAGTGAGGATCCTATTCAGAATTGTAAAGGCTTATGTAATTTGAGTTACTTTTGTGAAGCGGTAGTTAAAATCTTATTAAAAGTATTTTGTTCTACGAGTGGTCCGTTAACCTCAAGGTGGTCCGTTCTGTATATGATTCCGCCTATTGATTGTGCGTTTTCATGGACACCAGTACTAGAGCCAGCATATTATAAGTAACGCCTCTACTGCAACAGATGGTCGTCTTACAACGAAAGAGCTAGTTAGTGCTGTGAAGCCAAATTTCTCGTTGATTCTGCTTCCATTAGCGTCTGACGATCACCTGCTACATACACAATTTTATACTGTTTCTAGTCATTCTAAAATTTAAGTGCCTATTCTGTAATAAGTTGTCAGCCTGAAGGGGTCTACGTGGTTTTGACTTTAGTTATTTAAAATGCCCTTGCTGGTCGTGTAATAGTAAATATATATGCTCCCGTATTTCGGTGGACTATCGATCAAGGATTAAATTTAACTCTGAATTAAATTATCAGTGCGAAATTTAATGTTAATTACACCAACAGGTTTTTTATATATGGTTCTCTTGTTGCTGTTTAGCTTTGTGTTCATTTGATCATTATGTTAAATTTTGCCAACAGTTGTTTTTCTTAAGCTGTAAAAATAAATATTGTTGTCAGTTGCTGTTTAATGTCGAGCTCATTTAGTCCCTCTTTTAGATTCTGCCAGCAGTTGCTTTTAGTGAGACACTGAAGTAAATTCTTTTGGCAACAGATGCTTTTCTTAAACTGCGATCACCTGTCCTGTTGGTGGTAATGCTTAATATCTGATGTCAACAACTGTTGCTATTAAAACTGCAGAGTGTTGATTTCACGGAACCGTAAAACTATACCTGGCAGCGCTTGGATTTTTTTGTAGTTTTTTTTTTGGTAAATTCGGTTGGCAAGGTTTACTCAGATATATGGTGCCAACAGTTGCTTTTCTTAAATTGTGATAATAAATCCTGCTGCCGGTGTTGCTTGATGCTGATGTCAACGAATTGCCGTGTTTGGGTTTTGGTTAAGTTCTGCTTTTGTAAAGTCACATAAATAAATTCTAGTGGAAAGTATTGTTCATATCTGATCTGGTGTCACAGAGTTTATTTTGACGTGAAATTCCTGCTTGTTTAAATTTTGATAAACTTAATGTGGTCGGGCAACTCACCACTCAACACCAGCCCCCAACAGTTTTCACTGCATTCTAAAATGAACATTGTATAAAAAAAAAAGGTCTCCAGATGAATTCTATCAGATCCTGATAAAATTTCAAAATGTTACCAAGAGTGGCAGTTAACTTGTAAACAGACAAAAATGTGGAATCACGCACTTCGTAAACTGGAAAAAAGGAGTAGCCTACCGTATGATTACAACGTCGGTACCAATATCAAAATTAGAATCAGTTAGCTCATACAATTACCTGGATGTAACAGTACGTAGGGACATGAAATGGAACGATCACATACCCTCAGTCGCAGGTAAGGCAGGTGACAGATTTTCGTTCACTACGAGCGCACTGCGAAAATACTGTCTACAAAAAATGACTGCTTACAAATTACATGCACCTCAAATCTGCTAATATTGTTTGTGAGACCCTACAGAACTGCAATAACGGAATACTGAACGTTGTTATACAAAGCAGGGTGGCACGAAGGGCTACAGATTTGTCTGATTCATGGGAGACCGCCATCGAAACTTTCAGAAACCTGAACTGGCAGACTCTTGAAGATAGACGCAAATTATCCTGCGAAAGCCAATACTGAATATCTAGATATGTCCTTTGGTTCCAAACGTATCGTGAAGACAGTAATTATGGCACCTACAGAGTTGTTTACTCAGAAACTCTTCCTCGCTCCATATGCGAATAGAACGGGAAGAAACTGTAAAATCTGCAACCACGCTAAGCACCCTGCGAAATGCGTTTCAAAGTTGTTCTTAAGAGAATCTACATAAGTGTGGATGTAGTGTTCGTAAAACCGGGAACGAATGTCTGCCGCCATATGAACCCGCCTGTTGTCACCTTGGACGAGGGGAGTGTCCAGAGCATCTTCGATAATGTGGAAATAAACATCCTGGTTCATGTTCACTGCAACATGAACGAGTGCGCCCAACTCATAGCACGAAAGTACCATGAACACATCACATAACCACCTCCGGCCTTAAAGTACGTCATCTGCATGCGGGTTAAACGCCTCACCGATCTGTCGGCGCACTCGACACATCGTATAATTTGAAAAGAGGCCTTACAAGATGCGTCCAGCATGCTCTTGCCCAGTTTCTGTGTTGTTTGGCCCACGGAAGACGTGCATCTTTGTGTTCCACTGCGAGCAGTAACGTTTAGCCTGCAAATGACCGTTGCACGCGGTTCCCTTCACAATGGTCACTTGGAAATTGGTTGAGATTCACCTGACAGCAGCAGCTCCTATAGGATTGAAACTGCTTGTCTCTATCAATGCGTGACATTGGTCATCGATCCCTGTCTGTTGGGATTTTTCTGCGGCTACTGTTCTTAGACCATTTCACATACCTGCGAGTGCTTCACCTTTCCTCGTAGACACGTTGGGCAGTTGGAGTTGATAAACTAAAACATAGATCAGCTTCGATCACAGTTTGGTCGTGGGCACATCTAAACGCTAAAATTCGTTTCTCTCATTACGAGTCTCCGCCGGCCTATCTAATTGTGCTGATTCCACACAAGCGACTGACATATACATACTACATTACAGCCAGGCCTTACATTATCACCTGGTAGCAATTCCACACCACTTTCAGCGCTCCAAAGGTGCTCTTGAATGGGATCACTAATATTATGCCCGGTGAGCTTAGTTCGTTTGCAACGCGAACGGTCCCCTCCCTTTTCTGTCAGTCTCGTATCTCGCCATCTCTTGCGGTTTGCGGGCAGTTTTGGTACATGACACCAAGACTTTGTTGTCAAGTTAATGAAATGTTGCTGATTCGAAGCATGCTACCTCAGAGTCGTAGGTCGGCAACTGTTCAGTAATGAGAAAATTTGATAATGCGTATTCGTTTGATAAACTTATTCGAACGTCTCTGAGGAGTTATCTACACGTGTCGTGGAGGTGCGTATTATTTGTAACAGACTCTTTCGTAATACAGTCTTATATAACGATATGTTACCGGCGTTTTTATATAATACTTTTACCTATGATTTTACGCATATGTGAAAAATGTACAAGTAAGGTTTTCGCTTTGAATCCAGCGTTCACGCCATGGATGATGACTGCTTCGAATGACGCTTAGTATGGTTCTGTGCAACTGTGGGTTTGTTATCAAGAGTTGTATAAACAATTCAGTTTGAAAAATAAAAATGTAACTTTTATGTTTTTCATCATAAGTGGCCCTGAGCACTATGGGACTTAACACCTCAGGTCATCAGTCCCCTAGAACTTACAACTACTTAAACCTAACTAACCTAAGGACATCACACACATCTATGCCCGAGGCAGGATTCGAACCTGCGACAGTAGCGGTCGCGCGGTTCCAGACTGAAGCACCTAGAACCGCTCGGCCACCAGCGGCCTGCTTCTTCATCATATTTTATTTCTTTAGACAGAATGTGGATAATAAGCAAAAAAGGTATGTTTTAGATTTTAGCATCGACTTCCTCTATGGAATGTAGTAATTTTGGTACTGTACCATGCAATAAAAATGCAGAGTTATATATTGGAGGCGCGTAATGTCACTTCCTAGCTATGTATGTTTCATTTGAACGTTGCTATATTTTGTAAAACAAAATTGTTGACAATTCCTGTAATGTAAAATTCATATTTTCATTTCGATTCTATGTGATGGTGTAAAATAAAATTATTAACATTTTCGGTAGTGTAAAATTGACATTTTTCTGCTTTGTAAAATTGTTATCAAATAAAGACAATGGGTGCTGCAGCACCATAGAAAACTAACAAGTGGCCAAATGCCTACGCACATATGTGTGAGGGCGACAGCTACCAAGGTGTTGAGTTGACTACTGAAAGTAATTTTGTCAACTGGGTTGTGTCATTCAAGTGCAACGGTAGACACATAACTTAGATCATCAGTGAGAGCACTCGTTGCCCACAGTTTGACTTTCTGTACAGAAACTATTCGTGCCTTTTGGCACCATACTGTATGACTAGTTACGGTTAATAAAAACGTGTGTCTACAAGCTTGTGGTATGGCCGTGTCAGCCCGAAATCGGTAACCACTGCAGCAAAAATTGAGTACTCATGCAACTGTGACGGGGAATATAAAAAAATAAAAATTATCGGATTTTCTAACTAATGGAAATGCTGGTCTCTGTTGTCACCCAGAGTTTGTAAGCTGATGTGCCACAGAAAGCAAACACGAATCCTTCGTAGCATAAATGTCAGCTGCTGAGAAAAACTCAATCAGTAAGCAGTCAATCAGGTACAGTCACAAGCAGTGGTAGAGAACTCAACCCCTCGATAATAACCGGGAAAATGGCCAATAACGCGCGGCATTCTCCGAGGGAGGGTTAGAGGGCCGTTACTGTTGATGATAGAAGTGACGCTGGAAATTTCGTGAGGCTGTGTACAAATGACGCTATTATACACTATCTGATAAAAATATCTCGGCACTCCCCTAATGCGAACTGACCTCTAGATATCACGAGAGGCCGACTCGCCAGTATACGAGTAAATTGAGACGATTGTTGTGTTGTCAGTAGAGGAGCAATAAGAGCAGAGTGGGTAGGTCAGAATAGCTCAGTCGCTTCGAATGTGGATCAGTCATTGGATGTCACTTCAGTAACAAACCCATCAGGAACATTTCAGCCCTTCTAAACCTGCTCAAGTCGACTGTCGGTGATATGACAATGAAGTTGAAACGCGGAGCAACAACCATTGTTAAATAAACGCCAGGAAGACCTTATGTACTGTAGAATAGGGACCGTCGAGCATTACAAAGGGAGAGAGTAAAAAATCGTGGGACATCAGTGAAAGTAATCACTCGTGACTTCCAGAGTGTTACCTGCTGTTCAGTTGTAACAATAACTACGTTACAACGACAGTTACAACAACAACAAAAGATGGCGGTGCTATGGTTGGTCAGCTCCTTATAAGACACACATTTCTTTAGCCAGTGGTAAGCAGCGCTTGAAGTGCTGTGAAGATCGATGCCACTGTGCTGTGGATGGCAGGAAACAAGTGATTTCGACTGAAGAATAACGGTACACTTTGTACATCCGACAGAAGGAACTGGGTGGTAGGGTTCCTGCACTCAACTTAGGATCCACTTAGCAACTAATAAATGCACGAAACCCTCCGTTGCCAAATTTACCTTTACTGTAATTTCAATTAACGTGGAAGCCATAAAAACACCAAACATGGAGGCAAAATGTACGCATCTAAAGGCCAGTTAAAAAAGGAATAAAATCACTTAAATTGGTTTCCACAAGAGGAGAATACAAAGTCCCAATCCGGACCTCGCTAACACTTACACTTTACTGACATTAAATATAACAAGATAAATAATCATACAGGTGACGAGAACAAATGAATAACACTATCGATCTTTACAGATGAGAATACGAGTATATCCACGAAGGTTCGCGCCCTGGCAAGGGAGATAGTTAAGTTCAACATATAAGGTGATTACAGTAAGCCCTAACTCCACTCGGCAAACGTAGTAACGATATAAGCGAGACACATGTACTGAAGGAGGATAGCCGGATGTGCCGTAGTAAAAAGGGCCACCACAACCCCGTCAGGACGCGACCCCCGTGAACACGTCAGTTTCAGCTACCTGCAACATACACAGTCATTTGTAGCTTCTTAAAAAACAATTAACATGAGAAGGCACAACGCGTAACTCACTAATAAAATATAAACGACTACTTCATAGAACTAGCTCCTCTTTAGAAAAAGCAAACAGCAGAATATTAATAAGACGTAAAATACTTGTAACCTATAACAAACTAAGGTACCACGTAATAGAATATCGTCTTGAGCTCATAGAATACTCAGTTTGACTTGCCTGTTTATAGGTCTTACAACTCAACAGTGTCAGCTTAAGCAAAGCCGCGAATACAAAACTCGAAATACGACAGGAATAATGATTCAAGTCACTGACAGTGTTAGGCTGCCACACAGAGAAGACAATAGCAATTTGCAGCGGCACACAACCGACCTTACATCTACAATTTAATATAATCAGAATAAACAATTTTGTGTATCATAATTACTTACAGTACCACGACAACCTCCGAATAACACTTATTACCCAAGGTAGGTGATGGTATCGAAAGCCACCTTTAGTAACACAGAGTTCGAGTGTATTCACTTACTGGAAGGGTTCCAACTTTACATTCCTTTCCACATAGCTCTCTGTTTACACACTTCTATAACGTCTGCAACTAAAGAAGGGCATACAAATGCACATATAACTGACACAAATTTAAGCAGACTAAAACAGTACCTTAGTATGGCGCAAATGGCTTCATTTGCTTTACACGTGGGTTCACCATTCAGTAATGCCGAAACGCGTGAGAGCAAGACGTCGCCGCGGTATCAGCTATTTACTTCACATAATTTCCTGCACAGACACAAGGCAGACGAAGCGTTTTCACATGCATCAGCGGCAAGCATCACACATTTCCTCCGTCACGCCGTAGACACATCTCAATTTCAATGGCCAGTAACAAGAACCTATACATGCCCTCGCAGCAGAAAAGCTATAAAACACGATAGTGCACGCCGCGATACCAAACCCGAGGTCCCGTCAAGCCACTGCCGGTATCTCTCGCTGACCCTGCCCACAGCGTACAGGCGTCGTATCACAGGCCTCACGGTAAACGTCAACAAGCCACCTCCGACCCTGCGAATCCACTCCGCTGTCTCCTTTCTCTCCCGTTAACCACCCGACCACCGGCCTGAATCGCGGAAGGTGACCCTATAATCGATGGCAGCGATGCCATTCTAAGTGCGAGATCACTGGCGCCAGCCGCCCCACGGCTCACTGGGTTTTGCGAATGCCTCGAGTACGTTATTTTCCGTCACCTGTAGTACCAATAGTGAAGTACGGAGGAGATGGTGTTACAATATGCCGCTGTTGTGGTCCCATTATTGCGCTTAAGAATTCGCTAAATGTGGAAAGATACAAACACACTTCACAGCATTATGTACTGCGTACAGCAGAGGAACACCTCGGAGACAACGACTGTTTGTATGAGCTTCATAATGCACCATGTCACACATAAAGCAGCATCGACTCTATCCAGAGTCCTGATCTGAACCCAAAGGAACCCATTTGGCATGAGTTAGAATGTCAGCTTCGCTCCAGACCCTAGCGTCCAACATCACAACCGTCTTTGTTTGAAGCTCTTGAGCAAGAATTGGCTGCCGTTTCTCCACTGACTTTCGGATACGTCACTGAAACTGCCCACAGCCGAGTTCAAGGTAAATGGAGGACATGGCTAGTAACAGCTGTATGGAGACTTTTGATCACTTGGTGCATACACAGAAGGCGCAGTGCCATGAAATTCGAGTGAAATGCAGGAAGACCAGCAGAGCATCGAAACTTGGTTTGGATGGTGACAGTTGACTCTCAATATAAACAAATGGACCATGTTGCGCCTAAATAGGCGGAAAGAATATACGAGGGCAGTTCAATAAGTAATGCAACACATTTTTTTTTCTGAAACAGGGGTTGCTTTATTCAGCATTGAAATACACCAGGTTACTCCCCAATCTTTTAGCTACATAACACTATTTTTCAACGTAATCTCCTTTCAATGCTACGGCCTTACGCCACCTTGAAATGAGGGCCTGTATGCCTGCACGGTACCAATCCACTGGCCGATGTCGGAGCCAACATTGCACTGCATCAATAACTTCTTCATCATCCGCGTAGTGCCTCCCACGGATTGCGTCCTTCATTGGGCCAAACATATGGAAAGCCGACGGTGCGAGATCGGGGCTGTAGGGTGCATGAGGAAGAACAGTCCACTGAAGTTTTGTGAGCTCCTCTCGGGTGCGAAGACTTGTGTGAGGTCTTGCGTTGTCATGAAGAAGGAGAAGTTCGTTCAGATTTTTGTGCCTAGGAACACGCTGAAGTCGTTTCTTCAATTTCTGAAGAGTAGCACAATACACTTCAGAGTTGATCGTTTGACCATGGGGAAGGACATCGAACAGAATAACCCCTTCAGCGTCCCAGAAGACTGTAACCATGACTTTACCGGCTGAGGGTATGGCTTTAAACTTTTCCTTGGTAGGGGAGTGGGTGTGGCGCCACTCCATTGATTGCCGTTTTGTTTCAGGTTCGAAGTGATGAACCCATGTTTCATCGCCTGTAACAATCTTTGACAAGAAATTGTCACCCTCAGCCACATGACGAGCAAGCAATTCCACACAGATGGTTCTCCTTTGCTCTTTATGGTGTTCTGTTAGACAACGAGGGACCCAGCGGGGACAAACCTTTGAATATCCCAACTGGTGAACAATTGTGACAGCATTACCAACAGAGATGTCAAGTTGAGCACTGAGTTGTTTGATGGTGATCCGTCGATCATCTCGAACGAGTGTGTTCGCACGCTCCGCCATTGCAGGAGTCACAGCTGTGCACGGCCGGCCCGCACGCGGGAGATCAGACAGTCTTGCTTGACCTTGCGGCAATGATGACACACGCTTTGCCCAACGACTCACCGTGCTTTTGTCCACTGCCAGCTCACCGTAGACATTCTGCAAGCGCCTATGAATATCTGAGATGCCCTGGTTTTCCGCCAAAAGAAACTCGATCACTGCCCGTTGTTTGCAACGCACATCCGTTACAGACGCCATTTTAACAGCTCCGTACAGCGCTGCCACCTGTCGGAAGTCAATGAAACTATACGAGACGAAGCGAGAATGTTTGAAAATATTCCACAAGAAATTTCCGGTTTTTTCAACCAAAATTGGCAGGGGAAAAAAAGTGTTGCATTACTTATTGAACTGCCCTCGTAGTTGATCGCTGCAAAAACACACAGCTCTTAGGTACGTGCATGCAGCCGGAACAAGCTTAATCTGTAATTTATAACAAGTTATTTCTAATGCAGATTCCAGACTGCGTGAATCCGAAGAAAATATAATTCATTCAAAAAAGAGTAGCATACAAAACCTTCGTGCGACCAGTTCTCAAGTACTTCTTCTCATTCTGGGTAGATTAGTAGAGGAGATAAGGAAGATCGAATGAGTATATGAGAACTTAACAGCTCTTTTCTGAAATATCGCTGAGGAAGAGAACTGCAACCAGCCAAACTGTCTAAGTAAGTAACTTATTTCACCGTAACCAATTTCGGGCATAGGCCTTTCGTGAGACAGCAGTGAGGATTTCTCATGCAATTTTCGTATGTTTTTCACAGTAGTTTTTTCCACGAAAATATTGCGAAAAAAACACGGAAAGGGAAAAATGATATACTCTTCCACACGGCGAGAAGGCGATTGTGAAGTATAAAAGTAGATAACAGTATCACTCGAGTAGGGGCTGCAAGTACCTCGCTACATCGATAAACGAACTGTGAATTCCAGAAAAAAACATGTCTGTGTCCTTTTAATACTAGTCTTTCAAGTGCTTTCATGGTTTTCTCTATCTCTTCATATCTTGCATTGATATTCTCATGCGTGTGTGTTCTGTATCTACTATAGTCGATATTTGCGATAGTCAGTTCTTCTTCGTTAGGTTTCACAGCCGCTACGAACTTGTTAAGGGTTAAAAACCGTGGTACCGCTGGACACTAAAGATTAAAATTTATTGACATATCACATTTGGTAGTTTTGCCCTGAGACATAATTTTCAAGCACGTGTCGTCGATTTGTGTTACTGCAGCAAAAGAAAGACAGTGAGACTGTTGACTGGGTGTGTTCTGTATGGAACAGACATTTTTCGACTGATCCCACTTCTCGTGTTTGCAGCTGAAAAAATAATATTATTGCGAAATGAATGCCTTCTGAATGAACTAGTCTTCCCGTCAAATACAGCCAGTCATCGGTATATGGAGCGAGCAGTCAATCTGAGTTTCATAGGCGTGACGCAGTGTTTCATTTTTGAAGATATATGAACAACAACTGAATGCAACACGACACCATTCAGTACGTTAAAAGGTTGTAGAAATACATTCATATACACTGAAGAGCCAAAGAAACTGGTACACCTGCCAAATATCGTGTAAGGCCCCCGCGAGCATGCAGAAGTGTCGCGACACGACGTGGAACGGACTCGGCTAATGTCTGAAATAGTGCTGGAGGGAACTGACAACATCAGTCCTGCCGGGTTGTCAATAAATCCCTTACGAGTACGAGGGGGTGGAGATGTTGCAAGGCATTCCAGATATACTCAATAGCGTTCACGTCTGGGGAGTATGGTGGCCAGTGTAAGCGTCTGAGCTCTGAAGAGGGTTCCTGGAGCCACTCTGTAGCAATTCTGGACGTGTGATGTGTAGCATTCTTCTTCTTCTTCGGTTATCAACCCACAGGTTGGTTGGCAGCAGCACGCCATTCCGTTCTTTTGTCAACTTTCTTCTTCATATCTGCATAGGTCTGGCACCCGATGTCATTTATTACTTGTTGAATGTAGCTTAATCTAGGTCGTCCTCGGCGAGTTCTTCCTTCAATGATTCCTTCTAATATTCTCTTAATGAAATTGTTATGCCGTAAAATGTGACCTATGAAGGTTATTCTTCTTTTCTGTATATTTCGCCAAAGAGATCTGTTTTCTTTCACTCTTCTGAGGACATCTTCGTTTGTAGCCTTGTCCTGCTGATATTCCCCAAGTCCGTCGGAATGCAGAATGGACATGAATGGATGCAGGCGATGAGAAAGGATGCTTACGTACGTGTCACCCGTCAGAGTCGTATCTAGACGTATCAGGAGTATCATATCACTCCAACTGCACATGGACCATATCATTACAGAGCCTCCACCAGCTTGAACAGTAGCCTGCCGACATGCAAGGTCCATGGATTCATGAGGTTGTCTCCAAACCCGTACACGTTCATCCGCTCGATATAATTTGAAACGAGACTCGTCCAACGAGGCAACATGTTTCCAGTTACCAACAGTCCAATATCGGTGTTGACGGGCCCCGGCGAAGCGTAAAAGTGTGTGTCGTCATCAGGGGTACACGAGTGGGCCTTCGTCTCCGAGAACCCATATCGATGATGTTTCGTTGAATGTTTCGCACGCTGACACTTGTTGATGAACCAGCATTAAAATCTGCAGCAGCCGGCCGCGGTGGCCGAGCGGTTCTAGGCGCTTCAGTCCAGAACTGCGCTGCTGGCGCGGTCGCAGGTTCGAATCCTGCCTCCGCCATGGATGTGTGTGATGTCCTTAGGTTAGATAGGTTTAAGTAGTTCTAAGTCTAGGGGACTGATGACCTCAGATGTTAAGTCCCATACTGCTTAGAGCCATTTGAACCAAAATCTGCAGCATTTTGCGGAAGCGTTGCACTTCTGTCACGTTGAACGATTCTCTTCAGTCGTCATCGGTCTCGTTCTTGCAGCATCTTTTTCTGTTGGAGATTTGATGTTTTATCGGATTCCTAATATTAACGGTCCACTCGTGAAATAGTCCTACGGGAAAATCCCACTTCATCGCTGCCTCGGAAATGCTGTGACCCATCGCTCGTGAGCCAACTATAACATCACGTTCAAACTCACTTAAATCTTGAAAACCTGCCATTGTAGCAGCAGTAACTGATGTATCAACTGCACCAGACGCTTGTTGTCTTATGTAGGCGATGGCGACCGCTGTGCCGAATTCTTCCTGTTTACATATCTTCGTATTTGACTACGCACGCCTATACCATTTTCTTCGGCGCTTCAGTGTATAATCACTGCTGATAATAAGGCAGCCACACAACCTTTGTAAGAGGCCACTGATACGGCATTGAACTGCTTCACCCACGTTCTTGTGAGATATTTTTGAGTATCATCACTCGCTTCGGGATGTTTGAAAGCTTTAAAACATATCATTACTGTATATCAAATTATTCTGTCTCTAGAATCATCAAAGCGCACAGTTTTTAACCGAGAAGTAAAATTATTGTGTACAACACTAATTCTTTTTTACGTAACTGTATTTCCGGTGAAACTATGCCGCAAGTGGCAGGCACTACTCGGCACACATTCGTTTTACAAGCCAACTTCCAGGTTTATGAGCCGTGTTTATGTCGGCAGCGCCAGATACCACTCCGCTATTTCTCACTCGAGCCCTAATAAAGACCGTAATTTCTTTTTACGTACTCCAGACTGTAAATTTTTGTTGCGAGCGCGCTGTCTTGTCACTGACGATTTCGTGTTACGGTTATACCAGATGGTTAGAAAATTACATCGGTCGTCCTGTTGACATGGACATGTAGAAATACTTCCGCGTGTAGCATGGTACCCAAATAGAGGAAATCAGCGAGAGCGTCATATAACATTCGATTTGGCAAAAGTTCGTAAAGTTTCTCAGTAAGTTTAATAAACGCAAGAGAAACACATAGCAGAGATTATAGTCTTCAATAATATATTCTCCTTCACTGTTTACAACAGCCCGCCAACGCCGAGGTACCTTTCTGATTCCGCGACTGTAGAAATCAATTGCTTTTGAGGCGAAGTACTCGTCGAGCCGCGTTCAGAGCACATTTTCATCCAGAAAGAAAGTTCCTTGAAGGTTGTTCAGTAGAGAGTGGAAAGATGAAACTGTAAGGGCGAAAGATCAGGTGAATAAGGTGGGAGCGGAATGACTTCCCAACCCGACTCCTATGCAGTGCTCTTTGACAGTCTAGCAGAATGCGGGCTGGCATTATCGTGGAGTGCATCACTTCACGTAGTCTTCCTGGTCGTTATTCTGGGATTTTGTCTACAAGACGTCGCAGTTGTCGACAATAAATGTCAGCAGCGATGGTAACACCTGGGGGAAGCAATCAGTATTACACCACACCGCCGCTGTTCCACCAGATGCATATATTACACTACTGGCCATTAAAATTGCTACACCCACAAGAAATGCAGATGATAAACGGGTATTCATTGGACGAATATATTATACTAGAACTGACATGTAATTACATTTTCACGCAATTTGGGTGCATAGATACTGAGAAATCAGTACCATGAACAACCACATCTGGCCGTAATAACGGCCTTGATGCACCTGGGCATTGAGTCAAACAGAGCTTGGATGGCGTGTACATTTACAGCTGGCTATGCAGCTTCAACACCATACCGCAGTTCATCAAGAGTAGTGACTGGCGTATTGTGACGAGCCAGTTGCTCGGCCACCATTGACCAGACGTTTTCAATTGGTGAGAGAGCTGAAGAATGTGCTGGCCAGGGCAGAAGTCGAACATTTTCTGTGTCCAGAAAGGCCCGTACAGGACCTGTAACATCGGGTCGTGCATTATCCAGCTGAAATGTAGGGTTTCGCAGGGATCGAATGAAGGGTAGAGCCACGGGTCGTAACACATCTGTAATGTAACGTCCACCGTTCCAAGTGCCGTCAATGCGAACAAGAGGTGACCGAGACGTGTAACCAATGGTACCCCATACCATCACGCCGGGTGATACGCCAGTATGGCGATGACGAATACACGCTTCCAATGTGCGTTCACCACGATGTCGCCAAACACGGATGCGACCATCATGATGCTGTAAACAGAACCTGGATTCATCCGAAAAAATGACGTTTTGCCATTCGCACACCCAGGTTCGTCGTTGAGTACACCATCGAAGGGGCTCCTGTCTGTGATGCAGCGTCAAGGGTAACCGCAGGCACGGTCTCCGAGCTGATAGTCCATGCTGCTGCAAACGTCGTCGAACTGTTCGTGCAGATGGTTGTTGTCTTGCAAACGTCCCCATCTGCTGACTCAGGGATCGAGACGTTGCTGCACGATCCGTTACAGCCATGTGGATAAGATGCGTGTCATCTCGACTGCTAGTGATACGCCGCTGTTGGTATCCATCATGGTGTTCCGTATTACCCTCCTGAATCCACCGATTACATATTCAGCTAACAGTCATTGGATCTCGACCAACGCGAATAGCAATGTCGCGATACGATAAACCGTAATCGTGATAGGCTACAATCCGACCTTTATCAAAGTCGGAAACGTGATGGTACGAAGTTCTCCTCCTTACAAGAGGCATCACAACAACGTTTCACCAGGCAACGCCGGTCAACTGCTGTTTGTGTATGAGAAATCGGTTGGAAACGTTCCTCATGTCAGGACGTTTTAGGGGTCGCCACCGGCGCCAACCTTGTGTGAATGCTCTGAAAAGCTAATCAGTTGCATATCACAGCATCTTCTTACTGTCGGTTAAATTTTGCGTCTGGAAACGTCATCTTCGAGGTGTAGCAGTTTTAACGGCCTGTAGTGTATTTTTTGTGGATGCGCGGTTCTCTGTACGGAGAGCTGATGCTTTGTTTCGGCTCAAACATTCCCTTATTTTCCTTGTATTAGTATGAAGACACCACTTCTCATCACCAGTAACGATACAGGACAGGAGTAGTCGGTGTTGTTCACGAGCAAACTGATGATGAGCAAACAGAGATGCTCTCCCCGATTTTTTGTGAATTTGGCTTAGAGGAAGCCGTACCCATACACTCGATTGTCGAACCTTCACCATGGCATGCAGAGGTTGCACTATGGTGAATTGATCACAGTTCATCACATTTGGCCGTTCTCGAGTACAATGACGTATATCATTGTGGATTAATGCGGTTAAACGATCTTCATCAAACCCTGAGGGTCTTCCTGAACGTGGTGAGTCACTAATGTCGAAACGATCCTCCTTAAAACTAGAAAACCATTGTCTTGCTGTGCTCTGTCTAGTGACATTGTCCCCACACACGGTGCAAATGTTTGTGGCTGCCTTCGCTGCTGTCACCCATCCACTGAACACAAACAGAAGAATATTTGGGAAATGTTCCGAACTCTCCAATTGGGACTCTTTTTCCTAGCGTCCGTAGCTGCACTCGGTACCTCCAGATGACAAAATGACAATACGTAAACTCAAATAGCGACAGTGAACTACAAATCACATATGACGATCGATAAATACACCCATAACAGCCGGTATATAAACACGCAAAACAAAACCGCTACGCCGGCCGGAGTGGACGAGCGGTTCTAGGCGCTACAGTCTGGAACCGCGCGACCGCTACGTCGCAGGTTCGAATCCTGCCTCGGGCATGCATGTGTGTGATGTCCTTATGTTAGTTAGATTTAAGTAGTTCTAAGTTCTAGGGGACTGATGACCTCAGAAGTTAAGTCCCATAGTGCTCAGAGCCATTTGAACCAAAACCGCTACGAATTTATGCACCAACATAGAAATTCGCTTTCACAGACAACAATGACTTCCTTAATTCTTGTTTCTGGGCTGAAGATTTTCGGTAAAGTTATCGATCACTCTTCCAGTAATTTATTCTAACATATCTCCACTACCGTGGAATTACTCACGTAGCAGATATTTTGTAGCTTAGCTACTTTCAGGTTTCCTTACGGCAACTCAACATAGTTGCCTCTGCATGGCGCCGACTTGCTTCTGATCGTAAACCTTCATTCATACGACCAGTAAAGAACAATGGCACGCTTGCACATTCTCTTAAGTAAGTTAGAATGTTACGGTGTCACCGGCAGTGCTGCGAAATGGCTTGAATCTTATCTAACTAACAGGAAACAAAGGGTGTCGTTGCGAAATATCTGTGCAGCAAGCAGTCAGTCTTCATCTGATTGGGAATTAATTACATGTGGTGTTTCTCAAGGTTTCATCCAGGGCCTATCGCCTTTTCTTTGTACATTAATGACCTCTCGTCTGTTTCATTGCCAGTTGCAATATTCGTTTTGTTTGCAGATGATACAAACATTGCAATAAGTAGGAAGTCAAGTACAGATTTAGAAATAGCTGTTAATCAAATTTTCACTGACATTAATAAATGGTTTAAAGCTAATTCACTGCCATTAAACTTTGAAAAGACCAACCATATGCAGTTCATAACCTATAAGAGATTTCCTTCCAGCATCTGTATCACGTATGAAGACATATGGATCGAAGAGGTTGACAGTGTTAAATTTCTGGGATTACAACTCGATAATAAATTCATTTGGGAAGGGCATACCACAGAATTGCTTAAGCGCCTAAACGAGTCTGTATTTTCAATGAGAATTCTGTCAGATGTATCAGATACAGATATAAAAAACTTGCGTACTTTGCTTACTTTCATTCTATTTTGTCATTCGGGATCATATTCTGGGGTGACTCATCAAACTGTGCAAAAGATTTTAGCATGCAAAAGCGTGTAATTAGGACCATTTGTGGTGTAAATTCAAGAACATCATGCACAAAACCTATTCAAGGAACTTTGTATTCTAACCACTGCTTCTCAGTATATTTATTCTTTAATGAAGTTTGTTGCAAGTAATATATCTCTATTTGCAAGCAATAGCTCAATACATAGTATCAATACTAGGAATAAGAATAATGTACATAAAGACCTAAGATCACTTACTTTGGTCCAAAAGGGGGCCCAATATTCAGGAACATACATTTTCAATAAACTGCCAGCAACTATTAAAAACTTGGTTTCAGGTAAAGCACTGTTTAAACAGATTTTGAAAGACTTTTTGATAGGCATCTCCTTCTACTCTATATTTAAATATCTTAACAGAGACTGTTAGGGCATCTTAAGTAAAAATCTCTGTTAGATTTCAGGTTTGACAGCATTTTGTCACAACAATCAAGATAAGGTATTTTGTGTATAATAAATTTATGAATAGTGCATAACAATGTTTCATTCTGACAGCGTATTAATTCTGTAAATATTTGCTGTTCCAGTTTACTGTATTTTATTCATCTAGTTTGACAATCTCCTGACAAATAATCATGGTAGTAAGTATTATATTCAAATTTTTTATGTTTTTTTTGTTATACTTTCTGACTTGGTCCACACCCACGAGAATCATCTCATATTTTGAGTCTATCGAACGAAAATTAAATCTAGTTTAATCTAATAAGATAGGCATAAACAAGTTTGCAGATGGAAATGGACTTATAGACTAATGTTCTTCTGTGTTTCTTGAACTGGTCCCAAAACCTAGTACTGTGGCAATAAATTTCATAAAATGGTAACCTGCTAGATACCAAAACAGAGAGATTCCATAGTAATGCTGAAAACTGTAACACCCTCCTCAATGGCTTCACTTAACACAAGTTAAAACTCCACCGAGAAGACAACTGTCCCGTTAATAAAAAGCTGCAGATACACTGATGAGCCAACAGATTATGACCAACTGCCCAACTGCCCCCTTTGGAACGCAGTATAGCAGCGCCGCTGTGTGGAATGGATTCGATAAGTCACTCAGTGGTTTCCGGAGGTATACGCACCAGGTGTCTACGTTCAGGTCACGCAATTCCCGAAAGATACGGGCTGGTGGTTTGTAATCGCGGTGCTGAAGCCGGATTGTGTCCTAGAGGTGTTCCATCGGGTTCTGATCAGTCGAATTTGGCAGCTTAGACATCAAAGTGAGTTCAGTATCAGCAAACCACTATAGCACGGTTCGGGCCTTGTAAGACGAACAGTTATCATGCTGGAATATGACTTCGCCCTCGAGGAAGGCATCAAGCATGAAGAGGTCGAGGTAATACACAATAATGTCCACGTGGTCCACAGTTGTCATACTGTCTGCGATTACTTTCATAGATACAATAGAAGGCTAGGGCAAAAACCCACATTGCATACTGACCCCACAGGACTGTGTGCATGGCGCGGTAGATACACCGAAACGCCGTTCGCCTGATTGACAGCGTATCAGGACACGACCGTCAATCTGATGTAACAAGTAACGTGATCCAAATGACCACATGACTCTTTGCTATTGATTTACGGTCCAGTCTCGATGATCATGCGCCCGCTACAGCTGGCCTTGTCGATGTAGCACCATACGAGGGGTAGTCAAATCAAAGCGAGACAGATGTGGAAAAAATGTAAGTATACTGTTCATAATTTCAAAAATAATCGCCACGACTGTTAATAAGAGTACATTTAGCCTTGTGTGAAACAAGACGGTCAATGCTTTCCTGGAAAAATGTTTGAGGTTGCCTACGGAACCATGACTGTGCCCGGGAGTGCACCTCTTTGTCCGAAGCAAATCGACGGCCACGAACGTCTTTCTTCAGGGCTCCAGAAATATGGAAATCGTATGGGGAGGGATTAGGACTGTATGGAGCTTGTCTAAGGGCTTCTCACCAAACTGTTGTAGCATAGTCGAAACAATCTGGGCAAAATGTTGGCCCACCCCCAACTTGTCAAGGTTGTTTCGATTTCCACGAAGACAGGCATTAGTGGCCATCGATTTGCTTTGGACGAAGAGATGTACGCCTAGGTATAAATGGTTTCTTAGATAACCGCAAATATTTTTCCATGAAGGCATTGAGTGTCCTGTCTTGCAGATGGGTAAATAAGTGTATGCCGAAACACTGGTTCACTTCCTCGGCTTGGTATATAGGATCAGCTTTGACTACACCAAGAGCACGTTGGTCTTCCCATGGGACAGATAGACTGTGTCTGTTAATATCTGGACATGCCTGCGTTTAGTATTTCTCACTGCTTGACTAACTATGCTCCGCTTCTGCTTGTAGCTATGTGGTTTTCAGATGTAGGGCGTAGTTTTTATGCCCGGTTGACAGTGTCTGTAAGATTCATGTGCTGTTTTAACTCTGTAGTTAGCGAAGGTTTGGGTTTCCTTCTTACTTTTCCGGCCTTTAGGCGGAGCACATTTGTCATATTTTGAGTAAGTTTGTTAGTAAATCCACACACACTCTCGTTTATGTCCGAGAAAGGAATGGAAGTTGTCTCCCAAACCACATCTTGCTCCTCAGCAGCAAGTTATTATACATAAATGCGTTTAAAGTCTCTGAGCGTAGTTAGTTATAATTTCTTTTCCGGACTTTCTAGTGAATGTGTTATATCAGATGCCCGCAACGCCACCAGGTGTTGGGCAGTGGTCATAATATTTTGGCTCGTCATTGCGTTGCAGTTAGCTTTGGTTAATTAATACCAGTTAAAGACAAAATGGTTCAAATGGCTCTGAGCACTATGGGACTTAACATCTATGGTCATCAGTCCCCTAGAACTTAGAACTACTTAAACCTAACGAACCTAAGGACAGCACAAAACACCCAGTCATCACGAGGCAGAGAAAATCCCTGACCCCCCGGGAATCGATCCCGGGAGCCCGGGCGCGGGAAGCGAGAACGCTACCGCACGACCACGAGCTGCGGACAGTTAAAGACAAATTCCGTTCATAAATTAATCTTTAATGGTAGGTGTCTATATGTTTGGGGTCAATGTTCGAACTACGCGAAAGACTGTAGTACATTCCATTAACATTTCTGGAAGATAAGCAAATTGAAGACTTTGTAGACAGTGTCTGTGGTACTAAACACTAGCGATGTATTATCAAAAACACATGTGTTTCGTTGGCGCTGAGTATTCAGAGAAGGACGAAATGAAAAACTACCAAGACAACCATATCTTACACTAGAGACAATGGAACGAATGAGGTAGCTAAGACAATGGAAACATCCTGGAGTAGTATTCGGGAGGAAAACAGTCCAAGCAGCCACCCAGGCATCTAGATTTAGACTTTCCGTTATTTCCTTAAGTCGCTTAGAATTTAATGACCTAGTTGTCAACGGGATGTGAAGCCTATGCCTTCATTTCTTCTTTGGCATCTAGCTAATGTCAGAGGGTTGAGGTATATAGACCCAAACACACAACAAATTTTGTGCTGTTGTTCTTGTGTGTTCATGTATTATTTATGTATTTCGAGTACTAGTAACCAGTGGAAAAACGCTCCTGTTGGAGCGCATGAAGACGAATATGTTTATTTTTAAAAGACTCTGCCAGAAAAGTGGGAAAACAGCTGCCACAATACTCATTCCGCCTCCCTCAGCAAAATTTTTGACACACGAACGTATTCGCGGCCTTTTAACACAGAACATTTTCAGTTCTTGTACCCAGTCTCTCACTGTAGTGAAGCCTTCATACTCAGTATTTTTCTCTCGCTGCCACTGTTTATACATATCTCTCTCCCACTGTCTCTTTTTTTCTCCCATTGGCACTTTGGCACTTTTTCCTGACTGTCTCTCCTATTGTCACTGTCTTCATTCCTTTCTCTCGGTCTTCCTTACCACTGTCTCCTTCTCTACCACTTTCACTGTCCCTCCTTCCCACTACCACTGTCTTCTCCCATTGTTTTCCTCTCCAATTCCAACCCTTTTCGCTTACAGTCTGCTGTCTTTCTCTTCAGCCACCATTGTCTACTCTCCAAACACTTCCTTGGAGAGGGTTTTCTCCGGATTTCGACCCCTTGACTGGGAAATTTTAGCATGCGGATATAGGACGATGGAAGAAAATAGACAAAGTCGAACCCCCCCCCCCCAAACCAGTGACTGGGGGACATGTAGGCTCCTCTCCTTCGATGATTTCACTTATCCTCGTACTTCTTTCTCTCACACTGATGCCGTCTTCTCTCTCTCCACTAATTAGAATATATCCCACTGTTACTGTCTCCTCTCTCACATATAATGTCTCCTTTTGTCTTTCTTTCCCACTACCATTGTCTCTACCAGACCTCGACATATGAAAAATTCTTGCGGGAGAGAGGGGGGGAGGGGGGGAGGGAGGAATCCAATTTATTTTTGTCTCCTGTGCCCATGTGTTCATAATTTTGATCCAGAAAGGCCCCTCCCCTTCCCATTCCGGGGTGGTCCAGACCCCCCAAGCTTATGTATGGTGCCGGCCGCTGTGGCCGAGCAGTTCTAGGCGCTTCAGTCCGCAAGCACGCGGTTGCTACGGTCGCAGGTTCGAATCCTGCCTCGGGCATGGGTGTGTGTGATGTCCTTAGGTTAGTTAGGTTCACGTTGTTCTAAGTCTGATGACTGATGACCTCAGATGCTTAGTGCCGATGTATGATCTCAACTCATCTCTCTCTCTCTCTCTCTCTCTCTCTACGTCTCCTCTCTCTTTTGCTCCCACTACCATTATTTCACCCATCTCTCTTGTACTGTCACAGTCTTTCACTGCTACTGTGCTGATCTATCTCTCCTTCTCTTTCACTGTTACTTTCTCTCTCACACCCTTACTGTCTCCTCCCTCTTCCTCTCCGACTTGCATTGTCGCCTTTCTGTTCCACCGTCTCTGTCTCTGTACTACTCTCTTTCAGCACAAAAAACCGCGAATGTGTTCACAGGCCAAATTTTTTTTTTTTTTGGGGGGGGGGGGGGGGGGGTGGAAGACGGAATGAAGACTAATGCAGTTGGTTCATCACTATTCTGTCAGGGTCTTTTAAAGAGGTCATAGTCACTTGCTCGTACTCTGACAAGAGCATTTTTTCACTGTTCCCTTCTTTTCCCCGCTACAACAGGGTGTGCTACTTTTATAAAGGCCAGCTGGGGTGGCCGAGAGGCTCTAAGCGCTACAGTGTGGAACCACGCGAACGCTACGGTCGCAGGTTCGAATCCTGCCTCGGACATGGATGTGTGTGATGTCCTTAGGTTAGTTAGGTTTAAGTAGTTCTAAGTTCTAGGGGACTGATGACCTCAGAAGTTAAGTCCAATAGTGCTCAGAGCCATTTGAACCATTTGAACTTATATAAAACAAATTCTATAGGTCGGAAATTTTCGACAGTTCATTTATATACTTCGGCACATTTATAAGCTTAGAAACATATAAGCAACAAAAAAGTAGGCGTAATACAAAGATAACACAAAATCATCTTCTGCCTAACACAAGTTCACTTTACATAACTTTAGATAAAAACGCACATTTTTTACAAAAAATTTCGTATCACAAATTAATTTTTTGTAAGGTGCTTAAGCAACCATCCGATACAGTGGAATAATTTCCTGGCCAACACAGCCTGTGTAGGCGTGACTTGGCTATTATACGAAGACAGTGGCGTCACGAAGTTTTATTGGTGATAAATGGTGACTAAAAGCATAGCATTTGACACGTACTGTCCAGAGAAATTGGCAGACTTCAACGACGCCTATCAACATTTCCTGGCGGATGCCCACTGTCAAGCGACAGTAAATCATAGTTCGATGTTCGCTGGTAGTAAGGGTGGCACAAAGAAGAGCCATTAAGTGTCATCCTTGTACAGGAATATCAACCTGGCGGGTCAAACGAGGATACCGCACGAATTTGACAACACAAACGTGGAACCAAATCGAGATGTACGTGACACCACCAAGAGAAACTTCACGACAGGGCAGAGACGGCGGGATTGCACGCAACAGATGGACAAAAATCCCTACTGACAGCTGCGGCGACGAACCCCCCCCCCCCCCCTTTCCCCTTATATTGTGCCACGGAACAGTGGAAGTACTGAGTGTGTCAGTGAACAGTGATTACACGGTTCTTAGTCCAGTGCATATACGTGTGTTTCTGTCACAGAATCTTTGACTCGTGTGTTTTGCAGGGGTTCGATTTATTGGTGTTTATCAGACTGACTCTTGTATTTTGCAGGTGTTCTATATATTGATTTTTTTTTTTAGACTTTGACTCTTGTATTTTGCAGGTGTTTTATTTATTGGTGTTTTTTTTTAGATGTTGACTATTGCACTTTCAGAGCTGTTTTATTGATCAATGTTTGTTCTTGTGTGATGTATTAGATTTGTGATATTTTGTTTCGTAAATTCATTCCTGTGGCATTGCTTCGTTTATCAGATAGCTATTCATTCTCATTGGACTGTGATCGATTAGCCTTTGCATGGGGCATATTTATTGTGAGGAACCCCTTAAGGGTAACAATCACATAATTAATTGTCGTTTCAGTATAATGACACAGTGGTCATTGTTTGCTAACTAACTGAAATATAATAGAGTCATTAAATTAGTGCCACAAAGTTATTTTAATTCTACATATTATTAGTTTTATAAGATATAGAATTTTTTTGTGATAACCACTTTGTAAAACATGTTTTTTTTTCTCCTATCACTTTTTTGCTTTTGCGGATTGTGCATTGTAATGTTCTGCTTTATAATACTGATGTTATTTTCATGTTCTTTTTTAATTGCTGTGCCACCTTTGCTATTTTCATAAATTTTACTTGTTAATAAACAGTCATAAACTTTCCTGTGATCAGTTGGCTCTTGCAATGAGCAAATACTGGTGAACTCCATAAGGGTAACAACCAGAAATTATTTTCATATTAATGACACAGGGACCATTGTTTTTACTTGCTGACCGAATTAGGTCTACACGATCTTTTAAATAGGTGTCACAAACTGTGTTCTTTTTCTGTTTGAAATTGGTAGATTTTAAAGATTTGTTGAAATTATTGTGTTTTAGCGAGTAGCTGGTGACCTTTTGCCTTTTCTTTACATTTTTGGTTTAAGTAGGGTGTGAGAAGCCTGCTTGGGAATGTCCTAGCATAGCCAGAAAATTCCCTGCACAGTCTTTTCCCGGAGCATTGGGATTATGAAAGGTCTCTGTTGGATTCCTTTCATGTTAATTTCTTAAATCTGTTGTCATTCACAGCATACATTCCTCTTCTAAATTTACTGTGGCGTTTCTGACTATCTGGTAGGAGACTGAGTAGTGGAACGTGTTACTTTTACACATAAACAAGAACGATCTGTCACACTACTACACTTCAAAACACAGTTTATATGTAATTCATGTCACACAGAATCATACGGAACCTACATCCGCTTTCTTTTATATACTGTACAAGATAAGATACTGTTATCCCCCTTCCCTTCTGTGTGAGAGTATGAATGAGCAAATGTATTTCTAGTTGCATGCTTGAGGGTAGCAGACAAGCCTGTCTGCTAGAGAACAGTAGGACCAACGTCGGAACAGGTAGCTACGCTTTCTAAAAGCAAAGAGGTTTCTATGCTTAGTATGGTCCTGTCCGTCCCTTGACATGTTGGTATAGGAAGCTGCCTCTTTGGTCACTTCCGTTTGTATTTGGGAAGCATGCTCCGTAGGAGCGCACGTCAGACTGTCCGTGGCGAGCGACTGAAGTGGTAAGATCTCCGGCTATGCGCGTGTCTGCTAAGTCCGTTGGACAATGGATTTCTTAAGTTCAGCCTAACTGAAAATTTAATCACCTTTATTTCAGGTTTAGCTCTAAAATATCTAATGTTATCTTAAATTGCAACACAGTGTAATTCGCGTGTGAAGTAGTTCAGAATATCTTCCGGTAGTTGCTTTGTCACTACTTTGTGAGTAAAGTGGAACCACGTGTTGATCAGTAACTCTAACTAAGATCATCAATCTTAAATGCGAATGCTCGTGTGATTATAACATCTCGTCTTGACAATATTTTTCAATATAGCAACTTTTCTTTATGTTCAACCCACGTGGGATGTACTTTGTGAGACCAGTACCACGTGCTTATACAATTGTTTGACCCATCAGGTTAATAGTAAGACGATAGTAACCAGTTCGAGGTTTTTCTTTTGTAAATTGCTTTTCGATCTAATTTATTTTAATTATCAAAATTATTGTGGAGTTACACTCTTTGTGTAAACCAAGTTGACCAGGTGAAGCATGTGGTGTAATCATCAAAGTAGCCCTCAGCTATTCTTTTCGGGAAGATTTCACAGAGAGTTAGTATGAATTTAGTATACCAGTGTGTGGTAATTACATGACGGACAGGATAGCGCTACGAACGTAACTTCTTTGGGTGAAAATTAAATCGGTTGGTTGTGGTTAATTTCCTCTTGCATATGTTTCAACGTTCTTCGTGTGTTATTTTATGAATGCAGTGTTGTATGCAGTCTCCCAATCTTGGCTCCATATTTGATGTGTTCCGTAAGATTACAAACTCACATTTTCACAGTCCTAAATAAGGCACCAGCTTAGTTATGACTCAAGTTTAATATGCTGAAATTTCAATGATCAATGTTAAAATAAATTTCCAAGTATAAACTGATTTATTTATTTTTATTTAAATTGTCTTATATATGTATATATATATATCTCACCGGTTGTCGTATGACTATTATAAGATTATAATTAATGTTAGTCTGGTTGGGAATTTGGTAAGCTAGACTGGATACCTGGTGAAAAAGTTGCTCAGTAATGCAGGGTTAACTTCCCCAGACAGCTCACAGCTTTAACCCACTTTTATGGTCTTGAATAGCAGCACCGCTTTCTTAGCAAATCAAAGCAACAACGTTACAACATTACGAATGTAGGTTGTGGACAGTAGGGTATGTGGGTCTCACGGGAAACGTGCAAGAGACAAGTCCCTGCAGTCGCGCTATCCTCTGTGGCCTCTGTGGCTCAGATGGATAGAGCGTCTGCCATGTAAGCAGGAGATCCCGGGCTCGAGTCCCGGTCGGGCCACACATTTTCAGCTGTCGCCATTGAGACATAACACATGTTGGCAGCTGAGGGTTTCGATTAATTATCATTTCTCTCTAGAGAAGCTGCATGGTCATCATTGGTATCTGTTCTTTCGGAACAGTTACTATCTTCGTATAATCACGAATCAGGTTTCAGAACAGATATACCGCGTACACAACTTTGTCAGTAAGCCAGAGCACACAGTGAGACGATGCCCCTTGGGTTTGGTGCTGACAGGCGGGCTGTACAGCGTGTGCGGTGACCTCGCGGTGTCGGTAGGACGCCCCCTCCCCCCCCCCCTCTTCCACGATGACGAATCGTGCAGCAGAGGGGACAGGCAGACGGACGGCTCGGGTCACACACAGCTACTTGTCCAGGGGACGCCCGCCGGCCACTCGCATCGATTGTTTATGCGTGTAAACTTTAGTGGCTCGGTGTAGGCACGGGTGGCGCTTGTTAAGCTGCCGGGACGAGCACCTGATCCCGCCACACCTCCGCCTCCGCCTCCGCCGCCCCCACCCGCCCTCCGGCAGCCATGAATCAGGCGCTTGTTAACCCGGCCACCCCGCCCCGTCGGGCCGCTCCACACGTCATTAGGCCCGCCACAGGGGTGTACGTCACGCCGTCCACGCTGGTCGCTAAGCTGTCTCTGCTAAGGCAACGATCCGTCTGCGCAAATGTCCGTGCATGTAGCAAATCGCAGGAAGTCTCGCGTATTTACGCTGCACAGTTTGAGTCTAATATTAGACCGCCATTTGGCGGTCAGAAGGAAGCAGCATTGGACGAGGTGTTAGACAAGGTTGTTGCCTTTCCCCACTGTTGTTAAACGTATACCTTGAAGAGATTGTTGCAAACAGCTTAGATGGGAAAAGAGGAATATGTATTGGTGGAAAGAGAATAGAAGATTTGCTGATGACATGGTATTAGTGGCAGAAAGTGAGCGGACAGTGAATAACATGCCCAGAGATCTGAATGAAGCTTGTGTGGAATATGGGATGCAAATAAACACAGCAAAAACAAAGAGTATGGTCATCAGTACAAGACGCAGACTGTCCAATATTAAAATAGGACAATCTACCATTAGCCAAGTAAGTTAATTTAAATATCTCGGAAGCACAATAACTGAAGACTTGAGATGTCTCCAGGAGGTGAAAACTCGAATTGCCATAGCGAAGGAGGCATTCAACAGAAAGAGGAGACTCTTATGTGGCAAATTTGATAAAGGACTAAGGAAAAGGCTTGGCAAATGTTTTGTCTGGAGTGTGGCACTATATGGGGCAGAAACATGGAAACTGAGACGAGAGGATGAAAAAAGGTTAGAAGCATTTGAGATGTGGATGTGGAGGAGAATAGAGAGAATAAGCTGGATGGAAAGAATGAGTAATGAAAGAGTATTGGAAAGGGTTGGTGAGAGAAGATGTCTGCTGAAGGTTGTAAGAGAAAGGAAAAAGAACTGGTTAGGACATTCCTTGAGAAGGGAGTGCTTGCTTGTAGACGCTTTGGAAGGACTGGTTTGTGGGAGGAGAGGAAGAAGGAGATACAAGATGATAGACGACATAAAGGGAAGAGAAAATTATGCAGACCTGAAGAGGATGGCAGAAGACCGGACAGCCTGGAGAACTACCACGTGAATACCTGCCTTTAGGCAGAACACTTATGATGATGATGATGATGATTTGTCGGTCGAGGAAAAAAAATTTCAGCCTAAGCTACGCTCTAGCGAAGGTTATTACTGATCACGAAAATAACTCGTAATGGATGAAATTCTTCTGCACCTTGTGTTCACAAGCGTCAAAGGCAAGAAAAACAATCTGAACGGTCAAGACAGTCTCTCATTCAGTAGCAGTAGTTTTCACACATTAATTTACTTCACGAGTTACTGGACAAACTAGTCGAGTGCTGGAGCTGTTTACACTTGCACTTGGGGATTTAGAAGTGTCTATTCACGTACGTAATTCCTCGCATAATACGACAAAATACTTACATGAGGAAAGCAAATTCACCATATGAGCGTCTGACAGCTACATTGTGCTGCTTAACAAAAGAGTAAATGTTTAAGGATTTAGAATTTTAGACAGCAGTGTCCAAGTAAGCATTGAAGGGAGCAATAACTAATACACACGAATGTATATACATGTTCTGTAGCAGCGTTTCGTGAAGGCAACTAAAGTATCTCAATTGTGACGTAACACGTTGTAAGTGGGCTCTTTAGGTTTTTATGTTGGTAACGCCACGTAGCGCTCTGTATGAAAATCACTGGCTGTGCTGTGTGCAGTCCGTGGCTGGGTGGCATTGTTGGAATAGTGGCTATTGTAGTGTTGGGCAGTTGGACGTGAACAGCGCGTAGCGTTGCGCAGTTGGAGGTGAGCCGCCAGCAGTGGTGGATGTGGGGAGAGAGATGGCGGAGTTTTGAGAGCGGATGATCTGGACGTGTGCCCATCAGAGACAGTAAATTTGTAAGACTGGATGTCATGAACTGATATGTATATTATGACTTTTGAGCACTATTAAGGTAAATACATTGTTTATTCTTTATCAAAATCTTTCATTTGCTAACTATGCCTGTCAGTAGTTAGTGCCTTCAGTAGTTAGAATCTTTTCTTTAGGTGGCAGTATTGGCGCTCGCTGTATTGCAGTAGTTCGAGTAACGAATATTTTTGTGAGGTAAGTGATTCATGAAAGGTATAGGTTAGTATAGGTTATTGTTAGTCAGGGCCATTCTTTTGTAGGGATTTTTGAAAGTCAGATTGCGTTGCGCTAAAAATATTGTGTGTCAGTTTAGTGTTGATCAGAATAAGTAAAGAGCGAAATGTCTGAGTACGTTCAGTTCTGCTCAGCTGTTTGAATATCAAATAACTTAAGGTGTTTACCAGCACAGTAATTCAATAATTTTTCTAAGGGGAGGTTTCAACGTAATATTTTTACGTTTCAAAAATTGAGCGAAATAATTACTAAAACATACAAATCTATATACACTGTTCTGAAGCGGGATTTCATGAAAGTAAGCAAAACACCTCAATTGTAACATTACACCCAATATATTCATGTATTTCATCAAATTACGATTTCATTCGTGCATAGTGTAAACTTATTCTTTGTCCCAGTTTTGTACAATCTATGGCCTGCTTTGTGGAATAAGGCTGATAGAAGAAATATCCAAGTCATTGTGGAAACGTAGTAACGTTTTACGAAAAAAGTAAACAATACAGTTAAGATTCAGAAGACACAAAAACACGAAATCCACATCAGCGACAAGAATGAGCGCATCGACAACCGAAGTTAGCAGAAGACGACACTTACGCCAACGTTCAAACTTTCTTCTCGAGAAACTTTAGCGCTGACATCACGTTTAGTTCTGGACCGTTGACGGCCTCTGTGAATGCTACTATTTGAAATGCAATGTGGAATGTTTTGACATATTTGGCACTTGAAGTATTCTAAAGAATTGTAGAAGTGGCTAAATTCCAGGTTTGAGAGCATTTCATATGTGCAGGAATTTCCGTTCCACATGCGACGATTAGTCTGTGTAGACACGATGAGCATAGGCGTGTCGTTGTGGGTCGACAGCCTTTCACAAGAGAAGCGTAAGCCCAGCGGGTCACCAGTTTGTTCATCTTTCCTCCGACTGTAGTACACACTTGGTTGTAACCAATGTTGCTCCAGCAAGATGCACCTCAAAGGCGTTTTCAGAGTGTTACGACCCCGCTAAATACCACACAAGAGCTCAAGAAGCCGGGGAAGGCGTCAGTTGCAACTGTGTATAGCTCGATTCACACTTGTTGGAAAGGAACGGAATGTTTCGACATTCGACAATGCATTTCAAATGGAGGCATTCAAACAGGCCTTCAACAGTACAGAACGAAACGTGACGTCAGCGGTGAGGTTCCTCAGGAACAAAGTTTGGACGATGCGTAAGTGTCGTCTGCTGCTACACTATGTGATCGAAAGTATCCGGCCCCCCTCAAAAACATACGTTTTTTTTCATATTAGGTGCATTGTGTTGCCACGTACTGCCAAGTACTAAATATCAGCGACCTCAGTAGTCATCAGACATCGTGAGAGAGCAGAATGGGGCGCTCCGCGGAGCTCACGGACTTCGAAGGCGGTCAGGTGATTGGGTGTCACTTGTGTCATACGTCTGTACGCAAGGTCTCCACACTCCTAAACATCCCTAGGTCTACTGTTTCCGATGTGATAGTGAAGTGAAAACGTGACGGGACACGTACAGCACAAAAGCGTACAGGCCGACTTCGTCTGTTTATAACACTCCTGTCCGCTACTGCTATACCATAACCTTAAAGTTGGAGGCAGGTCGTGAAATAAAAAGTATCTTGTTACAGTAATTATAGTATAAAGCAACAGAGAAGTGTTACCTTCTGAGAGGAATTTTGTTATGTTGACCGTGTTGTACCTAACGGAGGTGGCTTATCGGAAGTGAAAGTCAGAATTACGTAAATATTTAAACAGTAACAAACAATATTCTACCCATCTACACTGTTCAAAGAGTAAGGAAAACGGTCGCCAGCCTAATTAGGCAAGAGAATGATTGACATTCTTGTTTCAGAAAATAAGTATGAGTAACTTTAACGGACAAACACAACCTATATTTTCCCACACGCGAGTGCAATGAACTCTGGCATCTGCATATGTTCACATTAAAGAAAATGCTAAAGTTATAAGATAACATGGCTATTTGCCTAACGGCAACAGAAAACGACATATACTTTTGCCTTCAAGGCTTGTTCAAACTGAATGGTCTCAATAATATTACTATCAATATTCAATGCAGAATCATGAAATAGGCATAGGTTCAATATTACTTTTCAAACATTTTCCTATCTTATAAAAGAATTGTAAATGTAGTTCACTGCAAAATTATGATCTGGTCATAAGTTAAGTTTCTGTCTCAGCAAAATATTTTTCTATTTAGAATGAAAGTCACGTGTATTTCACTAACAAGAAATTTCTCACTGAA
This sequence comes from Schistocerca piceifrons, assembly GCF_021461385.2. Classification (NCBI taxonomy): domain Eukaryota; kingdom Metazoa; phylum Arthropoda; class Insecta; order Orthoptera; family Acrididae; genus Schistocerca; species Schistocerca piceifrons. The sequence continues at coordinate 910,598,658 of NC_060140.1, read as the reverse complement.
TTTTGAATAAAAGAAGTTACTGTTTTCATAGATAGTGGTCTTTCTATTAATTGTTATTTAGCATGAGCACAATAGATAAACTATAGATCCTGTTACAACATTAATATGCACTTTTAATACACAAGGGGAATCCAATATTGTACAGAAGTTCACTTGAATAGGAAGAGTAATTGAAACTTGCTATAATTAAGTAACTTTGTGCATCTGAACTACTTTCAGTGGAGGGGGGCCCTAACTTTGACCACTGTAACAGAGCATACTAAACACACTTTCAATACACTAAAGAAACAAGGTATTAGTTCTCGACTCTTACTGCAGTAAAACACAACTTGACATATCTGTAAGAAACTGACTCACCTTTTGCGATTTGCAACAAGCAGCAATGTGACCATTTACTAAGCAAAACCTTACCATCCTCAGTTTTATGAACTTTTTAATTCTGAAATTGGCAACGACATATTAATAAGCAGTTTTAATAGAAAAATTGTTTTCAGCAAGTATCATGTACTTTAGCTCACTTTGTGGCCACGTTAACTTTAACTTTCTTTCAATAAAGGACACTCGGTAAGCACTTTAGCGTGGGAGGGACGCTAAGTGGATATGTGACTGAGGATAAATCACAGTAGGTACAAAAGTTCAGTTAAAATTTACCTTGTATTTGAATACACTAAACATCCAATGAGCCGATCCTTCACTGCACATTACTATAGTGTTCCATTACAGTGATTGCGCAATGTGGTGGCGATTGCATGTTGGTAGGTGGATTTGCAGGTAGAATTGCCGGAATCTGTCATTTCTTGGTGGCGATGATAGATACCAATTTCAGAATAGTTCCAGCTCTTTATCCATCCATCCGAGGCATTGGAAAACGTCAGGAAAAGCCTCTCTCGGAACCAGCACAATAGACAACTTTTACATGAGCAGTTGACTGTTTGGTAGCTTGTCCCCGACTGACTCTTTGTTCCACCTTTTCTACCAAGGCCAACCACAATTTCCGCGCGCTACACAGTTCCGTTCCCGAGGGGAACCACAACACCTTTTACATACAAAATAACTAATAACCCTAAGTGAGGATCAGCAGTTTACATAACAGCAAACAAACATATTAATTAAAACAGAACATTTGCACATATTGGTATTTCTACAAAAATTATTTAAACAAAATTACAATTATATACAGTAAGTTTTGTCTCCCTCCAAATGAGACAAAGAATTTAAACGACAGATATACTACATTGCATAGAATCAATCCGCTCTTTAACAAAAGAAAGAGCGAACACTTTTGTGCTCTTAATTCAATCAAAACATTTACAGAAACTCAACGTTATAACATTAAATAAAACAAAAGGCAAAATAAATCAGTAGAGCAATAGAGCTATGGTGTTACATGTTGACTGACAGAGACCGCCGAAAGTTGAAGAGGATCATAATGTGTAATAGGCAGACATGTATCCAGACCATCACACAGGAATTCCAAACTGCATCAGGATCCACTGCAACTACTATGAAAGTTAGGCGGCAGGTGAGAAAACTTGGACTTCATGGTCGAGCGGCTGCTTATAAGCCACACATCACGTCGGTAAATGCTAAACAACGCTTCGCTCGGTGTAAGGAACGTAAACATTCGACGATTGAACAGTGGAAAAACTTTGTATGGAGTGACGATTCACGGTACGCAATGTGGCGATCCGATTGCACTGTGTGGGTATGGCGAATACTCTGTGAACGTCATCTGCCAGCGTGTATAGTGCCAACAATAGAATTCGGAGGCTGTGGTGTTACGGTGTGGTCGTGTTTATCATGATGGAGGCGCTTGCACCCTTTGTTGTTTTGCGTGGCACAATCACAGCACAGGCCTACATTGATGTTTTAAGCATCTTCTTGCTTCCCACTGTTGAAGAGCAATTCGGGGATGGCGATTGCATCTTTCAACACGATCAAGCCCTGCTCATAATGCACGACCTGTGGCGGAGTGGTTACACGACATTAACATCCCTGTAATGGACTGGCCTGCACAGAGTCCTGACTTGAATCCTATAGAACACCTTTGGGATGTTTTGGAACGCCAACTTCGAGTCAGGTCTCGACATTGATACCTCTCCTCAGTGCAGCACTCCGTGAAGAATGGGCTGCCATTCCCCAAGAAACCTTCCAGCACCTGATTGAACGTATGTCTGCGAGAGTGGAAGCTGTCATCATGGCTAATGGAGGGCCAACACCATATTGAATTCCAGCATTATAGATGCAGGGCGCCACGAACTAGTAAATCACTTTCAGCCAGGTGTCCGGATACTTTTGATCACATAGTGTAACTTCGGTGGTCGGTGCGCACGCTCATGTTGCTGAAGTGGATTTCGTGCTCTTGCATCTTCTCCGTCTTTACTGTATTGCTTACTTTTTTCGTGAAACATTACAAGTTTCCATAACGACTTGGATATTTTTCTACGAGTCTTATTCCACGAAAGAGATCACAGATCTGCAAGTGAAAAATCATTTTCGGTTTACAGAAACGCGACAAAGAATAAGTTAACATTCGTCATAAATAATATCATAATCTGATTAAACGCGTAAAAGTACTAAATGTAATGTCGCAATAATCCTATAACATGCCTGAAATGCTTTACTTGCCTTCATGAAATCCTTATGCAGAACAGTGTATACAGATTCGTATGTGTTACTTACTATTTCGCTCAATGCGTGGTTGGTCACTGCAGTCTAATATTCTAAATCTTTAAAAATTCATACTGTTGTCAGGAAGGGCCTCCCCGTATCCTGATAGAGACACTTTAGTGGCTCGGCTATCCGGCCTCGTCGCTTTCCGAAAATATCGATCACGTAAAACTCAGCTCGGGCTATTCATATCTGACATACTCAGTGCTGTGGGGCGAGAATACCTGGCTGATTCTGTGTCTGCACATTTTTGTAAAGCTTTTGATTCGAGCGTACATCGACACCATCTAAAGAAAATAGTTAATGAAGTTTGCGATTGGATTGAAAATTTTCTGTGAAACAGTTCGCAGCACATATTCCTTTTGGATAGCAACCTGCTGAAACTGAAGTAATATCTACTGTATCTTTATAGAGTGTAATAGGATCGCCGGAAAAACTGCAGTGATATCCAGTTAGATTTCGACATAGTATCAGGTTTGCACAAAGAATGGACAATTGCTGTTTTTCAATACATACTACTAGACTCAGCCAAGTCATATAAAAATCTGGGAGTAGCAGTATGTAGAGCTATGAAATGTAGCGAATGCAAAATTTAGGTTGTAGGTAAGTGGCAGGTTAGATTTGTTGGTAGGGTTTTAACTATACCATCACTTGCAAAGTAGGTTGGAATTCAGATTAAGAATGTTGCTCACGCAGCATATGTTCGCTATTTCGGGCAACAACAAAGTTATTGACTGTGGATGGTATCGTCAGAATGGAAATAATGAAGTCACTGTAAAAAAGTCATTAATTTTAGCACTTGTCTTGAATGGATTCCCACGTAGATTTCGTCGAAGTTGTTATGGCTCATCTTGTTGATTCTAGACTGCTAGAAGGTCCAGATCTGTATTTTAGCAATATTTGAAGACCTAACAAATGCGTTTTTCAGGAAATTCTTAATGATCAAACAATCCCAGACCAGAACAATAGTATGGCAGAAATAATTTTTGACTTGGTGTTCACGGGCCACATTTTTATTAAACTTCTTGTAAATTCACATATACTTCTCCTTAATAGTCACATCATCAAGAAAACAGTTTTGTATCAGTCTTCATATATTTAATTTCCACTTTAACCAAACACAAGACTTGACTGTTCCTTTACAAAGCGAAATAACAACGTAACTTCTGCAAAGTGAAACAAAGACTGGTCTCTGCGCATTCGCGCCAAAACGGTTCCAAGTAAGTCAAAGTTTATGACAGTCTCACAGAAATGAATACACACAAGAAGCATATCACTGTAATATATCTCCGGCCGGAGTGGCCGAGCGGTTCTAGGCGCTACAATCTGGAACCGCGCCACCGCTACGGTCGCAGGTTCGAATCCTTCCTCGTGCATGGATGTGTGTGATGTCCATAGGTTACTTAGGTTTAAGTAGTTCTAAGTTCTAGGGGACTGATGACCTCAGAAGTTAAGCCCCATAGTGCTCGGAGCCATTTTTCTTTTTTGTAATATATCGATACATCGGAGTACCTATACATTAATAAAACCAAATGTGAATATTGTCACAAAGATATGTCCGTTGCTTCGCAGAAAAGTAGTACGATATTACTGGTATCGAGAACTGGGGTTGGAGTGCCGTAATGGTCACGTAAATAAAGAACCATTACAGGGTGTTGGGAACCTCTAGTTTTTGCACAAAAGATATTGGGTACCAAACACTTGTACGCCCTTCGTTTGAATGATGCTCAAGTGCACGGAGCATGAATGTATCAGACTTGCAGTGGACATTGTTCTAGCACAGGAATGCGGTGCAGTTATTCACAGATTTGTCTGGCTGGCGAGATAGAGTACCAGAAATGTGGAGTCATTTTAACTGCCATACGCTCATAGAAAGATGTGACACCTTTCGCAAGAACCTGCTCAGAAAACGTCGAAGTCGTTACGTACCTGTTCTGTAAGGATTTTACACAGAAAATCAGATAAATAACAGCTCGAACATAAGCGTACAAGCAAGCCATCCTTCTCAGACTCCCTCTGTGAATAGAACAGGAAGTAACTTTAATGTACAGTACAATAAAAAATAACCGCCATTATTCAGTTTATAGTAATCCAGAATATAGACGTCGATGTGTATCTCTTTGTCACGAAAACAACTAACATCCCAAAATTCCTACGTCCCGTGACGTAAAAACGAAATATTACAATCCATACGCGACAGTTGAACGGAGAAAAGGATCTCGATAATTTTCTCGTCTCTTTTCGGGCTCCATCAGGCATAGAATGATGATCAATTAATTTAGCTCTGTGGATGAATTCTTCTTCAACCTCTCTAATTTCATTCCTCTGCACAGTGCCACTTCTTTCCTGACTCGCTAATTCAGTTCACAAGCAGTAGCGGATTCAGGGGGGGGGGGGGGGGGGGAGGCGGGGGGCTAAGAGGCTCAAGTTGCCGCCTCCCCTTCCCCCAAAAGCATTTGTGTACAACCGTGACAAATCTCAAATTGGACTTGATATTATTCTACTGTCTTAGTACTATACTACCTACAGTACAATTTTCATCACTCATTACGTTATCCATTTTAAGTAGGTGTAGTATGTTTTCAAATTTTAAATTTCTCTAAGAAGGCGCTTATGTGACTACTTTTTAAATCGCGCGCCACCCATTCGGAACGCAGCTACATACACACACCACTGCCACCGCCATCCACGCGCTCGATGCATGTATGCGGTTAGCGACGGCCAGCGCCTAACTACTGTACACATAGGGCAGTGTTGTATGCTGTGTCGATTCAGACACAATAGAAAGCGCTGTTCAAGTGGTTTTTAATTGTAATCAAGACGTACTTCTGTTTTTATTTGTCAGATTTTTAAAAAATGACATCATACCGTGGACAAGATTTTTTTTTTTTTTTTTTTTTTTTTTTTTTTTTTTTTTTTTTTTTTTACTGAAAAGAAAGAAAGAAGAGGTAGAATCGAGCGAAAATGAACCAGTATTACCTGGAAACAATGCCGGTGGCTTATCATTTTCGACTCAACGCTCAGCAGGTATATCTTTCTGATTATTTGAAAGTACCACAAACACGATACGTCGAGTTTGTGACTTTTTATTGGATTGAGTTCGTTGATATTTGGGTCGGTGTGCTATGTGTGGCTGTGGACTGTACTCTGGATCAGTATTGTAAATTTAGCGATTTTTCACACTAAATTTGGTGGTTTTCAGTACCTGTCTAGCGTGCAGATTTTGCATCTACTGGCTGGTGTGAATTATGGTGGATTTTAAAAAGGATTGGGTGGTTCATGGTAAAATTATTTTTTTAAAATCACTTGATCCATTCAACATACAGCAAACAGCACTATTTAACTTGCTAACGCCTAGTAGCTCTTAAATTTACATCGCCTAAACATTTATAATACACGGTATTTTGTCTTCGTTTCCGTGTTGTTTTGTGGCCGTTTTGTTATGCACCCGTTTTTTTATGCACTCTAGTGTTAATAAACCTGCAATTGCATGCACAGTGCGTGTATGTAACGACGGTGGTAAAGTGGTGTTTCTTAAACCACTTGTTGTTGTTTTAGTGCTAAACCTATGTAAAATAAAGTGCCGGTATACCCCGAAATTTCGTGCAGAATCGCTACTCGATATTTAATTTGTAGACTGGCCAGAAAGATTTCAGGGCGATGACACAAGAACGTATTGTAAATTTTGCCATTATATTTTGTTAGTGTGTTCTTCCGCAATAATAAGCCACAGCAACGTAAAGAAACACAAGACAGCGGCCGCACCATTGTCAACGAACAACAATACCTTTCAAAACCGCGAAAAAGTATTCAGAAGTGAATCAAGCTGAGGGTTCCCTTGCGCTATTTGTTTCCACCCATTGTCAGATCATGTCATCTCATCACGTAACTGATTTGTACAAGAGTAAATTCACAGACTGTAATATTGCGCCGGCCGAAGTGGCCGAGCGGTTCTAGGCGCTTCAGTCTGGAACCGCGCGACCGCTACGTCGTAGGTTCGAATCCTGCCTCGGGCATGGATGTGTGTGATGTCCTTAGGTTAGTTAGGTTTAAGTAGTTCTAAGTTCTAGGGGACTGATGACCTCAGATGTTAAGTCCCATAGTGCTCAGAGCCATTTGAACCATTTTTTGTAATATTTTCAGAAAATTTAAAATACGTATAATAAAATGTAGTGCAGCCTTAAAACAAGTGATACGGTGGTATTTTGTGGAAAATTTGCGGCAATATATCGGTGACAGCATGTATATGATAATTAATCAATCAACATTCATTAGTGTGACCAGATTTTTAGGGATAACAATAATATATTATAGTGCTACAACCAGTGCGATCATTTTAACGTTTTTAAAATTAGCCGAACACGAACATTATAATCCACTGTCTAGTGTAAAAGCTATTAAAGATCCACCTCAAGAATTTAAATTAGATCTAAAGAAGCTGCAGTGTATAGGCACAGACAGTACGGATGTAATTGTAGGTGTTCACAATGGCGTCAGTCAAATTTTGAAAAAATGAATTTCAGGATTTGATTGTTATAAGATGTGTAAGCCATTCAGTTCAGCTTGCTACTCCTGCTGTAAGTGAGACACTTCAAGAAAACTGGACCTCTTAGTTAGGGAAACATTTCATTGATTTTTGCATTCTTCAACTCGCCAACAGTTTAATAGTGATATATATCAGACTGTCAAAGGAGCAGAACCCCTTAAAATTCCAAGCGCATGTGATCCGCTATGGTTGTTCATAGAGCCTGCGGTAACAAGAACTACAGACCAACAGTTAGAGCTTAGAACACACATTGAAATAACACGAATCAAACACAATTGTTACACTGTAGAAATGCTTTATTTAGTGTTTTCTGATGAATCCAGTTAGGCATATTTAGTTTCCAAGACGATTCTTTCAAATTTGCATCTGATTAACAACATTTTGAACCCAACTCAGAGGATCCGTGTAAGATGTTAAATAAGCACGTTTTGCCAACAGAATCATTGAAAAAAAGTTTTTGTCCTAGAATCCTATGCAAAGAAAATTAAATTTAGACTTTGAAAACCACTTAGATCCCAAAACATATCTAGCATATTAGTTCGAAAATAAGATTAATGAATTCAGAAAATCTTAATTATACCCAGAACAAGAACATGTCCTACATCTGAGATGCATGCAATTTATGTACCAATTAATAATTCAGTTGTTGCAACGACTTCCCGATAACAATGAAATTTTGAGGAGTAGTCCACTTATTTCAGTGTCCAAAGCACTTTGTGTCGTTGAAGTCATTGATTCCTCTCCTTGAATCGTGTGATACTGATCCTGGCACAATAACAAAAAAAAAAAAAAAAAAAATTATTTTCAGCTCTTGTAAAAGGTCCGAAACAGACGCTGTTAATTTCGGGTGTGAAGTGCTTCAACGCAGAGATGCAAATGACGTCAACCCATTTCACTAATTGACAACTTTTGCGCTATCACTGCTAACACTACCATGGTGGAATATGGAAGTGGAAAGACTTTTTAGCCAGATGAACATGATTAAAACTAAAGACAAAAATAAAATGGAATCGGAAATGATGAGCTGGCATTAATCGATTCGAGCAGGAATCGGAAGGTAGAAACAATGTTGCCACAATAATGAACTGCCAACAGAAGTGCTGACGCGGGTGGGAACTTACAACTTTGTAACATGGACAGCCACAGCCGTTGAAATTCATGGTTACTTGAAACTGAATGAAACTGTAGACAGCTGTTAACTGATGGTTCATTGACCCAACCGGTTTCGCTGCGTGAAAGCAGCGTACTCGGGTGTAAGTACTGTGACATAAATTAGCACATGGAGATGATCCCAACGTTCGTAGTCAGAGAATCCAGTAATGCTTTACCGTTAGGACTACTGACTACAGTTGCCGCATCCCCTGCACTATTCGCCCCAATGTTTCGCCGATTTTTATTCGTTGAGCAAGTCGCTTCTTCATGCGATTGGATTCCCTGACTACAAACGTTCGTTATGAATAGGAAGGTAGGACAAAGAGAGAGTTACTGTGAACAGTTCAGTGACAGGGCTGTTGTCATCAGAATCAACAGCGACAACGATACTCCAGGTATACGTGCCGACGTCGCAAGCTGAAGATGAAGACATAGAGAAGGCTTATGAGGATACTGAAAGGGTAATTCGGTATTTAATGTGATATGAAAATGTAATAGTAAAGGGGAACTGGAACGTGATTGTAGGGGAAGGAGCAGAAGAAAGGATTACGGGAGAATATCGGCTTGGTACTGGGAGTGGGACAGGAGAAAGACTAATTGAGTTCTGCTAAAAAATTCAGTAGTACCACCGAATATTCTGTTCAAAAATCACAGGAGGAGGAGATATACGTCGAGGAGCAGATATAGACTCAGATCACAATTTAGAGCGATGAAGAGTAGGCTCTAGCCAGGAAGAATCAATGTACAAGGAAGATGGATACAGAAGTAGTAAGGAATGAAGAGAAGTGGTTGAAATTCACTGAGACTATAGATACTAGAGATACTGCGATAAGGGTTAGCTCCGTAGACAGTTCAGTTGAAGAGGAATGGAGATTTCTAAAAACAGCAAACACAGATGTTGGAAAGAAAAACGTAGGTACCAAGAAGGTAACTGCGAAGAACCAATGGTAACAGAAGAAATACTACAGTTGATCAGTGAAAGAAGGAAGTACAAAATGTTCAGGGAAATTCAGGAATACAGAAATATAAGTCACTCAGGAATGAAATAAACACGAAGTGCAGGGAAGCTAATGTGAAATGGCTGCATGAAAAATGTGAAGAAATCGAAAAAGAAATTACTGTCGGACGGACTGACTCAGTATATAGAAGAGTCCAAACAACCTTTGGTGAAAGTATACGCATGGGTAATAACATTAAGAGTGCAACTATTAAATGCAGAGGAGAGAGCGGATAGGTGAAAATAGTACATTGAAGGCCTCTATGAGGGGGAAGACTTGTCTGATGACTTGATGTAAGAAGAAACAGAATTTGATATAGAAAAGATGGGGGATCCAGCATTAGGATCAGAATTTAAAAGAACTTTGGAGGACTTAACGTCGAATAAAACAGAAGGGATAGATACCATTCCATCAAAATTTCTAAAATCATTGTGGGAAGTGGCAACAAAACTACTATTTGCGTTGGGGCGTAGAATCTATGGGTCTGGTGATATACGACCTGACTTTCGGGGAAACATCATCCCCATAACTCCGAAGATTGCAAGAGCCGACACGTGTGAGAATTACCACACAATCACTTTAATAGCTCATGCATTGAAGTTGATGACAAGAATAATATACAAAGAAATAAAAATAAAATTGAGAATATGTTAGATGAAGATCGGTTTGGCTTTAGGAAAGGTAAAGGTACCACAGAGGTGGTTCTCGCGTTACGGTTGATACTGGAAACAACTCTCAAGAAAAATCAAGATACGTTCATGTAACCTGTCGGCTTGGATAAAGCGTTATACAACGAAAAATGGGGCAAAATGTTCGAAATTCTGAGAAAAATAGGAGTAAGCTCTATGGGAAAGACGGGTAATGTACAAGATGTACAAGAGCCAAGAGGGAACAATAAGAGTCAAAGAACAAGAACGACGTGTTCTGATTAAAAAGGGTGTAAGACACGGATGCAATTTGGTGGACTGGTAAGGTAAGGAATGAGCAGGTTCTCCGCAGAATCGGCAAGGAAACGAACTTATGGAAAACAATGATAAGAAGAAGGGACAGGATGGTAGAACATACGCCATCCTTTGATACCTTGTATGGTACTAGATGGAGCAGGAGGATAAAGACCACAGAGGAAGACAGAAGTCAGAGACTGGGATACATTTGGGAAATAACTGAGGACGTAGGTTGCACGTGCTACTCCGAGATGAAGAGATTGGCATAGGAGAGGAATTCGTAGCGGGCTGCATCGAACCAGTCAAAAGACTGAGTACTAAAAAAAAAAATCGATGATTTTACAAAGTTTTGTGGTGCCTAAATGAGGTACAGCAGTTCTTAAGCACGTTACCGTGGCAGTTGGAATGCAGAATGATATTGGCAGCGCCTCCAGCTTCCAAGCTTCGTCAGTGAGTTAAACCACACGTGCTTCATCGCATTACATCTCCTCATCTCCTTGAGTAATGGTATGAGCATCTTCTCCACTGGACTGAATTACACGACTGGCCACATTCCTCGTCAGCCGCATTACAACCACTGCAACGTGTTCATCACGCAACAAACAGTTCTTTCAAAAGCGCCCTACTTACCACCAAGAACGTAGTTAGGATTTAGCAAAACGACAAGCCGGGTGTGTTAAGTGATTTTCATTTATTCGGAAAACACATTTATTTATTTTTAATTTAATGTACAGATTTCAATTTTTTGAGGCCTTTATACAAACAGTATTTGTCCTATAAAACTAAGAAAAAAAGATTTCCTCAAAAATTATATTATTCTCCACAGTATATATATGAGAAATACCCAAATGCACGTTTAAATATTTCTTTATTTGACAGTGCGATAACTTCAGTTCGCCGCCAAAGGAATTAAAATTCCAATATACTGTATTCCCGCTTTTCTAACAAAACATAGCTCAGTCTACTAATATAAGAGGCAAAGTAATGTCTGTAATGTCTTTGTGTCTCAGTTTATATTGGCTGTTGGTGAAAAAGGTCTCTTTTCTTTCCGGCATGTCCGACAAAAGAGACAGCACATATATGTTTTCTAATATAAGGTTCATTATGGCTGAGCACAAGAATCTTAATGATAGTCCGAACAACTTATGAAGTTAAAAGGGTTGAAACCTCTTGACAACATCAAAGCATCCCAGGTTTCTCAGTTCACTCTCAAACTTTGCATTAGAGTTCTTCAGTTTCCTTAAATGATCAAGTACCTGTTTTTAAATTATTATTTCATCATTCAAATTGAAATTATAGCAAGCAATTTTACATATAAAACAAAACAGAATACACAAATACTATGAACTACAGTTTTGGGATCTTAACATGTATTGATTTCAATTAGACCTCTAATGTATGTGACCTCATAAATGAGTTTGTATTTATCTACGAAAATATGGTTATACAGTCCTTCATGCTACGTTTCTATGATGTTTATTTGCAAATATGTAAGCGTTTTGACGGTTGGTCTCACTGTTCCAAGGATGTTATGACTAAGACATTTCGCAGTAGAAGATCGTTCTTGAAGTGAAACTTGAAGACATATATCGCCGTTCCACAAGTGAGCCATCTTCATGCGCAGATACATACATCAAAATGACGATCGCCTGCCACTTTCCAATCTATATATTCCTGAATTAAGCATATTATCTGCATCCTACGCAAACCAACGTTGAAACTGAATACTGTCTGGCTCAGAAATAAATAACTATTCCCCAAAAGTAATGATATAATTGCCATTACCACATGAAGCTAATCATAGAAGAAGCTTCAGTTATTATAATATTAGAAACGAACGAACTATAGAATATACTATCATCACAGACCCCCTCCGCTCTCCACAAACACTACCTCATCGTTCCGTACCGGAACTGGTTTTCATAATTGACTGCTGCCCAGGTGAGGAGATTGAGTGATATTTTGTCATTTGGGACACAAATGATAGAATTCTGAGTAAATTTTTTAGAGAAATGCAACCATTGCCGTTTGGCGATATTTTTGTGGATCAACACCATGTTTGGACGACGCAGGTAAATCTAAATGTATTTTGATGCTTTGTTTCTAATTTAGTGTTATTTTTAATGATGTTTACTGCACCGCCGCCTTGTGAAATGGTGAAATATTACAACACCAGAGTTTTCCCAGTCTCCAAATAACGAATCCAGTGCTAACAATAAACTGCTATAGATAGGTAATTAGGCTATTGTAGTAGTATGTACACGTTTTTTACTTACCTTAAGGCTAATGGACGAATGAAAAGCTCTTTTCAGTTTCAGTAAATGGCAGCACCTCCGTTAGATTCAGCTGCAAATGGGAACGAACTGATTAATGAAATAACAACTAAGCTCAAGTAAGGCCACGAATGCACAGTAGTTGTCCATGACAAATGATTTTTCGTGAAAAATATCAAACAAAACCAGAATATGATGATATACAAAATCTTAAACTTACGTATTTTAAGGGTTTATATCAACGAGCAAAAGATAGTACCACATACTTGTAGGCTCTTGTGTATGCATAGTAGTGCAGCAAGCATAGTTCGGAAAAAAACTGCGTATATAACCTCAATAATACACCACTCTGCAGTTTTTTCTACGCAGATTTAGAAAATTTTAACTGCATCTACATGGCTACTCTGCAATACACACTCAAGTGTTTTGCAGAGGGTTCATAGAATCACTTTCAGGCTATTTATCGACCGTTCCACTCTCGAATGGGAAAATTTTCCATGCCAGCTCTGAATTGCATTACTTTTGTACAATTGTCATTTCTCCCTATGTAGTTGGGAATCAAGAAGATATTTTCTAAATAGAAGGGGAAGGAACTGGATAATTTTGTAAGTAGGTTTAATAAAAATAAATCACATCGAAAAAGACTGTGTAGTAAAATGTCAACATGTGTTAAGACATTAGCACGGTAATAAAGGTACTTGAGAATTTTGATGCTTTAACGGGAGTCAGATTTTCACTCGTATTACAACAAGAGTAAGATACCTAACACATAGTTAAGGCCTACTTCCAGTGTTCTTACGACACTAGATGCCTGAGTAATGCAGCCGATGACCAACGGAAGAGCATTAAGTTTATTTAAACGAGCCTTCGGCTAAGATGAACGGAGTACATGTCTTTATAGGCAGACGACTGACAACTCCTGTGACGTTATTAATCAATCAAAACATTACCATATGAAGCTAGTCATAGAACATCTGAAAAAGCTTCAGTTATTATAATATTACAAGATTTCTTGTCTATTTATACAGCAAATCGTACTAGCTTGTATGTCAAACCAAGGCAAGAAAAAGTTCTGGCCAAATAAGGTCACAGTTACCAATAAGAGCACGTTTCCCTCCCCCTCACCCCCCCCCCCCATTTCAGCCCTTCCCCCTTTTATTTCATAAACATCCTGTCAAATCCGTCGGATGGTAGCACCTACATTACCTGAACCGGACTCCAATTGACAAAAGATTAGAAGAGGCACCATGTTTTGCGTTATTGGATTGCAGGAATGAATCTTCAGTTCCGGAGATTCTTGCTAAGCTGCGGAGGTAAGTTTTTCCTAAGGTCTGGAGTAATTAATTTTAATGGCTGTTTTATCATCTGTTGATTCTTTTGTAGTATATTCACAGTAGATTTGAAACGGTTGAGTTCTTTTAAGACGGGTTTGTTAGAAATGCAGCAGCTGCAAGGGAAGGATGAAAAGTTGTGTGAAGACAAATAAGGCCACTTCGATGAAAACCAATCAGACCGGCCGCAGCACGTCGAAACAAGATGTGTAAATATTCCAGAATGAGATTTTCACTCTGCAGCGGAGTGTGCGCTGATACGAAACTTCCTGGCAGATTAAAACTGTGTGCCGGACTGAGACTCGAACTCGGGACCTTTGCCTAGTATTGTTTCATCGGAACGGAGAACTTGGTAGAAGATATGATTCGCTGTTCACCCTGTGGACTATATGGCTTTGTCCCAGGATCGACAAAAGAGACAGTATTGACACGATAACCAGCTGCCAGCAGCAAGTCGTATACTCTTAGCTCACTTATTTGTTACATAGTTTAATTCTTGAGTTCTTTGCGTGTTTTAGATACTTACATTGTTTAATTCATAAATTTCGGGCGTATTGTAGTATTTGAGAGTTGTAGCATCGCGTTTTAGTACCTGAATAGTGTAAAATCGCGTAGTCTCCTTCCGCCGCCGAGCAGTGTGTCAGCAGTGCGCAAGTAGCAGCATTACTGCATTTACTAGGCAATCTTGTATTTTAATAACCGTTTAAATTTTGTGTCGAATTGTTTGTGCTCTCTGTAGATTAGTTCAGACGTTCTTTGCACAAGAGTTTTTAGCATGGATAGGGACTGCAACTGCTGTGTTCGGATGCAGGCTGAGTTGGCATCCCTTCGCTCCCAGCTTAAGGCAGTGTTGGCTTCGGTCACACAGCTTGAGGCTGCTGCCAATGGGCATCACTGTGGGGGTCCGGATGGGGGTTTGTCGAGGGCGGCCAGCTCGTCCCACGCATCCCCCGATCGGACTACGACTGTGGTTGCCCGGGATACTGCTCGTATTGAGGCTGATCCCTCACCTGTAGCAGAGTGGAAGATCGTCTCAAGGTGTGGCAGGGGGCGAAAGACATTCCGGAGGGCTGAACGGAAGGCCTCTCCAGTTTGTCTGACGAACCGGTTTCAGGCTCTGTTTCAGGCTGATACTGATCTTCATCCGGACATGGCTGCTTGTCCTGTTCCAGAGGTTGCCTCTCAGTCTCCAAGATCCGGGCGGTCGCAGAGGGTGGGCTTAATGGTAGTTGGGAGCTCCAACGTCAGGCGCGTAATGGGGCCCCTTAGGGATATGGCAGCAAGAGAGGGGAAGAAAACCAATGTGCACTCCGTGTGCATACCGGGGGGAGTCATTCCAGATGTGGAAAGGGTCCTTCCGGATGCCATGAAGGGTACAGGGTGCACCCATCTGCAGGTGGTCGCTCATTTTGGCACCAATGATGTGTGTCGCTATGGATCGGAGGAAATCCTCTCTGGCTTCCGGTGGCTATCTTATTTGGTGAAGACTGCCAGTCTCGCTAGCGGGATGAAAGCAGAGCTCACCATGTGCAGCATCGTCGACAGGACTGACTGCGGACCTTTGGTACAGAGCCGAGTGGAGGGTCTGAATCAGAGGCTGAGACGGTTCTGCGACCGTGTGGGCTGAAGATTCCTCGACTAGCGCCATAGGGTGGTGGGGTTTCGGGTTCCGCTGGATAGGTCAGGAGTCCACTACACGCAACAAGCGGCTATACGGGTAGCATGGGTTGTGTGGCGTGGATTGGGGGGTTTTTTAGGTTAGATGGCGTCGGGCGAGTACAGAAAGGGCAACAGCCTCAAAGGGTGCGGGGCAAAGTCAGGACATGCGGGGACCAAGCAGTAATCGGTATTGTAATTGTACACTGTCGAAGCTGCATTGGTAAAGTACCGGAACTTCAAGCGCTGATAGAAAGCACCGAAGCTGAAATCGTTACAGGTACAGAAAGCTGGCTGAAGCCAGAGATAAATTCTGCCGAAATTTTTACAAAGGCACAGACGGTGTTTAGAAAGGATAGATTGCATGCTACCGGTGGTGCCGTGTTTGTCGCTGTTAGTAGTAGTTTATCCTGTAGTGAAGTAGAAGTGGATAGTTCCTGTGAATTATTATGGGTGGAGGTTACACTCAACAACCGAGCTAGGTTAGTAATTGGCTCCTTTTACCGACCTCCCGACTCAGCAGCATTAGTGGCAGAACAACTGAGAGAAAATTTGGAATACATTTCACATAAATTTTCTCAGCATGTTATATTCTTAGGTGGAGATTTCAATTTACCAGATATAGACTGGGACAGTCAGTTGTTTAGGACGGGTGGTAGGGACAGAGCATCGAGTGACGTTATACTGAGTGCACTATCCGAAAATTACCTCGAGCAATTAAACAGAGAACCGACTCGTGGAGATAACATCTTGGACCTACTGATAACAAACAGACCGGAACTTTTCGACCCTGTAAGTGCAGAACAGGGAATCAGTGATCATAAGGCCGTTGCAGCATCCCTGAATATGGAAGTTAATAGGAATATAAAAAAAGGGAGGAAGGTTTATCTGTTTAGCAAGAGTAATAGAAGGCAGATTTCAGACTACCTAACAGATCAAAACGAAAATTTCTGTTCCGACACTGACAATGTTGAGTGTTTATGGAAAAAGTTTAAGGCAATCGTAAAATGCGTTTTAGACAGGTACGTGCCGAGTAAAACTGTGAGGGACGGGAAAGATCCACCGTGGTTCAACAACAAAGTTAGGAAACTACTGCGAAGGCAAAGAGAGCTTCACTGCAAGTTTAAACGCAGCCAAAACGTCTCAAACAAACAGAAACTAAACGATGTCAAAGTTAGCGTATGGAGGGCTATGCGTGAAGCGTACAGTGAATTCGAAAGCAAAATTCCATGTACCGACTTGACAGAAAATCCTCGGAAGTTCTGGTCTTACGTTAAATCAGTAAGTGGCTCGAAACAACATATCCAGACACTCTGGGATGATGATGGCATTGAATCAGAGGATGACACGTGTAAAGCTGAAATACTAAACACCTTTTCCCAAAGCTGTTTCACAGAGGAAGACCGCACTGCAGTTCCTTCTATAAATCCTCGCACAAACGAAAAAATGGCTGACATCGAAATAAGTATCCTAGGAATAGAAAAGCAACTGGAATCACTCAACAGAGGAAAGTCCACTGGACCTGACGGGATACCAATTCGATTCTACACAGAGTACGCGAAATAACTTGCCTCCCCTACTAACAGCCGTGTACCGCAAGTCTCTAGAGGAACGGAAGGTTCCAAATGATTGGAAAAGAGCACAGGTAGTCCCAGTCTTCAAGAAGGATCGTCGAGCAGATGCGCAAAACTATAGACCTATATCTCTGACGTCGATCTGTTGTAGAATTTTAGAACATGTTTTTTGCGCGAGTATCATGTCGTTTTTGGAAACCCAGAATCTACTCTGTAGGAATCAACGTGGATTCCGGAAACAGCGATCGTGTGAGACCCAACTCGCTTTATTTGTTCATGAGACCCAGAAAATATTAGATACAGGCTCCCAGGTAGATGCTATTTTCTTTGACTTCCGGAAGGCGTTCGATACAGTTGTAAGTAGGCTGTTTAGGTTTTCTTATTGGTAACGCCACGTAGCGCTCTGTATGAAAAATGACTGGCTGTGCTGTGTGCTGTCTGTGGCTAGTTTGCATTGTTGTCTGCCATTGTAGCGTTGGGCAGTTGGCTGTTAACAGCGCGTAGCGTTGTGCAGTTGGAGGTGAGCCGCCAGCAGTGGTGGATGAGGGGAGAGATATGGCGGAGTTTTGTAATTTGTAAGACTGGATGACATGAACTGCTATATATATTATGACTATTAAGGTAAAGACATTGTTTGTTCTCTATTAAAATCTTTCATTTGCTAACTATGCCTGTCAGTAGTTAGTGCCTTCAGTAGTTTGAATCTTTTATTTAGGTGGCAGTAGTGGCACTCGCTGTATTGCAGTAGTTCGGGTAACGAAGATTTTTGTGAGGTAAGTGATTTGTGAAACGTATAGGTTAATGTTAGTCAGGGCCATTCTTTTGTAGGAATTTTTGAAAGTCAGATTGCGTTGTGCCTAAAATATTGTGGGTCAGTTTAAGCACAGTCATGTATAATTGTTCAAAAGGGGACGTTTCATACAGTTCCGCACTGTCGCCTGATAAACAAAGTAAGAGCCTACGGAATATCAGACCAGCTGTGTGGCTGGATTGAAGAGTTTTTAGCAAACAGAACACAGCATGTTGTTATCAATGGAGAGACGTCTACAGACGTTAAAGTAACCTCTGGCGTGCCACAGGGGAGTGTTATGGGACCATTGCATTTCACAATATATAGAAATGACCTAGTAGATAGTGTCGGAAGTTCCATGCGGCTTTTCGCGGATGATGCTGTAGTATACAGAGAAGTTGCAGCATTAGAAAATTGTAGCGAAATGCAGGAAGATCTTCAGCGGATAGGCACTTGGTACAGGGAGTGGCAACTGACCCCTAACATAGACAAATGTAATGTATTGCGAATACATAGAAAGAAGGATCCTTTATTGTATGATTATATGATAGCGGAACGAACACTGGTAGCAGTTACTTCTGTAAAATATCTGGGAGTATGCGTGCAGAACGATTTGAAGTGGAATGATCATATAAAATTAATTGTTGGTAAGGCGGGTACCAGGTTGAGATTCATTGGGAGAGTCCTTAGAAAATGTAGTCCATCAACAAAGGAGGTGGCTTACAAAACACTAGTTCGACCTGTGCTTGAGTATTGCTCATCAGTGTGGGATCCGTACCAGATCGGGTTGACGGAGGAGATAGAGAAGATACAAAGAAGAGCGGCGCGTTTCGTCACAGGGTTATTTGGTAACCATGATAGCGTTACGGAGATGTTTAGCAATCTCAAGTGGCAGACTCTGCAAGAGAGGCGCTCTGCATCGCGGTGTAGCTTGCTCGCCAGGTTTCGAGAGGGTGCGTTTCTGGATGAGGTATTGAATATATTGCTTCCCCCTACTTATACCTCCAGAGGAGATCACGAATGTAAAATTAGAGAGATTCGAGCGCGCACGGAGGCTTTCAGACAGTCGTTCTTCCCGCGAACCATACGCGACTGGAACAGAAAAGGGAGGTAATGACAGTGGCACGTAAAGTGCCCTCCGCCACACACCGTTGGGTGGCTTGCGGAGTATAAATGTAGATGTAGATGTAGAGAACTATTCGTTCCCCTATTGTGAGATAGTATGGTTCACGTCTCAGTCTGAAAATCTGAATTTCTCTTGTTGCTTTTTCTTTCTATACGCAATAGGATTTTGTGAATGTTTATTCATAATTTCACCGTTTCCAACCCACCCATTTCTAGACATGGCCATGTCGGGGTAGTGGTACATGGGGTGACGCTATTGGGCATCTCGAGTACCCTAAGAGGCCGTGTACGATGTTTCGGAAATAACAATTTAGAGCATGCTTCATCCGTTTTAAATGACCAGAACTTTCTTATCATAGCAGCTCAAGAGCCATTGTAAAGGTAAGTAAAATGTCAAATAATTAACTGATTAGTTTGGAGATGAAAAATCATCAAACCTTAAGGTGGCCTTATTTTGGCACCTACGTTAGTACGATGGGCTTTCAATAAGTAACACAACTTTTCTTTTCTCTGAAAGCAGGTTGGTTTTATTCAGAATTCCAATACATCATATTATTCCCAGTCTTTAGGCTACAAAATCGTATTTTTCAACATAATATGCGACGGCGTTACAACACCTTACTGGGTGAGCCTGTATGTTAGCATGGTACCATTCTACTGGTCTTGATGCATCAATAACCTACCCATCGTCTGTGGTATCGATAGCTACGATGCCACGGCGTAGGTACAGGTTCTTAGGCTGGCACTACGACACCGACACCGACGACAGCGGCCTCTAGCCGGCGCTGTGCAGCTCTACGAGCGCCGCTCCAGATTCAGCCCATTTCATTCCGAGTAGACGACCAAGCAACTTAGCTTCTACATCATAGTGGACGAGCCACTACAGATTTTGCCTTTGTAACTTCTGGCCAATGTAGATTTGATTGATGTACAGCTTCGCACCTATGTGCTCATCTCAGCCAAAGTTAAGTGCAATTGATGTATTCAAATTATTGTGTTGTGATATAGTAAAACCATTTCTAATTGCAGTACCGAGTGTTTTACCACACCTGCTCCTACTCGTTTCCTACATTCGGCCTACCCTTCAGTTTACAGGAGCAGCCCACGCACCGCCTTCCAGGCGGGATACAAAATCATCCACCTACTGCTTCACGGAGAGTGCGACCGTCATTCGGTGAAAATATGAAAGCCGGAAGGTGAGAGATACGGCCTGTAGGCTGGTTGAGGAAGAGCAGACTATTGAAGTTTCGTAAGCTGCTCTTGGGTGCGCAGATTTGAGTAAGGCCTTGTGTTGTTCTGGAGAAGGAGGAGTTCGCTTACATTTTTGTGGCGACGAACACGCTGAAGTCGTTTCTTCAGTTTCCTGGGGGTGGCACAATACACTTCAGAGTTAATCGTTGCACCATGAGGGAGGACATCAAACAGAATAACCCCATGAGTGCGGCTTTGAACGTTTTCTTCGGTGGAGGAGTGTTGTTGCGCTTCTCCATGGACTGCCGTTTTCTTTCCCGTTCGAAGTGATCAACCGACTGTGACGATGTTCGACAAAACATGGTCATGATGAGCCTCGTAACGCGCAAACAATTCCGCGCAACTTCGTTGTTCTTTACGTACTGTCAGGAAGCACGAATCTAGCGGGGACACTCCTTTTGTACCCCAACTGGTGGACGAGTGTGTAAGCACTAACAACAGGAATATCCAGTTGTTGAGCGAGGTGTTTATCATCCAACGATCACCTCGAATGTGAAATTCCGCAATGTTTCAATATTGCAGGAGTCACAGTTGCGTACGGCCGGCCGACACGTGAGAGATCGGACAGGTTTCGCGACCTTGTTGCGATGTTGACAAATACCTCGCCCAGTATCTTATCGTGCTTTTGTTCACTACCAGGTCGCAGTAGACATTCCGGAAGCGCCTATAAATATCTGCGATACTCCGGTTTTTCGTCAAAAGAAACTCGACGACAGCACTCTGCTTGGAACGTATCTCCGTTACAGGCGCCATTTAGAAGGCGGAGTAAAGAGCCGCCACCCAGTGGAATTCATGAAACTGTAGCGACTGAGTCGGGAATATTCCACGACGCCCCAAAACAAATTCTGTATTTTTTGAGCCGAAAATGACCGAGAGAGAAAAGAGTTACGTTACTTACTGGACGCCCCTCGTGCATTGCTTATCCCCTGCACCTCTTTAGCTTGCTTCCTACACCGTCACATCTCGCTCCAGTCTTCAGTCATCGAAAATCGGAAGCCTTTGCTCAAACAGCACATTTTCTTCAGCACCCGCTCGCTCACCCAGACCCTAAAACAGTATAGCGATTTGGCAGTTCGCCGACTGTTGAGATCTTACAGTACCATAGCGATCTAGCGGCAAGAAAACCATTTTAAAACACTAGAGAGATTTATAGGCGGCAGCAGTATGAATGAAGAGCACTGTTGCCACATAAACCATGTTAGCCGTAGACTTCTGCTGGGCAGAAGTAGTTTCTTTGCAATGGTACTTGGATGAAATGGCACAGTGACAACAGAGTTCGTGTACAACTACGAACCACGTGCAATGCTTCCTTTCGTAGAGAGAAGAAGAGAAGCAGACGAGTAGAAGAACTCACGGATCTCTTGCGGTTAGTTTTTAAACTTTTCTTTATTGTTTCCTCCTTTATGGTCAGTTTCTCCCCTCCTTCTGTGCCTGCGCCCTTGGCTGAGGCCTATTTTGTCACTTTCCCGGTACTGCTTGTAACGGAACCTATTAAAGGCTTTACTTTACTGAAGTATGCGATACCCTCCAAATTCAACCAGTTTAACGGTTATTTATGATTATAGAAAAATTATTGTGTATGTTAACAATGATTGCATAACATATCTCCATAAACAGTCAACCCATTAAATTATACTGAAAAACTGACCCACACAAAAGTTAATATCACTTGATCACTGATACAGCAAATGTCATCATGTAAAAACGCTAAGTTAATCTTCAATAATTAATATGAAGTACGAGAAATAGTGGCCAACTTACGTATTTTGGATCTCCTTAAATAAAAATCACCCAGAGAAACCTATTTGTTCACTAGGACCGTTTTCACCCAGTATTCACCTAAACACTCCTATTTTAGACGAAAACCAATGTAATTCTTAATAATTCATGTTATTTACTTATTTACGCAAATTAGATAAGTCAATTAACAAACTTCTAAAAAAACGGCCTTTTTGTAACAAAGAATTGTTCTGTCAAGTCAACAAATCTGTCTGTCATTTTAATAACCTGTTAAATTATGTCACTCGATATAAATTAATAACTTTTCTGCACAAATTACGATAACAGATGTACATGTGACTTATAAACTGTATCTCTTTTTAGTAGTTCCTTGACAAGGTTAGCCGGCCGAAGTGGCCGTGCGTTTCTAGGCGCTGCAGTCTGGAACCGCGTGACCGCTACGGTCGCAGGTTCGAATCCTGCCTCGGGCATGGATGTGTGTGATGTCCTTAGATTAGTTAGGTTTAACTAGTTCTAAGTTCTAGGGGACTAATGACCACAGAAGTTGAGTCCCATAGTGCTCAGAGCCACTTTTGACAAGGTTATAAATACAAGCAGCAAGAAGGGTCGGGAGCGGAGTCTGAATGTCACTTTGGTAAAGAGTATGTGTGATATTGTTCGAGGTGGATAAACATTGCAAAGAACATGTAAAAGAAGTGCTACTTTGTGTTGTGTCATTGGCTTTTGGTGGACAGTGGAATTAAGATGGCCACCAGAGTAATAAATATTTAAAAGTTTAAATATTTGTTGGTTTCGCTCATTATTTATCATCAAAAGCACATCAAAAACACGGGACCTCATCTTTTTACCCATAGACAACCAGATTTACAGCCAGCATTAGCATCGAGACACAGCAGCGATCCAGCAAGCAGCAGCGATTACCACAATACATTTTAATGGCGCCAACCTAACATCAAGTGCTAACAAGCTCCGTAAATGGGAGTGAAGTAGTGCGATTATAGCAATATCTACGACTAGGTGACCATTATACGCTCCACCTGTTTACGCAGGTAACCACAGTCCCACGCCTAAAATTACTCTTGCCTAAAATACTCAACACATAATGAAAACCTTACCCACTGTCTTGTCACAATATTGGGAGCACCTGTTAAAAGTCTGAATAACCACCTTTTGCAGGGTCGACCGCTGCGCAACGTGCAGGAAGAGAGTAATTGAGATCGAGGAAGACACCGACAAGTGTGTGGAGCCACGCCGAACTCAGTGATCTCGTTGAGGATAAATGCTGCCAACACTCCGATCAAGGTGGTCATATTCTCTGTTGGGTGTAGATCTAGGTAGTTGGGTGCCTGGGGGAGTACGATAAACTCTTCCTGGTGCTGTCTGAGCCACTCACGTACGCTGCAAGCTGTGCAACACGTTGTGTTCTACTGCTCATAGATGCTATCGTGTCCAGAAAAAAAATTAACTGCATTTAGGGGCGGAGATGGTCCCCAAGGATGGATGCATACTTGTGTTGATCCAATGTGGCTTCCAGAACGACGGGATAAACCAAGGAATGCCATGAAAACAAGCCCAAGAGCATAACGCTTCCTTCTCCGCCTGAACCTTTCCGATGATTGTTGAAGGCATTTGCTTTCAGACGTTCCACGCCGTACACGCCAACGGCTATGTTTCCGATGGAGCATAAAACGTGGTTCATCTGAAAAGGCCACCTTTCGTCACTCAGTGGACGTCCAGTTACGGTAATGGCGTGCAAATTCCACCCAGGGAACAGCAATCAGCACGGGTGCACGAGCCAGGCGCTTGCTGCGGAAGGCCATAGGCAGCAGCGTTCACTGAATGGTCACTGAGGAGACTGTTGGAAGTCCCTTGCTTGAGCTGGGCAATCACTTGCTCAAAGCGTTCACTGAATGGTCACTGAGGAGACTATTGGAAGTTCCTTGCTTGAGCTGGGCAATCAGTTGCTCAACAGTTACACATCTACTGACCCGTAAACATTTCTGCAACAGTCGTTGACCCCTATCATGTATGGCCCGTGGCGCACTACATCTGCCTTAGCACTAGTTTTGCATGGCGTCATTTTGCCACGCACGGTAAAACTTGAACCAAGGCGGCACGCGAACTGTTTGCACACTTTGTCGTTTCGGAAGCGCTACCATCATTGTCCTGATAATGTCCGTTTGGACGTCAGATAAATCGCTCCGTGTTCGGATTACGACAACGAGTGCACTGTTTCCCGCGTTCCCACGATGCGCTTTATATACCCTCCACTGCTAGTGCTGCCACTTGTGGTATGTGAGTAGTTATTGCATGCTGACGTTGAACATAGGCGATGGACAAATTAAAGTGACGGAACCGTGTATATTAAGATTTGTTTCATTAACGCGTTCAAATATTGGAAATTACCAACGGCTGATGGGTGGAGTTGAGATCGCCCTTAAGGGGAGGTTTCTTTGAAAGTTTTTTTTCTCGGGATGTGTTATAGACATCAATGTCAAATTTGGTCAAAATGTTTATTGATATTTCCTCTACAAACTGGAATTTTTTCGACCGGAAATGTCGAAGAGCAAAGGCCGGAGTGCCGTCGGAACGAAAGAAAATTTCGATGTAGACCTTCACGCGCGGTATGTCACAGGTCAGCCGGCTCGTCTGAAATCAAAACTGAGTCGATGTTAGCGAAGTATATAAGATTCTTTAGGAGTTGTACCTTGCTTAAGTTATTTGGACCATAGGAAACAAAATGGCGGCCATTTTAAAAAAATAATGTTTTTTCATCGACATTTCAACTTCGTCGGCCAAGTAAAAACATTTATAGTTGATGGATCGGAATAAAAGTGGTACAACACCTAGACAATTTAGTTAGCTCCGTCGGAAACAAAGAATCATGCCAATCGGTTCAGTAGATTTGAAGTTACCATACCGCGCGATAAAAAAAAGTCATTTCGAGAAAAACGCGTTTGAAGTTTTGACTACATATAAATGCAATATTAGTCTGCTATTCCGGGTCCATGAACTAGTCATTCCTCTTCCTCAAAGGGGGCGTTCTGCTCTATCTGGGCCATCCTGCTCTGCTCCACAGCCGCTCGTACCGCCGGTGACAAGAGGTTTTTGGCCGCTTGAATCCGGTGGTCGTCCGAATGCTTGGCGAAGTGCGTCGAATAGAGTCCCAGGGTGACGTTCATCGTTGTCATGGTCTTCAGAATTGCTGAATACCCTGCTCACTACTAGGAAAGTTGCTATCTGCACAGTCTTCGCACCAGAATGCAAATGTTTGGGGGCTAACTTCCAAACACACGCGTTAAACCTTTCATTTGAATTTTGTGTGTTTCCTTCCAAGCACCGGTACAATAGCTCGTCCTCCGAAAGAAAAAAACTGGTGCGTGAAAAAGGCCGATTTCAGGTGTTATTTGTTCAACCGCGAATAACAAACATTTCCTTCGATATTCGGAAAAACCGTTTCAGGGGTGGATTCTAAACACTTTTATGGATCCAAAAACACACACAAAAAAAAAGTGGTTCAAATGGCTCTGAGCACCATGGGACTTAACTGCTGAGGTCATCAGTCCCGTAGAACTTAGAACTACTTAAACCTAACTAACCTAAGGACATCACACACATCCATGCCCGAGGCAGAATTCGAACCTGCGACCGTAGCGGTCGCGCGGTTCCAGACTGTAGCGCCTAGAACCGCTCGGCCACCGCGGCCGGCCCAAAAATGAAAATTTGAAAAAATCGATTTTTTGAACCAAAAAGATAGTAAATCTTCCCTTATGGGTTGTGTTCGGCAAAGGAAGATGGGAAAGGGGGGTGGGGGGGGGGGGTCGCAAAGTTGAAATTTTCCTCGGATCGATTCATCGTCGTAACGTCAATGAGGAGCGCGGTTTAAGCGTTACGCAGCAGTCGGCTTCTTAGGCTCGGCTGTTGCCCCCCGTGGTCATTCATTCTTCTATGGCTCGTCCGTCGGTCGGAGTGGCGACTGGACAGCCCTGGCTGTTGGCACCCGAGGCGCCAAGAGCCGGCCGCGCGTCCAGCCATTGTTTGTAGTGCTCGCCTTAATAACGACCGGCCCAGCGCTCTTTACCTCGCAAACATCATGAATTAGTGATGAGGCCCGGCGTATGAAATATTAATACCCGCTTACACTAAACTATTATCTCCTATCGATCGTTAGATTCCCAGAGCAAATCGATTTGACGCGGCGATCATGAATAATGAATTCAGAAAGTCCGAGGTAATTTTCCGTGCAAGCCTTTGTTAATAGTTTGTAAAGGCGAGCTATTGGTCCCGCTACCCGGCACACACAATGGCAAATAACTCAGCCCCTCAGTACGGGCGCAGTAAATTATCACCTTCCAACCCATTCTGAGAGGCTATTTCTTCACCTGCGTTCCTCTTGTTCACGTTGCGTCCAGCCTGTGTTTAACTCAAAACTTTTAACGCGCACGTCTTCTGCGCCACCGTGTCTCGTACAAGCGACGACGCAACTGAATTATGAGGATGGTACGAGTTTCAGGACAATCACTGTGTTCGTGCAGCAAATATTTTAGAATATTTTTCGTCATTTAAAGTGCTAAAACATTACTAGCCAGGATCAAACTCGCATCTTTCAAGCAACTCTTAACAAGAAGCCTGCCGATGTGGCCTACAGGTTCTAGGCGCTTCAGTCTGGAACCGCCCGGCAGCTACGGTCGCAGGTTCGAATCCTGCCTCGGGCGTGGATGTGTGTGATGTCCTTAGGTTAGTTAGATTCAGGTAGTTCTAAATTCTAGGGGACTGATGACCTCAGATCTACATCTACATTTATACTCCGCAAGCCACCCAACGGTGTGTGGCGGAGGGCACTTTACGTGCCACTGTCATTACCTCCCTTTTCTGTTCCAGTCGCGTATGGTTCGCGGGAAGAACGACTCCCGGAAAGCCTCCGTGCGCGCTCGAATCTCTCTAATTTTACATTCGTGTTCTCCTTGGGAGGTATAAGTAGGGGGAAGCAATATATTCGATACCTCATACGGAAACGCACCCTCTTGAAACCTGGACAGCAAGAACAAGCTACACCGCGATGGAGAGCGCCTCTCTTGCAGAGTCTGCCACTTGAGTTTGCTAAACACGTTATGTCCCACAGTGCTCAGAGCCATTTTTTTTCTTAACAAGATTTCGCTATTACCGTAACGTTTTTATTTCTGACGTGGTAGTACTGCAGAATGAAGCAATATATACTGAAAGAAAAAAATCACAACACCAAGGATGAGTTGAGCCACATAAACGAAAGTTGGTAGGCAAGTTTCTACATCTGAAAGTTGATGTCTACCAATAAGGATGAAAATCAGGTTTACTCTAAGTACAGGCTGTAAGATACCTTTGAGGTTGGATGTCGTGAGTTGATCTTAGTCAAGAATTCCTTTAAGGTGACAAATACGCCATTATCAACACCTCACTGATTTGAACGAGATCGTGTAACAGGGTACTAGAAGCTGGATGTTCGTTCTGCGATTTTGCAGAAAGTCTTGGCACCGTAGACGATCGTTGGCAGCGGTAGTCACGGGAATGTACGGTCGCAAGAAGACCAGCCTCCGAACGGCGACGTGGCAGTACCGGCAGGGAAGACCATAATGTTCGGCCTATCGCTCTGGCGCATCGTATGGCATTTGCAGCAGCACTTTGAGCAGCAGTTGGCACGACAGTGAACTGTTACAAATCGATTACTTCAACGTCAGCATCGAGTTGGATAGCTTGTAGCGTGCATTCCATCGATCCCCAGACAACCATCATTTGCGACGTCAGCGGTGTTAAGCGACAGCTCATTTGAGGGGAGGATGGAGGTCTGTTGTGTTTTCTGATGAAAGCGGGTTCTGCCCCGTTGCGTATGTTGGTTAGAAGGAGGCCAGATGATGGCCTGAAACCAACCTGTATGCGTGCTAAACACACTGGACCTACCCCAGAAGTTATGGTTGGAGTTTCGATTTCATATGACAGCAAGAGTGCTCTCGTAGTTACCCCACACACCCTGACTGCGACCGGTACGTCAGCATTGTGATTCGGCCTGTTGTGCTGCCACTCGTGAACAGCATTCCATGGGATGTTTTCCAACAGGATAACGTTTGCCCACATACCGCTGTTGCAACCCAACATGCTCTACAGGGTGTCGACATGTCACCTTGGCTTGATCGATAACCAGATCTGTCTCCAATCAAGCACATATGGAATATAATCGGGCGACAGTTCCAGCGTCGTCCACAAACAGCATTAATCATCCCCGTATTGACCGGCCACGTGCAACAGACATGGAACTCCATCCCCCAAACCGAGACCTGACACCTGTACAACACAACTCATGCACGTTTGCACGCTTGCATTCAATGTTCTGGTGGCTAACCCGGTTATTAATGTACCAGCATATCACATTCAAAATGACTTGTCTCACGCTTACATTAACCTGTGATCTAGCAACTTTAATCACTTAAATATGTTACCTAGACTTATATATTTCCGAAATTTCATTACTCTACATTAATTAATTTTTGGTGTTGCAATTTTTTCCGTTCGTGATTAATATTCATCAAAAGCAATGGCGTAACTGGCAGCCAACGGGAGCTTAGACTTTGATAACCCACCATCCATTGTCACCCTGCCGACTTTCGACATACCTCCCTCTTTCTGTTTAATCCTCGTCGCCACTTATCCCGTTCATTCCTTTATTGAAATAAATATGACCTTACAATGAAAAAATTAAATATTTCAATAATTATTTTCAGTTCAAACCACAGAAGAGCACACAGTCCACAGTAGCATCGCTTGTAAGAATATCGCGATCGTTTTTCTTTGTTTTAATGTCGATCAGAGCACAGACGCGTCAAATAACCTCAATAGATGCTTTTCACAGTTTCATTGTTTTGGTTCACTTGCCATAACGAGTGTGGCTCCTTCTAGGAACCCAGGCTTCTTGGCATTAGAGAGAGGTAGATCTTACGGAACTCTTCGTCACTCTAGTATCCTCCAGATTTACTTTCCCATTGTAGTGGTCTCCAATCCATTTTCTTCGTCTTAATCTCCATATTTTCCCTCTACTGCTTTACCCTCCCTCTCTTATTTTACTTTGCCGTGCCTCTTCTTTTTCTCCAATCACAAGACTAGGACCGCCACGGAAAAGGCGTGCAGTGCAGGCCTCTCAACTGCCATAGCGTAGTTACGCCATCACCATAATGAATGGTGAGTTGCCCAAGTTTCAACCAAAAAGGGGTTGAAAGTTAAGGCTAAATGCACAGTCGTGTGAATAGTACTCATAAAAGATAAGAAAAACGTAAATCACCAAAAAAAAAGAAAGATTAAAAGAAGTAAGACTATTACTACCATTGTGTTTTATCGCGCTAGGATATCGAACAAAAGCTGTTGGACTCTAAGATTTCGTAATTTGCGCATTCGTCCAGAGAGATGATGTAGGAGTTAATAACGGAAGTAACGAAAGTCCCAGTTGATAGTTCTGTCGACATCGAAGTCATTCGTACATTGCCTCAGTGTGGAATAAGAAATGATCCCTTATCTTATCAAAAGAACTGTCCGGAAACTTCAAATGAAATGATTTTGGAATATCGTGGAAAACAGCGTTACACTCAGTGCAGTAAAACCATAGTGGGGACTGTATTCTCTCAGATTTACGTAAATTACTGTCTTTTTTATGCACTCAACTGAAATGTTTTCATCGTCGGCTGATATAGACAGTGCCTTGTTGACAACTTGGGTGCATGGCTTCGTGGGGTCTGCGCCACACTCCAACCCTACCATCAGCTCTTAACAGCTGAATTCGGGAGTCATCTGACCAGACCATGGTTTTCTAGTCGTGTAGAGTCCAATCATTATGGTCACGAGCCCGGGAAATGCGATGCAGGCGATGCCGTGCTGTTAGCAAAGGCACTCGCATCGGTTATCTGCTGCCATACCACATTAAAGCCAAATTTCTCTCAACTGTCTTAACAGACACGTTAGTTTACGTCCCATATTGATATCTGAGGTTATTTCACGCAGTGTCTATTATCACTGAAAACTCTATGTAATCTTCCCTGGTCTCGTTTATTGTGTGTAGGCCGTCGGCCAATGGGTTGGCCGTGATGAGAAGTAATGCCTGAAATGTGGTATTCTCGGCACACTCTTGACACTGTGAATGTTGGAATATTAAATTCGCTAACATTTCTGAAATTAAATGTCCCATGCATCTACCGCCAATACCAGTCCGCGTTCAAAGTCTCGTAATTCCCGTCGTACGTCCATAATCACGTCGGAAATCTTTCACAAGAAGCACCTGAGTACAAATGACAGTACGCCAAAACACTGCCCTTTTATAACTTGTGTGCGTATGCTACGGACATTTGTATATGTGTATATCGTTATCCCTTGACTTTTGTCGCCTCAGTGTACATTGCTCGCCTCTATCCTTTCTCCAGACGAAGATTTTCTAAAGCGGGACATCTAGTCACAGCACGGAGGAGGGAATGATGAGCCTGGAACTCGGTCCACGTTTGTCTTCGATGTAGACGGCGGGCCTACTCGACGCCCGATGACGTGGCTAATACCCGCCCACTCAACGCCAAATGATATGCTAATTGTGTTATTTAAGCTGCCGGACAGATACGGCAACGGAGCAAGAATGAGCTGTCCTTCTAAGAGGATTTGTCGTCGGGCGGGGAAATTATTATAATAATGCAGCAGCTCGGGCCACGATTGCATCTCCGTATTGTAATCCGGCGCGCATGCGCTGTTCTGGTAAGCGTATTCAGATTTCAGTGCCGGATTCATGCGGCGGAGGCAATCCTATTATCAGATCAACGTGTCGCTATCTTCTTGCTCCGCCCGCGGTCGGCTACGAACAAGTGATATCCTCAGAGCTGGGAGGGGCGCAGTCTGCATGCAAACAGCTTACTTGCTCCGAGTCAGCCGTCTAGTTCCGATGCATCACGTAGCACTCTCTTGCAACGTGCAGTTTAAAGGTGTACAGTGCACTGTGGTCGCGTCTGCAGCGCTTGAGTTGTATTGCTGCTCCTCGGCTACTTCTTCTTTCGGGGAGTAAGCCGTTCGCCTTTGTCGGTCACAGAGGAAGCTGTTGTTCACGTTTCCATTGTCTTCCATTGTCTTCTCCTATTCAGTTTATACTCTATATAATAAAACTTATTTTGCTGTTCGCCCTTTTTGCATTCCGCTCAAGACTGAGACCAATCTTTCAAGTGTTAGAACAGTCTTCCGTTATTTTATTTTATTTTCTCTTCTAGTTGAAACAGATTCAGTTACCTCCGGACATCGTCATTTTTAAATCCATCCTGCCTCGCGAGACCTTGCACGAACCAGGAATCTCCTTTATGATCAGCCATCAGATGTTTAGTTTTCATCATCCATGTCTTTGAGTCGCAATATTCTTCGGTTTGTTCCACATTTTCCCTAAAACTGTAGCCTCGGTCTTTTGTGCAGAGATTTTCATGTTACATACAGATGTGATCCTGCGACGATTCTTGCACCGTTCCTACCGTTACTCGTACTGCTCCACGCCAAACAAATGATTGTTCCATAATCTGTTATGAAGAAATTCAAATGGCTCTGAGCACTATGGGACTTAACTTCTGAGGTCATCAGTCCCCTAGAACTTAGAACTACTTAAACCTAACTAACCTAAGGACATCACACACATCCATACCCGAGGCAGGATTCGAACATGCGACCGTAGCGGTCGCGCGGTTCCAGACTGGAGCGCCTAGAACCGCTCGGCCACCCCGCCCGGCTATTATGAAGATTCTGACATAACGAAACTGGTACTTAAGATCACGAACGCTGGTTTATTTGTCGTTTACCATCCAACGATCCGCAGAGACTCATTGCAAATCCTACTAAAACTTCTCACTCTGAAATTCTAGATCGTGTGTCTGTTCCCGACACGGGACGCGTCACTTCATTTTGCAATTCGATTCCCTCTCGCCTTGTCCCGTCACTTAAAGCCTGCTAGCACAACTTTTTTCCACAGCTACCTAACACCGTGGCCAAACAATAAAATACACTATTACGAAAGTGGGAATCTCAAACACCATTTCTGTAGAGCCCGTTGTTGGCGCCCAGCAATGTAGTTTTCTTATTATTTCAAGAGAAAGTTATTATTTCACCTGGTGTCGACAATCAGCTAGACTCCATATGAAACAATAAGTGGATAGAAATATAAAAAACAATAATATAATAGAAATATTATTGTGAGGGTAAATAGCCGTTAGAACAATTGTGTTGAGGATAACACAGATCACTGTAGGCCATTCTCAGTATGCTGAATAACACCTTCATCAGGAAACAGAAATCTGTGTAAGTGAATTTTATTATTTATTTTGATTGCTTGGCTTGCTCTGAGCTTCCATTCTACAAGTATATCTCACATGTAAATACTAGAAGGTGTACTCTAAACCCATTATACTCTCTTTGACTGAAGTAAGCATCTTCAGATAGTTGGTTTCCTGTTTTCAGTATTATTTTTGTGTCATGATACACGCTATTTATGAGTTATTATTACTCGCCCAAGATGTCCATCGGATGAAACTGTTTATAATATGAAGAACAAAAAAAAAAATGTTTGTGGCAACTTATAAGGTTTCACACTGGTACAGAAATGAGTCAGATGCATGGATATACATGTCAGAAAGTATTAAATTTCTAGTGGTTAATATAGTGGAAAAAATGGTTCAAATGGCTCTGAGCACTATGGGACTTAACATCTATGGTCATCAGTCCCCTAGAACTTCGAACTACTTAAACCTAACTAACCTAAGGACCTTACACAACACCTTAATATAGTGGAAATAAAGTGTGAATTTAGCATATATCTGTTAGTCTATTCCTTCTGCTCCATACAAACTGCCTTTAATGGTCAGTTTTAGAGGGCAATGTCCACATCTAAGATACCGTACGACTCCGTAATTTTGTAAATAAATTTACCAAACCAGAACACATCTACTCCGTCACGAAACTGAGCCTTCAATTCGAACACGAGAGGTGTTTACGTTGAACTGGAGCCCCATGGTGTACAAACAAACACACATGGTGCCGCAGAGTACGGGGAACTAAGTCCGTGGGA
Source organism: Schistocerca piceifrons (assembly GCF_021461385.2). Classification (NCBI taxonomy): domain Eukaryota; kingdom Metazoa; phylum Arthropoda; class Insecta; order Orthoptera; family Acrididae; genus Schistocerca; species Schistocerca piceifrons. The sequence goes on along the minus strand of NC_060140.1, from coordinate 910,565,516 downwards.
ATGAAATGCAAAATTGACGGTAAATTAAATAAAATTTAGCACAAGCATTCCACAAAGCACACAAAAAAATCATACATAATACGATAAACTAACTAAAGCAGTACAACACGTGGCGGCACCGCTCGTCCACGCCAAGTTACATTTGCACAAAAGACTTCATCTAATAAACGGAATATTACTGACATTAACACTGTTTCCTGATTGAATTAGTTGGTGCGGCATGATTATCAATGCCTCGCACCAGAGTGACCACCGGGGACCCAAACAAAGCTCTCACACATTTCAAACTCCGCAAACAGAGATTCTATTCAGAGCATCCGTACTCACCGGCGTCCTAAGGAAGACCTATTTGTCTCTCCCGTCCGGGGTCCACAAACGGTGGCCGGAAGGCCCCAGAGAGGGTAAGCGGTTTCTGCCTGTACCAACCTAACAACGGGTGCTGACCAGTGGCCGCTAATGCCTCTCTGACCCAACGTAGCAGAATTCGAAACTCTACACAGTGGCTGGCTACACTGATCTTAACATTCATACAACCATGTAGCGGCTCACGTAAAGCCGTTACAATTACTGTTGATCTTTGCAGTCAAAGACCTTCACCAAACTGTGCCCTTATACTAAAATAGTGCATTGTTTTTCGTCTTCTGCTGCCAGAGAGTGACTGAGGTCACAGAAAAGTCGTATACAAAACATACATGTCTGATAATTGACGCAAATGCACCTGATGATGGTTTATAACTCTGAAACGCATAATGTAAATAAAATCAAATAACAAATTTTGGGGTTGAAGCTCTTTTTTTCCTCCGTGTTTACTTTCACAATACGTTTGTTTTTGGATAGGATCCGTCTTTAGCAAAACACACTTTTGTTTTTTAACCCAAACATGTTTCACTGCAGTTGCAGCATCTTCAGTGGGCTTTTTATTTTTCATCTTTTAAAGAATGTTCTTTACTGTTTGTATACATGTAACTATTAGTTTTGAAATTGTAATTACGGATATTGGAAAAAACACATAAATTGTGAGTTTATAGCTGTTTACCACATGGTGTGGTTTTTCTGATGTGTTGTGTTTCTACAGTGACTGTTATGTTTCACAGTTTCTCATCTGAAACGACTTACACCTTAAAGTAGATAAATTGTTTGAGCCAAAATTACACAAATTCAAACAGTGAAGAACATTCTTTATCTTTAACAGATGAAAAATAAAAAACCCACTGAAGATTCTGCAACTGCAGTGAAACATGTTTCAGTTAAAAAACCAAATTGTGTTTTGCTAAAGGCGGACCGTATCCAAAAACATACGTAAAATCAAATAACTTGTGACTGGTTACAGTAAACTTGTAGTTTCAATTGTCATATACACGATCCAGTCACATTAAAGTGATCACTGAGCCGTGGTAAAAATTGCTGTTTTGAAGAGTGCGCCGCTGCGCATAGTGTGAAGCAGTCGCCCTCCGTTTCTGGCGGTGGCGCCGCTGTGGCAATCGCCGCTTTGGTGTCTCCCTCTGGTGGGAAATGGGAAAGGTTGCCCGTTCACGCGCATTTAAGGGGCGCCATGAGCTCGCCAGTCGGTCAGTCTGGGTCTGTCTCTCGTCCGCATTTGTTAGGCAGTTAGTGTCTGTCTGTCGTTCGGAGTGCTAGTATGTCATTCGGATCAACCTTTAAAGAGTCTTTCCACTCCGCCAGTAAGAGAACTCAGCGAGTGGTCGCCCGGTCGGGGCTTAGTTCCTGCATCTGAGTCTGCGCGTTAGGCCGCTAGTTTGCTGGCGATTGCTCAGGCAATGGTCATTGGCGGTTGGATCGATCGGTTGGTCGGTCGCGCACTGAGACGCAAGATGACTGGTCCATCTTGAGCGTCGGCGCATGTGAGGTCGCCACGTGAGTCCAGTGGGCCGCGGCGTATAGCGAGGGGTAGTGACTTACGCGGTTGACACGAGAGAAGCAGGAGTCAACCCACGACATCAGTCTGGCCGGTGCGAGCTGCAAAACCGTGAGACGGGAGATCGGCGCGCCTTCCTGCGTCTGTTGAAGCGGCTGGCAGAGCGATTTGGGGGTGCTGCGCCAGGTCTTCTCGAGAAATCGCGGTTTATTAGAAGTTAAGTGATTCGTGATATGTTGTTTGATTTACTCTTGTTAAATTCTACTTGTTTTATTGATGAGGTCACCAGCCGTTTTGCTTTGGGGTCGTCCCATCAACCTTCTCCGTTTGCCCACCCGCGGGAAGGTGGCTGTTTATAAACTGGGTGGTCCGTTTTTCCCTTGTGGAGTAGAGGCGGGTTAGAGCAACCTGCGGTTCGGGTTGTTCGGTAATCTCCCTATCAATGTACCGTACGTTAGTAGCTGCCTCTGTCATGGCTCTGAGCACTATGGGACTTAACATCTATGGTCATCAGTCCCCTAGAACTTAGAACTACTTAAACCTAACTAACCTGAGGACATCACACAACACCCAGTCATCACGAGGCAGAGAAAATCCCTGACCCCGCCGGGAATCCAACCCGGGAACCCGGGTGCGGGAAGCGAGAACGCTACCGCACGACCACGAGCTGCGGACCCTGTCATGTTTGTCGGATTTGGTGTGTTAACGAATTTGTTGCTTGGAGTGTAACGGCCTAATACCTGAAACATGTTTTGATTTTTGGAAACTTTGATATTATTGCTTATGATCTTGAGAGGCGGTATCTGTGTGCTGTAGAGCATCTTAACTATTGTTTGGCCAACCTTGTAGAATTTTATATAATATAGCATTTCATGGGCTTTTATTTAAATGGTCATTTTAGTATATAAAATTGCCACCCTTTCACCGTAAGACTTTTCTTGGAAGTTAAAATCAAGTTGCAGCTTCGCTGCCAAGGTTAATATTTTAATTGTTATTTTTTTTGTACCATTTCCATTCCTCCTACGGGGGTTGCATAGTTTGTGTGTTTGTGTAAATTGTTAGAACTCCTAGTTTGAAGTTAGCTGGTTCCAAATGGTTCAAATGGCTCTGAGCACTATGCGACTTAACTTCTGAGGTCATCAGTCGCCTAGAACTTAGAACTAATTAAACCTAACTAACCTAAGGACATCACGCACATCCATGCCCGAGGCAGGATTCGAACATGCGACCGTAGCGGTCGCGCGGTTCCAGACTGCACCGCCTAGAACCTCACGACCACTCCGGCCGGCTGAAGTTATCTGGTGTGTTGCAGATTTGCACCAGTGTAGTCTTTCAGAGGCAGTTGTGAGCGGTCGTAACTACAGCCGTCTCAAATGGGAGCGGCAAGGTTCTCTGCCCGAAAGCTCATACAGTCAAAACTTGTTTCTTTCTGCCTCTGAGTAAAGTGTAACTTTGATATTTAGAGGGTGCTTTCTGATTATAATTTTAAATCTGTTTCTTTTAAAAAATGCTTTTCGGCACTATTAAAGTGAATAAAATTCTCATTTGTTAAAAGAAATTTGGTTATGATTTCATCAGTTACTCCCTGGCAACTACTTCTATGCTTACATAGTGTGATTAAATGTGTTAATGTTCTTGATGAATCGCTAGTAAATAAAATAAATTCTTAAGAATAGTCTTTGAAAATAAATCACGGTGCAGTCACCCCCTACGTTCAACCGTTCGACGTCAACTTGCATTAGCCACTTACAGACGTCATGTGCCAGCACTATCAGTGTAAGTTGCATTAAGTGTGTTGGCAGGGGGGGGGGGGGGAAGGGTGCGAAAAACCGCAGTCATTGACGTATTGCGGAAACGGAGAAATTTATCTGACGTCCAAAAAGGGCATGAACATTGGTTTTTTGAGCCAAGGATGGGAGCTTTTCCGAAACGGCTATGTTTGTAAACTTCATGGCAACATGGCGCTATCCAAAAGCGGCGCTGAGGCAACTGTGAGGCACCACGTGCCATAGGCATCCATGATGACTGCTGTTCGCTGGCGACGAAGGGTTGAATTTGGACTCCACTGAATGGCGATAAGCGGCCTTTTCAGACGAATCACGTTTTATGATCCATCACGCTGAAAGTCAACAGCCTTCAACAACTGTCAGATCGGTCCAGGCCGGTGGAGCGAGTGTTGTGTTCTGAGGACTGTTTTTGTAGCATTCCCTTGGTGGTCCTTCTGGAAGGTACGATGGATCAACACAAGTATGCATTTATTCTTGGGTACCATGTCCACGCCTACATATACTGTATTTTCTCGGCACGATGGACAGCAGGACAATACAACGCGACACAAAGCTCGCAGTGTGGGCACATGGTTCGAAGAGCACCATGATAAGTTTGCTGTGCTCCAGTGGCCACCAGAGTACCCGGGGAATGTGTGGGACCACTTCGATCGGGCTATTCGTGCCGTGGACCCTGAACCGAGAACCTAGCGCAATTGCCCACGGCAGTCGAATCGACATGGCTTCACATCCCTGTGGATAACTTCCAGAACATCATTAAGTGTCTTCCTGCGCGACACGCAACGGTCCGCGCTGCTGAAGGTGGTTATTCGGGCTTTTCACAAATAGTCACATTACTGTGAATAGACATTGTATAACAGATAAAAGAAATCGCATTACTGAGTAGTACTGCGTGAACAAGAGACGCCAGAAGTAAAAAAACAATAGTATAGCTAGGCATAGTTTGCATCAGTCGACTAGACGTCAGACTTCCACCAAACCGCTATTGTGTTGGTGCGTAATTTCGTAAGTTCGTAGTGGTTTCCCATAAGTTTAATACACATAATAGAGACTTAAGTAATCTGTAATACACATATACGAGGTGCGACAATAAAGTAATGAGACTGATTTTCTTTAAAGATGTGACAAGCTTGCAGGCTTGCGTAGGCACAATAACTTTGACCTTGGTCTATGAGCTACTTCTAGTCCAAGCGGCACATCGATGCAACTGCTCAGTCGTGAGTTGTGCTGTAATAAGTTAACACGTGTTTGTGTCTCTCGTCACGGAAATGGAACTGCATAATATTGCGCAAAGGTATGCCATTTCCTTTTGCGTTAAATTGGGTGTAAACGCGACGACAACTTACGCTAAGCTTCAGAAGGCTTTTGGAGAGGAGGTTATGTCAAGAATTCAAGTTTTTCGTCGGCATAAAATGTTTAGTGAAGGTAGAACGAGTAATGAAGATGAAGACCGCAGTGGACGACCATCAACCTCACGGACAGGTGTCAACTTGGCCAGGGTGCGTGAACTCGTACGATCTGATCGAAGATTATCCGTGAAAATGATTGCAGAAGATCTGAATATCAATCGAGAAACGGTTCGTCTAATATAACTGAAGATCTTGGTATGAGAAAGATTTGAGCAAAAATAGTCCTCAAAAATCTCACACCACGACAGCGAGAAACACGGAAAAATGTGGCAGCCGAACTGTTAGAGCAAACGGAAATGACTCCAGAATTGTTGAGCCGTGTTACCACTGGTGATGAAAGTTGGTTTTTTCAGTACGATCCAGAGACAAAACGCCAAAGTTCGCATTGCTGCTCAAAGGGATCACCCAGACGAAAAAAAGCTCGCATGTCAAAGTCAATAGTGAAATACATGCTTATGTGCTTCTTTGATTCCAAGGGAATTGTTCATAAAGAGTGGGTGTCTCCTGGACAAACAGTTAAGCAATATTACTACAAAGAAATTTTAGAAAGATTTCATAAAAGAGTTTCTCGTGTCCGTGCCAACATTGCTGATAATTAGATTCTGCATCACGATAATGCGCCATCCCATACTGCTCTGTCAGTACAGCAATTTGTAACCTCAAATCAAATTTCAGTACTACCACAGCCACCTTATTCACCAGATATCGCTCCGTGCGACATTTTTCTATTTCAAAGAGTCAAAACGGCGATCAAGGGACACCATTTTCAAACAACACAAGATGTCCAAATAGCTGTGACGAGGGTCTTGGAGGATATTACAGAAGATGAGTTCCAGAAATGTTACCATCAATGGCAGAAGCGCTGGAAAAAGTGTGTGCAATCAGAAGGGAACTACTTTGAAGGAGACAACACTAAACTTGACTAAAATGGTAAGCAACATTTTTTTTTTCACATCAGTCTCATTACTTTATTGTCGCACCTCGTATTCCCCTTCACTATTTACAACAGTCTGACAATGCTGGGGTAACTTTTCGATTCTACGAGTGTAGAAATCACTTGGTTTTTAGGCGAAGAACTCCTCGAGATATTTTCGAAGCGCATTTTTATCTGTCAAGAAAATTCATTGAAGGTTGTCCAATAGAGAGGGGAGAAGATGAAAGCTGAGGGCACACGACCAGCTGAATAAGGTGGGTGCGGAATGACTTCCCAACCCAACTCTTGTATAGTATTTTGTGTCAGTGTAGCAGAATGCGGGCGGCGGTATCGTGAAATAGCATCATTTCACGTAGTCTTCCTGGTCATTGTTCTTGGATTGTGGCTGGAGGACGTCTCAACTGTTCACGATAAATGATAGCAGTGATGGTTACACCTCTGGGAAGCAATTCGTTGTACATCACACCGTCGCTCTTCCATCAGATGCATAACATTTATCTCATGTCCATTATAATTATCCGGGCTGTTATGCCGTGGTCGGTTGATGAATTTTGTCTCAATTCCCAACGTTTCGTCTCCGACTGCGGGAGACATCTTCAAGGGGGTCCGTAGGTCGATGGAAGGTCCAACACACCCACTGGCTCGCTACTGACTGTCAGTAGCGCGCCAGTGGGTTCCATCGACCTACGGACCCCCTTGAAGATGTCTCCCGCAGTCGGAGACGAAACGTTGGGGCACGGCATAACAGCCCGGATAATTATAACGGACATGCGAAGTTCTTGCTGAACGCGCAGGATCATTAACGTCAAAATGATCCTCCTTAATACGAGAAAACCAGTTTCTGGGTGTACTCTGCGCAATGGCTTTGTCCCTATTCACGAGACAAATATTTCTGGCTACATCCGCTGCTGTCACCCCTCTGCTCAACTTATCACTCCATTTTCTGCCGTCTGAGGCGTAGCGCCGTATACCGATCCTGCCTTAGAGGCGGTTAAGTGGGAGATGTGTCTCAGAGCTGGATAGTGACAGATCGTCACGCGAGACTGGACGCGCACGTAGTTTATTTTTCAGCCGATAGAGGATAATATTGGATAGGGGACTGTGATTTAGTTTCGATTGTGCCCACTAGAGTGCACAAGAGTAATAGAATGTTTTTTATGAACTGTTCTAGTATTTTCATATAGTGTTATTATGTCTTTTTGTGTATGTAAAATGTTATAAATGTATTTTAGCGGTATGAATGATGCGTGAGTGTGGTTTAAGGTAAATGTAAAGATAATTGTTTAACGAGTTATGTAGTGGGATTTAGTGTGGGAACATTTCGAAGAAGTATGGATGTGGACAAAGGGGATCATAAAAACCTAAACAGCCTTCTTACAAGGTCTTTGGAGGGGGAGTTGCTTCTTTCTTTGGTCTCAACCATTCCTTTCTTTTCATTATGCTAGCACAAAGACGTCATTACTCGTCACCAGTAAGGAAACAGAATATGAATGTTCGGTGTTGTTCACGAGACAATTGATGACGAGCAAGGAGAGACGCACATATGACCACCCGCTGATTTTTTTAAATTTTGGCTTAGAGCATGCAGAGCCCATCCATCCAAATTCTGAACTTTCCCCATTGGATGCAAGTGTCGCACGGTGGTGAACTGGTGACAGCTCGTCGCATCTGTCAGTTCTCGAGTACAATGAGGTGGATAATTGTCGACTAATGGGTTTAAACGATCTTCATCAAACCCCGCAGGTCTTCCTGAACGCGGAGGCTCACAAACACCAAAATAATCCTCCTTAATACGAGAAAACCACTTTCTTGGTGTACTCTGCGCAATGGCATTATCCCTATACATCATACAAACATTTCTGGCTACCTCCGCTGCTGTCACCCCTCTACTGAACCTGGCACTCCATTTTCTGTAGTCCACAGCTCCACTCACTATCTCCAAAGGAGAAAGTGACACTATGTATACTCAAAGAGTAACACTATTCTACAAATGAAAAATGACAATGGATAAATAGACCCACAGCACCGGGAATACCAACTACAAAAAGAAAACCGCAAGGATCTTTTGGTCTCCGAGTAAGGGGCAGACGTCAGAGTACTGGAAGAGAGGCAGCGTCCCGAGACAACGAGGGTACTCGGTAGCCATCAGTGGAACGTATGTGGGAGATTAGGGCCAACGCCTGCGAGGCGGCAGCGACTTATTCCCGGTGGCGAGATAAGAGGAATGGAGGCTTGTTTGTGTAATTAGGGGCAGGTGGCGCGGCGCTGACGCCATCGCGGCCATTCGTTTGCGGAAGCGGGGAGGACGGCCGGCGCGCTGGCCGAGCCGCCGGCGGTGCCGGCCACGCCGTGGTTTCTGGTATCCATTTGTATTTGTTTAGGGGCCCGGCATTAAACACATCCAGGGCTGAGATTATAATTGACGTTTATTTATACGGCAGGAGCAGAAGAATGTGTATATTATTATTGTGATACGCGTCTCGATGATATCTCGACACGGCGCAACCATCTTTCAAACGTCGTGACACGCCCGTCTGGGTACAGTCGCGGCCCGATCGCCGCAGCCCGAGCAGCAGCCAGCTCCTTACCGGCTCGCGGGCCTGCAGATGCACCAGGCGTCGCGCCACTCCCGTAGTCCAAAACACACTTAATCCAGTATACTTCAAGTATTGTCATATACACCACATCCCGTTTATCTTCACCATCCCAAATAACTTTTTCTCGGAATTAAAATAAAAAATCAGACAAGTGAGAGAAGGACTCGCGCTCTGTGGGTTTCGTACAAAATTTTTCCGTAAATTAAAAAAAAAAAAAAAGATCAAATGTGTGTGAAATCTTATGGGACTTAACTGCTAAGGTCATCAGTCCCTAAGTTTACACATTACTTAACCTAAATTATCCAAAGGACAAACACACACACACCCATGCCCGAGGGAGGACTCGAACCTCCGCCGGGTCCAGCCGCACAGTCCTATAAATTATCTTTACAACTTTAATACCCTTAAAACTGTGCTGATATTAACAAATGATTGTCAGCATTTGATAAGATGACTCATAAAGTACTGTATTCTCATTCATGCACATCAACGTGTGCGCTCGTAGCGGCACGGATAACTTCCAGTCCAAATCCCATCTCTCTCCACGTGCGATTCAGGATCTCCCCGGTGACATGTTCAAGTGCATTGAGAACGCATGCCTTCAAGTCCTGTAGGTCTCTAACCTTCGTTTGGTACCCCACATCCTTAACAGTACCCCCCCCCCCCCCCCCAGTAAAAAGTCTAGTGGTGTGGTGTCAGTGGTTCGTGCCGGCCATCAAGTTGGACCATCTCGTGCAATCCACCTATCCGGAAACTTTTCAGCCAGAAACTAACGGACATTTAGGGGTGGGGCAGTGCCCCACCCTGCTGGATTATGACATCAGGTTGGAATTGTTCCAATTGTGGCACAGCAAACTCTTGTATCATGTTCAGGCACAACACCACGGTTCGTGGCAGACTCGATAAGAAAAAAATGGGCCAATGATGCAACTGTTCATCAGTCCGCACCGAACACTGACTGTCTCTTTCCGTTTCAAGTGTAACATGAGGATGCCGTGAACCACGTATACGAATGTTATGACTATTCAGTTCACCGGATACATGAAACGTAGCCGGCCGGAGTAGCCGAGCGGTTATAGGCGCTTCAGTCTGGAACCGCGCGACCGCTACGGTCGCAGGTTCGAATCCTGCCTCGGGCATGGATGTGTGTGATGTCCTTAGGTTAGTTAGGTTTAAGTAGTTCTAAGTTCTAGGGGACTGATGACCTGAGATGTTAAGTCCCATAGTGCTCAGAGCCATTTGAACCATGAAACGTAGCCCCACCGGAGAAGCCAATCTTTTCCAAATAGTCATTGTTTGGTTCAGTCATGCCTAGCATATGCACTCCAAACTGTTCGTGCCGAGGTTTATCCATAGATTTTAATGGCTCAAGCAGCTGCACCTTGTAATGATGTATATGTAACAAGTTGTGAAAGACATTGTGCACTGCTGATTGTCTCATTTCCAAGTCTTTGGCCTCCATACGCAACAATTTTGTCGGATTCCTTCCAAACGCATGCCCTATCATTTCCGCGTTGACGTCTGTAACATGTGGGCCACCCGCCCCATATCTGTGGGGAACACTATTTCTTTCCATAAATGACGTACATAAGGCATGCCCGAATAATTGTTTGGCACAATGGGCGCCTTAGATACTGTGTTCGGAAGTTTCTTTGCACTTGGGTATCTGACGTCGTCTGTACGAACCAGGCCATACACTGAGCTTCCCCCTGTGGCGTCCACATTTTATCAGGTTTTCAAGTTCAATTTTGCTTCACTACTGCGTCACCTAGAAGGTAAAAAAAAGAACGTTATCAGTTGAAACTTCCTGGTAGATTAACACTGTGTACCGGACCGACACTTGAACTCGGGACCTTTGCCTTTGGCGGGCAACTGCTCTACCATCTGCGCCCTCTCCTCAAAGCTTTACTTCTGCCAGTACCTCGTCTCCTTTGGCGGAAGTAAAGCTGTGAGGACGGGGCCTGAGTCGCCCTTGGGTAGCTCAGATGGTAGAGCACTTGCCCGCCAAAGACAAAGGTCCACAGTTCCAGTGTCGATCCGGCACACACTTTAAATCTACCAGGAAGTTTCATATCAGCGCACACTCCGCTGTAGAGTGAAAATTTCAGTCTGGAAACTTCGTAAGTTTCCTTATCTTACGCTGAAAAGCACTTTATTAATATCTTGTATAGTTTTAAAGCTACTTAAGTCTTAAGTTGTAAAGATAATTTATAGATACCCTGTACACAACAATAATTAGTCGTGTGGCCCAGTGGACTCTTACAAGTCTTCCTACAGGACGCACGCGACGTGCGTGTCCCTAACCTATACCAGTGATCCAAACGGGGAAAGGGGACCTACCTTTTAACGTGGAATCCAAATCAGATGTTGTTTCTGTCGACTCCTCACATAGTTCAGAGGTGAAGGCTGGGTTATAACGAAGAATGAAAAATCTGTTGTCCGACTGACATTCGACGTCTCTACTTCGTGGTTTCCATTCAAGCGCTTTACTAGTACACCACGTGGTCCAACATGTGCCGGTATGTTCTAAAAATACGTGTACTGTGACCATAACGGGCAGCGTTTTTTCTGTTTGTTTTTTGAGGTTTGGCAACACTAAGTGATAGAGGGGGATCCTCTTACCAAAGAGAGCATCACAGGACCACAGTAGTACATAAACTCACTTTGTAGTGTCCAGCTGCATGAAAGTTACCGGTAAGATATCCTGCTAAGTGCGAGCCACGTGCTGTGATCCGCTTCCTACTTGCGGAAGGAATAACATCTACCGAAATTTTTTCGTGAATCAAAACGTTTACGGCAAAAATGTTATGAACAGAACGACTATGTTTGTGTGATGTACACAGTTTTGTGGAGACAGGACAAATGTCCTTGACAAACGTAGAGTCGAAGACCTTCAGTTTTGACTGATAAGTTGGTGCAAAAAATCGAGGAAACCCCCGTTTGACAGTGGATGAAATTTCTGTAATGTTTCAACAACACTTCAGGACTCCCTAGTACGAGACACAGATACGGTGGGATACCGGAAACTGTGCGCAAGATGGGTCCCAAAACAGCTGACAGAGATTCACAAGAAAAATCGGGTCATAAGCGTCCGCGAATTTCTTCAGCATCTTAAACTGGAAGGTGTGGATTTTCTGAGTTCTTTTGTGACTGGAGATGAAACGCGGGTGGCTCATTACGCGTCTGCTGCAAAACGACAGTCGTCGCAGTGGCGTCATAGTAATTCCTTATCTGCCAAGAAATTGAAAACCACAATTTCGCGCAAAAAAATTCCTGGCCTCAGTGCTTTGGGACCGAAAAGGCATCATTTTGGTCAAATTTTCGCCTCTGTGGAAGACCATCAATTCTCAACGATAGCGTGAGACCTAAAAAGCTCAAAAGGAGCATTCAGAGCAATAGGAGTGGAATGTTGGCTGGAGGAGTGTGCTTGTTGCACGACTATGCTCGTCCTCACACAGCCTTAGCCATCAAGGCGCTCCTCATTCGTTTGGTTGGGTGTTTTTAACCAGCCTCTCTATTCTTCTGTCTTAGCTTCTTCAGATTATCATCTTTTCAGCTCCCTGAAGGTGCACATGAATGGAATTAAATTTTCAACAAAGAGTGGGTGCAGAAAGAGTTTCTGAATTGGGGGAAGGTGTTGGCGGGAGCGTTCTGTAAAGAAGGCATAAAAAAAGCTTGCGCCACGGCTCAACACATACGCTGAACGTACTTTCTTTTCAAATACACTGTTCCTAAAAAAAATATAAAAATATAGTAGACGTTCTTTCCGAACATGCCTTGTATGTACAATTCATCTGTAGCTTCGATGGGTGAGTTGCGCGTACAAAATATGTGACGTATGTTGCGGTATCTTTTGACTACATTGATTTAGAAACTTAAATTATTTACACTGCCGAAGTTCCGTAGACCTTAGTACCTTAGATAAATTTTGAACTTGATACTTCTACCCATTCCGGAGAAAAATCGGTCTTAAGAGACGGACAGACAGTCAGACAGACAGACAAAAAATGCAACAAAAATATTTTTATGTGCTATAATTACAGATTAACAATTTTCAGAGTTTTTCCTTTGCTTGTCCTGTGGAACCTGGCTTCTTGACAAATTTCATGATTCTGTGTCAACAGCAAGTACGCTACAGGTTTTGTTGAGTGACTCTGCGAGTATCGAAGTATGTGACATTTCTTATATTGCTCTGACTTAAAAGCCTAAATTTTTCCCACCGCCAAGGGCTGTAGACCAAAATATATTAAATAAATTCCAACTTGATACCTTTATCCGACACAAAAGAGGTAATAACAGTAGGACAGTCAGACATATGGAGATCAAAATTAACCTATAGGGTTTACGTTTTTACCCATTGAGGTACGCCACCCAAAACATTTATCAAGAAAATTTTGTTTATTTACGATGGTAACGTTAACCAGCATGACTGTCACTCTTCAAACTTTCTTCGCTACGAAGATATGCACCCTGTATCTTTTATTCTGCAGTCCATTTCCTGTTCTCAAGGCCTGTTCAAAAATGTATCACAGTGTACCATTCACGTAAATATGACGTTATTAAAAAAAGTAACATTAAGATGACTATATGGTAGCACACAGTGGAGGTAACCCGGATAGTGTAACTCGTCCACTTGCTGGAGTTGACAGTAAGCGAAAGGGAAACGTAAGTTACAATGCATACCGGTCGTTCAGGTAACCGTCTTCAGCTTATGAGTTGTATCTGCTACGTTGCCTGCTTGAGAAGGTGAAAAGAAGATAGAAAACTTAAGCAATATAGTTGTAATCAACTACCACTTCTCAGCAGGAAGTCAACTCAGTAATGTTAATTGAATTTAGCTGAGCAGAATTTGTTAATTTCTGTTGTGATTTTCGATTACCGCAGACTGGTCTTGGAGAGAAACGCAAAGCTACAGACGTGGTCCAAAGTACTTTTGAAAAATCGAGTGCATAACGCGATCGGTCAGTTACGTCATACTGTACGATTAACTCTGTGTTGGACTTTGTTTCTGAGAGATCTCATCTTCAATGGTGCACGATAAATGATCTGATAATTTAGTAATCAGTATTTGGATCACGCCAATAACGGACGGGCTCCATGTCACCACTTTTGCATATCTTTCGCAAAGAGATGCAGACAAAGTTGATAATTATGACAACATTAATACAAAATAATAAATTTGGGTTGTTAAGTAAATAAATATGTAAAGTATTAACTTAAATATGTGTACTTACATTCATGATTCTTAAGAGCAAAATATGATAGAAGCATACATGGCGAAAGCGGAAGGATAAAAGACGGCGGGAAGCAGCAGGGCATCTCCTTAATGGCTGCAGAAAAAATGTAAAGGCTGCGCCTTCCTTCATTATCACAGAAAGTGTTGTAAGTACTAATTAACATTTGTAAACACTATGGTCCATACTTTTCATAGTTCATAAACGTAAAGAAAGAAAAATTTCTTGGGGGTCCTATAAGCTGAAAGTCTGTGTGAGTAGAATGTACATTAAGGAACAGAAGGCAGAAATACTACTCACCTGCGAAAGATTTAAGATAGCAAATCAGTAACTGCAACAATATTTTCTTATTTGAAATATATGGCTACATGTAGTGTAGTACTGAAATACTTTTAAGCAGTATGTTCTGTAAAGTAAGTGCAGTCCTTGATTGAAAATTGCAATATCATTCCATTTCTCTTATTGTGGTTGAAGGTAGGCTTAATGCTTCTCGAGCAAAGGATCTCTCCAGAGAATGATATCCTAACAATGGATGTTTTCTCGTCTTATTGTGAAGAGTTAGGAAATGACTGCATTTACTGTTCTGCTAATTTACAATCTCAGTAGATGAACAGCTTTTCTACTTCTTATCGTTTAAGTACGTTTTACTCACACAAACCTTCAACTGAACACGGTCGTGCATTTTCCTTGTGTTTCCATTTGTTTACTGTCACTTCCAGCAAGTGGAACGGATTACGTTACCCTGGATACCTGCGCTGTCTTCTGTAACAGGAGAGTCAAAGTGTGTGTTGTATAAAATCATGTTTGTGTGACTGATAGTTTGTGGTGCGTTTCTGAACAGATCTTGAGAAAAGGAAGTGCATTACCGAAAAAAATACAGGGTGCTCAGTAAAAAGGTGTACTGCGGTTCATATCTTCGTCAGAAACGAAATTACTAGGAAGACAGTCCTGCAAGTAAATGACATTGTGGTAGCTAAATGGCATTTGCTTAACACATTTTCATCTAGCTTCTGTATAAATAGTGACCATGCTAAAGTACAGAGGAGACCTAGGACAAAAACACAAATCTGGTAAAATCGGAAGATTTCTTCAACTTAAAGAAAGAACAGAGACAAAACTTAAATTTTATTACGTTATGAGTCGGTTCTAATATTTCTGTATAAAAGTGGCACTTAGGCAAAAAAAAAAAAAAAGAATTGAGGCCAATGACATGTAATTCCTCAAGAACATAACAGGATAAATAAAGATAGATTATAAAAGGAATACAGAAAATATTTTATATAAACGGAAAGGTGAAATAAAATAGGCAAAAATGGATCCAAATCTAATCTAAATCTACACACATACTCGAAAAGCCACCTTACAGTGCGTGGCGCAGGGTATTCTTTTCCACTATTAGCCATTTCCTTTGGTGTTCCACTCGCAGAAAGAGTGAGGTAAAAAAGAGTATCTATATGCCTCGGTATGGGTCCTAATTTTTCATATTTTATCTTCGTGGTGCTTTACGAAAAATGTATACTGACTGCAGTAGAATCGTTATACAGCCAGCATCAAATGCAAGTATTCTAAATTTTCTCAATAGTACTCCTCGAAATGTACGTCGTCTTCCCTCCAATGATTTCCATTTTAGTTGCTGGAGCGTCTCCGTAATAACTGTTAGAACGTAGCGGTAATAAATCTAGCAACCTGCCTCTTAATTGCTTCCAAGAGACAGACATTTGATATAAAAAAAAAGTTCAAATGTGTGTGAAATCTTATGGGACTTAACTGCTAAGGTCATCAGTCTCTAAGTTTACACACTACGTAACCTAAATTATCCTAAGGACAAACACACACACCCATGCCCGAGGGAGGATTCGAACCACCGGCGGGACCAGCCGCAGACATTAGATATCAAATGAACAAGATTTACTGTTGTGCTCTTTACAAAGTGAAGGGAAATATGAAATTTCATTATTGAAAACTCGCAAGTTGATTTGTAATTCTTATACAAATTGAGATTATATAATGTTTTTTAAGAAAAATTTGAATATTTAGTTCTTGATTTGTCGAAAAATCTTATGTGATGGAGAAAAACGAAAGTAATTCTTTGAAATCAGTGTTACTGAAATGTAAAGATTCACCTTTCAAATGTCGGAACGACTCTCAACAGGTTTTAATTTGTAAACCTGTTTAGGCATTTGATTGGGGTATCTTTGTGCTTCTGCAGCGTTTGTAATCGTGTCAGTAGTATCCTGAACCACTCCATCGATATTTTTCTCTTCTCTGGTTTCAAAAATTGCTTTGGATGTGAATGTTGGTCGGCTGGCGTCCCGAAGCGACCGACGTAGAGCTTGTTCCATCGTTGGTCGACGGTTTGGTGAGAGGATGGTAGTCGCTGTCACAGATGTCGTCAGTGCATACCATTGGAATAAGGATGAGATGCTCAGGCTGAAGACTATACAGAAACGTGTTGCAGCTCCTGTGTTAAGTAGGTAAACTTCTAGTTCTGAAATTAATTTCTCTGTTACATGGCCCCTGTTACATGGGTTCTAACTGTCCCACAGGGGACTGTGGCCAATGTAGTTGTAGTCCCCCAGTAAGAGAAAGGGCGGAAGCAGTTGTTCATCTGGCTTCACCAGCGCGGCATATGGCATAGATCTGTCTTGTAGTTGATAAGTGTTATGTATTGGTTCCCTAACTGAGAGGCAGACACGAATAGCCACAACTTCTGTCGCAGTTCTAAGTTGCTTCTGCTTACTACAAGTGTCACATTGTATGAGCATGCAGATTCCTCCAGATACCTCCTCAGTGTTAACACAATGTTTACAGCAGGATCTGCAATTTTTAAAGCGAGGGAGTTGTGTTTCTGAGAATCATGTCTCCTGAAGTACCACTGCGGTTACAGAGCCATTAGTTGACAGGGTGCAGCCAGGTTACGAAATTCCATTGAAGAAAAGTCAGACTGGGATCTGAGGGTGAAGCGAAAGGGGAACGAGAAGATGGACTACTTTTCTGCTGACGCGTGATCTACCTGAAAATCGTAAGTTGTTTTTCCTTCTTGTTCCTGTAACATTTCGGTTTCTGCGAGGATTTTCCTGTCTTGATTTCTGGAAGAGAAGAGGACCGCTCTTGCATATGATCCGCAGCCTGTGGCTCTTTCAGCCAGTCGCTGGCATACACCGCTCATCGGTTTCGTACTGGGAGGGGGTCACCTTGGCAGACGTCACATGGTGATTAGGAAGAGGACCAGGCATCTCCGCCTATGATGACGGACATGTTACCACCAGCGACGTGCTTCACGAGGGAGCTGATAACCTCACCCCTGACATGTGACTGAGGTCAGGAGTTGCTCTCCGAGACCTTGCCGAGACTCAAACAACTCTCTTCATCTCCTATGTGCCTTTCCGTTGGAATAGCCACATACACTCCTGGAAATGGAAAACAGAACACATTGACACCGGTGTGTCAGACCCACCATAGTTGCTCCGGACACTGCGAGAGGGCTGTACAAGCAATGATCACACGCACGGCACAGCGGACACACCAGGAACCGCGGTGTTGGCCGTCGAATGGCGCTAGCTGCGCAGCATTTGTGCACCGCCGCCGTCAGTGTCAGCCAGTTTGCCGTGGCATACGGAGCTCCATCGCAGTCTTTAACACTGGTAGCATGCCGCGACAGCGTGGACGTGAACCGTATGTGCAGTTGACGGACTTTGAGCGAGGGCGTATAGTGGGCATGCGGGAGGCCGGGTGGACGTACCGCCGAATTGCTCAACACGTGGGGCGTGAGGTCTCCACAGTACATCGATGTTGTCGCCAGTGGTCGGCGGAAGGTGCACGTGCCCGTCGACCTGGGACCGGACCCCAGCGACGCACGGATGCACGCCAAGACCGTAGGATCCTACGCAGTGCCGTAGGGGACCGCACCGCCACTTCCCAGCAAATTAGGGACACTGTTGCTCCTGGGGTATCGGCGAGGACCATTCGCAACCGTCTCCATGAAGCTGGGCTACGGTCCCGCACACCGTTAGGCCGTCTTCCGCTTCTGGTGTCGCGACAGGCGTGAATGGAGGGACGAATGGAGACGTGTCGTCTTCAGCGATGAGAGTCGCTTCTGCCTTGGTGCCAATGATGGTCGTATGCGTGTTTGGCGCCGTGCAGGTGAGCGCCACAATCAGGACTGCATACGACCGAGGCACACAGGGCCAACACCCGGCATCATGGTGTGGGGAGCGATCTCCTACACTGGCCGTACACCACTGGTGATCGTCGAGGGGACACTGAATAGTGCACGGTACATCCAAACCGTCATCGAACCCATCGTTCTACCATTCCTAGACCGGCAAGGGAACTTGCTGTTCCAACAGGACAATGCACGTCCGCATGTATCCCGTGCCACCCAACGTGCTCTAGAAGGTGTAAGTCAACTACCCTGGCCAGCAAGATCTCCGGATCTGTCCCCCATTGAGCATGTTTGGGACTGGATGAAGCGTCGTCTCACGCGGTCTGCACGTCCAGCACGAACGCTGGTCCAACTGAGGAGCCAGGTGGAAATGGCATGGCAAGCCGTTCCGCAGGACTACATCCAGCATCTCTACGATCGTCTCCATGGGAGAATAGCAGCCTGCATTGTTGCGAAACGTGGATATACACTGTACTAGTGCCGACATTGTGCATGCTCTGTTGCCTGTGTCTATGTGCCTGTGGTTCTGTCAGTGTGATCATGTGATGTATCTGACCCCAGGAATGTGTCAATAAAGTTTCCCCTTCCTGGGACAATGAATTCACGGTGTTCTTATTTCAATTTCCAGGAGTGTATATCGTCAACTAATTACCTTGTACTTCGTCACCTTAACAGTAAACTGTGTCGCATGTTCGGGACCTTGCAAAAACAAATTCAATAGACTTTTCCGTATCGATACCACTACCTTACGCAATATCCGTACCTCAATATTGTGGGAACAAAAGCATCGATACAGACAGTACTGACTGCATATACGAGGGTTGGAACTTTACTAGTGCCAACTATTTATTTAAAGCTCGTACAAAATAGATACGTGTTTCAAAGTTTTACTGACCTTCAAAGTAGTCACCAGCATTGTGTAAAACACGTTACCAGCGATGTGGAAGTCGTAGGATACTCTTAGCAGTGCCAGTTGTGTTGACAGTATGAGCGGCGCGGTCTATTGCCGGACTAATTTGTAGCAGTTCTGAAGCGAATGCCGTGAAGTGTTTCCTTCAGTTTAGAAATCGAGTTGACCTTACGAGGGCTTAAGTCAGGGGAGTGCAGTGGGTGGTATAGCACTTAGCAGCCACATCAGTCAAACAATTCAGTAACAGCTTGCACTGTACGTTCTTGAGCACTGTCCTGCAAAATGATGGTCAGGTCCTGCAGAAAGTATCATCACTTCTGTCTCTAAGCTGGGCGTAGATTGTGTTCCAAAAATGAACAGCATAGAGACAGAAGTGATGACAATTTCTGCAGAAACTGACCATCATTTTGCAGGACAATGCTCAAGCACGTACAGTGCTAGCTGTTACTGATTTGTTTGACTGATGGGGCTGCTAAGTGCTATAACACCTACTGCACTCCCCTGACTTAAGCCCTCGTAAGTTCAACTCTGTTTCTAAACTGAAGGAAACACGTCACGGCGTTCGCTTCAGAAATGCTACAAATTCGTCGGGCAATGGACCGCACCCCTCGCACTGTCAACACAACTGGCACTGCTGAGAGTATCCTACGACTTCCACATCGCTGGCAACTGGTTATACACAATGCTGGTGACTACTCTGAATGTCAGTAAAACTTTGAAACACCTATCTATTTTGTACGAACTGTAATTAAATAGCTGCCACTAGTAAAGTTCCAACCCTCATACGTCTTTAAGCCTTTTTAACTGGAAACAATGTATTTATAATACAAGACAATAATGGAATTATGCTATGTTTTCAGGAACCAATTGGTGTGTAAAATCAAGTACAAATCCAGTAAAGGACAAATACTGAAACTGCAAACAAAAGTTAGACTCACTTAAATTGTTCTACCACCTGTACGTGCCATTATTACAAACGTTTCCTTAAGATAAAGCAAGCATTTGAATACAAGAAAAAATATAGAAATTATGAACCAACATTCGTATAAAATCGGTACCCGAACCACTTTTCAAGCGTAGTCCCTACGTAATTTTTAGTGCTGGCATTTGTTACCACAGGCGAGGAATTCGCGGCGGGCAGCTCCAACCACTCATAACACGTACTGACGGCTAGCTAGTACAGAAATTACTGGTATACGACACATGCACACAGTATATCGGTAGAAACTGGCAGAAATTAACAATGGAGTTGTGGAATCAGTTGATTTCTTTTTGTATTTAGGCAGGCTGAAGAGACTGACTGGACGGAAGGCAAAAGTAAATATTCTTGAAAAATGAACCCCAAACAGTTGATGTAGGATCCTTTACTAGTGCTACCGGTTTCACAACATTTGAGTTACATCTTCAAGTACATCTATGGAATCTCAAAATTATAACAAAAAAAATCATAGAAATGTCAAGAATCTCCGGAGTCGAAAGAGTAAGGTGATGTACGATACGTAACAGACAAAATCAGGTTTAAATATAGTAGTCAACTTAACTATTTTCAGATCGTGTACATGAAAAAGTTGAGCACGTTGGAGGTCCCATCATTCTCAGTCAGGTTATAACAAACTCTTCGAAATAGTGACGAAAGCAAAAATTTAAAACAGGCGGAATGCAGGAGACGGCGATGAAAACAGTTCAGCTCTAAGCAAAACAATAAGTTGTAAACCTAGAAAAAGAGACTTAAAAACGAACAGCGATATTAAATAGCAGTCATGATCAAAGGACTCGACGTTGTGAAAAGCACCAAGAAAAGAGCCGTAGAATAAAATTAGAATTAATAAGAGAACGATAAAAAACTAAGAAAACAGGTCTCAGGGGAATGGATATGATGCATGTTGGTACGAACAGTCGCGGGTAAATAAGTAGTAGTAGTAGTAGTAGTAGTAGTAGCTTTATTCATCCGTAAATCACTTTTTACAAGGATATAGGACATGTCAAACAATTTACATGTTTAGACCAATTTAAAATAAGCTAATTCGTATACTCATATATTTACAGACTTCTAGTTGGAGACAATCATTAGATCTACTCCTGGTATACAATACTTTTTTTAACAAATAACTTATTAAATAATGTGATGCTACACTACTCACTCATACCTCTCTATCAGTCACTGCACACACTATACACACAGTATTTCATAACACTTCACTCACTACACACACAAGCACACACACACACATACACACACACACACACACACACACACACGTACATGTACTGGTGTTCTCTGGGCCATTTTCTGCACCTCAACTTCCCATTTGCTATCCTGAAAAACTGAGTCAGCATCCCTTCATAGTGAGTGAGATGTTGATCTCAGAAAGAGGAAGAGGTGTTAGTATTGTGCTATGCATAGCTTGGGGATAAGTATTTCTGTAAAGGTAAAAAGAAGGAAAAAAACATAAACCTTTAAACATTATTCTGAGTACTTTTGGTAAACTAAATATCGTTTCCAGCGGCAAGGTTCTGGTGTTTAGCAAAAGGAAAGTTTACAGTGACTGTGTATTACCAGCCTTGACGTACAGCAGTGGGATATTTACTTACACCAGCAATAACGGAATATCCCGGCATTGTCTACATACTCCATTAACCCATACAACTTTCTCATACTGACAAATCGTCCTGCTCCTTTTTATGGCCAACGACTGCACCTATGACTGCTCCCAAGCCGAAACCAACAGATGGCGCCAGTTTACAACTTTTCTCTCATGGAACATGGTAATACTCCCTATTCCCCAACATATACGTGCCCAAAATTACTGTAGTCCTCATGTCATAACATCTGTCAACATCCTTTGGAAGATGGGAACCTCTTCTCCTATCACTAGCTTTTGAAATACACTCTAAGAAAAAGAAAATACACATCACGAAAGAACTATTCTTGTAGGATAGAAATCGGTAGACGTGATGTACATGCACACACAAACAAATGAGCAAAATTTCAGAAAAATTGGATGATTTATTCAAGAGGTTTATCCATAGATTTTAATGGCTCAAGCAGCTGCACCTTGTAATGATGTATATGTAACAAGTCGTGAAAGACATTGTGCACTGCTGATTGTCTCATTTTCAAGTCTTTGGCCTCCATACGCAACAATTTTGTCGGATTCCTTCCAAACGCATGCCCTATCATTTCCGCGTTGACGTCTGTAACATGTGGGCCACCCGCCCCATATCTGTGGGGAACACTATTTCTTTCCATAAATGACGTACATAAGGCATGCCCGAATAATTGTTTGGCACAATGGGCGCCTTAGATACTGTGTTCGGAAGTTTCTTTGCACTTGGGTATCTGACGTCGTCTGTACGAACCAGGCCATACACTGAGCTTCCCCCTGTGGCGTCCACATTTTATCAGGTTTTCAAGTTCAATTTTGCTTCACTACTGCGTCACCTAGAAGGTAAAAAAAAGAACGTTATCAGTTGAAACTTCCTGGTAGATTAACACTGTGTACCGGACCGACACTTGAACTCGGGACCTTTGCCTTTGGCGGGCAACTGCTCTACCATCTGCGCCCTCTCCTCAAAGCTTTACTTCTGCCAGTACCTCGTCTCCTTTGGCGGAAGTAAAGCTGTGAGGACGGGGCCTGAGTCGCCCTTGGGTAGCTCAGATGGTAGAGCACTTGCCCGCCAAAGACAAAGGTCCACAGTTCCAGTGTCGATCCGGCACACACTTTAAATCTACCAGGAAGTTTCATATCAGCGCACACTCCGCTGTAGAGTGAAAATTTCAGTCTGGAAACTTCGTAAGTTTCCTTATCTTACGCTGAAAAGCACTTTATTAATATCTTGTATAGTTTTAAAGCTACTTAAGTCTTAAGTTGTAAAGATAATTTATAGATACCCTGTACACAACAATAATTAGTCGTGTGGCCCAGTGGACTCTTACAAGTCTTCCTACAGGACGCACGCGACGTGCGTGTCCCTAACCTATACCAGTGATCCAAACGGGGAAAGGGGACCTACCTTTTAACGTGGAATCCAAATCAGATGTTGTTTCTGTCGACTCCTCACATAGTTCAGAGGTGAAGGCTGGGTTAAAACGAAGAATGAAAAATCTGTTGTCCGACTGACATTCGACGTCTCTACTTCGTGGTTTCCATTCAAGCGCTTTACTAGTACACCACGTGGTCCAACATGTGCCGGTATGTTCTAAAAATACGTGTACTGTGACCATAACGGGCAGCGTTTTTTCTGTTTGTTTTTTGAGGTTTGGCAACACTAAGTGATAGAGGGGGATCCTCTTACCAAAGAGAGCATCACAGGACCACAGTAGTACATAAACTCACTTTGTAGTGTCCAGCTGCATGAAAGTTACCGGTAAGATATCCTGCTAAGTGCGAGCCACGTGCTGTGATCCGCTTCCTACTTGCGGAAGGAATAACATCTACCGAAATTTTTTCGTGAATCAAAACGTTTACGGCAAAAATGTTATGAACAGAACGACTATGTTTGTGTGATGTACACAGTTTTGTGGAGACAGGACAAATGTCCTTGACAAACGTAGAGTCGAAGACCTTCAGTTTTGACTGATAAGTTGGTGCAAAAAATCGAGGAAACCCCCGTTTGACAGTGGATGAAATTTCTGTAATGTTTCAACAACACTTCAGGACTCCCTAGTACGAGACACAGATACGGTGGGATACCGGAAACTGTGCGCAAGATGGGTCCCAAAACAGCTGACAGAGATTCACAAGAAAAATCGGGTCATAAGCGTCCGCGAATTTCTTCAGCATCTTAAACTGGAAGGTGTGGATTTTCTGAGTTCTTTTGTGACTGGAGATGAAACGCGGGTGGCTCATTACGCGTCTACTGCAAAACGACAGTCGTCGCAGTGGCGTCATAGTAATTCCTTATCTGCCAAGAAATTGAAAACCACAATTTCGCGCAAAAAAATTCCTGGCCTCAGTGCTTTGGGACCGAAAAGGCATCATTTTGGTCAAATTTTCGCCTCTGTGGAAGACCATCAATTCTCAACGATAGCGTGAGACCTAAAAAGCTCAAAAGGAGCATTCAGAGCAATAGGAGTGGAATGTTGGCTGGAGGAGTGTGCTTGTTGCACGACTATGCTCGTCCTCACACAGCCTTAGCCATCAAGGCGCTCCTCATTCGTTTGGTTGGGTGTTTTTAACCAGCCTCTCTATTCTTCTGTCTTAGCTTCTTCAGATTATCATCTTTTCAGCTCCCTGAAGGTGCACATGAATGGAATTAAATTTTCAACAAAGAGTGGGTGCAGAAAGAGTTTCTGAATTGGGGGAAGGTGTTGGCGGGAGCGTTCTGTAAAGAAGGCATAAAAAAAGCTTGCGCCACGGCTCAACACATACGCTGAACGTACTTTCTTTTCAAATACACTGTTCCTAAAAAAAATATAAAAATATAGTAGACGTTCTTTCCGAACATGCCTTGTATGTACAATTCATCTGTAGCTTCGATGGGTGAGTTGCGCGTACAAAATATGTGACGTATGTTGCGGTATCTTTTGACTACATTGATTTAGAAACTTAAATTATTTACACTGCCGAAGTTCCGTAGACCTTAGTACCTTAGATAAATTTTGAACTTGATACTTCTACCCATTCCGGAGAAAAATCGGTCTTAAGAGACGGACAGACAGTCAGACAGACAGACAAAAAATGCAACAAAAATATTTTTATGTGCTATAATTACAGATTAACAATTTTCAGAGTTTTTCCTTTGCTTGTCCTGTGGAACCTGGCTTCTTGACAAATTTCATGATTCTGTGTCAACAGCAAGTACGCTACAGGTTTTGTTGAGTGACTCTGCGAGTATCGAAGTATGTGACATTTCTTATATTGCTCTGACTTAAAAGCCTAAATTTTTCCCACCGCCAAGGGCTGTAGACCAAAATATATTAAATAAATTCCAACTTGATACCTTTATCCGACACAAAAGAGGTAATAACAGTAGGACAGTCAGACATATGGAGATCAAAATTAACCTATAGGGTTTACGTTTTTACCCATTGAGGTACGCCACCCAAAAAATTTATCAAGAAAATTTTGTTTATTTACGATGGTAACGTTAACCAGCATGACTGTCACTCTTCAAACTTTCTTCGCTACGAAGATATGCACCCTGTATCTTTTATTCTGCAGTCCATTTCCTGTTCTCAAGGCCTGTTCAAAAATGTATCACAGTGTACCATTCACGTAAATATGACGTTATTAAAAAAAGTAACATTAAGATGACTATATGGTAGCACACAGTGGAGGTAACCCGGATAGTGTAACTCGTCCACTTGCTGGAGTTGACAGTAAGCGAAAGGGAAACGTAAGTTACAACGCATACCGGTCGTTCAGGTAACCGTCTTCAGCTTATGAGTTGTATCTGCTACGTTGCCTGCTTGAGAAGGTGAAAAGAAGATAGAAAACTTAAGCAATATAGTTGTAATCAACTACCACTTCTCAGCAGGAAGTCAACTCAGTAATGTTAATTGAATTTAGCTGAGCAGAATTTGTTAATTTCTGTTGTGATTTTCGATTACCGCAGACTGGTCTTGGAGAGAAACGCAAAGCTACAGACGTGGTCCAAAGTACTTTTGAAAAATCGAGTGCATAACGCGATCGGTCAGTTACGTCATACTGTACGATTAACTCAGTGTTGGACTTTGTTTCTGAGAGATCTCATCTTCAATGGTGCACGATAAATGATCTGATAATTTAGTAATCAGTATTTGGATCACGCCAATAACGGACGGGCTCCATGTCACCACTTTTGCATATCTTTCGCAAAGAGATGCAGACAAAGTTGATAATTATGACAACATTAATACAAAATAATAAATTTGGGTTGTTAAGTAAATAAATATGTAAAGTATTAACTTAAATATGTGTACTTACATTCATGATTCTTAAGAGCAAAATATGATAGAAGCATACATGGCGAAAGCGGAAGGATAAAAGACGGCGGGAAGCAGCAGGGCATCTCCTTAATGGCTGCAGAAAAAATGTAAAGGCTGCGCCTTCCTTCATTATCACAGAAAGTGTTGTAAGTACTAATTAACATTTGTAAACACTATGGTCCATACTTTTCATAGTTCATAAACGTAAAGAAAGAAAAATTTCTTGGGGGTCCTATAAGCTGAAAGTCTGTGTGAGTAGAATGTACATTAAGGAACAGAAGGCAGAAATACTACTCACCTGCGAAAGATTTAAGATAGCAAATCAGTAACTGCAACAATATTTTCTTATTTGAAATATATGGCTACATGTAGTGTAGTACTGAAATACTTTTAAGCAGTATGTTCTGTAAAGTAAGTGCAGTCCTTGATTGAAAATTGCAATATCATTCCATTTCTCTTATTGTGGTTGAAGGTAGGCTTAATGCTTCTCGAGCAAAGGATCTCTCCAGAGAATGATATCCTAACAATGGATGTTTTCTCGTCTTATTGTGAAGAGTTAGGAAATGACTGCATTTACTGTTCTGCTAATTTACAATCTCAGTAGATGAACAGCTTTTCTACTTCTTATCGTTTAAGTACGTTTTACTCACACAAACCTTCAACTGAACACGGTCGTGCATTTTCCTTGTGTTTCCATTTGTTTACTGTCACTTCCAGCAAGTGGAACGGATTACGTTACCCTGGATACCTGCGCTGTCTTCTGTAACAGGAGAGTCAAAGTGTGTGTTGTATAAAATCATGTTTGTGTGACTGATAGTTTGTGGTGCGTTTCTGAACAGATCTTGAGAAAAGGAAGTGCATTACCGAAAAAAATACAGGGTGCTCAGTAAAAAGGTGTACTGCGGTTCATATCTTCGTCAGAAACGAAATTACTAGGAAGACAGTCCTGCAAGTAAATGACATTGTGGTAGCTAAATGGCATTTGCTTAACACATTTTCATCTAGCTTCTGTATAAATAGTGACCATGCTAAAGTACAGAGGAGACCTAGGACAAAAACACAAATCTGGTAAAATCGGAAGATTTCTTCAACTTAAAGAAAGAACAGAGACAAAACTTAAATTTTATTACGTTATGAGTCGGTTCTAATATTTCTGTATAAAAGTGGCACTTAGGCAAAAAAAAAAAAAAAAAGAATTGAGGCCAATGACATGTAATTCCTCAAGAACATAACAGGATAAATAAAGATAGATTATAAAAGGAATACAGAAAATATTTTATATAAACGGAAAGGTGAAATAAAATAGGCAAAAATGGATCCAAATCTAATCTAAATCTACACACATACTCGAAAAGCCACCTTACAGTGCGTGGCGCAGGGTATTCTTTTCCACTATTAGCCATTTCCTTTGGTGTTCCACTCGCAGAAAGAGTGAGGTAAAAAAGAGTATCTATATGCCTCGGTATGGGTCCTAATTTTTCATATTTTATCTTCGTGGTGCTTTACGAAAAATGTATACTGACTGCAGTAGAATCGTTATACAGCCAGCATCAAATGCAAGTATTCTAAATTTTCTCAATAGTACTCCTCGAAATGTACGTCGTCTTCCCTCCAATGATTCCCATTTTAGTTGCTGAAGCGTCTCCGTAATAACTGTTAGAACGTAGCGGTAATAAATCTAGCAACCTGCCTCTTAATTGCTTCCAAGAGACAGACATTTGATATAAAAAAAAAGTTCAAATGTGTGTGAAATCTTATGGGACTTAACTGCTAAGGTCATCAGTCTCTAAGTTTACACACTACGTAACCTAAATTATCCTAAGGACAAACACACACACCCATGCCCGAGGGAGGATTCGAACCACCGGCGGGACCAGCCGCAGACATTAGATACCAAATGAACAAGATTTACTGTTGTGCTCTTTACAAAGTGAAGGGAAATATGAAATTTCATTATTGAAAACTCGCAAGTTGATTTGTAATTCTTATACAAATTGAGATTATATAATGTTTTTTAAGAAAAATTTGAATATTTAGTTCTTGATTTGTCGAAAAATCTTATGTGATGGAGAAAAACGAAAGTAATTCTTTGAAATCAGTGTTACTGAAATGTAAAGATTCACCTTTCAAATGTCGGAACGACTCTCAACAGGTTTTAATTTGTAAACCTGTTTAGGCATTTGATTGGGGTATCTTTGTGCTTCTGCAGCGTTTGTAATCGTGTCAGTAGTATCCTGAACCACTCCATCGATATTTTTCTCTTCTCTGGTTTCAAAAATTGCTTTGGATGTGAATGTTGGTCGGCTGGCGTCCCGAAGCGACCGACGTAGAGCTTGTTCCATCGTTGGTCGACGGTTTGGTGAGAGGATGGTAGTCGCTGTCACAGATGTCGTCAGTGCATACCATTGGAATAAGGATGAGATGCTCAGGCTGAAGACTATACAGAAACGTGTTGCAGCTCCTGTGTTAAGTAGGTAAACTTCTAGTTCTGAAATTAATTTCTCTGTTACATGGCCCCTGTTACATGGGTTCTAACTGTCCCACAGGGGACTGTGGCCAATGTAGTTGTAGTCCCCCAGTAAGAGAAAGGGCGGAAGCAGTTGTTCATCTGGCTTCACCAGCGCGGCATATGGCATAGATCTGTCTTGTAGTTGATAAGTGTTATGTATTGGTTCCCTAACTGAGAGGCAGACACGAATAGCCACAACTTCTGTCGCAGTTCTAAGTTGCTTCTGCTTACTACAAGTGTCACATTGTATGAGCATGCAGATTCCTCCAGATACCTCCTCAGTGTTAACACAATGTTTACAGCAGGATCTGCAATTTTTAAAGCGAGGGAGTTGTGTTTCTGAGAATCATGTCTCCTGAAGTACCACTGCGGTTACAGAGCCATTAGTTGACAGGGTGCAGCCAAGTTACGAAATTCCATTGAAGAAAAGTCAGACTGGGATCTGAGGGTGAAGCGAAAGGGGAACGAGAAGATGGACTACTTTTCTGCTGACGCGTGATCTACCTGAAAATCGTAAGTTGTTTTTCCTTCTTGTTCCTGTAACATTTCGGTTTCTGCGAGGATTTTCCTGTCTTGATTTCTGGAAGAGAAGAGGACCGCTCTTGCATATGATCCGCAGCCTGTGGCTCTTTCAGCCAGTCGCTGGCATACACCGCTCATCGGTTTCGTACTGGGAGGGGGTCACCTTGGCAGACGTCACATGGTGATTAGGAAGAGGACCAGGCATCTCCGCCTATGATGACGGACATGTTACCACCAGCGACGTGCTTCACGAGGGAGCTGATAACCTCACCCCTGACATGTGACTGAGGTCAGGAGTTGCTCTCCGAGACCTTGCCGAGACTCAAACAACTCTCTTCATCTCCTATGTGCCTTTCCGTTGGAATAGCCACATACACTCCTGGAAATGGAAAACAGAACACATTGACACCGGTGTGTCAGACCCACCATAGTTGCTCCGGACACTGCGAGAGGGCTGTACAAGCAATGATCACACGCACGGCACAGCGGACACACCAGGAACCGCGGTGTTGGCCGTCGAATGGCGCTAGCTGCGCAGCATTTGTGCACCGCCGCCGTCAGTGTCAGCCAGTTTGCCGTGGCATACGGAGCTCCATCGCAGTCTTTAACACTGGTAGCATGCCGCGACAGCGTGGACGTGAACCGTATGTGCAGTTGACGGACTTTGAGCGAGGGCGTATAGTGGGCATGCGGGAGGCCGGGTGGACGTACCGCCGAATTGCTCAACACGTGGGGCGTGAGGTCTCCACAGTACATCGATGTTGTCGCCAGTGGTCGGCGGAAGGTGCACGTGCCCGTCGACCTGGGACCGGACCCCAGCGACGCACGGATGCACGCCAAGACCGTAGGATCCTACGCAGTGCCGTAGGGGACCGCACCGCCACTTCCCAGCAAATTAGGGACACTGTTGCTCCTGGGGTATCGGCGAGGACCATTCGCAACCGTCTCCATGAAGCTGGGCTACGGTCCCGCACACCGTTAGGCCGTCTTCCGCTTCTGGTGTCGCGACAGGCGTGAATGGAGGGACGAATGGAGACGTGTCGTCTTCAGCGATGAGAGTCGCTTCTGCCTTGGTGCCAATGATGGTCGTATGCGTGTTTGGCGCCGTGCAGGTGAGCGCCACAATCAGGACTGCATACGACCGAGGCACACAGGGCCAACACCCGGCATCATGGTGTGGGGAGCGATCTCCTACACTGGCCGTACACCACTGGTGATCGTCGAGGGGACACTGAATAGTGCACGGTACATCCAAACCGTCATCGAACCCATCGTTCTACCATTCCTAGACCGGCAAGGGAACTTGCTGTTCCAACAGGACAATGCACGTCCGCATGTATCCCGTGCCACCCAACGTGCTCTAGAAGGTGTAAGTCAACTACCCTGGCCAGCAAGATCTCCGGATCTGTCCCCCATTGAGCATGTTTGGGACTGGATGAAGCGTCGTCTCACGCGGTCTGCACGTCCAGCACGAACGCTGGTCCAACTGAGGAGCCAGGTGGAAATGGCATGGCAAGCCGTTCCGCAGGACTACATCCAGCATCTCTACGATCGTCTCCATGGGAGAATAGCAGCCTGCATTGCTGCGAAACGTGGATATACACTGTACTAGTGCCGACATTGTGCATGCTCTGTTGCCTGTGTCTATGTGCCTGTGGTTCTGTCAGTGTGATCATGTGATGTATCTGACCCCAGGAATGTGTCAATAAAGTTTCCCCTTCCTGGGACAATGAATTCACGGTGTTCTTATTTCAATTTCCAGGAGTGTATATCGTCAACTAATTACCTTGTACTTCGTCACCTTAACAGTAAACTGTGTCGCATGTTCGGGACCTTGCAAAAACAAATTCAATAGACTTTTCCGTATCGATACCACTACCTTACGCAATATCCGTACCTCAATATTGTGGGAACAAAAGCATCGATACAGACAGTACTGACTGCATATACGAGGGTTGGAACTTTACTAGTGCCAACTATTTATTTAAAGCTCGTACAAAATAGATACGTGTTTCAAAGTTTTACTGACCTTCAAAGTAGTCACCAGCATTGTGTAAAACACGTTACCAGCGATGTGGAAGTCGTAGGATACTCTTAGCAGTGCCAGTTGTGTTGACAGTATGAGCGGCGCGGTCTATTGCCGGACTAATTTGTAGCAGTTCTGAAGCGAATGCCGTGAAGTGTTTCCTTCAGTTTAGAAATCGAGTTGACCTTACGAGGGCTTAAGTCAGGGGAGTGCAGTGGGTGGTATAGCACTTAGCAGCCACATCAGTCAAACAATTCAGTAACAGCTTGCACTGTACGTTCTTGAGCACTGTCCTGCAAAATGATGGTCAGGTCCTGCAGAAAGTATCATCACTTCTGTCTCTAAGCTGGGCGTAGATTGTGTTCCAAAAATGAACAGCATAGAGACAGAAGTGATGACAATTTCTGCAGAAACTGACCATCATTTTGCAGGACAATGCTCAAGCACGTACAGTGCTAGCTGTTACTGATTTGTTTGACTGATGGGGCTGCTAAGTGCTATAACACCTACTGCACTCCCCTGACTTAAGCCCTCGTAAGTTCAACTCTGTTTCTAAACTGAAGGAAACACGTCACGGCGTTCGCTTCAGAAATGCTACAAATTCGTCGGGCAATGGACCGCACCCCTCGCACTGTCAACACAACTGGCACTGCTGAGAGTATCCTACGACTTCCACATCGCTGGCAACTGGTTATACACAATGCTGGTGACTACTCTGAATGTCAGTAAAACTTTGAAACACCTATCTATTTTGTACGAACTGTAATTAAATAGCTGCCACTAGTAAAGTTCCAACCCTCATACGTCTTTAAGCCTTTTTAACTGGAAACAATGTATTTATAATACAAGACAATAATGGAATTATGCTATGTTTTCAGGAACCAATTGGTGTGTAAAATCAAGTACAAATCCAGTAAAGGACAAATACTGAAACTGCAAACAAAAGTTAGACTCACTTAAATTGTTCTACCACCTGTACGTGCCATTATTACAAACGTTTCCTTAAGATAAAGCAAGCATTTGAATACAAGAAAAAATATAGAAATTATGAACCAACATTCGTATAAAATCGGTACCCGAACCACTTTTCAAGCGTAGTCCCTACGTAATTTTTAGTGCTGGCATTTGTTACCACAGGCGAGGAATTCGCGGCGGGCAGCTCCAACCACTCATAACACGTACTGACGGCTAGCTAGTACAGAAATTACTGGTATACGACACATGCACACAGTATATCGGTAGAAACTGGCAGAAATTAACAATGGAGTTGTGGAATCAGTTGATTTCTTTTTGTATTTAGGCAGGCTGAAGAGACTGACTGGACGGAAGGCAAAAGTAAATATTCTTGAAAAATGAACCCCAAACAGTTGATGTAGGATCCTTTACTAGTGCTACCGGTTTCACAACATTTGAGTTACATCTTCAAGTACATCTATGGAATCTCAAAATTATAACAAAAAAAATCATAGAAATGTCAAGAATCTCCGGAGTCGAAAGAGTAAGGTGATGTACGATACGTAACAGACAAAATCAGGTTTAAATATAGTAGTCAACTTAACTATTTTCAGATCGTGTACATGAAAAAGTTGAGCACGTTGGAGGTCCCATCATTCTCAGTCAGGTTATAACAAACTCTTCGAAATAGTGACGAAAGCAAAAATTTAAAACAGGCGGAATGCAGGAGACGGCGATGAAAACAGTTCAGCTCTAAGCAAAACAATAAGTTGTAAACCTAGAAAAAGAGACTTAAAAACGAACAGCGATATTAAATAGCAGTCATGATCAAAGGACTCGACGTTGTGAAAAGCACCAAGAAAAGAGCCGTAGAATAAAATTAGAATTAATAAGAGAACGATAAAAAACTAAGAAAACAGGTCTCAGGGGAATGGATATGATGCATGTTGGTACGAACAGTCGCGGGTAAATAAGTAGTAGTAGTAGTAGTAGTAGTAGCTTTATTCATCCGTAAATCACTTTTTACAAGGATATAGGACATGTCAAACAATTTACATGTTTAGACCAATTTAAAATAAGCTAATTCGTATACTCATATATTTACAGACTTCTAGTTGGAGACAATCATTAGATCTACTCCTGGTATACAATACTTTTTTTAACAAATAACTTATTAAATAATGTGATGCTACACTACTCACTCATACCTCTCTATCAGTCACTGCACACACTATACACACAGTGTTTCATAACACTTCACTCACTACACACACAAGCACACACACACACATACACACACACACACACACACACACACACGTACATGTACTGGTGTTCTCTGGGCCATTTTCTGCACCTCAACTTCCCATTTGCTATCCTGAAAAACTGAGTCAGCATCCCTTCATAGTGAGTGAGATGTTGATCTCAGAAAGAGGAAGAGGTGTTAGTATTGTGCTATGCATAGCTTGGGGATAAGTATTTCTGTAAAGGTAAAAAGAAGGAAAAAAACATAAACCTTTAAACATTATTCTGAGTACTTTTGGTAAACTAAATATCGTTTCCAGCGGCAAGGTTCTGGTGTTTAGCAAAAGGAAAGTTTACAGTGACTGTGTATTACCAGCCTTGACGTACAGCAGTGGGATATTTACTTACAACAGCAATAACGGAATATCCCGGCATTGTCTACATACTCCATTAACCCATACAACTTTCTCATACTGACAAATCGTCCTGCTCCTTTTTATGGCCAACGACTACACCTATGACTGCTCCCAAGCCGAAACCAACAGATGGCGCCAGTTTACAACTTTTCTCTCATGGAACATGGTAATACTCCCTATTCCCCAACATATACGTGCCCAAAATTACTGTAGTCCTCATGTCATAACATCTGTCAACATCCTTTGGAAGATGGGAACCTCTTCTCCTCTCACTAGCTTTTGAAATACACTCTAAGAAAAAGAAAATACACATCACGAAAGAACTATTCTTGTAGGATAGAAATCGGTAGACGTGATGTACATGCACACACAAACAAATGAGCAAAATTTCAGAAAAATTGGATGATTTATTCAAGAGAAAGAACTTCACAAATGCAGCAAGTCAATATCGCTTCCGTCCACCTCTGGCCCTTATGCAAGCAGTTATTCGACTTGGCATTTATTGACAGAGTTGTTGGATGTCTTTTTGAGGGATAATGTGTCAAATTCTGCCGAACTGTCGAGTTAGATCGTCCATAATGCACTACCCATGATGCTCTAAGCGTTCTCAAATGGGGAGAGATCTGGCAAGCTTGCTGGCCAAGGTTTGTGGAAACTCTCGCCGAGTTCTAGCGGGCCCAGTATGGCTTCCTTTTAGGGCAACAAAACGGAACGTAGAATATCTTCGACGTAGGACTGTGCTGTGAGAGTGCCGTGGATTTCAACCAAAGAGGTCCTGCTATGAATAGAAATGGCACCCAGTCTTGGGTGTTGAGCCGTATGGCAGGCGACAGTCGAGTTGCTATCCGACCACTGTCCGGGACGTCTTCAGACACTTTTTCAGCCTGAATCTCGTTGACTAGAGCTGAATTGTCTTCAGTGATGAGTCCCATCTCGAACAGATCCTCAATGATCAGCGAAGACGAGGCTGGAGATGCCCCTGACAGCGGTGGGACACCAATCTAACTGTCGCCAGACATACGGCCTGACACCCAGGAGTGATGGCCTGGGGTGGCATTTCTTTTCATAGCAGGACCTCTTTGGTTGTCATCCGCAGATCCCTTACAGCATAGCGGTACGTCGTCGGTATTCTATGCTCTGTATTGCAGGCATTCATGGCAAGCCATTTTGGGTTTACATTACAGCAAGATAATTGCCGAGGCGCGTGTTTCTACTGCTCGTCTTCGTGCTTGCAAAACCCTACCTTGTCCAGCAATGTCACCGGATCACGCCCCAATCGATAACGTTTGGCGCATTATGAGCAGAGCTCTTCAGCCATCTTTGGGCTTTGACGATCTAACTGGCCAGTTGGACAGTATTCGTTTGTCTGTACAAGTATCTCACATCTGCCGAGAATTCTTCCGGGTTATATGGCCGTGGTCCATGGAGCTCTTCTATCCCTGAAGTTTCGTCCAAAGCTGCGTTGGACATCTTCGGAGGTGCTCCTGGTTGTGTTGAGTCTTACCGACTGACGAGTCGGACGTCGAAGAACGGCCTAAATATCGTGGAAAGTGGGCGTGGTCTGGATTTGACGTGATAGCAGAGACAAACCTTGTCAAGGATAAAATATAACTATCGATCGTAGTACGTCAAAGATAAAAACTACTCATCGATTCTGTAGCTCCACTGCCCATGTATCGCTGAGTTTCATAGCTTGTTCTTTTCTATTAAAATCATCCCCACGTTTATATATTTCGATGGCTTCCTTATATAGCCGAGGATAATAGTTCGTCATTGTACATAAAACTTCAGTTCCCTAAAATTTCACTACGTAATCACCCGACTGAAGAGCATGATCCGCCACAGCTGACTTGTCTGGTTTCCCTAGTCGGCCAAAACTTTCATGTTCCTTCAACCGTGTATTCACACTCCTCTTTGTAGGTCCAATGTAGACGCTACCACATGTACACAGAACCTTGTATACACACTTGCAGACAGAGGAGGACGTTTATCCTTAACGGAACGAAATGCTTGGCCTATTTTCGTAGTTGGTCTGAAAATCGGCCGACCGTTATGTTTTCTTAAAATCTTGCGGATTTGATCCGTTACTTTTTTGATGAAAGGTAGAGGAACCGTCTTATTCCATCGCTGTGTCCTATCGTTGTCCTTAGGCCTCCTGTTATTCGGTCGCAAAACTATTTATTTCCTTACTAGAGTACCCATTCTTCTCAATTGCCTGCTTTAGATGTTTCAACTCGGCGTCCCGCGCACAAATCATTTTAGCTCTGTCCACTAGACTTTTAATTACACTTCTTTTCTGTTGTGGAATACTTATGCAAGTATCTGTCGGTATGTGCAACCTTCCGGAACACTCCGAAGATGTCCAACGTAGCTTTCAAAGTGATTCAAATGGCTCTGAGCACTATGGGACTTAACTTCTAAGGTCATCAGTCACCTAGAGCTTAGAACTACTTTAAACCTAACTAACCTAAGGACATCACACACATCCATGCCCGAGGCAGGATTCGAACCTGCAACCGTAGCGGTCGCGCGGTTCCAGACTGAAGCGCCTAGAACCCCTCGGCCACCCCGGCCGGCTAACGTAGCTTTGGACGTAACGTCAGGGATGACCACGGCCATATAAGCCGGAAGAATTATCGGCAGCTGAAACATCCGGTCGTGAAAGCCTTCATTACATCACATCTACCGATTTCTGTCACTTTTGGCTAATTCCTTCGTGCCAGGTCTTTTTATTTTATTTATTTATTTGTGTTTTGAAACTTCCTGGCAGATCAAAACTCTACCACCAGTTGGTAGAGCACTTGTCCGCGAGCTGGCCAGAGTGGCCGAGTGGTTCTAGGCGCTACAGTCTGGAACTATGCGACCGCTACGGTCGCAGGTTCGAATCCTGCCTCGGGCATGGATGTGTGTGAGGTCCTTAGGTTAGTTGGGTTTAAGTAGTGGTTCAAATGGCTCTGAGCACTCTGGGACTTATCATCTGAGGTCATCAGTCCCCTAGAACTAAGAACTACTTAAAAGTAACTAACCTAAGGACATCACACACACATCCATGCCCGATGCAGGATTCGAACCTGCGACCGTAGCGGTCGCGCGGATCCAGACTGAGGCGTCTAGAACCGCTCGGCCACTCCTGCCGGCTAGGTTTAAGTAGTTCTAAGTTCTAGGGGACTGGTGACCTCAGCAGTTAAGACCCCTAGTGCTCAGAGCCATTTGAACCAATTTCAGTTGCCCGCGGAAGGCAAAGGTCCCGAGTTCGAGTTTCGGTCCGACACACAGTTTTAATCTGCCAGAATGTTTCATATCAGCGCACACTTCACTGTAGACTGAAAATTTCATTCCAGAAACATCCCCCAGGCTGTGGCTAAGCCATGTCTCCACAATATCCTTTCTTCCAGGAGTGGTAGTTCTGCTAGGTTCGCAGGACAGATTCTGTTAAGTTTGGAAGGTAGGAGTCGATGTACTGGCGGAATTCGAGCTGTGGGGACGGGGAACGAGTCGTGCTTGGGTAGCTCAGTTGGTAGAGCACTTGCCCGCGAAAGGCAAAGGTCCCGAGTTCGAGTCTCGATCCGGCACACAGTTTTGATCTCCCAGGAAGTCTCACATGAGCGCACACTTCGGTATAGAGTGAAAATTTCATTTTATTTATGTTTTGTTTGTATTACAGTGTACTTAATGGATCCCTGAGACTTTACCACTCGTTCATCAGACCGCGCGGGATTAGCCGAGCGGTCTAGGGTGCAGCAGTCATGGACTATGCGGCTGGTCCCGGCGGAGGTTCGAGTCCTCCCTCGAGCATGGGTGTGTGTTTGTCCTTAGGATAATTTAGGTTAAGCAGTGTGTAAGCTTAGGGACTGATGACCTTAACAGTAAAGTCCCATAAGATTTCATACACACACACACACACACACACACACACACACACACACACACATACACACACACACACTTATGTTCATCAGTGATGGAGACGCGTTATACGCCAGAGAAACGTACGGAGGCATGTCCAAAGTTTAGTCAGTGCAAAGATACGACGGGATAGGCGACAGACATGTGACAAACATATACAATATCTTGCACGAACTCGGTTCAGTATTCGATAGCTTTCAGTCGATTTACAGACCAGACTGTCCTTTGCTGCAAAACAGTCCTGCCTGAAGCTGTAAAGCCACCGTTTTCGTCTCCTACCATTGATGACGATGTTAACTTTGTGCCCCTCCGACTATCTACACTACTGGCCATTAAAATTGCTACACCACGAAGATGACGTGCTACAGACGCGAAATTTAACCGACAGGAAGAAGATGCTGTGATATGCAAATGATTAGCGATTCAGAGCATTCACACAAGGTTGACGCCGGTGGGGACACCTACAACGTGCTGATATGAGAAAAGTTTCCAACCGATTTCTCATACACAAACAGCAGTTCACCGGCGTTGCCTGGTGAAACGTTGTTGTGATGCCTCGTGAAAGGAGGAGAAATGCGTACCATCACGTTTTCGACTTTGATAGAGGTTGGATTATAGCCTACCGAGATTGCGGTTTATCGTATCGCGACATTGCTGCTCGCGTTGGTCGAGATCCAATGACTGTTAGCAGAATATGGAATCGGTGGGTTCAGGAGGGTAATACGGAACGCCGTGCTGGATCCCAACGGCCTCGTATCACTAACAGACGAGGTGACAGGCATCCCATCCGCATGGCTGTAACGGATCGTGCAGCCGCGTCTCGATCTCTGAGTCAACAGATGGGGACGTTTGCAAGACAACAACCATCTGCACGAACAGTTCGACGACGTTCTGAAGCAGCATGGACGATCAGCTCGGAGACCATGGCTGCGGTTACCGTTGACGCTGCATCACAGACAGGAGTGCCTGCGGTGGTGTACTCAACGACGAACCTGGGTGCACGAATGGCAAAACGTCATTTTTTCGGATGAATCCAGGTTCTGTTTACAGCATCATGATGGTCGTATCCGTGTTTGGCGACATCGCTGTGAACGCACATTGGAAGCGTGTATTCGTCATCGCCATACTGACGTATCACACGGCGTGATGGTATGGGGTGCCATTGGTTACACGTACGGTCACCTCTTGTTCGCATTGACGGCACTTTGAACAGTAGACATTAAATTTCAGATGTTTTACGACCTGTGGGTCTACCCTTCATTCGATCTCTGCGAAACCCTACATTTCAGGAGCATAATGCACGACCGCATGTTGCAGGTCCTGTACGAGCCTTTCTGGATACAGAAAATGTTCGATTGCTGCCCTGGCCAGCACGTTCTCCAGATCTCTCACCAACTGAAAACGTCTGGTCAATGGTGGCCAAGCAACTGGCTCGTCACAATACGCCAGTCACTACTCTTGATGAACTGTGGTATCGTGTTGAAGCTGCATGGGCAGCTGTTCCTGTACACGCCATCCAAGCTCTGTTTGACTCAATGTCCAGGTATATCAAGGCCGTTATCACGGCCAGAGGTGGTTGTTGTCGGTACTGATTTCTCAGGATCTATGCACCCAAATTGCGTGAAAATGTAATGACATGTCAGTTCTAGTATAATATATTTGTCCAATGAATACCCGTTTATGATCTGCATTTCTTCTTGGTGTAGCAACTTTAATGGCCAGTAGTGTATTTCCATCAGATATAAATTAAATCTTGAGACTAATTGTGGTTAGCAGTTTCACTAGTGCTAATTTAGGTTCTGCGCTTGTCGCCTTGAACGAATTACCGGTAAGTAAGCTGTGCGTGACTGCAGTAACTGGTTCGATAGCGGCCCGGCCCACCTCCACGGAGCCCGTAGCGCAACTCCCGCGACGACTTAATCGCGGCGCGCTGCGAGCTGTCGGCCGCGTCACGCTCGGCCGAGATGCTGCCCCGAGATTCCATTATTATGTCTGCATTGTTCCCGCGACGGAACGCCGTAATGAAGAGCGGCCGCAGCGCCGCTCTTTGAGACGTCGGTGCTGATTAACGACGGAAGCGGACGCGCCTGGCACGGGACAAGGCGACCACGGCCGGCCGCCACTCGGCAGCGGAGATGTCCGACTCACCGTGCGTGGCGCGGCCAGGCGAGGACCGGTCGGCCGCGAGCGGGTCTAGGAAAGGACCACGCGTGGACCAATACTCCGAGCTCATCCTGGCAGGATACTGGCGCTACGAATGTTGCAGATATTTTATTGCTGGCTATTGTCATAGAACAACTGTAGCGGGAAAGAGTGAGGCATTTTGTGATAGGACACTGGTATCATTGTTCATCTGATTAGGAGGGCTGAAAAATAAAGTTGCTGAGCTTCAAGCAAAGTAGAAAATTATGAAGAACCTTCAACATCGCAGCGCGTCAGCAATCGTTGGTTGATATATTAAAAAACTAAAAACCCGCCTCGATTGCGAAAAAAGCACCTAGTGTTAACCCTGGTTTCGGCGTAGATAACTACACTTTCTTCAGAACAACAATAAAACGCACAAGTGCCTAAGAAGACCTTTGTCAATGATTAAAAGAACACCACAGCTATACATTTATAAACGAAAAATCACTTATTCTATCCATCCCATTTTTTGATATACGTTGATCCACGGTTGGGAATATATGTGCTATTTAGCCCTGACCCATGTATGAACTTTCTCGTATTCGTATGCGCATTCAAGTAACTTCCCTTGTCTTGCGCATGTGCATAGGTAGCGGGTGGGGCTTGTAAGTGAGCGACGATTTGTAGCTGCAGTTTATGGCGGGTCATGGCCCATCGAACATAGGCCGGTGTGAGGTGGAGCGTACACTATTAAGTAGTGGTTTTGACTTTGTACATATGTACTGTTTGTGTTTTCCTTTTCTTTTTCGTTTATAAATGTATAGGTATGGTGTTCTTTTAATCATTGACAAAGGTCTTCGTAGGCACTTGTGCGTTTTATTGTTGTTCTGAAGAAGGTGTAGTTATCTACGCCGAAACCTGGGTTAACACTAGGTGCTTTTTTCGCAATCGAGGAGGGTTTTTAGTTTTTTAATATACAAAATTTTTGTTGGTCGAGCAGGGAAGAAGAAAGCACGCAGAATAAGAAATGAGTCAGCCCAGGAGACATCACGTAAATATCGTGTAACTCTGCGTCCAGCGTTGATACGGGCTCATTCCTTAGCTGTCCCACTCAATTGTTCGCATTTGTCTCGGCTTAAGCCTTCAACATTTAGTTGTAAGATACGGACACAAGTTTCTATATCTCTTACGTTTTTGCATTTTCATTTTCTTCTGTAGGTTTTCTTGACCACGAGAGAAATTTATTCTAGTTCGGTCGCCTACTGTGTAGACTGTTTGCCGTTCCGTCGTCACGGAACCTGTGTGGCTTTTGTGGACCTCTCGGCCGCCTATGATACCATCTGGCTCCACGGACTCATACTCAAACTGAAAAAAGCGATCCCTTGCTGCAGGACAACTAAGCTTCTGGAAAACATGTTGAAAAATCGCTACTTCAGAGTGAACGTAAGTCAGTCTGCGAGTAAATCCTACTAAATAAACAATGAGCTCCCACAGGGATCAGTATTGGCTACCCTTCTCTTCAACCTATACACGAGTGACATGCCAGCAACTAAATCGCAAAAATTCTGCTATGCAGATGACATTGCAATAGCTACTCAGAGCAAGACATTCGAAGAGGGTGAAGCTACTCTGTCAACGGACCTACAACTTCTTAACCAGTATTATACGAAATGGAGGCTCTGCCCAAATCCAAATAAAACTGAGGTAACCGTATTCCATATGAACAATCATGAGGCAAGACGAGAGTTGCAAGTAACATTCTGCAATGATCGATTGAAGCACAACAGCTATTCAAAATATCTAGGAATCATTCTTGACCGGGCACTAACCTACAAAAAACACATAGAAATAACTAGTAAAAAGATAAAAAGTTGAAATAACATTAAGAAAGCTCACTGAACCCTCCTGGGGAGCTCAAGCTAACACTCTGCGCACCGCAGCAGAATCTCTTGTTTACTCGATGGCAGAATACTGAGCCCGTCTGGTACAAGAGCACACACACGAAGAAAATAGATGTCCAGCTTAATACCACCATGAAGATTGTCTCAGGAACTCTGCAATCAACTCCACTTCCCTGACTCCATGCCCTGTGCAATATAGCTGCTCCCTCCCTCAGAAGGCAACAAGCAGCTATCCGAGAATGGAAGAAAATTAATGACCCCTCTGTCTCTGAAGATATACGTATCCGAAAAATAATGGACCATCTACCAACTACCCGCCTGAAATCCAGGAAACCTATAAGGGAAGATGAAGTCCTCAAATTCCCGGAAAGGTACGACATAGCAAGAGAATGGAGGCAATACTGGTCGCTGAATAATCACCATCCTCTCATCACTGATTTTGATCCTTCGATACCGGTGGAAGGAATGCTAATGCCCAGAAAAACTTGGTGCAGACTTAATCATGTGAGGACTAACCACGTCAGGTGTAAGGCCATTCTCCACAAATGGAAACTCATTGATGACCCACGATGCGTCTGTGGTGCAGAAGAACAAACAATCCCTCACCTGATCTTCGAATGCCCTACGAGGAGGTTTGAAGGAGAATGGAGGGATATCATAAATGCTACTCCAACTGCTGTACAGTGGGTGACCTGCTTAGATGTGGACTTGTAATAGCTGCAGTGGCTGTCTCCCTAATCTTTCACATATTGTTGTTTGCAATCAATCATTTAATAATATAATTGTAATTCGTTTATTACATTAATTAATAGTATGTGTGCAATTTTACTCTGTAGATGCCACACGCTAAATAAATAATTTAATGGGCTCAATCCAGCATGTTTATTCAGATATGCCTTACCAGCTGAAGTCTCTTATTGGTCTTTATATCCCGAAAGGGTTACCAGTTTCAGAAAAATTGGGAGAATTATTCAAGAGGAAGGGGTTCACAAATTAAGCTAGTGAGTAACGTATCGGTTCATCTCCGATCCTTATGAAAGCTTTATTCGGCTTGGCATTGATTGACAGAGATGTTAATTGTCCTGCTGAGGAATATAATGTCAAACTCTGTCCAATTGCAGCGTTAGATTTGGAAATCCCGAGCTGATTGGCGCGCCCGACCCATAACGTTAAACGTGCTCAATTGGGGGAGAAATCCGGCGACCTTGCTGGCCAAGTTAGGATTTGGAAAGCACGCAGACAAACTGCAGAAATTCGCCGCGTGCGTGTGGGCATTATATTCCTGAAGTATAAATCCAGGAAGGCTTGCCGTGAAGGACAACAAAACGGGGCTTAGGCTATCGTTGACGTACCACTGTGATGTAAGCGTGACACGGATTACGACCAAAGGCATCCTGCTATGAAATGGAATATTTTCCCAGACCACTCCTGGTTGTCGGGCCGTATGGCTGGCGACAGTCAGCCTGGTATCCCACCACGCCATGAGGAATCTTCAGACAAGTCTTCGGTCATTGAGACTCAGTTCTAAACGGGACTAAACACTGAAGATAGCTCTACTGCAGCCAATGATATTCCAGGCCGAGGATGTGTCTGCAGAAACCCCGGACAATGGCGAGGCGCCAACTTCCGTTGGCCTCCGGGGCAAGCCACCCTGAGCTTACATTTGAACGAGATAATGCTGGCCCACACACAGAGAGTCTTTCTGTAGATTGTGTTCGTTCTTGCAAAATCCTACCTCGTGTCTTAAAGGGGGTGATGGTCAGTAGAAATGGCAAAAATCCTGTTTTAACTTTTTTCAAAGCACTTTTCAGATTTGTT
The DNA here is from genome assembly GCF_021461385.2 of Schistocerca piceifrons. NCBI lineage: Eukaryota > Metazoa > Arthropoda > Insecta > Orthoptera > Acrididae > Schistocerca > Schistocerca piceifrons. The sequence continues at coordinate 910,522,273 of NC_060140.1, read as the reverse complement.
TCAGCCTAACATCCTTGAGCTAATGTACGCTTAACTGAATTCATCTTGCAGTCGGGAATTGATATATTCCACACTCAGTGTTTGGCACACTGCATGAAATGTAGTGTGATATTAACGTCCTATACCACCACCACCACCATCACAACACCAGCTTCAAGCAACACGTCTTTTGGCCTAATCTACCATTTCCTTTCATTTTCCTATTGGTTTATATAGATATCCAGCTTCAGTTTCTGGATATGCTCATTCCGTTTCAATTTGTATTTTTCAATTAGAGCCGTAATGGGCTCTGCATTTAGTACTTGTATAATATTGGTGTCTCTTTTTTCTTGTCTACCATTGAATATCCCGGTACAAGTTGGAGGAACTTCATCTGTGATAATCAGATTATCCGTAATTGATCTGATGTTACGATACAACATTGGCTACCATAGAGCTGGAAAGGGAAGGCTATTTGTAAATTTTTATTAAAGTTTGTTTCTGTACGTTGAAAGTTTCCTTTCAAAATTATTTTCGTTTGGTTTTGAACTCCTAGTGGCTTGGATGGTTGGCTGTAAGTTTGCTGTCGTATGGCTTTGGGTGACTTTGTGCATTTTCAGTTGTGAGAGAAATCAAATGTATCTGCTTGCGGGATTACAACATGATTTTGGCCCTGTTTTATAATCTTCTTAAAAATGTGCAAACTGATTAAATCATTAACTTTACTATTCATCTCTTTAATTAAAAATGTGGTCCCTTTACCTGCCTAATAATGCCGTTCATGAAATGGCCTCTGTGCATTAATAATTTTCGTTGAAAACTGATGCTGAAATGAAAGTATCTTACCTCGTAATATAATTGCTTAGAAGAGTGGTGCTTGAAGCTCTCCGCGCGCCAGCTTCACCCTTACAACTATAGTTGCTGAGAGCTTACTACGATATTCCAGACACAATTAAACTATTTTGTACACATGACTGCGTGAGACACTCTTTAAATAAAAACGACTTAGATCGAGGATGTGGACGGTGCTCTTGGATGAAATTTTTCTTTAACAAACTATTTTTATATTATCTGATATATTATGACTTCCATGAAATTCATGTTAGAACACTCATTAACATTGATAAAGGGCACGACTGATATCAAACTCTTACTCTCACAAATGTTAGAGAAGTAATTAGTGAACATGAAAAATACCATACAGTGAAAATAGCTCAGTCCTTAATGCAAAAACTGAATTTCCCTGACACGCATGTCTCACTCAACAAAGGGCCCCAAACTACGTGCCACTGAAATGTAACTAAATAAAAAATTTATCTTCATTCCTCTTCATATGCTTTTCTAATCTCATTACATCTCATTTCGTTCTAAATCACTGGTCGAATCGTTCTCCTACGTTTCACAATATTCAAACACAAATCATTTTATTTAAACACAGATGCACCACATTGCCACGAGTCCTCTGCTCGGTGTTTCTCTCACTACTCCACTAACGATAGAACTCCAGTGCTCCTCGCTCAAGCAGCACTGACAAAGAAGCATGTCTTCAAGCGACACAGCTACTCTGACCAAACATGCGTGCGAATAATAAGCAATTCAGAATTTTCTCTTAGCCTCTGAGATATACACAGTATGTACAAATTCAAGAAATGCAAATAACAAACTTCCAATAGACCTGTTCAAACATAATGTTTTAATGTTCGTTGTATGGTTGTACAAAAACGTATCGAATCTGGTCCATTTTAGCTCTACATCGCCTGATATGGGAAGTTTAATATTGCAGCCTAAATATTTTAACATTCTTGCTTGTTCAACTATTTGTCCATCTACACTGAGGTCGTACCTCCTTTTTCCCGGAGTAATGCTGAAACGTGATGTGGCATGGATTCAACATGTTTTTGGAAGTCCCTTGCAGACATACTGAACCATGCTACTCCTGTAGCCGTCCACAATTGAGAAAGTGTTGCCCGTGCAGAATTTTTGGTACGCACTGACTGCTAGATTATGTTCCATAAGTGTTCTATGGAATTGATGTCGGGCGATCTGAGTGGTCAAATCATTCGCTCGAATTGTCCAGAATGTACTTCAAACATTTTTTCTTCAAACAATTGTGCCCTGGTGACATGAGATATTGCCATCCATAAATATTCCCTCTTTGTTTGGGAACATTGAAAGGGTACAGTACCGCCCGACATTCAAAATAGGTACAACATTCTTCGTTATTCTTGTCAGTACAACATATTTTTTTCTAATTAATACAGCGAAGCCAGATGCCAGTATGGGAAAGAATGACAATTTATTTATTTAACTGATCACATGTGCACTCCCACAAAGTAAATCCCTACATCCAGTTTGGTGAGATCTGTGAAATGAATGAATGTATGGTCATCTGCTAACTGCAGATAGTGAATGTGAATATATAATCATCTTTGAGACGATCTTTTGGTCACCTTTGGTGGAGCCAAAGAGATGAAATTTACCTGAGCTTTGAGCACCTGAAATGTGGCTGACCAATGGGTAGCAAGGTGCTCCCCCACTTCGGCAGAGGTACGAGAGGACCTGAAGAACGGCCATGTTTCAGCACTCTGCCGCTGGATCTAGTGTTGGTAAGACCTGTCTTAGGCGTGCTCCGTACAGACAAAAGTATGGAGACATGGTATGCATGTGAAATACTTAAGATTAGTTTCGAATAATAATTTCTCTATTTCAGGAACTTTTATAGGAAGAATTAAATGTCAGGCAGGTAATATTAAGGGGATCATAGTAATCTTCGGAAGTGACCAACGGTCACAATGAAACCACGTGTAGCAATAAGTTGAAATACTTCCGAGTGCTTAAGTTAAGCTGAATTACTAGCGTGTGTACTATAAGTTGGAAATATTTAAGAAATGGCGTGTGCAGGACTTGAAATTAGAGACGAGTACTTCCACGTGGTGAGTACTGTGTGAGTCTCAATCTATGTATGAGACAAAGGATAAAGAGAAGTACTCGTCCATGGTATCAGTTGAGGACTCGCGTGTGTGATGAATATGTTCTTAATATTACTTTGCGTGTCATGTTTCCGTGTGACGCTTGATTCAAACTATAATACTGTGAGAGAGAAGCAAGGTGAGTCAGCCGTCTATCCAGCAATGCCACTTGGCTTGCATTGCACAGGAAGACGTGCATATAGCCTCCAGAGTTCATAGTAGGAAAGAAAAATTACGTGGTGGGGCAGTGTCGTGTGAAACTGGGATAAATACTAATTGAAGTGGGAAAGCTGAAAGTGATGTGATTATAACGTTGTGACTATTCTTTGTATTGTATATTGCCAGTGTGATGTATTTCATGAAATTTAAGTATGTGTGGTTGGCATGGGAGAGTAACAAGATAGTTTCAGAGGCAGTGGGTTATGCATGTTCCTTTTTGTACCGCTCGGTCTGGAGGAAATTTTCGTAATGATGGGTGTGAGAGTCGAAGTGTGAGATATAGACAAAGATCCACCATCCTATCCAGAAAGTGCACTGTAGCGTTAAATAATTACGAGACCATAAGATAGAGAATCACCAATGTAAAGCCATGCCCACTGGGCGGATTTTCTCATGTGTTGTTGTTGTAGGTTATAGAATTTGTGTGTTTAGGTTATAGAATTTATCGAAATAAATAAGATAGTGAAAAGAAAAAGATTGGTGGCCTTTTTCTTCGAATAGTATGTTGTCATGATACCCAGAATTTATAATATGTGCGCCATTCATATTCAGTGCGATGGCCACGTGTTGATCAAAGCCGTTAAATAAGAAAGAAAATGTGGTATTGCCAGTGCGTAGTGAACAGTCAGAGTTGTGTAAATTACTAATAGCCAGATGTGCGATTCCGTTGCGTAATATTCAAACAGGAGAATAACTTTTAATTGTGAGTACTAGAGTTCATGTTGCTTGATAAATAAAAAATGAATCCACTCGCTTGGCAGACCACTCATCTTGCAGGCCTGACTGCTTGATGCCACAGTATGAGCAAGGCATGTGGGTGCCCCTCAACATGAAGTCCATGAATGGCTGCAAATGGTCTCAGAGTGCCCGAACGTAATCATTTCCAATCAATGTTTGTTCCTTTCCATGTAAACACAGCCCACACCATTATGGAGCGACCACTAACTTGCACAGTGCCTTGTTGACAACTTGGGTCCATGGCTTCGTGCGGTCTGCGTCACTCTCGAACCCAATCAACGGCTCTTACCAACTGCAAACTGGACTCATCTGCCCAGGCAACGATTTTCCAGTCGTCTAGGATCCAACCGATGTGGTCACGAGCCCAGGAGAGGAGCAGCGTGTGATGTGCTGTTAGCAAAGGCACTCGCGTCGGTAATCTGCTGTCATAGCCCATTAACACGAAATATTGCCGCACTGTCCCAGCGGATATATTTCTCGTACTTCCCACATTGATTTCTGTGGTTATTTCATCCAGCATTGATTGTCTGTTAGCACTGACAACTCGACGTAATCGCCGCTGCTCTCGGTCGTTAAGTGAAGTCCGTCGGCCACAGCGTTGTCCGTGGTGAGAGGTAATGCGTGGACTGTGGTATTCTCGGCACACTCTTGACAATGTGGGTCTCGGAATATTGAATTCCCTTACTATTTTCGAAATGGAGTGCCCTAGCGTCTAGCTAGATCACCATTGCAAGTGTGGCCATAACTACGTCGGAAACCCTTTCACATGAGCCGTCCGCTGTGGCCGAGCGCTTCTAGGCGCTTCAGTCCGGAACCGTGCTGCTGATACCGTCGCAGGTTCGAATCCTGGCTCGGGCATAGATGTGTGTGATGTCCTTAGGTTAGTCAGGTTTAAGTAGTTCTAAGTCTAGGGGACAATTGACCTCAGATATTAAGTCTCATAGTGCTTAGAGACATTTGAATTTGAACCCTTTCACATGATAGCTCCGGCAATGCACTGCCCTTTCAAAAGTTGTGTACGCAACACTACTGTCATCTGTACACGTGCATGTCGCTATCCCATGACTTTCATCACCTAATTCCACAATAACTTTTGCTCTTATTGGTTCCAATCTTTGAAATACCATTACTTTTGTTTTATGTATCGATGTTGTAATTCCGTATTTCGCGACAATTTATGTCAACTTATGGCCTGCAGTGTGAAGGTTTTCTTCAGTTTTACGTGTTATAAACAGAACATCAGCAAATAGTAACGTCATGAAATTGAAATTTTCTTTTATAATGTGGCGTATAATGTAATCAGCCACTTATGAATGATACAGTCGACATAAATACTAGAAAGGGTGGCGATATGGGCAACATTGTCCAGTATCTAGTCTTCGTGCATTCCGGGCACAACCTTAGGCAGTAAAGTCGCCGGATCTCTCTCCAACTAAGGGTGTTTGGATCAGCGCTCTCCGACCATCCCGTGATTTTAGTGATTTATCGGACGAGTTGGACAATCTCTCAGGGGGACAAGCAACTACTCTGTCAATTAATGCCACGCCGAATAAACTACTCGCATAAGGGCCAGAAGTGGACCAAACGTTATTTACCAGCGGAATTCGTGAAGCTCTTTTTCTTGAAGAAATCAACCAATTTTTCTGAAACTGTAATCACCTATTTTTTTATTTTTTTTTATTTTTTTTTTTTGTCTTGGATTGCATTTACTGGCAGTTATTGTGTGACGTTGAATTGTCGTACTAGCAGGGGTAGTAATATAATAGTAATGTTATAGAGTAATAACAGTAATGAGCCTTGTTGTGGCTCACGTTGGTGCTGTTGGTAGGTTGGCATCGTGTAATAGGGATAGTGGCGCCTCGTTTTCTTCTTGTGTTTACTGGCGCCACTATGTTTGCTAGCGTTGTCTGTCCATGAGTGGCAGCAACAGCGTTTATCGATATCTAGTACGCTAGTACTACCTTTGGAAGGACGTCAAGGTTTTTCCGGGTCAGGTGTGTCGGCAGTTCGGTTGGGACGGAGCAGCAGTGAGGTCTGGCAGTGGGAGGACATGCCGGGACCGCTGGCGGCACGCAGGCACTGCCAGATCGAGGGGCTGTAGTTGCGAGGGCCACAACCTCGTTGTCCACCGGACCCAGGACGTTTGAGTTGAGTGAACATTAACCCAGTGGTGAAACCTCTACTATTTTGAGATCACACCGTTTGTTCGCACGTTGCTGCTCGTAGGGTCATTAAGACGAAGAGCAACGAGTGGAGTGTTTGGAGTTGGCAAAATTAATTAACCATCCTCCACTTATTATTAATCAATGAATTCCTTGTGTTTATTGGTGAAGTTCAACCAGCGGTATTTTTCTGGCCGCTGGCCGCTAATGCCCCAGTTACCTGCCCAGGAGGTTAGCGTATTTTCACGGCAGTGTACCTTTCCTCGCGTTGCCGCTGCTGTCCGGTAAGGCGTGTAGTTCGACAGCCTCCTTGATTGTGGTTCGGATAGTCTGTTCTTTTGTACTACCTTGGGCGTAGTGGTTCCTTCTGCTTCCCGATGTTCTAAACACCAGATTCTGAAGACGCAGTGCTGTCCGCCGGTTCCGCCTTGCCTGGGTTATTCCAATCGTTGTGTTGGTTACCAGACGTTAGGTAGATTTTGCAAGAGTGTTGGTCTGCATTTAAATTATCGCTAGTTTGAGTTGCCATACGGTTAAGCAAATACAACGCTTGGTTGCCTGTCACGTCGGTTACGAAGATGAGCGACTTTCCCAGGCCAATCCTTGAAGCACTGTCTGAGGCCTTCTTCTCTCTTGGTTTGATCAGATTGTGATGACTCTTTTTTTTCAATATTTTAATTCTGAGTTATTACTATTGGGGTCTTCACTCGACAAGTAATTTGAATTTCTTGTCAATAAGGCCTTCAGCCGTGACTGGAATTTGTGTAAAGAATTTTTAATTAGATATTGTCTCTTAACAGAGAAATTTTGATGACTGTGATTTAAAAAAAAATATTTTAGTATCTCTCGGAGAAGTTTAGCTGTTTTTAAGAAGTTGCTACCCAGGCGTTCAGCCGCCAAATTGTTTTGAGTTATTACTACTGGGGCCTTCACCCGACAAATAATTAGAATTTCTGATCAATAAGGCCTTTGGCCCTGAGAGCAAAGTGCTTAAGAACTTTTTATTAGACATTGTGTCTTAACAGTCAGATTTGATAATTGTTCCTTATTGTCAACCTCATTTGCAGTTGGTTCCAAATAAAGTGTACGTGATTTTAAAAAACAAAAAAACGGAGCAACCAGCGGTAACTAAGGCTCCGTGCACACCGAATCCTGCTTCCCCTGTGTCAAGGAGTGTAATAGACAAGACCGGCCCCTCGATTGCAGCTGTGTTCTCTACAACTGGGTGGGAGTGTCTCCCGACAGTACGCACTTGGCTGTTTTGACGTTTACTGACCGGAAGTTGGTCTCACGTGACGAGGCATCCTGTTCGAAGACGCCATTCATGTTGATGTTTATTGTTCTGATAACTAATGTTTACACAGACACAGTAAAATTGGCTTCACTTCTATAAAGAGTGATAACACACTTAGTTCTAAGACACAGGCACTGCCTGCGATTATGGGAGTAACTTTCTGAGCGGTATGTGATCCGTATACACTTAATTCTTCTTTCTGTTTGTCACGGAAAAGATTACTTCACTGGAATAAAAAAACGATAGAACGATAGATCACAGTATTTTTGGGCCATGTAGCATTATCCATTACGTTATATCTAAGCTCAGAGTAAACACTTTCAAGCTTTTCAGCTGTCAAGTTGTAATGTTTACGGAAGTTTTTTTTGTTTTGCTGGAAGCTAATGACTGTTCAGGTGTAGCCATGATCTTTTTTCACCATACAGCATTCCTTATGCAGGTTCTCAACAGGGCTGGAACTATACTATGACTACTTAAAAGCCGTTTTTCGTCGTCCAAAATATTAAAAATACTTCATATTCCCCGGTTTGGTCCCCCTACATGTGAATGCGAAATAAACCGAGGTAGCAAACTTACGAGCAGTATAGCCTTGTGTTAAGTTTTTAACCACATTTATTTTCCATATGTAACGCACATTTCGTTATAACAACTAAGATCCAAAGAAAAAAAAAACCGACACTAATCGACTGAATATTTCGGCGTATCTGTATGCACATATATCAATTACGTAAATTTCAATATGGGCCTACTGCGGAACTTTTATACTATTCTGTTTATTGAACATGAAGGACTAAAAGATAAGATAGAAATTTTGATCGTGTTAGGACAGCAACCAGCCACAAATTTACTTTGAGTTCCTTTATTCAAAGGAAACCGTTACCGGTTTCGAATCGTTGCGATTCATCATCAGACGGTTTACACGCTTTCTTTCTACATTTGGTGTGTTTTTTACAGATTAATTGTCCTAAAATATAAATAAAACACAATTACAAACACGCCACACACAGATGGTGTGTTTGTAATTGTGTTTTATTTAGATTTTAGGACAATTAATCTGTAAAAAACACACCAAATGTAGAAAGAAAGCGTGTAAACCGTCTGATGATGAATCGCAACGATTCGAAACCGGTAACGGTTTCCTTTGAATAAAGGAACTCAAAGTAAATTTGTGGCTGGTTGCTGTCCTAACACGATCAACATTTGTCTTCAAAAACAGCCACGGTCTCCAACATGTCATTATATGACAAAATTGCATCAAGATAGAAATTACTTCAAGCTTAACTAATTCCTTCAGTCTTCACGGTTGCAACTGCATGAAAACCGTCCTCGCAGCCAAGTCACGTGACTTCCGGCAGGCAAACGTCAAAACAGCCAAGTCCGTACTGTCGGGAGACACTCCCACAACTGGGTTACTCCTTTGTTTTCTTTTTGATAACTGTACAGCCCATCTGGCAGTAAAGCGCTCTGGCTTCTCGGAAGCTAAGAATTTTCGTTTGCATTTCTCGCGACAGGCTATTAACAAGCCGTCATTGGCGCCGAGGCAGGAGCAGGCACCCCGCGGCGCTCTAATACGGTAGGCGGCGTCACGTGACCGGGTCGGATGACTCTGGTCAGTCAGGGGTGTCCACGCGGCCGGCCATCCATCACGGACCTGGCGCGCGGCTCCCCTGTCCGAGCCCGACCCGACTTAATTGTCCGTCCTATTAAATGTTTTATGTTGCTTCTCGCTCTAACAAGTTGGCTGGCTGCAAAACAAAAGACGACACGAGCAGCGACAAGATAAAGGAAGGCGTTGTAAGTGTGTGGGGGAGGGGGGGGGATGCCAGACGGGACCGGTCCCGTGATAGGAGCTGACGCGGCCACAGGGCGCCCCGCAAGTGTCTCACCGGCGCTCCCAAGAGGACGTCCGGTGCCGGCCGGATGCTGAATACATCGTTAGCGGACATCAAAGATCTTGTAAACGTAGGCTTCCGCGGCCGTTGTCACAGTCAATAAAATTGTTCTGGGTTTCAGGCCGCATTGTCACCTTAAAATTCCGACGTATCGGCGACTGTTACAAGGAGCCATCCTCAGGGTGTATTAGCAATACACCTTGCGGAAGGTATATTAGCAATACACCTTGAGGAAGGCGCTTTGCAACAGTCGCCGAAACGTCGGAATTTTACAGATGACAATGCGGCCTCAAACCGAGAACAATTTTATTGGCCATCAAAGATCTTCTCCACCACAGAGCAAGCGCAAAGTACAACGGAGGATGAGTAATATATTATTATTATTATTTTCGATTATTCCCTTTTGAGAGAGCGGTTGATCTTGAGTAGTCATAATTTCTTCTTCTTTCTTCGTTCTTCCCAAATTCTCTTTATACGTTGACTGTGTTCTCTCTTGCGTTCTTCCGACCATCTTTTTCCCATTCTGTTCTCCGTGTGTTCTTGTTTAAGTGTGTGTATCTGTATGATGTTTCTAAACTGTTCTCTATTGTTTATGTTGTCTTGTGTGATCCCCAGTTCTTTAATGTCTTCTTCTGCATCAGTGATCAACTTTGTCTTGTTTTTGCTCTTGTTTACTATCTCAAAGATTTGTCTTGTGAGCAAGCTTTTATTTATCATGCTGATATGTCCATAAAATTACATCCTTTTCTTTCTAATGGTGTCTGTTATTGTTTCTATGTCTTTGTAAATCTCTCTCGTTGGCCTCTTTATCCAAATTCCTTCCCGAAACACCGGTCCATATACTTTATTCAGAATTTTTCTTTCCTGCTTTTCAATCTCTCTGATATTAATACGACCATGAATCACTAGAGTTTCAGCAACATAAAGTGCTTCTGGTAGGACTACTGTGTTGTAATGCCTTAGTTTCGCATTGACAGTAATATACACTCCTGGAAATTGAAATAAGAACACCGTGAATTCATTGTCCCAGGAAGGGGAAACTTTATTGACACATTCCTGGGGTCAGATACATCACATGATCACACTGACAGAACCACAGGCACATAGACACAGGCAACAGAGCATGCACAATGTCGGCACTAGTACAGTGTATATCCACCTTTCGCAGCAATGCAGGCTGCTATTCTCCCATGGAGACGATCGTAGAGATGCTGGATGTAGTCCTGTGGAACGGCTTGCCATGCCATTTCCACCTGGCGCCTCAGTTGGACCAGCGTTCGTCCTGGACGTGCAGACCGAGGGAGACGACGCTTCATCCAGTCCCAAACATGCTCAATGGGGGACAGATCCGGAGATCTTGCTGGCCAGGGTAGTTGACTTACACCTTCTAGAGCACGTTGGGTGGCACGGGGTCCATGCGGACGTGCATTGTCCTGTTGGAACAGCAAGTTCCCTTGCCGGTCTAGGAATGGTAGAACGATGGGTTCGATGACGGTTTGGATGTACCGTGCACTATTCAGTGTCCCCTCGACGATCACCAGTGGTGTACGGCCAGTGTAGGAGATCGCTCCCCACACCATGATGCCGGGTGTTGGCCCTGTGTGCCTCGGTCGTATGCAGTCCTGATTGTGGCGCTCACCTGCACGGTGCCAAACACGCATACGACCATCATTGGCACCAAGGCAGAAGCGACTCTCATCGCTGAAGACGACACGTCTCCATTCGTCCCTCCATTCACACCTGTCGCGACACCACTGGAGGCGGGCTGCACGATGTTGGGGCGTGAGCGGAAGACGGCCTAACGGTGTGCGGGACCGTAGCCCAGCTTCATGGAGACGGTTGCGAATGGTCCTCGCCGATACCCCAGGAGCAACAGTGTCCCTAATTTGCTGGGAAGTGGCGGTGCGGTCCCCTACGGCACTGCGTAGGATCCTACGGTCTTGGCGTGCATCCGTGCGTCGCTGCGGTCCGGTCCCAGGTCGACGGGCACGTGCACCTTCCGCCGACCACTGGCGACAACATCGATGTACTGTGGAGACCTCACGCCCCACGTGATGAGCAATTCGGCGGTGCGTCCACCCGGCCTCCCGCATGCCCACTATACGCCCTCGCTCAAAGTCCGTCAACTGCACATACGGTTCACGTCCACGGTGTCGCGGCGTGCTACCAGTGTTAAAGACTGCGATGGAGCTCCGTATGCCACGGCAAACTGGCTGACACTGACGGCGGCGGTGCACAAATGCTGCGCAGCTAGCGCCATTCGACGGCCAACACCGCGGTTCCTGGTGTGTCCGCTGTGCCGTGCGTGTGATCATTGCTTGTACAGCCCTCTCGCAGTGTCCGGAGCAAGTTTGGTGGGTCTGACACACCGGTGTCAATGTGTTCTTTTTTCCATTTCCAGGAGTGTATATAAATAGCTGTAGAACTGTTCCCCTCCATCACACTTGTCGTTTTTTCCCAACGATTTCCCACGTCGAAATGTGATTTCTGTTACTGGATTCTTGTCGGGAATCAATACACACGACCCGTTTGTGTGTCTTGCAGACTATAACCCATGATCTCTATTAAAAGTGGGAAGTACAACGAATGAGAGCAAGCCGCAAAAGAAGTCCAAGTATTGGATCACAAAATATCTTAAAGCCGATGAGAGAATGACTTGATTCCAGTCCGGTCTGAAGTACTGCGTAAAAAGCGAGCACATGTATACAGGGCGAGTAGGAGCGCCACCGACAAATATTCAGAAACTGTTTTGTCTTATTTTACACTACTGGCCGTTAAAATTGCTACACCAAGAAGAAATGCAGATGATAAACGGGTATTCATTGGACAAATATATTGTACTAGAGCTTATATGTAATTACATTTTCACGCAATTTGGGTGCATAGATCTTGAGAAATCAGTTCCCGGCACAACCACCTTTGGCCGTAATAACGGCCTTGATACGCCTGGGCATTGAGTCAAACAAAGCTTGGATGGTGTGTACAGGTTCAGCTGCCAACGCAGCTTCAACACGATACCACAGTTCATCAAGAGTATTGTGACGACCCAGTTGCTCGTCCACCATTGACCAGACGGTTTCAATTGCTGAGAGATCTGGAGAATGTGCTGGCCAGGGCAGCAGTCGAACATTTCCTGTATCCAGAAAGGCCCGTGCAGCATCTGCAGCATGTGGTCGTGCATTATCCTGCTGAAATGTAGGGTTTCGCAGGGATCGAATGAAGGGTAGAGCCAAGGGTCGTAACACATCTGAAATGTAACGTCCACTGTTTAAAGTGCCGTCAGTGCGAACACGAGGTGACCGATACGTGTAACCAATGGCACCCCATACCACTACCCCGGGTGATACGCCAGTATGGCGATGATGAATACACGCTTCCAATGTGCGTTCACCGCGATGTTGCCAAACACGGATGCGACCATCATGATCCTCTAAACGGAACCTGGATTCATCAGAAAAAATGACGTTTTGCCATTCGTCAATTGGTGCACCCAGGTTCGTCGTTGAGTACACCATCGCAGCCGCTCCTGACTGTGATGCAGCGTCAAGGGTAACCGCAGCCATGGTCTCCGAGCTGATAGTCCTTGCTGCTGCAAACGTCGTCGAACTGTTCGTGCAGATGGTTGTTGTCTTGCAAACGTCCCCCTCTGTTGACTCAGTGATCGAGACGTGGCTGCACGATCCGTTGCAGCCATGCGGATAAGATGCCTGTCATCTCGACAGCTAATGACACGAGACCGTTGAAATCCAGCATGGCGTTCCGTATTACCCTCCTGAACCCACCGATTCCATATTCTGCTAACAGTCATTGTATCTCGACCAACGCGAGCAGCAATGTCGCTACACGATAAACCGCCATCGCGATAGGCTACAATCCGACCTTTATCAAAGTCGGAAACGTGATGGTACGCATTTCTCCTCCTTACACGAGGCATCACAACAACGTTTCACCAGGCAACGCCTGTCAACTGCTGTTTGTGTATGAGAAATCGATTGGAAACTTTCCTCGTGTCAGCACGTTGTAGGTGTCGTCACAGGCGCCAACCTTGTGTGAATGCTGTGAAAAGCTAATCATTTGCATATCACAGCATTTTCTTCCTGTCGGTTAAATTTCGCGTCTGTAGCACGTCATCTTCGTGGTGTAGCAATTTTAATGGCCAGTAGTGTATGATTATTTTCGTAAGAGAGACCTATGTCGTGTGACTAGGGCCTCCCGTCGGGCAGACCGTTCGCCGGGTGCAAGTCTTTCGATTTGACGCCACTTCTGCGACTTGCGCGTCGATGGGGATGAAATGATGATTATTAGGACAACACAACACCCAGTCCCTGAGCGGAGAAAATCTCCGACCCAGCCGGGAATCAAAACCGGGCCCTTAGGATTGACATTCTGTCGTTCTGACCACTCAGCTACCGGGGACGGACAGAGAGACCCATAGTCTCTCTCGCCACATAGTAACAATGTAATAATTTGGCTGAAAGCAACTTCATAACAACGGAAAAGCCTGTAATATGCGCTCACCAAAACGTGAAACACAAAACACAGAGTAATGAAACAACATTGCAGTTGGATACAGTCTTACCACAGCGTGTTCAGTTTGTTCTGTCAGTCTACGGTACAGTACGTGACACATACAGAAATGCCCCCATACAGGTATTGTTCAAAACTTAGACGACACGATCGCGGTAGAGTGTACAGCGATGCTCCTTCAACTGCCTTACAAGGCGCGAATGCATGATTCGGCACAGAGAAAGGAGTAGGTGGGTGCGTGCGTAGGGTGGGGATGGTGAGGGGCTTGCGGTGGGGAGGGGATGCCCCGTTCTAGACACACATACATACAAATACACTGCACACAAGTATCAGGTGAAAATAACTTGGAACGTCTGCCATTCTCCACTGAGCAATAATTAGAGAGAGGATGTGTACCAAATTACACCTTTATCTTTCACAAATGAAGTACACAACAAAACATGATTACATCCTGGATCGTTTAAAGAAACAGCACTGAAATGTCCGCAAGTGTCGAAAACAAAGTGGAAACAATAATTCATGTCGTCGTCCTCGGTGCTTTTTATTTGACTTTGAGAGCTTCCATAACGTTTAACACTCACTCACGTTTACGTGGCACGCTCCATTTAAGTCTACGGAGGTCACCCTGTGGTACCTTTGAATTGAGAGCCCACGAGAGTTCTTGGAAAGTCTGTGGTGACACAGGGCGACCACGAACACGTCTGTCAAACATGTTTCAGATATGCACGATGGCCTTTATCTCGGGACTGACCGCCGGCCATTCCATTACTTCAATCTCCAGGTTTTTGAAAGACATCCGCGCCGCATAGACCCTGGCATTAAAGGGAATTCACCATATGCAGCAGCTACATGGTCTAACACAATCCGTTCGACGTGATACCTGGCAATAAGGCGATCATTGACAACGTCAAGATCAGTATGGCTGTCAACACTGAAGCCTCCCCACAACATCACAGAACCATGGAACTCTGTCGATTTCCTTGAGAACATCTGGAAGGTGCCGTTCACCGCAGGTCTCCGCTCACCAACAAGGCCATCACGTTGTGATTGAGAATATCTGGACTCGTTTGTGAATAACTCGTTTCGCCAGTGACGAAGTTGCCAATTGACATGGGAACGGCAGAACCGAAGGCGAGGTGCAAGAAGTATTCGTGTCAATTGGAGTACTCGACAGGACTTCTTGTAACCTGTTAACTGCTGTTTGATTGGACACAGCATCTCCAGTGGCCCTTCTGAGACCGCCTTGAAGTGCTCTGGCGGTAACCATAAGGCACCGCAACGCAGAAACGGCCAGATATCGATCTATTTGTGGGGTTGTAATGCGTTGGCAACCTTATCAAATTCGCCTTGTGTAGTGACCCATTTCCCTACAGCGTATGCACAACCTATCGATGACATACGGAAAGGCCTTGGAATCTGCAGCAACACGTCTGAAGGTCCATCATTTCGGGATCACTTGCACTGCATTAAGATATCGCGCTGCATGTGTTTGTTTGAATACTAAGTCCACGAATGACAACTTCTGTGTACCTCGCCAGAAAACACTGGAACACCGGAACTAACTTCCTTCTGAACGGTCATCTGACACTGTAATGCACAAAACAGCCGGTAAAGGACGAACTCCTTCACCAAAGAAGACGAAGTAAAAATTCCTGAATTCCAATCAAGGACAACTGCCAAGATGAGAAACATAAAAGTAGAGATCCTTGGTGCAGCAAAGCAGCTTAAATCACTTAATAAAGGCAGGGCCTCCGGTCCAGACTGTATACCAGTGAGATTCCTCTCCGAGTATGAAGATACAATAGCTCCACATTTAGCAGTTATATACAACCGCTCGCTCACAGAAATATCCGTACCTAAAGACTGGAAAATTGCTTAAGTCACACACAAAATGATTTAGATAAGATATCTTTGTGGTGCGAAAAGTGGCAATTGACCATGAATAAAGAAATGTGTGAAGTTATTCACATGAGTACTAAAATAAATCGTCTACATTTCGATTACGAGATAAGTCACACAAATCTGAAGGCTTTAAATTCAACTAAATACTTAGGGATTACAATTACAAGTAACCTATATTGAAATGATCACGTAGAAAACATTGTGGGTAGAGCAAACCAAAGACTGCGATTCAATGGCAGAACACTTAGAAGGTGCAACAGGCCTACTAAAGAGACTGCTTACACCACGCTTGTACGCCCTGTTCTGGAGTTTTGCTGTGCGGTGTGGGATCCGCATCAGGTGGGAGTGATGCATGACATCGAAAAAGTTCAAAGAAGAGCAGCTCGTTTTGTATTATCGAGAAATAGGGGAGATAGATACGTGGCAATCATTAAAACACAGGATTTTTCGTTACGACGGGGTCTCCTCATGAAATTTCAATCATCAGTTTTCTCCTCCGATTGCGAAAACATTCTGTTGGCATCCACATACATAGGGAGAAGTGATCATTATAAAATAAGAGAATTTTGTGGTAAGTTACTATGGGACCGAACTGCTGAAATCATCGGTCCTAAGGCCTACACACTACTTAATCTAACTTAAACTAACTTTCGCTCATGCCCGAGGGAGGACTCGAACCTCCGACGGGGGCAGCCGCGCGAACCGAGGCAAGTCGCCATAGACCGCACTGCCATCCGGCACGGCTGACGAGTTAAATGCCTGTTACATTCAGTGATGGCAATCGGTAATTCATGAATCAAGATATAGAGGATGTGGCGGGTATAAGTGAGGATATTTTTATTTGTGACTGAGGACAGCGTACTGAACAACATTAAATCAGTATTTACTAGAACATCATTTGGAGAATAACATTTGTTTTTATGTTGGTTAGTACTTCCAAGTACTTATGCTAAGAGCAAGTCACTGATGTTTATTTTCCCTTGGACACCAGCTCACCTGATAAAATGTGGAGCGTTGGTTACAAATTGCTAGTCTATACGAACACATGTAGTTCACTTAGTGGTGTAGTTACGACTATGCAGAGAACATCAGTCTTAAAAATTGTGACATATTTTAGGGAAGATTATTCGACGCAGAGAAAAACCAACTGTCACACTGATTTGTGTACTTATTGAGGTACCACATATAAAAATATCTGCGCTTTTACCCGTCACACCCCGTATTGTTACCATGAGGACTTAAACGACACATGGATTATTTACATACTAATTCTGCTCAAAGACAGATTCAAGGCGGCAAGTGCCGAAAACATAGCGTGATAGAGTAAGAGTCGTCGTCATCTTGCCACTTTGGGTCCGAAGAGAAACTGGCAAACTTGGCCAGGGGTGGTTGCACTCTGAGGCCTTATGGCCTCCAGTGACTGCGTTCCGGTGAGATTTCGAAGTCAAAAAATAAAACTTTGAGCAATATCTGTAAGATGGCGGGGGACTGTAGCCAAGGGGAGCCCCTTCGTGCTTAGAGAACCGACGTTTTCTGCCCACAGAGGTTTCACATCCTGCCATCACTCCAGCTGACGAAACACTGCGCCTCCTCGAGGAAGAGCCGTTGAACTTTTATCTGAAGTTGGCAGCTTCTCAGCTACAGCTTCTCAGAATGATTCCATCTGAAATCAGACTCAGGAATACTGTTTCTCGGTATGGCAGGAATTTGTCTATTACGATGTCTCTGCTCCGCATATTTTTAATTAGGGATTAATTTGCACGTAAAGTTTTGGGAATCTTGGAATAAAATTGATAATCCGATTACATGTTCACCAGAGGGAATGGGGTTAAAATTTAAAATGGTAACTACTGATTATTAATCATCCCAGATCTCTTTCTTTGTTAGTGGCCCCATACGGAATCAGATGAACGCCCCACCACTCCTGACAAGCCGAGTAAGAACTGTTGTGTTACAGTATCTGAGTTATGGAGTCCCCTTGCCTGATTCCTCTTTTACTTTCGAATTTCGCACTATCCTAATGAAGCACGACTGCTAGATATCATCTTTCTGTATCATACAATGTCTTTCCCTCGCATTTTTACGAGGTGCATTCAAGTTCTAAGGCCTCCGATTATTTTCCTAATTAACTACTCACCCGAAATCGATGAAACTGGCGTTACTTCTCGACGTAATCTCCCTGAAGACGTATACATTTTTCACAACGCTGACGCCATGATTCCATGGCAGCGGCGAAGGCTTCTTTAGGAGTCTGTTTTGACCACTGGAAAATCGCTGAGGCAATAGCAGCACGGCTGGTGAACGTGCGGCCACAGAGAGTGTCTTTCATTGTTGGAAAAAGCCAAAAGTCACTAGGAGCCAGGTCAGGTGAGTAGGGAGCATGAGGAATCACTTCAAAGTTGTTATCACGAAGAAACTGTTGCGTAACGTTAGATCGATGTGCGGGTGCGTTGTCTTGGTGAAACAGCACACGCGCAGCCCTTCCCGGACGTTTTTTCTGCAGTGCAGGAAGGAATTTGTTCTTCAAAACATTTTCGTAGGATCCACCTGTTACCGTAGTGCCCTTTGGAACGCAATGGGTAAGGATTACGCCCTCGCTGTCCCAGAACATGGACACCATCATTTTTTCAGCACTGGCGGTTACCCGAAATTTTTTTGGTGGCGGTGAATCTGTGTGCTTCCATTGAGCTGACTGGCGCTTTGTTTCTGGATTGAAAAATGGCATCCACGTCTCATCCATTGTCACAACCGACGAAAAGAAAGTCCCATTCGTGCTGTCGTTGCGCGTCAACATTGCTTGGCAACATGCCACAAGGGCAGCCGTGTGGTCGTCCGTCAGCATTCGTGGCACCCACCTGGATGACACTTTTCGCATTTTCAGGTCGTCTTACAGGATTGTGTGCACAGAACCCACAGAAATGCCAACTCTGGAGGCGATCTGTTCAACAGTCATTCGGCGATCCCCCAAAACAATTCTCTCCACTTTCTCGATCATGTCGTCAGACCGGCTTGTGCGAGCCCGAGGTTGTTTCGGTTTGTTGTCACACGATGTTTTGCCTTCATTAAACTGTCGCACCCACGAACGCACTTTCGACACATCCATAACTCCATCACCACATGTCTCCTTCAACTGTCGATGAATTTCAATTGGTTTCACACCACGCAAATTCAGAAAACGAATGATTGCACGCTGTTCAAGTAAGGAAAACGTCGCCATTTTAAGTATTTAAAACAGTTCTCATACTCGCCGCTGGCGGTAAAATTCCATCTACCATACGCTGCTGCCATCTCTGGGTCGTATTGACAATGAACGCGCCCTCATTTTAAAACAATGCACATGTTTATATTTCTTTCAAGTCCGGAGAAAAAAAATCGGAGGCCTTAGAACTTGAATGCACCTCGTACATGCATTGCAGTGGTCATGTGTTGTTAGTCACTGATCCCTTCGATTGGACAAGAATAACGTATAATATTTTGAATCTGACATAGCAAAACACTTAAACCAAGGTGACAAAAGTCATGGGATATCTTTTAATATCGTATCGCACCTCCTTTTGTCCAATATAGTGCAGTAACTCACGTGGCATTGTCTCAAAAAGTCGTTGTAAGTCCCCTGCAGACATACTGAGCCATCCTGCCCCTATAGCTGTCCATAATTGCTAAAGTATTGCTTGCGCAAGATTTTGTGCATGAACTGACCTCTCGATTATGTCCCATAAATGTTTGACTGGGCCGGCCACCGTGGCCGAGCGGTTCTAGGCGCTTCAGTCCGGAGCCGCGCGACTGCTACGGTCGCAGGTTCAAATCCTGCCTCGGGCATAGACGTGTGTGATGTCCTTAGGTTAGTTCAGTTTAAGTAGTTCTAAGTTCTAGGGGATTGATGACCATAGATATTAAGTCCCATAGTGCTCAGAGCCATTTAAGTAGTTCTAAGTTCTAGGGACTGATGACCTCAGTTGTTAAGTCCCATAGTGCTCAGAGCCATTTGAGCCATTTGTTCGAGTGCATTCTTGTCTTCTTGATGCAATAATTTACGAACAGCCGTATGATTTGTAGAAGTTAATTTTATTTTATGAACTTCTATGTGCTACCAGTTTCGGCATTACATTGATGCCATCTTCATCATCATCATTGTAATGCCGAAACTAGTAGCACATAGAAGTTCATAAAATAAAATTAACTTCTACAAATCATACGGCTGTTGGTAAATTATTGCATCAAGAAGTTCATGCCAGCCATCGCCCCACGATCCATAATGGATCAACGAGGATTCTTGTCTGGCGATCTGGGTGGCCAAATCATTCACTCCAACTGTCCAGAATGTTTTTCAAACCAACCACATTGACATGGCAAATTATCATCCATAAAAATTCCATCGTTGTTTGGGAACATGAAGTCCATGAATGGTTGCAGATGGTCTCCGAGTAACGTAACAGAGCAATTTACAGTCAATGATCGGTTCAGTTGGACCAGAGGACTCAGTCCATTCCAGGTAAAGATAGCCCACATCATTATGGATCCACCACCAGCTTGCCCAGCCCCTTGTTGACAACTCGGGTCCACGGCTACGTGGGGTCGGCGTCACACTCGAACCCTATCATCAGCTCTTACCAACTGAAACCGAGGTTCTTCTGACCAAGTCACGGTTTCTCAGTCACCTACGATAGAACCGATATCGTCACAGGCCAGGAGAGGCGCTGCAGGCGATTCGCGTTGTTAGTAGGGCACTCGCGTCGGTTGTCTGCTATCGTAGCCCATTAACGCCAAATTTCTACCCACTGTCTTAACAGGTAGATTCGACGTACGTCACACATTGATTTCTGCCGTTATTTCACCCGATGGTGCTTGTCTATTAGCACTGACGACTGTACGTAAACACCGCTGCTCTCGGTCGTTAAATGAAAGCTGTCGACCACTGCGTTGAGAACAAAATTAGAAATTTGTGGTACGTTCTACGGGACCAAACTGTTGAGGTCACCGGTCCCTAGGCTTACACACTACTTAATCTAATTTACACTAACTTACGCCAAGAACAACACAGACACCCATGCCAAAGGGAGGACTCGAACCTCCGATGGGGGAAGCCGCGCGGACCGTGGCAAGACGCCGGAGACCGCGCGGCTACCACTGCGTAGATCGTGTTGAGCGATTCTTAATAAACTTTGGTATTCTCGGCACACTCGTGACACTGGGGATCTCAGAATATTTTATTCCTCAACGATTTCCGAAGTGGAATGAACCATGGGCCAATCTCCAACCGTCATTCAGCGTTCGGAGTCTGTTAATTCCCGTTGCGCATACGCATTTACGTCGGAAACCTTTTCACATTAATCACCCGTCTCCAATTGGCAGCTCCGTCTATGCATTGCCCTTTCGTATTTTGTGTATGTGACACTACCGCCATTTGTATATGTGCACATCGCTATCCCAACTCAATGTGTCTTTATGAATGTTGGTATAATAGTTCTCATTGTTAAACTTTAACCTGTTTTATTAGTTTTGAATCCGCTGACCATTTTCCCTTAATATTCTACCTAACTGAGATTCCGTGTAAGTAGGAACGAATTTGATTGCCTGACACGGTTCAGACTGTATTAGATCTCAGGTGAAGTCTCCGCAGCTTGCGAATTTGTGCTCCAAATGGTAGACCCAGTTGCTACATTTTGTAAATGCTATGGCAAGCTGTTTACAGCCGGCTACCCCGCGTTTACGGTAGAACTGAACAGAGGGGGTTACGAGTTCTCAGTAGCTCTGGAGGTAGTCTGGTATTCTTCAAGCGTACCTTCGCTGGGAAAACGAAGATGGAAAAAGAGTTAGTTGAACATACTTTTTCCACCGGGTTTTTCGGTTTACATTATACCGTTTTCCTTTATTGCAGGTAATTTTCAACAAGAGAGAGATATACATAAGAGAGTAGATCTGAAATTAGCGCAGAAAGTTAGCAATAATATAACCAAAGTAATATGCAATCGACAGATTAAAAAGAAAATAGTAAAAAATCGCATTGCGCTGAGAAGCAGTTTACAATATTTCTATTAGTGGCAGTAACTGATAGTGACGAAATAGACAAGAAAATAAGAAACCTGAAAGAGTGAAAATGGCCTGGAAAGCTTTTCATGAACTAAATTAATTTTTCAGAACTTGGGGTTACTGGGAGAGTAAGCAAAACAATTATGTGGATCAGGAAACAAACAGAAACGTAAGACGCAGTAATGACAGAAATGATAAGGAGATATGCGGAAGATGTAGCCATGCGGAACTATGACCGGTGGAACCAAGAAGTTCTCTGCTGAATCCCAGAGGCAAGGAAGCACAGGGACTACCGCCTAATGGAAGAATGGTACGTGGTGTTGGAGCACAAAAAGCGGCAACGTGGATGCGTATTACTGAGGACCGTAACGCACAAGAATGTGTAGAGGATGCCTGCATCGAATGAACATTACAGACGAACAGCAGAGTCATTGTCCAAACACAATTAAAATAGCAAAGAATACACTCATAATCTACATATACTTCCACGTATACATCTACATGACTGTTCTGCATTTCGGACTTAGGTGCCTGGCAGAGGGCTGATCGAGCCGCCTTCAGAGTATTTATCTATCGTTCCATTCGTTAACAAGCGCGTGGAAAAAATTAACACTTAAATCTTTCAAAAATGGCTCTGAGCACTATGCGACTTAACTTCTGAGGTCATCAGTCCCCTAGAACTTAGAACTACTTAAACCTAACTAACGTAAGGACATCACACACATCCATGCCCGAGGCAGGATTCGAACCTGCGACCGTAGAGGTCGCGCTGTTCCGGACTGAAGCGCCTAGAACCGCTCGGCCACACCGGCAGGCCAACAACAGTGTTCCTGGAATTCTGACATCATCACATGTGGACATGTGCACCGAGACCATGACATAATCGCTTCCAGAATTCTGACATCATCTCAAACCTGCCTTCTTAAGGCTAACGTCACCTCATTCCTCGCGACCCCCTGCGCCCTGTAACTGTGCTCTTCCGCCTGCCACAGCCCCGTACCTGCATTCATTGCGGAGTTAACTTGCATGCAGTATAATTTCACTGCTGTTCCTGTACTGTAGAGAAGCTGTGAGCTGACAAATCCTGCGATTGTGACATCACGAGACTACTTTAACAAATACGATACTTGTCAATGCATAACGCGGCATGCAATTTTAATTTTTTTATAGTTCGAATGCCTAAGAACCTTAATTTCTACATTTTCAGTAAGTACGTACTGATCTCATGTGTTCAACTGACGGGCACTTGCATTGAGACAAGAAAACTTCAACAAATGTAATTGTTGTGAACATCTAGTATGAGTGCAGACAAGAGGAATATTGTTCAACAAATAATGGCAATGCAACGGAATGGCAAGAAGATGCATTGCCTGGTTGTGTCCACCAACACACCGTGCTGCATATGTATACCCTTTATAAAATGTCTATTCGGTTTCATACCACCAAAGAAGTTGTAACAACGAATAACAGCAATCCATTACCTGGATGGGACCTCACTGCAGTTGCAGCAAATATTTATCCATGTATAATGATAATAATAATAACAATAATAACAATTATTATTATTATTAGTATTGTTATTGTGTATGTATGACAATATTTGTAGGGTTTTGTTATTATTACAGCTGCAGAGCTACAACTAGGCCAGGATATGGAGGTTTTCCACACATTATAATAGCCACAGTGGGGCAGGAAGGTGATAACAGCACAAGTAGCAAGAGTGTGAAAGTGTGTTTAGCAATTAGCAGGAATACTTTAAAATTATTTCTAAATAAATATTGTACAAAATATTTTCTTATTTTCAGTCCAATCAATCAATAACAGCAAACAGTTTATAAATTTCTGACAGCTGAACTGTCTGTAAGAATGGGGGAGCTTTGCTCATGATTGTGGTATGACACACTGAGTATAAGGCGTGTCCCCAGATAGATATAACTAATGCTGGATGCACAGCGCTATGCTAGTGATGGTGCAATATTAATAACAATAACTTTAGACGTCATGCCAAAGTAGCACTGAGCAGACAGCGTGCACTGCACAGAGTGTGAATGCATTGCATTTGACTCTGAGGCGCTGTGGCTATTGCAGAGTGCTTGGCAGCCACCTGGCGAGGTATTCAGTGCTCAGGATGTCTCATTACTTCTAGGTAACAGATGCAGCTGCCGCTTCAGCGTGCTGCTTCATACCACATACAAAGTGCCTGCAATACTTTCATGTTTTAAAAAAAATTTAACAACTCATGCATAACATCTTTGAGATATACATGGATAATTAGCTCCAGAATATCAATGTCACAAATTAATGATTGTATTGAAAGATATATATGTTAACAATGAGCACCATCACCCTGTGTATAGTACCAAAGATAATAATAACATCATTCATTTTGATGGTGATGATGAACTGGTAGTAGAGGTCGGCATATTTTTCTTTTTCTTTTTTTTTTTTTTTTGACGAAAAGGTCGTGAATGGTTTATACTTACAGTTATCAACAAATATTTCACCTACCTATAAGAGAACCATCAAAGGGTAAAGATGTGGAAGCATATATCAACACTCCCTACCATGAGAGAGTGTAAATATTAGCACTGATTGTGATGAATATGAAGGTGGATGAAAAAAAAAGCTTAATTCTTTTGCTTGCAAGCAAGGTGAAGTCACTGCAGCAGCAGCCATCTGAAGTAGAAAAATTGCTGTTCAATTCAACCTACAATTTAAACACCATTGGCTGTAAGCATGTCACTGTCATTATCATGTTGACACAGGAATTCTATCCACTTGTGGCACTTACAAATCCTCAATTTAGTGACGTCAAAGTAATATTATTTATGGACGAATGGTGTCGAATGTGTGATGTGTTAATGCAGATTTCTGGCGTGTTCCACAGACACATTCAGTCTTTCTCAGTAACACTAGGTGGCCACACAATCTCTACAAGGAACTTCCTTGGAACAGTTAAAATATTTAACGACAGAGAGTACTTACATTTACAGGAGCAGATGGTTAAGAATTTAATGTATGCAACCTATGCAGTATGGCATGAGTTAGGATGCCAACTTAGGTGGGAGTCATATGTCCACCAGTTCTATGAGACACAGAGGTGTAATCTGCTGCAGTTATCTCAGCAAACTCTCCTCCCAATGGAAAAATACCATAGTGAAGGTCTATGATTAATGTTGTGCTTCTATAGAGTTGTAAATGCATGAATTGTGGAGTAATCTAGTGCAGTCAGTTCACGAAAGTCTCCAACCAATGGAAAAAAAACCGGAGTGTAGATCTACGATTCATGCTGTGCTTCTATGGCGGTGGAAATACATGAACCATCTATGAAATGTCGGCACAAAACTACGATCTTACTGAAGTTTGTTTTTGTACCCAGGTATGTGTAAGAGATTACAAAAAATGTTTAAGACCTGTACACATGTTATTTATTTCCTGATAAAACTCCTTGCATCCTAAAGTAAATGAAAAGTTGCCACTATGAGCAAGCGTCTTGTAATAAGCAACTGGTCCTGCATAACTTGAAACCAGGAGAAGAGGAGGAATGGTTCACAACTTCCTGACAATACCCGTGTTTTGAGTGTCTGGTCATTTGGTTCCCAGAAGATTAAACTTATTTTGTCACTGTTAACAGATCCCGAGGGAATTCACTTCGAGCACATGTATATGTTTCCAAAAATCCTATGTCAACCCAAATACCAACTATTATGTGAAATTCCTCGTACCATAGATAGAATAACCTACTAGTCATTCAGCGAAAACACTGTTGTTCCTTCATTTCAGAAAGTAAAAGCAAACAGTGCATCCATATTTAGTAGTTGAAAACTGGGATCCAAATGCAAATATTTTCGTTTCAGCAATCATATGAAAGTCAATATCTTTTATTTGAGCCAGACATATTCCAGAACACAAAAACAGTTTTTAAGGGGCAATGTAAAACTTATTACTGCATTCAAACAGGATAATATCAATTCAGAATGTATTACTAAGTGTGTGTAGGAGTCAACATGATAATTAATGAATTTATTAACATACGTGGGGATTGCTGGAATCACACACAGTCTGGCTTCCTGGTTACAGATAAAATGAGAAAGCTGAATGACTGTAGGTATAGATGAAACTTATGCAACTGTATGAGTATACTGAAGACTATGGACAAATTTGCATACGTGTTGCACACTTGTCCTAAGAGTGTGAAGCACATGTGTCAATACCTTGACAGAAAAAAGGAAATAATCAGCTCAAAATAATTGGAACTGGGAAGTCTTATCGAGACAGTAGCTAGAAGAAGTGGAGTCAAAGTTCTACCAATGGTTCCTCTTAGTTTTATCAGGGGACTAGATAGAAAAAATTATATATATTTGATACTGCATCAATCTGTGGAGTCTAACTGAAGGTTGCATAATTCTTGAAGAATCAAGTTTTCCAAGAACACTAGAAATTCTTCTCATAACTATTACCATTTTGTCAGATCTACACTGTCATCATTAGATCTGAAAGTTACTAAACAAACATGCCAAATGAAGGTGGTTCAAATATAAACGATTTCATATAACCACACAACTTCAACATTAAAATGTACCTTGTAACATTATTAGAGTAAACATGCCGTTTACAGTATTGAAAGTCATATAGTGCTGTTGCATCAAATTGTAATAAAAAGTGACAGGGAACACTGGCATGTCAGAAATTGAATACTACACAATTAAAATATACAACATGTGCACATATCTCCGCATACACTAATCATTTGACGCCACAATGGCGACTTATGTGGTATAATATTTCTTCAGATAAGTTAGTATACATTTGCTTACATAGTCCATGTCCAACTATCGATGAGTTTAGATATATGCACCACATTACAATTATGTCCTTTATCCAATCTTATTAAAGTTATGTTTAAGACAATTTCCATAATCCAGAATGAGATTTTCACCCTGCAGAGGAGTGTGCGCTGATATGAAACTTCCTGGCAGATTAAAACTGTGTGCCCGACCGAGGCTCGAACTCGGGCCCTTTGCCTTTCGCGGGCAAGTGCTCTACCATGCGAAAGGCAAAGGTCCCGAGTTCGAGTCTCAGTCAGGCACACAGTGTTAATCTGCCAGGAAGTTTCAATTTCCATAATATTCTAAATTGCAGATTTAAAATAATATTGCTACTAGAGCTATTGCCATTGGTACTGTCCCATTTCATATGACCTTTTAATTCTTCACAGTCACACTTATGCCAACCATGATGTAAAGTGTCTGCCTGAAGTACGCCTTGAGACTTTAACAAACATGATTATCAGACACTGCATCATTTACATACAAAATTTTCATTGATTTGGTACCATATTTCATCTGATTTCCAAATGTACAAATCGAGCACCACATTGTAATCTGGATCCTTATGGAACTCCTCTATTTTTCTCATGGAGTGTAAGCATGTAATACGTGCAAATGGAATATATTTACTTTTTTGTTGGCCTAGTGACTCATGCACTCATTTATTTTGATATTCGATTTGCTCTTGAATAGACACACTGTAATGTAGACCCCATGCACCTCATCATTTGCATATATGATGTCAGGTTTCGTTCTACAAATTATGAATGCTATTAAGTAACAAAAATTTAATTATGATGTGTAAGTTATCTACCTTCCATGACGTATTTACTGTTGCGTCTACTTGAACTAAATCTCAAGTCCTGTGATAAGCATAAACATTGAGCATTTTATTAGTTACATATAGATTTTAATTAACCAATTAAGATATTATTATGTGTGTGATGTTGTCATTGCTAATATACCATCTTCAAGTGATCTTTAATATTTTATAGTCACACTTCGGCTTACCATGATGTAATTGCTGTTGTATCTATGTCAACAAAATCTGAGTACTGTAATAAACATAAACATCAAGCACCACATCATTTACACATGGAAATTTCATTCATGTATTAAGAAGTTATTATATAAAAGATAGTAGCATTTGATACCAAATCATATCTGAATTTCATATGTACTTTGTAAATCTTTTGAAAAAGACGGTTTTAAAACCGTCAAACAATGGTCAAAGTTAAATAAACCTGTATTTTGCAAATGGATAGCCGTTATTTTCAGTCTATTGAAGTACCTACAAGCACAGTTGCTGAAGTACAGCCATTTCAAAATCTCGATAAGTAGTTAGTGTGAACAAAGGATGTAAATATAGGACAACATATTACCGTGTTCTCAATTGATAAGGCAGTATGTGTCAAATGTGAGTTGGGTGTTGGAATAAATTTCAAACAAATTGTGAATGCTGCTCATCACGGACTAAAGAAGAGAAAATTCATGTAGGATGTTTAAAAATTGAATCCAATCAGTGATGACAGTGGCGAAATGTACTTCGGGGCAGAAAGGAGGAAGACAAAGACGTTTTACATGTCTAGGATCTGCGATTAACAAAGACATCTCATGGGGCAATTCCTTTTCCAATTCCAGCATTTTCTGGGCTGTCAGCCATTGGTTCATTAGGAGGAGAAGCAGCTGTCGTAGCTCAAGCAGTAAAGAGAGTCCAAAGCGCAGAAAAGGAGCGGCAGGCTAAAAGACATAAAACAACAATGGAGGCCGTTGCTGTCAGTAACGGACTCTATTTAAAGCTGGACACGAAAGGACTTCAGCTGTTCATAAAAATGCTCACAGCAGTAGTATCAGACAGACTGCTTACAAACACAGATTGCTTAAACTCATCATAAATCTCAAAATCCTAAGATTTCTTGGTGTGTTTATGTAGAATACATTGGCAAAGGCGATATCGAAATCCAAAGATCGCGGGATTGAGAATTTAGATGTTACAAGAGGATAAGGATTTCACTGGGCTATTTAAGTTAAAAATGGTTTTCCTCATGGCTGCATATCAAAAATTTAAAAAAATACTCCTGTGCATCATTTGAGGTTTAGATGTGATGTCATAAACTCTAACGTCAAAAGAATGTTTTTCTACATTAAAAACGAACTTCTTTCCTCCAATAGATCGAAGCTAGGGGTAGTGGAATATTGCACTGATCGGCCCAGAAACATACAGTAGCATAGCTAATGTCACTGAGGCAAACAAAAAACAGCATCAAGAAGCTAGTGAAGATGTGTTAGTATCTCCTCGCTCCTACCATACTGCCGATGTGAATGCGTGTATAAAACGATTTGTGAAAGTTTTTGGACTTATGCACAAACGTGAAACGTTTAAAACTAAAGAGACAGAGTACTTCAGCCCTGAAGGTTCAACAGGATTGCTACTAGGTTTCTCAAGGGGTAAAGTGCTTGAAAATAATACTGATAAAATTTATGAGTCGAGTCAGCAACTGGATACATTGTCAGTCAATATGATTCCTGTTGTTTGTAATGTGACAAATTCGTATCCTAACGAGACATCAATCCATACTATATGTGGATTCTTTCCTTAAGTGAGTTCAAGTTGTAAAATTGTGGACATTCCTAGCAATCCAATAAATTTCCCAGCGATTGTTCAGACGTTAGACCATCTCGATGTGAATGTCATAGACAAGAATAGGAATGTAGTTGATATCGTGGTGAGGAATTATTACTGAATATAAGGATGGTTTAACAGTTCCAAGCAAAAGCTTCCTATATTTTTAAGAAATATTTATACCTAAGAAGACTCCAGCAGCAGCTGTGACATCACATCCTACGTCTTTGCATCAACATCAGATCTAAATGCCTTATGAAACGTTGAATGGTTCATAAACGGATCGATAGATGGCTCATTTAGCGTGTGTATCCTGCTCAAATCGTCGATGGGCTTCCTTGAAAATGATAAACGTGTCATTAGAAGTTAGTGTTATAGGCCCTTTGTTGTACCTTATCTACATAAACGATTTGGGAGACAATCTGAGCAGCCGTCTTAGGTTGTTTGCAGATGATGCTTCTAAAGTCATCAGAAGGTCTTAACAAATTGCAAAACGATTTAGAAAATGTATATATGTATGGTGCGAAGATTGGCAACCGACCCTAAATAACGCAAATTGTGTGGTCGTCCTCATGAGTGCTAACAGGAATCCGTTAAAGTTCGGTTATACAATAAATCAGTCAAATCTAAAGGCCGTAAATTCAACTAAATACCCAGGAACTACAATTAAGAACAAATTAAATTAGAAGAAGCACATAGAAATGTTGTGGGGAAGGCTAACCAAAGACTGCGTTTTATTGGCAGGACACTCAGAAAATGTAACAGATTTACCAAGAAGACTGCCTACACTACACTTGTTCGTCCTCTTTTAGAATACTGCTATGTGGTGTGGCATCCTTACCAGATAGGATTAACGGTGTACATCGAAAAAGTTCAAAGAACGGCAGCAAAAGTTTTTGTTTTATGGCAAAATAGGGGAGACACTGTCAGGGAAATGATACAGGATTTGAGGTGGACATAATTAAAACAAAGGCGTTTTTCGTTGCGGCGGAATCTTCTCACGAATTTCCAATCACTAACTTTCTCCTCCGCATGCGAAAATATTTTGTAGATACCGACCTAGATAGGGAGAAACGATTAGAGAAAGGATCACCGTGATAAAATAAGGGGAATCAGAGGTCGTACGGAAAGATATAGGTGTTATTTCTTTCCACGAGCTATGCGAGATTGGAATAATAGAGAATTGTGAAGGTGGTTCGATGAACCCCCAGCCCAGGCACTGAAGTGCTATTTGCAGAGTGTCCTTGTAGATGAAGATGTAGATGTAGATTATTAATGCTAAACAGGAGCTGATTCGAATTTGAATAAATAATAAATCCTACATTTTAGCAGAAGGAGAAAACGAGCATAAAACGGTGCTGAAATAAATGGTGTGGAAAACGGTGCATACGTCTGTCAGATGAGGAGAATCTGAAACTATTATGTGTATTTTATTATGTAGTTAAAACGCCATTAACTTTCTTTTCAGGAGAGCAGTCTGAATATGCAATCCTTCCAGAGTCATCTCATCATGATGGCAGATTAAGATATCTGTTCAGCAGAAATGACTCACTTTATTGTTCTAGCACTGCAAACAGGCAGGAACGGAAATCTGGAAAAGGATATGAGTGTATTTGATAACTGTAAACTAACTAATTAGAGTTTACCTAAGCACTCAGTCTTTTCCTATTATAACTTACAGCTTGATTGGGACAAAAAGATATATGGACTATTGTGTCGCATGTACGCTTTTACCTGTCCTGCTTCAAGATTGTTAATTGTTTTGGATGCACACTCAGCCCACAGAAAATTTATCACCAACAGTTGTGATACTCTGTTCAAAGCACTGTAAGGTGGGAAATCCTAGAACTGTGGACATATGCAACATATGCACTGAATTTAAATCATTGCAAAATTTGCTTGCAGGCACCGCAGCCTATCCATTATTGCTACATGACGTTCTCATAAACTATTCGCCACTTAACAGGAGTTACATAATGTGTAGCATAAATGTAGATGTATTAACAACATGAGGAATATTTTCTAATGATGCCTCAAAGTCTGCACATCATAACAGAAACACAGAGGTTTTATGATTAATTTGGACAATTTGTATTTAAAGAATTTGTGTTTGTATATTATCTAACACTGGACAAATATTAACATGGTATTCCAGAATTGTCACTTCACCAAAACTATTTTGCTCAGTGCATTGCGCTAAAACTAGAAAAAGAGTTGCGTGGTTGCCACCATATTACCATACAAAATGCTGGGATGATGATGGAGTGGTGTATGATGATATGGTGTCTCTGCTCCAAACTTATGATCATAGAGACAGCATAGTTTATGTCAAAGGCCGATTGAAGATACACGGATTTCAAGAAATTTACAAAAATACATCCATCCAGAATCTTGAAACATATATATGTCCTGCCCTCAACTAACTGAAGCAGAAGAGATATGGAGAACATAAGTTATGAGTGATTCAGAAGATGTGTAATGACTATTTATTTGGTGAACCAATAAATATTTATAAAGCTTTGTATTAGTTTATTAATTTCAACTTTTTCCACCTCCTCACTTGCAGTGTTCAAGTAAGTGTCTAACGTATGTCGTCTGTGCGCCTCATGAAGAATTGGAGAAATAATTTTAGAGACTTCATCTGTACGATGTGCAAGGGCAATTGATGAACTGCTACTTAATGAACTGCTACTTACTTTCATGGGTCCTTGCGAGTTTCTTTGTATACTGTAAAATACTAATCGTCCAGTACATGAACTGATGTACATACATCATCTGGAAAGTGAACTCATTTCTTTGCATCTCATATTTGCTGCAACACAATTTAGCAATTAGCTCGGCAATAGCATCAGCTGTCTGAAGTCAGCTCCTACCATCTTGAAAGCCATCTTATAACATCATATGCTGTGCTGAGCTGGGCCTCGGTTTCCACATGTCACAGAAATGCATAACATCATTGTCTGAACAAAATCGAAAATTTTCTGCACATGACTACAGAAATGTGTGACGTAATTATTTCAACAAATGTACACACAATTGCAGAAGATGCATGACATTATTGTTTTACCAGGATTGTTTTCCACACAGCTGTGGGAAAGCATGTCAGCTTTCGAGCACATGTCAACAGTTGCGGAAATGTGTGACAGAATCGGCGACATGTCTGCAGAAAGAAATTTAATGCAACATTTCAAGGGAAATATACTATTGGAAGCACTAGCTTGCTTGATGATATCTGTAGAAATATATACATCCACCTGGATGTATATGCTTATTGACTGATGACTTGATGTAATCAGTGCTGAATAGTTCCTATCCATTTCATTCTGATCCACATCTAAGTGTCAGTGATGAAATGATCAATATATGTTGATGGTGATGGAGCAAATAAGTGCTCACACTTTGAGAAGGGGTTGATGATGATGAGAGTTCACCACCACCCCTTCTCCATCACATATTCTATTTGGAGTCAATGCAGGATGAGGATATTGTGTTTTAGTACTTGTTGACATTTTTAGGCTTGTTTGATAATTTGTCGACGAGTCCCACAGATATGTGAAGGACCAGATCTAATTGATCCTGATATGTAACATGTGCCTATACCTTGTGAATGTGTGTATCTTTTTCCTACTTTGCCATTTTTTATCTTACTGTTTCAGAACCTGTTGATCACTATTCACAATCACTATTTATGGAATCAGAGCGATGGCACAAGGATAAAATTCCATGTATTAATATGTTAGCCATGACATCCTAGATACCTACCAATGACCATACATACATATATATATATATATATATATATATATATGTATATATATATATATATATATATATATATATGTTTGTGTGTGTGTGTGTGTGTGTGTGTGTGTGGGTGGGTGGGCGTGTATTTTTAATATAAGAATACTGAGCGCTACTGTTGTTTCATGTATACTTAACAAGCATCCTTGCTTGTCCTAGCAAGCCAGACACAGTAACGAGATATATGCCATTATTATGGTTCCCACTGGCAAGATATGCTGGTTATGATAGTAACGATGACGCTTAGTTTCTATGACTGCTTAACGGATATGAGGTACCATGCATCTCAACTCTGCTGACAACAACCTTAATAAGGCTCTGAAATGAAGTAAATGGGAAGATTGTGTGGGGGAAGTTTGGCCTTAAATGCAGGTGTATGCATAGAGTCCTTTAGTAAGCATATTGTGAGTCTATAATTTCAGATGATACTTATTGCGTGTCGTCATGTGTGTGTTTCAGAATTACTTGATGACCTCTAATTGACACCTTTGCGACCTGTGTCCAGACTTTGGGTTGCCGCACCTCAAATTCTGCTAGCTGGACCACAGTGAGTAGCATTGGTGCTAACAACATTACTGCTGGAGCTGTCATTGACAATTCCATTACTGTCCTCCTCCCTGCGTGGAGGCCTGACTACTTCACTGCACCAGGGTTCGTCATCACATCATTTGGACCTAGGTGTAACAGTAGCAGGCCATAGTCTTCCTTGTTAATGGTTTACCAGGTGAATCATCGCACATTTATATCGCTAAAGTGGAGTATCGAGGTTAGGCTACATTTCGTCATGTTCCTGAGCAGTACTGGAAAGGGAGCCCTCTGAAATCATCAACGGCCACCAGTAATCCACCATAAGCTGTGAATCAGTTCTGCACTGTGAGTTGATGCACCATCCCCCCCCCCCCCACCCACACCCCTAAGACGGTAGTAATCCTACAGAAGAAAATCATCAAAATTTGGTTAAAAGATAGTGCGGTATTATGGGGAGAATCAGTTACAGAGCGGTATGAAACTTTTACTGAGAGCATCATATTGAGCCATTTTGCAAGTATGGGGAAAAGAGTCTGTTAAGGTGCCCAGCTGCGTACTCTGCTTTGATGTATACTTACATGTCTTTGTTCGATTCAGAGAGGAGTCCAGCAACATCCCTCTTCCAAAAGGCATTACCGCTAAAGAGGCGTGTATTAATCAAGGTTCTAGCTTTCTACAGAAATGCAATGACTATGAGTACAAACAAGACATCTAATCAGAATGAGTTCGAGTCTCAGTTGGCACACAGTTTTAATCTGCCAGGAAGTTTCAAGACATCTAATGGTGGTGGGTATTCTAACTTCAAAGGCACCTCATTCTCCACTACAATCTCAGATCTACTAATCTTTGAAAGGCAGAACCCTAATTATTTAGTTTATATTCATGGTCTGGATGCAGATGATTAGTGTCCCAAACACTTAGACTTACTGCTATTCACATGTGTGGTAGGCCTCACTACATGTGGATCAAGAACCATGTTCCACCTACCTTTCGTCCAGTTATAAAAAAAAAAGGGAGGCAAAGCATTTTTGCAGTAGATGCCTCAACACGTTTATTGGGTGTAATTATTTACGACGACATGTTACTAATTATCAAGCCAGAAACCAGTAAATGTGGAAATGCCCAGTAAGGATACAAAGTTATTAATGTTTAAGAATGCACAGACCAGGAACGCTGTCCCTTTGTTGTATGCACTGGTTTTGAGTTCGTCCTAGTTCCTGTGGCATGTTGTGAAGGTGGCCCAACATTTTTCTACACCATTCTCACAGAACGACACTTACCGTGTGTGGCTGGACATCAAGTTGCCTGCTCATATGATTCCAGTCTCAACAAATACGAATCGTACATGAGGGATAATCCTGTAAAATGGTTAGTTCTTAGTTTGGAAAACTCATGTTCAGTTTTGGTACTCTTTACTTCAAAAACATTCCAGTAACCAAATTGCGGGACGATCATGCCTTATATAAGCAGACAGTCAAATGCCATTTTTGTGTCGTTGAGTACAACGGCGACTTTGGGTTGGGCAAAGATAAGGTCACTGTCATTCCTGACATTTCATTCTCCAAATGAATCGTATCTGCAGTATCACTCCATATCCTGGATCCATTGCAATTCATGCATGCATGTCTTCAGAAACATAAAGGGAGTCTTTCCATACGAATACCTGGATTTGATGAAGGGACTATGCAAAATCACGTTGCCTGATGTAACTGCATTCAACATCAAAGTCACAAGCGCTGCCATAACAGTTGAGGAGTATAGCCATGCAGCGAATGTTTGACAAGAGTTCAACATGTCTAATTTACAGGGTTATGTTAAATTGCAAATGGGGACGGATGTGTGCTTGCTTGCAAACATTTTAGAGAAATTCTGGAATGAGTGTTGGCTCACATACACTCTGAATGCTGTCCTGTGTTACACCAAGGAAAGGCTTTCAGGGAGTGGAATGTCAACAAAGATCTGTACCGACATTGACTGACGTTTAGATGTTATTTTTTTCGAACACTGGATTCAAAGGGGACTTAGTCCGCCCCAGTAGCTGAGTGGTCAGCGTGACAGACTGTCAATCCTAAGGGCCCGGGTTTGATTCCCGGCTGGGTCAGAGATTTTCTCTGCTCAGGGACTGGGTGTTGTGTTGTCCTAATCATCATCATTTCATCCCCATCGACGCGCAGGTCGCCGAAGTGGCGTCAAATCGAAGGACCTGCACCAGGCGAACGGTCTACCCGACGGGAGGCCCTAGCCACACGACATTTCCATTTCAAAGGAGACTTTGACAGTGCATGCACAGGTACATCAAGGCGAATAACCTGCCAATAAGTGAGCAGTACAGACTATATCACGATATGAGATACAGTTTCTGCTTGGATGTAAACAATTTCTCAGGCATGCCATGTAACAAACTTTGCCATTTGGAGAGTTCCAATGCCTGTCCAAAGACGAAATTCTGAGATTGCAAACAAGAAAAGATCCTCCATGTGGCTGCTGATGCTGGTGTGGGAGATGCCCTGAAAGCAGACATGGAATACACCAACACTTTGAATAGTGCACACAATGACTTGCCACTGTGTCCAGAGCGCCTTTACCTGCAAAATCGTTCTGTCCCCAGTATGATGAGAATTGTGGTGAATAAACACTATAGAAACCTCCAGCAGTGTCTCAGGCTGTAGATGTGACTTATAAACATTACCAACAGCATTTCCTTTGGCAAGTGTCCCTGCTGGAAGAATAAATTGAACTTAATTACGAAAAGAGAGCTCTCGCAATGTGTGATTTTGAAAAATATTTTTATAAATTAATGAATAATTCAATGTTTGGAAGAACTATGGAGAATGTTCGAAACCATGGCGAAGTTCATTTATTTCACTGCTGGGATGGGCATTATTGTGCAAGAGATTTCATTTACAGACCAAATTTTAAGTGGACCACAGTCTTGTAATGCGATTTGAGATGTTTATACTTAGGTTTTGCTATTATTGTTTCAGCGCCCCATCCAGCACTGGCCATACTTCTGGACCAGGACACACACATTTCCACCTGAACTACAGGAGCAGCAGCAGTCACTCTCCACAGGGTGTCTTTCTGACCTTCGTACTTGCTGTCATTTGACTACGCTTTAGCACAGCTGCAGTATCTACCGCGATGTGAGCCTCAGGTAAGTGCTAACAGAATACTACTGTTCACTGAAACATTCAATTTGACTGAAAGTGGATGTAAGCCTGTGAATGAAGGCCCAGCAGCCCACAGTGACTTTGATGTGGTGATTGATACAGAGAATGTTCAACATCTTTGTATTAGGGTCCAGTATATATGGTGTGACTATCTGTCGTCCTACAGTCGCTCAACAACGATTAACCCCCACCTCCTCCCCTTACGCCACAGCGTCATCAGCAGACAGCCAAAGATTGCTGCTCTCTCTGCCTTCAGATCATTTATATACATAGAGTATAAGAGCCGCACTGTCACACTTCCGTGGGGCAGACCTGACGGTAGCCTTGTCTGCGATGGAACACTCGCAGTTAAGGAGTTATATTGCATGTGTAGTCTTCGAGCTACTAACGAAGATGTGGCATTATATAAACACAAACGTGCATTTATTCCTACCAGTGTTGTGTGTGTGTGTGGCATTTGTTTATCTATGACGACATACCTCACGCCAGTGCAACAACACTCTTGTGATTACAAGACCCAGTTTTCACCAGTTCTGATGCTTTCCATTTACAAGCGGTTGCAATTTGTAGTTAGCACAATTAAGTCTCTCCAAAGGACACATAGTTACAGAAGGTCTGAGAATTCACGTAAGATTCCCAAAAATGTTAGTAACTCGAAGACTACATATGCAATGTAACCCAGTAGTCGTCCTTACCTGCGAGTGTTGCGTCATAGATAAGGGTATCGTCAGGTGCGCCCCACGCAAGTGTGATAGGGCCGCCGTTATACTCTATGTACATGAATGATCTGAAGGGCAGAGTGAGCAGCAATGTTTGGCTGTTTGCTGATGACGCTGTGGTGTAAGGGGAGGGGGGGGGGGGGGGGGAGGGGGGGGTTAATCGTTGTTGAGCGACTGTAGGACGACGCAAGAAGATTTAGACAATGTAATGAATGACAGGAAGCTCTAAATATAGAAAAGTAAAGTTCACTCAAATGAATAGAAAAAGCAGTTCCACAGGGTTCAAGTACTACGTTGGCAGTGTGCTGCTTGACGCACTCATGTCGATTAAATACGCAGGCTTAGCGCTCGAAGCGATATGAAAGGGAACGAACACGTAGGTGCGGTAGTAGGGATAACGAGTGGTCGACTTCGGTCCACGGGGAGAATTTTAGGAAAGTGTTGTTGGTCTGCAAAGCAGACTGAGTGTAGAACAGTAGAGCGACCTGTTCTTGAGTTCTAGTCGAATGTTTGGGATCCCCATCAAATCAGATTAAAGGAAGACATCACGGCAAAAAAGAGGCGAGCCGTTAGATTTGTTATCGGTACATTCGATTAACACGCGAGAATTACGGAGATGCTTCGTGACCTCAGATCGGAAGTCCTGGAGAAAAGACGACCTTTTCTTCGCGGAAAACTGCTCGGAAAGTTTGGAGAACAGAAATCTGAAGTTGGCTGCAGAACGGTTCTATTGTCGCCAAGGTATATTTCGCGTCAGTACCATGAAGATAAGATATGAGAGATTATGGCCTACGTGGAGGCATATAGATAGTCGTTCCCCCTCGCCCTGTTCGCGATTGGAACAGGAAATGAAACGGCTAGTAGCAGTGCAAGGTATACTCCACGATGCACCATACGGTGGCTTGTGGAGCGTGTATGTAGATGTAGATGTGTTCAGCGTCCCATCCAGTTTGTTACCTTGATGATCTTCTCTGAAACGAGCTCTTCTTCATCACCTGTCCTATACTTACAGCTGTGTTGCTACTTGAAGATAAGATTGTTGTGCCTAGAGGACAGCGCACGCCTGAGCACAAGATGTCTCCTGATCGGCGTTTCAGTCTAGAATCACATGAAAATTCTCGCTCTAGATACCGCCATAAACAGTTTCAGGCATTTTCTACTGGTTTTTTTTTTTTTTTTTTTTTTTTTAGACATGACGTTGTGTTTTGTGCAGCGTTTGTAAATGTTACACATACGAGATGTGTAACGTATTAAAACTATTTGGGGTATATTGTTACATCATTACTTACGTAGCTAATTCTGTATATTTGTAAGACTAGTTATGTAACTTACAGTAATTCAAAAGAAAAATTCCTTCTGCATGCTGCACATGACGTATTTTATTTATCTTATGCAACCAGACGTGTTTCACCTTAGTTACATGGCATCTCCAGAGGTGTCAAATAATTGACTATTTCGTAATTTCTAAGCCAAATAGCTTTCTTTCATGTGGCATCTCTCTGTGTCAGCGCTACATGAGGTAAGAAATAAAATGATCGTATGGCAACCGGGATATCCCCTTTGGGGTTCGGCCGCCGTACTGCCAGTCTTTTTAGTTGACGCCACTTCTGCGACTTGCGTGTCAATGATGATGAAAACGATGAGGAAGGACACACAATACCCAGTCACCTGCCGGGAATCGAACCCGGGCCACTTTGCGTGGTAGGCGGACGACGACATAAGAGATACTTCATTGATGTTTTTATTCACTGAGTTATGGAAACAGTACACCAAACAAAATTTATTATCATATTCTTGCATTTAATTCTCGTCGGAACACCTCCTTTGCCGACAGCTTCAGAGAGTACTACTGTACACAATAGTAAGTCAGTGAATCTTCTTTATAATTCCCATAAATGATTTCCTTGGCATATCAAATGGTTCAAATGGCCCTGAGCACTGTGGGACTTAACGTCTTCGATCATCAGTCCCCTACAACTTAGAACTACTTAAACCTAACTAACCTAAGGACATCACGCACATCGATGCCCGAGGCAGGATTCGAACCTGCGACCGTAGCAGCAGCGCGGTTCCAGACTGTAGCGCCTAGAACCGCTCGGCCACACCGGCCGGCTCTTGGCATATCAGTTAATTTAAACAATATCAGTATCTACTTCGATTCCCCAGGTTACTGATTCACGTATTAAGCAGATACTCTCCCAGAAGACAGAGTATTCTAATACGAGACCACTCAAGCGGTGTATTGGGAAGGGTAAGTCGTCTGAGCTGGCAAGTCATTCCCGTTGTTTCACAAAACATTTTGATATCTGTGCCCACAACAACTACAACAATTTATGTGATTGTGCCGACAATCGCTTACGTTTGCACGATGTTCTTCGAAGTCTCGTTGCCGACAACATCCGACGTACAAAAGGAAGTCGTTTAACAGAACGTCGACAAGGATGTCCTTTAGGACGATGACAAGCTTGGACTGGAAAACAAGGGGGAAGGAAATCGGTCATACATAGTCAAAGGAACCATCCCAAAACTGACCTTAAGAGATTAATAGAAATAGCGTCTGGATGACTGAATGGGGATTCGAGCCGTCGTCCTCAAGACTGCGTGTACAGTGCCTTCCCTCTGTCTCGGCAACGCCACTTTTTTCCTTCTTACATTCAAACTGCGCTTGTGCTGACGTGCAGACCTTTGATGCGATTCTTTGTACCAATAGGATGTTGTTCCTTTGAAAATGGTGTAATGCTGTGGAATCTAATACAAGGTGTCAAGATTCAACACATATAATGTGTAGCCCGCTGTTGCAGACAGAAATGCCGAAAGCTTCGAAAATAAATTTTCTACAGCTTAAAAGGTATAACACGATAGATGGAGAGCTGAAAGGGTATAAATTATAAGGAGGTCTAAATTGTAGCACTGATACTACAAACTGTACCACCAAAAATTTTATCAATTATAGCAAGAAATACAGAAATTTGGTTAGTACGACCAACATTTATTTTATTTTTTATTTAACCCTTAAGATATTCCTTAACTAAAGTATTAGGCTGCTTTTGGACTTACACTGAACAGTTTAAACGTTAGCTACTCATTCAGGTTTGCAGCAATCACCATAAAATACTTCTACCTTCGCACCTAATCTCACACGGCGGACAGGGAAGGATGTGCAACATTTGAAGAACACAATCACTTCGTCCTCCTGGTCAACATTGCGAATCTTGCCGAATGAGCTCGAAGACGTATTGCTACTTCTGGTTTTGCCAGTTTTGGTTTCGTTAGGCATACTTTTTTTTCTCAGATTGTTTGCGAAGCAGGATCCTTTTGTAAGGACTACCGGTGGTCTTAGCAGTGCACGATCTTGCTCACTTTTTTTTTTTTTTTTTTTAGTTGGAATAGGGGATCAGTGGGGAGTTCTCGTCCGTTCACTCATTTCTTCTACCTCATTGTCAGCTTCTGACTGTGTACTGCATTTAGTCGCCACAAAGCCCGAATCGCGGAAATATGTGGGTCCAATGGCTCCAGTTTTGGAGAAGGCACTGATAGCATTTTGTGGGGTAGCGGACCTTTTCCTAACAGCTGAGTAATCGCCGTCTGACAAATATTGCTGGCGGGGTTTTTGCAAAGCCATTTGTAGCCTGTGAGTGGTGTGTCGAGGCAGGCAAAGGACAATTATAACATTGTCATAGCAAATAACTCATGTAGCTTATTAGATCAAAGCGATTGTTAACACACGTATAGTGAGCATTATCTGAGAATGTACGGGTACAATATGTAATATAAGTGGTGGAACAATTATACAACTATGCCATCATTTTTGAACTTACTTCTTACTGCACTGAGACTAGAGTGATTTTAAATGTTTCTATGCTATATTATCAGCAAGTAAGTACAGTTATATTCTATATAAATTATAAATAGAGCTTACATATTTATATGAGAGTACAGATGCTCAGTTTCACAAACAAATATTTACGCCAACAAAGAACAAAATAAATTTGAGCCACTCCTTGGAAAGTTATCAGCAGTTAGATGCGACCTCGTTCATCTTGTGTCCAACATGCACTTCCACCCTGCAGATAGTTTCCTACATACGTTAGCGGTACAATTTAGAAAGCGGTACAATTTACAAGACTTTCCCGTTTGTGCTCAAGACGAGAGTTTCACTATGAACGTGATACAAAGTGAAGAGAACCTTTGTACAAAAGTTGGTGAGAACCAGGAAGACACTTCTGCACCACACAACTGAGTACTGCTTAGTTGCATTAACGCAACTGAAACGGACTTGATGTTTCACAGTACTGAGTGTTTATCTGGTTGTTTCTGTTCAGCTCCCTATTTTCACAATTGGTAGACTAGCTTTCATTCATTTACCAGACACCATCAATTTATCATTATTTACGACTGAAACCACGAGCTGTGAATCTCATTCTACTTCGTCTTCCTCTTCTTCGCCTTCCCCGTTCCTCTAGTGGGTGCGCATTGCTCGTCTGTTTTTTTGGCAATTTTTGTTACAGCACCCTTCCTGCCTCCTCCATTAACCCCTCAAAACAAAATTTGTGTTCACTGTCCGACTGCGTGTAGAGTAGTGGTTCCCAATCTTTCTGAGGCCGTTACCACCGAGTGCAATCAATTATTAGCTAGTACACTCCGTCCTTCATCGACATTAGCACTAAGTAAACTTTAGCATGAAAAAGAATTTTCTTTGAATACTTTCGTTACTTAAATGGCGAAAAGTAAATGACATTTAGCTGTAAGTGTTTTATTAAACCACGATGTAGTGATTCAGTGAGACGATTTGTACTGCTTATTTATGACAAGCTTTTATTATGGAATGGTGAAGCAATTCTCAGTGATCGCGTGTGATATGCACATCTCCTTCTTAGAAAAGAAAGCTAACTATCCACTTGTTACAAAACATGTTTCTTCTGCACCATTGCTCTCCCTCGCTACACTTGCTTCCTCCATATCCTACACTCCTACTTAAAATCAACCAAAGGAATATGTGTGCACTACACTTTGAGCTACTTTTGTAGATTACTTGATTCCTGGACTCCTTATTTCAGAACTCGCAGAAATTACAAGACTTCGGGCAACCAACGCTTTGTGTCTGACCACTATCACTAATACTAATACTGATACAGTATAGGCCCTACAGCAATATATAAACCTCTCTACATAGTTACTGTTGTAATGAGCTGTCAATTACTTCGTTTATTGTTGCGAAATGAATAACGATGCAATTACTGATCTATTGCAGGAAGTACTTATAACTCGGAAAAGGCATATTCATGCGATATTTAAGCATGTAAGATGTGTATGTCTCAGTTTTACATACATAGATACACAGTACGAACTGAGTGTGTTGTGGTTGTAGTACGTGAGGAAGATGTTGCTCATGCATTCGTTTCACAAGCTGCCACATTGTGTCACAGTGGTGGTATTTCAAAGAAACAAAATGTAATTATTGGAAACTTACGTAACCAGTAATGCGGTCTTACGAAATACTGCTGATAGAATGTCCTCATTTTGTGAGAACTGAAAGGCGAACTGATAACTGTTAAAAACCATTCAACAGCCAAGATCGCACAAAATATTTTTTTATTTGAGACAACCAGTATCAATAAACTATGCTGTCATCTACAGGGCTTGACATTTTTTTTTGTAAAACACGTTCATTTTATGCTGATCGCTTGACATCTTGTACGTGAGGTCAGGCGTAAAACGAAGATGTTTTACAACGAAAGATTTCAAGACCTGAAGATCACAGCATAGTCTATTGAAACCTGTTGCCTTCGATACAAAATATTTTATACGATCTTGGCTGTTGAATGGTTTTTAATACTGATAATAGTAATGATCCATCAAAAATAATTTAGTTTCGTGACCGCACCACAATTCAACATTTTTCTTTTCACCCCTTAGAAAATTAAATTTTACCCTTCCGGAGGTACTTACTCCCCCCATGTTGGGATCTACTTGTCTGAGTAAATTTCATGTCTAAGTATGCGAATATTTTATAAACGTCTGCGTAGCGTGTAGCTGAGGCCGGACGTAGGTACCAGCCAGGTATTTACCTAGTAGGATGTGGGAAACCGCCTAAAAACCACATCCAGGCTGGCCTATTCACCAGACCTCGTTGTTATCTCACGGGGCGTATTCGATTGGAGCACGCTCGCCTCTCCGATTACCGGATGGCTCATCTACCCGGGCGAAAGCACCTGTTGCCAACGGGCTGTAATATACAGGTGAGTCAGGGAGGAAAGCCACATGCTTTGTGAGGTGATAATATCAGTGATTCTGAACAAAAAGTGTCATATGAACATGTGTCCTGTTCTTAACAGTTTCCGAGGCACGTAATGAAAACAAAGGGGAACAGGACAAATGCAGGTGATAGTGAATGGTGTATTATGCTCTGATCTTTTGTTTAATTATGTAAATTTCTTCATAAAAGTTGTTGAAAAAGTCCACCGTCAACTACTATTCATTTTGCAACTATTGTAGACAGCTGATGTGTTGCTGATATGAGCTCATTCGTACGGTCCTTCACTTAAGCACACACATATAAAATACGAGCGATAAGATCGTGTGCTGGCAGACTTCGTTCTTAAGCCAACCCCACAAACAGTAATCTAGTGGAGTAAAATCGAGAAACGTAGGCGCCCAAGAAATGACTCCACGGCGACCAACCCAACGAGAAGGTTACGTTTCAGTGAGGTATTGTGTCACTGGCGGTACGGAATGTGCAGCAAAAGGAATACCTTCCAAGTATTCTGGTAACGCACTTTGAAGGAAATCAAGATACTGCACTCCATTTAGACGGTTATCTAAAACAACCTAATCGATGAACTGGCCATCAGTAATTCCTCTCCGCACGTTGACTCAGAGCACTACGTAGCCTCAGATCGCTTTCGAGATATTCACATGTGTGTTTTTTATTC
The DNA here is from genome assembly GCF_021461385.2 of Schistocerca piceifrons. Lineage (NCBI taxonomy): Eukaryota > Metazoa > Arthropoda > Insecta > Orthoptera > Acrididae > Schistocerca > Schistocerca piceifrons. The sequence continues at coordinate 910,477,959 of NC_060140.1, read as the reverse complement.
AGAATCACCAATACTACCACCTATCAAAGCGTGTACTTTTCCTCCTGACTGAGGCTGTATATTGTTAACTTTCAGAATACCCCTCGTAGAAGACGATAATGGTTCACGTCAGAAGGCAAAACCGTTTTTGGTGGAAGTGAACTTGCTTATGATAGAGCAGAGTGTGGAGAAAGAAAATGTTTGGTCCAGTGGCCAGAGTCAATTCCAGAATGTAATGTCTTTATCATGGACACTATCTCACAGAGGAGATAAAACTACAGCTTGCGTGCTACAGTCTGTCCATAGCTCTACCCACAGCTACACAACTGATGCAGTTTTATCAGTGACATGCAGACTAGAAGACTAGCAAACAAGTTGTACATCTGTTTTCAAGAGGCACGCGGCACTTTCGGTCCAAATATTTCAAAGAAACTTGAAGCACTCTGCCCACGAAACACTCATATAGAGATAAGCAACAGTGGAAAAATGGCTAAAGAATACATGAAACGTTTTCTAACTACAGCCCTTGGCGAACAAGTAACAAGTGAAAACAACCGATTGCTGTGTGATTCCTGATCATGTGAATTCAGATCGCACTCTTCTAGACGCAAAGTTTCCAAACAAAGATGCTACGCTGGACCACGAAAAACAACAAAACATTGCCAATCCCTTGATATTTACTTCTTTCGGCAATAAAAGCTCTATATCAGAAGGACTGCTGATTTTGTAAGACTACAATGTGTCAAACCACAAGTGAAGATACATGATCCTTATATCGTCATCAAACTTCACTCTGTAAGAAAGGTTATGACACTGACGTATCCTTATCATCATGTAAAAATGTAATTAATATGGCTTTTGATATTGAAATACTTGAATGCGAAAGTGATTTTGAACGTAAAAACATGTGTATATAGTTCTCTTCCACTTTGTTTTAACCACTTCATCGAAATTCCGCATCTGCACTATGAGGACTATAATTTCTCTCCTATGGTACTGATGTCTTGGTACTTTATTTCTCGCTATTGAAATATCACTTGTGGTAGAATGCAACGTTTTGCATGGAAATGACAGAGACAACAGTTTTTATGTTCGTGTGTTATTCTAAGTTTGTTTTCGTGCGCCTCCGAGCGTTCGAGTTTAAAGGTGTCCCTTGTAAGTCACATATTGTTGCAGACTTGTTCGTCAACAACGCAACAGAGAGAGAGAGTTGAGCCGGCCCTGCTTCGTGTGTCTGGCCGTTGCAAGAGAGCGCAGCGCGCCGAGGCAGTTGATGCTGCGCTGACAGGCGGGACGCGACTGCAGAGGATCGAAGGAGAGCAGCGGCGATCGCCGAGCCGGCCGCGTAAAGCGCGCGCTCGTTTTGTTTGCCGGCGCCGCGCGGCCAATAGCGGGCGCGCGCGCGCTTCCTTGGCCAATGGGCGTGCGCCGCCGGGGAGGGACACGCCCACCAGTCGCCCGGTAACTACCGACGCCGCGGCCGTGTGCGGCGCCCGCCGTGTAACTCACATCGGAACCGTGGCGCTGGGGCGTCTAGCCCTCGGTAACACACAACCACTTCGTTGCTGCTCCTCTCTTTTCGGTTGTGCATATTACGTTTTCATGTGTGCCCCTTGCGACTAGTCGCCGTGCAACTGTTATTGCCTCACACGCAAGAAGAAGCATACGTCCCTTTCTGTCCCCAGCGCATAGTAGCCCGTCGAGAAGCATATGACTCTCTGAAAAAAAAAAGCCGAGTGACACGTTGCGTACCTACGAAACGAGTCGATCAGAATAGCAGAAGCGTATCGCAGTGTGACCTTCAAAAAGCTGTACCAGCTCGATATCACCGATACGCAGGTGTTGCCGGAGCAGGGTGGTAGGGAAACTTCAGTTTGTTATCAGTTTGTTCAATTCAATTGCCCATACAGTAGTGCTCTTTGTAATTTATTAACCAACATCTAGTCGATTTCGGGATAAGTTAATTAAATCTAACGCCTGACGGTGGTATTTAGGTATCCCGAAAGAGATTACAAATAATTTAATAACAATAAAAAAAAACACTTTGAAAGCTCAGTATGTTGCCATGTTCACAAATTAATTTTCTATGGGAATGTAAAATGACTCGTTCCACATCATTACGATTTATCGTGCAAACGATTGCAACTTCACTCGGGCTTGTCCACAACCTTTTACCATGACTCGTCTGCAAAAGGGGTTCGGTTGTGCACAGTTGCATTCGCGCCCTATATTGAGTAAATAGCCAGCCTAAGTACAGCAGTGAATGAATTCAAGTATTTGTCTAAATCACTATCGTTCACAAATGATTTACATCGATAACAGTTTAGAATGAAAACGTTTCTATTTTACTAACTCACATCCACAAACAAACTGATGGTCACGTGATACTATGTCGGCGCCTCGATCAAAAGACCACGGCCTTTCTCCACTATTCTCTGACCTGTGTCCGGTCACGTGACACTACATTAGTCAAATATATTATTTCTAAACATGGCCATCATGCATTTACAATGCTACAATATTAAATACGTAAAACTAAATACCTTATATTATTTTGTAGACAATCATCAGATTATTTACATATTTAAGGGCACTCCGCTTTTTGGCAGTTTCACCCCTCTTCTTTTGTTTAATCACGTCTTTGCCTAAAAGGTGTGGCATACGAAATACTCATTTTCCTCTACATAGATCGAAAACTGAACAGTACCTTCACAATAAAAGACAATAACTTATCATGCAGAGGTTCTCAAACATCCTTACAACTCAATTTTTATGTACAACATGTTCTTTAATGTCCAAAATATTATCCCTGCTACTATGCTTTAAATTTGAGTTTTGAACTATTTCGAAGAGCTCTTATGTTTATGGAGTACTCCTATTTCACTGATCAGATACCCACCAAATCCAATGATTAGTAAGACAAGCACGCCTTACATTATTAACATATGTATCAAATTAGGCACTGAGTCATAGGCAATTATGTAACTAAGTAATTCAATTCGAAACTGTTATATGCTGCCTCCTCTCTTTATCAAGAAAGTGACTCCGTGACTCCATTAATATATTGACTTTTGCTTGCTACACCCCAACTGTTCTTCCACAGTAAACATTACCACATCCAGCAAATTAGTTATACTATTACAGTATCCCTTGTAACCTCACACGATCCATTGAACATGAAGCTAACTAACTAACGCCGGCCGGAGTGGCTGAGCGGTTCTAGGCGCTACAGTCGGGAGCCGCGCGACCACCACGGTCGCAGGTTCGAATCCTGCCTCGGGCATGGATGTGTTTAATGCCCTTTGGTTAGTTAGGTTTAAGTAGTTCTAAGTTCTAGGGAACTGATGACCTCAGAAGTTAAGTCCCATAGTGCTCAGAGCCATTTGAACCAAGCCAACTAACTAACTCTAGAATAAATAGCTGTACGGCAAGTAAATTTAATAAAGAGAAGTCATTGATGAGAGCCATGCGTCCCTGACTGAGAAATAAGAGTAATGAAACTTCCGTAGTAGAAATTACCTATCTTTCGCTGGGTTATCAGGTACTGGTGCTGCCATCTTAGGCTTCCAGACCTGCTATTATGTATCAAGATTGTCTCCCCAATCAGGCAGGCACAGTTTTAAGGCGGCAGAGACTCGCTGATCACGACCTCCTGCTAGGTGCAATGTATGTGTAATGACCCGTCCAGGGACCACGACGAGAACGTGAGAGCAGGATGTGCTGACGAAGGAAGGAATTCTCAAGATTTTGCTGTCGCGTCCCACTTCGCTTAAGATGGAAAGTTTGAAACCTTACCAGACCTCGGTAAAACGTAAAGAGTAAAGTGGGTAGAACATATCCATAGGACGTCAGAAGAAAGAATAACAAAAGTATTGAATCACTGACAAGGGAATCGATAACACAGAAGAACTTGGAAAATATGGTTGTACCGAAATCTAAACACAGGAGGGAGTTACTCTTTGAAGGGAGAAAAAAAAAAAGTAAACGACGAATAAGAGAAAAAATGCCCTGCCCGCTCGCACACTCGCACAGCGCATCCAATAGCTCTGGTCCCGGGTATACTTTTGGATAATAACAGAACTGTCTGAGGCGCAATATGTTTACCCATAAAATCAACTGTAAATTTTGCTTTTCCGCTTCAATAAACCATTACAGCATACCTGACTTCTTAAATTTTGTGCTGAATCGTACCACAAACTGTTGTCAGAATTGGCACGAAGGGAGATCTAATAATTCTTGAAATTCCGCTGGTCCGTGTTTGCATACAAAACGACAATGTGGGATTGTGGGTCCTTCTTGATACAGAACACTTTAGTTATTTACTAGTTTCAGCGACAAGTATCGCCATCATCAGTTGGGCTCTTTGATTCTAAAACATGCAGAAATAGCGTGCTTATAAAACATTATTATATTTTGTTCCAAATATTGTTTCTGTGAAGAATTTGAAACGAAACAGTACACATATAATAATGCTTTACAATGTTTTACAAGTATCCTATTTCTGCATGTTTTAGAATAAAAGAACCCACTGATGATGGTGATATTTGTCGCTGAAACTAGTTTGGAGGAATAAATAAATAAATAACAAAAGTGTTTTGCATAAAGGTGGACCCACAATCCCATATTGTTGTGGAGCGATCTAGACAGTACTTTTATTATACGTTGGGGTTAGAACCCATAAGTTACACATTATTATGTCAGACCAAGTAATTTTTATTGAACGCAGCAGTATACTTCAAAGTGACTTGTTCAACACAGTCGCCATGTCTCTGCAAACAACGGTCGAACGTTCCAGCAGTCGTTCAATTCTTTGACGATAGAAATCCACTGCATGGTCACGGAGCCATTCGGTAACCGCCGTGTTAACGTCCTCACTGTCGGAAAATCTGCGGTTGCCGAGCGTCAGTTTCTCGATTTCCTGGATACTCGTCTGTAGTTGACGTCTATGGGCTTCTTTTCCTTCCCTATCAGCATTACCCACCTCAGGGTGCCCTTGGTCATATTGCTGGCACCATTTCACTAGAGCTGGACGCGACATTGCATTTGTCCACGTACTACCAGTTTCACGGTGAATTTGTGAGAGGTTTAGACGTTTTGCCTACAAGAATCGGCACTATTCCGTTTACTTTAACTCTGGAGTACCCATTATTTGTATCGCATGAGAATTGTGTCTGCGGCAAACACAGAAAATGTGCCACTCTTACTGCGCAATGGTGTCAGTGTGGGGCGGCATATACAACTTACTTTTTGGAGTCCGCTCGGGAGTATACTTGATTGCTGAACTCTCTTTTTTTTCGGTCTTTCCTGTAGCTGAATGGTACCGGCACGGTAGCTCAGCGTGTTCGGTCAGAGGGCTGCGTGATCTCTGTATTAAATAAACTGAGTCAAGGAGCCAACGATCAATTTGAACCGATGTCTTGTGACGTCCGCCCCGACCAAACGCAACGAACTATATCGAACAAAACGAGTAAAAAAAAAAAAAAAAAGGAAAAAAATGGTCAGTGCGACGGAATGTCAATCCTAAGGGCCCGGGTTCGATTCCCGGCTGGGTCGGTGATTTTTCTCCACTCAGGGACTGTTGTCCTCATCATCATTTAATCCCCATCGGCGCATAAGTCGCCGAAGTGGCGTCAAATCGAAAGACTTGCACCCGGCGAACGGTCTACCCGACGGGAGGCCCTAGTCACACGACATGTCATATCATGAGGAAAGTCTTCAGAGTTTTTTGAATATTCATTTCTAAGTAACTAGGCAAGCTACAGCTGCGCTATGCTCGTTTTAGTGGTTTCAGAATTATTGCAGTAGATCGTTCAAGCTAATAGCACAGTCTAACACAACATTTGCGACATTCCGTGTCGTACTGGCACATAATGCGATTGCAGCGCCCCAAACGGCTAGCAAGTGACACTTTTGGGTACGATATAGAATGAGTGCGGCTGCTACAGTTTATACTGATTTGTAACAAAGTTTTTGCAATAGGTAGCGTATTTAGTACAACAACAAAAATGGACAATAACTAAAAAGTGACGCCCCATTTGTCATTCTTTAGTTTCTTAAGGACCCTGGGAGGTATGAAACAATAGATTATACGACAGTTTATTTACGATCCTCATGTAACATACGGATGCTTTACTTTTAAGAACAGGAAGTGGTTAGCAAACTGCAAAAGACTTGACCTCTTGCAGGAAGATGTCGTCTAAATAACGAACAACGTGAAGTTTTGTTCGGTACACTTCCAGCCAAATCAATGAATGTGGAATGTAGAAAACTCGTATGGAGTGTTATCCCTTCTTTATTTAACGTGCCAAATAAGCAACCCCACCAGTAGCTGAAGGGAAGGCGGCTCAGACGTCACAATAAAATGTCAACAAGCAGTAAAACTGTTTCTCAACAGAGAGGAAACCAGTTGGACAATTGTTCCTACATCTGTGCTCTAAACAGCAAGAATCTTCAACGTATTAGCTTTTGAAGCAAGAATAATTTCATTTACAAAAATATTCGTGTATCAGTAAGTCGCGGGAAAATTGTTAGAGTCCGTAAAAAAATGATGCGCTAAGGAAAGTGCCTGTCAGAATAATAACGGAAGACAACAGAAATATATGCTTCTCATACATGAAGTATGCAATGGTATTATTTTGCCGTCATTGGAGTAAGTTATAATTACACACATATTCGAACGTATTTCTTCAAGAATAAGTTGTGTCTTATGTCATTGAATCAGTGAAATTCGACTGTTTTTACATTTATTTCACTATAGTTCATGTCACTTAGTAATTTTCTATTGCACGGAACGCAAAAAATTACAGTTATATCATTAACTAAGTAAAAAAGTAAATAAAACGTACATCATCCTTACGATGCATGTCACTTCACCGCCTGGAGCGCTGGTATCGGTGCGGTTATCAAACGGTAACAACTTTCATACCAGGGAGTGCTAATAAGCTCAGATCAAAGCTGCGCCCCAGAGTCGAGTAGGCAAAGGTATTTTCCCTAAAGCAAAGTCCTCAAACAACGCAGCAATAAGTCTTTTGCATCTACATCTACATGGCTACTCTGCAAATAACACGTAAGTGCCTGCCAGAGGGTTCATCGAACCACCTTCACACTAATTCTCTATTATTACACTCTCGAACAACGGCCGGAAAAGAAAGAACACCAATAGCCTTCGATCTGGTTTCCATTATTTTACTATGAGAATCGTTTTTCCCTATGTAAGTCGGCATCAACAAAATATTTTCACATTCGTAGGAGAAAGTTGGCAACTGAAACTTCGTGAAAAGATCTCACTGCAACGAAAAACGCCCTTGTTTTAATGATGTCCTGCTCAAACCCCGTGTCAGTCCGCGACATGCTCTCCCCTGTTTCCCGATAATACAAAACGTGCTGCACCTTTTTAAACTTTCTCGATGTACTCCGTCAATCCTATCTGGTGAGGGTCCCACACCGCGCAGCAGTACTTCAAAAGAGGGCGGACAAGCTTAGTGTAGGCAGCCTCTTTAGTGGATCTCTTGCATCTTCTAAGTGTATTGCCAACAAATCGTAGTCTTTGGTTCGTCTTCCCCACAACATTTTCTACGTGTTCCTTCCAATTTAAGGTGTTCGCAATTGTAATTCCTCGGTATTTAGTTGAATTTACGGCCTTTAGATTTGACTGATTTATCGTGTAACCGAAGTTTAACGGCTTCCTTTCAGCACTCATGTGGATGGTCTTACACTTGTCATTATTTAGAGTCAATTGCCAATTTTCGCACCATACTGATACCTTATCTACATTGCTTTGCAATTGGTTTTGATCATTTGTGTGTGTTTGTGTGTGTGTATGTGTATGTGTGTGAATTCCTGAGGGACCAAACTGCTGATGCCATCGGTTCCTAGACTTACACACTACTTAAACTAAGTTATGCTAAGAACATCACACACACGCACACCCATGCCCGAGGGAGGACTCGAACCTCCGGCGGGAGGGGCCTCGCAATCCGTGACATGGCGCCTCAAACCACGCAGCCAATTAGAGTGGCTTGGATCTTCTGATGTCTTCACTAGACGATAAAAGACAGCACCAGCTGTAAACAACGTATGACGTCTTTTCAGAGTCTCTCTTAAATCGTTTATATAGATAAAGGACTACAGGGAGTCTATAAAAATACCTTGGAGAACGCAAGAAACCATTTCTGTTTTGCTCGACGACTTTCTGTTAATTACTACGAACTGTGACTTCTCTGACAGGAAATCACGAATCCAGTCGCATAACTGAAACTAAATTCCATAAGTACGCAATTTAATTACAAGCCAGAATGAGATTTTCACTCTGCAGCGGATTGTGCTCTGATGTGAAACTTCCTGGCAGATTAAAACTGTGTGCCGGTTCGAGACTCGAATTCGGGACCTTTGCTTTTCGCGGGCAAGTGCTCTACCAACTGAGCTACCCAAGCACGATTCACGACCCGTCCTCACAACCTTAATTCCGCCAGTACCTCGTCTCCTACCTTCCAAACTTCACAGAAGCTCTTCTGCGAACCTTGCAGAACTAGCTCTCCTGGAAGAAGGGAATGCGGAGACATGGCTTAGCCACAGCCTGGGGGATGTTTCCAGAATGAGATTTTCACTCTGCAGCGGAGTGTGCGCTGATATGAAACTTCCTGGCAGATTAAAACTGTGTGCCGGACCGAGACTGGCGGAATTAAACTTGTGAAGACGGGTCTTGAGTCATGCTTGAGTAGCCCTCAGTCTGCCTTCGGCAGGGCAAGAGAGCGGACGCGTACGTGTTGACTTCATGGGCGCGCGAGCTCGCCTTGTTTACTTTCTGATGGCCGTTGCTTCAGTGCCGGCTTACCTTGTACGATCCATGGCGAACCGTTACCGTAAATCAACACTCCGATTTACTTTCCGCAACGATTGTGCCCGACCCAAAGCACTCGAGGTGGAGCGTTTTCTGCGAGAGGAAGTGAAGATCCCGGCGACCGATATTATCGGCATACATTTGTCCATCGTGAGCAGCACGGTCTATGTGAAAATCATTAACGACGCGACGTGCGAACGTATACTGCGTGAGACCAAACAGGGGCTCCGCCTCTGTCACGCTGATGGCAATGTGGGGGAGGTAACCGTCGACCACGCAGGCTTAGGTATGCGAAGGATACGCATTTTCGAATTGCCATTCGAACTTCCAGCTGAGGAAGTCGTCGCGGCACTACGCCCATACGGCACAATCCACGGCCACACTGCGGAGAAGTGGACACAGTTTCGGACGTATCCTGTCCTAAACGGGGTCCGACAGGTCACCATAGATCTCCGCAGCCACGTCCCGTCCTACTTACAGATTGGCGGATGCCGTGCAATAATTATATACGACGGCCAGCCTCGGACCTGTTCCGGGTGCGGCAAAGAAGGCCACCTTAGATCCGAATGCCTACAACGGCGTATTACGCAACTTCCAGCTGCCGAAGAACCACCCACGTCGCAACCTACGGTGCTACCGGTGACCTATGCCGCTGCTCTAGCTTCTCCTACCGCTTTGCAACGTCGCCCGGTCACCGCAAACGACGCCACCAACGAGCCCGACCCGACACCGACGGAGAGCGCCTCGGACGACCCGCCGCCTCGGCCGGCCATTGACGCCGCTCCGAAGATGCCGGCGCAACCAGACGCTGACCCTGGCCTCGAAAACACGATGGGGATCGACTCGCTCATCGTTCCTACAGCGGCCTTTCTGCCAGAACGGCGCGACTCCCTTGCGTCGTCTGACACGGAGGGTCGCACAAGGAAACAACGTTCCCCGAAACGTCGCAAGCGAAGACGTCGCACCGTTTCCGGCCAAGAGGAGACGTTACAAATCGAGGAGGATGTAACCGTCGACCAGCACGAGGCCTCAAAACCCGCTACTGCTGACGAATACGTCATGAGCGCGGAGACATCTATCGGTGTGCCTGCGCCCCGTGCTGACGCTGAACTAAATCATGAACGTAACACAGGCGACGCTACACCACGCACAATTACAACATCTTCTGCAGACAAAATGGACGATACACCAGTTTCCGCTTCCACGGCGTTTCACGAGGAGGCGGTCCAGGAGCCGGACCCGTTACGGGAGCCTGCGCCGTCACGGCCGCACCACTAATCATACTCTCCCCAGACTCCCCTGCGGGCCAGCTGGATAACGTTCCGCTGCGACGCCCGCACCCTTGCGCGGACAGCGGAGTGGACCAGCCTCCAGCAATCCGACACCAGGCCTACCGGATAGCAACGATCAACACCAACAACATCCTTTCCAGGGTGAAAATCCGCCTTATGCAGGAGATGTTCTGGGCTTCGGATATTGATTTCGCCCTTCTGCAGGAAGTTCACTTGGCTAGTCTCCCGGATATTAATGGCTATACCGCCCACGCCTCCGCGAGTGATCCTATGGGCCGCGGGGTGGCCATCTACGGCCGCCACGGGATTTCTGTGACTGATGTCGCCTTCCTTCCATCAGCTCGGGGCATGGCACTCACTGCCATGGGGACACGCATGATCAATGTCTACGCTCCCTCAGGCACCGACCGACGGCATGAACGAGCCCAGTTTTATTCCGAGGAAATCGCTCCCCCGTTTTTAGGGCGCTATGACCATTGCCTACTAGGAGGTGATTTTAACTGCGTTCTGCATCCTAAAGATCAGATTCCCCACTATACTACATGCCAGGAGACCTCCTGCTTCACGATACCTGGGAAGTTCAACACGGCGACCTTTCTGGCCATACCTTTCTTACAAGTCATTCCGCAAGCAGACTAGACAGGATATATGTCTCACAAACTCTTAGATCTGCGATACGGGGCGCCGAACGATGGCCGCTGGCGTTTTCCGACCATTGCGCTTACATCTGTACGGTCCTCCTTCCGCCACAATCAGTATGGCGCAGCCGTGCGCCATGGAAACTCAATACCTCACACTTGCATGACCTGAAACGTGGACAGCCTGCGAACGACGCCTTCCCCGCTACCACTCGACATTGACATGGTGGTTGGACTGTGCCAAGCCGGCGATCCGGAGGACACTGATGAGATACGGGAAGGACATGGCCGACTGGCATCGCACCACTGTTGACTTCTATTACGCGATTCTCCGAGATCTGGATGCTCAACCGCCAACCCCGGACAACCAGTTGGAACGGGAAAGAACTAAGGCGAAGATAACTGCGCTGGCACGCCGGAAACTGCAAGGGGTCGTGGTACGGACGCGGCGCCACGATCACGCGGATTTAGAAATTCCATCCATGCATGATATAGTGTCCGACAAACGAAGGCGTCGACGGCAGATCATCAGCACTCTGACCACGCCTCATGGAACGCAGGTGACCACTCAGAACGACATCGTCCACGCATTCGTCGAGCACTACCGTCGTACTTATAGTGATGAAGACGCTGAAACTGCAGCAGACGACTCCATTTTGCATTACGTCACGCGCACCCTCCCCCACACGGAGGCGGATGCTTTGACAGTGCCGGTCACGCTAGACGAAGTCAACCACGCCATCGCCAAGGGTGCAGTCAACAGATCGCCCGGCTTTGACGGCTTACCGATTGAGTTTTACCGTACCTTTCGGGACCTCATGGCACCACGGTGGACGACTATGTATCAAGAACTGATGACATCTGACCAAGCAATCCCACCCGCCTTTGCTGAGGGCATCATTATACCGGTACACAATCCAGCCCGAGGTTCGATGGTCACGAGTTACAGACCGCTCACCCTACTCAATGCCGATTACAAGATTTTCGCGCGCTTACTGGCAATGCGGCTCCGAACTACACTCCCTCATATGCTCTCGCCAGAGCAAACGACGCCTGGCGGACAGGTTAACATACAGACTGCCACAGGGGAATGCCGCGATTTAATTGCGATAGCGGCGGCCTGCGGACTCCGGGCAGCGGTCGTCGCTATAGACTTCGACAGCGCCTTCGATAAAGTGCGTCATCGTTTCCTGTTTTCGGTGGCAGCCCGAATGGGCATCCCCCCTCCGTTTCTCGACGTCATTCGGCGTCTTTACGACAATGCCAGTTCACGTGTGCAAGTCAATGGACGTATAGCAGGGCCGGTACCTATCTGCCGTTCGATACGGCAGGGGTGCCCCCTCTCTACCCTCCTGTATGCCATTGCCCTTGAGCCCCTTATTGGTGGCTTGACGACCAAGCTCTCTGGCCTCACCCTAAGCCAACACACTTTTCGCTGTCGGGTATATGCTGATGACCTCCTCCTCCTCATTCGCTCCGGCTCTGAGATTCGGGATGTCCTCGAATTGATTACCCGTTATGAGGCTGTCGCTGGCAGTGCCATGAATGTCGCCAAATCTTCTGTAATGCACATTGGACGAGGCCTCCAGGAGGGTGAAGTTGCACCCCTGCCGATTGTGCGGACTTTCCGGTACCTGGGCATTACCTTTACCCCCACGGTAACACGCACAGCGGCAACGAATTTCCGTGGCCTGTTACACGTCATCCGCAACGACGTCCGCCAGAACCTCTTGCGCCGCCAGGACACACTTCAACGGGTTGAGTTTATTAATCTTTATGTGGCATCAAAATTGGTTCACATCGCGCAAGTTCTCCCTCTGCCAACTGCAATTGGGCGCAACCTTCAGGCGGCTTTTGGCTATTATCTCACGGCTGGTTCAATGTTTAAAGTCCGTTATGAGACACTTACCCTGCCCACACGGTATGGTGGCGTCGGGCTCGTCAATGTCCGTATGCGAGCTGCAGCCTTGTACATGAGTACCATGAGAAAACAGTGGATGGGCCAGTGTACATCTCTAACACGCAGCCTGCTTGAAGTCCTCCTACCTGCTTCCACCTCACCACCGGTGTCTGTCGGCCATATCGTGCCTTATTTGTCCCATATTTCGACCTTCTTCGTCGACTACATTTACATACATACCAGTCTCCCAGATACACGCCCACCTAGGACTAAGGATTTTTACAGCCTGTTACTGCGCTGTGTTCCCCGGAATGTGATGGAGACTAAACATCCCTCCATCCAGTGGCCCATAGTGTGGACTACCGTCCACCAGCCCTTCCTCCCTACGAACGTCCGGGCACTGTGGTATCACATAGTCAACAGGAAATTTGCCACGAAGCAGCGCCTGCACAACATTGGCTTGTCAGAATCCCCTCTTTGTCTCCTTTGCCAGCAACTGGACACTGATGAACACCGTCTGACATGCGCCTCGTCGCAAGATGTATGGCGCTTCGTGCAGCAAATCATTGCCTGCTATCTCCGGGTGCCACCAGACAAAATTGAACCTCGAATGTTTCTATACCCGGAGGCCCGACATTTTCCCGCCGCCAAATGTCATGCTATTACGTGGGTCAAAGGATGCGCGGTCGCTTATCTCTTTCATGAGGGACCTAAATCCCGCCTCGACTTTTGGACATATTTACGAACAGCCCATGCAGCTCTCGAAAACTCGCCACGTTACCGAACATTAGTTGCTAACTATCTTCGAGCGGTCTTTGTTAGACCTCCACTGAGTTGGGGGGGTGCCTGGCTCAGAGGGCACCTACCCCTCCTCCCCCGGCGGTGTCTGAGTTTCAACCGCCTACGATCTATTCTACTTCTGACCTCCGTGGATGGGAGAGCGCGTCGCAGATTGCACGGATTTTATTTCTTTTTGCTTTTCCTATTTCCTTTCTTTTTCTTTAACCAGAATTTATATTTCTTTTCTCTTTTCGCCGATGTGTTCCCATAATTTCATGATACTAGTGAATCTTACAAAAACACATGCAAATAAAAAAAAAAGTTGGTAGAGTACTTCCCCGCGAAAGGCATAGGTCCCGAGTTCGAGTCTCGGTCAGGCACACATTTTTAATCTGCCAGGAAGTTTAATTACAAGCCGCTTGTGAGGGACGGTGTCATAAGCCTTCTGGACGTCTAGATATACGGAATCAATTAGAAATCGCTTATCGATAGCACTCACCCACCCCTTAGAAAAATTAATGAATGACTGTGCTGGTAAATCCCTTACGTTATTTCATTTTCAAACACCTGAGCAGAACTGAACGTACTCAGACATTTCGCTCTTTACCTATTCTGATCAACACTAAACTGACACACAATATTTTTTAGCGCAACGCAATCTGACTTTCAATAATCCCTACAAAAGAATGGCCCTGACTGACATTAACCTATACCTTTCACAAATCACTTACCTCACAAAATTTTCGATACTCGAACTACTGCAATACAGCGAGCGCCACTACTGCCAGCTAAATAAAAGATTCAAACTACTGAAGGCACTAACTACTGATAAGCATAGTTAGCAAAAAAAAGATTTTGATAGAGAACAAGCAATGTATTTACCTTAATAGTGTTCAAAAGTCATAATACATGTAGCAGTTCATGACATCCATTCTTACAAATGTACTGTTTCTGATGGACACACGTCCAGATCATCCGCTCTCAAAAATCCGCCATCTCACTTCCCCACGTCCACCACTGCTGGCGGCTCACCTCCAACTGCGCAACGCTACGCGCTGTTAACAGCCAACTGCCCAGCACTACAATAGCAAACAACAATGAAAACCAGCCACAGACTGCACACAGCACAGCCAGTGATTTTCGTACAGAGCGCTACGTGGCGTTGCCAACATAAAAACCTAACAGCCTACTTACAACCACTTTGTATGAGTAAAGAGCTAGTTGTATTTCTCAAGAATGTTATTTTCTAAAACCGTATCAGGGTGCTGATGACCTCGACGTTGAGCGCCCATAAGCCCCAGCACACACACACACTATTCGTAATGTTCGACCACAATAAATGTTCCAAAATCCTGCTGCATATCGACATTAATGATATATACCCGTAGTTTAGTGGATTACTACCTTTCTTGAATGTTGCTGTGAGCTGTGCAACTTTCCAGCCATTGGGCACCGATCTTTCGTCGAGCGAGCGGTTGTGTATGATTGTTAAGAATGGGGCTATTGCATCAGCATACTCTGAAAGAAACTTAATTCGTATACAGTCTGGAGCAGAAGATTTGCATTTATATGACTTAAGTTGTTTCACTACTATCTGCTTATAATTTATTCGCGTTGGCATTTGTAACTAGCTGTTAAATCAGCGACTCAGTATTTATTACAAACAGGCGTTTTAGACAGACGCTGCATTTGGTTGCTGTATTTCCCTGAGATAAAGAGAATCCTGTAAAGTGATACCAAACTGTCTGATAAGGCTTGTGCTTTCCATCCACAATTTCTGACGGGATGAGAAACCGGAGAGCGGGGAATTACGCTGCTAAGTTCAGTGAAGGTAACATTCCTTAAGTTGAATGAATTGTTGGCACCAACAAGAAAATCTGTTTGGACTATATCGGAGAGCATCTACCACAAATCACTGAGTAAGGGGCACTAATGCAGGGATTGAAAGGGAGCAAATGGAATGACAGGATCTCTTTTTTATTATTATTTTAGTTCCGTTATCCGATACCTGATTAGTCTTATGATCAATCTAAGACATCAAATGTAGATGTTAGAGGCGCAGGAATGCTAATCGGCTTACCGTTCTGAAAAATTTACGAATAGACGTAACGTGTAGGCTTTTCCACTGACACGAGTAGCTAATACCGAAATATGCTGTTCAGCATTCCTAACAAATCGAAGAAGGAGCTTTTCGTTCCGATGCACATTAAAGGTCAGTGAGTTATTTGCGTCACATATTTTACCGCACACTTAATAATAACTGAAACAAGTAGTAACTCATAGTTCATATGTGACAGGCAGCGTGAAGAGATCTTTCCTTTCTGCTCCTTGTTTGTTTATCGGTAGTGTTTTTCACTATTCCAACACCATCTCTGCGTTTCAGAGCAAGCAGCCCATCGACTTGTCTACTCGCATCCGCTTTTTTACTTCTTTTTCAACGCTGGACGGACGGGCCATGGTTAGCACGTCGACCTCCAATTAGTTAACATTGCTTTTGTATGTCCATTCTTTTAGCAGAGGTCTCTAGGACGACGGATGTTTACTATCGTGACAAAAAATAATAAATAAAAAAACCATAAAGCACCAGGATCAGATTGCATAACTGCAGAATTAGTTAAAAATTGGGGACATAAATTGGTGGAAGTAGTTCTCAAAGTGATAACTAAGTATGGAACTCAGAGATGATACCTGAAGAGTGGCAGGAGTCGATTCTGATCCCAATTTTTAAGAAGGGCGACAAAATGGGTTGTAGTACTTATAGATTGATAAAGCTATTACCACTATGTTCCAAAATTTTCTCGAATATTCTGCTAAGCAGGCTTACACCATATGCAGATGAAATTGTGGGGGATTACCAAGCCGGCTTTCGGAGGAACAGATCAACTATAAACGAAATATTCACCCTGCGTCAAATTTTGCAAAAGAAATGTGAATGCAATAAATCAGTTCATAATCTTTTCATAGATTTTACGAAAGCATATGATTCAGTATTGCAATCAAAATTGTACAGAATTCTTTTGGAACTTGGAATGCCAAAGATGTATGTTAGACATATAGAAGCGAGTTTGAGAAACACAAAAGTTGGAGTACGCGTGGGGAAATTGGAGTCAGAAGAATTTGTAATAAAGAACGGACTTAAGCAGGGAGATGCCCTGTCTCCGCTACTTTTTTAATTTAGTCTTAGAATATATTGTACGAATGGCAGCAGATAATTCAGAGGGTGTGGAGTTAAATGGAAATATTAAGATATTAGGGTATGCAGATGATCTAAACATCATTAGCGATACGAAAGAATCTGTAACAGCAAATGCGAATGCGTTAATCAAGGCTAGTGAAGATGTAGGTCTAAGGATAAGTGAAGACAAAACTAAATACCTGGTTACTACTAGAATGCCAACAGTAGTAGATCAGGAAATGTTAAGAGTTGGAGACACGCAGTTTGAAAAAGTGAACGCATTTAAGTATCTAGGCGTGGACATCACTTCGAGAAATGAGATTGAATCCGAACTGAAGAAGAGATTACGGGCGGGAAGTGCGTGCTACTTCTCACTGAATAGATTGCTTTCATCACGGATATTGTCTAGGAATTTCAAGATTAGAATATACAAAACTACTATTCTACCAGTTATGCTGTATGGGTGTGAGACTTGGTCTCTCACTATGCAAAATGAAAAGCCGTTTCGAGTATTTGAAAACAATATTTTGAGGAAAATTTTCGTAGCGAAAAGGGATGACATTAGCGGAGAGTGGCGAAAACTGCATAACGAAGAGGTACACGAACTCTTTTCAAGCCCTGACATAATCAGTATTATTAAATCACGCAGGCTGCTATGGGCGGGTCACGTAGCTCGAATGGATGAGGGCAGGGCAGCGCGCAGAGTACTGGTAGGGCACCTAGAGGGAAAACGTCCCGTGGGGAGACCGAGGCATAGATGGGAGGACAATGAGAAGGCTGATTGAAGGAGCCTAGGTACTGAAGGTGAATGGAAGGAAATAGCCCAAGACAGGGACAGATGCAGAAAATACGTTGCTGCGGTAATGGACTCTCTAGTCCGGTATGACCAGTGAGAAAGAAAGAAGGAAAGAAAACCTACAACCGTCCTTATGATTTTATTTTATTTTGTTGCTACCAGTTTCAACGCTTCATTGCGTAATCTTCAGGATGTTTTTGATGCGGTACAGGTTGATATGATCCCCATGCATAACCCATCAGTTCAAATGGTTCAAATGGCTCTGAGCACTATGGGACTTAACTGCTGTTGTCATCAGTCCCCTAGAACTTAGAACTACTTAAACCTAACTAACCTAAGGACATCACACACATCCATGACCGAGGCAGGATTCGAACCTGCGACCGTAGCGGTCGCGCGGTTCCAGACTGTAGCGCCTAGAACCGCTCGGCCACTTCGGCCGGCTAACCCATCAGTTGCCAGCATTACTGGATCGCGGATAATGTGTCACCACTCCAACCATTAACTGGCAGTTGCAACCGCAACGTGTTTTCGGATGTAGCGAGGAGTTGAAGCTCAGGCATAACCATGATGGGCTTGCTCAGACTATGAGAGGCGACCCCTGGCAACTCTATAACGATGAAAGGGAAGAGAAGAATACTGATGCCATGGCAGCACAGGCGGTGTCAGCGCTCAATTATTTCTCAGCACGCCAGGGCCTAACAGTCTACGACAAAAGAGAAAAACAACAGTTTTGTTCCTAACGTCTAGTGCACTACAGCGTCCTCCAGTGATGTGTAATGTCGTGTAGAACTGTAAACTGCTAACTTTGTGCTGTAGTACTGGGGGATAGCACTTCTGGAGCAGCCGACCGGAGTGGCCGAGCGGTTCTAGGCGCTTCAATCTGGAACCACGCGACCGCTACAGTCGCAGGTTCGAATCCTGCCTCGGGCATGGATGTGTGTGATGTCCTTAGGTTAGTTAGGTTTAAGTAGTTCTACGTTCTAGGGGACTGATGTCCTCAGATGTTAAGTCCCATAGTACTCAGAGCCATTTGAACCAGTTTTTGAACTTCTGGAGCATTTAAAAATTATGAAATGAAATGATAATTAAATGGACACCCTAGCTGCAAACAGGCGTTGATGTACTTGGGTGTCTATTTAATTATTTCATTTCTAGCAAAGCTGCATGGTCATCTACGGTAACTGTTCTTACGGGAATAGATACTACCGTCATATATAGTAAAAATTATGAAGTGAAGCAATAAATCGTCCTTTTTTTTTTTAGATTTTATTGCGCAAATTCAGATTTCGGCTTGTAGCTAGCCATTCTCAAACCACTATTTTCTATTCTCAATGATTGTAAGTCCCTGTTGTTCGGCTGTCAGTCACAGTTCTTCGAATAATACTGTGACAGACGCCCGATCAAGAGGGACTTACATGCATTGAGAATAGAAAACAGTGCTTTGAGAATGGCTAGCTACTATCCGAAATCTGGATTTGCGTTATAAAATCTAAAAAAAAAAAAAAATGGACGATTGATTGCTGCACTCTGCCACTTTCCGAATGGAAGGTAACCTGACTTCTGGAGCATGTAGTGCGCCTTCCGGGTACATGATGTGGGTATACTCTGGTGCCAGTTGCACAGGCCATAGTAAGTAGACAGATTTCTTTTCCCTAACAAGAACTTCCTTCTATGGCTTCTTCATTCCTACGTATTTTGTGTATAACAGCCTTCCACAGAAATGTGTTAATGAATATTAGGTTTTATAGGAATATATTAAGTGTTATAGAAACAATTTTATTTTACGTTCAAAGTATGAAGCATTTTAGAACCTAAATAAGAGATTAAATGTGAAATAAATAAATAATGCGTTTCAAGTTGTATATTCAAGGAATGATATCAGTTTGTGGCAGTCTATCACGGAATGGTTGCTGATGTACGTAACTGTAGTTCGAAGCTATAGTGACTGACGAAAAGAACCCATGCCAGTGTATACCAACAAGGCAACTTCGTGTACTGTGATTGCCGTTGGAATATGATGCTGAGTTTTTCACGTCTTAGATTGGGATGGACTCATTAACACAGTCTTTCGCGTTAGTGTTGCCACGCTGTAGTGTTCTAGGGAAACTATAATTAAAGCTGATTGATTTCAATTTTAATTTCGTTGTACATCGCAAACATAACGGCCTTGCCGCAGTGCTAACACCCATTCCCGTCAGATCACAGAAGTTAAGCGCTGTCGGGTTTGGCTAGCACTTGGATGGGTCACCGCCCGGGTCTTCCGAGTGCTGTTGGCAAGTGGGGTGCATCAGCCCTCGTGAGGCCAACTGAGGAGCTACTTGACTGCAAAGTAGCAGCACCGGTGCGGAAAACCGACAACGGCCGGGAGAGCGGTGTGCTGACCACATGCCCCTCCATATCCGCATCCGGTGGTGCCTAAGGGCTGATGATGACGCGGCGGCCGGTAGGTACCGTTCGGCTTTCACGGTCTGTTTGACTGGTGTTTGTTTGTTGCTTACATAACAAAATCTCAATATAATAAAATGTGTAGAAAGCTTTAAAATGATAAAGTATGTGCAATAAAATACTGAACTATTAAATTTCAGAATTAAAATCCATCATCAGTAATAACACCAATAATAATAATAATAATAATAATAATAATAATAGATAAGTAATGCCAAAATACTGACATAGGAAAATAAATGGTGAATTAGTAGGAAATAGTCTTTGGAATGACTTGAGCAAAGTATGAAGAACCCAAATTAAAATGGGTGGATCAAGGTAATATTTCTGTCGTTTAGATGAACAGTTATTCCTAAATTTTAGTTGACTGCGGTGAATTGTAGACGAAGTGGCCAAAATTCACGGGAAGGCACTGGATGTGGTGTCGGTTGTCAGCTGCTGACTGCTCTTGTACTCCTGGCAGAACGGGGCCCCCAACTCGCCATATTCAAATCGGCGGTTACCTGACTCCAGTGCCCTGGAGATCACCCCGTATGACGATGTGACCGCTGTTCTCCAGTCACTTGTGGTCGTCCAGTTGAAAGGTGGCTACACTGACTCACAGCGCCAGAGATTGCGCCAAAGATTATTATTCCGCCACCTCCACTGGCGCAGAGGATGTCGAGAGCAGTCGTTGTTCTGTTGGGCGAGAGAGTAGACGATCTGAGTGTTGACTGAAATGTTGTACTCTTCGGTTGGTGTAATGTATAGATGGAAGAAGATGCAATTGTCAGAATATATTTGAGAAAGGAGGTGGGCTTTTGATTTATGATGCTGGTGTAATGGAATATTTTCGTCAATATATAATGAGATAAAAATATATTACAGTTTTCTTTAATGACAGTCCCTCTTACACACAGGTACAGTCAACAAAGCATCTGGCTCGTGTTCATTTATTAGACTTGTAATTCTGGTTTCTATGTGCAATTATAGTATTTCTGGTTTTTCAATTAGTTCATTGTAAATGGTGTTTAAAATATTTTGTCGTATTGAGAAAGAACCGAGCCAGATACATGTACGTTGAGACACACTAGCACACACAGAACAGTTACACTTGTGCTTTGTAGTTTCGTAGCTTTTATAGTTGCAGGAGACTTAATTAATCAATTGTGTTAATGGAAATTCCTTGTCGTTCTTTATTTTTATTTTATGCAGTCAGATTGGGTGCTAATAATAGTCAGGGCCAACCGGTTACGAGACTTCGTAACCGGTCACACAGCTAGTAAAATTATTGCATTTATTCATTAATATTAGTCTTTTCTTCTTAATTAAGCCCCCATGCACTGTGCAACAGGTTTTGCGAATGGAAACATTGTTCCTGCAGTGTTGAAGGACAGCGTAGACGCTGCTGACAGCGGAAATACAAAGTCTAGTGTTTTTTTCGATGTATTGTAACCAGAAACGAAACGAATCCCCACGATCAGATCGGTCGCCGTGTCACCCTCTGCCATGTGGCACCATTTGAATGCGTTACGAAGGGGCATGGGGTCGGCACACAGCTCTCCCGGCCGTTGTCGACGTTTAAACTTTGGAGCCGCTACATCTCAGTCAGGTGGCAACTCAATTGGCATCACGAGGCGTAATATACTCCCATCCAATCTTACCACCATGGAAAAATCCTAGGCAGTAAGGGGAACCAAATCCGGGGCCTCCGTATGGCAGCCATCTACACTGATCACTGAGCTACGGAAGCGGACGCTGACTAGAGACCAAGAGAGAATTATTTTAATTCTTGTCCAATTTTGGTGTTTTATTCCAATGTTGGTATTTTTTGTCAATTTTGGTGTTAATTTCTGCCAATTTTGGTGATTTTTGTTTTGCCAGTTTTAGTATTACTTTCTTTCGGCTTATTTTTGAAGTAAAGTGTTTCATTTATTTTTGTGTTGTGCGACTGTTGTACAGTGGTGTGCAGTAAATCTACGTATTAGTTACATTACATTTACTGACAGCAGCGTCACGTTTACTTATTTTATTGGAAAAAAGGAACTTGTTAAAAGTATTTTCTAATCAGTCAAAGGGAAATGTATCTCTTCAGCCATGCATATGAAAGTTTTTCGAAACAAAGCTTTGCCTTAGGCACAGTTCTCTCCTGATACACTATGCCATCAATCCGTCAACACTTCGCTGTTATGAAAGCACCCAGGTTCTTTATTTGAGCGCGAAAGACAAACAGCCTTCAGCACAACACCAGGCGTTTGACAATGTCCAGATTTCCTATTGTTTTTTTTTTCACTAAACTGTGGTGAGAGATTCATCATTTGCAACAAAATGACAGGATGAGTTGTACTTTTGTTTTTATTTTAAAAAGCTCCGACCAGTTTCGTTCGCTAACGCCGTTTTCCTGTGGCTATATATCGGATGTCGTGAGAGGACACAGAACGACCCGGATAAGTCCTGGTGTTATGATTTTATTCCAAATCAGTACCACAGTTGCGAAACCTGTATCACCACGTTCCACACGCTGTACAAGAAACTAAGGAGATATCAGAACATCTACACGGCTGGAACTTATCATTCTAGGTGTAACACAAGACTCTTCGCCATGGCCACATTACTGGAATTCGGCATTGTTATCCTATGGTTGAAACAAGAACATAAGGGAGTGAACGCAGATTTGAAAGGTTCTGTGGCTTTAAGAACAGTAAGCCTAGTTGCACCTTCAGGATAGTTCGTTCCAGTGTTTACTTAACCTTTGCCTGATGTACGAGGCTTGCAACTTAAGTAGTGGCAACTATTTATTCGCAATCGATACAAAAGAGTTACTTGCTTGCACCTGTTACTGTCCTTCAAAGTAGTCACCAGCGTTGTGTACAATTCCTTTGCCAGCGATGTGGAAGGCGTAGTATACCGTTAGGAGAGCCTGTTCTGTTGATGGTGCGAATGGAGCGGTTTAAAGTTATGGTAGTTCTCGTGTACGACTGTGATGTTGTTATGCTAACGCATTACGGTCCTCCACGGCAGACTGTCAATGCACAGTATTGCTGTTCGTTTTTGGAGCATCACCTGCGACCAGCTTTGCGAAAGAGCTGCAACAGTTCCTGCGCAACCCACCCATCATTTTGCACGACAATGCGCGGGCGCATACGGCGCTCAAGCTGTGGCTGGCCTGTTTGTCGATGGGACTGGGAAGTCCTTTAACATCCACAATACTCCCAGGACTTAACACCTTGTGGCTTTGGATTGATTCCGAAGATGAAGGAACCACGTCGTGGCATTAGCTTCAGAACTGTTCCAGAGATTCGACAGGCAGCAGACCGCTCCATTCCCACCATCAACAGAACAGGCTCTGCTAACGGTATACTACGCCTTCCACATCGCTGGCAACGGGTTCTACACAACGCTGATGACTACTTTGAAGGACAGTAACAGGTGCAAACATGTAACTCTTTTGTACCGGTTGTGAATAAATAATTGCCACTATTTAAGTTACAATCCTCGTATTTGTTCCTTCGTATATCTCTAAAACTTGCTGGTTTCGTTGCCAAACATTCGTATTATTACACTTATAAAGCAGTCTTCAAGCTATCCTCCCTTGGAATAAAGATAAAAGGTCACATTTCCCATAAAAAATCGTACCGAAAGCGTCGTGTTGTGGAGAGACCTTAAATGCTGTTCGTCTATTAAATTATGTATTTTCCTAGTATGCGAACATAAATGCAAAACGATCAAGTATCGCACCTCAGTGTCACAAACACAAAAATCAACATGGCATTTGCAACATTATCATCCGATCTTCATAGTCGGTTAACTCGCATCGTGTTGCTACTAAGTCTACCACACCTGTCTCTAACAGAATGCTGAGTTACCGTATCTACAATCAAGCTATACGTCGCATCTAGCCACAAACTTCGAACTTCATATTTGGCACATTTATAGTGAATTGGTGACGCTGTTCCTTGCAAACAATTTCATATTACCAAGTACAAATCCCATAAGCACGCGGATGTAATGTGAAGTCAGTGTACGAATCCCCAGCATGCTATATAGTCCTATTGTCCCAAAATCTCGTAAACGTTTGTCCTTCCTGGTTTCTCAGTGTCATCTCAGGTGAGAGTTTCCGGTATAGGCATGGAGTCAGGACTGACCCTGAGTTACCCAGTAGGTGAATGCGTTCAGTGTGATGTTCTTCGGTGGCAACGTCAGAACACCACAGCGCTACAAGGGTTGAAGGCACTAGCAGACAGAGCCTGGAAATAGTCAGATAGTAGGATGACTTCAGCTGCAGACGGTTGATACACTTGTTGCTGGAAACTGGTTATGCTCAAGGTCGTTGTCGGGTTGGAAGTCAGGTACAAAACTCCTGCTATCATAAGTTGGCGGCTGGAGCTGTGGTGGTGCCATCTTAACAGAAGTTCATCCAGACGGCATATGCTGAGGTCTAGATGGTAGCTGTCGGGGTTACAGTGCTCTTAGTTGGATCTACTTGACCCCATCGAGCAAGCGTTCTTGAGGGTTACTCGTCAAACACACCGAGAGTAAGCATGTCAACGTGAAAGATATGTGGCTGGGAACATCCCAGCCACGATATAACAAGGGGTAGGAACTGGGAGACTCGTTTGAGGTGTCCTGTCGCTCAGTGCTGTGAGATGCACTAGTATCCGAGGCCCTTTGCTGTCACGAAGTGTCGTGGCAGATGGCACGATGTTTAACCACAAGACTGTAAGAAACTACTCAATCTCTGGGCGTAAGCTCCTAGTGTGACGCCCGTTCCCCTCTAGGATAAGACCTGCGGTACATATAACGTGAAAGCGTGCTCGGCAGTGACTCGTCCAATGTGATGAGAAGAATGCTGCACACACGAGTACGTTCTTGGGAAGTGAAACTGCTGGAGCTGCTGGAGCAGTCTTGAAGTGACTGGCCACGCATGTGAGTCACTAGTATCCGAGTTCTCCTCGGGGTCTTGAAGTAACCCAAAGTCAGACAGTACAGCGGTTACCCATACTGTTTTTGCAGGTACCCAATCTCTGATCTCTAGGTTAGAAGGCGTTTCCAGGCAATATGAGATATGCGCGAGAGGTAACGCGCAAGCGTCCTTCGTTGTTACTCATCAGACGTGCTGAAAGAAAGCAACACAGATACACTACTGTCCATTAAAATTGCTACACCAAGAAGAAATGCAGATGATAAACGGGTATTCATTGGACAAATATATTATACTAGAACTGACATGTGATTACATTTTCACGCAATTTGGGTGCATAGAGCCTGAGATATCAGTACCCAGAACAACCACCTCTGGCCGTGATAACGGCCTTGACAAGCCTGGGCATTGAGACAAACAGAGCTTGGATGGCGTGTACAGGTACAGCTGCCCATGCAGTTTCAACACGATACCACAGTTCATCAAGAGTAGTGACTGGCATATTGTGACGAGCCAGATACTCGGCCACTTTTTACCACACGTTTTCAATTGGTGAGAGATCGGAAGAACGTGCTGGCCAGGGCAGCAGTCGAACATTTTCTGTATCCAGAAAGGCCCGCACAGGACCTACAACATGCAGTCGTGCATTATCCTGCTGAAATGTAGGGTTCCGCAGGGATCGAATGAAGGGTAGAGCCACGGGTCGTAACACATCTGAAATGTAACGTCCACTGTTCAAAGTGCCGTCAAAGCGAACAAGAGGTGACCGAGACTTGTAACCAATGGCACCCCATACCATCACGCCGGGTGATACACCAGTATGGCGATGACGAATACATGCTTCCAATGTGCGTTCACCGCGATGTCACCAAACACGGATGCGACCATCATGATGCTGTAAACAGAACCTGGATTCATCCGAAAAAATGACGTTTTTGCCATTCGTGCACCCAGGTTCGTCGTTGAGTACACCATCGAAGGCGCTCTTGTCTGTGATGGAGCGTCAAGGGTAACTGCAGCTATGGTCTCCGAGCTGATAGTCCATGCTGCTGCAAACGTCGTCGAACTGTTCGTGCAGATGGTTGTTGTCTTGCAAACGTCCCCATCTGTTGACTCAGGGATCGAGACGTGGCTGCACGATCCGTTACAGCCATGCGGGTAAGATGCCTGTCACCTCGACTGTTAGTGATACGACGCCGTTGGGATCCAGCACTGCGTTCCGTATTATCCTCCTGAACCCACCGATTCCATATCCTGCTAACAGTCATTGGATCTCGACCAACGCCAGCAGCAATGTCGCGGTAAGGTAAACCGGAATCGCGATAGGCTACAATCCGACCTTTATCAAAGTCGGAAACGTGATGGTACACATTTGTCCTCCTTATGCGAGGCATAACAACAACATTTCACCAGGCAACGCCGGTCAACTGCTGTTTGTGTATGAGAAATCGGTTGTAAACTTTCCTCATGTCAGCGCGTTGTAGGTGTCGCCACCGGCGCCATCCTAGTGTGAAAGCTCTGAAAAGCTAATCATTTGCATATCACAGCATCGTCTTCCTTTCGGTTAAATTTAGCGTCTGTAGCACTTCATCTTCGTGGTGTAGCAATTTTAATGGCCAATAGTGTATGTGTAGTAATGCTCCATGGGAACAATGGCGAAGAATTCGTGGAGACCTAAGTATAGCTGAGCTAAGGCCTGGTGAACTTAATGAAAGCTAGACGCACCAAAGGGCACACCTGGGCACCTGCTTTCTACAGCCCTCCCTGGGATGCAGTTCAGTGCTCTACTCACTGTACGGATACCGATGATCAGTTACATCAATGCTCAGTGTCCGAGCTGACGCCACCTCTTTGTGGTTCCTCATGGGCACTGCCTGCAAGCTTCGTCTTCGGTACAGTGCTAAGTGTGCTCCTCCAATTGGAGGCTCCATCTCTTCTTGAAAGGTGGTTTCTCCTTGCAGTAGTACCAGCTGGTGGTGGGTAATACTGGTAGTAGATTTAAATAAAGGAATAACAGATCTGACGAGCAGGGCACCAAATGAACTCTAATACCAACCAATAGTGAATGCCGGGTTTGCTTTGCATCTGATGCACACTCAGAAGCTCTGTGTGTTCATCAGTCTGGACCCATCAGTGGCTTGATGGACTCTGCTCTACGGCAGTGACACAAAAAATCCTTGGACTGTTGGACCTGTACTCAGAAAGCCACATTTGGTTCGACCAGCTACATTCCCTATGTATCGACAAGGAATGAAACAAGCTCAAATGGTTCAAATGGCTCTGAGCACTATGGGACTCAACTGCTGAGGTCATTAGTCCCCTAGAACTTAGAACTAGTTAAACCTAACTAACCTAAGGACATCACAAACATCCATGCCCGAAGCAGGATTCGAACCTGCGACCGTAGCGGTCTTGCGGTTCCAGACTGCAGCGCCTTTAACCGCACGGCCACTTCGGCCGGCTTAACAAGGTCACTATGAGCAACTCTTTTCCTATTTTGCCATATCCATATTTCGCTTTTGTGATGCAGACACACACACACATTTAGAAACGTTCTCTTAGATTAAATGGTAATATCTGATAATACTATAGGTCTTTGACGACGGAACATTCCTTATTGTGTGCCAATATGATTTTGATTTTGTGCTTGTATCAGATAATTTAAATGGCTTCCCTTAATAGACAGCAGGTTTTTTACTTCACTTCTTCTACACCAGTTTTAATATATAACAAGCCTGTATCGTTAGTTTTATTATTTTTCACAGTTTTTATCATTTCTATTTGTTTCTGCTTGACCCAAATTCCGTGGCAAGTGAATTGTCCAGTCGTTTCAGTGGTTCATATATTAGCTATTTGTCATTTCCTATATAATGAGCCATGCTTCTGGTGCCATTATCATGTACCTCTGCCCTGCTTATTCAAGAATGGTTTTTGGGAGAGCGACTGCCAGTACACCTCAGTATAAGCTCTAATTTTCCTCAGTTTCCTGTCGTGGTTATTGCGTGAGGGAAATAATATGTTACCTTACTTTTCTTGGACGGCACACCGTCGGAAAACCAAACGTCTCCATAATGCACAACACCGCACTTACAGCCTCTGCCACTGGAGTTAGATGAACACTTCACTGATGCTACCAAATGAATGTATGACGAGAAGTCTTTGGAAGTGCCCTGTCTCCTCTACTAATACTACCTGGTTAAGAGTCCCAGTTAGTTTACCAATACTCAAGAAATAGTCAAACTTGGTATTTGTTAGACCCTTCTTTGGTGGCTGAATTACAGTACATTTCCTTCTTTTTTCTGTTGAATCTCAGCCTCCCATTTGCTTACACTACTACTACTACTTTTATGTGATTCTTTCATTTTACATCACTCCGGCCGGATCATGTGCATCTGTCCGGCGACCCGTTTTGAGAAAAGGAATAAATTCTGTCTTTTCTCAGTAGCTTGCAACTCTTAATTACTGTAGGGACATATAATTAATTGTTACTAGATGGGGAGCAATTTCTTTCGCATAATCTGTTTAGAATCATTGAGCTAGCTCATCAGGTCCTATTGCCTTTACCCTGTGAGCGACTTCAGCTTTTCTGTGTATCACACGATAATTTATCCTTATATCTGTCATCTCTGCATTCGTTCAGTGGTTAAAACGAGGAACCATATTACGATTTTCCGTAATGAAACAATTTCGGAACACAGAATTCAGTATTTCTGCCTTTGGCGTGTCACCGTCTATTTCGATACCCCAGTATCGTCAGTGAGCGACTCAAATTATTCGTTAACTGGCGTTTTAGCATTAATCATCAGTTCGATCAGCAAAAATTTTAATTTCCACTTTATTGAACGATTCTGGGATTTGCTGTCCTTTCCCAGAAGTGAATAAAAGTTCGGAGAAATGAAGTAAAAACTTGTAATGTTTTCCAATGACACTGCAATTCAATCCAGCACAGAAGAGGACCTGGAAGGACATTTGAACAGAATGGATAACGTATTTGAGACCTGGTAGCAAGGAAGGCAGGATTAGGTTGCGACTGTGGATGGGGCCGTAATCTGTTACTGTTGGTTAGTTTATTTTCCAGTCACGTAACAACAACAAACACAAAAAAAAAAACAAATAAAACAAACAAACAAAAACAAATAAAAGATGACAATAAATTAATAAGTGTTCCACGGCTGAAGGCCTTAATGACAACAAATTCAAACTACTTCTCAGCTGAAGGTTCCAACAGTAATAATCTAAAACTGTTTGACGGCTGAAGGCCTGACAAACAATCCTTTTAAGAACCCATTAAACAGCTTCAAACTTGGAATTACAGTCATTGAAATATTTTTTTTGAAAAAACAATCATCAAATCTGACCAAACCAACGGTGAGGGGGGGGGGGGGGGGGCCGCAGACGTTGCTCCAAGCATCTACCTGGGAAAGTCCCTCAAAACTTCGCAAGTGATGAGACAGGCAGCCAAGAGTTGCCTTCACTTCACGAGATGCTAGCTCAGACTAGCGGAAGTTTAAACACATGACCAACAATCATCTGGCGAATCTACCTAACGTGTGATGACCAATCGAATGATGGAATCACACACCCAAGTCGGAACCGGCAGTCAGCACTACGTCTTCAGACTCCGGTGTTTAGAGCATCCGGAAGCAGAAAGGAACCACCCGGCCCATAAATCAAGGAGGCTGTCGAACTACACACCTTACCAGACAGAAGGGGCAAGGCGAGGAAAACTACACTGCTGTAACATACACTAAGCTCCAGGGCAGGTAACTGGAGCGTTAGCAGCCTCTAGGCAGGAAAAATACCATTGGTTGAACTTCACAAATAATAGCATATAAAATGCAACAATTAATAATAAGAAGTGAAGGAAGGTTAATTAGGTTCGCCTTCCCCAAACCCTCCACTCGCTGCTCTTCGTCTCGGCGACACTGCGACCAGCAACACGCAAGCAAATGGCGAGATCTCACAATGGTGGAGGTTTCACTGCTTGAATTAAGGTCCACTCAACTTAACTTCCTGGGTCCGGTTGACAACGAGGTTGTACCCCTCGCGACTACAGCCCCTCCATCCGGCAGTGCATGCGTGCCGCCAGTGGTCGCAGCGTGTTCTCGAGCTGCGCGGACCTGGCTGCTCGTCCGTCCCCAACCGTACTGCCAACTCACACGAAACGGAAACACCAAAACGTCACCCCAAAGATAGTACCACCGTTACTAGATATCGATAACTGCCGCTGCTTCCACTAGAGGACAGACAACGCTTGCAAACGGATTGGCATCAATGAACACAAGAAGAAGACGAGAACCGTAACTATACCAACTAAACGATGCCAACCCAGCAACGGCACCAACGCGAGCTGGTGCACGCTCAATATTGAAAAGAGATTACAACATGAACATCAACAAATGTAAAATGAGAGTAATAGAATGTAATCGAATTAAATCAGGCGATGCCGAGGGAATAAGATTAACTGTAGACGAGTTTTGCTATTCGGACAGTAACGGAAATATAACGGCCGAAGTAGAGAGAATATAAAATGCAGACTGGCAATAGCAAGAAAAGTACTTCAGAAAGAGAAGTATTTGTTTATATCGAATATCGATTTAAGCTTTAGGAAGTCTTTTCTGAAGGTATTTGTCTCGACTGGAACTTTGTACGGAAGTGAAACCTGGGCGATAAACAGTTCACATGACAAGAGAATAGAAGCCTTAGAAATGTGGTGCTACAGAAGGGTAGATTACATAACTAATGAGCAAGTACTGAATAGAACTGAGGAGAAAGGAAATTAGTGCTATAACTAGACTAAAAGAACGGAACAGTTCATAGGATACATTCTCCAGCATCAAGGGATGACTAAGGTAGTTCTGGAGGGAAGTGTGGAGAATAGAAATTGTAGACGGATAGCAAGAGATGAATACAGTTAAAAGGTCTCTGTTGGATTCCTTTCATGTTAATTTCTTAAAACTGTTGTCATTTACGGCATACATTCCCCATCTAAATTTACTGTGGTGTTTCTGACTATCTGGGAGGAGACTGAGCAGTGGAACGTGTTACTTTTACACATTATCAAGAACGATCTGTCACACTACTACACTTTAAAACACAGTTTATATGTAATTCATGTCACACAGTCTCATACGGAACCTACATCCGCTTTCTTTTATATCCTGTATATGATAAGATACTGTCATCCCCCTTCCCTTATGTGTGAAAGGATGAATGAGCAAATGCATTTCTAGTTGCATGCTTGATGGTAGCAGACAAGCCTGTCTGCTAGAGAACAGTAGGACCAACGTCGGAACAGGTAGCTACGCTTTATAAAAGCAAAGAGGTTTCTATTCTTAGTATGGTCCTGTCCGTCCCTTGTCATGTTGGTATAGGAAGCTGCCTCTCTGGTCACTTCCGTTTGTATTTGTGAAGCACGCTCGGTAGGAGCCCAGGTCAGTCTGTCTGCGGCGAGCGTCTGAAGTGGTAACATCTACGGCTAAGCGCGTGTCTGCTAAGTCCGTAGGACAATGGTTTCTTAAGTTCAGCCTTACTGAAAATTTAATCACCTTTATTTCAGGTTTAGATCTAAAATATCTAATGTTATCTTAAATTGCAACACAGTGTAATTCGAGTGCGAAGTTCAGAATATCTTCCACTAGTTGCTTTGTCAATACTTTGTGAGTAAAGTGGAACCACGTGTGGATGATCAGTAACTCTAACTAAGATCATCAATCTTAAATGCGAATGTGCGTGAGATTATAACGTCTCGTCTTGACAATATTTTTCAATATAGCAACTTTTCCTTATGTTCAACCCACGTGGGGTGTACTTTGTGAGACAAGTAACACGTGCTTATACAATTGTTTGACCCATCAGGTTAATAGTAAGACGATAGTAACCTGTTCGAGGTTTTTCTTTTGTAATTTGTGTTTCGATGTAATTTATTTTAACTATAAAAATTATTGTGGAGTTACACTCTTTGTGTAAACCAATTTGACCACGTGAAGCATGTAGTGTAATCATCAAAGTAGCCCTCACCTATTCTTTTCGGGAAGATTTCACAGAGAGTTAGTATGAATTTAGTATACCAGTGTGTGGGAATTTCATGACGGACAGGATTGCGCTACGAACGTAACTTCTTTGGGTGAAAATTGAATCGGTTGGTTGTGGTTAATTTCCTCTTGCATATGTTTCAACGTGCTTCGTGTGTTATTTTATGAATGCAGTGTTGTATGCAGTCTCCCAATCTTGGCTCCATATTTGATGTGTTCCATAAGATTACAAACTCACATTTTCACAATCCTAAATAAGGCAACAGTTTAGTTATGAATCAAGTTTAATATGCTAAAATTTTAACAGAGCAATGATCAATGTTAAAATAAATATCCAAATATAAACTGATTTATTTCTTTTTGTTTAAATTGTCTTTTTATATATATATCATCGGTTATCGTAAGATGACTACTAAATGATTATAATTAATGTTAGTCTGGTTGGGAATTTGGTAAGCTAGACTGGATACCTGGTGAAACAGTTGCTCAGTAATGCAAGGTTAACTTCCTCAGATAGCTCACAGCTTTTAACCTGCTTTTATTGTCTTGAATATCAGCACCGCTTCCAGAACAAATTAATGCAGAAACATTACACAGTAATCTTGTTCAAATGGAACTAGCCTGCAGTAGTTATTCGCAGTTGCAGAAACTTCAACGCAAATAGGAGGGGAGAGCTGCATAAGCCAGTCTCCGTGTTGAAGATAGCAATAACTACCGTCGTTTAGACTTCGCCCAACTTTTATCTGAACAACGAGGCTTTGACTTCTTGTCAATCAACGATGAACCCCTTTTTGCTGTCGTAGAAACTTCTAACTCGACTGCTAAAGCAGTATAAGTTTTCGACTATAAGAGCTAGCTGCCTGCGATTATTATCATCAGTGTCCGATCTCCTACAGCTTTTTTCTCGTTCGTTTTCGTCCTGTTCTTGAAATTAATCGATACGATACGCAATGTGCCTCTCTCAGAGTGCCTTATTGCCAAACTCTCAGAAGGAATGTTGTGTCAGTCCGACCCCGTACCAGCCGCAGTCACTTTTCCCAGCAGTATTTGCCAGTGGCCGTGAAACCCATATTGTTTTTAGCGACGCCGATCTCGATGGTTGGCTGAAACTAATTTCCTCGCAAACTGATCGATAATTGCCAGAGATAGAAAAATATTGTCAACAATCGTGCCAAGTGATGCGAGTCAGATTAAAGTTTATAGAGACCTGGATACCGTTGTGGACAAAGTCTTTAGGATGCTGAGAACTGGCCGCCTTCTTGGTACGTTATTGAGCGAAACTTGTCATCCAGATGGAGGCAATTTAACACACCATAACAAGTAGAGATGGTTCGCTGATGAACATTTACTGATTGCAGTGAGAAGGAAATATGAATGGGCGAATTATAAAGCTAGTCGCTGGTAAAAACTTCAGATCATGGTAGGACAGTGTGTAATGTAAGCTTTGAGTTCAGATGTGGAATGTGCAAGTGAACTGTAATGTGCAAAATTATCTGTAATTTATGTGGTTTTTCGTCAAATCCTCCCGCCCCCCCCTCCCCTGTCCCCGCGATGCTACGATGTTGGTGAAGACCCGAATGCTTAACGCAAATAAGGAATCGAATCACTTATTATCATGAACAAAAGGAAATATGTAAATGAGTAAAGATATATATATATATATATATATATATATATATATATATATATATATATATACTCCTGGAAATTGAAATAAGAACACCTTGAATTCATTGTCCCAGGAAGGGGAAACTTTATTGACACATTCCTGGGGTCAGATACATCACATGATCACACTGACAGAACCACAGGCACATAGACACAGGCAACAGAGCATGCTCAATGTCGGCACTAGTACAGTGTATATCCACCTTTCGCAGCAAAGCAGGCTGCTATTCTCCCATGGAGACGATCGTAGAGATGCTGGATGTAGTCCTGTGGAACGGCTTGCCATGCCATTTCCACCTGGCGCCTCAGTTGGACCAGCGTTCGTGCTGGACGTGCAGACCGCGTGAGACGACGCTTCATCCAGTCCCAAACATGCTCAATGGGGGACAGATCCGGAGATCTTGCTGGCCAGGGTAGTTGACTTACACCTTCTAGAGCACGTTGGGTGGCACGGTATACATGCGGACGTGCATTGTCCTGTTGGAACAGCAAGTTCCCTTGCCGGTCTAGGAATGGTAGAACGATGGGTTTGATGACGGTTTGGATGTACCGTGCACTATTCAGTGTCACCTCGACGATCACCAGTGGTGTACGGCCAGTGTAGGAGATCGCTCCCCACACCATGATGCCGGGTGTTGGCCCTGTGTGCCTCGGTCGTATGCAGTCCTGATTGTGGCGCTCACCTGCACGGCGCCAAACACGCATACGACCATCATTGGCACCAAGGCAGAAGCGACTCTCATCGCTGAAGACGACACGTCTCATTCGTCCCTCCATTCACGCCTGTCGCGACACCACTGGAGGCGGGCTGCACGATGTTGGGGCGTGTGCGGAAGACGGCCTAACGGTGTGCGGGACCGTAGCCCAGCTTCATGGAGACGGTTGCGAATGGTCCTCGCCGATACCCCAGGAGCAACAGTGTCCCTAATTTGCTGGGAAGTGGCGGTGCGGTCCCCTACGGCACTGCGTAGGATCCTACGGTCTTGGCGTGCATCCGTGCGTCGCTGCGGTCCGGTCCCAGGTCGACGGGCACGTGCACCTTCCGCCGACCACTGGCGACAATATCGATGTACTGTGGAGACCTCACGCCCCACGTGTTGAGCAATTCGGCGGTACGTCCACCCGGCCTCCCGCATGCCCACTATACGCCCTCGCTCAAAGTCCGTCAACTGCACATACGGTTCACGTCCACGCTGTCGCGGCATGCTACCAGTGTTAAAGACTGCGATGGAGCTCCGTATGCCACGGCAAACTGGCTGACACTGACGGCGGCGGTGCACAAATGCTGCGCAGCTAGCGCCATTCGACGGCCAACACCGCGGTTTCGTGGTGTGTCCGCTGTGCCGTGCGTGTGATCATTGCTTGTACAGCCCCCTCGCAGTGTCCGGAGCAAGTATGGTGGGTCTGACACACCGGTGTCAATGTGTTCTTTTTTCCATTTCCAGGAGTGTATATATATATATATTGAATGGCAAAAACTTCCTGATGTTCTTCAAAACAGTATTTATTTGCATTAACCGGCTTTCGGCTACTCAGGCCATCTTCAGGTGATAACTGAATGTCGCAAAAACAGATACAATGACGCGCGACTTACACGGATATCATTTACACAGATTACACAAGAAACAAGAACGATGACATTCAGAGTGAAACTTCCTGGCAGATTAAAACTGTGTGCTGGACCTAGACTCAAACTCGGGACCTTTGCCTTTCGCGGGCAAGTTCTCTGGACATTCTGGACATTCAGAGTGTTAACACGGGAAATTATTACGTTTTTGTCACGGAGTAGTAATTTCATAAAACCAAAAGGTAAAAAAAGAAACAAAGGTTTTATGTGGAGGTACATTTAACAACTGATGAAAAACTGTTCTGAATTAATAATTTCAGTCTATTATTTGTAACTAAAGCTTGATTTAAAAGAAGAGAAACAAGAAACTGTATTGGATCATTTAATATAAAGCTGACATTTTGTGTCATATGTTTGTTGATTTCCAATAATTATAGTAGGGACATCGCTCTACTTTTCTTTTTAGAATGACGAATTCACATTCTACATCACATGAGTGGTTTCTTGTTTGAAGGTGATCCGCAAAAATTATAAGAATTTGCTGGCCAAGACATCAACGTGAGTTCACCATCGCGCACCTTAAACGGCTTTAGAATAATTATGGCCTTGTGACACTGCCAATTATTCTGATGGAAGATGCCATCGCAGCCGGGGAAGACATTAACCACGAAGGGATGCAGGTGGTTCCCAATAATACTAACGTAGCCCACAAGTGTCATGGAGCGTAAGTCCCATGAAAGCCCAGGTGAATGGATATGCACCACAGCAGAATACTGCCGCCATCGGGTTGCACCTGTAGTACGCTGCATATTTTGAGAAGCAGGCTTGTTTCCACTGACGCACTGTCATATCTGGTTGATCCTATGCGCACTGAAATCGTAATTTACAGTGTCGTCGGGCCAGTATCGCGTCACGCAGGTGTTGTCTGAAGCAGTGGACCAATGTCCAACAATGTACAATGGACGGAATGCTCAGAGCACTTGTTCTTGAGCCAGCATTGTACTCTGCCGTCAGATATCCCACATATCAGCGCCCGTCGTGCTTTACAGACCGAACAAGTGTCTGACCTCATTCTGTGGTTCAAATGGTTCAAATGGCTCTGAGCACTATGGGACTCAACTGCTGAGGTCATTAGTCCCCTAGAACTTAGAACTAGTTAAACCTAACTAACCTAAGGACATCACAAACATCCATGCCCGAGGCAGGATTCGAACCTGCGACCGTAGCGGTCTTGCTGTTCCAGACTGCAGCGCCTTTAACCGCACGGCCACTTCGGCCGGCTACCTCATACTGTGATGAAGCTGTGGTCTACGAGATTTTACATCTATAGTTGGCCTCTGTAGCAGCAGCCCCGTCTAAAATGGCTGAAAAGTTGCTGGGGGGAACAGTCTGTTGTCAATAATGTAGTTCACAGCCCGCCCGGTTAGCCGAGCGGTCTAACGCACGGCTTTCTGGAGTGGGAAGGAGCGGCTGGTCCCCGACACGAATCCGCCCGGCGGACTTGCGTCGAAGTCTGGTGAGCCGGCCAGTCTGTGAATGGTGTTTAGGCGGTTTTCCATCTGCCTCGGCGAATGCGGGCTGGTTCCCCTTATTCCGCCTCAGCTACACTATGTCGGCGATTGCTGCGCAAACAAGTCCTCCACGTACGCGTACACCAACATTACTCTACCACGCAAACATAGGGCTTGCACTTGTCTGGTGTGAGACGTTCCCTGGGGGGTTCCACCGGGGGCCGAACCGCACAATAACCCCGGGTTCGGTGTGGGGCGGCGTAGGGGTAAAGTGGACTGCGGTAGTCGTCGTGGGGTTGCGGACCGCTGCGGTTGCGTCGGGGACGAAGCCTCTCCGTCGTTTCTAGGTCCCCGGTTAACATACAATACAACACATATGTAGTTTGTAAGAGGTCCGAGCAGATGTAATTTTATGTAAGAGGTCCGAGCAGATGTAATTTCGATGTATTGCTCATGCGCTGCCTGCGATATGCAAGGTATAAGAGAATCGCTGACCAGAGAGCAGTGTTGACTGCAGTAGGAACTGTGTAGCTGTAGCAGTAAGTTGTTGCTAGTCTGCAGTCTGCTCTGCTCTGGGCTGGTGTATCGTGTTGGGTGGCCGTTCGCGGTGCAGCTATGCCGGAGCCTGAGTATTATTGTATAAGGTAAAAAGCAGCCACGCGCATATGTAGTAATGATATGTGAACTCCCATGTAAATCTTTAAAAAATGTCCTAATAATGATCTTCGTGATATAAAGTAGTTTCTAACACACATTCATTTCAATTTAAAGAATTTACTAATTTCTTCAATCCATGATCATGCCTATTGTTGCAAAAGAAAATCAGTTGCTTCCTTTCATAATGACAAATCTATCGGCCAGCATTGCACAGAGCTGTGCCGGAAAAATTTTATATAAGAGCAGATATTTTCGCCTTTTTTATTGAGGTAAGAATTTTTTATTCAGAATGATCTTACAGGGCCATGACGCAGCACTGCTGTCGTCCCAAATTTACCAGGTTACTGAATTTACTTTTTATTACGAGGTTTAGGAATTTTTCTGTTTCAAGCTTACGTTAGATGAGAAAAGAATTTTGTGGGTACATTAAATGTGAAAGAACGAATTTTGTGTGGAGGTTAAATGTGAATGAATTTCTGTAGGCAGGTTATAAATGGGAACCAATTTTGTTCTGAGGTTATACTAAAATTAGAATCATATTCATATTCATTATTATTATTTTATTATAATTTCTGTAGGGAGGTTACACTAAATTAGAATCACATAATCATTATTATTATTTATTATAATTTCTGTAGGGAAGTTACACTAAATTAGAATCACATAATCATTATTATTATTTTATTAATTTTTTTGTGGGGAGGTTACATGTTCACACCAAAAATTGAAGTTCAGGCACTTTAACTGCCCTCGGTTGCTGAATAAACTAATGTTTATGGCAAGTTCGAGTCTCATGTACTTTTACTGTCCACAGATAAACGAGTAACAAACTAGTACAACCAGTTGATATCCTATAATATTGTTCTAGTGATGTAACCTAACAATAACATAATCAGTCACAATTGCTCATGTGTTTCACGTAAACCATTAATACAGTCACTCAAGTAGTCGTTCATTACATTGTCCTTCCAGATAATCATACCAGATCGAAAAAATATGCACAGTAAGTATCAGTTTTGCAGACATCGCTGTTCATGATCTAGCTCCATGATCAGAACATCATTATTGAAGTTTAACACAGTCCATGAGAATGATTACACATTCACGGCCCAATTAATCATTAAAAACAGTCACTGACTTATTGAATAAACTCCAAGACATAAGACGAGGTTCATTTTCCGGCTTGCAATCCATACTAAATCGACTGCGGTTCACTTTCCCGTAGTGATGGGCCTACATTTTGCTCGTTTCCCAACTCTCCGCAGGCTGAACTAACAAGGTTCCCGCCGCCCGCTGTGACCGAGCGGTTCTAGGCGCTACAGTCTGAAACCGCGCGACCACCACGGTCGCAGGTTCGAATCCTGCCTCGGGCATGGATGTGTGTGATGTCCTCAGATTAGTTAGGTTCAAGTAGTTCTAAGTTCTAGGGGACTGATGACCTCAGAAGTTAAGTCCCATAGTGCTCAGAGCCATTTGAACCATTTTTTGGCCGGCCAGAGTCGACGAGCAGTTCTAGGCTCTACAGTCTGGAACCGCGCGACTGCTACGGTCGCAGGTTCGAATTCTGCCTCGGGCGTGGATGTGTGTGATGTCCTTAGGTTAGTTAGGTTTAAGTAGTTCTAAGTTCTAGGGGGCTGATGATCACAGCAGTTAAGCCCCATAGTGCTCAGAGCCATTTGAACCATTTTTTGAACAAGGTTACCAATATGTTTCTTTTTTAAGTATATAAAACTTGTTGTTGTTGTTGTGGTGGTGGTCTTCATTCCAGAGACTGATTTGATGAAGCTCTTCGTGCTACTCTATCCTGTGCAAGCCTCTTCATCTTCGAATAACTACTACAGCCTAAATCCTTCTTAATCTGGTTAGTGTATTCATCACTTGGTCTCCCACTACGATTTTTACCCTCCACGCTGCCCTCCAATACTAAACTGGTGACCTCTTGATGCCTCAGAACATGTGCCACCAAACTATCCCTTCTTCTAGTCAAGTTGTGCCACAAATTCCTCTTCTTCCCAATTTAGTTCAATACCTCCTCATTAGTTACGTGATCGACCCACCTAATCTTCAGCGTTTTCCTGTAGCACCACATTTCGAAAGCTTCTATTCTCTTCTTGTCTACACTGTTTTTCGTCTATGTTTCCTTCCATACATGGCTACCCTCCATACAAATGGTTTCAGAAAAGACTTCCTGACACTTAAATCTATACTCGTCGTTAACAGACTTCTATTCTTCAGAAACACTTTCCTTGTCATAGCCAGTCTACATTTTATAACCTCTCGAACATCATCAGTTATTTTGGTCCCCAAATAGCAAAACTCATCTCATTTCGTAAGCTAATTCCCTCAACATCACCTAATTTAATTCAGCTACATTCCATTATCCTCGTTTTGCTTGTGTTGATGTTCATCTTATATCCTCCTCTCAAGACACTGTCCATGGGGTCCAGCTGCTCTTCCAGGTCCTTCGCTGTCTCTGACAAAATTACAAAGTTGTCGACAAACCTCAAACTTTTTATTTCTTCTCCATGGATTTTAATTCCTACTCCAAATTTTTCTGTTGTTTCCTTTACTGCTTGCTCGATATACAGGTTGAATAACATTGGGGAGAGGCCACAACCCTTTCTCACTCCCTTCCCAACCTCTACTTCCCTTTCATGTCCCTCGACTCTTATAACTGCCATCTGATTTCTGTACAAATTATATTCTTCTTGAAGGCTGATGGTATTTCAGCTGTCTCATATGTCTTGCTCACCTGATGGTAGAGTTTTGTCAGGGTTGGCTCTCCCAAAGCTATCAGTAGTTCTAACGGAATGTTGTCTACACCCGGGAACTTGTTTCGACTTAGGTCTTTCAGTGCTGTGTCAAATTCGTCACCCAGTGTCATATCTCCCATTTAATCTTCATCTACGTCCTCTTCCATTTACCTAATATTGCCCTGAAGTACATGGCCCTAACGGTATACTGAT
Source organism: Schistocerca piceifrons (assembly GCF_021461385.2). NCBI lineage: Eukaryota > Metazoa > Arthropoda > Insecta > Orthoptera > Acrididae > Schistocerca > Schistocerca piceifrons. Next base: position 910,437,809 of record NC_060140.1, on the reverse strand, counting down.
AATTTTTACTTTATGGATCGTCTGACAGCAACAGAACGAAACCCAATTTCATGTCATACGCGTTTCGCCTTTGTTTTGTGCAAGGCATCTTCAGTGGCCTGGAATATGTACATATGTTTGCTATTTAGTTTACATTTTGGTCACTGTACCTATAGGTTATAAACAGTTCTGGTGATTGGTTTTTCTATTCTGAAGTTATATTTTGAACTGTACTTGCAGGTTGCGTGGACGATTTTCTACATATTAGGCTCCTGTTGCATTGTTGGTGTTGTTCGTCTTCTCATAAATGCCAATTTGCGGATTTTTCCCACATTTCACAGCACTATGAACAGAACACTTCTGGTCGGAGTCCACATCTTTCCACCCCTGGAAATGTCTTACAATTTAAAACCTGCTTCCTAAATCTCTGTCCTACCAATTAATAATCTACCCGAAACCTTCCAGTGTCTCCAGGCCTCTTCTTTCATGATTCTTAAACCAAGTGTTAGCTATGATTAAGTTATGCTCTGTGTAAAATTCTACCAGACGGCTTCCTCCTTCATTCCTTACCCCCATTCCATACTTACCTACTACTGTTCCTTCTCTTTCTTTTCCTACAGTCTAATTCCAGTCACCCATCACTATTAAACTTACGTCTCCCTTAACTATCTGAATAACTTCTTTTATCGCATCATACATTTCTTCAATCTGTCCATCATCTGCAGAGCTAGTTGGCATATAAACTTGTACTATTGTAGTAGGCGTGGGTTTCGCGTCTATCTTGCCTACAATGACGCTTTCACTATGCTGTTCGCAATAGATAATCCGCGTTCCTATTTTTTTATTCATTATTAAACCTATTCCTGCATTATCGTTATTTTATTTTGTATTTATAACCTTGTCTTCACCTGTCTGGAAGTCTTGTTCCTCATGCCACCGAACTTCACTAATCCCTCTATATCTAACTTTAATCTATCCATTTCCCTTTTCAAATTTTCTAACCTGCCTGTCCGATTAATGGATTTGACATTCCACGCTCCGATCCGTAGAACGCCAGTTTTGTTTTTCCTGATAACAACGTCCTCCTGAGTAGTCCCCGCCCGGATATCCGAATGGGGGACCATTTTACCTCCGGAATATTTTACCCGAGAGGACACCGTCATCATTTAACCATACAGTAAAGCTGCATGCCCTCGAGAAAAATTACTCAGCCGTTCACAGTACCAGCATAGCTAGGCCGATTTGGTTAACGTTAGAAGGCCAGGTCAGTCAATCATCCAGACTGTTGCCCCTGGAACTACTGAAAAGTCTGCGGCCCCTCTTCGGGAACAAGTTCGTTTGGTCTCTCAACAGATACTCCACCGTTGTAGTTGCATCTAAGATACGGTTATCTGTGTCGCTGAGGCACGCAAACCTCTCACCAGCGGCAAGGTCCATGGTTCATGAGGGGTAGTTTAGAAAACTTAATTTACGGATTTTTGTTTGTCAGTTTTTCGTAAATTGCAATTATACATTTACATTTTTGGGTAACTGAAAAGTGGATGAAGATTCGTTTGAAAATAATCTTTAAGATACGATAACAGTTTCGGTTTAATTTTGCTAGTTAGTTTGTCTAAATCTGCGATTCTATTTCAATGACAATGTTTTATCTAAAGATGTTAATTACTTCGAAATTAAATGAATGTAGGTCTTGCAAGCATATTTTCGTTGCCGATAGTATGACAACTCACAAATCAAAAAACGTTTTGCATCACCTCGGTTCCGAGAGTTCCGGAACCTGTACAGATAATTGGAATAGAGATCAACATAAACATCATTTCCGCCCTTTTTATTGCTCATGAAAACCACACATTGCATGTTGTACCACCATACAGTGAGACCTTCAGAGGTGGTGGTCCATATTTCTGTCACACCGGTACCTCTAATACCCAGTAGCACGTCCTCTTGCATTGATGCGCGCCTGTTTTCGTCGTGGCATACTATCCACAACTTCGTCATGGCACTGTTGGTCCAGATTGTCCCACTCCTCAACGACGATTCGTCGTAAATCCTCAGGTGGTTGGTGGATCATGTCGTCCAGAAACAGCAATTTTCAATCTTCCCCAGGCATTCTCGCTAGGGTTCATTTCTGGAGAACATGCTGGCCACTCTAGATGAGCGATGTTATCCTGAAGGAGGCCATTCACAAGATGTGCAAGATGGGGGCGCGAATTGTCATCGCCGGCCGCTGTGACAGAGCGGTTCTAGGCTCTTCAGTCCGGAACCGCGCTGCTGCTACGGTCGCAAGTTCGAATCCTGCCTCGGGCATGGATGTGTCTGATGTCCTTAGATTAGTTATGCTGAAGTAGTTCCAAGTCTAGGGTACTGATGACCTCAGATGTTAAGTCCCAAAGTGCTTAGAGCCGTTTGTACCGTCTGAATTGTCGTTCATGAAGACGAATTCCTCGCCAGTATGTTGCCAATATGGTTGCACTATCGGTCGGAGGATGGCATTCACGTATCGTACAGCCATTACGGCGCCTTCCATTACCACCAGCGGCGTACGTCGGCCCCACGTAATGCCACCCCAAAACAGCAGGGAACCTCCACCTTGCTGGACTCGCTGGACAGTGTGTCTAAGGCGTTGAGTCTGATCGGGTTGCCTCCAAACAGGTATTCGACAATTTTCTGGTTGAAGGCATATGCGACACTCATCGGTGAAGAGAACGTGATGCCAATCCTCAGCGTTCCATTCGGTATGTTGTTGGGCTCATCTGTATCGCAGAGCATGGTGTCGTGGTTGCAAAGATGGACCTCGCCATGGACGTTGGGAATGAAGCTGCGCATCATGCAGTCTATTGCGCTCAGTGTGAGTCGTAACACAACGTCCTGTGGCATCACGAAAAGCATTATTCAACATGGTGGCGATGACGTCAGGGTTCCTGCGGACCATAATCCGTAGGTAGCGGTCATCCACTGAAGTAGTAGCCCTTGGGCGGTCTGAGCGAGCATTCATCGACAGTTCCTGTCTCTCTGTATCTCCTACATGTCCGAACAACATCGCTTTGGTTCACTCCGAGAAGCCTGGACACTCCTTTGTAGAGAGAGCCCTTCCTGGCACAGAGTAACAATACGAAAGCGATCGAACCGCGGTATTGACTGTCTAGGCATGGTTGAACTACAGACGACACGAGCCGTGTATCTCCTTCCTGGTGGAATGACTGGAACTGATCGGCCGTCGGACCCCCTCCGTCTAATGGGCGCTGCTCATGCATGGTTGTTTAAATATTTGGGCGGGTTTAGTAACATCTCTGAACAGTTAAAGGGACTGAGTCTGTGATACAATGTACACAGTCAACGACTATCTTCAGGAGTTGTGGGAACCGGGCTGATGCAAAACTTTTTTTGGTGTGTGTATATATTTCTACAACTCTTTCATCTACTTTATCAGAAGTTAGTAATTCTGCCTGTGTTCACATATGAACAGTGGTAACGAAACTTGAAACGTACAGATATTTCGTGATTAGCACGGTTTTCAAGTAAACTAGCTAGCTCATTCTACTCCTAGTAAAGAAAAGATTGTAATAGATAATAAAGTTGAGTCGACTAAGCGTTGAGTCAACATTCGTGATTTTTAGATACTGTACACACGTTACACAAATGACAATATTGAAGATACCACCAGAATTGCAAAATAAATAAACAAATAAAATAAAAATAAAAATTAATAAATAATTTTGTAGGGAGAAAAACATAAATCGATTATGTCAGTGGATTTTCCCATTTTCAGCCTGTATCGTCGCTAGAATGATTTTCCATTTCTCTCCGCTCCACTTATACTGATGAGGCAAAACACTATTACCACCCGCTTAATAGCTTATTTGTCCGTCTTTGGAACGAAATACATCAGTGATGTTGCGTTCAGTGACCCGACAGTTTGTTGGTAGTTTTGTGGAGGTACGTGTCATTAGATCCTACGCACATGTCATGTGAAAAAGAAAAGGCACGCTGATTTGCTTACGCGGTGATGGCGCCCAATAGCAACCCACAAGGGTTCTAAAGGAGTTACATCAGGCAAATGTGGCCGCCGGGACAACGTGAGTTTACGATAGTGCTCCTCAAACCACAATATGAAGGTTGTGGCTTCGAGTCCCGGTCAGTTGTACTGCTGAAAACTGACATCGCCGCCGGGGAAGACAGCAGGTATGAGGAGATGCAGATGTTTCGCTGCTGTCAGCATGTCTTCGATTACTACCACACCTCCTATGCAAGCGCAGGAAAATGTCTCCCATAGCATAATAGTACTCTCACCAGCATGTGTCTGTTTCGAGCCGCCCTTCACATTGATGACGACGTTTGTGGAGACTGCCAGCGACATAGTACAGCAAAAATTTGATTGAGACTTCCTGGCAGATTAAAACTGTGTGCCCGACCGACCCTCGAACTCGGGACTTTTGCCTTTCGTTGGCAAGTGCTCTACTGACTGAGCTACCCAAGCACGACTCACGCTCCGTCCTCACAACTTCAATTCTGCCAGTACCTCGTCTCCTACCTTCGAAACTTCAAAGAAGCTCTCCCTGCGAACCTTGCAGAACTAGCACTCCTGAAAGAAAGGATATTGCGGAGACGTGGCTTAGCCACAGCCTGGGAGATGCTCCCAGAGTGAAATTTTCCCTCGCAGAGAGAGGCAAAAGTCCCGAGTTTCAGTCTCGGTCTTGCACACAGTTTTAATCAGCCAGGAAGTTTCATATCAGTGCGGACTCCGCTGCAGAGTCAAAATCTCATTCTGGAAACAGCCCCCAGGCTGTGGCTAAGCCATGTCTCCGCAATATCCTTTCTTCCAGGAGAGCTAGTTCTGCAAGTTTCGCAGAAGAGCTTCTGTAAAGTTTGGAAGGTAGGAGATGAGGTACTGGCAGAAGTAAAGCTGTGACGACGGGGCGTGAGTCGTGCTTGGGTAGTTCGGTCAGTAGAGCACTTGCCCGCGAAAGGTGTGGTGTCACCGCCAGACACCACACTTGCTAGGTGGTAGGTTTAAATCGGCCGCGGTCCATTAGTACATGTCGGACCCGCGTGTCGCCACTGTGTGATCGCAGACCGAGCGCCACCACAAGGCAGGTCTCGAGATACGGGATAGCACTCGCCCCAGTTGTACGGACGACGTAGCTAGCGACTACACTTACGAAGCCTCGCTCATTTGCAGAGCAGATAGTTAGAATAGCCTTCAGCTAAGTCAATGGCTACGACCTAGCAAGGCGCCATTAGTAACATTGCATGTATCTAAAGAGTCTCACTTGTATCGCCACAATCTCCAGATGTACCAAAAGGATGGATTAAAGTTAAGTATTCCAGAAGCTACGTACTTTTCTTTATAGCATTCATTACGTATCGTGTTTCAGACCTCAAGCCATCCTGCTTTAGCTTAGCGCGTGCCTTTCGGCTTCCTCTCATTGTGTCTAGGCTGTCTTGTCTAGACACAACAAAAGGCATAAGTCCCGACTTCGAGTCTCGGTCCGCACACAGTTTTAATCTGCCAGGCAGTTTCATATCAGCGCACACTCCGCTGCAAAGTAAAAATTTCATTCTGGGAAAATGTGATTCACGCGAAGAGCCGACACGTTTCCATAGATCGCCGGTCGAATGCCGATGTTTCGCGCTCACTGCAATCGTAACTGACGATGTCGTTGGGTCAGCATGTGAACACGTAGTGGAGCTCTGCTGCGGAGCTCCATTTTCAACAATGTACGGTGAACGGAGTGCTCCGAAGCACTTGTGCGTGCACCAGCATTGTGCTCTTTCAGAAGAGATACCCCAGATCACCATCTATCCTAGTTTCCAGAGCAGACAAGCTTCCGAACCTCAAGTTCTTAGAAGAGTCGCTGACGTCCAACCATTTAACGTCCAGCGTTAGTTTCATTGTCCTTCTACCTGTTACGTTCGACCAGATTCGCCGTTCTCGAAATACTCGTTCGCAGGCTCTGCGTAACAATAATCTGCGCTATGTAAAGTCGCTTATCTCAGTCGTTTTCCCCAGGAAAATCTTCGCTGGGGTGATCCCCCCGCCCGTGCCTGCTCCACGTACATACTTTTGTTACACATGATGTCTCTGCAACGCCACCAGGTGGATCCAATATTGCGCTGGGCAGTGGACATAACGTTTTGGCTCATCAGTGTGTATACTTTCCTTAATACGTCACGTTCCCATGATGTCACCAGTTGGCATTCAGTCTCATAGTGTGCAATGAACATAATGTATTGGCTCATCGGTTTATCGCTATTACTCAATTTGTAATCTGTTTGTAACAGAAGAAATACTTCAGTTGATTGATGAAAGGAGGAAGTACAAACATGTTCCGGGAAAATCAGGAATACAGAAATACAAGTCGCTGAGGAATGAAATAAATAGGAAGTGCAGGGAAGCTAAGACGAAATGGCTGCAGGAAAAATGTGAAGACATCGAAAAAGATATGATTGTCGGAAGGACAGACTCAGCAAACAGGAAAGTCAAAACAACGTTTGGTTACATTAAAAGCAACGGTGGTAACATTAAGAGTGCAACGGGAATTCCAATGTTAAATGCAGAGGAGAGAGCAGATAGGTGGAAAGAATACATTGAAAGCCTCTATGAGGGTGAAGATTTGTTTGATGTGATAGAAGAAGAAACAGGAGTCGATTTAGAACAGATAGGGGATCCAGTATTAGAATCGGAATTTAAAAGAGCTTTGGAGGACCTACGGTTAAATAAGACAGAAGGGATAGATAACATTCCATCAGAATTTCTAAAATCATTGGGGGAAGTGGAAACAAAACGACTATTCACGATGGTGTGTAGAATATATGAGTCTGGCGACATACCATCTGACTTTCGGAAAAGCATCATCCACACAATTCCGAAGACGGCAAGAGCTGACAATTATCGCACAATCAGCTTAACAGCTCATGCATCGAAGCTGCTTACAAGAACAATATACAGAAGAATGGAAAAGAAAATTGAGAATGCGCTAGGTGACGATCAGTTTGGCTTTAGGAAAAGTAAAGAAACGAGAGAGGCAATTCTGACGTTACGGCTAATAATGGAAGCAAAGCTAAAGAAAAATCAGGATACTTTCATAGGATTTGTCGACCTGGAAAAAGCGTTCGACAATATAAAATGGTGCAAGCTGTTCGAGATTCTGAAAAAAGTAGGGGTAAGCTATAGGGAGAGACGGGTCACATACAATATGTACAACAACCAAGAGGGAATAATAAGAGTGGACGATCAAGAACGAAGTGCTCGTATTAAGAAGGGTGTAAGACAAGGCTGTAGCCTTCCGCCCCTACTCTTCAATCTGTACATCGAGGAAGCAATGACGGAAATAAAAGAAAGGTTCAGAAGTGGATTTAAAATACAAGGTGAAAGGATATCAATTATACGATTCGCTGATGACATTGCTATCCTGAGTGAAAGTGAAGAAAAATTAAATTATCTGCTGAACGGAATGAACAGTCTAATAAGTACAGAGTATGGTTTGAGAGTGAATCGGAGAAAGACGAGGGTAATGAGAAGTAGTAGAAATGAGAACAGCGAGAAACTTAACATAAGGATTGATGGTCACGAAGTCAATGAAGTTAAGGAATTCTGCTACCTAGGCAGTAAAATAACCAATGACGGACGGAGCAAGGAGGACATCAAAAGCAGACTCGCTATGGCAAAAAAGGCATTTCTGGCCAAGAGAAGTCTACTAATATCAAATACCGGCCTTAATTTGAAGAAGAAATTTCTGAGGATGTACGTCTGGAGCACAGTACTGTATAGTAGTGAAACATGGACTGTGGGAAAACCGGAACAGAAGAGAATCGAAGCATTTGAGGTGTGGTGCTATGGACGAATGTTGAAAATTAGGTGGACTGATAAGGTAAGGAATGAGGAGGTTCTACGCAGAATCGGAGAGTAAAGGAATATGTGGAAAACACTGATAAGGAGAAGGGACAGGATGATAGGACATCTGCTAAGACATGAGGGAATGACTTCCATGGTACTAGAAGGAGCTGCAGAGGGCAAAAACTGTAGAGGAAGACAGAGACTGGAATACGTCAAGCAAATAATTGAGGACGTAGGTTGCAAGTGCTACTCTGAGATGAAGAGGTTAGCACAGGAAAGGAATTCGTGGCGGGCCGCATCAAACAAGGCAGTAGACTGATGACAAACAAAAAAAAAAATCTGTTTGTAACGATTGATAATGTACGGACGCAAAGGGGCTACATGGTAAGGGTGCGCAAGGTGTCGACATCCTTATGGAACAGTAAAGAAAAAAGTGCTTTCTTCTTCTTCATCTGCTCCTTTTTTTATTCTTCCCCTTTGCTTTTTTCCGTTTCTCCACGGGATTGGCATTTTCATCTGACACCAGCACTCCCCGCAGGATGGAATCTGTTTGCCATATCTGTCTGAGTCTAGAGTAAATCTCACGTTCAAATGTTAGAACGTTTTGCAAACGTTTCCGCGGCAGATGTTCGCGGCGTGATTTTGGTACCAGCTCAGTATTTACCTACGTAGATGCGAAAAACGACCCAAAAATCACATCCAGGCTGGCTGGTCCACCAGACCCCTTCATTCATGCGCGAGGTGGATGCTATCTGGGGCAGGTTCGTCTCCCTGCATACTGGAGGTGGCGCGCTAATGCCCTCGGCTCTTCGTGGGAGTAAGAAAGTGCAGCGTTCCTGAAATAAATGCTAATTTACTCCCCTACAATTTACGGAACCTCCCCCCCCCCCCATGAACCATGGACCTTGCCGTTGGTGGGGAGGCTTGCGTGCCTCAACGATACAGATAGCCGTACCGTAGGTGCAACCACAACGGAGGGGTATCTGCTGAGAGGCCAGACAAACGTGTGGTTACTGAAGAGTGGCAGCAGCCTTTTCAGAAGCTGCAGGGGCAACAATCTGGATGATTGACTGATATGGCCTTGTATCACTACCCAAAATAGGCCTTGCTGTTCTGGTACTGCGAACGGCTGAAAGCAAGGGGAAACTACAGCCGTAATTTTTCCCGAGGGCATGCAGCTTTACTGTACGATTAAATGATGATGGTGTCCTCTTGGGTAAAATATTCCGGAGGTAAATAATCCCCCATTCGGATCTCCGGCCGGGGACTACTCAAGAGGACGTCGTTATCGGGACAAAGAAAACTGGCGTTCAACGGATCGGAGCGTGGAATGTCAGATCCCTTAATCGGGCAGGTAGGTTAGAAAATTTGAAAAGGGAAATGGATAGGTTGAAGTTAGATATAGTGGGAATTACTGAAATTCGGTGGCAGGAGGAACAAGACTTTTGGTCAGGTGAATACAGGGTTATAAATACAAAATCAAATAGGGTAATGCAGGAGTAGGTTTAATAATGAATAAAAAAATAGGAGTGTGGGTAAGCTACTACAAACAGCATCGTGAACGCATTATTGTGGCCACGATAGACATGAAGCCCACGCCTATTACAGTAGTACAAGTTTATATGCCAACTAGCTCTGCAGACGATGAAGAAACTGATGAAATGTATGATGAGATAAAAGAAATTATTCAGGTATTGAAGGGAGACGAAAATTTAATAGTAATAGTTGGCTGGAATGCGACAGTAGGAAAAGGGAGAGAAGGAAACATAGTAGGTGAATATGGATTTGGGCTAAAAAATGAAAGAGGAAGCCGCCTGGTAGAATTTGGCACAGAGCATAACTTAATCATAGCTAACACTTGGTTCAAGAATCATGAAAGAAGGTTGTATACATGGAAGAACCCTGGAGTTACTAAAAGGTATCAGATAGATTATATAATGGTAAAACAGAGATTTAGGAACCAGGTTTTAAATTGTAAGACATTTCCAGGGGCAGATGTGGACTCTGACCACAATCTATTGGTTATGAACTGCAGATTGAAGTTGAGGAAACTGCAAAAAGGTGGGAATTTAAGGAGATGGGACCTGGATAAACTGACTAAACCAGAGGTTGTAGAGAGTTTCAGGGAGAGCATAAGAGAACAATTGACAGGAATGGGGGAAAGAAATACCGTAAAAGAAGAATGGGTAGCTTTGAGGGATGAAATAGTGAAGGCAGAAGAGGATCAAATACTTAAAAAGACGAGGGCTAGTAGAAATCCTTGGGTAACAGAAGAAATATTGAATTTAATTGATGAAAGGAGAAAATATAAAAATGCAGTAAATGAAGCAGGCAAAAAGGAATACAAACGTCTCTAAAACAAGATCGACAGGAAGTGCAAAATGGCAAAGCAGGGATGGCTAGAGGACAAATGTAAGGATGTAGAGGCTTATCTCACTAGGGGTAAGATAGATACTGCCTACAGGAAAATTTAAGAGACCTTTGGAGAACAGAGAACCACTTGTATGAATACCAAGAGCTTTAATGGAAACCCAGTTCTAATCAAAGAAGGGAAAGCAGAAAGGTGGAGGGAGTATAAAGAGGGCCTATACAAGGGCAATGTACTTGAGGACAATATTATGGAAATGGAAGAGGATGTAGATGAATATCAAATGGGAGACACGATACTGCGTGAAGAGTTTGACAGAGCCCTGAAAGACCTGAGACGAAACAAGACCACAGGAGTAGACAACATTCCATTAGAGCTACTGACAGCCTTGGGAGAGCCAGTCCTGACAAAACTCTACCATCTGGTGAGCAAGATGTATGAGACTGGCGAAATACCCTCAGACTTCAAGAAGAATATAATAATTCCAATCCCAAAGAAATCAGGTGTTGATAGATGTGAAAATTACCGAACTATCAGTGTAATAAGTCACAGCTGCAAAATACTAACGCGAATTCTTTACAGACGAATGGAAAAACTGGTAGAAGCCGACCTCGGGGAAGATCAGTTTGGATTCCGTAGAAATATTGGAACACGTGAGGCAATACTGACCCTACGACTTATCTTAGAAGAAAGATTAAGGAAAGACAAACCTACATTTCTAGCATTTGTAAACTTAGAGAAAGCTTTTGACAATGTTGATTGGATTACTCTCTTTCAAGTTCTGAAGATGGCAGGGATAAAATACAGGGAGCGAAAGTCGAGGGACGTGAAAGGGAAGCAGCAGTTTGGAAGCGAGTGAGACAGGGTTGTAGCCTGTCCCCGATGTTATTCAATCTGTATATTGAGCAAGCAGTAAAGGAAACAGAAGAAAAATTCGGAGTAGGTATTAAAATCCGTGGAGAAGAAATAAAAACTTTGAGGTTCGCCGATGACATTGTAATTCTGTCAGAAACAGCAAAGAACTTTGAAGAGCAGTTGAACGGAATGGACAGTGTCTTGAAAGGAGGACATAAGATGAACATCAACAAAAGCCAAACAAGGATAATCGGATTTAGTCGAATTATGTCGGTGATGCTAAGTGAATTAGATTAGGAAATGAGACACTTAAAGTAGTAAAGGAGTTTTGAGTTTTGCTGTTTGGGGAGCAAAATAACTGATGATGGTTGAAGTAGAGAGGATATAAAATGTAGACTGGCAATTGGAAGGAAAGCGTTTCTGAAGGAGAAAAACTTGTTAACATCGAATATAGATTTAAATGTCAGGAAGTTGTTTCTGAAAGTATTTGTATGGAGTGTAGCCATGTATGGAAGTGAAACGTGGACGATAAATAGTTAAGACAAGAAGAGAATAGAAGCTTTCGAAATGAGGCGCTACAGAAGAATGCTGAAGATTAGATGGGTAGATCACATAACTAATGAGGAGGTATTGAATAGAATTGGGGAGAATAGGAGCTTGTGGTACAACTTGACAAGAAGAAGGGATCGGTTGGTAGGACATGTTCTGAGACATCGAGGGATCACCAATTTAGTATTAGAGGGCAGCGTGGAGGGTAAAAATCGTAGAGGGAGACCAAGAGATGAATACACTAAGCAGATTCAGAAGGATGTAGGCTGCAGTAGGTACTGGGAGATGAAGAATCTTGCACAGGATAGAGTAGCATGGAGACCTGCATCGAACTAGTCTCAGGACTGAAGACCACAACAACAACGACAATTTACAGTGGATCTCGCTTAGGTGGTCTGGTAGCCCGGCAGTTAATCCTGGTGTGGTCAGGTAATGGTCACATTAGGAGAGCAATTGTGACCATTTCGGATCTGAGTCGTCGATGGATTGGGGAAGGTAGCACTTCATAACTTTAGCTGGGCTACAGTACAACAGAGAAGCCAACAGCCCGGACCGACTTTTCTGCCGGGGCCAGCAGCCAACACATAATCTTTCCCCCGTGTTCCGTATCGGCTGTACACACTGAGTCACAGCACTTGAGAGGAACAAACACCCTCTGCTGGGGTTACTATCCTTCTTTGGAACGTAGCGAACAGTCGGTTGTTACGCTTTAAGATAATGAAATTACACTTGAACTGCATGGGCGAGTTTGAAAAGGCAAGGCTATTTCATCAATTAATTGGTACAAGTATGGACCGAGAAGACGAAAGGTACTATAGAGATACTGAGTCGGAAAACGCATAAGCGCTTTGCTAGAGGCAAGAGGGTGGCTTGCGGTGTGTGGATGTCGATAGATTGATAGTAAATGAATGTCAAATTATTTACACTACTGGCCATTAAAATTGCTACACCAAGAAGAAATGCAGATGATAAACGTGTATTCATTGGACAAATATGTTATACTAGAACTGACATGTGATTACGTATTCACGCAGTTTGGGTGCATAGATCCTGAGAAATCAGTACCCGGAACAACCACCTCTGGCTGTAATAACGGCCTTGATACGCCTGGGCATTGAGACAAACAGAGCTTGAATAGCGTGTACAGGTACACCTGCCCATGCAGCTTCAACACGATAACGTAGTTTATCAAGAGTAGTGACTGGCGTATTGTGACGAGCCAGGTAGCCACCATTGACCAGACATTTTCAATTAGTGAGAGATCTGGCCAGGGCAGCAGTCGAACATTTTCTGTATCCAGAAAGGCCCGTTCAGGACTTGCAACATGCGGTCGTCCATTATCCTGCTGAAATGTAGGATTTCGCAGGGATCGAATCAAGGGTAGAGCCACGGGTCGTAACACATCTGAAATGTAACGTCCACTGTTCAAAGTGCCGTCAATGCGAACAAGAGGTGACCGAGACGTGTAACCAATAGCACCCCGTACCATCACGCCGGGTGATACGCCAGTATGGCGATGACGAATACACTCTTCCAATGTGCGTTCACCGCGATGTCGCCAAACACGGATGCGACCATCATGATGGTGTAAACAGAACCTGTATTCATCCGAAAAAATGACGTTTTGCCATTCGTGCACCCAGGTTCGTCGTTGAGTACAACATCGCAGGCGCTCCTGTCTGTGATGCAGCGTCAAGAGTAACCGCAGCCACGGTCTCCGAGCCGATAGTCCATGCAGCTGCAAAACGTCGTCGAACTGTACGTGCAGATGGTTTGTTGTCTTGCAAAAGTCGCCATATGTTGACTCAGGGATCGAGACATGGCTGCACGATCCGTTACAGCCATGCGGATAAGATGTCTGTCATCTCGACTGCTAGTGATACGAGGCCGTTGGGATCCAGCACGGCGTTCCGTATTACCCTCCTGAACCCACCGAGTCCATATTCTGCTAACGGTCATTGGATCTCAACCAACGCAAGCAGCAAAGTCGCGATATGATAAACCGCAATCGCGATAGGCTACAATCCGACCTTTATCAAAGTCGGTAACGTAATGGTACGCGTTTCTCCTCCTTACACGAGGCATCACAACAACGTTTCACCAGGCAACGCCAGTCAACTGTTGTTTGTGCATGAGATATCGGTTGTAAACTTTCCTCATGTCAGCACGTTGTAGGTGTCCCCACCGGCGCCAACCTTGTGTGAATGCTCTGAAAAGCTAATCATTTACGTATCACAGCATCTTCTTCCTGTCGGTTAAATTTCGTGTCTGTAGCACGTCATCTTCGTTGTGTAGCAATTTTAATGGCCAGTAGTGTATTATCTGCAGTTTAGGTCAAATGTCACATCTTTTCCTCTGTGACTTACGAAAATTTTTCGTATAACTACTGTATATGCACAAGAAAGTCAGTATTTTGCCTGAAGAGCAATCAGACGTTTTTCCCTTAGAATATCTTTCTGAACACCTTCGTCCTGAAAATCCAATGCGTGACGGAAAGTCGCATGAGGCTACAGTAACAAGAAATAACTACACGTTAAACGCCATAGGCAAATGCATTGAAAAACGAGGCACATTCCGAAAACGAATGTCAGTGAAAAGCAAAGACTGATTACAGTTGCAAAAACTCATTTTTTTTTACGACAGTGACCCATGTGATCAGTCTATCTAAGCGATTACGGTGGTTCCTAGTTTCGTGTTCTAGTTGAAAACTCATCGTCTTTGTGTCGACCGCAAATAGTTTTAAACTGTGTCGCCATAAACAATTGAAAGAGGAACGAAAATGTGCTCGCAGTACTGTTAGGAGCGAACAACTCAATTCGCGTGCTATGCGCTGGCTGGGCCGGCCCCTGCGATATGCGGCCGTCATTCGCTAATTTGAAGGCATCTGCGCGTTCCGTCACGAAGTCGGGATGCCGCCGTCCGCTGGGTCGCGCGAGAAAAACCCACAGCCGGGCCGGCGGGTTGGCCGTTGCCTTGTTTGGACGCAGTAATAGGCTCGCTGCCAGCTTGGCATTCAACACCTAATCTCGCGACGTCCACTCGGGCAAGGGCGGTTTTCTCGTAACTCTGGGAATACTCGCATTTTGTCGAAAACTGTGATGGGTGCGTCGTGGCTACCGACCTGCTCAGCGCACGTTCCGTAACGGGTAACGCACTCGCTAAATACACTCTTGAGGGCGAGTATTTGTGCAGAACTCCGAGGTTAGCTCGCGATTTACGTCACGTAATGCTTGCAGGTGAGGTTGGTGCATAAGAGGCTTGGCAGCTTATTGTACGCAGGTGATTGATGACAGCCTTATCGAGGAAAACTCAGATTAAACGGATTATACAAAAGAAAAATTGTCCTACAGGAATATCTGTATCTTGCAGGATAACAATGAACCTGCATCTGTCAGCAGGCAACAACTCTGATGCTGATGACGCAGCTGATTGCGAGCAGTGGTACAGAATACTAAGGAAAGTAATGCAGACATCTAAACAAAAGTATGTGACACGAGAATAGAGACGTCAGTGAACAATATAAAAACAGTATGGTATATAATGAAGACAGAACTGTAATGAGATGATACAGCACCCCTGGCAGAACCTACTTATAAAATAAAAAATTCTACGTCTGCGTAGAAAAAAATTACGTACACGTTATTTTACGATTTGGATGGGGTGGTGACGCAGCGTTGGCAGTTGGCAGTTCTGCCAACGCTGCGTCCCCAGCCCATCCAAATCGTAAAATAACGTGTACGTAATTTTTTTCTACGCAGACGTAGAATTTTTTATTTTGTAAGTAGGTTTAATGAATGTAAAACTGGCGCATAAAATTTGATACGAGAACTACATGGATGATTCGCAAAGAAAGTTACGACTTTCGAAGCTTTACGATGTGTCAGAGTTTCATTCGCGCAAGACGTTAAGAAAACGGTTCTCAGAGATCTGCTTTCTATAATCTTGACTGTGAATTTTGATTATTTAAACTCAAAAGAACCAATTTTAGCGAAAGTAACAACATCAGGGCTTGACAATGAACATAAAAAAAAACAGAAAATACGAAATCTATCGTAAATCTGTTCGTATACGAATAAGGAAATGCCTATAATTTTGTTAGTTGTAACTGTAAGAGTGAAATAAAGTTGGATTGGTGATGAGACTTCTGTAATATGACTTCTTATTGAATGTAAACACAGTTTACGTAGAATGAGATTTTCACTCTGCAGCGGAGTGTGCGCTGACATGAAACTTCCTGGCAGATTAAAACTGTGTGCCGGACCGAGACTCGAACTCGGGACCTTTACCTTTCGCGGACAAGTGCTCTACCATCTGAACTATCCAAGCTCGACTCAGGCCCCCTCATCACAGATTTACCCCTGCCAGTATTTCGTCTCCTACCTTCCAAACCTTACAGAAGCTCTCCTGCTCAAATGGTAGAGCACTTGCCCGTGAAAGGCCAAGGCCCCGAGTTCGAGTCTCGGTCCAACACACAGTTTTAATCTTCCGGGAAGTTTCACAATTTACTTAGTTGACAGCTGTCAGACTCAAAATTCCCACCTATAACGTGAGTTGCACCAATGGCAGACGAGCAACTATACCACTTTTGATCGGAGCACACAGTTTAATGGTGCGGGCTGGCACATACCACAACCAAAGCAAGTAATTATGCCTGATAAAATACTGTCCACATATATGAATATGCACCCTCCAAAACAATACGTAAAACACGTGCACCACCAACTACAATAAAGCAATAATACACAGAAAGTAAATACATCTGTATCAACATGGTTACTCTGCAATTCACAGTGAAATGCCTGGTAGAGGGTTCATCGAACCATTCTCATACTTCTTCTCTACCATTCCACTCTCGAATGGCGCGTGGGAAAAAGGAACACCTAAATCTTTCCGTTCGTCCTCTGATTTCTCTTATTTTAATTATGATGACAATTTCTCCCTACGTAGGTGGGTGTCAAGAAAATATCTTCGCATTCGGAAGAGAAAGTTGGTGATTGAAATTTCGTAAATAGATCTCGCCGGAAAGAAAACCGCCGTTGTTTCAGTGACTGCCATCCCAACAAGCGTATCATAGCAGTGACACTCTCACCCCTACTGCGCGATAACATGAAACGAGCTGCCCTTCTTTGCACTTTCTCGATGTCATCCGTCAATCCTACCTGGTAAGAATCCCACACCGCGCAGCAATATTCCAGCAGAGGACGGACAAGTGTAATGTAGGCTGTGTATTTAGTGTGTTTGTCGCATCTTCTAAGTGTTCTGCCAACAAAGCGCAGTCTTTGTTTCGCCTTCCCCACAATATTATTTATGTGGTCCTTCCAATTAAAGTTGCTCGTAATTGTAATACCTAGGTATTTAGTCGAATTGACAGCCCTTAGAGTTGTGCGATTTATCGTAGACCCAAAATTTATCGGATTTCTTTTAGTACCCATGTGGATGACCTCGCACTTTTCTTTGTTTAGTGCCAATAGTAAGAACTGTTGTTAAGGGTGGACTGAACAGTATTACCTTTTAGTTTTAAGGAAAGATAATGTTGTGCAAAACTAGTTACAAAAATGGAAAAAAGAAAAGATATTAAAACTGAAACGGTTTGAAATGCTTTGAGTTTTTATAGGGGGACAGCGCTTCGCGTTGCAACTTATCTGACTGTGTGGTCGTTGTGACATAGACAGCAGCTCGCTGATGCAGGCGGAGTAATGTTGGCAACTCCTTCTGACGTGAAATTGCCATGAATACATCCTCTTGCTTAGTATTCGATTCTCCATGCAATAATATTATCCTCTTTGACATTCCTTCATGGCAACGGCCTTGCCGCAGTGGATACACCGTGCGATTACCGAAATTAAGCACTGTCGGGCGTGGCCGGCACCTGGATGGGTGACCATCCAGGCCGCCACGCGCTGTTGCCATTTTTCAGGATGCACTCAGCCTCGTGATGCCAATTGAGGAGCTACTCGACCGAATGGTGGCGGCTCCGGTCAAAGAAAACCATCATAACGAGCGGGAGAGCGGTGTGCTGTGACCACACGCCCCTCCTATCTGCATCCTCCTCTGAGGATGACACTGCGGTCGGATGGTCCCGATGGGCCACTTGTGGCCTGAAGACGGAGTGCTTTGACATTCCTTTGGTCAGAGACGTAATCGTCGTTGTTTAAGTCCATCTTCGTATGAGTACAAGTACAATATTTTTTAAACATATTTTTCTGTTTTAATGTCCCATACGCAGTTTTAAAATGTATACAATTCACTTTGACCTGCTGATTTCGATATTACAGTCCGTACGCTTTCAGCAATCACGACGGTGATTTCACGCGTCACGAACGGTTTGCAAGTCACCGCGGCGACACTTTAATGTTTCAGTGCATGCGGCAGTGTATTAGTTTACACAGTTCGGTTTGCTGCAAAAAGTTCAGCTCACACCACGACGATCAGAGTCCATTCACACAAGCGTAGTCACTGCTGTTTATAGTAGTCCTCCAAGAAACTCACAGCACTCACACAGTGTAACATTTCGTTCGGTGTCGTCCACTTTGAAACTTAGTTTAAACCGTGACCGAAAAATAAGGACGCGGACATTATTTTTTATTGTGATTCCATAAAAACGCCATGACACTACGTACCTTCTGACTTCACTAGCCGAACTGCAAGTCTCGTCATCGCTCTCGCATCTCAGTTCCGACAACAGTGCTGCATGCTACATTTAGTATTGCTCATAAGCATTACAAAGAAAATGAAACATACATTGAAACTTTTGCATATTCTGTTAAAAGGAAATCCATGGAGCAGTATAAATAAAGCAAAACATTGCATCTTCCATAACACAGATCGAAACAAAGAAAGTATTCTAGACCTTCAAAGATATGTGTACAGAGTAAAAGGAAACACAAGAAAAGAAAGAAGAAAAAGAAAAAAATCATGAATTATAATTAGCAATGTCTTCACAAAGAGTAAAAATAAAATATCAAATATGTAACTAAGGAGTACTTCCAGAGGTCTCAGCGAATCAAGGCGCTTGAGCAAAGACAACGATGACAAGTCTTGAAGCGTATGTTTGTTTACGTTTACGTGAGGGTTCACTTCAGATGAACAGAGTATTCCTGTCCGTACACACAACGACTGATAACTCCAGTAATATTATTAATCAGCCACAAAAGGATTATTCTTGAAATCTTTCTCATTTACGCATCAGATCGCATCAACTGAAAGTTGGGAGTGGCCAAAGCCAGGTGCTCCAGTGTTGGACAAGAGCGCAGTATACAGGCGGCAGCTACATGAACCAAGCGCCATGTTGGCACATAAATCATGTCACCGATACGCGTCTTTTCTAGAGTAGTCTTTCCTTGTGAGCCGGTTGGACGAAATGACACTGCAAAAAAGACGCTGTGACAGTGTTCGCGGGCTGAGGGAAAAGGTTCTTCTTATGGACAGAAGATAGGAATAAGAGCTTCACATACCTCCTATGGTAAGACCTCAAACCGACATTCTTTCTTATAATATTTTTTTGGTCAATTTTTGCGCATCTGTGCCTGTGCCCTTGTTGGAGGCCAATCTACATCTACATCTACATACATACTCCGCAATCCACTATACGGTGCGTGGCGGAGGGTACCTCGTACCACAACTAGCATCTTCTCTCCCACTCCCAAACAGAACGAGGGAAAAATGACTGCCTATATGCCTCTGTACGAGCCCTAACCTCTCTTATCTTTGTGGTCTTTCCGGGAAATGTAAGTTGGAGGCAGTAAAATTGTACTGCAGTCCGCCTCTAATGCTGGTTCTCTAAATTTCCTCAGTAGCGATTCACTAAAAGAACGCCTCCTTTCCTCTAGAGACTCCCACCCGAGTTCCTGAAGCATTTCCGTAACACTAGCGTGATGATCAAACCTACCAGTAACAAATCTAGCAGCCCGCCTCTGAATTGCTTCTATGTCCTCCCTCAATCCGAGCTGATAGGGATCTCAAACGCTCTAGCAGTACTCAAGAATAGGTCGTATTAGTGTTTTATAAGCGGTCTCCTTTACAGATGAACCACATCTTCCCAAAATTCTACCAATGAACCGAAGACGACTATCCGCCTTCCCCACAACTGCCATTACATGCTTGTCCCACTTCATATCGCTCTGCAATGTTACGCCCAAATATTTAATCGACGTGACAGTGTCAAGCGGTACACTACTAATGGAGTATTCAAACATTACGGGATTCTTTTTCCTATTCATCTACATTAATTTACATTTATCTATATTTAGTGTTAGCTGCCATTCTATACACCAGTCACAGACCCTGTCCAATTCATCTTGTATCCTCCTACAGTCAAAAATGGTTCAAATGGCTCTGAGCACTATGGGACTTAACTACTGTGGTCATCAGTCCCCTAGAACTTAGAACTACTTAAACCTAACTAACCTAAGGACATCACACACATCCATGCCCGAGGCAGGATTCGAACCTGCGACCGTAGCAGTCGCGCGGTTCCGGACTGCGCGCCTAGAACCGCTAGACCACCGCGGCCGGCCCTCCTACAGTCACTCAACGACGACACCTTCCCGTACACCACAGCATCATCAGCAAACAGCCGCACATTGCTATCCACCTTATCCAAAAGATCATTTATGTAGATAGAAAACAACAGCGGACCTACCACACTTCCCTGGGGCACTCCAGATGATACCCTCACCTCCGATGAGCACTCACCATAGAGTACAACGTACTGGGTTCTATTACTTAAGAAGTCTTCCAGCCTCTCACATATTTGGGAACCAATCCCATATGCTCGTACCTTAGTTAGGAGTTTGCAGTGGGGCACCGTGTCAAACGCTTTCCGGATGTCAAGGAATATGGCATCCGTCTGATACCCTTCATCCATGGTTCGCAAGATATCATGTGAAAAAAGGGCGAGTTGCGTTTCGCAGGAGCGATGCTTTCTAAAGCCGTGCTGATGCATGGACAGCAACTTCTCTGTCTCAAGGAAATTCATTATATTCGAACTGAGAATATGTTCGAGAATCCTGCAACAAACCGATGTTAAGGATATTGATCTGTAATTTTGAGGATCCGTCCTTCTACCCTTCTTATATCTAGACTTTGATACGGTTCTGACTGACAGAGGAGGAGCAGATAGCTCTAAGAGTAACTGATGTTTACAGGTATGTGTGTCGCGACGAACAATAAGTAAGTGTACAACTAATACTGGTAGAAGGAACCGTTAAGTATCTGAGAATATCTGAGTCCCGAATTTTGAAACACCTTCACTGACACTGATATGAAACTTTCCAAAATGAAGTAGTACCCGAAAGCACAACATTCGAATGGTGGTCACCAAGCCTATGGATGGTTTCATACACCTCTCCACAGTGTCGCTTGCCATGGTCCAACATCATTGACGATCTACCGTAGCTACTCATATCTACACCTACCACTGCAATTCTTTTGTTACAACATCCACTCAAGTAAGATTTTGAACAACGACTAATTTTGTAGTATGTGACCAACCATCCTGTTCGAATCCTGCCTCGGGCATGGATGTGTGTGATGTCCTTAGGTTAGTTAGGTTTAAGTAGTTCTAAGTTCTAGGGAACCGATGACCTCAGTAGTTAAGTCCCATAGTGCTCAGAGCCATTTGAACCATCCTGTTTCTTCATTTTCTAAGTTTTTAGTAGACAATTTTTCTCTTTGTTCCTTACTCTATCAACCTATTTGATTTTCAATAGCCGCCTGTAACACCACATTTCTAGAGGTTTCATGTCTGTCTCCCTTATTCATCACATTTTCATAAATACAGCGATATATTCCAATCACAGCTTTTCATGAATATTTTTCTGGTCTGAAGATTTATATTTACGTATATTCGTAACCATTTCTTTTTGTGGAAAACCTTTTTTGCTCTGTGCAATCCTTGCTATGAGACAAACTATTACGACTACTGCCCACCGGGAGACTGAATGGCGTCTAACGGTGTCGTGGGACGTTGCGTGGCAAGGAAAGTGTATAAGAGGAGCAG
Source organism: Schistocerca piceifrons (assembly GCF_021461385.2). Classification (NCBI taxonomy): domain Eukaryota; kingdom Metazoa; phylum Arthropoda; class Insecta; order Orthoptera; family Acrididae; genus Schistocerca; species Schistocerca piceifrons. The sequence continues at coordinate 910,416,221 of NC_060140.1, read as the reverse complement.
AGACGAATGTGGTCATTCTACCAGCGATATGGACAGCAGACCGCGAAATGCACTGACATTAGTGACTTTGACAAGCGGCAGAGTGCTATGACCTGGTACTTTGCAACGAGCCTCTCGGAAAAAGCGTAGTTGGTAAGCTGTTCACGTGCTACTGTTGTAAAAGTCAATAGAAAGTGGTTGAAGGACGGCGAAACCAGGAGTGGACGACGAGGACTGGACGTCAATGCTTCATCAATGAACATGGAAGTGGGAGGCTTGCTCGCTCGATAAAGAACGATACGCGTCGATCTATGGCAGATATGACGATAGAGTACAAGGTTGATGTAGACACAAGTGTTTCAAAGCAAACCGTTCAGCGCACATTGTTGAACACGGACCACTACAGCTTGCGACCCCTATGTGTTTTCACTTTGACGCAACGGCATAGGCAATTACGATTGCAGAGGGCAAAGATCGTAGAGACTGGTCTGTGAATTAATGTGTGTTTGTCACCTGGTAGGATGAATTACGTTTCTTGTTATACCAGGTCGAAGGTCGTGCCCAGATACGCCGACATTCCAGTGAACGACTGCTCGAAACACGTACCGTGTTATGGGCTCAGGATGGTAGGGGCAGTATTACGCTATGGAGAAGTATGATAGTGAACTCACATTCATTTATTGGAAACCAAATTCGCCTCATGTGTGGGACGCTATGGAGCATTAGCCCATCGCACACAAACCACCAGTCCGTAATTTAAGGGAATTTCTTGATCTGGGTGCAGATATCTGGTATCACATACATTCTGAAAACTGCCAAATGTTTGTCGAATCAACCCTAAGCAGAATCGCTACCATATTTCGTTCCAAAAGCATTCAAAATATTCTGGCTCATCAGTGATCAGTGTATTTCTTGCATCTCCCTGCTTTATCCATTTCACTTCCAAGACACCAAAAATCGTCAATCTCTTCAAGAGTCTATTTTCCAACTTTATCATTTCTTTATCACCATGTTCTCCTGCTGTACACACTATTCTTTAGTTTGCTTATTGTCCATGTGCATTTTGCTGCCATCTGCTAGAACACATTCCGTTTCGCTGAGCACCCATTTCCTGTTTACTTTCGGCGACTACTGCTGTGTCATCAGGAAAGAGAATCGTGCAAGTTTTCCACGATAACCAGTTCATTCATCGAGACAGTCCTTTAGCTCCCTCATTGTCACTTCTAAGTGCAATTTAAGTACCGGTGGTGACTAAGAGCGACTCTACCTCACACCTTTTCTCAATTTTGGCGTATTATACATATTTCCGTCAGTGGATTCACACAGATCAGTCTTCTACCCCTGCAATCGTTATTAAATCTACAAGTGCGTTGTATGTTACGTTATTCGTCCTAAATCTGCTCATTACATCGGTGCAAAAACTGCTCCTCGAATGCCCCTGCTTCACCTAAAACCAAACAATGTGGGTAGGAATGCAATGGCAGATTTGAGCCAAATCTGACAAAACGAACAACTGAGAGGATTATTGCCTGAGAGGACACCGCGGGACAGAAAGATATTGAGCATCTTTGGTCGGAATTTAAAGGTATTGTCCACCATGTGCTAGATAATCACGTGCCTAGCAGAAGTATAGTGAAGGGAAAGCATCCACCTAGGTACAACAAACATATTAGGAAGTTGCTGAGAAAGCAGAGAATTTTGCACAGTCGTTTCAAACGTAGTCACTGTCCAGCTGACAAACAGAAATTATGCGAAATGAAAGCAACTGTCAGAAGGACAATGAGAGATCCTTTTAACGAATTTGAAAGCAATATTTTATCTGCAGATTCTAAAAATAACCCCCAAAAATTTTGGTCGTACATAAAATCTATGAACGCTACAAATAATTCAATACATTCTCTTGCTGACAGTACGGGTAATGTAACTGATGATGATAAACATAAGGCCGAAATTCTAAACCTAGGTTTCAAAAACTCGTTTACGATAGAGGACTGCAGCACCATTCCCCCTTTCAATTATCGAACAAACGAAAGGATGGCTGACATAGTGTTTAGTGTATCTGGGATTGTAAAACAGTTAAGATCCTTAGACGCCAGAAAAGCATCTGGCTCAGACGGTATCCCCGTAAGATTTTATGTTGACTATGCTACAGATATAGCACCATTCTTATCCGTCATCTATCAGAGATCATTGGAACGGCGGAAAGTTCCAGGGGACTCTAAGAAGGCCCAGATCATAGCAATCTATAAAAAGGGTAGGAAATCGGATGTACATAATTACCGGCCAATTTCACTGACATCGATTTGTTGTAGAATGATGGAACATATGACCCTTATAGACTCTGAGAAGCTCATCTGCAGAAACCAGCACGGTTTTAGGAAACAGTGGCATACGATACACAGCTGGCCCTTAGATACCGGCTCCCAGACTGACGCCATATTTCTCGACTTTCGAAAGGTGTTCCACTCAGTTCTGCACTGTCGCTTGTTACAGAAGTGCGCGCTTACGGTCTATCCGATGACATATGCCGTTGGATAGAAAGTTTTCTAACAGACAGGGAGCAGTATGTCGTCCTGAAAGGGGTGACTTCAACAGAAACAAGCGTAACTTCAGCTGTGCCCCAGGGCAGCGTAATAGGTCCTCTGCTTTTTACGATTTACATAGACGACCTGGTTGATGGTGTTGACAGCGGCCTGAGACTGTTTGCCGATGATGCTGTAGTCTACAGGAAAGTAGTATCACACGAAAGTTGTGAACAAATCAATGAGGATTTGCAAGAAATAAATGTATGGTGTAATGACTGGCAGTTATCTCTCAATATTAGTAAGTGTAACCTACTGCGTATAACAAGGTGAAAATCCCCATTAATGTACGAGTACAAAATAAACACCCAGTCTTTGGAAGCGGTAACATCAGTCGAGTATCTGGGTGTGACTATTCGAAATGATCTCAAATGGAATGATCAGATTACACAAGTAACGGGTAAGGCGATCTCTAGATTGCGGTTTACTGGTAAAATCCTGAAGCGATGCAGTCCTTCAACAACTGAAATAGCTTACAATACGTTAGTTCGTCCAGTCTTAGAGTATTGTTCGTCTGTATGGGACCGTTACCAGTTGGGTCTGATTCAAGAGATTGAGAAGGTCCAAAGAAGAGCGGCAAGATTCGTGACTGGTACGTTTAGCCATTGCGAGAGCGTTACAAATCTCATAGAAAGTTTGAAGTGGGACACACTTGCAGATAGACGGCGCGCTAATCGGAAGGGGCTGCTCACTATCACGCAATCTACATCTACATCTACATGGTTACTCTGCAAATCACATTTAGTGCTTGGCAGAGGGTTCATCGAACCACAATCATACTATCTCTCTACCATTCCACTCCCGAACTGCGCGCGGGAAAAACGAACATCTAAACCTTTCTGTTCGAGCTCTGATTTCTCTTATTTTATTTTGATGATCATTCCATATCTATGTAGGTTGGACTCAACAAAATATTTTCGCATTCGGAAGAGAAAGTTGGTGACTGAAATTTCGTAAATAGATCTCGCCGCGACGGAAAACGTCTTTGCTTTAATGACTTCCATCCCAACTCGCGTATCATATCTGCCACACAAGTGATAATACAAAACGAGCTGCCCTTTTTTGCCATTCAAAAATAAGGGAAATTGGAGATCGTACTCAGGCGTTCGGACAGTCATTTCTCCCTCGTGCGATCCGCGATTGGCGCCGATTGTGCTCTCCGCCACACACCACTTGGTGGCTAGCGGAGTATATATGTAGATGTAGATGTAGACCCACCTTGGTTTCCCTCCCCCTCACCACCACCACCCCAGTTCCGTAACTCTCCTAAAGTAAATCCCTTACTTGGAAATAGGTAGATCTAAGAGATTCTCAGTCAACACATATAGACTTTCGTCTACCAGTTACATTTTTCAACTCTTTCTTAACCCACTCCTCCTTCTTGGAAATAACCCAGACAGGTTCAAAGCCATCACACACAAACACACACACACACACACACACACACACACCGATTACCTAGAACATTATAACCACCTACCTAACAGCCAGTATGTCCTTCTTTGGTATGGATAACAACTGCGGCGTGTCGTGCCATGGACCAATGAGGACTTGGTAGGTCGCTGAAGGAAGTTGGCATTACATCTATACACACAAGTCATCTAATTCCCGTAAATTCAGGGGAGTGGGGTGATGACCTCTGAAGCCATGCTCACTCACATCCCAAGTGTGTTCGATTGGGTTCAGATTTGGCGAGTTTGGGGGCTAGTACATCAACTGGAACCGCCACTGTGTTCCTCGAACCACTCCATCACACTCCTGGCCTTGTGACATGTCGCATTATCTTGATGAAAAATGCCACAGTTGTCAGGAAACATGGTCGTCACGAAGGGGTGTACGTGGTGTGCAACCAGTGTGCGATACTCCTTGGCCGTCACGGTGCCTTACACAAGCTCCACTGGACCAATGGATACCCACGTGAATGTTCCCCGGAGCATAACGGAGCTATTGACAACTTGTCTCTATCCTCCAGTATAGGTGTCAAGGAGCTGACGACAGATTCGCACCCTCTCATTGCCATGATGAAGAAGGTATCGGGATTCATCACACCATGCAACGCTCTGCCACCACGCCGCCATCCAGTGCCTATGGTCATGTGCCCACTTGTGTCGTAGTTGCTGATGCCATGGTGTTGACATTGGCACACTCACGGGTCGTCGGCTGTGGAGGCCCATCGTTAGGAGAGTTAGGTGCACTGTGCGTTCAGACGCAGTCTTCCCAGCATTAAAGTCTGATGTAAGCTGCGCCACACTTCGCTGCCTGTCCTGTTTTACCAGTGTGACAAGCCCACGACGACCGACATCTGTAATGGGGATTGGGACCCAACACCACACTGTCTGTACGTGGTTTCACCTTTGTTTCGGCACATGTTGAAAGCATTCACCACTTGTGGCGTCTGCGTCTCCTTAGAGTTCACGCGACTCGACGGTGATGGTTGTCCCAGTCGGTATGACGTGGAACGGCGTGCGTCGCTCACGACAACGCCACCCTGTAACAAGCTGTAAAACACAAAACTCCTCGCGTGGTTTTCTTTCGTTGTGAGTCGGCGACAGACTTTTTAGCTTGCGCGAACAGTCCAACTGTAGTTCTTCTTTTTATTATGCCCAGTTAGATAATGGTCGTTGATTATTAATAATATAAAGTCTTGAATCTTCAATCCATCACCCAAGTCGTGGCCACATTATGGAATTGCGAGGATGTTTAGTTGATAAATTGTTATTCCGTCGTCAAGACGTCGCTACGTCACGTGTTCAATAACTACAGAACGTAATTCCAGAGATAACATATACTTAAGGAATGTTCAGAATGCGTCGTAAACTTAGGACAAATCAATGACTGTTCACTGTTAAATAATCATGAATTAACTTTCCACTTTATAATATTCTAATAGTCCATTAATTTTCACTAACACACCTGATAACGTCTATTCAATTATGTAGGCGACACGAGTAATTATAGTTTGAATCCAATTTTGTTGTTCCTTGTAATTAATTGTCCCTACACTGAGCACACACACACCGATTACTCACTGTCCGCAGCTCGTGGTCGTGCGGTAGCGTTCTCGCTTCCCGCGCCCGGGTTCCCGGGTTCGATTCCCGGCGGGGTCAGGGATTTTCTCTGCCTCGTGATGACTGGGTGTTGTGTGATGTCCTTAGGTTAGTTAGGTTTAAGTCGTTCTAAGTTCTAGGGGACTCATGACCATAGATGTTAAGTCCCATAGTGCTCAGAGCCATTTGAACCATTACTCACTCAGGAAATTGCTTCCGCATGCATCAGTAATCCTGTGATTGACAACTTCTGACAACTCGGCGCAACTGTACGAGCTTCGTGTTGGCGTTTGTATGTTACCCACTCGAGACTAATAATTGTTTTTCTGTCGACGATCTTTCTTTTTCAATGTCCTTGAATGTTAGTGCTTATTCACTATCACGAAGGCTAGGTCCCATCAGAAACGTCACACTATTTAACTTTGACGCGAATCTCCGTATCCCGTTATCTTGCTAACGGTAAAAATGACTTAGCTTTAGTATGACTTCCGAAAAATGCTTCAGTCTATATCGCAAAACTTTCAAACTTCCGATTAGCGTAAAACAATCTAGTAGCGCTTACATGCATGCTACGATTACAATAGTACTAGAGAGCGACTAGACAGGACATGAAGCTAACATTTCCATTTCCGAGCTACACTGTAGTCACATCGGACTTCGTGTTCGATGCGGCTGCAACTCTCTTCTATGGTAAATGTTATCTTTGGCTTATTTCAATAGTGGTACAAGCCGGCCGTGTGGTTCTAGGCGCTTCAGTCTGGAACCGCGCGACCGCTACGGCCGCAGGTTCGAATCCTGCCTCGGGCATGGATGTGTGTGATGTCCTTAGGTTAGTTAGGTTTAAGTAGTTCTAAGTTCTAGGGGACTGATGACCTCAGATGCTAAGTCCCATGGTGCTCAGAGCCATTTGAACCATTTTGAACACTGCACTCCTCAGACACCTGGAAGGTTGTGAAATTTCTGAAACGTTTATGCCAGGCCTACAGGCCATTACAATCTGCCCTCAGTCACCCGCCTTTTACATTCTGCACACGGACAGCATGCTCACTGGTACTAAATCCACCATGTGTGTGTCTGTCTAGCAGTCATTCGTCGCCAGGTGATGCTACTATCGCCTGGACAGGTTTATATCCATAGTAGATTGGATGGCTGATCAGTGTATTTAACCTTCGCAGTCACAGCCCAATACTTTACCGCCATTAAAAACGAAAAAGGCAACCAGTATGTACCCCAGAGCCAGTCATCTTTTTCTCTGTAGCCCATTTGGCGCCCAAACATGACAGTTGTTCGATCCTTGTATCTAATCATTTCAAGGCTTAATGGACCCTCAAATCAAATGTCACAGTGATATTATCAGGTGTTAATTATCTGTATTATTTGTCAAAAGCCCGGTTAAAACTGATGTACCTCCTGCCAGAGGCTGGTAATCATTGCACAGCGTGTTTGGTGATCACTGCCTGCGTCTCCAGTACTGGAATCTGCACCACACGACACTCAGCACTTATGTACACCCTTTGCAATACTTCTTTTAGCTAACAGTACTCAAGAATTTTACTTTTTTCCCTTTATTTCCTTTCCTGTAAAACTGTTAAGATATTCCATAATCCTCTTGGGTGTACGTTGCTAATTCTTCCCAATGTTCTAGCGGAACTGGCATACTGCAATTCACGTGTGGATAGTCGCCATCTTTCTATATCTAACTGCTGCACTCAACAAAGCTCGTGAAACATTTCAGTTCTCAGACACTTTTCTCCTCTATTTATAATAACTAATACCCTGTGATTTGCACGTAATTCCAGCTGTGAATATAGGTTTTAACGACGATCTCTGAGTGGATAAAGGCTAGGCTGAGAGTACGAAGTATATATCTTTGTGTTCAGCCGGCCGTTGTAGCCGAGCGGTTCTAGGCGCTTCAGTCCGGAACCACGCGGCTGCTACGGTTCGAATCCTGCCTCGGACATGGATGTGTGTCATGTCCTTAGTTTAGTTAGGTTTAAGTATTTCTACGTCTAGGGACCGATGACTTCAGATGTTAAGTCCCATAGTGCTTAGAGACCTTTTTTTTTGTGTGTTCGTGTTCCACAAGTTACATTACAGAGTGTGTTGTGGCGATGTGTCCAGTATTATTTAACATTTAACAGGTCATACATTTTCAAATTTTCCGAACTGCACCTAAGTTAAATAATTCTGAAGTGTATTGGCAGCAGTTGTTCATTTATCATATCTGACTACCGCATACATAGAGAGCGGCCTCGATCTCCATTGCGCTGTATTCAACTATAAGTTGGACACTATTACTCTACGTTCTTTTGGTAGAGTGTTATGGATCTTCCTATTCACTGGTGTTCAAGTATTCATACTGTGCCTGCCATACATTAGGTTGCTCAGTTTACGTAAATGTGGACTGCTCTTTTAATTCATTTTTTCATCATACAAATCAGATTAGTTGTGTCATGAGTTTTATTAAAACAAAGCATGGTTTCACTGAATCAGGGCTAATGGTTCTAGTTGCGGTAGTAGTTAAATTCCTAAACCAAAGTAGCCATCTTATAATGTCATAAATAAAACGAAAGGATTGGGACAAGGAAAGTGGACATATTACATACTTAACAATCCATATAAGCATCAAATCACTAAAAAATACAACATAGCGATTTTAAGTTGAGCTCGAAATTTGCACAGTAACTTTAGTCACCGAATACTGGCATATAAACACACAGAAATCTCTGACCTGTAGTATTATCGTTGAATGAAAAGCCAACTTTTTCTTTAGGGCTAATTCAAAACTGCAGCGATCATGCAGTTAGAACAGAGAAGAACATTGTAAAAGTTTTTTAGTAAAACAGTCTTGATTGTAAAAGATGCTTGTTTTTGTTGGCGACTAGTTTCGGTGTATAATTTTGACCATCTTCAGGCCACAGGCAGCATGGTGGCGACTCGTGGCGGTGGACGGTGAAAGATCGGTAAGATCACGGACGTCATTATAGATTATATAGCAAACAAACAGTTTCTAGCAGTAAATACTGATTCTCCGCTGCAGCGGGGTGAACACACACAGATACTTGCAAACAGAATGTCATCAGAATGTTGTTCCATTAGATTCATCTTATCAGCGTTTGACAAGCAGTCTCTTCTAGATACTTATTATTCATAAGTACACTGTATTATTAGGTATGGATATGAAGATGGTATCTGTTCTTTCGGACATGTCAGAAAGAACAGATACCATATTCATATAGTTAAGGCTAGCCGACCATTGACCATCTATTGTGAGGATGCACACGCATTGCACGAACTCTTACGGGACTCGGTAAGATTGTCTGCCGCTAGTAATGAGTGTAATGGGCAGGAGCACTACGATTGTAGTGTACGGACATTAAGCTGAGAATGTGGGTCTCACGGGGAGCCAGCAAGAGACAAATCCCTGCAACCGCACTATCCTCCGTGCCCTCGGCGGCTTAGATGGGTCATAGGGCGGTTTGCCCTCTGTATTAAAAAAAACTGAGTAAAGCAATCAACGATCAACATGAACGGATCTCTTGTGACGTCCGCCACACCAAACGTAACGAACTACATCGAAAAAAAAAGATAAGTAAGCAGGAGATTCTGGGTTCGAGTACCGGCAGGGGCACACATTTTCAACTGTCTTTGTTGATGTATATCATCGCCCGTTGCATGGGGGCTTAATTATTTAAAATGAGAATATTTTTAGTAGCTCTAAGTCCGATTACGCTGTTTCGTAAACGGTTGGCCCTGACTAGTATTTGTACGCAATCTGACTGCATAGAATAACAACAAACAATGAAAGAAAATTTTCGTTAACACAGTTAATTAATTAAGTCCCCAGCAACTATAAAACCTACTAAACCAAAGCACACGTGTAATTGTTCTGTGTGTGGGAGTGTGACTCAACGTACACATCTGGCACGGTTCTTCTTCAACAAGACAAGAAATTTTAAATACCATTTATACTGAAGTAACTAAAAAATAGAAATACTATAATTGCGTAAGGAAAGCAGAATTACACTCTAATAAAAGAACACAAGCCAGATGCTTTGTTGACTGGCTTTGCAGTGACCTTTCAATAACCTAATATATAAAATACAGTAGGCAATACAAATTCTTTCATACATGTGGCTTTACATAATGGTTTACACAATACACAAAAAATCAGTTTATACAAATGTACACATAAAATGCAATTACTTCCTCTCTCCAAAAAAAAGTATATACTGCTTAGTGATTTAACAAAGTGTATGCAGACAATCTTCCTTCTACTTGAGTGTTCTAGTCTGTTATCTTCATCCTCCTTGTTCCATATAGACCAACAAAAAAAAATATATATATATATATATATATATATATATGCACCTCACTTACTTTACCTCTTATCCACCAAAACTCCAATAATCATCAGCATCACATAATCTCAATACTTCAATAATACCTCTTACGTCGATACATATAAATCTTATCATCAATATCATTTACCTTACCTCTTGTCCACAAAAACTCCAATAATCATCAACTTCATATAATCTCAATAATACCTCTTCAATACGTCGATACATATAAACCTTATTACCAATATCATTTCACTTCCATAACAACTCTTTCCTCTAGTCAGTCTCCTCGAACAACTACAGATAAAATCCTAGTGCAAACTTCAGTTCATCATCCCATACAATCAGAAGACACATTGTCAACACACAACCTCTGTGTAATCCATCTGAGCCAAATCTTCTGTCCATCATTAAATAAAAGAAATGCATACATGACCTCTAACAGACTTAGTTCGAATAACTCTCAGTAATTAATTACGATTACGGAGTGTGAATGATCATAATATTTCACAGTGTGTACACCACTTCAAGAATCATGGCAAACAGAAGCAAACATGTGGAGTATTTCTTGTGTCAAGTGTCACTTCCTATTTCAATTGCTCACGAAGAATGCAGTGTAATAATTGTTAATGGTCTTAACCTAGTAATGGTATGTCATGTCGTTAGCTTCCTTCCTATTAGCATACATTTATACAGCTTTCATAAAACCTCCAGCTCATGTGACTTCTATGAAGTTTCTTGTACTAATGTCGTTTATGTCGAATTATAGCAGTTCATTTTCTTATCTTAAAAATGTCAAAAAGTGGATGCAGCACAAATCCTACAAAGAGGCTCTGCCAAGCGAACAATCTATAATTAATACCGTAGTGTGACCTAAACTCTATGTTCGTACACAGTTTATCAGCATTTCTATACACCAAATTAAAGAGTAGTTATGACAACAAACAGAAATGCAATCCATACGCATAGCAGCAAACAGGTCATTAGCATCATATCAGCATAAGCAAATAAATGTTCATATGTAATCTTAATAAGTAAACATGAAGGCGTAAGCAGATAAATCACAAAGTATAACTTACATACATAATCACAGTCAGCACAATTAATCAGGTGACAATTATAATTTAAATAAATAAGCACAGCAGGCACATAATAGAAAAATATGACATCAGTGAAAAAGCATAGCAGCCAAGCGATGCATAATATACACAAGTTACAACCCAGTTCATTAATAATCATTGTCAAAAGCAGTTAACGTACGCAAGCACGTCGCTTCACAAGTAAATTCATAGAACATGAAATTAGCACAAAGTATGAATCACGTAATCGCGAGCAGCAAATTACGTCTAAAGTACGTACCTAAGTGGAAATATGTTACCTGAAAAATGAACTCAATTAATAATTACCTTTTTAGTTTATTACTTTCTTCTTCGAAATGACATTTTTCCTGAAATTTTCTCGATAGCAAGTCGTCTTAACGTCGGACACGCACAGAATTTACCTGAAGTTCTTAAATATTTTATAGAACCGTATCCTGAAAAATACTGAATGTTAATAACATAATTCATCAAGTCACTATAGCTTTATATTGAATTTAGTCGGAGAAATTAGACTGTGTATTTGTTTACGGCTGTCAGTGCATTCGCACTGAGCGCTCGATCAGCTGTAGGCGCGTGACGTAGGAAGCAATTGTTTGCGGTCAACGACTGCCTTGTCCGGCGCGCAGACTTGACTGTTGCTTTGAGTATATGCCGCCGCGAAAACACAGGGCGGTATCCTTGTACTCTCCGCATGTTTACATGTAGCTGTGAGTTTCTTTAAAGTATGTCATTCCACAAAAATTTTACGTTAGATATATGATGTATTCCTTTAGAGCGTCGAGATTTAAGAGTTTCTACTTCGACAGTGTTATCATGAATAATTTTTCGAATTCTATATGGACCGTTATAAAGCAGAAAAAATTTGCGACACAAGCCTCTTCCTTTGTGAGACAAACGATGAGACTTAATTAACACCTTCTGACCAACTGACAAGATTTTTAAACGACCAGGACGCTTAGCTGATTTCTCTCTTCTAGCAGCCGCAGATGCAATATTTTGTAGATCCAGGTTGACAACTTCAGAATGCCGCAGTTTCCGTGAAGGCGGAAAAGGAACGATTTCAGATACGCGATTTGTCGGTGCTTTGTTTTATAATATCAGTATAGGCGGTAAAGAAGTTGAATCATTAGGAAGTTCATTCAGAATGTTTTGAAAAATATGAAGATACTGATCCCACGTTCTGTGATTCTGATGACAATAAAGACGACACAATTTATTGATTTCCTTCATCCATCTCTCTGAAGCGTTAGATTGAGGGTGAAAAAGTGAAATGAAAATTGGTTTAATTTTACGACGCCGTAGAGTACGAAGCCAAATTTTAGAGCGAAACTGTGATCCATTATCTGATATAACCTTATCAACATGATCCATTTCTTTAAGAAAATGTTTGATGAAAGCATTAGATACTGAACGAGCTGTTGCTTTGCGTAAAGGTGTAAAACACACATATTTTGATGTCAACTCCACTGCTACGAAAATGTACGCAAAACCATTAGTAGAACGAACCACTGGACCGAACAAATCGACTGCAGCCATGTACTTTAATTTCGCTGGAATGATAGGAAACAACGGTGCTCTGTGAGAAATTGTTGGCGGCTTAGCCTTTTGACATAATTTGCATTTGGCCAGAACAGATCGAATACGTTTTTCCATATTACTGAAGTAGCAATTTTCCCGTAATTTATGAAAGCATTTTCTGGGACCAAAGTGTGCATAACCGAAATGCGTATACCAAATCAGCTTATTAACCCACTCATCAGGAATACAAACTAACCAAACAGAGTTGTCGACCGATTTTCGTTTAAAAAGACTGTCATTGCGAACTAAATAATGCTGTCTAATCGCTACGCTTTCCTTTCTCCTCCACTTCTCCTTAATGTCCTTCCAGATTGGATCCTTATTTTGCTCCTTAGCGATGTCCTGGAGCGAAGACGAAATAAAGTTCTCAAACGCAACACCTTGAATATACATCAAACAATAATTGTTTTCTATGCAGTCCTCTTCAGCTCTTTGTTTCAAACCCACAGGTGCACGTGATAAAGCATCAGCAACAATATTTGAAGAACCCTGTATGTAAACAATACTAAAGTCAAATTCCTGTAGATACAACGCCCATCGTGACATTCTGCCATGAGTTAATTTTGTTGACATAAGAAACTCCAGAGCTCGATGATCGGTGTAAACCTTAGTATGTCTGCCAAACAAAAATGTGCGAAATTTTGTGAAAGCCCAAACAACAGCCAAAGCTTCAAGTTCCGTAATCGGATAATTCTTTTCTGATTTAGAAAGAACACGACTTCCAAATGCAATAGTCTTCTGTACTACAACGCCGTTTTCTTCTATCTCTTGAAATAAATGTGCACCTAGGCCTTTGTATGATGAGTCCGTCGCCAAACAAAAATCTTTAGATAAATCCGGATGTGAAAGAAGTGGAGCAGCAACTAAAGCATCACGGAGTTGTTCAAATTCTGACTGAGCTTCCTCATCCCAACACCAATTAGATTTTTTTCCAGATAGTTCACATAAACGAGGTGTGGCCAAATCGTCCAATTTAACAAAGCGTCTAAGAAAATTACAGACACCAAGGAAACTACGAACATCACGTTTTGTGGTAGGAACAGCATAATTACGAATAGCGTCAAGTTTTTCTGGATCAGGAAGATTACCTTCTGTAGAAATAATGTGACCGAGAAATTTCACCTGAGAACGACCAAATTCAGATTTTTCTAAGTTCACTGTAATGCCAACTCTTGCAAAAATACGTAATAATGAATCCAAAATTTTGTTGTGCTCACTCCAAGAACGTTTAGCAATAAGAATATCGTCAACATATGAAGTAATGTTGTCACGAAGATAAACAGGTAAATTTTCATTTAAGCTACGAATGAATGCTGCTGAAGATACAGTAAGTCCAAACGGTAATTTCCGAAACTGGTAACAGTTACCAAAGGCTAAAAAGGCAGTATATTTTCTACAATCAGGGTGGAGTTCTATTTGCCAAAAACTTGCGCGCATATCAATCGTGGATAAAACTTTAATTCCATGAAAATGTTGAAGAAGTTCATCTAAATTTTGTGGACGGTCAGTTTCAGGAATGATGATATTATTTATCTGTCTGGAATCCAGAACCAAACGAATTGACCCATCCTTTTTTAGAACAACGTGTAATGGGCTGGTATAAGGACTGACTGCAGGCTCAATAATGCCCTGATCTAACATGTATTGAAGTTCATTCTTAACCTTGTCTCTGTAAGCCAAATTAATAGCGTACGTTTTCCCCCGAAATGGTGTGTGTTCTTTTACTTTAAATAAATATTGTAAGTCTTGTATAGTTCCTGTGTGATGACTAAATACTGTAGCATGTGAAGTCAAAATGTGGTGCAGCTCTTCTCTTGCAACGTCATCTGGCACCTCAGCTTTCTTAACCTTTTCATTAATTAATTCTTCGGTATTAATTATATCATCCATCGCGTCTCTGTATCTATTGTCATTGTCATGAATAAACACACTGTCGTCATAATGCTCAACGAAAACATCAGAAGTAAGAAACCTTAAACATTTTGTATCTGACTCAGATCTTGTTAAACACTCGAAAAATTTCAAACTTTTCGGCATTCCGGCAACAGTCAAATTCACACTTCCTTCTTTAAAGTTCAAACTTGCCTTATGTGCGTTAAGAAACTCCATACCTAATATAATTTGTGTACTGAGTAATGGAACAATAATAAAATTAGCAGAAAATTCGTATCCTTGACAAATGAAATTTAAATTGGTCTGTTGTTGGACTTCCACACTTTTTCCAGAAATCGCTCCTCGAATTGTAGTTTTAGAAATAGGTAACACAGGGCAAGCAATAGTTCTTACACATATACGAAAAACTGATTCACTAATGACATTCAATGGGCTCCCAGAATCTAAAACTGCAGTGAACTTATTCTTACCGACACATACTTCAATAACAGGATGTAAAAACGCGTCTACATTATTTTCCTTTTCGTCTAGCAAAATGTCTCTGATGTCTTCCAGGCGTACGTAGTGTAAAGTCGTAGTGTCATTACTTTCTGAACCGTCTATATTGCTGCCAGAAGCCGAAGCTGCAAGTCATTGTCGATTGTTTGCGTCACGTCTTTGATTATTCCCGTCATTTCGTGGATCAATTTCTACTATTTGCACTTGTCTCTCCGAAATTCTGTCACGTGGAGGATGCCAATTAGGTCCCTCCTGTCTGTTAGATGCAAATTCTTGATTGTGTCTGTTATTAAAATTTCTGTTTTCCTGTCTGTCTGCATGACTACTTCTTGTGTAATTTCGACTGTCACTTCTGAAATTCTTGTTGTATCTACTACCCTGATTATTTCTGTAGTAAGAATTTCTATTACTGTATGAATAATTTCTGTCTTGATGATACCGATTACTGTTTCCGTATGATTGATCATTCCGGTAGGAATTACCGTTATTATAATTGTCTGTGTAATTTCTGTTAGAACGCCTGTTATTGTCATAAGGCTGGTATCTATTGTCCTGTCTGTTACGTCTGTCATTCTCAAAGTTACCCATGTAACGCCCGTTCCGATCACTATCTCTTTTCTCTGAAAATCTATTGTAAATACTGTTACTGAAAAAGTTACAAGAAGTCCCGTCGTCGTTGTCATACTCAAGTTCTTGCAACAAAGTCTTAAAAGTCTCGATGTCGTCTTTACATCTTCCGGCTAAAGCAATTTGTCTTATGGATTGTGGCAGCTTAGTTAAACAAATGCGAATTAATTCAGTCGGGCTATGAGGGTTGGAAAGGAACTGATTCTTTCGAATCATGTCTTCAAAATATTCTGCTGGCGTGCGGAACTCAGACTGTTTAAAATTACGCTGCATAATCAGACTATGCTTGACTCTGTCTTGCGTGTTTTCGGACCAATATGCCGATAGAAATGCATGATAAAAATCATTCAGGTTATTACAATCTCTAATGAGTGCGCGCATCCGCGTCGCCGGTTCGTTTTCTAAATATCCACACATAAATTCCAGTTTGTGACTTAGTGGCCAATTTGGTGGAAGTGCGTACATAAATTGATCTAACCATGCACATGGATGTACGTCATTCTTAGAGTTGCGGAAGATCTTAAATTTCCGAACAGTCAAAAAGTGTTTATAGTCAAAGTTTTCGCCTCGTGGCGACAAAGACCTGCCGCGCCTGTCCCTGTCCCAATGACGATTATTGTTAAATTCACGCGCCTGGCGCTCTGTTGTTGCATCCCGTAAATGAAACAAATTATTTTCTTCAAAGCCCTCTGCTATCTGTGATTCTAGATTTCTTCTGCTGTCTTTTCCTACGATTTCGCCTTCAATTTGTTTGACTTGCTTTTTTAATGCCTCAAATTCCCTTTTCACGCGTTCATTAAATTTTCCCTGATTTTCAACATGCTTATTTATGTTCTGATACTCTTCGGTTTCTGCAAATGGTAATGGAGCTGTATCATCTGAATCTCTGTCCCCATGTAAACTAAGATTTGTCACTTTATCTGAAATCTCCTCAACTCTTTCCGATAAGTCACCTATTTGTTCTTTCTGTTTATTTACGTCTTCCGTAAGTGTCGTGACTCGGGTTTCAGTATTGACACACTTGGTAGTTAACTGTTCATATTGTTGTGTTAGATTATTTAATCTGTCATTTGGTACGGATTCCTCGATTCTCTCAAATATTTCTTCCTTATCTTTTGCACGTTGTAAATTTAACTCTGAAAATTTCTGTACTATCACGCGATCTCTTTCTTCCTGTTCTCTATCCTGTTCCAATTGTCTAATCTCTACTGCAATTAATCTATTATTGTGAGCATTCAAAATCGGTTGTACTTCTTCTCTGATTTCTTTCTTTAATTCATCTTTCATATTTTTGAAACATGTCCCTATTCGTGAATCTAACTGTGTTTCCAAAGTTCCCATATCAGTTTTTAATTCAGATCGTAAAGTTCCCATCTCTGTTTCTAAACGTGTTGCCACTGTTTTTAATTCAGATCCCAAATTTAATATTGCACCCATCAACTGCTCCATATTAAATGGTTCAAAATTCTTTTCACCCCGAACATTTCCCGCAAAACCAGTTTCCTTCGTCATAGCTGTAAAGCTATCTGTGTTCGATACTATTTCAGAATCTTCTATCGTTAATCTCGTATTCTGTGAATTTTCTAATTGAGAAAAATTTTGAAATGGTTCCGGACTGTCTTCCCGACTTATTAAATTGTTTTCAACTCCATTATTCATCATACTGTTGTCCTGTGTTGGCGAGTTCGCCATGTCAACAATTTCGTTACTCTCACTATTCATCATTTTTGCCTTTTTCATTGATCGCGTAATCATTTACAAAATATACAAAACTCGTCACTGTACGAAAATTACACACAATGACTCTTTATCTCCAACAATACCATTTACATGAAAAGTTTCCCTCAAACACGATTAATCGAACAATTGAAATAATTGCACTAAATTGTCAAACCCGTAGACAAGACAACAAATTTAAATTCTGAAAAATACCATTAGAAGAATGACAATTACCAAATCTACACATGCAATACAGACTACAATTACTAAACTCAAATTACTACAACAATACTACGGTCTACTATTTTTACAATCAGAAGAATTCCAAGGGACGATCCGAAGCAGCGGTCGCCACGTGCATGGGGGCTTAATTATTTAAAATGAGAATATTTTTAGTAGCTCTAAGTCCGATTACGCTGTTTCGTAAACGGTTGGCCCTGGCTAGTATTTGTACGCAAATTGACTGCATAGAATAACAACAAACAATGAAAGAAAATTTTCGTTAACACAGTTAATTAATTAAGTCCCCAGCAACTATAAAACCTACTAAACCAAAGCACAAGTGTAATTGTTCTGTGTGTGGGAGTGTGACTCAACGTACACATCTGGCACGGTTCTTCTTCAACAAGACAAGAAATTTTAAATACCATTTATACTGAAGTAACTAAAAAATAGAAATACTATAATTGCGTAAGGAAAGCAGAATTACACTCTAATACAAGGACACAAGCCAGATGCTTTGTTGACTGAACCTGTAATGACGCATTATTCATGACATTGAAATAATGAGAAAAGAAAGAAAAGTAGTTCGTTACCTTAATTTATATTGATGAAAAGCACTCTAAACATTACAATCTCTCCACATCGGCTCGCTACTACCACATCTCAACCAGAACTCTCCAATATCACATCTCAGCAAGCACTGCCTGCTAGCACATCTCAACAAACACTCCTCACTACGACATCTCAGCACAGACTACCCCGAGTCCTCGACAGGCACTGACTGCTACGAGCTCTCGACAAGCACTGTGGAGGCGGCAGAATAATACTCTTTGGCGCAATCTCTGGCGCAGTGGCTCCAGTGGCTCAGTGTAGCCACCTTTCACCGTCTGCAGCTTAGGATCTTGATTTAATTATCATTGCATTCTTGGAGGTGGATTTCTTTTCTCGTGAACAAATCCAGAAAGTGTAAACTGCTTCCAAATTAAAGAAAAAAGCCCCTTAGCATAACGATGCTGTAGTATATCGAGAGGTTGTAAAAATGGAAAATTGTACTGAAATACAGGAGGATCGGCAACGAATTGACGCATGGTGTAGGGAATGGCAATTGAACATCAATGTAGACAAGTGTAATGTGCTGCGAATACCCAGAAAGAATGATCCTTTATCATTTAGCTACAATATAGCAGGTCAACAATTGGAACCAGTTAATTCCATAAATTATCTGGGAGTAAGCATTAGGAGTGATTTAAAATGGAATGATCATACAAAGTTGATCGTCGGTAAAGCAGATGCCAGACTGAGATTCATTGGAATAATCCTAAGGAAATGCAATCCGAAAACAAAGGAAGTAGGTTACAGTACACTTGTTCACCCACTTCTTGAATATTGCTCACCTGTGTGGGATCCGTACCAGATAGGGTTGATCGAAGAAACAGAGAAGATCTAACGGAGAGCAGCGCGCTTCGTTATAGGATAATTTAGTAATCGCGAAAGCGTTACGAAGATGATAGATAAATTCCAGTGGAAGACTCTGCAGGAGAGACGCTCAGTAGCGAAGTTTTTGTTGAAGTTTCGAGAACATACCTTCACCGAGGATTCAAGCAGTATATTGCTCCCTCCTACGTATATCTCGCGAAGAGACCATGAGGATAAAATCAGAGAGATTAGAGCCCACACAGAGGCATACCGACAATCTTTCTTTCCACGAACAGTACGAGACTGGAATAGAAGGGAGAACCGATAGAGGTACTCAAGGTACCCTCCGCCACACACCGTCAGGTGGCTTGCAGATTATGGATGTAGCTGTAGATAACTGAAGATAGTAATAGGGCTCATTTCAAAGAGCTATTCAAAACATTAGGCATCTAAGCTACAGCAAGTGAGTACATTTTACCATAAGATTATTTCATAAACAGCTCTGTCCGTTATTATGTAACGAGACCGAGGCTGAACCTACAGTTACCAATAAACATGAATCTGAAAACAGCATTTTGTACCACTGAATGAAACTGTACAACGAATTGCCCTAGTAACGTGAAGATATTAATCCAACAGTATCTAAAAGACGGTTTAAAAGCACGTGTTAAGCAACACATTTTGTGCAGTGATGATTTACTTAGATAATACGGAGTAATGGTTCCGTAAAAATGTAATACAAGCAAATAAATAATAATAATAACAATAATAATAATAATAGTAAAATATCACGAACATATCACACAATATTATTTTTTTTCTTTTGAGGTAAACCTTATCTCAAATATATGGTATACTAGTAACTCATTATCATCCTACGGAGCTAAGTATTCTGAACTAGTGGTAAGCTAAATGAGGTTCCGCTCTTTTAAAGAGATTGTCCTTGTAATCGGGAGGTTAGAGACTATTTTGTCCATCTGATCACTTAATTTACGTTTTTCATTGTGTCTCCAAATTATTTCAGACTTATGCCGGAGTGTTTTCTGCCTGTAAGGCCACGGCAACCTTCCTGTCAAATCCTTGTCAAACTAGACCTATACGTAAATACATGTATATGTGAATCATGTTTTATTGGTTGTTATAAAATTTGTAAAAAAGGATCCAAGGTTGAAAACAATTACTACTACTACTACTAATACTACTATTGCTATTTCTGAGACGCCCATGCTCCGTTAGTACGGTTGTCGGCGGATGCTACCCAGTGTTGCTAAATGATTAATTATGTCTCTTTAAAATGTAACTAATTATATTAGGGATAATATCCATACATTTAAAGTATCTCTTCGTATGGAAGCTATTCCTTGTGGCGTTTAACAAAAATTAGATGACGATAACTGCTCTCCTCAACACTGCGCCCTTCAGTAGAGGTACAGTTTCATGAACTTTGGTTCGCAACAACAGTTTAGAAGAATTGGTGACTTGGATGGTTCTCCCAACTCTCTTCCTCTGCCTTCAGGCACTTCCGATACACTTCACGCTTCCCTATCTCTCTCTCTGTCTCTCTCACTCTAGATCTCTCTCTTTCCCTTTCCTTCCCATTCTCCCTCCCTCTCCCCCCTCTCCCTCTTTCTCTTTCTCTCTCGCTCTTGATCTCTCTCTCTCTCTCTCTGTCTTTCTCCCACTGCTCACCCCAGGCAGGGAAGACGTGTGTTGTTGCTGCGTAAACAAACCTATTGGCTCCCTGCGGTGACAGCTGATGCAGTGAATATGAATTCGAGTAAGGAGAGACCAAATTTTAGTCCAAATTGCGTGGAGCAAAAATCGTAATGGGAACGCAGTGTATTTTTGTGCATACTGGAGGATGTGCTACATGTTTAGTATGTCGACATTAAAAAAAAAAAAAAAATCAGCTATTAATATTATTCAAGTTATACGAGTATTAGAATTGGACTTACCTGCCACTTTTATACCTAGGAATTTGAAGCTACAAATGAAGGTGCAGCGAGCGTTAGTTGTATATTTGCCCATTTAATTTCTCGGGAACTTCGACCATTCTCCACTGGGCCGCGTTTGTGAAAGAATGCCTCAATACCGGCACTAAATTCGTATTTCCTGCAAGTACACCACGATTTTATGCAATTTGTTTGTCTATAAACACAATTGCACGCCTTATAGAAGACCTTAGTGGAGAGGGCAGTGAGAGGGCAGTAATTCTTTGCATATTCTCTGTGCCTTGATGAAAGTACCGACATTACTGACGCAGCATAATTGGCTGTATTCGTGCGAGGAGTGGATATAGATTTAAATATCACACAAGAGCTTTTTCATTTAGTCCCCATGAGAGACACATATCGCGGTGAAGACACATTTAGTGCTGTTCAACATGCTGTTTCGAAATTAAATCTGCCCTGAAGTAAGCTCGTTTCCGCCGCCATTGATGGCGCTCCAAACATGGCTGGCTGTAACGTGTGATTTGTGGGACGTCTAAAAACTAAGGTGAGCCCAGGACATCAATTTCGCTCAGAGTCTTGTGTAATTCAACAAGAGGCACTTTGTGCAAAGACTGTGCAATTTGACAGGCTTATGAATGTCGTTGCTACGACCGTAAATTTCATACCGTCTGCAGGATTGAATAACAGTTTCGAGAGTTAATGGATTCACTGGAATCTGACTTGAATGATGTACCCTGTTTTTGTCAGGTAAGATGGTTGAGTAGGGGTAAAACCCTTGAACGTTTCCTCCTTTTACTTGAACAGATAGATCTTTAATAAATAAGAAAGGAAGGTCGGTTCCTGAGCTTGCTGACCCTCATGGGTTGTTAACCTAACATGTGTTACGGACAAAGCGAATCATTTGAATAGTCTCAATGCTTCGTTGCCGGGAAAACGACTAAAATTTGATTTGCGCAGCGCACAGCGCAAACGAAATTGGACATATGGAGAGGTCAATTTGAGGACCGTAATTTCACGCATTTTCCAAATGTGACGCGATTCACAGCTAATATTAGTTATGATCGTGACACTTCCCGGCAGATTAAAACTGTGTGCCGGGCCGAGACTCGAACTCGGGACTATTGCCGCCTGTCATGGGCAAATGCTCTACCGACTGAGTTACCCAAACACGACTCACCACTCGTCCTCACAGCTTTAATTCTCGTCTGAGACCTTCCAAACTTCACAGAGGCTCTCCTGCGAAAATTGCAGAACAGCACTCCTGGAAGAAAGGATATTGTGGAGACACGGATTTGCCACAGCCTGGGGGATGTTTCCAGAATGAAATTCTCACTGTGCAGCGGAGTGTGCGCTGATATAAAACTTTCTGGCAGATTGAAACTGTGTGGCGGTCTGAGACTCGAACTCGGGACCTTTGCCTTTCGTTAGGAGACGAGGTACTGGGCGAGTTAAAGCTGTGAGGTGGGGTCGTGAGTCGTGCTTGGGTGGCTCAGTCGGTAGAGCACTTGCCCAAGAAAGGCAATAGTCCCGAGTTCGAGTCTCGGTCCGGCACACAGTTTTAATCTGCCAGGAAGTTTCATATCAGCCCACACTCCGCTACAGAGTGAGAATTTCATTCCATTTCCATTCCATTTCCTCAACTACATGCGAAATCAGCAGCTACAACGTGCATGTTTGATTCTACGCAAAGAAACTGGCATAGGCATGCGCAATCCAATACAGAAATATGTAAACAGGGTAATACGGCGCTGCATTCAGCAACGCCTATGTAAGACAACAAGTGTCTTGCGTAATTTTTAGGTCGGTTACTGCTGCTACAATGGCAGGTTAGCAAGATTTAAGTGAGTCTGAACGTGTGTTGCAGTCGGCGCACGAGCGATGGGACACAGCATCTCTGAGGTAGCGATGAAGTGGAGATTTCCCCGTACGACCGTTTCACGAGTGTACCGTCAATATCAGGAATGCGGTAAAAAATCAAATCTCCGACATCGCTGCGGCCGGAAAAAGATCGTACAAGAACGGGACCAACGACGACTGAAGAGAATCGTTGAACGTGAAAGAAGTGCAACCATTCCGCAAACTGCAGCAGATTTCAATGGTGGGCCATCAACAAGGGTCAAGGTGCGAACCGTTCAACGAAACATCATCGATATGGGCTTTCGGAGCCGAAGGTCTACTTGTGTACCCTTCATGATTGCACGATATATAGCTGTACCACTCGCCTGGGCCCGTCAATACTGACATTGGACTGTTGATGACTGGAAACGTGTTGCCTGGTCAGACGAGTCTCGTTTCATATTGTATCGAGCGGATGGACGTGTACGGGTTTGGAGACAGCCTCATGAATCCATGGACCCTGCATGTCAGTTTGGGACTGTTCAACCTGATGACAACTCTGTAATCGTGTGGTGCGTGTGCAGTTGGAGTGATATGGGACCCCTGACACG
Source organism: Schistocerca piceifrons (assembly GCF_021461385.2). Lineage (NCBI taxonomy): Eukaryota > Metazoa > Arthropoda > Insecta > Orthoptera > Acrididae > Schistocerca > Schistocerca piceifrons. The sequence continues at coordinate 910,392,818 of NC_060140.1, read as the reverse complement.
TTTAGATACGACGCTGATAGGGCATACGTACGTAAGCATCCTATCTGATCACCTGCATCCATTCATGTCCATTGTGCATTCCATGGGCAATTCCATGAGGACAATGCGACACTCCACACGTCCAGAATTGCTACAGAGTGGCTCCAGGAACACTCTTCTGAGTTTAAACACTTCCGCTGGCCACTAAACTCCCCACACATGAACTTTAGTGAGCATATAGGGGATGCATTAGAACGTGCTGCTCAGAAGAGATCTCCAATCGACCGTACTCTCATTGATATATGAACAGCTCTACAGGATTCGTAGTGGCAGTTCCCTCCAGAACTACTTGAGACATTAGTCGAGTCCATGCCACGTCGTGTTGCGGCACTTCTGCGTTCTTTTGGGGGCCCTACACGACATTAGGCAGGTGTAACGGTTTCTTTGGCTCTTCAGTGTACTTATTTGTGTGAACTACTTTTCTCAGCCTTAAACCTTTGTAAAGTGAAACATCAATCACAAAAGACAGCCATCTGAGAGCCGTTCTTCGACTGTATTCGTTCGGACATTCCCTCGCTCGGTGCAAAACACGGGAAATATGGATCATAATATGGCCCTTCGTCTCGTAACGCTCCGCATTACACGGCGGGCGACGTCGGCCGGCTCTTCGTCTCGCTAGACTGACGTACGCCCTGCTGCTGAACTACCCACAGTCACTTCATGTCTGCCCAGCTGCACGGGCTAGGGCACACGACCACCCGGCCTACCCTCTCTGCACTATGCTAACCGCTTTCTAGTGTGACATTACTGCACACACCTTGCATTCGACATTACGACGGTGACTATATCTTTTTCTGCTTATTTTAATGGGCCATGCTTTCCGCTTTGACACACTGAAAAACTGAGTCTCAGTCTGCCTCTACAAAGACGGAAATCTCTGGAAGATGAACGGGACTTAACAACGGGACTTTACGGACAAGCCTTCATTGATCTACATCTACGTCTATATATGTACTCCGCGACCGCCATATCGTGCATGGCGGAGGCTATTTTGCAGCACTACTAGCAATCCATTTCCTATTCCATTCGCAAATAGAGCGAGGGAAAAACGACTATCTGTATGTCTTCGTACGACCTCTAATTTCTCTTCAGATTGAAGGATTTAAAGCGCAGTGCTCAGACATTAATTTTTTGAAGCAGTAAGGGCAGTTCTAAAAATGCATAAAAGCTCGAAAAAATAACTTTTTAACATTAGAATATTTTCGATCTGTGTTATATTTAGAATATTTTTAACTTACGAACAACGTTATCGGTAACTGAAACAATAAAAGTCTTTTAATCAGGAAGTCAGTTGTTCGAATCTCTACAAAAGTAATCGTCTGTACATATATTTAAAACCCATATTAATTAACAATTAGAAATGGTAACTGACAAATACTGAATCACATATTTTTAATAAAAATAACACTTTTCTTTTTCATTGCCGCTACTAATTGAATGGAAAATACGAGTTTTCACAACGAATTAAATTTTTCTAATGATATGGAAACATCATACGGTATATTAAACACTTTTTGTATCTAAAATTAAACAGCAATACTGATGTAATTTTTTTTCTCATTAAAAAACATATTTCGCATATTTATATCGATTTTTAATGTTTCATTATTAATTAAACATAAACACATGTTATTTTTTATTAAAAATTATGATAAAATATTTGATAAATAAGATTTCTATTGGGTACTCAATAAGAATTTAAATAAAAGTAAAAGGTAGTTGCTACCAACAACATTCAGACCAGTGACTTCATGATTACAAGGCTTGTATGCAACGAAGCCAACTAGTGGCAATTCTATTAATAAGCTCCGAATTTCTATCTGTTTTAGGGGATTAATGGTCGGGCAATGATTCCCAAATTCTGTAAGTATGAGTAAAATCGATGATGGCAGAGCAGGTCGGCAATTCCCCTTAGTACTAGTCATCCCAGAGCAGAGGATTATAATTTTCCCGTAATAATTATTACTCTGTGAAATTACTAAGTAACTAATGATTGGCAAACCAGAAGCCATATCTATTTGTAGCTACGATTGCAACTCAGCCAATCCAGCTAAAGTGCCCCGAAGCTGTCATTTTATTATTTTACGATAAAATTCAGTCGAACTTAAGTATTGTCGTTTTTGTTTCAGATGTATACTACGGAACGAAAGCTCCATCTTCAGGGTTTCCAAGTTTCACTCGTGGTTTTGTATCACGATGCAGTCACGATGCAGCGCCTGACAGAGTTTACGCTGTTATGTACGGAGAATACATATCTGAGCAACAGACATCGTGGGGTGCAGTTAAGCCCTGTCCCCAACACGTCCCACATTCGCAATAGAAGAAGATATATAATGTCTGGGCATTCACGAACACCGCCTAAAATTTCGTTAATAGACACCTTGGTGAAATTTAATGCAGAGCCCTTCGAGAACTTTTCTGCACGCAAGTAATGTGTCGTTTGGTGCCTGTCGCCCCATCTCAGATATTTGTTGCCTGCGTCCACGTTTTTCAGATAGCGGAGCTGGGTTCGAATACTGATGACAGTACCAATTTAAACTATTGCTCCTGTCGGTGAAATGGCTTCAGATAACTATAATGCACGAAGCTCAGAGCTACTCGAGATTTATTATTTGCTGAACGATAAAAATTGTAATAAAATTCTGTTATTAGCTATATGCATTGGATTACAATTAAGAGGGAAAACAGACACACGTGAAAGTATACGATAACAGGTGGTAAAAAGTTCCAGTAAAAAGTTACAGCCTTTTGCAAGATGATTGCGAATGATTTCTGTATGAAATATTTTTTCTGGTTAGTATAAATTAGGCGACTCCTTTACACCCTTTCCAGTTTCTGCCCACAGACGCCTAGGACTAATTCACCGGTTGACATTGTACTTGTTCATTTTTAAACTTTTCAGTAAAGGTGCGCTCATGCCACCGAGTGTTTAGCCGAACTGCGAGCTCTTTTGCATTTTATGCACGCATGTGTCAATGTCGCACCGTCCATGGTCACGTCACAGGAGGACGCAAACAGGAGGCCCGGAAAAGCATAAGCAGCCTCTCAGCTTTGGATCACGTTCAAATTTTGTCGAATGTTTTTGAACGGTCTCTAGTGGTGTGCTCGAAAGCAAAAACTGCGGTCTCGCTGCACTTCAAAGGAGTGCGATTGTAATAGGAGTGTTCATAATTGCTTACGGCCTTTAGATTTGACTGATTTATCCTTTAACCGAAGTATAACGGATTTATTTTTAGCACTCATGTGGATGACCATATACTTTTCATTATGTAGGGTCGACTGCTAATTTCGCACCATACAGGTATCTTATCTGCATCGTTTTGCAGTTTTTTTTATCTTCTGATGATATTTGCTAGACGATAAACGACAGCATCATCTGCAAGCAACCTAAGACAAGTGCTGAAATTGTCCCTTCAAACTTTTATATAGATTGAAAGGTGGCTACACTGAGCCACAGCGCCAGAGATTGCGCCAAAGAGTATTATTCCGCCCCCTCCACTAGCAGTGCTTGTTGAGAACTCGTAGTAGGCAGTGCAGCGCTTGTTGAGAACTCGTAGTAGTCAGTGCTTGCTGAGATGTCGTAGTGAAGAGTGCTTGCCGAGAAGTCGTAGTGGAGAGTGCTTGCTCCATGTTTTATGCAGTTGTTTGATGGGATAGACAGCAGATGTTGATCTAATGGAGATATTGTAATGATCAGAATGCTTTTCGTCAATATATATGAAGGTAACAAAATTCCCCGTTTTTTTTTCATTATTTTAATGTCGTAAATAATGCGTCATTACAGGTTCAGTCAACAAAGCATCTGGCTTGTGTCCTTGTATTAGAGTGTAATTCCGGTTTTCTTGCGCAATTATACTATTTCTATTTTATTTAATTACTTCAGTATAAATGGTATTTAAAATTTCTTGTCTTGTTGAAGAAGAACCGTGCCTGATGTGTACGTTGAATCACACTCCCACATACAGAACAATTACACTTGTGTTTTGGTTTCGTAGGTTTTATAGTTGCTGGGGACTTAATTAATTAATTGTGTTAACGGAAATTTTCTTTTATTCTTTGTTGTTATTCTATGCAGTCAGATTGCGTACTAAAACTAGTCAGGGCCAACCGTTTACGAGACTTCGTAATCGGACATACAGCTACTAAATCAAAAACTTAAAAAGTATTTGCATTTCATATTTATATAATTAAGCCCCCATGCAAGATACAAAACAGCAGAGGTTCTACAACACTATCTTGGACAACGCCAGGAAACACTTCTGTTTTACTCTGTGGCTTCCCGTCAATAACCACGGACTGTGACTTTTCTGACAGGAAATCACGAATCCAGTCAAATAACTGAGACGTTATTCCATTTAACTACAAGTCGCCTGTGAGATACAGTGACAAATGCCTTCTGAAAATCTAGAAATGCCGAATCAATTTGAAATCCCTGGTCAAGAGCACTCATCACTTCGTGTGAGTAAAGAGCTAGAAAATGGTTCAAATGGCTCTGAGCACTATGGGACTTAACATCTATGGTCATCAGTCCCCTAGAACTTAGAACTACTTAAACCTAACTAACCTAAGTACATCACACACACCCATGCCCGAGGCAGGATTCGAACCTGCGACCGTAGCAGTCGCGCGGCTCCGGACTGAGCGCCTAGAACCGCTAGACCACCGCGGCCGGCAGTAAAGAGCTAGATGTGCTTCACAACAAGAAAGGTATTTCAGTCAGTAACTAACGCAAAATATCCCGATCCACTAGATTTTTCAACTACATTCGCAGGCTCGAATCACTCTGTAGCATTTATACTGACAGGCTTAAGTTAAAAGTGGTCCCAATAAAAATCCCGCAGCCTGACAGTTACCAGTTTTGAAACTTGTGGACAGGAGCTATATTTGGCACTGTTAATAGCACCTGACAGCATTCCACAGTGATTCGACTTGAAGGTTAAGCAAATTGCCCAGGTATTTTTGTTTCACGATTTTTTCGTGTGGGTTTCCCATTTTCGGCTACGTGTGCAGAAACCCATTCCAGGGTCAATTTTTTTTTTCAGCTAACAGGCAAGTATGCAACTGCTGAAAAAGCGGTTGCCTGAGAGAAGGGAGCCGACCACGTAGTCTTTAAACGGGCTATAAAACAGTACAACAGTTGTGATTGTGCTTACTGTTTCTAGGAGCTTTATAACTGTTCAAATTGAGTTTATTGACGAAAGAGAAAAGAAATTAATACCTCCAATGCGTGACAGGTTTATATGGGCCTCTTATTTTTAAACTGATACCAGTTGTAGCCAAACGGATGGTGCCAAGATCTTTGTGATTCTCTTCCGAGTCACATCACTACTAAAAGATTCGAGTTGCCTTGTCACTTTTTTCATCAAACCTATTATTTCACATAGCGAAATTACCTCGCGATATTTTTCAGTCAGATTTCGTCGCTGGGGAACACACTTCCGCATTTAGAGTGCATCTAAGATTACTGTGATTATGAGAGAAATAGTCTATTGTAAGTTAGACACTTCAAATAATATTCGCGGGCCAGCATTATGATAAATCAGTTCTTAGTAACCTTTCACAGTTACAGCTAATTTAAAAAGTTAATAAAATTTAAGAAGAATACTAAATTACTGAAGAGGTGAGTTGGCTGTTTTAGCCTTATGAACTTTTAACACCGAACCTGCAGATATAATACTTTCTGCACCATCCAAAATTTTTCACCGTTTAATATCTCTTGGTAACTAACTTGTAATACACTGATATATCTGAATATGTAAGCTCTATTAGAGAACTTTATTTATTATGTAATAGTGTATTTATTTGTGAACGTATGTAACTGATTGTACCTATAATGTAAATATTGTTAATTGCTGGGTAATCGCCTAGGAAATTTTGTTTAAAGTTATCGATAGCAACGAAGAAATGCCAGTAGCTGTGCTGTTTTTTATCTTTGCTTATGGAAAGTCGCTGTCGCGCTGCGAACAGAGATGAGACACGGAAGCTTGAGTCTTGAAGGAGCTTGGTCTCTCCCGCAGATGCGGTGTGCAGTTAGGATGGCGTCAATGTAGGCGCACCTACTTTACTAACCAGCCAGAATTGAGAGCACGGTCGGAGTGTGCAGGTGGAGGAAGCTGAAATTCTAACTATTGCCTGTTCCATAATTATCCGTGGCTCTGGAGACGACTCGTGGTTCTCCACCAACAGCAACAGTAGCAGGAGATCAGCATTGTGGGCAGCTACATTCTTCGTCGTCCGCACAGCTGAAACGTCGTAAGACTGTTAACTGACAGAGTATAACTATTATTGTACAGGCATTACCCAGTCGCACTTCTTTAACAAATTTTAATGACTAAATTTCTTTAATAATAACCTGTAACAGTTAAAATTTGTCCTCAGATCTTGTTACCAAGCAGATTCCCTTTCCTTTCCAAGTCATCACCGAGCGTCGTAAAAATATGAAAATTAATTGACTATTTACTGTCAGTTTTGTGTGTTTGCTAATTAGCAATTTCAGTCTAAATGTTGCTGCCTCAGTAACTGTTTATTCTTATACTGCATAACAGAGGTTTAACTAATTTGCAGCTTTGAGTATTAACTTTATTTATTGAAAATACGTGAAATTTCCCTGGCAAAACTAATAACTAAAGATACGGCACCAATTAAGAGTGTGCAATTTTATTTATTCTGTATTTAGCTTAGCGAGCGACTTCTGCCGGCTTGGTATGCATTTTATGGCTCTTACATTAAAAGCAAATCAGTTTCTCATTTGATTAAAGTGAATTCAATTCTGTCTTTCAATAATTAAAAATTAACTGCTTGTCTTTTTCAAATTTTGCATTAAATTATGTTGAGGTTACTGGAACTTACTTTTTACATAACAAAGTTTCGGTTACAGTTATTCCTTTATTTCAGCAACTTCGTTTAAGTTTGCTTTCAAAATTTAGTATTTCAGAATATGTAACTGTAAATTCAGTGCTTTCTGATTCATTTATTTTCTCGTGTGGAAAAGCGTAACAACCTCCTGTTACCATGTCAGTGATAGTTTGCTTGTTTTTTTGCCATTACCTTTCATAGAACTTTCGATATTCATTTCCCTAGTGGACTGTTGGCTATTTAACTGTCCTTATTTTTTGCTTGGTAAGTAATATTTTTTGTATTAAATATTACGTGGTACCCTTTTCTCCCTTGTGTGGTTCGTGAGCGATTGCACTAAATTCCAGCTGTTTCAAAATTATTATCAATATTTAGATTAGAAGGGTCTGTTGTACACTTTCCTCCTACTAACCGGTATTATTTCCTTAGGTATCAATAGCATTACTCATTGTAAAAATTTCAGTTGGCATACGCTATCACGGTCAATTATATCGCGATCCAATAGGCCGATTAGGAAAGGGAAGGTTGCAAAATATTTCTTTTTATATTTTGTTTGTGTGAAAACTCATTCTGATTTTGTGCAGTTCCAAAAAGCTTTGTGAGCTGATATGAGATGTTGCCAAAAAAAGGCACTGAGTCTTTTTTAGCTTCTGCTAATAAGGATTAGTTTGTTGATATTGTTTGATTGTTTTTGACTTTTGTATCTGATTTTTTATTTATGGATAGGTCATAAGCATTGTAGTAGGGTATTTTTTAAATGTTTAGTTCTTTGGTTTTGCAGTGGGTTCATCTACAACTTCATTATAGGTGTGATTACTGATCCTAAAGAATACTAGTTCTTGTTAATTTAGGTGGCATGTTGTGTTATTTGTGATTTGATGGGTTTCCTATAAATTTGAAATTTATGTTTAATGTTGTGAAATAAATGCTTAAGTGTAGAACATTAATTCCATATGTTGTCTGGTGTTCAACTGTGAACTCTATTGAGAGCCACCAATATACTAAGCTCTGACATCCAGTTCATAACTAATATTTATTAAGCAAGAATAAGGGTTTAAAACGTAATTGCATTTCCAAAAATTATGAAAGAAATATCGTCTTGAATTTATAACCTTTGTAAATAGCACATGTTAATTTTGCAATAATGAGAACATGTTACCTTCGTAGTATTGGATGTAATTTAAATCAGTCTATATATTTACGGTATAAACGTGCGTCTTCCCAAATGTGGGTGCTGACCAAAGAAAATCTATGAACATTAACGTTAGCCAAAATGGTTGGTTCGTTTACACCCTGTGAAGCAATTATTCTTGCTATGGCAAACATTGTGTAGCGTTGTGTAATCAGCATAACTGGGACACATTAACTACTTTCACGAGAGTGCAGTGTGTACTAGGATTAAACACATGGATGCTGATATCTGCAAGTAATACCTCGAAGTCGATTATGAAATAAATAATTCGTGGTACCTCTCCACAATTACTACTTAGGGTTTCGTTTTTTTTTATATCTTGCCACAAACAGACGACCCCTACAATCCTACAAACAATCACTAAAAGAGTTTACCATCTGATGAAGAGTCGTTAACCGACTTGGTACTGGCTTAATCACAACTGGCTCAATAACAAATGAACCAACACATAAGGCGTCTGCTTCCTGATATACGTGATAACCTTTCTTCATCGTAGTTGTAGTGTTCCACATCCATAATGGTTAAAGGTTTTGCATAAATTATAATTTATACTTTAAAAGGGTACTCAAGCCTACAGAAAAAAATCTAAATTTTGTGTAAACTGTATATTTACAAACCCCTATGCTCTGTATTACGGCTAAATTGCGCAGAACCAATGAGCATATGTTTCAGGTTTCACTGTTAATGCATTATTTTCATTTGCGGAAAAAGTTCATTAGTCCATAACGAACCAGGTGCACTTTTACTCTCGAAGCAAACAGTATCATTTGGAATCACAACATTAAATTCACTGTTACCAGTTTTGATTAACTACATTCCATATACATTATGTGATCAAAATTATCCTGACACCTGGCTGAAAACGACTTACAACTTCGTGGCGTCCTCCATCGGTAATGCTGGAATTCACTATGGTGTTGGCCCACCCTTAGCCTTGACGACAGCTTCCACTCTCGCAGGCATACGTTCAGTCACGTGCCGGAAGTTTTCTTGGGGAATGGCAGCCTATTCTTCATGGAGTGCTGCACTGAAGAGAGGTATCGATGTCGGTCGGTGAGGCCTGGCAAGAAGTCGGCGTTCGAAAACATCCCAAAGGTGTTCTATAGGATTCAGGTCAGGACTCTGTGCTGGCCAGTCCATTACAGGGATATTATTGTTGTGTAACCACTCCCCCACAGGCCGTGCATTATGAACAGGTGCTCGATCGTGTTGAAAGATGCAATCGCCATCCCCGAATTGCTCTTCAACAGTGGGAAGCAAGAAGGTGCGTAAAACATCAGTGTGGGCCTGTGCTGTGTTAGTGCCACGCAAAACAAGGGGTGCAAGCCCCCTCCATTAAGGACACGACCATACATTAACACCACCGCCTCCGATTTTTACTGCTGGCACTACACACGCTGGCAGATGATGTTCACTGGGCATTCGCCATACCCACACCCTGCCATCGGATCATCACATTCTGTACCGTGATTCGTCACTCAACACAACTTTTTCCACTGTTCAATCGTCCAATATTTACGCTTCTTACACCAAGCGAGGCGTCGTTTGGATTTTACCGGCGTGATGTGTGGTTTATCAGAATCCGCTCGACCATGAAATCCAAGTTTTCTCACCTCCCGCCTGTCATAGAACTTGCAGTGGATTATGATGGAGTTTGGAATTCCTGTGTGATGGTCTGGATAGATGTCTGCGTATTACACATAGGGACCCTCTTCAACTGTCGGCGGTCTCAGTCAACAGACGAGGTCGGCCTGTACGCTTTTGTGCTGTACGTGTCCCTTCACGTTTCCACATCACTATCACGTCGGAAACAGTGGGCCTAGGGATGTGTAGGAGTGTGGAAATCTCGTGTACAGACATATGACACAAGTGACACCCAATCACCTGACTACGTTCGAAGTCTGTGAGTTCGTGGAGGGCCCCATTCTGCTCTCTCACGATCTTTAATGACTACTGAGGTCGCTGATACGGAGTATCTGGCAAAATGCACCTGATATTAAAAACATATGTTTCTCAGGGTGTCCGGATACTTTTCACCACATAGTGTAAGTCCCAAGAGTAAAAGACAAAGCAGATGTTAAGCGTGGAACGTAAGACATCTATTCTGTCACGACATACCTAAGAAAGGATTTAGAAACGAGGTATTAACAACAAAGCATAACCTGATGCAAACATAGGTTTTTATTGGACGCTAGTAATAACAGTGATTGGAAGAAATTAAAAAGCTATAGAAATAATTATTCCAGTTCTCACGGTGCTAGAAATTTAATAAATGCAGGGGTACATTTGAAATTTTCAGAATCTGTGGTCAGTGAGTTATCGAAGTGGAAGCGTTCTGGAAGGTTAAGTGGAAGAGGAATCTGTTCTTCTTTATGAACGAAGTAAAAATAAGGACGTTCGGAGTATAAATCGTTGAGAGCAGAACTTTATGCACAGAAATCAAAAGAAAGAAGAAAGCAAAGAAGTAATACATCAATGAACATTTCCGTCGACATACAAGTTGAGTAGAATTCCTTCCTACTTTGAATCGCTAAGAGGCAAGAAAAGGAGAGAAATAAGGCCGCACACGTATTCAGGTAAGTGACGAATAGGTATGTTACTAAAAAACGAAAATTAAGTTAGCAGAGGAAAGGAATCCACCTAAAGTGTTTCCGAGAGGAATGAGTTGTATTGAAATGTAATAAATGGAAAAATGTAATGTATACTGAAGAGTCAGACTTTTCATTGCTGCGACTTAAGTATGAAATAACAGTGAGAAGTTTGGAATTAAACGTAGTAGCAGCTGTGAGTTAGCCATATTAAAGTCCTCTTGTGATGCTTGTATTAGAATCTCGTTTCAACTTCAAAGCCTTTGAGCTGTCCCGTCAGACCATCGTTGTCATCACACTGTATGGGAATGTGTACGTGGGAAACGGTTAATTTCGGCATTTCGTGCTTCTCTGTCGTTGACAAACTGTTTTTAAAGAGGAGTTAAGAATAACGAAAGTCATGATGAACACTGTACACTTTGAATTACAAAAACTTCGAAGAAGGATTCTGATGTTACCCTTAGTAACTGGAGAAAATGTTATGGGAAATCCGGAAACTGCCATGTAGTCTGTGGACCTAATATTAGATCAGGCGAAATAGACATGTATAACAACTGGGAATAATAAAAGAGGTAAGTATTGGGAACAACTTGGTATCGCTGCAGTCCAATTTTCCTACTGAAAAGGCAATTACGCGGATCAAAAAAGGCTCACAACATACAGAGAGCATATACTCATATTAACGCCCTTCGATCATATATGGCTGCAAACAGAACGGACTTACAATTAGAGCAACTAAACGTGGAAGCTCCTTACCACTTAATTTAGATAAAAGATAAAAAAAGACACCTTCGACAGTCAAGAGTAGTAGTGGATAAGGCAATAACCGTTTACCACACACAAAATGCTTTTGGAAGTAATGTTACCATGCAAAGAATATTACAGTATCTAGTTAGAGCAAGAAAGACAAGTGGACCAATTAGCAGACAGAAAAAAAGTTTCTTGCAACGAAATAAATGTACTGGTGTCAAATATAGAAGTAAATGTGTAAAAATGTTTTGTAAAGGGTCTAGCAATGTTTGAAATGGTCTGTAAAGATGGATAAAAAGAAACCTGAAAGTATTTAGTATACGTTACCAGAGCATTAGCTGTAATTAACATAAGCTGTAAATGGAAGAAATACGAATAGGTTAAGCAAGAAAAGTGGTAGTGACATGATGTTAGCTTTTTGATGCAGCCAATCATGAATTCCTCTCCTGTCCTAACCTCTTCATCTCAGAGTAGCACTTGCAACCTACGTCCTCAATTATTTGCTGGATGTATTCCAATCTCTCCTCTACTATTTTTACCTCCACAGTTCCCTCTAGTATAATTGAAATTATACCTTGATGTCTTAACATATGTCCTACCATCTGGTTCCATCTTCTTGTCAGTGTTTCTCAAGTATTCCTTTCCTCAACGATTTTTTAGAGAACCTCCTCATTGCCTCTCCCACAGTCCATGTTTTATTACCACACAAAACTCGGTTCCAAACGTACATTCTCAGAAATATCTTCCTCAAATTAAGTTCTATTTTTGATGCTAGTAGACTTACATTGTCCAGGAATGCCGTTTTTGCCAGTGCTAGTGTGCTTGTTATTTCCTTCTTTCTCCGTCCATCATGGGTTATTTTGTTACCTAGGTAGCAGAATTTCTTTAACTTTATCGACATCACGATCACCAATCCCGATGTTAAGTGTCAGGCTGTTCTCATTTCTGCTACTTATCATTACCTCCATCTTTCAATCCATATTCTGTACTCATTGGACTGTTCATGCCATTCAGCAGATCCTGTAATTCTTCTTCACTTTCACTGAAGACAGAAAGGTCATGAACGAATCTTACCATTGATATCCTTTCATCTTGAATTTTAATCCCGCTCTTGAATATTTCCTTTGTTTTCATCATTGCTTCTTCGATGCCTAGATTGGACAGCAGGGGCGAAAGATTACATCCCTGCCTTGCACTCTTTTTAATCTGAGCACTTTGTTCTTGGTCTTCTTGTTCCTTCCGGTAAATATTATATATTACCCTCTTTCCCCATAGATTTTCCTATTTTTTTCGGAAGTTTGAACATTATGTGCCTTTTTTACATTGTCGAACTCTTTTTCCAGGTCAACAAATCCTATGAACGTGTCCTGATTTTTCTTTAATCGTGCTACAGTTATGAACCTGAACTTCAGAACTGCCTCTCTGGTGCTTTTATCTTTCCTGAAGCTAAACTCATTGCCACCCAACATATCCTCAATTTTCTTTTCCATTCTTTTGTATATTATTCTCGTCAGCAGCTTGTAGGCATGAGCTGTTAAGCTAATTGTGCGATAATTCTCGCTTTTGTCGGCTCTTGTTGCCTTCTTCGGAATTGTGTGGATGATGTTTTTCCGAAAATTAGACCGTATATCACGAGACTCATACATTCTACACAGTGATGTGAACAGTCGTTTTGTTGACACTTCCCCCAATGGCTTTAGAAATTCTGACAGAATGTTATCTATCCATTATCTGATCTTAAGTCTTCCAAAGCTTATTTAAATCCTTAAACTAGTACTGGATCCCCTATAATTCCCTATCGACTTCTATTTCTTCTACTATCGCATCATCAGGTAAGTTCTCCCCTTCATAGAAGCATTCAATGTACGCTTTGTAACTTCTCTCTCCTTTGCATTTAGCAGCGGAATTCCCATTACATTGTTAACGCTACCACCCTCACTTTTAACTTCACCGAAGTTTCTTTTGACTTTTCTATATGCTGATTCAGTCCTTCCGACGATCATTTCTTTTCCGACTTCTTCATATGTTTCTTACAGCCATTTCGCCTTAGCTTCCCTGCACTTCCGATTTATTTCATTTCTAAATGAGTTGTACATATGTATTCCTGAATTTACCTGGGCGTATTTGTACTTTCTTCTTTCAACGATCAATTTTTTTCTGTTTCTCGCATTTACTTTCTTTGTACCTATGATTTCTTTCCAACTTCTGTGATTGCCCTTTTTAGAGATGACCATTCCTCTTCAACTGGACTGTCTACTGAGCTATTCCATATTGCAGTATCTATAGCCCCAGAGAGTTTCAGGCGCACATCAACTTCTTTGTGCGATGATTCTTCCTGACTAGTCTCTTAAATTTCTACTTATTCTGCATCACTACTGAATTGTAATCCGAGTCTATATCTGTTCCTGGATTTGCCTTACAATCCGGTATCTGATTTCGGAATATCTGCCTGACCATGATTTACGGTAATCTAGCTAATATCTTCCCGTATTTCCGGGTCTTTTCTGAATATACCTCCTTCTCTTGTGATTTTTCCACAGAATATTCATTATTACTAGCTGAAATTTATTGCGGAACTCAATTAGTCTTTCTCCTCTAAATTCTCCTGTAAGCCTTTATTCTACTCCTTCCCCACAACTAATAGATTTTCATCTTCTTTTACGTACATAATTACCATTTAACTATCCTCATACACTACTTTCTCTGTCTCTGTATCTGCTGCTTGTACGTCAGCATGTACATCAAAACTTTCGTTGTCAGTGTTGGTTTGCTATCGATTCTAACGGGAACAATTCTACCACTGAACTGTTCACAGCGAATCATTCTCTGCCCTACCTTCCTACTCATAACGAATTCTACTCCCGTTATACCATTTCCTCCTGCTGCTGCATAACCCTAACTCATATGACCAGAAATCTTTGTTTTCTTTCCATTTCACTTCACTGAACCTCGCAGCATCTATATTGTGCGTTTGCTTTTCCGTTTTTGGCTTTTATAACTTCCCTTCTGCATTCCATGCTCCGACTCGTGGAACTTTATGCTTTCATTGCTTATTAAATCTATTCCACATCGTCACCGCCCCCCCTCCCCCCTTTGGGAGTCTCTCCCGGAGATCCAAAAGCGGGCCAAATGTGGAATCCGTAACTATCCATACTAATTATTCAAATATTACCTATCCCTCTGTGGCTCTTCATGCTTCGCTCTCATCTTGACGATTTCGTCTCATTCTTGATACGTCTCTTACTAAGCACCTGTGGTCTAAGAGTAGCGTCTATTATTAGTGTGGTGTCACAGCCAGACACCACACTTGCTAGGTGGTAGCCTTTAAATCGGCCGCGGTCCATTAGTATACGTCGGACCCGCGTGTCGCCACTATCAGTGATTGCAGACCGAGCGCCGCCACACGGCAGGTCTAGAGAGACTTCCTAGCACTCTCCCTAGTTGTACAGCAGACTTAGCTAGGAATGCTTCACTGACAAATACGCTTTCATTTGCCGAGACGATAGTTAGCGTAGCCTTCAGCTACGTTATTTGCTACGACCTAGCAAGGCGCCATTACCAGTTTATATTGAGATTATAAATTATGTATCAACAAGAGCGATGTTCTCCAATTACGGATTAAAGTTAAGTATTACATCAACTACGTACTTTATTTGCTACTATTAATTCCCTTAACTGTTCCAGAGACCTCACGCCAGTCTGCGTGAGCTAAACGCGTGCCTTTCGGCTACCTCCGAGTGGCTTGGCTGTCTTGCCAAGTCACTACAATTAGTGTAAATAAATTATACACAACTGCAACCAGTCACTTTTTCATTAATAATGCTTTATTACATTAACCGGTTTTCGAACCCTTTCAGGTTCATCTTCAGATGATTTCGGCAGAATCCGGGAAGTTACATCATTACTGGTAGTAGCATAATGCTGGGTGCTGGTTCTATGGCAGAGAGATGGGTCACTTCAATGTATCGCCATGACTATACCTTATCTTTCGATATCGATGTAAATTTAGTTTTTACTTACTGCGACAGTATAGGTGGCTTTTTTCGTATCTGTCTGCCTCCATTTTGATGTCCACAACACTTTCACACGAACTATATTAGTTCACACTTTAACAGTGACACTTTACCAGCATCCAGCATGCGCTTTACAACTGTTGCTTATAACAAAGATCTTGACAGAGAGATATGGCATAAGCCTACTTTGTACAGAGATGTAATTTGTTGTTCTTTACATGTGTTAAAGTCGATATAAGGGCAAGTTTTTCCATTAGAATGTTGATAACATGAGAGCACTAGAGAAAATAATAATAAACTAATACAAGAATAAATTTCAGGTGATCTGTTATGTTATTTCTATTTGTATGTTACAGGCATTTTTTTTTTTTTTTTTTTTTTTACATGACTCCCTAGGAAACAATAATACAGAGTTATTGGTTCTGCAGTGAGGTGCGGTTGTCTGTATGACTAGGACCTTTGTATTTAAATTAATAACAAATCTTCAGATGAAATGTTGGCTTATTTCTGTTGTTACGTTAACGTGATCTGGAGTATTATCAAGGGCAGATTTTGTTTATTTTAACTAAAGGTATATGTATAAGAGTTAAAGTGTTTGTAATGGATTAAAGCTGTTTGAATGGCTGCACATTTAACATTTTAAAAATCATGAACAAAAGATTCTTTAACTGTTGACTTATTTTTATTCTAACATTAGGGTGATCTGGGATATTGGTAAAGGCAGCTTATGTTTGTTCCAGCTACAATTAATATGTATAAAGTACTGATTTATGTTAGCAATGTAGGGCTTTAACATTTAGAGATATGGTACATGTCTTATTGTGTGGTAGTATATTATATTGACACCATTGTGGTTAGGATGTAAGGTTAAGGGGGTCAGTCATTGGGAGGGGGGGGGGGTTTGGGGAGCCGGTGTAGGATTTATTGGGTGGTTACTTGTTTTGAACTAGTAGATCTTCAAAGTTCTGAAGGAAGAATTTGTTTCTTAGTTCAGTTTGATCATTGAGTAGGTTGTCAGGTGCTGTATTTGTGTAGACAAATATTTCAATTTCTTCAAGAAGGTCAAGTATTGTGCCTTTGTTGGCAAAGTGTAGTATTCGGAGATTCTGTTCTATGTTGTTTGCAGAATGATTGTGTTGGGCAAGATGTGAGGCAAAGCTGGACTTGTTCAGGTTGTTAAGACGGAGTGCATCCATGTGTTCTTTAAATCTTGTTGTGAAGCTTCTACCAGTTTGTCCAATGTAGAAGCTTGGACATGAGTTGCAAGTGAGCCTGTATACACCTGACTTTTGATATTTTTGTATAGTGGTTTTGGTGCTGTGTATGATTTTATTTTGTACTTTGTTGTTGGTGAAGAAACTTATTTTTATGTTGTATGTCTTGAAGAGGTTGGCAATTTGGTGAGAAATCTTCCCTAGGAAAGGCAGGCTAACAAATGTGGTTTTCTTGTTTGTGGGTGGTTGTTCAGCAGTTGGTTGATTTAGTTTTGCTGTATGGATCAGTTTATCTATTATTGCAGGGTTGTACCCATTGCTGGAGGCAATTGATTTAATAATTTCTGTTTCTTTTTGTCTTTCATTTGTGTCCATTGGGATTTTCAGCATGCGATTAACCATTGTTCTGAAGAATGCTTTTTTATGTTGGTCTGGATGGCAAGAGGATTTGTGTATGGTAACATTGGTGGTTGTTGGCTTTCTGAAAATTTGAAATTTATGCTTCTGATTTTTATTTGAGATTGTTAGATCAAGATAGTTAATACCTTCTGGTGTTTCATGTTCTACTGTGAATTGGATTTTATTGTGTATTTTATTAAGTTCTTTGGCTAGATTATCTATTTCTTCTGTTGCTCCATTGAACAGAATGAGTGTGTCATCAACATAGCGTTTGTAATAAAGCAGCTTATCTTTTAGTTGTGTTTGGGACCTGAAAAAGTTATTTTCAAGGTTATTGATGTATATGTCTGCTAGCAGGCCTGCAAGACTACTACCCATTGCCAGTCCATCTTCCTGAATGTAAAACTTGTTGTTGAACAGGAAGTAGTTGTGTGACAATATGAGTTCTAGGATCTCTATGAGTTCATAGATTTCTGCTCTCCCCATTGTCCCATGTTTCAGTAAGTTATTTCTTATTAAACTAATTGTTTCCTTGACGGGTATGTTTGTATATAGGTTTACTATGTCAAGAGATGCAAATTTAGCTGTGACTGGAATGAGGATATCTTTTATACTATTGATGAGCTCATAACTGTTTTTAATGGAGTAGTTATTTTCAAATACATATGCCTTGCAGATAATATCATTAAGTTTTTTGGTGATTTTATAGCTTGGGCTATTGATAGAGTTCACAATGGGACGTATCGGACATTCTGGTTTGTGGATGAGCAACAAGTTTATGGCTAAGTTCTAAGTGCATACTATACAGCTTTGAATTGAGCAGATCTTTCTTTTTGTAAAGAGACCTGATTTCAGGTAACCATGTCTTCATGGTCTTCCTAGATTATGTCAATATATATGTAAACAAAGAACGTATTATCATCTCACATAGACATGAGAAAAAGATAAATACTCTAATTTCAAAGAATACAGTGAGTTCCCCCAGTATCTCTTCTGAAATGGAACATAAGTTTTTTGATAAAGTGATAAATACTACAGAAATATGCTTCAGTAGTAATGAATTAAAGCTGTTAAACAAAGGCCTTAAGCACAACATTGCCCCCTCACTAAATAAAAGCAACATTAAAGACCTCATAGTTAACACAAAAATTGCATGTACAGCAGCTAAACTAAAACACAATGAACAAAATGCTGTAGCTCATAAGGCAAACAACATCATTATGAGAAACATTCACCAGAACAAAATGTACAATAAGTTGAATACTGAACATAAGATATTATGTGACATAAATAAGAAACTTTCAGTTGAAAATGCCCTCATTGTCAGAGCAGACAAAGGTAACACAGCTGTTGTCATGTATGAATCAGACTATATTAGCAAAACTTGTGAATTCTTCAGAAAGAATAATATAAAGGAAATAGCACATGACCCTACTCCCAAATTCCATGATAAAATTAAAAAGTTACTTAAAAACTGCAAATTCTTGTTGACACCATTAGAAGCAAAGCACTGTATAGTGATGAACCCTTCAGCACCAAAACTGAGATCACAGCCTAAGATCCACAAACCAGAATGTCCGATACGTCCCATTGTGAACTCTATCAATAGCCCAAGCTATAAAATCACCAAAAAACTTAATGATATTATCTGCAAGGCATATGTATTTGAAAATAACTACTCCATTAAAAACAGTTATGAGCTCATCAATAGTATAAAAGATATCCTCATTTCAGTCACAGCTAAATTTGCATCTCTTGACATAGTAAACCTATATACAAACATACCCGTCAAGGAAACAATTAGTTTAATAAGAAATAACTTACTGAAACATGGGACAATGGGGAGAGCAGAAATCTATGAACTCATAGAGATCCTAGAACTCATATTGTCACACAACTACTTCCTGTTCAACAACAAGTTTTACATTCAGGAAGATGGACTGGCAATGGGTAGTAGTCTTGCAGGCCTGCTAGCAGACATATACATCAATAACCTTGAAAATAACTTTTTCAGGTCCCAAACACAACTAAAAGATAAGCTGCTTTATTACAAACGCTATGTTGATGACACACTCATTCTGTTCAATGGAGCAACAGAAGAAATAGATAATCTAGCCAAAGAACTTAATAAAATACACAATAAAATCCAATTCACAGTAGAACATGAAACACCAGAAGGTATTAACTATCTTGATCTAACAATCTCAAATAAAAATCAGAAGCATAAATTTCAAATTTTCAGAAAGCCAACAACCACCAATGTTACCATACACAAATCCTCTTGCCATCCAGACCAACATAAAAAAGCATTCTTCAGAACAATGGTTAATCGCATGCTGAAAATCCCAATGGACACAAATGAAAGACAAAAAGAAACAGAAATTATTAAATCAATTGCCTCCAGCAATGGGTACAACCCTGCAATAATAGATAAACTGATCCATACAGCAAAACTAAATCAACCAACTGCTGAACAACCACCCACAAACAAGAAAACCACATTTGTTAGCCTGCCTTTCCTAGGGAAGATTTCTCACCAAATTGCCAACCTCTTCAAGACATACAACATAAAAATAAGTTTCTTCACCAACAACAAAGTACAAAATAAAATCATACACAGCACCAAAACCACTATACAAAAATATCAAAAGTCAGGTGTATACAGGCTCACTTGCAACTCATGTCCAAGCTTCTACATTGGACAAACTGGTAGAAGCTTCACAACAAGATTTAAAGAACACATGGATGCACTCCGTCTTAACAACCTGAACAAGTCCAGCTTTGCCTCACATCTTGCCCAACACAATCATTCTGCAAACAACATAGAACAGAATCTCCGAATACTACACTTTGCCAACAAAGGCACAATACTTGACCTTCTTGAAGAAATTGAAATATTTGTCTACACAAATACAGCACCTGACAACCTACTCAATGATCAAACTGAACTAAGAAACAAATTCTTCCTTCAGAACTTTGAAGATCTACTAGTTCAAAACAAGTAACCACCCAATAAATCCTACACCGGCTCCCCAAACCCCCCCCCCCCCTCCCAATGACTGACCCCCTTAACCTTACATCCTAACCACAATGGTATCAATATAATATACTACCACACAATAAGACATGTACCATATCTCTAAATGTTAAAGCCCTACATTGCTAACATAAATCAGTACTTTATACATATTAATTGTAGCTGGAACAAACATAAGCTGCCTTTACCAATATCCCAGATCACCCTAATGTTAGAATAAAAATAAGTCAACAGTTAAAGAATCTTTTGTTCATGATTTTTAAAATGTTAAATGTGCAGCCATTCAAACAGCTTTAATCCATTACAAACACTTTAACTCTTATACATATACCTTTAGTTAAAATAAACAAAATCTGCCCTTGATAATACTCCAGATCACGTTAACATAACAACAGAAATAAGCCAACATTTCATCTGAAGATTTGTTATTAATTTAAATACAAAGGTCCTAGTCATACAGACAACCGCACCTCACTGCAGAACCAATAACTCTGTATTATTGTTTCCTAGGGAGTCATGTAAAAAAAAAAAAAAAAAAAAAAAATGCCTGTAACATACAAATAGAAATAACATAACAGATCACCTGAAATTTATTCTTGTATTAGTTTATTATTATTTTCTCTAGTGCTCTCATGTTATCAACATTCTAATGGAAAAACTTGCCCTTATATCGACTTTAACACATGTAAAGAACAACAAATTACATCTCTGTACAAAGTAGGCTTATGCCATATCTCTCTGTCAAGATCTTTGTTATAAGCAACAGTTGTAAAGCGCATGCTGGATGCTGGTAAAGTGTCACTGTTAAAGTGTGAACTAATATAGTTCGTGTGAAAGTGTTCTGGACATCAAAATGGAGGCAGACAGATACGAAAAAAGCCACCTATACTGTCGCAGTAAGTAAAAACTAAATTTACATCGATATCGAAAGATAAGGTATAGTCATGGCGATACATTGAAGTGACCCATCTCTCTGCCATAGAACCAGCACCCAGCATTATGCTACTACCAGTAATGATGTAACTTCCCGGATTCTGCCGAAATCATCTGAAGATGAACCTGAAAGGGTTCGAAAACCGGTTAATGTAATAAAGCATTATTAATGAAAAAGTGACTGGTTGCAGTTGTGTATAATTTATTTACATTAATATACAGTCACGGTTCTAAAATATCCGTAATGGATAAGCATAACTACAATTAGTACTCAAAATGTCCTCTGTTCCGCCTTTGAACGCCGCCACGGCTTAAATTTTGAATAAAATCGTCAGCAATTGCGGCCGAAGACTTCCTACATAAGAAATCACCTTCCTAATGCCAACGATCTTATCAAAGAGGGCGCAGAGGGGCGGACAGAGGTTCAAGGCACTCTATTGTCATGGGGTTCGGAAACTGCCCCTAAAAGGCGGAAGAATCACCAATGATTAACAGCATGAGGATGCAGAAGGCATTAAAGGCACGTACTGTGTGGCCACAGAACGTGTGGCCTGTAATTGAGAAGCCGGCCGCTGTGGCCGAGCGGTTCTACGTGCTTTAGTCTGGAACCGCGCGACCGCTGCAGTCGCAGGTTCAAATCCTGCCTCGGGCGTGGATTTGTGTGATGTCCTTAGGTTAGTTAGGTTTAAGTAGTTCTAAGTCTAAGGGAGTGATGACCTCAGATGTTAAGTCACGTAGTGCTCAGAGCCATTTGGACCATTTTTTGTAATTCAGGAAGTATCAAGAAGATCCCTCCATTGGCATAAGTTTTCGGACCAGTCGCCATTCGGATCTCTAGGAGGGGGCTGTCAAAAGAGTGGTGACAGTGAGCTAAAAATTGAATAACCAAGGAAAGCATAACGATCACAAGTCTGGACATGGATTGTCAGAAGTTTGAACCTGGCAGGGAAGCTGGAAAGTCTGAAAAGGGAAATGCTCACTCTAGATATTTGGGAGTCAGTGAAATGAAATGGAAAGAAGACAATGATTTCTGGTCATATGGGTATAAGTTAATTTCAGCAGCAGCAGAAAATCGCATAACGGGTCTGGGATTCGTTATGAATAGGAAGGCAGGGCAGAGAATGAGTTACAGTTAACTGATAGGTTTGTTCTCATCAGATTGGACACCAAACCTACGCCGACAACGATATTTCAGGTACACCCAATGTTGCAAGCGGAAGATACAGAAAGTATATGAGGATATTGAAGGGGCATTACAGTATGTAAAGCGGTATAAAAATGGGAGAAGAAAGGCTAATTAAGTCCTGCAATAAATTTCTGATGTTTCGCTAAGGATGTGGATACTACGATAAGGGACAACACTGTTGGCAGTTCAGTTGAAAAGGAGTGGACATTTCCAGAAAGGTACTCAAAGATGTGGGACAGACAAACGTAGGTAACTGGGAAGAAACCTTGGGTAATAGATGGTATACTTAAACTGCTCGACGAAAGAAGGAAGTGCAATCATGTTCAGGGAAAGACAGGAACACAACAATATAAATCCCTTTGAAATGAAATAAATATGAAGTGCAGGGCATCCAAGACGAAACTGCTACAAGAGAGATGTGAAGAAATCGAAAAAGAAATGAAAGCCGGGAGAACTGACTCAAAACACAGAAAAGTGAAAACAGCCTTCGGTGAAGACAAAAGCAAGAGTGGTAACATTAAGAGTCCTATGGAGATTCCACTGTTAAACGCAGATGAGAGATTAGATGGAAAGAGTATATTGAAGGCCTCTATGAGGAGGACGTCTTGTCCGATGATGTCATTGAAGAAGAAACTGGAGACGATATGAATGACATGCGAGATCCAGTTTTAGAGACAGAATTTAAAAGAGCTCATGAAGAAATCAAATAAGGCAGAAAGGATAGATAAAGTTCCATCGGAATTTCTAAAATCATGTGGGAAGTAGCAACCGAATGACTGTTAAAGTTGGTTTTCAGAATCAATAAAAATGGCGACGCACCATCAGACATTCGGAAAAATATCATCCATACAATTTCGGAGATAGCAAGGGCAGATGCGTGCGAAAAGTATCGCACAATCAGCTTAACAATTCGCGCGTCCAAGCTAGTGTCAGAATAATACACAGAAGAATGGAAAATAAATAGAGGATCTGTCACATGACGATCAGTTTGAGTGCTGTAAAGATAAAGGCACCAGAGGCATTTCTTACGTTGCTCATAGTAATGGAAGCAATAGTGAGGGAAATCAAGACACGCTCTTGGGATTTGTTGTCATAGACAAAGCGTTCGACAATGTAATACGGTGTAAGAGTTCGAAATTCTGAGAATAACAGTCTTAAGCTTAAGCTATAGGAGAAGATGGGTAATTTACAGTATCTACTAGAATCAAGAGGAAACAGTAAGACTGGAAAAATAAGAACGAAGTTTTAGGATTAAAAAGAGGGTAAGACGAGGATGCATTACACTTTAATTTTTCACAATACTTGGTTGTAACAGCCAAGAAACTAGCAAATGTCTGAATGATGGATTTAATGAAAGCAGATGTAAGTATTAAACGTGTAAATATTAGAAGTTTAAATTTAATTCATGTTCATAATTTTACTGTTTATTGACTGAGGATCATTAAAATTAATGAAACTCAAGTTTTTCTAACTACATTTTTGTAATGTGTTTATCTGACATGTTCCACACCCCCGCAATGACGCAAATAAAAAAAGTTTCAAGAGTGGAATTAAAATTTAGGGTGAAATGATATCAATGGTAAGATTCGATAAAGACATTGTTATCCTCAGTGAAAGTGTAGAAGAATTACAGGGTCTGTTGGGTGGAATAAATATATAATGAGGACAGAATAATGATCAACAGTAAACCGGAAAAAGACAAAGGTAATGAGATGTAGTTGAAAAGAGACTATCGAGAAAGTTAACATAAAAATTGGTGTTCACAAAGTAAACACAAGTAAGGAATTCTCCTACTTTGGAAGCAAAATTACCCAAGACGGACGGACTAAGGAGTACGAGAAAGCAGATTAGAACAGGCAGTGACGGCACTCCTGGCCGGGAGACGTCTGCTGATGTCAAACATAAGACTTAATTTGAGGACGCAGTTTCTGAAAATGTACATTTGGAACATAGCATTGTATGTTAGTGATTCACGGACAGTGGGAAAACTGGAACAGAAGAAAATCGAAGTTTTTCCGATGTCTTGCTACAGAAGAATGTTGAAAATGAGATGGGCCGATAGAATAAAGAATGAGGAGGTTCTCTTCAGAATCGGTGAACAGGAGAACATATGGAAAACAATGACGAGAAGGGACAGGATAACAGGCCAAGTGTTAAGGTATGAGGGAATAACCTCTATCGTACTAGAGGGAGCTGTAGAAAATAAAAACAGCAGGGGGAGTCAGAGATTTGAATACATCCTACAAATCCCTGAGGACGTAAGGTGCGAGTGCTACTCTTCAATGAAGAGGTTAGCGTAAGACAACAATTCGTGTCGAGCTGCATCAAACCAGTCAGAAGATTGAAGACACAAGAAAAGGAAAAAAGGGATGTATGATAAATAAGTGACGTAAATACCAGAAGGTAGACAGAAATCTAAAGATGCCTCAAAGCAACTGAAGGATCGATTGATACTGGACGACAGTGTATGTCTTAGAAAATAGCGTAGCTCTACAAATTTGTATTCTTTAAGAAATCTTCAGGAATTTAAAAGAAACGAAGCGTGTGAAACCTGTATTTTGGGGGCAGGAATTATCTCAGACGCCAGAAAGTTGTGCGTTAATTGTATACTTTTAGAAACTCTAACTTGCACTGTATGTTTGAATTATAATTAAAGTTTCGTAAATGAGCTCCTCTTATATCTTCACGTAATTTGAAATTAATTTTTTTCATGTAAATGATTTATAACTGCAGATTAATGAACAAATGGATGTAACAGGTAGAAGCGGATAACAGCAACACAATATGGATTCTTGAAACTTGTTGCTGTATGAGGCTATCATATCCGTATAAGCTGATATGATTGTCGTTGAAAGAATCGTGTTCGGTAGGTATGTTTCTCGGATGCCAAGCGCACGGAAATTTTCAGAGGCTGACATTACGTGATATTGATTGCCACGAAAACTAATAATTAAAGATGGCTAGGGTTAAAAATAGCTAAGCATCTTTGTATGGGGTAGAAAGAAAAACGTACTGTCACGACAGTTGACGTGATCTTAATTGCAGATGCATAGGTTCGGGTTCCATAATCGGGAAAGTTATCGAAGGCGCAATGCGGGCTTGTGATCTTCAGGCGGTCGGCCAGTGAGTGACGGCAGTATCTGCCGCGAAATCACTCGGATAGCTCGCCATTTCCTTTTGTGGAACTATGAATCGGAAGAGGGAAAGAACGGACGCGGATGGATAATTCATCTGATGGTCATGAAGTGGTTTTGCTGTCGATGTAGCAGCACAATCATCGGTCACTTCCTCGTGCGGTACCGGCTGCTGTTAGAAAATATGGCAACGGCACGGCGTTTTGAAGACCATAAACAGGATGAAAGGACTGCCGCGTGCTCTCGGGGCCGACTTTTTCTCATATGCGTTTCCTGCTGTCGACGCCCCCAGGTGACAGATGTTCGACGGGTATAAAATGCGGGAAGATGGAATTCCGATGGGAAACTTTTCAAGTATCTTCTCTTACAATGAGATAAGGTACTGGGATTTGGTACTTCTGGTAGTATAATTCAGCAAAATTGCACAAGAAGAAACAAATATGAAAATGCTACATAGACGGCTCCAATTCTCAACAAATTTCAAGTACCCTAAATATACTCTCCACAACTACGAAGCCTTTTGTGGCAGAGTCCATGTACAAAGGACCTTGGTGTTTCAACAACGTTGCGTCGCAGTTTAAACTCACCATTCAGAGAATTCATCGAGTCCTATTCGTAGGGAGTAAGAATACTACCTGTTTTCTATAACTGGGGTGGCAGCTTTGATTAATTTCCCTTAAACAGCTTAAAACAATAAAGAGCGTATGCCGATTCTAAACATTTAAACTACTGAAGGACTTAATTACGCAGTCGTGGAGACAATAGAGAGACGTAAGCATTCTAACTGTATAACAGTGTTATCACAATTTTTATTACGTTTTCTGTAAACTGTTCCGGCTATCTTCATATCTACAAATGAATGTTATATAATAGAAAGTTGCTGTATGTACACAGAATAAAAGTATCGGCGAGTAAAACGAAGTAAATAAAATAGAATATAAGTGACTGTATCTTTATGTCTAAAAACTGGTTGCCGTAACTGTTGCAATTCGTCAACTGAACGTCTAGTAATAGCTGCCTAATGATATGTTAACCTGCCAGGAAGTTTTAAATCAGCGCACACTCCGCTGCAGCCCGTAGGATGTGCCTAAGGTATATCTCTGCAACATCCCTTCTTCCAGGAGTTGTAGTCGCGCAAGGTATGTAGAAGTGCGAAAGGTAGGAGGTGAGGTATGATAGAAGTAAAGCTGTGAGCGAGAACCTCTATGTAAATATCCTCGTCTAGTGGTTCATCTAGCCATATCAATACCTGTTCCTCTGACAAGACGTCCTCCCTGGAAAGTTTTATGTATTTTCGTATCAGAATTTCATGTACTCTGTATAAACAATTGCTTCATTCAATTCGTAAAACCCAATAAGAATATTTACTTTTCTTATAAAAGACGTAACACACGCTGAACACTTTCAGGGGAAAACAAACGAACATAGCCGCATGGTACAAGCACAAGAAACAGGCTAAAAGTGAAGTAAGGCGGTATTCCACGAAAGGAGAAGTGATTGCTACGTAAAGACTCCCGTGTTATAAAAAAATCTAACACTGCGCACAGCGTCAAATAATGGCTCAACTAGCAAGCTGTTGTTGACGTTTGATTGTCGAGTCACAGATTAATTGCAGCATGGGATGTAAAAAAAAGCATTTCTAGATCGTCGGTTCATTAACTTTAAAATGTGCTGGAATATTTATCTAAAATCATAAATGTTAGATTTTTTCTAACAAACCAAGCGATCGCGGGTTGTTAATAAAATCAGCATTTTGAATTTCTCACTTGTTTGACATTTTCGGCCCGCATCTCTGTGAGCAGCTGCGCTTACATTGTAGCTGCCCAGTACCATCTGAAGATTGAATATCTTGCGGAAACTGTAAACTCAACGCTACACGAACTCATACTGTGACAAGGTGCACTTTATAGGTCGAAACAACTCACGTGATGTATCTTACTAGCAGTCAATTATCACCGCCTGATAAACGTAGAGCACTGTACCTACGAAAGCTATTAATTACAAATTTCTCGCCGCCACCGTCGGATGATCTCGGAGTGCTGCATCACCATCGAACTTACCTCGACAACTGAAAATCACTTTAAAAAACAGAAATTCTACTGGAACACTAGAGTACAATGCACAAGCAAAATGCAGCGTATATTATTGGTACGCTGTCCCTTGGAACTAAGTTCTGAAATTCCAACATGGATGCGGTTACACGTGGTGAAAGATTCCCGTCAAACCTCCTTGCCTGGGGACGCCAGATGAAAGTAAATGTCGTCAAGCCCTGAATCAAAATTGCGCAACGGATAACTGGGGAGGGGAGCTTGAGAGCGCTATCTTGAGAGCGTGCCCTTTCTGTACGATACTAGGCAAGGGGCTGGAGGGCTCACACGCTGATGTGTGGGTCCCTGCATTCTGTATCTTTTGTTTTAAATGAATTCCTTTAACTTGACTTCTTTGTGATTTTTAAGGTATGTTAAAGATTGATGAAAATTGATTACCTATTTATTTGAAACATTATCACTCGACTTTACAGCGATTGCAGCAATTGTTCCAGTTTACACATATTACAATTTTACAACTTACAGCTCGGGTATATTATATACTAATCTGCACGCACATTTGTGCGGGCAAGACGGAATTGCGTTGGCCAAATGTATACCACCAAAGTCTCCCAATATTTTACATAGGACATCCACTATGTGAGGAGGGTAACGGGCAAACTGGGGACCGGATACATTAACACAGGGGTCAAATTTCCGAAATTAAACGAGAACATTCATTTCCTTACACAATCCAAAGCTGGAAATAAAAGAATTAGTACAAATATTCAAATACCTCTCTTCCATGCGTGAACATTGAGACAGACGCACTGAGGGCACGTCTGCTCACTTAATCGTCTTCTCTAACACTCCCCGAATATCGCGGACACCCGGAGGTCTTCCAGGGCCGCGGTGGAGGGGGTGGTCGAACAACTTGGCCGTGACCAACATCTCCACCCCAAATCTTGTGACACTGGAAAGTCTTTCACTTTTACCTCCCTGTGCTGTCTCCCTGATCCCCTACCCAGGAGTAAGGTTGGCACTACTACACTACAGAACTACTTCCCAAGTAAGATTTGGCCACGCTTTACGGATAGGTGTGAGGAGGTTTAGGAAAGTTCATGTGCAGATTCACATTCACGTACAAGAAATGCATAATACATGACACATATAATATGTATTATGAAGCCTGACGCATTTCTTTCCACCCGTCTACATGGGTTCTGTTGCACCCGCGGCCGGCCGCGTCGTGCAATAAAACTGGCGGTGGAGCCGCCTCTGTTTGTATTTCCCGGTGCGAGCGAGCAGCGAAATCTACTGCTTATGGAGCGGAAGCTACTGTACCGTTTCAGTGGTACACTTGGTAAGTCAGTAAAAATGGTGTAAGACCCTGAATTTCCATAGACAACTTACACTGAAATTCCTTAGAACTGACAAGGAAGTGAATGTACGATACAGCCCTGATGGCTTTGACTATACATTGCAAATGTGCATTAGCTCGTTAAATTTCCACACAACAAGCAACACAAAATGGTGACGACTTTAGCAGTCCTTCATAGTATGATCGAGTTCATACGTAAGACAGCAACTACGAATGCAAGCGGCTATTTACATCGAGGTGTGCTGGTCCAAAGTTTCCGTCTTGCGCACAAGAAAAATTTCTGAGTTTCTGCTTGTTATCAGCGTAATGACCAGGCGAAAGACGATACGAGATTGCTGAATGCTTTGTGGTTGAAAGAACGTGCTGGAACCGACGGAAATTATATGCATCTTGCTTTCTCATAGGCCGACGGTTGTCTAAGACTTCAGCGTGCCGGCCGGAGTGGCCGTGCGGTTCTAGGCGCTACAGTCTGGAACCGCGTGACCGCCACGGTCGCAGGTTCGAATCCTGCCTCGGGCATGGATGTGTGTGATGTCCTTAGGTTAGTTAGGTTTAATTAGTTCTAAGTTCTAGGGGACTGATGACCTCAGAAGTTAAGTCCCGTAGTGCTCAGAGCCATTTTGAACCACTTCAGCGTGACAGTAAGAAGTACTTTCCTACACGCTCGCCGGCCGGAATGGCCGTGCGGTTCTAGGCGCTACAGTCTGGAGCCGGGCGACCGCTACGGTCGTAGGTTCGAATCCTGCCGCGGGCATTGATGTGTGTGATGTCCTTAGGTTAGTTAGGTTTAATTAGTTCTAAGTTCTAGGCGACTGCTGACCTCAGAAGATAAGTCGCATAGTGCTCAGAGCCATTTGAACCATTTGAACCTACACTCCCACATTTGACGATGCAACGTATGGGTCGAATTTCTGCTACCCACAAAAACACCGTCGGTGTTACTTATCTGTGATACACTGAAGAGACAAAGAAATTTGTAAAACTGCCTAATAGCGTAATGGCCCCGAGAACACGCATAAGCGCCGCAAAATGATGTGGAATGGACTCGAAATGCTGGAGGGATCTGACAGCACCAATCCTGTAGGGCTATCCATAAATCCGTAAGAGTAGAAGGGGGTGGAGATTTCTTCTGAACAGCACGTTGCAAGGCATCCGAGATAATCTCAATAATATTCATGTCTGGGGAGTTTGGTGACAGTGGAAGTGTTTAAACTCAGAAGAGTGTTCCTGAAGTCATTCTGTGGAGTGCCGCGCTGTCCTGCTGGAATTGCTCAAGTCCGTCGGAAAACATGTATGGATGAAGAT
The DNA here is from genome assembly GCF_021461385.2 of Schistocerca piceifrons. Classification (NCBI taxonomy): domain Eukaryota; kingdom Metazoa; phylum Arthropoda; class Insecta; order Orthoptera; family Acrididae; genus Schistocerca; species Schistocerca piceifrons. Next base: position 910,362,765 of record NC_060140.1, on the reverse strand, counting down.
GACCAGACAGGATACTTAAGAACGTGTCACCTGTCAGAGCCGTATCTAGACGTATCAGGAATCTCATATCACTCAACTGCACACGCCAGACACCATTACAGAGCCTCCACCAGTTTGAAGAGTCCCCTGCTGATATGCGAGGTCCATGGATTCACGAGGCTGTCTCCATACCCGTACACATCCATCCGCTCGAGACAATATGAAACGAGACTCGTCCGACCAGGCAACACGTTACCAGTCATCAACAGTATAATATCTGTGATTCTTGAGTTTCTCCCGGCGTATTTGATAACTAAAATATCCACGGGTGTGCTGCCGGCCTATAGTGTCCAACGGGCACAATATTTCGGCGATCATACATGTCGCCATCATCAGGCGAACTGACGGACTGAGCTCCTGTGAACGTGCCGGCACGGAGATCCGTACGATATGGCTGCTCTGAGCAGTTATTGGTCAGTAGGCACAGGTTTTAGAGCTGCGACAGAGATTTCGCAATTTTAGAGGAACGGTAAAGGTCAACAAAAGGCTTTTGTTCTGCAGAATGACAGAAGATTGTTGAGTCAGCTAGAAATACGAACCCATTCCATGCAAGTTCAATGCATGCAACTGACTTTTTTGATTTTAAAGTTGTTGATGAAACATCAGGCGTGTAAGGTCTCCAAATGCAATATGATTCAAGTGTCCCACACCCATTCATCTCAGATAGCTATTAAAAAGAAGCCGAAGTATTAAAAGCGGAAATATCATGGTAGATATGTGCCATACTGTGATTTACCTGAAAAACGACCTATTTTTATCAATCGCAAAACAGAAAGGAATGTTGACGATACTGCTAACTCTTCTCAACAGCACAGGGAATTTTGCTGCAGACTTTAAAACATCTAATCCCAAGAATGGAGTTGCGTAAAAGCAGAAGTCAACACTGAGAGGATTTGAAAGTAATTGCGTTATTCTCTTGTAAAAAAATTAAAGAGAATGTGAAATGGTTTTTTGTTGACGACAGTGCAGTTACTATTGTCACAAATAAAACGTCGTGCGTCTGTATTAATTGCAATTGAAACGCAAACTTCCTTATTGAACTTAGAATCAGTTAGTTTCCTGTCACATCACGTACAACTTTCTTACCAAATGACTTATTTTTTCATTTGTCTCATTATGTTTTGCATTGTTGAGGTGGGCAGTATATTTCCGTATTGTCGTAAAACCTCAGTTTTTTAGATACAAATAAGCTATGTTCAAAAATAGATACACTGTCGTTTGATTCTCCTGACAAACCACCCTTCAGTTATTGTTCACCTTCGCTTCAGCAACATATCACGAAGTCTAAAAGAAAAACAAATTTCCGGAACAACAAATAGAGGCTACTGTCGATACAGACCTAGGTGTCTTACAATAAAGCTCAGTGGCTTCATAGCTGAAACATTTATCAACTACTTAGAAACCAAATACTGAAACTGAATGAAGATCTCACTACTAACATCGATTTCTACAAGAGGTACACTATGTGATCAAAAGTATCCGGACACCCCCAAAAACATACGGTTTTCATATTACCCGAGATTTCCACATTCCTAAACATCCTACGGTCCACTGTTGTCGATGTGATAGTGATGTGGAAACGTGAAGGGGCACATACAGCACAAAAGCGTACAGGTCGACCTCGTCTGTTGGCTGACAGAGACTGCCGACAGTTGAAGAGGGTCGTAATATGTAATACGGAGACATCTATCCACACCATCTCACAGGAATTCCAAATTGCAGTAGGATCCACTGCAAGCACTATGACAGCTAAGAGGGACGTGAGAAAACTTGGATTTCATGGTCGAGCAGCTGCTCATAAGCCACACATCACGCCGGTAAATAGCAAACGACGCCTCGCTTCGTGTAAGGAGCGTAAACGTTGGACGATTGAACAGTGGGACAACGTTGTGTGGAGTGACGAATCGCAGTACACAATGTGGCGAATGCCCGGTGAACATCGTCTGCCATCGTGTGTAGTGCCAACAGTAAAATACAGAGGCGCTGGTGTTATGGTGTGGTCATGTTTTTCATGGAGGGGGCTTGCACCCCATGTTGTTTGCGTGGCACTATCACATCACAGGCCTACATTGATGTTTTAAGCACCTTCTTGTTTCCCACTGTTGAAGAGCAATTCGGAGATGTCGACTACATCTTTCAACACGATCAAGCACCTGAACATAATGCACGGCCTCTGGCGGAGTGGTTGCACGACAATAACATCCCTGTAATGGACTGGCCTGCACAGAGTCCTGACCTGAATCCTATAGAACACCTTTGGGATGTTTTGCAACGCCGACTTCGTACCAGGCCTCGCCGACCGACATCGATACGCATGCCTGCGAGATTGGAAGCTGTCATAGTGTATGCAAATGACACTATCATTCTATTCATTGGAACGAAAGATGAATTTACAAACATTTTGATAAGTCAGACGGTCTGCGTGAATACCACTGAGCATGAAGAGAATAACACAACATGGTTTGCTGGGATGGAGATATTCGAACAGAACCAGCGGTTGTCATTAAATGTTTATCGGGATGCTACTAGTACATACAACACAATCGAAATTTTCCACAGACACCACCACCCACAAGAAAGCAGTATACGCACAGTGCTATACAAAGCCAACAAATTTCCCATTAAAAATACTGATCTCCAACATAGAAACCAAATAATAAAACGTTCTGCAGTAAACAATATATGCCACAAATTATAACAATAAATTGAATAAACAAAAGTAGACACATTAACAGTACCTTAGCTTTTAAATACGTATAAACGTACTTTGGTGTAATGTCCGAGAAATTTGCTACCTGTAGGCATCTCAAAAACACCAATGTCGAATAAACTTCAGGGCTCTAGTAACCGCAGTAAAAGGCTAATCAACAACATAAAATCCATAGACTCAAATCTAGACACATATGGCATTCACATACTCACCTGCAGGCAGTAAAATAAACTGTATATAGGGCAGATGACAGAAATTTCAAGACTCGATTAAAGGAGCACAGTTACTGTCACAGTTTTTACTAACACAACAAACAAACAGTAGCATCGCATATTAAAGAAACAGGCCCTTCTAAGAATCTGAAGACAATATAGAAGTTTTATGCAAAATCTAAGAAAAGTAGATAATATGTATTTCACGGAACAAACAGAAACATTCTTCGATACTATTCCAGATGAAACAACAGAATTTAAACACTCATAATTCTTGAACAACAATAGCCTAGTTTAATCCAATAGATGTACACTGCACCAGTGGTAAATGGATAACTACCTATTTATTATTGCAAGGATCGTAATCGAGAGAATCGATAATCGATATCCTGACACAAAGCGAGTGTACGCCATATTGGAGAACTCTTGTGAATGTTTACAGGCAGTTGAAAACCATTGTTTGCAGCGAGGTACAGAAAATTTCGCAGCAAGGTTCTTATTTCTCGGTGCAGATAATGTTGTAAAGTAATTTTACAATACAAAGTAGTGAAAAAGAAGTATGGAACGCATAATTCACAAATAAAATCTCGCGTTCACAGAGAAAATTAAATAATTAGTGCAACGAACTGGTATTAACATCCCGACATATTGTCATACATCGAACACAGGCATTTCCATAATCGACAGGATGCAGTTCACCATTACAAAAACAAAAACAATATAGTGAAAATCACCTACTCATCCTCTCACTCACCCCCCGCCCAAACACCAAGTCCGATTTTTTAACATTATTCTATTAAGATGTCGTTTGTAAATTTTCAAACAGTGGATTTTAGATCATTTCAGTAACTCTTGTTTTCTTGCGCACGCTTTAAAATCGCCTAATAATGAACAGAACTTACCCAAAACGCGAAGCAATGTGTTAAATTAAGAAATAAATAAATAGTATGACTGGTAGCAAAAACAAACAAATAATGTATTCGGAGTAGTCACGGTACCATTACTTAGCCACAATCAACCAACTAATGTTAACATTCTTTACGATGTGTTGAAAGAAAAAATAAATATAAAAATTAAATAATCTTGTCGGCCACAACCGAACAGTCTAAAATGTATTACGATTGCTACCAATTTCCTACTGGTGTGACTTATCAGAGTAGTATGATAGAGACTGCATGTTTATGTTAATCGTATCCTCAGATCACCGGTTGTGTTTAAAACAAAACTGACTGGAAAAGGCCCAATCAATGAACCATCCTGTCCCTCTCAGAGAGAGAATGACATTTCCAAACAGAGATAATGGGGCTGAGTGATTTAAATTGCCAATGACAACGGTCTATAAACGTGATGGAGATGCAAGTTTGAGAACAGGAATGTTAGACAACTTTCACAGCCGTTGAGTTAATTATTATCGGCGCTAATTCGAGTCTGCAAAGAAATCACATAAAAATTAGTTCCCCTTGTTTGCTGAATTATGAGCCAGGGGGAAACACACATCATTGGAGACGCAGAAGGCTTTACTCTTTAAATATGACACGGGACCGGATGCGGACAGATGGAATACTCCTATTAGAAACGCCAAATGTGAGTGAATATGTATGAGACCATCTAATTAATTCAAATCAGAACCAGTTTCGTAATCCCGTTATGATAAATAGTCAACCTGTCTCCGATTATGTCAGCCTACTGTTCATTATACTTTATTATATCGATGCATTGGCAAAGTGTCCCCCGAATGAACGTAATTTAGTTCACGTGTTACAGATTAACATGATACCTATCAATCTTTCAGCAGCGAGTGTGTTTAATATGTACCTATGCACTCAAAACGTAAGGTAATTACGTTTTACATGTTAAGTACTTCTCAAGGCGGAAAAGCTAAATTATTATTTATTTCCAAGGACATCGCTCTTTAAAGCAGTAACGGGACATTCTAAATGAGACACGGGCATCAAAATATATCGCAGGGCCAATGGTTCAGGACGATTGATTGCGATCCTCAAAACCTTCCACTATGCGAAAAATGATCTATCGTTTGTTAATTCCGAATGAAGACTATCTATTAATTTTAATGTGACATTTCATTCAAAGATTACATCGATTGCAGCTCCATTAGTGAGTCACGAATTATTTGCTTGTAGATTTTCTCATTGAAGGCGAGCGGTAAACATTTGCTATCTGATAATATTAGAACTATATTTTATGCACTCAGAAGAGTATAACACAGGATACATTTTCGAGCTAAGTACACTACCTACTGCAATCGAGGTTTACGGGTGCTTTCCAAATACATCTTCGAAATTTCTTAATCCAAAGGCAGCATTTTCTTTTCAGTATTTCTTTCAGGTCATCCTTTGTCCTAAAACAAACGGGTGAAGGAGTGTATAATGTTCAGACACTCGTCTTGGAATGCGGAAATGCTTTGAAGGAAAAGACCTAACATTGCTCAGCATAATAGGTACGATGACTATAGATTTACAGCTTGTAACCTCCCCACAAAATTTAAAAATTGAAATTAAAAATAATTATTATGGATAGCGATTCTCATTTTTGTGTGACCTCAGAACAAAACTGGTTCCCATTTAATGTACCCACAAAATTCTTTTCTCATTTAATGTAATCACGAAACAGAAAAATTCCTAAGCCTCATAATAAAAAAATAAATTCAGTAACCTGGTAAAATTTGGACGACAGCAGTGCTGCGTCGTGGCCCTGTAAGATCATTCTGAATAAAAAGCAAAAATTCTTACCTCAATAAAAACGACGAATATATCTGCTCTTACTTAACATTTTTCCGGCACCGCTCCGTGCAATGCTGGCCTATACATTTGTGATTTGTGAAAGGAAGCAACTGTTTTTTTTTTAAATGAATACTTTTTTTTAAAAAAAATTACTTTATATTACCAAAATTATTATTAGGACATTTTTTAAACATTTGGATGACAATTCAGTTACATTACTAGATATGCGCGACGCTGCTTCTTTACCTTATACAATAATACTCCGTCTCCAGATTCCCGACCAGAGCAGACTGCAGACAAGCGCAGACAACCTCAGACTAGCGACTAGCAACAACTAACTGCTACAGTTCCACAGTTCGTACTGCAGTGAACACTGCTCTCTGGTGAGCGATTCTCATATCGTAGACAGCGCATACCTCTTACAAGCTATCCCTATAAATGCTCATTTTATGCTCCACAATTCATTTCCATCCATCGTTATAGAGTTTGTCGTTAAATAATCACCAAAACTCAATCTGTAAGGTAAAGTGTTAGAGAGGAGTGTAACGTAAGGAGAATAACCAAAGCCAACATTTTCGAAAATATGGAGGAAGTGATCACAAAACGTAGCCATGAAGATGGGTAACTTTAGAATCATTTGGATATGATCGTCAAGTAGAAAGAGGAAGAATATAGTTGGTTTGCTGTAATCAAACATGCGCTCATAAAGTATCGGGTGGCCCAAATAATATTTTCACGGGAGAAGAGACAAAAATCTTATAGGTGCGGAGAATGTTTGTAAGTCTGACACGAAATGAGTCATCCTACTCAATAAACAGAGAACTGATATTAATGGAAAGTGCTGGCAAAGGACGCCGTCGGCATCGGTGTAGCACTTCGCTCGATTAACCAGACAGTGAGATATGCGAAACACATTTGCTGCGCCTGTAAGGAGTATACACCGAAGAAGCAAAACCTTATGACTACCTGCTTGATAGCTTGGTTGTCCGTCCTCGGAACGAAAGACATCAATGATTCTGCGTATCAGGGATCCGACAGTTTGTCAGAAGAATTGTGAGGGTATGGGGCGTTACATGTCTACCCACAGGTCATATAATTCGCGTAAATAACGGGCTGGTGATTTGCGGTGATGGCGCCCGATAATGACCCAGATGCATCCCATAGGATTTGCGAGGTGCATTTAAGTTCTAAGGCCTCCGATTTTTTTTCCTCCGGACTGGAAAGAGATAGAAACATGCGCATTGTTTTAAAATGAGGCCGCGTTCATTGTCAACACGTCCCAGAGATGGCAGCACCGTACGGCAGATGGAATTTTACCGCCAGTGGCGAGAATGAGAACTGGTTTAAATACTTAAAATGGCGACGTTTTCCTTACTTGAACAGCGTGCAATCATTCGTTTTCTGAATTTGCGTGGTGTGAAACCAATTGAAATTCATCGACAGTTGAGGGGGCAAGTGGTGATGGAGTTATGGATGTGTCGAAAGTGCGATCGTGGGTGCGACAGTTTAATGAAGGCAGAACGTCGTGTGATAACAAACCGAAACAACCTCAGGCTCGCACAAGCCGATCTGACGACATGATCGAGAAAGTGGAGAGAATTGTTTTGGGGGATCGCCGAATGACTGTTGAACAGATCGCCTCCAGAGTTGGCATTTTTGTGGGTTCTGTGCACACAATCCTGCATTACGACCTGAAAATGCGAAAAGTGTCATCCAGGTGGGTGGTACGAATGCTGACAGACGACCACATGGGTGCCCATGTGGCATGTTGCCGAGCAATCTTGATGCGCAGCGACAGCATGAATGGGACTTTCTTTTCGTCGGTTGTGACAATGGATGAGACGTGGATGCCATTTTTCAATCCAGAAACAAAGCGCCAGTCAGCTCAATGGAAGCACACAGATTCACCGCCACCAAAAAAATTTCGGGTAACCGCCAGTGCTGAAAAATGATGGTGTCCATGTTCTGGGACAGCGAGGGCGTAATCCTTACCCATTGCGTTCCAAAGGGCACTACGGTAACAGGTGCATCCTACGAAAATGTTTTGAAGAACAAATTCCTTCCTGCACTGCAACAAAAACGTCCGGGAAGGGCTGCGCGTGTGCTGTTTCACCAAGACAACGCACCCGCACATCGAGCTAACGTTACGCAACAGTTTCTTCGTGATAACAACTTTGAAGTGATTCCTCATGCTCCCTACTCACCTGACCTGGCTCCTAGTGACTTTTGGCTTTTTCCAACAATGAAAGACACTCTCCGTGGCCGCACATTCACCAGCTGTGCTGCTATTTTCTCAGCGATTTTCCAGTGGTCAAAACAGACTCCTAAAGAAGCCTTCGCCACTTCCATGGAATCATGGCGTCAGCGTTGTGAAAAATGTGTACGTCTGCAGGGCGATTAGGACGAGAAGCAATGCCAGTTTCATCGATTTCGGGTGAGTAGTTAATTAGAAAAAAAATCGGAGACCTTAGAACTTGAATGCACCTCGTACATCAGGTGAATTTGGTGGCCGAGACTTTAACGTGTGTTCACTATAATGCTGCTCAGACCACTATAGAACGGTTCTGGCTCCGATAGACGTACAATTATACTGCTAAAAGGTGACATCGCCGTCGGAAAAAGCATCAGACATGAAGGGTTCACAGCTGTCAGCTTGTCTTCGATTTGCACCACGGGGCCCATGCAAGCGCAGAAGTCTCCCATAGCATAATACTGCTCCCAGCAGCCGGCGTCCGGGTGCCCTGACTTTTCGAGCCGCCATTCACCTCGATGTCGGCATTTGTGGAGACGACCAGCGACCTAGAGTAGAAAAAATGTGACACGTTTCTCATTGATCGACGATCGAATCCCGATGGTGACATGCCCACTGCAATCGTAATTGGCGATGTCGTTGGGTCTGCTTGCGAAAACGTAGGGGTGGTTTGCTGCGGAGCTCCATGTTCAACAATGTAAGATCAACCGTGTTCACTGAAACACTTGTACGTGCACAAGCATTGTTGTCTTTCGTCAGAGATGGCACAGAGCAACATCTATCCTACTTTACAGAGGAGACAAGCCTCCGAACGCCACGTTCTGTGATGTGTCGTGGACGTCGAACCATTTAGCGTATACTGGTAGTTTCACTGTCCTAGCTCTTTCCCTAGATGCTCAAGACAGTATAACGTGAACATCTGACCATCTTCGTCGTTTTCGAGACACTCGTTCACAGACTCTGCATAATAATAATCGCCCTTCGTCAAAGTCGCTTATCTGAATGGATTTCTCCATTTGCAGCCCATGTCTCCCCTACGATGATCCCCCGTCCGTGTCCGCTCCGCTTACATGTTTGTGTTACCGCGTTACGTGCCCGTAACGCCACCAGATGGCATCTAACGTCGCTGTGGGCAGTGGGAATTCAATATCAATATTCCGAGAACCACAGTAACAAGAATGTGTGGCTTTATGACCAAGAGCAGCGGCGTTTGCATAGAGTTGACAGTGCTAACAGACAAGGTTCAAATGGTTCAAATGGCTCTGAGCACTATGGGACTCAACTTCTGAGGTCATTAGTCCCCTAGAACTTAGAACTAGTTAAACCTAACTAACCTAAGGACATCACACACATCCATGCCCGAGGCAGGATTCGAACCTGCGACCGTAGCGGTCTCACGGTTCCAGACTGCAGCGCCTAGAACCGCACGGCCACTTCGGCCGGCAAACAGACAAGCAACATTGCTTTAGAACATAACCGTGGAAAACAATGTGGGACGTATAACGAACGTATCCGTTAGGAGAGTGCAGCGAAATATGGCGTAAATGGACTGTGCCAGCAGATTATCGACGCGAGTGCCTTTGCTAGCAGCACGAAATCGCCTGCAGCTTCTCTCCTGGGCTCGTTACAGTCTCAGTTGGACCCTAGACGATTTCCCGATTTGAGCTGGTAAAAGCTGGTGGTAGGGTTCAAGTGTGCCACCGACCCCACGAAGCCATGGACCCAAATTGTCAACAAGACACTGTGCAAGCTGATGGTGGCCCCCTTAATGATGCGGGCTGTGCTTACATGGAATGCAATAGATCATCTGGTCCAATTGAACCGATCATTGACTGGGAATGGTTATGTTCGGCTACTTGGAGACCATTTGCAGCCATTTAGGGACTTCATGTTCCCAAACATCGACGGAATTTTTATGAATGGCAATGCACCATGTCACCGGGCCACAATTGTTCGCGATTGGCTTGAATAACGTTCTGGAAAGTTCAGGCGAATGATTTGGCCATCCAGATCGCCCGACATGAATCCCATCTTGTCATGTTGGTATAGGAAGCTGCCTCTCTGGTCACTTCCGTTTGTATCTGTTAAGCACGCTCGGTAGCGGTCCAAGGCAGTCTGTCCATGGCGAGCGTCTGAAGTGGTAAGATCTCCGGCTAAGCGCGTGTCTGCTAAGTCCGTAGGACAATGGATTTCTTAAGTTCAGCCTAACTGAAAATTTAATCACCTTTATTCCAGGTTTTGCTCTAAAATATCTAATGTTATCTTAAATTGCAACGCAGTGTAATTCGTGTGTGAAGTTCAGAATATCTTCCGGTAGTTGCTTTGTCACTACTTTGTGAGTAAGGTGGAACCACGTGTTGATCAGTAACTCTAACTAAGATCATCAATCTTCAATGCGAATGTGCGTGAGATTATAACGTCTCGTCTTGACAATATTTTTCAATATAGCAACTTTTCTTTATTTTCAACTCACGTGGGGTGTACTTTGTGAGACCAGTATCACGTGCTTATACAGTTGTTTGACCCATCAGGTTATTAGTAAGACGGTAGTAACCAGTTCGAGGTTATTCTTTTGTAAATTGCGTTTCAATGTAATTTATTTTAATTATCAGAATTGTTGTGGAATTACACTCTTTGTGTAAACCAAGTTTACCACGTGAAGCATGTGGTGTAAGCATCAAAGTAGCCCTCAGCTATTCTTTTCGGGAGGATTTCACAGAGAGTTAGTATGAATTTAGTATACCAGTGTGTGGTAATTTCATGACGGACAGGATTGCGCTACGAACGCAACTTCTTTGGGTGAAAATTGAATCGGTTGGTTGTGGTTAATTTCCTCTTGAATATGCTTCAACGTTCTTCGTGTGTTATTTTATGAATGCAGTGTTGTATGCAGTCTCCCAATCTTGGCTCCCTATTTGATGTGTTCCGTAAGATTACAAACTCACATTTTCACAATCCTAAATAAGGCACCAGTTCAGTTATGAATAAAGTTTGATATGCTGAAGTTTTAACGAATCAATGTTCAATGTTAAAATAAATGTCCAAATATAAACTGCTTTTTTTCTTTTTATTTAAATTGTCTTTTTATATATATAACACCGGTTATAGTAAGATGAGTACTAAAAGACTATAATTAATGTTAGTTTGGTTGGGAATTTGGTAAGCTAGACTGGATACCTGGTGAAACAGGTGCGCAGTAATGCAAGGTTAACTTCCTCACATAGCTCACAGCTTTTAACCCACTTTTATGGTCTTGAAATCAGCACCGCTTTCAGAATAAATTAATGTAACAACATTACACAGAACAACATTACAACTGCTGCACTAAGCTGAGCAAAAGGAGGTCCGGCACTACGTTACGAGATATGTCATGAATTTTTTCACACCTGTGTGCATTGAGAGACCAAACGTTATGGGAAGGCGAGGGCACAGGAGTCAGTTGGCAGCTGATGTAGGCTATGCGCTGCATTTGAGTCCCTATAGTCGTGGAGAAATTTTGACACCCCTCACAAGAAAGACAAATGAAGAAACAATTAATTTAGTAAGAAAGTTGTAATTGATATAACAGGAAACTAACTGATTCTAGGTGCAAATAAGACAGCTTGCGTTTCAATTGCAATTAATACAGAGGCACGACGTTTTATTTGTAATAATAGTAATAGCACTATCGTCAACAAAAAACCATTTCACATTGTCTTTAAATTTTTTACAGCAGAATAACACTATTAGATTCAAATCCCCTTAGTGTTGGATTCTGCTTTTACGCAACTCCATTCTTGAAATTAGATGTTTTAAATATCTACAGAAAAATCCCCTGTGCCGTTGAGAAGAATTACCAGAATCGTGAACAGCCCTTTCTGTTTTCTGATTGATAAAAGTGGCTCGTCTTTTATATAAATCACAGTATGGCATACATCAACCATGGTATTTCCTCTTTCAATACATTGGCTTCTTTTTAGTAGCTATCTGAGATGAATGGGTGTAAGACACTTGAATCACATCGCATTTCGGGATCTTACACGCCTGTATTGACAACAATGTTTCATCAGCATCTTTAAAACCAAAAACGTCAATTGTATGCACTGAACTTGCATGGAATTGGTTCGTATTTCTAGCTGACCCAACAAAAGCCTTGTTAACGTTTATCATTCCTCTAAAATTGCGAAATTTCTATCGCAGCTCTCTAACCTGTGCCCACTGACCACAACCTTGTGTGTTATCTATTCAAACCATCCCAGGCTGAATAGAAGAGATCCTCACGCATGACACTTGGAGCTCCATTGGGAAACTCTCGCTACCACAAAGACTATGCTCCCATCACGTTTTCGTCGTGATTTCACACTTGGAACAAGCCTAGGGGCACGCAACAGAGTACCAAGAACACAATAGCACTGTAACGCTTTTAGTGAAGAAAAAATGGCACTTATAACTTTTTCCATATCCACTGACCAGTTGCTTATCGGCTGTTGCGAAAGACAAATGTAGTCGCAGCGAGCAAAATGGCACTTAGGTTAAGACATCTGACGTGTATCTGCGAGGAGCGCATTTGAAATTCACATCCAGATTTTCGGATTTAGGTTTTAGGTAATTTCCCTAAACTCCTTAGGGCGAATGCCAAGATGGTTCCTTTGGAAATGATACAACTGATTTCCTTCTCTGTCCGAGTTCTATCCGAGTTTGTGTTCCACATCTTCTGAGCTCGTGTAAGAGACACCAGGTCCTTATTCTCCTTATTTTGCCTCCCTGTAGCACTTCTAACTTAAAACATAGTTTTCAGGTGATTGTAGTGCTTCACTCAGTTCAGAAACACGCATTGACCGGCACAGCAGATACTGCACAGCAGATATTGACAATGATCAGTATTTCCAGAAGCGACTAACGACTGCGCACAGTGGCGTTTTGCAAGAACCTTTCCGATACGTTACTCGCAACAGTGATGTTATCTGTCAACGTCTACATACGCGACTGAAATAAATATTGCAAAAAGCTCATTGTGTGTCGTTTAAGCCATTCTGAAATAATTCATTTTTTTTCCTACCCCAATTATGCGTTACATTCTTTTCTGATCCCAACTATGCATTACAAAAATCAGATTGGAAATATCTTGCGAAAATCTACAGAAGAGACTCCTCAGAACCATAGGCTCACAGTAGATTGTCGATCGCACTGTACAGCTGTGCGTGGGCGATATGCGGTAACGGTTGCGTTTACAGTACCTATATAATACGCTGAATCATGTACCATAGTTTCCCCAAATCTGAGGATTCGGCAGTGATTACCTTGTGTGAGGTTAACCTTTTCACACAGCTTTTTACAGTACTTCTTATAAAATGTTTGATATGGCATGTGCGAAGTGTACAGAACAGAAATTAATTTTTATAGAGATATTTAGAGGGTCTCTTTCATATAACAGAAAAATTGAAATGTAATATTGTTGTTGTTGTTGTGGTCTTCAGTCCTGAGACTGGTTTGATGCAGATCTCCATGCTACTCTATCCTGTGCAAGCTTCTTCATCTCCCAGTACCTACTGCAACCTACATCCTTCTGAATCTGCTTAGTGTATTCATCTCTTGGTCTCCCTCTACGATTTTTACCCTCCACGCTGCCCTCCAATACTAAATTGGTGATCCCTTGGTGCCTCAAAACGTGTCCAACCAACCGATCCCTTCTTCTAGTCAAGTTGTGTCACAAACTTCTCTTCTCCCCAATCCTATTCAATAGCTCCTCATTAGTTACGTGATCTACCCACCTTATCTTCAGCATTCTTCTGTAGCACCACATTTCGAAAGCTTCTATTCTCTTCTTGTCCAAACTAGTTATCGTCCATGTTTCACTTCCATACATGGCTACACTCCATACAAATACTTTCAGAAACGACTTCCTGACACTTAAATCTATACTCGATGTTAACAAATTTCTCTTCTTCAGAAACGATTTCCTTTCCATTGCCAGTCTACATTTCATATCCTCTCTACTTCGACCATCATCAGTTATTTTACTCCCTAAATAGCAAAACTCCTTTACTACTTTAAGTGTCTCATTTCCTAATCTAATTCCCTCACCATCACCCGACTGAATTCAACTACACTCCATTATCCTCGTTTTGCTTTTGTTGATGTTCATCTTATATCCTCCTTTCAGGACACTGTCCATTCCGTGGTCTTCCAAGTCCTTTGCTGTCTCTGACAGAATTACAATGTCATCGGCGAATCTCAAAGTTTTTTTTTCTTCTCCATGAATTTTAATACCTACTCCGAATTTTTCTTTTGTTTCCTATACTGCTTGCTCAATATACAGATTGAATAACATCGGGGAGAGGCTACAACCCTGTCTCACTCCTTTCCCAACCACTGCTTCCCTTTCATGCCCCTCGACTCTTATAACTGCCATCTGGTTTCTGTACAAATTGTAAATAGCCTTTCGCTCCCTGTATTTTACCCCTGCCACCTTCAGAATTTGAAAGAGAGTATTCCAGTTAACATTGTCAAAAGCTTTCTCTAAGTCTACAAATGCTAGAAACGTAGGTTTGCCTTTTCTTAATCTTTCTTCTAAGATAAGTCGTAAGGTTAGTATTGCCTCACGTGTTCCAACATTTCTACGGAATCCAAACTGATCTTCCCCGAGGTCCGCTTCTACCAGTTTTTCCATTCGTCTGTAAAGAATTCGCGTTAGTATTTTGCAGCTGTGACTTATTAAACTGATAGTTCTGTAATTTTCACATCTGTCAACACCTGTTTTCTTTGGGATTGGAATTACTATATTCTTCGTGAAGTCTGAGGGTATTTCGCCTGTCTCATACTTCTTGCTCACCAGATGGTAGAGTTTTGTCATGACTGGCTCTCCCAAGGCCACCAGTAGTTCTAATGGAATGTTGTCTACTCCCGGGGCCTTGTTTCGACTCAGGTCTTTCAGTGCTCTGTCAAACTCTTCACGCAGTATCATATTTCCCATTTCATCTTCATCTACATCTTCTTCCATTTCTATAAAATTGTCCTCAAGTACATCGCCCTTGTATAAACCCTCTATATACTCCTTCCACCTTTCTGCCTTACCTTCTTTGCTTAGAACTGGGTTGCCATCTGAGCTCTTGATATTCATACAAGTGGTTCTCTTCTCACCGAAGGTCTCTTTAATTTTCCTGTAGGTAGTATCTATCTTACCCCTAGTGAGACAAGCCTCTACATCCTTACATTTGTCCTCTAGCCATCCCTGCTTAGCCATTTTGCACTTCCTGTCGATCTCATTTTTGAGACGTTTGTATTCCTTTTTGCCTGCTTCATTCGCTGCATTTTTATATTTTCTCCTTTCATCCATTAAATTCAATATATCTTCTGTTACCCAAGGATTTCTATTAGCCCTCGTCTTTTTACCTACTTGATCGTCTGCTGCCTTCACTACTTCATCCCTCAGAGTTACCCATTCTTCTTCTACTGTATTTCTTTCCCCCATTCCTATCAGTTGTTCCCTTACGCTCTCCCTGAAACTCTCTACAACCTCTGGTTCTTTCAGTTTATCCTGGTCCCATCTCATTAAATTCACACCTTTTTTCAGTTTCTTCAGTTTCAATCTGCAGTTCATAACCAATAGATTGTGGTCAGAATCCACATCTGCCCCTGGAAATGTCTTACAATTTAAAACCTGGTTCCTAAATCTCTGTCTGTACTATTACACGACTATAGAACTTGGGCTCGGAACTTGCGTTGTAGTTTCTAAATATTAAATGTAATGAGTTATTAACTCGGTAACAATGTCTTCAAATACGAGTGTTATGCAAAAACGACCTGTGCTTGTTTCTTAGTTTTTCTCTTTACTGAAGATCAAGGTACAGTATTAATATGCCACAACACTGGCACTATTGAAAATGTAATCCTCGGAATTAAGTACCTAATGTCCCCTCCTCATAGCGAGAATCTAACAATACTGAAAACTGAAAGTTCATATACCTATGAAGTCCATAGAATTGTACCCTAGAAGAATATTCATATACGTCTATTAGCCAAAACTAACATTTTATGAGCTTTTGTTCATTAAGTTAGTTCCTGTCGCGCAGTGTGGTTTGAATAAAATCCCTCCACCCCGCTCAAAACGCCAACTGTAAATTCTTCGTATCTAGAATTCACACTGTTGTTAAACGTCCTATTATTAACACAAAAATATGACAGAAATTTTGTTGCTTCTTGCGAAGTGGTCAAATCTTTTTTCTGTGAATGTTAGATTACTTGTGCAGGTTCCTTCACAACGACGAACACACTAAAACAATTATATAAATTTATATAAGAATAGGGCTGAAGTATTATTCAGTTTGCGCATGTATGTTTATGATAGCGATGTGTACAAACATCATAATAAATATTCCTCTCCACTTTGCCAATTGAGAAAATATCTCAGGAATCGAAAACTTTTGAGACGAACTGGTTTTGTATAATTCGCGACGGGATAAGAAATGTTCATGTTTGTGTCTACTTTTATTAACTTGTTGGTACAGGACACAAATTAAGGCCCAGTGCTGGTTCCCAGATGTCTCTGCAGCAACTTATGGCTCATCATTTTCTTCATTCTGGATCACTTGGAAATCTAAGCCTGTGGAAATCAGTTTTGTAATACTTAGTGCAGTTCACAGCTGAGCAGCCACCCATATTTACGATAAATTCTTGAAGACATTTAATCAGAAATCTCCACTCGCATACTGACTCATATGTAAACAAGTATTAATATCCTATACTTCGGGGAAAATGTAGCTGACGGTTCAGCTCAGATTACAGAAGTTTTACTTGTGGTCATCCTGTGATGTTGTTTCAGCTTGTTGTGTTTGGATCTTATGGGCGCTCAACATCCAGATTACCAGCGCCCTTACACTTACCAGTACAAACGAATATGGAGATAGGCTCTAAAATTGTTGCACACTTATGCTCTCGATATGACCACACAATCACTATATCTCACATACTCTGAAACAAATCAGGAAGATCGAAAGTAGCTGTACATGAAATGCTAGTCACTGTTGACACGGAAACCCATTTTCTTCCGTGCTCTTTGGTATGATCGGCTGCCCGTCTTGACTCTAAGCGCTGAGGATAATCTGTCATAATGTACATGAATAATATATTCCGCAAACATTTCTAGTTGATGCTACCGTCATGCACAATTTCTTGACAGTATGCTAACAAAATGTTAACCTCTGATACGTTCTTAAGGTTATATGAGTTTACAAACATTCGTTTATGTTGTCGATTCAAATAAAATCTTCTGAGTGATTTGTTCTTAGCGCTCTTTTCTATTTTTCTATCATGATCTTCCTTGCGACTATCAACTATTTCTAATGCATCAAAACACTATGTTCCACAACAATGTTCAAAAAGTTTTAATTTTCTTTATTAAAATTTTACTGCTCACTCTATATGGTCGAGGGATGGTTGTCAGCCGGGGCTGCCTCCAGCAGAAATAAATACATCTGCTCGAAAAAAAATGCATTTACAATGTGTGGCAGTGCTTTAAAAACCTTAAAAATGTGTTAAAATACGTATACGTTGTGAATTAATGTACGAATGACTTTCTTTAACTGTTTTCGTGATTATGTAAGTAAAAAGTGGTCTTAGACTGACAGCTGAAGTTGTTAATGATAGTGGTGGTATATTACTCCGAACTTACCAGGGAGTACATGCTTTTTGGAGTTTAGTATGAAATCAACAGTAAGTGTCGATTTCATGAAATACAAAATAGTAATGCGGACATTGTGTATAAGAGTGCTGACAAAAAGAATTTGGGGTGGCATGGTGGGAAAGAGAACCCAACGAAGCTGTTGAGAAGTGAGTGGGAGGAACGGTGGGAATAAGAGTCGTGACATGAAGAATAACAGGAGTGTAGGAGTATTCCATTGAATTAAGAATTGTGAGTTGATCGCTGGATGGGTTTTATGATCAGGTAACGAAAAGTCATTAAAGCTTCATTGGGATGTGATACGAGTCTGTAGGTATTAGAGAGTATACTGGTCTAAGTGTAGGACTGTAGAGGAATGAATCGTCTGGGTGATTGGTATCAATTTTGCAAAAATTAAATGATCTCATAGTGTTTCACTGGTTATCTGCAAAGAGAAGCAAAGCACTGAGGAAGTGGAATCACGAACGTACGTTGCCGGAAAAAGTTAGTACAGCCTTTAGGAGGTTTCCAATTAACTCATGGTTTAGTGTTGCAATAGCGTACGTGGAGTATATGAAATGACTACATTTATAGACCGATAGCACAAGTGGTTCTGAGGTACAAGGCATCGAGCCATGATGAAACACCTGTACTAAATATCTGGTGTAGCCTCCACGGCTGGCGAAGCAGCCGCTGACTCTGGCACCCAGTCGATCGTACAGATGGCGAATACTGTCCAGTGATGCGCTATGCCACGCCTGCTCGATCTGTTCATGTAGTTATGTAAGAGTTCTTGGATGACGAGTCGCACGAGTGACTTCTTGTCCCATCGTATCCCACACTTGCTCGATTGAAGACAAGTCCAGAGACCTTGCTGACAAGGGGAGTTGCTGCACATCTTGAGAGTACGTTGAGTTTCACGGGCAGTGTGTAGCCGAGCGCTATCCTGCTGGAACAACACATCGCCTTCCTGTTACAAGAACGGCAGAAGAACGGGTCTAACAACATTGTGCAAGTACTGAGAGCTGGTTAGCGTCCCCTCCAGCGACACAAAAGGTCGGCGAAAGTTGTAGCTCATCGCATGCCAGACCATGAGGCCTGACATAGGACCAGTGTGGCTTGGGCGTATGCACTCCACGAGACTGCCCTCATCAGGTATAAATCATGCACACAAACGACCGTCACTTGCGCGCAGGCAGAATCTGCTTTCATCACTGAAGGCCACGATGTGCATTCTATCTTCTAACTGATCCTCTGACGGCCTTGGGAGAGCCAGTCCTGACAAAACTCTACCATCTGGTGAGCAAGATGTATGAGACAGGTGAAATTCCGTCAGACTTCAAGAAGAATATAATAATTCCAATCCCAAAGAAAGCAGGTGTTGACAGATGTGAATATCACCGAACTATCAGTTTAATAAGTCACGGCTGCAATATACTAACGCGAATTTTTTACAGACGAATGGAAAAACTGGTAGAAGCCGACGTCGGGGACGATCAGTTTGGATTCCGTAGAAATATTGGAACACGTGAGGCAGTACTGACCCTACCTTAGGAGATAGATTAAGGAAAGGCAAACCTACGTTTCTAGCATTTGTAGACTTAGAGAAAGCTTTTGACAATGTTGACTGAAATACTCTCTTTCAAATTCTGAAAGTGGCATCGGTAAAATACAGGGAGCGAAAGACTATTTACAATTTCTGCAGAAACCAAATGGCAATTATATGAGACGAGGGACATGAAAGGGAAGCAGTGGTTGGGAAGGTAGTGAGACAGGGCTGTAGCCTCTCCCCGATGTTATTCAATCTGTATATTGAGCAAGCAGCAAACTAAACAAAAGAAAAATTTGGAATAGGCATTAAAATCCATGGAAAAGAAATAAAAACTTTGAGGTTCGCCAATGACACTGTAATCCTATCAGAGACAGCAAAGGACTCGGAAGAGCAGTTGAACGGAATGGACAGTGTCTTGAAAGGAGATTATAAGATGAACATCAACAAAAGCAAAACGTGGCTAATGGAATGTAATCGAATTAAATCACATGATACTGAGGGTATTATATTAGAAAATGAGACACTTAAAGTACTTAATGAGTTTTGGTATTTGGGGAGAAAATAACTGATGAGGGTCAAAGTAGAGAGGATATAAAATGTAGACTGGCAATGGCAAGGAAAGCGTTTCTGAGAAGAAAAATTTGTTAACATGGAGTATAGATTGAAGTGTCAAGAAGTCGTTTTTGAAAGTATTTGTATGGAGTGTAGCCATGTATGGAAGTGAAACATGGACGATAAATAGTTTGGACAAGAAGAGAAAAGAATTCTCAAGATTAGATGGGTAGATTACATAACTATTGAGGAGGTATTGAATAGAATTGGGGAGAAGAGTAGTTTGTCGCCCAACTTGACTAGAAGAAGGGATCGGTTGGTAGGACATGTTCTGAGGCGTCAAGGGATCACCAATTTAGTATTGGAGGGCAGTGTGGAGAGAAAACATCGTAGAGGGAGACCAAGAGATGAATACACTAAGCAGATTCAGAAGGATGTAGGTTGCAGTAGGTACTGGGAGATGAAGAAGCTGGCACAGGATAGAGTAGCATGGAGAGCTGCATCAAACCAGTCTCAGCACTGAAGACCACAACAACAACAACTATCATTAAAGAGTTTGTTGTTAAATAATCACCAAAACTGAATCTGGAACGTAGTGTTAGTGAGTAGTGTAACGTAAGCAGAATAACTAAGGTGAACATTTTCGAAAATATGTAGCAAGTGATCACAAAACGTATCCATGATGCTGGGTAACTGTAGAATCATTTAGATATGATTGTCAAGTATGAAGAGGAAAAATACAGTTGGTTTGCTGTAATAAAACATGCACGCATAAAGCATCGGGTGGCGAAAATAATATTTTCACGGACGAAGAGACAAAAATCTTACAGGTGCGTAGAATGTAATCCTGACACGAAATGAGCCATTTTAGTCAATGAACAGAGAATTGTCGGGCAGTGTACATTGATGCCGTGGCGTCAGTGTAAGATGGGCTAGATAGTGTGCCCGTAATCCCACTGCCGTCAACTAGTTCCCAACAGTACGTGTTGACGGTTCTGGGCTCAGAAGTCGTCTTATCTGTGCTGTCATAGCTGTACGATCTGCCACTGATGCCCTTACAGCACGGTGATGCTGGCGAGCGTCTATGCTGCGTGGAGGTCCAAAACCGCGTCTATGGGTGTGAGATAGTTCACTTGACCACTGATACCAGGACTGTGGCACAACTGACTCAGCATGTCCAACTTTTGTGTCAGTCCTCTGAAAGGACTATCCTTCAACTCGGCAGGCCACAATTCGACCCCTTTCATATTCGCTCAGTCGGCTGTAGAAAGCACGATTGTGTCTCCGTGGCATGGTTGCCTGCTTGCTTCACACGTTTGCACCACACTGAACCTTCTGGCTGTGAGCATTCCCCAGTAAAGGGGAGACACAGACGGCACTCTGGTAGCTATGCCACTACGCCACTACGCTCTCTGTTGACGGACAACGTTGGGACCATTATCAGTAGATCTACCTTCCTCAGGTTGGCACATATCGTCATCGGTTCAAAACTGACGTCATCTTTCAAGGTGTACTAACTTTTTCCGTCAATGTATTTTCGGAAGCAGAGAAGTTCAGATAACCGTTAGCCATCCAGATTTAGTTTTCCCGCGTTTCTACATCCATAGCTACTCCGTAAGTGACCCTACGCTGTATGACGGATAATATTTTTGGCACAATTATCTGTTCCTCCCTTCCTTGTTCAATTCACGAATGGTGCACAGGAGTAATCACTGTTGATAAATTTCTGGATGAAGTTTCTCACTTCACGAGACATCTGTAGATGGAGGTAAAACGTCACCCACTGTTATCGGAATGTACCCTCTTGGAATTTCAACACTAAATTTCTCCGTGATACACAACGTCTCTCTTTTAGCCTTTGCCACAGGAATTTGTTCAGGTTCTCAGCAACGATCTCACGCTTACAAAACGATCCCGTGACGAAAGAAGTCGATCTTCGTTGGACTTTCACCATATCGCCTGTTGTTATATAGCCTGATAATCATTCCAGACTCATGATCAATACTCAAGAATCGGTCTTAGAAGTGTTTTTATGAGCCACTTATTTAGTGGATGAATTACATATTCATAAGATTGCTAGAATTTCCACGTGGCACCTGATTTTCCTACAATTAGTTTTATGAGGTAACTCCACTTTAAGTGGCTCCGGATCGTTCCTTCTGGGTATCTCGCAGCTTTTACTGTTTCGAGTGGTTTATCGCTAATGGCGTAGAAAAACGGTAATAGATCTCTTTGTCTATTTATGGGCTATACGTTACATTAACTTACATCGAAAGTAAATTGCCAGTCCCTGCACCAACTATCGATCCACTGCAGGTCTTCCTGGATATTGCTACAGATTTCTGACGTTGCAGCCTTGCTATAGATAACAATATCATCTGCGAACAGCCTTATTGAGCTTCAGACTTTAACTGCTACATCACTTATTTAAATTATAAACAGTAACGGTCCTGTAACACTCCGTTTAGATACTTTCGAGGTTGCCTTTACATCCTGTCGATATCAACCCGTTAAAAACGACGTGTTGAGTTTTATTTGTTAGGAAGGCGTGACCTCCTTCATAAACTCGTATTTTGTTCACTAAACGAGAGTTGACAACTGTCCGGATACCAAGGGACACGGCATCAACCTGTGCGCCTTTGGTTACTGCCTTGTGGATTTCGTGGACGAACAGAGCAAGCAGTATTTCGCAAGATCTTAATGTTTACGGGAAACCAACTGATTTTTATAGGGAGCTCTTAGTTCTCTAAAAACGTCGCAGTCCTTGAACATAAAACATGTTGAATCATTCTAATGCAGTTTCATGTGAGCAAAATAAGTGTACAGTTATCTGCATCAGTCAGTTTAGCACACCTCGTTCTCTAGTCCAATCCATCCGATCTATTGCTCAGTCACTGACAGCTCCACACGGTTCAAAACAAGAGGATACTCTTGGCTGCGCAGTCTTCCCCAACTAAGTCTTTAAGATATCGACCACCAGGTCAGTTTACATTTTTTAGTGCTGAACCATAAAAGCAAACCTGGAGACAATGGAGCAGATGCAAACTGTTTGCCATCTCCACCGATTTGCTTTGCAGCCAAAGTACTCACCAAAGATAACGACCTAATGCTCCTTCTCCAACAGCAGAGAAAGCTAGAATCGTTCCGCTGGATACCAGGGCATGCGTGAATTCGAGGAAATGAACTACCCGATGTATCACGCAAGGAGGCCTGCAGGGAACTCAACGTATAATGTACCATGGCCACGAAGGCTGCCAATTCGGTGTTGAGCCAAAAATTCATGCAACTGTGGGAGGAAGAGTGGCAAGGAAAGCATCTACCGTTTGTTGTATCTGATGACTGGACGAGTGACAAAGCTTTTAGGATTCTGTGCCTTAGACAAACTCCAACCTGTTATCCAGGGTAGGAGATTTTAGTGGCTGATTCATCCTTGTTTCTAGTAATCAGCCAGTTACATATATCAGTTATTATATTTTAATCTCTTTGCTACTGTAACTGCGTCTTTTTTCAATCAATCTTTTAAGAATTTGACACTGTAAGAAGTTTTGTAGCGAGTGGGTGTAAACCTGCAAAAAACTATTTTCCAGAAAAGATTTAATTTTTGATTTCACTACAGCTTTTTTTTTACGTTTCACCTATTTTAATTACATTCATCATAAACAGACGGAAAAAAATCACATCACCAAGAAGGAGTTGTGTGACATAAAACGAAAGTTGGTAGGCACGTTTCTACATCTGAAAGATGATTCGATTCAGATATAGCGCCAGTCGCATAGCAGTGGCGCAAGTAGTGCGACTATGAGGATGGAAATCAGGTTTGCTTTAAGTACACGCTGTAACGTGAGTGTTTGTTGTTACCTCTGAGATAGGACTTAGTGACTTGACGTTAGTCAAGAATGCCTTTAAAGGCGACAAAAACACCATTATCAACACCTCACCGAGTTCGATCGAGGTCGTGTAACAGGGCTGTGAGAAGCTGGACGTTCCTTCTGCGATATTGCAAAAAGAAGTGGCAGGAATGTAGCCACTGCACATGATTGCTGGTAGGGGTCGTCATGAGAATGTATGGGCGAACAGCCACGTGGCACTACCGGGAGGGAGCCGGCCGCTAGTGGCCGAGCGGTTCTGGCGCTACAGTCTGGAACCGCGCGACTGCTATGGTCGCAGGTTCGAATCCTGCCTCGGGCACGGATGTATGTGTTGTCTTTAGATTAGTTAGGTTTAAGTAGTTCTAAGTTCTAGGGGACTTATGAGCTCAGTAGTTGAGTCCCATAGTGCTCAGAGCCATTTGAACCATTTTGAACTACCGGGAGGGAAAAGACCAACGTGTTTGGCGTATGAGTCTGGCGCATCGCATTACACTTGCAGCAGCAACTGGAGTAAGAGTTGTCACTGCAGTATCACAACGCACCATGACAAATCGGTTGCTTCAAGGACAGCTTCGAGCCAGACACCTTGTAGCGTTCATCCCACTGGCCCCCACATCACCGCCATTTACGACTTCAGTGGCGTCAAGCGAGACCTGTTTCGATGGCAGGGTGGATGGCTGTTGTGTTTTCTAATGAAATCTGATTCTATCCCGGTGACAGTAATGCCCATGTGTTGGTTGAATGGAGGTCATTTGAGGGACTCATCCAACTTGGCTGTGTGCTAGGTACACTTGACCTGTACCTGGAGTTGTGATACGGGATGCCATTTCGTATGAGATTAGATTAGATTAATTATTCATTCCATAGACCCATAAAACAGGGAATCCTCCTGGGTGTGGAACAAGTCAGATAAACACATTACAAAAATGTAATTAGAAAAACTTGAGTTTCATTAATTTTAATGATCCTCAGTGAATAAACAGTAAAATTATGTGCGTGAATTAAATTTAAACTTTTAATATTTACAGGTTTAATAGTTACATCTGCTTTCATTAAATCCATCATTGAGACAATTGCTGGTTTCTTGGCTAATACAACCAAGTATTGTCAAAAATTAAAGTAAATGATTCATGTCAGTGATCCTCAGTTAAGAACAGTCAGATTATATACAAGATTTAAAATTAAACTTCCACTATTTACAGACTTAAGACTTACATCTGCATTCCATATACCCATCATTCACACAGTAGGTAGTTACTTGGCTGTTACAACCAAGTATTGTCAAAATTTAAAGTATAATAAATTTTCATTAAAATGATCTACTGCACTTGTTGAGAAACTCATGGGTGGAATAGAAAGAATTGGCCAAAAAAATGGTTCAAATGGGTCAGAGCACTATGGGACTTAACATCTGAGGTCATCAGTCCCCTAGAACTTAGAACTACTTAAACCTAACTAACCCAAGGACATCACACACATCCATGCCCGAGGCAGGATACGAACCTGCAACCGTAGCAGTCTCGCGGTTCCCGAGTGAAACGCCTAGAACCGTTCGGCCACCGCGGCCGGCAGGAATTGGCCACCAAAAATTCTTTTAAATTATGATTAAATTGTGCCTTGTCAGAAACTAAAATCTTAATGGTTGCTGTTAACTTATTGAAAATATGCGTTGCTGAATACTGGACCCCTTTGTGGGCAAGAGTAAGTGATTTTAAATCTTTATGTATATTGTTCTTATTCTTAGTATTGATACTGTGTACTAAGCAGCTGGTTGGAAAAAGAGATGTATTATTTACAACAAACTTCTTTAAGGAATAAATATACTGAGAAGTTGTGGTTAATATGCCCATTTCTTTGAAAGGGTTTCGACGTAATGTTCTTGGATTTACACTACTCATTACTCTTATTATACGCTTCTGTATGACAGCAGAAGTACTGTTGAGGGTATCCTACGCACAATGACCATAAATTTGTTTGTCACTTTGGTGATTCATCCGTCGTGCTTCCATTCATATGAGTTTGACAACGCATGAACCTATGGTCAGTGTATGCCGCCTTTGGAATCTGAAGATGGTCATTGTATGGCTGAAACCGGTTATGATTGAGTCATAAGAACGTGATTGCGCCTATAAATAAACAAAAAATTTTTACAAAATAATCAATCACGCACTGCATTGACAAAGTGTTGTTTTCCAAAATTCATGAACAGTATTCCAGGGAGTGTTTTCCAACAGGATGACGCTCACCCACCCACTGCTATTGTAGCCCAACATCCCCTTGTAGCCCAACATCCCCTACAGAGTACCGACATGTCCTTTGGCCTACTCGATCACATTAGGGACAACATCGGACGACAAACAGCATTAACCGTCCTTGTATTAACCGACTAAGGGCAACAGGTATGAAATTCCATCCCACACACTGATATCCGGCACCTATACAACACAATGCATGCACGTTTGCATGCTTGAATTCAAGATTCTGGTGGTTACACTGGTTATTAACATAAAAGCATTACACATCTTGCCCTTACATTAACCTGTCATTTTGCAATGTTTATCACTTAAATGTGTTAGCAACACAAATGTATAATATTCTTCTCGGGTATGCAGCCGGATCATAACGTCTTCATGACACAATATTTCCGCGGTCCAACTGGCCGCCATCTTCAGGTGAAATAGCTGGTGCACAATCTCGCCGGAACTGATTTCCCAGCGCTTTTTTTTTTTTTTTGTGATATGTTACAATACAGCATCACCGGTCTATTGCGGTCTAACTGTGTTGGTGAGGCACAAGCGGCAGCCCCTATATAGCCCACAGAAGACCCACAACGCGTGCGCGAGAATGTGCCGTAGCTGCCCTCTAGCGCAGTAAACATGCCGAGCCGCCAGTGGTGGAAAGAGGCGAAATCGAGATATCGCTGTCAAAAGTAAAAGAATTTAAAAATTTTATTCCTACGATTGAAACACACACCGTTGTTTTTTAATGTCAGATAACACCGGGTCCCAAGTCTTACTTAAAAGATAACCCTTGTCTCTATTAATAAGATTGTCAGGTAAACTAATCTCTATGGATTCTTTTCAATAAACAGATAAACAGATCCGTCGTGCTTTCCAGTTTGGACCATCGCCTGAACCACCAGAAGATACCTGCAAATCGGTGGCTTTTCTGCCTTTTGCTGGGAGCATTTCCTCGAAGATAGGAAGAATTCTAAAAAGATGTCATATCAAAAGTATTTTTCGTCCGCCAGCCAAGATTAGAGCGCTTCTTGGCTCTGTTAAGGATGATTTTGGTTTGAGGAAGCCCGGTGTGTACAAGATCCCTTGCCACTGTGGGAAGGCTTATATTGGTCAGACAATCCGGACCATTGAGGACCGATGTGTTGAGCATCAGCGGCACACACGGCTGCTTCAACCTGAGAAATCCGTAGTGGCGGAGCACTGTCTCACCGAGGGACACAGAATGCTATATGATGCGACACAAATGGTTGCCCCTGCATCTCGCTATTGGGACTGTGTTTTAAAAGAATCCATAGAGATCCGTTTATCTGATAATCTTATTAATAGAAACAAGGGTTATCTTTTAAGTAAGACTTGGGACCCGGTGTTATCTGACAAAAAACAACGGTCTGTACTTCAATCGTCGGAATAAAAATTTTTAAATTTCTTTTACTTTTGACAGCGATATCTCGATTTCGCCTTTTTCCACCACTGGCGGCTCGGCATGTTTACTGCGCTAGAGGGCAGCTACGGCACCTTCTCGCGCACGCGTTGTGGGTCTTCTGTGGCCTATATAGGGTTGTGTCATGAAGACGTTATGATCCGCCTGCATACCCGAGAAGAATATTATCAATTATTACGCCGGGAAAGCCTTCGTAGTCAGTACAAATGTATTCCCGAAATATCATTACTTTAAGTACTTTCTGATACTGCGACTTTAACGGTCCGTGTGATTTCAGCACGATCGCTAAAGACCTAGACGTCGTGCATCCACACAAGTCTACCACTATCATTGTCATTATCATGGTCATAACAACCTTGGTGTCGACAAGAGAATGAACTATAAACGCTCTTTCTTCGGAAAGGAAACACTCCCGGCAGCGGCAGACTCTACCTGGAGCAGCGTCGTGCCTCGCAGGATATTTACAGCCACCGTGTTTTGTGTGCGTGTGTGTGTGTGTGTGTGTGTGTGTGTGTGTGTGTGTGTGTGTGTGCGTGCGCTTGATGGCGCGCGCCGAGTGATGAGCTTCCCAGAAGTGGTCAAAGTATTTGTTAAGGCGTGGGTCCGCCCCTGCGGCGGTCCACAGCGCCTTTCCGCTCCTAATTTATTTTCACACTAAATTATTACGAGCAGTAAATTCCGGGCTATCTGTATCTCGTGAACTGCACCGCGCTCCAAAGTGCGGGGTGCATTTTGCTTTCTAAAGCACACTAATCATAATAATAACAATAATAACAATGGCTGGGCCAACGCGTTACCCGGCGAAGAATGCGGACAGCGCATTGTAGCGATCGCGCTCTCGTTCTCCCTCTATTGTCTTCCCTCGCAGGACCGTGCTGTACATTTTGGGAATCACTTAAGCTAATCATAGTACAGAGCCTGCAAAACACTTCGGCATCTACTGTTCTTCATATTTGTTTTGGTGTTAACTGCTGCTCTTTCGTCTATGCAGGAACTCACTTCTCTTTGGAGAAACGAGAAAGTATAGGAGGGCAGCGTCTTGTGTCCGAGAAGACGACGACTCAGATACCCGAAAAATCTAGATTTTTTTGGGTTTTACGGGATTTCCCTGAATTGTTTAAGGACTATGCTGCAGTGGTTCCTTTACGAAATGGTTCAAATGGCTCTAAGCGCTACGGGACGTAACATCTGAGATCATCAGTCACCTAGACTTAGAACTACTTAAACCTAACTAACCTAAGAACATCACACACATCCATACCCAATGCAGGATTCGAACCTGCGACCGTAGCAGCAGCGCGGTTCCGAACTGAAGCGCCTAGAACCGCTCGGCCGGTTCCTTTAAGAACGGTTCAGTCAGTTTCCTTGGCCATCCTTCCGCAGTCCGACTTGTACGGCATCTCTGATGACTTGTTAGTACTGGTCTAGATGCATAGACGTATCTGGAAACCGGGAGATCAAGGGTTCGAATCTCGCTAGAACCGCGCGGAAATTTTTCAGCCTGATTTTTAACCTAGCGTTCACCTCTCAGTGATATGAAGATTCGCCATGGACGACACATGGTCTTGAATACACGTTAAGGTGTAGTTCCCCATTCGCGGTAGCACTTCTGGAGTGAGTCAGAGACATGCAAGTTGGCGAAGTGGCGTCTAATTGAAAGACTCGAGCCACTTGAAATTATTATTATTACTTCTTTACTTTCTCAGACGTTAAGTCTGGTTAAAAATGGAAAGTGACGCGGACCTTGATCAAGTGTCACTTCCTTTTAACTGTACGGTGTGTGTTATATTGCATTTAGGAACTTTCGGGTAATTGAACATGTATCAATAATTACAGATTTCTGTAGTTGTATATATAAGTTTGGATGTAGCTGTATAGCATTGATGCACTGGTGGATATTGTGTGTTATGACTCCTGTAGTTGATAGTATAATTGGTATAATGTCAACTTTATCCTGATGCCACATGTCCTTGACTTCCTCAGCCAGTTGGATGTATTTTTCAATTTTTTCTCCTGTTTTCTTTTGTATGTTTGTTGTATTGGGTATAGATATTTCGATTAGTTGTGTTAATTTCTTCTTTTTAATGGTGAGTATGATGTCAGGTTTGTTATGTGGTGTTGTTTTATCTGTTATAATGGTTCTGTTCCAGTATAATTTGTATTCATGGTTCTCCAGTACATTTTGTGGTGCATACTTGTATGTGGGAACATGTTGTTTTATAAGTTTATGTTGTAAGGCAAGCTGTTGATGTATTATTCTTGCTACATTGTCATGTCTTCTGGGGTATTCTGTATTTGCTAGTATTGTACATCCGCTTGTGATGTGATCTACTGTTTCTATTTGTTGTTTGCAAAGTCTGCATTTATCTGTTGAGGTATTGGGATCTTTAATAATATGCTTGCTGTAATATCTGGTGTTTATTGTTTGATCCTGTACTGCAATCATGAATCCTTCCGTCTCACTGCATATATTGCCTTTTCTTAGCCATGTGTTGGATGTGTCTTGATCGATGTGTGGCTGTGTTAGATGATACGGGTGCTTGCCATGTAGTGTTTTCATTTTCCAATATACTTTCTTCGTTTCTGTTGATGTTGTGTGATCTAAAGGGTTGTAGAAGTGGTTATGAAATTGCAGTGGTGTAGCCGATGTACACTCCTGGAAATTGAAATAAGAACACCGTGAATTCATTGTCCCAGGAAGGGGAAACTTTATTGACACATTCCTGGGGTCAGATACATCACATGATCACACTGACAGAACCACAGGCACATAGACACAGGCAACAGAGCATGCACAATGTCGGCACTAGTACAGTGTATATCCACCTTTCGCAGCAATGCAGGCTGCTATTCTCCCATGGAGACGATCGTAGAGATGCTGGATGTAGTCCTGTGGAACGGCTTGCCATGCCATTTCCACCTGGCGCCTCAGTTGGACCAGCGTTCGTGCTGGACGTGCAGACCGCGTGAGACGACGCTTCATCCAGTCCCAAACATGCTCAATGGGGGACAGATCCGGAGATCTTGCTGGCCAGGGTAGTTGACTTACACCTTCTAGAGCACGTTGGGTGGCACGGGATACATGCGGACGTGCATTGTCCTGTTGGAACAGCAAGTTCCCTTGCCGGTCTAGGAATGGTAGAACGATGGGTTCGATGACGGTTTGGATGTACCGTGCACTATTCAGTGTCCCCTCGACGATCACCAGTGGTGTACGGCCAGTGTAGGAGATCGCTCCCCACACCATGATGCCGGGTGTTGGCCCTGTGTGCCTCGGTCGTATGCAGTCCTGATTGTGGCGCTCACCTGCACGGCGCCAAACACGCATACGACCATCATTGGCACCAAGGCAGAAGCGACTCTCATCGCTGAAGACGACACGTCTCCATTCGTCCCTCCATTCACGCCTGTCGCGACACCACTGGAGGCGGGCTGCACGATGTTGGGGCGTGAGCGGAAGACGGCCTAACGGTGTGCGGGACCGTAGCCCAGCTTCATGGAGACGGTTGCGAATGGTCCTCGCCGATACCCCAGGAGCAACAGTGTCCCTAATTTTCTGGGAAGTGGCGGTGCAGCCCCTTCGGCACTGCGTAGGATCCTACGGTCTTGGCGTGCATCCGTGCGTCGCTGCGGTCCGGTCCCAGGTCGACGGGCACGTGCACCTTCCGCCGACCACTGGCGACAACATCGATGTACTGTGGAGACCTCACGCCCCACGTGTTGAGCAATTCGGCGGTACGTCCACCCGGCCTCCCGCATGCCCACTATACGCCCTCGCTCAAAGTCCGGCAACTGCACATACGGTTCACGTCCACGCTGTCGCGGCATGCTACCAGTGTTAAAGACTGCGATGGAGCTCCGTATGCCACGGCAAACTGGCTGACACTGACGGCGGCGGTGCACAAATGCTGCGCAGCTAGCGCCATTCGACGGCCAACACCGCGGTTCCTGGTGTGTCCGCTGTGCCGTGCGTGTGATCATTGCTTGTACAGCCCTCTCGCAGTGTCCAGAGCAAGTATGGTGGGTCTGACACACCGGTGTCAATGTGTTCTTTTTTCCATTTCCAGGAGTGTATTTATATGAGTGATTGCTTTGTGTATTTTGCTAGTTTCTGCTCGTTCTAGAAAGAATTTTCTTAAATTGTCTACCTGTCCGTAATGTAGGTGTTTTATATCAATAAATCCCCTTCCTCCTTCCTTTCTGCTTAATGTGAATCTTTCTGTTGCTGAATGTATGTGATGTATTCTATATTTGTGGCATTGTGATCGTGTAAGTGTATTGAGTGCTTCTAGGTCTGTGTTACTCCATTTCACTACTCCAAATGAGTAGGTCAATATTGGTATAGCATAAGTATTTATAGCTTTTGTCTTGTTTCTTGCTGTCAATTCTGTTTTCAGTATTTTTCTTAGTCTTTGTCTATATTTTTCTTTTAGTTCTTCTTTAATATTTGTATTATCTATTCCTATTTTTTGTCTGTATCCTAGATATTTATAGGCATCTGTTTTTTCCATCACTTCTATGCAGTCGCTGTGGTTATCCAATCTGTAATCTTCTTGATTAGTGTGTTTTCCCTTGACTATGCAATTTTTCTTACTATTGTCTGTTCCAAAAGCCATATTTATATCATTGCTGAATACTTCGGTTATCTTTAGTAATTGGTTGAGTTGTTGATTTGTTGCTGCCAGTAGTTTTAGATCATCCATGTATAGCAAATGTGTGATTTTGTGTGGGTATGTTCCAGTAATATTGTATCCATAAATTGTATTATTTAGCATGTTGGATAGTGGGTTCAGAGCAAGGCAGAACCAGAAAGGACTTAATGAGTCTCCTTGGTATATTCGCTTAATCTGTATTGGCTGTGATGTGATATTATTTGAATTTGTTTGGATATTAAGTGTGGTTTTCCAATTTTTCATTACTATGTTTAGGAACTGTATCAATTTAGGATCTACTTTGTATATTTCCAATATTTGTAGTAACCATGAGTGGGGTACACTATCAAAAGCTTTTTGGTAATCAATGTATGCATAGTGTAGTGACCTTTGTTTGGTTTTAGCTTGATATGTCACCTCTGCATCTATTATCAGTTGCTCTTTACATCCTCGTGCTCCTTTGCAACAGCCTTTATGTTCTTCATTTATAATTTTGTTCTGTGTTGTATGTGTCATTAATTTCTATGTAATGACTGAAGTTAATATTTTGTATACTGTTTGTGGGCATGTTATGGGGCGATATTTAGCTGGATTTGCTGTGTCTGCTTGATCTTTAGGTTTCAGATAAGTTATTCCATGTGTAAGTGTATCAGGGAATGTGTATGGGTCTGCAGTGTAACCGTTAAATAATTTAGTTAGATGTGAATGTGTTGAGGTGAACTTCTTTAGCCAGAAATTTGCTATTTTATCTTTTCCAGGGGCTTTCCAATTGTGAGTAGAATTAATTGCTTGGGTGACTTCATGTTGCAAAATTATCACTTCAGGCATTTGTGGTATCATCTTGTATGTGTCTGTTTCTGCTTGTATCTACTCTGCGTGCCTGTCATGTTGTACCGGGTTTAACCATATGTTGCTCCAGAAGTGTTCCATGTCTGTTATGTTTGGTGGATTGTCTATTTTAATGTGTGTGTTATCTATTGTCTGGTAAAATTTCTTTTGGTTTGTGTTGAATGTTTGGTTTTGTTTCCTTCTATTTTCACTTTTTTTGTATCTTCTAAGTCGTTTGGCCAATGCTTGTAATTTCTGCTTCTTTTCATCTAATTGCTCTATCGCTTCTTGTTGTGAGATTTTACCTAACCTTTTTCGTTTTTTTCTGACATTTCATTTCTTATAAATTGTGTTACCTGTCCGATGTCCTTTCTCAGTTTTTCTATTCTGATCTGTAGCCTGTGTTCCCATACTGGTTTTGTGGGTTTCTTCTGTGTGTTGGTTGGTTCTGATCTCTGCCTAGTGTGTATATTAATGTATTGAGTGCTCCTATATAAGCCAGTAGTTGTAACTCTTCCATAGTTGTGTTTTCATTTATTTTGTTGTGTACGATTGTGTTTGAAAGGGTACAGTACTGCCCGACATTGAAAATAGGTACAACATACTTTATTATTTTTGTCAGAACAACACTTTTTTTTGTAAAATAACTCAATTTCAATTAATACAGCGAAGCCGGATAGCAGTGTGGGAAAGAATGACAATTTATTTATTTAATTGATCACATGTGCACTCCCACAAAGTAAATCCCTACATCCAGTTTGGTGAGATCTGTGAAATGAATGAATGTATGGTCGTCTGCTAACCGCAGATAGTGAATGTGAATATATGATCATCTTTGAGACTATCCTTTGGCCACCTTTGGTGGGACCAAAGACATGAAATTTACCTGAGCTTTGAGTGCCTGAAATGTGGCTGACCAATACGGTAGCAAGGTGCTCCCCCACTTCAGCAGAGGTGCGAGAGGACCTCGAGAACGGCCATGTTTCAGCACTCTGCCGCTGGATCTTGTGCTGTTAAGACCTGTTTTATTTGTGCTCCGTAATGACAAAAGAGTGGAGACATGGTATGCATGTGGAATATTTAAGAGTAGTTTGAAATAATAATTTCTCTATTTCAGGAACTTTTGTGGGGAGAATTAAATGTCAGGCAGGTAATATTAATGGGATCGTAGTAATCTTCTGAAGTGACCAACGGTCACAATGAAACCACGTGTAGCAATAAGTTGAAATACTTCCGTGTGCATAAGTTAAGCTGAATTACTAGCATGTGTACAATAAGTTGAAATATTTAAGAAATGGCGTGTGTACCATAAGTTGAAATATTTAAGGAATGGCGTGTGCAGGACTTGAAATTAGAGACGAGTACTTGCACGTGGTGAGTACTGTGTGAGTCTCAATCTGTGTATGAGACAAAAGATAAAGAGAAGTACTCGTCCATGGTATCAGTTGAGGACTCGCGTGTTTGATGAATACGTTCTTAATATTACTTTGCATGATATGATTCCGTGTGACGCTAGATTCAAACTCTGAGAGAGAAGCAAGGTGAGTCGTCCGTCTATCCAGCAACGCCACTTGGCTTGCATTGCACCAGAAGACGTGCAAATATCTCCAGAGTTCATAGTAGGAAAGTAGAATTACAAAGTGGGCCAGTGTCGTGTGAAACTGGGATAAATACTAATTGTAGCGGGAAAGCTGAAAGTGATAGTGTTGTGACTATTTAGTGTTTTGTGTTCCATGTCGTAGTGTGGTGTATGTCATGTAATTTGGGTATGTGTGGTTTGCATGGGAGAGTAGCGAGGTACTTTCAAAAGATTAGTGGGTTATGCTTGTTCCTTCTGTACCGCTCGGTCTGGAGGAAAGTTTCGTGAGGATGACTGTGAGAGTCGAAGTGTGAGGTATAATAAAAGATCCACCATCCTATCCAGAAAGTGCACTGTAGAGTTAAATAATTACGAGACCATAATATAGAGAATCACCAATGTTGAGCCATGCCCACTGGGCGGAATTTCTCATGTGTTATTGTTGTAGGTTATAGAATTTGTGTGTTTAGGTTATAGAATTTATCGGAATAAATAAGATAGTGAAAAGAAAAAGATTGGAGGACTTTTCCTTCGAATTGTATGTTGTCATGATGTCCCGAATTTATAATGTGTGCGCCATTCATATTCAGTACGGTGGCCACGTGTTGATAAAAGCCGTTAAATAAAAGACAAAAAGAAAATGTGGTATTGCCAGTGCGTAGTGAACAGTCAGAGTTCTGTAAATCACTGATAGTCAGATATGCGTTTCCGTTGCGTATTATTCATACAGGAGGATAATTTGTAACTTAATTGTGAGTACGAGAGTTCATGTTACTCGATAAATAAGAATGAATCCACTCGCTTGGCAGACTACTCATCTTGCAGGCCTGACTGCTTGATGCCACAGTATGAGCAAGGCATGTGGGTGCCTCTCATGTTGATAGTTTTTATTGTTGTTTCGACTTTTGGGTTATTTGGCGGTCTATGCAAGAATGGTCTAATGTCTGTGTTTGTGTCTTTGTATTCTATATATGTCAGCTGAAATTTTTTCCTTCTATTTCTAACATGTGTGTCACTTCGTGTTCTATTTGTGCTTGTTCTGGTGGCTGCCTTAAGATTTCGTTTTCCTCTGATTGTTTAATTGATGCATGTTGTTCTTTGTTTGTTTGCTCTGGGATGTTTGAGTCCATTACTGTACTTTCATCTTCTTCTGATTGCACATTATTTTGTTCCAGTATATGTTGTACTTGTTGTTGGATGTTTTCTAATTCTGACTGAGGTATCCTGTTATTTTTTATTATTACATGGATCTGATCAGCTAGTCGTTGTTCTGTTAAAAATTTTAATTCTGGGTATCTGGTAATAAATGTTGTGTATACTTGTGATCTGTATCCAGTTGTGTTGGTTCCTAGGTTTGTTGCTTGGTAATAACAGAACATGAGGTGTCGATTAACTTCATCTGACCATCTCATCCTCTGCCTTTGTTTTCCTTCTAGGGTGGTTGCAGGAAGCATATCCTGCAAAACACCTCTATTTCTATTTAAATCATTTTCCAGTTGGCTAGCAGTGTCGTTACCATTGTGGGCGGGCATAGGGTTCAAGCGTCGTCCCCGACCATCACGGCGCTTGTCCGAGGCTTCTTTAGTTCTGTCCTGAACCAACTATTCACACTAAAAGGGGGGTTAGCCCTATTAGTGGTTTGTTCTTTTCGTCGCCTTTTACGACTGGCAGAACATACCGGAGGCCTGTTCTTTTCCCGGGCCTCCACTATTATTATTATTATAGTCGACGGAACGTTAAACGTAATTTTACTTCCCTTCATCTGTCGAGCAACAATGTTAATACCCAGTAGATCGACTGTAACCAACTTAAACATATTTCTGCTCTGAATCTGCACAATAAACTATCTCACTGGTAACCATGCCCTGAAAAAATACTAAGTGGCAAGTAACCAATTGAAACGTCCCCTTTGAACAATTATACATGACTGTGCTTAAACTGACACACAATATTTTGTTAGCGCAACGCAATCTGACTTTCAAAATTCCCTACAAAAGAATGGCCCTGACTAACATTAAACTATACCTTTCACAAATCACTTACCTCACAAAAATCTTCGCTGCTCAAGCTACTGCAATACAGCGAGCGCCACTACTGCCAGCTAAATAAAAGATTCAAACTATGGAAGGCACTAGCTACTGATAGGGATAGTTAGCAAATGAAAGATATTAATAGAGAACAAACAATGTATTTACCTTGATATCATCATATATAAATATAGCAGTTCATGACAAATTTCAAAACTCCGCCATCTCTCTCCCCACATCCACCACTGCTGGCGGCTCACCTCCAACTGCGCAACGCTACGCGCTGTTCACAGCCAGCTGCCTAACACTACAATGGCGAGTATTACAACAATGCAAAGCAGCCACAGACTGCACACAGCACAGCCAGTGATTTTCATACAGAGGTGGCGTTACCAATAAAAAAACCTAAACAGCCTACTTACACAATGAATTTTTATACGTTGGCGCATAGCAGATATAATCATGTACAGGTCTTTTGAGTAAAGAACACTTGGAGTACTTAACATTCAGTTCCGCACGAGGCTTCTTGTCTAGGTTGGTAATGCAGAAAAGCATGTTAAGAACTTTTGTCAATTCGATACATGTTTCATTGCGTATAATCCATCCGAGAACTAGTTGGGTTGGGTTATTTGGGGAAAGAGACCAAACTGTGAGGTCATCGGTCTCATCGGATTAGGGAAGGACGGGGAAGGAAGCCAGCCCTGCCCTTTCAAAGGAACCATCCCGGCATTTGCCTGGAGTGATTTAGGGTAATCACGGAAAACCTAAATCAGGATGGCCGGACGCGGGATTGAACCGTCGTCCTCCCGAATGCGAGTCCAGTGTGCTAACTACTGCGCCACCTCGCTCGGTTCAGACCTAGTGTTCAAATTTCTTAATTAATTACGATATTAATGAAATCAGTGTCAACGAGATGGCGACTCTGTACACAGTGTAGGCAATATGGAATAGCACTATCAACTTGTTTCTTCAGATCGATAATTCCTCGCTGAAAATCTACACTTCGAGTCAATAGAATTTGAAACTACTTCTTAAAGTGGCCATGTAAATTGATTAAAACAATTTCAGCCGTCTGTGGTATGGTAAAAATAGGTGAAATTATAAATGTGGAATCTATAGAAAACAGTGATACTGAATCTCATGCCGATGGCTGCAAACTTGCTGATATGACATGTGATAATGTAGAACCTTCAACTGGCAAAATAGAATCACAAGCTGAATGTGAGGACTTTATTCCACAAACTAGCCCTACTTCCGGCTTCTTTTGTGGAAATGTATAAAAAATTTGAAGCAATGTTGAACACAAATTCTGATTGCTTATTATTAAGACACGACATCTTTCAGTCCACTGAGGATGCCTTTCAGTCCACACCGGACGCCCTAACACCCGAAGTCTCGTAATTAATAGGTACTTACCAGGGCATCCCTCACGCCATAAGAAATTGCCAGATGTAGCGGCCTAAAATGCAATCGGAAAAATGCAAACTAAAAGGAACTGTTCAGAGAGACTAAGTATCTTTGAACAATTTGATGTACGGCGCCAGAATTTTTTTCATTAATTTACGAAATGGATATTTGAGACAGATGTACAGATTCATGAAAAGCCACATTCTGAGTTAACTGTTGCCACATAACACTGGAGTATATTATATAAATATGAGTTGTCTCAAATTAAAACTACACCGGTAGGGATCTCCTTGTGTTGCATGAAAATGATGTGAGGAGAGGGCTGTACTCTGTTACAGGAATGCGTGACAGACCACCAGTCATTACTTGGCCAAGAGACACAACATTCTGCGTCAGTTTGATAGAATACTTAGAAATGTTGGAGATCATAGTTGCCAATCGCCTAATGGTACATCTTATGGGATGGGGGCAGCTCCTACTTTGTCATCTGTTCTTTTAGAGGAAAGTCTGCTGAAGTATAGGCAGTTCCAAGCTTTCTTACCTGATAAAAAGCACTCACACCCAGACGAAATCAGTTAAAGGAGTTTTACTTAAGACACGGTCTGATTTACAAACAAACAAAATGCACTTCACTAAAGGACTTACACGGTGCAAATTAACACGAAGGGCAGCAGAAACAGTTGAGTGTTACCGGTCATATGAACAGTATGATAAGGCTTTCTTATCTGTGTATCAGTCTACCTGTATACAGGGAACTCTGAGGAAAGCATTTTTTTAATCCAGAGTCCTTGCATAGGCAATAAGGTAGTTTGCCTAAATACTTCACAAAATATATGGAAAAAAAACTCTTTACTGGGATGAACTAATCTCATACCGCCCGTCCGGCTAGCCGCGCGGTGTAACGTGCTGCTTCCCGAACGGGAAGGCGTGCCGGTTCCCGGCACGAATCCGCCCGGTGGATTAGTGTCGAGGACCGGTGTGCCAGCTGTTTTCCATCTTCCTCGGCGAATGCGGGCTGTTTCCCCTTATTCTGCCTCAGTTACACTGTGTTGGCGATTGCTGCGCAAACATTTCCACATACGCGTACACCATAATTATTCCACCACGCAAACATTTGGGGTTACACTCGTCTGGTATGAGAGGTTCCCGGGGGGGTCCACTGGGGGCCGGACCGCACAATAATCCTGGGTTTGGTGTGGGGCGGCGGTGGGATGGTTGGGCTGCTATGGCCTCTCCATCTTTACTAGGTCCCCCATTTAATGCAATTCAATACAATCTCATACCAAGATGTGTTGAGGACTCTTAGTGCTATACTACCACAAGGTGTCAGAGAAAAGCTAGTAAATGTTCCTGAAACCAACTTAGAGCATATTTGTACTAAACTCAATTGATATGTGAGGATTCTAAAATGAAAAGTGTCAATGGCACCAGCCAGGTCGCTCCACCGGAAAACCATTTTAACAATCGAGATTGAACAAACAATTGCAGTGACAACAGTGTAGCGCCACGGTAGGGCATCTAAAGAACAATCGTGCACAAAAAGATCAGAGTCCGTCAAAACCCAAATAAAAGAAGAAGACATGACAGTATGTACAATCCTGGACACTTCGCTAACGGGGAAAATCAGTAGCAGGACAATTGTGGAAATCTATTATAAGAAATCATGGCCAGTCGAACACAAATAATTCTCACCAGGACAATTATCGAGTGCAAAACCGCACTGCCAAAACGAACTGGCACACTCAGAACCGAACAGCAGAGCTGCTGAGGTGGCGAAAGATGGTCGCCCTACTATGTCAAATACAACAAAATAGAAACGATCTCTTCACGCCCTCAAATGAAGGTTATAGGTTGGGGTGAGGGCAACAATGCCAGTTCCATCAACTAGTTGCGATGCAACGCTGAAATAGATATGAGAGATGAGTTGTGTACTGATTTTAAGATGTTTGATGAGCAACATGAAAACCGAGTTCAGGTTGCTTTTAATGCTGTAATGGGAAATGTACCGAATACGACTGTACTAAATACTGATCCTAATGCGAGTGTGATGTACTTTAACTTTTTGAGTAGAATTTGTGAGTTTACTGAAGTGCATCATGCCAGTTCAGAATTGTAAAATTATCAGTGCACTCAGTTAGTAGGTCACTCAGTGTGAAGGCACAAACACAAATGCCCATAATACTAGGAAATAGAGCCATTAGATGCATATTCATAATTTCAGATTTTTGATCATGAATTGCATACTTGATATTGAATTTTTACAGGAGAGGGATGCCACATTAGATCTCTCTAATGGTAAATTGTAAATTGATGGAAAGAAAATTACTATAGAGTTATTGAAGTCGTAAAGAACTGATACCAGTTCACTCAGTAATTAACTGTATAGTTAGCACGACGTATCTCTTAAGCAAAAAATTAAATACATCGAAAACTGTGCTCCACACTTATAACGAAAACTACACAATAAAAAACTGTAGAACATTTGCTCACAATAAAGACATACAGATCACCCAAGCAGGAAAATAAATGTTTATATGACATAAGCAATTCATATACAAATATATCAGTATCAGAATCAACAGAGACCATAAAGAAAAACCTCCTACATAATAGAAAAATGTCTGTTATCTATGAAATAACAATACTATTACAACTTACTTTATATCTGGACGATTTTGACTTTCAAAATAAAATTTACACACAATCAGATGGTTAACTGTTTTGCAGACAACGTAGCAAAGATATTTATTAGTATATTGGAAAAAAGGTCTTCAGACTGGCCAATTCTAAACAAAATTATCTACTACCAGACATATGTTGATGACACCTACTACTAGTAGATGAAGAAGACCAAGGCACACAAACCATCCATTAGCAACTAAACAGCTTGCACCATAACATAAAATTTATCACATAAATAGAAAAAAAAATCAAATCTGTAACATTTTTAATCATAAATATAAAAGAAAAGTCATCACCAATATGAGATATATAGAGAACCTACTACAACTGATATTATTACAAGTAAAAATTCTTGTCACTCAAATTGGCATAAATATGCATACTTCAAATCAATGATTAACAGGATTTTAAAGTTACCTCTCGATAATAATGAAATACAAAATGAAATAGAAACACTGCCATATGTAGCACAACAAAATGGCTTCAACCCCAAAATAGTATACTTAAATTATATGACCAGCCTACAAAACCAAAAACAGATAATACATGGCTGGATGGACGCTGCACATTTTTTAAAATTACTTTTTTTAGATACATGAAAATCTAAATCGCAATACATTGAGGCGAGTTTGGTGATCTGAACACTGTATATTATTACAGATATTATCGTATTACAAAAAAAAATATAGAAAAAGGGATATTCTTATGATAAACAATGGTTTGTAAATCTCAAGAAAAGATCAAACGGCAGGTAAGATGCCACAGAACGGAGAGACAAGTGGTCACCTGTAAAAGACAATGAAAATGACACTAACTTTAATTTTTGTTTTCAAGTTTATTGTTAAATCGTCTACATAAACAACCCATGTTCTCATACAGAGTGCATGATTCATGAAGCCACCTAGAACATCCAGAATGAGATTTTCACTCTGCAGCGGAGTGTACGCTGATATGAAACTTCGTGGCAGATTAAAACAGTGTGCTGGACCGGGACTCGAAGTCGGGACCTTTGCCTTTCACAGGCAAGTGCTCTACCAGCTGAGCTACCCAAGAACTACGCACGACTCGTCCTCACAGCAGGAGACGAGATAGTGGCGGAATTAAAATAAAATTAAATAAAATGGAATGGATGGAAATGCGCTAACAAAACAACTCCTATATTTCTGGAAGAAGAAATCGACAATAGCATGGATTACAGAAGTAAGAAAAGATCTTGAAAGAAACAACATCAAAGAATCAGAAATAGCAGAAAGAAATCTTTTTAAAAACAAAATACTAAATTTGGAAGGCTTTCAAATCAGAAGAAATAAAAAATCGGGAACAACATGGACAGAAGAAAGGAAGAGACTTCATGGGGAGAAAATGGGGGAATACTGGAAAAATATGAAACAACAACAAAGGAAGAAGAGGAACTGAAGTTGTTAACATACGACTGTAAAAAAAAACAAAAAAATGAAATAAAAATAAAGTAAAGTAGAATAAAATAAGAAAATAATTTCACCACGATCACATGAATAAAATTATATAGAAATAATAATACGATCATAACATAAAAGAAGACAATCAATACTTACACTCCAAGATGGAATATGTATCACGTCATACCAGCTAAGACGTAAGCATAGTGTACCACATGTAGATACAGAAAAGCCTCATAATAGCAAAAGTCGGAATGTGTTCGTTGTGTAACTTTGCAACCACTACGAGTAACAAAATTAACAGAGCAGCAGAAAGCTGTAGGAAAAATAAAATACGTCGTTCTTCTAGCACATGCAAGCTACAGGGCCACTGGAAATGAAACTGTAGAAATATTTTCACTATAACTGTCGACGTTATGGTTTACGGGCCAGAGTCCCGTAGCTCACATTGATAAATTCACCATTCTCCATCATCCCTCAGAGTTTGTAATAGAATCAATCACCCTCTGTAATTCGCAATGCTGAGTTTCGGCATACTGCCATTACCACATCTGACAACAATGAGCTCGATTGACTGAAGGCCAAATATATAGAAAAATCTAAATGTGTGTTATGCGTCCGGCCAGTCGAACTTTTAAGTGTCACTACAGTTTTTTTTGTCTGTGTGTGTGTGTATGTAAGGCAAAAAGCCGAAACCGGTCATTGGGAATTATATGACTATATGTGATTAAGGCGGACATTTATGAATAAAGTGTCACAAATGAAGGGCTTATTGGTACAAGTCCATTACCTCCACTTTTCTGGCTATAATGCTTCTGAAATAAATGACCCAAACAAACAGAAAGAAACGTTCATCTCTAGCAACAAGCCATATGCTTGAATATTTCTGGTATCTCAACTGCAGATTTTCAGCGCTCATTTAACTTTAGGACTCTGTATCTCAATGTGAACAAAAATGGATTTGTACCACTATTGAAATAAGCCGTTCAAATTATCGCAGATTGGTTTACAAGCTTCATGTCTTCAGTTGGAAAATATGATAACATACAGAAAAAAATTTACGCGATTCACAGGCAGCTGACACACATGACGCCCTTAGTTTATCTTGACAACTATGGCATCAGGAAGGTCATCCTCCCACATGTTTAAATAGTAAAATAAAATTTGCCAAATCCTGAAAAATAGTACCAGATACCAGACATGACATACGTTGAGGAAAAGGAAGGAAGGAGACAAGTAGAAAGATTAATGGGGACACGAAACCAAAAACAAATTCAATTAATCTTTACAGAGCCACCACAAATCATGGTTACTTTATAACGAAACACTCAGAAAATATTATTGAAGAGCTTCAAAAATGTTGTTGGGAACTGGTTCATATTTTATTTCATCCTCGTGGGCAGCTTCTAGAATATACATACATTCATATACAACGTTAGTCGAGAACCTGGATGACATAAATTTTCTGCAAGTTAGTGTAAATAGCGGTAAATGAATAGTTGCAAAATATGTGCAGCGCTACAGACCGGCTGTAAGGGATCGAATTATCGCACGTTGCTTGTGGCCACTGCCCACAAATACGTCATTATTCGCAGCTGCAATGCTGGGGAGGCAGAGATGGTTATCGTGTCGGAAAGTATCAGATCGGAGAGGCAGACTCGGAGAGCGAAAAAGCTGCAACCGGCGGCGGCGTGGACAGGTAGGCAGCAAGGCAGCAGCCATTCCCCGCCGAGCAGGACGCCGGGGACGGGCGGGGGCCACTTTTTGCC
Source organism: Schistocerca piceifrons (assembly GCF_021461385.2). NCBI lineage: Eukaryota > Metazoa > Arthropoda > Insecta > Orthoptera > Acrididae > Schistocerca > Schistocerca piceifrons. The sequence continues at coordinate 910,319,159 of NC_060140.1, read as the reverse complement.
GTGCCGCGACTGTACCCGCGCTGCTCTGTCCCGCGGAACGGGCTGCCCGGCGCGGAGGGCTGTTTTCGCGGTGACTGTATCGCCGCCGTAATAACAGGTTGTTAACACGTCGGGCCGCGGGGACGGGACGCTCGCTGGCGCGTTCTTGTACCCCTCCCCTCCGTCCTTTTTTTATGCGCCGTTTAACCTTACAAATTAGAAACTAAATACCGGGCGATGCTTGAATTTCTTCACTTTTATCATACACTATTCGGCCCATTATCGACCTTATATACAAACACTGATGCAATCTGCGGGGTGCTCGTAACTCGTGCGTTTCCCCGCGCTGCCCGGCCTCGCCACGCCTCGTCCGTGGCGTCAAATGACGGCGCCATGCGCCCACGTCTGCCTCTGCCATCACACGTTGGCATTCCTCGGGAGGAATGCTGTCGGCTACCTCGCCATTCGCCTACATTTTGAGCTCTATTTCGGAAATCGCGTTACTTTAACTTCTTGATGCAATAATTTACCAGCAGCCGTATGATTTGTAGAAGTTTATTTTATGTTATGAACTTCTATGTGCTACCAGTTTCGGCATTACATGGATGCCATCTTCAGGCCCCTGTACAATGATTAGAAGAAATGTACTAATATAAAAAATTATAAAAAATGTAGAACATACGTTAACAATTTACAGGTATCATGTTAACTATGTAAGTGGCTCAAAGAGATATATTGTATATCATTAAAACTATACGCAACATTAGGGCACATATGCTTCTGTCTATGTCATGCTGTTGTTAATAGTTTTCCCTGTTTTACTCAAATAACGCATGATATATGAACATATGTGTACGCTATTATTCATAAAACCGTATCACACAATCGTAATAGGCCATGCAACACATGAGATGTACTGCATACATTCGTACGTCCAGAGGAACAGTGGAAGAATTATTTTTTAAGAAAAATTAACTACTATAAATAACAATAAAATAAATTACAATACAAGAAAATGTCACAACCATGTCAGAATACATAGTTACTTATGTTTGGTCTAGGTCTTATTATGTGTGGTACGACAAACAGCTGCCGCAATATTAACGATAAAAAACATAAAAGAGTTTGTCATAAAACCCAATTGCATTCTTAAAGTAAACCAATGCAATCGTACTTTACGTTACTTTAAAGACGAGATCGTACAGTGGCTGTCATACATTTTTACTTAAATTTAATACAGTTACATTAATTGTCATTACTAGAACTGTAAAACTAACGTAGGCTACCGTAAACTGTCGTAACTAAGCGTGGGCTACCGTAGTTTTGCTGGTAGCTTTGGTCAGTTAAGGTCGTACCTACGTTACCTGTACGTTAGGTGTGCTGCATACTTATCGGACATTATAACTATCGCTTTCTTTATATGCTGAAGCGACAGAGAAACTGGTATAGGCATGCATATTCAAATATACAGATATGTAAACAGACAGAATACGGCGCTGCGGTCGGCAATGCCCATATAAAACAACAATTGTCTGGGGCAGTTGTTAGATCGGCTACTGCTGCTGCAATCGCAGGTTATGAAGATTTAAGTGAGTTTGAACGTGGTGTTGCAGTCGGCGCACGAGCGAAGGGACACAGCATCTCCGAGGTAGCGACGAAGTGGGGATTTTCCCGTACGACCATTTCACGAGTGTACCGTGAATTTCGGGAATCTGGTAGAACATCAAATCTCCGACATAGCAGCTGCCGGGAAAAGATTCTGCAAGAACGGGACCGACGACTTCTGAAGAGAATCGTTCAGCGTGACAGAGGCGCAACTCTTCCGCAAATTGATGTAGATTTCAGTGCTGGGCCATCGTGCGAAACATTCACCGAAACATCATCGATAAGGGCTTTCGGAGCCGGAGGCCTACTCGTGTACCCTTGATGGCTGCATGACACAAAGCTTTATGTCTCACCTTGGCCTGTCAAACCGACATTGGGCTGCTGATGACTGGAAACATGTTGCCCGGTCGGACGAGTCTCGTTTCAAATTGTAGCGAGCGGATGGACGTGTACGGGAATGTAAACAATCATGGACCCTGCACGTCAGCAGGAGACTGTTGAAGCTGGTAGAGGCTCTGCAATGGTGTGGAGCGTGTGCAGTTGGAGTGATATGGGGCCATTGATAGGTCTAGATAAGACTCTGACAGGTGACACGTACGTAAATATCCTGTCTGACCACCTACATCCATTCACGTCCATTGTGCTTTGCAAAAGGAAGCAGAAAATAATAATTACAAGTGAAATTGAATGAACATTGTGCAGATTTCCGAGAGGAGGTAAGAAAACTTCATTTTCAAGCATTTTTTGCACTGCTGAACGAATTGTGTCGTCAACGCCCGCATTTACCCCACAGACTTCTTGAAAACGAAGTTGACGTCCCTCTCTAGTGACGACACCTTCAGTGCCTAGACTAATAGAGAACGGTCTTCCCTAAGCTCATAACCTCTGACACGTATGCTATGTCCTCTGCGGATTCTAAGCCATTTCAGCAAGCATTATTCAACACGCTGGAACTCACCTCGCCGTGCCCGTTTGCTGCCTCCTTTTGATAGGCCTTCAGCCGTCTTAACTTTGTGGTTAAGATATTCGACAGCATGGATGACCGAATCTCGTGACTTTTCGCTACATTTCACGCTACAGCCTTCATAACCTGCTTCTTTTGCCGGAAGTTAAAGACTTGTTCTTCTCTGAAGTCATTTTTGCCACTAATTTATGTACGGTAGCATGTTACGCATTGTTGAGAAAACAAAGGAGGGTACTGAAGAACAGAGCTAAGAAACAATTATATGGACAACTGACGGAGGTATTCGAATTACCGACTGTAAGATAGTTGCTGAGTTCGAATTGTAGAGTGTTTTCGCGGTGATCTGTCACGACAAACGCTTTGAATGTACCAAAACCCGTAAGATTTCTTCCATTTATCGAGGATATTCTAGGAGACTGGACAACAATTTCGGTTTATCTAGAAATTCAATTTATGTAGGTTAGAATCACCAAAATGGGACCGTATACAGTTTTCACGTCTTTTTCGCTTCACTCTTTTCGCCACACTCATCGAGAGATGTTGTAAACAAAGAATTTAGTTTGCATTAATACTTATTGAAAGTCCTTAGACGAAATACCTTGTATCAATATGTTTTGGTTCCCTTGTAAACGGCGTAAAGTCGAAACCTTTAAGGATTAGTAAGAGTTAATAACGAATCGTGGTCAAGTCTAAAGTTTTATTATTGTGCTCAAGAAAAGACTGCTGCATCTCATAAGGCATCTATACTGCATGTTTCTGAAAATAATTAAGTTTTGCAGAAACCGGAGCTTTAAAACCCAAATTTTGGTTGTCAAACACGGAAAAAGGCGCCAGTAGCTTATTACCATAACAAGATAATTACCTTAAAGAATGAGTTGTTGGTAATCGACTAAGTTTCAGACAGAAACAATCTGTTTTGATCACATATAAAAGGTGATGCAAAAGGTTCCCTTTGGTAGCAATCAGGCAAAATCGTCGTGAACATTGAGGCTATCGCCCCACCGTCGCACCAAAATGAAGATACTCGTTTTCTAAATGTTCAGATGTGTGTGAAACCTTATGGGACTTAACTGCTAAGGTCATCAGTCCCTAAGCTTACACACTACTTAACCTAAATTATACTAAGGACAAACACACACACCCATGCCCGAAGGAGGACTCGAACCTCCGCCGGGACCAGCCGCACAGCCCATAACTGCAGCGCCTGAGACCGCTCGGCTAATCCCACGCGGCCCCGTTTTCTAAAGCACTGTGTATTGCTTTGTGGAGCAGTCCGAAACTGTCTGCCGCACATACTAGTACGACAGGGATCGTCTATATCCCACGGCTTTTTCTAAGGGACCGAAGGTGTGATAATCACATGGGGAGAGATCAGGACTATTGAGCGGGTTCTAAAATGTATCCCACTTGAGTTGGTGCAGCTTCTGCTTTACGACATTTCCAATATGGGGACGTGTGTCGACATGAAGCAGCACCATTCCAGAACGGTGATTTTCGACGGACATGCTGCCCCATACGCATTCTTCGTTCTCCGATGTTTGTCTTTCGGTAGACAAGAAAACGACACCAGCACGCTGGTTGGTCCTCTTTGGACGCATTTGGTGAAAACGCCGCCATAGTTCACGTTGCCGCCTTTACTGCACGCACGTTGGGAAGACACTAATGCCACAGTAATCCCTTGTCTACACATCGCTGCTTGTGTATCCGCATCAGAGTCACGCTACGTTGCATATACGCTGCAGCAGCGTCGTCAAACAAACCGTTTGATGTCCCCTTATATATTACGCAAAATAATTTATATTTTCAGATAAACTTACGTCACCATTTTATGCATATTAAAAATTAATTACAATGCAAGTGAGATAATTTCTGGAACTGTGTAAAAATTTAGTTTGTTAGTTTGGTATTTCATAGTGTATCATAACATCCCAGGGATCATGACAACAAAGTGTTAGAACACACATTAACAGGAGCTTGTTATTGTTTCCCTACATCTTATTTTCAAACGTTCTGACACTTAAGCGTTGTATCATTCCATTCGTAAGAACATATTAACATATCAACGTGCTGAATGAATACAGGTTTCGTAGTATTTGACTCACTGGTTGGACTTTTCCGAGTGTAAATTACTTTGTAAGTGTGGTGTCTGGCGGTGACACCACATCCTCCCCCGCAAATCGGCGAATGGTCGTGTTATAAGGCTTCCGCCCGCCGTGGGGAGGACCCCATGTTGACGTATGGGATGAGGTCGGGAGCCTAACTACAGGCGAGGCTGTGCCACCCGCACCCGGCCATTCGGTCCGAGGGGAGCTAGGAAACGCCTGAAAACCTAGTCCAGGGTGCACGTCAACATGCGGTGTCTGCGCCCGTAATGAGACATGAGGGGCCGAAGGGTCGACCTCCATTGCGTCGGGGTATCAGACGCGCGATGACGTCATGTGGTCCGGAGCGGACAAGAGTTCCATGGCGGACGACAGCTGGTCACGGGAAGCGATCGGCGGCGCATGAGCCAGGGAGGCGCTTGGCGGCTGCAGCGAAGCGTCGAATGCGGGCGGCGCCGGCGGGAGAACAGGCGGCGGCGGCGGCGGCGGCGGCTGCGGCGGCGCGTCGCCATGGGGCAAAATGGAAGGCATCGTCGGTAACACCTGGGGATGAGGCGAGCCAGTAGATGGGTCCCCAGGGCGCTGACCGGACGGCACCGTCGCTGAAAGCAGACGGGGAGCGGCAGAACCCGTGCGACGACAGAGGCGCAGCTGATTGAGATGCCGACGCACCTCACCAGAGGCCCCCAAAACCAAATACATCGCGCGGCCGAGGCAGCGAAGGATGCGCCCTGTGAGCCAACGCCGTGAACCTCGATAGTTGCGATAAAATACAACGTCGCCTGGAGCAAAAGCAGGAGTCTGCCGCTGCACAGGAACCTGATGCGGCGGATGCAGCAAAGACATCAAGGTTCGATGAGGACGACCATGGAGCAACTCAGCCGGCGAGCGACCATCTCGGGGCGGAGAGCGATACGATGACAAAAAGAGCAACAACGCGTCCTCCCGAGAATGCGACTCTTTCAACTTCAACATCTGTGACTTGAAAGTCCGGACCAATCGTTCAGCGGCACCGTTTGACTGAGGCGAAAACGGCGCGGATGTCAGATGTTGAATACCATGGGCCTGGCAGAATGACTGAAATTCTGCGGACATGAACTGTGGGCCATTGTCGGAAACAATAGTCTGCGGAAGACCATCAATGCAAAAGATAGCAGACAACGCTTGGGTGGTGGCAGATGACGTCGTGGAAGACATGCGGACAACAAAAGGAAAATTACTGAAGGCATCTACCACAACCAACCATCTAGCATTCCAGAATGGACCAGCAAAATCAATGTGCAAGCGTTGCCAAGGGGAAGTGGCTTTTGGCCATGCAAAGACTTTCCGCGGCGGTGCGGATTGGTGTTCGGCACATGCCATGCAAGAAGAACACATATTCGTAATCGCAGCATCGATTCCGAACCAAGTACAGTGCTGACGAGCAAGTTGTTTCGTTCGCACTATACCTCAATGTCCGTGGTGAAGAAGCCGTAAAACAGAGGACTGTAACGAACGCGGGACCACGACTCTGGACTGATCATTATCAGAACGCAACAACAAAACACCACGTCGAACAAACAGTCTCTCTTTGTGAGCAAAAAATCGGCGAACCAATGGATCCTCGATCCGAGACTTTGACAAAGGCCATTGCGTAGCAACAAAACGCAAAACGGTAGCAAGGACAGGGTCAGCAGCTGTGGCTGTAGCTACACGACGAAAATCAATCGGAAACGATTCGACCACGTCATCGGTTTCCGAATCAATGAACATGCAAGCAAGTTCGGAAGAATCGAATGCTTTATCCTCAGCAACAGGCAAATGGGACAACGCATCGGCGTTTCCGTGCTTAGCAGTGGACCGATACAAGATATCGTAGCGGTACTGCGAGAGGAAAATAGACCAGCGAATGAATTTCTGCGCTGTACGTGGAGGTACAGGCTTGTTCGGATGAAAAAGCGACGTCAAAGGTTTGTGGTCTGTGATGATGGTAAAGTGACGACCATACAAGAAATCATGGAACTTAGTAACACCAAACACGAGAGCCAAAGCTTCTTTCTCTATCTGGGAATAATTTCTTTGCGCAGACGAGAGCAATTTGGACGCAAAGGCAATAGGGCGATCATGCGAGCCAACTTTGTGCGCAAGCACAGCACCGATCCCGAAATCCGATGCATCTACCATCAACAAAAGGGGTTTCTGGGGATCGAAAGGCGTGAGGCAAGTATTAGAAAGCAACGCCGATTTCAACTGGCGAAAGGCGCGTTCGCATTCCGTCGTCCAGACGAACGGAACACCTTTACGGCGTAAGCGATGAAGCGGAGCGGAAATGGAAGAAGCGCGCGGCACAAATTTATGATAATAGTTAATTTTACCCAACACACTCTGTAGCTGCGTCATATTTTGTGGCGAAGGCAATTCTTGTATGGCACGGAGGTGCTCTGGACTCGGATGTATGCCTTGGGCATTAATGACATGTCCCAAGTATGGTAAGTCACGAGCAAAAAACACACATTTGTCCTTCCGCAAGCGAAGACCATTTTGTCGCAAGACCTGAAATAAGGTTCGTAGGTTCGCAAGATCTTCTTCTGTCTGTCCGGAGATCACTATATCGTCCAGGTAGTTTGCTGCAGTAGGGACCGACGCACAAATAGTTTGTATATATTGCTGAAACAATGCAGGGGCGAATGCACACCCGAACGGCAGTCTTTTGAACCTGTACAATCCAAGATGCGTGTTAACCACCAATACGCGCTGGGATTCGTCGTCCACCGGTATTTGCAAGTACGCATCGGCTAGGTCCAACTTTGAAAAATATTTTCCCGGACACAGTTTAGCAAAAAGATCTTTCGGGCAGGGCAAAGGAAAAGTAGCAGTCACTAGTTGTGGATTCACTGTGGCCTTGAAGTCCACGCAAAGTCTCAATTTTCCGGAAGGTTTTGGCAAAATTACTAAGGGTGAGGCCCAGAGAGAAGCTTGCACACGTTCAATTACACCCTGTGATGCTAGAACGTTTAATGTTCTTGCGACCTCATCACGCAATGCGTGGGGAACATTGCGCGCTCGGAAAAATTTCGGTTGCGCGTTTACTTTCAGTTCCAAATGTGCTTCATAGTTTTTAGCACAACCTAAGCCTGGTGCAAAAATGTCTGCAAATTCGTCACATAAGCGAGAAACACTGTCTGCAGGCACAGTCTGATTCACTGATAGGCTCTGATTTACAATAGACATGTTAAACAACTGAAATAAATCTAAACCAAACAAGTTCACTGCAGAAGAAGAACGAAGAACGTAAAATGACACAAGTTGTGTTTGTCCCTTGTATGTTGCAAGAAGAGTGCACTGTCCTAACACAGGGATCTGCTGTCCTGAATAACTTTTTAACTGAACATTTGCGGCACGCAACGGAGGTTTGCCCAGTTGTTTGTACGTGTCGAGATTGAGCAATGAAACAGCAGCTCCGGTATCTAGCTGGAATGGAATGACCTTGCCATTAAAGTCCAAATCTACAAAAAGTTTATTGTCCTGCTGACGACAAGAGCGACTGTTTTGTGCAATTTGAACAGACACTGGTACAGAATCACTTGCTAATTGACGTGATTTCCGGCGACGTCGACACACAGTTTTTGTGGGACGAACACAGTCACTGTTAGAGAAAGTGGCACTGGACGGGATGGAAGTAACTACATGAATGTCCATGGACGAAGGTCCACGAGCCCGAGTGTCCTTGGTTCGATTCCGGCGCGAAGCCAAGGGCCTGGAATGGTTGTGATTGTCTGATCTGAGCTTTTTCTGGCAAACACTTTGAACATGTCCTTTCCTATTGCAGAAAAAGCAAATAGCTTGGTGTGACGGGCAATGTTCACGCGAATGTCTAGTAGCACACCGCGGGCATGATTTCACTGCATTTGTGTGCTGGCGCGGCACACCTGGTTTAGAGCGCGGCGGCAGCTGCATCGAAGTGCGCGAGGGCAGGTTACCGGGCCGCGCAGCGCGTCCAGCGGGCCGGTTAATGTTACACACGGCTGGCGAAGTTTCGAAAGATTCCTGAGCACAGTCAAGTGTGTCTTGTCTATCCAATATGTCTATCACTTGTTGAAAGGAGGGATTAACTAGTTTCAAAATTTGCTCCCATATGTGAACATCAGAAACGTTCTGTGCAATTGCATCACATACCATTGTATCTGAATAAGAAAGGCCACAGTCACAGTCAAAGGTACAGTCCCTAGTAAGTCCTTGCAATGTGGCTACCCACTCCCTACTAGTTTGACCGGCCATACGTTTTGTACGAAAAAACGTATACCGTTTTGCAACCACATTAACTGTTTCTTTGAAATAGGCATCTGAAGCAGACAAAATTTCTTCGTAGGACAGAGTTGCTACGTCGCGTCGGGGAAACAATTTCACTATCACACAGTAGGTGGACACACCGACACAAGAAAGCAAAAACGGCTGCCGCTCATTACCTTGAATTCTGTAGGCGGCGAGATGGAAGCCAAACTGTCGGGACCATTCTGGCCACGATTCTTGCGCTGGATCATAGTGCCTAAAAGGCGGTGCAACTGTGAGTTGTGGCTGCGGTAGCGGTGAAGCGGCGGCTGCCGTATCGGTTTGAATGGCACGTTGACCCTGGACGAGCTGTCCAAGGGCATCCAATAACGCCTGCGTCTGCTGATTCTGCAAGCAATAAAATTCGGACAGTACATCTGGCGAAGCCATGACACAAGTAAATGTAAGCAATCAGAAAGAACACTTCCCTCGTCGCCAATCTGTTGTGGCGTAACAAGCTAGTTACTCCACACTGAGAAGGGAGCCGAAAGGCACGCGTACACACACGCCGACTGGCGTCAAGTCTGGAACAGGATACGTTATGACTGCTATAAAGAAAATACGTAGCATTGGAATATACTTAACTTTTAATCTTTGTTGGTTTACAACGTTCTTCTTGAGACATTTATACGATAACTCTCAAACTAGGTAAGGCTATTGGCGCCTTGCTAGGTCGTAGCCATGGACTCAGCAGAAGGCTATTCTGTCTCTCAGCAAATGAGAGGAAGGCTTCGTCCGTATTGTCGCTAGCAATGTCGTCCGTACAACTGGGGCGAGTGCTATCCCGTATCTTGAGACCTGCCTTGTGGTGGCGCTCGGTCTGCGATCACACAGTGGCGACACGCGGGTCCGACATGTACTAAATGGACCGCGGCCGATTTAAGCTACCACCTAGCTAGTGTGGTGTCTGACGGTGACACCACAGTAAGTAAATCAGTATAACCAATTGGTGACAGAAGGCCAACTGTAATTTCCCAACAACTCAGTTCATTCTCCAGCTGGGGAATGTTGAAGAACTAGAGTTATAAGAACCTATCATCAACATATCAGATCATGACAGATACTGTAAAATGGGATCATACATACACTTAAGACTCTGGAAATTGGAGTGACAAGAGAAAATTTTAAAGGGTACTGGTAAAGTAAATTTGATTTCTATATTACTGTGTGGTTCACTAATACCTCAAAAATTAGTACAGCATGAAACGTCCTCTTAGTAAAATTATACATGACAGTGCTGAAAAACCTCTTAAGTTATTTGATTTTCAAACAGCTGAGCAGATCTGAACGTACTCAGATATTTCTCTCTTTACTTATTCTGATCAACACTAAACTGACGCACAATATTTTTTAGCACAACGCAATCTGACTTTCAATAATTCCCACAAAAGAATGGCCCTGAATAACAATAAACTGTACCTTTCATGAATCACTTACCTCACAAAAATCTTCGTTACTCGAACTACTGCAATGCAGCGAGCGCCAATACTGCCAACTAAATAAAAGATTCTAACTATTGAAGGCACCAACTACTGATAGGCATAGTTAGGAAATGAAAGATTTTGATGGAGAACAAACAATGTATTTGCCTGAATAGTGTTCAAAAGTCATAATATATATATCAGTTCATGATATACGGTATTACATATTTACTCTTTCTGATGGACACACGTCCAGATCGTCCGCTCTCAAAATTCTGCCATCTCTCTCCCCACATCCACCACTGCTGGCGGCTGACCTCCAACCGCGCAACGCTAACAAACACTACAATAGAGATTATTCCAACAATGCCAACTAGCCACAGATTGCACACAGCACAGTCAGTAATTTTCATACAGAGCGCTACGTGGCTTTACCAACATGAAAACCTAAACAGCCTACTTACAACCGTAACAAGTGAACGTTCGTGTTTATCAGTGTACTCGAAACCCCCCTATAATTTTGCTCGTTGTCCGTTTTTTGAACACGTCATTTGCGTTCTCTGATCTTGCTATATAGATCTTGGCGCCGCGTTACTGTCATAACCTGCACGATGACAATTTGCTCGCCTGCAACATTTCAGCTGACGCCGCATTGAAAACTGTGACGCTAGAATTATGATTGCATTAAATGTATTCGCAGTTGCGAATAAAGGCAACCTTGAGCTAGAATGAAATGACGACGATGAAAATTTGTGCCGGACTGGGACTCGAACCTGGATTTCCCGCTTATGTGAGCGGTCTCCTTACCATTTTTTTAACTACCAAGCCGGGAATCGAACCCGGGCCCTTCGGATTGACATTCTGTCGCGCTGACGACTCTTTTTTTTTCAGCCGAGAATCGAACCGGGGCCCATAGGAGGACGGCAATCCGTCACGCTGACCACTTTCTCTCTCTCTCTCTCTCTCTCTCTCTCTCTCTCTCTCTCTCTCTCTTTTTTTTTTTTTTTTTTTTACAATAGCAGACATAAACTGCTTCTAACACCATTTGGCTACCCGTACACGACTCACAGCCACACCTGAACTTCCATATGTGGTCAGCCATGCCTCTTCGACCTGTACTCGTATATCCATTATAAGTGTTCCCGTGCAGGTGAGACGCTGTACTTGAAAGTCGCTTGCTGCATACTGCAGTGCCTGTGTTATTGTGATTACGATGCAATATTCCTTTGGACATGCGTGCATGTCTGACCGTAAGTCGTGCACCTATAGCCGAATAGCCGAAGCTGTTTAGGCGACCGCTCGCGATAAGCGGGAAATCCGGGTTCGAGCACCAGTCCGGTACAAATTTTCATTGTCTGCACATTCCGTTCTGCAGCTGATGGTTGTCCTTATTCGCAACTGCGAATACATTCAACGATTTCATAACAGCTGTAGTCGCTGCAGTGCTTGTTCCTTTGGACGTGCATGCATGTCCAAAGAAACTTTGCATCGTAATCAGCCACAGCAATATCATAATTAAGATTGCATCGTGTGGAAATGGCAGCACATAGCACCATTACAACTTAAACATTCATGTCAACTGATGTGATGTAAGAAGGTCACTCCAAAATAAATGTAAACTATTTTTTTTTTAAGATCCATCTTTCATTCTGCATGTTTGAAAGTTTTGAAAGTGTCTAGATACATACTTTAGGTACAACATTTTCATTTCTCCACATAATTTCCATCCTTCTCAACTGCCCTACGCCTGTATACCCGCACGGTAAAATTCTGGACCAACCTGTTGGAGCCACTGTTTGGCAGCGTGCGCAAGGGAGTCATCATCTTCAAAACTTGTTCCACGAAGAGTGTCTTCAGTTTCCCAAAGAGACGGTAGTCACATGGAGCCAGGTTGGGACTGTACGGCGGGTGTTTCAGTGTTGTCCATCCGAGTTTTGTGATCGCTTCCATGGTTTTCTGACTGACATGTGGCCGTGCATTGTCTTGCAACAGCAAAACATCCTGCTTTTGCCGATGTGGTCGAACACGACTCAGTCGAGCTTGAAGTTTCTTCAGTGTCGTCACATATGCATCAGAATGTATGGTGGTTGCACTTGGCATGATGACCACCAGCAAGAGTCCTTCGGAATCGAAAAACACCGTAGCCATAACTTTTCCAGCAGAAGGTGTGGTTTTGAATTTTTTTTCTTGGGTGAATTTTCATGATGCCACTCCATTGATTGCCTCTTCGTCTCTGGTGAAAAATGATGGAGCCATGTTTCATCACCTGTCACAACTCTTCCAAGAAATTCATCTCCACCATTCTCGTACTGTTCCAAAAGTTCGCTGCATACCGTTTTTCTTGTTTCTTTGTGAGCCACTGTCAACATCCTGGGAACCCACCTGGCACAAACCTTTCTTAACGCCAACACTTTCAGTATTCTGCAAACACTTCCTTCCCCTATCCCAACGTAGCGTGACAATTCGTTCACTGTGATGCGTCTGTCAGCAGCCACCAATTCGTTAACTCTCTGCACATTGTCTGGAGTATGTGCAGTTCGAGGCCTGCCGCTGCGAGGACAATCCTCAATATTGCCGTGCCCGCTTTCATCATGTAATCTGCTTGCCCACCGACATACTGTACTGCTATTGACAGCAGCATCTCCATACACCTTTTTCACCTTTTGTGGATGTTTCCCACTGTCTCGTTTTCACAGCACAGGAATTCTATGACAGCACGTTGCTTCTGACGAACGTCAAGTGTAGCAGCTATCTTGAAGACATGCTGTGACGGCGCCACTCACGGGAACAGGTTGAACTAAGTGTAAAAACAAGCGGGAAGGATGTATCTACACACTGTAAAACTTTCACACATGCAGTATGCAAACTGTATTTTTACAAAAATAGTGTGCATTTCGTTTGGAGTGACACTCGTACTATTCCCCATATGGAAAACCGGATTCGTACTCTAGACTCTCATTTGTAATGATCGGACTTCAAATCTACGTCTGGCCATTCACGATTATGTTATCTGTGGTTCCCTATATCGACTATGGTGGATGCACGATTGGTTCTTTCCTAAAGGACACGGATAACTCCTCGCCAATCGTTGCTCAAAACGAACTTGTACTCCGGCCTTAAGGAACTTGCCATCAATGGGACTTTAAACGGTAGTTCTCCTTCTTTCTGTAGGGGCCAGGAACACGTCCTTCGGTCGGTCGATACGCCACGGAAACGACTGCCAGAAACAGCGCTGATGGCCGTAATCGGATTACATCCCAGAGACGTGTTCCCCTCTTGTGAAGAGCGCGGCCTGCTGGACCGACAGGTAGCTTTCGTCAGTGTTCTCCGCTAAGAAGCGTGCCGGCCGCTACCTGGGCACGGGTGCCGTTATCCTAAGCAGGGCGCAGACTGATTGTCAATGCCATGGGATAGCGCTTCCGCCCAGGTGTCCTTTTTGCCATACCGCATGAAAGTTTGTTGTTGTCTACCAACTTACATCTACGTCTATATCCTGCAAACCACTGTGCGCGTGAAAGGATACTCTTCCATGTATCACATGTTACCGTTTCTTTCGGCTCCAGCCGCATGCGAGATGCAGGAAGAAGGTGCCTCTTTGGGTGCCGCAATAAGTCTTGTCTTAGTGATGGTTCAAATGGTTCTGAGCACTATGGGACTTAACTTTTGAGGTTATCAGTCCCCTAGAACTTAGAAGTACTTAAACCTAACTAAAGTAGGGACATCACACAACCCATGCCTGAGGCAGGATTCGAAACTGTGACCGTAGTGGTCGCGCGGTTCCAGATTGTAGCGCCTAGAACCGCTTGGCCACGCCGGCCGGCTGTCTTAGTGACTCCTAAGGCAATGGTACCTCGGTAGTTGTACTTTATTCCTAACTTTGAAGAAATCTTCTCAAGCTGTTGGCCGAGTAGCTGCGTCGTGTCCCGGTAACGTTTCGACGAGTTTCCTACTCGTCATTCTCTGGACGATAACAAGCCGAAAACTCGTAGAAACATTACGAGAATACTGCATGAAGATGATAAGTAGGAAACTCGTTGAAACGTTGCGAGAACATGACCTCAAGACTAGGCTGATAACACGAGAATTTTCCATCAATTAAATTTGCCGGGAAAGGCTGCATTCCCACATATGCCGAAATTCGTCACTTGACACTGGCTCCTGAAACTCTGTGAGCAGACTTTCGCATGTTCGTCTCTGTCTGTTTTCAAGCTTCTGACGCTCTCCCAAGGGTCAAACAAACTTGTCATCAATCGTGCTCCCTTTGTTTGTTCACGTTCAGTAACCGCTGCCAGTTCCATTTGGTGTAGGTCCCACACAGGTAGGCACTTTTATGGGATGATTCACATGAATGTTTTGTAAGCCATCTACTTTATATACTCATTGCATTTTTCCAGTGTCCTACCAGAGACGGGATCTGTACCATTTTCTTTAGCTACGACTGAGCTATGTGATCGTTTCATTTTCCATCCATACGTTGTTAGACCCAGGCATTTGCATGAGTCGACTGATTCAAATTCTAACTCATCGACTTTGTAGTCGTAGGATACTACGCTTTTTCATTTTGTGAAGTACAAAAAATTACATGTCTGAACATTGAAGACGAGTTGACAATCTGTGCACCACTTTGGAATCTGATTGAATATTTGTGCAGTTTTTTTCAGACAACTCAACCATCTTCAAAAAGTGTGAAGCCACAATTAGTATTGTCTGGTCGACTACTAATTACAACATCGATACTTGAAACTCCTAGTTTTCACCGTTCACCCGTGGATTGTTTGCTTGAATATAATTTTATTTCTGTTACACTGTCCTTTCTCACACACCATATACCGCCTTTTTTCCCGATGTACTCGTATATAAATAAAGAACTGATCTAAAAGTCTTAGTAAGTGCACGCTATTCTCAACATAGCACGTTGGCCGTATTTTTCAGTTTCTGTTTTTATTACCACCTATGGTGTTAATAGGGTATGAACTACACCTGGAAACGACTGGGTCGAAAGCTATGAAGCCAGTCGTATTTTGAGACAACTCTGCCCTGTGGGTTGCTAGAGCCTATCACTATTTCTTTATTTATACTATATAATAAGTTGATGAAATATGTACGTAGTTACTAACGCTATAGGGTAAACAAATCCGATAAACTGCAACAGCGTACACGCGCGCCCTTCACGCTGAGGAAGATGCCTCACTTGTCATTTTCTTCGTGTGCCCTTCGACTGAAGACACCTGAAAGGACGATAACAAAAGGAGATACTGTTTTATTGCAAGCTGGTTCACCTCATCTGATAGCGCTTGATTTATTCTTGTGGGCTCGTGTGAATTGTCTTACGTGCGAGAAACAGTCCAGACTGCAGGAAATCTCCTGGTAAAAGCTCTCGCTGCTTCCGATACAGTAGTGCTTTTTTGGGCTGACAATTTTGCAGACACCGAGAGCTTGGCGTAAGCTGTGACTGTGACGAGGTCCGTGAAGACGACATGGGTGGCTCAGGAGGTAACAGTTCGGTCAGTAGCACGTAAAAGTTCTGGTAGGGCACCCGATTTCAAACTGACACGGATGTAGCGAATATTTTTCCTCGGTTTGTCGAGCTCTGAATATCAGGGAAAGAAAATCGTATGGTAGTCTTTGGCATCAACAGAAATTGGGGGCTACCTGACAAAGTATTTCTGCCACAATATTTTTTTCGTATGAAGGAATTGAGAAGTAATTTTACATGAAAAATGGTTAAGAAAGTGCTCGAGTGACCTGAGACTCACGTACTCATGTGGTAAAGTCAGTGGACTGTCATACGACCGAATTGCATACCGTGATTGCAGGGCAATTGTCCCCTGTTCCGTGTGTCGGGTGAATCACGACGTGTGGAGGTGTGGCCGAATTGCTTTTGGGATGGCCGTGCCTTAGCCGGCTGCTCGGCTAAGAGCGTGTTGCGTCAGCGCCATCCGTGCCTAGACATTTAAACGGCCTGCTTACTTTCTCTGATTAATGCTCGCCCCAGCCAGTCCAGAGCGCTCCGTCCCTGCGTGGCCTCAGAGCTGTAACTCTCACCGACCCGAGTGCTGCCTCTCTCTGGGCCACGTGACCTGACCTCTGCTCACACGCAAATGCTGCTTTTCAAATAACGTCTCGCAAAATGATTTGCGAACTGTAAAGTGGACTTCGAGTGTATAACGAACCTACACTTCCGGTTAATTGTACTTTATTCCTAACTTTGAAGAAATCTTCTCAAGCTGTTGGCCGAGTAGCTGCGTCGTGTTCCGGTAACGTTTCAACGAGTTTCCTACTCGTCATTCTCTGGACGATAACAAGCCGTAAACCCGTAGAAACATTACGAGAATACTGCATGAAGACGATAAGTAGGAAACTCGTTGAAACGTTGCGAGAACATGACCTCAAGAGTAGGCTGATAACACGAGAATTTTCCATCAGTTAAATTTGCCGGGAAAGGCTGCATTCCCACATATGCCGAAATTCGTCACTTGGCACTGGCTCCTGAATGTAACGTGCACCTAATGTTCCCTTTTCTTTGGGAAGGCATCCATACCGAAGAGCAATGAAAACCCCGACAAGTGCAACTGCAGCTGTAACCGAACCGTTCTGTGCGACTACTTTTGCGCGATAACAATGGAAAGAAATTTTGACAAAAAAGGTAAAAATAAGAAATAGTGAAATTTGGAATAAATAATTGTAATCTGTTGTAATTTTAGATAGCAAATTACTAAAGATCGGTCCCCAGCTCAATGTGTGAGGAAAAACTACTGTATGATTATTAACTGTTTATAAACTGTAATTACGAACTAATCATTGAATCATTGAGGTGAGAACGGAACCAAAGACACTGACTCCAGCTCAAATGTAAAGACACAGTTAATACTATGAATTAAAGTCAGTCAGAAAAACCAGCCAAATAATTTGTATTGAAAACATGCATGTAAAAGTTAATTGTTTGCAAAACAGTTCGCATAATGAATAGCTTTGCGCTGCTCACTGTTATACTGTTACCGATTTTAGAAATGCAGATGTTCGTAAATATTTGTTTTCTATTATAGTTAGTTACGCCTGGAAAGTTTGCAATGTTTCATTTATCGAAAAATAAGCAGTTTTATACTACACAGTTAAGTAATTTGCAAATGTGAACTGAGTTTGCGATACACGCAAAAAACGTGGAATGCGTTATTCTGAAGTAACATTTCGTCAACATTCATTTAAATTATACTTTCACTCTTTTATTGTTGTTCGTTATTCTTTAACTATTTGCGCTGCGAAGCAACAAAGTTCACTGCTGTTAAATAACAGCCTTAGATAGTTCTCAGTTTTGTAAATTGGAGTTCTTTATCTTAATTACCGAAGTTAAATAAGCTCATTACTTTCAGTATTTTACCGTCCTTTAACTGGTGGTATTCTCGGAGTCAATAATGGTTACAGCATAGGATCCTGTTAGGTAGATGACTGCGTTAAAATTCATTTATACCATAACAGTTGCCGCACTAAACACTCTGTTACTGATGTTAACAGAATCTTACGTCAGTTCTTGGTAGAACAACATTATAATAAATGAAAAGCACCACATTGTAGAACAAAAGCAAACCGGTGCTTTTCATTTATTACTCTGTTACTGAATTAGGAAAAACTGCTACGCTGGCTAGCCTTGTAGTTTTTCTGGCTAGCCTCGTGAAATCTAAAAGATAAACTCGACGGACCTTATGAGATACTGCTGGTGCGATATAAGGCATTATTCGTCGACAATGTGTATCAATAGGCCCTTCTTTGTCGTCGCTCCATATAGCAAGTTCCGGCTCGCAGCACTCTTCTCGAATATTAATTCCTCTTGATATCAATGTATTGTGTCCTTTAACAATCACACAATATGATTGGTCATATATTGAAAATCTTGCAGTTTATTCCTCATTCTCGAATATTAATTCCTCTTGATATCAATGTATTGTGTCCTTTAACAATCACACAATATGATTGGTCATATATTGAAAATCTTGCAGTTTATTCCTCATATTCCTGTGCACTGCGTCTGCACTTGGCCACTCGTCGCTACCAAATATCTCCGCCGACTATTTCTGGCCGCCTCCGAGCTTACGCACCTAGAGACAATACTCTTATCTCAAACGTGTTCTTTGACTCTGTACAGTAGCAAACTTCCCTGACTAGGTCGGCATTTCTACTAAGTAAGAATTACAATACCCTAATTTAATTAGATCATTGAAAATAATTCTTTGACATTTAATAATATGAGAACATTAATAATGTAATAAAAGGTAGATATGACAAAAATTACATCACAGTTACATTATAGTTACAGCATTAATTATGCATTAGTTAGGCATTGTGTTGTTGTGTTTCAAGTCGATCGTGCGAAGTAAGCACTATAGCTGCAGTCCGAAATATCTCTAAGATCTTTGCTCAACTAAACTACTTATCTCTTTAGTAAATCTAAAGTAGTTCATAATAATAAAATAATGCAACTCATTTGTTCCGAAAGCACGTTGGTTTTATTCAGGAATCCACTACATCATATCATTGCCCACTCTTCAGGCTACAAAACCCTATTTTTCAACACAATCACCATTCAGTGCGACGGTACTACGCCACCTTACCAGGAGGTCATGTATGCCTACATGGTACCATCCTACTGGAAGATGTCGACATCAACGTCTTGCTGCATCAATAACCTGCCCATCATCCACGTACTGCTTCTCGCGGATTGCACCTTTCATTGAGCCAAACGGATTAAGTCGGAAGGAGCAAGATACGGCCTGTAGAGTCATTGAGGGACAACAGGCCAATGAAAAGTTATGTGAGCTCCTCTAGGGTGCGCAAAATAGTGCGTGAACTTTCGTTTTCAACGGGAAGGAGAATTGCATTTCCGGGGGTGGGGGGGGGGGGGTGGGGGGGGAGGGGGGTTACACTTGCGAGCTGATCGTTGCATCATGAGAGAGGACATCAAACAGAATAACCCCTTCAGAGTCCCTGAAGACCGTCACTATGACTTTACAGGTTGCTATTGCGGCTTTGAACATTTTCTCCGCAGGAGAGGTTCCAAGATGCTAAGATGCTACTCTAGGCGGTTGTAAAATGAATGTGTGCAACGGAAAATGACAAACGCTAAATGAAGATTTGGCCCTGTCTGACTACCCCCTGAAGTAGATCTTAGGATCTCTTAATTCTATAAATGACAATCTAAACACAAATGAATAATGAAGGCAACTAATCCTACTAAATGATAAACGTTGTTCCTGCTTATATATTTATTGTAGATTAAAAAAACCCTTAGATTGCAAAGTTTACATTTCGTAAGTAAAATTACTAATCAATTGCCCAATTCTGACCCTTATTATGACTGCGCGGTCTAATGTCAATGACGCGAAATGACTGACATCATCTACGTACCAAACAGTAGAGGACACTACTTTCAAAGATGATCTACGGTGGTGTGGAACCTCAGTGGAAATAAACTACGTGATCACAGCTGTTTAGCTT
Source organism: Schistocerca piceifrons (assembly GCF_021461385.2). Taxonomy (NCBI): domain Eukaryota; kingdom Metazoa; phylum Arthropoda; class Insecta; order Orthoptera; family Acrididae; genus Schistocerca; species Schistocerca piceifrons. Next base: position 910,299,291 of record NC_060140.1, on the reverse strand, counting down.
TTATAGCCGTAATAAGCCGAAGCAATTTGTGATGTCACCGTATGTGCTGCGTCCGGTGCGTCGAAGTAATGGTTCTCGTACTTGTCTGCCACAAATGAACTCTTTCAAACACTAGGTCGCCAGAAGACGATCCTCTCACTAATATACTCTAATACTGTCTTCTCCTCTCTGTGTTCTACAGACGAGAAACACGAGCTTCCAGCCACAAGGACGGAGTTAAGATAACGGCCCAACGTAAGTATAGGCAGAGGAAGTGCTCTCAATTACTGAACGCTGCGTACTCAAAGACGACTTCCAACCCGGAGGTGAAGTCTAGATTTGTATAATTTCGCAACAGTACAGTGCCTAACTGTTCTAACTATAAACTCTACTGAGAGCAAAGACAGCAAGTCCGTCCGTAGCAACAAAGCTGATATCGCGCGACCGCCACACACGGGCGCTCACAACGGAAGACTACGTCTCTCCAGCGCTGGCTTCCCAGCAAGGCTCGGCTCCCCACCCTCGTAATTCCGAAAACGAATCATATTCCCGAAACCACGGAATATTCTCCCTCTCTACAGATTCTTCTGAACACCGACCAAACACATTTTAATCTTTTGTCGTCTAGCGCGGAAAGTTTGCGAGGAAAAACCTATACTCGTACAATGGTATGCTTCTGAGTAAAAATCCTTGGAAATAACCCAGCCTTCGTGGTTTCCGAGTGCCGCTTCTTCGTTCCTCTCACCTGCGTCAAAGATTTCAAGTATTATCCGGTTATTCTTCCAGCCCCTGCTACAATAGCGGCCGGCCATCATCCTATTGTGCTCCAGAGCTCAGGTGCCACGACGTGTGTCTAGCTACTTCCTGTGTTTAAGGACCAACATCCGCGCGGGCCTTCCACCCAGAGCTTGAGTTCTGCCTGCCGTTTTATCTCCACTGGCGTTCCAACCTCTACTAATATAGGCAATCATTCATTACGCCGTTTTTATAATAAAAACAGTCCGTCACCTTTCATGGAATAAGAGTAAACAATTATTTACAAGACGTACGTGACAGTGTAAGTCTCCTTTATATATTCATACGTACGATGTACAACCTATCACATTATACCTAATTGTGTTTGTAGAGCACGGCAAAGTGTGTGAACGAGTTCTTGTCAGGTGCGAAATTGAAACGCCCCTTTGAACAATTTATACAGGACTGTGCTTAACCTGACACACAATACTTTGTTAGCGCAACGCAATCTGACTTTCAAAATTCCCTACAAAAGAATGGCCCTGACTAACATTAAACTATACCTTTCAGAAATCACTTACCTCACAAAAATCTTCGCTGCTCAAGCTACTGCAATACAGCGAGCGCCACTACTGCCAGCTAAATAAAAGATTCAAACTATGGAAGGCACTAACTACTGATAGGGATAGTTAGCAAATGAAAGATATTAATAGAGAACGAACAATGTATTTACCTTGTAATCATCACAAGTCATAATATATATATCAGTTCATGACAAATTACAAACCTCCGCCATCTCTCTCCCCACATCCACCACTGCTGGCGGCTCACCTCCAACTGCGCAACGCTACGCGCTGTTCACAGCCAGCTGCCGCTGCCCAACACTACAATGGCAGACAACAATGCAAACTAGCCACCGACTGCACACAGCACAGCCAGTGATTTTCATATTGAGCGCTACGTAACGTTGCCAATAAGAAAACATAAACAGCCTACTTACATAGCCCCCATGCTCCCCACAAAAATTTTTACAAATTGGTTTGGGCAGTGCCCAATACAGATTTGAAAAAAATTTTTCATAATTACAATAACAAAGATATCAAATGCACACACTTATTGATACAACGTTGGTCAAAAGCTAAAATTTTGTCACAGTCCATAAAGACAGTCCTGATTCATCACAGTAAAATAGCAGTGTTTTTCTCAAAGTCTAAGCAGTAAAAGAAAATGCACACAGAAGTAGTGGATTTCCATGCAGTCTTGAAGAAGTAGTGTTGTCCTTCCAACGGAAAGACAGTGCTGGCTCTTGACATGCTGACAGGTAATGGGCCACAATGGAGCAAACCCACAGCAGAGTCATTCGAAGTTTTGAAGAGTATTGGTAGGTAAGTCATCACAGAGCGGACCCACTGTAGTCCTGGTAGAGAGTATGGTATTGGTGGGCCACCAGAGGTGCAGACCCACTGCAGTCCTTGTAGAAATAATGGTATTGATGGATCATCAAAGATGTAGACCCACTGTAGTCCTTGAAGGGATAATGGTATTGGTGGGCCACCAGAGGTGCAGACCCACTGTAGTCCTGGTAGAGACGGCCAGCAGCCATCCGTTGCGACTGTGCAGGTGCACAATCACCATCGAAGATTCTTGCAGAGAATATAGCAAGTCCATAAACCACCACTTGTGCACTCAGAAAGTTTTTGAAATTGTCCTTAGAACCAGCAATGCTGTTATCCAGTCCCTTGCTGAGTTATTAACACACGTGCAAACACTAACAGTCCCTACTTCTCATATATTGTCCACATACTATGACCAACAGAAACGTGTGCAGTGAAATGTAACTAACAAGTTAATAATGTCATGAACTGGTGACAATTACAATTTTATAACATAAGAATACAATTACAAAGGTACAAAATACATAATTAAAAACATAATAATACAGATAACATTTGTAGTACAGGCTTTACAAAAGAATAGAAATAAACATATACATGAGTGTTACAAAAATAGTGACATAAGTACATACATAAAATAATGAGAATAGTTTTCGAAACATTAATTTCACACATGAACATTGAAACAGAACAGAATTGTAAACAACTTTACAAAGAAAATAACATATTATTAATGCAACTTATATTTGAGGATAACAGTATTCCTCCTCATAGTGAATATAGCTTAGTATTAGAAGAGAAAAAAATTCTATGAAACAGTACACAGAGACAGGAAGAAAACAAATACTCAAGGGTACACAAACACATAGTGGGATAACACCAATAGGAAAGGACAGGGTTCGTTTTCAGTGTAACATTTGGTACTGCAGTCCAACCCAAAACTTCATATATCTTTCCTCTTATTTCATCCTTTGTTTCCACCAAAAAAAATTCTATCTAAGCATGCTTTCTGTATTTATATGTTCACACATTTCTTACCTCAACATTTATTTCCAAGAAAATCCTACCTAAACCTGTTTTCTCAATGCATTTCTTCCAATTCATCGCAACTCATTCTCTTAGAGGCTACCCCCTCTTAAGCTAACTTAAATCTACTGAGCTCAGATGCTAAACTAAGGGACGAGGCAATGCAGCATCACATAACAATTAATATAAACAGCAATTACCAAAAAATTGGAAAATTGCAAAGCAAGCTACCGTAAATCTAAATTAACAGATAAAATGCAAAATTACAACTAATATGAGCCAATGTGCAGCAACATGAAAAATCAATGAGTAGTAAAATTGGCTTAGCAGAGTAACACAAATTAAAGTTCAGTAGCACTATGCCTGGCAAACAGCAGCTTATATCTAAACATGACATAGCTCAAGAAGAAAAAATATTACAGTAAAAACAACAATGCAGATAAGGGAAATGTATATTCACATCTTAATGTCTATGTAATTAAAGTGGTGCACCACAAGAAGTTATTCTACCAAAAAGTTACCAATTACTTGAAAAGAAAATTATGAATGCAGTTACTAGTTCTTTCTTATTGTTCTTTCCTTTCCAAGTGCTCCTTTTTTAAAGAATGTGGATCATAAAATAATTATTTAATAGATCTGTTGACAGAAAGTGTTCACATTAGCAAATGCATTTCATTTTATAAAAGCAATGCTGCAACACAGCTGGAAACCAGATATCAAATGAAATAAGCAATTACGCCAACCAAAGCATAAAAACATCATTCAATAGTCATGTGGCATTTCGTAAGTCAGTAGCTCTCAACTCTCATAGAAAGACACTTGTCATTATCAGGTTTGCAGATGTACGAATTTTTCCCATCAATTCATAAGCATTTCAGCAATTAGCACAAAGTGCGAGTAATCATATGTTTTCAAGTAACGAGGGTGTCGCATTAGCGATGAAAGGCACACCCTAATGGCTTGTTCTCCAGGTGTTTTCCTGTGCTCTGAAAGGCACGCGCTAATGGCTTTTTCTCCAGGCGTCTGACACAGCTGGGTGCCCACGACGCATTATGTGTAAGGTGGTCCGTTAACTTTCTTACGGAAATATTTACGACAGCAGTTTCTGCTACCGTTGCAGTCTCATTTAAAAATATTTCACAGGTCAAGAATTAGCGTTGCAAATCTGTAGAAACAAAATCCTATAAATATAAGTGTCCAAAAAAAAATATTCGTCAGCATTGTGATACATTCACACATTTCATAACTCTTAAAGTACGTTTCTTGGTTTCCAACATCCTTTTCATAAATCAGAGTCCCTAAACACTACTCATTATTCCTTACCTCATTATACATATACATATTCGTCGACACTTCTTCAATATTTCATCGTGAGAAATACGTAGCATAATAAACATTCCTCAACAACATAATACACATCGTCGTCGTAATAATAACATCATAACACTTCAGTCAAATCTCAAAATCGTCGTAACTTCCTCCAATTATTTCTAAGCCTAAAAAAATTCTCTGCTCATTTCAAAAGTGTCATCTGCCTCAAACGTACTTTAAAAATCATGAATCCATACCAAATACATCATTCAAAGCTCTCATAGTATCACAATGGTTCCAAAAAAAAAATATGAACAGTTTACAAAGTACAGACAAAATACAGTTTCATAAGTGTGAAGTTATCCAACTGTGTAATTACGTAAACATCTGTCACTGATATAGTAAAATAAATGTTTGTCTCTCTCAGTTAAATGATCAGATAGCTGTGTAATTTGTGTGTTAGAGAAATATGGTACCGATGTGTAAAGTTGTATAAGCAAATACCATATTAGCTAGGGCTCCTTGTGCTTGCCAAACACATGGTACCCAAAGTAAGCATGTACCCCCCTGAGGATAAATGTAATTATACCCTCAGGTGTTACAAATTACAGCAATGGAATGAAATGTATCACGGAAAACTTTCTTTGTAATTAAAAAAATCTTTGAAAATAAGTGTTTTAAGTATAAGATTAATCACTCAAATGCGTGTCCTGTAGCGCTAAATGCGCGTCTTGCTGTAAGATAATTCTGTGGAACTGTCGTAGTTATCGTCCTCTGTAAGCAAAGTTCTGCTAAAGTCAATGTACTTACCTCATGATACACAAAAGTGAAATGCTTTACGTATAGATATCTTAGTTATTACGCTTATTGCCGTGATGAGGAAAGTACTGTACAGTAACGTATTGTTATGCCACGAAAAAGGCTGTCTCATTGTTGCTATACCACAAAAGTTACTACTAAAACATGTTTTTCTTCCTAGAAGAATTCAGAAAACTGTGCAGATATAAAACAGATACACTGCAAAAGCAACATTGTAAATTGTCACTCATTAGTAGCGTCGTGATAAAAATCGTGTAGCTGTCACATAAACTAACCTCTGTGTCATCTGGTATCTCTCAGAAAGTACTTTAAATCCGGAATGTATTTTCAAGTAAACCAAAATGTTGCATTAAAATCTCATTAGCAGTACTGGTAAATGTTCTAATCGTACAACTAACAAGCAAGAATGTACACACACAATTACACTGTGTCGTCTGTTCGCAATAACAATGCATTCGTAATTTCTGTTTAAATAATTTCTCTTGGTTCTTGGCTGGATATTGAACTTCAAACATTGTTGCATGGTAACAGTTTCTACAGCATACTAGTAACGTGAAGTGAAACGTTTTATGGCAAAGACAAAGTTAAAAGGCAGATTATCTGTCAATAAATGGTTTTACATGAGAAATGTGGTGTAAACCTTTACTCTTCCTAGTACGCAGAGTTTCAACTTTAACGCAATTATCATGTGGTATACGTCGGTAAAGAATACTGGAATTTTGCTCAAGGTTAGCGTCAATGTTATTTTTCTCTGAGCCAGCCGGCGCACGCGGCTGCCTGCGGTGTGAGTCATTGTCTGTTTCTTTGTTGGCGCGCGCCGTTACTGGGATTAGGAGGCCTAACTTCCACAAATTCGCCTTGCCCAGAGGGCCCAGCTCTGTTTAAAGCTCGCCAGTTCTGATGGAATTCAGGTCTGTCGTTATGTCGGTAGTTGACATAGTTTCTTGTTTGTCGGTCATGTGGTGGAGAATTTCTCCCGGAATCGTAATTGCGTGGTGGACCGTTGCGTCTGAAGTTATTCTGTCTCCCTTGATAATAATTATTTTGGTTCCCATATTGTCTGTTTCTCTGATTGTCTCTGTGATAGTCATTACTACGGAAATGCGATCTTTCTCTGTAACTATTATTACTCTGCCAACAGTTGTCGTACGGGTGGTGTCTATTTTGGTCACGATTTGCGTTGTAAGAATAGCCTTGTCGCGTCCAGTTATTATTTCTTTCATCGCGGAATTGCGACTGATGTGATCTGTAATTGTTGTGTTCCTGCGTTCTGCGATTGTCAGTGTCACTTTCCAGTTCTTGTAACAGTCCCTGAAAAGCTTCAATGTTGTCTTTGCAACGTCCTGCCAAAATAATATGTCGTAAATGTTCAGGCAGTTTGATTAAGCAAATGCGGATGAGTTCTGAGGGGCTGTATGGGTTTGAAAGATACTGATTCTTATGCAACATGTCTTCAAAATATTTGACAAGACTGGAAAATTCAGATTGTTCGAAATGTTTCATCATTATGATGCCATGTTTTACACGGTCTTGTGTGGCTTGAGACCAATATGCTGAGAGGAAGGCATGGTAAAACTCTCCTTCACAGTGGCAATCGTGAATTACCGATCGCATTCTTACAGCTGGTTCATTCTCCAAGTAGCCACACATAAATTCTAATCTGTGTTCTAACGACCAGTTGGGAGGAAAACAATGAGAGAATTGATGGAGCCATGCTTGTGGATGAATGTCGTTGCCAGAATTCTTAAATGTTTTGAATTTACGTGTAGTAATGAACAGCTTATAGTCAAAATCGTCATGTCGGCGAGTCGCATGTCGGTCATTGTTACTTCGTTTCAGCGGTTCCATCTCAAAATCCAATGCGCCTTGCCAATTTCTTTCACAATTTCCGAAGTGCCCTGTGTTGTTATTTTGTGTCTGTTCCGTATTTGTATGTCCCTCTTCCCGTATTGGGGCGCGAGTGTCCTCTAAAATACGTAATTCTTGTACTACTTGTGCCAAATGATCTTGCACTTCCCGGATTTCTCTTTTGTACAGTGTATTGATTTGATTTTGATTTTGTTTGAATTTTCTAATTTGTTCATACTCTTCTGTGTCAGTGAAGGCTACAGGTGTTGTGTCATTCAGATCATCATCTACCTTTGTAGATAAGTTAGTGAACTGATCTGAAAGTTCAGCTACTTTATCCGATAGTGAAATCATTTCCTCTGTATGTTTTTCTGAACCAAGTTTCAGAGTGTCCATTTGTGTTGCAATCGTCTCTACTGTGACCTTTAAGTTTTCCTGAGTTTTTGCAAGTTGCGTAACCGAATCGGTAGATGCAACTGAGTCAATTTTAGCTTGCAAGGTGTTGTGATTTTCATGAAAAATAGTTTGCAGTTCTTTTATGGCTGCTTCATGATTCTGTAATGCATTTTCATGCCGCGAAAAAATAGGTTGGAAATGCTCACAAATTTGTGATTTTACGTCATTACAGACTTTTTGACATTTCGATTCAATGTTATGTAACTCACTAGTTAAATCTTCACGTGTTTGTTCAAGTGTGGTGTCTAACTTTTGAAGATTTTGTTCCATTGTGTCTAACTTTTTGAGATTTTGTTCCACTGTGTCTAACTGTCGCTGTGTTTGTCTCTGATTTTGTTCCATTTGTTGCATTAATTGCAATAATAATGTATTAGTGTCTGGAATCTGTTTCTCTACGCTTTTCGGCAGTGCATTTGCACCGACAACATTCACATTTTGACAAGCAGAAAATGTGTCTTGACTTATTTGAGAAAACGGTGATGACCCAAAACCTGAATCTACAGTATTTGCGAAATTGTGTCCTGTCATTTCGGATTCCTGAGGCGAGCTGTTGCCGACCGATCGATCGATAATGCTTCCCTCTTCACTAATTGTTTCACTGTCCACGCCATTGTTTGCCGCCCGCTCCATTTCCCTATGCACAATTACCAAATTACTACTTTGAACATCAGTTAATTCATAACTCGGTGGCGCTAACACACTGCTCTCATTTTCACTGTCATTTCTCAGTTTACTTTGGAGCCTAGTATTACGTTTTTCACACGCCATTATTGTCACAGTATTTCACACGACAACACAGAAAAACACAATTTGAAGAGCAAAAATAAGAGAACACATTAACATAACACTGAAAGTAATATCTAGTTAATTACAGCTGCGAAATACTTGGTGCAAATCTATATGCATGCCACAACTGTTTTACTGTACAACAATGAAAGGCTACAACTACAAAGGAGATTCTCTCTACAATTACGCGCTAGCAATAAACAAAAGCTACACTAAATACACAAACTACAAGAAAAATCAGAAGATTCCAGTGAGGTATCCTGGCAGGGTCGCCATATGAAACGTCCCCTTTGAACAATTTATACAGGACTGTGCTTAACCTGACACACAATACTTTGTTAGCGCAACGCAATCTGACTTTCAAAATTCCCTACAAAAGAATGGCCCTGACTAACATTAAACTATACCTTTCAGAAATCACTTACCTCACAAAAATCTTCGCTGCTCAAGCTACTGCAATACAGCGAGCGCCACTACTGCCAGCTAAATAAAAGATTCAAACTATGGAAGGCACTAACTACTGATAGGGATAGTTAGCAAATGAAAGATATTAATAGAGAACGAACAATGTATTTACCTTGATATCATCACAAGTCATAATATATATATCAGTTCATGACAAATTACAAACCTCCGCCATCTCTCTCCCCACATCCACCACTGCTGGCGGCTCACCTCCAACTGCGCAACGCTACGCGCTGTTCACAGCCAGCTGCCGCTGCCCAACACTACAATGGCAGACAACAATGCAAACTAGCCACCGACTGCACACAGCACAGCCAGTGATTTTCATATTGAGCGCTACGTAATGTTGCCAATAAGAAAACATAAACAGCCTACTTACAAAATTATAGCCACCTTACAATAACCCCACCTAACGAACTATTTTGTGCTAGGATGGGGTAATTCTTATAGTATTATCTCATCTAGTACAAAATCATACAACCATCAATTGTCTGTAGAAGCGAACTAGTAATAACAAGAGGGAAGAGGAACACTTGAATCATGATACGTTCTTCGACAGTCATTCTGCACTCATTCATGGGTTTACTGCCATAAATTTACTTATTACATGTTTATCATAATCTGTCTACCCTTTATGTTTGGAATATTTTTCCGGGACGTGACAATTGGAATATACAATATCAAAAGAAATTACCTAACATAACAAAAATTTTTTATACTCTTTCAAAAATGGCAGTTCCCACTTTCTTTAAGACCCACGCTCTCTGTCATTCATCCATCCCTAAGACATAGGCTGAGGTAAGAAATATTAAAGCAAAGTATCCTAATCTTTCCAAAGTGGTCGTCCAATAAATTACAAGTGCTTCATATAGCCATTGATATGCAAAAACAAGCAGTTACGTCAATTATTCAAGAGGGTATCTATTGGTCATTATATGATTATACAAAATTCTGTGAAACATCCAATGTAATTTCACTTGGTCGTATTTATGCTCTTGGCTTACATTACAAAAGAAAACATCATTTCACAAACTGATTGACCAAAATTAGTTTTTTATTAACATGTATACCCTTTAAACTTTTCCAAAATCTTATGTTCTAAAGCGTTCTTTGACAAACTGCATTTACATTTACTGTGACAATTAATATTTGTAATAAAAGTTTGGATCGACCACCAATTTTAGCTAATGTGTTTGTTCACAGTGTGTAAAATGTAATACAAGAAAACATCAAAAATCCACAGCATCATTAACAAAGAAAATGACAAACAATAATTTTACATAAATACATACACAAATAAAATTCTGGATATACACAAATATATAAAAACATTGAAGGACATCGCATCATTAACAAAGGCAATGTCGAAGAATATTATACATGAATACATACACAAATATTTTCTTAAGAAAACCCTGAAAAATAAGTACAAAATGTTTACACAAATGATAGGTATCGGAAACTTTTAGTCTGTGGGTGTAACTGTTCAGTGTTCACTACATTATGCACCTATTTTTATCAAGAGTCACACACTGATTCGGATTTCACAACACACTTTCATCTTCATTTGTGTACAGGGATGGAAACTACAGTTTTTTGTGAAGTTTAGGACGTGAAGATTGTTCGAGATCGGACATGTTCCCTTTGCAAGTCAGTCTTTGGACCCTCAGCCCATTGTTGATTCCCTCAGGTTACCAGCCTCTCGTAGAATAGTTGATGAGGAAGGGTCCTCAGAATATACAGCCAGGTAAGTGGGTGTATGTTTTGAAACAGCCAAGGTTTTTGTCCAATTTGCACATCGTATAGGGAAGGTACAGTCAGGTAGGATCTTCAGGTCACCCAGAATTCTTCTGCATCGGCTAAGAGAAGTGTAATTGTATCTATTCTTCACTTCTTCGTGTTTCATTCTTTAAATATCTTCATGTCGCTTCTTTCTCTTGATATAACTATTGTTTTTGGATAAGGATATCGGTAATTGTGGACAAGTAGGTTATCTGTTTGGTGACACTATATATGGAACTTGAGTCGTTGTGTGTGACTCAGATTCCTCGGAAGTTAATGTTAGGTGACTGACTGCTATAGATTATGCGTCTGTCTGATGGAGGACCGCAGAAGAAAAGCAAATATGGTTCACAGTTCCGTACAGCTCTTAGCAGTCTCGCTGTAGGCTTAACTGACTGTATTATGTGTGCAATTGGTTTATGTCATCTCCAACGTGTAGTACAACAGAGGAGACAAGTCATTAGTGGCCGTTTAAACTCTCATCTTGTCCGGATCAAAAGGGCTGCTGTCGATGGTCGCTTGTTACCTGCTCTGTTGTCGCCGGCGGGGTCTTCAGGCAGCAGGTGAATAGCCCACATCCGCGACCGGGCCCTGGTTTATAGGTGGGATCACGTTAGCCTTCCGTTCCGTCTGCACGCCATGTTGCTCATTCCAGTGTGTCTCGCAAAGTTTTTTTTTTTTTTTTTTTTTTTTTTTTTTTTTTTTTTTTTTTTTTTTTTGCGCATCCTGTACTTACTAATGCTCTCAATTATTTTCCGATTGACAACAAATACTATACAATACATAACACAACATTATTGACATTTATGAAATATAAAATTTTAAGATTCATCCACTAGTGAGGTCATTTACCTTTACATTTATTATTGTTCTATTTGCATAATTATCCAAGGCACTCAGGTATTTACTATTATTATTTTGATATTATTTTTGGAAAAAGTTAATCTTACTTACAAACGAATACGCCTCTAACTATGTCAATAAATTATTAAATATCTGTCGGCAGCTGTATATCAATTAAAATACATGTTCATTAGTTATTCATACAATAATAGAATTAGCCCTAGGACGCCCAAGCCTTTTTTTCGAACTTGGGTGCCTGAGGGGGGGGGGGGGTTTCGGCGAGCCCACAGGTATTAAATAAGTTTACTGACGAAAAATTACAACTTTCAAAATGGTTTATGTATTTTAACTAAGGCATCGCTTGATAAACGTTGTTGATTTTTATAAATATTGGATTGAGTGAATAAAAAATTGTCATATTACAATACAAAATACAGATGTGTTCATATACAATAGACTACTCTGAGTCCTCAACTTCAAGACAAGAGACACACTTCACAATTTTTTCTGTATGTGTGTTACACACATGTTTATGACACAGTCCGCAATACTGTTTTGGTTTACTTAGATTGTTGTACTTCTGCTTCTTTGTTTTAGCTTCTCTTACACAAACATGGCACCGACCTTTCCGTGCAGGAGGCTGACGTGCTTCTGTTGTCACTTCTTTGCTTTTCTTTTGTAGAATAGCCTCCACTGATTGAACAATTTGGTTAGGTAACCCTCTTGCATTGGCGCTTCTTCCTTCTACCTGCAATTTCACTAGTTCCATCCCAGATTGCAGAAGATAAAGTTTCCGTTTGTTGTGTTTCTTTTCATTCCATTTTGGATGTTGCTAGATGAATATGGTGGTTGCATTGATAGCACAAATGTCGATGAGAGAGTAAAATACAGACAGAGGCCATCTCTTTGTTCCCCTCTTGCAGGTGAACATACGTGCCATTTGATCAATGGTATCAATTCCACCTTTAGTGGAATTATAATATGCATTTATCTCGGTTTTATTCTTCCCTCCTCCAACAGCGCCTTTATCGTATTGTTGATAACATCAGTAAGTTTTTACTTGGTTTCGTTTTTGCTGTGTAGGACACCAAAGTTACTGGAGGCCTACGTGTTGGTAACTGCACTAACTCACTGCAAGTTTACAAGACTGACATCAACAATCACTTCCTCTGAAAGTAAACCGATTGTTGTGAATATCAAGAATACCAACCAACAAGAAACTAACTTGCTTTACTGTAGAGATGAGAAATACGAAATCCTACTAAGGGAAATTTTCTATAGCATGGAAGCCTAAGGGGGTGAGGGGTTTGTTGGACCCACAATAAGTTTATTTATTTTTTCTTTCAAAGCAGGAATTTTCTATAAAATATATTGACACTAACGTTTCATAAAATAGCCAACAAACAATAACTGAAAGGGAATATGTAGTATGAAAGTTACTTGGGCAAAAGCAGGGGACATAAAAAAATTGTGGGTTCAACGAACCCCCCCCCCCCCTCCCACCCTTAGGCGTCGTAGGGTTAATCCTCACCAAATCTCACTGTTAATAGTTGCAAATACTACTTGTTAAACTACTTGTTAAACTACTGTTAACTACTGACCAGTAGGATGTTTATATAAGTCTAGCGACTACACTGTTGTGGGTATCAAAAGATCGTCCGATCTCAAGACTCTTGGTTTACATTTTAGATGTCGTCGTGAATAACCGTGAACAATAAAGTGCACGTCTGCACACAAAAAATATACACAAGTGAATGATTAGATGGGCCTCATCTTCATTGCATGCTTCTGGCGTGCTTCCTGTGGAGACGCGGGGACCACATCTCTAGCGATATTTCGTTGCTCTGCAGATACACTTTCATTCGAGCACGTTCTAATATCGTCTGGGCTTGGACATGATGGTGTAGAGTTTGAACTGGCTCTTTCGGTTTCAGTTGTTTCCAAATAGCCTACTACTTCTTTTCTGGGAGGTGATTTTTGCCTTGGTTGCGACCTGACTTCCTGAGTTAATTACTTAATTTCGCTGTCTATGTTTTGTTTAAATTGGGAGAGCTCCTCGGTCAATGCCTTATTTGGTGAAATTTCCGTCTCTTGCAGCTGCGTTATTTCTATTTGTTTCACGCGCCTCTGCAACTTCATTAATGCACGTCTACCTATCATTGTCGTATTTTCTGTTTTCTCCAATGTTTCAATAGCAATTTGCTTTGCACCCCTCGCTAGTAACCGAGCCTCGTACGCGGTTCTTCTGACCTCCGCAAGCTCTCGTTCTAGTTTTGTTCGGAGCATCACTACCTCATTTTTCACTTCCCTCGTTTCACGTTTTATGGACTGAATTTCGACACTAACATTCTGAATTTCATTTCCCGTTTCTGAGCGTACTTCGTCATTCCCCTTTTTTATTTGACTTCCCAATTCAGACCTGACCTTCTACATTCCAGCACTAGCGTTGTGAATTTTACTTCCCATTTCTGAGCATATTTCATGATTCACACACACTCACTCACTCACTGGTCGTACCGGACTCGAGAGGCCATTACCGCAGCAACGTATTGTCGCCATCTGTCCCTGTCTTGGGCTATTTCCTACCATTCACCTTCAATACCTAGGCTCCTCAAATCAGCCTTCACATTGACCTCCCATCTACGCCTCGGTCTCCCCACAGAACGTTTTCCCTCTAGGTGCCCTACCAGTATTCTGCGCGCTGCCCTGACCTCATCCATTCGAGCTACGTGACCCGCCCATCGCAGCCTACGTGATTTAATAATACTGATAATGTCAGGGCTTGCATAGAGTTCGTGAACCTCTTCGTTAAGACATTTTCAGGGGCAGATGTGGACTCTGACCACAATCTATCGGTTATGAACTGTAAATTAAAACTGAAGAAACTGCAAAAAGGTGGGAATTTAAGGAGATGGGATCTGGATAAACTGACTAAACCAGAGGTTGCACAGAGTTTCAGGGAGAGCATAAGGGAAATATTGACAGGAATGGGGGAAAGAAATGCAGTCGAAGAAGAATGGATAACTCTGAGGGATGAAGTAGTGAAGGCAGCAGAGGATCTAGTAGGTAAAAGACGAGGGCTAGTAAAAAACCCTGGGTAACAGAAGAAATACTGAATTTAATTGATGAAAGGAGAAAATATAGAAATGCAGTAAATTAAGCAGGCAAAATGAAATACAAACGTCTCAAAAATGAGATCGACAGGAACTGGAAAATGACTAAGCAGGGATGGCTAGAGGACAAATGCAAGAATGTAGAGGCATATCTCACTAGGGTAAGATAGGCACTGCCTACAGGAAAATTAAAGAGACCTTTGGAGAAAAGAGAACCACTTGTATGAATACGAAAGAGCTCAGATGGAAACCCAGTTCTAAGCAAAGAAGGGAAAGCTGAAAGGTGGAAGGAGTATATAGAGGGTCTATACAAGGGCGATGTACTTGAGGGCAGTATTACGGAAATGGAAGAGGATGTAGATGAAGATGAAATGGGAGATACAATACTGCGTGAAGAGTTTGACAGAGCACTGAAAGACCTGAGTCGAAACAAGGCCCCAGGAGTAGACATCATTCCATTGGAACTACTGACGGCCTTGGGAGAGCCAGTGCTGACAAAACTCTACCACCTGGTGAGCAAGATGTATGAGACAGGCGAAATACCCCAGACTTCAAGAAGAATATAATAATTCCCTTGCCAAAGAAAGCAGGTGTTGACAGATGGACAGTTTAATAAGTCACAGCTGCAAAATACTAACGCGAATTGTTTACAGACGAATGGAACAACTGGTAGAAGCCGACCTCGGGGAGGATCAGTTTGGATTCCGTAGAAATGTTGGAACACATGAGACTATACTGAGCCTACGACATACCTTAGAAACTAGATTAATAAAAGGCAAACCTACGTTTCTAGCATTTATAGACTTAGAGAAAGCTTTTGACAACGTTGACTGGAATACCCTCTTTCAAATTCTGAAGGTGGGAGGGGTAAAATACAGGGAGAAAAGGGCTATTTACAATTTGTACAGAAACCAGATGGCAGTTATAAGAGTCGAGGGACATAAAAGGGAAGAGGTGGGTGGGAAGGGAGTGAGACAGGGTTGTAGCCTCTCCCCGATGTTATTCAATCTGTATATTGAGCAAGCAGAAAAGGAAACAACAGAAAAATTCGGAGTGGATATTAAAACCCATGGAGAAGAAATAAAAACTTTGAGGTTGGCCGATGACATTGTAATTCTGTCAGAGACAGCAAAGGATTTGGAAAAGCAGTTGAGCGGAAGGGACAGTGTCTTGAAACGAGGATATAAGATGAACATCAACAAAAGCAAAACGAGTATAATGGAATGTAGTCTAATTAAGTTGGGTGATGCTGAGGGAATTAGATTAGGAAATGAGGCATTTAAAGTAGTAAAGGAGTTTTGCTATTTGGGGAGCAAAATAACTGATGATGTTCGAAGTAGAGAGGATATAAAATGTAGAGTGGCAATGGCAAGGAAAGTGTTTCTGAAGAAGAGAAATTTGTCAACATCGAGTATAGATTTAAGTGTCAGGAAGTCGTTTCTGAAAGTATTTGTATGGAGTACAGCCATGTATGGAATAGAGGGAGAGCAAGACATGAATACACTAAGCAGTTTCAGAAAGATGTAGGCTGCAGTACGTACTGGGAGATGAAGCAGCTTGCACAGGATAGACCAGCAGGGAGAGCTGCATCAAACCAGTCTCAGGACTGAAGACCACATCAACAACAACAACGATTGACATTGTAACGCTATGACCAAAAGACTACAGAAACCCTTGAACGGAACTGACAATGTTTTAAAAAAAAGTTATAAGATGAAAAGCTACAAACTTAAAACACAAGTAAAGGAATGTATTCAGATCAACTCCGCCGTGGCCGAGGGAATTATTTTACGACACGAGACACTAATAGTAACAGATGAGTTTTGCTATTTGGCAAAATTTTTCGGCAGTGGTGAATCCAAGTATGTTCATAGTTTGTCTGCTCATTTATCTCTGAGTCACAGCGACACAGTGCACGGTGATCAGGGGGCTGAAGAAATCAGCAGTACTGTCGTGACGCAGCTGCAACATGTCCGCTGCTGCTTCGTTTGGGCAGGCTTTTTAAGTGGTTGCGAGCAATCGGGGTCAAAATGTCGTCTAAGCTGTTGAAAAGTGATCCATGACTGGTTTTCACTTTAGTGCCTCCTTTTCTCTATCGATTCCTGGCTCTGCACAGAGAGATGGCCTGCCAACTGATTCTTCGTCTTTCAGACTTGTTTGACGACAGTGGAAGCGTCTGCTCCACCTAACCGCTGTGTCATTTTATGAGGAGTCAGTGTCGTCCTCTTCCACCAACCAAGCACGGACTGTAGCAAGTTTGTCCCGTTTCAAATCCTGAGAATGGTGGTTTGTGGGATTGAAGGGACCACACTGCTACGGCCATCGGTCCTGCTGAGAATGAATTAATGCTTGATACTCATCAATGGGCTCCTCTGTCTGTGTGTTACGCTACTGTGGTGCGGTGGTTTCAACGACTACCAAGAAGGCAGACATTTACCTGCAAAAGAAGAATGAATTAATTACGTAAATTTATTTTTTCGAGACTGAAATTAATATTTTATCATTACTACTTGTATAACTATTAAAATTACTTACGTCAGGAAATTCACCATTTTGTCATATGTAACGCAGTGAAAAGCGCAACTCTTTATACCTACTCGTTGTGGACACACACTCTAAGTGAAAACAGAAGGCACGCCACGAAGCAATTATCCCAGGATGTATTCCAGCGGGATATCGTGCCAAATACTGTCCAACTGGCGCGTTAGATCGGCACAGTCCCGAGGTGGTTGGAGAGCTCTGCCTATAATACTCCAAAATTTTCTCAATTGAGCAAATGTCCAGAGACCTTACTGGCTAAGGTAGGGTTTAGCAATCACGAAGACCACCAATACAAACTCTCGCCGCGTGCGGACGGGCATTATTTTGTTGAAATGTTAAGTCTAGAATGGTTCAGCATGAACGACATCAAACGGGACGTAGAATATCGTCGATGTACTTCTGTGCTGTAAGGGCGCCGCGGATGAGAACCACAGGGGTCCTACAAAAAGGAATGGCATTCCAAAATTTCACTCCCGCTTATCTTCGTCTTGCCAGAAAGGTTGCCGGATTTCTGCCCAACAGAAAACGTTTGGAGCATTATGGGCAGGATCCTTCTACCATCTTGGGATTTTGACGGTCTAAGTGCCATCTGGGCAGCATTTGGCAATATATCTCTTAAATAGACATCCAGCAACTCTGTTAGCCAATACCAAGCCGACTAACTTTTTGCTTAACGACCAGAGGTGGACCAACACGCTACTGACTTGCTCAATGTTCGAAACTCTTTCTCTTGACTCAATCATCCAGTTTCTCTGTAACAATGATCATTTGTTTGTCAGCACAAATATATCATATCTACCTATTTCCTTCCCATTCCGATAATTTGTTCGTGATACGTCAGGTTTTCTTTATTTTTCTTTTTTTTTTAATGAGTGTATTTTCATCGGCTGCCTCACCATGTTTATCCATACAGCGAGTGCAGGACGGAATGCTTTCTTCTGTGCTACACTGTGCTTCATGTACACTCCTGGAAATGGAAAAAAGAACACATTGACACCGGTGTGTCAGGCCCACCATACTTGCTCCGGACACTGCGAGAGGGCTGTACAAGCAATGACCACACGCACGGCACAGCGGACACACCAGGAACCGCGGTGTTGGCCGTCGATTGGCGCTAGCTGCGCAGCATTTGTGCACCGCCGCCGTCAGTGTCAGCCAGTTTCCCGTGGCATACGGAGCTCCGTCGCAGTCTTTAACACTGGTAGCATACCGCGACAGCGTGGACGTGAACCGTATGTGCAGTTGACGGACTTTGAGCGAGGGCGTATAGTGGGCATGCGGGAGGCCGGGTGGACGTACCGCCGAATTGCTCAACACGTGGGGCGTGAGGTCTCCACAGTACATCGATGTTGTCGACAGTGGTCGGCGGAAGGTGCACGTGCCCGTCGACCTGGGACCGGACCGCAGCGACGCACGGATGCACGCCAAGACCGTAGTATCCTACGCAGTGCCGTAGGGGACCGCACCGCCACTTCCCAGCAAATTAGGGACACTGTTGCTCCTGGGGTATCGGCGAAGACCATTCGCAACCGTCTCCATGAAGCTGGGCTACGGTCCCGCACACCGTTAGGCCGTCTTCCGCTCACGCCCCAACATCGTGCAGCCCGCCTCCAGTGGTGTCGCGACAGGCGTGAATGGAGGGACGAATGGAGACGTGTCGTCTTCAGCGATGAGAGTCGCTTCTGCCTTGGTGCCAATGATGGTCGTATGCGTGTTTGGCGCCGTGCAGGTGAGCGCCACAATCAGGACTGCATACGACCGAGGCACACAGGGCCAACACCCGGCATCATGGCGTGGGGAGCGATCTCCTACACTGGCCGTACACCACTGGTGATCGTCGAGGGGACACTGAATAGTGCACGGTACATCCAAACCGTCATCGAACCCATCGTTCTACCGTTCCTAGACCGGCAAGGGAACTTGCTGTTCCAACAGGACAATGCACGTCCGCATGTATCCCGTGCCACCCAACGTGCTCTAGAAGGTGTAAGTCAACTACCCTGGCCAGCAAGATCTCCGGATCTGTCCCCCATTGAGCATGTTTGGGACTGGATGAAGCGTCGTCTCACGCGGTCTGCACGTCCAGCACGAACGTTGGTCCAACTGAGGCGCCAGGTGGAAATGGCATGGCAAGCCGTTCCACAGGACTACATCCAGCATCTCTACGATCGTCTCCATGGGAGAATAGCAGCCTGCATTGCTGCGAAAGGTGGATATACACTGTACTAGTGCCGACATTGTGCATGCTCTGTTGCCTGTGTCTATGTGCCTGTGGCTCTGTCAGTGTGATCATGTGATGTATCTGACCCCAGGAATGTGTCAATAAAGTTTCCCCTTCCTGGGACAATGAATTCACGGTGTTCTTATTTCAATTTCCAGGAGTGTATTTCCCCGTGTCTTTCATTTCTGTCCGAGGTGATTCCTGTAATGGAGTCCACTACGGATGAACTGAACTGCTGTTTACACAGTGCTGGTTTGCTTGATCCCAGTTACTAGAGCGTTGTGTCTCAGATATATATGAACCTGTAGAACAGTACCCCCTTCGCTTCTCCCTGTCTTTAAATACTGGATCGAGTTATTTCTACCTTCAGGTGTTAATAATGACGCACATCTTCATTGTGGTTTAAATGAAAATATTTGCTGTTTGAGTCACTGAAGCAAGACGAAACTCCAAAAATATATTAAACAGGGACTTCCTAAATGCGAAACGTTATGGAACAAGTGAATACCTTTATCTAGCATTTTTATATACTTCAATAGCTGTCTGACACTCTAATGATGTGAAAATTAAGTTGTGAAGAACAAATTTTTTTTACTCGGTTCATAACAAAGGCCATCAGCTTGTATAGCACTCCAAAACTGAAACAAAGGTAACAGTTAGTATATGCCATAAAAATGTCGTTATTTCAGCTTTCCGGATATGATACTACTGAAGTTCTAAGCAACATACATTCCGCCGCTGCACCGTGACACCATATTCAATTGTCTCCTATCATACTGGTTTTAAGCTGTAGCTTCTCGTCAGGCAGTTGATAAAAATTGGGTTCCTGCTTTAGACGGAAACACCCTCAAGTACACAACAACTTTTTTGATGTGGAGCACCACAATCGTTTATTTGTTGAAAGACATTTTAAGGGTTCCACCTTGGTCGTTGTTTACACGTATTTGCTTTTCTTAATTACGCAAAGTGAGCCAGTTTCATTTATAGGCCATTTTCACGTACTATAGGTGTTAAATAACCGGAATAAATCCGCTTATTTAATAACTAGATATACACCCAGGTGACAAAAGTCTCGTAACATCGTGTCGGACCTCCATCCGCCCGGTGTAGTGCAGCAAACTCGACGTCCCATGAACTCAACAACTCTTTGGAAGACCCCTGCAGAAGTACTGAGACATTCTGCCTGTTGTGACTTGGTCAGACAGCCAAGCTACTATGAGATAGCCGAAAGGCACGCGTTTAAGCTCACGCAGGTTGGCGTGAGGTCTGGAACAGTTAAAGGAGTTGAGACTAGTAAAATAAGTACATAGCTTCTGGAATATTTAACTTTAATCCATAATTGGTGAACATCGGTCTGACGGTACATGCGTCACAAGATTAATAGCAAATGATAATGGCGCCTTGCTAGGTCGTAGCAAATGACGTAGCTGAAGGCTATGCCAACTATCGTCTCGGCAGCATGAGAGCGTAATTTGTCAGTGAACCATCGCTAGCAAAGTCGGCTGTACAACTGGGGCGAGCGCTACGAAGTCTCTCTAGACCTGCCGTGTGGCGGCGCTCGGTCTGCAATCACTGATAGTGGCGACACGCGGGTCCGACGTATACTAGCGGACCGCGGCCGATTTAAAGGCTACCACCTAGCAAGTGTGGTGTCTGGCGGTGACACCACACTGCCTCTAAAACTGCCAGAAATTGGATTTGGTGCACGAACTGACCTCTGGATTATATCCCATAAATGTTCGATGAGATTTATGTCACCCACCCAGGCCAGAGCATTCACTCGAATCTTCTTCAAACCATTGTCGAACAATTGTTTCTCGGTGACACGACGGATTCTCATCCATAAAACTTCCATCGTTGTTTGGGACATGTAGTCCATGAATGGCTTCAAATGGTCTCCAACTAACCGAATAAAACCATTTCCAGTCAATGATCGGTTCAGTTGAGCCAGAGATCTCAGTCCATTCCATGAAAACACAGCCCACACCATTATGGAGCCACCACCAGCGTCCAAAAAAGACTTGCGTCCATGGCTTCGTGGGGTCTGCGCCATACCCGAACCCTACCATCAGCTTTTACTAACTGAAATCGGGACTCATCTGAGCAGACCATGGTTTTCCAGTGTCTGGAGTTCAACCGATGTGGTCACGAGCCCTGGAGAAGCGCTGGAGGCGACGTCCTGCTATTAGCAGAAGCAACCACGTTTGTCGTCTGCTGCCATAGCCGATTAAGGCCGAATTTCGCCGCACTGTCATAACGTATACGTTCGTCGTACATCCCACATTGATTTATGCGGTTATTTCACGGGTGCTGCTTGCCTGTTTGCACTAAAACTCTACACAAAAGTCGCTGCTGTCGATCGTTAAGTGATGGCCATCGGCCACTGCGTTGTCGATGGGGAGAGGTAATGCCTGAAATTTCGTACTCTTGGCGCACTCTGAACATGATGGATCTCATAATACTGAGTTCTCTGACGATTTATTGCGACTCGTTGACACTTACGGCACTTCAGAATGATTTGTAACGCAGAAACTGGCTAATTGTACATAATTAAATCAAATAAATAGGTGTAATCAACAACAGAGCTGAAATCTTTGCCCTCTCAACCCCCAGATACAGTTAGGAAATAATTTTGTTCTGCATACAACTTGCTTTTCCAAATTTTCCTTATCAGTATGGATGTTATTTTGCAATATCTATAGCGCATTATTTTTGGGCGAGTTGGAAGTAGTAGGGAAGAACTGAAGACACTTGTGTTTATAAATAATACTCAAGCGGTAGTACTCATTACGTACAATGCAGACGTCAAAGTAATGGGGTGTAAACTTTACACAATGGTAACCATAAAAGTGATGACCCTGGCTAGAAACTACGAGGGTTGGAACTTTAATAGTGGTAACTATTTATTTACGGTTGGTACAAAATAGATACATGTTTCAAAGTTTGACTGAACTTCAGAGTAGTCACCAGCATTGTGTATAACCCGTTGCCAGCGATGTGGAAGTCTTAGGGTACTCTTAGCAGTGCCAGTTGTGTTGACAGTTCGAGTGGCGCTATCTATTGCCCGACGAACTAATAGCAGTTCTGAAGCGAATGCCGTGAAATGTTTCCTTCAGTTTAGAAATCGAGTTGAACTCACGAGGGCTTAATTCAGGGGAGTGCAGTAGGTGGTGTAGCACTTAGCAGCCCCATCAGTCAAACAAATCAGTATCAGCTTGCATTGTACGTGCTTGAGCATTGTCCTGCAAAATGATGGTCAGGTTCTGCAGAAAGTGTCATCACTTCTGTGTCTATGCTGTTCAGTTTTGGAACACAGCCTACGACCAGCTTAGAGACGGAAGTGATGACACTTTCTGCAGAACCTGACCATCATTTTGCAGGACAATGCTCAAGCACGTACAATGCAAGCTGGTACTGATTTGTTTGACTGATGGGGCTGCTAAGTGCTATAGCACTTACTGCACTCCCCTGAATTAAGCCCTAGTAAGATCAACTCGATTTCTAAACTGAAGGAAACACTTCACGGCATTCGCTTCAGAACTGCTACAAATTCGTCGGGCAATAGGCCGCACCGCTCGAACCACCAACACAACTGGCACTGCTAAGAGTATCCTACGACTTCCACATCGCTGGCAACGGGTTATACACAATGCTGGTGACTACTTTGAAGGTCAGTAAAACTTTGAAATACGTATCTATTTTGTACTAGCTGTAAGTAAATAGTTACCACTATTAAAGTTCAAACCCTCGTAAGTTGATGTGATTTGGAAAAAAAAAAAAAAAAAATACGGGGCTTCTGTTCAAGGATAACAGTTCCCGATGAAACAAATATTGAGTAACCTTTTCGAAATTACTTGGAATATAGCCGCATTTCAGTTAGCTGTCGACATCTGGGAAAACACATGCTGGCAATTTCATTTCACGGCAGATCGCAAATGTGGAAGGGATTAAGCAACGGCAAGACGCCTCCTAACTCGATATAATTACATAACGACTGTCGTGGACTGGCAGTAGGCAGCCTTCCAATTACTGCAGCGTGACGTAAGAGAGAATTACCTCGCGAGAGCTTGCAGAACACCACACTCAGTCAGTGTCACGGAGTCGCTACACGCAGTCTTGTCCAGCAGGTCTTCATACTGATGCGGGCGATGATTTGACCGCCAGTGTGTGTATGTGTGTGTGTGTGTGTGTGTGTGTGTGTGTGTGTGTGTGTGTGTGTCTGTGCGTGTGTGTGTGTGTGTGTGTGTGTGTGTGTGTGTGTGTGTGTTTCTACATTTACTTACATGCTCTTGTTTACCGGCAAATGGAGCTACGGAAAAACGACTCTACGTAATTCCGTACCAGCCCTCATTTCTCGTATATCATCTTCGCAGTCCTTACAGGAGATGTACATTGTTGGCACCAGAATCATTCTGCAGTCTGTCGTAATTGCCGCTTCTCTAAACTTTTTCAATAGGCTTTCTCATAGAGAATATCTTCTCCCGCCCAGGGACTCACGGAGAGTTTCCGTAAACTTCATGTACTGATCAAACCCACTAGCAACAAATCTAGCAACACATCTCTTACTAATTCGATGCCTTCCTTTAATTCGACTTCTTGAAGATACCAAGCATTCATGTAGTGCCCAATAATTGATCGTTTTATTCGCGGTCTGCTTTATGGATGAACTACACTTCCCCAGAATTCTCTCAATAAACCGAAGGCCATACTATTCGCCATTCCTGTAGTCGACCTTATGCCTATGGAGCGCACCACTAAACCTGAAAACAGCCATCGAGAAGGTCAATACCGACCTATGTGCACTATCAAAATGGGCGCTGGACATATGGTTAAAGCTGAGCCTATCCAAAACCCGACCGGTGCTGGTTGGTCGTTCTATGCTCATTAGCCCGAAATATCGGGAATCCCTACCATCTTTAGTCCCAAAGGGGACAGATATCAACTTCTCTCCTTCTGTAAAAAGTCTAGGAGTAATAATGGAGGGAAATCTAAATTAGACTGCCCAAGTAACTGCAATGTGCAAGAAAGCATCAGCAACTCTCCGTGCTCTACGAAAGTATAAAAAGCTCTTCCCTTTTGACTGAAAAAGAAACGTGTACAAATATACTTCCAGCTATTGATTACAGAGACGTCACTCTGCAAAGCTTACGGCGCCTGGAATTAATTGTGAATTCCTGTATTCTTTACATCTATGATATTGGACTCTTTGATCATATTTCACCATCGTACGTGCAACTACTCTGGCTGCGTGTAGAGAAGCGCAGGGATTTCCATACCCTCTGATTTCACTATTGCTTTATCAACGAACACTGTGCCTCATATCTCTCCCCGACCATAGCTCTCTTGCCTGAACAACACGGCAAAAACACTCGCTCCCATCCGAGCAAAATCGTTTTTGTCCCCCTGCATCGTTCAGTGACTTTCTCGAAGTCCTTCTCAGTAGCAGAAACGCGACTCTGGAACAGCCTCCCACATTATATTAGAGGACTAAATAGCATCTCCAGCTTCACAAGACAATTAATAACATAATCCTTAAAGCAATGATAAGTATTATCATTCGCCCTGTACGCCATCGTTACCCTTGTACATCTCTCTTTCCAACTTGTTCTTCCTTCAATTCCTAATATTCCTGGCTGATGCAGTCTCCTTAAATTTCCTTTCTGCAGAACTCGCTACAGTAGAGAACATTTCTTTTGTTCACCTCAAAATTCTTCTTATTTCTGCCACTATCATTATTGTTATTATTGACATTATTATTTCTCTTATTCATATTCTTATTCTTATTATTGTTATTACAGCTATCACTATTAGTGACAGCAGCTGCAGTTGTACAATTACTGTTAGTATTAACTTTATTAGTGTATAGTCAACATAATTTATTCACACTGCCACTTCAGACACTAAAATCGTTTTAATACTAGTTGCCATATTAAAATTGTTATTTCTTACTAACTACAATGTTAAAAATGTGCTGCATTTGTCAGATCCCTGTCCTATGTAAAAGAAGGCCTGATGGTCCTAATCAGATCAGGTTAAATAAATAAAATACATAATACTGCATTCGAACATTACAAAATTGTTTCATTTACCCATCTGCATTTTCACAGATTTTTCCACATTTGCAGCAAGCTGAGATTCATGACATCAAATAGAAATTCTGTCGGTCATCTTGTATCCTCTTACAATCAATAAACAACGACGCTTTCCCGTACACTGCAGCGTCATCAGAAGACTGTCGCAGACTGCTGCTCACTCCACACATCAGAGTGTTTATGTATACAGAGAGTAAGAACGGTTCTATCACACTGCCCTTGGGCACTCCTGACCACACCCTTGTCTCTGACGTACACTTGGAGTCTACGACAAGGTACTGGGTTCTACTAATCAAAAAGTTTTTGAGCCACTCACATATCTGAGAATATCTCGTATGCTCGGACCTTCGTCAACAGTCTGCAGTGGGGCAATGTGTCAAACATCTTCCGGAAAACCGGGAATGAGGAGTCTCCCTATTGCCCTACATCTATAGTCCGCAGGATGTCGTGCAAGAAAAGGGTAAGCCGAGTTTCGCACAGGCGATACTTCGAAGACGTATGGACTGTCAGACCGCCTTGGATACGTAAATACTGATAAAGTCTCTACGAAACGTACTATAATCCTTTCACAAAGAAGGTATTGATTGAACCAGTGTTAGTAGCACACTTAAAAGTACATGCATTGTAACCTCCCCGCAAAATTTTAAAAAGTGTAATAACAGTGAAATTGTAACCTCCCAGCAAGAATATGAAAGTCAATGTTAAGTGAAATGTTATATTCCCACAAAACTGCATAATAAAAATGAACCAAGCGTAACCTGCTTGCAGAATTAAGAATAATAATGGCCCAAATGTAAACTCCCCACAAACATTAACTAATGAAGATTGCTGATTAAACCCACAATAAAATTAATTAAATAATGAAGCGTAAACTATGTGTAACATCTGAACACAAATAATTAAACCTGATAAATTTTATAAGGGCAGCGGCGCTGACCTTCGGCCCTGTGCGATAATTAAACCTGAACACAAAAACCAAAATTCTTACATCAGTAAACTGAATCAATATCTGCTCTTATTTTTCGGCACAGCTCCGTGCAATGCTGGCCCATGTTTAATTTTAATTCTTGGAGGGAATGCATAGGAAGTATTACTTGACTTGAAATGAATCTTTTTTCTTAAAACAGTTACTTTATAAGAAAATTATTATTGGGGCATTTCTTGAACAAATTAATTACAATTAACATATGTCATTAGCTGAGCGCAATGCTGCTTCATTACCTTCTAAAACAATATACCTCGTCCTGAATCGTGACCAGAGATGGAAGGAGAGCACGCCGCCGACGCATGCCGACGCCCGCTCAGTACAACCGTCCATTCGCTACAACTACTGCCGACTGAGTCCAACTCGCAACTGACTACTCGCAACTGAACACTCGCACGGTCAAGCGCAGACTAGCAACGATAAATAACTCTCTGGTCAGAGATTCTGTCATGCCTCGCCATCGCTGGTAATGAATACGTACGCGTTTCAGCATACGTGAGTGCTACAGGTTCCAGTTGGTTTCTTCTGGGCCGTGGGAAATTCAGAACTGGCAGAGACACGCAAGGATATTTCACATTACCAAAAGTTTTCTCAGCAGTGCTCATGGGACATACCTGAACTAGGATCGTTTCGCTGATGACATTGTACTTTTTGCTTCTAATAAAGGTAACTTTCAACAGCAGAAGGAAAGAGTTAACAGGGGAAGTTTGACCGTAGGAAATAAAATTCTTTAATATATAATCAACATATCGAAAAGAAAATTGTTCAAATTATTAACGGCAACAGGTAACAAGTTCACGAGTTTGTGTTTAGGACGAGTTTTGTGCTTAGGATATTTAAAGACATAATATACAGAATAGTAAAAATGGTATGAAGTACATATGGTAAGCTGAACGGAGTGTGATCAGGAAATTATAGGTGTGCAAAGAAAGGCAGGACAAATGTTTACAAGTTTGTTTGCCAGTTTTGGGCATACACTGAAACTATACAAAGAAGTGCAACGCGAATACTAACAACTTTGTCTCCCCCTTTGGAGAGCGTCACGGAGTTGCCAGAGAATCTGCATCCCGTATGCGGCAACCGTCCCTTGCAGCATTGAGTTACATTAAGTAAACATAGTCATAGCTGCTTTTTAGTTAGCTTACGACAGACGACAAAACCTAACATTTAACGTGTAATAAAGAGAATGACAGATGTTAAGTAAAACAAATATCCACTGATGGTGTAATAGCACTGAAAATGTGTAGGAAAATGGTAAACAAGAAGAAATTCTCTTTTGTTAACGTAGGATTCTCAAAATAAATTTTATTAATCTTGTGTCACTCGTTGAATACTGTAAAAGCGTGACAGGTGAGAAACTAACTAATAAACACAAACTGAAATAGTTTCTTCGGGAAAACTCATTTTATTGTATAGACAAATGTTTTGATGAAAACCATTAGCATATGTCGTAGACGTTCAGTGTTTTTGTTCAATGTCGATACATACTGAAAGTTGGCCGACCATTGGTCTCTTTTTTTTACACAGAGTTGTCAGAAAGAGCCTGAAAAGCTTGGATAGGTGTTTGAGGGAAGGTTGTGCTGAAAAATGATTGTGAAGAAAAAGATTCAAAGCGTTGCTTCGTTTTCGAGTTACAAAATTTAGCATTGGAGTTAACCAATCATAGCGTTGCACGCGCAAATTCAAGCACTTGCACGCGCTAAAATGGGGTAACGTACAGACATCTGTAGGTCAGTGAGATACCACTTGAGAAATGCTCATTAGAGGTTAAAATGTGCCTTTTTCGGCAGTGATAAATTTAAGTTGGACGAACGAGAGCTACGTTTGTTCGGTTTGAGGAAACCAAACGAAGAACACGTTTGGTATCACCATCTGTGGTACGCCGCATGAATTTGCGTGGACGATGACCTGAATGACTAACTTCAGTGCTAAGTAACTTGGAAATGGCGCAACGTATCAAATTTTTTGTTAACAGTTATTTCTCTGCAGAAACTGCCGTGCAACACTCTTACAAGCTTTTCAGATTGTTTCTGACAACCCTGCATACATTGACAGACTGTGACATGTGTGCATAAGCACTGTGGAATTATATAAGTCTGCCATGCTAAATTCTAGTCTTCCTGAGACTGCACTTATGCCTTATGGAAGGGAGTTGAGAGATGTTTTGTTCCATTTAGGTTGCTTCATTGATTACTCTGTGTGCGAATGTAGTTGGTGATTGTGCGCTTAATGAAGACTACATTTATCGTGTTGACAGTGGAAGGAAAAGGGCCAGAATCGGCTGAAAGGTCGGTTTAGTATTTTCAAATGTTTAGATTTTAGCGAAAAGTTTTCCCCACCACCTGGAAGATGTTACTTTGGAAGTGAGGAAGATATCCTTGAGTGAGGGAGATGACAAAATTCAGAATCACTGACATTTTCAAAATTTCAGCGAAAACTTCTCCCCACCAGCCAGTTTTGGACGTGAGAGTGAAAGGTGCCTAGTCTTTTGGGGTCACCTCTCTTTCACCTAGCTGATCACAGTTATGGACCATATCAGCTCAAAGCACTCGTGTCACATTAAGGAGGCAGATTGACCAATTCAATGAACAGTACAGAGAATTGGTAGTGATTAGGCATGGTGTTGGTTGTAATACAATTTTGAATGGAGTATTTTGAGATGGAGTTATTGTGCACATGATGGAGACATGGATTCCTCATTGACAGCTAAGGCTGCTGTTGGATGCAGAGAACACCGCCGTTGTGCGTGGAAGAATGGCTGCTTTATTTGCTGGCAATTTATAGAACTCGAAAGACTGAGTTAGGTAAGAAGACTAGGTGCAACTGAAGAGGAAAGATCAAGACAGTAAGAGGTGACCAGATGTCATGGCTGGACCAGCTGCATGGCAGAGCAGCTACTAATAACGATAACTAATTGTAAACTAAAATGAGACACTCCGCAGAGGAATGTGCGGTGATATAAAACTCTCCGGCAGATTAAAACTGTCTGCCAGGCCGAGATTCGAACTCAGAGCCTTTGACTTGAGCGCGGAAATGCTGTACCGAGTGAGCTAGCTACGTGCTGCTTTCGACCCGTCCCCACAGCTTTACTTCCACCAGCACCTCAGTTGTAAACTTCCTTAAGGGTTTCATTCGCTTTCTGCATAATGAATTCTATTGTTCTCTCACTGACAATATTTCTGTTATCGGCAAAGACAATTTTCCCACTTTACTAACACTACGGACCAGGTTTGTAACTTACTTAATGAGTTATCATCGTATAGGCAAAACAATTCTGTTAAGAAAGTTTCCGACCCACTCTGGAACTGCTTGCTGCGCACCACGAATGGGGGGACTGTTAACTAGCACAGCGGGGACTAAGTGAGCTACGGGTGCAAACTGGCATAAATGTAACAGAACGCCGGAACTGAAATATGAAGACATCCTGCAATTTAGGAACCTCCCCGCGCTGGTGCTTAAAGTTTTCGCACAGCGGGACTGGAGATTAAACGTGTGCTGGCAGGACGGCTGGGCCCCGCCTGGAATGGGCACGCAAGCCCACAAAGTGCCCGCCCTGGCGAAGAGCGGGAACAGCCTGTAATTAGCGAGAGGCGCCGGGTGGGCGCAGAGGGCATGGGCGGGGGGGGGGGGGGGGGGGGGGAGAGGGGGAGGGGCAGGAACCGCCGCCGCCTTCCAGGAAACAGGCGTGGGCATCCTGCTCTAATCTGCGTTTAGCAAACACTCCGTCACGCAACCATTCTTCAAATGTGTTGCCACAGGAAGCCGGGGTCAAGCTGAACAAAGGGCTGTCAGATTATCTCCTTCTAAATGCATAGCAAACTAAACTCAGCGGTCCTTACCAGACCGACCGACCGCCTATCGTCCGCATCTAGGTGCCATTGAACACCCTGGTCCATTAGGTCAAAATCAGGGAAAGGTGTAAGACCGCACATGGTAGTTCACTGACATTCAGTTCATGTACGAAAGAAGCAATGAGGGTAGCAACAGGCTATTTCGATATGGGAGCTGTTTGACAAAGACAGAAAATTAGCGTGACAGATTCGCTGATTACATAGAAGTGGCCATTTATTCAAAAACGGTCTTAATCGCATTTTTTATTATTATTATACAGTCAACCGGTTTCAACCCGACGTAGGGGTCATCTTCTGGGCTTTTACACCATTGGTCGACCGCTGGTGGTGTCACTCCTGCCGTTATGTAGACAGGAGTGACACCACCAGCGGTCGACCAATGGTGTAAAAGCCCAGAAGATGACCCCTACGTCGGGCTGAAACCGGTTGGCGGTATAATAATAATAAAAAATGCGATTAAGACTGTTTTTGAATAATTGATTAATCGTACTAATCGCTGCTTCATCTCCACAACCATGTTGTCCAAAAAACATAGCAGTGGTATTAGAAACTCCATAGGAGATAAGAAGAGTGTTTAACGAGCTAGAACGTGTGACATCTGCTACGTAAGCACACTTGCCAAAACGTTAATCACAGCCAGGATACATCACGCTAATACTGTGTGACTCCAGCCTACAGTATCCATAATGGCCACAATTCGGCGAGGAACAGTGTCCACAAGTTACATCAGGTATACCAAATTCAGATGAAGCTACTCATTAATTATTGTATTCCACAGAGCTAAAGAACTGTAGAGATTTTGACTGCTACGTTCTCCCTCTGCTCCAAATAGTCACAAAAATTTTCCCTCGCTGTGTGATAGGGACGTATAGAGACTTAGCCAGCTACTGATAGGATGCCTCAGTGTTCGTCAAACCAGAAACGTCTGGCTACACCCCTGTGAACATGGCTGTTGACACCTTGATAGATGGATGTATCCACAGCACTGTGCAACATAACACTGTTTGGAACACTCAAGGAACTATACAAACGTGACACCATACAAAAAACTTAACAGGAAGAAAAAAAAAGAACTTCTGTTTTCTTGGTTCTCTCCCCATTCTTTTTCCCATCTCTCTCTCTCTCTCTCTCTCTCTCTCTCTCTCTCTCTCTCTCTCTCTCTCTTTCTCTCTCTCTCTCTATCTCACTCTCACACACACACACACACACACACACACACACACACATTCATATTCACATTCAAAATCAGCGCCATAATACACACAAGACGAAAGATGAACAAGTGAGCAACGGCAATAACATGACACACCTCACTGAGTGTATTGCCAGAAGTATCTGCTCAGATCACATTTCGCCTGATTTTGTGTAAGTGCTTTTGAGGTGAAGTAGTGAGAGGAAATTTATGAAGAACTGAGTGAAATCAATCCACTAAATAGTAGCTGATGACCTCAGCAGTTAAGTCCCACAGTGCTCAGAGCCATTTGAACCATTTGAACTTGGCTACTGAGAATATTGAAATAAACATCCTGAATCACTTACACCGAAACATGAATAATTGGGACCAAGACATGGTAAGAAAACACGCTCAGTACGTCATAGACCCACGTCCAACTTGACCTATGAGGGCAGTGAAATGAAAACAGAAAATTCGCGCCAATAGGACAATGGAAAGGCCTCATTCAAAAGTGGCCACCTGAAGCGCTAAGACACTTCTCCCACTGGGAGACGAGACGATCTATCCCTGTTTCGTAGAAAGTGGTCGGCGGTTGATGGATCCACAGCTGCACCCACTCTTGCACATCCTTATGCGGCTGAAATAAACGTCCAGACATATCTTAAGGTCGCCAAAGATGTGAAAATCAGATAGTGAAAGGTCCGGGCTGCACAGGGGATAATGCAATGTTTCCCATGCAAATCACTGAAGCATGGCCTTCATCTGCTAGGCAATCGGATACGGGCGTTATCGTGCAACAGGTGAGTCCGTCTGACAGCATTCCGGCAGTATGAGGGCAAAGGGCAAAGCCAGTGGAAACATCTCACATCTCTCTCCCTCCGCCCCCCACCCCCACCCCAAAGTATTAAAAGCTGTTCACACAAATTCCGAAATAGTCTTGGTCTTCGGCCGCAGAGAGCCCTCTGAAAGTTTAGTTCCTTGAGTGTAGAGCCACAATCAATGTTTAATGCTATGAGAACACTGTGTAGGATCTGTGACACGCCAGGAATGCTTTCGGGGAGAATCGTCCTGTTGCACGATAACGCCCACTTTCGCACTACCACTTGGACAAGATCTACATCTCAGCACTTTGGTTGGGAAACACTGCTACGTCTTCCATACAGCCCGGATCTTTCACCGAGTGATTTCCACAGTCATGGTGACCTGAAGATAAACATGCTTGGACGTGTATTTCAGTAGAATGAGGAACTACAAGAGTGGACATTCTACGAAACAAAAATTCATACTCTCGCCTGCCAGTGGGTTGGTTAAATTTTGTTGGGCCAACGGTGCCCTCGACGCCATTTCAAAAGAGGTAAATCCGCGACACGACACGTCTCCATTCAGTTCCTGTCTAGTTCTGTGTTGTGTGGCGGCAGTGGCATTTTTCAACAAGATTATGCGCTATGTCACAACGTCAGGAGCGTGATGGAGTGGTTTGAGGATCCCTTCACGACTTTCTTGCGGAAGCTGATTGAGGGCCTGCGTTAACTGGTAGCAATGATCTCTGTCGGATCTGAAACCGACTGTCACTGAGCAGACGTGACATTCGTCTCTAGTCCCCATCGGTTAGGATTTTTTTGCAACCACTCATCTCATGCCGTGTTACCAGTCTGTGAGTGGTAAGTAGGATGACAGTGCCGTTTGATCTTGATTCCTGCCCCTGACAGGATAGCATCTTTATTAAGTGGACTCTAGTTTTTTGATTCTCTCACACCCTGCCATTTCCTCCTCCCCTCTGGCCTAGTGTTTTCAGAGGTAGAACAGCATTTGAGAATCGGCACCTTTCGGCCAATGGACTCCTGAGCCTAGGTACGGCGCGTGGAATAACATTTCGCACCAACAAATGTGAGAAACACCAGAGCCACTTGCGCCCACCAATTCGAGCGAAATCATGATGAAGCGTATTCAACAGCAGCGAGCAACCAGAAGGGATAGTAAGAGTGCATCTGAAAGTATGTGCTTGCATATTGTATTGCTGCTGTTATTCTTATAGTCTTCATGTATACTTGCGCTGTTGTTTCATTACAGTAGGAGAACTACATGACTCCACACAGCCAGTAACGCCGGAGCGGCAGCAGCAGCAGCAGCAGCAGCGTTAAGAGTGAGCTCCCTGCCCTGTTGGCGTTTCATTAGTACCAATCAGAGTATCCGTCTGGATTTGACTTCGATGTTCTTTCAGTTTTGTATTCAGGCTGGCCTTGGTAGTTCCAATGTAGACCTCTCCACAAGTAGACGGAATCAAGTAAATGACATAAATCCAAATATCCAGTTTACCATGGGACCTGATAATGTAAACACAATATCCTTCTTAGATGTTTTAGTTATGAGACAAACTAATGAAATTTTTAATCATAAGGTTTTTCGTAAATTCTCACATACTAACAGATATTTTCGTAACAACTCCGCCGGCCGGTGTGGCCCAGAGGTTCTAGGCGCTTCAGTCCGGAACTGCGCGACTGCTACGGTCGCAGGTTCGAATCCTGCCTCGGGCATGGATATGTGTGATGTCCATAGGTTAGTTAGATTTAAGTAGTTCTAAGTTCCAAGGGACTGATGACCTCAGATGTTAAGTCCTACAGTGCTCAGAGCCATTTGAACCATTTTTAACGACTCCAATCATCATCCACAATAAAAGAGAGGTGTCATAAGTTTTGTTATCTGAGCCAAAAGAATTGCACGCTGGAACACCTGAACGCCGAATTAAACCACCTGAAACAGGCTTTCGAGAAAAATGGCTACTCAGGCAAAGATGTAGATTGGGTTCTGC
Source organism: Schistocerca piceifrons (assembly GCF_021461385.2). NCBI lineage: Eukaryota > Metazoa > Arthropoda > Insecta > Orthoptera > Acrididae > Schistocerca > Schistocerca piceifrons. Next base: position 910,265,061 of record NC_060140.1, on the reverse strand, counting down.
GGTGAAATAACAGTAGGCCAAAAGACAACGATACACCACCACAGCGATGGAAGAACAGTTTCTCACCCCTTTATCGAAAAAGTCGAGGATCACATTGGGAAGATTTTACAGAAACATGACATCAGACCGATTTTTAGACAAACTAAGAAAATAAGTCATGCACTTCCACCCGTAAAGGATAAACGCCCTTCTCTTCCGGCGTAAGGTATAAGGTCCCGTGTACTTGTCGAACGGTCGACATTGGAAACGGCATCAGTAGCGTGAGTACAAAAGTGAAAGAACATAAATGTCTCTTCCGATTAGGCAACACAGAAAAATTATCGGTAGCAGAGCGTGTTCTTCAGTCAGGAAATCATGAAGAGAAGTATTCTGAGACAAAAATTTAATCTACAGTAATATTTATTATACACGGCTTTGTAGATTTTGTTCTTTTTCTGCTCTTTTAATAAGATTTGGTTTAAAAGAGAAAAAGTTTATTAGATTAAATAAAGACATTGTAATATGCACTGATCAGCCAGAACATCATTACCACCGACTCACTATCGATATAAACCCGTCCAGGTGATAGCAGCTTCACCTGGCGAGCAATGACTAACAGACACACGCAAGATGCAAGTGGTACCAGTGAGCTTGCTGTCCGTGTGTAGAATGGGGAAGGCGCGCGATCTGTCTGAGGTTGACCGAGGGCAGATTGCGATGGTACGGAGACTCGGCACGAGCATTTCAAAAACTGCACCAGTTGTCAGGTGTCCGAGGAGAGCTGTGGTGAGTGTCTTCAACAGGTGAAGAAACCAAGGTGAAACTACATCCAGACGTCATGAGATTGGGCGGTCGCCCCTCATTACAGATGTCAGACGTCGGAGACCGGGCAACTGGTAAAACAGAACTGGTGGCGAACTGTGACGGAACTAACGTCAGACTTTAACACTGGGCAGAGTACTAGTGTGTCTGAACACACAGTCCACAGAACACGCCTAACGATGGACCTCCACAGACGACGACCAATGCATGTAACAATGTTATAACCGCGACATCGGCACCTGCTACTGAAGTGGGCAGGTGATCATCGGCACTGGACGTTGGTGCAGTGGCGGAAGTTTGGTCTAATTGTGGTATCGATAGCTACGATGCCACGGCGCAGGTGCAAGTTAAGTTGGCACTACGCCAGACACCGACGACAGCACCCTCTAGCCGGCGCTGTGGAGCTCTACCAGCTCCTCTCCAGATTCAGCCCATTTGATCAAGAGCAGACGGCCGGGACTCTTCGCTTCAGCTTCGCTTCTTATAGAGACTTTGCTCTACTTACGATGGCTCTAAGGCTTCGCACCTACGTGCAAACTCGCATTCGGAGGGACGACGGTTCAATCCCGCGTCCGGCCATCCTGATTTAGGTTTTCCGTGATTTCCCTAAATCGCTACAGGCAAATGCCGGGATGGTTCCTTTCAAAGGGCACGGCCGCCTTCCTTCCCCGTCCTTCCCTAATCCGATGAGACCGATGACCTCGATGTCTGGTCTCCTTCCCCAAAACAACCAACCAACCAACCTACGTGCAAAGTTATGTATGTCTCTGTATATATTCAAGCACCAGTAAACCACTTTTACTTACTTGCAGTACCGACATGTTTTACCTCACCTGCTCCTACTCGCATGCTTCATTTGACCAACTCTTCAGTTTTCAGGAGCAGACCCACGCGCCGCCTTCCAGGCGGGATACAAAACTAGTGAATCCCGATACGTTCTTCATCGTGCCGAAGGGAGGTCGCGAATCCTTCGTCTTCGAGGGGAACAGCTCCGTGACAGCTGTACTGTCGGACGAAGACAAGGTGGCGGCGGCTCCATTGTGCTCCGGGGAACATTCATTAGGACATCCACGGGTCCATTGGAGCTCGTGTTAGGCACCATGTGGGCCAACGAGTGTCGTACACTGGCTACAGATCAGGTACACTCCTTCATGACGATCATGTTTCCCGAAGGCAGTGGCATTTTTTCAAGATTATGCGACGTGTCACAAGGTCAGGGGTGTGATGGAATGGTTCGAGGAACACAGTGGTGATCTCCAATTAATGCACTGCCCCCCCCCCCCCCCCCGGTTCGCCTGATATGAGCACTATCGAACACATCTGGGATGTGATTTACAGAAATTAGGCGATTTGTGTGTGCAGATATGGTGCTAACTTCCAGCAGCAACCTACTAAGACCGCACTGCATCGATGCTATGACGCATCGTCACTGTTATCCACGCCAAATGTGGACATTAGGTAGGTAGTTGGTCATAATGTTCTGGCTGATCAATTTATAGGCGTGGAGATAATTCTGATAGAAAAGAGGAAGTCACTGCACTTGGTGATACATAGACAGTCGCTCTGCTGAATCGATAGATAAGTTTTTATCTTTGACAGTCGACTATCGACAGTTAAGTTTTAGCTCTGAAAAGGAGTGTGTCTACTGACCATGAGGAAACCAGACCACGCCCATTTCACACTGTATTTAAGTCGCTCTCCACGTCCGATTCGTCAGTGGCAAGTTCAAATGGTTCAAATGGCTCTGAGCACTATGGGACTTAACATGTGAGGTCACCAGTCCCCTAGAACTTAGAATTATTTAAACCTAACTAACCTAAGGACATCACACATCCATGCCCGAGGTAGGATTCGAACCTGCGACCGTAGCGGTCGCGCGATTCCAGACTGAAGCGCCTAGAACCGCTCCTCCACACCGGCCGGCAGTGGACAAGTTTCAGCATCTCCAGGACCACCTCCGAAGATGTCCAACACAGCTGTGGACGAATCGTCGGCAACCGAAAAGTTTCTTGGACCACGGCCATACAATCCGCAAGAGACACTATGAGCTATTTTTCTTTTAGCTGGCCATGAACGGATTTAAAATACAGAGGAATTTTAGCTGGAGTCATGGAGCAATTTGTTAGAATATTAATGTGTGTGGACACACTGCGAGTTCTCATTACTGCTAATGAATCTGAAAGGTAGATAAATTTCTGCACATGTCCCAAGTTTCTTAATAATTGCTCTGGATTGATTACTTGTAGAGCACTAACAGGCCTAACTTCTTTTGAGGCATTTTCATGTGTATCACTCTCAGTACGACAATAATCAGTAACAGTAAAAGGCAATACTTATTAATGTTCTGCAAAATTATATTTATTTCGTAATGAACCGGCTTTCCGCTTCTTAGGCCATCTTCGAGTGACGTCCGACGTCGGAAACACAGATAAAATGACGCGCGACTTAGTTAAATATTATCTACACAGTGAAGAACAAAAATGTAGGAAAATATTAGTGACTTTTTCATGCAGACAGTTACATAATCTAAAGAAGGAAACAGTTTTTTATGTGGAGATACATTTAACAGCTGACTAAAAAATAAAACTGAATTTACAATATCAGTCTAGTATTTGAACAAAAACTTAGTTCAACAGGAAGGAAAAAGGAAACTGAGTTTCATCATTTAATGCTAAGATGGCTTTCTGTGTGATGTTGTTGTTGTTGTGGTCTTCAGTCCTGAGACTGGATTGATGGAGTTCTCCATGCTACTCTACCCTGTGCAAGCTTCTTCATCTCCCAGTACCTACTGCAACCTACATCCTTCTGAATCTGCTCAATGTATTCATCTCTTGGTCTCCCTCTACGATTTTTACCCTCCACGCTGCCCTCCAATACTAAATTGGTGATCCCTTGATGCCTCAGAACATGTCCTACCAACTGATCCCTTCTTCTAGTCAAGTTGTGCCACAAACGTCTCTTCTCCCCAATCCTATTCAATACCTCCTCATTAGTTATGTGATCCACCCATCTAATCTTCAGCATTCTTCTCTAGCACCACATTTCGAAAGCTTCTATTCTCTTCTTCTCCAAACTAGTTATCGTCCATGTTTCACTTCCATACATGGCTACACTCCATACAAATACTTTCAGAAACGACTTCCTGACACATCTTTACTCGATGTTAACAAATTTCTCTTCTTCAGAAACGCTTTCCTTGCCACTGCCAGTCTACATTTTATATCCTCTCTACTTCGACCATCATCAGTTATTTTGCTCCCCAAATAGCAAAACTCCTTTACTACTTTAAGTGTCTCATTTCCGAATCTAATTCCATCATCCCGGGTTCGATTCCCGGCGGGGTTAGGGATTTTCTCTGCCTCGTGATGACTGGGTTTTGTGTGATGTCCTTAGGTTAGTTAGGTTTAAGTAGTTCTAAGTTCTAGGGGACTGATGACCATAGATGTTAAGTCCCATAGTGCTCAGAGCCATAATTCCATCAGCATCACCCGACTTAATTGGACTACATTCCATTATCCTCGTTTGCTTTTGTTGATGTTCACCTTATATCCTCCTTTCAAGACACTATCCATTCCGTTACTGTGTTATATGTTTGTTGATTTCCAATCAATGGGGAGAATTTCTTAACAGATGCGAACCTTTACGTTCTACATCATATGAGTACTTTTCTACTAAAAGGTGATCGGTAAAAGTTGAATCTTTCTTTCTTAACATGCAGCTTCTCTCATGTTCAGATAATGTAACTGCCACAACTCTACCTGACTGACCAATATAAACTTTTCCACAGCGCCTACAAGTGATTTTATGCACACTTCTTTGGGCCAAGGACTGCAGTTTGTTTTACTATCGAATAAAAATTCTGTTATGCTATTGGTATTATAAAATGCGGGTCTGTAGTTGCGAGACATTAACTTTTTTGCAAGGTTATGTGCAATGTTGTCAATATATGGGATAATTCAGGAAATTTTGTAACTAATGTGTAGCAGAGCTGTAGCCGTTACCCGAAGCGTTATGTTTCATAGATCGTAGTTCTGTTTGAAAGGCAGATTCATAATTGAACAGATATGAGACGATGCGCCATCGAATGGAAAGCTTCGTGTTTATGCCGGTGTAGGTGCTGGGAATTTGTAGTTATTACTGTTTATGTAGCTCCGGTTTTTCTGCAAATGCTGAATAAGTTTCTCGTTGTGCAGATAACTATGTTACGGTTCGAGAAATTTGCAGAAGAGGTGCATATTTCAGCAGTTAACCATCTACTTCCTAGGCCACATCTTTATGAAATTAGAAACTGAGTAATTACAGCATGTAACAGCGAGAGCGAAGCAACGGGTCTGTCCTTGAGTCTGAGCTCTGCGCTGTCGGTGTTTAAGGCGATGTTAGAGGTTACAGTCTGTAGTAATTCTGTTGGTATCCATCTACCACTGGGGAGACTCCCAAGAAAAGTTACTGGACACTGACCTAGACAGTGGCAGTTAGGTGGGGTTTATTTATAAACCACCGAACAAACCTGCTAAGTTCAAAGAGTGGGGAACATAAAGAGGCCTTTTCCTCTTGCTCAACAAGCGAATGGACGAGGACAGTAAATCAGTAGTATCGGTATGATGCACTGTATTGTGGTTTGCCGAGTATACACGATCAAATCAAAAGTATCCGGACATCACTAAGTAGCAAGAAATTGAGCAGTAAATGTAACGAGAAGCGGACCTGACAATATAAAAGGAGGCGGGGCTATCCTTTTTTTCAGTAGAGAAGCACTAACATTAGAATCGGTCGATCAGGAGAGGTCAGTGACTTTGAACGTAGACTGTGCATTGGTTGGCACCTGAGTAACAGATTCCTCAGAGAAATTTCAACCCTTATAAAGCTGCCCAAATTGGCTTCTGGTGGTCCGATTGTGAAGTATAAAGCACAAAGAAGAACCACAGCTAATCCAGGACAGGAATAAGGTCATAATCGGTCATAATGTCATCTATCTTTTTTCCTGCATTGCGGATCTAGGTTTCAACTAACAGCGCAGCTATCGTCAGTGCGTTAATACTTGTACATGCCTTAATTAGACTTGAAAGTGTGATGTTACAATTTCGTTCATGCTACATGACTGCTTATAACGCACTGATGATAGCTTCACTGTCAGTCGAAAACTAGATCCGCAATGCAATAAAAATGACAGGTGACAGTATGACCGATGCTTACCTTCTTTCCGTCCGGGTTTATGTCGCGGCCATGGGCCACAATCACTCCCATCGAATCGAACATGATGAACCGCAGGTAAACCAAGTTCACGCCGACCTTATGAACTGACGGAGAGAGACCGTCGATCATTGCGGAGGGTGGTTGTAAAAACTAGCATGAAATCGGGAGAAGGAATCACTCGTGAGTTGCGAAGTGCTGCCAGCTGTCCAGCCAGCACAGTGACTGTGCGTGGGGAGTTGAAAAGAGTGGGGCAGTCAGTGCTAAGCGCTGCTTGGGTGGTGTAAAGAGCGACAGTAGACGACTAGTAAGGACTTGGTTTATTTGTTGGTTTGGACATTAAAGGGACTAAACTGCAAGGTTGAAAGGGTACAGTACCGCCCGACATTGAAAATAGGTACAACATACTTCATTATTTTTGTCAGAACAACACTTTTTTTTGTAAAATAACTCAATTTCAATTAATACAGCGAAGCCGGATACCAGTGTGGGAAAGAATGACAGTTTATTTATTTAACTGATCGCATGTGCACTCCCACAAAATAAATCCCTACATCTAGTTTGGTGAGATCTGTGAAATGAATGAATGTATGGTCGTCTGCTAACCGCAGATAGTGAATATGAATATATGATCATCTTTGAGACGATCCTTTGGCCACCTTTGGTGGAACCAAAGAGATGAAACTTACCGGAGCTTTGAGCGCCTGAAATGTGGCTGACCAATACGATAGCAAGGTGCTCCCCCACCTCGGCGGAGGTGCGAGATGACCTGAAGAACGGCCGTGTTTCAGCAACTTGGCGCTGGATCTTGTATTGGTGAGACCTGTCTTAGGTGTGTTCCGTAAAGACAAAAGGGTGGAGAGAATGGTATGGATGTGAAATACTTAAGAGTAGCTTGGAATAATAATTTCTCTATTTCAGGAACTTTTGTGGGGAGAATTAAATGTCAGGCAGGTAATATTAATGGGATCGTAGTAATCTTCGGAAGTGACCAACGGTCACAATGAAACCACGTGTAGCAATAAGTTGAAATACTTCCGTGTGCTTAAGTTAAGCTGAATTACTAGCGTGTGTACAATAAGTTGAAATATTTAACAAATAGCGTGTGTACCATAAGTTGAAATATTTAAGAAATGGCGTGTGCAGGACATGAAATTAGAGACGAGTACTTCCACGTGGTGAGTACTGTGTGAGTCTCAATCTGTGTATGAGACAAAGGATAAAGGGAAGTACTCGTCCATGGTATCAGTTGAGGACTTGCGTGTGTGATGAATATGTTCTTAATATTACTTTGCGTGATATGATTCCGTGCGACGCTACATTCAAACTCTGAGAGAGAAGCAAGGTGAGTCGGCCGTCTATCCAGCAACGCCACTTGGCTTGCATTGCACAGGAAGACGTGCATATATCTCCAGAGTTCATAGTTGGAAAGTAGAATTACAAAGTGGGGCAGTGTCGTGTGAAACTGGGATAAATACTAATTGAAGTGGGAAAGGTGAAAGTGATAGTGTTGTGACTAATCATTGTATTGTGTTCCATGTCGTAGTGTGGTGTATGTCATGCAATTTGGGTATGTGTGGTTTGCGTGGGAGAGTAGCAAGGTAGTTTCAAAAGATCAGTGGGTTATGTTTGTTCCTTCGATACCGCTCGGTCTGGAGGAAAGTTTCGTGATGATGATTGTGGGAGTCGAAGTGTGAGGTATAATAAAAGATCCACCATCCTATCCAGAAAGTGCACTGTAGCGTTAAATACGAGACCATAGGTAGAGAATCACCAATGTAAAGCCATGCCCACTGGGCGGAATTTCTCATGTGTTATTGTTGTAGGTAATAGAATTTGTGTGTTTAGGTTATAGAATTTATCGGAATAAATAAGATAGTGAAAAGAAAAAGATTGGTGGACTTTTCCTTCGAATTGTATGTTGTCATGGTGTCCCGAATTTATAATGTGTGCGCCATTCATATTCAGTGCGGTGGCCACGTGTTGATAAAAGCCGTTAAATAAAAGAAAAAAGAAAATGTGGTATTGCCAGTGCGTAGTGAGCAGTCAGAGTTCTGTAAATTACTGATAGTTAGATGTGCGTTTCCGTTGCGTATTATTCATACAGGAGGTTGATTAGTGACTTAATTGTGAGTACGAGAGTTCATGTTGCTCGATAAATAAGAATGAATCCACTCGCTTGGCAGACCACTCATCTTGCAGGCCTGACTGCTTGATGCCACAGTATGAGCAAGGCCCGTGGGTGCCCCTCAAGGTTATCAACCCTTTTTCCTTAATCACACAGGTCTCGGATTAAAAGCATACCCTAAGAGAACCGTATCGTCTTAAACCCGGGGAAGGAAAAAAAATGCATAGAACTATGTGTGTAGCCACATTGAAGTAGAAAACGAAAGCATAAAGTCAAAACTGAAAACATTAACCAAAAGGAAAAAAACACTATAAGGTGTTAAAACAATACAGCAGACGGCCTTGCGTGGCTGATCGCAAGAACAAAGATGGAGGGGCCAGTCACTATGTAACACACTAAAATCTTCAGCCTAAAATCACAAGGCAAGGGAAACACTGATGGTGAAAAGACGTACACCAAGCCAGACAGCACCAGAGGGAACGAGAGATAGTGAAAACGCAGGTAGGATGATTGCCTGAGAGATAAGACTAAGCCTCCACACTTAGATTGAATGATAAAAAAAAACTCTAGAGTAAAACTTAAAACTAGATCAGCCATTGAGGCACTGTCACCTAACACACCGTAGGTAGTGCGTCAGGAAGATTAAACGTCCGTATCAAGGCGGCTAGATTGGGTCAGTCCAAAACGATGCGAACTACCGTCAATGGAGAACCGCATCGATACTGGGGTTGGTCCTCGCGACGGAGAAGGTGACCGTGAGTCAGCCAAGTATAGCCGATGCGGAGCCGGTAAAGAAAAATAGGGTCCCTTCTAGAGGCTAGCATGGACGACCTCCACACATTTGTCTCCTTTACAGTACGGCGTAGATAGGGCGTGTCATTCGGTATTCCAGATCCTGAAAACTTTACGGCGTAATCCCGATCGAAGATCAGTTTCCAGTGTGCCGATTTCCAGAGTGATAAAAAGTGATACGGAGTGACGAATCACGCTATGCCCTCTGCCAGTCCGATGGAAGAGTTTAGGTTTCGTGAGTGCCTGGAGAACATTACCTGTCAGCATGTGTAGTGCCATCAGTGAAGTATGAAGGACGGTTTTTCGTTCAAATGGCTCTGAGCACTATGCGACTTAACTTCTGAGGTCATCAGTCGCCTAGAACTCAGAACTAATTACACCTAACTAACCTAAGGACACCACACACATCCATGCCCGAAGCAGGATTCGAACCTGCGACCGTAGCGGTCGCTCGGTTCCAGACTGCAGCGCCCAGAACCGCACGGCCACTCTGGCCGGCGAAGGTTTTTCGTGTTTAGGGTGTGGTCCCCGAATTGCACTTAAGAATACGCTGAATGTGGATGGATGAGAACACATTTTACTACTTATAAGTTATAGAGTCCAGCAATCAGTCGTCCTTTTTCGATTTTATTACGCAAATCCAAATTTCGGCTAGTAGCTAGCCATTCTCAGTGCACTTTTCTTTATTCTCTGTTGTTGGGGCGTCAGTCGCAGTCAAAGAACTGTGACTGACGCCCGAACAACAGGGACTTACATGCATTGAGAATTTAAAAAGCCGGCCGGAGTGGCCGAGCGGTTCTGGGCGTTACAGTCCGGAACAGTGCGACCGCTACGGTCGCAGGTTCGAATCCTGCCTCGCTCATGGATGTGTGTGATGTCCTTAGGTTGGTTAGGTTTAAGTAGTTCTAATTTCTAGGTGACTGGTGACCTCAGAAGTTGAGTGCCATAGTGCTCAGAGCCATTTGAACCATTTGAGAATTAAAAAAAAATAAAGCCCATTGAGAATGGCTAGCAATTAGCTGAAAACTGGATTTGCATAATAAAATCTAAAAAGGACGACAGATTGCTGCACTCTATAACTTATAAGTCACAAACAGTCGCTGATTCCATCCACTTTCCGAATGGAAAGTAACCTGATGACATTTTGCAGTGTCGTGTACTGCTTGCAGTAGAGGAACAGTTCGGAGTCAACGAGTTTGTGTTAGCACGACAATGTAGTTTGCCATAAAGCAGCATCTTGAGGCAATGGTTTGTGGATACGAACATTCAAATGGCTCAAATGGTTCAAATGGCTCTGAGCACTATGGGACTTAACATCTGTGGTCATCAGTCCCCTAGAACTTAGAACCACTTAAACCTAACTAACCTAAGGACATCACACACATCCATGCCCGAGGCAGGATTCGAACCTACGACCGCAGCGGTCACGCGGTTCCAGACTGAAGCGCCTAGAACCGCACGGCCACAGCGGCCGACTGATGTCCTTAGGTTAGTTAGGTTTAAGTAGTTCTAAGTTCTAGGGGACTGATGACCTCAGATGTTAAGTCCCATAGTGCTCATAGTCATTTGAACCATTTTTGAACCACGTCTTCCGATTTCCGCTCTTGAGGAAGAACGGGTTGCCATTCCGACACAGACCTTCAGGCAGCTTATTGAAAATGTCCTGCCGTCATAAAGTCGAAGGGTGCAGACACCCCATATTAACGTCCAGTAATGGGTGTCCGGATTTTTCTGATCAAATAGGCTAGTGCATATGTTGTTGTTTGTTGTTGTGGTCTTCAGTCCTGAATCTGCTTACTGTATTCATCTCTTGGTCTCCCTCTACGCTGCCCCCCAATACTAAATTGGTGATCCCTTGATGCCTAACCCTGTATTCACCTGACCAAAACTCTTTTTCTTCCTGCCATCGAACTTCGCTAGTTCATTTCTCTCCCCCAATCCATATTCACCCACTATGTTTACTTCTCTCCCTTTTCCTACTCTCGAATTCCAGTCACCCATGACAATTAAATTTTCGTCTCCCTTCACTACCTGAATAATTTCTTTTATCTCATCATACATTTCATCAATTTCTTCATCATCTGCAGAGCTAGTTGGCATATAAACTTGTACTACTGTAGTAGGCATGGGCTTCATGTCTATCTTGGCCACAATAATGCGTTCACTGTGCTGTTTGTAGTAGCTTACTCGCACTCCTATTTTTTTATTCATTATTAAACCTACTCCTGCATTACCCCTATTTGAATTTGTTTTTATAACCCTGTATTCACCTGACCAAAAGCCTTGTTCCTCCTGCCACCGAACTTCACTAATTCCCACTATATCTAACTTTAACCTATACATTTCCCTTTTTTAATTTTCAAACCTACCTGCCCGATTAAGGCATCTGACATTCCACGCTCCGATCCGTAGAACGCCAGTTTTCTTTCTCCTGATAACGACATCCTCTTGAGTAGTCCCCGCCCGGAGATCCGAATGGGGGACTATTTTACCTCCGGAATATTTTACCCAAGAGGACGTCATCATCATTTAACCATACAGTACAGCTGCATGCCCTCGGGAAAAATTACGGCTGTAGTTTCCCCTTGCTTTCAGCCGTTCGCAGTACCAACACAGCAAGGCCGTTTTGGTTAGTGTTACAAGGCCAGATGAGTCAATCATCCAGACTGTTGCCCCTGCAACTACTGAAAAGGCTGCTGCCCCTCTTGAGGAACCACACGTTTGTCTGGCCTCTCAACAGATACCCCTCCGTTGTGGTTGCACCTACGGTACGGCTATCTGTATCGCTGAGGCACCAGCGGCAAGGTCCATGGTTCATGTTGGGGGGGGGGGGGGGGGAGGAATCTAGTGCATATATGTAAATGCAAACTGATATTTAAATGGCACGCCTCCTGAAAGGTAGCAGAACTCTAATCACTGCGCCACCTCGACGAACCGATACCGTCAGAAGCGACAGTGGAACCAGAAGCGGGTTGGGGTGAACGGACTCGCGGACCCGCCCCCTCGGCTGGGCGGAGGACGCTGCAGAGTGGCTCAGGCGGGCGGAAGCCCAACGGCCGACCCCGCTCCCTATTAAGGACGCGCCGCTGTTATTAGGCTGTTTCCGGTCGTGCGCCGGCCGTGCGTGAATGATGAGGACGCCAAATGCTAATCAGCTGTCGCCTGCGCCATACAAATCACGCGGGTGATTGACAGCTGGCGGCTTTGGAGAGTCGCCAAATCCGGTCTCGCGCGTGTGACGAGGATCGCCAATGCACTCCTCGACACCATTTCGTTTGCGCAACAACCATGACCGAAATAACAAGGCTGCTTCTCCGTCCAGGAGAACGATGTGTCACATCAGTTTTTCCAACGCAGTGTGTGACGGGGAATTTATCGTGTCTCTCGAAATCAAAAAAGTGTCCTTTTCTATCTGTCGAGGTAGGGACTGACAACAAGCTACCTTAAGACGCAGGCTATCGCCTAAACTGTTGCCGATCTTCTTTCGGGTTCTCTGCGGCATTGGTCCCTAATTTCGCTTGCATTTATCGCGAGTTTCTCGCCCACCGCAAAGTCCCAAGCGACTGGAGAAAAGGACAGGTGGCTCCTGTGTATAAGAAGAGCAAAACAACGGCCTGCAAAAGAACACACTAATATCCCCAACATCGGTTTGCTGCAGAGTCCTTGAACATATTCTCAGTTCGAATAAAATAAATTATCTTGAGGCCAAGGAAATTACGTCCACGAATCTACATGGTTTTAGAAAGCTTCGCTCGTGTGGAACTCTCCTTGCCCTTTTCTCACACGATATGCTGCGTACTATGGATGTAGGGCAAAAGACAGAGTCCATTTGTCTAGATATCCGGAAAGCGTTTGAGACGGTGCCCCATTGCAGGCTGTTAAGAAGATATGAGCACATGGGATAGGTTCATAAGTATGTGAGTGGTTCGAAGATTTCTTAAGTTATAGAACTCAGTATGTTGTCCTCGATTGCTAGTGTTCGTCGGGGACAAAGGTATAATCAGGAGGGCCCCAGTGAAGTGTGAAGGGACCGCTATTATTCTCTATATAAATAAGTGATTTGGCGGATGGTATGGGGTGGGCCGCAGTCTGCGATTGTTTGTTGATGAAGTGAGGTGTCGAAGTTGAGTGACTGTAGGAGAATACAAGACGACTTAGACAAAACTTCTAGTTGGTGTGATGAATGGCAGCTAGCTCTAAATGTAGAAAAATGTAAGATAATGAGGATGAGTAGGAAAAAGAAACCCGTAATGTTCGGATGCAGCATTAGTAGTGTGCTGCTTGACACAGTCAAGTCATTTAAATATCTGGGCGTAACGTTACAAACCGATATGAGTGTGGTCGCGTTTTTCATGGAGGGGCTTGCATCCCTTGTTGTTTCCCGTGGCGCTATCACAACATAGGCGTGCACTGATGTTTTAAGACCTTCTCGGTTCCCACTGTTGAAGAGCAATTTGAGGGTAGCGATTGCATCTTTCAACACGACCGAGCACCTGTGGCGTAGTGGTTACGCGACAGTAACATCCCTGTAATGGACTGGCCTGCACGGAGTCCTGAACTGAATCCTATAGAACATCTCTGGGATATTTTGAAACGCCGACTTCGTGCCAGGCCACACCGACCAACATCGATACCTTTCCTCAGTGCAGCATTCCGGGAAGAATAGGCTACCATTCCCCAAAAATGGTTCAAATGGCTCTGAGCATTATGGGACTTAACATCTGAGGTCATCAGTACCCCAGAACTTAGAACTACTTAAACCTAACTAACCTAAGAACATCACACACATCCATGCCCGACGCAGGATTCGAACCTGCGACCGTAGCGGTCGCGCAGTTCCAGACTGAGCGCCTAGAACCGCTCGCCCACTCCGGCCGGCAATGCACGTACAAACACAGTCGGGTGTAGAGTATTTTTCTCCGATATTGTTGTTGTAGTCTTCAGTCCTGAGACTGGTTTGATGCAGCTCTCCATGCTACTCTATCCTGTGCAAGCTTCTTCATCTCCCAGTTCCTACTGCAACCTACGTCCTTCGGAATCTGCTTGGCGTGTACATCTCTTGGTCTCCCTCTACGATTTTTACCCTCCACGCTGCCCTCCAATACTAAATTGGTGATCCCTCGATGACTCAGAACATGTCCTACCAACCGATCCCTTCTTCTAGTGAAGTTGTGCCACAAACTTCTCTTCTCCCCAATCCTATTCAATACCTCCTCATTAGTTATGTGATCTACCCATCTAATCTTCAGCATTCTTCTGTAGCACCAAATTTCGAAAGCTTCTATTCTCTTCTTGTCTAAACTATTTATCGTCCATGTTTCACTTCCATACTCGGCTACACTCCATACAAATACTTTCAGAAACGACTTCCTGACACTTAAATCTATACTCGATGTTAACAAATTTCTCTTCTTCAGAAACGCTTTCCTTGCCATTGCCAGTCTATATTTTATATCCTCTCTACTTCGAACATCATCAGTTATTTTGCTACCCAAATAGCAAAACTCAATTATTACTTTAAGTGTCTCATTTCCTAATCTAATTCCCTCAGCATCACCCGACTTAATTCCACTACATTCCAGTATCCTTGTTTTGCTTTTGTTGATGTTCATCTTATATCCTCCCTTCAAGACACTATCCATTCCGTTCAACTGCTCTTCCAAGTCCTTTGCTGTCTCTGACAGAATTACAATGACATCGGCGAACTTCAAAGTTTTTATTTCTTCTCCATTAATTTTAATACCTTTTCCGCATTTTTCTTTTGTTTCCTTAACAGCTAGCTCAATATACAGAGTGAGTAACATCGGGGAGAAGCTACAACCCTGTCTCACTCCCTTCCCAACCACTGCTTCCCTTTCATGTCTCTCGACTCTTATAACTGCCATCTGGTTTCTGTACAAATTGTAAATAGTCTTTCGCTCCCTGGATTTTTCCCCTGTCACCTTCAGAATTTGGAAGAGAGTATTCCAGTCAACATTGTCAAAAGAATTTCTCTAAGTCTACAAATGCTAGAAACGTAGGTTTACCTTTCCTTAATCTAGCTTCTAAGATAAGTCGTAGGGCCAGTATTGCCTCACGTGTTCCAATATTTTTACGGAATCCAAACTGATCTTCCCCGAGGTCGGCTTCTACTAGTTTTTCCATTCATCTGTAAAGAATTCGTGTTAGTATTTTGCAGCCGTGAATTCTCTGCCTTTTCCTGTTACCGAATTCCAGTCACCCATGACTATTAAATTTTCGTCTCCCTTCACTGTCTGAATTATTTCTTTTATTTTATCATACATTTCTTCAATTTGTTCGTCATCTACTGTAGTAGGCGTGGGCTTCGTGTCTGTCTTGGCCACTACAATGTGTTCAATATGCTGTTTGTAGTAGGTTACCTGCACTCCTATTTTTTTATTCAGTATTAAACCTACTCCTGCACTACCCCTATTTGATTTTGTATTTATAACCCTGTATTCGCCTGACCAAAAGTCTTGTTCCTCCTGCCACCGAACTTCAGTAATTCCTACTACATCTAGCTTTAACCTATCCATTTCCCCTTTTAAATTTTCTAACCTGCCTGCCCGTTTAAGGGTTCTGACATTCCACGTTTCTCGCGTATAAAGACTTGGAATTATCTATGGTTGAGCACACTTTCTTCAAGCAAAACAGAGAAGGGTGATATTGCAGTCGGTATTTTATGTGGTATACATCTACATCTACATCTACATGATTACTCTGCAATTCACATTTAAGTGCTTGGCAGAGGGTTCATCGAACCACAATCATACTATCTCTCTACTATTCCACTCCCGAACAGCGCGCGGGAAAAACGAACACTTAAACCTTTCTGTTCGAGCTCTGATTTCTCTTATTTTATTTTGATGATCATTCGTACCTATGAAGGTTGGGCTCAACAAAATATTTTCGCATTCGGAAGGGAAAGTTGGTGACTGAAATTTCGTAAATAGATCTCGCCGCGACGAAAAACGTCTTTGCTTTAATGACTTCCATCTCAATTCGCTTATCATATCTGCCACACTCTCACCCCTATTACGTGATAATAAAAAACGAGCTGCCCTGTTTTGCACCCTTTCGATGTCCTCCGTCAATCCCACCTGGTAAGGATCCCACACCGCACAGCAATACTCTAACAGAGGACGAACGAGTGTAGTATAAGCTGTCTCTCTAGTGGACTTGTTGCATCTTCTAAGTGTCCTGCCAATGAAACGCAACCTTTGGCTCGCCTTCCCCACAATATTACGAGGGCAGTTCAATAAGTAATGCAACTCTTTTTTTTCTGAAACAGGGGTTGTTTTATTCAGCATTGAAATACACCAGGTTATTCCCCAATCTTTTAGCTACACAACACTATTTTTCAACGTAATCTCCATTCAATGCTACGGCCTTACGCCACCTTGAAATGAGGGCCTGTATGCCTGCACGGTACCATTCCACTGGTCGATGTCGGAGCCAACGTCGTACTGCATCAATAACTACGAGGGCAGTTCAATAAGTAATGCAACACATTTTTCTTCTCGGCCAGTTTTGGTTGAAAAAACCGGAAATTTCTTGTGGAATATTTTCAAACATTCCCGCTTCGTCTCGTATAGTTTCATTGACTTCCGACTGGTGGCAGCGCTGTACGGAGCTGTTAAAATGGCGTCTGTAACGGATGTGCGTTGCAAACAACGGGCAGTGATCGAATTTCTTTTGGCGGAAAACCAGGGCATCTCAGATATTCATAGGCGCTTGCAGAATGTCTACGGTGATCTGGCAGTGGACAAAAGCACGGTGAGTCGTTGGGCAAAGCGTGTGTCATCATCGCCGCAAGGTCAAGCAAGACTGTCTGATCTCCCGCGTGCGGGCCAGCCGTGCACAGCTGTGACTCCTGCAATGGCGGAGCGTGCGAACACAGTCGTTCGAGATGATCGACGGATCACCATCAAACAACTCAGTGCTCAACTTGACATCTCTGTTGGTAGTGCTGTCACAATTGTTCACCAGTTGGGATATTCAAAGGTTTGTTCCCGCTGGGTCCCTCGTTGTCTAACCGAACACCATAAAGAGCAAAGGAGAACCATCTGTGCGGAATTGCTTGCTCGTCATGTGGCTGAGGGTGACAATTTCTTGTCAAAGATTGTTACAGGCGATGAAACATGGGTTCATCACTTCGAACCTGAAACAAAACGGCAATCAATGGAGTGGCGCCACATCCACTCCCCTACCAAGAAAAAGTTTAAAGCCATACCTTCAGCCGGTAAAGTCATGGTTACAGTCTTCGGGGACGCTGAAGGGGTTATTCTGTTCGATGTCCTTCCCCATGGTCAAACGATCAACTCTGAAGTGTATTGTGCTACTCTTCAGAAATTGATGAAACGACTTCAGCGTGTTCGTAGGCACAAAAATCTGAACGAACTTCTCCTTCTTCATGACAACGCAAGACCTCACACAAGTCTTCGCACCCGAGAGGAGCTTACAAAACTTCAGTGGACTGTTCTTCCTCATGCACCCTACAGCCCCGATCTCGCACCGTCGGATTTCCATATGTTTGGCCCAATGAAGGACGCAATCCGTGGGAGGCACTACGCGGATGATGAAGAAGTTATTGATGCAGTACGACGTTGGCTCCGACATCGACCAGTGGAATGGTACCGTGCAGGCATACAGGCCCTCATTTCAAGGTGGCATAAGGCCGTAGCATTGAATGGAGATTATGTTGAAAAATAGTGTTGTGTAGCTAAAAGATTGGGGAATAACCTGGTGTATTTCAATGCTGAATAAAACAACCCCTGTTTCAGAAAAAAAATGTGTTGCATTACTTATTGAACTGCCCTCGTAGGTCTGTAGTTCGATGGATTACTCCTACTACCCTTCTTAAACACTGGTGCGACCTGCGCAATTTTCCGATCTGCAGGTACAGATCTATCGGTGAGCGAGCGGTTGTATATGATTGCTAAGTAGGAAGGTATTGTATCAGCGTAATCTGAAAGGAACCTATACAATCTGGACGTGAAGACTTGCCCATATCAAGCGATTTGAGTTGCTTCGCAACCCCTAAGGTATCTACTTCTAAGAAACTCATGCTAGCAGCTGTTCGTGTTTCAAGTTCTGGAATATTCCATTCGTCTTCCTTGGTGAAGGAATTTCGGAAAACTGCGTTCAATAACTCAGCTTTAGCGGCACAGTCGTCGGTAACAGTACCATCGGCACTGCGCAGCGAAGGTATTGACTGCGTCTTGCCGCTTGTTGTACTTTACATACGACCAAAATTTCTTTGGATTTTCTACGAAATTTCGAGACAATGTTTCGTTGTGGAACCTATTAAAGGCATCTCGCATTGAAGTCCGTGCCAAATTTCGAGCGTCTGTAAATTTTAGCCAATCTTCGGCATTTCGCGTTCTTCTGAACTTCGCATGTTTTTTCCTTTGCATCTGCAACAGCGTTCGGACCTGTTTTGTGTACCATGGGGGATCAGTTCCATCTCTTACCAATTTATGAGGTATGAATCTCTCAATTGCTGTTGCTACTATATCTTTGAATTTGAGCCACATCTCGTCTAAATTTGCATAGTCAGTTCGGAAGGAATGGAGATTGTCTCTTAGGAAGGCTTCTAGTGACACTTTATCCGCTTTTTTAAATAAAATATTTTGCGTTTGTTTCTGGTGGATTTGGAAGAAACGGTATTGAGCCTAGCTACAACAATCTTGTGATCACTAATCCCTGTATCAGTCATGATGCTCTCTATTAGCTCTGGATTGTTTGTGGCTAAGAGGTCAAGTGTGTTTTCGCAACCATTTACAATTCGCGTGGGTTCGTGGACTAACTGCTCGATATAGTTTTCGGAGAAAGCATTTAGAACATTCTCGGAAGATGTTTTCTGCCTACCACCGGTTTTGAAAAAATATTTTTGCCAACATATCGAGGGAAGGGTGAAGTCCCCACCAACTATAACCGTATGAGTGGGGTATTTATTTGTTACGAGACTCAAATTTTCATTGAACTGTTCAGCAACTATATCATCGGAGTCTGGGGGTCGGTAGAAGGAGCCAATTATTAACTTAGTTCGGCTGTTAAGTATAACCTCCACCCAAACCAATTCGCACGGAGTATCTACTTCGACTTCACTACAACATAAACCACTACTGACTGACACAAACACTCTTCCACCAATTCTGCCTAATCTATCTTCCCTGAACACCGTCTGAGACTTTGTAAAAATTTCTGCAGAACTTATTTCAGGATTTAGCCAGCTTTCTGTACCTATAACGATTTTAGCTTCTGTGCTTTCTATTTGCGCTTGAAGCTCAGGGACTTTCCCAGCACTACTACAAGAATTTACAACTACAATTCCGACTGTTCCTTGATCCAAGCACGTCCTGTATTTGCCATGCACCCTTTGAGATTGCAGCCCACCCCATACTTTCCCGAGGCCTTCTAACGTAAAAAACCGCCCAGTCCACACCACACAGCCTCTGCTACCCGTGCAGCCGCCAGCTGAGTGTAGTGAGCTCCTGACCTATTGAGCGGAACCCGAAACCCCAACACCCTATGGCACAAGTCAATAATTTGGCGGCAAGTCATTGAAATTTTGTTTCGTTACCATATGGAACATGGTCTGTAGCAGTGGGCCCGCCGTAACA
The DNA here is from genome assembly GCF_021461385.2 of Schistocerca piceifrons. Taxonomy (NCBI): domain Eukaryota; kingdom Metazoa; phylum Arthropoda; class Insecta; order Orthoptera; family Acrididae; genus Schistocerca; species Schistocerca piceifrons. Next base: position 910,245,525 of record NC_060140.1, on the reverse strand, counting down.
GTCACGTATTCTGTTAGCAGTTGTTGGGATACCTTGAACTAAACTCTTGACTACTGACAGTTCTTGTTGCACTTTTGCTATTTGTACTTTTGTTTTGTCACGCTATTCCGCTAATCCTTTGTTTTCAGTGACTTTGATTTAATTCGAATTTTTGGATTCGCAAGAACTGTTTCGCTCGGACATAGCGGCGTTGACAGTATCATTGACAACACATTCAATTACTGAACATAGTCTGTTATTTACTTCTGCATCGTTTTGTGTAAGCCACTGACAAATTTCATCAATAGTATGCTCGCATTGATCACTGAATTACTTTTGGACCTTCATATGTTGTTCTTCTACAAAAGTCTCTTCTTTATTCTCTAGTTTCTTCACAGTGCCCTTTAATTGTTTTTCAACTTTACACAAAGTCTGTACAGTTACTGCAAGACCTCGATAAGCGTTCTTTAATTGTGAAATATCGTCCGCTAAAGTGTTATACTGTACTGACATTGTGTTGAAATTAGCATTCAGTTTACCTTTCACTGGACTGTTTTTGTAAATCGTCTGACATTCTTTTCTGTTGTGTTGGTAAGTGGCTAAAATTCGACAGTTGTTATGTTCTAACACCTTATATGTTTTGAAAGACGCCAAGCCCTTGTTGGCTTGCTCTTTTTCATTTTTTTCCATTTCTTATCTTGTCCTTGGAGGGAGCGGACCGATTAAGGTCATGGAATCACATGTGATCGGTTACTGAAGGCTCAAACTTCATATCCTCAGTTTAAATTGGTTATTGGCTCTGGTCTCGTGTCTATATTGTCCTGCTGAGTCTGTGAGTGTGGCCGGTCTGTGACCAGCAGTGACCAACGCCAAAGAGTTCCCGGTGACATTAGCGAGGTGCGGACACAGACGACCGCTGGGTAATGGTCTTCAATGCGCCCTTGTATCAATCGAGATGTAAAGCCCAGTGGCGCGGCAGAAGTTTGGAGCGGATGGTTGGCACCCCGTGAAGTAGTTTTACTGCTGATTATGATGTCCTGGTTGCCGCCTCGGTGCCAGGCATGCGCGCTGTGAGCGTCGCGTTCTCAGAACTTGACGTCTGACACCGTGGAATGCCCGACAGATAGGCGCCACACGTAGACACTGTTTTACTGTTCTCGGGTGCAGTTTCTCACGCCTTTGTCCTCCTGCGCACGGAAGAAAGGAGCGAGATGATTGGAGGACTGCAGATGGTCTAAGTATGCGAGGTGCTGGGGCTAGCAGTGTATTTAACACTAAATTCTTCTAGAATCTACATATGTAAATGATGCTCTAAGCCCCGACTTTTGCTGTTGCACAAGGATTAAAAAAAAATACGCGAACTGACTCTAATCAAGTGGAGTAGAAGAGAGTTTGGCACCTGCAATGATTTAATTTGATAAATAAGTTAAATAAACGAAGGTTTCATTAACATAGTGAGGAATGATAGGGTTGCTCTACCGATTAACAGAATGAAAGTTCTGTCCAAAATAACAATATGATTTATTAAGACTAAACACAAAATAATAAACAAAAACACATGAACCATTTACAATACATCAAATTGGCTCAAATTGGATACTCAAACAAACGCTGTGAATGTGAAGTTGTCCCTAAACTAGATTGTGAGGATTATGACGAAGTGGTATGTGGAGCCAATTCCTTGCAACTCAAATCTTAAGAGAAAACACATAGCCAACCCAACATTAATTGCTGCTACCCAAGACAGAACAAAGTTAGAAAAAGACGAACAGGCGCGCTCTGCTGAGCTCTGATTATCACCTAGGAAAATCCCTGTCTGCCGGTGCTGCGGACATATCTTACCAATCTGTCTTCTTAACTGCAAGAACCCGATTTGGCGTACCGGAGGCGATGGCTGGTTGCTTCGACGTCCTCGACCGAAAGGCGAGAGCCGACTACCTAGAGCACCCATAGAGGCCAAACACACGACATTCCCGCCCCCACGACAGTGGCCGTGGTTAAACGTTCCAATCAGCAACTCGAAAACCGGTGGAAAATTCCACTCTATTGCCGGAGCACTACCATTCCACCAATGGAGATTCTTGGCGCCAATTTATGCGCTGATTTTGCTACGTCACGGAACTATGCCCTGAGCAAGCCAATCACAGTTACTATTTTGCAGAAAGCGCGGGAATTTTCCCGCCACAACTGCCTGGGTACACAAGTCATTCCCACGCCTTGCTGGTAGCCCGCCAGAAAGTGTTTTCGCTAAGTTTCTGCGAAGTAACGGAACCTCTAGCCCAGCCGCTACTTCAGACCCCTCCGAGCGTGTCTTTTGACAATATCGGCGTCTGCAAAGCATTCACTCGACTTCCTCACACCCGTCGGCTTAACCCTTTCAAGCTCAGCAGAGCCCGCCTGTCACCGGGCCACCCGGGTGACGAGAGACGCTGCGTGGGAAGTCCGCGTGTGAAGGAATAGCGACTTTTCACTGCATGCAATTAGAGAGGAAAATCGTAAGATAGAAATATGAGAGGGGGCTCATGCCACCTCTCAAGTAGTCTGTTTAGACTTGCTAACGCCACGTAGCACTCTGCGTGAAAATCACAGACTGTACTGTGTGGAGTCTGTGGCTGGTTTGGATTGTTGGAATTTTTGCTATTGTAGTGTTGGTCAGTTGGATGTGAACAGCGCGTGGAGTTGCGCAGTTGGAGGTGAGCCGCCAGCAGTGGTGGATGTGGGGAGAGAGATGGCGGAGTTTTGAGAGCAGATTATCTGGACATGTGCATATATATAATGACTTTTGAACAATATTAAGGTAAATACATTGTTGGTTCTCTATCAAAATCTTTCATCTGCTAACTATGCAGTGCCTTCAGTAGTTAGAATCTTTTATTCAGCTCGCAGTATTGGCCCTCGCTGTATTGCAGTAGCCGGCCGCGGTGGTCTCGCGGTTCTAGGCGCGCAGTCCGAAACCGCGCGACTGCTACGGTCGCAGGTTCGAATTCTGCCTCGGGCATGGATGTGTGTGATGTCCTTAGGTTAGTTAGATTTACGTAGTTCTAAGTTCTAGGGGACTGATGACCACAGCTGTTAAGTCCCATAGTGCTCAGAGCCATTTTTTTTGTATTGCAGTAGTTCGAGTAACGAAGATTTTTGTGAGGTAAGTTATTCATGAAAGGTATAAGAAATTGTTAGCCACAGCCATTCATTTGTAGGGATTATTGAAAGTCAGATTGCGTTGCGCTAAAAATATTGTGTGTCAGTTTAGTGATGATCCGAAAAAGTAGAGAGAGAAATGTCTGAGTACGATCAGTTCTGCTCAGCTGTTTGAAAATCAAATAACGTAAGAGGTTGATCAGCACAGTAATTCATTAATTTTTCCAAGGGGGTGTTTCAATGGTTAATGCTGACGTCATAGAGCGGCGCTCGAATCTGGCGGCAAGTCTCTTCATTGGAACTGGATTTTGCGTGGTGTTTTTCGAGGTCTGTGCGCGGCGCACGGTACGGAAATGATCGGCGTATGATACCGCGCACAGCCACAATTGGAAGTATAGAAGCGTGGAGGGGCCGAGGTGTGCTAATTTTCCAGAGTTGGTGCACAGAGCAGAGTTCGTGAGCTGATCCTGTTCGTAATCGTCGGTCGAAATAAGTTATCTTCCGAACTCTGTGACGTGTCAGGACAGTATCCGCGGTCGCAGTTCGTAACGGAAGTCGGAAACCCTGTTTGTAGACTCCCAGAGTAGCCCAGTGCTGATAGCTGTCGATTCAAGAAACGACTTCACAGTTTGCTAAATATCCATAACACCGGAAAAGCAGGAACTTTCTTATTCATGTTGACGCCCTCAATTAGGTACACCATCGCATTTTGGCCACAACAGGCAGTAATTGCATGTATGAAACTATTGGGGAATAATCTTACTCGATCACTATTCCAAGCGTGGTCGAGTTTTTAGTCCATCTAAAATTACATCCTGCTCACAGTATAATGTAGGGAATCATAGTTACATAGTATGTCCCTATTTGACTTTGCCGACAGTTGATTCTCAGATACTTTCTTTTCGACGTTACAGAATCATTATGTAGTGTACTCAATTATCATTGTGTCGTAAGATAAAAAAAATTAATAGTGATAGCCAAACTGATTATTATTTCAAGTGTTATGACCTGCCTCAGTGCCACACAAAATGGTTCAAATGGCTCTGAGCACTATGGGACTTAACTGCTGTGGTCATCAGGCCCTAGAACTTAGAACTACTTCAACCTAACTAACCTAAGGACGTCACATACATCCATGCCCGAGGTAGGATTCGAACCTGCGACCGTAGCGGTCACGCCGTTCCAGACTGTAGCGCCTAGAACCGCACGGCCACTACGGCCGGTTCAGTGCCACACATTTTTTGGAGCTATTAATTAATCAAAGTATCACTAAAATAAATTATGAGGCAGGTGTAAGCTCTTGAACAGCACACTCAGGACCCAAATGACTTCTTGCAGCATTAGTTGTTGCTCATTCCGTGATAGAAAAAGTGGCTGTTCAATGATGGGTAGAGTGTACGTGCCTTACAGATACAGATTTATATAAAATCAGGTGAACGCTCCACCTCTCCACCCTGGGAGCTCGCAGTTTCTCCCATTTTTGAAGACTTTGTATGCAATAGGTGACCATGAGTTGCCATTTCTTCTACATCTCCATGATGAGCCTGCTGTACACACTCCCGACTTCCGAGACGACACCAGCCCTGTCTAAAGAGCTGCACACGGTCGTTTCCTGAAGCACCCTGTAATGTTGTTGCATTAATTTGTTATGAAAGCTGTGCTGATATTCAAGACCATAAAAGTGGGTTAAAAGCTGTGAGCTATCTGAGGAAGTTAACATTGCATTACTGCGCAACTGTTTCACCAGGTATCCAGTCTAGCTTACGAAATTCCCAACCAGACTAACATTAATTATAATCTTTTAGTATTCATCTTACGATAACCGGTGATATACATATAAAAAGATAATTTAAATAAAATGAAATAAATCAGTTTATATTTGGACATTTATTTTATCATTGATCATTGTTCCGTTAAAATTTCAGCATATCAAACTTGATTCATAACTAAACTGGTGCCTTATTTAGGATTGTGAAAATGTGAGTTTATAACCTTACGGAACACATCAAATAGGGAGCCAAGATTGGGAGACTACATACAACACTGCATTCATAAAATAACACACGAAAAACGATGAAACATATCCAAGAGGAAATTGACCACAACCAACCGATTCAATTTTCACCCAAAGAAGTTACGTTCGTAGCGCAATCCTGTCCATCATGAAATTACCGCACACTGGTATACTAAATTCGTACTAACTCTCTGTGAAATCCTCCCGAAAAGAATAGCTGAGGGCTACTTTGATGATTACACCACATGCTTCACGTGGTCAACTTGGTTTACACAAAGAGTGTAACTCCACAATAATTTTGATAATTAAAATAAATTACATCGAAAAGCAATTTACAAAAGAAAAACCTCGAACTGGTTACTATCGTCTCACTGTTAACCTGCTGGGTCAAACAATTGTATAAGCACGTGGTACAGGTCTCACAAAGTACACCCCACGTGGGTTGAACATAAAGAAAAGTTGCTATACTGAAAAATATTGTCAAGACGAGACGTTATAATCTCACGCACATTCGCATTTAAGTTTGATAGTCTTAGTTAGAGTTACTGACCAACACGTGGTTCCACTTTACTCACAAAGTAGTGACAAAGCAACTACCGGAAGATATTCTGAACTTCACACTCGAAATACACTGCGTTGCAATTTAAGATAACATTAGATATTTTAGAGCTAAATCTGAAATAAAGGTGATTAAATTTTCAGTTAGGCTGAATTTAAGAAATCCATTGTCCTACGGACTTAGCAGACACGCGCTTAGCCGTAGGTCTTACCACTTCAGACGCTCGCCGCGGACAGACTGACCTGGGCTCCTACCGAGCGTGCTTCACAAATACAAACGGAAGTGACCAGAGAGGCAGCTCCCTATACCAACATGACAAGGGACGGACAGGACCATACTAAGAATAGAAACCTCTTTGCTTCTAGAAAGCGTAGCTACCTGTGCCGACGTTGGTCCTACTGTTCTCTAGCAGACAGGCTTGTCTGCTACCATCAAGCATGCAACTAGAAATGCATTTGCTCATTTATCCTCTCACACAGAAGGGAAGGGGGATGACAGTATCTTATCATATACAGTATATAAAAGAAAGCGGATGTAGGTTCCGTATGAGACTGTGTGACATGAATTACATATAAACTGTGTTTTAAAGTGTAGTAGTGTGACAAATCGTTCTTGTTTATGTGTAAAAGTAACACGTTTCACTGCTCAGTCTCCTCCCACCACAGCAAATTTAGAAGAGGAATTTATGCCGTAAATGACAACAGATTTAAGAAATTAACATGAAAGGAATCCAACAGAGACCTTTCAACCCTAACAGACCTTGACTCGCCCGCTTAATCACGAGTTCCAATTCTCATAGAAAATGCTTTGGGACTAAGTGGAACGGCAGATGAGACGGGTCAGTCAACATCCTAGCAGTGACACCAGCAGGTAGACCGACGACTACAAAATAACGGTATCTCTTAAATTAACCCCAGTGAGCCAGCTGGTGTGGCCGAGCGGTTTTAGGCACTTCATTATGGAGTCGCGCGACTGCTACGGTCGCAGGTTCGAATCCTGCCTCGGGCATGGATTTGTGTGATGTCCTTAGGTTAGTTAAGTTTAAGTAGTTCTAGGTTCTAGGGGACTGATGACCTCAGATGTTAAATCCCATAGTGCTCAGAACCATTTGAACCGTTGTAATCATCAGTCAGCACATTCGTCAGGACTGGGCATGACTGAATAATATTGTGGACTTCTTTCTTCACAGAATTGTTGTCATTATCAATGCCAGAGGCTGTGTTACAGGGTTTTAGCGTGACGTCTGCTGTGGGTCACATATTTTTTGTTCGGTGTTCCTACCAGCTACACTACTCCTGTGTACGTTTGCAGGTTCTCCTTTACAGACAGTCTTCCTTAGTTGGTGCACTCTGAAAAACAGGAAAACGATAAATTATTGGAAAGGGAGAGAAATCGGTGCATGTGATTTACATTGTAACACCCCACCCATCACTTATCTGGTTTTGGCGTGTGTTCACCCCAGATAATTGACTAACAGATCAACAGAGAGTGCAAAACTGCCACAGTATCAGATAATGCAAAGAAAGTAATAAGGCCCTCTGACTCCTGATTGAACTGCAGTGGCAGTGTTGACATTAATTGATTCAGAATTGATCCCTTTTAATTAAAAAGGGGTGCACATTGATGTTATATTCAGCTATTGAACATCAGATGCAGATGTTGAACATAAAATTAATTAAAAAATGTGACTTGGGATTTCAACTACTTGACTGAAATCAGATGCAGTCGATTAGCACAAATTTATTTTAACTCACGACCTTCAATCATCACATTACATGACTCTCCTAACAGGCAGTGGTAATAAATTGCGTTTACATGGAGTAAAGCGCGATAAATCAAAATTAATTCCTATCAACTGACCCAGGAGTAATGCGAAGTACGACAAGAATTCTACAATACACGGCCCATGAAACCATTGTGGAAACTTTGCCGATGTGATCCAACAAATTAATCAGTGGCCTAACTCAAGCCAGAGTGGGCGCAATATCACTAAATTCAGCGTGGCGGGGTGGCACCATTGTGTGGATGTCAGCCGGCCTCGTGGTGCTGCAAGGCTGCACTCGTCTATTCACTCCTAGCTGTCTTGCTCAGTACATAGCTGAACGAAAACTTTCTATCCCGAAGCTCAATCGTTCCGTTTGCTAAGTCCTAAACCGCAGAGATGCTCACTCTCTCTCACGCAAGCTGAGAAAAGAACGCCACGTCTGTACTCTAGGCAACCTGGGAACAGAAGACCTCTACGGAGACTTCTGCCAGTCCACTCTTTGCCTCGGTTTCCCCTCCAGAAAAATCAATTATGCATTAATTATGCGTAGCTTCCCAGTGCCGACCAATGCCTGCTCTGGGAAGTGAACAAATTACCACAAAATTTCCCTTTTCTCAACTTCTGCTATTTAGCTCCTCCAAGGCCACCCATCAAGGTTATCATCTGCATAAAACACCAATTTTTCCAAAATTCTGACTCCCAGGAGAGTACTTCAAATTCCTTGGTCCTACGTTCCCATCGGAGGCTGGCGTATTTCATTCTGTCGCTCTTCACCTGATTTACTTCAGACTCAGCGGACTGTTCACAGATAAAGGGACAACAGACATTTATCAACAGGCGTACAAGTTCTCCGTCTGCTTCCCGGTACACCAGCATGGGGTCAGCCACCCACTCACTGTCACTCATCTTAAGGCAGCTGGAGGCCATGTCCCGTTACTGCCTTCTCAGAGTTTGAGCCGTCCTAAGCTGCCTATTGTCGCTTCCCGTTGCCGCTCCCCAGCCTGACTGCTGTCAAATCTGAATAGTTCCTTGGGATAAACTAGCCTCCATTAAATCGACGCATTTCCACAAAGTTTTCTTGTCGCATGACTTACTTTAAAACCATCACCCAACATTAATTAGTCAAATACGTCCATACTACACCCTCTACAAGATGCACTGTGCCTTGTCAGTCATTTTCGTTCGGCCCTACTGTTGACTTAAGGTGAGTTCGGTAATCATTAATGACTTCATGTTAGGGGCATAGTTCTTGCCATCTTACAATTTGTAGAAGCAAACAAATGCTTACAATTTGAGGAAAATTGGATAATTTACTCAATAAAAAGAGCTTCACAAACTGAGGAACTCATTCTACATCTACATCTACATACATACTCTGCAAGCCACATGACGGTGTGTGGCGGGGGGTACCTTGAGTACCTCTATCGGTTCTCCCTTCTATTTCAGTCTCGTATTGTTCGTGGAAAGAAGGACTGTCGGTATGCCTCTGTGTGGGCTCTAATCTCTCTGATTTTATCCTCATGGTCTCTTCGTGAGATAAACGTAGGAGGAAGCAATATACTGCTTGACTCCTTGGTGAAGGGATGTTCTAGAAACTTCAACAAATGTCCGTACCGAGCTACTGAGCATCTCTCCTGCAGTCTTCCACTGGAGTTTATTTATCATCTGCGTAACGCTTTCGCGATTACTAAATGATCCTGTAACGAAGCACGCTGCTCTCCGTTGGATCTTCTCTATCTCTTCTATCAGCCCTATCTGGTACAGATCCCACACTGCTGAGCAGTATTCAAGCAGTGGGCGAACAAGCGTACTGTAACCTACTTCCTTTGTTTACAGATTGCATTTCCTTAGGATTCTCCCAATGACACTCAGTCTGGAATCTGCTTTACCGACGATCAACTTTATATGATCATTCCATTTTAAATCACTCCTAATGCGTACTCCCAGATAATTTATGGAATTAACTGCTTCCAGTTGCTGACCTGCTATATTGTAGCTAAATGATATGGGATCTTTCTTTCTATGTATTCGCAGCTCATTACACTTGTCTACATTGAGATTCAATTGCCATTCCCTGCACAATGCGTCAATTCGCTGCAGATCCTCCTGCATTTCAGTACAATTTTTCATTGTTACAACCTCTCGATATACCACAGCATCATCCGGAAAAAGCTTCAGTGTACTTCCGATGTCATCCACAAGGGCATTTATGTATATTGTGAATAGCAACGGTCCTACGACACTCCCCTGCAGCACACTTGAAATCACTCTTACTTCGGAAGACTTCTCTCCATTGAGAATGACATGCTGCGTTCTGTTGTCTAGGAACTCTTCAATCCAATCACACAATTGGTCTGATAGTCCATATGCTCTTACTTTGTTCATTAAACGACTGTGGGGAACTGTATCGAACGCCTTGCGGAAGTCAAGAAACACAGTTATCTACCTGGGAACCCGTGTCTACGCCCTCTGAGTCTCGTGGACGATAGCGTGAGCTGGGTTTCACACGATCGTCTTTTTCGAAACCCATGTTGATTCCTACAGAGTAGATTTCTAATCTCCAGAAAAGCCATTACACTCGAACATAATACGTGTTCCAAAATTCTACAAATGATCGACGTTAGAGATATAGGTCTATAGTTCTGCACATCTGTTCGACGTCCCTTCTTGAAAACGGGGATGACCTTGGCCCTTTTCCAATCCTTTGGAACGCTACGCTCTTCTAGAGACCTACGGTACGCCGTTGCAAGATGGGGGGCAAGTTCCTACGCGTACTCTGTGTAAAATCGAACTGGTATCCCACCAGGTCCAGCGGCCTTTCCTCTTTTGAGCGATTTTAATTGTTTCTCTATCCCTCTGTCGTCTATTTCGATATCTACCATTTTGTCATCTGTGCGACAATCTAGAGAAGGAACTACACAGGAGTCTTCCTCTGTGAAACATTTAGTATTTCGTCCTTTAGTCTGTCATCCTCTGTTTCAGTACTATTTTGGTCAGAGAGTGTATGGACATTTTGTTTTGATCCACCTACCAGTTTGACATAATAATTAACGCGTTGATCCACTTCTGACTGTTACGCAAGCAGTTATTTGACTTAGAATTGACTGATTGTCCTCCTGAGGGATATCACGCCGAATTATTACCAACTGGCGCACAAGATTTTGAAAATCAGAAGATGGTTGAAGAGCCCTGCCCATAATGCTCCAAACGTTCTCAACTGGGCAAACTTCCGGTGACACACCGGCCAAGGTAGGGATTGGCAAGCACGAAGACCAAACTTTCGCCGTGTCTCGGCAGGCATTATCTTGCTGAAATGTAAGCTTACCATGAAGGGCAGCAGAATTTGACATGTAACACCATCGATGTATCGCTGCGCTGTAAGGGTGTGGCGGATGAGAACACAAGGTGTCCTGCTACGAAAAGGAAAAGCACCCCAGACCATCACTCCTGGTCGTCGGACTGCTGTTCAGGGCGTTTCTAGACACGTCTTCGGCCTGGAATCTCGTTGACCCAAGTAGAACTGTTTTCAGTGATGAGTCTCGCTTCGACATGATCCCTGATGACCAGTGTTTCCTTGTAGTCTGATCTCTTCCCAAACCACGATGTTTGGAGCATTAGGGGCAGGGCTCTCCAACCATGTCGGGATGTCGCCGATCTAACGGGCCAGTTGGACAGAATCTGGCACGACATCCCTCAGGAGGACATCGACATCTCTGTCAGTCAGTGCCAATCCCAATAACTGCTTGCATAAGGGCCAAAGGTAGACCGAGGTGCTGCTCAATTTCTGAAGCTCTTTCTCGTGAATAAATCATCCAATTTTTCTGAAGTTCTAATAATTTGTTTGTCTGAACATCACATCTACTGATTTCTGTCCCATTTGGATAATTCCTCCTTGGTGTGTCTTTCTTTTTCTTTTCTTGTTTTTTTTTTTTTTTTTTTTTTTTTTTTTTTTTTTTTTTTTGACTTAGAGTGTACGTAAATCGTGGCGACACACGCCGACTAGCCTGGCAACCTTCAACCAGATGCCACGAGGTGCTTGGCTGGGGGAGTGGGGGCCACTGGTTTGCACAGGTGAGAGCTGCGCGCGCGAGTCCGCCGCACCGCATCCCAACTGCGTGGAGGGCACGCCGGGCCCATGGCAAGTGGGGGCCGCGTGCGCCACGCCAGCACACGCCCACGTCCGCCACGTTAGCAGGCCGCGCCACGGGCTTAGCCGCTCCTCCTCACGACCCCGCCGGGGGCGCCTGACTAGCAACTCGGCAACACCGTTCTCCCACTGTCCGAAAGCCCCAACTATCTCCACGTTCAAACCCCCATTCATTGTCGTGGTTGATACATTCCTTCTCGTCTGTCATCTCGATCCCTCCGTAGCGTGTGACGAAGGCCCACCCGCGGTCGCGATCACTATCCACTGTGCCCTTAAGGGGCTCCGGAAAGGCTCAAAATCAAGAAAAGTTCAATTTTTACTTTTTTGCGTTTTCTGAATCTGCAGACTATTACCTTTTAATAGATATATAATTTATTCAATTCCGAAGACTACAACTATTTTTAAATTTTTTTTGAAATGTGTTCTACATGGGCGTGACCCACTGTGGCGCTGTTAAACTGCTGTCAAATGGTGTTATTATTAACGTCCGTGTTCATCAGGTACATTTTAGTGATGTGAGATAAAGTATGTCTTGTGGCTAACCTGTGATGGTTCAATACATATCGCTGGTGTGATTGTCGATTGTTTCATGTTTATTTACTCTGTCGTTATCTCGAAAATATTCGTAATTAATTCTGTTTCTTGAGTCTCTGTCTTGTTGAAGTATAATAATGAGTAAAAGTAAAGTTATTAGAAATCCTCTGAAGGCTTTTAAGAAAAGGAGAAATGTTGGAGAGCCAAAGGTATGTGGTATTACTGTAAACAATAAAGACGATAACCAAGTGAGTGAACCTAACCTCTCAAGTACACCTGCCCATAGCAGTCAAAGTGGGAAAGAAAATACTTCACAGAAGAAGCTTGGTTCAATGAGTGAAAACTATGAATGTTTTATGGGCGAATCGGATGTGAATGAAATATTTGATATGTCGGTTCTCAAAGGAATTTTTTCAAACTGTGTAAGATGTATTCATTGTAGTGAAGTTGGTCTGGAACTCTCCATAATAAAGCACGTAGGACTTGCTAGTGAAATACAACTGAAATGTGATAAGTGTTCATACATGACCACCTTTTGGAACAATGTTGCAGTAACTGCAACTGAAGAAAATGGTAGCAAAATCTACGAACACAACAACGAGCGATGCTTGCTTTAGACAAGGAACGCCTTCGGGCTGCAGACCTGCGAGTAGCCATCCTGATTTAGGTTTTTCGTGATTTCCCTAAACTGCTTCAGGCAAATGCCGGGGTGGTTCCTTTGAAATGGAACAGTCGGCTTCCTTCCCCAACCGTCCTTAATCCGAGGGGAACGATGACCTCACTGCTCGGTCACCTTCCCCACATCAACAAACCAACCCATTTATTCACTCACGAATTTATACACACAGCACTTTTAAAACTTCACCTCTGTCCCAAAGAATCTGGCGCAGAGATGGATCTGAATGGGAAATGGAAACGTAGGTCCATCGTTCAACCCAAAGCAGAGACACACTGGCCACCGCATTCGAGATTTCTCCATGTGCTCGGTGAGCATTTCACAGCGCTGGCACTAGGAATCTTTAGAATGAATTTCACTCACTGTGACATAAGAGTTCACAGCAGTAGCGTATTATTTATTTGCTTACACGTCAAGTTCCGTAGGGCCAAATTGAGGAGCAAATCTCCAAGGTCGTGGAACGTGTCAGTACATGAAATTATAACATAAAAGTGATAACAGAAAAATTAAATGTTTATGAACCCAAAAAAGTGAAGCCACGAGGTTAAGTAAACGCAGTCAACAATATAACATTAGAATCAGCTTAATTATTAAGGAATTTCTCAAGAAAATAGAAAGAGTGGCCCATGAAGAAACTCTTCAGATTCGATTTGAATGCGAGTGGATTACTGATAAGATTTTTGAATTCTGCTGGTAGCTTATTGAAAACGGATGCAGCAGTATTCTGCAAACCTTTCTGCACAAGAGTTAAGTAAGTTTGATCCAAATGCAGTTTGGATTTCTTCCAAGTATTAACTGAGTGAAAGCTGCTTATTCTTGGGAATAAGCAGATATTGTTAACAAGAAAGGACAGTAAAGAATATATATATTGAGAGGCCAATGTCATAATACCCAGGCTAGTGAACAGGTTCGCGAAATCACATAACTTATTGTCCGAACCACCCATTTCTGAGCCAAAAATATCCTTTTACAATGGGAAGAGTTTCCCCAAAATATAATACCGTACGACATAAGCGAATGAAAATAAGGAAAGCAGAGTAATTTTCGTGTCGAACGATCACTTACTTCAGATACCGTTCGAATAGTAAAAATGGCAGCATTAAGTCTGTGAACAAGATCCTGACTGTGGGCTTTCCACGACAGTTTACTGTCTATATATGCACCTAGAAATATGAACTGTTCAGTTTCATTAATCATATGCCCGTTCTGTGAAAGTAAACTGTTGGGTTTTCTTTAATGTGTCTTCTTGTGATTTAGCGTTAGTTTCTTTTCTAAAAAGTCATGAACTTACGTCGTGAACGCACCATTTGAAACCGAGTCAATGTTGCACACAACATCCTTTACTACCAAGCTAGTGTCATTAGCAAACAGAAAGATTTTAGAGTTACCCATAATACTAGAGAGCATATCATTTATATAAATAAGGAACAGGGGTGGCCCCAGCACTGATCCCTGGGGCACCCCCCCCCCCCCCCCATTTGACCGTACTCCACTCAGACCCCCACGACACTGAAAAATGACATTTTACTGTCTGTTGTTAAAGTAAGATGTGACCCAAATGTGAGCTACTCTCCATATTCTGTAATGGTCCAACTTTTGGAGCAATATTCTGTGATCAATACAATCAAATGGATTAGTTAAATCAAAAAAATATGCGTAGCGTTCTAAATCTTTTGTTATACCCGTGCAGTACCTCACAGAGAAAAGAGAATATAGCATTTTCAATTGTTAAACGGCTTCTAAAGCCGAACTGTACATTTGATAGCAAATTATGTGACATAAAATGATCAATTATCCTTACGTACACAGCCTTTTCAGTAGCTTTAACAAACACTGATGAAATAGATATAAGTCTAAAATTGTTTACATTATCCCTTTCTCCTTTTTTATAAAGCGGCTTTACTACTGAGTGTTTTAATCGTTCGGGAAACTGACCATTCCTAATGAAAAATTTACAAATATGGCTAAATATAGGGCCAATATGGGCAGCACAGTACTTTAATATTCTGCTAGGCACTCCTTCATATTCATGAGCGTCCTTAGTCTTCAATGATTTAATTATTGACTCAATCTCCCCATTGTCTGTATGATACAGGAATATTTCAGACATCAATCGTGGAAAGGCATTTTCTAAGAGAGATGATTCCCTGTAGAAACTAGATTTTTATTTAATTCACCAGCAATGCTCAGAAACTGATTGTTAAACGTTGTACTGATTTATCAGTAACAGAAATATTTTTACTACGAACTGACTTTATATTGTTGACCTTGTGCTGCTGACCAGACACTTCCTCCACAACTAACCATATGGTTTTAATTTTATCCTGTGAATTAGTTATTCTATTTGCGTACCACATACTCTTTGCCTTCCTAATAACATTTTAAGCACCTTATAATACTGTTTGTATTGGGCTACTGTTGCTTGATTATGACTACTTCTGACATTTTGATATAATTCCCGCTTTGTTTTACATGATATCCTTATCCCACTAGTCAGCCAACCAGGCTGCCTATTACTGCTAGTACCCCCTTTAGAATATTCTAATGGAAACCAACTCTCAAAAAGCATGAGAAATGTGTTAAGGAAAGTCTTATATTTGTCATCTATATTATTGGCACTATAAACATGCTGCCACGCTTGTTCCTTGGCGAGGTTTAAAAAACTCTCTATTGCCGTTGGATTACCTTTCCTACATAGTTTGTAATTACATGTGACATTTGTTTGAGTACAAAAGTCTTTCATTGTTAAATTTGTGCATTACGGTCTGAAAGGCCATTCACCCTTTTACTAATAGAATTCCCATCTAGTAATGAAGAATGGATAAAAATATTGTCTATGGCTGTGCTACTATTCCCCTGCACGCTAGTTGGAAAAAACAGTATGTATCAGATCATATGAATTTAGGAGATCTACCAACATCCTTTTCTTTCACAGCCATATACGAAATTAATATTGAAGTCACTAATCTCTGGTACCTCCTATAAAATGAATCAAGAACCATCTCTAGCTTGAGCAGAAAGGCTCTGAAGTCAGAGTTAAGGGACCTATAGACAACAACAATTAGAAGTTTGGTTTCACTAAATTCAACTGCCCCTGCAGAACATTCAAATATCTGTTCAGTGTAGTGCCTTGATACGTTTATGGACTCAAATGGAATACTGTTGTTTACGTACATGGCCACTACCGCACTCCGCACGGAACTCCTTGAAAAACAGCCTTCTTGGTGAAGGAAGCCTCTAATTGTCAAATAATTTAACAATAATTTTAAAGTCAATATGTATAAGCAGTACACTAACTTTATCTCTGATACCTTTTATATTTTGATGAAATATCGTAATTCCTTCTCTACTTGAAAACATGACGTCTCCTGAGGTTAAATCCTACGTTAGAGGGACTTCCTTTAAGCAGGTATACCTGTCAGCCGACTTCAGTCTAAAAAAGGTGCAGTTCTAACACTGTAAGTAGGCTGTTTAGGTTTTTATGTTGGTAATGCCACGTAGCGTTCGCTCTGTATGAAAATCACTGACTGTGCTGTGTGCACTCTGTGGCTGGTTGGCATTGTTGGAATATTCACTATCGTAGTGTTGGGCAGTGGATGTGAACAGCGTGTAGCATTGTGCAGTTGGAGGTGAGCCGCCAGCAGTGGTGGATGTGGAGAGAAGAGATGCCAGATTTTTGAGCGGACGATCTGGACGCATGTCCGTCAAAAAAAGGAAATTTGTTTAATTGGATGTCATTTGAACGCTATTAAGGTAAATACATTGTTTGTTCTCTATCAAAATCTTTGATTTGCTAACTATGCCTATCAATAGTTAGTGACTTCAGTAGTTAGAATCTTTTATTTAGCTGGCAGTATTGGCGCTCGCTGTATTGCAGTAGTTCGAGTAACGAAGATTTTTGTGGGTAAGTGATTCATGAAAGGTATAGGTTATTGTTAGTCAAGGCCATTGTTTTGTAGGGATTATTGAAAGTCATATTGCGTTGCGCTAAAGCAATTTGTGTGTCAGTTTAGTGATGATCAGAATAAGTAAAGAGAGAACTGTTTGAGTACTTTCAGTTTTGCTCAGGTGTTTGAAAATCAAATAACATAGGAGTTTAACCAGCATGGACATTCTTAATTTTCAAAGGGGACGTTTCATATGTCGACCCTTAGCCGAGGATACCTCTGGAATCTTCTGATTTTTTCTGTAGTTTGTGTAATTAGTGTAGTTATTGCTAGCACGTAATTGTAGAGAGAATCTCCTTTGTAGTTGTAGTTTTTCATTGTTGCACTATAAAACAGTTGTGGCATGCATTTAGATTTGCACTAAGTATTTTGCAGCCGCGCTTCCAATTAATTGGATATTATTTTCAGTGCTATTTTAATGTGTCTTTTTTTTTCAATTTTACTCTTCAAATTGTGCTTTTCTGTGTTATTGTGTGAAATATTGTGACAATAATGGCGTGTGAGAAAAGTAATACTAGGCTCCAAAGTAAACTGAGAAATGACAGTGAAGACGAGAGTAGTCTGTTAACGCCAACGTATAATAAATTAACTAATGTTGAACATAGTAATATGGTAATTGTACATACGGGAATGGACCAGGCAATAAATAAACGTGTAGACAGTGAAACAGCTAGTGAACAGGGTAGTATTGTCGATCGATCGGTCGGCAACAGCTCGCCCAAGAAACCCGAAATGACAGGACACAATCTTGCAAATACCGTAGAGTCAGGTTTTGCTTCCTCACCTTTTTCTCAATTAAGTCAAGGCACATTTTCTGCTTTTCAAAGTACGAATGCTGTTGGTGCAAATGCACTGCCGATAGGCACAACGAAACATGTTCCAGACACTAACACATTATTATTGCAATTAATGCAACAAATGAAACAAAATCAAAAACAACTGGATCAAAATGAAAAACAATCACAGCAACAAATGGAACAAAATCAGAAACAAATTAATGAAACACTTCAACAAACACGTGAAGGTTTAACTCCTGAGTTGCTTAAAATCGGGTCGAAATGTCAAAAAGTCTGTAATGACGTAAAAACACAAATTTGTGAGCATTTTCCACCTATTTTTTCGCGGCATGAAACTGCATTACAGAATCACGGAGCAGCCATAAAAGAACTACAAACTACTGTTCATGAAAATCACAACACCTTGCAAGTTAAAATTGACTCAGTTGCATCTACCGTTTCGGTTACGCAACTTGCAAAAACTTAGGAAAACTTAAAGGACACAGTAGTTACTCTGAAACTTGGTTCAGAAAGACACACGGAGGAAATCAGTTCATTATCAGAGAAAGTGGTCGAACTTTCGTATCAGCTAAATAATTTATCTACGAAGGTAGATGATAATCTGAATGACACAAGACCGGTATAGTCTTTACTGACACAGAAGAGTACGAACAAATTAGGAAATTCAAACAAAATGAGAATCAAATTAATACGCAACACAAAAGAGAAATCCGGGAAGTACAAGATCATTGGCACAAGTAACGCAAGAATTACATATTTCGGAGGACACTCGCGCTCCAGTACGGGAAGAGGGACTTAGAAATATGGAAAAGCCAAAAATTATTAACACAGGGCTTTTCGGAAATTATGAAAGAAATTGGCAAGGTGCACCGAATTTTGAAATGGAACCGCCGACACGACGAACAATGACCGATACGCGACTCGCTGACGTGATGATTTTGACTATAAGCTGTTCATTACAACACATAAATTCAAAACACTTAAGAATTCTGCCAACGACATTCATCCACAAGCATGGCTTCAACAGTTCTCTCATTGTTTTCCTCCCAACTGGTCATTAGAGAGCAGATTAGAATTTATGTGTGGCTACTTAGAGAATGAACCTGCTGTAAGAATGCGTTCAATCATTCACTATTGTCACAGTGAAGGAGAATTTTATCATACCTTCCTCTCAGCGTATTGGTCTCAAGCTACTCAAGATCCCGTAAAAAATAGCGTCATAATGATGAAACATTTCGAACAATCTGAATTTTCCAGTTTGAAGACATGCTGCATAAGAATCAGTATCTGTCAAACCCATACAGCCCCTCAGAACTCATCCGCATTTGCTTAATCAAATTGCCTGAACATTTACGGCATATTATTTTGGCAGGACTTTGCAAAGACGACATTGAAGCTTTTCAGGGACTGTTACAAGAATTGGAAATTGACACTGACAATCGCGGGAAGCGAAAACAGGTCACATCCGTCACAATTCCGCGATGTCAGAAATAATAACTGGACACGACAAGGCTATTCTTACAACGCAAATCGTGACCAAAACAGACACCACCCGTATGACAACCATTGGCAGAGTAATAATAATTACAGGGAAGGATCACCTCTCCGCGGTAATGACTATGACAGACACAATCAGAGAAACAGACAATATGGAAACCAAAATAATTATTATCAAGGGAGAAAGAATAACTTCAGACGCGACGGTCCATCGCGCAGTTATGACTCAGGGGGAAGTTCTCTATCACGTGACCGACAAGAAAGAAATAAAGAAATTACAGAAACTACCGACATGACGACAGGCGTTATAATCATAACGACACACCTGAATTTCATCAGAACTGGCGGAATTCAAACAGGGCAGGGCCCTCTCGACAAGCTGAAATTGTAGAGGTTAGATCTCCAAATCCCAATAACGACGTGCGACAACGAAGAGACAATAGACAATGACTCACACCGCTGGCAGCCACAAAACGTGCTTATGAAGCTGACGAAGTAGCTGCCTTGGCTATTAATTACGTAAAAATGGAAGACATTAGAAAACATCTTACTTCAGGAACACAACGTACAACATAGCAACGTTGCATATATTGTAATTCACATTTCAGTAAATGACGTAAAATTTACGGCAGTACTTGACTCTGGCAGTCCCATTCTAGTAATTAGTGAAACAGCCTTTAGTAAATGCAACAAATCGAACCATTGTCACACACTTTCTTTACGTAAGATTAAATTACAAGGTGCAAAAGAATGGTTCAAATGGCTCTGAGCACTATGGGACTTAACTTCAGAGGTCATCAGTCCCCTAGAACTTAGAACTACTTAAACCTAAATAACCTAAGGACATCACACACATCCATGCCCGAGGCAGGATTCGAACCTGCGACCGTAGTGGTTGCGCGGTTCCAGACTGTAGCGCCTAGAACCGCTGGTCCACCCCGGCCGGCTACAAGGTGCAATATTCGGAAAAAGTGTAGATGTACGTCAACAACCCAACTTAGAATTCTTTTGTCAAAACCACAGATTCTCTACGAACTTTCTTGTTGTTCCATTATTGTCGACGGAAATTATATTTGGAGTAGACTTTTTGCATGAATACAAAGCAATCTTAAACTTTCACGATGCTGAAATAAGTTTAGAGAAAGAAGGTAAGTCAATAGCTGTGAAATTTTAAGATTGGCTCTCAAACCATGACGAGAAAATTAATCAGCTTTACCTCTTGTTAGACAACAGTTCGGAACTTGACACTAACGATCAGTCACTCTGCAAGTATTGACAGGGATGATATCGACTGCGTATTTGATACTAATGAGTAAATTCAGAATAAAATTCAAACAATTGAGAATTGTAATGACACTGATAGGCAGGACGTTTTTAGATTTTACAAGCAGATTCCACAGTTTTTACTCACAGAACAGGAACAATCAAGGGATTTCAATACTAATTTCGTGTTCGTGAGCATAC
The DNA here is from genome assembly GCF_021461385.2 of Schistocerca piceifrons. Classification (NCBI taxonomy): domain Eukaryota; kingdom Metazoa; phylum Arthropoda; class Insecta; order Orthoptera; family Acrididae; genus Schistocerca; species Schistocerca piceifrons. Next base: position 910,225,008 of record NC_060140.1, on the reverse strand, counting down.
TAAATTGCGTGTTAGACCATACGTAATTCTCACACATTATAGGGACCGTTTTAGAACAGAAATACAATCTATCCTTGGCGAGGGCACTATTGAGCCTTGCAATAAGCTCATATAGCTATTTATTACATGTTGTTGAGAAGAAAAATGGGTCGATCAGGCTTGTCTTAGATTCGAGACAAATCAGTACTATCATCATTCCTGAAACAAACAGGCTGCAAACGTTGGAAGAACTTCTTCAAAATTTTAATGGTGTAAAAGTTTTGTCTTCTATTGATCTCAGATCCAGCTTTTATCAGATCAAACTTCATCCAGAATGTAGAAAATACACAGCTTGTCTTTGTTTTAGCGTTTGTTATTAATTTCGGAAACTTCCATTTGGTTTGAACATTTCTTCAGCAGCATTCATTCGTGGGCTAAATTCCATATTACCTGAGTTCTTAAAACGTCACATCACCTTATATGTGGACGATATTCTAATAGCAGACACCTCATGGGAACAACAACATCGCGTCCTCAACAGTGTATTACGTATTTTTGCAGAATCTGGAATTACAGTTAACTTGTAAAAGTCTGAATTCAGTAGGACAAAGGTGAAGTTTTTGGGACACATTATTTCTTCTGAAGGCATTCAGCCGGATCGTGAAAAGTCAGAAGCCATCAGAGCCATTCCAGTTCCATCCACAAAAAAAAAAATCTCCGGAGTTTTCTAGGTCTCGTAAATTTTTACCGTCGTTTTCTGAATACGCAAATTCTAGTTACACCAAACCTTTGTTCTCTCATCTGAAAAAATACTATTTGGAACTGGGACTAACAGGCACAGTTGGAATTCAATTCATTGAAAGAAGCGCTATTTAGCGCGCCAATACTAGCTCATCCAGATCTGTCACAATATTTTTGCCTTAGCACGGATTCTTCTAATGTCGGTCTTGGTGCCCATTTATTTCAAGAAGCCATAGAATATGACGCTACGCTTCAGAAAGCCATTGCTTTTGCTAGCTGCGTGCTAACAAAATCTGAAAAAAATTATTCCGTTACTGAATTAGAAGCTTTAGCTATCGTTTGGGCATTTAACAAATTCCATTTCTTTCTTTCTGTTAAGCACGTAAAAGTATACAGTGATCATCGTGTATTACAATTTCTTATGTCTTCAAAATTAAATCATGACAGGTTAAGACGTTGGGCACTGTTTCTGCAAGAATTCCACTTCACAATAGTCTACATTCCCGGCAAGGAGAACATTGTTGCGGACGCACTATGACGTGCACGGGCTGGGACTGAGAAAAGTAACACAGAAGGCAACCTCGAAAAAAATCTCACTATTCTTTACATTCAAAAAGTCGCCTTTGGAAACTTCATCACCACGTCTTTAAAGGGCATACGTGAATGTCATCCTCCGACCGATTGTGCAACCATATTGGCTGCATTTTAGCGAGGCATTCGTCTTCATGGGAGACAATTCGCACCCCCATCGTGTACCTCTTGTGAATGACTTCCTTCAGGATAACGAGATCGCTCGACAAGAATGGCCAGCATGTTCTCCAGACACAGATCCTATGGAACATGCCTGGGATGGATTGAAAATCGCTGTTTTTGGACGACGTGACCCACCAACCACTCTGAGGGATCTACGTCGTATCTCCGTTGAGGAGTGGGACAATCTGGATCAACAGTGCCTTGATGAACTTGTGGATAGTATGCCACGACGAACACAGGCATGCATCAATGCAAGAGGACGTGCTACTGGGTATTAGGGGTATCGGTGTGTACAGCATTCTGAACCACCACCTCTGAAGGTCTCGCTGTATGGTGGTACAACATGCAGTGTGTGGTTTTCATGACTCATAAAAAGGGCTGAAATGACATTTATGTTGATGTCTATTCCAATTTTCTGTACAGCTTCCAAAACTCTCGAAACCGAGGTGATGCAAAACTTTTTCTAATGTGTGTATAATTCATGTGTAATGTTATGTTCACTGTCGTTCGTATCTTTTCGAAAGAAATCGGTCGAGATATTGAATTCTATTTGTTATTCAGGTAGACAAGATTCCTTATCATTTTATTAATTTTATTTAACTATGTGGCGAGTAATAGTAGTTGTCTTGAAATAAAATACTTTATTTCATGTTCAGTTTCATCACCATACAGGGTCCTTCATGTTCAATTTCATCACCATACAGGGTCAAATATCTTCTCATTTGCATTTAATTTCCATTGTGTTTAAATTTTACAGTAGAGTAACTGAAGGGTGAGTCCGTGTCTTAGAAGTATTCAGATGCAGAAGTTCATTAGAGGTACCCACATAAATGCCCATCAAACAGGACATTTTTTCTTTTGAAGAGTATTATGAAACCCCAGTCATCCTGTAAAACTCACTCACTTTTGAAACCAACAGAGTTCCAATCCTTAGGCTAGTTTGATGCAGTTCCCCATGACAGGCTATCTTATGCAAACCTCTACATCTCTGCATAGCTATTGCAACCCACATCCACTTTATCCTGCTTACTATGTTCAGGCCTTGGTGTCCCTGCACGTATCCCCCTCCAAACCCCCTCTTCATACACACACTCCCCTCCACTAGCAAACTTAGTATTCCTTCATGCCTCAGAGTGTCCTTTCAACCAGTCCCTTCTTTAAGTCAAGCTGTACCATGAAACTAATTTCTCTCGATAGTTACAATAGCATCGCCAGACCTTTATATTACTTCTCCTTAAATTTTCGTACCATATCTAACTTCGTCTTTGGCTTCCTTTTCTCTTTCAAATGTCTCAATATCTTTCTAGGTATCGTACTCTGTCTTATAGCTGTTCTTCATCTCGTGAGAGGGGACTACTGTGCTAATGAAATGAGCTATACCGTTAGGCCACTCACAGAATCTAGGTTTGGAGGGGGGGGGGGGGTCTCGGTGCTCGGTTCCTATTTGAACTGGGAACACACGATAAATTTTTTTTTGTTTAGCCCCGACCAGCGGCCATTTGTATAGTTATTCGAACATCTGTCTTACTGTAGCTATGTTACAGTATTTTAAGCAAGGTTTGAACGACGAACAGGAGCTGGAGCTCAGGCAAATTATGCGAATCGATTAATTTATTTTGGAAAAGAATTTAATGTGGCTGAAATTAACTTTCAGCTAATGGCACCATTTGTATGTGCACCGTTCGGGTTTTATGTAGAAAAAAAAGTCATCCGTAAATAACTCTGGACTGGAAGGAGACTGGTTATTCAAATTATATCCACCGTTGTATAGGACCTTAAAAAATCATCAAAGCTGCGACAGTTCATGAGACCTGTGAAGGGCTTAGAATGACTGTGTGTACAAAATACCAGCTGAGTGTGGCTGCTACTGCGTCGGCCAAAACAGTACGCACTGTGGAGTAACGCGGGACCGAACACTGGAGATGTTTAGCCTATACCCTCCTGAAAAATCAGCTGTGGTAGAACATGCTTTAGGGAATTGACACCGAATTGTGTTCGACGAAACATCTGCCATTGTGGAGACGAAGGGATTTTGGGATAGCGTCTTGAAAGGAACTTAGAAGTGAAGTAAAATATCGTGTAGCTACCGCCTCCCGTGACGTAGGTTCAAAAATGGTTCAAATGGCTCTGAGCACTATGGGACTTAACTTCTGAGATCATCAGTCCCCTAGAACTACTTAAACTTAGCTAACAATACAATACCCAGTCACCGAGCCGAGAAAATCTCCGATACAACCGGCAAACGAACCCCGACCCCTTGTATGGCATTCTGCATCACTGACCACTCAGCTACGGAGGCGAACAGCGGTAGAAATAGAAATATTTGAAAAGACCATCAACAAGGAGGGCGGTCAGTAGCTTAGCATAGTCTGCGTCGCGGCCATCGTGAGGTTGAAGCGGGTGCAAATCAAATGACGCAAGAGGTTTTCCAGCACAGTAATTTACAAAATGTTTCTAAGGGGAGGTTTCAGTATTTCAACTGATTATTTTATAATGGAGTCCCAGAAAGACGTTTTTGAGGCCAAAATTAATGTTTTGTCATACTCCACTGAATGTCCGTTGGAGATACGATGTTCAGCAATTGAAGACTTGCTGGGTTGCAAATGGCGAATGCAAGGTTTATGTTCTGTGCAGAGTTCTCTACTGTGCGTGTTGTTTGTCCTTTAAAGGCCATACCACACTGGCAAGGTTGCTAGGTGCCGGGGTGGAGAGGAGTTTGTGCCTCTTTAATTCTGACGAATTTTGCACGAGAACGAGACATGCCCTCGACCCCCTCCTTACCTACCACCTAATTAATTATGCGCACAACGGTAACGAAGGGAAATGATGGTGGACGCTGCTAGTTGGTAAAATAAGGAGTGCACACTCACAATAATTTAATAAAAATCGTAATCTACTCAGAGAGAAAAAAAGATAACTTTATCATAATAAACAACAGGAAATGGGATTCTGGATATATTTACGAAATGATAAGCGGCTTAAATATTACAATGAGATTTATTATACATCAGAACATAAAGGCACATGATTAGCAACGCAAACAGTGGGTTAAGGGTCAGAGTATTCTGAACCATTATGAGAATAAGAGTTGGCTCGAGAACAAGGGCTTCTGCTCTCAGTGATAAATTAGCCTGACGATAATTACTAGAGGTCCTAATAAAAAAAAATGGTTCAAATGGCTCTGAGCACTATGGGACTTAACATCTATGGTCATCAGTCCCCTAGAACTTAGAACTACTTAAACCTAACTAACCTAAGGACATCACACAACACCCAATCATCACGAGGCAGAGAAAATCCCTGACCCCGCCGGGAATCGAACCCGGGCGCAGGAAGCGAGAACGCTACCGCACGACTACGAGCTGCGGACAGAGGTCCTAATCCATCATATATTACTCTCTCGACTATATTGCAATATCGCGATTAGTAGTCACAGCTCACATGGGATCACATGGAGAAACAAGCAAGGTGGACTTGTGGCAAAGCAAGCGCGCGTGCTGCTGAGGACTTCATTATAAACTTGGTAGGTCCTACAATGCCAGAGCCGCAAAATACTTTACCAATCCTGAAATTTGTAGCAGGTCGTCGGAAGGCAGCTTTCTGATGATGTAGGCCCCGACTTCTGGTGTGCAGCAACATTGCTCCACTCCCTAATCACCCCGAAAACCGCGAATCAGCATTCAGTGCTGATTCCAAAATTCCCCCACACTGTCTCAGAACATCGTTCGCGCCAATAGCGACCGTTCTCTCCAATTTCAACTAGCCTCAGTTTAAGTTGACCAATCATGCCTCTGCTATTCAGCTGAGGGCACTGAACTTGCCGTTTGACTGGCTACGAAAACAACATTCCTAGATCACTGGCCATCTGGCGCCAGACAGTTGCACCCAGCAGGGCATGGTCCACAAGTATTCTGAGAATCAAGAGGATAATGCAGTTAGTTGGTGCCAGGAATCTTAATTCCGGACGCATCGGAATAGTAAACACACAAACTAAGGCGACACTCAGATGTCTTGCAGCTCGTTTCGCCCTGCATACAAAAGGCGAAACTCGGCCGACGTCAGTTATTCCGCTAGCAGCTTAAGCCCATTGTACAAACCCTCAGAATTCGAGGAAGTGCAGACCCCAACCGGAAACGCAGTGCCACGTCCTCCGATGCCCGCCTCGCACAGGCCTCCCAACATGCATAGGAATCACGTGAAAAGCATTTTGAGCTCTCAGTACAGATATTCTCATTACAATAACCTTATTCGGTCTGTTACCACCGTGCAATGACGGAGAAATTAATAAAATTGAAACCTCCTGGCAGATTAAAACTGTGTGCCGGACCGAAACTCGAACTCGGGACCTTTGCCTTTCGCAGGCAAGTGCTCTACCAACGGAGCTACCCAAGCACGACTCACCGTCCTCACAGCTTTAGTTCATTAATAAAATTGATGAAAATGAGAGGCGGCATGCAAAAGAGGGCATGGAACCTCTCAAGGTATTTTGTAAATTCATGCTTTCCATAATAACAAATTATCGCTCACTGATCCCAGCAAGTCCGAAATTTTAGATGGTGGGCGGAAAATTACTCTCGCCTGAAAATTGCACAGGTTTCTTGCTGCTTTGAAGGAAATATTTCGAGTGAAGGGAAGAAAAGCTAGGAACTGCGCTACCGCGTTTCCCAGTTCCTGGTTTTAGCTGAGCGTGCCTGTTAATTTGCCGGTTAGAGTATCCATTGTCTCTGAAAACTGTCTTTAAACGTGCAAGCTCTTTAGGTAAACTATCTGCATCCGACGCTGCTTGGGCTCTGTATAAAAGGGTTTCAAGCACACTCATGGCTTGGGGGGGGGGGGGGGGATGATGGCAACGTGGAGAGTGTAAGAACAAATTAGTGTGAGTAGACATACGACAAACAGAATGTCCCAGAGAGCCGTCTATCTACCGTCTAACCGAAACATCCAAGAATGGGTGACAACGATCTTTCTCTAATTTCACAGTAATCGAATATTCTCATGAATGGATTGGGGTTGGGGTTGGGGTTGGACTGTTTTGGGGAAGAGACCAAACAGCGAGGTCATCGGTCTCATCGGATTAGAGAGGGACGGGGAAGGAAGTTGGCCGTGCCATTTCAAAAGAACTATTCCGGCATTTGCCTGGAGTGCTTTAGGGAAATCACAGAAAACCTTAACCAGGATGGTCGGAGGCGAGATATAACCTTCGTCCTCCCGAATGCGAGGCCAGTGTGCTAACCATTGCGCTACCTTCTTTTAGACTGGTGGATCCGCCAATATACGTTTTTCCAGATAATCTTCAGATCAGTACATGGCGTAAATTGTTGCACACGTTACACAGCTCCAAGCGTGAGAGGATTCTGGCTAGCGCTGACTGCAGCTTCGCCCCATGCTCCGAGGAAGAGACAAAAGGAACTTCCCACATCATGCAGTGTGCATACAGTCCAGAAACCAGAAACGCCGGGAATCTGATACGGTGTTATGGGGCATCATGCAGTGAAACATTTGAAACATCCAATTAGAAAAATTTATGAATTACTATGCTGGTAAACCCCTTACGTTAATTGATTTTCAAACAGCTGGGCAAAACTGAACGTACTCAGATATTTCTCTCTTTACTTATTCTGATCATCACTAAACTGACACACAATATTTTTAGCGCAACGCAATCTGACTTTCAATAATCCCTACAAAAGAATGGCCCTGACTAACAATAACCTATACTTTTCATGAATCACTTAACTCACAAAAATCTTCGTTACTCGAACTACTGCAATACAGCGAGCGCCATTGCTGCCAGCTAAATAAAAGCTTCTAACTACTGAAGGTACTTACTACTGATAGGCATAGTTAGCAAATGAAAGATTTTGATAGAGAACAAACAATGTATTTACCTTAATAGTGTTCAAAAGTCAAAATATATATGTATCAGTTCATGACATACAGTCTTAAAAATTTTCTCTCTTGATGGACACACGTCCAGATCATCCGCTGTTAAAACTCCGCCATCTCACTCCCCACATCCACCACTGCTGGCGGCTCACCTCCAACTGCGCAACGCTACGAATTGTTAACAGCCAACTGCCGAACACTACAATAGCAAATTCCAACAATGCAAACCAGCCACAGACTGCACACAGCACAGTCAGTGATTTTCATATAGAGCGCTACGTGCTACATGACGTTACCAATATAAAAACCTAAACAGCCTACTTACACATTAGCATTGCCAAGCACAGGTATTATCACATGGAAAACAAGCATAAACAGCATGACAGAAATTTACCAGTTAATGACTGACATGAAGTTAATATTGACCTCGTTCTGAAGCCACATATTTTCCCCATGTCGTGACACTTGCGTACTACCAAAAACAGTGTCCGTCCAGTGAAATTTTGGCCCTGTAAAGGTTGACGGAAGTTCTCCAATCGCCCCACGTCAACTCCACAATTTTCCCATTAGGTTGAAGAGCCAAGGGCTTTTACGAAGAGTACTGATGAAGTGGACCGGAGATGCTCGAACAAGAACTATAACACCACAAATTTTACGATCGAAAGTCATCATAATTTATTTTATTTTCTGTCTGATACAATCACAAAAATTTTACTTACACCCAAATCTTCAGAAACCAAATTACCAGCTCGGAATTAAAAAATACTTTCTGTTTCACTAGAAATAGTTTACTTTAAAATAAATATAAAATATGAGCCACACTCGTAGACCAGCACATGGTACATGGAATGTACATATGGTGCATTGTCATAGTAACTAACGGGCTTGGATAATACGCGTATATGGGTGATATAAACTGTACATAGCTTCTCCTCCCACTCCTAGCCCTACATGAGCGCGACCTGTGGCTTCAAAACATGCACATTCTTTTCTTTAAAATTATAATTTTCCATACGACTGTCATCTTTGTCAGCCGGCCGAAATGGCCGAGCGATTCTAGGCGCTACAGTCTGGAACCGCGCGACCGCTACGGAGCAGGTTCTAATCCTGCCTCGGGCATGCATGTGTGTGATGTCCTTAGGTTAGTTAGGTTCTAAGTTCTAGGGGACTGATGACCTCAGATGTTAAGTCTCATAGTGCTCAGAGCCATTTGAACCCTAAATCGCTTCAGGCAAATGCCCGGACGGTTATTTTGAAAGGGCACGGTCGACTTCATTCCCCATTCTTCTCTAATCCGATGGGACCGATGACCTCGCTGTTTGGTCCCCTCCCCCAAATCAACCAACCAACCAACTACACGAGTCAGTCATATTAATCTGTGTTCGACGTCAACATGCTATAACCACTCCCCGACTGCATGTAGACGCACTAACAGTGGAGGGAATATAAAGCGTATTGGGGGGATGCAGAACAAAGCGCAGTTGTTGTCATAATGCGGAAACGGAACGATTTATCTGACGTCCAAACTGGCATGATCATTAGTTTCCGGCCCAAGGATAGTACCATTTCCGAAATTGTCAAGTTTGTAAACGGTTCACGTGCCCCTGTGGTTGAAATATACCATGCGTGGCAAATCGGCGTTATCCAGTACCGGAACGGAGCCAGCTGTGGTGCACCATGCTCCATTAGATAACAGAGAGACTTGCCCACTGCCGGCCGGAGTGGCCGTGCGGTTCTAGGCGCTACAGTCTGGAGCCGCCCGATCGCTAAGGTCGCAGGTTCGAATCCTGCCTTGGGCATGGTTATGTGTGATGTCCTTAGAATAGTTAGGTTTAAGTAGTTCTAAGTTCTAGGGGACTGATGACCTCAGAAGTTAAGTCCCATAGTGCTCAGAGCCATTTGAACCTTTTTTTCCGGTTGCGGAGATCTGTAAGGGCGAATAGACATGCAACTGCTGAACGACTGACCGGTCAAATGAACGAAAGGGCTACGAACAGTGTCTCCTCAAAGACCGTTCAGCGAGTGTTGCTGCGTATGGGCCTCAGCAGCAAATGGTTCAAATGGCTCTGAGCACTATGGGACTTAACATCTGTGGTCATCAGTCCCCTAGAACTTACAACTACTTAAACCTAACTAAGCTAAGGACGTCACACACATCCATGCCCGAGGCAGGATTCGAACCTGCGACCGGAGCGGTCACGCGGTTCCAGACTGAAGCGCCTAGAACGCACGGCCACACCGGGCGGCGCCTCAGCAGCAGGCGTCTGGTTCATGCACTCTTTCTGACTATTCTCCATCGGCTTTGAGGACTGTAATTTGCACGCCAGTACAGCAACTGGACGTCCACTGAGTAGCGACAGGTGATCTTCTCAGATGATGAGGTTTTTTTTCCATCGGGCAGATGGCCGTCTGAAAGTAAGCGCTCTGCAACAAACGTCGGGAGCGTTATGGTCTGGGGAAGGTTTTCTTCTCTTTCACTGGGTGAGCTCCTCATTCTACAAGAAACAATGAACAAGCATGCATCTATCCTTGGGAGCCACGTCCACCCCTACATGAAATCTCGACAGGACAGGATCCCCAGCAGAACAATGCACCGTGCCACACAGCTCCCATTGTAGGTGCGTGGTCCGGAGGGCATAAGGCTTAGTTTACTGTACCCCCAGCCGCCAAACTCCTCGGATTTCACCCAGTCGAGAATCTGTTGGACCACACATGTTCACATGGGTGTGAATTCCTGAGGGACCAAACTACATAGGTCATCGGTCCCTAGACTTACAGCCGGCCGGAGTAGCCAAGCGGTTCTAGGCGCTTCAGTGCGGAACCGCGCGACCGCTACGGTCGTAGGTTCGAATTCTGCCCCGGGCATGGATGTGTGTGATGTCCTTAGGTTAGTTAGGTTTAAGTAGTTCTAAGTTCTAGGGGACTGATGACCTCAGAAGTCCCATACTGCTAAGAGCCATTTGAACCTAGACTTACACACTACTCAAACTAACTTCTGCTAAGAACAACACACACACCCATGCCCGAGGGGAGACTCGGAACCTTCGGCGGGAGGAGCCAAGCAATACGTGACGTGGTGACTCAAACCACGCGGCCATTCTGCGCGGCTTCTGTGGGACCATCGGACTGTATGCGCTATGGATCCTCAACCGAGAAACCTAACGCAGCAGACCACGGCACTCGAGTCGGCATGGCTGCACATCCCCATCGGTAGCTTCCAGAATCTCACTGCTCGGAGCGGTCCCGGCTGCAAAAGATGGTTCCTCAGGCTTTTGACGGTGTACAACCAGTGCAATGTGCGTATGGAGGATGGCATATCGTAAAACGTTAAGTCGATCATTGGAGTCACACTTCGTCTGGCAGTAGGATGCTAGTTATTTCCAAGGCGACGTCAACGCGGCTCACCACCTCATTCTGGGAGTAGGGAAAGTTCCCGGTGATCGCGGACTCTCAGGGTGCTGATAGGTCGAGACTCATCATAGTGAGCAAGTAGTTTCGAAGAATACTGGGTCCAAATTTAAAGGATTTTTATATGGGTGTAAATTTCGCTGGGCGCAGTTTTCATGTATCGCTGGTAATACGTGTTCTATGCGATTACAGTTTCAAGTCTACAGCAGAACACAACTTACCAGAAGTCAGAGGATTACCACCTCTTGAACGGGTGGACGGTACACTGTATGGTGGCAGGTGTGATCTGTCAGCCCCAAAGGCACAAAGAGCTCTTACAGGCTGTTTCACAACGTTTTCTCGATACTTCCGTAGCGCGCCTTAACATATGTGGTCATACAGTGTGCAGTGAAGAGTGGATATTTTTGCTACGTGGCATGGAAGCAATGAGGTCTTGGTAGGTCGCTGGAGGTTAAAAATATGGCTCTGAGCACTATGGGACTTAACAGCTGTGGTCATCAGTCCCCTAGAACTTAGAACTACTTAAACCTAACTAACCTAAGGACATCACACACATCCATGCCCGAGGCAGGATTCGAACCTGCGACCGTAGCAGTCGCGCGGTTCCGGACTGCGCGTCTAGAACCGCGAGACCACCGCGGCCGGCGGTCGCTGGAGGGAGTGGTACACATCTGCACATACAAGCCTCATAAGTCCCGTAAATTTCGGGAAGGGGGACAATGAGCTCTGACACCACGTCCTATCACGTCCCAGATGTAAAACTTCCTGGCAGATTTAAACTGTGTGCCGGATCGAGACTCGAACTCGGGACCTTTGCTGCCTTTCGTGGGCAAGTGCTCTACCAACTCAGCTACCCAAGCGAACCAGGAGAGCTTCTGTAAAGTTTGGAAGGTAGGAGACGAGGTACTGGCAGAGGTAAAGCTGTGAGGACGTGCTTGGGTCGGAATATGACATTAAGTGGCATGTAAAAAAAGATCGCGTACTTTAGTAGTTGTCAGATTCAAAGAATACGCTAATTTGGACCAACGGCGAATAAGCTACTTCTTTGTAATTGGTCGGTGTAAATAACTTCAATGGCAGATGCCTCCATTTACACGATTGGCCACATTTCGTAGTGCAACACATAAATTCTTCTGTCTAAAGTACTGCATATACACATCGAAGCATACCCTTCGCGCCGGCCGGAGTGGCCGAGCGGTTAAAGGCGCTACAGTCTGGAACCGCACGACTGCTACGGTCGCAGGTTCGAATCCTGCCTCGGGCATGGATGTGTGTGATGTCCTTAGGTTAGTTAGGTTTAACTAGTTCTAAGTTCTAGGGGACTTAAAATGACCACAGCAGTTGAGTCCCATAGTGCTCAGAGCCATTTGAACCATACCCTTCGCAAAGGACACATACAACCCATGCAACAGCTAGTATAAATACATTGAAAAGCAAAAACAAATAAATGATGGCAGTAATTACTGTTAGTGGTGGGGTCAACAGTCACTGAAGGTAAACAGTCTTCACAATACACTACTTTTATTTACAAATGGTTCAAATGGCTCTGAGCACTATGGGACTTAACATCTGTGGTCATCAGTCCCCTAGAACTTAGAACTACTTAAACCTAACTAACCTAAGGACATCACACACATCCATGCCCGAGGCAGGATTCGAACCTGCGACCGTAGCAGTCGCGCGGTTCCGGACTGAGCGCCTAGAACCGCTAGACCACCGCGGCCGGCCTTTTTATTTACAGAGAGAAACATTAACAGATAGTCTATTACAAGGCAGAAAAAACTTGAATTGGCTACAGTTGTGTTTCTCGAAGAGAGGAATGGCTTTGAGTCTTATCTGTTCTGGGTCGGCGCAATGTGCCGACGGCGGTAGAAGCAGTTTGAAGTTGCTGCTATGAATCCTATAAGGTCATCCAGTTGTGTCGTTGGCATTAAAATATCCTCTTTCCTTACATCCTGTTTCGGCTGGTGGTGGTAATAAGTTGCGTAGCATCCATTTGTCGTAGGCCGGGACAAAGTAACTGCTTATGCAGCACCTGAAGGTCGCATTAGTTCAACTGCAACTTTCACACACGATAGTTTGGCACAGTCCACATCGTGTTTAAATTAACATTCCACTTGCTATACTTCACCAACTGCGAAGCTAGGCAGTCCGTCTACTGTTGATATTCATTGTTCGTAATAACAATGTTCCAGTCACTTACGTAGCAGAAAAGTTCACAGTTTCTACATTGGCAGTTAGCGTTTTAGCACACGTCATATATAGTAGTCAAGACACTGAGCAATATTAAATTCACAGTTTATGTAATGCAGCTCAATTCTAAACCGACGACTATACTGTCTGCTCATGAGTGCATTGTCACTGCCACAAGCACCATTTTACAAAAACCAACAGCGTTTGCGTAATACAACGTCCGTTTAGAATATCCATCATAAAGTCGAATTTCAAACTGGTCCAACACAAGAGAGTCCGGTATTAATATCGCGTTAAACGAACACCATTACTACACACAATACTTGCATCCGTACTGCCGTGCTTATGCGCAAACTACGACTGACTGTTACACGCTGTTCGACCCGACAGCTATCGATACCTCTCTTGCTCCACAGTTCTTACAACACTTCTGCCTATTGCATTCTGTTTCACACAATACCTTTAACAAAACTATCTGAAAGATGATCAGAAAAAAATCCAAGTCTTTGCATAAGGAACACGTGTAGAAAATAGCACAGTAAACATAGTCTCATACAGAATGAGATTTTCACTCTGCAGCGGAGTGTGCGCTGATATGAAACTTCCTAGCTGATTAAAGCTGTGTGCCCGACCGAGACTCGAACTCGGGACCTTTGCCTCTCGCGGGCAAGTGCTCTACCAGCTGAGCTACCCAAGCATGACTCACAACCCGTCTTCACAAGTTTAATTCCGCCAGTCTCGGTCCGGCACACAGTTTTAATCCGCCAAGAAGTTTCATATCAGCGCACACTCCGCTGCAGAGTGAAAATCTCATTCTGGAAACATCCCCCAGGCTATGGCAAAGCCATGTCTCCGCAGTATCCTTTCTTTCAGGTGTGCTAGTTCTGCAAGGTTCGGAGGAGAGCTTCTGTAAAGTTAGGAAGGTAGGAGACGAGATACTGGCAGAAGTGAAGCTGTGAGTAGCGGTCGTGAGTCGTGCTTCGGTAGCTCAGATGGTAGAGCACTTACCCGCGAAAGGCAAAGGTCCCGAGTTCGAGTCTCGGTCGGGCACACAGTTTTAATCTGCGAGGAAGTTTCATAGTCTCATACACTTCATGCTCTGCACTATATAACCAAATGAAAAATATTCTACGTTGTCAGAAACATAATTATGGAATACAAGGTAGTAATATATATATATATACATATATATTATACAAATTTGGCCGTTAAAGACCGTGAAAACAGTTATTTCTTGCGCTTCTGGGAAGTCTTCTTTCTCTCAGTCCACACTTCTTTCATTCTTGCGCTGAAGGCGGCTTTTCTCTCTTCAGACCATTTAGTTCCACAAGTCTTCTTAATTTTCACACCGAAACCCGTGAATGAATTCAGTTTTTTTCTAAAAAGGTTTCTGTTAAATATTGTTTCCTGATTTATGTCCATTTCTTTTAGATCTCTTTCTGTGTTGATAAACCATAAATTTTTATTTTTTAGATTTGCGATGTACGAAAATATTTGTTTTGTAAGCCTATTCGGGTTCATCCTCGTGAAGTGAGCATAAAAGGAGCATCTTCCTTTTCTAATTTCGTCTGTAATTTTGCTGCACTTCGTATACACTTCTTTGTTGCTTTTTAGTCTGTATACAGGCTTGCCTTGATCATCTGTTATTTTCCTGTGTCCAAGAATTGTCCTCACAATTCTTCTTTCACGATTTTCTATCTGTTCTGCGTATGTAAAATTTGCCAGTGTTTCTGATGCATATAGTATCTGCGGTGAAATGACAGTCTGGTAGTGTCTGAGATTAATGTTTTTGGATATACATTTTTTTAAATACATTTGTCTGCAGTAGTGAGTTGCTGTCTCTAGTTTTTGTATTCTAGCCCTGCAGGCTGGATGACCTTTTGCCACAGGCTGAATTAGTTCACCAAGATATTTAAAATGTTTAGATACCTGTATTTTCCTGTATTTCGTAGTTATTTTCTTTGGTGGATTTTTGATATTTGTAATGATTTCTGTCTTTTCAAATGAAATTTGCAAGCCTGCTTTTTCAGCAGTTTCTTTAAGTAATTCTATTTGTTTTATTGTGTCTTTTTGTGTGTAAGCTAAACAGGCGAGATCGTCAGCGAAGGCAAAACAGTTGGTTTCAATGGCTTTGTAGCACTTCCCTCCAATTTGGACTTTCTCAACTCCATGTTTTTGCGTGAGTTTTCTCCATTCTGCTATGACTTTATCCAGAACACAGTTGAAGAGTACCGGGGACAGCGCATCTCCTTGTTTGACGCCGGTTTTGACCTCGAAATGCCGTGAAATTTCTCCTTGGAATTTTACTTTTGATGTTGTATTTGTTAATGTTTCTTTGATTATGGTGATTGTTGTTTCATCTATTTCATATTCTCGAAGTGTTTTGATGAGTGTGTCCCTATCGATTGAGTAATAAGCTTTTTTGAAATCAATGAATGTTATGAAATATTTCTTGCTCCTTGTAGATAAAGAGTTCATTGTTGTTTTGAGGTTAAAAATTTGTTCGGCGCAGGATCTTCCTGGCCTGAAGCCAGCTTGATATTCTCCAAGTTTTCCCTCTACAATTGGTGATACACGATTGAGCAGGGCTTTTGATAGAATTTTGTATGGGACTGGGAGAAGCGATATTCCACGATGGTTGTTAACATCCCTTTTGTCACCGTTTTTAAACAAAGGGTGAATTAGGGCAGTTTTCCAGTGACTTGGGATTTTCTTGGTTTCCCATACTTGTTCAAGTTCTTTGTGTAGTGCTTCTACTGATGTTTCTCCCCCAAGCTTGAGCATTTCTGCTGTAATTGTGTCCCCGCATCTCGTGGTCGTGCGGTAGCGTTCTCGCTTCCCACGCTCGGGTTCCCGGGTTCGATTCCCGGCGGGGTCAGAGATTTTCTCTGCCTCGTGATGACTGGGTGTTGTGTGCTGTCCGTGGGTTAGTTAGGTTTAAGTAGTTCTAAGTTCTAGGGGACTGATGACCATAGATGTTAAGTCTCATAGTGCTCAGAGCCATTTGAACCATTTGTAATTGTGTCTTCTCCACATGCTTTCCTGTTTTTGAGATTTTTGATTATGTTTGTGATTTCCTCTCGTGTCGGAGGTGTTGAATGTGTTGGTAATGTTTCTGGTTGCGTAAAACTGAGAGTCTGGATGGGTGTTTGGCAGTTTAGGAGTGTCTCAAAATATTCAGCCAGGATTTCACAGTTTTTAGTATTGTTGGTGGCGAGAGTCTTATTATTTCTCATAAGGTTTAGGCAAGGGGACTGGTATCCTCGGAGTTTCTGGTTGAATGTTTTGTACCAAGCTGCCGTGTTGCATTTCTTGAAATTCTCTTCGATTGAGTCCAGTTGTTGTTTTTCATATTGTCTCTTGGTGTTGCGAATAGTTTTCGAGGTATTCTTTCTGGCTTGCTTAAATTCATCAAAGTTGTTTTCAGTTTTATGTGAGTTCCACTTTTTCCAGGCTTTAAGTCTTTCATGCAGAACTTCATTACAGAGCATAATTAACCTTTCTCCATTTTTGTTGGTTCGTTTGTGTGTGGGAAAGTTGCCGACAATATCGCGGAATTTTTTTTCTTTTCCAATCTGAGCGTTAAAATCTCCTAGAAGTATTTTTGCATTGTTTTCTGGGATTTCTGATATATGATCCTTAAGGTTTTCCCAGAATTCATCTGATTCTTCCCTATTTTTAGCATTATTTTTGTCATTTGTGGGAGCGTGAACATTGATTAATGTGTATTTTTTATTTGCACATCGAAAAGCGAGGAAAGATGTTCTCGATGATGTTGACCAAAATTGTTCGACAGAGTTCAGAATTTTTGTGTTTACAGCAAAAGCTGTGCCAAGCTGAGGGCATTTCTTCATTACAATTTTTCCAAGTTTTCCTTTAAATATTCTGAATTTGTTTGATTCAAATGTGTTTTCATCAGTGAAGCGAGTTTCTTGTAGCGCCACAATTTGTATATCTTCCGTGTGTAACTGGTCTGTAAGGTTCTTAAGTTTTCCCACTTTGAGAAGGGAGTTTATGTTGAGAGTTGCTATGTTGAAGATTTTTCTGGGTTTAATCTTGTTGGATTTGCATGGTGTTGCAGACTCCCCAGAATCCTTGGGTCTGCTTGCGCCGTTGCCGACGGTGGATTGGCCACCTGGGGTAGTTTCGTTATTGAAAGACATTTCCATCATGTGTTAAGATTGTAACTGTTGAAATTCTTCAAAATTGGGGAGATTACTTGCGTAACCTACCTAGTTTCGTCATATATATATATATATATATATATATATATATATTTATTTATTTATTTATTTATTTATTTATTTATTTCGTTATTAGCCATGGCATCACACTCCGTCCTTCAATACAAGTGTGAAGGAGCTATTCCTCTGGAAGACGACGGATTCGCGGCTTCGCACTGGCATAATGAAGAAGGTATCGTTTTGTCACTGTGGCAACGCCCAGTGCCGATGGTCACGTGCCCATTTCAGTAGTAGTTGCCGATGTCGTTGTGCTAACATTGGCACCTGCATGGGCTGTCGGCTCCGGAGGCCCATCGTTAGGAGTGTTCGGTGCTCTGTGTGTGCTGAGACACACTTGTACTGTGCCTAGCATTAACGTCTGATCTTAGTTTCGTCACATTTCGCCGCCTGTCGCTTTTTACCAGTCTTCGCAGCCTATGACGTCCGATGCCCATTATGAGGGATGGCCGCCCAATCTGATGACGTCTCAGTCTGGTTTTTGGTTTCGCCACATGTAGGAAGCGCTCAACACATGTCGAACGCCAGAAAGTCACACGGTTTCCGAAATGGCCATGTCGAGCCTGCGGGACATCACTGTCTGTCCCTCGGTCAAAGACAGATCGCGTACTTTCCCCATTCTACACACGGACAACTCGCTCACTGATACTACACGCACCGTGCGTGTGTCTGACTAGCAGTCATTGCTCGCCAGGTGGCGCTGCTATCGCCTGGACGGGTATACATCGATAGCAGGTCGGTTTTCATAACTTCTGGCTGTTCAGTGTAGGTCTTCTTTGTGCCAAATTTATCCATCCAACAAATGATTTCTTGCAGTAAAGCGCTGCCACAGGATATCTCGATGTTTAGCACACACGACCTCGGTACGCCCCTGCATAACAGTATTTAGCTATGAGATAGGCTTCCGCCAAAAGCGAAGGAACAGAGGGGGCGCAAAAACTGACCTGAAAGAAAACGGATTAAGAGTCAACGGGGAGAGGCAAGAGAGTTCTCCCACCCGTCGTGGTCCTGTCTTCTGCCTACAGAAGAAACCTTTCCCTCGGCCTGCGACTGTAAACGCACGTTGTTGTCACCGTGCCACTTCTGCAGTGTCATTTCATCCTAGTAGCTTCACAAAGCTATAACCACTACTGTACAAACACCGACCGCTAACACGATTTGTGTTGCAACACTGCGCTTGGTTCAGACTGCTGCTGCCCACACAGCCCATGTTCAACAATGGAGTTCTTGTTGCTACTTCGGTACGTTATTGTAGGATCTCAAAGATCGGAGTGCGGGTGCTGAAGCAAAATATGCTATTTGACTAAAGGTTTTCGATTTTTCACTGTTTGTGCCGACCGAGGACTGGAGCGACACGTGGCGGTGGAGGAAGCAAACGAAAGAGGTGCAGGAGACCTGTCCTTCTACTCAGCACGTTTCGTGCTCCCAAGTTTCGGTTGGTACGATCTGCTGTGTAAGTAAATAAAAATTCACGAATAAACCTTCTGTGGCTGCGTAATAATATTATAAGAGTTGTTAGTCGATATGCTAACGGAGAGCCATAGTCTGCCCATCTATTGTGAACCGTCCTATAAAAAAAAGTGTATCTTGTGCTATCGGTCACCGGATGCACTGTTCATGCATCTGGTATCGTAAGTTGACTGAAAGTAGTCCTTATTTATGTGTAAGGCGTTCTGTTCTTGTTACTGTGCGAATGAAACTCTGACATATGTTGAAACATCGATCTCTTAATGTTCTTTGCTAATCTCTTTGCTAAACGTTTAAGATATGCAATTCTTATATGAAATCGTACTTGATAGTCTGTTTCACTGTGCCTTTTATTTATCAAACTAACTTACCAAATTAAAATCTGTTAAATATCCTTTGAAAAATAAGAAGAAGGGTGGGTTTTTTGGGGGGGAGGGGGGTGGCGGAGGGAGAAGGCCCAGTTTTGGCGACTCTGCCGGGGTACTATTCTGCTGTAACGCATGAAAAAGTCTGGAGAACTGACTTTAACTCACTACCGGATGTCGAGTGTGGAGTGGTTGATGTATCATACATGTGCACCCCACCCCATCTCCACACACACACATACAAACACAGACACACACACACACACACACACACACACACACACACACACACACACACACACACACACAGGTCGAGTATGAAGGCATGTGTACACTCACATACGTATATCTCGATACTAGTTTTGACAATAAGTATATCATGATGTTTAGAAACAGCCTGAGATTCTTAGTACAGCTGTGCCTTTCTAAGATCTCTGTCTCTGTCCTCTCCTATTCTTGCTTAATCAGGGAAGAAATGGCGGAAGCTTACGACTTTAGACGTCTTGCAACGTTCAGCTACTTAGGAGTCGGAGTACTGATTCGCTTGGAGAGGACTGACAAAGGAATCCGTCGTAGTGTTTATAAGGAACTATACTAACATGTTAGGTGAACTGAAGTAGCATCAATACAAAATTCACTGTAACTTTACTTCTTTTGTATTCAGTACTAGTAAGGCCATAGTAAATCTTGTTGCGGGCAGCTTGTGCGAAGTTTTACGAGAGTACTACAGGCTCTGCTAGCATCGAGGGATAAAGTTTTTGTCTTCGACATACGTAAAAAGTACCATTAAACACCAGCTGTCAGTGGTGCTGCTTTGTCAGTGAAAGCAAAACGTGTCTTAAAAGTGGCAGTACGCTTAAGGCGAAAAGAATTGTTATATGACAGCTGTTCCGGAAGATGGCTATACAAACAAACTCCTCTTCATGTTACTTGAAAAAACATTTCTCTGATGGAAACAAAATTGGTCCAGACTCCATCTTAATTTTTTGACTTCATAAGTTAGTGTCGTTTCTCTGAAACAATACCTCATTTAGATGTAGCTTCCAAATTGACAATTACTTTCTTTGCGCTTTATTCTTCATCTGACAAGGGGAGGCCGCCAATTGTGAAATTCAGTTTCGATTCATACTGCGCATAATAAAAGCTCGTGACCAGAGGTGTAATGTGGCAAAGCACCAAGATGCATTTCTCAGCCGTTGACGAGAAAATCGACAGTTAAAAGAAACCGTTGCGGTGAATACTCTCTACGATTAACAGTTTTCTACAGCGTCGTGGAGCAGCGGTAAGCGCTCAGGTTCGTAATCCGAAGGTCGCCGGTTCGAATCTCGCGCCATGCAACCATTTTTTTTAGTATTTGTTTTTTGTAATATTATATATATATATATATATATATATATATATATATATATATATATATATCTACGTCTTCCGTTAACTATACGTGGATAACATTATGAAGATAATTAATAACTTTTGTGAAATACAACTTTGTTTGCGGAAAACATAATGACGTTCGAAGTCGCCAGTTTTTCCACGACAAACGACTTTCAACAACTTATTATATGCATAATTGTTGCAACTGATTGCCGGGAATTATATATATATATATATATATATATATATACATATATATAATTCCCGGCAATCAGTTGCAACAATTATGCATATAATAAGTTGTTGAAAGTCGTTTGTCGTGGAAAAACTGGCGACTTCGAACGTCATTATGTTTTCCGCAAACAAAGTTGTATTTCACAAAAGTTATTAATTATCTTCATAATGTTATCCACGTATAGTTAACGGAAGACGTAGAAACGATATTCAGAAACGAATACGTATAGCGTAAGTCAAACCTTCGAATTAGAATAGAGACCCCACGAACACAAATTTGCTGTCGCAGGTATGAAATATAAACTCCGTTATTCGCTCGTTACACTTGAAGGACAGATGTTGAATGGGCCGAAACGAGCCGCCGCATAACAGCGTAGTTGCGTGCTAACTTCGAAAGAAGGTAGATGCGGCCCCTAGCGCAACTTATAACATGGTCGAAAATCAGTGCAGACGGGAGAGCTTTGGTACACCGTGTTAAAAAAAGAGAAAAATGGAGGCGGTACAATTGGAGAGCGATCCGCCTTCACCAACATGCATAAGCAATTCATTAATAGTATATATATATATATATATATATATATATATATATATATATATATATATATACATATTTGAATTACAAAAAACTAATAATAAAAAAAATTGCATGGCGCGAGATTCGATCCGGCGACCTTCGTTTTACGAACCCGAGCGCTTACCGCTGCGCCACGACGCTGCAGAAAACTTTTAATCGTAGAGTATTTCACCGCAACGGTTTCTTTTAACTGTCGATTTTCTCGACAACGGCTGAGAAGTGCATCTTGGTGCTTTGCCACATTACACCTCTGGCCATGAGCTTTTATTATGCGCAGTATGAATCGAATCTGAATTTCACAATTGGCGGCCTCCACTTGTGAGATTTTTTCATGCGAATCACTCGCAGGAAAGTTGCGCTGCTGTTCAATGTTTCTTTCTGCACTGGTTTCACGTTTAAAAAGGCAAGAAATTTTAGTTTCTCCAATCGTTGTAAATTATGCCTAACTTTTTAGTGCATTCTGAGCCCTTGTTGTGACTATTATAACTCCCCTCTGTTTTGCTTTTTAATACGTACAAATTTTTAGCACAAAGTTGACATACTCTGTGTAATCACTGACAAACGTTCTCCCACGGAAGAACATAGAGAGATTCTTGGAGCTTTCCGTCCAGCTGTGATACGACGTGTTAATACTGCAACGAGAGGTCGGCAGTAGTCTCGTGGGGTACCCAGCCGAACTGCGTGTAATGCGGCCTTCAGTGTCGACAGCAGGCGCGCGTGTGCGTGTGCTTCGCATGGCCATCAGCGGCAGGTAGCCTACCGTTGTCCGAAAGCCTATCTCTCCTCCACCACCAGCACCGCGCTATCCTCCTAGGTTTCAGTGATAATTTGTCACTTTTCCGCGGATACTTCACTCATAAAACACACTGACTACAACGCAGCCCTTTGACAAAAAAGAAAGAAAGAAAGGGCTACTAGTGGACTGGACCATCATTTGGTACATACGTATACATATCGATTCTTCCGTTTCCCAATCGAAGTCGATCGTAGAGTACTGAGTCAGAGTGAGGATGGCGGGGTGACGGTAAAAATCACTGCAAACGTCCGGGCGAATTGGGCGGCGAGACGACAATCTTCCAACAATCGCTAAACGAACTGTATGATTCAAAGAAGATGCATCTGATTTCACGAGATTTTTTATTTTATTTTAGCAAATTGGGAGATGAACAAGCTTGCACAGGATAGAGTAGCATGGAGAGCTGCATCAAACCAGTCTCAGGACTGAAGACCACAACAACAACAACAAGTTTTAGCTGATCAGTGGTCCATTACACCATACCTATGGGATTAAAACACCTGTATCTCTGTTTTTATTATCTAATGTCACTTCTTTTTGTCATCTTCTGACGGGTTTGATGCAGCTCGCCTCGAATTGATCCCCTGTGCCAGTTTCTTCATCTCAGAGTAGCAATTGCAACCTACGCCCTCAATTATTAGTTCGATGTATTCCAATGTCTGTCTTCCTCTAGAGTTTTTACCCTCTACAGCTCCCTCTAGTACCACAGAAGTTATTACGTGAAGTCCCAACGTATTTCCTATCATCCAGTCCCTTATTTTCAGTGTTTTCCATATATTATTTCCCTCACCGGGTCTACGAAGAACCTCATCATTCTTTACATTCTTCTGTAGCACCAGATCTCAAATGCTTGCATTCTTCTCTGTGGCAGTTTATCCACATTCGATGTTTTACTATCACACAATTCCGTGTTCCAAACGTATATTCTCAGAAATTTTTTCCTCAAATTAATGTCAATGTTTGCTACTAGTAGATTTCTCTTGGCTAGGAATGCCCTTTTTGCCAATGATAGTCAGCTTTTTTTGTCGTCCTTGCTCCGTCCATCATTTTGCTGCCTAGGTAGCAGAATGCCTTAACTTCGTCTCCTTCGTGATCCCCAGTTCTAATGTTAATTTTCTCGCTGTTGTCATTTGTACTACTTCTCATTACTTTAGCCTGCCTTCGATTTACCCTCAATTCATATTCTGTACCCATTACTCCATTCATTTCATGCAAATCATCCAGTAATTCTTCTTCACTTTCACTGAGGGTGCCAATGTCGTCAGGGAATCTTATCACTGATAGCCTCTCACCTCGAATTTTAATTCTGCTCGTGAACCTTCCTTTTATTTCCGCCATTGCCTCTTCGACGTACATGTTGAAAAGTGGGGGCGAAAGACTACATACCTGTCTTAAACTCTCTTTAATCCGAGTACTTCGTTCTTGGTCTTCCAGTGTTATCGTTTTCTCCTGGTTCTTGTGCACATTGTGTATCACCCGCCTTTCCCAAAAGCTTTCCCCTATTTTTCTCAGATTATGTCTTCTACATCAATGAAAATAGAAAGAGTGAATTTTGACTCACGAATAGGTCTACAAAATTTTTATTCTTAAAATAACCATTTTACGTGCAATTTTTCCATGCACGCTTATACAACCTAGGGAAGAATTTTCTACAAGTATGCTTAGTTTCAAAATCTTCATCTACCTTTCACAAATGTTCAATATGCCTACCACCGAACGCACGACAAACATACAAACGACAGCCAAATTTTCACGAAACCCCTCCAGTTACACATTCACTGCTGTTCGTAGGCGTTGTTGCAGTTCATCCAAAGTTATTGCAAACAAAGGCATGTAGGGTAGGTGCAATCTTTCACAAACCCCATCAAATAAAACAAAAGAAAAGACAAAAGCCAAGGGTGTAATGCGAGATCAGTAAGGCCTTTACTGCCACTCCATCGCTGAGACAGCTAATTGTTAAGAAGTGCTCTTACATTCAGATGTCAGTGCGATGCTGCTCTGTGCTATTGGAAAATGAATTTTTCGGAACGTATTTTTAATTGTGTAATGAACGAGCAAACGAGCTAGTTACAACAGTAATATGCCTACAGGCAACCACATGAATAGTCAACTTAAAGCTGGGGCCAAAGTAAACTGCTAGTTCCGAAGTTTAAGTCACAATTTACTCCGTTTCTGTGTTCATTGATGGGGTCCTGTGATATCGGACGAATCTTCTTATTACGAAGTAGATCAGAGGCGGCTGCGTGAGACTCTAAGAAGAAGAACGGAGCGCTCGGATTAAAAAGAATGTAAGACAGGGATGTAGCCTTCGCCCCTAATGTTCAATCTGTACATCGAAAAAACAATGACGGCAGTAACGCCAAGGTTCAGGAGTGATAATAACATTTAGGATGCAAGGAAATCAATGAAAAGTTACGCTGGTGACATTGATATCCACAGTGAAAGTGAAGAAGAATTTCATGACGAATTGAATGGAATGATCAGTCTATTGAATACAGAATATGGGTTCAGGGTAAACTGAATAAAGGCGAAAGTAATGTGGACTAGCAGAAATGAGATTAGCGATAAGCTGAACATCAAAATTAGGGACGAAGTTGACGAAGTGAAGGAATTCTATTATCTTGGCACCAAAATAATGACGGACGGAGCAAGGAAGACATATAATACACACCAGCCCGGCAAAGAGGGCATTCTTGCCCAAAAGAATACTATTAGTATGAAAAACAGACTGTAACCTGAGGAAGACATTTCTAGGGATGTAGATTTAGAGCATAACGTCGTGTGGAAGTGAAGTCATGGACTATGGGAAAACCAGGAAATAAGAAAATCAAAGCGTCTGACGTGTAGTGCTGCAGAAGTGTGATGAAAATTAGATGGATTGATAAGGCAAAGTATGAGGAAGTTCTCCGAAGAATCGGCGAGGAAATGGATATACGAAAAAAGGAAGAAGGGGCCGGATGATGGGACATCTGTTAAGACATCAAGAAGTAACTTCCACAGTGCTTGCCGGAGCTTTAGAGGGTAAAAACTATAGAGGAACACACATACTGGAATATATTCAACAAATAATTGAGAACGTTTGCTGTAACTGTTACTCTGTGATGAAGAAGTTGGCGCAGGCAAAGAATTCGTAGCGTGCCGCATCAATCCACTCAGCAGACGACAAAAAGAAGTGACAGTGCCGAATAAAAATAGAGGTACAGATATTTTAATCTTCTGCATATACTGTAATTGGCTACTGGTAAGCCAACGTTATGTTTGCTGAAGCAGAGTACACTCTAACTGCCTTACGTAAACACGATTGTTATTACGCTTCATAACGTTGTCTTGGAGATATCTTTGCATTTTTGGCTAGTGAAGTGCTGTATTTAACAGAGCGGTAGCATGTGGACGTCTTCGCAATGTTTCCTCAGTCTTCTCGTAGCGTGTAACAAAAAATGATAACGATTCTACAAACAAATGCTGCATTGGTATTGAGAGACGAAGAGAACACGCAATAGCTAGTGAACCTGATATATTGTACGATTATAGATATGAGACGTAGTATAATACACTCCTGGAAATTGAAATAAGAACACCGTGAATTCATTGTCCCAGGAAGGGGAAACTTTATTGACACATTCCTGGGGTCAGATACATTACATGATCACACTGACAGAACCACAGGCACATAGACACAGGCAACAGAGCATGCACAATGTCGGCACTAGTACAGTGTATATCCACCTTTCGCAGCAATGCAGGCTGCTATTCTCCCATGGAGACGATCGTAGAGATGCTGGATGTAGTCCTGTGGAACGGCTTGCCATGCCATTTCCACCTGGCGCCTCAGTTGGACCAGCGTTCGTGCTGGACGTGCAGACCGCGTGAGACGACGCTTCATCCAGTCCCAAACATGCTCAATGGGGGACAGATCCGGGGATCTTGCTGGCCAGGGTAGTTGACTTACACCTTCTAGAGCACGTTGGGTGGCACGGGATACATGCGGACGTGCATTGTCCTGTTGGAACAGCAAGTTCCCTTGCCGGTCTAGGAATGGTAGAACGATGGGTTCGATGACGGTTTGGATGTACCGTGCACTATTCAGTGTCCCCTCGACGATCACCAGTGGTGTACGGCCAGTGTAGGAGATCGCTCCCCACACCATGATGCCGGGTGTTGGCCCTGTGTGCCTCGGTCGTATGCAGTCCTGATTGTGGCGCTCACCTGCACGGCGCCAAACACGCATACGACCATCATTGGCACCAAGGCAGAAGCGACTCTCATCGCTGAAGACGACACGTCTCCATTCGTCCCTCCATTCACGCCTGTCGCGACACCACTGGAGGCGGGCTGCACGATGTTGGGGCGTGAGCGGAAGACGGCGTAACGGTGTGCGGGACCGTAGCCCAACTTCATGGAGACGGTTGCGAATGGTCCTCGCCGATACCCCAGGAGCAACAGTGTCCCTAATTTGCTGGGAAGTGGCGGTGCGGTCCCCTACGGCACTGCGTAGGATCCTACGGTATTGGCGTGCATCCGTGCGTCGCTGCGGTCCGGTCCCAGGTCGACGGGCACGTGCACCTTCCGCCGACCACTGGCGACAACATCGATGTACTGTGGAGACCTCACGCCCCACGTGTTGAGCAATTCGGCGGTACGTCCACCCGGCCTCCCGCATGCCCACTATACGCCCTCGCTCAAAGTCCGTCAACTGCACATACGGTTCACGTCCACGCTGTCGCGGCATGCTACCAGTGTTAAAGACTGCGATGGAGCTCCGTATGCCACGGCAAACTGGCTGACACTGACGGCGGCGGTGCACAAATGCTGCGCAGCTAGCGCCATTCGACGGCCAACACCGCGGTTCCTGGTGTGTCCGCTGTGCCGTGCGTGTGATCATTGCTTGTACAGCCCTCTCGCAGTGTCCGGAGCAAGTATGGTGGGTCTGACACACCGGTGTCAATGTGTTCTTTTTTCCATTTCCAGGAGTGTAGTAACGAGACTTTGGGAATTTCGCATTTCGTATTAGTCGCACTACTGTGCTGGTAAATACACCTGAAAAGTATTTTTATTCATATCTGATATTACGTCACTTAACAGTGAAAGGTGGCTACACTGAGCCACAGCGCCAGAGATTGCGCCAAAGAGTATTATTCAGCCGCCTCCACTGGCAGTGCTTGGGGAGAACTCGTAGTAGTGTGCTTGTTGAGAACTCGTAGTAGTGAGTGCTTGCTGAGATGTCGTAGTGAAGAGTTCTTGTTGAGATGTGGTAGTAGCGAGTCGCTGTGGAGATATTGTAATGATTAGAGTGCTTTTCGTCAATATATATATGAAGGTAAAAGAAAAAAAAATTTTCCTTTTCTTTTTATTATCTCAATGTCTTAAATAATGCTTCATTACAGGTTCAGTCAACAAAGCATCTGGCTTGTGTTCTTGTATTAGAGTGTAATTCTGGTTTTCCTGCGCAATTATAGTATTTCTAATTTTTTTTATCACTTCAGTATAAATGGTATTTGAAATTTCTTGTCTTATTGAAGAAGAACCGTGCCAGACGTGTACGTTGAGTCACACTTCCACACACAGAACAGTTACTCTTGTGCTTGTTGTTGCGTTGGTTTTATAGTTGCTGGGGACTTAATTAATTAATTGTGTTAACGGAAATTTTCTTTCATTCTTTGTTGTTATTCTATGCAGTCAGATTGCGTACAAATACTAGTCAGGGCCAACCGTTTACGAGACACAGCTACGAAAAATAAAAAAATGATTTTCAAATTTAATAATTAAGCCCCCATGCAACAGATGTCAAGAAGATTACGTGTGTTTTGGCATTGCAGGCGGTCATTTAATTTATATAAAGAAGGATCCGAGAATTTGTAATAAATTTTCCTACAACAACCGGATAAAGAGTAGTAACTTTTAGAAATTTTAAATATGGTTTCAGTGACTCTGCTACGAATAAAATAAGGGCTTACCAGTGGTGTAGCATTTTGAAGAAGACCGTGATGCTGTTGGAAAAGACGAGCACCTTGGACGCCACAGAACATCATCAACCGATGAAAAACTGAAAAAATGTAAGAAATAACTTAGGAAGATCGCCGAATCAGAATCAGAGAAGTTACTGATGATGTTGGCATATTAACAGGCTCAGTCACGACATTTTTTCGGATAGTTTTAGCAGCGAAATTTATTCCAAAATTGTTCAATTTCGCCGCGCGGGTTTAGCCGAACGGTCTTAGGCGTTGCAGTCATGGGCTGTGCGGCTGGTCCTGGCGGAGGTTCGAGTCCTCCCTTGGACATGGGTGTGTGTGTTTGCCCTTAGGATAATTTAGGTTCAGTAGTGTGTAAGCTTAGGGACTGATGACCTTAGTAGTTAAGTCCCATAAGATTTCACACACATTTGAACATTTTTTTTGTCCAATTTCGAAAAAAAGGTTGCGAATGCATGTTGCTCAGGAGTTACTAGATGAAGTCTACAATAGCGAAGAATTACTGAACGTGTCACAACTGTTGACTAAACACGGGTTTACGGATGTGACGTCGAAATTAAGCTTCAGTTGGCCCATTGGAAGATTCTTGGGTCGCCAAAATCGAAAGAAATATCGACATGGGCAAACAGATATGTAGGTTTTCCACAAGTTTTCCTTGATTTTTACGGAATAGTGCACCGTGATTTCCTGTCACAAGGTCGAACGACCAATAAGGCGTGCTACGTACAAGTTCAATACCATCTGCGTGATGCAATATGATAAAAACGATCGGACTTGGGGCGAAACAACTCACGGCTTTAGCATCACGATAACGCACCTGTTCACACTTAGTTCTATGTTCGAGAATGTTTGACCAAAAACCAAACTATGTTGAATCCTCAGCCTCCATATTCGCCAGACATGTGAATTTTTTCTTTTCTGAAAAGTATAAAAAACCTTAAAGGGGTGTCGCTTGCTAGCATAGATGAGATTAAAAACGCACAGCTTAGAGATCTGAAAGCTGTCCCAAAGATAAAGTTACAGATATGTTTCGGAGACCGCAAAAAGCGTTGGCATAAATAAATAATAAATAACCGGGATTATTCTGCAGTGTATAACCATGGTGTAACACATACAGTCACGACACACTGCTATTTTTTATACTCTGCAAAAGCAGCGCTCCAAGCGGACAGTATGCCACACTTTTGAATACGATGTAGGATGAGCGTGAATAGTATGGTTTATATTGATTTGTATCGTAGTTTTCACGAAAGTGAGCATATGTAGAGCAATAAAAATCGGCATTTACTAAAACATTACACCACATTTATCTTTATTTAGTTTCCTTAGAACCCTAGGGTGTAGGAAGCGACACATTACTTGCCAGTTTATTTACGATTCTCTTGTATAGATATTTATACCAGAACGTCGTCTTTCTTTAAGAACGAAAAGTATCCGCTAAACAGCAGAAGACCAGGCCTTTTTCAGAAAGATGTTCTATATCAACCCAAAACAGTTAAGTTTTTATCGCTGCACTTCCAGCCACATCATTGAATGTAGAAGGTAGGAAACTGGTAATGTAATACCTAGAATAGTTAACATGCCAAAAAGGCCATCTCAACCATAGGTGAAGAGAGCCACAAAGACGTGATAATAAACGTCAAAAGCAATAAAACTGTTCCCAGACGCAGAAGCATCCAATTCCTCAATTCTTGCTACTTAGAGCCGCAAACGACAAGAACCTTCAACACAGTCGTCTTCTGAAGAAAAAGTACTCATATTTACAAAAGAAAAATAATATTTGTGTATTATTAAGTCGAGTGAAGTGTAAGAAAGTGCTAATAATTTGACTTCAGAAAAGATTGTTATGTTTCAAGGAAAGTGGCTATCATATTAAAAAGAGACAATCGCAGAAATAAATGTTGCTAATGCATGAAACAGGTACTGTGTTTATACTCTGTTGCTTTCAGCCGACTAGGGGCAGCACGAAAGAATTTCTTCGTGAATAGATTTGTAGCTTTTTGACTGAAACAGTGCGTTTTGGATTTTTTTTTTTTACATTTATTTCAATACCTTTCATGTCTCTTGATAATTTACTGTTGCTTGAAACGTAAAAATATAATAACTGTTTTTTATTAAGTATAAATATAATTAATTAAATGCAATTAATTAACATTAATCTTACATCTGACCTTCTCATCGCTGGGAGCGCTGGTGTTCCAACTGTCAGACGGCAAGTATTTTCACAGTAGTGAGTGTGACGATTGTTTAATGTTAGACTGGTAAAACCCTGGTAAAGAGGAGATTGTTTGATGTTAGACCCTCGAATAACATTGATAAAGACGAATAAATAAAGTTCTTTCCAAACAATAAAAATTCCCACTTTTTAACAGATCTAGTATATTTGTACATGATATGAAGTACAAAATGTCTTAACTCATCGTCTGAAGCGCGGTAAAATGTTACGTCTGATTAAAAAAAAAACATTTAATAGTACCTTAGTGTATGGCTTACGTTCGTATTAAACAACTGCAGTGTGACAGAAAAACCCATGTTTGTAGTTTCATAGTTAATTATGAACTGTAATTCAAACACTTCGAAGATTCATGATGACTACTTCTCCTTTTTATGAAAATTTTGATACGCACCAGTCGTAGCCTTTGAAGAAATCGCTAGGCGGCCAATCCTTCATACCTTCACACCAGGAGCGATAAACAACTAAAATCCGCACAGAGAACTCTGTTGTTGACAGGGGAGTACATAAAAATCGAAATGGAAGACTGAAAGCCGTACATACCATTGAAGTATCTTCTCAGTTCTCCATGATTAAAAATAGTGGCAGATAAAGCATGAAAACGTGGACTATATTCTAGGTAACTTCGCGATTTCCATGTTATACGCTAGTTGTTGCTCCACAGAAAAACTCACATGCAACCTAAAACGGGAAATTTACCGGCACAAATGAAGTCCATTAAACAAATGGACAGTTAATATGAAGGTCAAGGATGATGCTTTCCCAGCCATTTGTAGCTTTTATCTCTACAGTATGCGTCTGCAGCAGCACACACCTGTCTTATGGCTGCAAAAAGAACACGACGTCGCGAATTCGTAACCAGCTGTGTTCTCTGTACGGGGAATCAAAATTCAGTGAAATAAGACACCAGGCAAGCTACTCACATGAGCGCGTAGATCAAGATAGCATTCAAGTGAATCGACAATTGACGATCGTTGCAGCCTTCTCAATGAAGGGTCAGTGCGTCGAACTCTGTGTGTGAAGGCGTTAGATGAGCGGTATCCGCTGAAAATTCATTGCCGCACATAGGGCGCTGGTGACGCAACGGCTGAGGATGTGTGGGTGTGGCAGAGAAGGCGCGTGACACGGCCGGGGATCTGCGACGGCTTCGAGTAATGACGTCACAAGCGAAAAGTGTAACAAAACGAAGTGAACAGACTTGGTGACAATAATGAAATGGCTACTGTTACTAATCTGGTCTTCATAATTGCACATTGACAAAAAGAGACGTACACTACTGCCCATTAAAATTGCTACACCATGAAGATGACGTGCTACAGACGCGAAATTTCACCGACGGGAAGAAGATGCTGTGATATGCAAATGATTAGCTTTTCAGAGCATCCACACAAGGTTGGCGCCGGTGGCGACACCTACAACTTGCTGACATGAGGAAAGTTTCCAACCGATTTCTCATACACAAACAGCAGCTGACCGGCGTTGCCTGGTGAAACGTTGTTGTGATGCCTCGTGTAAGGAGGCGAGATGCGTACCATCACGTTTCCGACTTTGATTAAGGTCGGATTGTAGCCTATCACGATTGCGGTTTATCGTATCGCGACATTGCTGCTCGCGTTGGTCGACATCCAATGACTGTTAGCAGAATATGGAATAGGTGCGTTCAGGAGGGCAATACGGAACGCCGTCCTGGATCCCAACGGCCTCGTATCACTGGCAGTCGAGAAGACAGGAATCTTATCCGCATGGCTGTAACGGATCGTGCAGCCACGTCTCGATCCCTGAGTCAACAGATGGGGACGTTTGCAACACAACAACCATCTGCACGAACAGTTCGACGACGTTTGCAGCAGCATGGACTATCAGCTCGGAGACCATAGCTGCGGTTACCCTTGACGCTGCATCACAGACAGGAGCGCCTGCGATGGTGTGCTCAACGACGAACCTGAGAGCACGAATGGCAAAACGTCATTTTTTCGGATGAATCCAGGTTCTGTTTACAGCATCATTATGGTCGCATCCGTGTTTGGCGACATCGCGGTGAACGCACATTGGAAGCGTGTATTCGTCATCGCCATATTGGCGTATCACCCGGCGTGATGGTACGGGGTGTCATTGGTTACACGTCTCGGTCACCTCTTGTTCGCATTGACGGCACTTTGAACAGTGGACGTTTCATTTCAGATGTGTTACTACTCGTGGCTCTACGCTTCATTCGATCCCTGCGAGACCCTACATATCAGCAGGATAATGCACGACCGTGTGTTGCAGATCCTATACGGGCCGTTCTGGATACAGAAAATGTTGGACTGCTGCACTGGCCAGCACATTCTCCAGATCTCTCACCAATTGAAAATGTCTGGTCAATGGTAGCCGAGCAACTGGCTCGTCACAATACGCCAGTCACTACTCTTGGTGAACTGTGGTATCGTGTTGAAGCCGTATGGGCAGCTGTAACTGCACACGCCACCCAAGCTCTGTTTGTCTTAATGCCCAGGCGTATCAAGGCCGTTATTACGGCCAGTGGTGGTTGTTCTGGGTACTGATTTCTCGGGATCTATGCACCCAAACTGCGTGAAAATGTAATCACATGTCAGTTCTAGTACAATATATTTGCTCAATGAATACCCGTTTATCATCTGCATTTCTTCTTGGTGTAGCAATTTTAATGGCTAGTAGTATATAACAGGCTGCCAGGACCGAAGGGTAGATTTTGGGCTTAACATAAGACTATTAGAGACAAAGCCCTAGCTCTAAAACAAAAA
Organism: Schistocerca piceifrons; assembly: GCF_021461385.2. Taxonomy (NCBI): domain Eukaryota; kingdom Metazoa; phylum Arthropoda; class Insecta; order Orthoptera; family Acrididae; genus Schistocerca; species Schistocerca piceifrons. Next base: position 910,192,033 of record NC_060140.1, on the reverse strand, counting down.
GAAAAGTAGTCGTTTCCGTTTCAAACAATCCAACCCGATACCTCGTCTTGCGATTTAGGGATTTCATAAAAAACTAGGATCTGAATAGGAGGACGAGGATTTTAACGGCCGTCCTCACTAATGCGAATTCAGTGTGCTAACCTCTGCTCCACTCGGTGCCGGCGTCTACATCTACATCTAAATCTACACTCCTCAAGCCCCCTCACGGTGTGTGGCGGGGGGACCTTCAGTACGTCTATCGGTTCTCTCTCGCTCGGTCGCTATAGAGCGTCCCAGAACTACATCGACATTAATGTTTCTGGAAATTAGTGTGGATTGCGTTGTGGAGGATACTTTTTAGGGTTCCGTATATCAATCGGTAGAAACGGAATCTTTACAGTATCACTCTATTATCCATCTGTTAAGATCCCTTCTTCTCAGGAACGGATGGAAGTATCAAGTTAAAATTTATGTTACGTACTGAGATCTATGGTCCCGTGACGTCGTGAATAATTTAAGCTTCTATGTCAATGCAGTCAAAAGATACGGCCATTTATGTCACACATCTGGAGCTCGCAGAGTCACTCATCAGAATCTATAGGGTACAGCCCTTTGACCTAGAGCCATGAAATTTGGAAAGAAGCAAGGTTTCACAGTATAAACAAGGAAAAAAATCGGAATATTGATATTTGTAATTCCTCCACATAAAAAATATTTGTCATTTATTCTCTGCCTGTCTCTCTGTTCATCTGTTAAAGCTACTGGTTCTCAGGATCAAGTAGATGTACCAAATTGTAATTTATGTCAGGTACTAAGGCCTACGGCCGTTGGCGCTGTAAATAATTCTACATCTGCATGTACATCATACTCTCAAAAAAATGTTCAAATGTGTGTGAAATCTTATGGGACTTGCTAAGGTCATCAGTCCCTAAGCTTACACACTACTGAACCTAAACTATCCTAAGGACAAACACACACACCAATGCCCGTGGGAGGACTCGAACCTCCGCCGCATCATACTCTGCAAGCCACCTAGAGGTGTATGGTGGACTGTACTTCTGGTACCACTAACTGATCCCCACTTCTCTGTTGCATTGGCGAATGGCTCGTGGGAAGAACGACTGTATATAAGCCATTGCATTAGCTCTAACTCCTCGAAATTCGTCGTCGTGGTCTTTTCGCGAGATGAAAGTCGGAGGCAGTGGTGTATTGTCCGACTTCTCCTGGAAAGAGCTCTCGAAATTTCAATAGTAAACATCTTCGTGATCCACAACGCCTCTCCTGTAACGTCTGCCACTGGAGTTTGATGAGCGCCTCTGTAATGCTCTCTCACGGACAAAACGATTCCGTGACGTTGTGTCCTCTCTCTCTCGACTGTCATTCTACCTGGTAAGGATCCCAGATTTTTGAGCAACACTGAAGAATCTGTCGAACAAGAGCCTTTTAAGCGGTGGAGTAGGTAGGACGATGTGTGTACGGTATGCTGGGGCTGAAGAAAGGTTTCATTGAGAAGGTAGGCATCCACGCATTGGGTTGTGAGGGTGTGCAGGAGGGAAGGGAAAGGATGTTATTAAACAAGATATGGCGCTGTCACGCCATGACAGTGATTTAGACAAAGGTGTCTAGACGTGAGAAGGTGTAGTGGGCTTGGTTATGGGAATAGGTGGCATAGGTCTTGAGGTGGAAGACGGATCGGGCAGTGAGGGATATCTGCTGGAGTGTGTAGTGGCGCTGGAATGGGTGGACGTTCTGGAGGACGATGGTGATTAACCTGATGGTGTCCTCAGCAGCAGGTTGGGGGGGAGGGGGGACAGAGGAAGGGAATTTCCAGGAGGGGTGGGGGCGTCCAGAGGGCGGACGGGGACAGTGAATTAAGGAGTGGTGGGGGGGTTGGGCCTTGCCCTTCTATGAGTAGGTAGGGTGTGGAGGTTGCAGGTGTTGCAGGAAAGAGGGGACTGGAGGTTGGGACACTGCCGGAGGAAGTGCGCCTGTTTACAGTGCGGGCAGACGGGGGCCTCGCAGCACTCAGATGTTGGGTGTGCATTATAACGCAGGCACCTCTGGCAGCGGAGGGGTTGAGGAGGGGAACGGGAGGGGTCGTCTTTGTACCATCGATGGAATAGGAGGGCACCCTCCTTCAGGAGAAGGCCGATGGAAGGGGCATGTTTGGAGAACATCCCGCATTAGGCGGGTGGTGACGGCAGGGTTGAAAATCCGGCCTACCACCCGTATTTCTAAGTACGGGTGTGCCTTAAGCTCCGGCAACAACTCCTCCTCTGTGATTGTTGTACTAAGCCGAGTGATCATGGCGGTGAGGGTTTGGGGTTGGTGAGAGGGGGTGGGGAAGGAGCAGGGGTGAGGGAGGCATTGGACCCAAACTGGGTAACAGGGATTCTGGGGAGGATGTCTGTGTGAAGGGTGGGGCTGGGGGAGGTGATGAGAATGGAGTCTGCGGGGAGTGAGGAGGGAGATGGGGGCTCCGGGAAAGTGCTGGCGGAAGAGCAGGGTGAGGTTCCGGGCTTCGAGGGGTGTGGGATCCAGACGTGACAGGAGGTATTTGTAGGAGGGGGAGGAGGAAGAGAAGGTGGTAGAAGGGAGAGGCAGGGAGACATCCATGGCATCCACGGGGGTGGGAGGAGGAAGAGGCTGAGATTTTTTGGGAGGGGAGTAGGTGGGGTGCCACTGGGACGCTTAACTGCGATGGAAGGGTGAGAAGGGGCATGGGGGACAGGAGCAACAGGAAGATGGTTGGAGGTGGCAGGTCCCAGTGTGGGCGCCGGAGTGGTGTGCGCAACAATGACGGGGCAGGTGATGGTGATGGAGATGGTGATGCGGACGGTGACGGTGACAGTTGTGTGTGGACCATGGCCCTCTGGGCCACCACCTTGGCGGGGGCTGCAGGAACGGTGGCAACAGGGTGGGGGAGGGGAGGGAAGGGATCAGAGGAGGAGGCAACAGGGGAAGGAGCCGGGGATGGGGCAACGAAGAGGGTGATAAGTGGGTGGATGGAATTTGGGGGGGGGGGGGGGAACTGGGCACACCACGTAATCGTGGCGGCGGCGGTGGATGGCGAGGTAAAGACGATAGCGGTGGTGGTGGCCTTGGTGGTGAGCGGAGTCATGATTGGAAGGGATTAAGAAAAGGACAGGACTGGACAAAACGAAAGAAGAAAAGGAACTCACGAAGACGGACGGACGAGGGCGGACAGACGAAGACGCTGACTGGGGTCGAAGCCCCACTCCGCTGCCGCCGGTGGGAGGGCGAAAGCAGGGGCTGCCGCCAGAGATAGTGCGTTGTAGCTATGCAGTCTCCCTTATATTTTGTTGTTACTGTTCACTGCGCTTGGCATTACGTCATAATTTTAAAAAGGTAGTTTCATTGGTCACTTTAAGGAAGAGTTAGAGGGAACTTTATTTTAATAGGTTGTTGTGGTGGAGGGAGAACGTGACTTCTGTTGCCTATTGGCTCTTGTGTTATGTGCCACGATTGGTGGTCACCGTCGAAACAGAAGTTGGCTGCTCTTTACCTAATACTGGACGTCTGTCGCACGGCGGCTGTGATTCGCCAGTAGTGCTCGTGCCTCGTGTTGACAGTGAGGTCTGTTGGGCTCTGACTGCTGGCAGCCAAGATGCGGCAAGCTTGTTGAATCCATGCTCCCTGTTCATGTTATTAGGGTGTTTAAGTATTTCGACGGCCTCTCTGATTTTGCGTTTTGTCATAACTGGCTGCTTGGCCAACACACAGGCTTCGCCGAATTTTATTTCTTTTCCGCAGTCTTGATGATGTTCAGCCTCTGCAGATTTGTTGTGTTGACCTGGACGAATATAGCGCTCGTATACCCGAATGTACGTTGCTACTGGCCGGCCAATCTCGCCGATGTATGTCTCTCCACATTCGCATTCCATCTTGTACACGCCTGCAGTGCGTAATGCATCCACCTTATCCTTAGCGGAGCCTAGCACGTCCTGGTTCTGCGACCACTATAGAAGACAGGCTGCACGCCAACCTGGCAAAGGTGTTTGCCTATTCGGTCAGTAACATTTTCCACATAAGTTAGGTTAGGTTAGGTTAGTGTTTAACGTCCCGTCGACAACGAGATCATTAGAGACGGAGCGCAAGCTCGGGTGAGGGAAGGATTGGTAAGGAAATCGGCCGTGCCCTTTCAAAGGAACTATCCCGGCATTTGCCTGAAACGATTTAGGGAAATCGCGGAAAACCTAAATCAGGATGGCTGGAGACGGGATTGAACCGTCGTCCTCCCGAATGCGAGTCCAGTGTGTTACCACTGCGCTACCTCGCTCGGTTTCCACATAAGGTAAGCGCACTGTTGGCTGCAGTTTGTCTGTTTCTTGATCTTTCTTACTTGTGTTCGTCGACAAGGCTGTGTGGATCGACTCATGAATGTAGCCATTGTTGTGCGTAGTCTTTTCAGCTCAGGTGTTATGTTTTGTGCATCACTTACGCTCTGCGCACGGATTGCCAAAGAACGGATGACAGAGTTCTTCTGCGCGGGATGGTGGTAGGATTGCGAGCGCACATCTGTACTGGTATATCTAGTAATGAACAAACCTTTATCTGCACTGTGAATGATGTGACTGTGGCTGAATGTTTATAACATTTCTTTATTCAAATATTGTTTAAATATAATATTTTAGTGCGCGAAGTGGTCACATTCCGACAGGTTATCTCTGTATATCGTAAGAACTATGTATTTTTTAGTGTATTTTTGGTGGGTACAGCCTTCAGCCAAAAGAAGAGGCCGGCCAGAGTGGCCGTGCGGTTCTAGGCGCTACAGTCTGGAGCCGAGCGACCGCTACGGTCGCAGGTTCGAATCCTGCCTCGGGCATGGATGTGCGTGATGTCCTTAGGTTAGTTAGGTTTAATTAGTTCTAAGTTCTAGGCGACTTATGACCTCAGAAGTTAAGTCGCATAGTGCTCAGAGCCAACCAAAGGAAGAGCAGACAGTAGTGTAACGCTATGCGAATCAATTGGAGACTGGGACCTTGTGAGCGAAGAGCTCAAGGAACACTTTTATGCGAGTTCTGGAAGAAGGCAGACATGTCTATGGTAATGGGTGTTATTCAGTCATGTACAACATCACTGCGATTGATAATGCTAATAACTGGATATTGTAGAACCATTTTCTGTTTATTTAAGATGTCCTTTCTTAAAAAAAAAACATTATTTATCATAATTCTGTAGCCTACATCAATTATAGACGTTAGAATATGAGACTTTTTATTAAATTATTCATTTACCTTGTATATTATATTTTTGTGCATTTATTAATTCCCGTTTCTAGACAATGCACAGGCAATTTGACTGCAAGATCACTGCTTCAGGTTATTACTTGCGCCTAGTTAGCTGCTGGACGTGAAAGCACGAGTACGTGCTTCGACCCTATGACTACACTGAGCTACTCTTTTTTAAATAGAGCCGTACGTAGCTCGACTACATAAGGTTCGAGCAACACTAGATGAAGCTGTAACTGGTTTGCTTACATAGGATGCTGTTTAGAGAGTAACTACTCAGCAGAAAACCGAGGTAGCGTCGCATGCTACGCTACTACTGCCAGTCTCACGCACAGTGACATGCTAGCAGTGGTGCAGCTGAGAAACTGGTGGCACAACTCATTTCATTATTCAAAACAAAATGATCTACCGTTACGATTTGTGTAAGGTGGGTTCTCATGAAGCTTACCACTCGTTTTAAGGAACAGGGGTTTTGCATTTGCATCTAACTCGAAAATCGTTTCAGCAGAGATGATGCTTTTCTGGACTGAATTTTAACGTGAGATGAAACTTATATCATAATTTTGAGCTGATGTACAAACGTCAAAGCTTGAAGTAGGAATACATTGAATTGTCTGTCCGTAAGAAATTCAAAACGCAATTACTGGCTGGTAAGTTCATGTTAACCATCTTTTCGAGTGCCCGTGGCATGGACTCTCTTTAACTTTTTGGAGGAACAATGCGCTATTAACAGCCTATTCTACTCAGGAACGATGGCGAACGAAGTCAAGCACGAGCTGAAGAGGAAATGTCCGGTATGCCAAAGAGGAAAGGCTTGCATTTTGTTCAAGATAACGCTCGAAGTCATACGGAACAACTGACGCTGGAAGCTATTGACATATAAGGTTGGGAGCACCTACCTGTTCCTCATTACGCTTAGACCATAGATGCATATAGACCGCCCGCACGCCCCTCTCTCTGCCGTGTTAAGGTTTGAAACCAAAATCACATGACGGTTCCTAAAAGTCTAGTTTCTATCATTGTGCACTGTGTCAAGTGGAGCCGACAGTGACGTTATTTCTCTTTTAGAGGTGAAATCAAGAACTTATTTTAGCAGTTGAACGAAGAGCCGTGTTAGTATCACATACGTAGGAATACATACTACAGTATTCTCAATGTTAGTGCTATGGTTGTCGCTTTATACATTTGGTCAGCCGTTAGTGTAGCAAAAACGTTGAAACAGTGTACTGACAACTCTTTATTTTTGCAAACGGTAAAATTATAGTGAATTCTTTTTTTTTTATCTGTGAGTCACTTAGTTCGTTTTCACGGGAGCAGAACACAGAATATTAGTTTGGCAGGAAGTAATTAGTTTTCCCACGATCCGTAAACAATACGTGTGAAATATTTTGCTATGCTTTTTTAAAAATCTCATGAATTTCTGTCCACAACGTCCAGATTTTACATGAAATAAGCACTTTTACATCAAATAAGCGCCTATATTCTGCCTGTTGCTTTATCCAGTAAACGGTACGAAGCGTAATATATTATAAAAGATTGGCTATAGAGAAAACCCGTGTAGTCTGTTAGATTTTAACTTTCTGTCGTGACAAAACCTTCGTCATTCGTCGAGTTTTAGAGGACTGCAGTACATCGTAGCTTTCAACCCACGGGTATGCTTCTGGGAATAATTGTGAAATATGTTTGCTGCGTAGCAAAATGTAGTCGTTTGACTTATCTCTGTTTTTAATGTAAGTCTCCAAAGAGTCCAAACATTCTTTCGTACTTCATCAGTGGGAAACCTATAAACAGTTCTGAATTACAGCTTATGAAGTTAAACACAAAACGGTAAAAAAGGAAGATCTTGCAATTGTTGTTGTTGTGGTCTTCAGTCCTGAGACTGGTTTGATGCAGCTCTCCATGCTACTCTATCCTGTGCAAGCTTTTTCATCTCCCAGTACTTGCTGCAACCTACATCCTTCTGAATCTGCTTAGTGTATTCATCTCTCGGCCTCCCGCTACGATTTTTACCCTCCACGCTTCCCTCCAATGCTAAATTTGTGATCCCCTGATGTCAAGTTGTGCCACAAACTTATCTTCTCCCCGATTCTATTCAATACCTCCTCATTAGTTATGTGATCTACCCATCTAATCTTCAGCATTGTTCTGTAGCACCCCGTTTCGAAAGCTTCTATTCTCTTCTTGTCCAGATTATTTATCGTCCACGTTTCACTTCCATACATGGCTACACTCCACACAAATACTTTCAGAAACGACTTCCTGACACTTAAATCTATACTCGATGTTAACAAATTTCTCTTCTTCAGAAACGCTTTCCTTGCCATTGCCAGTCTACATTTTATATCCTCTCTACTTCGACCATCATCAGTTATTTTGCTCCCCAAATAGCAAAACTCCTTTACTACTTTAAGTGTCTCATTTCCTAATCTCATTCCCTCAGCATCACCCGACTTAATTCGACTACATTCCATTATCCTCGTTTTGCTTTTGTTGATGTTCATCAATTAGCAATTCATAAATTTCCCTTGTACTTTTAGTAAATGAATATACGAGTATTGCTTACCACTCAGTTCGTAACACCGAAAGACGCACGTGTGATGAGAAATGACCGTAAATTTTCCAATCTTTGTTGTTCTATACCTGAACCATGTCTCCATGACCTGAATACATGGATGACATATATCTCTGGTTACCAGAGGTAATGAATGTTAGCCGCAGATGAAGTCTACGTAATATTGTCGAGTAGACGTGGTCTGCCTAGTTTTCTTGAGCGGCCATGGCGAGAGACAGATGACTGTCGTACTACTTCCTTGTGCCTCTACACTTGGAGTAAGGAAATATATATATGAATTTATACACTTGCAGCGATCACTAATCGTAATACTCGTGCCAGCTGTTTTGGTATCACCATTAATTTCGGGAATTATTTTTCGATGAAAGATGAAATTGCTGTCAACAGTCTCTTTCTTGACATCCATTTTTTTATTATCAATCATGGATTCAGGGGATTCGCAAATTATTCTTCATCCCTTTTAAATGCACTTAAAAAATAAGGAGTAGGTCTTATGAAAGTTATTTCAAATGGTTCATATGGCTCTGAGCACTATGGGACTTAACTTCTGAGGTCATCAGTCCCCTAGAACTTAGAACTACTTAAACCTAACTAACCTAAGGACATCACATACATCCATGCTCGAGACAGGATTCGAACCTGCGACCGCAGCGGTTGCGCGGTTCCAGACTGTAGTGCATAGAACCGCTCGGCCAATCAGGCCGGCGAAAGTTATTTACCGATTTCTCTTTGGTTCATATTTGTGTTGGTCTCATTGTTTATGACAATGCCTAAGGAAGGCCTAAAAGTCTCAGTCTAATATAACTGAAATTAGTTGCGTGCGTCTGAGTCCTAGTATAACTTTAGTCTGAAGCAACCTTTTCAATTATTTAATTTCGGTTCGTTACATTTTCTTTTTATATCTGAAAGAATAATGAACATAACTTCATTGACATCCTTCGCACTGTCGCGTGATCAGCTAGCTGCATTCTTCATGAACGTTTTGAGTCTTGGCAAGAAGCTAGACTAATTTGAAGTGCACACGCATGGCAGTGATTTCTTACAGGTACATGCAGTCCAGTGATTTATTCCAGGTTTTTGATTATAACGGAGTAGTGCTTCCATAATTCAAGCAAGGATAAACTTCAGGGCGAAGACGAATAATGTCGTATCGTGACTAGGAAACAGTGATCATTTGTCATTTTCCTATATAATCCCAAAGTCTCATCAACAACTATATGCCGATTTTCCACACGACAGCTCCCTACTTCAAATTTTGATTGTTGATGTGGACGTCGTCGACTGTATCAAGAATACTTACTTCACGAGTCAATTATTTATCATTGCAGGTTACCAAGTTTAATTTAACGAAATGGACTTTCACACAACGGGTAACGAAGCGGACTTTCACACAACGGGTAACTAAATGTTATGGTGTGCAGTGCTAGTTGCAGTGTCTGACCTTCAAGTACCGTGGGAAACCAATAGTGACAATTAATGAACTTTCATGTAATTATTTACAGTTACCAAGTTTCTTTGAAAAACTACTAGATTATCGGTACATCACTAACCGTCACATTTGGGAATTACAGCAGCATTCCATGTTTAGTAATTTATATGGCTAATCTTCGTCTACCTCTACAGTTCTTATTTCTACAGCTCCTAGTACCATAGAAATTATTCCCTGACGTCTTAACAGATGCTTTATCATCCTGTCCCCTCTTCTTGGCAGAGCTTTCCATATAGTCATTACCTTGCTGATTTTGCTGAGTACCTCCTCATTCCTTACCTTGTCAGTTTACCTAATTTTCAATATTCATCTTTAGGACCACATCTCAAATGCTTCGATTTTCTTCTGTTACGGCTCTCACTGTCCATGTTTCACTACCATACAGTGCTGTGCTTCAAAGTAGGTCCTCAGAAATTTATTACTCAAATTAAGGAACATGTTTGGTACTAATAAACCTCTCTTGGCCAGGAATACCGTTTTTGCCAGTGCTAGTCTACTTTTTATGTTCACTTTGATGCGTCCATAATGCGTTGCTTTGCTGCCTAGGTAGCAGAATTCATTAGCTTCGTCTGCTTCGTGATCCACAATTCTGATGTTGGTTTCTCGCTGTTCTCATTTCCGCTACTTCTCATTCTTTCGTCTTTCTTCATTTACTCTCAATCTCTATTCTGTACTCATTAGACTGTCCTTTTCGTTCAAGAGATCCTGTAATTCTTCTTCACTTTCACTGAGAATAGCAATGTCATCAGCGAATTTTAACACTGATATCTGTTCAGCCTGAATTTTAACCCTTTCCTTAATTTTCATCGTTAATTCTTTGATGTACAGATTGAACGGTAGTGGCGAAAGACTGCATCCTTCATAATGCGAGCGCTTCGTTCTTGGTCTTCCAGTCTCATTGTCATCTCTTGGTTCTTCTACATACTGTATATTATCAGTCTTTCCCTATAGCTTTCCTCCATTTATCTCAGAATTTCGAACACCTCGCATCATTTGACACTGTCAAATGTTTTTTCCAGGTCGACAAATCCTATGAATGTGTCTTGGTTTTTCTTCAGTCTTGCGTCCATTATCAACCGCAACGTCAGAACAGCCTCTCTGGTGCCTTAACTTTCCTAAAGCGAAATTGTTAGCTATCTAACAGATCCTGAATTTTCTTTTCCATTCTTCTGTATATTATTCTTGTCAGCAACTAGTATGAGTGAGCTCTTAAGCTAATTGTGCGATAATTCTCGCACTTGTCAGATATTGCTATCTTCGGTGTTATGTAAGTGATACTTTTCCTAAAATCTGATAGTACATCATGTCTCATATATTCTACACGCCAATGTGAATAGTAGTTCTGTTGACATTTTCCCCAGTGACTTTAGAAACTCCGATTGAACATTATACATCTCTTCTGCTTTATTTGATCTTAAATCTTCCACAACTCTTTCAGTTTCTGATTCCAATACTGGATCCCCTATCCCTTCTCTGTCGATCCCAGTTCTTTTCAATTACGTTACCAGACAAGTTATCTCCTTCAAAGAGGCCTTCGCTGTACTCTTCCCACATACCCGCTCTCTACATACCTGTTCTCTACATGGATCAGTGTAATTTCCATTACTCTCTTAATGTTACCACCATTGCTTTTAATTTCAGCAACGGCTGCACAGTTATTATAAATAAGAAGTACACTGAAGTCGGAAGTTTACAGAAGTCACTGAATTACATCGCTTTCACGGAAGTATTTTAACTGTAAGTAGTTCCCATACGTTGACCAGTCTGTCTAGCATCACGATGAACACTGGATTTTTCTTGGTTAGCAGACTGATATGCTCTTTCTCCGCTCTGCTACGGCATTAGCAGCAGGTATTTAATTTGTTCCTTCTTTTGTGTGTATTCTCATGATTTGCTGAATGGTAATTTATATGAAGTGAATCTGAGTTGCATTTTGCCTTTTGGATGTGAAGCAAGATCGAACTTTGGTACACACATATTGTGTGCAGTACGGTATGTGAGTTTAAGAGGAACTTTTCAGAAGTACACAAGCGGCAACACGCAGTCAATACCTTCGCTGCGCAGTGCCGATGTTATTGTTACCGACGACTGTGCCGCTAAAGCGGAGTTATTGAACGCAGTTTTCCTAAATTCCTTCACCAGGGAAGATGAATGGAATATTCCAGAATTTGAAACACAAACAGCTGCTAGCATGAGTTTCTTAGAAGTAGATACCTTAGGGGTTGGGAAGCAACTGAAATTGCTTGATACGGGTAAGTCTTCAGGTCCAGATTGTATACCTATTAGGTTCCTTTCAGATTACGCTGATACAATAGCTCCCTACTTAGCACTCATATACAACCGCTCGCTCACCGATAGATCTGTACCTACAGATTGGAAAATTGCGCAGGTCGCACCAGTGTTTATGAAGGGTGAAACGTCCCCTTTCAACAATTATACATGACTGTGCTTAAACTGACACACAATATTTTTTTTTAGCGCAACGCAATCTGACTTTCAGAAATCCCTACAAAAGAATGGCCCTTACTAACATTAACCTGTACCTTTCACAAATCACTTACCTCAGAAAAATCTTCATTACTCAAGCTACTGCAATACAGCGAGCGCCACTACTGCCAGCTAAATGAAAGATTCAAACTACGGAAGGCACTAACTACTGATAGGCATAGTTAGCAAATGAAAGATTTTGATAGAGAACAAACAATGTATTTACCTCAATAGTGGTCAAAAGTCATAATGTATATAGCAGTTCATGATATCCCTTTTGATAGAGAACAAACAATGTATTTACCTCAATAGTGTTCAAAAGTCATAATGTATATAGCAGTTCATGATATCCAGTGTTACAAATTTCAAAACTCCGCCATCTCTCTCCCCACATCCACCACTGCTGGCGGCTCACCTCCAACTGCGCAACGCTACGCGCTGTTCACATCCAGCTGCCGCTGCCCAACACTACAATGGCAGACAACAATGCAAACTAGCCACAGACTGCACACAGCACAGCCAGTGATTTTCATACAGAGCGCTACGTGGCATTACCAATAAGAAAACCTAAACAGCCTACTTACATAGCCCCCATGCTCCCCACAAAAAATTTTACAAATTGTTTTGGGCAGTGGCCAATAATGATTTGACAAAATTTTTCATAATTACAATAACAAAGATATCAAATGCATACACTTATTGATACAATGTTGGTCAACAGCTAAAATTTTCTCACAGTCCATAAAGACAGTAATGATCATTCATCACAGTAAAATTGCAGTGTTTTTCTCAAAGTCTGAGAAGTAAAAGAAAATGCACATGGAAGTAGTGGATTTCCATGCAGTCTTGAAGAAGTAGTGTTGTCCTTCCAACGGAAAGACAGTGCTGACTCTTGACATGCTGACAGATAATGGGCCACAACAGAGCAAACCCACAGCAGAGTCAGTCGAAGTTTTGAAGAATATTGGTAGGTAGGTCATCACAGAGCATACCCATTGTAGTCCTGGTAGAGATGACGATATTGGTGGGCCACCAGAGGTGCAGACCCACTGTAGTCCTTGTAGAAATAATGGTATTGGTGGGTCATCAAAGATGCAGCTCCACTGTAGTCCTTGTAGAGATGGCCAGCAGCCATCTGTTGTGACTGTGCAGGTGCACAATCACCATTGAAGAGTTTTGCGGAGAATATAGCAAGTCCATAAACCACCACTTGTGCACTCACAAAAAAATTTTTTTTTAAATTGTCCTTAGAACCAGCAATGCTGTTATCCAGTCCCTTGCTGAATTATTAACACACATGCAAACACTAACAGTTCCTACTTCTCACATATTGTCCATATACTATGACCAACAGAAATGTGTGCAGTGAAATGGAACTTACAAATTAATAATATAATGAACTGGTGTCAATCGCAATTATGTAACATAAGAATACAATTACAAAGGTACAAAATACATCATTAAAGAACATAACAATACAGATAACATTTGTAGTAACACAGGCTTTACAAAAGAATAGAAATAAACATATACATCAGTGTTACAAAAATAATGACATAAGTACATACATAAAGATCAGAATAACTTTTGAAACATCACCTTCACATATGAGCAACAAAACAGAATAAATAATGTCTCAACATCTTCACAAAGTAAATAACATAGTATTAGAAAAATTCTACAACATAGCTCTCATCAGCTAAACACATAAAGACAGGAAAAACACAAATACACAGGGTACACAAATATATAGAGGGATGACACAAAAGGAAAGGACAGGATTTGTTTTACTCCAGTATTTTGCATGGAGATCTCCCTTTGTTCATCATTATTCCCAAAAGCACTATCTAAGCCTGCTTTCTGTATTCTGTTCACATCCTCTTTCAAAATAGTCTTTCTCCACTGTACACTACTTTTTTTTTTGGCCAAACCATTTTCTTATATCTTCTCAATGCATTTCTTCCAATTCATCATAGTTAGTTTCTTATATAGTCTACCCCCTCTTAAGCTAACTTAAATCTACTGAGCTCAGATGCTAAACTAAGGGACGAGGCAATGCAGCAGCACAAAACAATTAACACAAACAGCAATGATAAAAAATACAAAAGGCAAAGCAAGCAGCATAAATTACAACTAATATAAGGCAAAGAGCAGCAAACAAGAAAAATAAATGCCTAGTAAAACTGGCTTAACAGCGTTATACAAAGTCAAATTCAGTAACATTATGCCTGGCAAACAGCAGCAGCAAATGAAATAACTTATATCTACACATGGCATAGCTCAAGCAGAAAAAAAAATATTACACTAAAGACAGCAATGCAGACAAGGGAAATGTATATTCACATCGTAATGTCTATGTAACTAAAGTGGTCACCACAACTTATTCTACAAAATAAATTACCAAGTACTTGAAAAGAAAATTATGAATGCAGTTCCTGTGAAGGTAAATGTCATTCTGTGCTCCCTCATTTTTTTGAAAAAAATTATTATTTACTCGATCCGTAGACAGAAAATATTTATATTAGTACTACTATAAATTTTATATTAACCAATGCTGCAGTGCAGCTAGAAACTAGATATTAAACAATATGAGCAATCTCTCAACTAGAAAGACCATGGATGTAAAATGTTTCTCATCATCTCATTAGGAATTTTAGTAAATATCATAAATTAAGAGCTCCACAGTGTAATCATATGTTTTCAAGTTTGAGCATGTCGTATTTGCGATGCTTTCTACAAAGGAATGTCAATAGCGAGGATAATGGCCTCTTCCTTTTTTTTGCACCTAATGGCATTCTTTTGTCAGACGTCTACCTCTCAGCTGGGCACCCAAAACGCATTATGCCAAGGTCACTTACCTTTCTTGCTGAAATATTTACAACGGCAGTTTCCGCTACAGTGACAGTCTCATATAAAAATATTTCACAGGTCAAGAATTTGGGTAACAAATCTGTAGAAACAAAATCCTATTGAATATAACAGTGTCCAAAAAATTTTCGCTGGCATTGTGATACATTCACGCATTTACACACATTTCATAACTCTTAAAGTACGATTCTTGGTTTCCAACATCCTTTTTTCACAAGTCAGAGTCCCTAACCACTATTCATTATTCCTTACCTTATTACACATATAAACATTCGTCGACACTTCTTCAATATTTCATCATAACAGATACGTAGCATAATCAAATAACTCATATAGCATCAGCTTATTGATCATATACATATGGCAACAGCATAATACACATCATTGTCGTAATAATAACATCATAAAACCTCAGCCAAATCTCAAAATTGTTGTAGCTGCCTCCAATAGTGTCAAAACCTAAAAAAAATTCTCTGCTCATGTCAGCAGTGTCATTTACCTCAAACGTACTTTAAAAATCATGCTCCCTTACCAAATACATCATTCAAAGCTCTCATAGTATCACAATGGTTCCGGAAAAATATGAGCATTTCACAAAGTACAGACAAAATACAATTTCATAAGTGTGAAGTTATCCAATTGCGTAATTATGTAAACATCTGTCACTGATGTAGTAAAATAAATATTTGTCTCTCTCAGTTAAATGATCAGATAGCTGTGTAATTCTGTGTTAGAGAAATATGGTACCGATGTGTAAAGTTGTATAAGCAGATACCATATTAGCTAGGGCTCCTTGTGCTTGCCAAACACATGGTACACAAAGTAAGCGTGTACCCCCCTGAGGATTAATGTAATTATACCCTCAGGTGTTACAGATTACAACCATGGAATGAAATTATTACGGAAAACCTTTGTATCATTGTACTTCAAATATCTTTAAAAATAAATGTTTTAAGTATATAATTAATCACTCAAATACGTGTACTGTAGCGCTAAACTGTGCGTCTTGTTGTGAGATAATCTCTGTGGAAGTGTCGTGGTTATTGTGCTCCGAAAGCTAAGTTCTGCAGAAGTCAATGTACTTACCCCATGATAAACAAAAGTGAAATGCTTTGCGTATAGATATCTTAGTTATTACGCTTATTGTTGTGATGAAGAAATTACTGTCCTGTAACGTATTGTTGTGCTACGGAAAAGGCTGTCTCATTGTAGCTATACCACAAAAGTTACTACTAAAACATGTTTCACTTTCCAGAATAATACAGAAAAACTGTGCAGATATAAAACAGATACACCGCAAAAGCAACATTGTAAATTGTCACTCATTAGTAGCGTTGTGATAAAATCGTGTAGCTGTCACATAAACTAACCACTGTCTCATCTGGTATCTCACAGAAAGTACTTTAAATCCAGAATGTATTTTCAAGTAAACCAAAATGTTGCATTAGAATCTCATTAGCAGTACCAGTATATGTTCTAAGTATGTGAGCCTTATAGTCGTTACGTAATCGTGCAACTAACAATCCATTCGTAATTTCTGTTTAAAAATGTTCCCTAGGTTCTAGACTGGATATTTAACTTCAAACATTGTTGTATGTTAACAGATTCTAAGTCTGACAAAGCATACTAGCAATGTAAAGTGAAAAGTTATATGGCAAAGACAAAGTTAAAAAGCTGATTATCTTTCAATAAACGGTTTTACATGTGAAATGTGGTGTAAACCTTTACTCTTCCTAGTACGCAGAGTTTCAACTTCAACGCAATTATCATGTGGTATACGTCGGATTCTGTAAGGTCCATTGTAAACTAGAAAGAATTTGTGACTCAAGTGTTTCTTCTTATGTGACAATGAATGAGCTTTAATGAGAACTTTCTGACCAATATACAATTTCTTTGCATTTGCTTTACCGTGTAGTTTTCTTCATTTGTCTGCTGCAGATTATATATTTTTAAGAGCCAAATCAATTATGTCTTTGTGTCGAAGTCTACATGTATTCGGGACAGGTACAGGCTCTCTGATTCTGTTCGGTGGTTCTTCATTCTTTAGTACAGGAGTAGGTGGTAAAGCAGTGGATTCATGAGGCATTTCATTCAGCACATTTTGAAATAAGTGTAAATATCTGTCCCAATGCTGATGCTTTCTGTGACAATCTGTCTGCAAAGGTTATTGATTTCTTTCAAAATCCGTTCAGACGGGTTACAATGTGGTGAGTACAATGAAATAAAAACAGGTTTGATTTTATGATTCCGAAGCATGCGTGATCAAAGAGCAGATCTGAATTGAGGTCCATTATTTGAAATGACTTTACTAACGTGTCCAACTTCACGTAAGAAATTTTTAACAAAGGCGTTGGATACAGACCGTCCAGTGGCTTTACGTAGCGGAGTGAAAGAAACAAATTTTGAAGTAAGTTCAACGGCGACTAGAACGTACGAAAATCCATTAGATGTTCTGACAAGCGGTCCCAAGAGATCAAAAGCAGCAAATTTTTTTAATTTAGAAGGAATGATAGGAAACAGCGAAGCACGATGGGAGATAGTAGATGGTTTCGCCTTTTGACAAAGTTTACAAAGAGACAAGACTCTTCGAATTCTCTTTTCCATATTGTTAAAATAACTAGTCGTTCGAAGAATATGATAACATTTTCGTGGGCCAAAATGTGCGTAGCTGAAATGAATGTACCAAGTGAACTTATTAACAAAATCGTCAGGAATGCAAAGTACCCATAGCTTGTCATCAACAGTGCAGCGTTTGAACAGTATGTTGTTTCTAACCAGATAATAATGCCGCATCTGTGTGTGTGTCTTTTCATACCATTTGCTTTTGATGTCTTTCCAAATAGGATCTTTATCTTGTTCATGAACAATGTCCTTTAAAGATGTGGTGATGAAGTTTGCAAAGGCGACTTTCTGAATGTAAAGAATACTGAAAGTTTTCTCGAGGTTGCCTTCTGTGTTACTTTTCTCAAGCCCAGCCGGTGCGCGTGACAGTGCGTCCGCAACAATATTTTCCTTGCCGGGAATGTAGACTATTGTGAAGTGGAATTCTTGCAGAAACAATGCCCAACGTTTTAACCTGTCATAATTTAGTTTTGAAGACATAAGAAATTGTAATGCACGATGATCACTGTATACTTTTACGTGCTTACCAGAAAGAAAGAAACGGAACTTGTTAAATGCCCAAACAATAGCTAAAGCTTCTAATTCAGTAACAGAATAATTTTTTCAGATTTTGTTAGCACTCCGCTAGCAAAAGCAATGGTTTTCTGAACGGTAGTGTCATTTTCTATGGCTTCTTGAAATGAATGGGCACCAAGACCGACTTTAGACGAATCCGTGCTAAGGCAGAAATCTTGTGACAGATCTGGATGAGCTAGTATCGGCACGTTAAGTAGCGATTCTTTAAAAAAATTGAATTCCAACTGTGCTTGTTCGTCCCAGTTCCAAATAGTATTTTTTCCAGTGAGAGAACAAAGTTTTGGTGTAACAAGAATTTGCATATTCAGAAAACGACGGTAAAAATTTACGAGACCTAAAAAACTGCGGACTTGTCTTTTTGTGGATGGAACTGGAATGGCTCTGATTGCTTCTAACTTTTCAGGATCCGGCTGAATGCCTTCAGAAGAAATAATATGTCCCAAAAACCTCACCTTTGACCTACCGAATTCAGACTTTTCCAAGTTAACTGTAATTCCAGATTCTGCAAAAATACGTAACAAACTGTTGAGTATGCGATTATGTTGTTTCCATGAAGCTTCTGCTATTAGAATGTCCACATATAAGGTGATGTGACGTTTTAAGAACTCCGGTAATATGGAATTTAGCCCGCGAATGAATGCTGCTGAAGAAATGTTCAAACCAAAGGGAAGTTTCCGAAACTGATAACAAACGCCGAAACAAAGGAAAGCTGTGTATTTTCTACATTCTGGATGAATCTGAGATCAATGGGAGACAACACTTTTACACCATTAAAATTTTGAAGAAGTTCTTTCGACGTTTGCGGCCTGTCTGTTTCAAGAATAATGATAGTATTGATTTGTCTCGAATCTAAGACAAGTCTGATCGATCCATTTTTCTTCTCAACAACATGTAATGGATTGTTGTATGAGCTTACTGCAGGCTCAATAATGCCCTCGTCAAGCATAGATTGTGTTTCTGTTCTAACGCGGTCCCTATAATGTGCTGGAATTACGTATGGTCTAACACAAAATTTAGTATGCTCATGAACACGAAATTGGTATTGAAATTCCTTGATTGTACCTGTTTTGTGAGTAAAAACTGTGGAATGTTCTTGTAAAATCTCAAAAACGTTCTGCCTATCAGTGTTATTACAATTCTCAATTGTTTGAATTTTATTCTGAATTAACTCATTAATTTCAAATATGCCATCGATATCATCCCTGTCAGTACTTGCAGAGTGATTGTTAGTGTCACGTTCCGTCGAAAATTCCGAACTGTTGTCTAACGGGAGGTAAAGCCGATTAATTTCTTCGTCATGGTTTGAGAGCCAATCTTCAAATTTCAAAGCTACTGACTTACCTTCTTTCTCCAAACTTATTTCGGCATCGTAAAAGTTTAAGATTGCTTTGTATTCATTCAAAAAGTCTACTCCCAGTATAATTTCCGTCGACAATAATGGAACAATAAGAAAGTTCATAGAGAAGCTGTGGCTTTGACAAAAGAATTCTAAGTTGGTTTTTTGGCGTACATCTACACTTTTTCCAATGATTGCACCTTGTAATTTAATCTTACGTAACGGAAGTGTGGGGCAATCGTTCGATTTGTTGCATTTGCTAAAAGCTGTTTCACTAATTACTGAAATGGGACTGCCAGAGTCAAGTACTGCCGTAAATTTTACGTCATTTACAGTAATGTGAATCACATGATATGCAATGTTGTTAAGATTTACGTTGTGTTCCTGGAGTAAGATGTCCCTAATGTCTTCCATTTTTACGTAATTACTAGCTACGGCAGCTGCGTCGTCAGTTTCATAAGTTCGTTTTGTGGCTGCCAGCGGTGTGAGTCATTGCCTATTGTCTCTTTGTTGGCGCGCGTCGTTATTGGGATTTGGAGACCTAACTTCTACAAATTCACCGTGACGAGAGGGCCCGGCCTTGTTTAAATCTCGCCAGTTCTGATGCAATTCAGGTCTGTCGTTACGATCACATCGTCTGTGGTCATGTCGGTAGTTCCTGTAGTTTCTTTCTTGTCGGTTAAGAATTTCTCCCTGAATCGTAACTGCGCGCTGGACCGTTGCGTCTAAAGTTATTCTGTCTCCCGTAATAATAATTATTTTGGTTCCCATATTGTCTGTTTCTCTGATTGTCTCTGTAATAGTCATTACTGCGGAGAGGTGATCTTTCCCTGTAATTATTACTACTCTGCCAACGGTTGTCATATGGGTGGTGTCTGTTTTGGTCACGATTTACATTATAAGAATAGCCTTGTCGTGTATTATTTCTGTCATCGCGGAATTGTGACAGATGTGTCCTGTAATTGTTGTGCTCCTGTTTTCGCGTTCCGCGATTGTCAGTGTCAATTTCCAATTCTTGTAACAGTCCCTGAAAAGCTTCAATGTCGTCTTTGCAACGTCCTGCTAAAATAATATGCTGTAAATGTTCAGGTAATTTGATTAAGCAAATGCGGATGAGTTCTGAGGGGCTGTATGGGTTTGAAAGATACTGATTCTTATACAACATGTCTTCAAAATATTTCATAAGACTGGAAAATTCAGATTGTTCGAAACGTTTCATCATTATGATGCTATGTTTTACTCGGTCTTGTATAGCTTGAGACCAATACGCTGAGAGGAAGGCATGATAAAATTCTCCTTCACTGTGACAATCGTGAATGACCGATCGCATTCTTACAGCTGGTTCATTCTCCAAGTAGCCACACATAAATTCTAACTTGTGCTCCAATGACCAGTAGGGAGGAAAACAATGAGAGAATTGATGGAGCCACGCTTGTGGATGAATGTCGTTGGCAGAATTCTTAAACGTTTTGAATTTACATGTAGTAATGAACAGCTTATAGTCAAAATCATCGTGTCAGCGAGTAGCATATCGGTCATTGTTACGTCGTGTCGGCGGTTCCATCTCAAAATCCAATGCGCCTTGCCAATTTCTTTCATAATTTCCGAAGTGTCCTGTGTTATTATTTAGTGGTTGTTCCGTATTTCTATGTCCCTCTTCCCGTACTGGAGCGCGAGTGTCCTCTGAAATATGTAATTCTTGTATCACCTGCGTCAACTGATCTTGTACTTCCCGGATTTCTCTTTTGTACTGTGTATTGATTTGATTTTGATTTTGTTTGAATTTTATAATTTGTTGATACTCTTCTGTGTCAGTGGAGGCTACAGGTCTTGTGTCATTCAGATCATCATCTACCTTTGTAGATAAGTTAGTGACCTGATCCGAAAGTTCGGCTACTTTCTCCGATAGTGAACACATTTCCTCAGTGTGTTTTTCTGAACCAAGTTTCAGAGTGTCCATTTGTGTTGAAATCGAATCTACTGTGTCCTTCAAGTTTTTCCCTGAGTTTTTGCAAGTTGCGTAACCGAATCAGTAGATGCAACTAAGTCAATTTTAGCCCACAAGGTCTCATGATTTTCATGAACAATGGTTTGCAGTTCTTTTATGGCTGCTTCGTGATTCTGTAATGCATTTTCATGCCGCGAAAAAATAGGTTGAAAATGCTCACAAATTTGTGTTTTTACGTCATTACAGACTTTTTGACATTTCGATTCAATGTTATGTAACTCAGTAGTTAAATCTTCACGTGTTTGATCAAGTGTGGTGTCTAACTTTTGAAGATTTTGTTCCATTGTGTCAAACTTTTTAAGATTTTGTTCCACTGTGTCTAACTTTTGAAGATTTTGTTCCATTGTGTCTAACTGTTGCTGTGTTTGTCTCTGGTGTTGTTCCATTGTGTCTAACTTTTGAAGATTTTGTTCCATTGTGTCTAACTTTTGAAGATTTTGTCCCATTTGTCTCTGATTTTGTTCCATTTGTTGCATTAATTGCAATAATAATGTATTAGTGTCTGGAATCTGTTTCTCTATGCTTTTTTGCTGTGCATTTTCACCGGCAACATTCGCATTTTGACAAGCAGAAAATGTGTTTTGACTCATTTGAGAAAACGGTGAGGACCCAAAACCTAAGTCTACAGTAGTTGCAGTATTGTGTTCTGTCATGTCGGATTCCTGAGGCGAGCTGTTGCCGACCGATCGATCGATAATGCTTCCCTGTTCACTACCTGTTTCACTGTTTACACCATTATTTGCCGCCCGCTCCATTTCTCTATGCACAATTACCAAATTACTACTTTGAACATTAGTTAATTCATTACTCGGTGGCGCTAACACACTGCTTTCGTCATCACTGTCATTTCTCAGTTTACTTTGGAGCCTAGTATTACGTTTTTCACACGCCATTATTGTCACAATATTTCACACGATAACACAGAAAAACACAATTTGAAGAGCAACAATAAGAGAACACATTAACATAGCACTGAACATAATATCTCGTTAATTGCAAGCGCAGCAGCGAAATACTTGGCGCAAATCTACATGCATGCCACAACTGTTTTACCGTGCAACAATGAAAGGCTGCAACTATAAAGGAGATTCTCTCTACAACTACTCGCTAGCAATAAACAATAGCTACACTAATTACACAAACTACAAGAAAAAAATCAGAAGATTCCAGTGAGGTATCCTCGGCTAAGGGTTGACATATGAATCGTCCCCTTTCAACAATTATACATGACTGTGCTTAAACTGAGACACAATATTTTTTTTTAGCGCAACGCAATCTGACTTTCAGAAATCCCTACAAAAGAATGGCCCTTACTAACATTAACCTGTACCTTTCACAAATCACTTACCTCACAAAAATCTTCGTTACTCAAGCTACTGCAATACAGCGAGCGCCACTACTGCCAGCTAAATGAAAGATTCAAACTACGGAAGGCACTAACTACTGATAGGCATAGTTAGCAAATGAAAGATTTTGATAGAGAACAAACAATGTATTTACCTCAATAGTGTTCAAAAGTCATAATGTGTATAGCAGTCCATGATATCCAGTCTTACAAATTTCAAAACTCCGCCATCTCTCTCCCCACATCCACCACTGCTGGCGGCTCACCTCCAACTGCGCAACGCTACGCGCTGTTCACATCCAGCTACCGCTGCCCAACACTACAATGGCAGACAACAATGCAAACTAGCCACAGACTGCACACAGCACAGCCAGTGATTTTCATACAGAGCGCTACGTGGGTTTACCAATAAGAAAACCTAAACAGCCTACTTACAAGGGTAGTAGGAGTAATCCATCGAATTACAGACCTATTTCATTGACGTCGGTTTGCAGTAGGGTTTTGGAGCATATATTGCATTCAAACATTATGAATCACCTCGAAGGGAACGATCTATCGATACGTAATCAGCATGGTTTCAGAAAACATCGTTCTTGTGCAACGCAGCTAGCTCTTTATTCGCACGAAGTAATGGCCGTTATCGACAGGGGATCTCAAGTTGATTCCGTATTTCTAGATTTCCGGAAAGCTTTTGACACCGTTCCTCACAAGCGACTTCTAATCAAGCTGCGGGCCTATGGGGTATCGTCTCAGTTGTGCGATTGGATTCGTGATTTCCTGTCAGGAAGGTCGCAGTTCGTAGTAAAAGACGGCAAATCATCGAGTAAAACTGAAGTGATATCAGGTGTTCCCCAGGGAAGCGTCCTGGGACCTCTGCTGTTCCTGATCTATATAAATGACCTGGGTGACAATCTGAGCAGTTCTCTTAGGTTGTTCGCAGATGATGCTGTAATTTACCGTCTAGTAAGGTCATCCGAAGACCAGTATCAGTTGCAAAGCTATTTAGAAAAGATTGCTGTATGGTGTGGCAGGTGGCAGTTGACGCTAAACAACGAGAAGTGTGAGGTAATCCACATGAGTTCCAAAAGAAATCCGTTGGAATTCGATTACTCGATAAATAGTACAATTCTCAAGGCTGTCAATTCAACTAAGTACCTGAGTGTTAAAATTACGAACAACTTCAGTTGGAAAGACCACATAGATAATATTGTGGGGAACGCGAGCCAAAGGTTGCGTTTCATAGGCAGGACACTTAGAAGATGCAACAAGTCCACTAAAGAGACAGCTTACACTACACTCGTTCGTCCTCTGTTAGAATATTGCTGTGCGGTGTGGGATCCTTACCAGGTGGGATTGAGGGAGGACATCGAAAGGGTGCAAAAAAGGGCAGCTCGTTTTGTATTATCACGTAGTAGGGGAGAGAGTGTGACAGATATGATACTCGAATTGGGATGGAAGTAATTAAAGCGAAGACGTTTTTCGTCGCGGCGAGATCTACTTACGAAATTTCAGTCACCAACTTTCTCTTCCGAATGCGAAAATATTTTGTTGAGCCCAACCTACATAGGTAGGAATGATCATCAAAATAAAATAAGAGAAATCAGAGCTCGAACAGAAAGGTTTAGATGTTCATTTTTCCCGCGCGCTGTTCGGGAGTGGAATGGTAGAGAGATAGTATGATTGTGGTTCGATGAACCCTCTGCCAAGCACTTAAATTTGAATTGCAGAGTAGTCATGTAGATGTAGATGTAGAAGTGAATACACATGCATACGGTATATACCTTTAAAGTCACTTGCACAGGAAATCTTTAGTACATGCTTTTCCTGGACAAAATTTAGGATATAGTACTTGGGGCTATAATTTATGGAAACTAGTACTTTCTCACTGCCTTGGTGAATTTGAACAGTTGTTTAGATATATCTTGTGTTTTCTTTTAACTGAATGACTATATCGTGCTTTTTGTATGAAAAGTAACCTGTGATTTTTCTCTGTTGTTGGCAAAAGTAGAGGACACATGGTGTTCTTGTATAAGTTTGGGAACTGGTAACTGGTTATAAGAACTGTGAAAGCAGTTGAATCATTTGTGGTTTTTTTCTGAGTGTGGTTCAGCATTTAATAGAAATCGGAAATTGACTGTATGGGAGTGCAAACGTTACTGTGTTCAGACATTGTTAAACCTTTAGTGGAATCAACTGGTAACTTTGCTAGTGCGATTTAAGAGAGGAATGAGTTACTTGACTATGATATTTTTACTATTTGTGGCGATCTGTCGAAATACTTGCACCGTGTGAGATTTTGGAGTGGCATGCTGCGTGAATAATAGGTTACGGATATGTAAAAGTTTGTCTATGTCTTAGCTGATGCTTGAGTCTTGTTCCTGTTTACTTGTAAATATTTTTCTTTCTTTCTGTCAATCTGTCGAAGCATAAGCTTTGCATCGATTGTAAGGAGTTAACTGAACACTGTTCTTGTGAATGATGTTCTTTAAAGCGAAGCAGGGATTCATGTGGATTTATGCAGTGATTACTTATCTTTAATTACTGGATTGCAGTAATTTCCTTCGTTTTGCCTGCTGGAAATTCCTTTGAGGGTTATACGAAGCATTTTGGTAGGAGTGTTGTTAGTTTTCTGATGTCATGAGTGAAGTTCTGCTTGTGGTATTGCTAAAGTAATAGGATGCCTATGAGTGTATTTTTGCTGAGGGAACTGTTATGTATCCTTGTGACTACTTGAATCTCTAAGAGATAGGACTGACTAAATCAGTGTAGGTGGACTGCTCTTGTGGATTTTCAGACTCTGTGGGTCTAGATTAGTGGGTTCTTGTATGTACAGTAGGTGTCTTGTATAATAATTATTTCTTCCTGTTTGTGTTTAACTATTCTCTGCATATTCAACATATCAATTACTGCTAGAAGTAAAAGTGGAACTGGAGGGTTAGCTGAGGCTGCATTTAATAGTTCATCAGCGGGCAGAGGAACTTCCACGGTCAATGTTTTAAGTAAGGTATGCGCTACAGAAGTAAACGAGATGATATTTTTTAACGATTGTGTGGGTTGTGGTGAGTCAGGAGAGTCTAGCTCAGTGACTGAGGGTCAGCGTCTGGCTTCCACAACATCAGTGCAGACTAATGCAGCCCCTTCACCTTTATGTGTTATCACAGGACAGAGGAATCAGGGGGGGTGGTCGCAACTGATACGGACGTCAATCCAGAGTCAAGAAGAGAATTTTAAATGACAAGAAGAAATTTTTAAGAGATTATAAGAGAGCAATGAAGAGATTAAGAATGATTATAAAAAGCCCAAATAAGACATTGAGGATGATAATGAAATATGAAACCACACTTAAGATCGATAATCTGTCCATGCGGATTGGAAAAAAGGGTCCGTTAATACACTATGTGATGAAAGATATCCGGACACCTTGCTGAAAATGACTTACAGGTTCGTGGCGCCCTCCATCGGTAACGCTGGAATTCAGTATGGTGTTGGCGCACCGTTATCCTTGATGACAGCTTCCACACTCGTAGGCATACGTTCAGTCAGGTGCTGGAAAGCTTCTTGGGGAATGCAGCCCTTTCTTCACGGAGTGCTGAACTGAGGAGAGCTATCGATGTCGGTCGGTGAGGCCTGGCACGAAGTCGGCGTTCCAAAACATCCCAAAGGTGTTCTGTAGGATTCATGTCAGGACTCTGTGCAAGCCAGTCCATTACAGGGATGTTATTGCCGTGTAACCACTCCGCCACAGGCTGTGCATTATGAACAGGTGCTCGATCGTTTTGAAAGATGCAATCGCACATCCCCGAATTGCTCTTCAACAGCGGGAAGCAAGAAGGTGCTTAAAACATCAATGTAGGCCTGTGCTGTCATAGTGCCACGCAAAACAACGAGGGGTTCAAGCACCCTCCTTGGAAAACACGGGCACACCCCAACACAACCGCCTCCGAATTTTACTGTTGGTACTACACACGCTGACATATGACGTTCACAGGGCATTCACCATACCCACACCCTCTCATCGGATCGCCATATTGTGTACCGTGATTCGTCACTCCACACAACGTTTTTCCACCGTTCAATGTCCAATGTTTACGGTCTTTACACCAAGTGAGGCGTCGTTTGAAATTTACCGGCGTGATGTGTGGCTTATGAGCAGCTGGTCGACCATGAAATCCAAGTTGTCTCACCTCCCGCCTGACTGTAATAGTACTTGCAGTGGATCCTGATGCAATTTGGAATTTCTGTGTGATGGTGTGGATAGATGTCTGCCTATTACGCATTACGACCGTCTTCAACTGTCGGCGGTCTCTGTCAGTCAACAGATGAGGTCGGCCTGCACGCGTTTTTGTTGTACGTGTCCCTTCACGTTTCCAATTCACTATCACGTCGGAAACAGTGGACCTAGTGATGTTTAGGAGTGTGGAAATCTCGCGTACAAACGTATGACAGAAGTGACACCCAATCACCTGACCACGTTCGAAGGCCGTGAGTTCCTCGGAGCGCCCCATTCTGCTCTCTCGCGATATCTGATGATTACTGAGGTCGCTGCTATGGAGTACCTGGCAATAGGTGGCAGCACAATGCAACTAATATGAAAAACGTATGTTTTGGTGGGTGTCCGGATACCTTTGATCACATAGTGTATAGAGAGAAGGTTTGGAGATAAAGCAGCAGAACAACTTCAGCAAAATGAGATCCCGCAGAGAAAAAATAAATAAAAAAAGAAAGATAGAAAAGCTTCCTTGGGGATTAGGGGACACACAGTACAAGAATAAGGAAGAGATGATGGCAAAGGTGAATAGCGTGTTGCCAGACCCTGAGGTTACCCAATTTAAAGAATAGGGTCATCAACGTGACTTGGTCTGAATCTCTCAGAATGTGGTCGGAAGCTCTGTCACTTAAGTCCAAGGAACATTTTACTACAGTTTCAGAACTACTGGATGTATTAGCTACAACCTTAGGCCAATTGTCCACTCGCTCTGATAGGAATTATGATGTCAAGCATTTGGTTCCTTACGCTGATATGGAGCAACTTCCGTCGCCACAGCAGGTCAGACAAGGGCAACAAACTCAGCGTAAGAGGTACGTCAACCAATTATATAAACATAATTATCGCTCTGAAAATAAATTAGAGCAAAGAGGTAATGCTAGTGAACACTGTAATTCTTCTCTAAGGAACAGTTGTACTCCAGGCATGTAAGCGAGCTTGCTCATGATCATGAGTTGTTTGGGAGACAAGATAGTCATCACTCAGACTCTAGTGTGACAAAGAATTCTTGTAAACAAAGGAGCTATATTTTCAATTACATCCATACTCTTATTTCTACTGTTTTTCGAAATGTTGGGCTGAACAATTTTATTATTCCCTGCCACCAGCACGGCTAACTGGTCACGAATTAGAATTTACAGGCGGATACTTCGACGGCAAGCGAGCCACAATAATGCAAAAAAATGGCTCTAAGCACTATGGGACTTAACGTCTGAGGTCATCAGTCCCCTAGACTCAGAACTACTTAAACCTAACTAACCTAAGGATATCACACACATCAACGACCGAGGCAGGATTCGAACCTGCGATCGTAGCAGCAGCGCGGTTCCGTACTGAAGCGCCTAGAACCGCTCGGACACAGACGCCGGCCACAATAATTCATCCACTACCTCATGAATGCAAAATATATGGATATTATCATGCATTCCTGTCCACCTACTGGTGGCAACCGATGCAAGATTACGTGAGATATAGCATTATTATGCTTAAGAATTTTGAGCAATCGGGCTTTTCGAGTCTCGAGCGATATTTTCAACACACGGTTCGAAAGAATCAGTTTTTGTCTAAGCTTTACAGTCCTGCGGAATTATACTAATATGTCTGATCAAATTATAGATTCTACAGAGGCACATTATACCAGTGAATCAATGGCAATCCGATAACGCAGCGTTTCAGTGCGCATTACAGAAACCTGAATTTGACAACGTTGACCGTTTGTCAAGGAACAATTGTCAGGACAAAAACAGACAAGAATTCCGACCACACCGTGACCAACCATACAATGGTATTCAAGGGGCAGTCCGATAATCAAGAGAGTAGCAGACGTGATTTCAGACACCAACCTTATCGAACAAATGACTGGCATTCCAGAGGACGGTTAAACAATAGCGGTAGATTCCATAGTAGGAATGGTGTGCGTGGCCTTCTTGGAATCAGGTAAGCTATGGAAATGAAAATAACTACAACTACAATGTTCATGGAGGTAGGTCAGCCCAAACCAACATGATTACAGTAGTCTTAACCCACAGAGAAGGGGAAAGATAGTTGAAGTTTTTTCTCCTGACCTGCATAATAAACAGAGAGAAAACAATTCACACGACAATGACACAATACAAGCGACAATCGATGCAGCGGACGATGCTGCACCCAGAGTTGTAGGGATGTGCTATTACAGGAAATGAAAGTGGCCAAAATTCTGTAAACCATCCTGTTGTCACTATTTCAGTTGATGAAGTCAATTTATCTGGACTGTGGGAGCCCGATGTCTGCCGTCGGTGAAATTGCGTTTTGTAAGCGTGAGGAGGTGATAGTCTGACCAACCGTGCCGTTAAAACGGACAAAGACGAAAGGCGCGATTATGGGAAAGAAGTTCTGAATCAGACTTGGTTTGGATTTTTTGCTAGGGGCACTCGTTTTCGGCGAATTTTATGATAGCTCCATTGCTTACTAGCAGTGCAATTCTCAGAGTAGATTTTCTCAGTGAACAAAAGGGAGTATTGGACTTTGGTAGCATTTAATTGTCACTGAAGCTGAGTGGTGTATCTGTATGGTTGAAATTTGAAATTGGGTTGTAAAGCAAGAGGATTAAACAAGCTCACTAAAATTTCTCCCTCCTTACAAATCACGAACTCTGCTGGAGCCTTTTACGAGTAGTAATGGTATGGGTGATGTCAGGGTGTTACACTGTGAAATAAACAATCTGTTCATGTTCTGAAAGCTATACAAGGTAAGTTAGGCAAGGATGAGGGTTTCCGCAATGCATAGAGATAAGATCTCGTCAAATTATTTCAGTCTCTTTCTCAAGTTTATTATTATTACAGATTATATAATGGTAAGGCAGAGATTTAGGAACCAGGTATTAAATTGTAAGACATTTCCAGGGGCAGATGTGGACTCTGACCACAATCTATTGGTTATGAACTGTAGATTAAAACTGAAGAAACTGCAAAGAGATGGGAATTTAAGGAGATGGGACATGGATAAACTGACTAAACCAGAGGTTGTACAGAGTTTCATGGAGAGCATAAGGGAACATTTAACAGGAATGGGGGAAAGAAATACAGTAGAAGAAGAATGGGTAGCTCTGAGGGATGAAGTAGTGAATGCAGCAGAGGATCAAGTAGGTAAAAAGACGAGGGCTAGTAGAAATCCTTGGGTAACAGAAGAAATATTGAATTTAATTGATGAAATAAGAAAAAGAAAATATAAAAATGCAGTAAATGAAGCACGCAAAAAGGAATACGAAAATGAGATCGACAGGAAGTGCAAAATGGCTATGCAGGCATGGCTAGAGGACAAATGTAAGGATGTAGAGGCTTATCTCACTAGGGGTAAGGTAGATACTGCCTACACGAAAATTAAAGAGACCTTTGGAGAAAACAGTGCCACTTGTATGAATATTAAGAGCTCAGATGAAAACCCAGTTCTAAGCAAAGAAGGGAAAGCAGAAAGGTGGAAGGAGTATATAGAGGGTCTATACAAGGGCAATGTACTTGAGGACAATATTATGGAAATGGAAGAGGATGTAGATGAAGATGAAATGGGAGATACGATCCTGCGTGAAGAGTTTGACAGAGCACTGAAAGACCTGAGTCGAAACAAGGCCCCCGGAGTAGGCAACATTCCATTGGAACTACTGACGGCCTTGGGAGAGCCAGTCCTGACAAAACTCTATCATCTGGTGAGCAAGATGTACGAGACAGGTGAAATACCCTCAGACTTCAAGAAGAATATAATAATTCCAGTCCCAAAGAAAGCAGGTGTTGACAGATGTGAAAATTACCGAACTATCAGTTCAATAAGTCACAGCTGCAAAATACTAACGCGAATTCTTTACAGACGAAGGGAAAAACTGGTAGAAGCCGACCTCGGCGGGGATCAGTTTGGATTCTGCAGAAATGTTGGAACACTTGAGGCAATATTGACCCTACGACTTAGAAAATAGATTAAGAAAAGCCAAACCTACATTTCTACCATTTGTAGACTTAGAGAAAGCTTTTGACAGTGTTGACTGGAATACTCTCTTTCAAATTCTAAAGGTGGCAGGGGTAAAATACAGGGAGCGAAAGGCTATTTACAATTTGTACAGAAACCAGATGGCAGTTATAAGAGTCGAGGGGCATGAAAGGGAAGCAGCGGTTGGGAAGGGAGTGAGACAGGGTTGTAGCCTCTCCCCGATGTTATTCAATCTGTATATTGAGCAAGCAGTAAAGGAAACAAAAGAAAAATTCGGAGTAGGTATTAAAATCCATGGAGAAGAAATAAAAACGTTGAGGTTCGGTGATGACATTGTAATTCTGTCAGAGACAGCAAAGGACTTGGAAGAGTAGTTGAACGGAATGGACAGTGTCTTGAAAGGAGGATATAAGATTAACATCAACAAAAGCAAAACGAGGATAATGGAATGTAGTCGAATTAAGTTGGGTGATGCTGAGGGAATTAGATTAGGAAATGAGGCACTTGAAGTAGTAAAGGAGTTTTGCTATTTGGGGAGTAAAATAACTGATGATGGTCGAAGTAGAGAGGATATAAAATGTAGACTGGCAATGGCAAGGAAAGCGTTTCTGAAGAAGAGAAATTTGTTAGCATCGAGTGTAGATTTAAGTGTCATGAAGTCGTTTGTGAAAGTATTTGTATGGAGTGTAGCCATGTATGGAAGTGAAACGTGGACGATAAATAGTTTGGAGAAGAAGAGAATAGAAGCTTTCGAAATGTGGAGCTACAGAAGAATGCTGAAGATTAGATGGGTAGATCACATAACTAATGATGAAGTATTGAATAGAATTGGGGAGAAGAGGAGTTTGGGGCACAACTTGACCAGAAGAAGGGACCGGTTGGTAGGACATCTTCTGAGGCATCAAGAGATCACAAATTTAGCGTTGGAGGGCAGCGTGGAGGGTAAAAATCGTAGAGGGAGACCAAGAGATGAATACACTAAGCAGATTCAGAAGGATGTAGGTTGCAGTAGGTACTGGGAGATGAAGAAGCTTGCACAGGATAGAGTAGCATGGAGAGCTGCATCAAAGCAGTCTCAGGACTGAAGACAACAACAACAACATTCTCAAGTTATCGCTGACAGGCCAAGGACGATCAAAAATTCTTGTGTATGAACTTAGTGAGAACATAAATAAAATATTTTTCGTTTACAATACCGAATCCCTCTTGTACTCAAAGAGAAAGTAGGGTAAGAGATTTCACCAATTTTAAACCAAGGAATAATTAAATATATAGTAATATTTTTCCAAAAAATGTCAGTAACATTATTGCTCGATTCTAGGTAGATTACCATGGTTATTACGTCAGTGACAGATTGGCCTGAAACCTTGGATGAACTTGTGGAGGACTGTGTTTTTTTATGTATGACTTCAAAGGTATGTTTAGGATAAGATCATAGTTTTGTTGGGATAAAGTTTCGATCATCTGAGATGTTATGAACTATGAGTAAACAGTTAAGGATAAAGACGTATGGATTTATATAATTATTACGAGTAACCTGTTAATTAAAGGAGAAAGAGGTGCACATCTATATAATTATTTTGATTAACCTGTCTAGACAGATTCATGAACTAACGCATGTTTACCACTATTTTTCTTTTGTTCAGAGTCACCATGAATTAATACTGTCAAATACGCAGGGCACTGCATACTATTTTTATAGTTCTCCACAGTACGAACTTCAGTACGATAATTATCTGGAAGAAACGAAAATGCTATGCAGCACATTCTTCTTTATACCTGACTAATATTGATCGTTGAATCAAAACTTTTAATGATGCAGTCTATCTGTGGAGAGCGCTAAATGGGCTACACCAGTCAGGAATACATTTGCATTTGTTTTGTGGTCATATTTGGAATATATATACAGGGTGAAGAAAAATACGCGCACTCGGACTCTGCAGGGCAATTCCTCACATACTGACACTACATAAATATCTGTTACGAAGTTTCGTCCTGCGCACATTTCTGGCAGAAAACGGGCGTTAAGAATCGGCAATCTGGTAACATTATAATCCCGTGTACAGTAACTGTCTCTGTCAGGATGTAGCAGAAGTGCTGTGCAGGTGGTGCTGTGGGCAGCCTTTTGGGTTCGCATGCAGGAAGTCGAGGATTCGATTCTTGGTCGTGGACTATTTGCTATTATTTGCTAAAAGTAGTCTGCGTGGAACGGTATCTGCCGTCTTAATCGTCATACAACGATTGGAGTGAGTCTTCTACAAAACATTTGCAGTTATGTGTTACGAACACAGAAATGGAACTACAGTTGTTTTCATTGGTCAGCTTTTAAAGAAATCTTTTGCGTGTCGTGGACGCAAATTCTTTCGCACCACTGCATCTACTAGAAACCGAACTTGTTTCTCGTGTAGCCTCTCCTAATGCTCCCATAGCTTAATACCAATTGTTACTCTTGCCACCTTCAGGTACATTACAGACCGTTAGGGCCTTAAATCACCATTAGGACTAGTAACATGCTTTGCAAATAATTTCGATGGGATCACTGGTGGAGGGTACCCCGAAAGCAGGTTTGGAGTCTAGTAGATGCAATGGCTCGAAACAATTCGCGTCCACGACATACAAATGGTTTCTTTAAAAGTTGACCAATGAGGTCCCCCAGTTCGAGTCTCGGTCCGGCACACAGTGTTAATCTGCCAGGAAGTTTCATACCAGCGCACACTCCGCTGTAGAGTGAAAATTTCATTCTGGAAAATGATTGTACTTCTATTTCTGTGTTCGTAGTACGTGATTGCATATATTTTGTAGAAGACCCACTGTAATGGCTGTATGACGATTAAGACGCCAGATACAGTACCACGTAGACTACTTTTAGCAAATAAAAACAAATGAGCCTCAACCCAGAAACGAACCCTCGACCTCCTGTATGCCAACCCAAAACACTGTCCACTGCACAGCACCGCTGTACCTGCTGACAGAGGTAGTTACCGCACATGCCCTTACAATGTTGCAAGATTGCCCATCTTCAACATCATTTTACTTCCCGAAATATGCGCAGGATGACATTTTGTGACAGACATTTTTGTGTTGCCAATACGTGAGGAATCGCGCTGCAAAGTCCAATACCCGAATTTTTCTTTACAATATATATATATATATATATATATATATATATATATATATATATATAATATTTGTGTTTTTACTTCTTGTTTTTAATGTAAAGAACATACATCAGGTATTGTGTTGGTGATTATGACTAATGTACGATTGCGTTTTTTCTAGGCTATCACAGCTATATCCTGTGACATAAGTAGTTAATGGTTTGTGCGCACAAACTTGCCGTGATGATACCTATCCTTCTCCTTTCAAGCTCGAACTCTAGATCTGAAGCAGACACAAATAAATACGCTCAATTAGAAGGCCATTCGCACCTCCTTGATAGTGATATCTCTTCTTAGCTTCAGCCTGTACTTATTATCGAAACACGCATTAGTAATTTGTTCCTACACTACTGGCCATTAAAATTGCTACACCAAGAAGAAATGCAGATGATAAACGGGTATGCATTGGACAAATATATTATACTAGACCTGACATGTGATTACATTTTCACGCAATTTGGGTGCATAGATCCTGAGCAATCAGTACCCAGAACAACCACCCTTAGCCGTAATAACGGCCTTGATACGCCTGGTCATTGAGTCAAATTGAGCTTGGATGGCGCGTACAGGTATACTGCCCATGCAGTTTCAACACGATACCACAGTTCATCAAGAATAGTGACTGACGTTTTCAATTGGTGAGAGATCTGGAGAATGTGCTGGCCAGGGCTGCAGTCGAACATTTTCTGTATCCAGAAAGGCCCGTACAGGACCTGAAACATGCGGTCGTGCATTATCCTGCTGAAATGTAGGGTTTCGCACCGATCGAATGAAGGCTAGAGCCACGGGTCCTAACACATCTGAAATGTAACGTTCACTGTTCAAAGTGCCGTCAATGCGAACAAGAGGTGACCGAGACGTGTAACCAATGGCACCCCATACCATCACGCCGGGTGATACGCCAGTATCGAATACACGCTTCCAATGTGCGTTCACAGCGATGTCGCCAAACACGGATGCGACCACCGTGATGCTGTAAACAGAACCTGGATTCATCCGAAAAACGTTTTGCCATTCGTGCACCCAAGTTCGTCGTTGAGTACACCATCGCAGGCGCTCCTGTCTGTGATGCAGCGTCAAGGGTAACGGCAGCCATGGACTCCGAGCTGAAAGTCCACGCAGCTGCAAACGTCGTTGAACTGTTGGTGCAGATGGTTGTTGTAAAGGTCGCCATCTGTTGACTCAGCGATTGAGACGTGGCTGCACGATCCGTTACAGCCATGCAGATAAGATGCCTGTCATCTCGACTGCTAGTGATACGGGGCCTTTGGGATCCAGCACTACGTTCCGTATTACCCTCCTGAACTCACCTATTCCATATTCTGCTAACAGTCATTGGATCTCGACCAACGCGAGCAGAAATGTCGCGATACGATAAACCGCAATTGAGATAGGCTACAATCCGACCTTAATCAAAGTCGGAAACGTGATGGTACGCATTTCTCCTCCTTACACGAGGCATCACAACAGCGTTTCACCAGGCAACGCCGGCCAACTGCTGTTTGTGTATGAGAAACCGGTGGGAAACTTTCCTCATGTCAGCACGTTGTAAGTGTCGCCACCGGCACCAACCTTGTGTGAATGCTCTGAAAAGCTACTCATTTGCATATCACAGCAGCTACTTCTTGTCTGTTAAATTTCGCGTCTGTAGCACGTCGTCTTCGTGGTGTAGCAATTTTAATGGCCAGTAGTGTATTTTTGAAACAGCTTTACCTGTGAATGGATATATTGCTTCGTTTCATGTACGTTTGGGTGGAAACAATCCCTGCATACGATTTCACTGTTGTAATGAAGTAGATTTTACTGAAAATACTATAATTAAGTTAAAGATAAATGGAGCAGTATTCCAGAAGTCGCCTGAAAACGAACGCAGCTGATCAAGATACTGACTTGAACAGAATGACGTTATAAGCGGTCTGTATCATCTATGGCCTAATTACGTACAGCCCTGACCTAGGCGCTTCGCATTCTTATCAGTTTTGTCCAGTGCACGAAGTTTTGAGTGGGATCCAGTTCAACACCAACGAAGAGGCAAAGAAAGACGTAGAAAACTCGCTCCGATATGAAGGCAAAGAATTATTCGGGAAGGAATAAGAAGACCAGAACGAATATGGGACAAGAGCAGAGAAGCTGGTGTCGATTACGTGGAAAAGTAGACAAAAAGTTGCAGTGATTCAGTGAATTATTTTTTCTGGGCAGATATTTGTCTTCTTACAACGAATGCTTTCACAACCAGTTGTCGTATCTACTGATGAATTTCCCGTCATGTATTGTCGTGGTCTATGAAACGTTTTTGCACGTGACGTTTCGTGAGAGCTGCGCCGAACATCTCTAGATGTCCTTCTGATTCCGGTTAGTCTTGTCGATTGACCTGTCGGACGACGGAACGTAACATAATCACTTTAAAAAAATAGGATGGTAGGAATTTTTACGTGGTCGGCAGAGATAACGATTGTCAGAGATAGAACTAGCCTGTGGCCTATCAAAGATAAAACGAATCTATCGAATATGTAGAGCTACTGAAACTTCCTGGCAGATTAAAACTGTGTGCCCGACCGAGACTCGAACTCGGGACCTTTGCCTTTCGCGGGCAAGTGCTCTACCAACTGAGCTACCGAAGCACGACTCACGCACGGTACTCACAGCTTTACTTCTGCCAGTACCTCGTCTCCTACCTTCCAAACTTTACAGAAGCTCTTCTGCGAAACCTTGCAGAACTAGCACTCCTGAAAGAAAGGATATTGCGGAGACATGGCTTAGCCACAGCCTGGGGGATGTTTCCAGAATGTTCGAGTCTCGGTCGGGCACACAGTTTTAATCTGCCAGGAAGTTTCATATCAGCGCACACTCCGCTGCAGAGTGAGAATCTCATGTAGAGCTACTGTTCGCGTATGTCTAAGTTTCATTGCTTCTTCTTTTCTGTTGAAATTATATCATTGTTTATATATTTCCATGGCTTCTCTATATAGCCGTGGATAATAGTTCGTCATTGTTGATAGATGTGGTTATCCATTACAGATCCGAGAGCTTGACGGTAGCTTTACCGTGAAGGTAACAAGGGAAGCTGTCACATGGCCACAGTCCTGAAGCCAAAGTCCCCCACGTGAGTTGCTCCAAACATTAGATGCTGGTGGAAGTGTTTTGATCCAAAATGTCATCTTGCGTCATTTACTGGCGTATTAATCGTTCTGAAATTAATCTCAAGTGTAAATAAACCACATTTCGTTCTTATGTAGACTTGTTCAAGAGGTATTTTCTTTTATGATCATGAATTTTCGCCGCGCTGCTTACTTTTACTGTAATGGTTTTACATGTGTCAATCCAATTCGATTAGCTGTCTGGGTGAGCGCTCAAATATTGGAAAGCGACCGAAACAGCAAAAAGTGTATTTCGCATTGTCGGGAAGAGGACGTAGACTGAACATCAGTTTCGTCACTAATTATTAAGGAAAACTCTCAACCGCGAAAGCAACCTTTCCACATCCTGTATTTCACTTTTTGGCAGCTTGAAACATTTGACAAAAAGGAAGTTACACTAACGAGGAAAAATGCTTCGTATTACTGGATCAAATATGCAAGTAATACGTCCGAACATGCCTCCCTTAGACTGCACTGTTCATTAAAGCACTGGCCGTGCGGTTCTAGGCGCTGCAGTCTGGAACCGCGAGACCGCTACGGTCGCAGGTTCGAATCCTGCCTCGGGCATGGTTGTGTGTGATGTCCTTAGGTTAGTTAGGTTTAACTAGTTCTAAGTTCTAGGGGACTAATGACCTCAGAAGTTGAGTCCCATAGTGCTCAGAGCCATTTGAACCATTAAAGCACTGTAACATTTACTGTTTACAATAGCTGTTGCGTGCAACGACAGAAATCAAGAAAAAGGGGCAGCCGTAGGCAGTTGTCAGTTAATGTTTTGAGGCACCTAATACGGCTGCGCCGGCGTGAAAGCTACTGTAGTATCAAGTCCGTAGCGCTGTATCACCATACTATACCCCCATGAGCTCTACAGAATCGATAGATAAATTTTTGTGTTTGACAGTCGACAGTTCAATAGGTAAATTTTATTTCTGACAGGGATTGCACCTGCCGATTGCGAAAAAAAATTTATTCCTCGCTCCTTTTTCACAGTATTCAAGTCGCTTTTCCACGTCCAGTCCCTCAATCTGCGAAACTCACAAGGGGAGTCCACGACGTTTGGAACGCGGATTTACTGTAAACTTCGTACACTCGTAGCACTCCAAGAGGACAACAAAATGTGTAAGCAGTAGTGCGTACTTCTCAAGCGTTACTGAGAAAATCGCAAGATAATTTCGGTCGTCAAATATATATAGCTGTGGGTGGCCATTTTAACCATGAAGTGGCTACAGCCGAGTGGCGACGGCTCGGTAGCTCAGCGTGTTCGGTCAGAACTTTAGCTTCCCTTTATAATAAAAAAACTGAGCGAACGTATGGACGAAAAAAAATTGAGCGGGTGTCACCGGACGTCCGCCCTGAGGAAATTCAGCGAACAACATAGAAAAAAATGTGAAAAAAAGTGGTTGGCGTTCAAGCCGCTAGATCGCTGGATCGAGTTCCGTTCGTCAGTTTTTTTTTTTTATTTTCAACACAGTCGTTTTCTGTACTGTTTATATTACAATTGATATAATGGGAAAAATACGTGTAATCGGATGGACTTTTATTAAATTTACGACGTTGTTTGGCAGTCTACTAATTTTTATTATCACAAATAATGTAATATTCATAACTATCGACTAGTATACGACCAAACGCATAAAGTGATACTGAAACTGTATGCTTGTCCGTGTCTTCAAAACTGTTCGTATTTAATCGAAAGGGAACGAGAGATTGCTTCTTGGAAGACGCTATTAAAATACACTCGATACTGCATAACCAATTATCAGCTCCGATTTTTAAGGAAATACTGCAATGTGCATAGTTTGCTTCCAAACTATCGCCTGAAAGAGAGGTTTCTGAAAATGTTAACGAGGTTTCTTTTTCCACGGAAAACGTCAAAAGGCCTTGCGTATGCGGAAACATAGCATTTATTCAATGCAGCTCGTGCCGTTTAACTTTATATTTTCCATGTTTTTACGAAAAATACCGTCCTGCAACTAGTACTCGTAATGTCGAAAGCGACGATTAACTGTACGTCTTTCGAAGGCCGTCTGTGCCGGTCAAAACTTGGAGGTAACAAGTCGTTTCGGGCTCCTTCCAGGTATAAGGGATTTCTCAAATCACGGACAAGCATACATTTTCAGTATCACTTTATGCTTTTGGCCGTTTAGTAGTCGATAGTTATGAATATTACGTTATTTGTGATAATGACAATTAGTATACTGCCAAATAACATCGTAAATTTAATAGAAGTCCATCCCTCAGCTGCCGACAGGTATTGTTGATATACCTCGATGTGGACAGTTGAAAACGTGTGCCCCGACCGGGACTCGAACCCGGGTCTCCTGCTTACATGGCAGACGCTCTATCCATCTGAGCCACCGAGGAAACAGATGAATAGCGCGACTGCAGGGACTAATCCCTTGCACGCTTCCCGTGAGACTCACATTCCCAACTGTCCACAATTCTGCATATGTAATGTACCTTATAGACATTTGCCCATCCACTCATTACTCACGCACGCTTTGGCGATTCCCGTAAGAGTTTTGGCAACCTGTGCGCATTCGCACAGACGAATGTCAATGGCTGGATAGCCTTTAACGGGTCTAGTGTAGCAGGGGATACAACCCGTCGGCTTTGGACAATGACGTCACAAGTCGCCAGAGAGCAGTTTACCATTTTCGCTTTTGCTGTTATGTTTCAGTTTCGTTTTTTTACTGATTGCTTAATAAAGTGGATCTGTTTATTCTATCTCGTGAGATTTTTTTTTTAAAGCCAAAAAACACTTATCAGCCAC
The DNA here is from genome assembly GCF_021461385.2 of Schistocerca piceifrons. NCBI lineage: Eukaryota > Metazoa > Arthropoda > Insecta > Orthoptera > Acrididae > Schistocerca > Schistocerca piceifrons. The sequence continues at coordinate 910,152,213 of NC_060140.1, read as the reverse complement.
TGAAGGGAGCTACAACACTAAGAAGAATCGCTTCTCGATTGGCGACTTGTGACGTCATTGTCCAAAGCCGACGGGTTGTATCCCCTGCTACACTAGTCCCCCTTTAACTATATATGTGAAGACAGTAACTGTTTTCGAAAGAACAGAATACTGTTGATACCCGTGCAGCTTTTCCCTGGAATAAATGATGACTAACTGAAACCCTCAGCTGCCGACAGGTGTTGTTGATATACCTCGATATGGACAGTTGAAAATGTGTGCCCCGACCGGGACTCGAACCGGGGATAAGTCTCTGCAGTCGCGCTATTTTTCTGTGTCCTCAGTGGCTCAGATGGACAGAGCGTCTGCCATGTAAGCAGAAGATCTCGGGTTCGAGTCCCTGTCAGGGCACGCATTTTCAACTGTCCGCATCGAGGTATATCAATAACACCTGTTGGCAGCTGAGGGTTTCAGTTAGTCATCATTTATTCCAGGGAAAAGCTGCACAGTCATCAACAGTATTCTGTTCTTTCGAGAAACAGTTACTGTCTTCACATATAAAAGTCCATCCGATGACACGTATTTTTCCCATTATGTCAATTGTAATATAAACAGTAAAGAAAATGACTGTGTTGAAAATAAAAAAAAAACTGACGAACGGAACTCGATCCAGCGATCTAGCGGCTTGAACGCCAACCACTTAAAAAATAAATAATAAAAATAAATAAAAAAAAAAAAACATTTTGTTCTATGTTGTTCGCTGAATTTCTTCAGGGTGGAGTCCGATGATACCTGTTCAGTTTGTTCGACGGTACGTTCGCGCAGTTCTTTTATTAGAAAGGAAAGCTAACGCTCGACCGAACACGCTGAGCTACCGTACCGGCACCACTCCGCTGCAGCCGCTTCATGGTTAAAATGACCGCGCACAGATATATATTTGACGACCGAAATTATCTTGCGATTTTCTCAGTAACGCTTGAGAAGTACGGGCTACTGCTCACACATTTTGTTGTCCGCATGGAGTACTACGAGTGTACGAAGTTTGCAGTAAATCCGCGTTCCAAACGTCGTGGCTTCCCCTTGTCTGTGAAGTAGGCGCCTGTGGCGTGCGTACTGTAAGACTTTCGGTACACACACCATCAGATTATTTGACTCGTCGCTCTAACGAAGTAGGCGAGTGTCAGCATTATGTCTCGTGGTCTTATCGTGGCGTGTTTATCTTCTGCCGTTAGGTCAGACGATAGAAATGCCACTTGCACGCTTAGAGTAGCAGACTGACGGTGACTAACTTTAAACAGAACTTGATTAATTTTTACACACATTTATTAAAATAATAACAAGCATAGACATTACATAACTTGATTCTGGATGCTGTTTACAATTGACAATCTGATGTTCCTTTGGTCTCAGTACGTTAATCTTATTCTCACATATCTCTGATACTTGACAAAGTGTCTATTCATTTATCTTCATGGCTATGTATAGGAATATGGTAATCTCATTAGGCACAGACTGAAACTTGACTACAGACTGGTACAGACAAATGGAGACTGGTACAGACTGGTGCAGACAAATGCAGACTGACTAATCAGAGATCTGTACACTCGTTTAATACCTCGCACGTTCAGATATCACTGCGCGAGTGTGATCCACGAGAAAGGTTCTACGTTAGCAGCAACCTCATTGGCTACGTTACAAATTAGTACGCGGATCGGCGGAAGCAGAATTTGGTCCGTCTCTAAGGCAGCGCCATCTCGTAGTGCGGAGACGGACGAGCGCTGCGCCTGCGCTGTTGTGCTTAGCGGGGCGCGCTCTAGTGGGAAAGTTGTGTACGTGCAGACTACGCGGAACTATGTACACAACAGAGCCCCTCTGAGGATATCACACTTTGTTGTGAACGAAGCGTCAGGAATAAGAAAGGTTCATGGACAACGTCGTTACCACCCGAAAGATCCACCAGCAGCTAAGCTATCCGTCTGTTTGAATGACCCTCTTAACACTCATTTTGGACGCCCGGGCAGGCCGGGGCGCTGCTGGGTCAGCGGCCACTGTGCGGCGGCTGGCGAGCGTTCCATACTCTCTGCGTGGACGGGGCAGAGGCGCGCCCGCGGCCCGCAGGAAGTGGGCAGGTGCGGTACGTCGCGTGCATTATGCGTGTGCGCGCCCAGCCTGTTACGCCCTATTACGTATTCCGGCCGGCTCGGCGTTCCGCTTGTGTTGCGACGTGTGTCCCAGGCGTACGCGGGGAAAGCAATATATTCCCGAGGTTATTGTTAGCGCGGTAAACGCCGCCAGCTTGCCACATTGTCCCCGCGCGCATTCCGCGCGCCGCCGCTGCGTAGCTATGTCGGTCTTTCCTGGAAGCGCGGCCCCTGCGTCCCGCTGCAGTCACGTCGCCACGCGCAGCTCCGGTGCATTCGCAACGGTACGCACCTCCGCAGACGTCTAGCGGGCGCGAGTGACCAGTGGCCAGTGCGGAAGTTGCGACGTGGGCTTTCTGTTGCCGAGTACTGGTACACAGTGTAGCCAAATAATGAACCTGCTCGTACAGCTCCGCGCAGCACGCTAGCTTGCGAGAATGGAAGGTGAGCCAGTGCGCGGCCTACGTGAAGTTAGGTGGGTGACTAGCGGTAGTGACGTCACGGCCTGAGAGCCGCGCCTACGAGAAATACGGGCCCCGCAACGAACTTGTGACGTCACACTAGACGTCCTCATGCACCATACACCGCTAACGCTCAGCTCTGTGCGAGCCGCACAGGAAATAAGTATGTCAGTGAAAAGGTATCCTCTAAAGGCCTTAGAGTTTGCATGCATTTAAACACGCATTTAAGAATTGTTAAACTCTTCTGTAACAGTAACTGGCTCTCTGCCGCAGATGGCAACTGGCGCTCATAAGACCTGGAACATCACGTGCCGTGATGCACACCACTTGGACCTGCATACATCGTTGGCGCCGGACTGCCAAAGGCCTAAGACAAAGACAGGCCGCAGCGCGTACGTCGCGAAGGTAGGTAGGCCTGCGCTCGCTCGCTCAACTCAGCAGACAAACTACGTTTCTACACTTGTTAGCTCGTAACTAGATGTGTACGTACAATCGAGAATTGCATCTTCTACTGAAGTCCGCTATTATGGTGTCTTACTATTATTAGTCCTAGAATGATCGAGAGTCCATTGGCCTACATATAATTTGTTACCGCTGTGCAGCAGTAAAATAAAATTAAAATCATGCCAAAATGATTATCAGTTGCGTAAATCACCACTTCTCGTTGAAATGAGGACTGTTAAGCAGAAGAGTCTAAGTGCAATAAACAAGCCGTTATAACATTTATATCGAGATGTGTTGTGTTCTTCAGACCAGAGACTGGTTTGGTGCAGCTCTCTATGCTACTCTATCCTGTGCAAGCTTCTCCGTCTCCCAGTACCTAATGCAACCTACATCCTTCTGAATCTGCTTAGTGTATTCATCTCTTGGTCTCCCGCTACGATTTTTACCCTCCACGCTGCCCTCCATTACTAAATTGGTGATCCCTTGATGCCTCAGAATATGTCCTACCAACCGATCCCTTCTTCTAGTCAAGTGGTGCCTCAAATTTCTCTTCTCCCCAATTCTATTCAGTACCACCTCACTATGTGATCTACCCATCTAATCTTCAGCATTCTTCTGTAGCACCACATTTCGAAAGCTTTTATTCTCTTCTTGTCTAAACTAATCATCGTCCACGTTTCACTTCCATATACGGCTACACTCCATACAAATACTTTCAGAAACGACTTCCTGACACTTAAATCTATTCTCGATGTTAACAAATTTCTCTTCTTCAGAAACGCTTTCCTTGCCATTGACGGTCTGCGTTTTATATCCTCTCTACTTCGACCATCATCAGTTATTTTGCTCCCCAAATACCAAAACTCATTTTCTGCTAAAAGCGTCTCAATTCCTATTCTAATTCCCTCAGAATCACCCGATTTAATTCGACTACATTCCATTACACTCGTTTTGCTTTTGTTCATGTTCATCTTATATCCTCGTTTCAAGACACTGTCCATTCCGTTCAGCTGCTCTTCCAGGTTCTTTGCTGTCTCTCACAGAATTACAATGTCATCGGCGAACCTCAAAGGTTTAATATGTTCTGCATGGATTTCAATCCCTACTCTGAATTTTTCTTTTGTTTCCTTTACTGCTTGCTCAATCTACAGACTGAATAACATCAGGGATAGGCTGCAACCCTGTCTCACTCCCTTCCCAACCACTGCTAACCTTTCATGCCCCTCGACTCTTATAACTGCCATCTGGTTTCTGTACAAACTGTAAATAGCCTTTCGCTCCCTGTATTTTACCCCTGCCACCTTCAGAATTTGAAAGAGAGTATTCCAATCAACATTGTCAAAAGCTTTCTCTAAGTCTACACATGCTAGAAACGTAGGTTTGCCTTTCCTTAATCTATTTTCTAAGATAAGTGGCAGGGTCAGTATTGCCTCACGTGTTCCAACATTTCTACGGAATCCAAACTGATCTTCGGAGGTCGGCTTCTACCAGTTTTTCCATTCGTCTGTAAAGAATTCGTGTTAGTATTTTGCAGCCGTGGCTTATTAAACTGATAGATCGGTAATTTTCACATCTGTCAGCACCTCCTTTCTTTGCGATTGGAATTATTATATTCTTTTCTTGTGGTCTGAGGGCACTTCGCCTGTCTCATACAGCTTGTTCCCCGGATGGCAGAGTTCTGTCAGGGCTGGTTCTCCCAAGGCTATCAGTAGTTCTAATGGAATGTTGTCTACTCCCGGGTCCTTGTTTCGACTTAGGTCTTTCAGTGCTCTGTCAAACTCTTCACGCACTATTATATCTCCCATTTCATCTTCGTCTACGTCCTCTTCCATTTTCATAATATTGTCCTCAAGAACTTCGCCCTTGTATAGACCCTCTATATACTCCTTACACCTTTCTCCTTTCCCTTCTTTGCTTAGAACTGGGTTTCCCTCTGAGCTCTTGATAATCATGCAAGTGGTTTTCTTGTCTCCAAACTTCTCTTTAATTTTCCTGTAGGCAGTATCTATCTTACCCCTAGCAATATACGCCTCCACATCCTTCCTGAAGAGGGGCAGCAGCATTTTCAGTAGTTGCAGGGGCAACAGTCTGGATGATTGACTGATCTGGCCTTGTAACATTAACCAAAACGGCCTTGCTGTTGTGGTACTGCGAACGGTTGAAAGCAAGGGGAAACTACAGCCGTAATTTTTCCCGAGGGCATGCAGCTTTTTTCTGTATGGTTAAATGATGATGGCGTCCTCTTGGGTAAAGTATTCCGGAGGTAAAATAGTCCCCCATTCGGATCTCCGGGCGGGGACTACTCAAGAGGACGTCGTTATCAGGAGAAAGAAAACTGGCATTCTACGGATCGGAGCGTGGAAAGTCAGATCCCTTAATCGGGTAGGTAGGATAGAAAATTTAAAAAGGGAAATGGATAGGTTAAAGTTAGATATAGTGGGAATTAGTGAAGTTCGGTGGCAGGAGGAACAAGACTTCTGGTCAGGTGACTACAGGGTTATAAACACAAAGTCAAATAGGGGTAATGCAGGAGTAGGTTTAATAATGAATAGGAAAATAGGAATGCGGGTAAGCTACTACAAACAGCATAGTGAACGTATTATAGTGGCCAAGATAGACACGAAGCCCATGCCTACTACAGTAGTACAAGTTTATATGCCAACTCGCTCTGCAGATGACGAAGAAATTGAAGAAATGTATGATGAAATAAAAGAAATTATTCAGGTAGTGAAGGGAAACGAAAATTTAATAGTCATGGGTGACTGGAATTCGACAGTAGGAAAAGGGAGAGAAGGAAACATAGTAGGTGGATATGGATTGGTGCTAAGAAATGAAATAGGAAGCCGTCTGTTAGAATTTTGCACGGAGCATAACTTAATCATAGCTAACACTTGGTTAAAGAATCATGATAGAAGGTTGTATACATGGAAGAATCCTGGAGATACTAAAAGGTATCAGATAGATTATATAATGGTAAGACAGAGATTTAGGAACCAGGTTTTAAATTGTAGGACATTTCCAGGGGCCGATGTGGACTATGACCACAATCTATTGGTTATGCACTGTAGATTAAAATTGAAGAAACTGCAAAAAGGTGGGAATTTAAGGAGATGGGACCTGGATAAACTGACTAAACCAGAGGTTGTACAGAGTTTCGGGGAGAGCATAAGGGAACAGTTGACAGGAAGGGGGGAAAGAAATACAGTAGAAGATGAATGGGTAGCTTTGAGGGATGAAGTAGTGAAGGTAGCAGAGTATGAAGTAGGTAAAAAGACGAGTGCTAGTAGAAATCCTTGGGTGACAGAAGAAATATTGAATTTAATTGATGAAAGGAGAAAATATAAAAATGAAGTAAATGAAGCAGGCAAAAAGGAATACAAACGTCTCAAAAATGAGATCGACAGGAAGTGCAAAATGGCTAAGCAGGGATGGCTAGAGGACAAATGTAAGGATGTAGACGCGCATATCACTAGGGGTAAGATAGATACTGCCTACAGGAAAATTAAAGAGACGTTTTGAGGAAAGAGAGCGACTTGCATGAATACCAAGAGCTCAGATGGAAACCCAGTTCTAAGCAAAGAGGGAAAAGCAGAAAGGTGGAAGGAGTATATAGAGGTCTATACAGGGGCGATGTACTTGAGGACAATATTATGGAAATGGAAGAGGATGTAGATGAAGATGAAATGGGAGATACGATACTGCGTGAAGAGGTTGACAGAGCACTGAAAGACCTGAGTCGAAAAAAGGCCCCGGGAGTAGACAACATTCCATTAGAACTACTGACGGCCTTGGGAGAGCCAGTCCTGACAAAACTCTACCACCTGGTGAGCAAGATGTACGCGACAGGCGAAATACCCTCAGACTTCAAGAAGAATATAATAATTCCAATCCCAAAGAAAGCAGGTGTTGACCGATGTGAAAATTACCGAACTATCAGTTTAATAAGTAACAGCTGCAAAATACTAACACGAAAGAAAAAACTGGTAGAAGCCGACCTCGGGGAAGATCAGTTTGGATTCCGTAGAAATGTTGGAACACGTGAGGCAATACTGACCTTACGACTTATCTTAGAAGAAAGTTTAAGGAAAGGCAAACCAACGTTTCTAGCATTTGTAGACTTAGAGAAAGCTTTTGACAATGTTGACTGGAATACTGTCATTCAAATTCTAAAGGTGGCAGGGGTAAAATACAGGAAGCGAAAGGGCATTTACAATTTGTACAGAAACCAGATGGCAGTTTTAAGAGTAGAGGGGCATGAGAGGGAAGCAGTCGTTGGGAAGGGAGTGAGACAGGGTTGTAGCCTCTCGACGATGTTATTCAATCTGTATATTGAGCAAGCAGTAAAGGAAACAAAAGAAAAATTCGGAGTAGGTATTAAAATCCAGGGAGAAGAAACAAAAACTTTGAGGTTCGCCGATGACATTGTAATTCTGTCAGAGACAGCAAAGGACTTGGAAGAACAGTTGAATGGAATGGACAGTGTCTTGAAAGGAGGAAATAAGATGAACATCAACAAAAGAAAAACAAGGGTAATGGAATGTAGTCGAATTTAGTTGGATGATGCTGAGGGAATTAGATTAGGAAATGAGACACTTAAAGTAGTAAAGGAATTTTGCTATTTGGGGGGCAAAATAACTGATGATGGTCGAAGTAGAGAGGATATAAAATGTAGACTGGCAATGGCAAGGAAAGCGTTTCTGAAGAAGAGAAATTTGTTAACATCGAGTATAGATTTAAGTGTCAGGAAGTCGTTTGTGAAAGTATTTGTATGGAAGTGAAACGTGGACAATAAATAGTTTGGACAAGAAGCGAATAGAAGCTTTCGAAATGTGGAGCTACAGAAGAATGTTGAAGATTAGGTGGGTAGATCACGTAACTAATGCGGAGTTATTGAATAGGATTGGCGAGAAGAGAAGTTTGTGGCACAACTTGACTAGAAGAAGGGATCGGTTGGTAGGACATGTCCTGAGGCATCAAGGGATCACAAATTTAGCATTGGAGGGCAGCGTGGAGGGTAAAAATCGTAGAGGGAGACCAAGAGATGAATACACTAAGCAGATTGAGAAGGATGTAGGTTGCAGTAGGTACTGGGAGATGAAGGAGCTAGCACAGGATAGATTAGCATGGAGAGCTGCGTCAAACCAGTCTCAGGACTGAAGACCACAACAACAACATCCTTACATTTGTCCTCTAGCCACCCGTGCTTAGCCATTTTGCACTTCCTGTCGATCTCAGTTTTGAGACGTTTGCATTCCTTTTTGCCTGCTTCATTTATTGTATTTTTGTATTTTCTCCTTTCATCAGTTAAATTCAACATCTCTTCTGTTACCCAAGGATTTCTATTAGCCCTCGTCTTTTTACCTACTTGATCCTCTGCTGCCTTCACTACTTCATCCTTCAAAGCTACCCATTCTTCTTCTACTGTATTTCTTTCTCCTATTCCTGTCAATTGTTCCCTTATGCTCTCCCTGAAACTCTGTACAACCTCTGGTTTAGTCAGTTTATCCAGGTCCCATCTCCTGAAATTACCACCATTTTGCAGTTTCTTCAGTTTTAATCTACAGTTCATAACCAATAAATTGTGGTCAGTGTCCACATCTGCCCCTGGAAATATCTTACAATTTAAAACCTGGTTCCTAAATATCTGTCTTACCATTATGTAATCTATCTGAAACCTTCTAGTACCTCCAGGCTTCTTCTGTGTATACAACCATCTTTCATGATTCTTGAACCAAGTGTTGGCTATGATTAAGTTATGCTCTGTGCAAAATTCTACCAGGCGGCTTCCTCTTCCATTCCTTACCCCCATTCCACATTCACCTACTATGTTTCCTTCTCTTCCTTTTCCTACTATCGAATTCCTGTCACCCATGACCATTAAATTTTCGTCTCCCATCACTATTTGAATAATTTATTTTATCTCTTCATACATGTCATCTATCTCTCCGTCATTTGCGGAGCTACTTGGCATATAAACTTGTACTGCTGTGGTAGGCGTGGGCTTCGTATCTATCTTGGTCACAATAATGCGTTCACTATGTTGTTTGTAGTAGCTTACCCGCTTTCCTATTTGTTTATATTTTACCCAAGAGGACACCATCATCATTTAACCATACAGTAAAGCTGTATGCCCCGGGAAGGATTACGGCTGTAGTTTTCCCTAGCTTTCTTCCGTTCGCAGTACCAACATAGCAAGGCCGTTTTGGTTAGTGTTACAAGGTCAGGTCAGTCAATCATCCAGACTGTTGCCCCTGCAACTACTGAAAAGGCTGCTGCCCCTCTTCAGGAGCGACACGTTTGTCTGGCCTCTCAACAGATACCCCTCCGTTGTGGTTGCACCCACGGTACTTCTATGTGTATCGCTGAGGCACGCAAGCCTCCCCACCAACGGCAAGGTCCATGGTTCATGGGGGGAGGCAGTCACAGTTAGTGAGATTTATAATGCTGCATTGTTTCAGAAGTTCGAAAAAGGCATAAGGTAAGAAAGAATGATATTCTTTCTCTAAAACTCATTTTCCTACGGTGCCTCACCTCCTCATTTTGTTTATTAATTTCTGGTCGATATGACGTATAACATTAGTTGTCTGGTGATATCGTGAATTTTCTTTGTGGGAAATCATTAGTTTCAGGTTTTGTTGTGTTTTGAAGGGTGCAGAGAATCATAGTGTGCCATAAGAGGTGACTTTTGTATGTGGCACAAGTAAGGTTAATGGATTTCATAATCTGCATAGTCATAGAATGCACTGCAGACGTTATTATGAGTTTTTTGGTTTACCGAAAGCTGCGAAGGACGCCCTGTGGTACTTGCCAAGTTGATTTTAAGGATTTGTATGACGCCAGTTTTTACCAATGGAGCGCTGAGCGATCTCGACCACGTGTTTTTGGGAAGGTGTTGTATACTTCTCTACGTCATTTTTTTTATATGTTCACCTGCCTGTGCATCTAGAAAATATTGTTAATTAGAATTCATGCCACCCTTACTGAAGTTGATGCACAACACATATCTTACTTTGGTCACCACATCGACAGACCTAAAGTTGAGCTCCAATAATGATTTGTTGAAAGGAAATATTTAGAGGGCAACGATATTTTGAAAGTTTTTTAGTGAGAACGGTTTATCAGTCAGTATATGAAAGTAACTTTAAGTACAATAAATGTATATCAATTTGCATTAAATGGTGGTGGAGTAATCAGAACTAAAGCCTTTCGTTAAATCCTTCACAGCTGCACACTCTCATTCTTACAAAATGCAGCCACAGAGTTGTCATGTGCTGCGCTGAGGCTGTATGAAGGGGTCAAATTTTGATCACGACGTCGACGACTGTTTTAGAAGCAGGCGAGTTGCGAGGAGGAGCTAGTAGATAACCAGCGGGCTGGTACAATGGAGGCTTCTCCTGTCCCCCATAGCCGTAGCGCATTCATCGGCAGCGGGCCAGCTCATGTCGGGGCGCACAGGTGACCCCATGCACTGGTCTGCTCGGTATACAGCCTGTCAAACTGCTGATGTCGACAGCCACGAAAGTCACCAGACCCATGGTCGCTGGAGGGACAATCGATTCGCGAAGAAGAGTCACTGTGCCGGATAGACTTTTTCTGTGTAAACGCATGCAGGGAGTATATATAAAGACAACAAATTTTTGTAAATGGACACAAGCGTGTATTTAATTTTATTTCCATTTTCTTGTTACTCACAAGGTATGTCCATTTCACACACACTTTTTTACGCGAAATCGTGGCTATTGACATCATTTAATAATGTAACCTAACATTCACTAATTCATAGTCATTAAGTTCATTTAGATTATTCATTTAGTTTATATACTTTTTCAATCAAATCAGTACTCCAAACATTTCCTAATATAAGAAGCAGTTGTTATGTCTCAGAATATTGCAGTGTGAGAAAACTTTATGAGCCACGCTGCGGCTCGCGTTAGTGCTGTTTTTAGGTTTCCAGCCTCTGTTGGAGGCCAGGCAGTATCGTTTACTTGGCATGGTTGCGGTTATCTTCTTTGCGTGTTGACTGGTACCACTCGGTTTTGCAAGCATTGCCTGTCCGCTAGTGGCAGCAGCGGCGGTTATCGATATGTAGTTGCCAGCCGGTGTGGCCGTGCGGTTCTAGGCGCTTCAGTCTGGAACCGCGTGACCGCTACGGTCGCAGGTTCGAATCCTGCCTCGGGCATGGATGTGTGTGATGGCCTTAGGTTAGTTAGGTTTAAGTAGTTCTAAGTTCTAGGGGACTGATGACCATAGATGTTAAGTCCCATAGTGCTCAGAGCCATTGGAACCATTTTGGATATGTAGTAACTGTTGCCCTATCTTTGGGGCGACGTCTAACTGTCGGATGGAAGGGCTGTGGTCGCGAGGGTATACGACCTCGTCGTAAACCGGATCCAGCAAGCTTTAAGATGAGTGCATTTCAGTCCAAGTAGAGAAACCTCCACCACTGTGATATCTCGCGATTCTCCAGTGACTTGGGTTCGTGTTGCTGCTCGTAGTGTCGCCGAGGCGAAGAGCAGCGTGTGGTGTGCCTGAGGAAGGCGTATCTGATTAGCTTTTCTCGACTTCTTATTACTACTTCTATAAAATTCTTCAGGGTATCAGACCGCATCGTCATAATTTAAAATGCGCCAACGCTTCGGCCAGCGTTGCAGCTAGCCTTCATCAGGGCCTTATGTTAACTGCTAAATGAACACACTTGGTTCCTTAAATAGCTGCACGAGAAAACCGTGTCGTTACTTGATTGGCTGTAAAAGGAGGAGGAGGAGGGGTGAAAGGTATGCTTTATTGGTGTTTCCTTTATTATCTGTCATTAGCTGAAATAGCTGTTTTCTATTGGTCTTTATATTAATCCACTCCATTGGAGGAGACGGACGAATAGCGAACAGGTGATGGCTGTGACGTCACACTGTTTCCAGAAGCCGGCTGCGGCGTGCCATTGCTTTGTGTGCTCGCGACCACTACTGCGGCTCTCCGCGTGTCTGCATGGGCCGCCACGGCTCTGCCGCCGCTCCGTAGCCCTGCTATTGCAGGCAGCCAAGACCTCGGAAGCTTGTACCCGTCCTCTCTATTCATGTTGGCGGGTCTTTTGGCTATTTCTATCGCCTCTCTAATCTTTCTTTTGAAAGTGAGAGGCTGTTTCGCCAGGACGCGGGCTTCTTGAAAAAAATATTGGTTTCCCGCACTCGTCTCGGTGTTCCGCCACTGCTGACTTAGTGTGTTGTTTCAGGTGGATATATCTTTCATGTTCCGAGAGCCTTGTGCTAATCGGACGTCCCGTCTCACCTATGTAGACTAATCCACACGCACAACCAATTTCATACACGCCAGCTGTGTGTAGTTTGTCAACTGCATCTTTGGTAGAGCCGAGCATGTCTGATATTTTGTTTCTGCTTCGGAAAATTGGTTTGATGTCGGCTTTTCGTAGAATTTTGCCAATACGTTCGGTAACCCCTTGTACATATGGTAACACAGCAATGCTCTGTGCCTCCTTCTCCTCTTCCCTATTAGTCTTCTCCCTTGTCGACATGGTGCTGTCTATCATCTGCTTCCCATAGCCATTAGTTCCGAAGATGGACCTGAGGCGTTCAAGTTCTGTCTTCAGATGTTCATCGTCGCTTATCCTGTACGCTCTCTTCGTTAGCGTGTGCAGGGCGGACTTCTTCTGCGTGGGGTGATGGTGGGAGGAGGCGTGAAGGTACCTGTCCGTATTGGTTGGTTTCCTGTACACTTGGTGGCCAAGTTTACCATCAGGTTTTCGATAAACTTCCACGTCGTGAAAAGGCAGCACCCCATTCTTCTCTGTTTCTTATCACTATTTACAGCGTTCAGCTTGTTACAATTTGTTAAGTTCATCCAGCGGTAATTTGTCTTGCCTGGTGGCCGCTAACGCCCCAGTTACCTGCCCTGGGGGTTAGTGTATGTAACGGCAGTGTACGGTTCCTCGCCCTGCCGCTGCTGTCTGGTGAGGCGTGTAGTTTTGACAGCTTTCTTGATTGTAGGTCGGTTGGTAATTCTTCTACTCTGGTGGTAGTGATTCCTTTCTCGTTCTGGGCGCTCTAAACACAGTATTCTGGGGACGTAGTGCGGACTGCCGGTCCATCGTTGCATTTGGTTTATCGGACGTCAGGTAGCTTCAGCAAGATTATCATTAGTCGTTCGTTAGACTGCCACTAGTCTGAGTTACCATCTTGTGAAGTGAATGCAACTCTTGGCTGCCTATCTCATCGCTCGCGGAAGTGTTTGTTGCTGGACTTTCTCGGAGGTCGATTCCCGGAGCACCGTCTTTGGCCCCTTGTTTCTTGTAAGACATGTGTGTTCTAAAAGGAGGTCTGATGGCCAGTAGTTCAGTGTAACGCTCCTTCAGTCCACGCCTTCTGCGGGTATAATCTGTCTCAGTACCCTTTAAGGAACTTATGTACTGGTCCTTGTGTTTTGCCGACCGGAGTGGCCGTGCGGTTCTAGGCGCTACAGTCTGGAGCCGAGAGACCACTACGGTCGCAGGTTCGAATCCTGCCTCGCTCATGGATGTGTGTGATGTCCTTAGGTTAGTTAGGTTTAATTAGTTCTAAGTTCTAGGCGACTGATGACCTCAGTAGTTAAGTCGCATAGTGCTCAGAGCCATTTGAATCTTGTGTTTTATTATTCTATTATTTATTACAGTATCTTGCAATGCCTACATTAAAGGTTATATATGTCTAGTCAATAGTTCTGGTCGCCTTCTGGAATAAATCTAGCAGTATAGTGTTCAGTGGATGTTAAGGCTTGTGTTACCATGTTTACCATCATCTTATTTCACCCGTTTGGCGATCAATGCCTTGTTTTTAAAATTAACCTTTGATATTGTATTTGCTGTTTTACAGCAGGTTTCTAAATTTTTTTATATTATTGCCATTCCTGGCGAGTAAGCCTTTCAGCCGTGATTGTGGTCATTGGCCTTAAAATTGTAACTTGGTATTTGTATTTTAGCAGTAAGCCTTAAAACCTTATTTACTGCCATTCCTAGCGTCTGATGCCTTCTGCTGTGTTTGTGGTGACTTGCCTTTAATATTTCAATACCTGTAATTTGTAAATTGCAGCGAGTTTTAAACAATTCTTAATTTATTGCCATTCCTGGCGTGTAAGGCCTTCTGCCCAGATCACAGTGGCTTGCTTTTAAAACATTATCTGCTGTATCTGTATTTAATGGTGATTTTCTAAACTGTAACGCACTGAAAACAGTATTATTTACACAGCTGCTTATTCCTTCATTAATGACGTGTGGTATTTTTTATTTATTGTTGAGTCTGGAATTACTGGCTTAAAACGAATTGTGTGTAACTGTAAAGGGCAACCAATAGTAACTAATTACGGCCCCGTCCCAAATCGTAACGGAATCCTGCCTTCCCTTAACTACCAGGTTTCACTTTATTTTTAAAATTCTGACCAAGCAAGGTAGATGTTAAGTCGAAATCTTTTGAATATTCCCATGTTGGGCACAAATTTTGTCGTATGGAAAATGAAAATTTTGTTTCGCTTTACGTATGTGAATACGATGGTCATTGTATCAAGCTTGTACTGTAATCTAGCCCAAAAGTTAATTTTGTGAACTTTTGTATGTAACAAAGATCCTACATTTGTTCCTCTGATATTTTTGTTGCTAACAGAAACAATCTGTGTATGAATTTAAGGTACCGTACCTTGTCCGTCTTCATGTTCTGTTTTTAATTATGAATCAGTCAGGCAGTTTTATACTTTGTTATATACGGAAGACTGTAAGCAATCGCTTTCTGGTTTTGGTGGTCGTATGAGTTAATTCTGTTTGAAGATTCCCAACCCACTTGACGAGCGAGTTTTGCATTCTTGAGAGTTTTTTTATTTCTTTTTTTAGAGGGATGAAGAGTTGATAAGATGTTACTTTTATGACGTGGCGTTACTGTCACATAGCATTATTTAATACTACTCATTTTTCTAATTTTTCACTAGGAAGGGCACTCTCCTGCTGGTCACGCTACGATGGTGTGTCATTGGAAATGTCTCTATGACCTCTTCTGTCAGCAGAGAGCAGTTTCTGAACCTCTTTAGGTCAAGAGAGCCGCCTTGGGGAATACAGCAGTTTTGTAGAAGTTGGGTAGTGATCCACTGAGCGGGTTTTGGACGCCGACTAGGGAACTGCACCCCTTGTATCCAGAGAACGCCGCAGCTGCCCAACAGACTGCAGAGAGTAATTGAGCACGGCATTTTTGCCTTTCTGTGCGTACTTGAAAGAGCCAAGTGGCCCAGCACCTTCCAATCAACATGGGGCTCTCAGCTGCACTAGCTTTAAAAATATGGTTCAGCCAGTAGTACTTCATCGCTCTCGACAGTATTCTTGACATGGGATGCCGACCAGTGGTGAAGACGCTGCTTCGGCTTTGTATCAACTTCATGTTCTGAAAACATGTGTCTGGTACTCAAAGGAGGTAAGTTACGTGTGCTTTCACTTGTATCTTGGTGAATCCTGCAACATTTTCTCGTCCATCACATTGGAAACAGCGTAGGCATCCCCTCCATGTAGAGCTCCGTGAGAAGTGGAGTGAGAAGGAAGTTAGAACCAGTCGGTACCAGGCTGATATGTAGAGAGGTAATTTTGGATCGGTGCCTGGTTATTCTCTGAAGAGGTGATTTTGTCGGATCGCATCCTACCAGCTGTCTCGTGCTGCTCGGCACACTTCACTCTTCCTGAGGAAATGTAAATTCGGAACCTTCAGTAGCGTGATCCATATTCTGAGCAGTCACTTACCTGTCTGTTTCTGATACACAACTTGCGCTGCTGATTCGATTTATTGTAAACACTAGTATTGGATTGTTTAACTTTGATTTCGCTAACTGTACATGTAAGGATTTTTGGGCTTTATTCTCCAAGCAGCCTTCTAAATAAATTTTGGTTCCTCCTACAGCGTTAGTGTCATTCTTAGTCAATTTAATTTAACTGTTAGATAACTGTGCTCTCTGTCAATTCGTTCTTAGTTTCATGTAGCATATGGAGAAATTATATTCCTGTGATACGTAGACTTGACTTAAACTTCAAGATCCTTTAACTTCTCATTAACTTTTCCTGGTTAGACAGCCATTAAGGTAATAAATGTGACCTGCTGTACACCCATCTGCTTAACTTCACATTGGGGCCGCCGTCTTTGGGCACAGTGGCCAAACACAAGTGATTTATTATTTTGTGAAAGCAACGAATATCGCGCTTGCTCGACTCGCATCAGAGCGATTTGGGTATTGTGAACTAAATAGGCGCCGACACTTTTACTACCTCCTCTCAAATGATGGAACCGTGATAAAATGTGTCACTACGGCAAACTTTGGATCGAGAGCTTGTCCCGGTACTTTAGCAAAAAACACAGAGAACTTAACAATCTCGCTCACTTATTGCGTATGTGACTTATCCAGCCTCTGGATGTGTTATGCCATCTCCTCCCCGAAGAGGTATATGACGTGATTCTTCAAATATTCCTATCGTTAATAGTATGAAGTTTCGGATTGCAGGTGGATTACATAGACTTTTTGCCTCGATATTTCGGCTGACAACTTTTCAGCGATCTTCTGGTTTGTGTTATGCACTGGAGATTGCTAGTGTATACGGCAAACTTTGTACAAAACTTTGGCGAGAAGACGCATGTGCAAAGACAGCCGCTATGGGTACTTCCGGAGTTAAAATTCAGATGACTAAATTAATAAAATTAAGTATCGCTAGACGTGTCATTAGTCTTAAAATGTTTTCTTTCTGAGCAAATTGAAGAAATCACCAGGTCCCACACCTTATCCAGTTCAAAGCCGCCATCACGATTAATAAGTTGTATGAATCCGTGGTGTCCGTTCTTTCAGACATCTGGAGTTGTGAAACGTGTTATGCAAATTGAAGGTATAGGGGGTTGGAAGTAAAGGAAAAGAGCTTCTAACATTCTGCGTGGTGTCTGTAGTTCTAAGCCGTGTCTCCCTACCACTTTCGCGCAACGACGCTCTGAGCGTGTTTTTAATGGAATTGACTAGTTTGAACCTGGGACCTGTTGCTGGTAAGGAGACGCCAGACCACACACGAGATGTAGAGTTCAGAAGAGTTCAGTGAGACTAGCGATGATATAATCAAATCCTTAATGATTTCAGCGTCAGCTCCACTGCACTCCCTGTAAAAGAATCTTAATACTAACTAAATTTAGTGGAAGGGGTTCAAGGCTTTCCAATTTTTAGTTAGCTGGTAAAATAACGTCGAAAAAGCAGTTAAGTTTACCATTGGAATTTTTATTCTACTCACAAAACATTGTTTATAAATTGCACTATTGATAAAAGGAAATATTTTAATACAGGATGATAAAAACCAACTGCGTTCAACAAAAATGTGAACGAATATTCCCTGAATGTGTTTTCAAGTTCTACAATGGATCGAAGGATGACCTATGCCATATCACATCTATAATCTAGGTTTAAATTAAGTTTCACAAAAGAGAAAACTATCAAAATGGTCTACAGTGACCCTCAATTATCTTTAATTACTTATCTAACTTGTCGTAAATTACAGTGGCTGATGTGGCTTCTCAATAATTATATAACAGAAAAATCATCGCGTTTCAGATTTTAACTTACGTAGCAAATGTGAATACCATGATCTTCAATTGACGATCGGCACTAGTATTACGTAAAAAGGGGATGTAACAGATGAGACTTCTGCAGTTCTGAGTGAAGCCTTATGTGCTCAAAAATTCGGCATCGCGTGCGTTCATTACCTTGTTGGTGTTCGTCAGGCGGCGGCGGCCGGCACAGCTCCACGCATTTCACCGTCTCGGAAGCAACTCTCTCCTAACTTCTCCTTACTACAATTTACCGAAGTAGGTTTAAAAAAAAATATCTGGCTGTGTTTTCATCTGACCAATCAGGGTCTCAATGTTAACCTCATGCTTCGCCTACAAAAATTCTGTCCATTCTATGAGAAACGTTATACTTTTCGTGGTGGGGCAATGTTTTTAACGTTTGCAACGTAAAAGAGACGCGAAAAAGTCTCACGCTAAAACTTGCGGCTGGTGTGGCCCTTTTAGTGTTATCGTAAGATCTGTACTGTTCTTCTGGAGGGCTCTAGCTTTTAACATGGGCTGGGGGGTGGTCCTGGTGGTTAGCTGGAAAAGTGGGTGTCCGTCCCTTATCGTAGGGCCTTCTAGCTTAACACGGTTCTGCTGTGGGCTTCTGTTCTCGTTTCTGCCCTCGGAACTGCGTCTGTCTCACGGTGGGAAGGTATGACATGCATTTAGGTATTCTTGTGTTAGTCTGTGGTAGTCCATTTGCTCACTCGTTACTCGTATTACTTTGGTTAATTTAATGTCACGATTTATTCGGAACTATGTGACATACTACTGGATTTGCTTATCATGTCAGGGTTTTCATGGAAAGTGTTGGATTTGCCTGACACCTTACACGCTATTAGTGTCAGCTGCATCGGAACTTTATGTGGAATCAGCGGTGACAGTTGAAAATGTGTGCCTGACCGAGATTCGAAGCCAGGATCTTCTGCTTACTAGGTAGTTGCATTAACCACTGCGCCACCCGGACAGTGTTTATTGAAATTGGGCGGACTGTCTCGGCATGCCTGTCAACCGACCCACACTCACACTTTGCGCCGCCTACCCGCATTCCCATCGCCTTCACTGTGGTTGCACAGTTACGTCCGACCTGCTGCGGGAATGCCGCAGTAGCGAGCATGGAGGACATGCATGGGGACTATGGGGAGCTGGCGCCAGGTGGTAGCATGGGCCGACCAAGAGAAGCGCACAGATCGTCCACACAACTGCGATAAACGCTGTCCAGGTAAGGCAGTGGTTAACACGATTCTCTAGTAACTAGGAGATCCCAGGTTCGAATCCGGGTCCGACACACATTTTCACTCGTCGCCTCCAATTCCGTATAAAGTCCCGATGCAGCTGACACCAATAGTCCCTTACCTTTCCTCTCCTTTCTCCCCCATTTACCTTCTGTATGCATAATACCACTAATAAAATTTTCCGCGAAACATTTGCATAATACCACTAATAAAATTTTCCGCGAAACATTTTTCCACTGATTCCTTAATAACTGAATCCCAGAAGGATCAGCACAACTCTAAGGTAGAAGAAACGTCACCACCCACAAGATCAAGAAGCGTTCCTCCCATACTTCGTCAATATGCCGTCGAAATTAGGACGAATCTTAAGGAAACATTATGTCAAAGTAATCATCAGAGCACCTACAAAAACTTGTGCTCTCCTCACTACAGCAAAGGACAATCTGGGGTTGAGGAGGGCTGGAATGTACTGAATACTTTACCAGTGTGGCAAAGCGTACATTTGTTAGACAACAGGCACAGTGCGAAAAATATGCGTTGAACAGGATCGCCACAATAGCTTTCCGCAGCCGGCCGGGGTGGCCAAGCGGTTAAAGGCGCTACAGTCCGGAACCGCGCGACCGCTACGGTCGCAAGTTCGAATCCCGCCTCGGGCACGGATGTGTGAGATGCCCTTAGGTTAGTTAGGTTTAAGTAGTTCTAAGTTCTAGGGGACTGATGACCTCAGAAGTTAAGTCCCATAGTGCTCAGAGCCATTTGAATAACTTTCCGCAGACCAGAACGTGAGCTGTAGCCGAGCATTGTATCTCCACAGGACATTCCACGAGTTATTCTACAACGGAAAACTTAGCCTCGACCAGAAACTTCAGGGATTCAATTATTAAGGAATCGGTGAAAATGCGTTTGGCGGAAGATGTTATTATTCGTGACAGTGGCTTTCTTCTAGATAAGGCGTGAGACCACCTTATGACTAATAACACGCCTAACAATAGTTAACTCTGCTAATTTTGAGATTTTAATTTTAACTTCTCGAATGCGAGAGAGTGCGTGCATGTATTATCTAACACCATCTTGCATGCTCCTGCGCGCGAAAGATGGAGCAATAATCGAAGACAGAGGTCTCTCATGTAGCAACTGCCTTTGCGTATGCGGCTTCCCGCCAATTTTTTTTTTAATAATACAGTTAGCGATGTGAACTGGCAATCTCCAGTGCAAACAACGCACCTAAAGATGGCTGAATGCTTGTCAGTCGAAACACCATGGCAAGAAGCCGGTTTGGCTGCAATCTTGGGGGGTGGGGGGTGGGGGGGGGTTTGGTGGGGGGGGGGGAGGTGGGATGAAGGGGATGGAAGTGTTTAGTATGATAGTAAATTCTTACTTTCGTAAAAAAAGGTTTTGCGATGGGGCACAGGGTACAGATGTACTTTGCTCATCACACGTGGTTTCGAAAGTTGTTACTCGATTTTCAGTGATAACAACTGAACATTTGGATTTGAAGTATGTTAATTATTGTAATATTAACATCAGCGATTTACAAATTCTATGACGGCTGGGGTTCAAATTGGCATTCCTTCATTATTTCTTAGTATAAGTTACCTAAAAACTCATGCTCTTTTTTACAGTCCCGTGGAAACCGCCGTTGCCTCGGTGGCCCACGGCGGCTGCTACGTAGGAAAGAAGTTTTATTCTCAAAATGCATGCAGAATCGTACAAGTATCTCAATAGCTCCAGATGAGTTTCGCCTGGTGAGCGGTATCAGATGATTTACTGTTCCACAATCACGTCTCCATATCTACCGTTTCAGTATTCGTGTGATAGCAGGAAGAAGTCTTACAATTTTTCGCAGGGAAATATTTCAGGGGCTACATTACAGTATGTAAGATTCCGCCCCGTTCAGCACAGTCGCGTTAGCTGGAAATACACTGCTGTCAATAGTTCTTGTTCTGTTCGTGGAAGCCTTTATTTTCAGTCTCAGGTCGTATTTCCCTGACTGTTTTTTTGTCTCAAAGTCGAGTCCGCGTAAAATGTTCCAAGAAAGCATTCTAAACCATTCGAAATTTACAATAGTGGTACCCGTTAAGAGGAGCAGTTTCAGGGTACGCTCTTACCCCTGGGGTGAGAAACTGCCCCCGATAGGTGGAAGAATCAGCAGTGATCAACGGTGTGGGATGCAGACGGCAATGGAAACGATGAAATTGCATATGGATCTGTAATTGAGATATGTTATGACGATTCATACTTTGGCAAAAGATTACGTACAAATTCCCCATTGGGGTCTCCGGGAGGGGACTGCCAAGGGGGAGGAAAGAAATGAGAGAAAATATTGAATAACAGATGAGAAGATATTCTACGGGTCGAAATATGGAAAGTTAGAATACTGAACGTGGTTGGGAAGCTAGAAAGTCTAAAAAGGGAAATGGAAAAACTCAGTATAGATATTGTTGGCGCCAGTAAAGTAAAGTGGAACGAAGATAAATATTTTCGGTCATACGAATACACGACAATATCGCAGCAGCAGAAAAGGGTAGAATGGGAATAGGATTCGTTGTGAGAAAGACGTTAGGGCAGAGAGTGAGTTATTATGAAAGTTTCAGTGGTAAATTTGCTCTCATCAGAATCTACAGCAAGCCAACGTCAACAACAGTAGTTCAGGTATACATGTTGCTTTCACAAGCGAAAGATTAAGAGACAGAGAAAGTCTATGAGGATAATGAACGTGTAATTCAGTATGTCGAAGGAGGCAATAATCTAATACTTATGGAAGATTGTAATGTGGTAGTAGGAGGAGGAATCACAAGAGAGTATGGGCTTGGTGGTAGGAATGACAGAGGAGAAAGACAAGTTGAGTTCTGGAAAAGGAATTTCGGTTATTAACATCGAATACACTGCTCAAAAATCACAAGAGAAGGGAAAGCCCTGCTGGCATGGGAAGACTCCAGCTTGATTGCATCGTGGGCAGACAGAGCCTTCGAAATCGGATACTGGATTGTAAGATGCATCCAGGAGCTGATGTAGACCCAGATCACAATTTAGTAGCGATGAAGAGTAGCTTGAAGTTTAAGTGAATCGTCCTAAAGAATCAGTGTGGAAAGAAGTGGCATACTGAAGTAGCGAACAATGATGAGATGCGTTTGAATTTCTCGAGTGCTGTGGATACTGCGATAATAAATACCGCAGTAGGCATAGGCAGTTCAACATAAGAGAAATGAAGATCTCTAAAAGGGTCAATACGACAGGTAGCAGTTCACTAGACATGGCCTGCACCTCAACAGGTATGGGAAGGGGAGGTTGGCAAAGCTTATAGGTGAAAGCATAGGTAGGGGTGGTGGGATCACTCATGGGAAAATTCCTGCAGTAGTAGGTGTTAGAGCTGCACCTTTTTTAGATTGAAGTCAGCTGATAGGTATTCCTGCTTAAGGGAAGTCTCTCTGACAAAGGAACCACTTTTGACAAAGCTTAGGTATCCGAGTAATGAGGGAATTAGTATATTTCATCAAAATATACAAGGTATTAGAGATAAAGTTAGTGAACTGCTTATAGATGTTGACTCTGAAATTATTGGTATATCTGAACACTTCTTAAATAAGGAGATAATTCAGAGGCTTCCTTTACCAGGATACAGGTTGGCTGGCAGCTTTTCTGGGAGCTCTTTGCGGTGTGGAGGAGTAGCCATGTATGTGAAAAACGGCATCCCATTTGAGTCAATTGATGTTCCAAAGTACTGCACTGAAAAGGTGTTTGAATGTTGTGCAGGTGTGGTTAAATTTAATGGAGCTAAACTTCTAACTGTTGTAATTTATAGATCCCCAGACTCCGATTTCACAACATTTTTGCTAAAGCTAGAGGAGGTTATTGGTTCACTTTATAGGAAATACAAAAAGTTAGTTATATGTGGTGACTTCAACATTAATTGTATAAGTGATTGTGCAAGGAAAAGGGTGCTGGTAGACCTCCTTAATTCATATAATCTTATGCAAACCGTATTCTTTCCAACAAGAGTGCAAGGGAAAAGTAGAACAACCATAGACAACATTTTTGTTCATTCCTCATTACTAGAAGGGCATTCTGTTAGCAAAAAGGTGAATAGCCTTTCAGATCATGATGCACAAACTCTAAAAGATTTTTGTGCTGCAACACATGTTAAATATAGTTATCGACTGTTTAGGAAAGCTGATCCAGTTGCTGTAGAGACCTTTGTAAACCTTATCAAGGAACAAGAGTGGCAAGAAGTTTATAGCGCTGATACAGTAGATGATAAATATAATGCTTTTCTCAAGACTTTTCTCGTGCTCTTTGAAAGTTGCTTTCTGTTAGAACGTTCAAAACAGGGTACTAGCACAAACAGGCAGCCTGGGTGGCTGACTAGAGGGATAAGAATATCTTGTAGAACAAAGTGGCAATTATATCAAAACGTCAGAAATATGCAAAATCTAAATGCAGCAGCTCATTACAAACAGTATTGTAAGGTGCTTATGAATGTTATTAGGAAGGCAAAAAGTATGTGGTATGCAGATAGAATAGCTAAGTCTCAGGATAAAATTAAAACCATATGGCCAGTCGTAAAGGAAGTGGCTGGTCTGCAGAGACAGGTCGAGGATATAGAATCAGTGCGTAGTGGGAATGTCCGTGTTACTGATAAGTCGCATATATGTACAGTATTTAATAATCACTTTCTGAATATAGCAGGTGAACTAAATAGAAACCTAGTCCCAACAGGGAATCATATAGCGCTCGTAGAAAAAAGTGTTCCGAGACTGTAACCTGAAATGCTCCTCCATGATACTGACAAGAGGGAGATTGAGTTAATAATTAAATCACTAAAGACCAAGAACTCTCATGGATATGACGGGGTATCTAGCAGAATACTGAAGTATTGTTCTATGTATGTTAGCCCAGTACTTAATCATATCTGTAACTTTTCCTTTCGGAGTGGTCGGTTTCCTGGCCGATTAAAGTACTCGGTAGTGAAGCCACTCTATAAAAAGGGAGACAGGGATAATGTTGACAATTTTAGACCTATTTCTATGCCATCGGTGTTTGCTAAAGTTATGGAGAAGGTTGTATATACAAGGTTACTGGAGCATTTACATTCACATAATTTGCTGTCAAATGTACAGTTTGGTTTTAGAAATGGTTTAACAACTGAAAATGTTATATTCTCTTTTCTCTGTGAGGTTTTGGACGGATTAAATAAAATGTTGCGAACGCTAGGTGTTTTCTTTGATTTAACGAAGGCTTTTGACTGTGTTGACCACAAAATATTACTGCAGAAGTTGAACCATTATGGAGTAAGGGGAGTAGCTTACAATTGGTTCGCCTCTTACTTCAAGAACAGAAAGCAGACGGTAATTCTCCGCAATATTGAGAGTGATAGTGATGTTTATTTCAGCTCCAATGGGGCACTGTCAAGTGTGGCGTTCCCCATGGATCGGTGCTGGGGCCACTGCTGTTTCTTATTTATATAAATGATATGCCTTGGAGTATTACAGGCGATTCAAAAATATTTCTGTTTGCTGATGACACCAGCTTGGTAGTGAAGGATCTTGTGTGTAATGTTGAAACAGTATCAAATAACGTAGTTCATGAAATAAATTCATGGCTTGTGGAAAATAATTTGATGCTAAATCACAGTAACACTCAGTTTTTTCAGTTTCTAACTCACAATTCAGCAAGAACCGATATTTTGATAAGACAGAATAGGCATATTATAAGCGACACGGAACAGTTCAAGTTCCTAGGCGTTCGGATAGATAGTAAGCTGTTGTGGAAAGCCCATGTCCAAGATCTTGTTCAGAAACTAAATCCTGCTTTATTTACCATTAGAACAGTATCTGCAATAAGTGACCGTTCAACACGAAAAGTAGTCTACTTCGCATATTTTCATTCGCTTATGTCGTATGGTATTATTTTTTGGGGTAATTCTTCTGATTCAAAAAGGGTATTTTTGGCTCAAAAACGGGCTGTTCGAGCTATATGTGGTGTAAGTTCGAGAACCTCTTGTCGACCCCTATTCAATAGTCTGGGAATTCTGACATTACCATAACAGTATATATTTTCTTTAATGTCGTTTGTTGTTAGCAATATTAGCCTATTCCCAAGAGTTAGCAGCTTTCACTCAGTTAATACTAGGCAGAAATCAAATCTGCATGTGGAATGCACTTCCTTGACTCTTGTGCAGAAAGGAGTGCAGTATTCTGTTGCATCCATTTTCAATAAGCTACCACAAGAACTCAAAAATCTTAGCAGCAGCCCAAACTCTTTTAAGTCTAAAATGAAGAGTTTCCTCATGGCTCACTCCTTCTATTCTGTCTAGGAGCTCCTGGAAGAGCTAAAAAATTAAGCAAATTCCAGTGTTACATTGTTGATATTCTTTATTTAAACTTACGACTTGTCGCCTAAATATGTTTTTTTATATTTCATTTTATCTGTTTCTACTATCGTGTTATAATTTCATGTATTGACTCGTTCCATGACCAAGGAGACTTCTCCTTAATTTGGTCCCACGGAACAATAAATAAATAAATAAATAAAAGTAACAGAATAATACTTCAACTAATCGACGAAAGATGTACAAAAATATTCAAGGAAAGACAGGAACGTAGCAGTATAAGTCATTTAGGAACGAAATAAACAGGAAGAGCAGGCAACCCAAGGCGTAAAGGTTGCAGGGAGAAATGAAGAAATTGAAGCAAGGAAGAAAGCTTAGAGTTCAGCGTAGCGTCGACAGCGAGATCACTAGAGACGGATGAGTAAACCGAAACAGACATGGTGGTCGAAACGACTCACTGAGCTTATAGAAAAGTCAAAACAGTCTTCGGGGAAATTAGAAACTAGGCTACCAATACGGGAAATTAGAAACGAGACTACCAATACTGACTGTACCACGGGATTTCACTGCTAAATGCAGATAAGAGAGCTGATAAGTGGAAAGAGTGCATGAAAAGCCTCTTTGAGAGCAACGACTTGTCTGATGATGTGAGAGAATAAGAAATGAGAGTCGAGTTGTAAGTCATAGGGTATCCAGTACTAGAGTCAGAGTTTACCAGGCCTAAAGCCATTGGTGAAACTGGAAAAAGTTGCGAGAGATGATGTACAGAATCTGTGATACTGACTTTCGGAAGAAAATGTCATTTAGACAATCCCGAAGATAGCAAGGTTGATAAGTACGAAAACTATCGCACAATTAGCTTATCGGCCCAAGCATCCTTGTTTCTGACAAGAACAATATACTAAAAATTGGAAAAGAAAATTGAGAATCTGTTGTATGTCTATTAGTTTGGCTTTCGGAAAGGTAAGTGGACCAAGGAGGTAATCCTGGCGTTGCACTTGACGATGGAAGCAAGACTGAAGAAAAATGAAGACTTTTCATAGGACGTGTCAACCTGGAGAGGCGTTTGACAATGTAAATTGGTACAAGATGTTGGAAATTCTGAGAAAACTAGAAGTAAGCTATAGGGAATGACAGGTAATATACAGTATGAAGAAGAGCCAAGAGATGACAGTGAGATTGGAAGACCAAAAATGAAGTGCTCGCATTACCAACAGTGTAAGACGTGAGTGCAGTCTTTCACCACTACCGTTCGATTCGTACGTCAAAGAAGTATGACGTCATAAAGAAAAGTTTCAAGTGTGGGATTAAAATTCAGGGTGAAAGGATATCAATGATGAGATTCGCTGCTGAAAATGCTATCTTCAGTGACGGTGAAGAAGAACTGCGAGATCTGTTGAACGGAAAGAACATTCTAATAAGTTTAGAATATAGATTGAGAGTAAACTGAAGAAAGACGGAAGTCGTGTGGAGTAGCAGAAATGAGATCAGCGACAGACTTAAGGTCAATAATGGTGACGAGAAATTTAAGGAATTGTTCTAGTTTGGAAGCAAAATAATGTAAGCAATGTGGACGTAGAAAGCAGACTACCACAGGCATGGAGGGCGTTTCTGGTCGAAATCAGCCTACTGGCATCAAACATAGGACTTAATTAGAGGAAAACATTTCTGAAAATGTATGTTTGAAGCACAGTACTGTATGGTATGGAACCATGGATTGTGCTAATACCAAAAAAGAGGAGAATCGAGGCGTTTGAGATGTTGTGCTACAGTTGGATCTTGCAAATTACGCGAACTTATGAATAAGGTATAAGGAAGTTTCCGCAGAATGGATGAAGGAACATGTGGAAAACTGTGACAAGTAGATGGGAGCGTGTGTTAAAAGAAATTTCCCTAGCGCTGGAGGAAGCTCTAGAGGGTAAAAACTGTAGGGAAAGGTGTAAACTGGAGTACATCCATAGTATTTTTGTCTCGGAAATACGAGCCTAGAAACAAATTAAGCATAGCTCTAGTCTGCCTCTTAAGACTATGATTTTCTGGAGGTTTTTCCTATGATTTTGAGACAAATACCTCTGATGACCTATCACCGTTTACTGATATTAAGCTGAAATGGACCAAGATGTACGACAGATAGATGCTTCCACCCTCTATTTTATAGTGTGGAATGAAACGTTAAAAAAAAGGATCTCTCAGCAACATCCACAACAGATGTCTAATTGTGTCAAGTAGTTCTGAACATTTGGGAACTGGGCAGTGCCAGAAATGAGTTGTAGCGAGAAATATATTGTCAACCGAAGCTATGAGTTTTTCAAATAATTAACGACAGTTGCGGATACACTGTGTCCAATATGAAGAAAATACCAAACTTTCTTTTTTTTAATTTTTTACGAGTTCTGAGAACTTTTTAATTTGGTCAGCTGCGTCAAAACTCTAGTCCTTGCCTTTTGTAAGAGAACTCACTGGACAAATACGCATATATTTGGGCCTATGTTGCTGAAGGCTGTCTGTCACATAATGTGAAGCTCGTGTGCCATGACCTGTACAGAGGCATTATATCTCCTCCGTAGGACTTTAAACGAATTTAAGAAACATCAGTACAGAACTCAACTCACTCCTAATGTCCGTAAGAAACCAGAAGGCAGCAGATAACGGAACTGAGATTGGCGTTATTTTCCTTGAGATGCTGAAGGCTTTCGATGCAGCGACATGGATGCGGTCTTAAAATTCCGGTGACAGGTGTTGTATATCACCAAGAGGTTGACTGATAAACGTTAGAGAGTTTACATTACTAAGAAAAGACGGACAACATATTACTTTCTCGCACATACATTTTGTGAAACGATCACGGCAGGAAAATCAAAATACCATCATACACGGAGACTTACCGACAATCGTTACTCCTACGCCCCGTCAACAAGTGGAGGGGGAAAGGATATAAATCGCAGTTACATCTGATGCACCCACGCACCATTATGTTGTTTCCGTAGCGTAGACGTGAACCATTATTTTCTTTTATTTACGCTAGTCTCCATTCATATCAGGGACATAAAAAGCCGTGAATTTATTTGTAACTTTGCTGACGTTGATTTACCACTTCATTCAACTGGATATGATTTTATATCAATAACATGCATGTTGCTCAGAACTGATGTCTTTATTATCACAGAAATAAGTTTATATTCTTTTCTAGCTTGCAACCGAAGACGATAGTTGAAAGATTAAAAGACTGTTTGGTAATCGAATGGAGGGGAAGAAGTATCTTCCCAATGGAGAGACGAGAGAAAATGATTTGGGGACGCCTGTTTTGTCCGGTGTCAGGAGAAGGCAAACACAAAAGGGTAGGGGTCTGTTACTTGTTGGCAGCTCAAAGGTACGGCGGATGATGGTACCCCTTAGGTAAATGGCAGCAAGGGGCAGGGAAGGACACCAGATGCATTCAGTGTGTACTCCTGGGGGCCTCATACGACACGTTGAAGAGCCTATTTTGGCAGCCATTGAGGAAACAAGGTGCGACCAACTGCAGACTGTGGCGCATGTTGGAACAAATGATTCCTGTCGTCTGGGCTCTGAGGTCATACTTGGGTCATTCCAACGATTGGCAGAGAAGGTTAAGAAGACCAGCCATGCGCGTGGAGTTTCAATGAAGCTCACAATTAGCACCATTGTTCCCAGAACTGATCGCGGCGCTTTGGTTCTTAGTCGAGTGAAAAGAGTGAACCAGAAACTTCGAAGGTTGTGTGACAAGCTAGGCTGCGACTTCCTGGACTTGCGCCATGGGGTTGAGAACTGTAGGGTTCCCCTAAATAAGTCAGGTGTGCACTATAGATCAGAGGCTGCTACTTAGGTATCTGACTGTATATGGGATGCAGACGAAGTTTTTTTTTTTAGATTAGGTGACTCTCCATCCAACCCAGATAACAGCAGTTGTAGGAAACCCGGAAGTGATCGAAAGAAATGCCTCCCACAGGTGAGAGTATTAGAATCCTAATGGTAATCTGCGAAGCATTCTCAACAAAGTGCCACAGTTTGAATCACTCATGAAAGGCAGTGAAGCTCACATAATACTAGGTACAGAAAGGGGGTTGAAACCTGAAATTGACAGCAGTGATATTCTGGGGAAAATTTAAGCGTGTATCGAAAGGGTAGTCAAATGGGATATGGAGGTGGGATATTTGTCGCTGTAGACAAGAAACTCAAATCCACCGTGGCGGAAGTTGAAGCTGCATGTGAGATTGTTTGGCAAGACTCAGTGTCAGGGGTAGGGATAAAATGATTATTTTATCCTTCTATTGCCCACCAGATTCATCTCCTGATATAACCGAAAACTTTAAAGAAAGCCTAAGTTCATTTGTACGTAAATTCACCAATCATACTGCAATCGCCGGTGGAGACTTTGATGATCCTACAATTAATTGGGAAAATTGTAGTTTTGTTAGTGGTAGGTGTAATAAAACATCTTGCAAAACTTTACTAAATGCCTTCTCTGAAAACTATCTAGAACAGACAGTTAGGAACCCCACTCCTGATGGAAATATGTTAGATCTAAAGGTGACAAACAGACCTGTCCTCTCAGAGGATGTCCACAATGCAGCTGGTATCAGTGGTCATGACGCGGTTGTAGCAGCAATGATTACCAAACTACAAAGGACAACTAAAACAAGCAGAAACATATATATGTTCAGTAAACTAGATAAAAAAATCAGTTGAATCTTATCTCAATGAGGATCTTGAAACTTTCAGCACAGGACAGGAGCACGTATAGGAACTGTGGCTCAAATTTAAAAGAATAGTTGACCATGCACTGGATAGATATGTACCCGTAAAACAGTTCATAATGGTAGAGAAACTCCATGATATACAGTCACTGTAAAGACACTTATAAAGAAACAGGGATTACTGCATAATATGTGTTAAACAAAGCATAGGGCTATAGATATGCTGAAAGAAACGTTGAACAAAGCTCCAGACCCCGATGGAATCCCTGTCAGATTCTGTACTGAGTTTGTGGCTGAGTTAGCCCCTCTGCTAACTATAATCTATCGTAGATCACTCGAATGAAAAACCGTGACCAGTTCTTGGAAAAAGTAATAGGTCACACCTGTCTACCAGAAGGGCAGTAGAAATGAGCCACAAAACTACCGTCCTATATCCTTGACACCGATGTGTTATAGAATCTTAGAACGTATTCTGAGCTCAAACAGAATTAGGTAATGACCTCAGTGCCAGCCGACATGGATTTCGAAAACATCGATCACGTGAAACTCAACTCGCAATCTCACTTGACATCCTGAAAGTTTTGGATCAAGGCAACCAGGTAGATACAGTATTTCTTGATTTCCGAAAAGCATCTGACTCAGTAGCGCACCTGCGCTTATTGTCAAAAGTACGATCATATGACGTATCAAGTGAAATTTGTGACCCTATTGAGGACTTTATGGTGGGTAAGACAAAGCATGTTCTTGGATGGAGGGTCACCGTCAAATGTCGAAGTAACTTTGGTTGTGCCCCAGGGAACAGTGTTGGGACTCTTGCTGTTCATGTTGTACATTAATGACCTTTCAGACAATATTAATAGTAAAATCAGGGTTTTTGCAGATGATGCAGTTATCTATAATGAAGTGCTACCTGAAAGAAGCTGTATAAATATTCAGTCAGATCGGGATAAGGTTTCAAAGCGGTGCAGAGGTGGGCAGCTTTCCCTAAATGTTCAGAAATGTAAAAGTTTGCGCTTCACATAGGAAGAAGCGTATCCTGTGGCTATAATATCAATGAGCTACTTTTGGAATCGGACAACTCATGCAAATATCTGTGTGTAACACTTGTAGGGATATGAAATGGAGTGATCACATAGGTTCAGTCGCGCGTAAAGTAGGTGGTAGAATACTGGGAAAGTGCAATCAATCTACGAAAGATATTGCTTCCAAATCACTCGTTCGACCGATTCTAGAATATTGTTCAACTGTGTGGGACCCATACCAGATAGGACTAACATGGGATATTGAACGTGTACAGAGAAGGACACCACGAATAGTCACAGGTTTGTTTAATCCGTGGGAAAATGTCACGGAGATACTGCAGGAAGTGGACTAGAAGACTCTTCAAGATAGGCGTAAACTCAAAAATGTTCAAATGTGTGTGAAATCTTATGGGACTTAACTGCTAAGGTCATCAGTCCCTTAGCTTACACACTACTTAACCTAAATTATCCTAAGGACAAACACACACACCCATGTCCGAGGGAGGACTTGAACCTCCACCGGGACCAGCCGGACAGTCCAGGACTGCAGCGCCTTGGACTGCTCGGCTAGGCGTAAACTATCCATATAAATTCTATTAACAAAGTTTCAGGAACCGACTTTAAATGATTACTTTAAGAATACACTACAACCCCCCACTTATCACTGACGTAGGGATCGTGGGGTTAAGATTAGAATAATTACTGCACGCAGAGACGCATTCAAACAATCATTCTTCCCATGCTCCATACTTGAATGGAAGAGGAAGGAAACCTAGTAACTGGTACAATGGGACGTACCCTCTGCCGTGCAGCTCACGGTGGTTTTCAGAGTATAGATGTAGATGTAGATTGGAAGACATGTCATACTACAATCATCGGAGAATATATGACACTGAGCATCCTTTAGATATTTGTATTACCTGTTACAGATGAGAGTATGTTTACACAACTACTTAATGACAGGGACAGTGTTGAATGAGATTTTCACTCTGCAGCAGAGTGTGCGCTGATATGAAACTTCCTGGCGTATTAAAACTGTGTGCCCGACCGAGACTCGAACTCGGGACCTTTGCCTTTCGCGGGCAAGTGCTCTACCATCTGAGCTACCGAAGCACGACTCACGCCCGGTGCTCACAGCTTTACTTCTGCCAGTATCTCGTCTCCTACCTTCCAAACTTTACAGAAGCTCTCCTGCGAACCTTGCAGAACTAGCACTCCTGAAAGAAAGGATATAGCGGAGACATAGCTTAGCCACAGCCTGGTGGATGTTTCCAGAATGAGATTTTCACTCTGCAGCGGAGTGTGCGCTGATATGATGTAGATGTAGATGTAGATATCAGCGCACACTCCGCTGCAGAGTGAAAATCTCATTCTGGAAACATCCCCCAGGCTGTGGCTAAGCTATGTCTCCGCTATATCCTTTCTTTCAGGAGTGCTAGTTCTGCAAGGTTCGCAGGAGAGCTTCTGTAAAGTTTGGAAGGTAGGAGACGAGATACTGGCAGAAGCAAAGCTGTGAGTCGTGCTTCGGTAGCTCAGATGGTAGAGCACTTGCCCGCGAAAGGAAAAGGTCCCGAGTTCGGGTCTCGGTCGGGCACACAGTTTTAATCTGCCAGAAAGTTTCAGGGACAGTGTTGTACATACGTTTGTTTCGTCGAGATTCGGTTTTAAGTTGATTGCTGCCGTTGACAGTGTTCTGAACAATGTCTGATGGTTGTCGCTGGGCGCGACCGTTAAACAGCAGTCAGCAGGCAGAACTGAATTGTGTGAGCCGTGCTGTCGAATCGTGATCAAGTGCGGGTCTGCACTATTCGACTGAAGTTGGTAATCCATTCGTAATATGAGGTGCGACAATAAAGTAATCAGACTGATTTTCTTTGGAAGATGTTGCAACCCTGCAGGTGTGCGTAGGCACAATATCTTTGGCCTTGGTCTATAAGCTGCTTCTAGCCCAAGCGGCACATCGATGCAGCTGCTCAGTCGTGAGTTGTGCTGTAATAAGTTAACACGTGTTTGTGTCTCTCGTCACGGAAATGGAAGCACATAATATTGCACAACGGTATGCCATTTCTTTTTGTATGAAATTGGGTCAAAACGCGACGACAACTTACTATAAGCTTCAGAAGGTATTTGGAGAGGAGGCTATGTCAAGAGCTCAAGTTTTTCGTTGGCATAAAATATTTAGCCAAGGCAAAACGAATGTTGAAGATGAAGACCACAGTGGACGACCATCAACCTCATGGACGTATGTCAACTTGGACAGGGTGCGTGAACTTGTACGATCTCATCGGAGATTAACCGTGAAAATGATTGCAGAAGAACTGAACAATAATCGAGATACGGTTCGCCTAATAATAACTGAAGGTCTTGGTATGAGAAAGATTTGTGTAAAAATGGTCCCCAAAAATCTCACACCACAACAGCGAGAAACACGGAAAAAATGTGGCAGCCGATCTGTTAGGCCATCTTATTCACCAGATATCGCTCCGTGCAACTTTTTTCTACTTCCATGAGCCAAACGGCGTTCAAGGGACATCATTTTCAAACAACAGAAGATGTCCGAAACGCTATGACGAGGGTGTTGGAGGATATTACAGAAGATGAGTTCCAAAAAATGTTACCATCAATGGCAGAAGCGCTGGAAAAAGTGTGTGCAGTCAGAAGGGAACTACTTTGAAGGAGACAACACTAAACGTGACTAAAACGGTAAGCAATTTTTTTCTCACATCAGTCTCATTACTTTATTTTCGCACCTGATCTGTTTACTTAGATTTAGTTTGAAAGGTTTGAATCGTACTGTGGTACGTGGAGTGTTAATTGTGCATATTTAAATGTGTTTTGCTATGAGTCGTGCTTCCGACAATAAATCATATTGCTCGTGTTCTGATAACAATAGCCGCTTGGAGTGACCGCGCGGTTAGAGACGCCATGTCACTGATTGCGCGGCCCCTCCCGCCGGACGTTCGAGTCCTCCCACGGGCATGGGTGTGTGTGTTGTTCTTAGCATAGGTTAGTTTAAGTTAGTTTAAGAAGTGTGTAAGTCTAGGGACCGATGACCTCTGCAGTTTGGTCCCTTAGAAATTCACACACATTTGAACATTTGACAACAATAACTGTACTTCATAAGTACCCGACACTATCAGCTGCCTTCAGTATCAGTCATTGGGTCGTATCTGGGTCTCAACTAACGGAGTTGTCGGAGACGGCAGTATGGTCATAATCCAGCACGCACCCAACGGACGTGTTTTAACACCAACTGGTGAACAGAGTTCATCAAGCGTATGTCAGTTACACAGATCAGAATTAGCACAATAACAAAAACTTCACACACTAGTTTCAAGGTGTCTTCTTTAGGCGTGTAGTTTGTGAAATAATTTTTCTGATTTCGTTATCCGTATGTGAAGGGGTACTTGCAGCAGAAATAGCGATGCAGCCACAACCGTGGGCCGCGCCCCTCTCGGGATTTCTTTGTCTCTCCCTTCTCCGAAAGGAAGTGTGCTGCGGTAATGCGCTCCCACGGCTGCTTGCCATTCAGCGGAGGCGCCCCTTGCAGTGGTAGTACGCCCTGCTGGCGGATCCGCGGTGGTGAATGAAGCCGTCACCGGCGCGTGATGGACGGCGCCGTCAGCGGCCTCGCCGAGCAGGATGTGCCCGCATTACGCATGCGCGCCGATGCACTGCTACGGCGCATCCACCCGTCTGACGTCACCTGACAGCCAGCGAGGAGTGGTGCCCAGCAGCGCCTCGTGCTCCCCATTTCTCGCGATTCGCTCCAGGCTGGAAGAAAGACGACTTAAAATTTAATACGTATTGTGGGTGCCACTTCTTGCGAGTATACCGCAATACCACTGTGTGTCTCGACAAAAGTTATTCTTGAATCTATGTGCGAAGTGGCTACGAGCTGAATGGTTGAGTTAGTAGTTATTTTCAGCCATAATGGCTGTGTGGGATAATTATTTATTTCAAGTTTCTGTTACCAATCACTTTTTATTTTATTTTATGCTTGATCTAACATAATGCAACGCGTTTCGAACATGTTCTGTTCACTTTCAAGCGTTAATACATACATACATACATACATAGAGAAATGTTACTTAAAAATAAACAGTCTTAAACTAGATTAGTCTAGAACACTTTGTCCATTGTTTTTTAATTTGTTTTAATTTTTTTTAATGTAGCTGCCGGTGTGGCATTTGGGGGGAAGCAGGGGGGCAGTGTATATCCAGAAATCGAATTCAGTGATGTCTTCTGCTGGTTTTCTTCTTTGTGGTTGACTATGTATATTACAGCCTGTATCGGATGTAGGTATATTTGCTTCAGTTATGTGTTACGAAAATAGTGTGAAAGGTTTTTATATGACAGTTGATCACTTACAATTTCATCATCTTGCTGCTTCACTTGCATCACTGGTGTAATGGCGGAGCTGTTGATTGACATTACACTATTGCACATCATATTTTGTCACTGATTGCCACTGTACAAAGTGCTTCGATGCTATAAACGTAACACAAGATGGCGGACTGTAGCATGTGAGTCTGTATCGATTATCGAGGTTTTGTATCGAAATTCTTGGTTCTAGTCAATTATTTACGTTGACATTTCTTGAATCTATTGAGTTAGAACTGGCTTAAGACTGTTGAAGAATTCTGAGATTTTGACTACGGTTATTTCATTAAGAATGTTGTCTCCATGCCTTGTGTTATGTATGAAAATTTCCATTTCTTCCATGATATCCATTCTTTTACTTTTTCCTATTTTGTGTAAAATTTCGAGGTTGTCTTCGATTTTCAAAGGGTGGCCTGTGTCTTTAATGTGAGTAGCTACTGCTGATTTGTTACATTTATCAAGCCTGTAGCAGTCTAAATGTTCTTTGAATCGGGTTCTGAAACTTGTGCCTGTTTGGCCGATATAATATTTATTACATTGGCTGCAGGTAATTTTGCAAATGTCAGATGCATCAAGACTTGTATCTGGTGGTTTTATATTGTGAATAAGCTTCCTACTTAGGTTGTTGTTGGTGCTGAAGCTAATTTTTATTTCTGTGTTTTTAAATAGTCTTGTTAATTTGTCAGATACTAATCCAAGGTATGACATTTTTACATATTTGACTGCTGGGACACCGTCAGTTGTGAGTGTAGTTACAGGCTGTAATATACATAGTAAACAACAAAGATGAAAACCAGCAGAAGACATCACTGATTTAGATTTCTAGATATACACTGCCCCCCTCCTTCCCCCCCCCCCCCCCAAATGCCACAACAGCAGCTACATCAAAGAATAATTTAAAACAAATTAAAAAACTATGGACAAAGTGTTCTAGACTAATCTAGTTTAAGACTGTTTATTTTTAAGTAACATTTCTCTATGTATGTATGTATGTATTAATGCTTGAAAATGAACAGAACATGTTCGAAACGCATTGCATTATGTTAGATTAAGCATAAAATAAAATAAAAAGTGACTGGTAGCACTAACTTGAAAAAAAATTTAGTAGTTATTGAACATATAGGGTGGCCAAAAATTATAACTATCATTTCACAGAATCATATATAACTTGGAAACTTTTTGAGATAGACCATCGCGGTTTGTTGTAAAACGTTTGGCAGCTCTCAAAGATTTTTTCTGTTATGTCAGAAATTCAGTGTATGCCCTACTCGTAGCTCATAAAATATCACGGCGAGATTCGAGTCCTAAGCAAGTGTGTGTCGTAGACACAAGGAAGGTAACTGTGAAGAAACCATGGGTAATGATCGACGAAAGAAGGAAACACAAAGATACTTAGGGAAATCAGGATTACAGAAATACAAGTCACTTAAAATTGAAATAAACAGGAAGTGCAGGGAAGCTGAGGCGAAATGACTGAATGAAAAATGTGATGAAATCGAAAAAGAAATGATTGTCGGAATATAACCCTCCTACCTCTCCAGCCAATTAGGCTTTTCTATATGACCGTGTACCTAAAGTCCCTAATACGCGGAGAAAAGGCATCTACTACGCAGAATAATGCAAAACCGTGAGAAGAAGATTAAGTTCTAACCGAATCGCCACTGCTCAGTACTTTAGCAATGATGATTACAAACAAAGTTCGTTTAACTTTATATATTCTTATTACGTGAACTAATTTTTAATTAACAGCAGTTAGTGGAAAATTTGGAAAAAAGTTTTCAAAGTATGTCATTAGTGAAGATAACCAACGGTAGCCAGTTCCTCACCTCAACAAAAAAAAGGTGAAACTGAACATTATAATCGTAAACCATCTTACGTAAGATTAATTATTGGCGTCGTAACGTAAGGGTACTAGTGGTCTAGTCACCGGCACGGTAGCTCAGCGTGTTCGGTCAGAGAGTTATGTGCTCTCTGTAATAAAAAAAACTGAGTCAGTCGATCAACAACGAACATAAATGGATGTCTTACGACGTCCGCCCCGAGCAGATGCAACGAACAATAGCGAACAAAATGAAATTAAAAAAAAAGGGGGGTAGCGTCTTTGATTCATAAACAAAACGTCTTCGGTCCCGGGTTCGATCCCCGCCACTGCCTAAATTTTGATAAATAATCAGCATTGGCGGCCGAAGACTTCCGGCATAAGAAGTCAGCCTCATTCTGCCAACGGCCTTGTCGATTAGGGCGGAGGAGCGGATAGAGGTTCAGGGCACTTTCTTGTCCTAGGGGTGGGAAATTGCCCCTAAAGGCGAAAGAATCAGCAATGATCAACGACATGAGGATGCAGAAGGCGATGGAAACCACTGCATTAAAGTGAAACGTCCCCTTTTGAAAAATTATACAGGACTGTGCTTTTACAAAAGACACGTAACGTGTATCCACAGGAAATGTGGCCTGTAATTGAAGAAGTGTCATGATGATCTCTCCATTGGCAAAAGATTACGGAATAGTCCCCCATTCGGATCTCCGGGAGGAGACTGCCAAGGGGGTGGTTACCATGAGAAAAAGATTGAATAATCAACGAAAGGATAACGTTCTACGAGTCGGGGCGTGGAATGTCAGAAGCTTGAATGTGGTAGGGAAACTAGAAAATCTGAAAAGGGAAATGCAAAGGCTCAATCTAGATATAGTAGGGGTCAGTGAAGTGAAGTGGAAGGAAGACAAGGATTTCTGGACAGATGAGTATCGGGTAATATCAACAGCAGCAGAAAATGGTATAACAGGTGTAGGATTCGTTATGAATAGGAAGGTAGGCAGAGGGTGTGTTTCTGTGAACAGTTCATATATAGATTGTTCTAATCAGAATCGAGAGCAGACCAACATCGACATCGATAGTTCAGGTATACATGCCGACGTCGCAAGCTGAAGATGAACAGATAGAGAAAGTGTATAAGGATATTGAAAGGGTAATGCAGTATGTAAAGGGGGACGAAAATCTAATAGTTATGGGCGGCTGGAATGCAGTTGTAGGGGAAGGAGAAGAAGAAAAGGTTACAGAAGAATATGGGCTTGGGACAAGAAATGAAAGAGGAGAAAGACTAATTAAGTTCTGTAACAAGTTTCAGCTAGTAATAGCGAATACTCTGTTCAAGAATCACAAGAGGAGTAGGTATACTTGGAAAAGGCAGGGAGATACGGGAAGATTTCAATTAGATTACATCATGGTCAGACAGAGATTCCGAAATCAGATACTGGACTGTAAGGCGTACCCAGGAGAAGATATAGACTCAGATCACAATATAGTAGTGATGAAGAGTAGGCTCAAGTTCAAAACATTAGTCAGGAAGAAACAATACGCAAAGAAGTCAGATACGGAAGTACTAAGGAATGACGAGATACGTTTGAAGTTCTCTAACGCTATGGATACAGCAATAAGGAATAGCGCAGTAGGCAGTACAGTTGAAGAGGAATGGACATCTCTAAAAAGGGCCATCACAGAAGTTGGGAAGGAAAACATAGGTACAAAGAAGGTAGCTGCGAAGAAATCATGGGTAACAGAAGAAATACTTCAGTTCACTGATGAAAGGAGGAAGTACACACATGTTCCGGGAAAATCAGGAATACAGAAATACAAGTCGCTGAGGAATCAAATAAATAGGAAGTGCAGGGAAGCTAAGACGAAATGGCTGCAGGAAAAATGTGAAGACATCGAAAAAGATATGATTGTCGGAAGGACAGACTCAGCATACAGGAAAGTCAAAACAACCTTTGGTGACATTAAAAGCAACGGTGGTAACATTAAGAGTGCAACGGGAATTCCACTGTTAAATGCAGAGGAGAGAGCACATAGGTGGAAAGAATACATTGAAAGCCTCTATGAAGGTGAAGATTTGTCTGATGTGATAGAAGAAGAAACAGGAGTCGATTTAGAAGAGATAGGGGATCCAGTGTTAGAATCGGAATTTAAAAGAGCTTTGGAGGACTTACGGTCAAATAAGGCAGAAGGGATAGATGACATTCCATCAGAATTTCTAAAATCATTGGGGGAAGTGGCAACAAAACGACTATTCACGTTGGTGTGTAGAATATATGAGTCTGGCGATATACCATCTGACTTTCGGAAAAGCATCATCCACACAATTCCGAAGACGGCAAGAGCTGACAAGTGCGAGAATTATCGCACAATCAGCTTAACAGCTCATGCATCGAAGCTGCTTACAAGAATAATATACAGAAGAATGGAAAAGAAAATTGAGAATGCGCTAGGTGACGATCAGTTTGGCTTTAGGAAAGGTAAAGGGACGAGAGAGGCAATTCTGACGTTACGGCTAATAATTGAAGCAAGGCTAA
This sequence comes from Schistocerca piceifrons, assembly GCF_021461385.2. NCBI lineage: Eukaryota > Metazoa > Arthropoda > Insecta > Orthoptera > Acrididae > Schistocerca > Schistocerca piceifrons. The sequence goes on along the minus strand of NC_060140.1, from coordinate 910,112,564 downwards.
AGAAAAATCAAGACACTTTCATAGGATTTGTCGACCTGGAAAAAGCGTTCGTCAATATAAAATGGTGCAAGCTGTTCGAGATTCTGAAAAAAGTAGGGGTAAGCTATAGGGAGAGACGGGTCATATACAATATGTACAACAACCAAGAGAGAATAATAAGAGTGGACGATCAAGAACGAAGTGCTCGTATTAAGAAGGGTGTAAGACAAGGCTGTAGCGTTTCACCCCTACTCTTCAATCTGTACATCGAGGAAGCAATGATGGAAATAAAAGAAAGGTTCAGGAGTGGAATTAAAATACAAGGTGAAAGGATATCAATGATACGATTCGCTGAAGACATTGCTATCCTGAATGAAAGTGAAGAAGAATTAAATGATCTGCTGAACGGAATGAACAGTCTAATGAGTACAGAGTATGGTTTGAGAGTAAATCGGAGAAAGACGAAGGTAATGAGAAGTAGTAGAAATGAGAACAGCGAGAAACTTAACATCAGGATTGATGGTCACGAAGTCAATGAAGTTAAGGAATTCTGCTACCTAGGCAGTAAAATAACCAATGATGAACGGAGCAAAGAGGACATCAAAAGCAGACTCGCTATGGCAAAAAAGGCATTTCTGGCCAAGAGAAGTCTACTTATATCAAATACCGGCCTTAATTTGAGGAAGAAATTTCTGAGGATGTACGTCTGGAGTACTGCATTGTATGGTAGTGAAACATGGACTGTGGGAAAACCGGAACAGAAGAGAATCGAAGCATTTGAGATGTGGTGCTATGGACGAATGTTGAAAATTAGTTGGACTGATAAGGTAAGGAATGAGGAGGTTCTACGCAGAATCGGAGAGGAAAGGAATATGTGGAAAACACTGATAAGGAGAAGGGACAGGATGATAGGACATCTACTAAGACATGAGGGAATGACTTCCATGGTACTAGAGGGAGCTGTAGAGGGCAAAAACTGTAGAGGAAGACAGAGATTGGAATACGTCAAACAAATAATTGAGGACGTAGGTTGCAAGTGCTACTCTGAGATGAGGAGGTTAGCACAGTCAGTAGACAGATGACTAAAAAAAAAACGTAGGCATAGCACCTAACGTACACTTTCAAGTACATCACACCACACATGTCACAGTAGTCAAATAATAATCAAATACCAAACACATACAATATGTTATGTTAATTTTTAAAGACCAATTAAAGTGAGATTGTTTACTGGCTGTGGACAGAAACTTTTTGTTGCGCTACTGGCCATAATAGTGACTATCTTAATTGCAACAGCAAGCAGAAAGATTGATGGAATTTACTTATTGGTAAGGACTGTCATTTACCTAGCAGATAATCTGATATTTCTTTGTTATAAAAGTTATAAATTATGCCACAAGCTATAAATTAGACCTGAGCTTTGGCAATGAAATTCAGTATCGAAGTTACTTAAAGTTTTACTACCTATTTTTTATGAAAGTTAATCCATTTTTATAAAATGAATTAATACTGGCCGTTGCATCATTCTATTTCTGACATTATTCATATTCCAGCTAAAGATTTCATTATTACGTAATTGCCCCAAAGTTGGAAAACTAATGTTTTGATAATCTAATAAATTAATGTTCACTTAACTTTCAATTCACTTTCTGATTATCTGGGTTCATAGAAAGGGATAAGATGGATACTACTTGGATAATGACTTAGGAAAGTTATTTATGTGACAATATGCACGAAAACAATGTTATTTAAGCAACAGAATTCCAACTGCGCTGGTCAGCCTATGAAACTTCTAGTTATAAAAAATTTAGATCTTACTTTATGATGCCGTTGGTTTGTCGAGTCGCTTCATTTAGCGGTAAAATAGGGCACAGGTTGATCTTCTTGCCATACCATAGCCAATAACAAGGACCCAGAATACTTTTGATGTTACGTGAATTACTCTTAACTGCATTTACACTGTGCCCAATAAATGCCATACACATAGCTAGCCCATATTAAAGATACGCCAAAACAACCATTTCAGTTTTCACTGCTCCTCACTTCGGAAACAGATTTTTTACCTCAAACTTTTGCTTAGCCACACCGGCGGATGCACACAACCAACGACACCAATCGTCTCCTGGCGACTCCAAACTGCTACTTTTTTGGCGCTGTCGCACGCCCACAATAATGCATTTACAATTTATTAGACTCTTTGACAATAGCTTTTCCCTCACTAGGCCAGCGTGTCTACTTAAAAAATGTTAACATTCCATGTGTACTCTTTCTTGAATAACAAACAGCATTTGTGACTTGCCAAAATATTTACAAGGATAATATTCAGCACAACTAACAAAACAAACTTCGTGAAACACGTAGAAAATTTATGATCATCCGCCGAGTTGTGGTGTTATAGGAAGGACGGACTCAGCATATACTAAAGTCAAGACAGCTTTCGAAGAAATTAAGAACAAGGGTGTAACGCCGGAAATGCATATCCTCCTATTTCCATCTATTGTACTATAATCTTTTTTCCTTACTTTGTTACCTGAAGATATGACATTTCTGTGTCTTTATATATTGCAATTGTTTAACAATATATATTTATTTATGCATTTATGTCAATGTATAATTGGTTTGTTTTGTAAATATTATTTGTATTCCCCCCCCCCCCCCCCCATGAACCATTGACCTTGCCATTGGTGGGCAGGCTTGCGTGCCTCAGCAGTACAGATAGCCGTACCGTGGGTGCAACCAGAACGGAAGGGTATCTGTTGAGAGGCCAGACAAACGCGTGGTTCCTGAAGAGGGGCAGCAGCCTTTTCAGTAGTTGCAGGGGCAACAGTCTGATTGATTGACTGATCTGGCCTTGGAACAATAACCAAAACGGCCTTGCAGTGCCGGTACTGTGAAAGGCTGAAAGCAAGGGGAAACTACGGCCGTAATTTTTCCCGAGGGCATGCAGCTTTACTGTATGGTTAAATGATGATGGCGTCCTCTTGGGTAAAATATTCCGGAGGTAAAATAGTCCCCCATTCGGATCTCCGGGCAGGGACTACTCAAGAGGATGTCGTTATCAGGAGAAAGAAAACTGGCTTTCTACGGATCGGAGCGTGGAATGTCAGATCTATTAATAGGGCAGGTAGGTTAGAAAATTTAAAAAGGGAAATGCATAGGTTAAAGTTATAGTGGGAATTCGTGGAGTTCGGTGGAAGGAGGAACAAGACTTTTGGTCAGGTGAATACAGGGTTATAAACACAAAATCAAATAGGGGTAATGCAGGAGTAGGTTTAATAATGAATAGGAAAATAGGAATGCGGGTAAGCTACTTCAAACAGCATAGTGAACGCGTTATTGTGGCCAAGATAGATACGAAGCCCACGCCTACTACAGTAGTGCAAGTTTATATGCCAACTAGCTCTGCATATGACGAAGAAATTGAAGAAATGTGTGATGAAATAAAAGAAATTATTCAAATTGTGAAGGGCGACGAAAATTTAATAGTCATGGGTGATTGGAATTCGGCAGTAGGAAAAGGAAGAGAAGGAAACGTAGTAGGTGAATATGGACTGGGGGTAAGAAATGAAAGAGGAAGCCGCCTGTTAGAATTTTGCACAGAGCACAACTTAATCCTAGCTAACACTTGGTTCAAGAATCATGAAAGAAGGTTGTATACATGGAAGAAGCCTGGAGATACTGACAGGTTTCAGATAGGTTATATAATGGTAAGACAGAGATTTATGAACCAGGTTTTAAATTGTAAGAAATTTCAAGGGGCAGATGTGGATTCTGACCACAATCTATTGGTTATGGCCTGTAGATTAAAATTGAAGAAACTGCAAAAAGGTGGGAATTTAAGGAGATGGGACATGGATAAACTGACTAAACCAGAGGTGGTAGAGAGTTTCAGGAAGAGCATAAGGGAACAATTGACAGGAATGGGAGAACGAAATACAGTAGAAGAAGAATGGGTAGCTTTGAGAGTTGAAGTAGTGAAGGCAGCAGAGGATCAAGTAGGTAAAAAGACGAGGGCTAGTAGAAATCCTTGGGTGACAGAAGAAATACTGAATTTAATTGATGAAAGGAGAAAATATAAAAATGCAGTAAATGAAACAGGCAAAAAGGAATACAAACGTCTTAAAAATGAGGTCGACAGGAAGTGCAAAATGGCTAAGCAGGCATGGCTAGATGACAAATGTAAAGATGTAGAGGCGTCTCTCACTAGAGGTAAGATAGATACAGCCTACTGGAAAATTAAAGAGACCTTTGGAGAAAAGAGAAGCACTTGTATGAATATCAAAAGCTCAGATGGAAACCCAGTTCTAAGCAAAGAAGAGAAAGCAGAAAGGTGGAAGGAGTATATAGAGGGTCTATACAAGGGCGATGTACTTGAGGACAATATTATGGAAATGGAAGAGGATGTACATGAAGATGAAATGGGAGATATAATACTACGTGAAGAGTTTGACAGAGCACTGAAAGACCATAGATGTTAAGTCCCATAGCGCTTAGAGCCATTTCAAACATTTTGGTATAGGAGGCCAGTGTGGCGGGTAAATGCCGTAGAGACCAAGTAATGAACACTGTAAGCAGTTGCAAAAGGTTGCAGATAGCAGCACAAAAAAGGCTCGCACAGGATGGACTAGCACGGAACTGTAGCAAACAAATCTTAGGACAGAAGACTACAACAACAATCAAAAGAGGGATGGTGAAAAAATAATGTTGTTGTTGTGGCCTTCAGTCCAGAGACTGGTTTTATGCAGCTCTCCATGCTACTCTATCCTGTGCAAGCACCTTCATCTCCGAATAAATACTGCAACCTACATCCTTCTGAATCTGCTTGGTGTATTCATCTCTTGGTCTCCCATTACGATTTTTACCCTCCACGCTGCCCTCCAATGCTAAATTGGTGATCCCTTGATGCCTCAGAACGTGTCCTGGCAACCGATCCCTTCTTCTAGTCAAGTTGTGCCGCAAATTCCTCTTCTCCCCAATTCTGTTCAGTACCTCCTCATTAGTTATGTGATCTACTCATCTAATCTTCACCATTCTTCTGTAGCACCACATTTCGAAAGCTTCTATTCTCTTCTAGTCTAAACTATTTATCGTACATGTTTCACTTTCATAGACTTCATAGGAATACTTTCAAAAAAACCTTCCTGACAAATCTACGCTCGATTTTCACAAATTTCTCTTCTTCAGAAACGCTTCTCTTGCCATAGCTAGTCCACATTTTATATCCTCTCTACTTCGACCATCATCAGTTATTTTGCCCTCGAAATAGCAAAACTCATTTACTACTTTAAGTGTCCCATTTCCTAATCTAATTCCCTCAGCATCACCTGATTTAAATCGACTACATTCCATTATCCTCGTTTTGCTTTTGTTGATGTGCATGTTATAGCCTCCTTTCAACACACTGTCCATTTCGTTCAACTGCTCTTCCAGGTCCTTTGTTGTCTCTGACAGAATTACAATGTCATCGACAAACCTAAAGGTTTTTATTTATTCTCCATCGATTTCATAACTTCTCCAAATTCTTTTTGTTTCCTTACTACTTGCACAATATACAGATTGAATAACATCGGGGATAGGCTACAACCCTGTCTTGCTCCGTTCGAAACCACTGTTTCTCTTTCATGCCCCACGACTCTAATAACTGCAATCTGGTTTCTGTACAGATTGTAAATAGCCTTCCGATCCCTGTATTTGACTCCTGCCACCTTCAGAACTTGAAAAAGAGCATTCCAGTCAGCACTGTCAAAAGCTTTCTCTACGTCTACAAATGCTATAAACATAGGTTTGCCTTTTCTTAATCTATCTTCTAAGATAAGTCGTACGTGCCTCAAGTGTTCCAACTTTTCTACGGAATCCAAACTGATCTTCCCCAAGGTTGGCTTTTACCAGTTTTCCCATTCGTCTGTAAAGAATTCGTGCTACTATTTTGCAGCCGTGACTTATTAAACTGATAGTTCGGTAATTTTCACATCTGTCAACACCTGCTTTCTTTGGGATTGGAATTATTAGATTCTTCTTGAAGTCTGAGGGTATTTCGCATGTCTCATACATCTTGCTCACCAGATGGTAGAGTTTTGTCAGGGCTGGCTCTCCCAAGGCTGTCAGTAGTTCTAATAGAATGGTGCCTACTGCCAGGGCCTTGTTTCGACTCAGGTCTTTCAGTGCTCTGTCAGATTCGTCACGCAGTATCATATCTCCCATTTCATCTTCATCTACATCCTCTTCCATTTCCATAATACTGCCCTCCAGTACATCGCCCTTGTATAGACCGTCTATGTCCTCCTTCCATATTTCTGCTTTCCTCAGAACTGGTTCTCCATCCGAGCTCTTGACGTTCATGCAAGTGGTTCTTTTTTCTCAAAAGATCTCTTTAGTTTTCATGTAGGCAGTATCTATCGCACCCCCTAGTGGTATATGCTCTACATCCTTACATTTGTCCTCTAGCCATCCATGCTTAGCCATTTTACGCTTTCCTGTCGATCTCATTTTTTAGACGTATGTATTCCTTTTTGCTTGCTTCATTCACTGCATTTTTATTTTCTCCTTTCATTAATTAAATCTGTCACCCAAGGATTTCTACTAGCCCTCGTGTTTTTACCTTCTTAATCCTTTGCTGCCTTCACAATTTCATCTCTCAAAGCTACCCATTCTTCTTATAATGTATTTCTTTCCCCCATTCTTGTCAATCGTTCCCTAATGCTCTCTCTGAAACTGTCATTAACTTCTGGTTCTTTCAGTTTATCCAGGTCCCATCGCCTTTAGTTCTTCTCCTTTTGCAGTTTCTTTAGTTTCAATCTACAGTTCATAACCAATAAATTTTGGGTTGAGCCCACATCTTCATCTGGAAATGTCTTACAATTTAAGACATGGTTCCTGAATCTTTGTCTTACTGTTACATAATCTGAGACCTTCCAGTGTCTCCAGACCTCTTCCTCGTATACAACCTTCTTTCATGATTCTTAAACCAAGGGTTACCTAGAATTAAGTTATTCTCTGTGCAAAATTCTACCAGGCGGATTCCTCTTTCATTTCTTACCCCCATTCCATATTCACCTACTACTTTTCCTTCTCTTTCTTTTCCTACTATCGAATTCCAGTCCTCCATCACTCAGAAATTTTCGTCTCCCCTCACTATTTGAACAATTTCTTTTATCTCATCATACATTTCTTTAGTCTCTTCGTCATCTGCGGAACTAGTTGGCATGTAAACTTGTACTATTGTGGTAGGCGTGGGCTTCGTGTCTATCTTGGCTACAACAATGCGTTCACTATGCTGTTCGTAGTAGTTTACCCGCGCCCCTATTTTTTATTCATTATTAAGCCTACTCCTTGATTTTGTATTTATAACCCTGTACTCACCTGGCCAAAACTCTTGTTCCTCCTGCCAACGAACTTCACTAATTCCCCCTATATCTGTTTAACTTTAACCTATCCATTTCTGTTTTTAAATTTTCTAACCTACCTTCCCGATTAAGGATCTGTCATTCCAAGCTCCGATCCGTAGAACGACAGTTTTGTTTCTGCTGATAACGACGTCCTCCTGAGTAGTCCCCGCCTGGAGAGCCGAATGGGGGACTATTTTACCTCCGGAAAATGTTACCCAAGACGACGCCATCATCATTTAACCATACAGTAAAGCTGAATGCCCTCGGGAAAAATTACGGCTGTAGTTCTCCCTTGCTTTCAGCCGTTCGCAGTAGCATCACATCCAGGGAGTTGTGGGCCGGCCGCGGTGGTCTAGCGGTTCTAGGCGCTCAGTCCGGAACCGCGCGACTGCTACGGTCGCAGGTTCGAATCCTGCCTCGGGCATGGATGTGTGTGATGTCCTTAGGTTAGTTAGGTTTAAGTAGTTCTACGTTCTAGGGGACTGATGACCACAGATGTTAAGTCCCATAGTGCTCAGAGCCATTTGAACCATTAGGGAGTTGTGGTTAATGTTACAGGGCCAGATCAATCAATCATCCAGACTGTTGCCCCTGCAACTACTGAAAAGGCTGCTGCCCCTCTTCAGGAACCACACGTTTGTCTGGCCTCTCAACAAATACCCCTCCGTTGTGGTCGCACCTACGGTACGGCTATCTGTATCGCTGAGGCACGCAAGCCTGCCCACCAACGGCAAGGTCCATGGTTCGTGGGGCGAATTGTACCTTACGGTAGAAATATTATGGACACTAGTGATCTACAGTACTACCGCATTTTATGGACAATAAAACGCTCCTTAATTTGTAAGCAATAAAAAAATTACATTTTTACCGTTTTTATTATTAGATTGCAAAGCCAGACTAAGAAATATATTAGTTTACAAAACCGAACTGATCTTTGAAATCCCTGAAAATCGTCATCTGATCTTTCTTCTACTTCTTTTTCTTCTTTCTCTCTCTCTCTTCGTCGTCATCGTTGTTTTCTTCGTATATATGATGATCTTCACGGCCATCGAGAACATTACTTACGCCGCACTTCTTGAGAGGTTTAACACTAGTGTCTTCTCTCACTCTAGACAATGACTGTTTTATCCACTGACACAGTTGTTTGATTGCAGGTCGTTTTAAAGCTCCGTTTGGCGTTAATTCATGTTGGTTTTCATCCGTTATCCATTTGTTCCATTCCTCTCTCATACGTGAGAGGAGTTTCGTCCATATTCGCTATCTGACACAGTTCCACACTGGTTTTCTTTCGATGTTGAGTAATAAAGCGATGGGAAGGTAATGTTTTCTCTTCACACTCTTGTGGCATTTTCTGAGATATTTTAGTTTTAGTTCGCATGATGCTTCATAAACCTGTAGCACTAAACAACCCCAGCCTTAGTTCCACGATAGCGCTAGGTAATGAGCGTGAATATCAGCCGTTTTTGTATTAATTCTTGTGCCCATTTGACGGTGTCTTTGAGTCCAGTTCAATACGTCATCTTATAGTTTCAGCCATTTTACATTCAACCCTCTATTTGCACATTTAATCTTCCTCATTTTCTTCAGTTCTTCTTTACTAGCACGCCACTCGCGAATGGTGCTGGAGAACCGAAATGACGCTCACCTGCTCTGTTTCCGTGTTCTTCTACATGTACTAGACCCTATTATTTTCACTTTATAACCCGCATTATATGAATACGTTTTATTTGTTTCCATTACGAAACTGCCTACTATCAAAAGTATTGTACTGTTGCTGATAACACAGATCACTTTCAGTTCAGGTTCACTGGCAGCATAGACCGCAATGGGCTAGATAATGTTCTGGATCTGTGATGGAGTGGCAGGAGGGAGACAGTGTTAGTAAGCTTGTGAATCCCCGCAACTCATATTTGTCGCATCGGTGCACTTCTGTTGCTAATTCAATCCAATGCTCCCAGATATAGTCTCCCGCGGCATCGAATATACAGCCACTTTTGACACTAGTGGGAGTTTTAAATGAAACACTGGACATTTCTGCGCTAATTTCGAGGGTAAGACGCACCCGAATTTTGGAGACAATTTTCCTAAGAAAAAACAGCGTTTTATAGTCCGTAAAATACGTTTCTTCCGATCGAGTTTTTCCATCGTGAGTCGATGGAAGAATGATACTGTCGCCCAACGGATTATTGGGACGTAACAGCTGTGTCTTAACATTAATGAGCCTGCCACAGCTTGGCCACCATCACCTAGCGTATGTCAACATCCACCGCGCGCATCAACATTCTAATTTCGCATCACCGTATACTTCTTTCACCGCAGTCCACTGAAAAGCAGTTCAAATAATTTCTAATGTTATCTAGTTTTCACTGACTCCATCAGATACGTGCTTTTCAGTAAATGCATTTCCATAGTCACTAAATTCAGGTATCCATATTCCGATTGTCAGTCACAATATTTCCCTGCCACGAGAGTCTGAAGGTTTCAGTTCGAGCCAATCTTAACAAATTTTGTTTTGCTTTTGTTTGCCATTGTAACATCTTTACGTGAATTTTGGCGAATACGCTCCGGCTTACTCAGTAATCTTGTTAGGGAGTTCAGTGAGCTTATAAACTTTCTCGGCTATTTTTCTGAAATATTAACATTTGTTTGGCCCTTTTTACAATGGTATTCATGGGAGTCTTGTAATTTAAACGTTTTTGGGGTTTTGTTCATTAATCGCGAACATGACTTTATATGGACACTGGCTTTTCCAGCTCTCGTGCGATTAAATGTTACTTCATTACGATTCTGGGTTAAATACTTCTGCACATTCACAGTCGTTTGGTAGTTGACTTAGAATAAAGTTTTCTATTGACAGAATTGCACTAGGAATATTGTTTGTCGCTGTAACTAAGCCTGGAATCATGTCATTACAAATGGCCCTCGGGTAATAGGGATCGCGTCTGATCACATCAGATTCAGTTTCGTTAAAATAACCTTAGTTTTACAACGACATCGAAAAACGACTGCTAGAAGGGGGGTAAGTTGTTTTCGTACAATCACTGTAGTGTCTCAGAAGTCTCTCATCCACTTTAGATGCCTTTCCACCGTTGAACAATTTCAGCTGATTTTTCTATTCCGCCATGATTTATGTCAATATTTGCTGTAAAAGAGTTCGTGAAAAGACGAACCGTATTACGACTTCTGCAGTCATACAATTTCGGAATAATGAATTCAGTTTTTCGGCCTTCTCTCGGTTATCTACCGTTTCAGTGCTACTTTGGTCACTGAGCGACTGAAAAGATGATTTCCATCCACTTACTGACTCTATGTTAGCGAATTAGTTCCATGTTCCATTGACCATTTGAACGATTCTTTATCGAAATGTCGTGGAACGAGTCAGTTTATGGGATATATTTACATCATTACTGCCAACATTACTGAACACGTTATCATTTTATTAGTACTCATGCAACCACACTTAAAAAAAGTTTTTTTTCTTTTTTACTGGCTAACAATTTAAGTAGAAATTCGTCAATGGATAGGAGTTGTCCAAGAGAAATGATTTTAAATTAGGTTTAAAACTTGCTTCGCTACCTGTCAGACGTTTTACGTTATTGGTCAAATGATCAAAAGTTTTTATTGGTGAATGTTAAAACCTCTCTGAGCCACAGACAACTTTAACAGTGGGTAAAAGTAATTAGGTATTTTAGTCAGATCGCTTCGCAAAATTTTACTTTCTAATTCATTGAAGGATTCTCTCATTGCCTTCTTTACAATGAAATTGACTTCTTTCAATTTTTGTGTGTCATCTTCGAACTTGCTTAAATCTGTGATGAAGCTCCCTTTGCTTTCGTAGTAACCTTCTAACACTGTGGGACCTTACCGTCACACACAGCCTTGCTCGGTACGCGCTGGTCCAAGGCGAATTGGTCCATTGTTTCTGTCTTTCATCCATCTTTCCTACAGAGCTCCGTGATCAGAGCTGAATATTTGATTTTTACTACCTGTCACTCTTGCTAAGAAAAACTTTTTCCTGCCTTTCGTAACAGGCTTTGTAATACCTGCAGTCAGTAATGTCGTAACAGCCATATGATCAGTCATGAACCCTCCCCCCGCCCCGTCCATCTACTGATTCGAAAAGCTGTGGTTTCTTAGTTACTAGCAGGTCTAAGATATTACCCTCACGAGTCGTTCCTCGAGATATATGCTCGAAAGTAAAGCGCCAGTAGAGAAAGACGCATAAAAACTGGAGATTCCAATTCAGCTCTCAGTAGTCTGTTCGCGACAGTTAGTGGTGGAATTCTGCCTGTAACTTCCACCCGGGTTTCAGCTGATGTCAGCCTTGTATTCGTCATAGCCAGTCAATACGATATTCTCGAGATGTAGTCCTTCTGGAATGACTGGTGTCTACTGTTGTTCCTATACTGTTGTCCTAAGTCCATCACGCCATCACTCATCCTGCAGTCTTTGCACTGTAGCATGTGCAGTCACTCCGTATGATACTTCCATATCACTCAAACCAGTTATTTGACCTTCCTCCAAAAAATTGGCAATAAGCTGCACGTGCACGTTCTCTTGGAATGGTGTGTTCTGATCCCCTCTTCAAACGTTCCTTTAACGTTAGACACTCAAAACAGACATCGTGTACTCGAACGATTCTTCAGCTGTTGGGATGGTTTTTCCTGTGCTCAAAATACTGAAAATAGCTCGCATAAGGATGAAATTTTAGTCGACATGTCCCACATGTATAGCAATACTGTCGTATCAGTTTCCTAGCTTTCGGACAAAGTGTTCATAGAGTTATACTTTTTAATATGGCCTACTGCCACTAACGAATAAGATTTCCCACCCTCCCTTAGTTAAAAGTTATGAGAGAATGGATAGACCATATTACAGAAAAGAAAAAGAAAACAAAACTAATCTCTGCCTTCACTACAAACCTAAATGCAATGACTATAGTCCATATTCCTCCTTATAAATTAAATGCTTTAAATGTCAATAGTATTTTCATTGACCTTTGATGGAATTGGAAAATAACATCTAGGCTCGTAATCTTCGTGGAATCCCCGTACCACAGAAATAAATCAATCTATTTAGCACAATCCATACATCAGTACAATGATAATTAACATTAGTTCAATCTGACAACTGCATTCTGCTTAATGGGTACAGTTTACCTACATGCGTGCTACTCACGTGTGTGTGTGTGTGTGTGTGTGTGTGTGTGTGTATGTGTGAATTTTTGTGAAGAATTATGAACCAGGCTCTTCGTCGCTGTGCAAAGAGGGGATTATTATTCCCAGAACATCAGCGTAGACGATGTTTCTTCAGAGGTCATTGTTGTCAGCACAGTGCCGTAAATAGTGGGTCAGTAAACATCTCGCAACAATAAAGTATAGCCAGTCGTAAAATGTAAGTGATGTGAGAGGTCAGCGAGGTGTCAGTAAAACTGTGAATGTGGTGAGGTGGTGCCACAAGGCCACAGCTGACAGATGAAGGCTGCATAACGTCTTCATGACGGCCTTTCAGTGCATGCTGGCTTTTGAATATATAGTTATGTGGAAACTGGTCTTAGCAACGCATTCCTGTAGTCATATCTTACCGACCAATTAAGGGGAGTTTTCAGGCAAAAATTCGAAAATTTTGACATTTTACGAAACATTTCGTAGAATATTTTTTTATTCTTTCATCACAAAGTGGTACATAAATTATCTGTGTGTGGCATTTAGAAGTATTTTATTTTTAATTTTCAGTTCTTAGATGCGTATCTTTGAAATCACCAAATTTCGGACCTGCATCTGTTTATACGTGAATATCACGGAAACTACACTTTATAGAACGCTGTGATTTTCATCTATGGACAAAAAATACGTGGCGGTCGATGTTAGTCACAATGCTGTATTGTCTGTCGCTTGGCAACTGCTTGTTTGTTTTGAGTGAAACAGTGACTTTTGGTGAAATCTTGTGCAGTTTGACGTAATATAAATATGCCTAGAAGTGCTAGTCTCTTCAAGAAATGTTAGGTTTGGAGGTAAGAAACACACTAGAAGTGTAAACCCGAGTGTTGTTGAAGAATTGGAACCCACAAGCAGCGTAAAATCAAATAACGTCAATGTGCCACCAGAGAACAAGGGAGCTGCGACATCACCCTGTGCAGGTAAAACTTAAATAGATAAATAATATGAGGAACTAGGATTACTGTAGGATAATTTGGAAGTAGCACTTCTGGTCTGGGCTATGTTTTGTGTGATATTAACATTTTAATTCAGGTGTTGTGTGATTCATTGTGTTGTAATATTTGTGGCGGAAAAGTAATTATTGAAGAAGACTTTTTGCAAGAATTGGACTTGCTACGACAATGGCAGTTATTTGCACTCGCTGTGATAACAGAAAGTCATTTGCGTAACGTAAAATGAATGCAAGAATAATCTGTATGAAGTAAATGTAATGCTTCTCTGTGCTATGAGAGCTATCGGAAAAAGTCTTACAGCAGCTTAGTGCTTCTGTTTGCATATCACTCTACCACCACCACCACCTACGAAAATTCAGAGGTACATTAAAGTTATAGGAGAATTGGTTGAATCTGTTGCTTCCCTGTTAATGAAGGCTGCAACAAATGAAGCTATTGAAATGAACGAAGGCAGCATTGATATGCCATTTGCGTTTGATGGGACATGGCGAACGCGTGGCCACACATCGAATAACTCGGTAACCACAATCACAATTGTAAACACAGGCAAAGTAATTGAGTTTGAGGCACTTATGAAGGAACTAGCACAGGAATGTAAGCTGATGCTGCAATGAAAATGTTTACCCGATCACCGCAGGAAAGTGGGGTCCCATACACACAGTATCTTGGGGATGGAGATTCTAAAGTGTATAAATGTGTTGTTCATGCAAATCCGTATGAAAACATTGTGATAAAGAAATTGGAATGCGTTGGGCACGTGCAAAAGAGGATGGGCACGCGTTTCAGAAAGTTAAAACAAACTCTTCGCACCACCGCACTGCCTGATGGCAATCTACTTACAGGTCGGTTGACTGGTAAAACAATAAATCGGCTTCAGCAGTATTATGGAATGACCATCAGAAATAACGGAAGTGATGTAGAAAGTATGAGGAAAGCAATCTTGGTCTCATACTTTCACAAACTCCCAACCGACAGAAAACCGACACATTCACTCTGCCCACCTGGACTTGAATCATGGTGTAAATTTCGGAATGCTGAGTTTCTGGAGTGTCTTTTGAAGACAAGAACTCTACCTCTGAAACTGTTATGGAAGCAATGAAACCAATTTATAGGGGCCTAACTCAGCCAGACCTGTTCCGCAGGTGTCTACATGGGCGAACACAAAATCCTAACGAGTCATTCAATAACATTATCTGGACAGGAGCTACCAACAATGTTTCTTGTAGGGCTCCATACATTAATATGGGGAGTTAGTGATGCTGTGTTAACATTTAATGATTGAAACATGGGAAGAATAAGAGGCCTAAGGCATGTTAACATCACTCCAGGCTACATTTCTTCGCCAGAGAGTTCGGCGACAAATTTGAATTTTGTTTGCATTTTATCTTTGCTGACCACCTTGTAGCCCATAATCACCACGCAGCCACAATAGAAACAGACTTAAGAATATTAAACCCAGCCACAGTCTATACAGCAAACTGACCATTGAGGAAAACTTCCATATACAGAAGGCAATAGCACAAGGAAAACAGGTCTTAAACGAATACACTACACTCTGCAAGGGCACACTATTTAACACATTAAAGGAACTTTGCAAATAAAAACAGCACAAACAGATAAAGTCTACACATACACACAGACACACACACGTACGCACACAAAATGATAAAATGCAAACAAAATTCAAATTTGGCGCAAAACTCCCTGGTGAACAAATGAACACTGACTGGGCTGAGACACACAACAAACCACAATCACACTGTGTTTTGGTGAAGTGAAAAGTGTTTTACTACGTTATTTGTGGAAAATACTTGTTATAGTTACGTGTGCATCACAACACCTCACCACGATGCGGAGAATGAAAGTGCTTGCCACACGAAAACGTAAGTAAAAACGAATATAGGGGCGAAAACATCGCGACAAACTAAATTACATTCTAGAAAATAGGTTAACCCTCAGTAAAAAAACTTTCTCATCAACATCGTTTGGTTGCAGATGACAAGCTACCTGTAGTAATTAACAGAGATTAGATTTGATTAGTACTTGATCCATAGATCATGAATACGACACTTCGTAATGAGGTGGAATGTGTCAGGTTAATAAAAGGTGTCTATACAAGATATTACATTACACAAAATATTACATGACACTTAATATTTTTAATTTTTTTTTTTTTTTGGTGGGGTTTGGGTAAATTACCCACTTACTATATCCAAGGAAATTACACACAAGTGATCCGGAAAATTCATGCACACCAAAGGTAAATGTATTTACAGAAAGAAACGATCTATTGTTTGAACTAAACATCCACATAGTTCTATAATCATTTAACAAAAATGTTCACATTATAGAATAAATAAAAACGAAAGCCCACTGATGATGGCACAGTGGTGCCGAAACATGTTTGGGTACTGAGAAAAATCGGTGTTTTGCATAACTGGCGGACCTAACATCCAACAATTTCATACATTTTACATTGACACCCAGAGGAGGTGTATTGTAACTGGAACACAAATCGTCACAGGAGCAGTAGACCCCATCGCGTGCTGTCTGCATCCGACGATCGTATGGCCTTATTCGTGCAGGATGGCCTGTGTTAGTGATTTAATTCTCTCCCGCTACAGCGTCTTTCTCTGCCAGCTAAAATCGGTGCTCGCTGCTGCTCTCTGTGTAATTATTTGCGGACGAAAGAGCAGGCGAAGTAGACGAAGGAACAGCAAAGAGCGGCTGCGAGCACGGCAGTGGGGAGCGCTTCCGGGGCGCCGGGCAGCTTTCCCGCCGACCGCGCACGCCAATCAGGGCGAGCGAGGAATTCGTGCGCCTCGCCGGCTCGCCGCGGCCGCATATACTCGTTAAGGGAGGCCGGGCTAAGGCCTCCTGACGTGGGGATGTGTTATGTAGATGGCGCGCAGCAAGTGCGGCTAAACAAATAAGCATCGCCTCGCAGCAAATTACCCGGGCGGCCGGCGCGCATGAATAAAATATGAGCCGGCGGCCAGCCCCCAGGACGGCCCGGGCAGCCATCGTTGCTGGCCGCTGCTCGCAGTACTGCTCACTGGTTGCTGTTTACTGCTTACTGCTTGCCGATTACTGCTCCTGGCCACGCTACACCCGACGCTTCAGCAACGAAATGCGAATCTTGGGCGCCACTCTGCTGCAAGTTTTATTTTGGAGATAGACGGTCCGTGGTGTGCACCACTTCATACACAGTGGTAAGGAAAGGTGGGCTACAGTGTGATAAGGTAACTGTCGCCGTAGCAGAACTGGACGAGAGCAGAAATGATTAGCGAACAAGTTGACACAGCGACCAGAAGATCTGCTTAACTTGTATTTCTCCAAACTTAGGAGGACTCATTACAAATGACGTTAACAACCAACAGAGTCCAGCTATCTATGTCAATTAGGATGAGACTGAACTAAAGCACGAAGTGTGATGTCGAAGCGAAGTGGGTAAACACACGAAGGCGCTGAGCAGCTTTTTTTTTCTTTTTTTTATTGTCGCTTTATACCTTATACAAGGTAGGCCGGCAGCGGCAAAACTACGCCGCTCTTCGGCCACATACAGGCCAATTAGTATAAATGATGATAGAGAAAAGCAAAAACAAAATGAATGATAATAAACAGTACACACACAGGGTAAAACTCGTGGAGCCGTTCACAGGCGTAGCGAGATAAAAAAACGTGCAGCACTGATACATGAACATAGATGACAGAAACGACACACGTGAACGAGGAGCTCGGACAGTGAAACACTAAGGCACTAACACTGAAGGCAGTGATCTCTGGTGCGCGAATGTTCACTGGTCGTGTACGAGTCCGGGGACTTGCCAAAGGGGAAAAGGTGGGGGAGCAGAGAGAGGGGATGGTGGAGATGCCAGTGGCAATGGGAGGGGGAGGAAATAAGGTAGGGGGGTAGGGGAAGCCCAAGGGAGAGGAGGGAGGGAGGAAGGGAGAAGGAAGAGAGAGTGCCCTGGGGAAAAGACAGAGGGGGTGGAAGGGGAGGATCAAAGTTGGTATGAGGGGTAGATGGAGGGGATGAGGGCATCATCAGGGAGGGGGAGCTGGCGGAAGCCACCTTGGGTGAGGGTATGGAGAGTGGAGAGATGGAGAGAAGTTGGGACGTGGGAATACAGGTGCGGCAGCAGACAGGGGTGGGAGAGGATGGGAGAGACAAGCGGGTGAGGGGGGTCAAGTTAACGGGAGGTGTAGGGGATCCATATCGGTTCGAGGAAAAGCAGGTGGTGTGGGAACAGAATGAGGTCATACAGGATCTGCGTGGGGCAGGGGAGGCGGATACGATAGGCGAGGTGGAGCGCATGGCGTTCCAGGATTTGAAGGGATTTGTAAAAAGTAGGAGGGGCAGAGATCCAGGTGGGGTGGGCGTAGCAGAGTACAGGGTGGATGCGGGATTTATAGGTGTGGAGGATGGTGGAGGGGCCCAAACCCCATGTGCAGCCAGAAAGGAGCTTGAGGAGACAGAGTCAGGAGCCTGCCTTGGTTTGGATGGTCTGGAGATGGGGGGTCCAGGACAGGCAATGGTCAAGGGTGACGCCAAGGTACTTGAGGATGACGGTTGTAACCTCCCCACAGAAATTAAAGAGATTTATATTTAAATGTTAATGGACATCATGCTAAACGTAACCTCCCAGCAGAAATAAAAGAAAAGTCTATGATAATGAAAACGAGCCAAATATTTGGTCCCCACAAAAATTATAGAATAATAATGACCCAAATGTAAACTCGACACAAAAATTGAGAAATGAAATTTAATCCTTAAACCCACAATAATAGGGCAGCATCGCTGACCTTAGGCCCTGTGCAATAATTAATCTGATAAATTGATTCTGGGAGGAAAAGCATAGGAAATATTGTTTCAATTGGAATGATTCTTTTCTTAAAAACGATTGCTTTGAAAAGAAAATTATTATTCGGGCATTTCTTGAACAAATTAATTACAATTAACATACATTACACTATCAGATGTGCGCAATGCTGCTTCATTACCTTATTTAACAATATACCTCGTCCCGAACCTTGACCAGAGATGTAAAGGGCGCAAGCCGCCGATCCATGCCGACGCCCGCTCAGTACTACCGTCCACTCGCTACTACAGTCGGCTGACTACTACCGACTCATTGCAGCTCGCAACTTCCTACTCGCTCTGCCGACTCCACACACACTACTTCCGACCGAGTCCAACTCGCAACTGAACTCTCGCGCAGTCAAGCGCAGACTAGACACGATAAATAACTCTCTGGTCAGAGATTCTGTCATGCCTCGCCATCGCTGGTAATGAATACATATGAAATGTACGCGTTTCAGGGTGAGAGTGATAGGACGGCCATAAATGATGATAATCGTGTTGTTTCTGTAATTTTTACTGTGATGTTATGAGCCATACGCTAAATAAATAAATAGTGATATAGAAGTAGAGGAGACGGAAGGAAAGTGGTGGTTTTGCCTTGGAAGGACTCACCTTGACCAGCCACTGGATACACCATGTGGTGAACCGGTCAAGATGGGATTCAAGAAGGTGTTGGGAGCGTTGAAGGGTGGGGGCTAGGGCGAGGAATGCGGCGTCATCGGCGTACTGGAGAAGGTGGACGGGGGGTGAAGGCGGCGGCATGTCTGCCGTATACAGAAGGTAGAGAAGAGGGGAGAGGACGGAACCTTGGGGCACAGCGGCGGAAGGGTAGAAGGTGTAGGAATCTGTGTTATGGATGGTGACATAGGAAGGACGTTGGGAAAGAAAGGACCCGATAAGACGGACGTATTTGATAGGAAGGGCGAAGATTTGGAGCGTGAAGAGGGGACCGGAATGCCAGACACGGTCGTAAGCACGTTCAAGGTCGAGGGATAGGCAGATGGCGGAGTGACGGGAGTTGAGCTGTTCGGAGAGTAGATGAATGAGGTGAAGGAGGAGGTCATCGGCAGAGAAGGACGGTCGAAAGCCACATTGGGTAGTGGGAAGGAGGCGGTGCTGGCTGAGATGCTGGTGGATGAGTCGAGTAAGAATGGACTGAGCAGCTGCCGCCGGCCGTCCTGTAGCAACCGGTGGTGGTAAATTCCTATGGTATCAAACTGCTGAGGTCATCAGTCCCTAGGCTTACACAATACTTAATCTAGCTTACACTAACTTACGCTAAGGACAACACACATGTCCATGCCCGAGGGAGGACTCGAAGCTCCGGCGGGGGCAGCCGGGCGAACCGTGTCAAGGCGCCTAGGACCGCGTGGCTATCCCGCCCGCCGCCGTCCTATATTGCGGCGACAGAGGGCGCTCGTAGTACAGAATTACTGCAGGCGCGGCTCTGCAGGCGTACTCCAACGCGCCCACCGGATCCTGCACGACTGCTGTCGGTATCAAACAGAAACCTGCTGCTGTTCTGTTATCGACGTTCACACTCCTGGGGTGGGATCGATATGTAATACCACAGTCCACAACGACCCTTCGTTTCCATTTTATTTGTTTTATCTTCTTTTCTTTGCCACTAGTCTTGTGGTCACAACCTCATTCTCGAAGAATCAAAAAAATGGTTCTGAGCACTATGGGACTCAACTTCCGAGGTCATTAGTCCCCTAGAACTTAGAACTAGTTACACCTAACTAACCTAAGTACATCACAAACATCCATGCCCGAGGCAGGATTCGAACCTGCGACCGGAGCGGTCTTGCGGTTCCAGACTGCAGCGCCTTTAACCGCACGGCCACTTCGGCCGGCTCAAAGAATCGTTCACACCATCAGCGAAGCCTTCAGGCTGGAATCACGCTCTTCATTTATTCCAACTTCTTCTTCTGCCCATCCCGGGCAGTTATTTCTAATTGTGTTCTGACAGAAGGCTCTGTAGTCTCTGTTTAGATATGAGCATACACAGGCTTGATTCTTTCCCACCGTGTAAATGCTCTAGAGATTGATCGATGAGAGGATACAGAACAAAAAAGATCAAATGAACTTATGTCAGGAAATGCATGGTTCCCACGCTAGAGACCCTCCATTCAATCATACATTCTTACAGAGACCGCGGTCTAATATGCGCTGTACAACGTAGCCACAATTACAGTGTGTGTTGAAAATGGTTTCCTTGTGTCTCAACGCACGCATGTACGCGCCCTACATGTTTTTTGTCTACCAGGCTGCATCCGAACAGTGTCAAAGGCAGCATGAAGACTCTGCGCCAGTGTCTCCACATCTGGAACGGGCCACGACACTTCTGAGATGGCCCCATAACCAGAAATCGCACAGGTTGAGATCCGCTAAACGAGTAGGCCTTGCAGTTGGAAACCCCCCCTCCGATACATCGGCCAGGGAAAACACGACTGACATGCGTCCGGACGTTAATGGCAAAGTGGACTGGAGAACCATCATGTAGCAACCCCATAACCCTTCGAATCATCAGTGGCACTTCTTCCTCCACATGGGAACCATTTTCAACACATATTTACTTATGTAATAAAATAAAATTTTAGCATGGGCAAAAGGAGTCTGTACACGTCATTAACGGTAATCAGTACATTTCTTATCATTCTATAACACTAGCCTGCCGTGAAAAAAGCTAGTGTTACCCTCTGAGAGGATTGTGAATTTTGACCGCGCGTGTGTCTAATGGGTAAAGATATCGGACTATAATTTTGAATATGGTGAAATTAACGGAAAAACTAAACAGACTTTAACCCTGGCAGTTAAAGAAAGTGGTAAAATTAATACGTGAATGAAGAAAACTGAACGGTCGCCAGCCGAATCGGGCACATTAAATTGGAAAGATGTGTTAAGAAAATTGTATAATAAAACTTCGAACATAGCTGCTAAGGTTCAGTGACTGTGTCAGAATTATATTAGAACAAATAAGCCCTCGGTCACAAATATTAAGAGAAAATTGACCAAGTTTCGACGCTACTATGAGCGTCGTCTTCAGAATTGAACTAACTGTTCTAAAACATATTCGGTACATAACACATTAATAAAATTAAAGTTTGTACTGACAGGAAAGAGATGCAGTACTTACAAGTCACGTTTTAAGAAATCTAAGCCGGAAAGGCGGTATCATGAATAGTTGTAAATAAGATGGCGAGCCGCTAAGGGCTGCTCGTACTTCAGTGAACAAGGCTTGCAACAAGACTCAGTCTTGAAAGCAAATTTGTACCAAGCTCATTACTAATAACAGCTTCACTCAAGGTCATTACTTAAAATAATACTGAAATGTTAGTACATGAAGCGCAGAACTAAATTTCGACTGAGGAGCTTCTTCCTTAACTGACATGTAAAACACAAATATAGATAAATAATATCATAATTAATATATATTATATTATATTATATTATATTATATTATATTATATTATATTATATTATATTATATTATATTATATTATATTATATTATATTATATTATATTATATTATATTATATTATATTATATTATATTATATTATATTATATTATATTATATTAATAATATCATAATTACTGTTCATACTCCTACATATATATCAGATTTCCTTAGCAGGAGCCGGCCGGAGTGGCCGTCCGGTTCTAGGCGCTGCAGTCTGGAATCGAGCGACCGCTACGGTCGCAGGTTCGAATCCTGCCTCGGGCATGGATGTGTGTGATGTCCTTAGGATAGTTAGGTTTAATTAGTTCTAAGTTCTAGGCGACTGATGACCTCAGAAGTTAAGTCGCATAGTGCTCAGAACCATTTGAACCTTAGCAGCAGTAATAGTCCAATTATATTTCTAATATGTGAACAACATGATGGGAACTTATAAACTAGTATAATGTCACTAGTCAAGCCCTATGATTATTTCAGTAGAAAAGACTAATTCAAACAAAGTTAATCTTTAACTTCACTCGGAATAGTTTATATTTTACTTAGCAAGACAAAAAGTTCAACACTAACCTCAATTAACTTAAAAAAGAGGTGTCATTCATGATAGTAATCAAGGCTACATTGTGTTTAAAATGAGCTTAACTTATTTGCCTTTTTCATCACCTGCGAAGCAGGTATTTTAGGCGATAACATTTACGAAATCTGTCACGGTATTCTGGAAAAACTGTACGTTGCAATAAACTGAGAGTACTTTAACAAAGTCATATCTGACTTCAATTTTGTGGTTTTAACTTTAACTTTTGCTACTCCCTTCACATTTGACAAACATAAAGAAACCACTCTGAATACAATTTAAAACAAGAATAGCTCGTTTAAAACAGGATACTCGGTTTTAGTAGCACTTAGCAGAGGACCCTGAATAAGTTCGTCATCGGGATGGAAGATACAGTTTCGAACACAGATTTATAGCATTTGGATTATAATAAAACCACTGACACAAATTAACTGGTCCATGCCCACATACATATCTGGATGTACGAGGTTAGCGAAGCAGTGGCGAAGTTTTGGTGGCAGGCGACATGGCGGATAACTGTACTCACGGCTCTTGATGTTCGAATGTTGTATAAAATCTCTTCTTGGCGTCGGATTTTCAACATATTAGAGCCATTCCTTTTTACCGAGAAAATCAAACAATAGCCAGACCCATATCCGAGTCAAAATTCCTTGCAAAGCAGCTTCCAGTTGCCTCTCTTGGCACCCTCGATGTGTACCATGCTACGACTGGCCACTTATTGCCTACCGTTCCCACCAAGGAGCCGCCCAGCTCGACCGCCAAAACCACCTTTTACATCACACCATGCCACTTCCGTTGCGGAGGGAATTCCCTACGTCTTCTGTGTATTACAAATACAAGTGCCCTAAGCATGAACCAACTTTCAACGAACATTTTCTTTCTTATAAGCATACAAATATTATACAAATTTAGCCTTTTAACAATTCACTTTGCTTTTTGCATACAACAAAACTCTAAATTTCCTGTTGCAAATCAATGACGTTAAATAACAAAGAATACTCACTCCATAACTGCTGATACACAGTTACATAATATGAACCTACTTATAATCGACATAAGTGTTGCAGTTCACTTGTTTTCATTGTACAATCGTAATGTAATAGCTCCATGAGATGTGGTACAGTTTCTGGCTTCTTGTTGTGTTGCCCGACCGCCAACCATTAGAGTGCCAAATCCATTAACGTGATAAATGACATATTTTGCAACAAAGTTAAAAAACAAACAATGTGGTTTTTTACTAAATAAATATTACTATGATCAAATCATTAAAGCAATAACAGCTCGAACAATATATTGTACGAACCATAACGCAGCTAGTCGGCGAAATACTTATTGATACGACACAGATTTCTGTGTCACTATAACAATACGTTTATAGGGGTGTTGTTTGCTCAAGGGAGAATTTTGTGATAGTAATCTTATTTACTGAACCGAGAACGGACACAAAAAGTGAGCTTTTAGTTCAAAATGAGCATAACGATGACTCTCTTTATGTACTTAATATGTAACTGATACATGCAATGATTAAACGTTTTGTAAGGACATACCAAGTACATAATAAGGTGCATCATAAAAATTCATTCGAATTTATCGTAGCAAGTGGCAACAAATTCAGTTTTTTGGGACAAAGAGCTGAATAACAATACAATTCACTAATTTGTTCAGAGCTGTTATTGCTACATAATGCACTTATTATGCGATGGACATCAGAATACAAGATATTAAATAATATGTAGATGTGACGCTATCGTCTGACAGGCAGTTCACGGGATGGTGTAGAAGACCCCGTGGGACAAGACGATCAGTTACAGATCCAGGTCCCACTCGTAACGACGATTATGTTAGGTATTTCGAAGCGAAAATAGTGGAGTTACCACAAGCGGGGAACTACATTTCAACTGGATTGGTCTTTTTCATAAAGTGCCTTAGGAGTACGAGTCACTACGTAACTCACACGAAAGAAACAGATACGTGAAATAACTTATTGACGTTGAGTCATTGGAGTACAATATTGATTTCAAATTTGATTTTGACGGATATTCTAACATTTAATGTCGAGCTTCGATGACTAGTGTTATTATTAGCCACAACATTTGTTCTTTCTTGTGTTTTTACGGAATAAATATGTCGAACAGATCAGAAACTTGAGATTGTAGTGTAACTCTGACATTACCGAATATCATATTAGCTGCTTAGCTACTAACTGACCACCCTTGTCAAATATTTTTGTAAATTTCAGAATAAGAAGATTTGTCCCCTACCCCTCTTCCGAAAAACAGTAATCTTATCGGTGCTCACGTTCGTTTCCACTTCTTCCAACGCCTTAAGAAATTCGTGTGAAAAAAGGTTTTCGCTTGAATGACTCGGCTGTGGCAACCATCTATGTATGTATTGGAAAGATTATATAATAACGCTTGACGGATTAAATGTACTGCATAAGATAACTTTGCATTATGTGAACCTATGTAAAAGAAAACCACGTCGAAAAATTAGTGTATCCCTTCACCGACAGGCCGAGAGATCCTCTTTAGACGTTCTTGCAGTATTTAGCCTTTCGAATTCTTTGTTCCAAGTAAACTACACTCCTGGAAATGGAAAAAAGAACACATTGACACCGGTGTGTCAGACCCACCATACTTGCTCCGGACACTGCGAGAGGGCTGTACAAGCAATGATCACACGCACGGCACAGCGGACACACCAGGAACCGCGGTGTTGGCCGTCGAATGGCGCTAGCTGCGCAGCATTTGTGCACCGCCGCCGTCAGTGTCAGCCAGTTTGCCGTGGCATACGGAGCTCCATCGCAGTCTTTAACACTGGTAACATGCCGCGACAGCGTGGACGTGAACTGCATGTGCAGTTGACGGACTTTGAGCGAGGGCGTATAGTGGGCATGCGGGAGGCCGGGTGGACGTACCGCCGAATTGCTCAACACGTGGGGCGTGAGGTCTCCACAGTACATCGATGTTGTCGCCAGTGGTCGGCGGAAGGTGCACGTGCCTGTCGACCTGGGACCGGACCGCAGCGACGCACGGATGCACGCCAAGACCGTAGGATCCTACGCAGTGCCGTAGGGGACCACACCGCCACTTCCCAGCAAATTAGGGACACTGTTGCTCCTGGGGTATCGGCGAGGACCATTCGCAACCGTCTCCATGAAGTTGGGCTACGGTCCCGCACACCGTTAGGCCGTCTTCCGCTCACGCCCCAACATCGTGCAGCCCGCCTCCAGTGGTGTCGCGACAGGCGTGAATGGAGGGACGAATGGAGACGTGTCGTCTTCAGCGATGAGAGTCGCTTCTGCCTTGGTGCCAATGATGGTGGTATGCGTGTTTTGCGCCGTGCAGGTGAGCGCCACAATCAGGACTACATACGACCGAGGCACACAGGGCCAACACCCGGCATCATGGTGTGGGGAGCGATCTCCTACACTGGCCGTACACCACTGGTGATCGTCGAGGGGACACTGAATAGTGCACGGTACATCCAAACCGTCATCGAACCCATCGTTCTACCATTCCTAGACCGGCAAGGGAACTTGCTGTTCCAACAGGACAATGCACGTCCGCATGTATCCCGTGCCACCCAACGTGCTCTAGAAGGTGTAAGTCGACTACCCTGGCCAGCAAGATCTCCGGATCTGTCCCCCATTGAGCATGTTTGGGACTGGATGAAGCGTCGTCTCACGCGGTCTGCACGTCCAGCACGAACGCTGGTCCAACTGAGGCGCCAGGTGGAAATGGCATGGCAAGCTGTTCCACAGGACTACATCCAGCATCTCTACGATCGTCTCCATGGGAGAATAGCAGCCTGCATTGCTGCGAAAGGTGGATATACACTGTACTAGTGCCGACATTGTGCATGCTCTGTTGCCTGTGTCTATGTGCCTGTGGTTCTGTCAGTGTGATCATGTGATGTATCTGACCCCAGGAATGTGTCAATAAAGTTTCCCCTTCCTGGGACAATGAAATCACGGTGTTCTTATTTCAATTTCCAGGAGTGTATATTTCATGTGACATTATCCCCACTAGTTCATATTTATCCTTGATAGACTTGTTACATTCTGAGTTTGCTATGTACACTACTGGCCATTAAAACTGCTACACCACGAAGATGACGTACTACAGACGTGAAATTTAACCGACAGGAAGAAGATGCTGCAATATGCAAATGATTAGCTTTTCAGAGCATTCACACAAGGTTGGCACCGGTGGTGACACCTACAACGTGCTGATATGAGGAAAGTTTCCAACCGATTTCTCATGCGCTAACAACAGTTGACGGGCGTTGCCTGGTGAAACGTTGTTGTGATGCCTCGTGTAAGGAGGAGAAATGCGTACCATCACGTTTCCGACTTTGATAAAGGTCGGATTGTAGCCTATCGCGATTGCGGTTTATCGTATCGCGACATTGCTGTTCGCGTTGGTCGAGATCAAATGACTGTTAGCAGAATCTGGAATTGGTGGGTTCAGGAGGGTAATACGAAAAGCCGTGCTGGATCCCAACGGCCTCGAATCACTAGCAGTCGAGATGACAGGCATCTTATCCGCATGGCTGTAACGGATCGTGCAGCCATGTCTCGATCCCTGAGTCAGCAGATGAGGCCGTTTGCAAGACAACAATCATCTGCACGAACAGTTCGACGACGTTTGCAGCAGCATGGACTATCAGCTGGGAGACCATGGCTGCGGTTACCCTTGACGCTGCATCACAGATAGGAGGGCCAGCGATGGTGTACTCAATGACGAACCTGGGCGCACGAATGGCAAAACGTCATTTTTTCGAATGAATCCAGGTTCTGTTTACAGCATCATGGTGGTCGAATTCGTGTTTGGTGACATCGCGGTGAACGCACATTGGAAGCGTGCATTCGTCATCACCATACTGGCGTATCACCCGGCGTGATGGTATGGGGACCCATTGGTTACACGTCTCGATCACCTCTTGTTCGCATTGACGTCACTTTGAACAGTGGACGTTACATTTCAGATGTGTTACGCCCCGTGGCTCTACCCTTCATTCGATCTCTGCGGAACCCTGCATTTCAGCAGGATAATGCACGACCGCATGTTGCAGATCCTGTACGGGCTTTTCTGGATACAGAAAATGTTCGACTGCTGCCCTGGCCAGCACATTCTCCAGATCTCTCACCAATTGAAAACGTCTGGTCAATGGTGGCCGAGCAGCTGGCTCGTCACAATACGTCAGTCAGTACTCTTAAGGAACTGTTGTATCGTGTTGAAGCCGCATGGGCAGCTGTACCTGTACACGCCATCCAAGCTCTGTTTGACTCAATGCCCAGGCGTATCAAGGCCGTTATTACGGCCAGAGGTGGTTGTTCAGGGTACTGATTTCTCAGGATCTATGCACCCCAAATTGCATGAAAATGTAATCACATGTCAGTTCTAGTATAATATATTTGTCCAATGAATACCCGTTTATAATCTGCATTTCTTCTTGGTGTAGCAATTTTAATGGCCAGTAGTGTACTTTGCTATGGGAGTGAAGCATTTGAATGATATTTCGTACGCACGCTCTTTCGATCAACCACTGCTTAGGAACGCGACGTGTCTTCCGTCCTCAGGTTATTTATTTCCTCCCTTCAGATAACTGGACACGGCTGCCCAGCGATTAGCCGCAGCCGTGATAGGCAGCGGAGTCAGGTGGCGCCCGGTGGCGTGATTGCGACAGATATCCGGGGCGCCTCGCTTTGCCTGCCCATTAACTTCCGTAATTCTTCATGACATTCACATCGTTAGGCTGTTTAATATGGAAATGACGTTTTAAGTGTAATGTAATATCCGAGACAGGAAGTTTTTTTCATCGCAGCAGATTTTGTGAACGAGTTCCGTAATTACGACACAAGTAAGCAGAGAGAATTATTCAAGCAGTAAATTATGAGGGATTAATAACAGAGATTGTCGGCTGCCGAATGATCAAGGTACTAGTTTCTTTCCTGTGCCTACAATAAACTCGAGATTACAGTGGTTCTTCCACCTATGTTCTTCCTGCCCCCTCCAGTTATGTCGTAACCATTTTTGCTGTTCATGTAAGAAATAAATTCAGTGTCGTGTATGAACGTTGTCAAAAAACTCGTGCTAATCTATCCACAAACATTTTTCTGTTGTTTAAGAGTTAATTCTTTCAGAGCGACCTGCGAACATTCTGTTTTGTAAGTGATTTCTGGCTGACTTCCTACCTGGACAGCTGGAACCCTCATTTTTCCATTTCTCCAGATCAGTTGGTTCAGCCTCGTCCCAATATATGAATTCACTAAACATGCGGCATTATGCATTAGAAAATCCTAATCATAACTTTGAATAGCAGTGACATAGTGTTAAGACTGGTATCTAGTTCGTCATCATCTGACCACTTTTACTTGGGATGCCCTTCAAGTAGTGGCGGCACGTGTGAGGAAATCAGCGTATGGAATCACTTTCTAGGATAAGGGAGAGGTTAGTGGTGGATATCTGAAAGCGTGCAAGGATATTCGTAATGTGACACTGCAAGAAGCAGGAGAGAGGAAATATTGCAAAGTCTGTCGAAGATGAGAACATGTAAGAAATTGCTACTGACGATATTGGCTGTAGGAGGTATACGAATAGTACAATTAACGATGAGCAGATAGACGCCCTGAAAAAAAGCAGGATATACTTCGTCGCGGAAATTACTCTACTTTGGTAACGCACAAGTGCTTAACCCATTTGTAGCTGGTTGGAATTTTAATAGTCCGAGAAATTACCAGCATCTGAATTCTGGCAACAGGGAAAGGAGACTTATGTCATAAAGGTGCTGGTCACCAAATAATCTATAGCACTCCTAAGAGATGGGGCCCCTCCATGCCCGCACCAACGTGGTGACCAAACCAAAAGTTCTACTGTCACCTTCGTCAACATGTTAGTTATCTAATAGGTGGATCACAGGATGCTCGGCTGTGATGTTATCCGTGCCTCTGGGTAAGACTACGCATTAACACGGTCCATCAGGTGATAGATAGTGGACGAAACGCGAGTGAGGGTAGCGATTTGAAGAGCAGAGGGAAAAAAGTGCCAAGGCTCGTGCCGTGGGAAAAAAACCTCTGCGACAGTGGGATGGGTCGTAAGAGCAGTAGTGGCTTACTAGCTGCGATAGTTCATGCAAGGTTGGATTTGTTAGTATGGGTATCATGCATCATTACCGTGGCAAGCGATGGCGATGTATCCCAGTTGCTGCAGCCGCTACATTCCTGGAACAATCAAGATCGTTATACAGTAGTGGAAGATCGGCCATAGATCATCTCACTGTGTGGGGGATGAGTGGAGCTTGTCTGCATGCAGTTGAAACGTCCCCTTTGAACAATTATACATGACTGTGCTTAAACTGACACACAATATTTTGTTAGCGCAACGCAATCTGACTTTCAAAATTCCCTACAAAAGAATGGCCCTGACTAACATTAAACTATACCTTTCACAAATCACTTACCTCACAAAAATCTTCGCTGCTCAAGCTACTGCAATACAGCGAGCGCCACTACTGCCAGCTAAATAAAAGATTCAAACTATGGAAGGCACTAACTACTGATAGGGATAGTTAGCAAATGAAAGATATTAATAGAGAACGAACAATGTATTTACCTTGATATCATCATATATAAATATAGCAGTTCATGACAAATTACAAATCTCCGCCATCTCTCTCCCCACATCCACCACTGCTGGCGGCTCACCTCCAACTGCGCAACGCTACGCGCTGTTCACAGCCAGCTGCCTCTGCCCAACACTACAATGGCGAGTATTACAACAATGCAAAGCAGCCACAGACTGCACACAGCACAGCCAGTGATTTTCATACAGAGAGCGCTACTTGGCGGCGGCGTTACAATTATAAGAACCTAAACAGCCTACTTACACAGTGTACGGTACGGGTTCCCTGCGTGGTGCCAGTTATTCGACAGTGTATTCCAGCTGGATATCCAGTAATGGCGTCTGATAAACAGGGGCTCACCTGTACCGTAGTGTTTGCGTGTGCTTGGCCATAGATGTTAGGTCCTTACAAGTATGTCTTTTATGTTTCCATCTATGGTTGTGGTCGTAGTTCCCCAGATTCAGAATAAACGGGTCCTGCGAATGTCTGGAGTTTCTGTATAGTCTTGTGGTGAGTTTGTGGATTACCTCCGTGAGAGTATCTAGTCGGTATTGCCGGTGAAGGTCCGCTATGCGTGTGTATCGTGGAGTATTGCTTATGATTTTGAGTACTTTATTTTGTATGAGCTGCAGACGGCGAAGGCGAGTAGGCGCAGCGTATCCCCAGACAGGAGCTGCGTACGTCATCAGGGGTCGAATAAGTATCATGTACATGGACCTCGACACCCTTTGTTCAGTGTGCTACGCCTGTTGAGTATAGGGTAGAGCTGTTTGAGCCTCGCGCTGGCTCGGTTGGTCATGTGTTGTAGGTGGTCCCCCCAGAGTAATTTCCGGTCCAGCCAGACACCGTGGTATCTGACTTTCTCGTGGAAACGTATTGGGCGTGCATGTAGAGTTATTGGTCTGCAGTATCGGTGTTTGCGCGGTTGCTTCGGTCTTATAGTGAACAGAACGGCTTCGCACTTGTCGACGTTTACTCTAACACGCCATTTCTCCAACCAAGGCTTAGCCACTCTGAGTGCAGTCTGTAGGCGTGACGTAATGTTTGATGGTTTCCAATCTTGCGCGAGGATGGCTGTGTCATCCGCGTAGATTGCCATCGTTGTGTTGTGTGTGGTTGGGAGATCGTTTATGTAGAGGTTAAACAGCAGGGGCCCTAGGATTCTTCCCTGGGATACTCCCGCGTGTATACCGTGTCGTGTTGATTGTTTTCCCTGCACTTCAGTGTTGAAACTCCTGTCTGTGAGGTATGAGTGTATTAGACGCACCAGCCCGTCGGGGAATCCCGCGTCGCTAAGCTTGCGAATGAGGCCGTTGTGCCATAGACGGTCGAAAGCTTTTCGATGTCCATGAACACCACCCCTGTAGCTTTGTTTATGTTGAAGCCATGTGTTATATGTTCAACGACCCGTAAGAGTTGTTGTGTCGTGGAGTGGTGATTCCTGAAGCCGAATTGCTCCGGTCTCAGGATGTCATTTGTTATGCAGTGCCTAGTGATGCGTTTGAGAATCACCTTCTCAACAATCTTACTGAGCGAGCTCAGAAGGCTGATGGGTCGGTAATTTTGTGCGAGGCTGTGGTCTTTTCCCGGCATCCTGAACATCAGGACCTTGGCCGTCTTCCGTCTTCTATAGCACTCCTGTACGGATTTGCTCGACACGGGGGTAAGCCGGTTCGAATCCTGGTTGTGGATGAAATTTCATCTATCAGTCTATGGCAAGGGGAAGAGAGTTGACGTGAAGTTTCTGATCACCAGTCTGTATTAAATTCCAAATCTCTTCGCCATATCTCATGAAGTGAGTGCATATGACACTGTAAATGGTGATGTACTCGCCAGATGGTGACGTTAAAAGCTCGGTTGCCCCCTTGGTAATAATCGAGAGGAGGAGGGCATGTGCCAGCACTGGGTTTCACACTAACCCTCCTCCCATCACCATCATCATAGAACACAAACATAGCACCACACCATACAAATGGTTCAAATGGCTCTGAGCACTATGGGTCATCAGTCCCCTAGAACTTAGAACTACTGAAACCTAACTAACCTAAGGACATCACACAACACCCAGTTGTCACGAGGCAGAGAAAATCCCAGACCCCGCCGGGAATCGAACCCGGGAACCCGGGTGCGGGAAGCGAGAACGCTACCGCACGACCACGAGCTGCGGACCACCACACGATACACGCACCCATAACATACACCTATTAAAAAACCTAAACTAAACTCCGCCCGAACAGGTCATGAAGACCCAACGGTTCCCTACCGGCCGCCGTGTCATCCTCAGCACACAGGTGTCACTGCATGCGGGCATGGAGGGGCATGTGGTCAGCACACCGCTCTCCCGGCCGTATGTCAATTTACGAGACCGGAGCCGCTACTTCTCAATCAAGTAGCTCCTCTGTTCGCCTCACAAGGGCTGAGTGCACCCCGATTGCCAACAGCGCTCGGCAGACCAGATGTTCACCCATCACTTCGGTGATCTGACGGGAACCGGTGTTACCAATGTGGGAAGGCCATCGGCAACATTCACCTACACTCTACAAATAAACATAACATACAGCTCTCACATACCTATAAGGAAGGGGACACTGTGCGTGGAGGCCTAACGTCCTCTCCGACAGCCGGCTGAACCAATCCCTGTAGAACACAACAGCAAAAAATGTCATCGGACATTTACATTTCTTACATAACGGGGAACATAAAAGTCGTACGTCGCTTTCAGTGCTGTGGGATGAAATACCCCTGGTGGCTGGTCCACTCTGTTGACTTTAGCGAATTGTTAACAACCTCTCGCTTGTCTCATTGAGAGCAAATTTAAATTGTTATAAGATGATGAGCGCCATTTAGACAGAACTCTTTCATCTTTCATCCTGGGTTTGCCACTGACTTAACAGATGAGGTCATATGCTTGAACAGGTCCGCATTTTACTAGAGCTTCTCAGTTCCGAATTAGTCTACTTATGACACTGTACCATCTGTCTGCCCCCGGTAGCTGAAGGAAGATTTGAACTCCCTGTGGACGCGTTTAGAAGGCTGGAACTGACAAAAATAACAAGGCAGTGAAGTATTTTGCAATGTCGCTGTTCGCGACTGCTGTTCTGTCCACGTAATTTACCCTGGTAGGAACACACATCAAGGATTTACTGAATGATTAATTTGGGTCTGGGAAATTATGATGAGGAACCTCAAGCTGCAGAAGAAGAAAATGTGCGTGCTGAACTGCCACCAGTTGAAGGTGACAGTGAAGGTGCTAAATTGTGCTACTGCTAAAGACTCATTCTTTGAATGCTGTAATTTATGACTACAATTATCTATCACCTTATTTATGTCATTTCATTGTAGAGATTTTTGTTACTGTTTTTGTGGAATAATAAAAAAAAAAGTGGTCAGCGCGATAGGCTGTCAATCCTAGGGGCACGGGTTCGACTCCCGGCTGGGTCGGAGATTTTTCTCCGCTCAGGGACTGGGTGTTGTGTTGTCCTAATCATCATCATTTCATCCCCATCGACGCGCAAGTCGCCGAAGTGGCGTCAGATCGAAAGACTTGCGCCAGGCGAGCGGTCTACCCGACGGGAGGCCCTCGTCACACGCCATTATTATTATTATTATTATTACTGTACCATCTAAAGTTCAACATGAGAATCGAAGTAGTATAGTTCGAGAGCCATTGTTGGTAGAAAATACTCTGCTAAACATGAAGTTCTGATATCACTTAAGTATTTTCTCAAGAGCATAGATTAATGTCTTATTGCTTACGCTAGAAGGCCTACGTGTTCCACATACAAGACGCTGAAGGTCTCACATAACCTGCAGCCCACACCTAATGATGTGGACATTGTGAGGTAACGGGCGAGTTGTGACGCCCTGAAAATATTCTAAGTTCGGAGTTGGCGTGGCCCATGGAGGTAAGAATAAGGGGAGATGGCGCTACGTATCCCAGCCGTACTACGTTTTGAAGCCATGGGGCGTGGCTCGCTGCCATGACACTCTGACCAAAACATTGCCAGTGTGCTATAGCGCTGCGTGTATTACAGTCGCTAATTGCACCATATACGCATGTAACGTTATCAGATTGGTTGTTTCAAAGTTTTTGTTTAAAATAAAATCTCGTAAAGGCGAAATTCCGCGTTTCTTCTGATTAAAAGTAGTTTTTAATGTAATATTACGAATAGCTAGTCTTAAATGTAAACGATACAATTTTGTTAATTCAGTAATAAACGTGTATCACAACTCAATAATAGAAACTGAAAACTAAAGTAGCTATACCCTCCCTCCAAAGCCCCATAAATACATCTTGTTTGTAATACGTACTGGAACATTTCAGTTACGTTACACTGCTGGGAAACACTGTTGATTACCACCAGTATTTACTGAAATACGGTACATAGAATGGCAAATCTACACAGTGTCCTGTTTAGGCCTATACTTTACGCCAGTTAATGTAGTGTTAGCTTTTAATTTGGTACATGATGAAGACAAAGTGAGTTACTCAACACTTCGATTATCGACGATACGTACGTATTATACTGAAACGTGAGCTTGAAAACTAAGAATTTAATTCTTTGAATTAACATACTTTTACAAATGTAATGTATTGCGAATACATAGAAAGAAGGATCCTATATTGTATGATTATATGATAGCGGAACAAACACTGGTAGCAGTTACTTCTGTAAAATATCTGGGAGTATGCGTACGGAACGATTTGAAGTGGAATGATCATATAAAACTAATTGTTGGTAAGGCGGGTACCAGGTTGAGATTCATTGGGAGAGTGCTTAGAAAATGTAGTCCATCAACAAAGGAGGTGGCTTACAAAACACTCGTTCGACCTATACTTGAGTATTGCTCATCAGTGTGGGATCCGTACCAGGTCGGGTTGACGGAGGAGATAGAGAAGATCCAAAGAAGAGCGGCGCGTTTCGTCACTGGGTTATTTGGTAACCGTGATAGCGTTACGGAGATGTTTAATAAACTCAAGTGGAAGACTCTGCAAGAGAGGCGCTCTGCATCGCGGTGTAGCTTGCTCGCCAGGTTTCGAGAGGGTGCGTTTCTGGATGAGGTATCGAATATATTGCTTCCCCCTACTTATACTTCCCGAGGAGATCACGAATGTAAAATTAGAGAGATTAGAGCGCGCACGGAGGCTTTCAGACAGTCGTTCTTCCCGCGAACCATACGCGACTGGAACAGGAAAGGGAGGTAATGACAGTGGCACGTAAAGTGCCCTCCGCCACACACCGTTGGGTGGCTTGCGGAGTATCAATGTAGATGTAGATGTAGATGTTTTTGCAAATGTTTTGCGTGTGTAGGGAAAACTGATGGTACAGCATTTTCTCGGAGCCTTACTGTTGAAAGGGAAGTTCGGTCTATGTCCTCTTCTCGGAAATGCTGAGAGCATATAGTGCTCCATTTAGACGCACGCCAATTCTTCCTCCTCACGGCATTCTCCCACAGAGCTTTCCGACTTTCATTTTTAGGAAATCTAAAATCATACATGAGAAAAACACGCTATAGTACAAGTACCGATGTAGCACACGTTCATTCACAATGAAGTTGTAAAATCACACTTAACGAGACAACTTACACATGAAATGTTATTCCCTTCGATTTCGCATCACAATCAGAACGATTCGTACATCCGAACACCACACAAGTCACCATAATAGCGCAAAGTCCTTCCAAAAGCGAGCGACAAACCTATGCACACAA
Source organism: Schistocerca piceifrons (assembly GCF_021461385.2). Lineage (NCBI taxonomy): Eukaryota > Metazoa > Arthropoda > Insecta > Orthoptera > Acrididae > Schistocerca > Schistocerca piceifrons. The sequence continues at coordinate 910,076,792 of NC_060140.1, read as the reverse complement.
GCTTACAGCAGCAATGTTTTGGTCGGATTGAGATGGCTACCCTCGGCTTCACATAGCTTCGCAGCTGTGACGTCACGGCGTCTCCCTCTATTCTTACCTCCATGGCGTGGCGGCACGGGCCGCTCGGCAAGCCGGAGCTCGTCGGCAACCGCTTTGAGTGCCGAGCGTTAGCCGGAGCAGGAGGGGCAGCCCCAGCAAGTGGGCCAGGCCGACAGTGTGGCTGGGAATTCCGTGTCGACGCTGTGTCGAGGACTGTGCTTTGTGTTGATGAAGGAGATTTGTATGCCACGGAGTGCCAAAGATGGCGGACTTTGTGGAACGATAATGGCAGAGATTTCACAGCTCATGTAGAAATTAGTAACAGCCAGAGGAATAACGATACCTCAGAAAAAAACATGTACAATATTTGCATGACGATTCTGATGGTGTAATCAGATTTTCAGTATCTTTCTTAGTTTAAAATTTAGTATCTGACTGAAAATTATACAAGTAGCACCCAGCAAAGAATTTCCGAAATCTAAACGTTTCATCCGATTTTGTCGATCGACGTGTCTTTAGAAAGCTGCTAGTGTAAACCTAAAGTGATATGAATTACAGGCATGTAATTTGAATAGTACATGATGAGTTATTGGAGGTCAAAGTGCCCGATTACTATTGATCACGTCAGGCCATAAGTATTCCACAGTTACACGAATTCTTTACAGACGAATGGAAAAACTGGTAGAAGCCGACATCGGGGAAGATCAGTTTGGATTCCGTAGAAATATTGGAACACGTGAGGCAATACTGACCTCACGACGTATCTTAGAAGAAAGATTAAGGAAAGGCAAACCTACGTTTCTAGCATTTGTAGACTTAGAGAAAGCTTTTGACAGTGTTGACTGGAACACTCTCTTTCAAATTCTAAAGGTGGCAGGGATAAAATACAGGGAGCGAAAGGCTATTTACAATTTGTACAGAAACCAGGTGGCAGTTATAAGAGTCGAGGGGCATGAAAAGGAAGCAGTGGTTGGGAAGGGAGTGAGACAGGGTTGTAGCCTCTACCCAATGTTGTTCAATCTGTATATTGAGCAATCAGTAAAGGAAACAAAAGAAAAATTTGGAGTAGGTATTAAAATCCATGGAGAAGAAATAAAAACTTTGAGGTTCGCCGATGACATTGTAACTCTGTCAGAGACAACAAAGGACTTGGAAGATCAGTTGAACGGAATGGACAGTGTCTTGAAAGGAGGATATAAGATGAACATCAACAAAAGCAAAACGAGGATAATGGAATGTAGTCGAATTAAGTCGGGTGATGCTGAGGGAATTAGATTAGGAAATGAGACACTTAAAGTACTAAAGGAGTTTTGCTATTTGGGAAGCAAAATAACTGATGACGGTCGAAGTAGAGAGGATATAAAACGCAGACCGTCAATGGCAAGGAAAGCGTTTCTGAAGAAGAGAAATTTGTTAACATCGAGAATAGATTTAAGTGTCAGGAAGTCATTTCTGAAAATATTTGTATGGAGTGTAGCCATGTATGGAAGTGAAACATGGACGATAAATAGTTTGGACAGGAAGAGAATAGAAGCTTTCGAAATGTGGTGCTACAGAAGAATGCTGAAGATTAGATGGGTAGATCACATACCTAATGAGGAGGTATTGGGTAGGATTGGGGAGAAGAGAAGTTTGTGGCACAACTTGACGAGAAGAAGAGACCGGTTGGTAGGACATGTTCTGAGGCATCAAGGGATCACAAATTTAGCATTGGAGGGCAGCGTGGAGGGTAAAAATCGTAGAGGGAGACCAAGAGATGAATACACTAAGCAGATTCAGAAGGATGTAGGTTGCAGTAGGTACTGGGAGATGAAGAAACTTGCACAGGATAGGGTAGCATGGAGAGCTGCATCAAACCAGTCTCAGGACTGAAGACCACAACAACAACAGTGACTTGAAGAAACGGTAGCAGCATGCTTATAAATATGTTTGTTCGTCTATGTCTTTGTTTACATCCGATATGTACTATTCATGAAGAAATTTTATTTAATTTCAAGTTATTTAAATGTAAATCCAGCTTTTCGTATGTGTTTCAATATGTTTATGAGTGTACGTTGGCTTGGAGAAATGGTGGGAGCGCTCTAGCCAATCACAGCGCTCGTTAATGGAGAGATGGTATGGAAGTGGGGGAGGACGGAAGGTCGCTCAGGATATGGGGAGCGCTGGACGGAAAGGGTGCAGGAAATACTGGGCGAATGTTGAGCAGTTTGCGGCTGGTCGCGAGAGATAGAAATATTTCGTAGTGCCGACTTGTATACTTGTGAGATTTCCGTGGCTTCTGCAGTGAAGACGTAGTAAGCGTTTAGAAGTGAATATCTCGCGAGCTATGTTGTTGTCCATAACTAATTACGTGAAGTAGGAATCTGTTGTTTCCCTGTTGTTCAACTTATATTTTATTTAACTGCTGGACCATCGACACCGTGTAATATCTCTTTATATTCGATGTATTATTCTGATACAATTCTACCCTTGAATGACGTTTACTAATTTTATATCTTCATACTCGCAGAATCCATGCGCAAAGTAGTTTCATACAATAGCTATGCCATGAGCGCCTAATTATTCTTTGTAGTACTCTCTCTGGTGGTTGTTAAAAAAAAGCTTCAGAAATAGTCTTCGTGCCGATTAGCCTGAGCATTGTTTGAAGAATTGTAATCTGAATATTGAGAGTTATGACAAAAGATAACTGATACGAAATTGTACGATTAAAATGGAAATATATATATATATATATATATATATATATATATATATATATATATTGCTCCTTCATACAAAAGGTGTGTAACATTTTACATTATTTGACATTTGAGAATTAATGATATTCATCGATATATTGCGTAGTTGTTAATCAGAAGGGAACTTCCGAAAGACTGGATACGAACCCGCATTTAATAATCCAAGAGCTCCATTACTTCTTCGGAAGGTTAAACTTCATCAAAGCCAAATATCTGCTTGATCTTAGGTTTCCTAACTGATTATATAACGCTCCCAAAAATACGAGGCATTTTATTTGTACAGATTAGCAGACTGCCGCAAAGCACGAGCCTGCAGAGAACATGAATCATCGCCTGATTTCATTCTAACAAGTAAAATTTCTGAATCATTTTGAGTGACTGAGTTATGACTGTGTCTCCTATTATCAATGATTGATTGCTCGAACGAATTGAGAACTACACAACTGCATAAATACATAGATAGGAGGAAAAATTACAACCGAAATACAAGTTGTTAGAGGTAAAAGTGTAGACATTGTCATCATTGGTATCTTAATATGTACCCACTTCAGTGTGTTAGCTGTTTTTTCTCTGCGTCTAAAAGTATTCCCGCAAACACGACACATAATTTACTACCTCATGATTGCTGCACCGTCGTAACTACACCATTAAGTGGACTACACCTATCTGTATAGACCAACTGTTTTGCGTCTACGTGAACACACCTTATCTGCTGCCCAGGGTAAAAAAAAAAAAAAAAAAAAAAAAAAAAAAAAAAAAAAAAAAAAAAACTTAATGGCTTGCTCTTGCCACCTGTATTTTGAGGTACTAATCAACCTGAAAACATAGTAATCATTACAGGTACAATTATTAGTCTGGAAATGAAGTAAATAATGATGTAATGTTGTTCAGCACATTTTGTTTCTATTCCTTTGGTATACCACCACCCAGTTTCGGCAGGATTTTTTCGAGGAGGTAGCACTTCTGGCAGTGTACACGATCTGATCAAAAATATCTGCACACTTATTTCCGTACGTTAATACGGGGTTCTGGTTGGGAGTCTGGGCAGACCAGACCATTTCAAGAACGTCACTGCCCAAAAACCATTGCCTCATAGGCGGTGCTTTTTGACAGGGTGTTTTCTCACGCTGATTCAGTCATCGTCTGCGAAATGTTCCTCAGCTGTGTACAGTACACACTGATGTAAAATGTTTTCATGTCCCTCCACATTTAGCGTTTTCTTAATCACAATAAGGAGACCGCATCCTAACGACCAAAAACGCTTCACATTCCGTAAAACCACCTTTTCTGTAGCTCAATGTTAGCGCTGCATTGTTACCAGCAAGTGCTAATCGAAGGAATTTCTGTGTTAAGAACCCTACGGATACCAGAAACTGAATGCTGGTCCCTATGTAGACTGTACAACAGGTGGTAGTCTTCCTACACCTCTGTCAGTGGACCTGACATGGCGTAATGTAACGTTGAAACTAGTTACATAAATAACAAATAAAATAAAACTGGAAATTGAGACGACTGAAGATGTTTTGATTTGACATTTACTTGAACAGCCGAGCTCCTACAACCGTTTTGTATGAAGATGGACATACAGGATCTTCCTGAGTGGTCTCTGTCCGGAGTTTCGAATGGGAGGACTATTATACTCTCTGAATATTTTACCCAGTTGTCATTAAGCTATGTAGTAGAGATGCTTGCCATCAGGGAAAAAAATGACGGCTGTAGTTTCCTGTTGCTTTGAGCTGTTCCGCGTACTAGCATAGCAAGGGCATGCTGACTAGGTTACAAGAATAGATCAGTAAATCATCCAGACAGCTGCCCCTGATACTATTGAAAAGCCAGCTGCCTCTCTTCAGGAACCATAGATTAGTTTGGCTTCTCCACAGATGTCCATCCATTGCTGCTGCATGTACGGCACTGCTACCTGTATCGCTGAGACGCGTAAGACATCCCACCTCAGCAAGATCCATGCTCCATGGGGGATGTTATAACTAATGTAAAATTGTGTTTTCAAATACTCATAAATTTGCAGAAAATATTGATGCATTCTGTGGAATGGCAGGCCCGTAATATGAAACAGATGAATTGGTCTAACACAACTCCGACGCTGACAGGAAGGAATACTTGCTTCACCACAAATTGTTTGGAATAGGTTGAATAATATTTACGTTACCTAACTGCAGATTTTGGCACACTTTCTTTCTTCAAAAAAATTATGGTAAGAAATATGGAGAAAGAAGACGTAAAGACGATTTATTGTACCCAACTTTTACGATCTAACGGTCATTGTAATTGTTATGTTATACCTCTCATGGTTTTCATGTGCTGGAAACTCATTATGCTGGAATTAGACAAGATTTACAACCAATAATGGCAATTCCTCCTCTAAAAAGTTTTCATATGATTGTACAACAAACATTCCCCCAAACGGCGTTGCTGTGCTGGTACTGCGAACTGCTTCAGCAAGAGCAAACAACAGCTGTAGTTTTTCCCGAGGACATACAGCTCTACTGCATGGTTAAATGATGATGGCATCCTCTTGGGTAAAATACTTCGATGGCAAAATAGCCCTCCCTCCCCCCAATTCGGATCTCCGGGCGGGGACTACTCAGGAGGATGTCGTCATGAGTCGTCATGAGGAGAAACAAAACTGGCATTCCACTTATCGGAGCGTGGAATGTTAGATCTCTTAATCGGATAGGGAGGCTACAAAATTTAAAAAGGAAACTAAGTAGTGAAAGGTGGCTACACTGAGCCACAGCGCCAGAGATTGCGCCAAAGAGTATTATTCAGCCGCCTCCACTAGCAGTTCTTATCGAGAAGTCGTGGTGGAGAGTGCTTGTTGAGATGTAGCAGTGGTGAGACGTTGTTGAGAAGTTCCCATGGAGAGTGCTCGTTCAGAACTTTCAGTATTGTTTGGATGGGCTACACACCAGATGTTGTTGGATTAGGGATGCTGTAATGTGCTTTTCGTCAATATATATGAAGGTAAAAAAATTCCTTTTTTTTTATTTATTTCAATGTCTTAAACAATAATGCCTCTTGGTCACAGGTTCAGTCAACAAAGCATCTGGCTCGTGTTCTTGTATTAGACTGTATTTCTGGTTTCTATGTGCAATTATAGTATTTCTGTTTTTTTTAATTACTTCAGTATAAATGGTGTTTAAAATATCTGGTCTTATTGAGGAAGAACCGTGCCAGATGTGTACGTTGAATCACACTTCAACACACAGAACAGCTACACTTGTGTTTTGTTGTTTTCTAGGTTTTATAGTTGCTGGGGACTTAATTAATTAATTGTGTTAACGGAAATTTCCTTTCATTCCTTGTTGTTGTTCTATGCAGTCAGATTGCGTACAAGTGCCAGTCAGGGCCAACGGTTTGCGAGACTGCGTAACCGGACAGACAGCGACTAAAACTTAAAAAATATTTGCATTCATTATATCATATTAATTAAGCCCCCATGCAGTAGGTTGAAGTAAAATGTAGTGGTAATTAGTGCAGTGCGGTGGCAGGAGGAACAGAACTTCTGGTCAGGTGAATTCAGGGTTATAAATACAAAATCAAGTAGGGGCAATGGAGGAGTAAATTTAGCAACGAATAAGATAATAGTAATGAAGGTACGCTACCATGAACAGAATAGCGAACACCTTATCGTAGCCAAGACAGGCACGAAGCCAACACCCACTACAGTAGTACAAGTTTATATGTCAACTAGCTCAGTGTATGATGAAGAGACTGAAGAAATGTAAACTGAGATAAAAGAAATTATTCTGATAGTTAAGGGAGACGTAAATTTAATAGTGATGGGGGACTGGAATTCGACAATAGGAAAAGGAAGGGAAAGAAAAATAGTATGTGAATGTGGACCGCGGGAAAGGAATGAAAGAGGAAACCACCTGGTAGAATTTTGCACACAGCAAATTCAATCATCGCAGACAATTGGTTTAAGAGTCATGAAAGAAGATTGTATACGTGGAAGAGATCTGGAGACACCGGAAGGTTTCAGACCAATTATATAATGGTAACACAGAGATCTCGGAACCAGAATTTAAACTGTAAGACAGTTCCAGGGGCGGATGTGGACGGTGGCCACAGTCTGTCGGTTACGGAATGTAGATTAAAACAGAAGAAATTGCAAACAAAGTACGAAATTCAGGAGATGGGACCTGGATAAGTTGAAAGAAGCAGAGGTTTATCAGAGTTTCAGAGGAGGGAGCGTTAGGAATAGATAAGAAATCGATAACACATAAGATAGTGAATTTAACTGATGAAAGGAGAAAATGTAAAAATAATGAAGCAGGCGCGAGGGAATATAAATGTCTAAAATACGAGACTGACAGTAAGTGTAAAAAGGCTAAGCACGAATAGCTAGAGGACAAATGTAAGAACTTAGAAGCATATATCGCTAGGGGAAAATCGATACCGCTTACAGTAAAATTAAAGGGCCTCTGGAGAAAAGAGAAGCAGCTCAGAGGAAAAACCAGTTGTTAGCAAAGAAAGGAAAGCTAAAAGTTTCAAAAAGTATGAAGAGTCTATACACGGGAGATGAGCCAATATCATAGAATTGGAAGAGGACGTAGATGAAGTTGAGGTGGAAGATACGATATTGTGAGAAGAATTTGACAGAGTACTTATAGACCTATGTCGAAACAAGGCCTCGGGAGTAGACAACATTCCGTCAGAACTACTGTTAGCCTTGGGAGACCCAGCCCTGACAAAACTCTTCCATCTGATGAGCAAGACGTATGAGACAGTTAAAATACCATCAGCCTTCACGAAGAACATAATTATTCCAATTCCAAAGAAAGGTGGTGCTAACAGGTGTGAATATTACCGAACTTTATGTTTAATAAGCTATGGGTGCAAAATACGAACACTAATTCCCTACAAAGAATGGAAAAGCTGATAGAAGCCGACGTTGTGAAAGATCTGTTTAGATTCCGGTGAAATGTAGCAACACGTGAGGCAATACTGACCCTACGACTTATCCTAGAAGATAGGTTAAGGAAAAGCAAACTTACGCTTATAGCATCTGCGGACATTGAGAAGGGTTTTGACTATGCTAACTGGAACATTTTATTTGAAATTATGAAGATAGCAGTGATAAAACACAGGGAGCGAAAGGCTATTTACAATTTGTATAGAAACCAGACGGAAGTTGTAGGAGTCGAGGGCATGAATTGCAAGCAGTAGTTGAGGAGGGTTATTTAATCTGTACATTACGGCAACTAAAGAAAAATTTGGAATAGGAATTAAAGTACAGCGAAAGGAAATATAAACTTTGAGGTTTGCCGATGACATTGTAATTCTTGGAGACAGCAAAGAACTTCGAAGAGCAGTTGAACGAAATGAATAACGTCTTCAAAGGAGAATATAAGACGAATATCAACAAAAGCAAAACAAGGATAATGGAATTTGTAATTAAATCAGGTGCTGGTGAGGGAATTAGATTAAGAAACGAGTCTCCGAAAGTAGTAGATGTGTTTTGCTATTTTGGCAGAAAAATAACTGATGGGGGCCAAAGTAGAGAGGATATAAAATATGGACTGCCACTGGCACGGAAAGCGTTTCCGAAGAAGTTTGTTGACATGGAATATTTTGATTATGTGTTAGAAAGTCTTTTCTGAAAGTATTTCAATAGAGTGTAGCGACGTATGGAAGTGAAACATGGGCAGTTAACGGTTCGGACAAGAAAAGAGTAGAGGCTTTTGGAAATGTGGTGCTAACAACAATGATCAAGATTAGGTGGGTAGATCACATAACTCATGAGGAGGTACTGAACAAGGTTGGGGGGAAAACAAATTTGTGGCATAACCTGACTATGAGAAGGGATCGCTTGACAAGACACATTCCGAGACGTTAAGGGATCATCAATTTAGTACTGGAGAGAAGTGCGGGAGATAAAAATTGTACAGGGAGGCCAAGAGACGACTACAGTAAGCAGATTCAGAAGGATGTGAGTTTCACTAGTTATTCGGAGATGTAGAGGCTCCCACATGACAAAGATACCTGGAGGGTCTTCGTACTGTAGACCACAACAACAGCACGACACAAACGACCAGAGCACCCGTGCAGAACTTTCGTAGGTGTACGAGTAATGACACTATGTGGGATAAGTGTAGTCGGTGGGATAAGATAGCTGTGAGAATGACGGGGAAATATATTCAAAAATGAACCGAACGACGTGAAACAACAATCACGAATTTATTACACATCCTTGTATATAGATTTACATGTCTCCAAAAATGTGTTTTGTACTCGAAATGTTTATCCCGGCTTGTACGACGGGCCACAAAACCTATAACTTTATCTCGACAAATACACTGATGGAAAACAAAGTAACAACACCAAGAAGGAGTTGTGTGACATAAACGAAAGTTGGTAGGCGTATTTCTATATCTTAAGAATTATGTCTATTAAAATTTCTTGCCAGTCACATAAGAGTGGGGTTAGTAGCGCCACTATACGCAGGAAAAATCTGGTTTGTTTTACATAAACGCTGTAAGAGTCGTGAGCTTTAGTTAGCTTAAGATTGGACACTGTGAGTTGATGTTCGCGAAGAATGCCTTCAATGTGACAAAGACGCCATTATTAGCATGTCACTGAGTCTGAACGGAGGGCGTATAATAGGACTACGAGAAGATGAATATTCCTTCTGGGATAATGCGGAAAGACGTGGCTGGAACGTAGCCACTGTACGTGATTTCTGGGAGCGGTATCACGGGAAGCTGTGGTCACAAGAAGGTTGGGATCCGGTTGGCCACGTGGCACAACCGAGAAGAAAGATCGTCGTGTTCGGCGTTTGGCTCTGCCGCATCGTACTGCATCTGCAGCAGAAATGTGAACAGGAGTTTGGACTACAGTTACGAACAGCTAGAAGTCGATTACATCATGGACAGCTCCGACCCTGATGCCCTGTAGCGTGCATTCCACTGACCCGCCGCCGGCCGTGGTGGCCAAGCGGTTAAAGGCGCTACATCTGGAACCGCGCGACCGCTACGGTCGCCTCGGGCATGGATGTGTGTGATGTCCTTAGGTTAGTTAGGTTTAAGTAGTTCTAAGTTCTAGGGAACTGATGACCTTAGAAGTTAAGTCTCATAGTCCTCAGAGCTATTTGCACCATTTGAACTGACCCGCCGTTTGCGATTTCTGTGGTGTCAAGTGACAGCTCATTGGGAGGCCGAGTGGAGGTCTGATGATGAAAGCTGGTTCTGCCTCGATGCCAGTGATGGACGTGTGTTGGTTAGAAGAAGGCGAGTTGGGGATCTGCAACCAACCTGTCTGTGTGCCAGACACACTGGACAGACATCTTGAGTTATGATCTGGGGTGCCATTTCTTATGACAGCAGGAACTCTCTCGTTATCCCACCGACCCTGAGTACAAATTTCTACGGTGATCTGGTGATTCGACCTGTTGTGCTGCCATTATGAGCAGCATTCCTGAATGTGTTTTCCCACAGGCCATCGCTTGCTCGCATACCGCTGTTGTAACCCAACATGCTCTACATCTTGCCTTGGCCTGTTCGACCACCAGATCTGTCTCCAATCGAGAACATATGGAACATCATCGGAAGACATCTCCTGCTTCATACAACCGGCAGTAATCACTCTTGCCGACCAAATACAACAGGCATGGAACTCCATCCCACAAATTGACATCTGGCACCTGTACAACAGAATGTATGTACGTTTGTATGCTTACATTCAACATTCTGGCGGTTGAACCGGTTATTAAGGTACCAGCCATTTTGCTATGGCTTATCTCGCACGTACTATAACCTGTGATATTGCAATGTTAATCATTTTCATATGTTGCCTAAACAAATACAGTCCCAAAATTTCGTTACTCTACTTTAATTAGTTTCTGGTGTTCCTATTTTTTCTGTCAGTGTATTTTCAGATACAGTAAGTTCCTTAGGCCGTAGTAGCAACAGGTAAATCACGATTGAAGGCGACAATGACAAATATGGTGCCGGCCGCTGTGCCCGAGCGGTTATAGGCGCCTCAGTCTGGAACAGTCTGGAACCGCGCGACCGCTACGCTCGCTGGTTCGTGTCCTGCCTCGGGCATGGATGTGTAAGTTCTAGGGGACTCATGACATCAGATATGTTAAGTCTCATAGTGCTCAGAGCCATTTGAAACATTTTTGAACAAATATGGTTGCCGTTTCAGAAGGTATATTCAATCAGAAAAGTCAGCTTGTACAATGGGCAGAGACAATGGAGTACCGCCGTGGTCACGGTTACTGTGTATGCCAATGCTGCATACAAGTTATCCAATTAATAAGTACTTTAAAACAAAGAAAGTGTTATTTGTAATAAGATAATACGAAAAGAGAATCTCTTATTCGTGTTTAACAAGTTAGCTTCGTAAAATACAGGTATGACGCTGGGGATACATGATGTCGTTAATCTCTAAAAATTTACACGAATGGTACTTCTTGGCGCAATGTCAATCGCCGGTTAAAAAAGTTTTATAACGAAACCTCATTCATTCCTCTATGTTTAGTATGTGTTGAGAAAATGGTATGTTGGCTTGGCAAATAATATACATGGGAGGACAATCTGAGCAGCCGTCTTAGATTGTTTGCAGATGATGCTGTAATTTACCGCCCGGTAACACCATCAGATCAACTGCAAAACTGTTTAGACAAGATATCTTAACGGTGTGAAAAGTGGCAACTGACTATAAACAATAAACTGTTTGAGCTCATTCTCGTGAGTGCTAAAAGCAATCCGTTCAATTTCAGTTACCCGATAAATCACACGAATGTAAACACTGCCAATCCAGCTAAATATCCACGGATTACAATTACGAACAACTCAAGCTGGAACGAACATGCAGAAAATCTTACGGAGACGGCGAACCAAAGACTGCGTTTTATTGATGAACACAGAAAATGCAACAAACGTACTGAAGAGACAGCCTAGACTACGATTGTCCTTTCTGTTCTTGGAGTAAAGCTGCCTGGTGCACAGTTCTCACCAGATAGAACTGACGGAGGAAATCGTACAATTTGAGAAGGGCAGCACGCGCTGTATTATCATGAATTACGAGAGAGGGTGTCATGGGTAAGATACGCGATTTCTACATCTACATTTATACTCCACAATCCACCCAACGGTGTGTGGCGGAGGGCACTTTACGTGCCACTATCATTATTTCCCTTTCCTGTTCCAATCGCGTATGGTTCGCGGGCAGAACGACTGCCGGAAAGCCTCCGTGGTCTCTAATTTTACATTCGTGATCTTCTCGGGGGGTATAAGTAGGGGGAAGCAATATATTCGATACCTCATGCAGAAACGCACCCTCTCGAAACCTGAACAGGAAGCTACATCGCGATGCAGAGTGCCTCTCTTGCAGAGTCTGCCACTTGAGTTTACTAACATCACCGTAACGCTATCACGCTTACCAAATAACGCGCCGCTCTTCTTTGGATCTTCTCTATCTCCTCTGTCAACCCGACCTGGTACGGATCCCACACTGATGAGCAATTCTCAAGCATAGGTCGAACGAGTGTTTTGTAAGCCACCTCCTTTGTTGACGGACTACATTTTCTAAGGACTCTCCCAATGAATCTCAACCTGGCACCCGCCTTAATAAAATGGCTCTGAGCACTATGGGACTTAACATCTATGGTCATCAGTCCCCTAGAACTTAGAACTACTTAAACCTAACTAACCTAAGGACAGCACACAACACCCAGCCATCATGAAGCAGAGAAAATCACTGGCCCCGCCGGGAATCGAACCCGGGAACCCGGGCGTGGGAAGCGAGAACGCTAACTCACGACCACGAGATGCGGGCGCACCCGCCTTACCAACAATTAATTTTATATGATCATTCCACTTCAAATCGTTCCGTACGCATAGTCCCAGATATTTTAGAGAAGTAACTGCTACCAGTGTTTGTTCCGCTATCATATAATCATACAATAAAGGATCCTTCTTTCTATGTATTCGCAATACATTACATTTGTCTATGTTAAGGGTCAGTTGCCACTCCCTGCACCAAGTGTCCATCCGCTGCTGATCTACCTGCATTTCGCTGCAATTTTCTAATGCTACAACTTCTCTGTATACTACAGCATCATCCGCTAAAAGCCGCATGGAACTTCCGACACTATCTACTGGGTCATTTATATATATATTGTGAAAAGCAACTGGGTGTTGTGTGATGTCCATAGGTTAGTTAGGTTTACGTAGTTCTAAGTTCTATGGGACTGATGACCATAGCTGTTAAGTCCCATAGTGCTCAGAGCCATTTGAACCATTTTTTTTGTGAAAAGCAATGGTCCCATAACACTCCCCTGTGGCACGCCAGAGGTTACTTTAACGTCTGTAGACGTCTCTCCATTGAGAACAACTTGCTGTGTTCTGTTTGCTACAAACTCTTCAATCCAGGCACACAGCTGCTTTGATATTGCGTAGGCTCTTACTTTGTGTATCAGGCGACAGTGCGGAACTGTATCGAACGCCTTCCAGAAGTCAAGGAAAATGGCATCTACCCGGGAGCCTGTATCTAATATTTTCTGGGTCTCATGAACAAATAAAGCGAGTTGGGTCTCACACGATCGCTGTTTCCGGAATCGATGTTGATTCCTACAGAGTAGATCCTGGGTTTCCAGAAATGACATGATACGCGAGCAATAAGTGTGGCAATCATTAAAACACTAAGATTTTTCGTAGTGGCGCGATCTTTCCGCGGAATTTCAGTCACCAACTTTCTATTCCAAAGGCGAAACTGTTTTGTTGACTCCCGCCTGAATTGGGAGAAACTGTCATCATAGTAAGAGAAATCAGAGCTCGCGCGGAAAGATTTAGGCGTTCACATTTACTGCCCGCTGTTCGAGAATAGAACGGTAGATAAATGTTATTAACTGATTGGTGTGGCGTTTTATCATTCTTTTCTTGGAACGGCGTGTCGGAGGGTACGTGGGGCCCTTTGGTTGTTAAGTTCCCCAGACCACTTCTCGCCTATGCGGCATTTTGGCGGTGACGCCAACAGAGGGCGCTGATTACTTACTACAGTCTGCTGTTGCCTTCATTTGGCTTCTTTCCCTATTTACTTCATCATTTTTATGTTATTCTGGTAACTCCGTAAGCTTGCTCTTATGTATGACATCATAGTTTTATCTAAAATTCGCCACAAGAGCTTGTTAGAAATGTTGTCACTTAACCATTTTCTTTTCACCCATCTAATTTTAGTAGTGTTTCTAATTTACTGCATTTTAAAACTGTTCCGGTGTAACGCAAGGGCCGACACGTCGACCAGCAACGTTACAGCAGGGAGGCCTGTGAGACGAAGTCAGCCAGTAGTACGCTGACGAACCCCTCCGCAGGACGACACCGAGACTGCAGCGGCCTCTAGGAGAAGAGAATATAAGCGCCGTGCCGCTTGGCCGTGGATCGAGTTGAAGACTACCCGTCCTTCGAACGCTACTGCAGTGACTTATGAACTGTATAGCTTTGCTTTTATTGTAATTGTGTATACTGAAGGACTTGGATTATTTGCATGTCGCCATTTGCATGCTGCACACCTTTGTGAATACTCAAACTTAAGTATCGTCAGTTATATTACTGTTAATAAAAATCTGTTAATATTATTTGCTTGAATTGTTGTCTAGCGATCCGAGAAATCAGGTTTTCTAGGCACCCTATAGTAGACGAGTGGGCAGAAAACAACTATTACTGTAAAGAATTATAGACCTGGTAAAAGAAAAATTAGGAATAGGTATTAAAATTCATGGAGAAGAAATAAAAACTTTGAGGTTTGCCGATGACATTGTAATTCTGTCAGAGACAGCAAAGGACTTGGAAGAGCAGTTGAATGGAATGGACAGTGTCTTGAAAGGACGATATAAGATGAACATCAACAAAAGCAAAACAAGGATAATGGAATGTAGTCTAATTAAGTCGGGTGATGCTGAGGGAATTAGATTAGGAAATGAGGCACTTAAAGTAGTAAAGGAGTTTTGCTATTTGGGGAGCAAAATAACTGATGATGGTCGAAGTAGAGAGGATATAAAATGTAGGCTGGCAATGGCAAGGAAGGCGTTTCTGAAGAAGAGAAATTTGTTAACATCCAGTATTGATTTAAGTGTCAGGAAGTCATTTCTGAAAGTATTCGTATGGAGTGTAGCCATGTATGGAAGTGAAACATGGACGATAAATAGTTTGGACAAGAAGAGAATAGAAGCTTTCGAAATGTGGTGCTACAGAAGAATGCTGAAGATTAGATGGGTAGATCACATAACTAATGAGGAAGTATTGAATAGGATTGGGGAGAAGAGAAGTTTGTGGCACAACTTGACCAGAAGAAGGGATCGGTTGGTAGGACATGTTCTGAGGCATCAAGGGATCACCAATTTAGTATTGGAGGGCAGCGTGGAGGGTAAAAATCGTAGAGGGAGACCAAGAGATGAATACACTAAGCAGATTCAGAAGGATGTAGGCTGCAGTAGGTACTGGGAGATGAAAAAGCTTGCACAGGATAGAGTAGCATGGAGAGCTGCATCAAACCAGTCTCAGGACTGAAGACCACAACAACAACAACATGTCCACCATAGACCTTACCTACTGTACTCTTATTTTTATTCCGTATCGTACAGTTATATAACTAACGAGTGTTTGTAGCCTACATTAGCGACATCAGATGAGCTTACGACACAAACGTTCTGCTGCTACTGTGCAGCAGTTTGTTATGAACAGTAGCGCTGTTGACAAGATGACTCCGGCGACACTGTGGCCTAATATATGCAATTTTTTTATGTATGTGCGACAATGCTAAGCTGCATTTGTGTTTATCTTTTGACGATGCCACTATCGCTCTATCGTATTAGGACATGTTTTTAAAACGGGTATGCCCCTTCATGTTTAAAGCACATGTTCTCCACATTTTTGTTTGTAATACTTTCCATTACGGCCTATTTTATTGTTTTAAGAAGGAGATAATCCACTAGTTACATGCGAGTTTTTTTCCATGTTTTGCTGCAGACCTGAAGGTCATTGCTGACCGCAACCGGTAGGCTAAGGACCTAACAAGTTGGTGATCGCGACAGGAATAAAGAAATGCAGGGGTTGTAACTTAAGTAGTGGCAACTATTTATTCACAACCGATACAAAAGAGTTAAATGAGTGCACCTGTTACTGTCCTTCAAAGTAGTCGCCAGCGTCGTGTAGAACCTGTTGGCAGCGATATGGTAAGCGTAGTATACCGTTAGCAGAGCCTGTTCTGTTGACAGTGCGAATGGAGAGGTCTACCGACTGACGAATCTCTGGAACAGTTCTGAAGCGAATGCCACGAAGTGGTTCCTTAATCTTCGGAATCAAATCAAAGTCACAAGGACTTAAGTACGGGGAGTATGGTGGATGGTACAGTACTTCCTAGTCCCATCTACCGAACAGAGCAGACACAGCTTGCGCCGTATGCGCCCGCGCATTATCGTGCAAAATGATGGGTGGGTTGCGCAGAAAGTCTCGGCGCTTCTTTCGCAAAGCTGGTCTCAGGTGACGCTCCAAAAACGAACAGTGATACAAAAGGTCTGCCGCGGCGGAACGTAATGCGTTGCGAGAATCACCATAACTTTCACCATACTGGGGCTCTGACGCACTTTCGACTTTCGCGGCGACCCATAATGACGCGATTCGTTGGATAGGCTTATCAGTTTTGGCTAGTATGATGTGGCCCATGTCTCATTCAGTGTTACGATACGGCGTAAGAAAGCCTCTCCTTCGCGGTCATAGAGCTCCAAATGCATCTGAGCAGCGTTGTAACGCATCCATTTCTGCATTTCCGTCAAGTCATCAGGAACACATCGTGATGCAATTTTTCGCATGCCCAGGCATTCCTTCAGGATGCGAAGCAGAGTCGTATGCGCTAATCCGGTTTCGTGGGCGAGCTCACGAATCGTGTGGCGTCGATCATTGTCCACTAACGCGGCAACAGCATGCACGTCTTCTTCAGAGACGCTGGACGACCTGCCCGATGCAAGTCTGCCACAGATTGCCGACCTTCGTTTGAAGGCTTTTACCCAAAGTGCCACCTGTACGGCAATGCCGATTCCCCTCACGCCTCTTGAAGACCTTGATGACACTATCGTGCTGTACGACCTCTGGGACATTCCATCGTCATCCATTTCCGTTGTTCCTGTTTCGAAAACATAGCGACACCATTACGTTAGACGACTCGCTCACAACTGACTGTGTTTACCTCGACTGTGCGCAGGCCGGTGTCGTGGGACTGGAGAGTGCATTTGCTCGGAGGTAAGATAGGTATGTCAACAACGTGTGCTATTAGCGATAATAGTAGATTCCATTGCATAGTGCCTCCACGGCAGTGTTGTCACTATATACACCACTGGACATTAAAATTGCTACACCAAGAAGAAATGCAGATGATAAACCGGGTATTCATTGGACAAATATATTATACCATAACTGAAATGTGATTATATTTTCACGCAATTTGGGTGCATAGATCCTGAGAAAACAGTACTCAAACTATCTCTGGCCGTAAAACGGCCTTGATACGCCTGGGTATTGAGTCAAACAGAGCTTGGATGGCGTGTACAGGTACAGCTGCCCATGCAGCTTCAACACGATACCACAGTTCATCAAGAGCAGTGACTGGCGTATTGTGACGAACCAGTTGCTCTGCCACCATTGATCAGACGCTTTGAATTGGTCAGAGATCTGGAGATCGTGCTGGCCAAGGCAGCAGTCGAACATTTTCTAACGGATCGAATGAAGGGTAGAGCCACGGGTCCTAACACATCTGAAATGTAGCGTCCACTGTTCAAAGTGCTGTCAATGCGAACAAGAGGTGACCGAGACGTGTAACCAATGGCACCCTATACCATCACGCGGGGTGATACGCCAGTATGGCGATGACGAATACACGCGTCCAATGTGCGTTCACCGCGATGTCGCATAACACGGATGCGACCATCATGATGCTGTAAACAGAACCTGGATTCATCCGAAAAAACGACGTTTAGCCATTCGTGCACCCAGGTTCGTCGTTGAGTACACCATCGCAGGCGCTCCTGTCTGTCATGCAGCGTCAAGGGTAACCGCAGCCATGGTCTCCCAGCTGATAGTCCATGCTGCTGCAAATGTCGTCGAACTGTTCGTACAGATGGTTGTTGTCTTGCAAACGTGGCTGCACGATCCGTTACAGCCATACGGATAAGATGACTGTCATCTCGACTGCTAGTGATACGAGGCCGTTGGGATCCAGCACGGCGTTCCGTATTATCCTCCTCAACCCACTGATTCCATATTCTGCTAACAGTCATTCGATCTCGACCAACGCGTGCAGCAATGTCGCGATACGATAAACCGCAATCGTGATAGGCTAGAATCCGACCTTCATCAAAGTCGGAAATCTGATGGTACGCATTTCTCCTCCCTACACAAGGCATCACAACAACGTTTCACCAGGCAACGCCGGTCAACTGCTGTTTGTGTATGAGAAATCGGTTGGAAACTTTCCTCATGTCAGCACGTTGAATGTGTCGCCACCGGCGCCAACCTTGTGTGAATGCTCTGAAAAACTAATCATTTGCATATCGGATCATCTTCTTCCTGTCAGTTGAATTTCGCGTCTGTAGCACGTCATCTTCGTGGTGTAGCAATTTTAATGGCCAGTAGTGTAACTTCCAACCTACATACAGGGTGTTACAAAAAGGTACGGCTAAACTTTCTGGAAACGTTCCTCACACACAAAGAAAGAAAATATGTTATGTGGACATGTGTCCGGAAACGCTTACTTTCCATGTTAGAGCTCATTTTATTACTTCTCTTCAAATCACATTAATCGTGGAATGGAAACACACAGCAACAGAACGTACCAGCGTGACTTCAAACACTTTGTTACAGGAAATGTTCAAAATGTCCTCCGTTAGCGAGGATACAGGCACCCACACTCCGTCGCATAGAATCCCTGATGCGCTGATGCAGCCCTGGAGAATGGCGTATTGTATCACAGCCGTCCACAATACGAGCACGAAAAGTCTCTACATTTGGTACCGGGGTTGGGTAGACAAGAGCTTTCAAATGCCCCCATAAATGAAAGTCAAGAGGGTTGAGGTCAGGAGAGCGTGGAGGCCATGGAATTGATCCGCTTCTACCAATCCATCGGTCACTGAATCTGTTGTTGAGAAGCGTACGAGCACTTCGACTGAAATGTGCAGGAGCTCCATCGCGCATGAACCACCTGTTGTGTCGCACTTGTAAAGGCACATGTTCTAGCAGCACAGGTAGAGTATCCCGTATGAAATCATGATAACGTGCTCCATTGAGCGTAGGTCGAAGAACATGGGGACCAAACGTTCACAGAAAATCTGTGTTGATGATGTGATTGCACAATTGCGTGCGGATTCTCGTCAGCCCACACATGTTGATTGTGAAAATTGTGGCGGTGAATCGAGGAAGTACAGTACATACTGACGAAACTAAAATGAGCTGTAACATGGAAATTAAGTGTTTCCGGACACATGTCCACATAACATCTTTTCTTTATTTGTGTGTGATGAATGTTTCCTGAAAGTTTGGCCGTACCTTTTTGTAACACCCTGTATATTCTGGTAGAGCAATCGTGTGAAGGTGGATCGATACACCCTTTGACAGGTACGTGAACGTCAGTTTAGCATGGGGTTCCCGTTTCAAAACTCTACCAGGTTGAGTGTTCTCCGAAACAGAGTGTCAATTCCTGGAGGAAGTACGGTGGTTAAGCAGTCCAGCAAACAGGTTCTGTGTTAACTGTCGACCATGATCACTTGAAACGTTTCAGGCCGATAACATGAGGGTTTGCTCGATAATTCTTGTCCGATTTTTTCCCTTGTCTTCAAGGCTATGATACATTGTCAATGATCTCGCCGTAGAGGAGGTATTAAACTTACGACACCCTTCTTTTAAATAGTGTGTCCTGTAAGACCGTAAACGATACAGGAGCCTAATCTCGTGGACAAAAAAGGTGTTACTACCTGCAGACTCTCACGTTGAAGCAGAAGCTCGAAGAAGAAAGCGACGATTTACTACAGAGAAGAAGTTATTGCGAGTAGTTTAGTTGTCTGATTTCAGCCTTCCATTAAAGTTGGACTGCAGAAGAACGCTGCCAGCGCGTTTAGGGTGTGACTTTAGGTGCCCACTGTAACGCTGCGACCAGACTCGTAATTAAACGCAATTAATCCAATTAGCAATTAAGGAAATTGCAGTTTATCTCGGGCGGTAATTTTCCCTCCAAGTATTTAAATGGGTGGGGAAGAGCGCTCGAACGCGGGAGAGATCTCCGGGCAGGGCAGAAAAACACGCCGGCAATTAATCCCTAATGTATTTTAAATAACGGGAAGGAGCTGTTTAGACATGCGGCCGGCTGGCGGGCCGCGCACAAAAACCTGCGCTGCCCGCGGCGGCGCCGCCTCATCAATGCAAAACCGCTGGCCGGCCCGCCGAATGCGGCGTCCTGCGGGCCGCCATTAGGTGGTATTAGAATGCCGCCCGCAGCCGCCGGACTCTAATGGGGGCAAACAACTCCGCACCGAATGATGGTGCTTAAGTAGCTATATTTACAATTTACATAGCGGCCCCATAACACAGCGGACAAGCGCAGGTATGTAACTGGGCTGCCGGGCGAGTGGGGTTGAGGTGAGGAGGCGGGAGGATTGAGGAGGAGAAAGAGGAGCTGAAGAAGAGGATGAAGAAGATGAGAGAATGAGCAGAACGTGGAAAGGGAAGGAAAAGGCCAAGTCGCGGGGCGAGACTAGGTGAGCTTTGCGTGCTCGGGAAATCGCACGGAACAGCCACCAGCTGTGCCTGCCAAAGGGTCAGCAAAATTGGTTCAAATGGCTCTGAGCACTATGGGACTTAACTTCTGAGGTCATCAGTTCCCTAGAACTTAGAACTACTTAAACCTAACTAACCTAAGGACGTCACACACATCCATGCCCGAGGCAGCATTCGAACCTGCGACCGTAGCGGCCGCGCGATTCCAGACTGTAGCGCCTAGAACCGCTCGGCCACACCAGCTAGCGTCCAGCGAGTGCAGCAAGGTGGAGGTTCCCTGCTGTTTCGGGGTGGCACCATGTGGGGCCGACGTGCGCCGCTGGTGGTCATGGAAGGCGCCGTAACACCTGTACGATACGTGAATGCCGGCCTCCGGTCGATAGTGCAACCATATCGGCAGCAAATTGGCGAGGCATCCTCATGGACGACAATTCGCGCCTCCATCGTGGACGTCTTGTGAATAACTTCCTTCAGGGTAACGACATCGCTCGACTAAAGTGCCCAGCATGTTCTCCAGACATGAACCCTATAGCACATGCCTGGGATAGATTGAAAAGGGCTGTTTATGGACAACGTGACCCACCAACCACTTTAAGGGATCTACGCCTAATCGCTATTGAGGACTGGGACAATCTGGACCAACAGTGCCTTGAAGAACTTGTGGATAGTATACCACGACGAATAGACGCATTCCTCAATGCATGAGGATGTGCCACTTGGTATTGGAGGTATCGTTGTGTTCAGCAATCTGAACCACACCTCTGAAGGTCTCGCTTTATGGTGGTACGACATGCAATGTGTGGTTTTCATGAACAATAAAAAGGGCGGAAATGATGTTTATGTTGACCTCTATTCTAATTCTCTGTACAGGTTCCGGAACTCTCTGAACCGAGGTAATGCAAAACTTTTTTTGATGTGCTTAAGTGAATCATTCAATGATGGCAGTTTGTGCAGTCGTAATCATTACATGGGAAGAAGAAAAGAAAACAAATGTAGCCATGGATATTCGATCTGCAGACCTCGTGTTCCTGAAACTTACCTCTTAACACGTTATTTTTATTTTATTTTATCTTTCTTGTTTTTTCCATAGCATTAAGGATACCCGGTAACAGAAAACAAAAAAACCAGCCCTAACTCTGCAGAGCACTGCCACTTGTGACCCTACCAAAAAAAAACTAAACTGACCCTTCTTCATGTTTTGCTATCCTAACTACACCAAAACCTCCCGATTGCCCCCTCCCCCCCTCTCACACACATACACAGACCCACATGTACACACAAAACTAAAATAACTAAACGGGGCAATCGTTTGAGCGCCAATCCTTAAGGGTGATAGGAATGACGGTGGTCCCAATAACCACGAAACAAGTTTTGTTTTTTGCTGCCCCTTTTATATCCGTTTGTTGGTCTGTATGTGTCCTGCACCATATCGTGGAAGATGATGACGGATGCATCTTGAAATGGGAAGACGATGCGCGTTACAGCTCTGGGGAAGGAAGGGTGTCAAGAAAGTCGCTGTGGTGATATCCTGCAAAGGTTCGTCGGTAATGCAACGACTTGGTGAGTGTACTGTGCACTATCACAACCCGGCTAGAGAAGTCCGGGACTGTTGTGGAAGAGGTATTCTAAGACCTGTCCTCGAAACCAGATGAGGGTGTTCTGTCTCGAAAGAGGGAAGTATGAGATCTGGGTAACAGCAGGAACTCGAGGGTAACCGTAATTGGCAGAGCATGGAGGCAACAATCCACGATGAGAGATTAGGCGCCAAACGTCCCATTTCAGGGGGCAGGACGACCGTAGCATTGTGCCTACTACCGCTGGATTCTCTACGAGGTGCATTCAAGTTCTAAGGCCTCCGACTTTTTTTCTCCAGACTGTAAAGAGATAGAAACATGCGCATTGTTTTAAAATGAGGCCGCGTTCATTGTCAATACGTCCCAGAGATGGCAGCACCGTACGGCAGATGGAATTTTACCGCCAGCGGCGAAAATGAGAACTGTTTCAAATACTTAAATTGGCGACGTTTTCCTTACTTGAACAGCGTGCAATCATTCGTTTTCTGAATTTGCGTGATGTGAAACCAATTGAAATTCCTCGAGTTGAAGGAGACATGTGGTGATGGAGTTATGGATGTGTCGAAAGTACGTTCGTGGGTGCGACAGTTTAATGAAGGCAGAACTTAGTGTGGCAACAAACCGAAACTACCTCGGGCTCGCACAAGCCGGTCTGACGAAATGATCGAGAAAGTGGAGAGAATTGTTTTTGGGGATCGCCGAATGACTGTTGAACAGATCGCCTCCAGAGTTGGCATTTCTGTTGGTTCTGTGCACACAATCCTGCATGACGAGCTGAAAATGCCAAAAGTGTCATCCAGGGGGGTGCCACGAATGCTGACGGACGACCACACGGCTGCCCTTGTGGCATGTTGCCAAGCATTGTTGACGCGCAATGACAGCATGAATGGGACTTTCTTTTCGTCGGCTATGACAATGGATGAGACGTGGATGCCATTTTTCAATCCAGAAACAAAGCGCCAGTCAGCTCAATGAAAGCACACAGATTCGCCGCCACCAAAAAAATTTCGGGTAACCGCCAGTGCTGAAAAAATGATGGTGTCCATGTTCTGGGACAGCGAGGGCGTAAACCTTACCCATTGCGTTCCAAAGGGCACTACGGTTACAGGTGCATCCCACGAAAGTGTTTTGAAGAACAAATTCCTTCCTGCACTGCAACAAAAACGTCCAGGAAGGGCTGCACGTGTGCTGTTTCACCAAGACAACGCACCCGCACATCGAGCTAACGTTACACAACAGTTTCTTCGTGATAACAACTTCGAAGTGATTCCTCATGCTCCCTACTCACCTGACCTGGCTCCTAGTGACTTTTGGATCTTTCCAACAATGAAAGACACTCTCCGTGGCCGCACATTCACCAGCCGTGCTGCTATTGCCTCAGCGATTTTCCAGTGGTCAAAACAGACTCCTAAAGAAGCCTTCACCGCTGCCATGGAATCATGGCGTCAGCGTTGTGAAAAATGTGTATGTCTGCAGGGCGATTACGTCGAGAAGTAACGCCAGTTTCATCGATTTCGGGTGAGTAGTCAATTAGAAAAAAAATCGGAGGCCTTAGAACTTGAATGCACCTCGTACACGCTGCGCTGGACAGCAACAACACGACGAGGAAAATACACTGGCTAAAGCTACGGATAGCTAGTCTTCAATGTAAACGATAAAATTTTGTTAATTCAGTAATAAACGTGTATCACAAACTAAATAATAGAAACTGAAAACTAAGTTAGCTATACCCTCCCTCCAAAGCCCCATAAATACATCTTGTTTTTAATACGTACTGGAACATTTCAGTTACGTTACACTACTGGGAAACACTGTTCATTACCATCAATATTTACTGAAATACGGTACATAGAATGGCAAATCTACACAGTGTCCTGTTTAGGCCTATACTTTACGCCAGTTAATGTAGTGTTAGCTTTTAATTTGGCACATGATGAAGACAAAGTGAGTTACTCAACACTTCGATTATCGACGATACGTACGTATTATACTGAAACGTGTACTTGAAAACTAAGAATTTAATTCTTTGAATTAACATACTTTTTGCAAATGTTTTGGGTGTGTAGGGAAAACTGATGGTACAGCGTTTTCTCGGAGCCTCACTATTGAAAGGGAAGTTCAGTCTATGTCCTCTTCTCGGAAATGCTGAGAACATATAGTGCTCCATTTAGACGCACGCCAATTCTTCCTCCTCACGGCATTCTCCCACAGAGCTTTCCGACTTTCATTTTTAGGAAATCTAAAATCATACCGATGTAGCACACGTTCATTCACAATGAAGTTGTAAAATCACACTTAACGAGACAACTTACACATGAAATGTTATTCCCTTCGATTTCGCATCACAATCAGAACGATTCGTACATCCGAACACCACACAAGTCACCATAATAGCGCAAAATCCTTCCAAAAGCGAGCGACAAGCCTATGCACACAAGCTTACAGCAGCAATGTTTTGGTCGGATTGAGGTGGCTACCCTGGGCTTCACATAGCTTCACAACTGTGACGTCACGGCGTCTCCCTCTATTCTTACCTCCATGATAAGTGCACTGTCGTGATATATCTCTGTGCGACCGATAGTATTTCCGGGTCGTCGTGTGTCTGGCAGTCAGTTGGAGACGGACCAGCAGTGCAGTCGGGTAGCAGCAGCAGTGCAGTCGGGCACGGAGCCCCAGTGAGGTTCGCACAGCCAGTACCAGTGGGGACGACCGTTGGTTGGTCGTTCGGCCGGTCCTCTCATCGACGACGTGTATTTGGGTCGGTTCCTTCCTGTGCAGAGATGTCGGTTGTGTTGACTTTGCATGGTTGGGTCCGAGCCAGAGTCTCCGGGACGTCGTCTGTCCGAAGGAAGTCAGTGAGTGGGAGACGCCACCAGCAGTGCAGTCGCAATGGAGCAGCAGTCGCGGAAAGACCAGCAGTCCAGTCGGTCGGTTGGTGTGGAACAGCAAGCAAGCCCTCGTCGCGCGTTGTCGGGCTGGAGCAGCCGCTGGTGGCGTGCTCGCGCGGTTGGAGTGTGAGGCGCTGCTTGCGAGTGCTACGAACTTCGTCGCCCACCTTTCTTGGACATGAAAGTTGAGTCCTCACTCAACTTACTATCGAGCCCCTACTGTTTCATTTCTTCGTTTGATCCTGGTTGTCGCGTTTGAGACATTCAAGTGAGCAACAACATGTGAGTATTTATGTCGGCTAAGATTCCAGCCATCTTCCTGTGAAATGTAACTTAATTCATTCCCTGTTACGTTAAGTTCACCACCGGTATCTTCTGCCTTTTGGCCGTTGACGTTCCCGTTACCTGCCCTGCTCGCTGCCGTAGTTTTAGGCAGTGTATTTTCCTCGTCGTGTTGTTGCTGTCCACCGCAGCGTGTACGAGGTGCATTCAAGTTCTAAGGCCTCCGATTTTATTTCTACTTAACTACTCACCCGAAATCGATGAAACTGGCGTTACTTCTCGACGTAATCGCCCTGCACACATACACATTTTTCACAACGCTGACACCATGATTCCATGGCAGCGGCGAAGGCTTCTTTAGGAGTCTGTTTTGACCACTGGAAAATCGCTGAGGCAATAGCAGCACGGCTGGTGAATCTGCGGCCACGGAGAGTGTCTTTCATTGTTGTAAAAAGCCAAAAGTCACTAGGAGCCAGGTCAGGTGGGTAGGGAGCATGAGGAATCACTTCAAAGTTGTTATCACGAAGAAACTGTTGCGTAACATTAGCTCGATGTGCGGGTGCGTTGTCTTGGTGAAACAGCACACGCGCAGCTCTTCCCGGACTTCTTTGTTGCAGTGCAGGAAGGAATTTGTTCTTCGAAACATTTTCGTAGGATGCACCTGTTACCATAGTGCCCTTTGGAACGCAATGGGTAAGGATTACGGCCTCGCTGTCCCAGAACATGGACACCATCATTTTTTCAGCACTGGCGGTTACCCGAAATTTTTTTGGTGGCGGTGAATCTGTGTGCTTCCATTGAGTTGACTGGCGCTTTGTTTCTGGCTTGAAAAATGGCATCCACGTCTCATCCATTGTCACAACCGACGAAAAGAAAGTCCCATTCATGCTGTCGGTGCGCGTCAACATTGCTTGGCAACATGCCACAAGGGCAGCCGTGTGGTCGTCCGTCAGCATTCGTGGCACCCACCTGGATAACACTTTTCGCATTTTCAGGTCGTCATGCAGGATTGTGTGCACAGAACCCACAGAAATGCCAAGTCTGGAGGCGATCTGTTCAATAGTCATTCGGCGATCCCCCAAAGCAATTCCCTCCACTTTCTCGATCATGTCGTCAGACCGGCTTGTGCGAGCCCGAGGTTGTTTCGGTTTGTTGTCACACGATGTTCTGCCTTCATTAAACTGTCGCACCCACGAACGCACTTTCGACACATCCATAACTCCATCACCACATGTCTCCTTCAACTGTCGATGAATTTCAATTGGTTTCACACCACGCAAATTCAGAAAACGAATGATTGCATGCTGTTCAAGTAAGGAAAACGTCGCCATTTTAAGTATTTAAAATAGTTCTCATTCTCGCCACTGGCGGTAAAATTCCATCTGCCGTACGGTGCTGCCATCTCTGGGACGTATTGACAATGAACGCAGCCTCATTTTAAAACAATGCGCATGTCTCTATCCTTTCCAGTCCGGAGAAAAAAATTCAGAGGCCTTAGAACTTGAATGCACCCCGTAGTTCGTCTTCTGAGGTGTTGGTCGTTGTGGGCGCCAATATTCTGTGTGTCGTGTATTGAAATCTTGTGGTCGTTTTGCTGGTTGCGTGGAGCGGAACTGATTTGGTTGATTGGTAGGTCGGCTGTCTGTCGTTTGGGTTGCCTCAAGATTAAGAAGTCGTTGGACAGGCTTCCTGTCTCACCTATACGGGCGTTAGTGTTACAGTCCAAGGCCGACCCTTGGAAACTTCTGAGCGCCGTTCCTTATGTGTTATGTGGTAATTTCCCTGTTTGGATTTTAGTTATTTCGTTAATGTGTGGCTCTCAGCCGAGTATCAATATCTCTTAAATTAATGTTCTTGTCTTGCCCGTAAGGCATGATATTTTTATACTTTTATATGGGGCCTTCAGCCAAATTTCACTGGAGAGGTTTTAAGATAAGGCCTTCTGCTTTTTAGATTGAAACTCTTTCTAGGCCAAAAGCCAAGAAACATATTTGTTGATATGTGGCCTTCAGCTGAGTATTAATGTGTCTTAAATTAATGTCTAGTATTAATATCTCTTAAATTAACATCTTTGTCTTGTCCTTAATGGATGATATTGTTATTCTTTATTTTATACGAGATGTTTTAAGATACGGCCTTCTGCCTTTTGACTGAAACTCCTCTTATTGTTTAATATGTGACCTCCAGCCTAGTTTCATTAAAATTAAATTGCTAAGGCCTTCAGCCGATTAGATTGAAGATTTAGAAAAAGTTCTTGGGTGAAATCTCTAGAATAACCTTGTATTTCAATTTTACTTAAGCCTTGTGTCTTGCATTTTGAATGTGGACTTCAGCCGATCTAAAGTTAACCAAAGGAGGTCGATTAAAGTTTTGAGTGTTTTGCGTCCTTGTTGTAATATTGTGTGTTCATAAATAACGTTTGTATGTTGAGTGCAACTGACAGAAAGTCATTTTGGCCCCTTTCTACAATCTAATCCGCTCTCTCCTGCTAGCCCAAGGCATTTCACCATCATTTTACGTAAGTTCAGGAGGAACCGAATTCAGGCGACAAATCGTCACGATTCACTTCATGTATCGTGTGCGGAGTTAACTTTAATGATTCGTTTCGCTGGTGAGTCACGACCTGACTTTGATGATTCATTTATTAATGGAAAGTGCTGAACTTTGCTTTAGATAATGGGACGTCCATTAACCGCGCGAGGTATTTTTTTAAACAAAATTAGATCCTCCTCCCCACTTGGTGAAATGACATTGGACCCCAACCTCCCCCTCAAGTGAGATTTACCATTTAATTGTTAAATAATTAAAATCTTTTATTATGTTCATGTTCTTGCTTCATACCACTAAAAATAACTGTTAGGTATCTCGGAATTAATTTCATAGAGCAGTGAGTTATCCGTTATAATAATGGATATTCTCAGCCGTTTGGCAGCTTTCAAGAGAACTAATTTAAGTAAACTCACTACAGCGCAGCTTAAACGTACCTGTAGTAAAGAGATTTGGAAAGTTTTTTTTAATACGTATTAAAAGCAGTTTATTTTAAACATGCTAACCGTGCGTAGTATTTGGACGGACAGACAGACAGAGACAGACGGACAAAAAGGCTCCACAGAAACAGTATTAACGGTTTTAACTAAGCCCTAAAAATTGAGTTGTTATTTACATATTGTATACATCAAATACCGCCGAACCGTTACAAACCGTTACTTTGCAGATGAAAGACATCATTGTTTCTACTCCATTTGAACCGTTTGATTACGTACCTTTTCAGTCTCTTGATTTATGATTGGTAAGAGAATTCTTGTCCATGAACGCAAAACGTAATGACGACTCGTCTATTTGGACTTGCGAGCATGCCGCTTAACATACGCACTGTAAAAGTTTTTATACAAACTCATGGTGAATACAATCTCATCAGTTTTGTATGCTTTGCAGAATTTCACAACTAACTCACTGACTGCCTCGCAGTGATTTCGACCTGTTTGGCAGGGAACGTCGTGAGCGGTGAAGTCTGACACTTGTGCGCTGCTATTGTCAGAGCGAAGAATCCCGGGGATGAACACGTGTAAGGCATTCTGTTCAGTTCAGAGAGGCCACACACATTGGTGGCCTGTTTAATGTTGTCGGTTGTAATTATGAATTACAAAGCTGACACGGAATTTTCATTGCCGTCCCCCCACCCCTTCAAATGAGATTTGGTGACATTTTGCAAGTCCTATCCCCCTCCCCTCCCCCCATTTTCAGTTCAGGTAATAATCGGACGTCCCCTAACTCAAAGAGTTTGAACCTCTTTGTATGAGCGAATGCGAGTCCATGTTACATTTCTTTAGTGCGTAAATCCTTCCTTTAGTGCATAAATCCTTGCTGACAACTATGAGCGTTTGCTCATATGCAACCATGGGATTAGTATCTTTATGTGTGTTCCATGTATATGACGAAACAAAGCACTGGGACGCTATGTTCTAAATTTCATCCGTGGAACAGAGTGGTAAATATTGGACTGAAATAACAAGGCATTCCACTCCTGTCCTCTGCCCGGAGGAAACACCTACTCTTACTGGTAAATTCATCTTGGTGATTGGTCAGTGAGCCCACACCAAGTTTTTTCGCTCTCTGTATGAAGAGATGAGGCAGTTTGGACTTCAATCAGAAATTACCTGATTGCAGAGGAGTCGAGTCGTGCCTGCAGTCGCTGCTCTGTGATCATGTATGACGTGCTGTTTCTGTACACACGTGCTGAGTGCTTTTTGGTTGGAAGTTAGTTGAACTTTGAGTTAGAATTCTCTATAACGATTAAATGCAGTCGTTGGGAGCAGTGTGGAATTTTCGCGAGTGATGATTTCAGTATCGTTTTACAGAAATTCAGATTGAGCCGAATTAAGTATTTATTTGGACACGATCCACTACATGCATCACGTGCCCCGTTAACTTTCATGTTTCTTTCCGCTGCGAGTCACGAACTGGCTTTGATCATTCATTTATTAATGTAAAGTGGCGAACTTTGATTTCTGTTAGTTGATGAGCTTGAATCTTCGTGTGCGAGTAATCGCAGGTCCATATTGTGTTTCCTTAGCCTAAAAATTCGTGGTGACCAGTAATGATCGGTACGTTACTATCGTTTGCTCGTGTGGAATCGTAGGATTAATATTTTAATGTGTGTCCCAAATAAATGCAATTTCAGAAGAACGCCCCATCTGCTAAATAAATGCTCTTAATGCATCTACTTAGTTCGTTATATTTCACTACAACCTGCATAACAGAACAGTCACCTTCCTCCTGCAATATATAACCATGTGTACCATCTGAGAGACAATTTCTTTTATACGAGATGTTTTAAGATACGGCCTTCTGCCTTTTGACTGAAACTCCTCTTATTGTTTAATATGTGACCTCCAGCCTAGTTCCATTAAAATTAAATTGCTAAGGCCTTCAGCCGATTAGATTGAAGATTTAGACAATATTCTTGGGTTAAATCTCTAGAATAACCTTGTATTTCAATTTTACTTAAGCCTTGTGTCTTGCATTTTGAATGTGGGCTTCAGCCGATCTAAAGTTAACCAAAGGAGGTCGATTAAAGTTTTGAGTGTTTTGCGTCCTTGTTGTAATATTGTGTGTTCATAAATAAAGTTTGTATGTTGAGTGCAACTGACAGAAAGTCATTTTCGCTAATTAAGTTTCCGTTCCGCAGTTTTATCTTTAGGAAAGAGGCTATTATTAAAAATCAATTAATATTCATGGAACTTCAGATGATTTGGCACTAGGTAGCTAATGTTAAGCATGGTAGGCCTATTTGTGCAACAGGTTGATCTCAGTTGCCCAAAGTCAGTGGCATAAGGCGAAAGTCAGTCCCAACATACCTGTAAAACACAAAAAAGCATAGACTACTTTTATAGTAGTATTTTTTTCAGTCACATCCTTGTCTTTAAAGTATTTCAGTAATTAAGATACCTACTTTCAGATCCAGCTTTTTCGATCAAAACTAAGATTCTTCGTACATCCATATTTAAATTGGATGAAGGTGGGACACAGCTGGTATAATTTTTATTAGAAATGAAATTCCTCCAGCTGTAGTTAAAATGAAAAATCTTAAGTACAGCTGGAGGAATTTCATTTTTAATAAAAATAAAAACTAAGATTAGTAGTAGCAGTAGTTTTAAAGAATTATTACAGAAAAAAATTGACAATATTTCTTTGAGTTCTATTCCTGATATCTTCTTTTTGTAGCATATGTTATCCGCTTCAACTCTTATTGAGACTGATAATGTGCACTCTGAGCAAGATGCTGTTGAACAACTTATATCATTTATGTAATGTTTGTATACATAATATTTTAGTGTAGATGATATCAGTATACCAGCTCACCAGGAAAGTGTAAGCTACAATCACCATGTGGATTAGAACTTTAGCCTTAACCTTCCTTCTCAATTATCCTAAAAAAGTCTTTTACGATAAGAGCTGATTACTGTGCATAGCCTACCAGATTAACTAAATGAAACCAATACCTAAGATGGGTCCTGAGGTGCAAAAACAAAGTCTATCTTTCGCCAGGACATTGCTACTGTCCACAAAGATGTTTTGACAGAGAGAAGTCCACCCTATTTCAAATTCGCCAGGTGTGACATCTTTGCACTTCTACGTATTTCCATATCTGGAAAGGTTTTGCGGCCAGTGATGGGGTTATCAATTATGGGGTTATGGCAGCCATAAAAGGATATTCTGTATACTCTCCATAACTGCATTTCTAGATTTGAATCTTAGGTGAACTGTGTCGACCGAACAGTGGCTCAATAAAAAAGAGTATCTATCAATAGTTACTTCACTATAAAGTCTATAAATTTCCCGACTGCCCTTGAGAACTAGCTAATAGTGAAAATGTAAGTACAACATAATCAATTGCTCCCAGCTATTTAGTGGGCTAGAAAATGATAAATAACGTACCTCACGATCTGGAGCTGGTGAATTGACTGATTAGTAATTTATTTTAAATGTAAAGTTAGCTAAGTGATGGCCATTTTCAGGTAAGCTCAACTAACAGAAGAGAAAAGTTTAAAAACATAAGTGTATTACGCCTTTGGACGAAATAATCTACCAGTTGCCATATGAAATTCTTCTACAGAATAGAATAAGCTGCACAGAAAGAACTTTAACTTCTTTGGAAATTTAACTTTTCTATCTTTCAACCATTTAATGTCATAGAGTAAGTGGTATAGGATTTTGAAAACAACATTTTATTCCTTTGTGAAAAAAAAACAGTTTTTATGAAGAGTAATAAAGTTTTCTCTCTTCTAGTATTGTAATTATATATGTCTTTATTCCTTTTGAAGTCTTGGGCTTATTTACATTAGTATTCATGAGGAAAACACATAGATAAGTTTTCTAAACATTAAATCAATTTTCTACATAATTAAATTGGTTGACCACTTTTATGGTTATTATAAGACGCTTCTCAGCAATGAAATATGTCTTTTGGAGAGAAAAGTTACACCGAAAGATAATTTCGTGTAATATTTTGCGATGAAAATGAGAAGTATTTTAACTTTGCGATATGTTTTTGTACAAGACTTCTAATGGCACAAAGAGCAAATGTGGCTGAAATAAGTGGCTGAAGAAGCTCCAAAGTGTAGTTATTTTCCAACCCGTGTTCCCATAAATACATACATCCAAAATATACACAAATTTTTAAATAGTGTGGACCCTTTGTATTTAATAAGCTGTATTTCCTTAATTAAGTGAGATTACTCGGAAGGAACAAGCCAATAGCTGTTTTAACCACATTTACTTACAGCTTCATCAAATATTGGATTTCTACTGGGCTTGATCACAATACTTTACTCACATACAGGTGGCGTTCAATAAGTAACGCAACTCCCTTTTTTCTGAAAGCTGGTTAGTTTTATTCAGAATTCCAATACACCATGTTTTCCCCATTCTTTTGGCTGAAATATTCTATTTTTTAACATAAACTCCGTTCAATGGGACGTCATTACGCCACCTTACAGGGAGGACCTGTAAGCCCGCATGGTACCAAAATGGTTCAAATGGCTCTGAGCACTATGGGACTTAACTTCTGAGGTCATCAGTTCCCTAGAACTTAGAACTACTTAAACCTAACTAACCTAAGGACATCACACACATCCATGCCCGAGGCAGGATTCGAACCTGCGACCGTAGCGGTCGCGCGGTTCCAGACTGTAGCGCCTAGAACCGCTCGGCCACAACGGCCGGCCGCATGGTACCACTTTGCGTTGGAGCCAACGTCTTGCTGAATAAATCCTGCACCATCAAGCCACGTACTGCTTCTCAGAGAGTGCATCCTTCATTGGGGCAAACACATGGAAATTGTAAGGTGTGAGATCCGTGGTGTAGGGTGGATGAGAAAGAACAGTCCAGTGAGCTCCTCCCAGGTGCACAGACTTTTGTGAGGCTTTGCCTTGTCATAGAGAAGGAGAAGTTCGTTTGCATTTTTGTGGCGACGAACACGCTGAAGCTGCTTCTTCAAATTTCTGAGGGTAGCGCAATGCAGATCAGTGTTGATCGGAGCAACATGGTTGAGGACATCACACAGAAAACACATTCAGCTCTCGTTTTCCTCCAAAAGAAACGCAAAGACAGTTCTCTGGTTGGAGCGCACCTCCTTTGCAGACGCCATTTTGAAAGCTACGTATAGGGCCACCTATCGGAACTTCGTGAAACTATAGGGGCTGTAGTGGAAATAATCCATAATGTCACACGACGAATCCCGCATTTTCCCAACGGCAGATGGCCGGGGAAAAGTGTGTTGCATTACTTATTTAAAGTACCTCGTACATCTACCCGTTGTTTATTAAATGGGAGATTATATACGTAAAGAGGTAAGAGTAATGGACCCATTACTGAAGCTTGTGGTAGTGCACTAATGATTTCGTCGCAACTGGAAAAAGACCACCTGCTTAGAGTTGTTGTAGTACGTTATGTCAAACACATTTTCGATCCCAAAAATGCTAGTGGAAATTTTTAGATATTTAAAGTATTTTGGGGTAAAGTGGGAGGGCAGGAGGTGGAGAGAGGAGTTATTTAAATCAGTCAATGAAGAAGTTCTTCCTTCCTGAAATAGCTCTCAGAATGCCGCATATGTTAAACAACTTGATGCCCCTTCAGGAGACGTAGTGGATTAGAGTTGTTGTTTCTAGTTTAGCTTTAATATTTGATCATGTAACTAGACAAAGCAATATCCAGACTAGAGCAGAGTACGCTTTCACTTCTCGCGAAGTTATACGATAAATCAGTCTAATATAAAAGCCGTAAATTCAGCTAAATACCTTGGTATTACATTTATGAACAACTTAAAATGGAAGTAACACGTAGAAAATGTTGGGGGAAGGCTAACCAAAGACTGCGTTTTATTGGCAGGAAAATTAGAAAATGTAACAGATCCACTAAGGACACTGCCTGCACTACACTTGTCCGTCCTGTTTTAGAATACTGCCGCGCGGTGTGGGATCGTTACCAGACAGGACGGACGGAGTACATCGAAAAAGTTCAAAGAAGGGTAGCACGTTTTGTATTATATCGAAATATCGGAGAGAGTGTCACAGAAATGATACAGGATTTGGGCTGGAAATCGTTAAAAGAAAGGTGTTTTTCGTTGCGACGAAATCTCACGAAGTTCCAGTCACCAACTTTCTCCTCCGAATGCGAAAATATTTTGTTGACACCGACCTACATAGGAAGAAACGATCACCACGATAAAATAAGGGAAATCAGAGCTCGTACGGGAAGATATAGGTGTTCGTTCTTTCCGCGCGCTATACGAGATTGGAATAGTAGAGAATTGTGAAGGTGGTTCGATGAACCCTCTACCAGGCACTTAAATGTAATTTGTAGAGTATCCATGTAGATGTAGATGTAGGTAGTGTGACACCAGTTGTGGTGTCTTGCGTATCAATGCCACTGTGCCTTTAGTTAAGTAGCTTTTCATATCTATGATCGCAATCAATGCAGGAATATAAGAGAGAGTCTTCAGGAATTGAGACAGAGCTACCTGGAACAGCTGCTGCTGACGGGAACCACTAGACCTCAGGGAGACCCTCGAAGTCTCAGCAGAGCGTCAGAGCTCGGTCAGCAGAATCGCCAGGGCGCGGTGCACAGGAAACGCCTCTAGTTTCCCGCAATTAACACGCGTGCTGTTTTGCTCCGCGCCCGGCACCCTAATTGCAGGTGTGGGCCGCATAATCGCGGCTCATTAACATTTTATACGAGCGGCGCCGCCGCCCCGGGCGCTCGCGGCGCGCGCACGCGATGCTGGCGGGCGCGACGCCGCCCCCACCGCCCCCGCAACCGCCCCCACGCCAATTACCGGAGGTCAGCCAGAGCTGTCCCGCCACGGAACCGCTCCTTCCCCGCTGGCGGTCGGCACATTGTGGGCCACGGCACTACATTCCGCGTAAGCAGGCGCCCAGTTTACGAAATTTGAAACGTTGTACAATGGTGATATGGACGCTGGACAAATATTTAGTAGTCACCAGATGTAAAACAGCATTACTGACGCGGTTCGAATACGCTGATCTTCAGAACCTGGCAACGGAAGACAGCAAAACGAAAGCTGAAATTTTATATTAAGCATTTGAGAAATCTTTCACGCAGGAGGATCGTACAAACATACCGCCGTTTGAGTCTCGTACAGATTCCCGTATGGAGGACATAGGGCTAGACATCCCTGGGGTAGCGAAGCAGTTGAATGGGTTGAAAATAAATAAATCGCCAGGTCCTGATGGAATTCCAATTCGGTTTTACAGAGAGTACTCCACTGCATTGGCTCCTTACTTGGCTTGCATTTATCGCGAATCTCTTGCCCAACGTAAAGTCCCGAGCGACTGGAAAAAAGCGCAGGTGACACCTGTATATAAGAAGGGTAGAAGGACGGATCCTCAAAATTGCAGACCAATATCCTTAACATCGGTTTGTTGCAGGATTCTCGAACGTATTCTCGGTTCGAATATAATGAGTTTCCTTGAGACAGGGAAATTGCTGTCCATGCATCAGCACGGCTTTAGAAAGCGTCGCTCCTGCGAAATCCAACTCGCCCTTTTTTCACATGACATCTTGCGAACCATGGATGAAAGGTATCAGACGGATGCCGTATTCCTTGACTTCTGGAAAGCGTTTGACTCGGTGCCCCACTGCAGACTCGTAACTAAGGTACGAGCATATGGGATTGGTTCCCAAGTATCTGAGTGGCTTGAAGACTTCTTAAGTAACAGAACCCAGTACGTTGTCCTCGATGGTGAGTGTTCAAGGGAGGTGAGGGTATCATCTGGAGTGCCCCAGGGAAGTGTGGTAGGTTCACTGTTGTTTTCTATCTACATAAATGATCTTTTGGATAGGGTGGATAGCAATGTGCGGGTGTTTGCTGATGATGCTGTGGTGTACGGGAAGGTGTCGTTGTTGAGTGACTGTAGGAGGATACAAGATGACTTGGACAGGATTTGTGACTGGTGTAAAGAATGGCAGCTAACTCTAAATATAGATAAATGTAAATTAATGCAGATGAATAGGAAAAAGAATCCTGTAATGTTTGCATACTCCATTAGTAGTGTAGCGCTTGACACAGTCACGTCGATTAAATATTTGGGCGTGACATTGCAGAGCGATATGTAGTGGGACAAGCATGTAATGGCAATTGTGGGGAAGGCGGATAGTCGTCTTCGGTTCATTGGTAGGATTTTGGGAAGATGTGGTAAAGGAGACCGCTTATAAAACACTAATACGACCTATTCTTGAGTACTGCTCGAGGGTTTGGGATCCCTATCAGGTCGGATTGAGGGAAGACATAGAAGCAACTCAGAGGCGGGCTGCTAGATTTGTTACTGGTAGGTTTGATCATCACGCGAGTGTTAACGGAAATGCTTCAGGAACTCGGGTGGGAATCTCTAGCGGAAAGGAGCAGTTCTTTTCTTGAATCGCTACTGAGGAAATTTAGAGAACCAGCATTTGATGCTGACTGCAGTATAATTTTACTGCCGCCGACTTACATTTCGCGGAAAGGCCACAAAGATAAGATAAGAGAGATTAGGGCTCGTACAGAGGCATATAGGCAGTCATTTCTTCCTCGTTCTTTTTGGGAGTGGAACAGGGAGACGAGATGCTAGTTGTGGTACGAGGTACCCTCCGCCACGCATCGTATGGTGGATTGCGGAGTATGTATGTAGATGTAGATGTAGAACATCAAGTCAAGGAGAGTGTGGTATCCCTTTTCGATACCACCCCACAGGCGTCGCGAAGTCGGCAAAGGAACTGCAAATTTCGTCTGACGCCGATAGCAATCTCGCGGGATCTGACGGACACAGTGGTGCGCGCCCGCTGAGTCACGCATCCAGCGGTCGTGTACTATGACCGCCCTCTGCTGTTGCGATATACGAGGATGGTTCATCTGCACCTCCTGTCTCATCACTACAGTACAGTACAGCGAGCCTCATTCTAGCTGACATTGTGATGGCTG
The DNA here is from genome assembly GCF_021461385.2 of Schistocerca piceifrons. Classification (NCBI taxonomy): domain Eukaryota; kingdom Metazoa; phylum Arthropoda; class Insecta; order Orthoptera; family Acrididae; genus Schistocerca; species Schistocerca piceifrons. Next base: position 910,039,511 of record NC_060140.1, on the reverse strand, counting down.
CACTCTGTTTCTTGCCGCATTATTTGTAACGAGTCTTCGTACATTTGGAAACATAAAGGTTGTGTTATCTTGTTCACTATTCATTTCTGCTCCTCTCCGGCTTTCATGCGACAATTACCACACCACTCTGCAGGCCAACTCTCCTTACTCTTGTGTACGAAGTCGTTAACAACAGAAACAAGCAGTATTGGTTCACGGGAATATGACGTCTTCCAAAACGCAACTGTTTTGCAATGTGTCATATTCACATGATCCCTATATTGCCTGTATGAAGTTTCTTTTCTGACTTGATGTTCTGAAGATAGCTCTATTCGAAATATGTCAGCAAAGTAAGTGCCTTATTTCTAGTGACTAATGCGTGTGAAATCTTATGGGACTTAACTGCTAAGGTCATCAGTCCCTAAGCTTACACACTACTTAATCTAAATTATCCTAAGGACAAACACACACACCCATGCGCAAGGGAGGACTTGAACCTCCGCCGGGACCAGCCGCACAGTCCATGACTGCAGCGCCTGAGACCGCTAGGCTAATCCCGCGCGGCAGTGACTATTTAATATTTTGTTTATGACCAGTGTCTGTTCTTTTGGATAGGCCTGTCTGAAAGAACAGACATCATTGATTCAGTCAACAGGTGTATTCAATAATGGCGTAAGCTGCTGTGTGACATTAAGTGAACTCAACACCAACATATGAAAATTCGTGCCGGGCCGGGAGTCGAACCTGGATGTCTCGCTTTATGCGCCATGGCTGTCCGAATACAGCCCGGGTGTGACACAAACTTCTATATGCCACACGCTAAACAGTAGCGCCAACTGTCGTTTACTCCAGTCGCTTGCAGCCTAAATTTAATGAATTCTGACAACGTTTCGGGTACTGGTGTGCATCTGCACTGCAATATCGCAATGCTGTCTAGCGTATATATTGTATATGAATGGTATCTGTCCTTCTTTCTTTTTATCTCACTCATTGTAAAATATTACACGATTCATATTTAGATTACCTTTTTTTTAGATATGAAGTTGATCCTGAGTAATTGGAACACATAATCTAATTAAAAATGTGTTATTGAGACCAAAAAATGAATGACAATTATCTTAAATATCAGTACGGTTCATAGTTCTCACAAGACGAATATGTCAGACGGGGGACTTGTCCGGGTAGCAGCTCGCGTAAAACGGGAAATCCGTGTTCGGCACTCATTCCGGCACAAATTTTCGCTTGTCGTCGTTGAATTCGCTCAATGCCCTGCTGCAGTTAAATGTTTGAATTTTTTGTCTTTTTTAAATATTTCTCCAGCTTCCATATAACCATTGTTCAACATCTTAAGGTGTATTCCACATCCAGACGAATGCCACACCTGCCTATGGCGAGGAGTTACGTCAACATCACCGTCACTAGTGGGAAAAAGTTGGTGTGGACCCAAATACCACTATCCAAGATGGCAGCCATGACGTCATTCAAGATGGCGGCCATGACATCATCCCATATGGCGGCCTGTACACTTGGCAACAGAGCATGACATTACCTAAGATGGCGGCCGTGACGTCAGTTGATGACGCTAGTACCATTACCCAAGATGGCGGCTTTTGGCGGGAAAGTGCCACTCCCCCTGACACGCTCCCCTGGCTAGAAGTTCAGATTCCATCAGGACAATGCTACACACCACTGCTACCTCCACTAACCTAAGAAAATGGCGGGAGAATAGGTCATTTGGGCTACCTCCACTAACATATGTCATCCAACCGCCACCTCTTCTTATGAATTGGTGGGAAAAGGACTCAGCCCGTGCTGGATATAACTCTTTATTTTGGAGGGGGGGGGGGGGGGGAATGGCTGGAAAAGAATTCAGCCTGTGCTGGATGGATAGCATGGACCTAAGTCTTTATTTTGTAAGCAGTCTTTATTTAAACAATTAGAGACTGTACCTCCATCCAGTGTGTCCACCATGAGGTCTGGAGTCCAACTGACCTAGTACCCAGTACCACCACCACCAGAGGATACTGTCATCCCTTCTGTGATATAATCTAAGATGGCGGTCTTGAGTGGGGAAAATGGCGCGCAAATGACTCAATCTGTGTTGGGCTGCTGGAGCGAGGAAGGAGTGTACATTATTTATTCTCGAGCAATTTATTTAGGGTCGGATTTCACATAGTTTATTTATTACACTGATACAAAACATACACTCTGACATGCTTGGCGTCACGCCACACAGCCAACAGACCTGCAAACTACTCCTAAATTACCGAAATAACGCATGTTAAGCGCTCTGCCGAAATAATGCACTACATAGCACACAGACATGCAAACTACTCATAAATCACTGAAATAACGCATACCATGAACCATGGACCTTTCCGTTGGTGGGGGGAATTGCGTGCCTCAGTGATGGTTCAAATGGCTCTGAGCACTATCGGACTCAACATCTGAGGTCGTCAGTCCCCTAGAACTTAGAACTACTTAAACCTAACTAACCTAAGGACATCACACACATCCATGCCCGAGGCAGCATTCGAACCTGCGACCGTAGCAGTCACGCGGTTGCAGACTGAAGTGCCTAGAACCGCACGGCCACCACGGACGGTACCTCAGTGATACAGATAGACATACTGTAAGTGCAACTACAATGGAGGGGCATCTGTTGAGAGGCCAGAAAAATGTGGGATGATTGATTGATCTGGCCTTGTAACACTAACCAAAACGGTCTTGCTGTGCTGGTACTGCGAACAGCTGAAAGCAAGGGGAAACTACAACTGTAATTTTTCCTGACGGCATGCAACTTCACTGTATGGTTAAATGATGATGGCGTCCTCTGGATGTAAAATATTCTGGAGGTAAAACAGTCCGCCATTTGGATCTCCGGGCAGGGACTACTCAGTAGAATGTCGTTATCAGGAGAAAGAAAACTGGCTTTCTACAGATCGGAGCGTGGAATGTTAGATCACTTAATCGGGCAGGTCGCTCAGAAAATTTATAAACGGAAATTGACCGGATAAAATTAGATATAGTGGGAATTGGTGAAGTTCGGTGGCAGGGGGAACAAGAATTCTGGTCAAGTGAATACAGAGTTATAAACACGAAATAAAAAAGGGGTAATGGTGGAGTAGGTTTAATTATGAATAAAAAAATAGGAGTGCAGGTAAGCTACTACAATCAGCACAGTGAGCGTATTATTGTGGCCAAGATAGACATGAAGCCCATGCCTACCACAGTAGTGCAAGTTTATATGCCAACAGTGCTCTGCAGATTACGAAGAGATTGGTGAAATGTATGATGAGATAAAATAAATTATTCAGATAGTGCAGGGAGACGAAAATTTAATAGTCATGCGTGACTGTAATTCGATAGTAGGAAAAGGAAGAGAAGGAAACGTAATAAGTGGATATGAAATGGGGGTAAGAAATGAAAGAGGAAGCTGCCTGGTAGAATTTTGCACAGAGCATAACTTCATCATAGTTAACACTTGGTTGATGAATCATGAAAGAAGATTGTATACATGGAAGAGGCCTGGAGATACTAGAAAGTTTCAGATAAACTATATAATGGTAAGACAGAGATTCAGGAACTAGATTTTAAATTGTAAGACATTATCAGGTGCAGATGTGGGCTCTAAACACAATCTATTGGTTATGAACTGTAGATTAAAAATGAAGAATCTACAAAAAGATAGGAATTTAAGCAGATGGGACCTAGATAAACTAACAGAACCAGAGGTTGTAGAAAGTTTCAGGGAGAGCATAAGGGAACGATTGACAGGAATGGGGGAAAGAAGTACAGTAGAAGAAGAATGGGTAGCTTTGAGGGATGAAATAGTGAAGGCAGCAGAGGATCAAGTAGGTAAAAAGACGAGGGCTAATGGAAATCCTTGGGTAACAGAAGAAATATTGAATTTAATTGATGAAAGGAGAAAATATAAAAATGCAGTAAATGAAGCAGGCAAAAAGTGATACATACGTCTCAGAAATGAGATCGACAGGAAGGGCAAAAAGGCTAAGCAGGAACGGTTAGAGGACAAATGTAAGGATGTAGAGGTATATGTCACTAGGTGTAAGATAGATTCTGCCTACAGGAAAATTAAAGAGACCTTTGGAGGAAAGAGAACCACTTGTTGGAAAATCAAGAGCTCAGATGGATACCCAGTTCTAAGGAAAGAAGGAAAAGCAGAAACGTGGAAGGAGTATTATAGAGGGCGTACTTAAGGGCGATGTAATTGAGGACAATATTATGGAAATGGAAAAGGATGCAGATGAAGATGAAACGGGAGATAAGATACTGCGTGAAGAGTTTGACAGAGCACTGAAAGACCTAAGTCAAAACAAGGCCCCAGATTAGACAACATTTTGAGAATGTTGACTGAAATATTCTCTTTCAAATCCTGAAGGTGGCATTGGTAAAATACAGGGAGTGAAAGGCTATTTACAATTTGTACAGAAACCAGATGGTTGTATAACAGTCCAGGGGCATGAAAGGCAAGCAGTGGTTGGGAAGGGAGTGTAAAATGGTTATAGCCTCTCCCGATGTTATTCAATCTGTATATTGAGCAAGCAGTAAAGGAAACAAAAGAAAAATTAGGAGTAGGTATTAAAATCAATCCATGGAAAAGACATAAGTTTGAGGTTCGCCGATGACATTGTAATTCTGTCAGAGACAGAAAAGGACTTGGAAGAGCACCTGAACCGAATGGACAGTGTCTTGAAAGGAGGATGTAAGATGAACACCAACAAATGCAAAACGAGGATAATGGAATATAGTTGAATTAAGTCGGGTGATGCTGAGGAAATTAGATTAGGAAATGAGACACTTAAAGTAGTAGATGAGTTTTTAAAGTAGTAGATGAGTTTTACTATTTGGGGAGGCAAATAACTGATGATGGCCGAAATAGAGAGGATGTTAAATGTAGACTGGCAATGGCAAGGAAATCGTTTCTGAAGAAGAGAAATTTGTTAACATCGAGTATAGATTTAAGTGTCAGGAAGTCGTTTCTGAAAGTATTTGTATAGAGTGTGGCCATGTATGGAAGTAAAACATGGACCATAAATAGTTTGGACACGAAGAGAATAGAAGCTTTCGAAATGTGGTGCTACAGAAGAATGCTGAAGATTAGATGGGTAGATCACATAACTAATGAGGAAGTAATGAATAGGATTGGGGAGAAGAGAAATTTGTGGCACAGCTTGACTAGAATAAGGGATCGGTTGGTAGGACATGCTCTGAGGCATGAAGGGATCACTAATTAGTACTGGAGGGTAGCGTGGAGGGTAAAAATAATAGAGGGAGACCAAAAGACGAATACACTAAGCAGATTCAGAAGGATGTAGGTTGCAGTGGGTACTGGGAGATGAAGAATCTTGCACAGGATAGAGTAACATGGAGAGCTGCATCAAACCAGTCTCTGGACAGAAGACCACAGCAACAACAACGCATATATAACGCTCTCTCAACACGCTCACAACGTTTAAACAGCCAGAAATAATGTAGCGCACAAACACTCATTGCACATAAAAACGCTTTCGAACCATCGTCAACGTATCAGAGGCTCCAAGATCACGCGCGCGTCGACGCCGCCGCGAGCCACCGCCGAGCACAAGGCAATGTGAGCCATCGCTCTCACGCTGCTGCTGCCTATAGCGAGCAGGTGAAAGTCGCGTCTATTTTCGGGTATACAGTTAGAATTCTTCGAGTGTTATACCGATGTCACAGAACTCGAAGGCACGCTCATGCCGGTCCTATAGGCGGAACGCCTCTGGGAACGTGTCTTTACCATTGGTGGGGCGATACCTGTGGATACTGATGTCGCAGATTCCGCTATAGAAATCTGTTCCAGAATAGCACAGGCGCTTTCTCCCTAGTGATCCTAGCAGGACATACGAGCTGCATGTAGCCATGCATGCATGCTTACCTCCCCAGTGCGGCTGATGCTTCGCAGTGAAATGCCTGTATGGGGACTCACCATCTAAAAGGTTCTCAATGTTATACTGACATCACATAAAATAAGAGCCAAGTCGACCTCTCAGAAATTGTATAGTGTATCAGAAATAGTTGACGGTTGCTTTTGTAGGAGCTTTTATGATGTCTCAGCTTGTCTGGATGGAAATTCTTGTCCTAACATAACCTGTTAACAAAAATAGTCCAGAATAACGCCGAATGGTTTTCTCCTGATGGTCCTGGCGTGGTACCCCATCTGCCACGTGTTACTCTTCCTGTAAATCGTTAAGTCATGCTTTCTGTGGTGTCACCGCCAGACACCACACTTGATAGGTGGTAGCCTTTAAATCGGCCGCGGTCCGTTAGTATACGTCGGACCCGCGTGTCGCCAATATCAGTGATTGCAGACCGAGCGCCGCCACACGGCAGGTCTAGAGAGACATCCTAGCACTCGCCCCAGTTGTACAGCCGACTTTGCTAGCGATGGTTCACTGACAAAATACGCTCTCATTTGCCGAAACGATAGTTAGCATAGCCTTCAGCTACGTCATTTGCTACGACCTAGCAAGGCGCCATTACCAGGTACTGTTGATGCTGTAAAACATGTACCATTATAAGTAGGCTGTTAGGTTTTTTTATTGGTAACGCCAACTCTGTATGAAAATCACTGGCTGTGCTGTGTGCAGTCTGTGGCTGCTTTGCATTGTTGTAATACTCGCCATTGTAGTGTTAGGCAGCTGGCTGTGAACAGCGCGTAGCATTGCGCAGTTGGAGGTGAGCCGCCAGCAGTGGTGGATGTGGGGAGAGAGATGGCGGAGGTTTGTAATTTGTCATGAACTGATATATATATTATGACTTTTGATGATACTAAGGTAAATACATTGTTTGTTCTCTATTAATATCTTTCATTTGCTAACTATCCCTATCAGTAGTTAGTGCCTTCCATAGTTTGAATCTTTTATTTAGCTGGCAGTAGTGGCGCTCGCTGTATTGCAGTAGCTTGAGCAGCGAAGATTTTTGTGAGGTAAGTGATTTGTGAAAGGTATAGTTTAATGTTAGTCAGGGCCATTCTTTTGTAGGGAATTTTGAAAGTCAGATTGCGGTGCGCTAACAAAATATTGTGTGTCAGTTTAAGCACAGTCATGTATAATTGTTCAAAGGGGACGTTTCGCCATCAAGAGCAATTTTCAGCAATTATGGATTAAAGTTAAGTATTCCAGCAGCTACGTACATTTTTTGCTAGTCTCATTTGCTTGACCTGTTCCAGACCTCACGCCAGCCTGCGTGAGCTAAAACACGTGCCTTTCGACTTCCTCTCATAGTGGGTTGACTCTCTTGCCAATTCACAACACTTTCAACAAACATCTCTGAAACGCAAACGTTCTCACCGCTATGTGGAGGCTCCTACATCCTGGCACAAAGGATGTCTTGTGAAATGAATGAAGTATTATAATTGGTTCTTATCGAATTTCCTCGCCAAATTACTGATGCCGCTGGTGTGGAAGCACCGTCCTCCTTTCTTTTTTTTCCTTTCTGCTGACGAGACTTTCAATGGCAAAAAACTATATTGCACGGATCACCATATTGCACCGACGATTAAACCTTGGAAAGTGGCCTGCAGATCCTCATCTATGGAAAGCCTCTTATTCAATTACACTGCTCTGCCACTGAGGAAGGGAACTTGACTATGAAAGCGTGAAATCGATCTCCAACCCAGCAATATATCTCCATGTACCATGTCGATGTAGTAAACATACAGTTTGTATCCTGCGCCATACAAAAATCTCACCTTTTACGTCATTTGTATAGGTATCTACCACCAGACACTTGTACATATACTGTAAAGACAGACAGCACCGTATATACTCCTCACAGCACTATATATTTTCCCGAAGCCGATGGCCACAAGTCATCCACTCCCAACACATGACCAGATTGTGCCCTCAGCAGACTGAAGTCACTCTCAGAACTCTTCTACAAATTCGGGCTCATTTCCCCTCTGCACAAACACATTACTCTTTTTGGTCTGGACCTGCTTGTTTACTTGCTTTTCTACACACATCTCCAGACTCTGCGATTAAAAGAACATACGTAATTTCGCTTGAGTTGCTAGAATATCATATCATTTTCGTGGTACTTCTCGATATGAAGCACATAGCAATATCTCTTGTATAGCAGTAAACCCTGAACTTTAGCTAGGTGGAGCATCCCGTAAAGCATAGAGTAACTAGAAACTTATCCCATCTGCAAAGACCTTTACATGAAAACTCGAAAAAAGACCATAAAGCAATCTGATATTTCCACTCGCGAATACTGATGTTGGTGATGTAAGAGATTAGAAATTCAAATAAGGTGTTTCTCATATCTAGAGAAACGGCATATGTGTCCTCCACCTGCTAGATGCACACACCACAATTGGTCTTCTCTCAACTAAATAAAGAAGTCAAATGCGAAGAAGCAGGCAACAGAACAATTTACATAGGAGGGAAGAATGGAAGAATGGCCCAGCGCAAACACACGTTCGTATTGAATCTTGTCAAATTTCCTCTTGATCACGAAAGCTGTCCAATACATACTAAGTATTAGTTCGCTATTCGAAGGTCTATAGGACTACACATTTAACTCAACTACATTCCTGTATTGCAACAGCCCTCTCCATTCGGATGATCCCTGCCCTTATTGGGAAACGTGAATCATTTCCACCACAGGTTACGCATAGACAGAATCATCCTATGAAATCAGTCACATATACATTTGATCGCTATACTTACAATTAAATGTTAGGATCGCGGTTTCAATTCAATGACATTCGACAATGAGTGAAGTATCGGAAATACACCCTACTGATGGCTATGACTCTTGAAATAGAAATATCTGTACCATTCTTATGACTTGACATACACCTCCCTTCGCCATCATAGTATTCCTCGTCAAATCTGTAAATTCCTTATGACAGGACATTGTCATTTCCTTTGCACATGTCTGAGCACAATCACTTACTTCATAAGCCTGATGCTCAAGGCAAACCTACTACTAAGTATAATACTTTGTCAATAACTGATTGCCGGCTATACGAAAAAATACTCACCAAAAATCAACGCTGGGTGCACATGTCTAATAAGTTGTCTTGTGAATGGACCCACTGTGTCCTAGAAAGAGAGGCGTAATCGTTTTACAAGCAGCGAGATGTTAAAAAACACAACCATATTACCATCACAAGTAGTCTTGTTTCTACAGGCGCATACAAGTATCCACGTTAAAAGCTATACCCGCTTTAATAACCGAGATGTGACATTACCTCTTAATGAGGTGGTTTTTAGTCCAGACAAATACTGTAACACTGAATATAGAATCAGACCAACAGTGTCCTTACAAGTCGCCAATGGTGCAACCTCGTGAAAGGTCTCTGTTGGATTCCTTTCATGTTAATTTCTTAAATCTGTGTCATTTACGGCATAAATTCCTCTTCTAAATTTACTGTGGCGTTTCTGACTATCTGGGAGGAGACTGAGTAGTGGAACGTGTTACTTTTACACATAAACAAGAACGATCTGTCACACTACCACACTTTGAAACACAGTTTATATGTAATTCATGTCACACAGTCTCATACGGAACCTACAGCCGCTTTCTTTTATATACTGTATATGATAAGATACTGTCATCCTCCTTCCTTTCTGTGTGAGAGGATGAATGAGCAAATGTATTTCTAGTTGCATGCTTGAGGGTAGCAGACAAGCCTGTCTGCTAGAGAACAGTAGGACCAACATCGGAACAGGTAGCTGCGCTTTCTAAAAGCAGAGAGGTTTCTATCCTTAGTATGGTCCTGTCCGTCCGTTGTCATGTTGGTATAGGAAGCTGCCCCTCTGGCCACTTCCGTTTGTATTTGTGAGCCACCCTCAGGAAGGGACCAGGTCAGTCTGTCCGCGGCGAGCGTCTGAAGTGGTAAGATCTCCGGCTAAGCGCGTGTCTGCTAAGTCCGTAGTACAATGGATTTCTTAAGTTCAGTCTAACTGAATATTTAATCACCTTTATTTCAGGTTTTGCTCTAAAATATCTAATGTTATCTTAAATTGCAACGCAGTGTATTTCGAGTGTGAAGTTCAGAATATCTTCCAGTAGTTACTTTGTCACTACTTTGTGAGTAAAGTGGAACCACGTGTTGATAGTAACTCTAACTAAGATCATCAATGTTAAATGCGAATGTAAGTGAGATTATAACGTCTCGTCGCCGGCCGGTGTGGCCGTGCGGTTAAAGGCGCTTCAGTCTGGAACCGCGTGACCGCTACGGTCCTGCCTCGGGCATGGATGTGTGTGATGTCCTTAGGTTAGTTAGGTTTAATTAGTTCTAAGTTCTAGGCGACTGATGACCTCAGAAGTTAAGTCGCATAGTGCTCAGAGCCATTTATAACGTCTCGTCTTGACAATATTTTTCAATATAGCAACTTTTCTTTATGTAAGACGTTAGTAACCAGTTCGAGGTTTTTCTTTTGTAAATTGCTTTTCGATCTAATTTATTTTAATTATCAAAATTATTGTGGAGTTACACTCTTTGTGTAAACCAAGTTGACCACGTGAAGCATGTGGTGTAATCATCAAAGTAGCCCTCAACTATTCTTTTCAGGAAGATTTCACAGAGAGTTAGTATGTATTTAGTATACCAGTGTGTGGTAATTACATGACGGACAGGATTGCGGTACGAACATAACTTCTTTGGGTGAAAATTGAATCGGTTGGTTGTGGTTAATTTCCTCTTGCATATGTTTCAACGTTCCTCGTGTGTTATTTTATGAATGCAGTGTTGTATGTAGTCTCCCAATCTTGGCTCCCTATTTGATGTGTTCCGTAAGATTACAAACTCACATTTACACAATCCTAAATAAGGCACCAGCTTAGTTATGACTCAAGCTTAATATGCTGAAATTTCAATGATCAATGTTAAAATAAATTTCCAAATATAAACTGATTTATTTCTTTTTATTTAAATTCTATTTTATATATATATATCACCGGTTGTCGTATGACTATTAAAAGATTATAATTAATGTTAGTCTGGTTGGGAATTTGGTAAGCTAGACTGGATACCTGGTGAAACAGTTGCTCAGTAATGCAAGGTTAACTTCCCCAGACAGCTCACAGCTTTTAAACCGCTTTTATTGTCTATCAGCACCGCTTTCAAAGAAAATTAAAGCAACAACGTTACAGTCGTAATAAAATTACTCAATTTAAAAAGTGATTCGGCTAAGGAACGTGGTATGAAACCAGTATTTACAACTCTCTCACGCAGCCGCCGCTATATATTTCTCCAGTATTTGTAACGCTTTCTGTAGCGACGCCAAGTCAGAGGTTCGGTGATATATCGACTGGGCTATAGGTTATGCTTGATAGAGAAGGATCACAAACAGTGGATGGTGTGCTGATTGAGGTCATAAGAAATGTACACTAGCTTTTCAGATCTCTAGTGCTACGCTATTCACTAGAAATGCTGTCTGGGATTTAGAATCAAGTCCTTCCACACCCGCATCACAGAACAAAAAATGGGTGATTTTTATGCTCGATAGAGCTCCAGACAAATGGTGACCTAAGCATTTTTACGTAAATCAACCAAGCTACCTGCGTTGGATTCTATGGAGAATTCCTTTACTGATTACAGCCACTAGTGAATCATACATCTGGTACTCTCGTATCTCGAAATGAGTCACCTTTCTCAACCTATCTGCTACAGTAAAATTCCAACCTCGTTTTAGGGTAGCCCCCATGAATCTTGCAACTGCTGCCGTTTCTCCAGCTTTACGCATGTGATCATTCCAATTTAAGTCGGAACTGAGTAGGATTCGGAACAAAATATATCTACCACCTTCTGCAAACCATGTAGAAAGAGGCTAAGCTGAGTTACTGCGACAGGACTGTGTTTTGACCATTCAATGGAAACAGGAACTGGGAGAAGGATAAGTTTTGTGCTACTGGCACTGTGGTGCGTCCCCAAACAAGTACTACAGATCCGAATCCATTCACATCTGTCTCTCCAACATCTTCGTTATTCTGTACCATCCAACAGAGAAAAATTACGAATTATAAAGGCTCCACTTCCTCCAATAGAGAACTTGATAAGATTTTTACAGCATCTCTCTCCTGCCATATATCGGAAACAAATGCCGTATACATGCAGGCATCAAGCACATGTGACGATGCTATTAAATATACAGGTACTGATCAACTGCACAGACCAGTTTAAAGTTTCACTTGTACTGTAGGAGTGATGATCGTATCCCGTGGACTATACTGTAAGTCGCAATAGACGTGCCCTATAACCATATCTTGTTGTTTGAAACAATTGTATTTTTTCTGCTCTAACACGCTTTGTACACCGCCAAACATTTTGGTTTTCCGCCACGACTTTGAGGTATATGTCAGGTTCTAAACCGACATTAACACGTTCTGATCCATAACCTCTCGCAGAAAACTAGATGTCACACGGTGTAAACCATGTTGTTACTGCTGTTATCATAACACACCACACACACTGGATGATTTTAAATAAAAGTCAGTTACAACATAAGGAAATCGCAAAAGTTTTGCAGCGTTGTGGGGGGTTTCCAAACTGCAATCCGAAGGTGATTCACGAGCTCTACATTTCAACTCATCTGTCACAGTGACAGAATAACTGATGGCTCTGCATTCCATTTCGACTGATTCCCCATATTGCTGTCATGTATGCGGTCAATGTTTCAGTGCTAGACATCCCCAGAAGATGTCATCCATCCACAAAACTCTTTCTCCAACTCAAACAAGCGTTGTCAATCACTATGTGGTAAGGAACAGTGTGCTAGTGGATGGATGGGTTTTTAAAAGACACCGCGATGTACTGAAATAATAAGCATTACAGTTGATAGTGAGAACAAATTTAGCAATTTTACAGTAATTTCAACGATGACCAATGTTGTGACAGCATGTTTCCCAATTTCAGTGTCATAGCTAAACCACCCCTTCTCCACTTAGCGAGTATAATTGCGAATGTAGATAGATGACTGTACAATACATCCATTCACTGTTAATACTCAAACACATAACATCATCAAAGTATATCAGACAGTGCTCTACATATTTCTAACACCTCGAGCATAGTGCATCGTTTACGATCTATCTCTATGCTGATGGGGGTCATCAAGCATTCTCTGAGACTTAGAGTAAAGTTAAAGACTGAAGGAACCTCCCCCCACCCCACCCACACACTGTCATTGACCATCCGACCCTGCAACACCATTACTGATTCAATCTACAACCGACCAGAAGCGGACTGCTGCATTCCACGTCTCGTGAATGAATGGAGCGTGCCGAGCTCTTGTCCATCCAGGTGCACAAGATTTCTACGGATCTACAGGTCTAGGAGGTTATCACTTCTTATCGATGTATAGTAACTGATTTGAAAATGTTGTGATGTAATAGCAGACCGTTAAGAAGAACAAAAAATGGATAGTTTTTATTCACGATAGAGCTCCAGATGGATGGAGTTCGAAGCATTTTTACGTGAATCAACCAAGCTATCAATTTTAAAGTATTACTCCAGAGTCTAGCATCAGTACCTGGAAGGTACTGATAAGGGAGAACATTAACACACGCACTCCTAATGCTACAACTTTCGGCTTTTAAAATGGGTTATAATGTTCGATCACCTGCGTTTTCGACTCCCCCCCCCCCCTTTCCGCCCCGCCTATGGAATGTAGCGCTGTTAATATTCCGATATAAGAAATATATTTCAACTGCATGACATACATCCTCCTTGCCGGTTTCTTTACGACAAACTATGTTATCGAACCGTAAAACGAAAAAACTACTTCCTTAAAACATTGCCTCTGCGTGATAGGAGCGCAATATGGCTTTCCAGAGATGTATAGCATACACTGTTAACATCCGATCATGGTTCGTAAATTATACTATGCCTGCATCAGCCCTGTATAGAATGATCGTCAGTAACAGGGAATATCTCTAAGAAGGAAACAAACGCATAGCAGCAGGGTCCAACATGTGAAAATTACAAGTCATTCCACCACTAACTCTGTAAATAGCACATCTGTCAGGCACATGTATACACAGGGACTGCAGTGCCTCACAAGCACCTATAGTTAACTTAGTTATGAAGCTGAATTCTCGATTTTACACCCAAGATGCGACAGGGGGATGGAGTACATCGTATAAATCACAGTTCATTTAGAGGAATGTGTTACGTTTCATCACACCAGAGACTGAAGTCCTCTGATGACCGACAGGTTTACCGTTAACGACCGCAAGTAGACAGTGCTTTACATCACATACAGAACACGTGGCTGTATTCTAATCAAAAGCAGGCTATGTCACGTAACTGATGCATTCTGACAGAACTGTGAAAAAATTTACCTGCAGCAACTTCTCCCTCTCTAGACTGCATCATCAGTCTACCATTAAATCGTACCTTGTTACAGCTCCACCTCAATCGATCACGCCATCCACTCTCTGTTCTCCTTTAATGCAGATGCATGTGAGTTGAGGCGGATGGTTCTCTGTCTCCCTGAAAAGCGTCAAATACAGTAGTCAACTCGCGTGTATCACTGCACCTCAATAGACATACAGTATAATGCTGCCTCGACGGAAAAGAAATTGACTGCTTACCTGATTCCCTTTGTTCCAAGTCGACGTTTTCTAGGATTCGCCTTGCTACTGCGTTCTTGTTCCCATGTACAAATTGTTCTGCGCCAACCAGAAGATACGAAAGTACTTCCTCAATTTCCCCACATTTCGGTGTATATTCAGTCAGTTTATACCCATTCCCATATCATATTTCGCAATTCTACCAATTTTATGCCAGTTCTATCCATGCGATCATGACATAACCTCTGGTTCTATGTTCTAAAGTTGCTTGTAAATGTAGTACAGCTGCCAACACCTAACCCAATTGCACTGATCGGTAGGCGTAGTATAGCACAATTGTATCCAGTCACATCCATATTTGGAGAGCGTTTGTTTTCTGTATGTCTGTGTATATGCATGTGTCGCGGACGGCTCCTAGGACCCAGTCCCCGCTGGTGGACCAAACTTCGAACATAGAACACGGGTTCAGACGTATCGCATGACTGGTCTACCTGCGAGTCCTATCCAAGATATGATGTGTGGTGGACCTATTTTATACGTCTACGAACTGTTACATCCAGGTATCAATATGGAAATTTTGGAAATATATGGTAAGGTCTTATGGGACCCAGCTGTGGAGGTCATCGGTCCCTAAGCTCACACGCTACTTAATCTAACTTAAACTAACTTACGCTAGGGACACCATACAGTCATGCCTCAGGGAGGGCTCGAACCTCCAACGGGGGTGTATCTGTATGAGTTCATCGATGTAGCTGTGACTGATCGATACTATAGCCACACCATACTACGTTTTTTCGTTTTGTGAAGTACACAAGTTTACATTTCAGGACATTTAAAGCAAGTTGCCAATCTTTGCACCTCTCAAACCCTATCAGGATCTGACTAGATATTTCATTAGCTTGTTTCAGATATTACTTCATTGTAGATAACTGCATCACCCGCAAAAAGCCGGAGGCTATTATCAGTATTGCCCACAAACATCTATCGGTGACTCTAAACGCAAGGTAACTTGCAGCATCCTCCCTACCAAAAAAATCTCAATCCAGTCAGAAATGTCGCTTGGTACCCCGACGCTCATATTTGTGATCATAAGCGTAATTGTAGTATTGAAACAAATGGTTTTCGGAAATTGAGAAATATTACATCCATATGACTGCCTAGATCCATTACTTTTAGTACGTCGTTTGAGTTGGATCGATGATTTTGGAAGCCATGCTGGTTGGCATGGCGTAGGTCAAAATGGTTCAAAAGGCTCTGAGCACTATGGGACTTAACATCTATGGTCATCAGTCCCCTAGAACCTAGAACTAATTAAACCTAACTAACCTAAGGACATCACACACATCCATGCCCGAGGCAGGATTCGAACCTGCGACAGTAGCAGTCACGCGGCTCCGGACTGAGCGCCTAGAACCGCTAGACCACCGCGGCCGGCGGCGTAGGTCAGTCTGTTGGAAATTCATCACGGGGATACCTCATTATGTTTGAGCTCAGAATATATTCTAAGATTCTACAACAAATTGATGTCAAAGATATTAGACGGTACTTTTGTGGAATACTTCTGCTACCCTTCTTTTAGGAGCGTGTGACCAGTGCTCTCTTCTAAATACTTGGCGTGGCCTTTTTGTTGGAGGGATCTGCGGCAGATTATAGTTGACAGAGAGCTAACTCATTCACAAATTCAGTATAGATTCTGACAGAGTTTCCATCGGCCCTGGACAGTTTCTCAATTTGAACTGTTTCAGATGTTTCTCAACGCCACTGACACTAATCTCTATTCCACTCACCTTTTCAGCGGCATCAGAGTCAAAATGAGGCAATACTCTTGGGTTTTCCTTGCTAAAGAAACAGTTGAAAATGGAGTTGAGCGTTTCTGCTTTTGCTCTGCTACTCTTAATTTCAATTTCTGTATCATCTGTAAGTGACTGGACACCGACTTTGGTGCCACTGACAGCCTTTAGATAGACGAGAAAATCTTTGAATTTTGTGGAAGATCTTTCCACAATATTTGGCTATGGTAGTCATTGAATGCTTTACACACTTCTCTCCTGACAGTTAAACGTGTTTCATTCGGCATTCCACTATCTACAGACTTATGCTTTGTTCTACACCTATTATGCAGCGGTCTCTTTACAGCGACTGTATAGCATAGAGCGTCGCTCCTACAACGAACTGTTCTTCTTGGTACGTATATACCCAATGCATGATCAACTATTGTTTTAAACTTGAACAATAGTTCCTATAAGAGCACCTGTCAGGAGGTAAAAGTTTGACGTTGCCCACTAATTCTTCTTTATCTAGTTTACTAAACTTACAAAAGTTTGTAATTGTTTTAGTTTCACCTTGTACTTTGGTAATCACTGTTGCTACTACTTCCAAATGTTCAGTGGTAGCAGTGGACACTGTCCAAGAGGTCAGGTCTGTTTGTTGCCATTAGATATATTTCCGTCATGAGTCATGTTCCGAACCAAACGTTCTAGGTAGTTTTCAGAGAAAAAAGTCAGTAATGTTTCAAAGCATCTGGTGTCACGCCACCACTAGAAAAATTGTAATTATCTAAAGTGATTGTAGTATGGTGAGTGTCTCCTTTGATGACTACAGTGTGATTGATGAACTAATGCAGAAGCGAACTAAGGTTTTATATAAAGTTTTCGGTTACGTCAGGGTTGAGAACTGTAAGGAAGCTCTAAATGGGTCAGGTGTCCACCACACACCAGAGGTTGCTACCAACGTAGCTGAAGACCCTTGGTCGACACGAGGATCCAATTATATTTTAGGTCCACCCCTGACACTGATTCTTGCCCAAACAGTCTCGCACGTAGCTTCAATTCCCACTTATTACATTTGAGTATCTTGTCTATTGCCACAAATACACCATCTCCATATCCCATTCACCTATCCTTTCGATATACCTTTACATTTTCCCCAAAGACCTTACTGCTGCCAATTTCGGCTTTTAACCAGCTTTCTGTGAGTTATGTGAGCTTCATTGCATTCTAGAAGACTTCAAACTCTGGCACTTTGCTGCGATTACTTCCGCAGTTACCACTAGGATATAAATTCTCTCCACTGTGGACGGCATTTCTTTCGATCTTACACTTATGCTTCCGTGTCTTCAGCTACGTTGGTGGCAACCTCTGGTGTGTGGTGGACACCTGACCCATTTAGGACTTCCCTACAGTTGTCAACCCTATGGCGCAAGTCCAGGTAGTCGGAACATAGCGTGTCACAGAAAGCTGGCAGTCTCTGGTCCGAGTTTTCCACTCGACTTAGAACCAGTGGGTTCTGGGGACAACGCTGCAGATTGTGAGCTTCGTTATAACTCTGTGGCCGAGGGCTAGCATTGTCAACTTTCTCTGTTAGTCGCTGTAAGTATGTTTCAGGAGTCCAGATTATTCTAGTCATATGTTCGAACGTAAGCCACAATATGCAGTTGGTCGCAACCCGTTCCCTGAATGGCTGCCGGATAAACTCCTTCAGCATGTTAAATGACCCTCCAGACACATACACTTAGTGCACATGGTGGCCCTTCCCACCCACCGCTGTTCTTTCCATAAGGACTAGTATTGCTTGCCATAAATGCCAACTGCCGACGATTAATAGTCCCCTACCCTATAGTGTTTACCTCCCCTTGACATGGAACTCTGCACATTTCCCAACAAGTGAAGTGTGTCTCACTTGTTCAGTTTCGATTTCAGTAGAAGGCAGCACATCGAATTACTTGGTTAGAGGAATAGATTTAACGTTCTAGATTCTCCCTGGTCGCTGTTTCCCCTGTACAAGATGGTTAGACCTATCACTGACATGCCACTCACAGCTAGGTGGGCGAGTAGTGATAGATCTTGCTTTTCCTACAAAAAAGACAGTGTCCACAAGAGAGGACAGATGCCTTTGGTATCTTTGGAACTTTCAATCGCTCCAAAGTAGTCAGGGAGATCTCCGGCTGCTTATGAACTGCAACCAACTCATCCCATGCCCTTGAATACAATACACAGTGGAGGTG
Source organism: Schistocerca piceifrons (assembly GCF_021461385.2). Lineage (NCBI taxonomy): Eukaryota > Metazoa > Arthropoda > Insecta > Orthoptera > Acrididae > Schistocerca > Schistocerca piceifrons. Next base: position 910,020,958 of record NC_060140.1, on the reverse strand, counting down.
CACTATGTATGGTGCGGTATTTTACAGAACAGTAAACAAATAAACTAGCCTTACTGATTCTCTCGTAACTTATTGGCCTGGTAGCCTTTTAGAAGTGAAGCGATTATCAGCCAACTATTAAAACACCAGAAACTTGGTACAAAATTTTATTCTGCTTTGAAACGTTTTTCAAGTTATTTGAGTAAGTCCCACATGTTAATTTACGATAAATACAGACAATGTAAACACTTGTTTAGAGAGAGAATACTGTTGTGACACGATATGTTAGTCATTTACAGTAACTGTAACTTGCAAACGTCGATTTACTACGAAATAGGACACACACGAGACTCGTTAGTTACGAAAATTCTCAAAAATATACGTCTGCGAACTTCTGAAAATTCCCAGAAACATATATGTTATCACGTAAATACATGATGAAAATAGGTAACGATGGGTTTCGAGCGAGGATATTGTAGCCTAAGCCTCTAAGAAACACGAATGAAGCTTAAAATAGACGATATAGTACGAGTTTTCGCAGAACTCGTAGATGTTCGATAGAACACTATATACCACGTTACACGAAAGTACGGACACAGTCAGTAAAAGACAATGCGAAAACGACGCGGATTTCTAATCAGACTTGTCTGACACGCATGGTGTCACACAAAGGAAAATTCAGAAGTTGGCTTATACATGTAATTGAAAGTGCGAACTGCATGGATTTGTTTTATGGCTGAAAATGTGACACCTTCTACGCTGTCGTACCAAAATGAATACGGCAGCGTCAGCTTATCACAGTCAAAATTGCAAAAGTTGTGGAGTACCATAAAAGCAGGTCTTACGTCTGGGGCGGCTAACAGTACCTACGATAACTGCTTCTGGAAATCCTTTAATTTCGGTACTGTATTTGTTTTCAAAGCCTCCTTGTTGTTATAATGGAATTGATTGGATTTATTCGGGGGAAAGAGACCAATCTGCGAGGTCATCGGTCTCACCGGTTTAGGGAGGAATGGGAAAGGAAGTCGGCCGTGTCCTTTCAAAGGAACCATCCCGGCATTTTCCTGAAGCGTTTAAGGAATATCGCAGAAAAGCTAAATCAGAAGAGCCGGATGCGGGATTGAACCGTCGTCCCCCCGAATGCGAGTCCAGTGTGCTAGCCACTGCTCCATCTCGTTCGGTATTGTTATAATATTTGGAAATACTATACCATAAGACAAGTATTCTGAGAACTATGCATTATAGAGATGCACAAGCAGTTGACTGTTTGCTTGTTATGAAAAGACACATTTCGTACCTGTAAGTGTATTTATTTGCTATTCTAGGTGTGTTATCGCGTGCACATCAGATACTCTGTAATTTGGAAGTAATAGATATTGAAGTATCAGATATCGAAGTATCAGATATAGAAGTATCAGATATGGAAGTATCAGATATAGAAGTATCAGATATAGATGTATCCATATTACATTAAGCTCTTTGTTCAACTTTTTCCATGTGACTAACCACTTCTTCGTTTTATGATTTCAATTTTCATTAGAACTGAAGGTCTACTATGCAGTGCTCGTCCTACGAAACTCTTTAGAGGAACTTCGAAAACGAAAATAAGAAATAAAATTTGAATATACAAACGAAAATATTCCGATGTCTCGCTGAAGCTAAACAAAAACCATGACTGATGTTCCGGCTAGAGCTGAATACAGCACACTAAAGCACAAAACCGGGGAAACAGAAAAAAGAACTCCGTCGTCTGTTTTCGACAAATTCCACTCAAAGCAGTTGAGGTACAGAGCACGTCTGACAGAACATGATGGCATCCCTGTCTCCCATATCCTTCTGTAAAGTATTACACTCTGTAGCGCAGAGGACCCCAGGGCGTCGCCGTGAAACGTGCCTGGGTTCCTTCGCTGTTAGTGAATTGGCAGTAAAATTCGAGATCCGGATTCTATTATGTCATCGTGTCACTGAACGCTTTACGCCCTCGAAATCTTGCAGTAAGTACAACAACCTAACAACACACATCATGTCCTGTGTATCGCTATCTATTCTGCGAAGATTCTTAACTTCATCTCTCTTTTAACGTTTTGTCCAACTAAATACAATGCGTTCACAACGTTGTCTTGAGGGTAACATGTTCCTATGTCAACGAGGCGATTTTTCCAAGATACGTAATTAGTCTAGTCTTCGTTATCATAACATTTCTTACGTGTAGTTTTCATGCATCTCATCTATGCCATAACGTAAAACTTAAAAGTTTGTTTACGAGATATGTATACATCTTACATCTTAGGCTGGCTAGTCGACTTTGCTAGAACCTGACAAGGCTACAATACTGTTTTTCAAAATATGCCGCCAAAGAGAACGCAGAACATGTGTCTTACGAAATTAATGTGAAGATAATTATTTTGGGGCCATATACGGTTTTACCGTGGCTCAAACATAGGACATTCGTCTAACAAGTAAATTCTTGACATGTGTCCTGAATTCGAAAGCCCTTATTACTTGATTCTAAGTGGCATAAAAATTTTCGGAACGTCGTTGTCGATGTGTCTCTTCTAGTGTGGTGTTTCAGTATTTTATTTTATTTTATGGTATGGGAAGTGTTTTAGCAGGAGGATAGTGCATCTAGGTACATAGGGTACTTTTCGGTCGGTATTTCAGTCTAGTGACCGGTTTTATGTATCACGTAAAAGAACGTACTCTAGAAACAGGTATAACCAGTTTCTGCCATTTCATGCAGTTCCTCAGTTTCTGTTGTTGTTAGACATGAGGATGTGTTCTATGCATCATTCTTACATTTTCTGAGTTCTACACATTTAAGTGCTGTGTGATATATTAAAGCTGTTTGAAATATTTTAACTCTTCGGTTACAGAATTTGATGGTGAGTAAAATTCTATAAATTTTTAAAAGTAGTTACATGATGTGTAGACTGTGAAGCCACGTTCTTGCATAGCTTGTACCTTGAAATAGAAGGAAGTCTTCTACCATGAAGTATAGGGTATGTCCAAATGATATGAGTTTCTTTTAAGTCTTAACAACTTTCCCTGTCTTAAAATTAAAATTTGTGTCGGTTTCCAATAGCTTCTGTCCCAAATTGTATTAGACCTGTAACAAGTTTTTGATAACGCTTGTACTTTCTAACATTCTGCGTGGTGTCTGTTCTAAGTCGTGTCTCCCTACCACTTTTGCGCAACGACGCTCTGAGCGTGTTTTTTAGGGAATTGACTAGTTTGAACCTGGGACCTGTTGCTGGTAAGGAGACGCCACACCACACATGACATGTAGAGTTCAGAAGAGTTCAGTGAGACTAGCGATGACATAATCAAATACTTGATGATTTCAGCGTCAGCTCCACTGCACTCCCTGTAAAAGAATCTGAATACTAACTAAGTTTACTATAACGAGTTTAAGGATTTCCTATTTTTAGTTAGCTGGTAAAATAACGTCGAAAAAGCAGTTAAGTTTACCATTGTAATTTATATTCTACTCACAAAGCATTGTTTATAAATTGCACTATTGATAAAAGGAAACATTTTAATATAGGATGATAAAAACCAACTGCATTCAACAAAAATGTGAACGAATATTCCATGAATGGGTTTCCAAGTTCTATAATGGATCGAAGAATGACCTATGCCATATCACATCTATAATCTAGGTTTAAGTTACGTTTCCTAAAAGAGAAAACTATCAAAATGGTCTACAGTGACCCTCAATTATCTTTAATTACTTATTTAACTTGTCGTAAATTACAGTGGCTGATATATAACAGAAAAATCATCGCGTTTCAGATTTTAACTTCAAGTAATAAATTTAAATACGATGAAGTTTAATTGACGATCGACACTAGTATTACGTAAAGAGGGGATGTAACCGATGAGACTTCTGCAGTTCTGAGTGAAGCCTTATGCGCTGTTATGCAGCATTGCATGCATTCATTACCTTGTCGGTGGTTAGTCAGCGTCAGGGGGCGGCGGCCGGCGCAGCTCCACACACCTCGCCGTCTCGGAAGCAACTCTCTAACTTCTCTTTACTGCAATTTACTGAAGTGGGTTTAAGAAAAAGGTATTTGGCTGTGTTTTCAACTGACGAATCAGGGTCTCAATGTTAACCTTAAGCTCCGCCTACAAAAATTCTGTCTATCCAATGAGAAACGTTATACTTTTCGTGGTGGGGCAATGTTTTTAACGTATGCTACATAACAGAGACGCGTATAGTCTCACGCTAAAACTTGTAGCTGGTGTGGCCCTTTTAGTGTTATCGTGAGATCTATACTGTTCTTCTGGAGGGCTCTATCTTTTAACATGGGCTGGGGGCTGCTCTTGTGGTAGTCTGTGGTATTCCATTTGCTCACTCACTGATCGTATTACTGTGGTTAATTTGTCAGGATTTATTCGGAGCTATGTAACATATTGCTGGATTTGCTATCATGTCAGGGTTTTCATGGAAGGTGTTGGATTTGCCTGACACCTTACAACTTAATTTGATTTTACGTGTTGTTTATCGGTGAGCAGCAGAGTAATAATGTAATGGATAAAAATATCAAATACAGTACCAAGAAAATATTCTCGATTGCACTGCTTTTATGTTTCAGTAGAATATTTGCACTTTACAACATTATTTCACGTGTGGTAACACCTTGGTTTTCCTCTTTCTTTTTAGTAAATTCAGAAAAATACTGCAGCACACAAAAAATGAATGCTATCATTCGAAACATGAGATAAGGAAATATATTAGGTTAGGGCATAGGCTCGTAGCGGTTTTCCATAAGTTTAATAAACACAACAGATACACGTACCAAGACTTTAGTTGTCAATAATATATTGTCCTTCACTATTTACAACGGTCTGCCAAGGGTGGAGTAACAGTAAAGGAAATCAAGGAGAAACTGGGAAAATGAATCAATGTAAGTGAGAAGAAACCATAAATTTAAGATTTGCTGCTGCCATTGTAATTTGGTCAGAGACGGCAAATGAAGTGGAAGGTCCAATAACAGAAATAACTGATTTCTGGAAAAGAGGACATATGATGGACATTAACAAAAATTTAAAAAAACGATAATGGAAGGTAGCCGAATTAAATCAGGCGATGCTGGAGACATTAGATTAGGAAATGACACACTAAAGGCACTAGATGAGTTTTGCTATTTTGACATCGAAGTAATTGATGAAGGATGACGCAGAGACAGTATAAAATAGCAGCTTGCAGCTGCAAGTGAAGCTTTTCTGAAAAAGGGAAATTTGTCTACATCACAAACAAATTTTAATCTTAGGAAGGGTTTTTTGAGAGCATTGTCGGGGATTTAGACGGAAATGTAACGTAGACTATAACTAGTTCAAGCAAGAAGAGAACTGGAACTACTTCTTAACAGATTAAACCTGTGTTCTGGACCGGAAGTCCAACTCGAGACGTTTGCCTTTCACGGCCAAGTGGTCTACTAACTGAGCTACGCGAGCGTGACTCACGACCAGTCCTCACAGGTTTATCTCCGCCAGTACCTCTTCTCCTACCAGTAAGCTATGAGGACGGGTCGTGTGTGTCGTGGTCGGGCAGCTCAGTTAGCAGACCACTCGTCCGGGAAAGCCAAAGGTCCCGAGTTCGACTCTCGGTTCGACACACAGGTTTAATCTGTCAGGAAGTTTCGTAGCAGTGCACACTCCGCTGCAGAGTGAAAAAGTCATTATGGAAGAAGAGAACCGCTTTCAAACGCGATTATGCAAGGAAACTTTGAAGATTATATGGCTAGATCGGACAGCTAATGAGGAAGCACTGAATCGAACTGGGGAGAAAAGAGATTTGCTACACGACCTGAAGGAAAGAAGAGTTCCATTGACAGGAACTATCCCTAGTCAGAGAGGAACGATTTTTAGGCAATGGAGGGAAGCGCGGAGCAAGAATTGTGCAGGGAGAACAATGCATGACGATTGTAAGCAGCTTAAACTGGGTACTGGTTGCAGTAGCTACGCAGAGACGAAGAGATTTGCACAGGATTAGTGTGGACACCTGTATCAAAGCAGACCTCGGACTGCAGACCGCAACCCAATACAACAAAATAGTATGAAGTGATCGGAAAGTAGAATAAACAAAAGAAAACTAAACATTCGAAAAGTATTTCCAATAACGCTACGTAATTGTCACAGAGAAAGATTAGATTTTTAGTAACGAAAATACTCTTGGCGAATTTTCCGCTGAACTATGGTGCTAAAGCACCCTCTGACCACCATTTAAATAGGTTTACTGGAAGTTGCTCTTCATTCTGATCATGGCTGGCAAAAATTTTGATCATTCACACTTTATCGTTATATTGAATACCGAGTTTATGCTTTCAGTGTGAAATATAGGGTGTAAATTTTAAGTTGACAAACCAGAATAGGTCGAAAAATAAGCTTCACACGAAAAAATGTGTAGAATCCAAAGTTTATTATTTTCGAGGGGGACACCTGCTGGTGATAAAATTAGCCCTCCACCCCAGCCCCGGGGGTGGGGCGGAAGGCAACTTTAAAATTTCAAATGGGAACCCCCATTTCTTATTACAGAATCAGATTCTACATAAAAACTACGTACATTTTGTCTTAAACATTTATTTTGATTCTTGACAGTTGGCGCCGTAATTCAAGAAAATCTATGTTCTCATTTTTGCGTGGAAAATGGTTACGGATAAATAAGAAATACTTATTTGGGTCAACATTTGTAAAACTCTAGTTCCTCTGTGTCACACCCCACCCTATGGGGAGAGAGGGAGAATTTTAGTTTTAGCGAATCAAAATTTACGAAGTAAATAAGTATTTTTTATTTATCCATAACCATTTTACATGCAAAAATGAGAACATGTATTTTCTTGAATTACAGCGCCAATTATCAAGAATTAAAACTAATTTTTGAGCCAAAATGTACTTAGTTTTTATGTAGAATATGATTCTGCAATAAAAATGGGGTTCCCATCTGAAATTTTAAAGTTGCCTCCCCCCCCTCCCCCCATCCTCAGGGGCTGGGGTTGCAGACTAATTTTAGCACCAGCAGATGTCCCCCTCGAAAATAATAAACTTTGGATTCTACACATTTTTTCGTGTGAAGCTTATTTTTCGAGTTATTCTGGTTTGTCAACCTAAAATTTACACCTCGTATATTTCCCTGTATTTAAATATTCTGGTAGATTGAAGAATGTTGCATGACTAAGTTCTTTTGGTGAAACCGTTGTTCTTTTTTCTTCACAGCACTGAATGTACTGCACAGCTTTCATCGTAAATGGACAATAAAAAAACCTGAGATATGTTGATGGCTGTTACAGGATGTGAACTACGGTGAAGAAATACGAGCTCAGTGAATGTACTTCTGCTGGTGTATTTCTATTAGAAGATTGCTTTAGCGTGAGCGTCTGGAAAGCCGTATGCGATACCTTGAATGGGCGAATCACGTCGTCAGCCTCGGCGATGATCGGTCGTATATCCTTTCTCTTGCGTTTAGAAGCTTCAGGTTTCAGTTCGCACTCTGCCTTCTGTGTCAATGCTGTCTTCATCTACGCTACCAGACGCGTCGCGAGCCGCTTTCTCCTCCACAGGAGAGCCATTTAAATCAACCGCTGCGAGCCACTGCTATACTCGTAGAGGGCTCGCCATACACCGCCAGGTGACGTTACATTCACCGCCAGAGGATGCCGAGTTGGCATCACCTCACTGGGTGCAACTGCGCCTCGCATCTTTTTAAGCTGCCCCACTCAAGAGCTCCGCGTCAGATATCTTCAGATTATCATCAGCCTACTCTCAGATCACGCCGAGGATACTGACGACAGTGCAGTGAGACCTTACAACCTTAACACGATATCAGTGACGTTTTACGAACATACACTATGTAATCAAAAGTATCCGGACACCCCCAAAAACATACGTTTTTCATATTATGTGCACTGTGCTGCCTCCTACTGTCACGTACTCCAGATCAGCGGCCTCAGTAGTCATTAGACATTGCGAGAGAGCAGAATGGGGAACTCCGCGGAACTCACGGACTTCGAACGTGGTCAGGTGATTGGGTTGTAACACCGGAAATGCATATCCTCCTATTTCCATCTATTGTACTATATTTTTTTCCTTATTTTGTTACCTGAAGATATATATTTGTATATTGATTTTGTTTTACTACTTGTCTATATATATGCATTTATGTCGATTTATAATTGGTTTGTTTGTGAATATTATTTGTATTTATACGCTGGGTCTGGCCTAGGGAAAACTATGCTATCGAACGAATACATCGATAGGTCGTGTGGAGAACCAAAGTGTTTAGGATCTTTGGTAGTGTTAACTCGGTCGCGTGGAGCGAGAGCAGAGAGAGTCTGGCTGGGGTAGTGCAGTGGAGCAGGTGTGTTGTGTGACGCTCCCGCGAGTTGCCGCGCTTTCGGGGTTGGGCAGCATGTAATTGCGCTCGACTTGCTATAATAGTTTCTGACACGGTGTCGCGGACGGGAAGCATTAGCTGGCGCACATCAAGAGCCCGTTTCGCCTGGTGACCGTTGAAAGGTGGCTACACTGTGCCACTGCGCCAGAGAGTGCGCCAAAGAGTACTATTAAGCCGCCTCCACAGTGCCTGTTTAGGGTTCGTAGAAGTCAGTGCTTGTTGTGACTTCGGAGAGGACAGTGCGTGTTGAGAACTCATAGAGTCAGTGGTTGTCGAGAGTTCATAGCAGTCAGTGCTTGTGAAGAGATCGTAGAGGACAGTTTTGTCGAGAGCTCGTGGTTGTTGTGAAGTTGGAGCAAGATGTTGTAGTAAAGAGTACAGTTCCATGTCTTATGCAGTTATTTGATGGGAGAGATAGCAGATGTTATTGTAATGAGTGCATTTCGTCAATATATATGAAGGTAAAATTTATAATGTTCCTTTATTAGTTGTGTATCTGAAATAATGTGTCACTACAGGTTCAGTCAACAAAGCATCTGGCTCGTGTTCTTGTATTAGAGTGAATTTTGGTTTTCTTGCGTAATTATAGTTTTTCTAAATTTCTTTTGTCACGTCGGTATAATTGGTATTTAAGAATTCTTGTCTTGTTGGAAAAGAACCGTGCCAGATGTGGACGTTGAGTCACACTCCCACATACAGAACAGTTACTCTTGTGCTTATTGGTGTTGTAGGTTTTATAGTTGCTGGGGGACTTAATTAATTAACTGTATTTACGAAAATTTTCTTACATTGTTTGTTGCAGTCAGATAGCGTAAATATACTAGTCAGGGCCAGCCGATTACGAGACTTACGTAATCGGACAGACAGCTACAAATACTAAAAAATCATTTTCAATTATATATATAAAATAAGCCCCCATGCACGTGGCGACCGCTGCTTCGGATCGTCCCTTGGAATTGTTCTGATTGTGAAAATTGTAGACTGTAGTATTGTTGTAGTAATTTTGAGTTTAGTGATTGTAGTCTGTATTGAGTGTGTAGATTTGGTAATTGGCATTCTTCTAATGGTATTTTTCAAAATTTAATTTTTATTGCCTTGTATACGCGTTTGACAATTTTGTGCAATTATTTCAATTGTTCGTTAATCGTGTTTGAGGGAGACATCTAGTGTGAATAGTATTGTTGGAGATAAAGAGTCATTGTGTGTAATTTTCGTACAGTGACGAATCTTTCGTATATTTTGTAAATGATTACGCGATCTATGAAAAAGGCGAAAATGATGAATAGTGAGAATAACGAAATTGTTGACATGGCGAACTCGCCAACACAGGAAAACAGTATGGTGGACGATGGAGTTGAAAACAATGTAATAAGTCGGGAAAATAGTCCAGAACCATTTCAAAATTTTTCTCAATCAGAAAATTCACAGAATACGAGATTAGCGATAGAAGATCCTGAAATAGTATCGAACACAGATAGCTTTATGGCTATGCAGAAGGAAGTTAGTTTTGTGGGAAATGTTAGGGGCGAAAGGAATTTCGAAAAAGTTAGTACGGAGCAGTTGATGAGTGCAATATTAAATTTGGGATCACAGTTACGATCTGAATTAAAAACAGAGATAGGAACAATTAAAACTGAGATGGGAACAATTAAAACTGAGATAGGAACAATTAAAACTGGTATGGGAACAATGGAAACACGGATGGGATCTGAATTAAAAACAGAGATTGGAACAATTAAAACAGAGATGGGAACTTTGGAAACACGGATAGATTCACGAATAGGGACATGTTTCAAAAATATGAAAGATGAATTAAAGAAAGAAATCAGGGAAGAAGTACAACCGATTCTGAATTCTCACAATAATAGATTAATTGCAGTAGAAATCAGACAAAGGGAACAGGATAGAGAACAGGAAGAAAGAGATCGCGTGATAGTACAGAATTTTTCAGAGTTAAATTTACAACGTGCAAAGGATAAGGAAGAAATATTTGAGAGAATCGAAGGATCCGTACCTAATGACAGATTAAATAACCTAACACAACAATATGTACAGCTAGCTACCAAATGTGACAATACTGAAACCCGAGTCGCGACACTTACAGAAGACGTAAACAAACAGAAAGAAAAAATAGGTGACTTATCGGAAAGAGTTGAGGAAATTTCAGATAAATTGACAAATCTTAGTTTACATGGGGACAGAGATTCGGATGATACAGCCCCATTACCATTTGCAGAAACCGAAGAGTATCAGAACATAAATAAGCATGTTGAGAATCAGGGAAAATTTAATGAACGCGTGAAAAGAGAATTTGAGGCATTACGGAAGCAAGTCAAGCAGATCGAAGGCGAAATTGTAGGAAAAGATAGCAGAAGAAATTTAGAATCACAGGTAGCAGAGGGGTTTGAAGAAAATAATTTGTTTCATTTACGGGATGCAACAAGAGAGCGCCAGGCGCGCGAACTTTACAATAATCGACATTCGGACCGGGACAGACGCGGTAGGTCTTTGTCGCCACGAGGCGAAAACTTTGATTATAAACACTTTTTGACTGTCCGGAAATTTAAGATCTTCCGCAATTCTAAGAATGACATACATCCATGTGCATGGCTAGATCAATTTATGTACGCACTTCCACCAAATTGGCCACTAAGTCACAAACTAGAATTCATGTGTGGATATTTAGAAAACGAACCGGCGACGCGGATGCGCGCACTCATTAGGGATTGCAATAATTTAAATGATTTTTATCATGCATTTCTATCGGCATATTGGTCCGAAAACACACAAGACAGAGTCAAACATAGTCTGATTATGCAGCGTAATTTTAAACAGTCTGAGTTCCGCACGCCGGCGGAGTACTTTGAAGACATGATTCGAAAGAATCAGTTCCTGTCCAACCCTTATAGCCCGACTGAATTAATTCGCATTTGTTTAACTAAGCTGCCACAATCAATAAGACAAATTGCTTTGGCCGGAAGATGTAAAGACGACATTGAGACTTTTAAGACTTTGTTGCAAGAACTTGAGTATGACAACGACGACGGGACTTCTTGTAACTTTTTCAGTAACAGTATTTACAATAGATTTTCAGAAAAAGTGATAGTGGTCGGAACGGACGTTATAGCGGTAATTTTGAGAATGACAGACGTAACAGACAGGACAACAGATACCAGCCCTATGACAATAACAGACGTTCTAACAGAAATTACACAGACAACTATAACAACGGTAATTCGTATCGGAATGATCAATCATACGGAAACAGTAATCGGTATTATCAAGACAGAAATTATTCAAACAGTAATAGAAATTCTTACTACAGAAACAATCAGGGTAGTAGATACAACAATAATTTCAGAAGTGACAGTCGAAATTATACAAGAAGTAGTTATGCAGACAGACAGGAAAGTAGAAATTTTAATAACAGACACAACCCAGACTTTGCATCTAGCAGACAGGAGGGACCTAATTGGCATCCTCCACGTGACAGAACTTCTGAGAGACAAGTGCAAATCGTAGAAATTGATCCGCGAAATGATGCGAATACTCAAAGACGTGACGCAAACAATCGACAATGACTTGCAGCTTCGGCTTCTGGCAGCAATATAGACGGTTCAGAAAGTAATGACACTACGACTTTACACTACGTACGCCTGGAAGACATGAGAGACATTTTGTTAGATGAAAAGGAAAATAATGTAGACGCATTTTTACATCCTGTTATTGAAGTATGTGTGGGTAAGAATAAGTTCACTGCAGTTTTAGATTCTGGGAGCCCATTGAATGTCATTAGTGAATCAGTTTTTCGTATATGTGAAAGAACTATTGCCTGTCCTGTGTTACCTATTTCTAAAACTACAATTCGAGGTGCTATTTCTGGAAAAAGTGTGGAAGTCAAACAACAGACCAATTTAAATTTCATTTGTCAAGGATACGAATTTTCTGCTAATTTTATTGTTGTTCCATTACTCAGTACACAAATTATATTAGGTATGGAGTTTCTTAACGCACATAAGGCAATTTTGAACTTTAAAGAAGGAAGTGTGAATTTGACTGTTGCTGGAATGCCGAAATGTTTAAAATTTTTCGAGTGTTTAACAAGATCTGAGTCAGATACAAAATGTTTAAGGTTTCTTACTTCTGATGTTTTCGTTGAGCATTATGACGACAATGTGTTTATTCATGATAATGACAACAGATACAGAGACGCGATGGATGATATAATTAATAGCGAAGAATTAATTAACGAAAAGGTTAAGAAAGCTGAAGTGCCAGATGACGTTGCAAGAGAAGAGCTGCACCACATTTTGACTTCACATGCTACAGTGTTTAGTCATCACACAGGAACTATACAAGGCTTACAATATTTATTTAAAGTAAAAGAACACACACCATTTCGCGGAAAAACGTACGCTATTCCTTTGGCTTACAGAGACAAGGTTAAGAATGAACTTCAGTACATGTTAGATCAGGGCATTATTGAGCCTGCAGTCAGTCCTTATACTAGCCCATTACACGTTGTTCTTAAAAAGGATGGATCAATTCGTCTGGTTCTGGATTCCAGACAGATAAATAATATCATCATTCCTGAAACTGACCGCCCACAAAATTTAGATGAACTTCTTCAACATTTCCATGGAATTAAAGTCTTATCCACGATTGATATGCGCGCAAGTTTTTGGCAAATAGAACTCCACCCTGATTGTAGAAAATATACTGCCTTTTTAGCCTTTGGTAACTGTTACCAATTTCGGAAATTACCGTTTGGACTTACTGTATCTTCAGCAGCATTCATTCGTAGCTTAAATGAAATTTTACCTGTTTATCTTCGTGACAACATTACTTCTTATGTTGACGACATTCTTATTGCTAAACGTTCTTGGAGTGAGCACAACAAAATTTTGGATTCATTATTACGTATTTTTGCACGAGTTGGTATTACAGTGAACTTAGAAAAATCTGAATTTGGTCGTTCTCAGGTGAAATTTCTCGGTCACATTATTTCTACAGAAGGTATTCTTCCTGATCCAGAGAAATTAGATGCTATTCGTAATTATGCTGTACCTACTACAAAACGTGATGTTCGTAGTTTCCTTGGTGTCTGTAATTTTCTTAGACGCTTTGTTAAATTGGACGATTTGGCCACACCTCGTTTATGTGAACTATCTGGAAAGAAATCTAATTGGTGTTGGGATGAGGAAGCTCAGTCAGAATTTGAACAGCTTCGTGATGCTTTAGTTGCTGCTCCACTTCTTTCACATCCGGATTTATCAAAAGAATTTTGTTTGGCGACGGACTCATCATACAAAGGCCTAGGTGCACATTTATTTCAAGAGATAGAAGAAAACGGCGTTGTAGTCCAGAAAACTATTGCATTTGGAAGTCGTGTTCTTTCTAAATCAGAAAAGAATTATTCGATTACGGAACTTGAAGCTTTGGCTGTTGTTTGGGCTTTTACAAAATTTCGCACATTTTTGTTTGGCAGACATACTAAGGTTTACACCGATCATCGAGCTTTGGAATTTCTTATGTCAACAAAATTAACTCATGGCAGATTGTCACGATGGGCGTTGTACCTACAGGAATTTGACTTTAGTATTGTTTACATACAGGATTCTTCAAATATTGTTGCTGATGCTTTATCACGTGCACCTATGGGTTTGAAACAAAGTGCTGAAGAGGACTGTAAAGAAAACAATTTTTGTTTGATGTATATTCAAGGTGTTGCTTTTGAGAACTTTATTTCGTCTTCGCTCCAGGACATCGCTAAGGAGCAAAATAAGGATCCAATCTGGAAGGACATTAAGGAGAAGTGGAGGAGAAAGGAGAGCGTGGCGATTAGACAGCATTATCTAGTTCGCAATGACATTCTTTTTAAACGAAAATCGGTCGACAACTCCGTTTGGTTAGTTTGTATTCCTGATGAGTGGGTCAATAAATTGATTTGGTATACGCATTTCAGTTATGCACACTTTGGTCCCAGAAAATGCTTTCATAAATTACGAGAAAATTGTTACTTCAGTAATATGGAAAAACGTATTCGATCTGTTCTTGCCAAATGCAAATTATGTCAAATGGCTAAGCCTCCAACGATTTCTCACAGAGCACCGTTGTTTCCCATCATTCCAGCGAAATTAAAGGAGATGGCTGCAGTCGATTTGTTTGGTCCAGTGGTTCGTTCTACTAATGGTTTTGCGTACATTTTCGTAGCAGTGGAACTGACATCAAAATATGTGTGTTTTACACCTTTACGCAAAGCAACAGCTCGTTCAGTATCGAATGCTTTCATCAAACATTTTCTTAAAGAAGTCGGTCACGTTGATAAGGTTATATCAGATAATGGATCACAGTTTCGTTCTAAAATTTGGCTTCGTACTCTACAGCGTCGTAAAATTAAACCAATCTTCATTTCACTTTTTCACCCTCAATCTAACGCTTCAGAGAGATGGATGAAGGAAATCAATAAATTGTGTCGTCTTTATTGTCATCAGAATCACAGAACTTGGGATCAGTATCTTCATATTTTTCAAAACATTCTGAATGAACTTCCTAATGACTCAACTTCTTTACCGCCTCTATTGATATTAAAAAACAAAGCACCGACAAATCGTATTTCTGAAATCGTTCCTTTTCCGC
The DNA here is from genome assembly GCF_021461385.2 of Schistocerca piceifrons. NCBI lineage: Eukaryota > Metazoa > Arthropoda > Insecta > Orthoptera > Acrididae > Schistocerca > Schistocerca piceifrons. The sequence continues at coordinate 910,005,948 of NC_060140.1, read as the reverse complement.
CTTCACGGAAACTACGGCATTCTGAAGTTGTGAACATGGCTCTACGAAATATTGCATCTGCGGCTGCTAGAAGAGAGAAATCAGCGAAACGTCCTGGTCGTTTAAAAACTTTTTCAGTTGGCCAAAAGGTATTAATTAAGTCCCACCGTTTGTCTCACAAAGGAAAAGGCTTGTGTCGCAAATTTTTTCTGCTTTATAACGGTCCATATAGAATTCGCAAAATTATACATGATAACACTGTTGAAGTAGAAACTCTTAAATCACGACGCTCTAAAGGAATACATCATATATCTAACGTAAAAATTTTTGTGGAATGACATACTTTAGAGAACTAACAGCTACATGTAAACATGCGGAGAGTACAAGGATACCGCGCTGTGTTTTGGCGGCGGCACATACTCAAAGCAACAGTCAAGTCTGCGCGCCGCACAAGGCAGTCGTTGACCGCGAACAATAGCTTCCTACGTCACGCGCCTACAGCTGATCGAGCGCTCAGTGCGAATGCACTGACAGCCGTAAACAAACACACAGTCTAATTTCTCCGACTAAATTCTGTATAAGCTATAGTGACTTGATGAATTCTGTTATTAACATTCAGTATTTTCCAGGATATGGTTGTGTAAAATATTTGAGAACTTCAGGTAAATTCTGTGTGTCTCCGACGTTAAGACGACCTGCTATCGAGAAATTTTCAGGAAGAATGTAATTTCGAAGAAGAAACTAATAAACTAAAAAAAGGGTAACTATTAATTGAGTTCATTTTACAGGTAACCTATTTCCACTTAGGTACGTACTTTAGACGTAATTTGCTGCTCGCGATTACGTGATTCATACTTTGTGCTAAATTTTATGTTCTATGAATTTACTTGTGAAGCGACGTGCTTGTGTACATTTACTGATTTTGACAATGATTATTAATGAACTGGGTTGTAACTTGTGTATATTATGCATCGCTTGGCTGCACTGCTTTTTCACTGATGTCATATTTTTTTTTTAATTATGTGCCTGCTGTGCTTATTTATTTAAATTATAATTGTAACCTGATTTATTGTGCTGACTGTGGTTATGTATGTAGGTTATACTTTGTGATTTATCTGCTTGCGCCTTCATGTTTACTTATTAAGATGACATATGAACATTTATTTGCTTAGGCTGATATGATGCTAATGACTTGTTTATTACGTAAGATATATGTTTGCTGCTTTTTGTATGGATTACATATTTACACATTTCTGTTTTGTTGCCATAACTGCTCTTTAATTTGGTGTATAGCAATGCTGATATACTGTGTATGAACATAGAGTTTAGGTCACATTACTGTATTAATTATAGATTGTTCGCTTGGCAGAGCCTCGTTGTAGGAATTGTGCTGCATCCACTTGTTGACATTCTGTTCTTTACTGGTCTATTTACTCGCTATTGCTTGTTTTGCTTACGCTCAGTGCCTTATATTTTTAAGATAAGAAAATTCACTGCTATAATTCGACGAACGACATTAGTACAAGAAAGTCATTGAAGTCACATGAGCTGAGGTTTTATGGAAGCTGTATAGATTTATGCTAATAGGAAGGAAGCTAACGACATGACATACCAATACTAGGTTTAGACCATTGACAATTATTACACTGCATTTTTCGTAAGCAATTGAAATAGGAAGTGACACTTGACACAAAAAATACTCCACATGTTTGCTTCTGCTATGATTCTTGAAGTGGTGTACACACTGTGAAATATTATGATCATTCACACTCCGTAATCGTACTTAATTACTGAGAGTTATTCGAACTAAGTCTGTTAGAGGTCAGGTATGCATTTCTTTTATTTAATGATGGACAAGGAACCAAAATGTATCTTATAATTTATAATGAGTAGAAAATTTGGGTCAGATGGATTACACAGAGGTTGTGTGTTGACAATGTGTCTTCGGATTGTATGGGATGCTGACTTGAAGTTGCATTAGGATTTTATCTGTACTTGTTCGAGGAGACTGACTAGAGGAAAGAGTTGTGATGGAAGTGAGATGATATTGGTGCTGAGGTTTATATTTATCGACGTATTATTGAGGTATAGAGATTATATGAAGTTGAGTTGTTATGGAAGTGAAATGATATTGGTGCTGAGGTTTATATTTATCGACGTATTATTGAGGTATTATTGAGATTATGTGATGCTGATAATTATTGGAGTTTTGGTGGATAAGAGGTAAAGTAAGTGAGGAGCATATTTTTTTTGTTGGTCTTATGGAACAAGAGGATGAAGAGAGCAGACTAAAACACTAAAATAGAAGGAAGATAGTCTATACACACACTTTGTTATATCACTAAGCAGTATATACTTTTTTTTGGAGAGAGGAAGTAATTGCATATCGTGGCTCACTGACAGTTGTTCAGCAACAGTACATTTGATCTGGCTTGGCAAACATTGGTCTTGACATGATGACTATGACGTTGACTTAACTATTATTGACTGTTACACATTGCTGCCACTACTACTTGATACACATGATGAACATCAGATTATGACAGAATTGCATTTACACAGTTAACACTATTCAATTACACAGTAGTACTTAATGTGGATGAAAGATGAGTGAGTGTGTTTTGTGTGTTGTGTGTTTTCCTTTCCTAATCCTAACCACCTATCTCCTAAATATTATTTTATTTGTTTGTAGTGGCTTGCACTGACACCCATGAATATTATAGGTTTACTGGTATTTGTGTATTGTAATAGTTAATAGGATAATTATCTGATATCATTTGTGTGTTTGTTGTGATTTGTATGTTACTGTAAAAGCATCTGTATGTGCATTCAAACTATTGTTCATGCCTGAACTGTCTGATTAGTGAAGATAAATATTCTGAACTGTTACCTGCACTTTTCAACATGATGTGTGACATTTGGTCGTGTTTAATTTCTGCTGATGAACTGTGTGATCAGTGCTAGTGAATTTTTTGGAACGGCTTCTGCTGAGAGATGTGACTTTTTGCTGTCTGCACCTACTCAATATTGCTGGGTGCCACAGATGGACTACTCCTACTGAAATGGTGTCACTTGTTGGTGTCTGCACCTGCACTCAACATTGCTGGGTGCAACTGATGAACTGTTTCTACTGAAATGAAGTCACTTGTTGCTGTTTGCACCTGCTCAACATTACTGGGTGCAACTGATGAACTGTTTTTACTGAAATAAAGTCACTTGTTGCTGTCTGCACCTACTCAACATTTCTGGGTGCAACTGATGAACTGTTTTTACTGAAATGATGTCACTTGTTGGTGTCTGCACCTACTCAACATTGCTGGGTGCCATTGATGGACTGCTTCTACTGAAATAATGTCACTTGTTGCTGTCTGCACCTGCTCAACATTGCTGGGTGCCACAGATGGACTGTTTTTACTGAAATGGTATTACTTGTTGGTGTCTGCACCTGCTCTCAACATTGCTGGGTGCAACTGGTGAACTGCTTTTACTGAAATGAAGTCACTTGTTGCTGTCTGCACCAACTCAACATTGCTGGGTGCCACTGATGAACTGCTTCTACTGAACTAATGTGACTTGTTGCTGTGTGTACCTCTTGAACTTTACTGGGTGCAACTGATGGACTGCTTCTACTGAAAAGATGTCACCTATTAGTATCTTTTTGTTGTATAAACTAATCATTGAAAGCATTTTATGTGAACATTTGTATAAACTGATTTTTTGTATATTGTGTAAACTATTATGTAAAGTCACGTGTATGAAAAGAATTTGTATTGCCTACTGTATTTCATATATTAGGTTAGTGAAAGGTCAGTGCAAAGCCAAAATTTTTAACTAGTTATGTGTTGTTTAGGTATTAATATTATCTTTTATTTTTGTCTGTATTTTTCTGGACGAATTTGGTGGTATTTTCACCACCAATGCTGGCAAAAATACCATCAAATTCTGGCCTGTGGAGGAGGGGCATATGAAAGGTGGCTACACTGTGCCACTGCGCCAGAGAGTGCGCCAAAGAGTACTATTAAGCCGCCTCCACAGTGCCTGTTTAGGGTTCGTAGAAGTCAGTGCTTGTTGTGACTTCGGAGAGGACAGTGCGTGTTGAGAACTCATAGAGTCAGTGGTTGTCGAGAGTTCATAGCAGTCAGTGCTTGTGAAGAGATCGTAGAGGACAGTTTTGTCGAGAGCTCGTGGTTGTTGTGAAGTTGGAGCAAGATGTTGTAGTAAAGAGTATAGTTCCATGTCTTATGCAGTTATTTGATGGGAGAGATAGCAGATGTTATTGTAATGAGTGCATTTCGTCAATATATATGAAGGTAAAATTTATAATGTTCCTTTATTAGTTGTGTATCTGAAATAATGTGTCACTACAGGTTCAGTCAACAAAGCATCTGGCTCGTGTTCTTGTATTAGAGTGAATTTTGGTTTTCTTGCGTAATTATAGTTTTTCTAAATTTCTTTTTTCACGTCGGTATAATTGGTATTTAAGAATTCTTGTCTTGTTGGAAAAGAACCGTGCCAGATGTGGACGTTGAGTCACACTCCCACATACAGAACAGTTACTCTTGTGCTTATTGGTGTTGTAGGTTTTATAGTTGCTGGGGGACTTAATTAATTAACTGTATTTACGAAAATTTTCTTACATTGTTTGTTGCAGTCAGATAGCGTAAATATACTAGTCAGGGCCAGCCGATTACGAGACTTACGTAATCGGACAGACAGCTACTAAAATCATTTTCAATTATATATATAAAATAAGCCCCCATGCACCGTGTCGAGAAGAAGGCGCGCCAACATCCAGCTTCTGCAACAGCGACGGCCGGCAATGAGTGACTGTCGCCACCTCCTCGACCGACGACTTCAAACCTTCAATCAACCAACAAGGAAGACTAGAAGCACGTAAAGTTTTAGAACTGTATGGCAGACCTCAGCTTTTCAAACTGTTCAAATCACAAAATTACAGCAACGTAGCATGAACCTTTGTTGCTCATTGTCCCAATTGCATTACCAAGCAGGGTCCCTTCCTTTTCCGGAATGAACCCGAGTGTCGTTGAAATTCAAACGCCAGCATCATTCGATTTCACTGCTTTAATTTCAAAGTTCAGTTAAGGTATTCATAGCTGTCTACAATATTTAGATTACACAAGCACAAATTAAGAGTGCGAGTTTTGTCACCGTATTTTAGCTTACCTGTGGTTGCAGCTCAGCTTGGTACGTACTAAATTTTAGTGTTGTTAATTGTTCAGAATCATTTAATTCAAGTTCAAAGTTAAATCTCTTATTTCTAAATTGCGTAGATTCAAGTAGCTTTTGAAATGATTGTTGAGGTAGTCCAAGACTAACCGTATCTTACTGAATTTCGATGTGCTTCAGAAAGAAAGCTCACTATTAACTTTAGTCACTAAATTAACTTTCGATTTTCCGGTTTTATTAATTCTTTTGCTAAATTAAGTCAGAGTGTAGCGAATCTGACAAACTTTCAGTTTTCACGCTACACGTGTCAACCTTCAGTTGCCACGCTTCTGGTGGTAATTATATGTGTAATAACCTTTCTTTTTCAGTTACTATAGTAATTGTCCTTAGGACTGGCGACCGTAATTTCCCCCAAATCTCAAATATCTAATTAGCGCCAATTAATTGTTAACGTGACGACCGCACATTTACTTTCTTTATTATCTTCACCCCTTTTCAAAATTAATTTCCACCAGTTTCATTTGCATTTTTCCTTTCATTTAGATGTAACCCTTTCCTTCATCTTTACCGACGGATTAACTTCGGTGACGATTGCTTTTCCGAAATTTCCATTAGGTACACGCGGTTTAATTTTTCACTGTCATTAAGGTCGATAAGTGAGGGGGAGGTAACAGGGTGTCACTTGTGTCATACGTATGTACGCGAGATTTCCACACTCCTAAACATCCCTAGGTCCACTGTTTCCGGTGTGATAGGGCAGTGGAAACGTGAAGGGACACATACAGCGTAAAAACGTACCGTAAAAACGTACCGCCGACAGTTAAAGAGGGTCGTAATGTGTAATAGGCAGCCATCTACCCAGGCCATCGCACAGGAATTCCAAACTGCATCAGGATCCGCTGCAAGTACTATGAGAGGTAGGTGGGAGGTGAGAAAACTTGGATTTCATGGTCGAGCAGCTGCTTATAAGCCGAAATCACTCTGGCAAAAGCCAAACGATGCCTCGCTTGGTGTAAGAAGCGTAAACATTCGATGATTGAACAGTGGGAAAACGTTGTGTGGAGTGACGAATCACGGTACACAATGTGGCGATCCGATGGCAGGGTGTGGGTATGGCGAATGCCAGGTGAACGTTATCTGTCAGCGTGTGTATTGCCCACAGTAAAATTCGGAGGCGGTGGTGTTACGGTGTGGTCGTGTTTTTCATGGAGGGGGCTTGCACATCTTGTTGTTTTGCGTGGCACTATCACAGCACAGGCCTAAATTAATGTTTTAAACACCTTCTTGCTTCCCACTTTTGAAGCGGAATTCGCGGCTGGTGATTGCATCTTTCAACAGGATCGAGTACCTGTTCACAATGTACGGCCTGTGGCGGAGTGGTTACACGACATTAACATCCTTGTAATGGACTGACCTGCACAGAGTCCTGACCTGAATCCTATAGAACATCTTTGGGATGTTTTGGAACGCCGACTTCGTACCAAGCCTCACCGACCGACATCGATACCTCTCCCAGCGCAGCACTCCGTGAAGAATGAAGAATGGGCTGCCATTCCCAGAGAAACCTTCCAGCACCTGACTGAACGTATTCCTGTGAGAGGGGATGCTATTATCAAGGCTAAGGGTGAGCCAACACCGTACTGAATTCCAGCACTACCAATGGAGGGCGCCACGATCTTGTAAGTCATTTTCAGCCAGGTGTCCGGATACTTTTGATCACATAGTGTAGCACAATGCTATTGCTATCTTGATTGTTACTGAAGCTTGTAAACCAGTACTAGTGGAACAGAGAGAGAGAGAGAGAGAGAGAGAGAGAGAGAGAGAGAGAGAGAGAGGGAGGGAGAGAGAGAGAGAGAGAGAGAGAGAGAGAGAGAGAGCGTCTGATGTGTACTATAGTGTTCACCTTGTTAAGCCCATGGGTACAATACTGTTCGTTCCTCTCCTAGCTTCTGAAGAGTATTTTTCGGATGGATGAAAATCGCAATCAGATATTCTGCATCTCGATATGACTTTTTGCTTTTACCCAGACACACGGCGTTTCCCTGTAGTCTTCCCAGAATTTGCAAACAGCTATTTGGATGCTGGAATGAAATGCGGATGCCAAGTTTTCGATGACTAAGCAATCCAGCAAATCCCAGGTACAATGACGGAAACCGGAAGCGTTAACCCTGAACCAACCCAGCATTTATCAATCTTTGAGGAGTCATCAAATAATGGGTATTAAATGATAAAACTTGCATTGTATTCAGAACTAACGTTCACCATTAACGTCAGAATGAACACGAATAAACTCATGTATTCATTGTGACATGAAAGCAAGCAGCCTTCGAATGTAATCTTCAGGAAGTTCTTGCTATGCGTGAAACAAATGCTGTGACGGTGCGTGAAGATTGCTGTCTGAAGAACAGTATGAAATTACGCATCTTCTTGTCGCATTCCAGGGAACGGAGCAGACCAGTCGATCTACATCTATATGACTACCATGCAATTCACACTTCAGTGCCTAGGAGTGCAACGAAGATCGCCTTTGTTTTAATAGTGGCCACTCCGACTCGCTTATCTGCGACACTTTCTCCCCTATTTCGCTATAACACAAAACGAGCCACCCTTCGTTAGACACTTTCCACCTATCCTATCTCGTTAGGATCTCATACCACACAGCAGTACTCTAGCAGATGACGGGCAAGCGTAGTACAAGCAGTCTCTGCAGTGCATTTGTTGCATCTTCTGAGTGTTCTGCCTATAAAATGCAGCCTTTGCTTTGCCTTCCCCACAAAATTACCTATTTTATCGTTACAATTGTTCGTAATTGTAATTCTCAGGTATTTAGTTGATTTGACAGCCTTTAGATTTGTGTGATTGGTCGTGTAACCGGAATTTAACGGATTACTTTTAGGACTCACGTCTATTTCCTGACACTTTTCCTTATGTAGAGTTAATTGCCACTTTTCGCACCATACATGTGTCACGTCTAAGTCAGTTTCCACTTGATTTTTATCTGCTAACGGCTTCATTAGACGGTAAATGATAGTATAATATGCAAACAATCTAAGAGGACTGCTCAGATTGTCTCCTAAATCGTTTTTGTAGATTGAGAACAGAGGACCCATAATAATTCCTTAGAAACATCAGATATCCTTCCTTCTTACAGTAATCTTTCCGATGGTTAAACACGAATCCAGTGGCACAACTGGGACAATATTCCGTATTCACGCAATTTCATTCATTAGGAATAGTTTTAGGAATGGTGTCAAAATCCTTCTGGAAATCTAGACATGTGGAATGAGTTTCAGATCCGCTGTCGATAGTACTCATTACTTCGTGCGAATAAACTTGTGTTTCAAAAATGGTTCAAATCGCTTTGAGCACTATGGGACTTAACATCTGAGGCCATCGGTCCCCTACACTTAGAACTACTTAAACCTAACTAACCTAAGGACATCACTCACATCCAAGTCCGATGCGGGCTTCGAACCTGCGACCGTAGCTGCAACGCGGTTCCGAACTGAAGAACCCAGAACCTCTCGGTCACAGCGGCCGGCTAGTTGTGCTTCACAAGAACGACACTTTCTGAATCCGTTCTGACTTTGTGTTAATAGATATTGGTCTTCGAGGTTACTCATAATTTTCGAACACAGAATATGTTACAAAGTCCTACTGTAAATCGACATCAGTGATATGGGTCTCTAATTCAGTAGATTACTCTATTTACTTTCGTGGGTATTGGTGTGACCTGTGCAACGTTCGTGTCTTTAGGTACGAATATTACGTCGATCAGTGCCTTCTTCAAGGCGTTTGTATTGCGCACAGCTGAAAGGTACTGTAGTCATGAAGGGCATGATAAAAGATTTACCAAACTTGCCACATACTAGCGAGCATCCAGTCTCGCTTCAGCAACTAGCAAATCAGTCCAGCTGTCATATTCAGTAGCACCGAACACAATGATGGCAGGAGTTGCAGAAATATGGAGCTCGAGAATGACTGCTTCCTGTGGCGTCTGACTAGTTCGTCTACAGACACATTAGTATAGACGTGATTGCCGCAAACAGAAGCGGGACTCGTCGCTGAGTACCACGGAATGCCACACAGTGCTGCAGTAGGCACTAACTCTACACTATACAAGCTGTCAGTGATGAACGACACTTGGCAACTCGAGATCTCATCCTAACTTCCAATAGTACGTTCCCGACGGTTCGTACCGACACTCTGCTGTGACCGCTGCACAGATGTCAGCTGTTGTCTTCTATTTATCTATTCGCCAGAGCCGACCGAAACATTCTACTATCTTTTTCTCGTTTATCCTTCTGAAAGGACTCGTGTCTCCTCTATTTGTCACGTTGTTATTCTGAATTTATTTTCTATCACTGAACTGCAGCAAACTGTGTGTGCGAACTGCCGGTATGATGCTCCAGTATTCCTCATTTCAATGATTCAACCTTTCTCGAAGTCCGAAATAAGGCGATAAGCAGCACATCCTATAGGCGTTCTGTTTTGTAATCTCTACTTAAGAAATCTGCTAGTTAACATCACCAAAGATGATCGGGCTCACATGCGGTTCCTCTTCGTCGAAATGTCTTGGCTAAAACTCGTCTAGGGGTTGAACCGCACGTGTCGCATTACACGCCTTAAATTAGACACTTGTGACCCTTTGGTTAAATTGAGTGGCTGATGTCAAGTTTGCGAAATACAAAGTTAACACAACACATAATAACAGTAACTAAATTAACTACCCGCAGTTGCGATTTGGTTAGAAAAATGTTTATTCAGAAAGCAAACTGATAGCGAAAATGGTCGTATTTAGAGTTACTGTTACACTCGAGAGCATATCCATTTGACACAGTTCGACCATTCACATTCTCATCGCTCATTACAAGTCCACTACTCCACCTCGTTAACTATGCGAAAAGTTAAGAGTTCACACCAGGCGCGCGGGTGCTCACCGCTCAGAGAGTAAGTCCCGCGACACCACACAACGATCAAAGCGTTTAGATTTTAGCATTCAGGTCTTTGTTACAAAACTTGTTAATTACACTTAAACAGTAAATCCTAAACTATTATAGATATGATCAATATTCAAGTTTTATGGGCATGACCATGAAAATTTATGGAGGATGACAGATTAAAATTACTGTGGCTTGATTCCCTGCACTACTACAGAATTAAATAGTTTTCATAAATGTTCCCCTTTCTGGCCGATCTCAGGTCCGCCATATTCGACACTGCTACGTCTCCTTGGCCACAAAAGCGTTCTACTGCGTTTCCCTATGACGTAGGTTCTCGTCTGTCTCACTCGCACACTACAGCGCTTAGGCCGCAACAGACAATAGACGCCTGTGAGTTTCCCCAACTCGTGGTGAATCTGGGCCCTATGTGGGATCCGGTCCTGGACGACAGGGTTCGTATCACAATTCCTGAAGGCTGACTCTTTCGGCCGTATACTGAAATGAGAGCAAAATGCTAACTCACAAATCCCAGTAACGTTAGACACACTTAATAGCGATCATGCACTCACACACTTCTTCGTCTGACTGGACAGCTCTTTTTAGACTGAAAGTAAACTCGTCTAAAAATGAAGTTTGCTCAACATATTCCACAGGCATATAAATACTGCAGTATGAGTCTGGTAGCTTTCGGTCACAGTGTTCATGCCGTAACACATCCCATGTCCGCCAGTGCATGGTTACAAAGCAAACAGATCAAGAAACGACATCTGGGTCTTCAAGCTAAGCCCTTATGAAGGACCCTTGTATATTTTTCCAAAAAATGTAATTCGACACCAGGTCTGTTCTACTACCACCTCTGCTGATATTGGTGCAGTGTCAGACACCAGGGTTAATGCAAGTGATAACCTTTTCTTGGGGTGCGCGTCAGATGTACAGACGGGCTATCATTTCATATGGAGGCTCATCATCATATAGGATCGTCCTGAAAACGTATGTAAAACAAATTTCACGAGTACGGGAACTAAAACAACTAATTTGCAGACTCATCAACAACACGGTAACTGAGTTTCCCTACGAATTAAAAATACTAGAGTAGTTCTTAAACGCCCTACGGACATTTAATGGAAGTGTAAACCCACCGAACTGTCCGATCTTGGTGACCTGAGAAGCCACACACAAATGCAGATACTGGTCAGATCAGTCATTGGTGATACATATCTGCAAGGAAGTCCACAGCATCACAGTGAAAACTGTTGTTGTCTTAGGTTTCCTTTGCACTTTTTGCAAGTTCATTAACGCACATCAAATTTATACTGGCCGCGTCCATTTCATATTTCGTCAGATTCCTACCAAACATTTTTCTGTATTTGCGAATGACAAAATCTTAACGTTTAGATATTTTTAAGCATTCGGAACTTGGTAAATACGCTTATAAAAGGATATACCTACACAGAAAAGTAACGTTATCAGAGTAGCAACCAGTCACCATTTTCTTTGTTGTATTCAAAAAAGTAGTTTACATTTTTCCAAAAGTAAATGGGCACGAAGTAACATCACATTGTTGCATCTAAACAAATTCACTTCATACCTTGCCACAGTCTATTGTTTTTCTCCTAAATTTTGTAGATAGAAATGACCCCTCCACTAAATCATTCCCACATAAATATTCACCAAGACAAAATTTTTCATTTCTCAATTTTTTTAGTAAACTGGGTGTATTATTTCTGAAACGTTGTAATCACTTCGACTTGATTTTAAGAAAATATCCACTAACAGTCATTTGCCTTTCAAATTACAGACGCCATATCATCATACAGCTCAAGAATCAGCAGTCCTTTGTCGTTTTTCGTTTGGCTGACTGTGGAATCTCAGTCAGCAATTATTTTCAATCTAATTTAGGTACGTTTTGATTGAGATCAGTTTCATATTACTTACAGTATTTTTATTAATCATCGACAGACTTTTAAGTATCAAGAAACAAAAATAAATATTTTTATTCTCATAGGAAAAAAATAATCATATCAGAAAGATGTGCTATCTTTTACACAGAAGACATCGACGTTTTGATTATAATGTAGTATAGTCGTCTTGTTCGAAGGAAATATCGAGAGTCTCTTTAAGGCTGAGTATCACTTTTGTCTCTAAAATTTACCAAACGTATGAGATATTACTGAGACCCTGAACTGAATTTCAGTTTGGTAAAATGCATGACAGCTACCTTTAAATGTTTATAAATGAAGATGATCCTTGTAATAACGAGAAAGAAGTTGACAATTACTGTTGCAAGATTAATAGTAAACCTCTGAAGCCCATCTGACCATTTAACACGAAGAAGCAGTACGAAATGGAGCGATCACGCAAAATAAGTAGCACGGAAGACGAAGAGAAGACTTTGGTTAGCAGAAATTGTTCTCGGAAAATGCGGAGCATCTGTAAAGGAAATCCCACACAAGGCGCTGGAAGAAACATCATAGTGCACTGTTGCAACGCTTGGAGTCCTTATGAAGCACATCCTTTTGAGAGACAACCATGAAACTATTCCAACTGTGGTACAAGCTGTATGAGACCGGTAAAATACCCTGAGACTTCAGGAAGTATGTAAGGATTCCGACTTGAATTCAGACGCTGACAGGTGTGAATTTGCCGAATCATGCGTTTAACAAGTCACGCCTTTAAAATAATGACAGAAGTTGTTGATGGAACAACGCGCAAACTGATAGAAGCCGACTTCGGGGAAGATCAGTTTGGGCAATGGAGAAATGTATGAATGCTGGGCAATACTGTCCCTACATCTTATCTTAGAAGATAAAGAAAGACAAATCTAGGTCAGGAGCATTAGCAGATTGACTGGAATGCATTCCCTGAAATAACGGAGGTAGCACGTATAAAATGCAGTGATCTAGGTTATTTACAAGAGACGAAGGACATGAAAGAAAAGCGGTAGTTGAGAAGGCAGTGACAAAAGGGTGTAACCTATCCCAGATGTTATCTAATTTATACTTTTAGCACGCAATAAAAAAAGAGACATTTGAGGAGGAAATCAAAGTTCAGAAACAAGTAATGTAAGAGGATTGATCACACTGTCTCCTAAACTGTTTATGTAAATCGGGAACAACAGAGGGTCCATAAAATTTCCTTGGGAAACGTCAGATATTATTTCTGTTTTACTCGATGACTTTCCATCAGTTACTACGAATTGTGGCCTTTCGAACAGGAAATTACGAATCCAGTCACAGACCTGAGGCGATACTCCGGAGACAAGCAGTTTGGGTGGAAGTCGCTTGTGAGGAACGGTGTCAAAAGCCTTCTGGAAATCTGGAAACATGGAAAAGTTTGACTTAGGCTCTCGATAGCATTCATTTCTTCGTAAGAATAAAGAGCTACTTGTTTTTCACAAGAATGATATTTTCTGAACCAGTGTTGGTTATTGGCCAATAAATCGTTTTCTTCGAGGTAATTCATAATGTTTGAGTACAGTACATGTTCCAGAATCCTACTGCCAACCGACGTTAGTGACATGGATCTGAAATTCAACGGATTACTCCTCTTACCTTTCTTGGGTATTGGTGGGACTCGTGCAACTTTTCTGTCTTTGGGCGCGGATCTTTCTAGCACCGAGCGGCTGTATATGATTGGTAAGTATGAAGCCATTGTGTCAGCATACTCTGAAAGTAAATCTTTCCGTTCCCATTACTGTATTTGCTCTAGAAGAAATGTAAAGGATTCGTAAATAACGTTGTTTGTAGCTGACAAATAAAAGACTAATCTTATTAGAATTTATACTATACCATACTTCTTTGGAAGCGACTTGCCGTCTGAACTGTTATTTTGGACTTACATTATCTCCAACTCGTTAAGAGAGCCTTTGAAAAGTTACGAACGATCGCTCACATTGTTATCGCGGTAGATCGTTGTTGCAGCAATACACGGAATATATGGCGTTAAATAGTGGCCCATTACTCCACTCTCCTCTGACAACTTAATACGCATATTATCTTTTGCGTTGCGTTCTAATCCGACGATTAATGGCAGAGCTGTTTGCTTATAGCAGAGATAAAATACATCTCTCGAGAATCTCAGGAATGCCGTATGACGTGATGCGTGGTAGCTACGTCGGTTGTGAATCCATTTACTTCATTTTATCCGTAGGCCATAACTTATGATTTGCATTATGTAATCATAAACCTGGCTCGACCACAACTTATCTGAGCGATCTACCGTTTAAGGCTATTTAATTTCAAATTATTTGTTTTATTGCCTACTTACTTTGCATTAAAAGAAAACCTTGAAAGTGGTGATCAATTTGCAGTGTCGATAGTTTTCAGGAAGTATTTATTGAGTCTAGTAATGAACGCTCTGAGCAAAATTCTAGGACATGGTTTCGCTTTCCATTCCTTTCTCCCTCGTCTACGTTCTCCTACTATTTTTCCTTCTCTTTCTTTTCCCACTATCGAATTGTAGACTCTCATCAGAATCAAACTTTCGTCTCTGCTGTCTGAATAATTTCTCTTACCTCTCCTACATTCTTTCAGTATTTTTATGATCTGTGGAACTAATAGGCATATAAACTTGTTCCACTGCCCTGTATTCGTATAATCGACAACGGTTTTACCGAAGTAGCAGTACTGATGTTATTTCCTTTTGGTAAAGAATCAGATACCGTGCAGGTAATTAATATATCAGAATATAAGCATCTATATCTACATCTACATGCATGCTCGGCAAGCCACAGCGCGGTGCGTGGCACAGGGTGTATATAACACTACTAGTGATTTTCTTTCCTACTTTTGAATACATTGTGGGAGTGAACAGTGATCAATGTTGTTACAAATATTTACAATCAAAAACAATCTTGATCACAATTTATTTATTCCGGTGATCGGTTCCGACCACTACCGTGGTCATCTTCAGACCAATGAGTAAGAACCTCCTTCTGGTGGTAAATCACTACTGTCTATGAAAAACAGTCTTGATCACAATTTGTTTATTACGGTGACCGTTTTCGACCACTACTGTGGTCATCTTCAGACCAATGAGTAAGACCCTTCTTCTGGTGGTAAATCACTACTGGGATAAATTGTGATCAAGACTGTTTTTGATAGTAAATATTTTCTTTCCTGTTCCATTCGCTAAAAGAAAGAAGGAAAAACTACTGTTGGAATTTCCGGTAAGGGCTTATGGGACCAAACTGCTGAGGGCATCGGTCCCTAAGCTTACGCACGACTTAATGTAGCTTAGAATAACTTACGCTAAAGACAACACACACACACCCATGCCCGAGGGAGGACTCGAACCTCCGACGGGGGAAGCCGCGCGAACCGTGCAAGATGCCTAAGACCGCGCAGCTACCCCGCGCGCCTGAAATAACTACTATCTATATGCCTCCGTATGAGCCCTAATTTCTCGTATCTTAAATTCGTAGTGCTTATGCGAAATTTATCTTGGCGGCAGTCAGCTTGAAACGGCGGTTCTCTCAAATATCTCAACAGTCTTCCTCGAAAAGAAAGTCGCTTTCCCGCCAGGGGTTCCCATTTGAGTTCCCGAAACATCTCCGTAATACTTGCTTGCTGTTTGAGCCTACCGGTAACAAATCTAGCAGCTCGCCACTGAACTGCTTCGATGTCTTCCTTTAATCCTATCTGGTGCGGATCCCAAACACTCGAGCAGTACGCAAGAACAGGTCCCCCTAGCGTCCTGTATGTGGTCTCGTTTACACATGAACCACACTTTTATAAAAGTCTCGCAATAAACCGAGGTCGACCGCTCGCCTTCCCAAACGCAACTCTCACACGCTCGTTCTATTTCATACTGCTTTATAATGTTGCGCCCAGATATTTAAACGACGTGATATGTGAAGTAGGGACCTATTAGTGTTGTATCCGAACATTACGGATTTGGTTTTCCTACGCAGCCGCATTGACTTACATTTTTCTACATTTAGGGCTAGCTGCCATTCATTACACTAACTATAAATTTTATCCAAGTCATCTTGTATCCTCCTACAGTCACTAAGCTTCGACATTTTCGCGTACACCTTAGACTGCTGCGCATCCTGTCCGCCAGATCATTTATGTATACAGAAAATCGTAGCGGTACTGTCACACTTCCCTGGGGCACTCACGACGATATCCTTGTTTCTGATAAACCCTCGCCGTCGAGGACAACATACTGGTTTGTATTAGAAATTTTTCAAATCCATCTGTAGCACGAATCAGCAAACCAGTGTTTTTAATAGTATTAGTTGAAAACAGTCTTGGTTGCAATTTTAGTTTTTTATTTATCACTTTTGAATACATTGTGAGAGTGAACAGTGATCAAAGTGTTACAAATATTTACTATGAAAAACAGTCTTGATCACAATTTATTTATTACGGTGACCGGTTTTGACCACTACTGGGGTCATCTTCCGACCAATGAGTAAGGACCTCCTTCTGTTGGAGAATCAGTAGTGATTCTCCAGCAGAAGGAGGTTCATACTCAATGGTCTGAAGATGACCCCAGTACTGGTCGAAACCGGTCACCGTAATAAATAAATTGTGATCAAGGCTGTTTTTGATAGTAAATAAAAATTTTATTTATCAACTACGCATTTCACCTTATTTGAGCATCTTCAGACTGATCTACATAGAAAAACAGAAAACAAAGACATCTATTTAAGGATAGCGATCGTGTTGTGCACAGCTGGATAATCTAGAAGCATGTAAAAAACAGATCAAATACTGAAAGAGCAAATACCTTAACTTGGTATTTCTTAAGACGATCCTTTACACAGTGTAGCTGAAGGGCATCGTCGAGTACATCAGGCCAACATCGCCTTCGTTAACCTAAATAAATACTAGAAATATAAAATACTAAAAACAGATAAGAGAACTGACCTTGGTCTTTCAGTATTTAATCTGTTTAGGCATGCTTTTAGGTTATCCAAGTCAGCACACTCAGAAATGCATTCTTTAACAACGTGAAGTGGGGCACCGTGTCAAATGCTTTCCGGAAATCTAGAAATATGGAATTTACCTGTTGCCGCAATGCTATATCATGCATTAACTTCGGCCAATAAACAATTTTATGAATATTAATAACTCAGTGCACGGAATACATATCCCGTGAGTCCAAAAAAATTTAGACTGGGTTAATAAAAGAAACTGAGAAATGTTAAGATTGTGGTAATAATGCTTTCAATGCTCTACATGCCCTCCCCTCCTGCCCCCCCCCCCCCTCCCCCCACACCCACCATTTGACTAAAGCAGGCCGAACTGGCCGTGTGGTTAAAGGCGCTGCAGTCTGGAACCGCAAGACCGTTACGGTCGCAGGTTCGAATAGGTCTAAGTTCTAGGGGACTAATGACCTCAGCAGTTGAGTCCCATAGTGCTCAGAGCCATTTGAACCATTTGAACTTGACTAAAGCGCACAGAACGGCCATACGACTACGTGAAAATTTCGGAAACTTCTTTCTTTCGGGTGTTGTTCAACTCGTACGTCTCATTGGCTTGACTGTCAGTTATGTCGTCAAAGTATTGACCCTTCATGTGAATTTACACATTTCATCGCCTTGTGGTAGGTCCGTGGTGATACCATCACGTCTCATCGCCAATTGTGATTGTTTTCAGAAAATAATTTGCATTTCAGTCAAGTCAAGGCAAGCGTTCACGCGTCGTAGTTTTTGTATGGGATTTAAGGTGTGCGGGACTAACGTTGCACACACACTTTCCTGGTTCTTCAAAACGTTCTAGAGGATAACTTGAACATTTTATTTACATACACTCCTGGAAATGGAAAAAAGAACACATTGACACCGGTGTGTCAGACCCACCATACTTGCTCCGGACACTGCGAGAGGGCTGTACAAGCAATGATCACACGCACGGCACAGCGGACACACCAGGAACCGCGGTGTTGGCCGTCGAATGGCGCTAGCTGCGCAGCATTTGTGCACCGCCGCCGTCAGTGTCAGCCAGTTTGCCGTGGCATACGGAACTCCATCGCAGTCTTTAACACTGGTAGCATGCTGCGACAGCGTGGACGTGAACCGTATGTGCAGTTGACGGACTTTGAGCGAGGGCGTATAGTGGGCATGCGGGAGGCCGGGTGGACGTACCGCCGAATTGCTCAACACGTGGGGCGTGAGGTCTCCACAGTACATCGATGTTGTCGCCAGTGGTCGGCGGAAGGTGCACGTGCCCGCCGACCTGGGACCGGACCGCAGCGACGCACGGATGCACGCCAAGACCGTAGGATCCTACGCAGTGCCGTAGGGGACCGCACCGCCACTTCCCAGCAAATTAGGGACACTGTTGCTCCTGGGGTATCGGCGAGGACCATTCGCAACCGTCCCCATGAAGCTGGGCTACGGTCCCGCACACCGTTAGGCCGTCTTCCGCTCACGCCCCAACATCGTGCAGCCCGCCTCCAGTGGTGTCGCGACAGGCGTGAATGGAGGGACGAATGGGGACGTGTCGTCTTCAGCGATGAGAGTCGCTTCTGCCTTGGTGCCAATGATGGTCGTATGCGTGTTTGTCGCCGTGCAGGTGAGCGCCACAATCAGGACTGCATACGACCGAGGCACACAGGGCCAACACCCGGCATCATGGTGTGGGGAGCGATCTCCTACACTGGCCGTACACCACTGGTGATCGTCGAGGGGACACTGAATAGTGCACGGTACATCCAAACCGTCATCGAACCCATCGTTCTACCATTCCTAGACCGGCAAGGGAACTTGCTGTTCCAACAGGACAATGCACGTCCGCATGTATCCCGTGCCACCCAACGTGCTCTAGAAGGTGTAAGTCAACTACCCTGGCCAGCAAGATCTCCGGATCTGTCCCCCATTGAGCATGTTTGGGACTGGATGAAGCGTCATCTCACGCGATCTGCACGTCCAGCACGAACGCTGGTCCAACTGAGGCGCCAGGTGGAAATGGCATGGCAAGCCGTTCCACAGGACTACATCCAGCATCCCTACGATCGTCTCCATGGGAAAATAGCAGCCTGCATTGCTGCGAAAGGTGGATATACACTGTACTAGTGCCGACATTGCCCGCATCTCGTGGTCGTGCGGTAGCGTTCTCGCTTCCCACGCCCGGGTTCCCGGGTTCGATTCCCGGCGGGGTCAGGGATTTTCTCTGCCTCGTGATGGCTGGGTGTTGTGTGCTGTCCTTAGGTTAGTTAGGTTTAAGTAGTTCTAAGTTCTAGGGGACTGATGACCATAGATGTTAAGTCCCATAGTGCTCAGAGCCACTTCACCAGTGCCGACATTGTGCATGCTCTGTTGCCTGTGTCTATGTGCCTGTAGTTCTGTCAGTGTGATCATGTGATGTATCTGACCACAGGAATGTGTCAATAAAGTTTCCCCTTCCTGGGACAATGAATTCACGGTGTTCTTATTTCAATTTCCAGGAGTGTATGTTGCCCCTTGAGGCCTGTCACTCAACAACATTGACACACTACTGTTGTAGGTCCACTACTGCACGTTGCCAGGTCACAGCTGACTGGTCGAATTCGCATCTGTTGTTTACAGTTGCTAGCTCAAGCTGCCACTGTAGTTCCTCCGCTGACATCGCTTATACGCCAGGAACAAAACTGTTCTCAGAATTTTGTGGAATGATGGTTTAAACGTAGCTGTATTTACAAGTTTTTAAATTCATTTTTCACTGATAACTATGTGACAACGCGCCTCCCTATATTAGGCTGATAACACAGCTCGGAGCAGCCGGTTCGAATTCTGATCGTGGAAGCAATTTTAGCTACCAGTACTGTGGGTTGCACAGGTTGTGGTGCTGGTGGTTGGGTAAAGTTTCTGACTTTTCACTAGTTTCCTAGGTTCAGTTCCAAACATCTTTGCAATGTCTCGTCGGGTGAACCATTGTGATTGTATTGATGATGATCAGTCCATCGGATGGGTACTTTGTCATATGCTGTTTGTAACCTCCCCCTCACTTATCGACCATAATGACAGTGCAAAATTAAACCGCATGCACCTAATGGAAATTTGGGAAAATCAATCGTCACCGAAGTTAATTTGTCGGTAAAGAGGGAGGAAAGGGTTAAATCTAAATGCAACGAAAAATGCAAATGAAATTGGTGGAAATTAATTTTGAGAAAAGGGTCAAATTAATGAAGAAAGTAAATGTGCGGTCGTTACGTTAACAATTAATTGGCGTTAATTAGATATTTGAGAGTTGGGGAAAATTACGGTCGCCAGTCCTATGGACAACTACTATAGTAACTGAAAAAGAAAGATTAATGCACATATAATTAGCACTAAAAGCGTGGCAACTGAAGGTTGACACGTGTTGTGTGAAAACTGAATGTTTGTCAGAATCAATAAATTTCGCCACACTCTGACTTAATTTGGAAAAAGAATTAATAAAACCGGAAAATTGAAAGTTAATTTAGTGACTGAAATTAATAGTGAAGTTTGTTTCTGAAGGACTACGAAATTCAATAAAATAAGGTTAGTCTTGGGCTACCTCAACAATCATTTCAAAAGCTACTTGAATCTACGCAATTTAGAAATAAGAGATTTAACTTTGAACTTGAATTAAATGATTCTGAACAATTAACCATAGTAAAATGTGGTACGTACCAAGCTGAGCTGCAGTCACAGGTAAGCTAAAATATGGTAACAAAACTCGCACTCTCAATTTGTACTTGTGTAATCTATGAGTACCTTAACTGAACTTTGAAATTGAAGCAGTGAAATCGAATGATATTACTTTCATGCTGGCGTTTGAATTTCAACGAGACTGGGGTTCATTCCGGAAAAGGAAGGGACCCTGCTTGGTAATGCAATTGGGATAATGAACAACAAATGTTGATGCTAAGATGCTGTAATTTTATGAGGCAAATGGGACTATTTTAAAAGCTGAGGTCTGCCATACAGTTCTAAAACTTTACATGCTTCCAGTCTTCCTTGTTGGTTGATTGAAGGTTTGAAGTCGTCGGTCGAGGAGGTGGCGACAGTCACTCATTGTCGGCCGTCGCTGTTGCAGAAGCTGGATGTTGGCGCGCCTTCTTCTCGACACTGTCACCAGGCGAAACGGGCTCTTGATGTGCACCAGCTAATGCTTCGCGTCCGTGACACCGTGTCAGAAACTATTATAGCAAGTCGAGCGCAATTACATGCTGCCAATCCCCGAAAGCGCGGCAACAACACACCTGCTCCACCGCCCTACTCCAGCCAGACTCTGCTCTGCCCGCGCTCCAAGCGGCAGAGTTAACACTACCAAAGATCCTAAACACTTTGGTTCTCCACACGACCCCATCGATGTAATCGTTCGATAGCATAGTTTTCCCTAGGCAAGACCCAGCGTAAAAATACAAATAATATCTACAAAACAAACCAATTATACATCGACATATATATATATATATATATATATATATATATATATATGTATATATATATATATATATATATTAAAACAGTTACAATATATAAAGATACAGAAATGTCACATCTTCAGGTAACAAAATAATTTAAAAAATTTATAGTACAACAGATGGAAATACTAGGATATGCATTTCCTGCGTTACATGTTAGACGGGAGTAGTGTGCGTGTCGGCACTGGGTTTCGTCCTCTAACGCTGTATTATCATCTGTGACAGAAGACTCACCACTAAACTCCACAGTACTTTCACATATTATTGAATAGTCGTGTTAAAGACACAGCACCCCCGTCCCGCAGAGGAATTATGCGCCACGAGTGCGTCCCATTTGGGTGATTACAATCCTATCGTTATCTCAACCAGGAATGTCAGACGACAATAACATTCCACTACGGGACTTATCGAGGAATTTTTTTCTTTAATTAGTATGACCTTGTTCTAAATTTATTACGGGTACTATTTTTCCCTTTTTTAAAGTGTCACGACTGCTAATTATAAGTTACCTACTACCTTCTACCATTATTGTAAGTTAGAACTTTCGGTTCTGATAAGTAATCCGAAATATATAGTTTCGTTTTTGTTTGGTTTAATGAATAATAGTAACCAGACACGAATGGCACACATTGTTCTGAGAGTAGTGAAAGACATACGTGATGCATTGGCTTTTTATTAGATTACAGAAGTGCGCTATTCCCATTCCACAGCAAAAGGAAATCTTGAGTAGAAGTTATGCAATTAAAACACAGGCCTAGATGTATCATCAGTTGCAGGCTTCGAGAAAATGCTTCGATTTGCGCGGTGGTTTGGAGGGAAAATTATCGCCACATCGCGAGATAATTAGCAACATTGACGAGGTTGCTATTACTAATGATATTCACACTAAAAGATGTGACTGCTGAAAATATGCCTTCGCACATCGCTTATGGTGTTCAGAATTTTTTTACTGTGAATGATTTTGTGGTAGAAATCCCTATGAGGAATACATTGGCTATCTTGAAACATAAAAGTAAAAATCAAACAAACCCAGAAACACTGTAATTTATATGGGCTCGTATGTCAATATTTTTTAGTTACTGTTAATGATGCAAGATTGTAAGCTTTGTGATGATAAAATATACTTTTAGTAAGCTCTAAAGTGTTTATTTCTTTTGTCAACAATCCCATTGCAATTCACGATGGCACAAAAAATTTTGATATCATTAAATTCCTCGACAACAAAAAATAAGGAAAAAAATACATAAAATTAGTTTCTGGATGCAGAAATTCTAAACGATGCTCTTACCCGCTATGTACCGACTGATTGCGCAAATGACCTGACGAATTGGCGTCGATTATAATTTTGCCAGAAATTATTGGGCGTTGGCACTTACGTGAAAATATGTATCCCTACCATTCCAAAAATTGTGACTGACAACTAAAATGCAATATGAGAAGTTCTACAGCCTGAGTATTTATCAATAACAACTCAACATTTCTGAAAGAAAACAGCTGATCGTTGCTGAGAAATATGGAATCTACCAAACGGTATTGGTAGCTTTGAGAGAAAGCAAACTAAGATTAAATCTGCTGCCAAATGTGGATTGGCCTTCTATAATTCGAATCCATAATTTTTCTGCTTTCAGATGGATCATTTTTATCAGTTGACTTTGGGAACATGACGAAACAATGATGAACAGTATTACAAGAATGCTGTTTTAGTAAAACATTGTTAGGAGGTGTGCTCCCACCTCCACAACCTGTGCCTTTGGAGGAAGAACACTTAAACCTCCTCCGAAAGAAGACTGCTTTTCCTCTAAATAAACACTTAATGAGATAACAAAACACCTATTGAGACTATGTCGTCATAGACAATTAACTAATGAGAGGCTTATATTTAATGACAGATTATACCGGGGAGGAAGACCTGTAGAATGTTCTTTTGGTATACTACGTCAATGATATGGGTGCTGGATACTTCAATAAAGTGTGGCATGAATAAAATCGGTGTAGTAGTTCAAGCTATTTGTTTGTGTCATAAATTTATACCATTTAATATCGGTGTATATACTACGTCATCTACGCAGTAAAATATAGACGACATCAAAAATCAAAAAACCCACAGCAAACCTACAAATACTGCTATGGAATTCAGTAATCCGCTAGGCGTTTTTTTTTTTTCTTCGCCCAAGTGGGACATTGTTTTTTTCCGAACAAAGTATATATGTCATTACATACTGAAAGTATCTGATGTTACATTAGATCCAGCAAATCATCTTATGCTGTTCTATTCAGATTTATGTGTTCAATGTCTTCCATAAAGTAATTAAATGAATTCCGATTTATGTATGCGTCTATGACATATCACTAGAAATTCTTCCCCACACTTAATGTTGAGCTTTCGTGTTGCTGTAATCAGCACTGCTGTTATGGTAAATATATGAATATTTTTACATTAAGTCAACAAAAATGAATATTGAACTCAGAGTCGGTAATCATCAGCCTGGATGCAGAGACAATCACACAACGGAAGCAAAACTTTCGTAAGCTTTAAGCAGCACAGAACTAGCGCGTGGCACGCCCCATTCATCTGGCAGTGGCATGGCATGCCATAGGACACAGTTAACGTCTCGTCAGTCTGGTATGCACTGCTCCATTAGGCAGGGCGCCCATCTGAGTGACAAGTGTCGTTGAACAAGGCATCGACCGGCTTGAAACTTCAGATGGAACCACGCAGTCAAGCGGAGTGACTACTGCACTGACTTGACGTATCTGAGTGGTATGGCATGCCACCCCCACTGCCAGATCAACGACGCATTCTCCACGCGCCGTGTCTGTGCTGCTTACAGTTTACGAATGTTTCTGGTCAGGTTGCGTGACAGTCTCTGTACCCACGAAAACGAGAAACGATTACGATTTCAATATCTATTTTCGTGGGTCTAGTGAGAAATATACATGTATTTAAGGGCACAGCAGTTCTCGATACGGAAAAGGAAAGGCCAAATAAAGTTTGGGAACGGATTGTTGGTGAAAAATCATAAACAGGTACAGAAAGTGGAATTCAAAAAATGGTTCAAATGGCTCTGATCACTATGCGACTTAACTTCTGAGGTCATCAGTCCCCTAGAACTCAAAACGAATTAAACCTAACTAACCTAAGGACATCACACACATCCATGCCCGAGGCAGGATTCGAACCTGCGACCGTAGCGGTCGCGCGGTTCCAGACCGTAGCGCCTAGAACCGCTCGGCCACTCCGGCCGGCAAAGTGGAATTCATTTGACTTTTTTGTGGAGGAGAATGAAGGTCTAGAACAAAATAATATTACGTAAGGTGGGTTTCTATTTAAAAAAAGTCCGAACATTTCTGTACTGATTTGCTGGAACTAATATAATATCAAAGCCTTTTGATACTTTCTTTTAATACTCTTCGTCAGTCATGACCTCATACTGCCCTTCGTCAAACGACAAAAATAAACCATCTCCATCTAAACATATATAACAAGGCTATGGACTTGAATTATAATATGTTGATCACGATTTACAGTTCGGTAGATTCTTTAATCATTTATAACCATCAGCTATTTCCTTCTAGATTTATAGAAATGTTAAATATTCAGACTGCAGATTTTCTAAAATTGCCTTTGACATGTCAGCCATAACTCTTCGAATGGTAGTGTGCCCCAAGCAAAAACAAAAGGAAATTGAGATACATACGGCATACAACTCTTTAAATACACCAAGGATGACGAAGTTAAACCTGTCGTCATAGTCAACAGTCGACACTTCGCAGGGTAAAAAAAGCGTGAAAATAAAAAGACAGATTTTTTTGGCTTAAGTGACGACACCCAACAGTTTCTGGGAAATCGACGGTCAAAGTTTCGACTCCACTTTGTCAGGGTTAAATAGAATAAAATATAGTGAGTTGTTCAGTGTAGTGGTTAAGTACATCGTTTTGATTTCTGCACCCTGTGTCCTGACGTAATTTTATGTTCGTTCTTTCTTTATTTTCTGTGGTCACGGAATTATGTGACATCAATATCCTTTTTTGACGTTGTGAAATACAATGGAACTATTGGCTAAAGAAATAAGCATTTCAAATCTTATGAAAAACTGATTTTACCATCAGAAATCTTATTTAATATTATATCATTAACAGTTATTGTAGATGAAAAATAAATAAATTCAAGTATTTAAAAATTTTTCTTTAAATTTTACTTTTATACTTCAAGATTAGATATAGAAGGCAATCGACAGGGTGAGAGAAGAAGTAGGCATGTAACAGTTCATGGAGATAAGGTAGACATGCTGAGATTGCCGTTAATATTGCACTAATTGCAGAAAGTGGAGGAGACACGCAAAAATTCCTGAACGCGATGGATAGAATAATAGAGAAAGAGTTCCATAAGACAATAAACACACATAAAAAAGGTCTAGTCTGCAGTAGAAACAAAGAAAGGAAGACAGCGGTGAAGTTGAAAAATAAACAATTGAATAAGTGAACGAGTTTATTTAACTGGGAAGTAAAGTCGCAGGTAATGGAACACGCTACAAGGAGATACGATGCTGAATTGCCTAGACCAAGAACACTTTTAATAAGAAGAAAAAACATAATCACTACAAAGAATATAAGCCCTAACGTGAGGAAACAAATGTTGAAGACCTACGTGAGGAGCACTGCAACATTTGGCAGCAAAGCATGGACGATAGGAGTTTGAGAGGAGAGGAGACTCGCTGCATTAGAAACATGGTGCTACAGAAGAATAATGAAAATCAGCATGAGGGAAATGTACATGGGCGAGAAGTTTTCATTACAGCAAGAGAGAAAGATGCTTGATGAAACATTTAAAAAGAAGAACGGTTCGGCTGATAGGTCAAATACTCCGACGCGATGGTTTATTGAAAAGAAGAATTGAGAGAGGAATAGAAGGTAGAAATTTCAGAGGAAGACCCAGACTGGAATACATTGAACAAATAATGAAGGATATGAACTGTTCTTGATACTACAAGCAGAAACGGAAGAAGAACAAGAGAGAAGAATGGGTAGCTGCTGCCAACTAGCCACACGGCTGGTGAGAGAGAGAAAGATAGAGAGAGAAATAGAGAAAGAGAGGCAGAGAGAGACTTCAAGATAACCAGTGCTTTTTTCGTGGCAGTATCAATCACAAAACTTTCAAAACATAAGAAATTTAGAGCACCACGAGCAATGTGCAAAGACACCCATCCCACACTCTCGTATTGTATTGTGAATGTGATTAAGAGAAGCAGATGCGTTAGCGTTGCTACGTACCTTGCGATCTGGCGGTACTTTCTAGCCAAACTACCACGTAAACCGAAGAATTTTCACGAAATCCTGAACTGATGATGGTTCAAGGTGCGTGTTTCCATTGCGTCAGTTCTGCTCGTGATTTACCTTTGCTCTGCGGTGCGAAAAAGGTAGTTGTTTAGTCAGTAAACGAAATTCGCTTGTCGGTGAAAGTTATACATCGCATGTTTGACAGACGGCGTACAGAAAGAAATTTTCCCTCTGCAGCGGAATGTGTGTGCGCTGATATGAAACTTCCTGGCAGATTAAAACTGTGTGCCGGACCGAGACTCGAACGCGGCACTTGACCGCGAAAGGCAAAGGTCCCGAGTTCGAGTCTCGGTCCGGCACACAGTTTTAATCTGCCAGGAAGTTTCAAAGAGCGTACACTTTAGCAGAAAATCTTATCTGAACACATTGTTACACCGATTTCATCAACGGGTAAACCATTGTACTAGAGTGTATGTGCTTTTTACGTTTTCAGCTGTTGTTTATAATATAAGATTTGTAATGACGAAAATCTGTTTTTTTAATTAGATTTAAAATATCCGTTTCTTGTTTCAGCAGTTCAATTGTATTTCGTGGTTTCGCAAAAAATGTTGATGCTACATACTTTCACAACAACATAAAATAAAGAAAATACCAACACAAGATTGGATTTGAATACGGAGCACAAATTACGAATCTGAGTTGTTTACACCTACGCTACCGCCTCACTCTGTTGTACAATCCGCGAGCAGACTGACGAAATAGCACTGAGACTTTAATCAAGAGTTTCTCACAAACTACTAAGCCAAAATAAGTGTTCCTTTATTTTGACCTTTCTTCTTCTGTGCAACGTTTCCTGTGCGTTAAAGAAAAAAATGTTCAAATGTGTGTGAAATCTTATGGGACTCAACTGGTAAGGTCATCAGTCCCTAAGCTTACACACTACTTAACCTAAATTATCCTAAGGACAAACACGCACACCCATGCCCGAGGAAGGACTCGAACCTCCGCTGGGACCAGCCGCACAGTCCATGACTGCAGCGCCCCGGACCGCTCGGCTAATCCCGCGCGGCGTGTGTTTAAGAGCCAGCTGTGGTACGTTTCCCTCGTGAGTTCACAAGAGCGAAATGTCTGTGGACTGTCAGTTGCTGTATAATGGTTTGAGAAATTACCAAACCTAAGTTTTCAGAAAATCCTAAATTTTCCTTGTTGTTGACAAAGCAGTATACCAGTCTCGCATACAAAATAAGTAGACACTGAATCTCTCTTTCTTATTACTGACTCATTTCTTCTTCTTTCATCCAAGTTTGTGGCATACTCAATTCGTAGTAAATGTGCCTTTAAGCTGGTGGCATCCAGAGGACAATATGCTTTTGTTATAAAAGTAGCGAAATCGCATTTCACATTCATTTCTCGCTGGAACAAACGCCATCTGTTCGAGAATGTGTGAACAAAAGTTGTTATTGAATATTTTCTGAATGAAATTGTTGGTGCAGATAAGACAAATTGTAGTTTACAGCACATAGCAAACTCGGCTGCTGTATCTGCAGTTTTGTATGTCTCTTTTTAAAATGAAGACAAGTCTTGGCGCAATGGTAACTGATGTCACAAATCACATATGAAAGAGAAACACGAGCCACACGTCCGCGTGTGGTGCGTTGTCAATCGTCGTGGCAAGTGACAAAATGTAGCACTTATTTACTACGCACTGGAAAGAGATATGGCTCTTCTTTCTGTGTTAAAAAGAAATTCGGTATGCTATCTCCATTTGGTATGGAGCAATGAAGGATCTAAAATTTACCAAACATGCTCTGGCCAATGATTACCTTTTGGACTGGAAATTGTCGAAACATGGGCGGTACTTTTAATTTTGCAATAAGAAAATAACTATAAGCAATATCGAAAAGAGAGCCAGTTGATTATCAAGCTGCGATATTAGACCATACGATGTGAAATTATCGGAATTTGTTGTAGAACAGTTTTTTTTCTTCAGAAAATTTCGGAGCTGAGAACGTGCACAAAACTCAAAACAGTGATTTTTAATTTTTTACGAAAAATGTAAAAGTTTTGTTTGAATACGTATGGATCTGGATCTATCTTCTTTCCATGTACGAGTACATGAAACGCTAGTTAAGCTCACTAAAGCCAGAGCACTTTCATTACACCAAAGTGGACCTGGTACCACGTTACATCTATTAGTACCGGATCAAAAGCATGCTACGCCACTGTTACGTATCTGCTACACCATGCATCACGCCACTTGTCAACACTACGATGGTGGGCGCCCTGCCTTAGACTGTGTGTGTTCCATGTGAGAAGCTGCAGGTTAGATGCGTGCTTTGTGCCACGCCACCTGCTACATCACTCCGGTTTGTTCTGTGCGTAAGGAGAGTCGTTGTGAGCGAACTACCGAAGTTTCTGAGTTATGGCTAGTCATAGAAGGGGTAACAGATGGCGTAACCCAGTAACAGCACATTGCCTTCTGCACGCGAAGGGTTCCAGGGAGACTATCGACCTTGTTCTCATATGTCCCACAGACCATATATGTCAATTAAATGCGAAAAAATAGCGGGAGAAAATGGTCCACAGTTTGGCAATTGTACTACAACAATTCCCCGCATCCGCATGCCCTATTTCCTGACAAGCAAATTACTAGTGACGAATACTCACAACGACTAGCATCAAGCTGTTTCATACTGGAAGCATTTCTCCCATAGAATTCTGCAAGGCTTTCAGTGGGCGTGTCCATTCGTATTCGTATTCTTTGTCTCGCCAAAAGAACTATTTGGTACTCTCATTGCTATTGCATATCTCTCTTTTTCCAAGCTAAAATACATACGCACGCGCTAAATAAATACCTCTCTAAAAAGCATTCCAGCTTTACCTTCAGTTGCGTTTGGCTTCTAAAATGACTGCAAACTTGGTGTCGCTAGTTTGTTCGACAAACGTACACTCCCTAAATACGAGTACCTACATTCCCGTGTCCAGCCAAAAGCGAGGAATGTGCTGGGTCTCTCAAATCACCAGCGAGGGGATCCCAATTGGAGAAAATTGGAAAATTGTGGTAAGCTCCTATGGGACCAAACTGCTGAGGTCATTGGTCCCTAGGCTTACACACTACTTAATCTAACTTTAACTTACGCTAAGGCAACACACATGCACCCATACCCGAAGGAGGACTCGAACCTCAGACGGGGGAGGGGGGTGGGAGCCGCTCGAACCGTGGCAAGGCGCCATAGCCAGCGCGGCTAACCCCCGCGGCGTTCCAGTTGGGTCGTCCAACTGATCTGATCTGTGGCACTGTCGTAGGAGCTGGGCTATGTCGCCAGAACGTGTTGCAGTCAGGCAGTGTGTGTCAGGACCTGTGGCCACAGCGAGGCAGTGCCATATAGAAAAGCAAATCGCGTCTTGCGGAACATGGTAACGCTTTTGCTTGTGTTTTAAGTTGTGCTTCAACGTGGCTTGAATGTTGTGAAGAATCGAAAGCGTGTACTTCTACACAAGTGCTGTATCCACGAATAAGTGGAAAACGCTGCCGCCTCCAGTGTTCACGTAAACGCGATCATAAATTACAGTCGAGATATTTATGATTTTATCATGAGAAACTTCAGTAACACTACGACACTGAACTCTGCCCCTTGTGCAGAAGCTTCTTAATTGACAGTAAAACTCTAGTGTTCACAAAGGTTATTGCGGTACTTGGACGCAAAAAAATTGTTAATATACTCGCCCAGTAATGACAGATCATGAGCTGGTTCTAGGTGCATGCGTGGTCATCCTTTCTCTTATATAACATACCATTTGGTGTTTCATTGAATGAGTTCCAGAATATACGCGACTGCATACCTCACCTTTTTGGGATGTTTTTCGAAACTTCCCTTGCTACAGAGGAAGTTAAAATTGTCAGGTTAGACCTGTTGCGTTGTGGACAGTGAGAGACTGCAGCCTATGTACCATGGGAAGATGAATTACTGACATAAACTTTGTGGTGATCTGTTGAACATTAACGAACATACAAACACATCACCCATATTTCATTTCGTAATGTTGATGATGATGTTTGGTTCGTGGGGCGC
Source organism: Schistocerca piceifrons (assembly GCF_021461385.2). Classification (NCBI taxonomy): domain Eukaryota; kingdom Metazoa; phylum Arthropoda; class Insecta; order Orthoptera; family Acrididae; genus Schistocerca; species Schistocerca piceifrons. The sequence goes on along the minus strand of NC_060140.1, from coordinate 909,975,107 downwards.
AGAACTGCAAGGTTATCAGCGCCCATACAAAGACCCAATCTGTTGCACAGTCCAATTTTTCACACAGTTCAATCTACCCACTGTCACGAATGATGAAGATGATGATGATAAAATGATGAGGACAACACAAATACCCAGTCCCTGGGCATAGAAAATCACCAACCCGGCCGGGAAACGAACCCGGGACCCCGTGCTCCAGAGGCAGCAACGCTAGCCTGTAGACTACGAGCTGCGGACATTTCATTTCGTAATATGCCAGGTTCTGCTAGAGGTAATGCGATGGAATATGCTAACGAAACAATGTCGATGCATAACGATATCTGTAAAGAATACCCCCGTATTTCGGCGTTCCTCTTTCGAAAGCCCACGACAGAATTTTTCGTCTAATGCTCCTCAACTTAGCTGATGGTTAAGTCTACCCACGAAAAGGAACCTACCAAGCAAGAGAGCTATGTGGGGATGGGACATTAACCTCTGTGTGAAATAATGAATCCGCTTTGGTTATTAAACGCTCGTCTAGTATTCTGCCAGAAGGACATATTTCGGGCACATTGCTCGTTTTCCAGCATTAACAGTCACAAGTGCATCTACAAAAATATTTAACAGGAATATGATACGTAATACAGGACAAAAATCGGGATACAGTGTATAAACATAATGCTCCTCCATTACTGGGTTCCTCAAATTTAAATGTAAAATATTACCATTAAAATGTAAGGCAAGTTGTCACATGTAAAAGCGACGAGAATCTCATATCATATTATAAGAACTCTGATAAATTTGAAAAAATATCAAAAATATTGTTACTGGCACAAGGGAATGTATATAACGTGATTATCAGAGCTGGTAACTGTACTGTCAATTGTCTGTAACATTCCAACAGTTATTATATACGGAAATCAATCACGTACGTCTCCATACAGCATGAGTCAGTTGTGGCGTAAGCCAATGATAAACGTAAACTTCGTCCACAGGCCCTGGCGGGCCCATCGGTACGATCGACCGCCGTGCCATCCTCCGCCAGTGGCGTTATTGGATGCAGTATGGAGGGGCGTGTGTTCAGCACACCATTCTCCAGGTTATTGTCAGTTTCCGTGACGTGGAGGGGCTTCCACTCGGTCAAGTAACTCATCAATTGGCGTCAGGAGGCTGAGTGGCTCCGTTCCAGTCCTCACAACAAGGAAATATCCGTGGCAGTAGCGGCAAACAAACCCAGGACTTCCACATAGCAGTCAGCGGCCCTGACCATTCAGCTACTGAAGTCGATCTCTGATAGAGAGTATTTGTAGTACAAAGGCGTGAAACATATACAAATGTAGTAAACATGGAAAGTCAGTATGTGGAATTCACACAATTCTGAAAGTAAACATCAAACATTTATGTTAGGTCTCTGTATACCAGTCGATAGTGGCCGTTGCTAAGGTCCTATGCTCAAGAAGACGTAGCACTGCCATGAGATGAGTAGCCCTGCAACTGCAACCGCACATGATTGACAATGTATAGAGTGATATGAAACGTAAAGAAGGAGCGTTAAACAACTTAGGTGAAGTCATTATTTCATCCGCTACTGGACATTAAAATTGCTACACCACGAAGATGACGTGCCACAGGCACGAAATTTAACCGACAGGAAGAAGATGCTGTGACATGCAAATCATTAGCTTTTCAGAGCATTCAAACAAGGTTGGGGCCAGTGGCGACACCTACGACGTGCTGACATGAGGAAAGTTTCCAACCGATTTGTCATACACAAACAGCAGTTGACCGGCGTTGCCTGGTGAAACGTTGTTGTGATGCCTCGAGTAAGGAGGAGAAAAGCGTACCGTCACGTTTCCGACTTTGATAAAGGTCGGATTGTAGCCTATCGCGATAGCGGTTTATCACATCACGAAATTGCTGCTCGCGTTGGTCGAGATCCAATGACTGTTAGCAGAATATGGAATCGGTAACACGGAACGTCGTGCTGGAGCCCAAAGGCCTCGTATCACTAGCAGTAGAGATGACAGGCATCTTATCCGCATGGCTGTAACGGATCGTGCAGCCACGTCTCGATCCCTGAGTCAACAGATGGGGACGTTTGCAAGACAAAAAGCATCTGCACCAACAGTTCGACGACGTTTGCAGCAGCATGGACTATCAGCCCGGAGACCATGGCTGCGGTTACCCTTGACGCTGCATCACATACAGGAGCGCCTGCGATGGTGTACTCAACGACGAACGTGGGTGCACGAACGGCAAAACGTCATTTTTCGGATGAATCCAGGTTCTGTTTACAGCATCATGATGGTCGCATCCGTGTTTGGCGACATCGCGGTGAACGCACATCGGAAGTGTGTATTCGTCATCGAGATATTGGCGTATCACTCAGCGTGATGGTATGAGGTGCCATTGGTTACACGTGTCAGGCTCTACCCTTCATTCCATTTCATTTCATTCCATTCCATTTCAGCAGGATAATACACGAACGCATGTTGCAGGTCCTGTACGGACCTTTCTGGACACAGAAAATGTTCGACTGCTGCCCTGGCCAGCACATTCTCCAGATCTCTCACCAATTGAAAACGTCTCGTCAATGGTGGCCGAGCAACTGGCTCGTCACAATACGCCAGTCACTACTCTTGATGAACTGTGGTATCGTGTTGAAGCTGCATGGGCAGCTGTACCTGTACACGCCATCCAAGTTCTGTTTGACTCAATGCCCAGGAGTATCAAGGCCGGTATTACGGCCAGAGGTGGTTGTTCTGGGTGCTGATTTCTCAGGATCTATGCACCCAAATTGCGTGAAAATGTAATCACATGTCATTTGTAGTATAATACATTTAACCAACGACTATCCGTTTATCATCTGCACTTCTTTTTGGTGTGGCAATTTTAATGGCCAGTAGTGTATATTATCGAAAAAATGGAACCCTTGACATTGAACTCTTCCTACCTTTCTGTCTCTTAAATGTGGATGCTAACCGTTGTTCACACATCGTTATCCCTCCGAGCTACACCGAGGTGACAACATCGTGGGATACCTCCTAATATGCGCTCAAAAAGACGTTGTAAATCTCCTACAAAAATATTTATTGAGGCGTGCTGCCCCTATAACCAAATGTTACCAGTGCAGGATTTTGTGCATGAACTGGCCTCTCGATTATGTCGCATAGATGTTCAGTGGGATTAATGTCAGGCGATCTGGGTAGCCAAATCATTCGTTCAAATTGTCAAGAACATTCTTCTAACCAATCGAGTACAATTGCGGCCCGGTAATAAATTCTTTGTTGTTTGGATGCATGAACTCCATGAGTGGCTGAAAATGGTGTCCATAACCATTTCCAGTCAATGGCTAGTTCAGCTAGAACATAGGACCCAGTCTGTTCCATGAAAACACAGCACAAACCATTACGGAGATACCACCAGCTCGCACAGTGGCTTGTTGACACATCGGATCCATGGATTCGTGGTGTTTGCGCCTCTCTCGAATCTTACCAGCAGCTCTTACCAGCTGAAATCGGGATTCATCTGAGTAGGCTACAGTTTTCTCGTTGTCTAGGATCCAACCGATGTGGTCACGAGCTCAGGATAGGTGCTGATGGTGATGTGCTGTTAACAAAGGCACTCGTGTCGGTCGCCTGCTGCTATAGCCCATTAACGTCTAATTTCGCCGCATTGTCCTAACGGATACGTTCGCCGTGCGTCCCACATTGATTTCTGCGATTATTTCACAGAGAGTTGCATGTCTTATATCACCGACAATTCTACGCAAACAACGCTGCTTTCAGTCGTTAAGTGAAGGCCGTCGGCCACAGTGTTCTCCGTGGAGAGATGTCGGAATATTGAATTCTCTAACTATTTCCGAAATGGAATGTCCCATGCGACTAGCTGCAACTACCATTCTGCGTCCAAAGTCTGTAAATTCCCGTCGTGCGGCCATAATGACATCGGTAAGTTTTTCACATGAATCACCTAGTAGTAGTAGTAATAGTAATAGTAGTAGTAGTAGTAGCGCTATTCATCCGTAGATCTCTTTTTACAAGGATATAGGACATGTCGATTTAAAATAAGCTAATTCGTATACACATATATTTACGTACTTCTAGTTAGAGACAATCATTAGATTTACTCCTGGTATGCAATACCTTTTTTTACAAATAACTTATTAAACGATGTAATGCCACATTGTTCACTCATATCTCACTATCAGTCACTGCAAACACTATACACGCATTGTTTCATATCACTTCACTCACCACACACACACACACACACACACACATACACACACTGGTGATCTCTGGGCCATTTTCTGTACCTCAGTACAAATGACAGCTTCGGCAATTTTCTGCCCTTTCATACCTTGAGTACGCGATACTACAGCTCTTTGTCTAAGTGCATATCGCAGTCCCCACGACTTTTGTCAGCTAACTGTATAACGTTCACACGGAGGTAGGTGTTGAACATGATCCACTACAGTGAGTACTGCCCATTTGGTAACTGCCAGCTGTGATATAGTACTGAAGCGTCCCCTTAGAAAAATTATTAATGACTGTGCTGATAAACTTCTTACGTTATTTGATACAAAGACAGCTGAGTAAAACTGAACGTACTCAGACAGTTCTCTCTTTACTTATTCTGACCATCACTAAACTGACACACAATATTTTTTTTAGCGCAACGCAATCCGACTTTCAATAATCCCTGCAAAAGAATGGAACTGACTAACAATAACCAATACCTTTCATGATTCACTTACCTCACAAAAATCTTCGTTACTCGAACTACTGCAATGAAGCGAGCACCAATACTGCCAGCTAAATAAAAGATTCTAATTACTGAAGGACCTAACTACTGATAGGCATAGTTAGCAAATTAAAGCAGAGAACAAAACTAGAACCTTAATAGTGTTCAAAAGTTCTCATATATATATATATATATATCAGTTCATGGCAGCCATCTGTACAAATTTCCTTTTTCTGGAGGACACACGTCCAGATCGTCCGCTTATAGTAACATCCCAAAACGCTGGCATCTCTCTCTCCACATCCACCACTGCTGGTGGTTCACCTCCAACTGCCCAACGCTACGTGCTGTTCACATCCAACTGTCCAACACTACACAAGCGAATATTCCAACAATGAGTCCATCCAGCCACAGACTGCACACAGCACAGTCAGTGATTTTCATACAGAGCGCTACGTGGCGTTACCAACATAAAAACCTAAACAGCCTACTTACAGTACTGCCGACGAAATGGTACGATCATATGTCGGACAATGGAATATTTGGCTGTATAAGAAAGGAGCATCACCATATACCTGTGAGGTGTAGGAAATTTCTCATTCGGCAGTGGCTGTTTCTAGGATGCTATCTTCAACACCACGTATACACTGCTGCAAGCTGAGTGGCCATGCAGCTAAAACCGGAAATGATTTCCTGAACTTAAAAGTTCAAAAAATGTTCAAATGTGTGTGAAACCTTATGGGACTTAACTGCCAAGGTCATTAGTCCCTAAGCTTATACAGTACTTAACCTAAATTATAATAAGGACAAACACACACGCCCATTCACGAGGAAGGACTCGAATCTCCGCCGGGACCAGCCGCACAGTATATGACTGCAGAGCTTTAGACCGCTCGGCTAATCCTGCGCAACGTAAAGAGTCATATGAAATGTAAGAAAGGGCATTCAATAGCTAAGGTGAAGCCTTTATTTCACATATTATCGACAAAATAGTATTTTTCACGTTAAATTGTATCTTCCTTCTGCGGCGGCGCAGTTCTTTCCGTCCCTTTACGACGGACCTGCACCTACCTGTGAACATTGTCTCAGCAGATCATCAGTAGAAAAGCCGAGTGAAAGCTACTGTACTTCGACGTGACGTGAACCAGGCTGCAATTTAAGTCACTAATCTACGTTTCGGGAGAAAGTTTTCACACAAATGAATGGTTGGAAATGTTGTCCTCAATAAATGTATTCTGAAACTTAGGTGAACAAGTATCACTGCAGAGCCCGTGCTAGTCTTAACACAGTCACTCACAACCCCTTTCACTCACGTTAGCAAGTTTATGTTGTTGCATTTCCCGAAAACGTAATAGCTACAAAAATACTGATTGATTTTGACTGATATTGTGTAACGTTGTTACTTTAATTTGTTATGAAATCGGTGCTGATATTCAAGATAATAAAAGCGGTTTAAAAGCTGTGAGCTGTCTGGGGAAGTTAACCTTGCATTACTGAGCAACTGTTTCACCAGGTATCCAGTCTAGCTTACCAAATTCCCAACCAGACTACCATTAATTATAATCTTTTAATAGTCATACGACAACCGGTGATATATATATATATATATATATATATATATATATATATATATATATATATATATATATATATATATAACAGAATTTAAATAAAAGGAAATAAATCAGTTTATATTTGGAAATTTATTTTAACATTGATCATTGAAATTTCAGCATATTAAACGTGAGTACATAACTAAGCTGGTGCCTTATTTAGGACTGTGAAAATGTGAGTTTTTAATCTTATGGAACACATCAAATATGGAGCCAAGATTGGGAGACTGCATACAACACTGCATTCATAAAATAACACACGAAGAACGTTGAAACATATGCAACAGGAAATTAACCACAACCAACCGATTCAATTTTCACCCAAAGAAGTTACGTTCGTAGTGCAGTCCTGTCCGTCATGAAATTACCACACACTGGTATACTAAATTCATACTAACTCTCTGTGAAATCTTCCCGAAAAGAATAGCTGAGGGCTACTTTGATGATTACACCACATGCTTCACGTGGTCAACTTGGTTTACACAAAGAGTGTAACTCCACAATAATTTTGATAATTAAAATAAATTAGAACGAAAAGCAATTTACAAAAGAAAAACCTCGAACTGGTTACTATCGTCTTACTGTTAACCTGATGGGTCAAACAATTGTATAAGCACGTGGCACTGGTCTCACAAAGTACACCCCACGTGGGTTGAACATAAAGAAAAGTAGCTATATTGAAAAATATTGTGAAGACGAGACGTTATAATCTCACGCACATTCGCATTGAAGATTGATGATGGTAGTTAGAGTTACTGATCAACATGTGGTTCCACTTTACTCACAAAGTAGTGACAAAGCAACTACCGGAACATATTCTGAACTTCACACTCGAATTACACTGCGTTGCAATTTAAGATAACATTAGATATTTTAGAGCTAAACCTGAAATAAAGGTGATTAAATTTTCAGTTAGGCTGAACTTAAGAAATCCATTGTCCTACGGACTTAGCAGACACGCGCTTAGCCGGAGATCTTACCACTTCAGACGCTCGCCGCGGACAGACTGACCTGGTCCCTTCCTGAGGGTGGCTCACAAATACAAACGGAAGTGGCCAGAGAGGCAGCTTCCTATACCAACATGACAAGGGATGGACAGGACCATACTAAGAATAGAAATCTCTCTGCTTTTAGAAAGCGTAGCTACCTGTTCCGACGTTGGTCCTACTGTTCTCTATAAAAGAAAGCGGATGCAGGTAACGTATGAGACTGTGTGACATGAATCACATATAAACTGTGTTTTAAAGTGTAGTAGTGTGACAGATCGTTCTTGTTTATGTGTAAAAGTAACACGTTTCACTGCTCACTCTCCTCCCAGATAGTCAGAAACACCACAGTAAAATTAGAAGAGGAATTTATGCCGTAAATGACAACAGATTCAAGAAATTAACATGAAAGGAATCCAACAGAGACCTTTCAAATGCTCGCCAAATATTAAGTCTGTCGGTACCAAATGCATTCACAGTATTTTAGCCACCGACCTGCTCAATACGCCATGCGGAATATATGTCTTTTCTCGTCACAAAATTGACTTAAAAATTCCGAAATTTCTACACGCCCATCGGAGTAAGTATGCCGTCACTTTACCACACTTTTGAAGTATGAAACACTGCTAGATCCGGCAACTTACCATTTCCATCGGAACTACTACTACACACGTCCGAACTGTTTCACGGCTAGGGTCCGACTCTTCTCTAGAAAACTCTCAGTCTTCTCTACCAGCAGAGAAAGGCGCGCGACGAAATTGCTTTACCATTGGTCAGTTCACTCAACAGCCAATAGCAAAACAACATTCTCCCGCGTCAATCCGCGCTTTTCATCAATAACCAATCGCAAAATAATAAACCTAACGACTGCACTTTTTATCGACGTAAGTATCTAATACGCTGAAGTTTTGATTATGCATAAAGTTATTTACTACTGTTATTTATACCTGAATTAACTTTCCATTTACCATAAACTTACTTTACAAATCTATTCTACAAGAATCCCCTTTGTTCATATCCATAATTCATCGAAATGTTCTCACACTAAATCGTACTACATAACTAGTTAAACAAGTTTCTTCATATTAACCTTAAACCACACTCACGCATCATTCATACTGCTAAAACACATTTATAACATTTTACCGACACAAAAAGACATAATAACACTTTATGAAAATACTAGAACAGCTGAGCAGCAAGTCGTATACTCCTAGCCCACTCATTTGTTACATAGTTTAATTCTTAATTTCTTTGCGTGTTTTTGGTACTTGCATTGTTTAATTCATAAATTTCGGGCGTATTATAGTATTTGAGAGTGTAGCATCGCGTTTTAGTACCCGAATAGTGTAAATTCGCGTAGTCTCCTTCCGCCGCCGAGCAGTGTCAGCAGTGCGCAAGTAGCAGCATTACTGCATTTACTAGGCAATCTTGTATTTTAATAACCGTTTAAATTTTGTTAATTTGTTTGCGCTCTCTGTAGATTAGTTCAGACGTTCTTTGCAAAACAGTTTTTAGCATGGGTGCAGGCTGAGTTGGCATCCCTTCGCTCCCAGCTTCAGGCAGTGTTGGCTTTGGTCACACAGCTTGAGGCTGTTGCCAATGGGCATCACTGTGGGGGTCCGGATGGGGGTTTGTCGGGGACGGCCAGCTCGTCCCACGCATCCCCTGATCGGACTACGACTGTGGTTGCCCGGGGATACTGCCCGCATTGAGGCTGATCCCTCACCTGTGGTAGAGTGGGAGGTCGTCTCAAGGTGTGGCAGGGGGCGAAAGACATTCCGGAGGGCTGAACGGAAAGCCTCTCCAGTTTGTCTGACGAACCGGTTTCAGGCTCTGTCTCAGGCTGATACTGATCTTCGGCCTGACATGGCTGCTTGTCCTGTTCCAGAGGTTGCCCCTCAGTCTGCAAGATCCGGGCAGTCGCAGAGGGTGGGCTTACTGGTAGTTGGGAGCTCCAACGTCAGGCGCGTAATGGGGCCCCTTAGGGAAATGGCAGCAAGAGAGGGAAAGAAAACCAATGTGCACTTCATGTGCATACCGGGGGGAGTCATTCCAGATGTGGAAAGGGTCCTGCCGGATGCCATGAAGGGTACAGGGTGCACCCATCTGCAGGTGGTCGCTCATGTCGGCACCAATGATGTGTGTCGCTATGGATCGGAGGAAATCCTCTCTGGCTTCCGGCGGTTATCTGATTTGGTGAAGACTGCCAGTCTCGCTAGCGGGATGAAAGCAGAGCTCACCATCTGCAGCATCGTCGACAGGACTGACTGCGGACCTTTGGTACAGAGCCGCGTGGAGGGTCTGAATCAGAGGCTGAGACGGTTCTGCGACCGTGTGGGCTGCAGATTCCTCGACTTGGGCCATAGGGTGGTGGGGTTTCGGGTTCCGCTGGATAGGTCAGGAGTCCACTACACGCAACAAGCGGCTACACGGGTAGCAGGGGTTGTGTGGCGTGGGCTGGGCGGTTTTTTAGGTTAGATGGCCTCGGGCAAGTACAGAAAGGGCAACAGCCTCAACGGGTGCGGGGCAAAGTCAGGACATGCGGGGACCAAGCAGCAATCGGTATTGTAATTGTCAACTGTCGAAGCTGCGTTGGTAAAGTACCAGAACTTCAAGCGCTGATAGAAAGCACCGAAGCTGAAATCGTTATAGGTACAGAAAGCTGGCTTAAGCCAGAGATAAATTCTGCCGAAATTTTTACAATGGTACAGACGGTGTTTAGAAAGGATAGATTGCATGCAACCGGTGGTGGAGTGTTCGTCGCTGTTAGTAGTAGTTTATCCAGTAGTGAAGTAGAAGTGGATAGTTCCTGTGAATTATTATGGGTGGAGGTTACACTCAATAACCGAACTAGGTTAATAATTGGCTCCTTTTACCGACCTCCCGACTCAGCAGCATTAGTGGCAGAACAACTAAGAGAAAATTTGGAATACATTTCACATAAATTTTCTCGGCATGTTATAATCTTAGGTGGAGATTTTAATTTGCCAGATAGAGACTGGGACACTCAGATGTTTAGGACGGGTGGTAGGGACAGAGCATCGAGTGACATTATACTGAGTGCACTATCCGAAAATTACCTCAAGCAATTAAACAGAGAACCGACTCGTGGAGATAACATCTTGGACCTACTGATAACAAACAGACCCGAACTTCTCGATTCTGTATGTACAGAACAGGGAATCAGTGATCATAAGGCCGTTGCAGCATCCCTGAATATGGAAGTTAATAGGAATATAAAAAAAGGGAGGAAGGTTTATCTGTTTAGCAAGAGTAATAGTAGGCAGATTTCAGACTACCTAATAGATCAAAACGAAAATTTCTGTTCCGACACTGACAATGTTGAGTGTTTATGGAAAAAGTTCAAGGCAATCGAAAAATGCGTTTTAGACAGGTACGTGCCGAGTAAAACTGTGAGGGACGGGAAAAACCCACCGTGGTACAACAATAAAGTTAGGAAACTACTGCGAAAGCAAAGAGAGCTCCACTCCAAGTTTAAACGCAGCCAAAACCTCTCAGACAAACAGAAGCTAAACGATGTCAAAGTTAGCGTAAGGAGGGCTATCCGTGAAGCGTTCAGTGAATTCGAAAGTAAAATTCTATGTACCGACTTGACAGAAAATTCTAGGAAGTTCTGGTCTTACGTTAAATCAGTAAGTGGCTCGAAACAGCATATCCAGATACTACGGGATGATGATGGCATTGAAACTGAGGATGACACGCATAAAGCTGAAATACTAAACACCTTTTTCCAAAGCTGTTTCACAGAGGAAGACCGCACTGCAGGTCCTTCTCTAAATCCTCGCACAAACGAAAAAATGGCTGACATCGAAATAAGTGTCCAAGGAATAGCAAAGCAACTGGAATCACTCAACAGAGGAAAGTCCACTGGACCTGACGGGATACCAATTCGATTCTACACAGAGTACGCGAAAGAACTTGCCCCCCTTCTAACAGCCGTGTACCGCAAGTCTCTAGAGGAACGGAGGGTTCCAAATGATTGGAAAAGAGCACAGATAGTCCCAGTCTTCAAGAAGGGTCGTCGAGCAGATGCGCAAAACTATAGACCTATATCTCTGACGTCGATCTGTTGTAGAATTTTAGAACATGTTTTTTGCTCGAGTATCATGTCGTTTTTGGAAACCCAGAATCTACTATGTAGGAATCAACATGGATTCCGGAAACAGCGATCGTGTGAGACCCAACTCGCTTTATTTGTTCATGAGACCCAGAAAATATTAGATACAGGCTCCCAGGTAGATGCTATTTTTCTTGACTTCCGGAAGGCGTTCGATACAGTTCCGCACTGTCGCCTGATAAACAAAGTAAGAGCCTACGGAATATCAGACCAGCTGTGTGGCTGAATTGAAGAGTTTTTAGCAAACAGAACACAGCATGTTGTTATCAATGGAGAGACGTCTACAGACGTTAAAGTAACCTCTGGCGTGCCACAGGGGAGTGTTATGGGACCATTGCTTTTCACAATATATATAAATGACCTAGTAGATAGTGTCGGAAGTTCCATGCGGCTTTTCGCGGATGATGCTGTAGTATACAGAGAAGTTGCAGCATTACAAAATTGTAGCGAAATGCAGGAAGATCTGCAGCGGATAGGCACTTGGTGCAGGGAGTGGCAACTGACCCTTAACATAGACAAATGTAATGTATTGCGAATACATAGAAAGAAGGATCCTTTATTGTATGATTATATGATAGCGGAACAAACACTGGTAGCAGTTACTTCTGTAAAATATCTGGGAGTATGCGTGCGGAACGATTTGAAGTGGAATGATCATATAAAATTAATTGTTGGTAAGGCGGGTACCAGGTTGAGATTCATTGGGAGAGTGCTTAGAAAATGTAGTCCATCAACAAAGGAGGTGGCTTACAAAACACTCGTTCGACCTATACTTGAGTATTGCTCATCAGTGTGGGATCCGTACCAGATCGGTCTGACGGAGGAGATAGAGAAGATCCAAAGAAGAGCGGCGCGTTTCGTCACAGGGTTATTTGGTAACCGTGATAACGTTACGGAGATGTTTAATAAACTCAAGTGGCAGACTCTGCAAGAGAGGCGCTCTGCATCGCGGTGTAGCTTGCTCGCCAGGTTTCGAGAGGGTGCGTTTCTGGATGAGGTATCGAATATATTGCTTCCCCCTACTTATACCTCCCGAGGAGATCACGAATGTAAAATTAGAGAGATTAGAGCGCGCACGGAGGCTTTCAGACAGTCGTTCTTCCCGCGAACAATACGCGACTGGAACAGGAAAGGGAGGTAATGACAGTGGCACGTAAAGTGGCCTCCGCCACACACCGTTGGGTGGCTTGCGGAGTATAAATGTAGATGTAGATGTAGATGTTTATGAAAAACATTCTATTACTTTAGTGCACTCTAGTGGGCATAATCGAAACTAAAATCACAGTCCCCCTATCCAATATTGTCCTCTATCGGCTGATACATAAACTACGTGCGCGTCCAGTCTCGCGTCACCATCTGTCACTACATCTACATCTACATCCATACTCCGCAAGCCACCTGACGGTGTGTGGTGGAGGGTACCCTGAGTACCTCTATCGGTTCTCCCTTCTATTCCAGTCTCGTATTGTTCGTGGAAAGAAGGATTGTCGGTATGCTTCTGTGTGGGATCTAATCTCTCTGATTTTATCCTCACGGTCTCTTCGCGAGATATACGTAGGAGGGAGCAATATACTGCTTGACTCTTCGGTGAAGGTATGTTCTCGAAACTTTAACAAAAGCCCTTAATGAGCTACTGAGCGTCTCTCCTGCAAAGTCTTCCACTGGAGTTTATCTATCATCTCCGTAACGCTTTCGCGATTACTAAATGATTCTGTAACGAAGCGCGCTACTCTACGTTGGATCTTCTCTATCTACTCTATCAACCGTATCTGGTACGGATCCTACACTGGTGAGCAGTATTCAAGCAGTGGGCGAACAAGCGTACTGTAATCTACTTCCTTTGTTTGCGGATTGCATTTCTTTAGGGTTCTTCCAACGAATCTCAGTCTGGCATCTGCTTTACCGACGATCAACTTTATATGATCATTCCATTTTAAATCACTCCTAATGCCTACTCCCAGATAATTTATGGAATTAACTGCTTCCAGTTGCTGACCTGCTATTTTGTAGCTAAATGATACGGGATCTATCTTTCTATATATTCGCAGCACATTACACTTGTCTACATTGAGATTCAATTGCCATTCCCTGCACCATGCGTCAATTCGCTGCAGATCCTCCTGCATTTCAGTACAATTTTCCATTGTTACAACCTCTCGATACACCACAGCATCATCTGCAAAAAGCCTCACTTAACTTCCGATGTCATCCACAAGGTCATTTATGTATATTGTGAATAGCAACGGTCCTACGACACTCCCCTGCGGCGCACCTGAAATCACTTTCGGAAGACTTCTCTCCATTGAGAATGACATGCTGCGTTCTGTTATCTAGGAATTTTTCAATCCAATCACACAATTGGTCTGATAGTCCATATGCTCTTACTTTGTTCAATAAACGACTGTGGGGAACTGTCCAGCTCTGAGACACATCTCCCGCCTCCAAGGCAGGATCGTTATACGGCGCTACGCCTCGCTTCTTCTCCCTTAAATGTGGACATTAACGATGTAGACATTAACGATCCTTTACGCATCCTCATTCGTTCGAGCTGATACTCCGTTTGTAACCGTTCCATCGAGGACGCAGCATCGGGGGAGAGAGAAATGCAGGTGGCGCGCCGTTCGGTAAACGTCGCTCCGTCCCAGATGTTCGAGGCGCCTTTGTTGAGGGCGCTGCAGCAGAGAGCCTCGCCTGTGACTGCGCGGCTGTAAGTTAGGGCGCCGGTAAGGCCAGCCGGCAGGTTAACGACGCCTTAATTGCGGGCCCTATTAACACGCGATGGGTGGGCGCAGGCGGCCCCGCGCTCCAACTCGTTCGTTCGCGTGGTCGCCGCCCCTCCCAGCTGCGTTCGCCGTGCATTAATGAGGGCGCCTCTCCACTGTTATCTGCACCACCTGACGTGTTCGTGTCTGACGGCGACACGGCCATTGCTGTGATTACCAGCGCTATTACGCTGTTGACTCTAAGAGCTGATTTCCGCACGTAATGATTACAGTCTTTGGGCTTGTTCAAGCCACTCGATTTTGCATGCACGAATGGGACACAGAACTCATTTCCTCTACACTTTTCTCTCCCCTCTACAACCGCCTTGCGCGGCACGTGACAGGCTATCTGTCGCCAATTGTTATTGTACTATATAAAAAATAACATAAATTTGTTACTATGGCGTGCACACACTTTATTGAACATGTAAACGTCACTACTGTGAGCGACATGTGGGTGCTATTCTGTCATTCTGTGCAACGGATTAATCTGAGATGTGCACTTTACCCTGTGGCTCCTGCAAGATGCAATTTCCACCCCCAAACTACTACAGAAGTCAGACAGACGCACCTAACGTTCTAAAGAGAAATGCCTGAAAAACTTTCTGGAGTCGTCAGCTGTAAGGAAATGACACAAAAATTCATAGAATTTCTTACAGAACTAATGGGATACTTGGGTAGTGGAGTAGTGCTAGTTAGTGTAAGAAAAACATGAAACTAACGAAAATTATTATTTATTTTGCAAAAATTCTGAGAAATCACAATGGCACTTTTGGTTATGAACTGAACAAGTTATTTCCGGGTTCTTTTCGGAATGTGAAGTTACCTCTTAAGGATAGGATTCGCTAATGAAATTTCTGTACAAAGTTTAAGATTGTTATTGACTTGGCAGAATGGCTGAAAGCCGCACCTACTCAACTTGAATAATTATCCGTTAGAATGTTGCTAGGTACGGTCGAGGATGTCGCATGTGAAATGAAGTGAAGTGTACTGTTGTGGAGGAAATATGCGGCTCGCAAGAGCTGTAGCGCACAATACCATAAGTTGCGATGACTGCTGTCTGCGCCACTCGCTGCTGACAAATAAGATAAATCTCGTTCTATCTGGATTGACCTTCGCCAATCAAACTCTCCCTACGCCTTGATGAAGTCAAGGACTCCTATTCGCCCCTAGTCTATTGGCGTGCTACACGGGTCAGATAACCAGTCCACCGTGATACCACTCAAGAATTCGTTCACAGGCGTTTAACTGTAACTCTGTTTGTTCACACCGCACAATAAGTGTGGCGGCCAACACAGTGAACAATGCTTAATCGCAAGGACTCAATATAGAGTCGCACTCCAATTCGCTCTCGATAGAGGTGCTCTCCCAGTGAAGTACTGAGGAGAGACTTGTTCCTCACTCTTTGAGTACACGTATGAGCGTGCACGCTCTCGTTACTTGTTCTTGCTCCAAGACGAGCAATGTAACGGCCCCTCTCCACACCAGATGTGAAGGGGTATATCTTTCGGTTTCTTCCATTACACCTTCAGCTCAATTCGTCAGGAATATCGTTTGCCAATCAGCATTGCTCTTCTAAAATGGGAGAATGACGTTTCGTTTAAGGCGACCAATCCAGAAATCTGCAGCATAGGCTTTTGGCGTTTGCTGTCTCCCTGTGAAAACCTCTGAAACTTTGTGCTCTGTTCGTAAAGAATGCGTAGGCTGGGCGCTCCCACACAATATAGTGGAATTTGCTTTTAAGTCGAACACAGGGTCATTCTCCCTTTCACTCGGGCAAACGCTGTCTGCTCTAAGGGCGGTCGCCGGCCGATGTAGATAGGTTGACTTGTCCTCTGAAGGGACCAGCCTCCTGGTGTGCGTTTTGCATCTCCCGAACTAAAAGCTTTTGTGACCGTCGCGTCTTGAATGTGTGTGTGTGTGTAAGCCAGCCTCAAGTATTTCAACCTTGGTGCGCACTTGCGATTTACTGGTTATTTGCATATCATTTACATGAGTTCATACAACATTGACTTTATCTTATCGAGTTTGGGTTCGAATGAAGCGTCCTGATATGCAGAATATGATTATGAGGGCAGAATATGTAGGCAATGAAGGTCAGGAGACCACAATGTCTTACACTACAGATATTCAGATTTAGGTTATGATATGTTCGATATGCCTGCCATCGTTGGTGATGATGTGGCGCTGAAATGTTGGAACCTTGATGCTCCTGAATGGGCGTTTTCAGATCAGCGATGGTTTTAGGGTTATTGCTGTCACCTTGTCTTTATTATTGCCCTACGAAAACGAGTCACATGTGTTCAGATCCGGAGATCATGGTGGCCAATCGAGGTCCATGCCAGTGGGCTCTAGATATCCCAGAGTCAGAATGCGGTCCCCAAAGTGCTGCCCCAGGACATCAAATACTCTCCTGCTTCAATGGGGTTGAGCTACATCTTGCATGAACCACATCTTGTCGAAATCAGGGTCACTGTAGATAATTGGGATGAAATCATCTTTCAAAACCTTCACGTACCTTTCGGTAGTCACCATGGTGTCAAGGAATATCGCGTCCACTGGTCAGGGTCTAGTTGCTGCCTCTGGATCACGGAGTCCCGGGTTCGAATCCAGTCCGGGTTGGGGATTTTCTATGCCTGGGGACTGGGTGTTCGTGTTGGCCTCATCATTTCATCATCATCATTCGTGACAGTGGCTAGATTGGACTGTGAAAAAATTCGACTATGTAAAAATTGGTACTCAGTACGGGCACTGATGACTGCAGAGTAGAGCGCCCTACAAACCAAACATCATGATAATGAAGGAATATCGCACCGATTATTTCGCGACTGGACACTGCACACCACACAGTCACCCGTTGAGGGTGAATAAACTTCTCGATCGCGAAATGCCGATTCCCAGTCCCCCAAATGCGTCAGTTTTGCTTGTTGATGAACCCATCCAAATGAAAGTGGGCTTCGTCGCTAAACCAAACAATGCATGCGCGTACTAATTCCCATCATACCCCGTGGCCAACCTGCTGTTCGAACGTCCTAACGCAAACCTTTCAGAATTTATGACGATTTTATTTCATATAGGTCGATAATTGTCACCCTTTAAATCTCTGATGTAATTGTAATCGCTTTCACCGGCAACCCAAAGAAGTCAATAATTATATATTTCGTCATCACACATTTCGCTATGATTCTGAAGTCTGACTCTCTGATTACCATATAGACATTGAAAAAAAGCCACGATAATGTCAGACCAATTCAGGAGGGCGTCAGATTCAGCCAAATTCTCCAGATAATCTTAGGTCGGAAATGTACCGTTGTGGAACTACGGCCTTATAACGGCAGCCGATCACCGGCAAGTGTGAGAGAACTTTTCCAGTAAGCGAACGTGCTTGGATGCTTCTACTGTGGTCCGATTATGATATGGCTGTGTTACATTTATTATTTTTATAATGTGTTGGCTTACAGTAACATTAGCGTTAGTGATTTAATAGTCAAGCTTTACTCAGCTCTGCTTTCTAGTGCATCATTGGCAAGCCTGTTCCAAAACGAATTGGGAAAAACAGTTATCAGATCCGGCTTTTAATTGGAGTGCCAATTTTATTTTGCTTTTAGTCTGATGTGGTACCCGTACTTTTGGGATGCGATCTTGGCTGTCAGTGATATAAGAACCAGAGTCCGGCGAAGATTCAGATAGCTCTATAGACTACCTGTTTGCCTTTGTCGGGCATCTTGGAGCTGCTGGCATGGCTATTGTCAGCTGGAGGACAGTCTGGATACGGATACTGAAACTCCTGAGAACAAGCAGCACTTCCCAGCGAAGTGTTAGTGGGAGCAAGGGATAATCACTGATAATGCCCGTATTCTCCTCCTGCTGAATGGTTGATATATCTGAATGTTTAAACAGTTACAAAAGTTTTCCTGGGACTTTGTAATGTTGAGATATCGCCGGCAGCTCCGCAAATGGAGGGGACTAATCATGGGCCTTGTGCGTAGGGCTGGGCAAATGATACTGGCCTTCTAATGGAGCTGAAATTTCCCATTTGACTCATTCAGTGTGTGTGTGTGTGTGTGTGTGTGTGTGTGTGTGTGTGTGCGATACACCAGATACTATGACGTAGCCATATACAATAAGTCCTAGCCCTTCTGAGGATTTGACATTTACGTGTAACACATGATGGAATAACATTAAAACATTCCACCATGCACACTCCTGTTGCAAATTAAACAAAACTACAATTTGAATTATCAAGTGCTATGGATGGATGAATAAATATTTATAATGATTTTTAACTAAAGCGAACAGTCGATGTCGAAAATGTACCTGAACATAAATTCGTTTATCGGAGACTTAACAATTTATCAACTGATGGTTGGTTGGTTGGTTTGGGGGATTAAAGGGACCAGACTGCTACGGTCATCGGTCCCTCAACTGATGGCTAATAAGCGTTTTGTTTATATACCGTATTAGTATAACAGGAAAACTTTTACCAGTTTTTAACCTTATTGAAAACAAAATAAAATCATTCTGTTGCTCCGCAAATAATTTGCTGGGCATGGCTGAGTAAAATTGAAACGCCTTCCACAGCTAATGCAAGAATTAAGGGAAGTGCGATTGTTCTGGTCGGTCAGGCGAAGTTACGTCAGGGATTACCTGCTAATATGATAAGTGCGATCCCACAAAGGGCAAAGCACATGCCACGTAGCCCGGCATAACAGATGATGATGATGTTTGGTTTCTAGGGCGCTCAAACTGCGCGGTCATCAGCGCCAGTACAAAGTCCCAATTTTTACACAGCTCAATATAGCCACTGTCGCGAATGATGATGCTGAAATGATGAGGACAACAAAAACATCCAGTACTCAGGTAGAGAAAAGCCCCAACCCGTCCGGGAATCGAACTTTTTTTTTTTTTTTTGTAACCACATATATTTATTTAAGTATATTAACAACGATACATTAAAAAACCATTTAATTCTAATAACCTATTATATTCCTAGTGTTGCTTAACATTACTGTCATTTTAGAGGTTTTCGTTTGTATATTCTTTTCTTTTTCGTTTTTCTCTTATTGTTGTTCCTTGAACGCTTTTACATGGCCATTTGTCATGTTGTTTTGGGTAAAACATTGCAGGACAGCATCGACACATTGATTTTGAGTTCATGTTTCTGTATGTCATGCACCTGAGATGCCACAGGCACATTGTGCATTCTGGTTGGATCTCTTCCTCTAGCCGGCCGCGGTGGCCGAACGGTTGTAGGCACTTCAGTCCGCAACCGCAGACTGCTACGGTCGCAGGTTCGAATCCTTCCTCGGGCATGGATGTGTGTGATGTCCTTAGGTTAGTTAGGTTTAAGTAGTTCTAAGTTCTAGGGACCTGATGACCTCAGATGTTATGTTCCATAGTGCTCAGGGCCATTTGAACCATTTTTTTCTTCCTCTAGTTTGCACTGTTAGGTAGGACAGTATGAGGGAAACATCACCATGATAGATGGAGCAGAAGTGGAAGAAACCTTTTTACATACACTACAGATTATACATAAATTGAAGAAAGAAAATTATGTCATATTATATAAGAGAAGCAGAGAGGAAAGTGTGAGTAAACAATATAAATTTTATAGGGCACATAGTAAAGGAAATCATTTAAAAAGATATGAGTAGTTGGCACTTTCCACTAAGTAATGCTTGTATCGTAGCGAATACAGTTCAAACAACGAAAAAAACTGGTAGTACTACTGGGCATACTTTTTACACTGATTTGGCTGTGAGCATGACAGATGTTTGGTGAGAAGGACTTTGTACCACTGATTTGACTAAGAAGAGGCGAGAGGAGAAAGCGCTTTATCTTTTGTGTTGCACTTGTTCACTATCACTGCACACGTTATTCTTGTGGTGAGTGTGGTGAGGTGGCTGGTGAGAGGGTCACAGGCTGGGGAGGACTCTGGCGATCGCTGTCTGCAGTGGAATCTGCAGGAATTTTCTGAAGTTCTCGCGGTAGCGTCTGTGCTGCTGAGCCGTCTTGTTCTCCTCCCAGAGGTCCATCAGGAAGGCCAGTTGGTCGGTCTGCTTCCTCGCTACGATGGCGTGTGCCGTCATGCCGAGGACCCAGTCGTTTGGGTCGTGGAAATGGGTTGCAGTCTGGCGCGGTGATTGCTTCCACTGTGATGCGGTTCACCATCTGCTGGCACGCTTCCCATATGTTGGTGACATTCCCGTAGATACGTAGCACTTGTCACTTGCGACGAGTTTTTTCTCCCCCAGTCTTTGGTTGGTTGGTACCGTTCTGTTAACTATTTTGTACCATGTCTCCTTCGCATGTTTAGGCAACATGTTTTCTGAGATGTTTCCCCATATTTGTTTCCAGTTGTATTGCGGGAGTTTGTGTTTAATTTTGTTTATTGCCGGCTTCCCCATGGGGGCCGAGTATATTCTCTTGGCTGTTCAGTGGCTGGGTTTGCCACGGTGCCCAGAACGTAACTTTTGTTGGCGTAGTGCAGCCTGACGTGTCGCATTCTGAAGGGAATATGCCTCGTGTCGACCGGCGCTTCTTCTGATGCGGGTTTGTGTCCTCCAATTATCTTGGCTGTGACGCTGTCAGGGTTTTTGTCCTGGATGGCGAGCGTTCGTTTTAGAAGAAGGGCTGCACATTTGGTCTTTATATCAACTAGACCTAGTCCCCCTTCTTTCGTTGGCAGCGAGCACGTTGCTTGTGCCACTTTGAATATATTTCGACGCCACAACAGGTAGTACACTGCGCTCGAAATTGCTCGCATAATTTCGGTCGGGATGCTTAAGATTTGCGCCAGGTACCATGCTTTCGACAGGATCGTCGTGTTTATCAGGTCTATTTTCTGGTGGATTGTTAGTTTCCAGATCGCGTGCTGTCTGGAGAGACCTTTTGTGGTGTGTAGCACGTCTCTCCAGTTGTATGCGGCCATTCTAAGAGGACAAGACTGTATAAATATTCCAAGAACTTTATGGCTTTCTGCTATTTTGTACTTCTGCCTGTCTGGTTTGAGTCGTTGATTCGCTATCGGCAGAAGCACTGTTTTTCTGCGGTTGGTTTGGGCGCCTGACGCTTTTTGGAATGTGTTCATGATGGTTTCTACTCTCCCAAAATCTTCCTGATCTTCAATAAAGATGCCAAGGTCGTCAGCGTAGGCTATACATGCTATTGCTGAACCCGGGACCTCTTGATCCAGAGGCAGCAACGCTAGCCACTAGACCACGAGCTGCGGAACGGCATAACAGAGAGACCAGAGTCATGATATTGTTAATGCGGCGGGGAAGCAGAGCCTAGCAGAGCCTAGGTGCTAGGTGAGCCGACTGCTTCACATCCGAGCCATAGTCCTGTTATGCCTTATGAGATAGAGGCCATGATCCGGCAAAATAAGGATCGGCCAAATCTGCATAAATACTTCTCGGTTCCGGTAAGAGGATCTGCAGTCTATCAGTCAGCAACTCTGCAGTGGGCGAAATGCACGTATACGATGGCGGTAGTATCACGTACACAAGGTATAAAACGGCAGTGCATAGGCGGAGCTGTCATTTGTACTTGACTGGTATGAAAACTTCCCGACATGATTATGACCAAACGGCGGCAATTAAAAGACTCTGAACGCAGAGTGGTGTACTTGGAGCTAGACGCATGGAACATTTCATTTCAAAAATCGTTAGGAAATTCAATATTCCGAAATCCACTGCGTCGAGAGTGTGACAAAAATACCAAATTACAGGCATTACGTCCCACCACGGACAACGCAATGGCCGACGGCCTTCACTTAATGACCGAGAGCAGCAGCGTTTGCGTAGAGTTGTCAGCGATAACAGATAAGCAAGGCTGCGTGGAGTAACTGCAGAAATGAATGTCGGACGCAAATGTGCATGAGGTGTTTAGCCGAATGGCATGACATTTGGCCTGGAGCACGCTGAAAAAGTGTTTGGCTTGCTGCAGGGCTCATTCTTCCGTCCTGAATGACGCAGTGAACAAGACATATAAGAGAAGTAGTCTAAGTCAACTAATCATATGAAAGAGATGCCTACAGTTCGTTCTCTACACGTTTGTAAATGTCATCCGTTCTCTTTGTCACCGTTACCCATAGCAGTAGTAGGAGTATCTTACTCCCAAAGTATTTTTACACACGTAATGAGTCATTAGCATAACAGATTTCATTGAAATTGCTCCAGGGATTCCTGAGTTTTACTTTTCTGTCAGCCGTTTTCATTGCAACCCACACCCATATGGCATGCAGTGACCAGTGACAAAGCATTTACTTCCAGGTGCACAATTAGGTACAAAACGCATCAGTCGTTACAGAGGTACGCTGATAAGTCACTGTGTTTGGTACCTCCATTCAGACCCTCACCCTGCCTCCCGTAGGAGTACATAACGGTGTCACTGCTTCTCACGTCCATCTCAACGAGTGATAGAGTTGTATTATCCTGACAGAGTTTTTATAGAAGTAATCGCACAAATAACCTAGGTACATGCTAAATTTGGTTGAGTTACGCTTCAATGATAATCTTGTTCACCCCATAGCCTTTCTTTCCAGATAGTAACTGATAGATTAAAATCGATCCAGTGCTTTACGAGGAGATGTGGGACACACATACGTACATTTTTATAATAGGTATAGATGCTGAAATAAAATTTTTGTTGCCCCTCAAGGCATTATGTAGGCAACCTGCAACTGGAAACGAGAGGCCGTTTCAGCTGTTTGGTCTTCTTCTTTCTTCTTTCTCCTGGCCTTTATTCCGTATCTTCACGGGGTCGGAATGGTACTTATTGGATTCGGGAATGTTCACGGTTGAGGGTTGCGAGATGTACTTTTCGTTGCCACTCGTTCCCTGATGGGAGGGAAGTTGTGTTCGCGTGTTATGTTATGTTAACCGGGGACGTAGAAACGACGGAGAGGCTCCGTCCCCGCCTCAGCCGCAGTAGTCCACAACCCCACGACGACTACCGCAGTCCACTTCACCCCTCCGCCGCCCCACACCGAACACAGGGTGACTGTGCGGTTCGGCCCCCGGTGGACACCTCAGGGAATGTCTCACACCAGACAAGTGTAACCCCTATGTTTGCGTGGTAGAGTAATGGTGGTGTACGCGTTCGTGGAGAACTTGTTTGCGCAGAAATCGCCGACATAGTGAAGCCTGAGGCGCAATAAGGGAAACCAGCCAGCATTCGCCGAGGCAGATGGAAAACCGCTTAAAAACCATCCACAGACTGGCCGCTTCACCGGACCTCGATGCAAATCCCCCTTGCAGATTCGTGCCGGGGACCGGCGCCGCTTCCCGTCCGGAAAGTCATGCGTTAGACCGCAAGGGCCAACCGCGCGGGCTGTGTTCGCATACTTCCACTAGTGTATTGAAAGTATAAGAACCTTTTCTAAATGTTTGTGTAACGTCTAACTGAGACGGGTATCCACGTAGTGCGATGTGGGAAACCGCCTAAAAACCACATCCATGCTGGCCAGCGGTCGGTGCGACCCTCATTGTTATGCCTTCGGACGAATTCGATCAGGGATCAGTACACCTCCCCGAATCTCGGAAGGGGCGTCCTCATGCGCACAACAGCACGAGTGACCCGTTTCAGCCGATCAGTAATATAGATTTTTATTCATTGCTTGCAACAGATGAAAATTGTAATACTGACACTGCCTCATAACTTTTAAACAGACTGTAATTATTATTTCTGCCTTCCGCAGACTACCCTCTGCTTTGCCTCAGACTTTTTGTATAAGGAAAGTAAATACACTACTGGCCATTAAAATTGCTACACCAAGAAGAAATGCCGATGTTAAACGGGTATTCATTGGACAAATATATTATACTAGAACTGACATGTGATTACATTTTCACGTAATTTGGGTGCATAGATCCTGAGAAATCAGTACCCAGAACAACCACCTCTGCCCGTAATAACGGCCTTGATACGCCTGGGCATTGAGTCAAACAGAGTTAGGATGGCGTGTACGGGTACAGGTGCCCATGCAGCTTCAACACGATACCACAGTTCATCAAGAGTAGTGACTGGCGTATTGTGACGAGCCAGTTGCTCGACTACCATCGACCAGACGACTTGAGTTGGTGAGAGTTCTGGAGAATGTGCTTGCCAGGCAGCAATCGAACATTTTCTGTATCCAGAAAGGCCCTCACAGGACTTGCAACACGCGGTCGTGCATTATCCTGCTGAAATGTAGCGTATCGCAAGGATCGAATGAAGGGTAGAGCCACAGGTCGTAAAACATCTGAAATGTAACGTGCACTGTTCAAAGTGCCGTCAATTCGAACAAGAGGTTGCGAGGTGCCGGGGCTAGAAGTGTATTTAACACTAAATTCTTCTAGAATCCACATATGTAAATGATGCTCTAAGCCCCCCCCCCCCCCCCCTATTCTGACTCCGACTTTTGCTGTTGCACAAGGATAAAAAAAAATACGCACCTGCAATAATTTAATTTGATAAATAAGTTAAATAAACGAAGGTTTCATTAACATAGTGAAGAATGATAGGGTTGCTCTACCGATTAACAGAATGAAAGTTTTGTCCAAAATAACAATATGATTTATTAAGACTAAACACAAAATAATAAACAAAAACACTTGAAACCTTTACAATACATCAAATTGACTCAAATTGGATACTCAAACAAATGCTGTGAATGTGAAGTTGTCCCTAAACTAGATTGTGAGGATTATGACGAAGTGGTATGTGGAGCCAATTCCTTGCAACTCAAACCTTAAGAGAAAACACACACCCAACCCAACATTAATTGCTGCTACTCAAGACAGAACAAAGTTAGAAAAAGACGAACAGGCGCGCTCTGCTGAGCTCTGATTATCACCTAGGAAAATCCCTATCTTCCGGTGCTGTGGACATACATTACCAAACTGTCTTCTTAACTGCAAGAAGACGATCTGGCGTACCGCAGGCGATGGCTGGTTGCTTCGACGTCCTCGACCGAAAGGCGAGAGCCGACTACCCAGAGCACCCGTACAATGCCGAACACCGAACATTCCCGCCCCCATCACAGTGGCCGTGGTTAAACAATCCAATCAGCAACTCGAAAACCGGCGGAAAATTCCACTCCATTGCCGGAGCAATACCAATCCACCAATGGAGATTCTTGGCGCCAATTTCTGCGCTGATTTTGCTACGTCACGGAGCTATGCCCTGAGCAAGCCAATCACAGTTACTATTTTGCAGAAAGCGCGGGAATTTTCCCGCCACAACTGCCTGGGTACACAAGTCATTCCCACGCCTCGCTGGTAGCCCGCCAGAAAGTGTTTTCGCTAAGATTCTGCGAAGTAATGGAACCTCTAGCCCAGCCGCTACTTCAGACCCCTCCGGGCGTGTCTTTTGACAATGTCGGCGTCTGCAAAGCATTCACTCGACTTCCTCACACTCGTCGGCTTAGCAGAGCCCGCCTGTCACCGGACCACCTGGGTGACGAGAGACGCTGCGTGGGAAGTCCGCGTGTGAAGGAATAGCAACTTTTCACGGCATGCAATTAGAGAGGAGAATCGTAAGATAGAAATATGAGAGGGGGCTCATTCCACCTCTCAAGGTGTCTGAAACGAGTAACCAATGGCACCCTATACCATCACGCCGGGTGAAACGCTAGTATGGCGATGACGAATACACATTTCCAATGTGCGTTCACCGCGATGTCGCCAAACACGGATACCACCATCATGATGCTGTAAACAGAACCTGTATTCATCCGAAAAAAAAGACGTTTTGCCATTCGTGCACCCAGGTTCGTCGTTCAGTACACCCTCGCAGGCGCTCCTGTCTGTGATGCAGGGTCAAGGGAACCCGCAGCCATGGTCCCCGAGCTGATAGTTCATGCTGCTGTAAACGTCGTCAAACTGTTCGTGCAGATGGTTGTTGTCTTGCAAAAGTCCCCAACTGTTGACTCAGGGATCGAGACGTGGCTGCACGATCCGTTACAGCCATGCGGATAAGATGCCTGTCATCTCGACTGCTAGTGATACGAGGCCGTTGGGATCCAGCACGGCGTTCCGTATTACCTGCCTGAACCCACCGATTCCACATTCTGCTAACAGTCATTGGATCTCGACCAACGCGAGCAGCAATGTCGCGATACGGTAAACCGCAATCGCGATAGGCTACAATCCGACTTTTATCAAAGTCGGTAACGTGATGGTACGCATTTCTCCTCCTTACACGAGGCATCACAACAACGTTTCACCAGGCAACGCCGGTCAACTGCTCTTTGTGTATGAGAAATCGGTTGGAAACTTTGCTCATGTCAGCACGTTGTAGGTGTCGCCACCGGCGCCAACCTTGTGTGAATGCTGTGAAAAGCTAATCATTTGCATGTCACAGCATGTTCTTCCTGTCAGCTAAATTTGGCGCCTGTAGCGTGTCATGTTCATGGTTTAGCAATTTTAATGGCCAGTAGTGTATTACTGTTGATATACGTATCCCCGCCACGTCTACGCATTTGACTTTGCAGTGCCTTTATTTTGATTCGGTGTTTCAGAGAGAGTTCAGACATTTTCAATGACATTGCAGCCAAAAAAGATTTTCTTTGTTCGGCCGAGTTCGTCAATTTTCGTCGCCTAAACGATCTCGGCGCTTTTGTAGCTGCTACGTCCTCCGTTCGCAAATGAGTAGCGTGTCTTTATTGTTACGACCCCGTCGGAATTTCTTAATTACATCGCCCGTGTCACATCAGATTCGGCAGTCCCTTTATTAGCCTACTCGCGGCGTTCCAGAGACGTGTTTAACTCGGAAATGACTCTGTAAATCAGGAGTAAACATCGCCGGACCAACATTTAGGATGCCCCTCTCGCCGGACTCCTACCTGCGCAGGCATTCACAGAAAAACAGTATAAGGTCTTTTATACCCCATTACTCGAGTGCGAGCCGGCCGAAACAGCGGGAAGCAGACGTTCCCGAAGCGGGACTCCTTTAGAATAGCGTTAAACTTCGGCACACAAAAGATCGGGCATAAAGGCTAATTTCTTAATTGTCACTTTTAGAGGCCCATCAATCGGAGCACTTCCGAGAACGCGTGGCTGTAAACTCCCGAGCTACATTCGGCGCTCCCCTCAAGCATTCGGCTATATACGACGCGCGGGTAAATGAATTTTAGTTAATACGGCCGAGCGACCGGGCGAGTCTGACGCCCGGCACCGTCGTTCGGCCCCTTTTCTTTTTGCCGGGGTGCTTTACGTTGCGTTCAATATTTTAAACGATCATTTTGGAGAAATATAAGAAGCCAGGGGTCTTGGGAAGCTGCTTCAGAGAAAGTCTTTAAAATGTAGAGCCGCGGAACCTGTTCCGGGAACGAGGCGCGCACAAAAAAAAGAAGCAATTTAGGCGGTGATTATTTATTTTAGCGGTGTGTGAATGGGAAGGGTCCCCCGCGGGGCCCGGCCGGGGCCAGGTAGGGCAGCCTGCGCAGCCCGCAGCCCGCCTAAACACTTCATCAATCCGGCTGCGCCGCGGGGGCCCGCCGCCTCTCGCTGGCGCTGCACGTCGCGCGTAGTTAGGCCCGCGGCGCCGAGGTACGTGCGCTGCACCGAGCAGGGCAGGCACCTGCCGTGCGCGTCGCGGGCCGGGCAACGGTGACCGCGAAGAGTACTGCGAGTCGCAGATTTACAACAGGTGGCACAGCCAGCTAATCGATAGTGCCACACACTGTCTAACCAAAACTATAACTAGCTCTGATTTTATCCATACTGCATGAGAGGTCGTGGTTGTGAATGTCAATGTTAAAAAATATATCGGCTCAACCACTTGTTTATAGTGTAAAACACTAAGATTGACACGTTTCGGAAGTCAAGCTACCATCATCATCATCATCATCATCATCATTTAAGACTGATTATGCCTTTCAGCGTTCAGTCTGGAGCATAGCCCCCCTTATACAATTCCTCCATGATCCCCTATTCAGTGCTAACATTGGTGCCTCTTCTGATGTTAAGCCTATTACTTCAAAATCATTCTTAACCGAATCCAGGTACCTTATCCTTGGTCTACCCCGACTCCTCCTATCCTCTACTGCTGAACCCATGAGTCTCTTGGGTAACCTTTCTTCTCCCATGCGTGTAACATGACCCCACCATCTAAGCCTGTTCGCCCTGACTGCTATATCTACAGAGTTCATTCCCAGTTTTTCTTTGATTTCCTCATTGTGGACACCCTCCTGCCATTGTTCCCATCTACTAGTACCTGCAATCATCCTAGCTACTTTCATATCCATAACCTCAACCTTGTTGATAAGGTAACCTGAATCAACCCAGCTTTCGCTCCCGTACAACAAAGTTGGTCGAAAGATTGAACGGTGCACAGATAACTTAGTCTTGGTACTGACTTCCTTCTTGCAGAAGAGAGTAGATCGTAGCTGAGCGCTCACTGCATTAGCTTTGCTACACCTCGCTTCCAGTTCTTTCACTATGTTGCCATCCTGTGAGAATATTCATCCTAAGTACTTTGGAAACGGGTTGGAGATTATGGGTCAAGCTGCTCGAAAACCATTCTGGAGTGTAATTAGCAGTCTTCGAAAGGGAGGTAAGAAGGAAATGACAAGTATTTTGGACAGGTCAGGAAAACTGCTGGTGAATCCTGTGGATGCCTTGGGCAGATGGAGGGAATATTTTGAAGAGTTGCTCAATGTAGGTGAAAATGCGATCAGTAATGTTTCAGATTTCGAGGTAGAATGGGATAGGAATGATGATGGAAATAGGATCACATTTGAGGAAGTGGAGAAAATGGTCAATAGATTGCAGTGCAATAAAGCGGATGGGGTGGATGAAATTAAGTCGGAACTCATCAAATACAGTGGAATGTCAGGTCTTAAATGGCTACACAGGATAATTGAAATGGCCTGCGAGTCGGGACAGGTTCCATCAGACTAGACAAAAGCAGTAATCACACCATGGAAACAGAAAATATTGTAACAGCTACAGAGGTATCTCTTTAATCAGCGTTGTGGGTAAAATCTTCGCAGGTATTGTTGAAAGGAAAGTGCGAGTGGTAGTTGAGGACCAATTGGATGAAAATCAGTGTGGGTTTAGGCCTCTTAGAGGTTTTACATAGACAGGACGAACGCAAAAAGCTGGATGTACTAGAACAGCTGGAAATTACGATACATAGCGTGGATAATCAGAACACACTGAATGAACACCTAACTGGTGATACAAATAACTTTTTCAAACATTTCACTGGTTTCTATTAGTAACTACATTTTTAGCAATTGGTAGGATGCTATCATTTCATGAGGTCCTTGGAACATGTATACGTTATCCGTTTGTATAGACATCTCTGTGACTTCCTTGTTTACTTGCGCGTGACCCCACTCGCGTTTCAGTGTCTTGTTGGGTTGTTTGGGGGAGGACACCAGACAGCGAGGTCATCGGTCTCATCCGATTAGGGAAGGACGGGGATTGAAGTCGGCCGTGCCCTTTCAAAGGAACCATCCCGGCATTTGCCTGGAGCGATTTAGGGAAATCACGGAAAACCTATATCAGGATGGCCGGACGGGGGATTGAACAGTCGCCCTCCCGAGTGCGAGTTTCAGTGTCGTGTTTTTCTACGTGGTGTGTGGTATCAACGAAGACGCACGGGCGGTTTACGACGATATAGGGGAGAGACCCATGTGGTTAGATGTTGAACACCATAGGCGACACCAATTTAGAGCTTTTTATATTTTGACGACTATGTGCAAATGCACCATTGAAGACACGGCTGCAATAAGGGAAGTAGCCACGGCGTTTTAATTTCATTATCAGTTTTATTGTGCTTGGTGCATGTTCCATTTTAGCGAGTTTTAACAGGTTCTTTTACTTTTTATTATTCTGATGATGGACGCTTGACTTCCGAAACGCGTCAGTCTTAGTGTTTTACACTATAAACAAGTGGTTGAGCCGATATATTTTTTAACATTGACTATAACTAGCTGTTTCACAGAGGAAGACTGCACTGTACTTCCTTCTCCAGATTGTCGCACAGATGACAAAATGGTAGATATCGAAGTACATGACAGAGGGATAGAAAAACAATTGAAATCGCTCAAACGAGGAAAGGCCGCTGGACCTGATGGGATACCAGTTCGATTTTACACAGAGTACGCGAAGCAACTTGCCCCCTTCTTGCAGCAGTGTACCGTAGGTCTCTAGAAGAGCGTAGCGTTACAAAGGGTTGAAAAAGGGCACAGGTCATCCCCGTTTTCAAGAAGCGACGTTGGAACAGATGTGCAGAACAATAGACCTATATCTCTAACGTCGATCAGTTGTAGAATTTTGGAGCACGTATTATGTTCGGGTACAATGACTTCTCTGGAGACTAGAAATCTACTCTGTAGGAATCAGCATGGGTTTCGAAAAAGACGATCGTGTGAAACCCAGCTCGCGCTATTGGTCCACGAGACACAGAGGGCCATAGACACGGGTTCCCAGGTAGATTCCGTGTTTCTTGACTTAAGCAAAGCCTTCGATACAGTTCCCCACAATCGTTTAATGAACAAAGTAAGAGCATATGAACTATCAGACCAATTGTGTCCTTAGACTGAAGAGTTCCTAGATAACAGAACGGAGCATGTCATTCTCAATGGAGAGAAGTCTTCCGAAGTAAGAGTGATTTCAGGTGTGCCGCAGGGGAGTGTCGTAGGACCGTTGCTATTCACAATATACATAAATGACCTTGTGGATAACATCGGAAGTTCAACGAGGCCTTTTGCGGATGATGCTGTAGTATATCGAGAGGTTGTAACAATGGAAAATTGTACTGAAATGCAGGAGGAGCTGCAACGAATTGACGCATGGTGCAGGGAATGGCAATTGGATCTCAATGTAGACAAGTGTAATGTGCTGCGAATACATAAAAAGAAAGATCCTTTATCATTTAGCTACAAAATAGCAGGTCAGCAACTGGAAGCAGTTAATTCCATAAATTATCTGGGAGTAGGCATTAGGAGTGATTTAAAATGGAATGATCATATAAAGTTGATCGTCGGTAAAGCGAATGCCAGACTGAGATTCATTGGAAGAATCCTAAGGAAATGCAATCCGAAAACAAAGTAAGTAGGTTACGGTACACTTTTTCGCCCGCTGCTTGAATATTCCTCATCAGTGTGGGATCCGTACCAGGTGGGGTTGATAGAGGAGATAGGGAAGGTCCAACGCAGAGCAGCGCGCTTCGTTACAGGATCATTTAGTAATCGCGAAAGCGTTACGGAGATGATAGATAAATTCCAGTGGAAGACTCTGCAGGAGAGGCGTTCTGTAGCTCAGTACGGGCTTTTGTTGAAGTTTCGAGACCATACCTTCACCGAGGAGTCAAGCAGTATATTGCTCCCTCCTACGTACGTCTTGAGAAGAGACCATGAGGATAAAATTAGAGAGATTAGAGCCCACACAGAGGCATACCGACATTCTTTCTTTCCACGAACAATACGAGACTGGAATAGACAGGAGAACCGATAGAGGTACTCAAAGCACCCTCGGCCTCACACCGTCAGGTGGCTTGCGGAGTATGGATGTAGATGTAGATGTATCCGGAAACCCCTATGTAGTGCGGAACTGACCACTAGCGCCAGCCTAAAAGGAAGGCGGGTAGTATTGTGTTGTCAGTACAAAATCAGTAACAGCAGAACGGGTCAGGCAAGAGAGCTCATTCACCAGTTCCCGTCAGATCACCGAAGTTACGCGCTGTCGGGCGTGGCTGCCAGTTGGATGGGTGACCATCCGGGCCGACGTACGCTGTTGCCATTTTTCGGGGTGCACTCAGCCTCGTGATGCCAATTGGGGAGCTACTCGACCGAATAGTAGCGGCTCTGGTCACAGAAAACCAACGTAACGAGCGGGAGAGCGGTGTGTTGACCACACGCCCCTCCTATCCGCATCCTCAGCTGACACGGTTGTTGGATGGTCCAGATGGGCCACTTGTGGCCTGACGACGGAGTGAAGAGAGTTCATTGACGTCCGAGGACAACTTATTTGCTGTCGCCTGAGTAGCAAACCCTGGCCGTAATAACGGCCATGATACGCCTGGGCATTGAGTCAAACAGAGCTTGGATGGCGTGTACAGGTACAGCTGCCCATGCAACTTCAATACGATACCACAGTTCATCAAGAGTAGTGACTGGCGTATTGTAACGAGCCAGTTGCTCGGTCACCATTGACCAGACGTTTTCAATTGGTGAGAGATCTGGAGAATGTGCTGGCCAGGGCAGCAGTTGAACATTTTCTGTATCCAGAAAGGCCCGTACAGGACCTGCAACATGCGGTAGTGCATTATCCTGCTGAAACGTAAGGTTTCGCAGGGATCGAATGAAGGGTAGAGTCACGGGTCGTAACACACCTGAAATGTAACGTCCACTGTTCAATATGCCTTCAGTACGAACAGGAGGTGACCGAGACGTGTAACCAATGGCACCCCATACTGGGTGATAAGCCACTATGGCGATGACGAATACACGCTTCCCATGTCCGTTCACCACGATGTCGCCAAACACGGGTGCGACCATCATTATGCTGTAAACAGAACTTGGATTCATTCGAAAAAATGACGTTTTGCCATTCGTCGTTGAGTACACCATCGCAGGCGCTCCTGTCTGTGATGCAGCGTCAAGTGTAACCGCAGCAACTGACTCCGAGCTGATAGTCCATGCTGCTGTAAACGTCGTCGAACTGTTCGTGCAGATGGTTGTTGTCTTGCAAACGTCCCCATCTGTTGGCTCAGGGATCGAGACGTGGCTGCACGATCCATTGCAGCCATGCGAATAACATGCCTGTCATCTCGACTGATAGTGATACGAGGCCGTTGGGATCCAGCACGACGTTCCGTATTACTCTCTTGAACCCACCGATTCCATATTCTGCTAACAGGCATTGGATCTCGACCAACGCGAGGAGCAATGTCGCGATACGATAAACCGCAATCGCGATAGGTTACAATCCGACCTTTATCGAGGTAACGTGATGGTACGCATTTCTCCTTCTTACAAGAGGCATCACAACAACGTTTCACGAGGCAACGCCGGTCAATTGCTGTTTGTGTATGAGGAATCTGTTGGAAAATTTCCTCATGTCAGCACGTTGTAGGTGTCGCCACCGGCGCCAACTTTGTGTGAATGCTCTCAAAAGCCAATCATTTGCATATCACAGCATCTTCTTCCTGTCGGTTAAATTTCGCCTCTGTGGCACGTCATCTTCGTTGTGTAGCAATTTTAATGGCCAGTAGTGTAATACTAGATCAAGCAGCGCTCATGTACTGACGGAAAGGGCCAGGAAGTACTGCAGAGGATGGTTGTAAAAAATCACATCAAATCTGAAATCAGCGGTAGCGGTCTCTCGGGAGTTCCAAAAGGGTACCGTTTTTCCAAATAACGTTATTGGCTCTGATGTTGTTTTTCGTCACAACTGTGATGCCGCCCTCCACAAATTCTTCTTCTGAGCCAACTTTTTCATCTCAGAGTAGCAATTTCTATCTAGGTCCTCAATCATATGCTGGATGACCTCCAGTCTCTGCCTTCTGTAACCTACCCCCTCCTTCCTACCTGCAGCTATTGTCCACATTAGCCTATTATGGAGATTTGAGAGGAGCGAAGATTACAATAAATATTCTAATCTACTTATTTTTTTGACTTAGAGTTGGCTCCAGTTCTTCTTGTCTGATTCTTGAACGTGAAATTCTCACATTTTGGGTCCTCATGTTTGAATTGATCAAAATAAATGTGAAGATTGTTCTTGCAGAATTCTTGTTGTTACGTTAGTATATTTTGTCACATTTTAGTGTATCGTATGGCGTTTTGATTTCTCACATTAACTAGGCCGAAATTACACTGTTCGCACAAAATACAAACATACGTCCGATCACATCAGAGGCACGCTTACTACTCTCTCACTCAGCGGAAATAACAATACTCCAAAGGGTTGAGAGGCACCCACATGCCTTGCTCATACTGAGGCATCAAGTAGTCAGGCATGCAAAATGAGTGGTCTGCCAAGCGAGTGGATTCATTCTTATCTGTCGAGTAACAAGAACTCTAGTACTCACAATAAAGTTACAAATTATCCTCCTATATGAATAATGCGCAACGGAGACGCACATCTGACTATCAGTAATTTACAGAACTCTGACTGTTCACTACACACTGGCAATACCACATTTTCTTTCTTTATTTAACTGCTTTTATCAACACGTGGCCATCGCACTGAATATGAGTGGCGCACACATTATAAATTCTGGATATCATGACAACATAGAATTCGAAGGAAAAGGCCACCAATATTTTTCTTTTCACCATCTTATTTATTACGATAAATTCTATAACCTAAACACACAAATTCTTTAACCTACAACAATAACACATGAGAAATTCCGCCCAGTGGGCATGGCTTTACAATGGTGATTCTCTATCTTATGGTCTCGTAATTATTCAACGCTACAGTGCACTTTCTGGATAGGATGGTGGATCTTTTGCTATATCTCACACTTCGACTCTCACAACCATCATCACGAAACTTTCCTCCAGACCGAGCGGTACAAAAGGAACACGCATAACCCACTGCCTCTGCAACTACCTAGCTACTCTCCGATGCAAACCACACATACCCAAATTACATGACATACACCACACTACAACATGGAATACAACACAATAAATAGTCACTACACTATCACTTTCAGCTTTCCCACTTCAATCAGTATTTATCCCAGTTTCACACGACACTGCCCCACTTCGTAATTCTTCTTTCCTACTATGAATTCTGGAGATATATGCACGTCTTCCTGTGCAATGCAAGCCAAGTGGCGTTGCTGGATGGACGGCTGACTCACCTTGCTTCTCTCTCAGAGT
Organism: Schistocerca piceifrons; assembly: GCF_021461385.2. Lineage (NCBI taxonomy): Eukaryota > Metazoa > Arthropoda > Insecta > Orthoptera > Acrididae > Schistocerca > Schistocerca piceifrons. Next base: position 909,940,053 of record NC_060140.1, on the reverse strand, counting down.
ATTATAGTTTGAATCAAGTGTCACACGGAAACATAACATGCAAAGTAATATTAAGTGCACATTCATCACACACGCGAGTCCTCAACTGATACCATGGACGAGTACTTCTCTTTATCGTTTGTCTCATACACAGATTGAGACTCACACAGTACTCACCACGTGGAAGTACTTGTCTCTAATTTCAAGTCCCGCACACGCCATTCCTTCAATATTTCAACTTATAGTACACATGCTAGTAATTCAGCTTAACTTAAGCACACAGAAGTATTTCAACTTATTGGTACACGTGGTTTCATTGGGACCGTTCGTCACTTCCGAAGATCACTACGATCCCATTAATATTACCTGCCTGACATTTAATTCTCCCCACAAAAGTTCCTGAAATAGAGAAATTATTATTTCAAACTACTCTTAAATATTCCACATGCATACCATGTCTCCACTCTTTTATCTGTACGGAGCACACCTAAGACAGATCTTAACAGCACAAGATCCAGCGGCAGAGTGCTGAAACATGGCCGTTCTTCAGGTTCTCTCGCACCTCTGCCGAAGTGGGGGAGCACCTTGCTACCGTATTGGTCAGCCACATTTCAGGCACTCAAAGCTCAGGTAAATTTCATCTCTTTGGTCCCACCAAAGGTAGCCAAAGGATCGTTTCAAAGATGATCATATATTCACATTCACTATCCGCGGTTAGCAGACGACCATACATTCATTCATTTCACAGATCTCACCACACTGGATGTAGGGATTTATTTTGTGGGAGTGCACATGTGATCAATTAAATAAATAAATTGTCATTCTTTCCCACACTGGTATCCGGCTTCGCTGTATTAATTGAAATTGAGTTATTTTACAAAAAAAATGTGTTGTTCTGACAAAAATAATGAAGTATGTTGTACCTATTTTCAATGTCGGGCGGTACTGTACCCTTTCAGGGTTTACAATATTTCTTGACAAATGAATTTCTGTTAGCTTCTGTTATTATTTCATAAACGAATCCAGGAATAAACATAATAAAGAGTACTAGATTGCGTAATTAATAACAGAAATTTTAAGTCTGCCAATAATTCGTAATTTCAAAAGTTCTTATCGACTATAAAACCGAATATAAAGTAACTCCTTTTCATAAATTTTAGCTTGAAATGTAACATACTGTGTATAAAATTATATGATAGTTTTCAGAAAAGCGGCTGAGATAATAATGTCCTACCTGTAATTCGAAAAATAATACTGGTAGCGACAGCTACGGTTGAGGAAAAGTAATGCTGGAGGATGATGTTCCGTTACACTTTCTCTACAGTTTTTTCCCTCTGCACCGCCCTCTAGGAGCATCTAAGTTAACAGATGTCCTATAACCCTGCCCATCTTCCTGTCAGTGTTTTCCATATACACTCCTGGAAATTGAAATAAGAACACCGTGAATTCATTGTCCCAGGAAGGGGAAACTTTATTGACACATTCCTGGGGTCAGATACATCACATGATCACACTGACAGAACCACAGGCACATAGACACAGGCAACAGAGCATGCACAATGTCGGCACTAGTACAGTGTATATCCACCTTTCGCAGCAATGCAGGCTGCTATTCTCCCATGGAGACGATCGTAGAGATGCTGGATGTAGTCCTGTGGAACGGCTTGCCATGCCATTTCCACCTGGCGCCTCAGTTGGACCAGCGTTCGTGCTGGACGTGCAGACCGCGTGAGACGACGCTTCATCCAGTCCCATACATGCTCAATGGGGGACAGATCCGGAGATCTTGCTGGCCAGGGTAGTTGACTTACACCTTCTAGAGCACGTTGGGTGGCACGGGATACATGCGGACGTGCATTGTCCTGTTGGAACAGCAAGTTCCCTTGCCGGTCTAGGAATGGTAGAACGATGGCTTCGATGACGGTTTGGATGTACCGTGCACTATTCAGTGTCCCCTCGACGATCACCAGTGGTGTACGGCCAGTGTAGGAGATCGCTCCGCACACCATGATGCCGGGTGTTGGCCCTGTGTGCCTCGGTCGTATGCAGTCCTGATTGTGGCTCTCACCTGCACGGCGCCAAACACGCATACGACCATCATTGGCACCAAGGCAGAAGCGACTCTCATCGCTGAAGACGACACGTCTCCATTCGTCCCTCCATTCACGCCTGTCGCGACACCACTGGAGGCGGGCTGCACGATGTTGGGGCGTGAGCGGAAGACGGCCTAACGGTGTGCGGGACCGTAGCCCAGCTTCATGGAGACAGTTGCGAATGGTCCTCGCCGATACCCCAGTAGCAACAGTGTCCCTAATTTGCTGGGAAGTGGCGGTGCGGTCCCCTACGGCACTGCGTAGGATCCTACGGTCTTGGCGTGCATCCGTGCGTCGCTGCGGTCCGGTCCCAGGTCGACGGGCACGTGCACCTTCCGCCGACCACTGGCGACAACATCGATGTACTGTTGAGACCCCACGCCCCATGTGTTGAGCAATTCGGCGGTACGTCCACCCGGCCTCCCGCATGCCCACTATACGCCCTCGCTCAAAGTCCGTCAACTGCACATACGGTTCACGTCCACGCTGTCGCGGCATGCTACCAGTGTTAAAGACTGCGATGGAGCTCCGTATGCCACGGCAAACTGGCTGACACTGACGGCGGCGGTGCACAAATGCTGCGCAGCTAGCGCCATTCGACGGCCAACACCGCGGTTCCTGGTGTGTCCGCTGTGCCGTGCGTGTGATCATTGCTTGTACAGCCCTCTCGCGGTGTCCGAAGCAGGTATGGTGGGTCTGACACACCGGTGTCAATGTGTTCTTTTTTCCATTTCCAGGAGTGTATTTCTTACCTCATCTATTCTGCTGGGAATCTCCTCATTCCTTACCTTATCAGTCCACCTAATCTTCTCCATTCTTCTGTACCATCACGTCTCAGATGCTTCGAATCTCATCTGCTCCAGTCTTCTCACAATCCATGTCTCACTGTCATGCAATGCTGTGCTCCAACGTACCTTCTTAGATGTTTCTTCCTCAAATGAAGACCTATGTTTGATACCAATCGAGTTTTCTTGGCCAGCAAAGTCCTCCTTGCCAATGATTCAGTCTTATTTCCATCATAAACCGCAATGTCAAAACTAGCTCCCTGGTGTCTATATTTCTCCTAAAGCCAAACAAATCATCACCTAACAAATCATCAGTTTTCTTTTCCATTCGTTTGTATATTATTTTTGCCAGCAGCTTGGATATGTCAGGTGTTAAACTGATTGTGCAATCATTCTCGCACTTTTCGGCTCTTGCAATCTTCGGAACTGTAGGGATGATGTTTTTCCGAAAGTCTGATGGTGTGTAGCTAGTCTCCTACACTCTACACACCATCGCGAACAGTCGTTTCGTTGCCACGTCCCCCAAATGAGTTTTGGCAATTCTGATGGAATGTTGTCTATCCCTTCTGCCTTATTTGACACTGAGTCGTCAAAAGCTCTTTAAGATTCTAATACTGGATCCTCTATCTTCTTTAAAATTCTAATACTGGATCCGCTATCTCTTGTACATCGACTCATGTTCCTTATTCTATCACATCAGACAAGTCCTCTCCACCACAGAGGCCCTCAATGTATTCTTTCCGACTTTCCGCTGTTTCCTCTGCATTCACAGAAATTCCTATAGCATACTTAATGATACCACTCTTGCTTTCAGTTTCACCACAGATCGTTTTGACTTTTCTACATGCTGACTCAGTCCTTCCAACAATCATTTCCTTGCCAATTTCTTCACAGTTTTAATGCAACCAGTTCTTATTAGCTTCCCTGCACTTACTACTTACTTCATTCTTAAGTGGCTTGAATTCTTGTATTCCTGAATTTCCTGTAACATTTTTGAATTTCCTTCTTTTGTCGATCAACTGAAGTATTACCTCTGTTACCCTTTTTTTATTCGCAGTTGTCCGCCCCCCGGGAGCTGAGTGATCAGCGCGACAGAATGTCAATCCTAAGGGCACGGGTTCGATTCCCGGCTGGGTCGGAGATTTTCTCCGGCCAGGGACTGGGTGTTGTGTTGTCCTAATCATCATCATTTCATCCCCATCGACGCGCAGGTCGCCAAAGTGGCGCCAAATCGAAAGACTTGCACCAGGCGAACGGTCTACCCGATGGCAGGCCCTAGTCACACGACATTTACATTTATTCGTAGTTACCTTCTTTGTACCTACGTTTTCCTTTCCTACTTCTGTGATTACCCTTTCTAAAGATGTCCATTCCTCTTCAACTGAGCTGCCTACTGAGCCATTCATTATCGCAGTATCTACAGTGTGGACATTAATAAAACCGACAAACTGCAGAGACGGATTGCTGACTGTAACTGGAGGAAAAAGGATACTATGAACATGTGTCCGTAAATGCATCGTTACAAGGTAGATGGCGCTGACATATGATAGTTCCTCTGACGACGTGGCGTGTGTTCCATCTATGTAGCAGGCTGTGTGATCGATGCATCATACTGTTAAGCAGCAGGATCGCCCGGTATTCATGGTGTTTGTTTACGGCCAGGCGGATGGAAAAGGCCGAGAGGCGGCACGGCTATATCAAAACAAGCACCCTCATGCACACCAACCACATCAAACTACATTTCAACCCATTTTTGGAGCGTTGTGTGGTCATGGGTCATTTCTGACAGACGAACGTGCAGGCGGACTATGCGTACACCGGATCTTCATGATGTAATCTGACAGAAATCTTCCTGTATCTCCCGGTCATGTCCAAATATACCTCCTCCTCTTGTAATTCTTGAACAGACTATTCGCTATAATCATCTGAAATTTAGTACAGAACTGAATTAGTCTCTCCCCTCTCTCATACCTACTATCAACCCCATATTTTCCCGGTACCATTTCTTCTACTCCTACCATTACAACCGCATCCCACTAGTCCTTGACTACTAGAGTTTCATTTCCTTTACGTACTGAATTACTCTTTCAATATCCGCATAAACTTTATCTATCTCTTCTTCTTCACCGTGTGACGTCGGCACGTGTACCTGAACCATCGTTGTCGGTGCTGGTTTGCTGTCAGTTCCTGTAAGAACAACCCTATCATCTAACTGTTCATATTAACTCACTCTCTGCCCTACCTCCCTATTCGTAACGAATCCCACTCCCGTTATAACATTTTCTGCTGTTGTAGTTATTACCCTATACTCATTTGACCACTTCACTTCACTGACCCCCAATATATCTAGAAAGAACTTTAACATTTCCCTTTTCAGATTTTCTAGCTTCCCTACCACTTTCAAACTTCCGACATTCCTTGCCCCGACTCGTAGAACGTTAGCCTTTCATTGCTTATTCGATGTTTCTCTCATGGTCATCTCTCGCTCCACAGTCCTCTCCCGGAGATCTGAAGGGGAGACTATTCCGGAATCTTTCGTCAATGGAGAGCTCATCATGATACTTTTTTTTTTGCAAGCTACATGTCCTACGGATACCCTTTGTGCGTCCTTAATGCATTTTTTCTCCAATTGCCTTCAGCATCCTCATGCCGCTGATCACTGCTGATTCTTCCGCTTTTAGGGGGTGATTTGCCACCCCAAGGGCAATAGCATGCCCTGAACCTGTGTCCGCTCCCCCGCCGTACTGACAAGGCTATTGGCAGAACGAAGGCAATTTCTCATGCCGCACGTCTTCGGGGCTCCACTTCTGGCGATTTTTATTCGAAATTTAAGCAATGGCCTTGTTGGAGCTCGGGACCGAGGACGTTTTATTTACTAATCAACTACAGACGGCGGATGTGTAGCAGGTTAAAAAAATTACGTGCTACGGTCGAGCACCTTTTCATGAGCCGTGTCTATAGACAGTGTAAAGCCACGTTTAAAGTGATGTAAAGCGTGACGTCACTGAACAGTGGATGACTGGAAACGAGTGGCTCTGAGAGATAACCCACACTACACTATGTAGCAATACGATGAAAGGGTTTAGGTTTGGCGAATGCCTGGATAACATTACCTGCTATCATGAGTATTGCCAACAATGAAGTAGGCAGGAGGTGGTGTTAGGGTTTGGTATACTTTTCGTTGCTAGAGTGTGCTCCCTCTATTGTATTCAAGAAAATGTTAAATTCAGGACTTGCGTACAGTAGAGAAAGAGTTAGCATACGATAATTGTCATAAAAAAATGTCTGTGAGTCTCTGGTTTGTGGACAATAATATTCTCCAAATGGACTCGCCTGCCCATAATCCCGGCCTGAATCCAAAGATATACCTTTGGAGTGAGTTAGAACGTCGAAATCGCCCCAGACCGCTGCGTCCAACTTCACTATTTTCTCTGTGTTTGGCTCTTGAGGAAGGACGGCGTGTCATTCCTCTACAGACATTCAGACACATTATTGAAAATGTCACCAGCAGAATAGAAGGCGTCGAAAAGGTGAAGAGTCGACACACTTCAGCTAACATACACACGGATACTTCTGATCTAATAGTGTATCTAGCAAAGGAGTCCTGAAAATTGATCTTGTATTCAGGAAAGGTATGAGAACGCACCTAGGTTATGTCTTCGACAACCATAAAGAAACATAAACTGAAATAAACACACACACACACACACCGCAAACTACCATCCTCACCAAGTCAGAAGTTGTCAATAGTAAATATTAATTAGCAGCCGATGAGTCCCTCTGTTGTTTCACCACCGAGAAATCAGGATTCTAAACAGCATTTCAGCGAAAACCTCCGTCTCTATGTATAAGGTCACTTGCTGATTTAAGCGCCAAGTGCGTCCTCCATAGCACTACCCCAACAGTTCGATTTGCACGCCAAAATGTCTGTGTTTCTATATGTTATACATATTGTGATCGTTACCAAGGCAAAGTTTCGCAATAGCTGATTTGCTAGGCTGTTGTAAGCATTTGTGTCGCTTATGCTCTACGCACCGATCCCCACAGCTATGATTGCCTGGTCTGTGTGTTAGACGCCACAGCTGCAATTGATACGGTAAACACCCTTCTTACGCAAATCAGAATCTTCCTTTACAGACCGTAGAAGGGCATTAATCTCATAGGATAGTCGGAAAGCACAGTTCACACAGTGTTTCCGCAGAATACAACCAGTGGTGTTGGTAATATAGCAATATCGCCGCAGGCTCAGGTGACACATCGTTATTCGCTCACCCGGTTCACGGTTGGTCGATAGGGCAACGCGCGTCTGATCTGTCTTTCAGCATAACCATTCTGGTGAAAGGTGACTCCAGGGTGGGCTAAGTGGGCTGACAAACGTTCAGTGTCTGAGATGACGTGTGCCCTATCAGTGAAATAGCGAAGTACCCTTTCACGCTGAACTGGATAGTGACACCTATACAAATCAATGTGAGTTATGGTCTGTGCGGCTGGTCCCGCTGGAGGTTCGAGTCCTCCCTCGGGCATGGGTGTGTGTGTTTGTCCTTAGGATAATTTAGGCTAAGTAGTGTGCAAGCTTAGGGACTGATGACCTTAGCAGTTAAGTCCCATAAGATTTCACACACATTTGAACATTTTGAACAAATCACTGTGTGATTGCTGGTGATAAATGGAATGTCCCAGCGAACAATCACCTTTTTTGCTCCTGACCAACGCAGCAAGTAAGAAAAGGGGAGGCATCCTTTCCCACTTCCAAACAACAGAAGAATTGTCTGCGTGTCGGAGAAAAAAAAAGCGCAATTTGAATGCCCTCGACTCCAGGGCATGTTTCTCGAAATCTTCCACTAACAGATTGCAAGTGTTAGGTAGTAAAAGGCTCCCTATTGCAACGACTTCTGCCTGTTCATAGAACTGGACACTGAATAAAAATAAGTGGACGACAACGAACGTCGAAATGCGTTAGTTGATTCAACACCAAACTTCAGTGGACCGTAACGGTTCGGACAGAGGAGTAAGAATAAAGAGAGAGACGTCAAAACATGTCAGTCCCTATAATCGACATAAGAAATCCAACTGGTTTTAATGTGATGAATTGCATTTGAGAAACTCGTAAAACAACTCATTGCAGCTTCATTTGCGGTTGGAATCACGCCAGATCTTGGTATGAGACAGATCTGTAAGTTAACATATTTTGGGTATTTTCAGTCAGTAGTATGGTATAACGCCATGGAGAAGCTCCTCTTTAAGAGAGGAAGTTCTCATTGTTCAGAAACCTGCTGTAATATTAGTATGTCGTGGTCACCGACGATAATCTCGTACAATCTGTTTAAGAAGTAAGGTACTTTAACTATTGTTTCTGTGGTGTCACCGCCAGACACCACACTTGCTAGGTGGTAGCCTTTAAATCGGCCGCGATCCGTTAGTATACGCAGGACCCGCGTGTCGCCACTGTCAGTAATTGCAGACCGAGCGCCGCCACACGGCAGGTCTAGAGAGACTTCCTAGCACTCGTCCCAGTTGTACAGCCGACGTTCATAGCAATGGGTCACTGACAAATACGCTCTCATTTGCCGAGACGATAGTTAGCATAGCCTTCAGCTACATTTGCTACGACCTAGCAAGGCGCCGTATTCAATTGATAATTAATATTATGAAGCATGTACCGTAACGAGAGATGTTCTACAATTGTGGATTAAAGTTAAGTATTATATCAACTACGTACTTTATTTGCAATTCTCAACATATTGTCCTGTTCCAGACCTCGCGCCAGTCAGCGTGTAATTAAACGCGTGCATTTCGGCCTCCTCTAGAAACACAGTGTTGGCTCTTCTGCCAACACTACAGTTTCACAGTATAATTGTTCCCCCATGACGTTCAAAAGCAACAATGATCTACATAATTACAGTAGTAGAGGAAAAAAAGAGATACATTATGTCACATTAAGCTGTCTTTAGCACGAAAAGCGGTGCACAGTGTTGCGACTTAAAATTCTGATCACTTAATGAATGACAGAGAATGTCTGACAGACAGCATAGTTAAGTTTGAAACCAAACTGAACAGATTTCTCCTTAATGACTCCTTCTATTCCACAGACCTGGAGTGGCAAAGACTTCAGCTCATGAGCCATAATGTGACACTCCTCCCATGGTAAGTAATAGAACCCAGTACGTTGTCCTCGATGGCGAGTGTTCATCGGAGGTGAGGGTATCACCTGGAGCGCCCCAGGGAAGTGTGGTAGGTCCGCTGTTGTTTTCTATCTACACTCCTGGAAATGGAAAAAAGAACACATTGACACCGGTGTGTCAGACCCACCATACTTGCTCCGGACACTGCGAGAGGGCTGTACAAGCAATGATCACACGCACGGCACAGCGGACACACCAGGAACCGCGGTGTTGGCCGTCGAATGGCGCTAGCTGCGCAGCATTTGTGCACCGCCGCCGTCAGTGTCAGCCAGTTTGCCGTGGCATACGGAGCTCCATCGCAGTCTTTAACACTGGTAGCATGCCGCGACAGCGTGGACGTGAACCGTATGTGCAGTTGACGGACTTTGAGCGAGGGCGTATAGTGGGCATGCGGGAGGCCGGGTGGACGTACCGCCGAATTGCTCAACACGTGGGCCGTGAGGTCTCCACAGTACATCGATGTTGTCGCCAGTGGTCGGCGGAAGGTGCACGTGCCCGTCGACCTGGGACCGGACCGCAGCGACGCACGGATGCACGCCAAGACCGTAGGATCCTACGCAGTGCCGTAGGGGACCGCACCGCCACTTCCCAGCAAATTAGGGACACTGTTGCTACTGGGGTATCGGCGAGGACCATTCGCAACCGTCTCCATGAAGCTGGGCTACGGTCCCGCACACCGTTAGGCCGTCTTCCGCTCACGCCCCAACATCGTGCAGCCCGCCTCCAGTGGTGTCGCGACAGGCGTGAATGGAGGGACGAATGGAGACGTGTCGTCTTCAGCGATGAGAGTCGCTTCTGCCTTGGTGCCAATGATGGTCGTATGCGTGTTTGGCGCCGTGCAGGTGAGAGCCACAATCAGGACTGCATACGACCGAGGCACACAGGGCCAACACCCGGCATCATGGTGTGCGGAGCGATCTCCTACACTGGCCGTACACCACTGGTGATCGTCGAGGGGACACTGAATAGTGCACGGTACATCCAAACCGTCATCGAACCCATCGTTCTACCATTCCTAGACCGGCAAGGGAACTTGCTGTTCCAACAGGACAATGCACGTCCGCATGTATCCCGTGCCACCCAACGTGCTCTAGAAGGTGTAAGTCGACTACCTTGGCCAGCAAGATCTCCGGATCTGTCCCCCATTGAGCATGTTTGGGACTGGATGAAGCGTCGTCTCACGCGGTCTGCACGTCCAGCACGAACGCTGGTCCAACTGAGGCGCCAGGTGGAAATGGCACGGCAAGCCGTTCCACAGAACTACATCCAGCATCTCTACGATCGTCTCCATGGGAGAATAGCAGCCTGCATTGCTGCGAAAGGTGGATATACACTGTACTAGTGCCGACATTGTGCATGCTCTGTTGCCTGTGTCTATGTGCCTGTGGTTCTGTCAGTGTGATCATGTGATGTATCTGACCCCAGGAATGTGTCAATAAAGTTTCCCCTTCCTGGGACAATGAATTCACGGTGTTCTTATTTCAATTTCCAGGAGTGTATATAAATGATCTTTTGGATAGGGTGGATAGCAATGTGCGGCTGTTTGCTGATGATGCTGTGGTGTACGGGAAGGTGTCGCCGTTGAGTGACTGTAGGATGATACAAGAAGACTTGGACTGGATTTGTGATTGGTGTAAAGAATAGCATCTAACTCTAAATTAGATAAATGTAAATTAATTCAGATGAATAGGAAAAAGAATCCTGTAATGCCTGAATACTCCATTAGTAGTGTAGCGCTTGACACAGTCACGTCGATTAAATATTTGGGCGTAACATTGCAGAGCGATATGAAGTGAGACAAGCATGTAATGGCAGTTGTGGGGAAGGCGGATAGTCGTCTTCGGTTCATTGGTAGAATTTTGGGAAGATGTGGTTCATCTGTAAAGGAGACCGCTTATAAAACACTAATACGACCTATTCTTGAGTACTGCTCGAGTGTTTGGGATCCCTATCAGGTCTGATTGAGGCAGGACATAGAAGCACTTCAAAGGCGGGCTGCTAGATTTGTTACTGGCAGGTTTGATCATCACGCGAGTGTTACGGAAATGCTTCAGGAACTCGCGTGGGAGTCTCTAGAGGAAAGGAGGCGTTCGTTTCGTGAATCGCTACTGAGGAAATTTAGAGAACCAGCATTTGAGGCTGACTGCAGTACAATTTTACTGCCGCCAACTTACATTTCGCGGAAAGACCACAAAGATAAGATAAGAGAGATTAGGGCTCGTACAGAGGCATATAGGCAGTCATTTTTCCCTCATTCTGTTTGGGAGTGGAACAGAGAGAGAGGATGCTAGTTGTCGTACAAGGTACCCTCCGCCACGTACCGTATGGTGGATTGCGGAGTATGTATGTAGATGTAGAAGAATGAAAATATGGCTGTGAGGTCTTACGATTTTCGTTATTGAGATGAATGGTATAGAATGTCTGAAAGACATCACGGTTAAGTCTGAAACCAGACTGAAGAGGTTTCTCCTTGATGACTCCTTTTATTCCACAGACCAGGAGTGGCCAAGACTTCAGCTCATGAGCCATACTGTGGCACGCCTGCCATGGTGCCCCACGTGTCTGCACACTTCCCCCAACGCCACGGCACGCTGAATGTGAGGATGGGATAGAGGGGAAACTGCGAACGCAGTACATTCAAATGGCGGTACAGTCGCACTGCATATGATATGGTTTTATATTGGCACTTTTGCAACCTCATTATGGACATGTGGAAACTATGACTGAGAAAAACAATTTAGACATCCTTGACAGTTAACGTAAAACGATTTGTGTTTTAAATAAGAATTATTCTGCAGGTCAAACAGTTACATCTGCTCATGTAGAGGCATCTGAAGCGCCGGCTGCTGTGGCCGAGCGGTTCTAGGCCCTTCAGTCCAGAACCGCGCTGCTGCTACTGTCACAGGTTCGAATCCTGCCTCGGGCATGGATGTGTGTGGTGTCCTTAGGTTAGTTAGGTTTAAGTAGTTCTAGACTGATGATCTCAGATGTTATGTCCCATAGTCCTCAGAGCCACTTGAACCTTTTTTTTTTTTTTTTCATCTTATACAGTGACGGCTCTTAATAGTCACCGGAACTGGATTATGTTTGTCGGAATTTGTTGCTTCTACAACGCGATTTTTCTTTTAAATGCGGCCCCATCAATTCAGAAATAAGCTGTTCCACCTTTCAGTAAGACACTACTGTGGACAGTATGCACTCATGTCCACTTAAAATTCGAGGTCTGGAGTCCATTACGAATGTTCTGATTTTCGTTCCTGCATTCCTTTTTGCCTCATAGATTCAACAGTAGCACGTTGTAAGTCGGAAAATCGTTCCAGCCATGCCCTTGACTTAACCAACATAACGTGCACTAATATATAAATTCTCCATACTCCTCGTTCAGTTTCGTCGAAAACTGATGCAGCTGATAGTAGAATAACGCGTGTGACTTCATAAATTTACTGTTCATACCGCCAATTTCTTCACGTGCTCCATTCCTGCTAATTTAGCACAAAGTGTTGCTTGTGTACGGAACAATGAATCCTGACTATAGATCGTTTTAATTTTTTGCTCTCTCTTTATCAACTAAATCATTAAAACGAATACTTCTTGTGTGGTATTGCCATGTTATTTCATAGTGAATTTGGATTATTTGTCGATTATGCGACTACATAACAGATGCTGGGGATACTCATCCATCTCTTCTTTCATTTCATTCAGTTTTAAAGGCTCGTGGCAAAAAGATCGCTAGACTGCCTCTTTTTATGTAAAGAACCACTGAACCAGTGAACGTTCATTGTACCATGAACAAGTAGCGAAGGAAATACAGCCCAGACACCAACATTCTGCCGCAGTGAAGTGTCAAACCGCAAATGAAATGTCACGCTGTACCGGGTATTCCGACAAGGACCGAGCAAAGCCGAGAACAGGCCGAGTCTCCCCTCCTCCTCCTCCTCTCCCTCCTCTCCCTCCACCCCCCCCCCTCCCCGCCGCTCGGTCTTCCGTGTCCCGCACACCTTGCACATCTGTTTTTTGGCACTCGTGGCTGGCCCGTCGTAGGCGAAATTTTATTTACATAACATGTTAATATTGGTGGATAAGAATTACTAATTCCTATTTGTATCAAAAAAAAATTTGAAGATAGACGGTATGTAGAAATATTTCCATGTGAATGTGAAACACGAATGTAAAATAAGTCGTTCCACATCCTTACGATTAATCATAAGGGTACAAATAATCCATGAAACATAAAACTATCAACAACTATGACAGATATACGGAAGTTCTATAGCTATCTACATCTACATAAATACTTTGTAAACCGTTATATAGTGCATGGCGGAGACTAAATCGTACGAAGATCATCGAATTTCTTTACTATTCTATTCGAGTGTTGAACGAGAGAGACATGCCTAAATGTCTCTGTATACGCTCTCATCTCCCTGATCCTTTTCTCATGACCCCTAGGCGATATATACATCGATGATAGCGTAATGGTCGAATAATCATCCTCGAATATAGGTTATCTAAATATACTGAACAGATTTAAGGGCTAAGTACGTCGTATTTCTTCCAAGGAGTCCCATATAAGTTTCATGTGCATTTCCTTTAAACTTTCGTATGGGTTGTACGTCTCTGTTATAGCAATACGTCTCTGAATTGGTTACATGACTGTACTTATGCTACTTAATAAGGACTCCAAACACTGGAACAGTATTCCAGAATTGGTCGTCCTAGTCTCTCCTACGCAATCAACAGATGCACAGCACCTTACCAGAACCTTTCCAGTCTTTTTACGTAATATATTCCATTTCATATTAGTTTCTTATACGTTGCGAAGTGAAGACATTCATCATTAATCTTGTAATAGTACGCTGCTGGGTTATTTTTTTGTTAGAAGCATTATCAAACATTTATCCATAATTAAAGAAAGCTATCATTCATTACACCAAGTGGAAATTTTGTCCAAGTCCTTTTGGTTGGAGTTCCTTACAATGGTCAAATGACGACACTTTTCTGCAACTCCATCTCTCTCTGTCTCTCCCTCTTTATATATATATATATATATATATATATATATATATATATATATATATATATATATATATATATAAACGGGCATGCATATTCAAATACAGAGATATGAAAAACAGCCAAACGACAGCACTGCAGTCGGCAATGCCTGTATAAGACAACGAGCGTCTGGCGCAGTTGTTAGATCGATTATTGCTGCTACGATGGCAGTTTATCAAGATTTAAATGAGTTCGAACGTGGTGTTATAGTCGGCGCACGAGCGATGGGAAACAGCATCTTCGAGGTAGCGATGGGGATATATCCGTACGACCATTTCACGACTGTACCGTGAATATCAGGAATCCGGTAAAACATCAAACCTCCGACATCGCTCCAGACGGAACGGGACCAATGAGGAATGGAGAGAATCGTTCAAAGTGACAAGAGTGCAACCCTTCCGCAAATTGCTGCAGATTTCAGTGCTGGGCCATCAATAAGCGTCAGCGTGCGGACCATTCAACGAAACATCATCGATATGGGTTTTCGGAGCCGAAGGGCCAGTCGTGTTCCCTTGCACGACACAGAGCTTTACGCCATCCCTGGGCCTGTCTGCATGGACACAGGACTGTTGATGACTGGAAACATGTTACCTGGTCGGACGAGTCTCGTTTCAAATTATATCAAGCGGAAGGACGTGTGCGGTAATGGAGACAACCACAAGAAGCCATGGACCCTGCATGTGGGTAGGGGACTGTTCAAGCTGGTGGAGGCTCTCTGATGGTATGGGGCGTGTGCAGTGTGAGTGATATGGGACCCCTGATACATGTAGATACGACTATGACAGGTAACATGTACGTAAGCATCCTGCCTGATAACATGCATCCATTCATTGTGCATTCCGACGAGCAGGACAATGCGACACCCCACACGTCCAGAATTGTTACAGAGTGGCTCCAGGAACACTCTTCTGAGTTAAACATTTCCGCTGGCCACCAACCTCCCAAGACATGAACATTACTAAGCATATCTGGGATGCCTTGGAACTTGCTGTTCGGAAGAGATCTTCAGCCTCTTGTACACTTACGAATTTATGGACAGCCCTGCAGGATTAATGGTGTCAATTCCCTCCAGCACTACTTCACACATTAGTTGAGTCCATGCTACATATAACGTTTGAGGAAAAGGAGAAAAAAAGGTCATGTGAACACATGGCTCGAAATGCTTTTCAAAGGAGGTACAACCACTTGAAAGTGTTGACAAAGGGACTTCGAAATTGGGATCGGTATCAGTACCAGACAGGTGGCGTACCAGGACAAGTAAGTCAGCCGACGGTGTGGAACATCTCCAGGACAACTATCACTACCTGGACGATTTACAACGTATGCCGGCCTTGTTTCCTATGGACATGACATCGCTAGTTCGTCACACAGGCCAGCAGGTTCCTAAGATTTCTATCGTCCACTGTATTCACAGATGAAGCTATCTTTACGAGGGTTGGTTTCGTCAGCCTTCACAACACCCACCATTCGGCTCTGGAGAATCTCCATGGTATGGTGGACAGCGGGCAGTCAGCATCAGTTCAGTCTCAATGTGTGGGAGAGACTTTTGATGACTGTCTCGTGCAAACAATCGTCCTTTTTAGAACGCTTCACAGGCGAGGCATAGCTGCACTACCTGCTGAATACCCTGCTTCCACTACTGGAAGAAGTGCCTCAGATGGTACAAAGGATAATGTGGCTACTACATGACATTGCTCCAACTGACTGCCCTCTTTAGTGTGGAGTTAAAACACTAGTACAGACGGAACATTCCCACATGCCTGGTTTATTCTCGTATATGCTTCCAATCATTGAAACTTACACTGTCAAAGATCTTTTATCTCCGCTTTCAAGTGGGTGTAACTCCCTTGGAATATGACCTTTTTCGTTTCTCCTCCACTGGAGAGGTTCTGTAAAATTTGGAAAGTAGGAGGCGAGGTCCTGGCGGAAGTACAGCTGTGAGGACCGGCCGTGAGTCTGTTCGGTCAAAGGGTTGGCTGCCCTCTGTAATAAAAAAACTGATTGAATGGATCAACGGTCAACCAGAACTGGTCTCATGGGATGTCCACCCCAAACAAATGCAACGAACAGTAACGAGAAAAATGAGATAAAAAGAAGCTGGTAGAGCACTTTCCCGCCAAAGGCAACGGTCACGAGTTCGAGTCTCGGTTTGGCGTACGGTTTTAATCTGCCATGAAGTTTCATATCAGGCCACACTCTATTGTTTGAGTGAAGCCGCTCGAGTGACTCATTCTGAATCCATCTTCAATCTTTCAGAGAAGCTTCTTTCCTCCAGGAACGCCGTAATGTTTGAACTGGTGATTCAGAATATCTGTCACTCAACTGCTGTACCTTAAACCTGAATGAAAATTTGAAAATTAATAAATAAGTTTAAATGCAAGATTAGTGCTTACTACCAAACAACCTGCAAATACGATTTATCATTTTTTCGTAGAAAGTTTCGTTAAATTTTCGCGACTTTTTAATTTAATCATCGTAATTATTGTGTTCTGCCCTCTCGTCTAATATAGGATGCCTAGAGAACCTGCTTTCTCAGATCGCTAGACAACAATTCAAGTAAAACGTATTAATAGATCTTTATTACAGTAACATAAACGACAATACTTTGCGTATTCACAAAGGTGTGTCGCAAGCAAAGGGCGACATTGAACATAAGCAACCTCTTCAGTATATACAATCCCGATACAAGCAAAGCCATCCAGTTCATACGTCACTGCTGTAGCGTACAGAGACCGCCTAGACTTCAACTGGGCCGCGTCCTGGCAGCGCGACGCTTATACAGAGTGTACATAAAGTCCGGGAACACTTTCAATTATTTACTGCACAAGAATCAAACATTGTGTCACTTTGAAGAGAAATTCTGGAAGTCTTTTTTTTTTCATGTATATCGCCACAGCGTAGTTTGGTAATTTTGCCGGTAGTAAGCGCTAGTCGCAAACTTAGCGAGTTCAGGTGCGGAGCGAGTTTTCTGTGTGTTGGTGTTGGACAAGAACAAGTGTGTTACAGCTGTTTAACGGATGTTTGGAACCAAGTGCGCTAAGAAGCCACTAACAAGGAAGGCCATTTACCACTGGCACAACAAATTTGTTACGACGGGTTGCTTGTGCCCGGCAAAGAGAAGTGGACGTCCGAGTGTGAGTGAAGTGAATGTGGAGCGCGTACAACAGACATTCATAAGGGGTCGAAAGAAATCGGTGCATCGTGCATCCCTTGAACTCGAAATGGCTCCAACGACAGTGTGGAAAGTGCTGCGACAGAAGCTATCTATGAAACCATCCAAATGTGAGGTAGTGCAGAAGCTTGATGACGACGACAAAGACAAGCGTTTTGAGTTTTTTCGCAGTTGCAACAATTGAATGAGGATGGGTATGGCATTGTTGATCGCTTAACTTTTAGCAAAGAAGCCACTTTTTGCACTAATGGGAGAGTGAACAGGCATAATTGGCGAATCTGGGATACAAAGCATCCAAACGAATGCATTTACTTTGAGCGTGATTCCCCAAAGGTAAATGTTTCTTGTGCTTTGTCACGTCGAAAACTGTACAAGCCATTCTTCTTTGCCGAGAGTACTGTCACTGGATAATCCCACTTGGACATGTTGCAGCAATGGCTGATGCCTCAAATGCAGTCGGACTCTCCGTTCATCTTTCCACCTCATTTTCATCGTGAAGTTCGTGGGTGCCTGAACACGGAGCTGCCGCATCGATGGATCGACCGTGTTGCAGAAGGGGACGACTGTTTCATGAAATGTCCTCCCCGATCACCAGGTCTCACTCCGAGTGATTTTTTTCTGTGGAGACACATTTAAGATCTGGTGTATGTACCGCCTCAACCACGTGATGTAGCAGAGATCCGGGAGAGGATACGGGAAGCGACAGCCACAGTCGACGATGCCATGTTGGGATGGGTATGGCAAGAATTCGATTACCGTATTGACGTCTGCCGAGTCACTAATGGTTTGCGTATCGAATGTTTGTAAAAAGCTTTCAGAGTTTCTCTTCAAAATGCAATATGTATGACATCTGTACAGTGTTTAGTTCTTGTGCAATAAGCAATCGAAAGTGCTCCTGGAGTTTATGTACACCCTGTATTCTCTTGTCCTAGATGCCGCTACAGTCTCGGTGTGCTAGAGAGGGGTCCGTCACCGTACTATTGGCTGACGTCGTCTCCCAGCCCTCTCTGCTGTGACGTTCCGGGCCGACGTCCTGGCGCTCAACGTTACGCCGGATCAGTGATCATTTTAAATCATGAGCTGTGGTAACTACATTTTCATACTGCTATCATGTCAAATTATAGCTCTACCAGCACAGCAGGGTAAAATAACGAGATTCGCTATTGTTGTTATCACTGAAAGTGAAGGACCTGTTCAACGGAATGAATAGTCTAATGAAGACAAATTATTATGTGAGAGTAAGCCAATGTAAAACAAAAATAATGAGGAGTAGCAGAAAAGAAACTAGAAATAAGCTTAACATCAGTATAGAAGTCCACGAATATTCGAAGCGAAGGAATTCTGCTACCTTGGAAGCAAAATAACATATGACGGACGAAGCAAGTATAATATAGGAAGCGTACAAGCACAGGCAACAAGCGCATTCCTGGCCAGAAGAAGTCTGCTACTATCAAATATTGCCATTATTTTGGGGAAGAAATTTCTGAGAACTTAGGTTTGGAACATAGCACTGAAAGAAAGTGAATTGCGCACTGTGCGAAAACCGGAAGGAAGATAATCGAAGCGTTTGATGTTTTGCTACGGAAGTACAGGGCTATTACATGATTGAAACGACTTCATAAATTCACTGTAGCTCCATTCATTGACATATGGTCACGACACCCTACAGATACGTAGAAAAACTCATAAAGTTTTGTTCGGCTGAAGCCGCACTTCATGTTACTGCCGTCGAAGCGCTCGAGAGCGCAGTGTGACAAAATGGCGACAGGAGCCGAGAAAGCGTATGTCGTGCTTGAAATGCACTCACATCAGTCAGTCATAACAGTGCAACGACACTTCAGGACGAAGTTCAACAAAGATCCACCAACTGCTAACTCCATTCGGCGATGGTATGCGCAGTTTAAAGCTTCTGGATGCCTCTGTAAGGGGAAATCAACGGGTCGGCCTGCAATGAGCGAAGAAACGGTTGAACGCGTGCGGGCAAGTTTCACGCGTAGCCCGCGGAAGTCGACGAATAAAGCAAGCAGGGAGCTAAACGTACCACAGCCGACGGTTTGGAAAATCTTACGGAAAAGGCTAAAGCAGAAGCCTTACCGTTTACAATTGCTACAAGCCCTGACACCCGATGACAAAGTCAAACGCTTTGAATTTTCGGCGCGGTTGCAACAGCTCATGCAAGAGGATCCGTTCAGTGCGAAACTTGTTTTCAGTGATGAAGCAACATTTTTTCTTAATAGTGAAGTGAACAGACACAATGTGCGAATCTGGGTGGTAGAGAATCCTCACGCATTCATGCAGCAAATTCGCAATTCCCCAAAAGTTAATGTGTTTTGTGCAATCTCACGGTTTAAAGTTTACGGCCCCTCTTTCTTCTGCGAAAAAAACGTTACAGGACACTTGTATCTGGACATGCTGGAAAACTGGCTCATGCCACAACTGGAGACCGACAGCGCCGACTTCATCTTTCAACAGGATGGTGCTCCACCGCACTTCCATCATGATGTTCGGCATTTCTTAAACAGGAGATTGGAAAACCGATGGATCGGTCGTGGTGGAGATCATGATCAGCAATTAATGTCATGGCCTCCACGCTCTCCCGACTTAACCCCATGCGATTTCTTTCTGTGGGGTTATGTGAAAGATTCAGTGTTTAAACCTCCTCTACCAAGAAACGTGCCAGAACTGCCAGCTCGCATCAACGATGCTTTCGAACTCATTGATGGGGACATGCTGCGCCGGGTGTGGGAGAAACTTGATTATCGGCTTGATGTCTGCCGAATCACTAAAGGGGCACATATCGAACATTTGTGAATGCCTAAAAAAACTTTTTGAGCTTTTGTATGTGTGTGCAAAGCATTGTGAAAATATCTCAAAGAATAAAGTTATTGTAGAGCTGTGAAATCGCTTCAATCATTTGTAATAACTCTGTATGTTGAAAATTAAGTAGACTGAAAATATACGAAGTGATGAGGTTCTTTGGAATGGAAGAGGAGAAAAAATGTGGAAAATAGTGACGAAATACGGGACAGATGTTAGAATATAAGTCGAGAACCAAGAAATAACTTCTGTGGTACTATGTCGGAGCTGCAGAGTGGAAAAACTGTAGGGGCAGTTGGGATAAAAGTAACATTGTCAACAGGGCTCGATCCACTGTTCCCGACTAATAGGCACCAACATGAAACCAGTTTTCACACTTAAAAAACTGAATGCTGAAGTGACCAGTGTATACGCTACTGGCCAATAAAATTGCTACACCACGAAGATGACGTGCTACAGACGCGAAATTTAACCGACAGGAAGAAGATGCTGTGATATGCAAACGATTAGCTTTTCAGAGCATCCACACAAGGTTGGCGCCTGTGGAGACACCTACAACGTGCTGACATGAGGACAGTTTCCAACCGATTTCTCATTCACAAACAGCAGTTGACCGGCGTTGCCTGGTGAAAAGTTGTTGTGATGCCTGGTGTAAGGAGGAAAAATGTGTACCATCACGTTTCCGACTTTGATAAAGGTCGGATCGTAGCCTATCGCGATTGCGGTTCATCGTATCGCGACATTGCTGCTCGCGTTGGTCGAGATCTAATGATTGTTAGTAGAATATGGGATTGGTGGGTTCAGGACGGTAATACGGAACGGCGAGCTGGATCCCAGCGGCCTCGTATCACTAGCAGTCAAGATGACAGGCATCTTATCCGCATGGCTGTAACGGATAGTGCAGCCACGTCTCGGTCAACAGATGAGGACGTTTGCAAGACAACAATCATCTGCACGAACAGTTCGACGACGTTTGCAGCAGCATGGACTATCAGCTCGGAGACCATGGCTGCGGTTACCCTTGACGCTGCATCACAGACATTAGCGCCTGCGATGGTGTACTCAACTACGAACCTGGGTGCACGAATAACAAAATGTCATTTTTTCGGATGAATCCAGGTTCTGTTTACAGCATAATGATGGTCGCATCCGTGTTTGGCGACATCGCGGTGAACGCACATTGGAAGCGTGTATTCGTCATCGCCATACTGGCGTATCACCCGGCGTGATGGTATGGGGTGCCATTGGTTACACGTCTCGGTCACTTCTTGTTCGCATTGACGGCACTTTGAACAGTGGACGTTACATTTCAGATGTGTTACGACCCGTAGCTCTACCCTTCATTCGATCCCTGCAAAATCCTACATTTCAGCAGGATAAGGTAAGACCGCATGTTGCAGGTCCTGTACGGGGCTTTCTGGATACAGAAAATGTTCGACTGCTGCCCTGGCCACCACATTCTCCAGATCTCTCACCAATTCAAAACGTCTCGTCAATGGTGGTCGAGCAACTGGCTCGTCACAATACGCCAGTCACTATTCTTGATGAACCGTGGTATCGTGTTGAAGCTGCATTGGCAGCTGTACCTGTACATGCCATCCAAGTTGTGTTTGACTCAATGCCCAGGCGTATCAAGGCCGTTATTAAAGCCAGAGGTGGTTGTTCCGGGTACTGATTTCTCAGGATCTATGCACCGAAATTGGGTTAAAATGTAATCACATGCCATTCTAGTATAATATATTTGTCAAATGAATACCCGTTTATCATCTACATTTCTTCTTGGTGTAGCAATTTTAATGGCCACAACTGCACAACGGCGGTAGATTTCAACATAATTTCTTGTTGCCGGCAATCAAAGCACATCGAATGTGAGATGCTTCGTTATAGTTCTTTTACAGTTTGCGATTTCCTAACTGTAATGTGGTAAGAGCTGTTGAGAAGACAAAGGACCCCTAGCTCTTTCTGTCTGCACCAGCAGCTGATAACTTTGCTATTGACAATCCACATTCTAACAACTCTTCAAACTTCTTCGCAGATTAAAACTGTGTGCCCGACCGAGACTCGAACTCGGGACCTTTGCCTTTCGCGGGCAAGTGCTCTACCATCTGAGCCACCGAAGCACGACTCACGCCCGGTACTCACAGCTTTACTTCTGCCAGTACCTCGTCTCCTACCTTCCAAGGAAGTTTCATATCAGCGCACACTCCGCTGCAGAGTGAAAATTTCATTCTGGAAACTCCTCTTCAATTTCATTTTCCCAGAAATATCTTGGGCGACCTCGTCCTTCATTACATACCTTCTTTACCTACTTTTCCAAATTCAGTAAGCGTTTTTTCTACATTCGGCGGATATAACCATATCATTCCAATTTATGCTCTTTGATAGCCTTTTCTAGCGACATTTCACCTTAATTGTATTGAACGTGAATAGAAGAGTTCTGAATACTGCCCTTCTTAGTCCTCTTTTCTACTTTCAGGAGGTATGGAATCTGTGCCTTGATTTGGCTCTTATAACTTCCTACCTACAGTCTAACGTGGACCGTGAACCACGATGCAACACCTATGGTCTGTCAGCAAGCCTGGGTGAGCGGGAAGAGATGGGTGGGAAATGGAGGGAGTATTCCAGCTTCCTGTGTGAAACGCCGAGCCAGGGCTGCCTGCTGTGACATCACTGGGAAGATTCGGCAGCAGATCGGACATACTCGCTAACTGCAGTCTCAAAGTAGTAACGGCTTAACATGTTGGTGTTGCTGTGGTTTATGCTGTTGCACTTTTCTAGGAGCAACTGCTGGCGAAATGACTAAGTGTACGCATAATATTGCTGTCACTCATTGTAACAACGTGGGATGCTGTTTCACATTTTCCGATAATAATTAATCTATGCCGCATTCAGTAACGATAGTAACTGACGAATAAAATAAGGATATCCGGAAACAACTACGCTGACGGAAAATATAGCAACACCAAAATATAATTAATGTAGAGCAATGAATAGAGACCGGATTAAATACAAATCTTAAAATATACATACAAATATGCGTGAAAAATGCTTAAAAATACATGAAAAGTGTCGAAATATGCAAGATCAAATAATAAAAAACATGGTAGTTATTGTGTGAATTATATCTCAAAGTCGATCTTGTGCATATCAATTAGAGGAAGAGTGCCGGCCACGCGGAATATTGGTACATTTAGAAAGCTGGTATCATTTTGTGGATACTTTCTGGTAGAGGTTCGGAATGGGGCCTTTCTGGGATTATTTCCTAAAAATTTGCAAAATGGGGACTCAACCGTGTTTCCAGAATTGATCCTTCTTTGCTGTCGGTAACAAGTGGATGTGATGCGAGTGAGTCGCAGCGACACAGCCGATGTGTACAGGACCAACTTCGAGATATATCGCACGCAAACGGGCACGCTCAAAAACTCCGTAATATTTTATTTAAAAAACAACATACAATCATGAAATTTTTTTGAACAGCATTAACTTTTAATTAATACTATTGGACCAAAACATCATTTTCAATTTATTTTACATTTTTCTACTGTTGTAAATATAAACGACCGAGTACTGATCCAAATGCTCGGTGGTAAGATTGTGTCTTCGTTCCCTCAAAACATTTTTATAAGCAGAAAAGGACCGTTCTACATTCAACTGAGGTAACTGAGCGGTATTTGAATTTGGGTACTATTGTTGCTGGTGTAAGTTCACCCGTCCCATTAATAAAAACTATCAATTTGGCATGGGTTATTGTTTAAAATGTTCTCAAACATTTCTTTAAGTTTTCTTGGGAATACCTCTGGCAACGAGCAGTTCACTAGAATAATTTTGTTCTTTAACTGAATACATTCAGTCAACGCCAAACCTTGAGTTTCAAGCTTTTAATACTTTTAGAAATATGGGAAAAATGAGTGCTAATCACAGCAATGTCTTTTTTAATATCGGAATCATTAAAAGCTTCCTTGCACTGGCAAACTGCCAAAGCCTCTGCACTATCGAAGCCGTTTACTACCACTCTAATGGCCTCGAAATGTTTACTGTAAAACAACACAGCTTCGACCCAGGTACTCCAACGAGTTCCTACTGGTTCGGAAGGTGAAGGGACTGTAAGTAGGCTGTTTAGGTTTTTTTATTGGTAACGCCACCTCTGTATAAAAAAATCACTGGCTGTGCTGTGTGCAGTCTCTAGTTTGCATTGTTGTCTGCCATTGTAGTGTTGGGCAGCGGCAGCTGGATGTGAACAGCGCGTAGCGTTGCGCAGTTGGGAGGTGAGCCGCCAGCAGTGGTGGATGTGGGGAGAGAGATGGCGGAGTTTTGTAATTTGTCATGAACTGCTATATATATTATGACTATTAAGGTAAATACATTGTTTGTTCTCTATTAATATCTTTCATTTGCTAACTATTCCTATCAGTAGTTAGTGCCTTCCGTAGTTTGAATCTTTTATTTAGCTGGCAGTAGTGGTGCTCGCTCTATTGCAGTAGTTCGAGTAACCAAGATTTTTGTGAGGTAAGTGATTTGTGAAACGTATAGGTTAATGTTAGTCAGGGCCATTCTTTTGTAGGGATTTCTGAAACTCAGATTGCGTTGCGCTAAAAATATTGTGTGTCAGGTTAAGCACAGTCCTTGTACAATTTTTCAAAGGGGCCGTTTCATAGGACATTTGGCAGCTTTTCTTTGTAGGTCTGGATGCGGACAGGAGCCTTTAGAAACACGTTCTTTGTGGATGAAATCATTTTATTTACATTCACAAACGTCCTTCCTCAGCAAGGCGATGTACTCCATGAAGAAAGCACGTCACATGATTGAAATTGGGATAAAATACTCGCAGGGCTTTTCCTGCTTTGATCATATAGGGAGCAGCATCTGAAATAAACACAAACACCCTTTCATCTACGGAAGATACTTGAAATATTGTCCTAATATTCTCATTCACAAATCAGGCGATCAGAGAATGATTTTCTTTTTTCAAGTTGTTTGCAAGCTGCTAAATAAGAAGAAGAAGGGTCTTCTTTTAAAGCATCAACAATTAAACTTGCAATGTAATGGGCCACAAGTGTCTATAGTTTCGTAAACTGAAATCCAGATAATGCTGTCCTTGAGATCACTGCGTACTTCATCCAGAAAACTTACGAACATTGTCGGTACGTAATTTTTACGCAATGTTGATTCATCTGGAGAATTTTTATTTAAGCAATATTTGCGCAGGGAAGCTTTGAGGATATAGATTGTAATTTGTGAAAAGGAATATTGCTTGCAGTGAATGCTTCACATATATCCATATTAAACCGAATTTCCTGCTTACCTTAGGACAAATCCCTGCTATTGCAACTTCTTGTTGTCAGAAGTTGTTGTCGTGGTCCTTTCTTCTGCAGTCCTGCGACATGAATACTTGTTTTGACACGCTGGTCTGTTTGAAACTTTTTTTGCACGAAACATTTTTCTTGCAAACTCGACAATATAAAACAATTCCGTCATATGTAAATGTTCCGGGATGGACAGCTAACCACGAAACGACGTTTCTTTTTTTGGGCGGCATGGCGCACAACACGTTACACACTGCACGTGTAAACACGTCAAAATGTGTACAAGTAAATAGAAAGCTAAAGTGAAACAATTGACTTGCGACTAAAAGCTTGCGTAGTTTAATTGTTGCCGACGCATACCGTATGACAGCGGAGGGGATTAACCGGTGGCGCGGCCGCAGGAATATTGACTCTTATCTGCTTGTTCCTCTTCTGTAATGATTTCGCTAGGCAGTGGTCTCTCGATTAGCAATTGCGCGCAGTTCTAGGTCGCGCTCAAGCTGTGAGACATCAAAACTAGATCGAGTTAGAGACCGCCCGTCCAAATGTTTAAAATATTGTAAACACAGAGCTCAAATATGCATCGTCACTAGTTTTTAGTTAAAATATGCAATAACCGGCGAAAATGAGCCAAATATGTAACTGCATATGCAACATGCAAATGCATGTAGCGCTGTCTCTAGTAATGAAATTTCGGAAATACGTTTGTCGAGGTAACATATCTCAGCGACTAACATTGCAAGATCATAGGTTAATGTAAGCGCGAGATAAGCAGTTCCAAATCTGAAATGCTGGTAAATTAATAACCAGTGTAACCGCCAGAATGTTGAACACATTTTTGAAATTTGTGGTAAGACCTATGGGACTAGACTGCTGCGGTCATCGGTCCCTAGCCTTACACACTACTTATGTAATGTTGATGCATTAAGTTGTTCTGAAAGCGGTGCTGATATTCAAGACAATAAAAGTGGGTTAAAAGCTGTGAGCTATCTAGGGAAGTTAACCTTGCATTACTGAGCAACTGTTTCACCAGGTATCCAGTCTAGCTTACCAAATTCCCGGATTGTGAAAATGTGAGTTTGTAATCTTACAGAGCACATCAAATATGGAGCAAAGATTGGGAGACTGCATACAACATTGCATTCATAAAATAACACACGAAGAACGTTGAAACATATGCAAGAGGAAATTAACCACAACCAACCGATTCAATTTTCACCCAAAGAAGTTACATTCGTAGCGCAATCCTGTCCGTCATGAAATTACCACACGCTGGTGTACTAAATTCTTACTAACCCTCTGTGAAATCTTCCCCAAAGGAATAGCTGAGGGCTACTTTGATGCTTACACCACATGCTTCACGTGGTCAACTTGGTTTACACAATGATTGTAACTCCACAATAATTTCGATAATTAAAATAAATTACATCAAAACGCAATTTACAAAAGAAAAGCTTCGAACTGGTTACTATCGTCTTACTACTAACCTGATGGGTCAAACAATTGTATAAGAACGTGGTACTGGTCTCACAAAGTACACCCCACATGGGCTGAACATAAAGAAAAGTTGCTATATTGAAAAATATTGTCAAGACGAGACGTTATAATCTCACACACATTTGCATTTGAAATTGATGATCTTAGAGTTACTGATCAACACGTGGTTCCACTTTACTCACAAAGTTGTGACAAAGCAACTACTGGAAGATATTCTGAACTTCACACTCGAATTACACTGCATTGCAATTTAAGATAAGATATTTTAGATCTAAACCCGAAATAAAGGTGATTAAATTTTCAGTTAGGCTGAACTTAAGAAATCCATTGTCCTAAGGACTTAGCAGAGACGCGCTTAGCCGGAGATTTTACCACTGCTCGCTCGCTCGCTGCGGACAGACTGGCCTGGGCCCCTACCGAGGGTACGTCACAGATACACAGATACAAACGGAAGTGACCAGAGAGGCAGCTTCCTATACCAACATGACAAGGAACAGACAGGACCATACCAAGAATAGAAACCTCTTTGCTTTTAGAAAGCGCACCTACCTGTTCCGACGTTGGTCCTACTGTTCTCTAGCAGATAGGCTTGTCTGCTACCATCAAGCATGCAACTTGAAATACAATTGCTCATTCATCCTTTCACACAGAAGGGAAGGGGGATGACAGTATCTTATCATACACAGTATATAAAAGAAAGCTGTTATAGGTTCCGTATGAGACTGTGTGACATGAATTACATATAAACTGTGTTTTAAAGTGTAGTAGTGTGACAGATCGTTCTTGTTTATGAGTAAAAGTAACGCGTTCGACTGCTCAGTCTCCTCCCAGATAGAGTCAGAAACACCACAGCAAATTTAGAAGAGAAATTTATGCCGTAAATGACAACAGATTTAAGAAATTAACATGAAAGGAATCTAACAGAGACCTTTCACTTAATCTAACATAAACTAACGTACGTTAAGGACAACGCACACACCCATGCCCGAGGGATGACTCGAACCTCCGACGGGGAGCCGCGCGAACCGTGACAATGCGCCCTAGACCGCGAAGCTAACACGCACAGCAATGTTGAATACAATTATGCCAACTTGCAGGGATTGTGTTGTACTGGTACCTGATATCAGTTTGTGCGATGGCGTTCCATGCCTGTTGCACTTACTCGATCAATACAGGAATGGTTAATGATGGTCGTAGATGATGCTGGAGTGGAGATAAATCAAGTGATCGAGCAGGCCAAGGCAACATGCCGACATTCTGTAGAGCTTGTTGGTTACAATAGCGGTACGTGGGCGAGCGATATCCTGCTGGAAAACATTCCTGGGAGTGCTGTTCATGAACGGCAGTACAACAGGTGGAATCACCAGAAAGACGTAAAAATTTGCAGTCATGTGCGTGGAATAACCACGAGAGTGCTCCTACCGTAATACGAAATCGCACCCAGACCATTACTCTAGGTGTTAAGTCCAGTGAGTCTAGCATGCAGACAGGTTGGTAGCAGGCCCTCAACTGACCCCCTCCTAACCAACATAAGGCCATCACTGGCACCGAGACAGGACCAGCTTTCATCACAAAACACAACAGACCTCCATCGCGTCCTCACTGAGCTCTCGCTTGACACCGCTGAAGTCGCTTGAGGTGTGGTTTGCGGTCAGTGGAATGCACGCTACAGGGCGTCTCGCTCGGAGCTGTCCGTGAAGTAGCCGATTTGTAACCGTTCGTTTCGTCACTTTGGTGCAAACTGCTGATCGAATTGCTGCTGCAGATATAGTACGATGCGCCAGAGCCATATGCCGAGCACGACGGTCTTCCCTCCGGTAGTGCTACTTGACCACACTGCCAGTCACCGTGTACAGTGGCAACATTCCTGCCAAGTCTTTCTGCAGTATCGCAGAAGGAACATCTAGCTTCTCGTAGTCCTATTGCACGACCTCGTTCATACTCAGTGAGGTCCTGATAATGGTGTGTTTGTCGCTTTAAAGACATCTACCTCTATGTGATTACTCTGCTATTAACAATAAAGTGCCTGGCAGAGGGTTCAACGAACTACCTTCACGCTGTCTCCACACCGTCCCACTCTCTAACGGCTCGCGGGAAAAACGACCGCTTAAATTTTTCTGTGCGAGCCCCGATTTCTCTCATTTTATCGTGATGATCATTTCTCCCTATGTAGGTTGGTGCCAACAGAATGTTTTCGCAATCGGAGGAGAAAACTGGTGACTGAAATTACATGAGAACATCCCGTCGCAACGAAAAACGCCTTTGTTTTAATGACTGCACACTCCAATTCACGTATCATGTCTCTGACACCTTCTCCCCTATTTCGCAATAAAACAAAACGAGCTGCCCTTCTTTGTACTTTTCCGATGTCATCCGTCAGTCCCACCTGATGTGGATCCCACACCGCACAGCAATACTCCAGAATAGGGCGGACAAGCGTGGTATAAGCAGTCTCTTAAGTAGACCTGTTGCACCTTCTAAGTGTTCTGCCAATGAATCGCAGTCTTTGGTTTGCTCTAACAAATAACAGTTTTTTCCGCACTGTCATTCATAATTTTTTCTAAGGGGACGTTTCACAATGGAATATGGATCAAGAAACCTACAGAGGAACTATACAAACATACAAAATGGCTCTGAGCACTATGGGACTTAACATCTGTGGTCGTCAGTCCACTAGAACGTACTTAAACCTAACTAACCTAAAGCACATCACACACATCCATGCCCGAGGCAGGATTCGAACCTGCGACCGTAGCGGTCACGTGGTTCCAGACTGAAGCGCCTAGAACCGCACGGCCACACCGGCCGGCTACAGACATTCAGAGACAATCGCAAAAAAGATTACAAAACGCAGATTACAGTTCTATGGACACCTATACAGAATGCCATCACATAGAGTGACCAAACAGATCTTTGACTGGATAACTGCTAGAATCAACAAATGGGTGGCAGAGGTAAAAAAAAAAACGACCTGAACCAACCCAACATCACGCCAGACACTATAAACGACAGAATAAAATTCAGTAACATCATTAACAAAAGTAAACTACATGAAATACACTGTGACAAACTAACAGTCGTAAAATGGACCGAAGAACGCAAACAAGATTACTACCGGAAGATAAAAGAAATATGGGCAGCCAAAATGTCAACCGAGATGAAGCCGAAGACACGTAGCCGACAAGAAACATGGACAGAAGACCGGAAACAGAAACACAGCGAGCGAATGAGGGAAGTTTGGGCAGCAAAGGGAATTGGCCATGTAGTTTAGTACAACTGCGCTCTTTAAGGGGACAACACCAATAATAATAATAATTAGGTTTGAAAGTTCCTGGTAGACTAAAACTGTGTACCGGACCGAGACTCGAACCCGGGACCTTTGCCTACAGCGGGCAAGTGCTCTACCAACTGAGCTACCCAATCACGACTCACGCCCCGTCCTCACAGCTTTAATTCCGCCAGTACCTCGTCTCCTACCTTCCAAACTTCACAGAAGCTCTCCTGCGAGTTTGAGTCTCGGTCCGGCACACCGTTTTAATCTGCCAGAAAGTTTCGTATCAGCGCACACTCCGCTGTAGAGTGAAAATTTCATTCTACAATTACGTTTGTACGGAACCGTGGCCAATGTTTCCTTTTTAAATTTAATATTATTGTTCTCCTTTAGAGGAATACCATCGTTTTCGTAAATAATAGACTGTTTATGCTCTGAACTTAATATTCCCTTTGATAAAAGTGATGCTTCTCCCTCACATCGTTCCAAAGTTCACCATATAATCGACGACAGTTGTTCAGTTGCGGACCATCCATATTGTTGTTACCCTACGTGATTCACCTGTCGACGCATAATATTAATGTCAACTGTCACAACGCGCTTTACTTTAATCAGACCAGTTGAGCAAAGGCGAGCGAGACGCAGTATGTTTACCTAGGGGCAGGATGAGTTATTGCGGGACGCACGCTAAGAGCAGACACATTATAACGTGTGCACACAATTCCACGCGGCCCTTCTGATTTATGCTCTACCTGCCCGCGTTCTAGAGGGCGCGGCACGGGGTGGACCAGATTAGAACCAATACGGTTTATCCGAGTCGATCGGCACCGAAACGAGAACGCATAATTCTTCCCGGCTCGTAAATTACGTTCGACCGGCAATCAGGACTGGCGCTCGTCTTCGGCGGCGCGGGCCCGGTGCGATTCCCATTAGGGGCGTCCTGGGCGGCGGCTGCCGCAGATGGCGGGCGCAGATTCGCCGGTGGCCGGGCCGGGGCCGAGAGGCGCGGGGGCGTAAATCAAGGCGCTTCGTTAGCACCGCGGGGCCCGCGGCGTGCTGGCCGCTTCCGCCGCGTTTAGCGCACCGGCGCGAGGTGTGCGCGGCCACACCGCCAGTCCTCACCTCTGATGTCTAGAGCCGTCCTTAACGCCGGACGTGTTTCTCATCGCGAAGCACACCGAGCGTGGTTACTATCGTGACCGGTACGTGCTCAGAAACGAGCTGATATATCACGCGGAGCGTGGTCCTCATCGTGATTGGCGATCGCAGCGTTTTCTAGCGGCAACTGTCGGTTGCACCTTGAGAGCAGACTACACAGTTCGTTTACGAAAGCCATCAGTGCGTCGGAAGCAGAGGCTTCTCCAATCCAGAATGAAATTTTCACTCTGCAGCGGAGTGTGCGCTGATATGAAACTTCCTGGCAGATTAAAACTGTGTGCCCGACCGAGACTCGAACTCGGGACCTTTGCCTTTCGCGGGATCGCACACAGTTTTAATTTGCCAGGAAGTTTCATATCAGCGCACACTCCGCTGCAGAGTGAAAATTTCATTTTGGAAACAACCTCCACGCTGTAACAAAGCCATGTCTCCTCTATATCCTTTCTTTCAGGAGTGCTAGTTCTGCAAGGTTCGCAGGAGAGCTTCTGTAAAGTTTGGAAGGTAGGAGGCGAGATACTGGCAGAAGTAAAGCTGTGAGTACCGGGCGTAAGTCGTGCTTCGGTAGCTCAGATGGTAGAGCACTTGCCCGCGAAAGACAAAGGTCCCGAGTTCGAGTCTCGCTCGGGCACATAGTTTTAATCTGCCAGGAAGTTTCATATCAGCGCACACTCCGCTGCAGAGTGAAAATTTCATTTTGGAAACAACCCCCACGCTGTAGCAAAGCCATGTCTCCTCTATATCCTTTCTTTCAGGAGTGCTAGTTCTGCAAGGTTCGCAGGAGAGCTTCTGTAAAGTTTGGAAGGTAGGAGGCGAGATACTGGCAGAAGTAAAGCTGTGAGTACCGGGCGTATGTCGTGCTTCGGTAGCTCAGATGGTAGAGCACTTGCCCGCGAAAGGCAAAGGTCCGAGTTCGAGTCTCGGTCGGGCACAAAGTTTTAATCTGCCAGGAAGTTTCGGCTTCTCCAATGTTGAACAAACCAATTTTTTTTTTTTTCAGACACGGTTCTCCTTTAGGAAGAGCAAAGGAATACGTTTGTGCTGACTCCTAGTAAGGCTAGTTTCGCAAGATACCTGTGAATGATATTGTAAGTGGGCTGTTTAGGTTTTTATATTGGTAACGCCACGTAGCGCTCTTTATGAGAATCACTGGCTGTGCTGTGTGCAGTCTGTGGCTGGTTGGCATTGTTGAAATATTTGCTATTGTAGTGTTGGGCAGTTGGATGTGAACAGCGCGTAGCGTTGCGCAGTTGGAGATGAGCCGTCAGCAGTGCTGGATGTGAGAAGTGAGATGGCGGAGTTTTGAGAGCGGATGATCTGCGCGTGTGTCCATCAGAGAGAGTAAATTTGTAAGGCTGGATATCATGAACTGATGTATATATATATATAATGACTCTTGAACACTATTAAGGTAAATACATTGTTTGTTCCCTATCAAAATCTTTCATTTGCTAACTGTGCCTATCGGTAGTTAGTGTCTTCAGTACTTAGAATCTTTTATTTAGCTGGCAGTATTGGAGCTCGCTGCATTGCAGTAGTTCTAATAACGAAGATTTTTGTGAGGTAAGTGATTTATGAAAGGTATAGGTTATTGTTAGTCAGGGCCATTCTTTTGTAGGGATTATTGAAAGTCAGACGTCTCTACGGCAGTGGGTCAGTTTAGTGATGATCAGAATAAGTAAAGAGAGAAATGTCTGAGTACGTTCAGTTTTGCTCAGCCGTTTGAAAATCAAATAACGTAAGAGGTTTATCAGCACAGAAATTCATTAATTTTTCCAAGGGGACGTTTCAGTATTACCTTTCTCTCCTCCACCAATTCTGAACTTAACGGCCTGGCTCTCATTTTATGACCCAAGAAGTGGCCACTGTACAAACTGAGTGAACACACAACCAAGGGCAATGGGCTGCCAGACATGTGCCGATGGCCCCCTATTATCTCCCTCACGTCACTGACTGTTTTAAAATTATGTCCATGAAGGGTAGGATAGACCAATTAGCACATGTCTGACTGTATGATGACGAATCAAAGTATTTTTATCACAGTATATCGCACCATCATATCAGGCTCTACGATGGTGGGCACATAGGGGTCGGTTCGCACATGACATTGTAGAATACAACATCAAAACATTTCACTTTGCATGTCACGTGGTGGCATCTAGGCTAACCGTTAGTAGAAATAAACGGGGGAATTCAGAAAGCAGCAGCAAAGGTTATCGGAAAGATATTTTTAGCAGTGACGTCTGCTAAAATAGAAAACTTACCCATTCTTGTCGCCTCTACTCATATTTTACTAATGTGTGGGCTGCGATTGTTCCGTCTTAATTTTTATTTTTGCCTGTTGAGTTTTCGCGATACAGTGTCAAATTTAGACGATCGTTCGTCCAAAAAAATAAGGCTCGCTATCTAAAGGCTAAATTATTTGTAAGCTGCAATACCTGCACAGATAAGAAGCCTACACTGTGCATAACTAAAAACATGAATATATAAAAAAGGATTCTTAAAGGAAAATCACTTTAACAATGAAGAAGTCAGATCTGTTGAGAGAGAAACACACAGTTTCTTGACGTTATTTGCAGATTGAAATGAAAAGATATAACACTCTCGTCCGCTACTGCTATACCATAACCTTAAACTAGGAGGCAGGTCGTGAAATAAAACTATCTAGTTAAAACAATTATGGTATAAAGCAACAGAGCAGTGGTACCCTCTGAGAGGAATTTTGTTATGTTGACCGTGTTGTACGTAACGGAGGTGGCTTATCGGAAGTGAAAGTCAGAATTGCGTAAATATTTGAACAGTAACAAACAAAATTTTTGCCTATCTGCAGTGTTTCACGGATAAAGAAAACGGTCGCCAGCCTAATTAGGCAAGAGAATGATTAACATTCTTGTCCAAGAAAGTAGTTATTAGTAACTTTAATGGATAAACACAACCTATACTTTGTCACACGCGAGTGCAATGAACTCTGACACATACATATGTTTACGGTAAGATTGAAGCTAATAACTAGAGCAGCACGAACTATTGGCAAAAATATAACAGATACCGTAACACACTATTACTTTCAGGGCTTGTTCAAACGGAATGGTCTTTATAATATAACTATTAACATTCACTGCAGGATCATAAATTGGACATAGGTTAAGTCTCTCTCAGTTAAATACTTTACTATTTAAAACGAGAGTTAATTGGAATCCACCAACAGGTTGCTTCTCACTATCTTTTCAATAAGGAAATGATGGTTTTCATAAATAGTGGTCTTTCCGTTACTTGTTACCGAGCATTAACACAACAGACAAACTGTGGATCCTGTTATACTATTAATATGCACTTCTAATACACAAGAGAGACAAACACTTAGCAAACATGAGTATATAACGTTTTACAACTGTAGTTTTCCACTTTTACTACAGTGAGAAACGAAATTAATATATATATGTAAGATACTGACTCACCTTCTGCGATTTACAACAGGCAGTAATGTCATCATTTACTAAGCAAAACTTTATAAGCCTCAGTCTTAAGAACTTTTAATTTGAAGTTGGCAACAACACATTAATAAGCAGTTTTACTAGGAAAATTATTTTCAGCAAGCATCATTAACTTTAACTCACTCTCTTGCCACATTAACTTTAACTTTCTTTTTACTATGTTCAAGAGGCATTAATTAGCAAAACACTGGTCTTTAATGTTCTTTCAGTAGGGACACTCGGTAATCACTTTAGTTCAAACGGAGAGGAACCTGAGAGGTGTTATGATAAGGAAAAAATTAAGGTAGGTACATAAATTCAGTTATAAGTTACCTTATATTTGTGCACACTAAATCGCCCAATAAGCTGATCCTTCACTGTACATTATTATAGTACTCCTTTACAGTGATTGCGCAATGTGGTGGCAACTGCATGTTGGTAGGCGGATTTGCAGACAGAATTGCTGGACTCTGGCCCTTTTTGGTGGCGATGATGAATACCAATTCCAGAATTGCTCCAGCTATTTATCCATCCATCCGAGGCATTAGAAAGTAGCAGAAAAAGCCTCTCTCGGAATCGGCACAAAATGCAACATTTAAATGGCAATGCACAGTTTGGTAGCTCGTCCCAGACTGACTCTTGTTCCACCTTTTCTACCTATGCCAACCACAATTTGGGCGCGCTACACAGTTCCGTTCCCGAGGGGAACCACAACAACTTTTACATGCAGAATAACTAAGAACCCTAAGTGAGGATCAGCAGTTTACATAACAGCAAACAAACATTTTAAATAAAACTAAACATTTGCACATATTAGTATTTCTACAAAAAATTATTCACACAGAAATTACAATTATATACAATAAGTTTTGTTCCCTCCAAATGGGACAAAGAATTTAAATGACAGATACACTAAATTGCATAGAATCAAATCATGACATCAAAGTTCTTACAAAGAAAGGAGTATACAATTTTATGTTATCGATTCAAACAAACACATTTACAGATGCTCAACGATGTAACATTAAATAAAACAAAAGCAAAATAAATCAGTAGAGTGTAAGAGCTATGGTGTTACACATGCCCCATGTTTCATTGAACTTCCCCGTATGGGACACTTAAAGGAAACATCCATAACACCTAAGTGGTGTTGGCCACAGAAAAAAAATTGTACCATCCAACTTCAGTTGGGACAAAAAAAATACATATTACAAACATACAGTAAACACTAAGAAATTTCATACATTTCTTCCCAAAACATTTTCAAAACTAAGACATTTACAGTAATTTTCATTTTCAGACTGGTTTAAGGAAACTAATTTTGCATCATTACACAAGATCTCTTTAAGCATGTTAATTTCATACACATACACTTCAAGTAACAGACAAACAGTACACAAAAAATCTGCATATTAGTAGAATAGTAGAATTAGTAGAATAGTAGAATATTTCAAATAAAATAAAAAAAGTATACACATATACAACAGCACAGAAAATTTTAACTCAACAAAGCAGAAATTAGTCTTTCAATATTTTCAAAGAAAGTAAATATTCACAGACACCCAAGCATACTCATAATCACAGCACATTTTACAAGATTCAGCAATTAATGAAATACTGAAAATTTCAGTTTGCATCCACATATGTAACAATATTTTGCACAAAACAGCTATGAGAACCTTTTCCAACTGACTCCTTATATACAAAAGTTACTTTTCAAGGTTTTTTTCAAAATAATTAACTTTAAAGCTGCACTTCATTAATAGCAGTCCAAAATATTTGTTGCACATAAACACACTAACATCTTCAGAACCTATCTTTAATCATCACTGCTGCGTTTTTAAAGCAAGACAGTCCACTTTTTAAGTTACATTAGAAAACGTAGTCTCAAAACATCTACAACTATTTGAATAAGATTCCATATACATTTGATAATAACTTTTCACTGACTTTAGTAAGAAGAGTCAGTCCATAACACATTGATAAAAAACAAAGCCTGACTTACTTCGCTGCTTGCCTCAGCACTAGCGGTCCATGTTACACATTCTGCCCATTATTGGTTTGGCAGTCTTTGTATTTAAACATTTAGACACAAAAACACAATTTAGATTAAGAATATTAAAAGACACATTTTTAAATTAACACACTGCCCCATCCTCTAAGTTAGGCAGTTCATGAACACTCATCAATTCCTTGCCCCCACAATGGCAAGTCCTTTGGCTACTGCTCACATAGCATATATGGTAGCCCTCAACTTCAGGACCACAGCATTTTTATTCATTTGTCTTGTTTTGCTGCCCAACAACATATTTTTGAGCAGTTTATTGTCACCATCTTTGAGTTTTTCATCATTGTGTCACATATGTTACAAATTGGATTAACTGTATAAAACCTGATACCTGTAACTTTAAAACAGTAATTAGACATTGGTAATAAACAACCTCCTTTACACTGTGACACCATCAGGTAACATACACATCCTTAATCAAGAAACATTTAAATGTCATATTCGGGATCAAGTTAGGGTAAAGTATTTTTACTACTCATTTGTCATCGCTTTTTCACACTCTGTTAGGTCATTACATACATCAAGATCAGAACAATAATTTTATATCTTATTGCAAGTGATTTCTGCCACCTTTTTGTGGCACAAGACATATACATCTCATATCTATCTTACACACATTAGTCAGGTTCATCTCCACAATCTTTAACACACGAAGTTTTTCAACATCATATTTATCCCTATTTTAAAAACATATACATTTAGTCATATTATAGTATTCATTTATCTTGTTTTCAGTATTCTTACCTTTTCTCATCCATATTTCTCTTTCCAATTACTTTTCCATTACGTTTTTCCTTTACAATCCCCACTATACTTTCATTACTCTTCGTCATTTTCTAGTGTACCCAATTTAATTATTCATTTACTTGTCCACAAACAATACACAGTATCTTACATTGTTTCTACACTTTTCAGTTTATTCTGATAGAGAAGAAGGAAAGAAGATAGTAAAAGTTCTGAATGATGAAGAGGAAGGTTGGCAACACGAAGAGAAACGGAAGTAGTGGTGCCAACAACTGAGGTACCTAGTGCTCGTCAGACACTTGACAGTGCAAAGAGTGCATGTCCCCTGAGGCTTCAACAACTCTCATCTGAGGACATGTATCTTTAAGTAAACCACACACTACAAACATAAGCCCCATCTAATTTTTAAGTATACTAAGAATTTATCATTATCTTGTGGAGTTCTTTGCACTTTCATTTAAGTTACCATGAGCATCATTATTCATAAAGTTTTCAAGTTTCTCACACTACGTGCCCCTATCTTCATAATTAGACTGGCAACAATTAGTAATCAATTGAAAATAAACAGTTTCTAAGCAAAGTCATACAGTACACTACAATAAATAAACAACCTCCCACAGGTCTCAGGATCAACAAAACAATAACTCACTTTCAGGTAACGTTCAGATACAATAATAACAAACTCATGCATTATTTTAACAATATATATACATACATCCTGCCCCCAGTCTCTTTATTAACAAGGCGGTCTTTTATGGTTCATAAAACAGTCACTTAAGTCTGGTGGCTTTTTAGGCCTACTGTTTTCTACATCTTTCACTAACCTGTTCAGATCTTGCCAACGTTTTGTTTCATCAGGTGGCTTTTTAGGTTATGGAATTTCAAAGTCTTCAGCAAGATACAACACATCCTGCTTTGCTACTGTTTTATCAGGTGGTTCTTTTTGTTCCTGTGCCTCACACTTATTCAAAACATTAGTTAAAGCTTGCCCCAATATAGTGTTATCAGGAGGTTCTTTCTGTTCCTGTAATTCACACTCTTTCAAAACATTTGTTAAGGCTTGCCCCAGTATAGTATCATCTAGAGATTCCTGCAGATTATGTCCTTGTGTTACATTACTGATTAATTCCTTCGGTTTTGACCCAGTTTCACTTTCTGTATCTTGCTTTGGGAAAATGTCACTAATTTTTTCGTACCCTCTTTCAGTAAAAGTATATTCACTTTCGTTTACACCTGAAAATTCGTCTTCACTGGAGTCATCACTACTCCCTTCCTCACCATCAGATTCACTTAAGTACCCGACTTTTGAACAATAGGGAAAGTTAGTATATTCATTCTTATCTGTGTTCACATACCCTTCATCAACTGAACTATCACTAGGTTCTATTTCGTTATCAGATTCGAGCAGGAAATCAACTTCTAAACAGTGAGGCAGATTATCTCTAGATGTTTCAGCTACTTTGTTTTTTGAATTATTTTCTACACAATGCACATCGTTAGGTCAATCAGGTACTTCAGCTGTATCACTTTGTACGATTTCAGCCTTAACTTCATACTTAGTATAATCGTCATATATTTCGATAACCTGCATTTCATTTTCTTCCTCACTATCATTTTCAGACAACCGTGCGAAATTCCTACTAGACTCTTCTGTATCAGAACCACAAAACACCTTTCCATCAACAATAATTTCATCTGCACTGCTTATAATATCATATTTACTAACGTCCTTCTTTACGTCGCTTTCACCTATTATTAATTGTGCACACGTCTTTTGCGTGGCATATTCTACCTTCCTTTCCTCTTGATTCATCGTAACCTCCCCCACATCTACGTCTTTTACCTCATACACATCATTAACAGTACAAATATTCCCCTTTTCACTCGCCTTTTCGGTTTCCCTTTCTTTCTTTAATAATGTATTTTCGCACGATTCCGATATTGAGTTATCCTTATCGTATGTCATATTAACTTTATTTCCATTTTTACATTCATCTATTACTGAAACCGGCCAACGGAAGTGTCCGATCCCGCCTCTTCTGTTTCTCTCTACGGCAGCCATCTTGTTCTGACATCTGCCATTTCTGCGTGCTGCCAAGTGCAATGTACGGTGCTCCAGCAAGCGCTGCCCGGAGCACAAACGGTCACGTGACTTCGCACTGGGAACGCCACTATGTATCACTCCGCGCCCGTCTTCCATAGGCGCATCCTTAACCTTCCTGCCCTGTGCTTTACATCTTTCCTTCTCGAATTTATCATTTGACATCTTTTCTTTGGCCCAAAACCGGTTTCCGCGTGAATCCGGCCCGTAAAACACGCGGTTTTCAGTTTTCCATTTCGTCTCTAGTTTGGAAATTCCGCGCCATGTATCCTCTGCCTCGCGTCGTATAATTTCCTCTGCCTCTCGCACGACCTCTTTCAATCGTGTGTACACGAAATCTATCGTTTTCAGGTCGTTCGTTTTGGTCATTGCTTTCTCGCGAATAGTTGTTGTTATTATGGGGACGGGACTCGCGATTTCTTCGCCAGTGATCATCCTCTACCCTTTCCAAGAACGCAGAAAAACTTCTGTGGGTACTCCCAACATATCGTTTAGAATCCTCAGGCAGTTTCTGCCAAAGAACCCAAACGATCTCGGCTTCAGTCCTCCTAGCCTTCAGATGTATCAACTTTCTGTACCATGATTCGCAAAACTCTTTCGTGGTTTGCCTGCCTCTGATATCATACAACCTGGCCATTAGAAAGTCACGCCACAACTGGTCTTGTTTTTGTTCTGACCAGCACTCGTCAATAAATTTTTGTTTAAAGCTTTCAAAAGACATCTGGTTTGTATCCAGATTCAACCCCCACCTTTTTGCTTCTCCCGTTAATGCACTGATCACAACATTGATTTTTTCCTGGTCAGTCAAATATTCAGGAATATTTCTTTCGCACTTCATTACAAAATCAAGGGCGTGTCAACCGTTATGTCTCTTTGCAGGGTCGAATTTTTCCTCGCCCTCTAATATTTTACTGAAAGGCATTTTTTCAGTAAAATGTGTAGGTCCTGATTGTATTTTTCTTTCCAAGTCATACATTTTGCCTTGGATTTGTGAAGTGTTATGTTCACACTTCTTTTCGCAAGTAACAATCTGTTTGGTTAATTCTCTACTTGTTTTTGCTACAGATTGTTTAATCTGTGCAAATTCCACATTGCATTCTGTTTGTATTTCGGATTTGATACCGAATACCTTTTCATCCACTTTAGTACTGACTGGAGGTTCTATTTGATCTTGAATTTTAATTATTTCAGTGTCAAATCTTTCATTAATGTCATCAATCTGTCCTTGTACATTGGCACTATTGCCATTGATGACAGTAATTTCGCTTTTAATACTTTTGATTTCATTACTCACTATTCCTACCTTTGAGTTGACTTCTTCAATTTGTTTGCTAAGATTCTTACCTTGCTCTTGCATTTGTTTATTAATATCATTACCCTGTGTTGCAATTAGCTGCCTTTGTGCTGCATTTTTTGCCCCAGTGCCGCGATTTGTGCATTAATATTATCATTTTGCGCAGACAGTATTCTAAGCAAGTCAGTCAGGTCTAGTGATTTTTCGCTTTTAGATTCTACTGCCTTTTCGTGTTCAAATCCTACACCCCTTTCTGTGTTTGGTGATTCAAACATATCCCTCGATTCGTTAGCATAGCCACTGTCTTCGACAACATCGCCTATATTGTCTTGCTTAGTACGCGCGACATGCATAGCTTCAATCTGTTTATTGACATTGGCGTGGTATCGTACGTAATTTAACTCGCGCATAGTGCCATCTGTTGGTGTGCTGCCTGAACTACACTCGATTGCATTCTGTTCTCGCGTGTCTAGATTTATTTCTAGTTTCCTGTCCATTTTAGCTATTATTAAGTACTGATACCTTTTATTTTCAATTTAAACTGAACTTTCGCTATCCGTTCTGTCAAAAAATGTACAGCTTCGTGCCGCTGGACGTTTTATGTTCACTCTATGTTTGTAAAATGATAACTACGTATAATTTTTTCCGTCTGAATGTGCAAACAGGAACAACGTCCTGTCACGCGGCGCCACGTATAACACTTATAATGGCTATGGTGTTACAAAGAAGACACAAAGGTGAAACACGTAAGCATTCTAAACAGCGTGTGCTTTTTCGGCATATAGAATGAACTCGGTCTTCGCCAACAAAGTTCCTGAGGGTGTTCAGGGATATTTTCTCCGTAATTTGCTACAACGGACCATTGTCCCCCATCTCGTTACAGAGTAATAATATAATTTCGATTCACTCACTTTTGTTACCCAAGTGCCATCATTTCTGTGAGAAGGCCTTCACAACAGGGGAAAAATTCACCAGAATGTAGAACAGAAACACAGAGTAATGCAACAATCCTCGTCTGCAAAAGTACCGTAATGTGCTTGCGTTCGCTGTGGCGGGAACAGCGTTCTTGCGGCGGTCTTCCATTGCATTAACTGAAATCACACACGAGCTAATGCTATCAGTACGGCTGTATATCAATATAAAAGTACAGTTAACATTGCGGAAAAACAAACCCGAGACAGAACCGAGCATTACCACATACAAGGCTTTGGACGAAGAGCAAAACGCACATTACTGTTGTCAAGAGCAAGTGGTATGCATGAACGGAACACGTTTGGTACTAAAGAAGAGAAACAGCGCATACCATTGACTTTTCCACTGTTGTGGAGACATTTTCACAGCAATCCAGATACAAAGCCAAATGGGAGTAAGAAGTCAGACGAGAAGCAATTACACTGTAACGACCCACTGGACACCTCAGGTCCCTTGCACCAAAATACTCAGGAAACATTCCTGTACAGCTTCCAAAACATTGCCGGTGAACTTCGGGTTCACTTTGTATAAACTTGTACACTGAAAAGGAGTTGAGTCAGAAACACCTGCCTAGCTGCGTACAGCTCCCCTTTCGCCCCAGTGAAGGCGGTGGCATTTGTGGCATGTTTTTTTAATTTTATTTTTTATTCATGTATTTATTGTTTTATTTAACTTGTCCTTATTATCCCCCTTTTACATCGGGCTAGAAATAGTACATCCCAAAAAACGTAGAAACATCCTCAGGTCCTATGCTTACCCGTGGTTCAGTAAAGTACATTTGAAACTTATAATGAGCTTAATCATCCCTTTCATGACGTGCGTCGCGGATTCGCATCAAACCACAGCGACGCTATTAAATCAAAGGCTGAATGATTCTGAGTGCCAGTGACGGCAGTTGGAGAATTTACACGAACCCACCAACGCCTCTGAATGTTTTGACTACTTCTAGAATGACTTACTGATCTCCTCTATGTTCATGACAAACATGTGAGAAGTTATCGTCATTTAAAGGATAATTACAGCTTGAAACAGAGGTAAGTTAAGTTCTCAAAATTGTTTGTTCTATAGTATCCTTCATGTGACGTAGATCACATTGTGACCTAATAAACTAGCTACAGGTGCAAGGGAACTCGAAAAACTATTTGTATAAAACAGTGGACGCATGCAGGGGAGTAATGAAATGAGGTGAAGGAAAATATCTCCGTTGATTTGTTCCTCCAGATTCTAAGATCCACTGCATGCAAGATTTCAAAGAGCGTGTACGAGCTGCAGAGAGCTGATTGTGACAGTTTCAAAATCTCTTAATTAAAAAAAAAATAACCAGCTAGAATTCAAATTCAGACTACCAGAGCCACTCTGCAAACAGGGATAAGACGTGCCAAATAAAAAGAGAGATAGGCGTTGAGCCAGTGTAGAGGCAGAAACATTATACAAGAGCCACCAGCATCCAAGAAAATCAGTTCCGGTTAAATTTACCCGAATTGATGTAGCAGCTCATTGGCCTCAAGTTACAGACACAAAGATCTAAAAGACCAAAGTGTAAAGGACAGACAGCTTTCATGTGTAGAAAGTGTACGGTTCATCTGTAACTAAACAAGAGAATTAACATTATTTGAAAAGTTCATCACTTCTTCAAAACATGAGCTTTGATTTATTTCCTTTCAAGTGGAAGTCTATTCAGATAACAAGGCGTTACAGTTACCAACATAAACAGTAATAGTGAATGATAATAATAACACCAAACAGGTTGTTGTGACCCTCAGCCCTAAGACTAGTTTCATACAGCTCTCCATTCTACTCTATCAATGCAAGCTTGTTCATCTTTAAATATCTACTGCAAACTACATCTTTCTGAATCTGCTTACTGTATTCATCTCTTGGCCTACCTCTACGATTTCCATCCACCTCCAATCTCTCACTTCTCTCTACTACTAAATTGGTGATCGCTTGATATCTCAGTATGTGTCCTATCAACCGATCACTTATTTTGGTCAAGCTGTGCTACAAATTTCTAGTCTCCCCAGTTTTATTCAGTACCTCATCATTACCCAGGTGATCGACCACAAAATATTCAACGTTCTTCTTTAGCACCAGATTTCGAAAGCTTCTATTCTCTTTTTGTCGAAACTATTTATGGTCCATGTTAGACATCCACACATAGCTATACGCCATCTATACTCAATGGTAACAAATTTCTCTTCTTCAGAAATGCTTCTCTTGCCACTGCCAGTCTACATTTTATATCCTCTCTACTTCGGCCATAATCAGTTATTTTGTTGTCCAAATAGCAAAACTTAGCAACTACATTAAGTGTCTTGTTTCAATTGTCTCGTTTTGTAATCTAATTCCCTTAGTATTACCTGATTTAATCCGACTACATTCCATTATTCTTTTTTTTTTTTTTTTTTTTTTTTTTTTTTTTTTTGTTGATGTTCGTCTTCTATCTTCCTTTCAAGACACTAACCATTCCATTCAACGGCTCTTCCAAGTCCTTTGCTGTCTCTGATAGAAATGCAGTGTCATCGTCAAACCTCAAAGTTCGTATTTCTTCTCCCTGAACTTTAATTCTTGCTCCAAATTTTTCTTTGGTTACCTCTACAGTGTGCACATTGGATAACATCGGGGATGGTCTACAACCCTTCTCACATCCTTCTCAACCACTCCTTCCTTTCTTGCCCCTCGACTCTTACAACTGCCACCTAGTTGCTGTACAAATTGTAAATACCCTTTCGCTCCTTGTGTTTTACCCCTGCTACCTTTACGAAGTGGCCTTGCGGTTAAAGGCGCTGCAGTCTGGAACCGCAAGACCGCTACGGTCGCAGGTTCGAATCC
This sequence comes from Schistocerca piceifrons, assembly GCF_021461385.2. Classification (NCBI taxonomy): domain Eukaryota; kingdom Metazoa; phylum Arthropoda; class Insecta; order Orthoptera; family Acrididae; genus Schistocerca; species Schistocerca piceifrons. The sequence continues at coordinate 909,895,260 of NC_060140.1, read as the reverse complement.
TGCCTCGGGCATGGATGTTTGTGATGTCCTTAGGTTAGTTAGGTTTAACTAGTTCTAAGTTCTAGGGGACTAATGACCTCAGCAGTTGAGTCTCATAGTGCTCAGAGCCATTTGAACCATTTGAACCTGCTATCTTTAGAATTTCAAAGAGAGTGTTCGAGTCAACCTAATCGAAAGCTTTCTATAAGTCTACAAATGCTAGAAACGTAAGTTTGCCTTTCCTTAACCTATCTTCTAAGACAAGCTTTAGGATCAGTATTGCATAATATGTTCCTTCATTTCTCCAGAATCCAAACTAATCTTCCCCGAGGTCGGATTCTATCAGTTTTTCCATTCTTTTGTAAAGAATTTGTGTTAGTATTTTGCTGCGTTGACTTATTAAACTTATGGTTCGGTAGTTTTCACATTTGTCAGCAACCGCTTTCTTTGTAATTGGAATTATTACATTCGTCTTGAAGTCTGAGAGTATTTGGCCTGTCTCATACAGCTTGCACACCACATGGATGAGTTTTGTCACGGCTGGCTCAAGCAACGTTAAGAGTAGGGTCTGATGGAATGTTGTCTACCCCCGGAGCCATGTTTCGACTCAGGTCTTTCGTGCTCTGTCAAATTCTTATCGCAGTATCACGTCTCCCATCTCCTCTTCATCTTCATCCTCTTCGATTTCTATAATATTGCGTGCTAGTTCATCTCCCTTGTATAGACGCACTATATCCTCCTTCCACTTTTCAGCATTTCCTTCGTTACTTAGGACTAGTTTTCCATCTGCGCTCTTGATATTCATACAGCTGTTTCTCTTTCCCCAAAGGCTCCTTTAAGTTTCTTATAAGCGGTATATACCTTTCCCCTAGTGAAGTATGCTTATAAATCCTTACATTTGCCTTGCGGCCATTCTTGCTTAGCCATTTTGCACTTCCTGTCAATCTCGTTTTTCAAACGTTTGTATTCTCTTTCGCCTGCTTCTTATGGTGCAATTTTATACTTTCCCCTTTCATCAGTTATCCAAACTACTAGGCCTTGTCATTTTAGCTATTTGATCCTCTGTTTTCTTCACTATTTCATTTCTCAAAGCTACCCATTTGTCTTTTAGTGTATTTCTTTCCCCTGTTGTAGTCAACCGTTGTCTAAAGCTCCCTCCGAAATTCTCAACCACCTCCGTTTCTTTCAGTTTATCCAGGTTCCATCTCCTTAATTTCCTATGTTCTTCAGTTTCTTAAGTTTTAATCAGTATTTCATAACCAAATAAACTGTGGTCAGAGTCCACATCTGCCCCTGGAAATGTCTTACAATTTAAAATCTGGTTCCTAAATCTCCGTCTTACCGTTATATAATCAATCTGAAAACCTCCGGTGCCTCCAGGCCTCTGACACGTATATAACCTTTTTTTATGACTCTTGAACATAGTGTTAGCAATGGTTAAATTACGCTCTGTGTAAAATTCTACTAGGCGGATTCCTCTTTCATTCCTCTCCCCGTGTCCATATTCAGCTACTACTTTTCTCTTCCTTTGCGTACTATCTGCTTCCAGCATGCCGACAGGTACGACAACGTGAATTAGTTTAACACTTTTAAAAGCATCATCGGAAACAGGTGGGGTAATGAGAGGAGCGGGGGGGGGAGACTGAAATGGCAATGATAGTAATTGTTAAACAAGAGCACACAACGTTTCAGTAGAGAGCTCTGTAGATGAGAGGGGGGAGTTAGTCTGAGTTACTGACAGGTATTTTGAAGAGACCGTTAACTGTCTTTTGAATTTGGAAAAAGTTTAATTTTTCTAATGGAGGTTGTTCCAAAATTGGGTTCTTGAGTCCGAAAATGATTCCAGAAGATGGCTGTGTTACGCAGTGGTACACAGAGAATTTCGCTGAATTGAGAACGAGTTTTTCTGCTACATTCTTCACATAGTGCTATAGGAGTTGAAAATAAATGACAAGGAGTGAAGTGATCGATCAGTTGGCAAAAAATGTTCAAATATGTGTGAATTCCTAAGGGACCAAACTGCTGAGGTCGTCAGTCCCTAGACTTACACATTACTTAAACTAACTAAAACTAACTTATGCTAAGAGCAACACACGCACCCATGCGCAAGGGAAGACTCGAACCTCCGGCGGGAGGGGTCGCGCAGTGTCACATTATGCCTCAGAACGCGCAGCCCTCCACGCGGCGATCAGATGGCAGAGCAAACGCAGAGTAGCATATTTGTACGTAGCCATTATAAATGTTTATAGACACGAGTGACGAAACACCAAAAGCGTTAAGGAGCCTTCCTAGTTCAGGGCCACCTGGCTTCCACTCAGAAGTAGCGTGCACTGGACGAAACTAACGCAATGCTGACTACATCACTACGTGTAACTTGAGACTGAATACCTGACACTGGAAAATGGACGATAAAATAAATAACTTTTACGGTGCAAAATACCACAATAGGATTCAGATCAGCGGACGTTTAAGACCACGCAGGTATCTGCATACTTATTTCTATGCCACTGGGGTGGTGGTTGTTTCTAATGAGTCTGACTTCAAATACGGAGTGTGTGCTGTCACTTTTCGGTATTTTAAAATGCTCTGCGTACATTGTCCAAAAATTTCGATGTGTCTGTCTGATACCTACTGAATCACAGACTTGGCCGGTTAGCTGGTACATACCTTCTTTGCTGAATTTATCTATGGTGGCTATTGTCAAGTGTCGATGTGTGCTATGTTTTCCTATGTTTTTTCGTGTTTTATTTGTCTTGTGTGTGTCTTTTGAGGAGTGGTTATTGGCGTGTTGTGCTGTGATACTGTTGTGTGTTCGGTGTCACACTTGTTTTTATTTTATGGTTCAAATTACCTTAAAGTGTTTATGTTGTACAGTGCCTTTTTTGTAGTTACACACATCGAAAAAAATTCAGCATCAACCTGGTTCCGAGAACTCCTGAAGATAGACATTCACTGTGGATTGTATCACAGACACAGTCCCTTTGACTGATCAGAGATGTCACTAAACCCGCCCAAAGATGTAAACAACCATGCATGAGCAGCGCCTATTAGACGGAGGGTGTCCGACAGCCAATCAGTTCCAGTCATTCCACCAGGAAGGAGGTACACGGCTCCAGTTGTCTGTAGCTCACCCAGCCTAGACGGTCAATACCGCGGTTCTATCGCGTCTGCATTGTTACTTTGTGCTAGGAAGGGCTCTCAATAAGGGAAGTGTCTAGGCGTCTCGGAGTGAATCAAAGCGATGTTGTTCGGACATGGACGACATACAGAGAGGCGGGAACTGTCGATGACATGCCTCGCTTAGGCCGCCCAAGGGCTACTACTGCAGTGGATGACAGCTACCTATGGATTAAGGCCCGGAGGAACCCTGACGGCAACGCCGCAATGTTGAATAATGCTTTTCGTGCAGCCACAGGACGTCGTGTTACGATTAAAACTGTGCGCAATAGGCTGAATGATGCCATATTCACTCCCGACATCCATGGCGAGGTCCACCTTTGCAACCACGACACCATGCAGCCCGGCACAATGGGCCCAACAACATGCCGAATGGCCCGCTCAGGATTGGCATCACGTTCTCTTCACCGATGAGTGTCGCACGTGCCTTCAACCAAACAATCGTCGGAGATGTGTTTGGAGGCAACAAGGTTAGGCTGAACGCCTTAGACACACTGACCGGCGAGTGCAGCAAGGTGGAGGTTTCCTGATGTTTCGGTGTGACATTATGTGGGGCCGACGTACGCCGCTGGTGGCCATGGAAGGCGCCGTAACGGCTGTACGATACGTGAATGACATCCTCCGACTGATAGTGCAACCATATCGGCAGCATATTGACGAGGCATTCGTCTTCATGGACGAAAATTCGCGCCCTCATCATGCACATCTTGTGAATGACTTATTCAGGATAACGACATGGCTCGACTAGAGTGACCAGCACGTTCTCCAGACATGAACCCTATCAAACAGGCCTGGGATAGATTAAAATGGCTGTTAATGGACTATGTGTCCCACCAACCACTCTAAGGGATCTACGCCAAATCGCCATTGAGGAGTGGGACAATCTGGCCCAACAGTGCGTTGATGAACTTCTGGATAGTATGCCACGACGAATAAAGGCATCCCTCAATGCAAGAGGACGTGCTACTGGGTATTAAGAGGTACCGGTGTGTACAGCAATCTGGACCACCACCTTTGAAGGTCTCACTGTATGGTGGTACAACATGCAATGTGTGGTTTTCATGAGCAATAAAAAGGGCGGAAATGATGTTTATGTTGATCTCTATTCCACTTTTCTGTACAGGTTCCGGAACTCTCGGAACCGTGGTGATACAAAACTTTTTTTAATGTGTGTATAATCATTGTAAGAATTCTAGAGCTTCACAGTTTCGGGAATACTTGGTCACGTGTTTAGTATTTGTTCACGAGTGTGCTTAGAATGGGACTGGAGCCGCAGCTGCGTTTGCTGTTTTCGTCTCAAAATAGATTTATTCGGAACTGTTGTTGGTGATTTCACACATCCTCTGCGCAGTCTCCCGTAATCCTCGGTCTCTCTTACCCATCGTCACAGTACGAGTATGACAGAATCTAAGCATAATGTGCGAAAGTTTCATTTAATCCATCGGCAGGAAACAAAACAAGCAAATACAAGTAACGAAAATTGCGATGTCTGTGTGGGAAGGAACTGATAGGTGGGATGATGGATTTAGGACATGAGTGGGATGCCAGCCGGGCTAAGGAAGGGTGGATCCACTAGAGGGAATGTAAACAACTGTTAAATAAAAAAGAAGGAAGATACAAATGGACCGAGCAGCACATATTCAGTGGATTTCAGTGTACTGTATAAATAATTAGTGCACAGATAAAGAGGAAACTACGCTACATATCAGAATAAATAATTTGTTCCCTACGTTTCTGAGACTATTACCCTTACGCGTAAGCAGATATTGTAAAAGAATGTTCTTTGAATTCTTTTTAAATAATGTGAGATAAATTATACTTAGTTTATGTAGGTGTTTCATTAAATCTCAGAATAATGAATGAATCAGACAATTGATACGGATTATTTCTAAGAACACTTTTTTTAACAGAATGATGCATTACTCAGTGCATCGCAATTGCTACCTACAGCGTCTTGTCAGCAAAGACAGCTAACTATCCTCATCGAGTGTAGACGCTTGTCATAAAACGTCCATCCTCACCAACACTCCTCTCACTAGCGACACCATCAACACCCTGACTTTGCATTGCCTCTTGAAGTTGACCAAGTTGCTATGTGTATAGTACAGTTTTTGACAAACTGCCTATTGGCTTCTGTCTCTGGTTCTTCGGCCGACGTTCATCTAATGATTTTTCTGACGTTTCGCCAGCACGAGTGGCTGGCATTGTCAAAGCTTCACCCTCCATTGCCGGTGGTGAACTGGAGGCGAGCTCGCGGCCGCAGACTATATGTACCTGGCGCGCCAACGTCCGAGGGCTTCTCCGCTGTCATTTCCGGTGCGGTTCTCCTCTTGCTACCTGCGACGGTCGTTCGCTGCAGTACGGGAAGCCAGGATCCGTTTACCTTAAGGCTTTCCTCTTTCTTGTTCAAACTGTTCGCGTGTTTTTGGATTTCTACAGCTTCTCTGAACAAGCGCGTGTGATAGTGCTTCTCTACAGCCAGAACTTCCGTGTCGGCGAATTTTATTACGTGGTCGGTCTCATTCAGTGCGTGCTCTGCCACGGCCGATTTCTCCACCTGCCCCAACCTGCAATGCCGCTTATGCTCTTTCATCCTGGTGTTAATTGATCGTCCAGTCATTCCGACATAAACTTTTCCGCATGTGCATGGTATACGGTATATTCCCGACATTGCAAGTGGGTCTCTTTCCTCCTTCGCCGATCTAAGACACTCTTTGATCTTCCTTGTCGGTTTGAAAATCGTCTTTACGCCGTGTTTGCGCAATATACGGCCGATTCTGTCCGTCACTCTGGGAATGTATGGCAGAAAGGCCGTACCCGACATTTCTTTTTCTGGTTCCTTACTTCGCCGAGTGTTTGGCTCTGTTACACTTCTAATGTAATTTGTGGAGTACCCATTGCTCCTCAGAACAGTTTCCATGTGTTGCATTTCTCGTTTGAGGTATTGAGGCTCACATATTCGTCCTGTTCTCGTTACGAGCGTACTAATCATGCCTCTTTTCTGGCTCGGGTGGTGGTTTGACAGTTTGTGTAGGTATCGGTCCGTGTGTGTCGGTTTTCGATACACGCTGTGTCCCAGGTTTTCGCCGTGCGTCCCTTGTGACCAGCACATCTAGATGTGCCAGGTACCATGCTAACCTGCTTCCTCGCTACGATGGCGTGTGCCGTCATGGCGAGGACCCAGTCGTTTGGGTCGTGGAAATGGGTTGCAGTCTGGGGCGGTGATTGCTTCCACTGTGATGCGGTTCACCATCTGCTGGCACGCTTCCCATATGTTGGTGACATTTCCGCAGGTGAATTGGTGCACGAGGGTGTCGGTCATGGCACATACGTCGCACTTGTCACGCTGTGTCCCAGGTTTTCGCCCCAGGTTAGCATTGTACCTGGCACATCTAGATGTGCTGGTCACAAGGGACGCACGGCGAAAACCTGGGACACAATGTGTATCGAAAACCGACACACACGGACCGATACCTACACAAACTGTCAAACCACCACCCGAGCCAGAAAAGAGGCATGATTAGTACGCTCGTAACGAGAACAGGACGAATATGTGAGCCTCAACACCTCAAACGAGAAATGCAACACATGGAAACTGTTCTGAGGAGCAATGGGTACTCCACAAATTACATTAGAAGTGTAACAGAGCCAAACACTCGGCGAAGTAAGGAACCAGAAAAAGAAATGTCGGGTACGGCCTTTCTGCCATACATTCCCAGAGTGACGGACAGAATCGGCCGTATATTGCGCAAACACGGCGTAAAGACGATTTTCAAACCGACAAGGAAGATCAAAGAGTGTCTTAGATCGGCGAAGGAGGAAAGAGACCCAGTTGCAATGTCGGGAATATACCGTATACCATGCACATGCGGAAAAGTTTATGTCGGAATGACTGGACGATCAATTAACACCAGGATGAAAGGGCATAAGCGGCATTGCAGGTTGGGCCAGGTGGAGAAATCGGCCGTGGCAGAGCACGCACTGAATGAGACCGACCACGTAATAAAATTCGCCGACACGGAAGTTCTGGCTGTAGAGAAGCACTATCACACGCGCTTGTTCAGAGAAGCTGTAGAAATCCAAAAACACGCGAACAGTTTGAACAAGAAAGAGGAAAGCCTTAAGGTAAACGGATCCTGGCTTCCCGTACTGCAGCGAACGACCGTCGCAGGTAGCAAGAGGAGAACCGCACCGGAAATGACAGCGGAGAAGCCCTCGGACGTTGGCGCGCCAGGTACATATAGTCTGCGGCCGCGAGCTCGCCTACTGTTCACCACCGGCAATGGAGGGTGAAGCTTTGACAATGCCAGCCACTCGTGCTGGCGAAACGTCAGAAAAATCATTAGATGAACGTCGGCCAAAGAACCCGAGACAGAAGCCAATAGGCAGTTTGTCAACAAGTGGCCACGAAAGCCTCAAAAATTTTGTAGTACAGTTTTTGTTTCTAAATCATTTCAGTGCTAGACTGCTTACTTTTGAAGTGACAGAAAATGGAAACTTAAGGCCGGCAATGCTTTCTGTACGACCACTGCCACCAGTAACAACAATAATAACAATAATAATAATAATAATGCAGTGTAGGTCCCACGGCAATGTAGTTACCATTACATATGATTTCTCAGACTATTCCGACAATTCATTGTCATCTCGTAGCACGGGTGTACTTCTGGTGGTCCACGTCTCCCCAACACGTGGAAGTTGCGGACCACCGGCAGTACACCCGTTCTACGAGATGACAGCCATTAGATAGTTGTTGTGGGATTGTCCTGTGAATTACATCATTTATCGGTGGCGAAGCGAGAAATCAAGCAATCTGAGATCCGCTGGGGGAACTTCCTACAGTTCGGAGAAGGCATTTTCGTGAGATATTTAAGCACATATAATGTGTATGACTCAATTTTAAATTCGTCGACGGATGATACAAGGTACAAAGTACGTGTATTGTAAGTAGACTATGTGAGAAAGTTCTGTTCACAAATTCGTTTCACAAGCTATAACCGCTACCACATTGTGTCACACGTTAATGCTAGTATTTCAAAAAAGAAAATGTAATTATTGGTAACTAATGTAATCAATGTAATGAAAGGACAGGAAACAGAATGCACAGAAGGATGATGGGATCGTTTTAAAAATGGTATCAAAAAGGCAGCTAAGGAAACGCTTGGAGTCAAGGAAAGGAAACAAGTAAAGAAAGAATGGGTAACACCAGATATGATAACCAGGATGGATGATCGCAGGAAATGGAAAACTGTAAACACAAAACAAGGGAAGCGCAACTACAGGAGGTTAAACAGTGAAATAAGAAGGGAGACGGAAAAAGCAAAGAAGAAATGGCTGACGGAAAAGTATGACAAGATAGAGAAATTAGAGAAAGATGGAAAATATAATTTGATGTACAAAGAAGCAATGGATTTGACATTCAGAGAAAAGAGAAACAATAATTGACTAAAGGAAGTAGAGGCAGCAGACGGTAAAATGGTAAGTGAACCTCAAGAAATAATGAGAAGATGGGAAGAATATATAGAATGGCTATACGCTGCAGAAGTGAAGAAGACTTTGGGATAGAAGAAGAAGATAAAGTTGCAGATGATGACGAAGGAAATGCAACATTAACTAGTGAGACTGAAAATTCTATGAAGGAGATGAAAAATGGAAAGGCGATGGGAATTGATGAGATTCCTGCGAAACTGTTAAATTTGTTGGAGATAGAAGGGAAAAGAGAGTTGATTGAAATGTGTAATCAAATATACATGACAGGAAAATGGCCAAAGGACTTTACAGAAAATATCTTAATACCTATAGAAAAAAAGAAAGAACAGCGAAAAGTGTGAGGAACATAGAACAGTGAGCCTGATATCGCATGCAGCCAAAGTCTTGCCGAGGACTCTCAAGAAAAGGCTATATGGAAAGCTTAATTATGTAATAGGAGATTAACAATTTGATTTCAGGTGAAGAGTGGGAACTAGAGATGCCATTGGGCTACTGAGAATGATAGGGGAGAGGTACATGGAGAAGAAAAGGAATATGTATGTTGTGTTCATTGATCTTGAGAAGGCTTTTGACTGTGTCAGGTGGGACAAACTGATGGCAATCCTATGGAAACGCGAAGTTGACTGGAGGGATAGACGGGTAATTAGAAATTTATATTTGAACCAGAGAGGAAGAGTAAAAATAGGAGGTGTGATGAGTGAAGAAATTGAACTGGGAGCAGGTGTAAGACAAGGTTGCTGTTTATCACTAACACTGTTGAATATATATCTGGAGGAAATTATTAGTGAAAGTTTTGATGGAAGGGGAGGAGTTTGTATAGGGGGTCGGAGAGTGGAGTGTATAAAATTTGCAGACTACATGGTTGTGATGGCAGAGAGTGCAAGGGAGATGGAACAAATGTCAGATGGTCTAAACACAAAATTAAAAGAATATGGAATGAAGATTAACAAGAAGAAAATGAAAAGCATGGTACCTGGAGGAAATGGGAGAAAATGCCGTATTAAAATAGGGGGAGAGGAAACAGAACAAGTGAATAACTTCAATTACTTGGAAAGTGTAATAATGGATGATATATATTGCTCAACAGAAATTAGGAAAAGAGTTGCAATGGCAAAAGAAGGATTCAAGAGGAAACAGCAATTAATTTGTGGAGCACTAAACAAAGATCTGAGGAAAAGACTTGCCAAATGTTACATCTGGAGCGTTGCACTATATGGTGCGGAGACCTGGACATTGAGGAAGGAAGATGAAAGAAGATTGGAGGCAGTAGAGATGTGGATATGGAGAAGAATGGAAAAAGTGAAATGGGAAGACCGAGTAAGAAATGAAGAAGTATTGACAAGAGTTAGCAAAGAAAGAAACATGCTGAAAGCCATCAGAAAGAGAAAACGGAACTGGATTGGACAATGTTTGAGGAGGGACTGTTTATTGAAAGAAAGAAGAGAAGGAATGGTGGAGGGGATAAGGGGAAGAGGAAAAAGAAGATATCAAAAGCTGGACAATATCAAAGGAGGCAAATATTCAGAAATTAAAAGACTGGTTGTTCTTGTTGTTGTGGTCTTCAGTCCTGAGACTGGTTTGATGTAGCTCTCCATGCTACTCTATCCTGAGCAAGCTTCTTCATCTCCCAGTACCTACTGCAGCCTACATCCTTCTGAATCTGTTTAGTGTATTCATTTCTTGGTCTCCCTCTACGATTTTTACCCTCCACTCTGCCCTGCAATACTAAATTGGTGATCCCTTGATGCCTCAGAGCATATCCTACCACCGATCCCTTCTTCTAGTCAAGTTGTGCCACAAACTTCTTTTCTCCCCGATTCTATTCAGTACCTCCTCATTAGTTATGTGATATATCCATCTAATCTTCAGCATTCTTTTGTAGCACCACATTTCTATTCCCTTCTTGTCCAAACTATTTATCGTCCATGTTTCACTTCCATACATGGCTACACTCCATACAAATACTTTCAGAAACAACTTCCTCATACTTGAATCTATACTTGATGTTAACAAATTTCTCTTCTTCAGAAACGCTTTCCTTGCCATTGCCAGTCTACATTTTATATCATCTCTACTTCGACCATCATCAGTTTTTTGTTCCCCAAATAGCAAAACTCCTTTACTACTTTAAATGTCTCATTCCCTAATCTAATTCCCTCAGCATCATCTGATTTAATTCGACTACATTCCATTATCCTCGTTTGGTTTTGTTGATGTTCATCTTATACCCTCCTTTCAAGACACTGTCCATTCCGTTCAACTGCTCTTCCAAGTCCTTTGCTGTCTCTGACAGAATTACAATGTCATCGGCGAACCTCATAGTTTTTATTTCTTCTCCATGGATTTCAATACCTACTCCGAACTTTTCTTTTGTTACCTTTACTGCTTGCCCAATATACAGATTGAATAACATCGGGGAGAGGCTACAACCCTGTCTCACTCCCTTCCCAACCACCGCCTCTCTTTCGTGCCCTTCGACTCTATAACTGCCATCTAATTTCTGTACAAATTGTAAATAGCCTTTCGCTCCCTGTTTTTTACCCCTGCCACCTTCAGAATTTGAAAGAGAGTATTCTAGTCAACATTGTCAAAAGTTTTCTCTAAGTCTACAAATGCTAGAAACGTAGGTTTGCCTTTCCTTAATCTAGCTTCTAAGATAAGCCGTAAGGTCAGTATTGCCTCAAGTGTTCCAACATTTCTACGGAATCCAAACTGATCTTTCCCGAGGTCGGCTTCTACGAGTTTTTCCATTAGTCCGTAAAGAATTGGCGTTAATGGACAGACAAAAGTGGAAGTGGCTTAACCCATGACAAGACCTGCCTAAGGCAGAATACCATACTACCTAATGTAATCAGTATTACAGTGTTACGAAAACCGATAATGGTAATAGTGTTTTAGAAATAATGTAGTTCCGTGATCGAAACGCAATCGAATCCTTTTGTTTGGACCCCTCAGAAATTTTCATTCAACCCCCGTGAGTAATTATTCCCAGATTAGTAATCTGACTAAATACATTCGAAGACAGTGTCACCGACTAAGCATTCCTGTAGTTTCCATAAAGCCCTCAACTCCCTTGGCTTCCGGGCGCCTTATAGAGAAGAGCATGTATAAGCTCCTGACACGGTGTATTTACCTGCACTTGACAAGAACAAGATAGTAACTGCGGCGTTACAATACGAGCCGTTCACTGAAAAGAAGGCAAAACGAGAGAGGCGAGCGGGCAACGTCCGCGCTATGTCTTCATTAAGGCGGGCAGCGCGCCTCCATCCGACTCGACACCTAGCTCCAGCGGCGTTCCCGATCTGCATGAAATATGTATGTCCAGGTATCGCGGCAATAAATTAATAACGTGTCTGAAAATTTGAGGCACTGTATTTTGTATGCATAGATAGCCCGCGGTTAGAGCGAGCCGGGCAGGGCGCGCGGTGTAAACAAACAAAAAGGAGCGGGCCGAGAGCGCCGGACAATACATCACCTGCTAAGCAGCGGGCCGTCCGCACGTGGGAAACTCATTTGTTATCCGCGTTATTAAAACGTTCGGCGGGCGCGAGCGAGGCTGCAGCGCGCGGCCACCGGGGCGGCGCCGCCGCGGCGAGCAGCCGCTGGGAGCTGCCAGCTATCACAGCCACTCGCTGCCGGCCAGCCGCGCCGCGACTCCTTAATCTCGGCAATGGGCGTCACAGTCCATTATGCTCTCTCACATCCCCTTCTCCTCCGAGGACCAGACTCGCTGTTTCTTCGTGATCGATCAAAACTCTTCATTGAGACCACCATTCGCGCTACTGTCAAATGTCTTTCACCGACGAAAGGCCAGTATACGAATATTTCGTGCACTTTTGGACATACGAGTGTCTGAACAAACCCATGCACTTAGGAGACAGAACATTATAACCATCACGAGACCAAAGAGCGCCTGGTGACAGTGCGGGAAGCGATGCAATGAGTAAAGTACAGGGTCATTCAAAAAGAATACCACAACTTTAGGAATTTAAAACTCTGCAACGACAAAAGGCAAAGCTAAGCACTATCTGTCGGCGAATTAAGGGAGCTATAAAGTTTCATTTAGTTGTACATTTGTTCGCCATTTCAGCCAATAAAGTTTTTGGTCCCTTTTTCTTCGAAGGTGCTACTGTAACTGGACTACAGTATCTGGAGATGTTAGAGAATTGGGTGTTCCCTCAGCTCAGACAAGAAGCACAACAATTCATATTTCAGCAGGATGGAGCGCCACCACATTGGCACTTATCTGTCCGTAACTACCTGAACGTCAACTACCCGAGGCGATGGATCGGCCGCCAGGCAGCCCGTGACAGAGCACGTCATCACTGGCCTCCAAGAAGCCCTGATCTTACCCCCTGCTATTTTTTCTTATGGGGGTATGTTAAGGATATGGTGTTTCGGCCACCTCTCCCAGCCACCATTGATGATTTGAAACGAGAAATAACAGCAGCTATCGAAACTGTTACGCCTGATATCGGGTTGATATTGCTCGTGTGTCTGGAGGGGGCCATTTTGAACATCTCTGAACTTGTTTTTGAGTGAAAAAAAAACCTTTTTAAATGCTCTTGGTAATGATGTATAACAGAAGGTTGTATTATGTTTCTTTCATTAAATACACATTTTTAAAGTTGTGGTATTCTTTTTGAATCACCCTGTATATTAAGTGATGCAGAGACGTACGGGAAGCATTTTAGTGCCAATACGGGCAGCATGTTGAAATCCACTGACGCAAACGAGTTGTAAAACTACCGTAGGCCACCATAGACTGACATACGTAAGCACAAAACAGTAGGTTTCCTAGTAGCCATGGTCAGTTAAAGTCGTACCTGCATTACCTGTGCGTTAAGTGTGTTGCATACCTATTGCGAATTACCTCAAATCGACCACCCTGTTAACATGAGCGAAGAGTGTCTAAATATATTACCCTAGAAAACGGATGTGGTGAACTGTCTAGAAAGAGAGTGAAGACATACAATACGCGAAAGTGCTGCAACACGACGTGGCATGGAATCGACTAATGTCTACAGTAGTGCTGGAGGAAACTGATACCATAAATCCTGCAGGGCTGTCCATAAATCCGTAAAGGTACGACCGGCGGAGATCTCTCCTGAACAGCACGTTGCAAGGCATCGCAGATATGCTCAATAATGTTCATGTTTGGGAAGTTTGGTAGCCAGCGGAAGTGTTTAAACTCAGAAGGGCGTTCCTGGAGCCACTCCCTAGCAATTCTGGACGTGTGGGGTGTCGCATTTTCCTGCTGGAGTTACCCAAGTCCGTCAGAATACACAATGGACATGAATGGATGCTGGTGATCAAACAGAATGCTTACGTTCGTATCACCTTTCAAAGTCGGATCTAGACGTACAACTACACACGCCTCACATCGTTACAGAACCTCCTCCACCCTGCAAGTCCCCTGCTCACATGCAGGGTCCATGGATTCATGAGGTTGTCTCAATACTCGTACACGTCCATCCTCTCGATACATTTTGCAACGAGTCTCGTCCGAACAGGGAACATGTTTACAGTCATCAACAGTACAATGTCGGTGTTGACGGACCCAGGGAAGGCGTAAAACTTTTTATCGTGCAGTTATCGAGGATACACGACTGGGTCTTCGGCTCCGAAATCCCATATCGATGATGTTTCGTTGAATGGTTCGTACGCTGACACTTGTTGATATCCCGGCATTGAAATTTGCAGCTGTTTGCGGAAGGGTTGCACTTCTGTCACATTGAACGACTCTCTTCAGTTGCCGTTGGTCCGTTCTTGCAGGATTTTTTTCCGGCCGCAGCGATGTCAGTGATTTCATGTTTTACCGGATTCCTGATATTCATGATATACTCGTGACATGGCCGTACGGAAAAATCCCCACATACGACAGCCGATCAGTTGCAGTCGCTCCACCAGGAAGCAGGTACGCAGCTAGAGTCGTCTGTAGTTCAACCATGCCTAGTCGGTCAACACTGCGGTTCGATGGCGTCCGCATTGTTACTTTGAGCCAGGAAGGGATCTCAACAAGGGAAGTGTCCAGCCGTCTCGGAGTGAACCAGAGCGATGTTGTTTGGACATGGACGAGGTACAGAGCGACAGGAACTGTCGAAGACATGACTCGCGCAGGTCATCCAAGGGCTACTACTGCAGTGGATGACCGCTACGTACGGATTACGGCTCGGAGGAACCCTGACAGCAACGCCACCATGTTGAATAATGCTTTTCGTGCAGCCACAGGACGTCGTGTTACGACTCAAACTGTGCACAATAGGCTGCATGATGCGCAACTTCACTCCCGACGTCCATAGAGAGGTCCATCTTTGCAACCACAGTCTTGCATATGCCTTCCACCAAACAATCGTCGGAGACGTTGAAAGGTGGCTACACTGAGCCACTGCGCCAGAGATTGCGCCAAAGAGTATTATTAAGCCGCCTCCACAGTGCCTGTTAAGAACTCGTAGCAGGCAGTGCGTGGGCAGAGCTCGTAGTAGTGAGTGCCTGTCGAGGTCTCGTGGCAGTCAGTGTTGAGATGTGCGAGTGGGCAAGGCTTGTCGAGAGGTTGTAGTAAGGAGTGTTTGTTCCATGTTTTATCCAGTTATTTGATGGGAGAGATAGCAGATGTTATTCTAATGAAGATATTGTAATGATCAGAGTGCATTTCGTCAATATATATGAAGGTAAAAACCACTATGTTCTTTTATTATTTGTGTGTCTCAAATAATGCATCATTACAGGTTCAGTCAACAAAGCATCTGGCTTGTGGTCTTGTATTAGAGTGTAATTCTGGTTTTCTTGCGTAATTATAGTTTTTCTAATTTTCTTTTATCACGTCAGTATAATTGGTATTTAAAATTCTTGTCTTGTTGGAGAAGAACCGTGCCAGATGTGTACGTTAAGTCACACTCCCACATACATAACAGTCATACTTGTGCTTTGGTTTCGTAGGTCTCATAGTTGCTGGGGACTTAATTAATCATTTGTGTTAACGAAAATTTCATTTCATTCTTTGTTGTTGTTCTATGCAGTCAGATAGCGTAATAAAACTAGTCAGGGCCAACCGATTACGAGACACAGCGTAATCGGATATATAGCTACGAAAAATTTTAAAAATATTTTCAATCATATTTAATTAAGCCCCCATGCAACGTGTTTGGAGGCAACCCGGTCAGGCTGAGCGCCTTAGACACACTGTCCAGCGGGTGCAACAAGGTGGAGGTTTCCTGCTGTTTTGGGGTGGGCCCGACGTACGCCGCTGTTGGTCATGGAAGGCGCACGATACGTGAATGCCATCCTCCGACCGATAATGCAACCATATCAGCAGGGTATTGGTGAGGCATTTGTCTTCATGCACTACAATTCGCAACCCCATCGTGCACATCTTGTGAATGACTTCCTGCAGGAGAACGACATCACTCGACTAGAGTGGCCAGCATGTTCTCCAGACGTGAAACCTATCGAACATGTCTGGGATAGATTGAAAAGGGCTGTTTATGGACGACGTGACCCACCAAACACTCTGAGGGATCTACGCCGAATCGCCGTTGAGGAATGGGACAATCTGGACCAACAGCGCCTTGATGAACTTGTGGTTAGTATGCCACGACGAATACAGGCATGCATCTATGCAACATTACGTGCTACTGGCTATTAGAGGTACCGGTGTGTACAGCAATCTGGACCACCACCTCTGAAAGTCTCGCTGTATGGTGGTAGAACACGAAGTGTGCGGTTTTCATGAGCAATAAAAAGGGCGGAAATGATGTTTATGTTGATCTCTGTTCCAGTTTTCTGTACGGGTTCCGGAACTCTTGGAACCGAGTTGATGCAAAAACTTTTTTTATGTGTGTAGATCGTGGAGACTTCAGTGAAATTATTGTCATTGAATAAAAGTTCGTATCATTGGGTATATATTTCACTTATCTTCTGCACTACACTGTAGCTGTTCTTTCTATATATGGTCCTACTCTAATCTAGCCTTGTTACTTCACAGGACACATCATACGAATGTTGGTTTCGTCCTTTTGTTTTCTGCACACCAGTGTATTCTAGTGAGTTACGAAAACATTTGACTTCGGTACAATGCAGTTATATTTTTATAAATATGTAAGCAAAATTACTCTGATTTTACATGAAAGATATATTTGACACCTTTTTATGTCCAAAAAGTGAACTGGATAAACATGTAATCGGGCAACCCTGTGTGATGGGCGAGTATAATATATTCACATCTATTGAAAACGCGATAATCGTCGTGCATTTGTGCCAGTGTATTTAGGATACTATTACTACCCACAACTGTTTATTTTGAAGCTTATGTTCTGCGCCTTGTATTCACTGGGCGTTGACGAGTAAGAGCTTTTATTACAAGTGATATTATAAATGTTACTAATTCTTCCATATATGTTTCACTAGAGACTTTTCCTTGGTTTACATTCTAGTGAGACACACACTCATATATCCGAAATATCTTGAATAATATCAGTTTGAAACCAAACACACACATATAAATAAACAAATTGAAGAGAGGTCGGGAACTAAATTACCAACATGAAGAATAAAATTCTTACATTTGAAGACGAGGAAAATTAGCAAGTGGAGATTTATAGATAGTTCACGTTATTTTCAGAGTCATTAACTATGGGAATTATCAAAAGCATAACGTTCTACCTACATAGCTTAAAATGAATCATTTATTTATAATAAATTGATTAAAAGGCAATACACACCTGTGAATAGTGAAAAATGCATCAAAAACAGATCTGTCGACCTATGCAGCTTTGTGTAGTAAGGCTAGTAACACCTCACGGTATACATTGGCAGACACAATTAGAAAGCCTAAAGAACGGTAGACGAGATACACGAATATTTCGTTCATTGTTCACGAGTAGAATCGCTGACACACTTTTAGAATCACCTGCATCACATAATTCCGCGACATTGTATGAGGAATTCTGAAACAGGCGAACCATATGTTGCCCGCTGCCGGAAAGGTCAACAGGAACACTAGTTCTACTGGCCATTTATCACACAGAAGCACGGAAAGCAGGAAAAAAGGTTGAGTATAAGAATCTTTTACGAGCCGACCGCTGCGTCTCATGGCGCCGTACGGAACTGCGGTCAGGAACAACGTGTGAAGTGCAGAAATGGGGGATGTGAGTTATGATTCCCGTCTTGTAATTTTCTCTAATCGTAAAACCTACTGGGCACGCCAATTTCTATTTTATTCTAATCCCCGTTAAACAGTCGGTTTATTAATTGGCAATCCACTCACTAGTTTGAGCACAGACATTATTAAATATTTCCATGGTTGCTCGTGGGATTGATTGGGTCCTTTTCTCAGCCTAAAGTGTCAGTCGTTTGTCTGTCTCTAGTGCGTGACACAGCAGCTTTCGTGCAATATATAGTTGTGTTCTGCGATGTAGTAGTAGCAGTTTAATTCATTCTTGAAACACTTTTACACAGATATTAGACATGAAGTGGTATTACGAATTTTTAAAAGACAATATAAATTCGTTATGCACTGTCATTTACGTACTTACAAGTCTAGTTTCACAAGGATCTTCCAGGTATCGGCCGTGGTCTTATAGCAAGAACCATCCGGGCATTTGCCTGAATTAATTTTTGAAATGATGCAAAACCTATATCAGGATTTCAGAAAGGAGATTAAACACTCCACCCTCTCGAAAGTATGGCTAGCTTTTTTTTTTTTTTTTAAACAGCGGGACATCATTCCGTTTATCTCGTGTTATGGACGAGCCTTAGGTCAAGGGCAGGCTTAGAGCAGGTGTCGACCCACACAGCTTCGATGAACCTTCTCTGGATACCAGTAAACAAAAGCATCGCACAGAATGAGCACGAGGACTTCCTCAAAGAGGGTATCGCATACGTCGCATGTGGTTAACCTCGATTGCGACGCATCCGGCTACATAGGTGAACTTCAAGCGAGGGCGAACAACGCATGAGTAGGAAAGCAGGAAGAAACACGACGGAAAAGAGACCATAATTCCTTTTTAATAAACAGCTGTATTAGTTCTACTTCTGCGGTGTGGACAGCGACCCCATCAGGATCACCAGTTTCCCTTTTCGTTTTTGTCTATTTTTTTTAGCAGAGTCTATGATACCACGTGAGCGCCGTGTTAAAACAAATTATATACACCTCCCATGCTCCTAAGTTTTATAACGTCCATCTCAACTAACAAGGAAACAAGGTTTTCCTGAACAGTTACAACAACTTCGTGAACAAACGGTGCCGGTCGGAGTGGCCGTGCGGTTCTAGGCGGAACAGTCTGGAACCGAATGACCGCTACAGTCGCAGGTTCGAATCCTGCCTCGGGCATGGATGTGTGTGATGTCTTTAGGTTAGTTAGGTTTAATTAGTACTAAGTTCTAGGCGACTGATGACCTCAGAAGTTAAGTCGCATAGCGCTCAGAGCCATTTGAACCATTTTTTTTTTTTTTAACAAACGATAAACATAATTGACGGAGCAGTGTTCACAGCAGAGAATAACAAATGAATAGTAGCAGTAACGTAAATAACATTAGGAAAAGCGAAAATAAGCCAAACAGTAATAGTTTCGTTGTAGCCACAAAAGTGTTTCGTCCCAAGTAAAGATAGAACTCTAATGAAGTTGCTATTTAATGCAGATTTAATGTAAGGACATCAGTTTGAAGACTGTATGTATTGTCGAGTAACATTTACCTGTTGCTCGACACAGAAATAAAAGAAACCCACTGAAACTAGTGGAACATTGCCGAAACGTGTACGGGTGAAATAAAAAAAGAAAATCGTGCTAGCTCAAGGCAGAATCTTTAAAAACAAATGGTTCAAATGGCTCTGAGCACTATGGGACTTAACTTCTGAGGTCATCAGTTCTCTATAACTTAGAACTACTTAAACCTAACTAACCTAAGGACATCGCACACATCCATGCCCGAGGTAGGATTCGAACCTGCGACCGTAGCGATCGCGCGGTTCCACACTGTAGCGCCTAGAACCGCTAGGACACTCCGGCCGGCCTTTAAAAACATATTTGTTATTAAAGCAGGTGCACACACAAAAAGTTAGCCTCTATAAGGAAAAAAAGACGCCTTAAGATAAACAAGTGAGAAATGCTCTGAAGTGCTGTGAGGAATTCAATAGAATAAAGGCAATGTGCCACAAAAAGACTGCCAACTGGATTTCAAATTATTGCATTAACCATTCGACTGTTTCATTTCTACTGGCAGCCTACTGAAAATAAAACATGATGAACATTGCATGCCCGTCTGTGCAGTTGATTTGGACGTGTTATCCGAGTGTTATATTTCTTCTGTTAAGTAATCAAAGAGTAAATGCTGCATTTTGTTGTGAGTGAGTTCACGTTATTAATTACAAATCCCAATAATCAATGTTAAAAACACAGACGGTAGAGTCAGAATTCTGAGAAGCTTGAACAATGGCCTGAAAGAAGTTCAAAAACTGACACCGCAGATTACTCTGACCACAGTTTTACGGTCTAATAATACTGGTTTGAATGTACTGAGAATGAGCGATAATGTGATACTTGAGGACAAAGTGAGACAGGAGTGAAAGTGAGAAAAAGAAAACGATCTTTAGTATCTAAATATCAGTGTAAGTTGGTGTTATTTTGCAGAGAAGGCAACAGCATGAAGCTCTCCCACAAGGCTCTGAAAGTGTTACTTCAAAGAGTGCATTTCACCCCTCGTCAGTCCTTAGAATATAAAATGTTTGACACCACTGACGTTTTGATTATATAGTGTCAGAGATCTGGGTCAAAACTGTGTGACCTAGGTCGTGTTAAGCGACTGTAAGCCATGAGCTGACGGTTCCCTCTTCCCTATTTGCTGAGTTATTTGTGATATTACTGTCATACATTGAATCATTTTTGCCACCATTTCGTGGTTAATTTTATTAAAAATGTAATGGGCACATTTGACATGAGGAAAGCATTGCGTTTTTCTCGCAGAGAAAGTGGCTCCTGGTCTCGTCCCTGGATACTCTTTGTTGGCAGGAGGCGGCGAGTGAATCTCGGGAAGACGAAGGTTCCCTGGGAGCTGGGAGCTTCTCGCGGAAGTAAGGCTGTAGCCTGTTTCGTCCTGTTTTTGGCAGAGCCGGCACACATCCTAGCCCAGAGTGGAAACTGCCGTGTTGCCGTTGCCATCCCCGGTTCAAAATGGTTCAAATTGCTCTGAGCACTATGAGACTTTACTGCGGTGGTCATCAGTCCCCTAGAACTTACAACTACTTAAACCTAACTAACCTAAGGTCATCACACACATCCATGCCCGAGGCAGGATTCCAACCTGCGACCGTAGCGGTCGCGCGGTTCCAGACTGTAGCGCCTAGAACCGCTCAGCCACCCCAGCCGGCGCCATCCCCTGAAAATATGAGTAATTGTGCATGAAATTTTTGCCTGTTCTGCTCATAAATCAGACGACACCTGATCAGCTTGGGAACGTCTGTTGCTACCGCACTAAAATTTGGTGTACGCAGACGAGTTGAGTCGTCCTGCCACCGAGCTCGGCATGAAAAAACCGACCAGTCGATGGAACACCGCTCCATCCCAGTATCTCGTCGTCCATAATCGCAACAGCATGTGGTTGCTCCCTACATACAGAGTTTCCTTGAAAGTAGAAAGTGTTACAGGGGGATCCGTGTTTCATGTCCATTCGATCACCGACCACTGTGTGGGTCACTCGTCTCCCAGCCAACATTTGGTACTTACGGGTGCATGGTTTGCTGATTGTGGGGAAATGTAAGTGCCACGATTGCAGTATCATGATGCTTATTCTGAACAGCTCGTTACTTTGCCACACAACTTGTGTTGCTTAATTTGTTTATAATTTATGGCATCTTATTTTATCAGATACTGGATTGAAAGGCGTACTCGGGATCAGATATAGTCTCAGGTCATAATGTAGTAGTGGTGAAGAGTAGGCTGAAGTTTAAGAGATTAGTCAGGAAGAATCAGTACGCAAACGTGGGATACAGAAGTACCAAAAAATTGAAAAGAAACGCCTGAAGTTCCCAACGGCTATAGATACAGAAATGAGGAACACCACAGTAGACAGTACAGTTGAAGAGGAAATGACATCTCTAAAAAGGACAGGCATGGAAGTTGGAAGGAAAAAAAATAGGTGCAAACAAGGTAAATGCGAAGAAACCGTGGGTAACAGAAAAAAATACTTCAGTTGATCGATGAAAGAAGGAAGTACAAAAATGTTCAGAGAAATTCAGGAATTCAGAAATACAAGACACTGAGCAATGAAATAAATATGAAGTGCAGGGAAGCTAAGACGAAACGGCTGAATGAAAAATGTGAAGAAATCGAGAAAGTAATGATTGTCGGAAGGACTGATGCAGCATATAGGAAAGTCAAAACAACCTTCGGTGATATTTAAAGGAAGGGTGGTAACATTAAGAGTGCAGCGGGAATTCAAGTATTAAATGCAGAGGATAGAACGGATAGATAGAAAGAACACATTCAAGGACTCTATGAGAGGGAAGATCCGTCTGATGTGATAAAAGAAGAACCGTGAGTCAGTTTAGAAGAGATAGGGGACCCAGTATTAGAATCAGAATTTAAAAAAGAGCTTTGGATGACTTAAGATTGAATAAGACGAAAGGGATAAATAACATTCCATCAGAATTTCTAAAATCATTGGGGCAAGTGGCAACAAAACGACCATTCGCGTTGGTGCGTAAAATGTCTGAGTCTGGTCACGTGCCATCTGACTTTCGGAGACATATAATCTACAAGTGCGAAAATTATCGTACAACCAGCTTAACAGCTCCTGCATTCAATTTTTTTAGAGATAAACAGCGATTAATTTACTAATAATCAATTATTCAAAATGACAGTCACATCCGCATTATTTATTTTGCCGCCAACCGATTTCAACCCGCGATGGGGTCTTCTTCAGGGCAATTTGCACCATTTGGTCGCTCGCTGGAGTCGTCACCCTGCCTGTGCACGGTTGGTAACTATTGATGACCCCGTCGGGGGTTGAAACCGGTTGGCGGCAAAGTAAATAATGCGGTTGTTACTGTCATTTTGAATAATTGATTCCTGCTTTCACGTTACTGACAAGAATAATATACAGAAGAATGGAAAATGAGGATGTGATAGACGACGATCAGTTCGGCTATATGAAACGTAAAGGCACCAGAGAGGCAATTATGACGTTGCGTTTGGTAATGGAAGCAAAAAAAATTGATAGGATTTGTAGACCTGGAAAAAGCGTTCGACAATGCGAAATGGAGCAAGATGTTCGAAATTCTGTGGGAAGTAGTGGTAAGCTGTAGGGAGAGACGGGTAATATTCAATTTGTACAAGAGCCAAGAGGGAGTGGGCGACCAAGAAAGAAGTGGTCGGAATAAAAAGGGTGTAAGACAGGCATGTAGTCTCTAGTCCCTACTGTTCAATTTATCGAAACACCAGTGGTAGAAATAAAAGAAAGGTTCAGGAGTGCCTTTAAAATGCTAGATGAAAGGATATCAGTGATACAATGTGCTGATAATATTGCTGTCCTGAGTGAATGTGAGGAAGAATTAGAAAGTCTCCTGGTCACTAGGCAGACGCGCTAGTTGCTACGCCACCATGACACAGCGATTTTGCAAAATTGCATGGAATATGCTAGCACACCTCTCTCCTAAATCCCAATTCCTATTCGTGCCTCAGCCCACATGGTATTCCCTTTAAGCTCGAACAGGATTGCAGAGGTTCTCCAGCCATATTAGAATAGCATCTCAGCATCGAGCTAATCGTGGGACCTGCCCGAAACCCAGGCGTAGGTGATTTTAATCACATCGAACTATATGGTTCCAGAGGCGTTTCCAAGTCTCAGAAACCTATGATGTATACATGTATACTGAAGCGACGAATGAAAATTTGTACCGAGACTGGTGTTTGACACCGGGCATCCTGAACTCTAGGCAAATGCACCTCGTAGGTGGGGAAGGGGAGGGGGGCATGCCAGGGTATCTCGTGCAGCTGTTCAAATCCACTGCGCCAGGGTGGCGTAGTGGTTAGCGAATCTGCCTATTGAGTAGGAGACCCGGGTTCGAATCCTGGCCTTGGTACAAATTTTCGTTCGTCGCTACACTCTGTATAAATACATTAATTCTTGTATGAAACAGACTAACACTCAAAAGGCTTGACAATCGTCTCCACTCCTTGTCGGCTAATATTATTAAAGAGCCATTGTTCCTAGGCGGTGTTAAGGGGCTCCGGAACGCCCTATACTTGCAATGTTAAAATAACGCTTATAAATTACATCTTTCCTCACAAAGTATTTGAGGTAGGAAGTTGAACTTTTTACAGATTATTTATTGGAATATGGGCTACAACTTAACACAGGGATTTTACAAAATTTTAGTTCAGTTATTAAAGATGATTTTTTTTCAATTGTAATGAAAATTCACAACATTTTTTTGCTATTTTTTATTTATATATTCAAAACTACACAGTTTTTTGGGAAAAGGCTGTGTTAAATTATGCAGAAGGTACTGTGTAACATTTACTGAAAGTTTGAAACAAATATGTTTGGAAGATCCTTAGAAAACATGTAATTAGTATGAGAAAATAAAAGTTTTGGGAATCGAGCGACAAAGATTGGGTTATCTTTTTAGTGCATTCCAGGTCCATAGGATGGATTATCTTCATCCTCTGCAAACTCCTCCTGCAGCTTCCTCTTCTTCCTCCTCCTGTTTACTCTTGCTTGTATTTCTAGACTCTTTACAGCCCTGTCTGCAGCCCGAAGTCGTTCCTTGTCTAAAGCAAGCATCGCTCGTTGTTGTGATCGTAGATTTTGCTACCATTTTCTTCAGTTGCAGTTACTGCAACACTGTTCCAAAAGGTGGTCATGTATGAACACTTATCACATTTCAGTTGTATCTCACTAGCAAGTCCTACGTGCTTTATTATGGAGTGTTCCAGACCAACTTCACTACGATGAATACATCTTACACAGTTTGAAAAAATTCCTTTGAGAACCGACATATCAAATATTTCATTCACATACGATTCGCCCATAAAACATTCATAGTTTTCACCCATTGAACCAAGCTTCTTCTGTGAAGTATTTTCTTTCCCACTTTGACTGCTATGGGCAGGTATACTTGAGAGGTTAGGTTCACTCACTTGGTTATCGTATTTATTGTTTACAGTAATAACACATACCTTTGGCTTTCCAACATTTCTCCTTTTCTTAAAAGCCTTCAGAGGATTTCTAATAACTTTACTTTTACTCATTATTATACTTCAACAAAACAGAGACTCAAGAAACAGAATTAATTACGAATATTTTCGAGATAACGACAGAGTAAATAAACATGAAACAATCGACAATCACACCAGCGATATATATTGAAGCATCACAGGTTAGCCACAACACATACTTTATCTCACATCACCAAAATGTACCTGATGCACACGGACGTTAATAATAACACCATTTGACAGCAGTTTAACAGCGCCACAGTGGGTCACGCCCATGTAGAACACATTTCAAAAAAAATTTAAAAATAGTTGTAGTCTTCGGAATTGAATAAATTATATATCTATTAAAAGGTAATAGTCTGCAGATTCAGAAAACGCAAAAAAGTAAAAATTGAACTTTTCATGATTTTGAGCCTTTCCGGAGCCCCTTAAGAGGCTGCGAGTGTGTTGCACGGTTCCTTGTCGGAATGTCGGACACTCCCCTTCCATACACCGGCAAATCGGGGAACTTCTTTTGCTATAAGCACGTCCAAACACAATAACTCCTTTCAACCATTCTTTCAGATCTCCGCGTCCACTAACCTTAAAATGGCGCCGGTTCCATACATCTTACTACCACACACATAGACACAGACACACACAAACGCACACACGCACACACACACACACACACACACACACACACACACACACACACACACACATACACATACCACTTCACTACCATGACATAGCCAGTGGTGAAAAGGTAACATGATCAGCTGGTAGCAGTTCTACTGACAACATGACTCGTGCACATGATGTTATTTATATATATATGACGATGCTGGTGCTGATTGTGCATTTAACATTTAACGATGCCACTATGGCTACAGTACATTAGGACTTTGTTTTCATAAAACAGATCTGATGGTGGTCATTAAAGACCGAAACCGGTAATCAGTTAACAAAAAGTTTGTGACCATAGACGTAAATTAAAGGAAACTAATTGTATATACGGGTCACTGTTTTATTCGCGACAGTGTCGCACCTTGTGAATCTACACCATTTACTGCACTCCAAAGCAACCAGTATGCTTTTATGACTTACATTTTGATCTGTGGCTTTTATTTGTCGATCAGTAACTGCAACTAACATATATCCCATTTCGGTCCGAATTTTGGCGATGAAAAACAACCTGGTTACTTTCGTCTAGGATCTCTTCGTCCTGTTGGGTACCTCATAAGTGGATAGATAACGTAGACATCCCAATAGACTTAAGCCAGTGGCACTGTAGCCTGATAAGGGTTTAACTGTTTTATCAAGGTAGGTAAAAACAATAAAAATTTATGCGAACGTATCTTTTTTCCTTGCTGATGAGGTGACATGTCTGAGGAGTAATTATTCGAAGCGGATTTAAGTGTGGAGAGAAATTTTATATCCTTTGGCTGCGATGAGACGGAGCTCCGTGCATTAGTGGGTTTTTCGGAAAACGTTTCAAACAGCACAGATGGCACATGAGCTGAGACACTCCCTACGTTGTCAGCCTTAGCTGGATAGGAGACGTTGCCCCAGAATACGAGCACTGTGTGACGTTACGAGGACTTTTGTCATTGTCGTTAGCTGATGAGAGGGTTGAATCAAGGCGAACGCCACTGGGTGAGAGGAAATCAGACAGTTTGAAAGGTCTCTGTTGGATTCCTTTCATGTTAATTTCTTAAATCTGTTGTCATTTACGGCATAAATTCCTCTTCTAAATTTACTGTGATGTTTGTATCTGGGAGGAGACTGAGCAGAGAAACGTGTTACTTTTACACATAAACAAGAACGATCTGTCACACTACTACACTTTAAAACACAGTTTATATGTATTTCATGTCACAGTCTCATACAGAACCTACATCCTCTTTCTTTTATATACTGTATATGATAAGATACTGTCATCCCCCTTCCCTTCTGTGTGAGAGGATGAATGAGCAAATGTATTTCTAATTGCATACTTGATGGTAGCAGACAAGCCTGTCTGCTAGAGAACAGTAGGACGAACGTCGGAACAGGTAGCTATGCTTTCTAAAAGCAGAGAGTTTTCCATTCTTAGTATGTTCCTGTCCGTCCCTTGTCATGTTGGCACAGGAAGCTGTCTCTCTGGTCACTTCCGTTTGTATTTGTGAAGCACGCTCGGTAGGAGCCCAGGTCAGTCTGTCCACGGCGAGCGTCTGAAGTGGTAAGATCTCCGGCTAAGCGCGTCTCTGCTAAGTCCGTAGGACAATGTATTTCTTAAGTTCAGCCTACCTGAAAATTTAATCACCTTCATTTCAGGTTTAGCTCTAAAATATCTAATGTTACCTTAAATTGCAACGCACTGTACTTCGAGTGTGAAGTTCAGAATATCTTCCGGTAGTTGCTTTGTCACTACTTTGTGAGTAAAGTGGAACCATGTGTTGTTCAGTAACTCTAGCTAAGATCATCAATCTTAAATGCAAATGTGCATGAGATTATAACATCTCGTCTTGACAATATTTTTCAATATATCAACTTTTCTTTATGTTCAACCCACGTGGCGTGTACTTTGTGAGACCACCACCACGTGCTTATACAATTGTTTGACCCATCAGGTTAATAATAAGACGATAGTAACCAGTTCGAGGTTTTTCTTTAGACAAATTGCGTTTCGATGTAATTTATTTTAATTATCAAAATTATTGTGGAGTTACATTCTTTGTGTAAACCAAGTTGACCACGTGAAGCGTGTGGTGTAAGCATCAAAGTAGCCCTCAGCTATTCTTTTCGGGAAGATTTCACAGAGACTTAGTATGAATTTAGTATACCAGTGTGTGGTAATTTCATGACGGACAGGATTGCACTACGAACGTAACTTCTTTGGGTGAAAATTGAATTGGTTGGTTGTGGTTAATTTCCTCTTGCATATGTTTCAACGTTCTTTGTGTGTTATTTCATGAATGCAGTGCTATATGCAGTCTCCCAATCTTGACTCCATATTTGATGTGTTCCGAAAGATTACAAACTCACATTTTCACAATCCTAAATAAGGCACCGGTTTAGTTATGAATCAAGTTTAATATGGTGAAATTTCAATGATCAATGTTAAAATAAATTTCCAAATATAAACTGATTTTTTTTTAAATTCTCTTTTATATACATACATATATATATATATATATATATATATATATATATATATATATATATATATATATATATATATCACTGGTTGTCGTATGACTATTAAAATATTATAATTAATGTTAGTCTGGTTGGGAATTTAGTAAGCTTGACTGGATACCTGGTGAAACAGTTGCGCAGTAATGCAAGGTTAACTTCCCCAGACAGCTCACAGCTTTTAACCCACTTTTATGGTCTTGAATATCAGCACCGCTTTCAGAGCAAAATAAAGCAACAACATTACACATGGAGACCCTGTTCTGTGATTCCTCTAGACTCTGGAATCTCTGAAACGTTGGATTGCGAGCGTTGTATAATCTTAGTTTTTTTCCCCTGCAGCGCTCAAACAACTTCTGCGTTGTTTCTGAGCAGACTTTCAAAAGATTCACGACGTTGCTGAGCGGCGTTGTGTTGTTTGTCTTGTTTTGTTTTCTATATTTGTGTGTTTTATATGTATGTGTTTTTTTTTCTCGCTTGTAAATTGCACTGACTTCAATCAAAAATATAATTTTTTTTTGCGTGTGAAAAAGTGCCTACTAGGTTATGTACGTTTGGTGTGACTGTCGTCATTTTTGGGGGATACGTTTATTCTGATTAGTGTGTTGCATACCGGGTATAAATTGAACTAATGCAGACACGTAACCAAGCTAAAAGTAGGCGGTCCAACATCTTAAGCAACATGGACGAAGGAGATAGTTTGATTTCGAATATTAACACGTCGGACGGTTCCGAAAATGTAGTGGGGAATACTTCAGAGGAAATGAAAAACAGGACAAACAGGCTCACAGCAGAGCGAGAAATTAATTTGCCTCCAACTAACTAAATTGATTTGGCAGAACTCATAAAAGCCTTATTGCAGCAAAATGAAGAAAACGCAGAGAAATCAGAAAAATCGTTCCGAGAACAAAAAGAATCATCCAAAAATACGATCCGAGAGCTAGGCGAACAAATGACGTAGAAATCTGAAAAATCGATCCGAGAGCTAGGCGAACAAATCACAGAGAAATCTGAAAGATAGATCCGTGACCTAGGCGAACAAATGACGCAGAAATCTGAAAAATCGATCTGCCAGCTAGGCGAACAAATAGACGAAAAACTAATCCATCAGACAAATAAAGTCGACAAGTGGATGCAAAGAGTGTCCAATGATATCTCACAAAGAATAAACAATCTGGCAAGTGAAATAAAAAGTGATATTATGAAAGAATTAGGCCATACATTTGAACAAATCGATGATCGTCTGCAAGCCTTAGAACAGGGCAAGCGGAGTCGCGATGCAGAATCGAAAGAGAGAGAGGAACAGCTACTTAGGAATTTCCAAGCGCTGAGAGAAGAATGCCAAAGGGAACGCCAGCAGGTACTCTCCAGGGTCCAGGAGGCGGAAACGCATTGTCCCGCATCCGTTAGCAACACAGTAGCGGACAACAGTCAATCGATTCACTCACTCGAACAGCAAGTAGAACAATTGAAGCAGACTGGGGCGGAGGACGACAGACAAATACATGATAAGATTGCGGCATTAGCGGACATCGTAGGCACGATGAAGGTGACGGAGAGCGATAACAATACTACACCGGTAGCGGTCGTAGAGACCGAAGAAGTGCGTTCGCTTCTTAGATTTCAGAAGGGACAGTTCGAAGTGAACAGGCGGCACAAAGCTGTAACAGGCGAATTACAAGAACGCGTGGTACATCTGGAAAGCCGCATGGGGTGTGATTCCGAATTCGCCAATAGCACTAAAAATAGCCGTACGAACAGTGCAGAGAGGCACTCCGACCACGAGGGAGATTTTAGCGACAGGGAAGAATGTATTTTGAGGGGCAGACATGAGAAAAATAGAAACATTCAAGGGCCTCGCCAGGAGGAAAT
The DNA here is from genome assembly GCF_021461385.2 of Schistocerca piceifrons. Classification (NCBI taxonomy): domain Eukaryota; kingdom Metazoa; phylum Arthropoda; class Insecta; order Orthoptera; family Acrididae; genus Schistocerca; species Schistocerca piceifrons. The sequence goes on along the minus strand of NC_060140.1, from coordinate 909,865,369 downwards.
GAGGGGATTTGATTTCAAACATTTCCTTACGGTGAAAAAGTTTGAGATATTTCGAAATTCGCAAAAAGGAATACATCCACGAGCATGGCTCGAGCAATTTGAGTTCTGTCTTCCCCCCGACTGGGCAAGTTCACGTAAGATAGAATATATGTGCGGCTATTTGGAAAGTGAACCGGCGATTCGCATGAGGTCGGCAGCGTGTCACTGCAACTCCACTCGGGAGTTTCGACAAGCCTTTCTGTCTGCGTATTGGTCGGAAGCGGCACAAGATAGGGTCAAGCATGGCATAATTATGCTGCCAAATTTGAACCAGTCTGGTTTCGGCAGCCCAGCATGCCTATTCGAACACATGCTGCAGGCAAATCAATTTCTATATGACCCATACAGGCCTGCGGAACATATTAGGATATGCATCACCAAATTGCCGATGCACTTGCGCCACGTCATTCTTGCGGAACGATGCAAAGAGGACGTGGAAACGTTTAAGACACTTCTCCAAGAGTTGGAATACAATACAGGAGAATGCCCGCCTAATCAAGCACAAAGTTATTACGGGGCACAGCAGCGCGACCAAAGTCGTGGCCGTAGTACTAATCAACGGCGTGACTGGCCGTCGCGACGCGAACGGAACAATAATCGGGACCGGCCGTATAGAAACTGGGGTAGCACTCGCGGGCACAGGTGGAACAACGGAAATGATCGAGGAAGTGGACAAGATCGTACAGCAACCAGAATCTATACTACGATGAACACTGTGGGAATAGGATTGTAGGCGGAGCACCACATGATGTTGAAATTCGGCCTGCAAACCCTAGACATAATCCAGCAAATGGAAATGAAAAAACCGGCAATGGCAAATGACCAGCGCAGAAGGCGCCCAATCGGAACAAATGAGCGACATGGCAAATGAGTACACAGGGTATATAGACAAGACGGTGAGGAGAAATAATTGATTAGTTTAAATTTGTGACATATGCAATTTGTATAATATGTTGGTAAAAATAATGATAAAGATGTTTCTGTGTGATTGATTGAAGTGATGCAAAACTCAGAGAAATATCTGATATGTGGGTATTATGGGTCTGGCAAACCCAGGCCCCCAGCTGTTAGTAGCCTTGTTTCCGATTTTCTGCTTTCAGTGCTACTATCTATCTATTATTATTCTATATCTGTCAGTATAAATGAGGATTTCTTACTATAGTATGCGTGCTGTATGAATATTTTAAGATAGGAGAATTCTGCACAAAGGAATGAGTAAGTTTGGAATCATGAAAACAAGATGCGATAATACAATTGTTTAACCAATGGCTTCCCAATATACGCTAATACGTTAATATTGATGATATATGTCTTTTTTGTTCTTTATAGCTGAGTAGGTAAAGTGCTGTCTGTGGATTTCGTCAGTATATTGATTCCCTTCAAGGTGAAAGAAGAATTGTGGTTTGTGTAAATTTTATTGTGGTAGTCAAACGACGAGCAGTTTTTCAGCAAATACAGAATGGAACAGAAATATGGATCCTTTCTGTAGTCTTGATTGATGTTGAGCCAGAGCCCGAAAAACTATTCTGCGTTAATACTTGTCCTAGAAAAGTGACGTTTATGTGTTTTGCTGATGCTGTGAGCATTACAGCTTCCTGTTTTCGCTGGTGCGGGATGCACTGCAGCCTATATGAGTTGAACTGAAGAAATTTCCCTCTTGAAGGTACAGGAAGATTAAATAATTTTGATTATGTGACCGAAGGAAAGCTTGGTTTAATGTAATAAGGATGAAGCCAAACATTTGTCGTTTAAACTACAGCAGGATTCGGATCTTTTGCGTCTTTTGTAAGTTCAATATGTTAAGATGAAACTGTTTTACAGAATAGATGAGACCACAATTTTGCCATTCATGAGAAATGAATCCAGAATGACCACCACAGGCGAAATAACTGATCTGGAAGCGAAAAGGTAACTTAAAGAAGGAACGAAATGGGTAAGAAAATGTAGTATAAACCTGTATAATGACAATATTTTTACCCTTCTCAGAGTCATCTGCGTGATTAATTATTGTGTTAACGTAATTTTGGCTGAAATTGTCTTACAGTTTTATGTATAAACATATGAGTATGATAAATGTATGATCGTGAGTTTCTTATCAGGTGTGTCAACTGGTATAAATGTTTTGGCGTGCAAATAACCATTGTTCTATTTACTATGTAGGTTTAAGGAAAGTTTCTCCATATTTATCATGTGACAAGACATATGCCACGAACGTCAAGAAGAGGATGAAATAGAACAATGTTGTAGTGGTATAAACACTGTGTTGAAGTAGCATTGAAGCAGCTTGTTGGATTAACTAGTAGAGGATTGAAGTAGAATTTTGAGTAATACATGTTTATGGGTAGTTAGTTTGTAGAATAGACAACAGGTGTGCATGTGTGTGTGTAAATAACATGTGAACCCTATGCTGCCCTGACCTATACTTGCACCAGGCATAATCCTATTCATTTTAGTGAATTAATAAGTAGCATTTGATTTATTAAAACGCAAGTGAACCACATTAGTGATGTGGATTTAGATATTATATTGTCAGGTCATTTAATTTTTATACTGTCAAGCCATTTCACTTTTATTTTTTTTAGATTGTCAAGTCATTTAACTTTTATTTTTATATTGTCAATTCATGTAACTTTTAATTTAAAAAAAAAAGACTAAGTCTCACTTTTGTTCTTAAAAATTGTGAAAGACAATACTAAACGGTATTATGTATGACATTTTTTAATCACATAACTATGATGAACAATTTCTGTGAATGCAGCTGAGAACGTGAAAACGAACCGGCTAAAATCTTACGAGACAGCGGGAGCAGCGAGGAGGAGGACTAGGTGCTAACAGGCGGGTTTCCCAGCAGGACACACTATCAGCCGGGCCACTTCTGGAGCACGCTCACCAACAAAAGAAGGGCTGCGGGGCAAACACTTTCCCTTGCACCCGGAGCTAATGGCCGGCAGCACCAGTGCTACCCTTCATGGAGGCGATGACCTGAGATGGCCGAGCGGTCCACCACGCGGAAATCCATCTGCTGGCAACACACCACACGCACGCGACCATGACGAGATGGCTGCGGTGAAACGACAGAAGACAGGGGCTAAAGGGGCGTGGAGCCTTTTGACAGGTACTGTTCAGAGAAACTTGCAGGCATCAACGTCGACTATCAACATTTCCTGGCGGATGCCCACTGTCAAGCGACAGTAAATCATAGTTCGATGTTCTCTGGTTGCTAAGGGTGGCACAAAGAAGAGCCACTAAGTGTCATCCTTGCCCAGGAATATCAAACCGGCGAGCCAATTGAGGATAACTCAAGAATTTAACAACACAAGGGGCGTGGAGCCTTTTGACACGTACTGTCCAGAGAAATTGGCAGACTTCAACGACGCCTATCAACATTTCCTGACGGATGCCCTCTGTCAAGTGACAGTAAATCATGGTTCGATGTTCTTTGGTCGCTAAGGGTGGCACAAAGAAGAGCCATTAAGTGTCATCCTTGCCCAGGAATATCAAACCGGCGAGCCAATTGAGGATAACTCAAGAATGTAACAACACAAGGGGTGTGGAGCCTTTTGACACATACTGTCCAGAGAAACTGGCAGACTTCAACGACGCCTATCAACATTTCCTGACGGATGCCCACTGTCAAGCGACAGTAAATCATGGTTCGATGTTCTCTGGTCGCTAAGGGTGGCACAAAGAAGAGCCATTAAGTGTCATCCTTGCCCAGGAATATCAACCTGGCATGTCAAACGAGAATACCACACGAATTTGACAACACAAACATGGAACCAAATCGAGATGTACGTGACAAGGGCCACCAAGAGAAACTTCATGAGAGGGCAGAGACGGCGGGATTGCACGTAACAGATGGACAAAAATCCCTACTGACAGCTGCGGCGACGAACTCCCCCCCCCCCCTCCCCTTATATAGTGCCTCGGAACAGTGGAACTACTGAGTGTGCCACTGAACAGTGATTATACGGTTCTTAGTCCAATGCACATACGTGTGTTCTTTCAGAGAAACTTTGATCGTGTATTTTGCAGTGGTTCGATTTATTGGTGTTTTTTTTATTAGACTGACTCTTGTATTTTGCAGGTGTTTTATTTATTGGTGTTTTTTTTTTAGACGTTGACTACTGTACTTTCAGAGCTATTTTATTTCTCAATGTTTGTTTTTGTGTGTTGTATTAGATTTGTGATATTTTGTTTCGTAAATTCATTCCTGTGGCATTGCTTCGTTTATAAGTCAGATAGCTATTCATGCTCATTGGACTGTGATCGATTAGCCTTTGCATGGGGCATATTTATAGTGAGGAACCCCTTAAGGGTAACAATCACATAATTAATTGTAGTTTCAGTATAATGACACAGCGATCATTGTTTGCTAACTAACTGAAATATATTAGAGTGATTAAATTAGTGCCATAAAGTTATTTTAATTCTACAAATTATTAGTTTTATAAGATATAGAATTTTTTGCGATAACCCCTTTGTAAAACATGTTTTTACTCTTATCTTCTTTTTGCTTTTGCGGATTGTGCATTGTAATGCTCTGCTTTATAATACTGATGTTATTTTCATGTTTATTTTAATTGCTGTGGTACCTTTGCTATTTTCATAAATTTTACTTGTTAATAAACAGTCATAAATTATCCTGTGATCAGTTGGCTCTTGCAATGAACAAATACTGGTGAACTCCATAAGGGTAACAACGAGAAATTGTTTTCATATTAATGACACAGGAACTACAGTTTTTACTTGCTGACCGAATTAGGTCTACACTATCATTTAAATAGGTGTCACAGATTCTTTTTTTCTCTTTGAAATTGGTAGATTCTAAAGATGTGTTGAAATTATTATGTTTTAGCAAGTAGCTGGTGCCTTTTGCTTATCTTTACATTTTTGATTTAAGTTGGATATGAGAAGCCTGATTGGGAATGTCCTGGCATGGCCAGAAAATTCCCTGCACTGTCTTTTCCCGGAGCGTTGGGGTTATGAAAGGTCTCTGTTGAATTCCTTTCATGTTAATTTCTTAAATCTGTTGTCATTTACGGCATAAATTCCTCTTCTAAATTTACTGTGGTGTTTCTGACTATCTGGGAGGAGACTGAGCAGAGAAACGTGTTACTTTTACACATAAACAAGAACGATTTGTCACACTACTACGCTTTAAAACACAGTTTATATGTAATTCATGTCACAGTTTCATACAGAACCTACATCCGCTTTCTTTTATATACTGTATATGATAAGATACTGTCATCCCCCTTCCCTTCTGTGTGAGAGGATGAATGAGCAAATGTATTTCTAATTGCATGCTTGATGGTAGCAGACAAGCCTGTCTGCTAGAGAACACTAGGACCAACGTCAGAACAGGTAGCTACGCTTTCTGAAAGCAGAGAGGTTTCCATTCTTAGTATGTTCCTGTCCGTCCCTTGTCATGTTAGCACAGGAAGCTGTCTCTCTGGTCACTTCCGTTTGTATTTGTGAAGCACGCTCGGTAGGAGCCCAGGTCAGTCCGTCCGCGGCGAGCGTCTGAAGTGGTAAGATCTCCGGCTAAGCGCGTCTCTGCTAAGTCTGTAGGACAATGTATTTCTTAAGTTCAGCCTACCTGAAAATTTAATCACCTTCATTTCAGGTTTAACTCTAAAATATCTAATGTTACCTTAAATTGCAACGCACTGTACTTCGAGTGTGAAGTTCAGAATATCTTCCGGTAGTTGATTTGTCACTACTTTGTGAGTAAAGTGGAACCACGTGTTGATCAGTAACTCTAGCTAAGATCATAAATCTTCAATGCGAATGTGCATGAGATAATAACGTCTAGTCTTGACAATATTTTTCAATATATCAACTTTTCTTTATGTTCAACCCACGTGGGGTGTACTTTGTGAGACAAGTACCACGTGCTTATACAATTGTTTGAGCCATCAGGTTAATAGTAAGATGATAGTAACCAGTTCGAGGTTTTTCTTTTGGAATTTGTTTCTTGATGTAATTTGTTTTAATTAACAAAATTATTGTGGAGTTACATTCTTTGTGTAAACCAAGTTGACCAAGTGAAGCATGTGGTGTAAGCATCAAAGTAGCCCTCAGCTATTCTTTTTGGGAAGGTTTCACAGAGAATTTAGTATACCAGTGTGTGGTAATATCATGACAGACAGGATTGCGCTACGAAAGTAACTTCTTTGGGTGAAAATTGAATCGGTTGGTTGTGGTTAATTTCCTCTTGCATATGTTTCAACGTTATTTGTGTGTTATTTCATGAATGCAGTGCTATATGCAGTCTCCCAATCTTGACTCCATATTTGATGTGTTCCGAAAGATTACAAACTCACATTTTCACAATCCTAAATAAGGCACCGGTTTAGTTATGAATCAAGTTTAATATGCTGAAATTTCAATGATCAATGTTAAAATAAATTTCCAAATATAAACTGATTTATTTCTTTTTATTGAAATTCTCTTATATATATATATATATATATATATATATATATATATATCACCGGTTGTCGTATGACTATTAAAAGATTATAATTAATGTTAGTCTGGTTGGGAATTTGGTAAGCTAGACTGGATACCTGGTGAAACAGTTACGCAGTAATGCAAGGTTAACTTCCCCAGACAGCTCACAGCTTTTAACCCACTTTTATGGTCTTGAATATCAGCACCGCTTTCAGAACAAAATAAAGCACAACATTACAAGTTCTTCAAGAAATGGTTCAAATGGCTCTGAGCACTATGGGACTCAACTGCTGTGGTCATCAGTCCCCTAGAACTTAGAACTACTTAATCCTAACTAACCTAAGGTCATCACACACATCAATGCCCGAGGCAGGATTGGAACCTGCGACTGTAGCAGTCGTACGGTTCCGGACTGCGCGCCTAGAACCGCGAGACCACCGCGGCCGGCAAGTTCTTCAATGGCAGCCCTCACTGCCGAAGGAGCGCACCTGCTTACCAAATGTCGAGAACAAGGCTGGACTTGTGCGACCTGGATGCTGTCATTTCAGCAATTTCGAGTCCCATATTCGGAATTTTTTTTTAATTCTCAGTTTGCTTAATCTAACGGTGGCAGGTTTGCTTTAGCAGTAGATGATCGGCAGTTATGACTCTCATTTAGTCTATGTTGGTGTTTTTATTGAACAGAGCTTTCTCGCAGAGCGGAGAATTAATGTGTGAACTGGGAGACGTAGTGATCGAAAAACGGTCGTGTTGAACTTTGTTTCCATTTCGTTGGTAATTTGTGACTTTCACACCTGTGAAATATCATCTCGAGAATTTTTTCCTTGTTGAGACTGCCGAAAACGTTGCCTTAAGTCAGGTGGGTGTTAAGTGGATGTTTTGTGTTTCCGACACAGTCAGATTTATGTTATTACTATAGGACTGCTATACGGCAGTAATGATTTGTGACACAGTTGCATCGTTTTACCTTTGTCTCTCTGTTTGAAACTAGGTTGACGACCAATATAAAACACTTTTCGACTGATATTGTAGTGCAGAGAATTGAGCGTGATATGCTGAATATCAGCCCCTTCGCCTACAGCGTTTGTAACAGTTAACTACCAAGGAGAGACCAGAAGCTGCCACTCACCGCCCACGGAATTCTTTAACGTTATTTGAAATAAAATAAGCTTACTGTGAACAAGGAAACAGGTGATCAGCATACGATCTTTGACGAGACTTATTTGATCCTCTGTACAAACTATAAGTCTTTTGTATTTGCCTTTCTTAGTGTTTGCGAAGATGAAAAAATGGTTCAAATGGCTCTTAGCACTATGGGACTTAACTTCTGAGGTCATCAGTCCCCCTAAATCTTGGAACTACTTAAACCTAACTAACCTAAGGACATCACACACATCCATGCCCGAGGCAGGATACGAACCTACAACCGTAGCGTCGCGCGGTTCCAGACTGTAGCGCCTAGAACCGCTCGGCCACTTCGGCCGTCTGCGAAGATGACCTAGCGAGTGGAAGTTGTACCAAGAATCTGTCACGTGTCGCCAAAGTTCATGGGCACATATACTGCTCACTTTTTCTCCATATTCACAGTTAACTAATTAACTTATTTTTGTTTCACATACAATGACAGAAACGGAGAGCGTAACATCATGAAGCAGAAGTCTGAAATTTATCAACCTTTGTGGAAATGAAACATCATGGCAGATTGAAACTATGTGCGGAACCGGGACCTTTGCCTTTTGCAGGCAAATAACCTACCGACTGAACTGCCCAAACACGCATTCACAGCTTTATTTCTGCCAGTATCTCGTCTCTTACCTTCCAGACTTCACAGAAACTCTGCATACCTTGAGGAACAAGCGCTCCTGAAAAAAAGATATAACAGAGAGATGACTTTGCCACAGCCTAGGAAAATTGTTTCCAGAACGGGCTTTTACCATGCAGCAGAATGTGTTGTTTTGGAACTTCCTGCCAGACTCCAATTGCGTGCCAGACAATGTGATGTGCCTCACGTAATGGGTATTAAACGATTAAACTGTCATCCCTTTCGGAAATGACATCGATCATCAATATCAGTGTGAGGTGTGACACCCACACACACGAATACACCCGTGTATTCAGTGCGTCACGGCCGCAAACAGCATCCGAATGTTATCTGGACAAATACGTTGCTACGCCTGATACTCGTTCTGTGTCAGTTCGAATCACGGCAGGTCTTTTCGACAGGTCTTTCTTCCACATAATTTACTCAGTCGAACTGTTAATCACATGCTCTACGGTCAATGAGATTATTAGAGAGCTTTGACCGTAGCTGTAACGCTGAATTCAACTGCATGCATGAAGTTACTTGAGGTGGAAGATACAAGCGCTTGTTTTTGGTCAGGCAGCCGTGGTTGAGGCAGGTGACGCATAACACTGCCAGTTCTGAGAACAGCAGCTGGGCCAGCAGTTCTGCAGCCACCGCAGAAGACGCGGCCACTCGGCCGGAAAAACAAGTTCTCACAACTTTAAAAAATAGATTTCTCACGACTTCTTTCGCAGAGCTGTGTAGGAATGTGAGAGCAACAACCATCAGCTTGGCCAGCGAAACCATTTTGCGCGTGCGCTGCTGGTGGCCAGACACTTGGTGGGCGAGGATGCTGTGGCGTTTTTCTCAGGTCACATACACGCTCCAGACTGCATGGTTTCCCACAGACGCAAAATAACAGTGTCTTTACTTTTTTGGTTCTTGGATCTTGTTATTAGTTTAGGTTGCGAGCTGCACAGACTTTGGATAGAAAGCAATCTTCTGCTCAGTTAGAGGTTTCCACCAATTGTTAGCAGAACCGCCTGTCCCAAATGAGTTTCGCCCAAGAAATCATTTATTATACTTTTGAGCGTATCAAAGGGTGTTCGGTGGTGGAGCACAACTTGTTAGACTTTTCAGAGATAATTGTTCTTTCGTTGAGCTTGAAGTAAGCAATCATATTCGTCTCAATTACAAGCCTAGTACTCATTTTAATTCTGAAGCGGTTTTGAGACAATAAATCCAGAACTCATTTGTTTTCTCCCTTTTCTTTAGTCGCACAACAAACTAGGTGGGGCGACCCACAATTAATAAATATGGTCGATACTTCTTCATAACTAAATTGTGCTCTGGCTGTAGTGACGTTCCGCTCCAAAGCAGGCACCTCTACACGGAACGGTGTATGTTGTTGTTGCTGTGGTCTTCAGTCCTGAGACCGGACTGATGCGGCTCTCCATGCTACTCTATCATGTGCAAGCTTCTTCATCTCCAAGTACCTACTGCAACCTACATCCTTCTGAATCTGCTTGGTGTATTCATCTCTTGATCTCCCTCTACGATTTTTACCCTCCACGCTGCCCTCCAATACTAAATTGGTGATCCCTTCATGCCTCAGAACATGTCCTACCAATCGATCCCTTCTTCTAGTCAAGTTATGCCACAAACTCCTCTTCTCCGCAATCCTATTCAATACCTCATCATTAGTTATGTGATCTACCCATCTAATCTTCAGCATTCTTCTGTAGCACCACATTTCAAAAGCTTCTATTCTCTTCTAGTCTAAACTATTCATCGTCCATGTTTCACTTCCATAAATGGCTACGCTCCATACAAATATTTTCAGAAACGACTTCCTGACACTTAAATCTATACTCGATGGTAACAAATTTCTCTTCTTCAGAAACGCCTTCCTTGCCATTGCCAGTCTACGTTTTATATCCTCTCTACTTCGACCATAATCAGTTTTTTGTTCCCCAAATAGCAAAACTCCTTTACTACTTTAAGTGTCTCATTTCCTAATCTAATACCCTCAGCATCACCTGACTTAATTCGACTACATTCCATTATCCTCGTTTTGCTTTTGTTGATGTTCATCTTATATCCTCCTTTCAAGACACTGTTCATTCCGTTCAACTGCTCTTCCAAGTCCTTTGCTGTCTCTGACAGAATTACAATGTCATCGGAGAACCTCAAAGTTTTTATTTCTTCTCCATGGATCTTAATAGCTGCTCCGAATTTTTCTTTTCTTTTTTCCTTCATTGCTTGCTCAATATACAGATTGAATAACATCGGGGAGAGGCTACAACCCTGTCTCGCTCCCTTCCCAACCACTGCTTTCCTTTCATGCCCCTCAACTCTTATAACTGCCATTTGGTTTCTATACAAATTGTAAATAGCCTTTCGCTCCCTGTATTTTACCCCTGCACCTTCAGTATTTGAAAGAGAGTATTCCGGTCAACATTATCAAAAGCTTTCTTTAAGTCTACAAATGCTAGAAACGTAGGTTTGCCTTTCCTTAATCTAGCTTCTAAGATAAGTCGTAGGGTCAGTATTGCCTCACGTGTTCCAACATTTCTACAGAATCCAAACTGATCTTCCCTGAGGTCGGCTTCTATCAGTTTATCAATTCGTCTGTAAAGAATTCGCGTTAGTATTTTGCAGCTGTGACTTATTAAACTGATAGTTCGGTAATTTTCACATCTGTCAACACCTGCTTTCCTTGGGATTGGAATTATTATATTCTTCTTGAAGTCTGAGGGTATTTCGCCTGTCACATACATCTTGCTCACCAGATGGTAGAGTTTTGTCAGGACTGGCTCTCCCAAGGCCGTCAATAGTTCTAATGGAATGTTATCTACTCCCGGGGCCTTGTGTCGACTCAGGTCTTTCAGTGTTACGGTGTATGTACGATAGGAGATTTAGTTAACTGTATATGTACGATAGGAGATTTAGTTAACTTACATGACAACGGTTGATGAGAATTACTCTCATTTACTTTTAACAGACTAGGAATCACAGAGTACTTTCACTTACTGTAACTTGCAATTTACTGGATTAAGACAATATGCAGTGATGAGACAAACGTTATGGAATACCACCTAACATCACATCGGGCCTTCTCCTAGCCGGTGCAGTGCAGTTACTCGACATGGCATGGATTCAAGAAGTCGTTGAAGGTCTCCTGTAGACATACTGAGCTATGCGGCCTCTATAGCCGTCCATATTTGCGAAAGTGTTACCGGTGCAGGATTTTGTACACGAACTGATCTCTCGATTACATTCCATATCATTTGCTCAAATTGTCCAGAATATTCTTCAAACCAGTAGTGAATAATTGTGGTCCGATGACATATTTGGGAACATGAAGTGTTTGAATGACTACAAATGGTCCCCAGGTAGCCGAACACAACCGTTTCCAGTCAATGGACGGTTCAGTTGGACCAGAGGACCTTGTTCATTCCATGTAAATACACCCCACACCGCCGGCCGGAGTGGCCGAGCCGTTCTAAGCGCTGCAGTCTGGAGCCCCGCGACCGCTACGTTCGCAGGTTCGAATCCTGCCCCGGGCATGGATGTGTGTGTGATGTCTTTAGGTTAGTTAGGTTTAAGCAGTTCTAAGTTCTAGGGGACTGATGACCTCAGAAGTTAAGTCCCATAGTGCTCAGAGCCATTTTTGAACACCCCACACCGTTATTGAACCACCACCAGCTTGCACAGTTCCTTGTTGACAACTGTGGTCCATTGCTTCGTGGGATCAGCGCCACACTACAACCATACCATCATCTATTATCAACTGAAATCGGGACTCATGCGACCAGGCCACGATTTCCCAATCTTCCAGAGTTGTATCGATATGGTCGCGAGTAAAGTGGAGGCGCTGCAACGATGTCGTGCTGTTAGCAAAGGCATTCACGTCGGTCGTTGCTGCCACAGCCCATTAACGCCAAATTTCACCGCACTGTCCTAACGGATACTTTCTTCGTACTTCCGACATTGCTTTCTACGGTTATTTGACGCAGTGCTGCTTGTCTGTTAGCACTAACAAGTCTACAGGAACCCTGCTGCTGTCTGTCGTTACGTGGAGGTCGTCCGCCACTGCGTTCTCCGTGGTGAGAGGTAATGCCTGAAATTTTGTATTCTCAGCACACTCTTCGTCTCGGAATATTGAATTCTCTACGATTTCTGAAATGGAATGTCCCATGCGTCTAAGCCGGCCGTTGTGACCGAGTGGATCTCGGGTTCAATTGCAGGTGGCAGGTGATTTAACATCACTCTCTCCAGCAATTTGTAACGATGGCGTAGTAGTGAACACAAGCACTCCGTCTTCAGGCCACAAGTGGCCCATCGGGACCATCCAACTGCCGTGTCATCCTCGTAGTAGTGAGATTCGCGTAAAATTACACGGATTTTTTTCCTTATCTGACACGTTTAAATAAAGCAGCCACTCCAGCTGTTCCGCCATATCTATGCGACTTGCCTTCCGCTCACACGGTTGTTGAAAAGTTGGAGAATCAATATATTTGCTGTTAAGCCAAAATGTTTCATTTTCTCTCTTCGTAAGTCATCCAAGCCAGCTGATTTTCCATTTTCGCTCTGTCTGATAACTTTCTCTAATTATTTCAAGCTCAAAGATGTTGTGGGGTCACTGCTGTCCTGCTCTTCTCTTTGAAATTTAGGATTTATTAGCAGCCGGCCGGGGTGGCCCAGAGGTTCTAGGCGCTGCAGTCCGGAACCGCGCTGCTGCTACGGTCGCAGGTTCGAATCCTGCCTCGGGCATGGATGTGTGTGATGTCCAAAGGGCCGGCCGAAGTGGCCGTGCGGTTAAAGGCGCTGCAGTCTGGTACCGCAAGACCGCTACGGTCGCAGGTTCGAATCCTGCCTCGGGCATGGATGTTTGTGATGTCCTTAGGTTAGTTAGGTTTAACTAGTTCTAAGTTCTAGGGGACTAATGACCTCAGCAGTTGAGTCCCATAGTGCTCAGAGCCATTTGAACCATTTTTTTTTATGTCCATAGGTTAGTTAGGTTTAAGTAGTTCTAAGTCTTCGGGACTGATGACCTCATATGTTAAGTCCCATAGTGCTCAGAGGCATTTGAACCCAAGCGCCCAGTTCCAACTACCATTCAGCGATCAGTCTGGTAATTGCCGTCGTGTGGCCGTAATCACGTCCGAAAATTTGGCGCATGAATCATCTGAGGACAAATGATAGCTCCACCAAAGCACTGCTCTTTTATACCTTGTGTACGCAGTACTACCACCATCTGTATATATGCATGTCGCTATCCAATTACTTTTGTCACCTCGGTGTAAGCCTTACATCAGTTTCCATATCGTCTGTGTGTTGACCACGTAGGTTTGGCAGGCAGTTTAACTCTCCACTGCCAAGCCTCAGCACGTCGCGCCCATAACAACGATCCCTACAATGCCCACATATCAACCACTCCTCATCTGTAAGAACGGTATTTTATTCTACACAGATAATCAACTCTCATAAGGACGAAATTTTAGTCAACATATCCCAATGGCATAGAATTAATGGACAATGATTTACGTAGCTTTCAGTTTAGGTGCTCATGGCGTGGTACTTCCTATTTCCGTCGTGGAATAACACAATTTTGTTAAACTTGTAAACCCTTTCGCATTCCCACACTCATATTCAGGGGTGGTACTATTGCCTTACCCCGCAGAATTTTTACCATGAAATGTTGAGCCATATGCTGTCGGCACACTGTATGCTTAATAAGGACTAGCAATGCTAATAAATGGCTCTGAGCACTATGGGACTTAACTTCTGAGGTCATCAGTCTCCTATAACTTACAACTACTTAAACCTAACTAACCTAAGCACATCACACACATCCATGCCCGAGGCAGGATTCGAACCTGCGACCGTAGCGGTCGTGTGGTTCCAGACTGCAGCGCCTAGAACCGCTCGGCCACAGCGGCCGGCCCTCAGGTGTTCAACTGAAACACTGTGAAAGCCCAAAAATCTAGAAGTGAGACTTTATAGATCTTTTATTTTCTAGAAGAACTGCATGAACTGCAAGTCAAAAGTTTCCACCAGGAATAATCTTCTACTGAAATTTTCCAGATCACAGTAGGGTAGTACACGAAAGTAACCTTTTATTATGAAGAAGGTAAGAACTTACAGATATGTTTGATACAGCAATGAATGCAATTTATCTTTATTTTCATTTACAAATGTTCAATATGATTACCTTTTGAAACACGATACATGTCCCATCTGCAATTAGTTTCCCGAAAAATCCTATGGTGCTAGTCTTGATGTGTGGTGGCAACTGCTTGTGTTATCCGCCGTCGCAACTCGTTGACATTTTCCGGAAGCGGTGGAATAAACACCCTTTCTTTAATGTAGTCCCATACACAGTAGTGCAGTGGGGCTAAATCAAGTGGTGGAGATGGCCAGGATATTGTTCTGCTTCGTCCAGTTCAAATAGCCATGTTCCCACATAGATGCGTGACAACTTTACGATGATAATGTGGTGCAGCGCCAGCTTGCTTGCACACTGGAACACTAAGCATATTCAATTCTAAGCCGGCACATCTCATTGATTTACCTGGACTACGAATGTAATTCTGCCGAACTTGCTCGACTGCTGGCCGACACTGACCCACCGACCTACGTGATACACAGCCAGTTTCTGTGAAACGATTGCGGAAATAAATAAAAATTTAGTTTTTACCTTTGGTAGTAAAAGAAATAGCAAAATTAGTTATCCTGACATTGACGGGAGCTACTGACAAAAAAATTAACACTACTGCAAGTTTGACTAACAGGAATACTATGTAACTAATAACGTTTATTATAAAGAAAGGACTAAATGAAAGACTATCAGATTGTACGAGGCCTGAAGCTTTAAATAAATAATTCAAAATATATTCTTTACGAAGGTTAAACCCCAGACCATGAACAGATCAGAGATAACATTTATCCAAGAAGAGAGTTGTAGCCGCATCGAGCTGTAAGTTCGTTGCGACTACAATGTAAGGCTGCAATGGAGATGTTAATTCAGTCTCTGTTGTAGACGTCGCAATAGTAGTAAGCCTATTGAACGCCACTAGATTCTTTAAAACCGATCTGAAGTTTTAGAAGTTTTCCGGTATCGACTTGACGTACTAGTCAGAATTTCGAACTGAAGTAAAGTGACTTTTGCGGTTTAACCAGACAACGGAGCAGTTATTATATATGAAAGAAAAGTAAATGGTGTGATACCTAATTAACGTTGGGACTTAGCCTTCGAGATCTGTGTTTCTCACGAGCATCAAAGGACACAGCAATATACCAACCGCCGACATAAACTCTATTATTAGTCTTGGGTAGGAAAACACGCGATCACGAAGTACTTACAGTTACGCCATGTTGTCGGAAGCTGTAGTTAATGTCAGAATCACTGATGCAAATAGATTTCAGACCCTGAATGAGAGATCGGTGTGTGCCGGCCGCGGTGGTCTCGCGGTTCTAGGCGCGCAGTCCGGAACCGCGCGACTGCTACGGTCGCAGGTTCGAATCCTGCCTCGGGCATGGCTGTGTGTGATGTTCTTAGGTTAGTTAGGTTTAAGTAGTTCTAAGTTCTAGGGGACTAAAAAGTTAAGTCCCATAGTGCTCAGAGCCATTGGAACTATTTTTTTTTTTTTTTTTTGCTCCATCGATACGCTGATATCAGTCTAAGCGAGATAGTGTCTGAAACTAATCAACCAACCGAGGAGTTTGTTTTTAACAGTTACAGATCGGAGTCGTCGCGATCGACGGTCACTGTTCCATGTCAACCAGACTGGGACAACCATAACCATCGAGTCGACACAAATAAAACGCCACACTGGTAGCTTGATTTATTTAGTGCTGAATCGTCTCAAAACTGTAGTAGCTAATTTGGATTCACGAAACCATGGTATAGACTGCACCCCTTTTTGTATCGCTATGCAACTCCATGATGACTGTTGAAATAATTCATTCACGCATGCCACGTAGCGATAACCTCGGGAGCTAACAGTGTCAGGTGGCCATACAACTTGAAGATACAGTTCATTCAGTGCAGTATTGAACATTTCTGTAACTTATTTACCGTATCCACAATTAAAGGTTACATTTGCTTAACTATAAACATCATGTATAGTCGTAACTGCATATACACTGAACAGACAGATAAACTGGTACACCTACCTAGTGTCGTTTAGCGCGCCCGCGAGCACGCAGAAGTGCCGCAAGACGACGTGTCATGGACTTGACTAATGTCTGAAGTAGCGCTGGAGGGATCTGATACCATGAACACTGAAGGGCTGTCCATAAATCCGTAAGAGTATGAGGGGGTGGAGATCTCTTCTGAACAGCACTTTGCAAGGTATCCCAAATATGCTCAATACTCCTATTATAGGAGTTTGGTGGCCAGCGGAAGTGTTTAAACTCAGAAGTGTGTTCCTGGAGCCACTCTATAGCAACTCTGAACGTGTGCGGTGTCGCATTGTCCTGCTGGAATTGCCCGAGTTCGTCGGAATGCACAGTAGTCATGAATGGATGCAGGTGATCAGACAGGATGCTGACGTATTTTTCACCTGTCAGAGTCGTATCTAGACGTATCATGCGTCCCATGTCATTCCAATTGCACACGCCCCACACCATTACGTAGCCTCCACCAGCTTGAATAGTCCCCTGGTGGCATACAGGATCCATGGATTCACGAGATTCTCTCTGTGGTGTCACCGCCAGACACCACACTTGCTAGGTGGTAGCCTTTAAATCGGCCGCGGTCCATTAGTATATGTCGGACCCGCGTGTCGCCACTGTCAGTGATAGCAGACCGAGCGCCACCACACGGCAGGTCTAGAGAGACGTCCTGGCACTCGTCCCAGTGGTACAGCCGACGTTCATAGCAATGGTTCACTGACAACTACGCTCTCATTTGCCGAGACGATAGTTAGCATAGCCTTCAGCTACATTTGCTACGACCTAGCAAGGCGCCGTATTCAATTGATAATTAATATTGTGAAGCATGTATCATCAAGAGCGATGTTCTACAAATGTGGATTAAAGTTAAGTATTCCAGAAGCTACGTACTTTTCTTTATAGCATTCATTACGTATCCTGTTTCAGACCTCACGCCAGCCTGCGTGAGTTTAAGCGCGTGCCTCTCGGCTTCCCCTCATTGTCTCTAGGCTGTCTTGTCTAAACATAACACTCTCCATACCCGTACACGTCCATCCGTACGATATAATTTGAAACGTGACTTGTCCGACTAGGTAACATGTTTCCAGTCACCAACAGACCATTATCGAAGTTGGCGGGCGCAGTTGAGGCATAAAGCTTTGTGTCGTGCAGTCTCCAAGGGACACAAGGGGGCCTTCGACTTCGAAAGCCAATATCGAAGATGTTTCGCTGACACATGTTGATGGCCCAGCATTCAGATCTGCAGCAAGGGTTGACCTTCTGTCACGCTCAACGATCCTCTTCGGTCGTCGTTGGTCCCGTTCTTGCAGGATCTTTTTCCGGCCGCAGCGATGTCGGAGATTTGATGTTTTACCCGATTCACGGTACGCTTGCGAAATGGTAGTACTGGAAAATCTCCACTTCATCGCTACCTCAGAGTTGCTGTGTCCCATCGCTAGTCCGCCGACAATAACACCACGTTCAAACTCACTTAAATCTTGATAACCTGCCACTGTAGCAGCGTTAACCGATCTAACAACTGCGACCGACACATGTTGTCTTATAAAGCCTTTGCCGACCGCAGCGCCATATTCTGCCTGTTTCCATCTCTCTGTATTGGAATACGCATGACTATACTAGGTTCTTTGGAGCGTCAGTGTATAATATGGATGTTTCTGATGTGGTAATAAAACAAATCCAAGTTACTCAGCAGCTGATAGATTCTGTTTTCAGATATTGAATTATACATCACAAAGTTATTTTCCTATATTAGTTATCACATGATGTGCATAAATAGCGTACACAGTAAACGTGTGATTATTATTTTAGACCAATATGTCAAAAATCCGCCTCAGTTGCGAAATGTTACTGGTCTTTACCCAGGTTTACCTTTTTAAATAGGTAATATCTTATGCACTAGAGTGTATATTTCGACAATTAGGGTGGCATAACCTATTTAAATGAGTAGGGGTCTTGAACCCACTACTAACTAATAATTAACCTTTTCCCTTATGAGTTTTGTTCCACGTCACCCTTGTGGCTACGTATAGTGAATGGTCGTACATATTATATTTATACTTAGTGTATATTTAGTTAAGTTATTATAGGTTTCCTAAAACATAACGTTGACCATCTGTGCATAAAGTCATAAATGATGCCCTAAGCCTTACACAGCCATTCAGTCATAAATGCGTAGTAATGTAGTGCCATAACATAACAACGTTAGTCAAATTTCGCGTTAACAAATTGACGTATAATTCCATGTATAATGGCAATTATTTTATTTACACCTTCTCCTAACCCTGACAAGGGAACCTCCCCATCGCACCCCCTCAGATTTAGTTATAAGTTGGCACAGTGGATAGGCCTTGAAAAACTGAACACAGATCAATTGAGAAAACAGGAAGAAGTTGTGTGGTACTATGAAAAAATAAACAAAATATACAAACTGAGAAGTCCATGCACAAGATAGGCAATATCAAGGACGATGTGATCTCAGGAGCACCGTGGTGCCGTGGTTAGCGTGAGCAGCTGCGGAACGAGAAGTCTTTAACGACGCCAACGAAAGTTACGTTCTGGACACCGTGGCGAACTCCAGCCACAGAACAGCCAAGAGAATATACTGGGCCTTCAGGGGGAAGCCGGCAAAAAACAAAATTGAACACAAACTCCCGCAATACAATTGGAAACAAATATGGGGGAACGTCTCGGAAAACGTGTTGCCTAAACATGCGAAGGAGACATGGTACAAAATAATTAACAGAACGGTACCAACAAACCAAAGACTGGCGGAGATAAAACTCGTCGCAAGTGACAAGTGTGACGTATGTGGCATGACCGACACCCTCGAGCACCGATTCACCTGCGGGAATGCCATCAACATCTGGGAAGCGTGTCAGCAGATGGTGGCCCACATCAACAGAACGGCGCCGGGAAGCAACACAGTGGAAGCAATCACCGCCCCAGACTGCAACCCATTTCCACGGCCCAAGCGACTGGCGACTCTCTGGATCCTCGCCATGACGTCACACGCCATCGTAGCGCGGAGGCAGACCGACCAGCTGGCCTTCCTGATGGACCTCTGGGAGGAGAACAAGACGGCCGAGTAGCACAGGCGCTACCGCGAGAACTTCAGAAACTTCCTGCTGATTCCACTGCAGACAGCGATCGCCAGAGTCCTCCCCAGCCTGTGACCCTCAGCACCGCCACCAGCCACCTCACCACACTCACCACAAGAAGAACGTGTGCAGTGATAGTGAACAAGTGCAACACAAAAGATAAAGTGCTTTCTCCTCTTGCCTCAGATAGGGAAGTATAGTAGTATAAAGTGTTTCTTCTTAGTGAAATCAGTGATGCAAAGTGCTTCACACCAAACACCTGTCATGCTAGCAGCCAAATCAGTGTCAAAAGTATGCCCAGTAGTACTAACAGTGATTTTTTTTCTTTCTTCCTCATTTTTGTACTATATTGTCTAGGATACAAGCATTACTTAGTGGAAAGTGCCAACTACTCATAATTGTTTTTTGAATGATTTCCTATACTATGTGCCCTATAAAATGTATATTGTTTACCCACACTTTCCTCTCTGCTTCTCTTATGTAATATGATAAAACTTTCTCTCTTCTTCAATTTAGGTATATTCTGTAGTATATGTAAAAAAGTTTCTTCCACTTCTGCTCCACCTATCATGGTGACGTTTCCCTCATGCTGTCCCACTTAACAGTGTAACTAGAGGAAGAGATCAAACCAGAATACACAATGTGCCTGTGGCATCACAAGTGCATCACATACAGAAACACAAACTCAAAATCAATGCATCGATGCCAAATATAAACTGTTATGCCTGTCCTGCAGTGTCTACCCCCTCAAAAAAAAAAAAAAAAAAAAAAAAAAACGAAAAATGGCCATGTAAAAGGGTTTAAGGAACAACAATAAGAGAAAAACGATAAAGGAAAATATAAAAACGAAAACATATAAAATGACAGTAATATTAACCAACACTAGGAATATAATAGGTTAATAGAACGAAATGTCTTTTTTTTTAAATGTATCGTTGTTAATATATTTAAGTAAATATATATGGTTACAAAAAAAAGTTCAAATCTTCCCTCGACTGAAAATTTTACTTTCTTTATTTTCGCAAAGTTATGATCTGTCCGTTCGTTCATTGACGTCTCTGTTCACTATAATAAGTTTAGTGTCTGTATTTGCGATCGCACCGCAAAACCGTGCGATTAGTTGAAGAAAGGACGTGCCTCTCCAATGGGAACCGAAAACATTTGATCGCAAGGTCATAGGTCAACCGATTCCTCCACAGGAAAACACGTCTGATGTATTCTATACGACACTGGTGATGGCATGTGCGTCACATGACAGGAATATGTTGTCGACTCACCTAACTTGTACACTTGGCGAATGGGTAAAAAGATTCTTCTGCCTTGCCCGATTTAGATTTTCTTGTGGATGTGATAATCACTCCCAAAAAAGTGCTGAAAACATAAGAGTTTGTCACATAAACTGAAAATAAAGGGTTAGACTTTTTACTCGAGGGAAGACTTGAACCAAGGACCTCTCGCTCCGCAGCTGGTCACGCTAACCGCAGGACCACGGTGCTCCTAACGTCAGTTTGTCCTTGATATTGCCTATCTTGCGCATGGACTACTCAGTTTGTATATTATGCTTATTTTTTCATAGTTCCACACAACGTCTTCCTGTTTTCTCGATTGATCTGTGTTCAGTTTTTCAAGGCCTATCCACTGTGCCAACTTATAACTAAATCTGAGGGGGGTGCGATGGGGAGGTTCCCTTGCGAGTAGTTCTCGCGTTACGGACATGTAACCTTTTCATCCCCCTCATGAGATCGTGTGGAACCATACAACATGTTGTTGTTGTTGTGGTCTTCAGTCCTGAGACTGATTTGATACAGCTCTCCATGCTACTCTATCCTGTGCAAGCTTCTTCGTCTCCCAGTACCTACTGCAACCTACATCCTTCTGAATCTGCTTACTGTATTCATCCCCTGGTCTCCCTCTATGATTTTTACCCTCCACGCTGCCGTCCAATGCTAAATTTGTGATCCCCTGATGCCTCAGCACATGTCCTACCAACCGGTCCCTTCATCTTGTCAAGTTGTGCCACAAACTCCTCTTCTCCCCAATTATATTCAATACCTCCTCATTAGTTATGTGATCTAACCATCTAACCTTCAGCATTCTTCTGTAGCACCACATTTCGAAAGCTTCTATTCTCTTCCTGTCCAAACTATTTATCGTCCATATTTCTTTTCCACACATGGCTACACTCCATGCAAATACTTTCAGAAAATACTTCCCGACTCTTAAATCTGTACGCGATGTTAACAAATTCCTCTTCTTCAGAAACGCTTTCCTTGCCATTGCCAATCTACATTTTATATCATCTCTAGTTCGACCATCATCAGTTATTTTGCTCCCCAAATAGCAAAACTCCTTTACTACTTTAAGTGTCTCATTTCCTAATCTAACTCCCTCAGCATCCCCCAACTTAATTTGACTACATTCCATTATCCTCGTTTTGCTTTTGTTGATGTTCATCTTATATCCTCCTTTCAAGACACTGTCCATTCCGTTCAACTGCTCTTCCAAGTCCTTTGCAGTCTCTGACAGAATTACAACGTCATCGCCGAACCTTAAAGTTTTTATTTCTTCTCCATGGATTTTAATACCTACTCCAAATTTTTCTCTTGTTTATTTTACTGCTAGCTCAATATACAGATTGAATAACATCGGGCCGGCCGAAGTGGCCGTGCGGTTAAAGGCGCTGCAGTCTGGAACCGCAAGACCGCTACGGTCGCAGGTTCGAATCCTGCCTCGGGCATGGATGTTTGTGATGTCCTTAGGTTAGTTAGGTTTAACTAGTTCTAAGTTCTAGGGGACTAATGACCTCAGCAGTTGAGTCCCATAGTGCTCAGAGCCATTTGAACCATTTTTGAATAACATCGGGGAGAGGCTACAACCCTGTCTCACTCCCTTCCCAACCACCGCTTCCCTTTCGTGCCCCTCGACTCTTATAACTGCCATCTAATTTCTGTACAAACTGTGAATAGCCTATCGTTCTCTGTATTTTACCCCTGCCACCTTCAGAATTTGAAAGAGTATTTTCTAGTCAACATTGTCAAACGCTTTCTCTAAGTCTACAAATGCTAGAAACGTAGCTTTGCCTTTCCTTAATCTTTCTTCTAAGATAAGTCGTAAGGTCAGTATTTCCTCACGTGTTCCAACATTTCTACAGAATCCAAACTGATATTCCCCGAGGTCGGTTTCTATTAGTTTTTCCATTCGTCTGTAAAGAATTCGCGTTAGTATTTTGCAGCTGTGACTTATTAAACTGATAGTTTGGTAATTTTCACATATGTCAACACTTGTTGTCTTTGGGATCATATGTGGTTTTTAATCTAACAAACTGAACTTAACGTCTAAGTAAATTTCTTATTAGTTAATAAGGTCTCGGTTTACAGTTAACACTCATCGGGATTCTATCTACTTAGTGCCTTGTTCTCTCACAAATTTACGGTTTAACATTATAGGTAATTCCCCAGTACATAACACAAAGACAGCCAATGGCAGGCACCTTTGAGTTTCAGTGCGCGCATGCGCGTGATCCGCCGTCTTACTCGGTACATATCCGCGTGCCACAGTCAGTTCCAACGTAGCGTCCGCCGCT
This sequence comes from Schistocerca piceifrons, assembly GCF_021461385.2. Classification (NCBI taxonomy): domain Eukaryota; kingdom Metazoa; phylum Arthropoda; class Insecta; order Orthoptera; family Acrididae; genus Schistocerca; species Schistocerca piceifrons. The sequence continues at coordinate 909,842,226 of NC_060140.1, read as the reverse complement.
AACCGACCGCTTTCCACGAAATGGGGTCGGGGCTGTTCCTCAGAGAAGTGACGTAGCTTGACATGGTGTCGCGGTACTTTAGCTTTTATGTTTGACCGTGCCTTATTCTTTCATGTATTAGTTTATTGTATGCTTCTCAAGAAGGTTAGATTTAAATGGCATCCGTCCATCCTTGAGGGATGATGGTGTAGCATGCTTGGTTCAGAGTCTGCAGCGTCTGCTGTGGCTAAAAAGTTCCACTCGAGAGTGGCAGTCCCTACTTCAGTTTGGAGATGTGAAATTTGAGGGACTTCGAACAGAAGCCGCTCTGTCTCTTCGCTTTGTCCTCTTCCTGATTTGTTCCTGTGTGCGTTCGTCCCCTGAGAGCTTGACGCCGTTGTGCACAGTTACTCGCCGATTGACACGATCATCTGCAATGCTTTCCCAACGACTTGGATTGATTCTGGTCTTGGTCAGGTCTCTCTTGCAGACATCTTGAAACGAAAATGCGGTCGTCCCACTGGCCTCACACCCTCCTGAAGTTCTCCGTACAGCAGTTGTTTCGGTATCCGTTCAGGATTCATGCGCCTGACATGTCCCAACCATCTTAGACGTCGATGACTCAGGACTGCAAAGATGCTGGTTGTGCTTCCACGATGAAAGACTTCGGTGCTGGGTACTCTACCTCTCCAAGAGATCTGAAGGATCTTCCGGAGACAGCGGAGATGGAAGCTGTTAAGTCGAGATTCATGCCTAGAACGAGTTGTCCATGTATCACAGCTATAGGGAAGGGTGCTTACAACACAAGCGTTGTAGACTTTTAATTTAGTTTTTGTGGTAAGCAGTCCGTTGTTCCATACTCTGTTTTTCAATCCAGCCATGACAGATGATGCCTTTGCAATTATGTTAGTAATTTCAGTGTCCATGGATAAGTTGCTACATATTGTGGATCCCAAGTAGGTAAGGTCATCAACTACCTGGAAAGGATTGCCATCAATGCTGATGAATGGAAGGTTGGTAGTGCTCTGCGCCATGATCTTAGTCTTTTGAAGGCTGATGAGTAGACCAAACGTTTCACAGGCATTTGATAATTTGTTGATTATACAGGGTGTTACAAAAAGGTACGGCCGAACTTTCAGGAAACATTCCTCATATGCAAATAAAGAAAAGATGTTATGTGAACATGTGTCCGGAAACGATTAATTTCCATATTGGAGCTCATTTTAGTTTCGTCAGTATGTACTGTACTTCCTCGATTCACCGCCATGGTTTCATACGGGGTACTCTACCTGTGCTGCTAGAACATGTGCCTTTACAAGTACGACACAACATGTGGTTCATGCACGATAGAGCTCCTGCACATTTCTGTCGAAGTGTTCGTGCGCTTCTCAACAACAGATTCGGTGACCGATGGATCGGTAGAGGCGGACCAATTCCGTGGCCTCCACGTTCTCCTGACCTCAACCCTCTTGACTTTCATTTATGGGGGCATTTGAAAGCTCTTGTCTACGCAACCCCGGTACCAAATGTAGAGACTCTTCGTGCTCGTATTGTGGACGTCTGTGATACAATAAGCCATTCTCCAGGGCTGCATCAGTGCATCAGGGATTCCATGCGACGGAGGGTGGATGCATGTATCCTCGCTAACTAAGGACATTTTGAACATTTCCTGTAACAAAGTGTTTGAAGTCACGCTGGTACGTTCTGTTGCTGTGTGTTTCCATTCCATGATTAATGTGATTTGAAGAGAAGTAATAAAATGAACTCTAACATGGAAAGTAAGCGTTTCCGGACACATATCCACATAACATATTTTCTTTCTTTGTGTGTGAGGAATGTTTCCTGAAAGTTTAGCCGTACCTTTTTGTAACTCCCTGTATACAGCAGGTTAGATTAATCTAGCTGAAACCTAGGTAAAGACCAGTAACATTTCGCAACTGAGGCGGATTTTTTACTTATTAATTTATCGTAGTTGCTGACAGGGTTGGAACACGTTAAAAAGTAATCTTGTATTATTTTAGACATTTCGACATCGCTGATTTTACCTGTTGAAATATATTACACCGAGCGAGGTGGCGCAGTGGTTAGACACTGGACTCACAATCGGGAGGACGACGGTTCAATCCCGCGTCCGGCCATCCTGATTTAGGTTTTCCGTGATTTCCCTAAATCGCTCCAGGCAAATGCCGGGATGGTTCCTTTCAAAGGGCACGGCCGACTTCCTTCCCCGTCCTTCCCTAATCTGGTGAGACCGATGACCTCGCTGTCTGGTCTCCTTCCCCGAAACAACCAACCAACCAAATATATTAGAGAAAAACTGCTTAGAAAATCACCTGGGTGTTACTGAGCCAACCAGTGAATGCTTTCCGTCGCCGTCTTCACAGCTCCCTGTTTTGTTATACGCTCTGTTATTGGTCTGGGCGCGAAATGGCCCCCTGCAGCTATATCCCCTCGCCGCTGTGCAAGAAAGAGATTTCTAGCTTTCTGAAACCTCGGGCATTTGGCCATACGACAAAACCGACCGTGAAGAAACGGCCGTATCATTTTATTGGCGGAAGGCAAATATCGGTGGCCCCTCTCGCAAAACCGGCAGCGTCGTGGGACGCCTCAGGCGGGTACAAAGCCACCTCCACCTCCGTATGAGAAGGTAAATATCTCTACGGCAGGCGTTCTCGCGAAACCAATGAATACATATGAGTTTCCGGCGCTGCAGCGGTTTTCGCATCTGCGCGGCGCTCCCGCGGGTCTATAAATACGTTCGCGCCCGCGATCGGCCGGCAGTCATTTGTCGCGCGACCTTCCTTTGTCTCTGCCGCGCCCGGCGACAGCTGGAGGCCCGGCCGCCCATCGCGATAACACGCCGCCCCCTCTGCCTGCCGCAGACGGACGGGTCCACAAAAGCGTGCCACTCCGACGCCAGAAATGAATCTGTTTACAAAAGATGCCCTCGGCAGATTTAATTTTCTGATTCTGAAAGGGCCACTCGAGAGCCGGCCACTGGGGTGGAGGCGAAAGCTAAGCCGCTGTTGACGCTCCACTAAACTCCTCGACTTCTGGTCCTGAGCAGTTTCTTCCGGCTGGCTGCTTCCTTGCCGCAGGGCGGACAGCGCCGTCAAGCAAACTGCAGCACATCTCAGGGACCACCGTAGGTGAAAGAATACCAGTTGCAAATTATTATGAAACTACTCCCACCCCGTTCTCTCACGAAGTGGGATCGCTTTTTTCTTTCTCTCGCTTTCAGCTCCCTATTCCGTTTTTAATCACCGTTTTCCCATCCGTTTCGGTGAAGAGCTCCCAGTCGATTTTGCATTCCAAATCTACACTCACTCTCGCCAACGTCTGAGGCTCCTTCATTTGTCTTCAAAACTCCCGCCAGGCGTATGCTCACTGGCTTCCATATGTTTCTCTTTTCTGTTTACTGTTTGTTGTTCTTTCAATACGGTGGAAGTACTAAAAATATGCGACTAGGAATTTTCACCTTCAATGATTACTATGGGTTAGAACATCCAAAGGCATTGCCTTCTCTGAGAACTGTGCTGGGACTATCTTCCACATTGTCACGTGTCTTACGGTGTTGTTGTTGTGGTCTTCAGTCCTGAGACTGGTTTGATGCAGCTCTCCATGCTACTCTATCCTGTGCAAGCTTCTTCATCTCCCAGTACCTACTGCAACCTACATCCTTCTGAATCTGCTTAGTGTATTCATCTCTCGGTCTCCCTCTACGGTTTTTACCCTCCACGCTGCCCTCCAATACTAAATTGGTGATCCCTTGATGCCTCAGAACATGTCCTACCAACCGATCCCTTCTTCTAGTCATGTTGTGCCGCAAACTCCTCTTCTCCCCAATCCTGTTCAATACCTCCTCATTAGTTATGTGATCTACCCATCTAACCTTCAGCATTCTTCTGTAGCACCACATTTCGAAAGCTTCTATCCTCTTCCTGTCCAAACTATTTATCGTCTATGTTTCACTTCCATGCATGGCTACACTCCATACGAATACTTTCAGAAACCACTTCCTGACACTTAAATCTATACTCGATGTTAACAAATTTCTCTTCTTCAGAACGACGGGATATGGCTTCGTAAAGAAAGAAGGCCAAGTTATCGCACTAGGATGCGTGTATTACTAAATCGCTAACATTTATAAGCAGCAATTTTCACTTTACTCTTCCTTTCTTTTGCCAGTGGTCGAAATTCAGCACTGTAGTACGTCAGAGCGACGATATGATGAACAGAACAATATACTTTATTAGAGTACATATACAGGGTGTTTAGAAAAAGTGTGCAACACTTTGGCCGGCCGAAGTGGCCGTGCGGTTCTAGGCGCTGCAGTCTGGAACCGCGAGACCGCTACGGTCGCAGGTTCGAATCCTGCCTCGGGCATGGATGTGTGTGATGTCGTTAGGTTTAACTAGTTCTAAATTCTAGGGGACTAATGACCTCAGAAGTTGAGTCCCATAGTGCTCAGAGCCATTTGAACCATCTTTTTGTGCAACACTTTGAGAGCTTGTAGTACTCATAGGTCCAATAAACATGGATCCGGAGAAGCATACTTTTGAAATAAGTCCAATAAACATGGGTCCTGAAATACATACTTTCTGCAATAAACAAAATGGCTCTAAGCACAATGGGACTTAACATCTGAGGTCATCAGCTCCCTAGACTTAGAACAACTTAAACCTAACTAACCTAAGGACATATCAAACAACCACGCTCAAAGCAGGATTCGAACCTGCTGTAAGTAGGCTGTTTACGTTTTTATGTTGAAAACACCACGTAGTGCTCTGTATGAAGGTCGCTCACTTCGCTGTGTGCAGTCTGTGGCAGGTTCGACTCGTTGTTGGAATAAAGGGATAGAGAAACGATTAAAATCGCCCAAAAGAGGAAAGGCCGCTGGACCTGATAGGATACCAGATCGATTTTACACAGAGTACGCGAAGGAACTTGCCCCCCCTTCTTGCAGCGGTGTAGCGTAGGTCTCTAGAAGAGCGTAGCGTACCAAAGGATTGGAAAAGGGCAAAGGTCATTCCCGTTTTCAAGAAGGGACGTCGAACAGATGTGCAGAACCATAGACCTATTCTCTAACGTCGATCAGTTGTAGAATTTTGGAACACGTATTATGTTCGAGTATAATTACTTTTCTGGAGACTAGAAATCTACTCTGTAAGAATCAGCATGGGTTTCGAAAAAGACGATAGTGTGAAACCCAGCTCGCGCTATTCGTCCACGAGACTCAGAGGACCATAGACACGGGTTCCCAGGTAGATGTCGTGTTTCTTGACTTCCGCAAGGCGTTCGATACTGTTCCCCACAGTCGTTTAATGAACAAAGTAAGAGCATATGGACTATCGGACCAACTATGTGATTGGACTGAAGAGTTCCTAGATAACAGAACGCAGCATGTCATTCTCAATGAAGAGAAGTCCTCCGAAGTAAGAGTGATTTCAGGTGTGCCGCAGGGGAGTGTCGTAGGACCGTTCCTATTCACAATATACATAAAAGACCTTGTGGATAACATAGGAAGTTCACTGAGGCTTTTTGCGGATGATGCTATGGTATATCGAGAGGTTGTAACAATGGAAGATTGTACTGAAATGCAGGAGCATCTGCACCGAATTGACGCATGGTGCAGGAAATGGCAATTGAATCTCAATGTAGACAAGTGTAATGTGCTACGAATATATATAAAGAAAGATCCCTATCGTTTAGCTACAATGTAACAGGTCAGCAAATCGAAGTCAGCAAATGGAAGCAGTTAATTCCATAAGTTATCTGGGAGTAGGCATTAGGAGTGATTTAAAATGGAATTATCATATAAAGTTGATCGTCGGTAAAGCAGATGCCAGACTGAGATTCATTGGAAGAATCTTAAGGACATACAATCCGAAAACAAAGGAAGTAGGTTACAGTACGCTTGTTCGCCCACTGCTTGAATACTGCTAACCAGTGTGGGATCCGTACCAGATACAGTTGATAGAAGAGATAGTGAAGATCCAACGGAGAGCAGCGCGCTTCGTTTCAGGATCATTTAGTAACCACGAAAGCGTTACGGAGATGATAGATAAACTCCAGTGGAAGACTCTGTAAGAGTGACACTCAGTAGCTCGGTACGGGCTTTTGTCGAAGTTTCGAGAACATACCTTCACCGAGGAGTCAAGCGGTATATTGCTACCTCCTACGTATATCTCGCGAAGAGACCACGAGGATAAAATGAGAGAGATTAGAGCCCACACAGAGGCATACCGACAATCTTTCTTTCCACGAACAATACGAGACCGGAATAGAAGGGAGAACACTGGTTTTTTTTTTTTTTTTTTTCACTTGCCGCCCTGATTTTACGACCCACCACCTAAGTGCTTAAGGTGGGTCTATTTTGACCACTTGGCCGCTACGACCGGTGTGCGGACACTGATGTAGTTGATGAAACTCACACCAGTTCCCGCATCCGGTCGCACCGTTGCCCGTGTCCCGCCACGTGGAGGCGGGTCTGTGCTTCTTTTTTTTCCTTATTTCTTTCTTTACTTTGGCAGCTTTCCCAAAACCGATTTAACAAAATTTTTACAAAAATTAATTTTGAATTGGAAGAAGGAAATACAAGGAATAGTTTAGTCTGAAGAGGAGAAAAGACGATAGGAAAGGAAGAGATGATAGTCCCACCACCGTAGGGGACTGAGGATGAGCGCCTTGGGATTTATCTTCAAGCCTCTGATCCTCAGTCCCCTAACCTTAGCCTAGGAAGTTCTATTCTATTTATGGCGTTTGATATCTCTATTTATGTTCTATCTGGTTACTTGTATACAGGTTTAGAGTGCCGTGGTAGCTGATGGCAATTGCGACGGTGCGCCGACACTGTTTATGTCTAATTTTATACATTAATCTATTGTCAGTTTTAGGTCTACTTATGTAAGTCTATTGCATGTCAGTTGTTTTATATTGAGACTTAGTTTAGTTCTTCCACACTATGGTGTCTGTCTGGGTGCTGCATATAGGTTTATTGTCTGTGTGGTCTTCTGTTCCTGTACTCTTTGTGGCATTCGTCAGAAATTTTGTCTGTTGGTGCGTTCAGTATGTCCCAAAGTTCAGGTGTTCTGATCGCATCGTATATGTGTTCCTCTGTCTGTAGGTGTTGTATCCCAGGTGTGTTCCTGTGCTGTCTGTATTTCCCGCAGAATAGGATTGTGTGTTCGGGGGTTCCCATACCTCCACATGTACACGTTGATGTGTCTCTAAGACTCACGCGATTTAAGTGCGTGGGATAAGGTCCGTGGCCAGTCAAGAAATGCACCATGCCGCGGCTAGGATCGGCATGTTTCATTCTTAATCTTTCCGTTATGTTCGGAAAAAATGTATAGACTCTCCGTCCCTTATCACTTGTGCCCCATTCCTGTTGCCATGTGTCGATTTTCCATTTTTTGAGGTCCCGCTTATTGTTCAGCGGGGAACCAGTCAATATGTTGACCTGGTCTAGTCTACCCATCTTTAACCAGTACAGAGCGGCCCGATATTTGATTGTGATATCTATCGGGAAGATTCCTAGCACGACACACAGTGCTTCAACTGATGTAGTGCCGAAGGCTCCCGATAGTCGCAGAAGGACGCTTCTCTGCCCTCGCCTAACCGCTGTTCTGTTTGTGGCGAGGTTGAGTCTGTGCGCCCATGCACTGGCCGCAAAGCTTAGCACTGATTCGAAGAGTGCGCAGTGGTAAGTTCGTGTGACTGACAGAGGAAGTCTGTATTGTCCTGAATTAATCCTTGCCAGTTTATGTAGTAATTTTTCTGCCTTGTTTGTTGTTATTCTGATATGTTCATGGAAGTTCAGCTTCTCATCTATGTATGCGCCCAAGTAGCGGGTTACCGTCATTCTCTTTATGTTGTTGTTCTGTATTTTAATAGATGGATTGCGTCTGAGTTGCCCTTTGAGCAGTGTGTATGTTGTTTTGTTGCCCGCTATCTTGAGCTTGTTTGTGTTGCACCACTGTGTTATTGTTTGCAGTGTGCCACTCGCCTTCTCCTCTAGCTGGGCTCTTGTATTTGCTGAGATGACCACCAGTAGGTCATCTGCATAGGCGACAGCACCGTCTGTCCTCATATCCTCCTCCAGCAGTTGCAGGAGAGGTTCAAAAATTATGTCCCAGAAGATGGGTCCACAGATTGATCCCTGCGGACATCCCTTGGTAATTTTCCTTATTACCTTCCGGTTGCCCACGCGCCATTCCACTATTCTGTCTCTGCAGTAGTCTAAAAGACTGTTGTATACGGCTGCGGGTACTTCCATCTGGCGTAACCTCAGAAACAGTGCTGGCCACCACAGGTTGTCAAATGCTCCTGCGATGTCTATCATGATTGCCAAAGAGTATGTTTTATCTGTGTTTTGTGTAATTTCTAAAGCTCTGTTTATTGCATCATCGATGCTTTTCCCTTTCCGAAATCCAAACTGGTGGGGATTCATTCCAAGTAGGGTTCTGTGAGCCTGCAAGCGGTCACACAGTAGCCTCTCTTGGATTTTTGCCATGGTGTTTATGAGGCATATTGGTCTGTAGGATTTCGGATCTGATTGGTCTCTGTCTGATGATTTTCGTATGATGACTGCATTTGAGGTTTTCCAGACTGTCGGTACACGGCCTAGCCTTAAGGCGTCGTTTAGTAGTTCTGTTAAGTATGGGGTGATCTGTGGTGCTAGCCTCTTAAGCACTTCTGCATGGATCCTGTCGGGTCCAGGTGCTTTTTTATTCTTTAGCTCTCTTATCGCTACCGCAACTTCCTCGTGCGCAAAGGGACAGGTGACGGCGTCGGTGTTATACTGTTCATGAAGTTCTTGTCTGAGTGTGATCTGTTCCTGTGTGTCTGAGTCTGTGGCATCTTCCGGAAGGAGTTTGTTCAGCAGATATTGTGCTGTGTTTCTCCATCCCACTGTCATTGTGCCGTCTTCCTGCCGTAGCGTGCTTAATGCCAATGGGGTCTTTATTTTTTCTGTCAGGATCTTGTATTGTTCCCCCCAGATATTCTGTTGTGTGTGTGTGGTCAAGTAGCTCTCCCAATGTTGTTTCCTGGTCTGAAATAATGTCTTTTTGAAGAGTTCCTTGGCTTCCCTATATGCAGCTAGTCTTAGTAGTTTGTCTCTTTGTATCCATGTCCTCTGGTATAGTTTTCGTTTCCTTGTCATGTCACGTTTGAGTCTGGTTAATTCGTCTGACCATGGTGTTTCCCGTTGTTTGCTGTGTGTGTGCGTAGGTATTGCTGCTTCTTGTGCTGTTTGGATGATTTGTGTCAGTTTGTGTGCTCTGTAGTCCACGCTTCCCTGTATGTTGTATATATTCTCATTTTGAACAATTTGTTGTAGTCTGTCCCAATTCGCTCTTTTAAAGTTGAAGTGTGTTGTATTGTGTGTGGTGCGATAATTGTTTGTTGTGAGACTTATCTCTATTATGTTGTGATCACTTGTGGTCAGAGAGTCGTGTATGGTCCATCTTTGCAGTCGTCCTAATGTTCTGTCATTCGCCAGAGTAATATCGATTTTGGTGGCAGATCCGCCTGGACCTCTGTATGTAGGTGTAGGTCCGTCTTCATTTATAATATGTAGTTGTGTCTCCTGTATGACGTCGTTGACTTTCCGTCCTCTGTCGTCCGTTCTGTCCGAGTGCCATAGTGTGGATTTAGCGTTGATATCTGCACATATAATTAGGTTCTTATTTCTAGAGTACTCAGCAATGTCTTGTATCATATGTAGGTATGGCTCTATGTCGTCACTGTACTGTGCGTATAGTGATGAGACCACCCATGTGTCTCGACCCTTAGTTATTTCTGCCGTGGCCAGATGACTGTTACATAGCTGCGTAATCTTAGTGATATTTAAAGTTTTGTTGAGGACAACTATGGCAGCCTTGTAGTTTCGTCTGTCTGAGATTGTGACAGCGTCCCAGGGTAGGTTAGTTAAGTTTCCCTGGGTTGTCACATAAGGTTCTTGCAGGCAGAGAATATCCGCCTGCAAGTCCAGAGCTACTCGCGGCAGTTCTGCACTAACGAGTGTGCTTCTATTAGCATTAAGTTGTATTATTTTCATGGGTGTTTCACATGAAGGTAGAATTTGTGTCCTGTTTGCGAGTAGTCAAAGTCAGTTCTGCCATGTGCCCTCACTTGGTCCTTGTACACTTGGTGTGGGTTATATGTTTCCCCCCTCTGACTACACGCTAGTATGACTAATTTTTCTAGCTCTGCTGGGTCTGTAGGTATGTTTGCGGTCTTTAAAGTCATTCTGTCAGATTGTTCAGTGGTCGGGAAGCATACATAGCTGCCTAGTGGGTGAAGTAGTCTGGTTAGCAGTCTTTGTGCTGTGATGAAAGTATCCTTATATTCTAGCCTACTTAGTCTTAAGTTTAGTTCTACATTGTTGTAGTCAGCATGCCATGGTGTTTGGCCGACTTTTCCCTTCTGCTCTTTTTCTACATATGGGATGATTCCGCTATATTTATCTCGAAGTGCAGATGTCACCGGTGTGGTGTCTTGTTCCGTCTTCAATGGTGGTGAGGCTGATGAGCTGCTACCTGCGGCTCTTCTTCTTTCACCTTTACTTTTTCTTATGTTTACACTGCCTATTGCACTGTCGTCACCTTTCTTTTGCTATCACTATCTGTACACTCATCGTCACTATCGTGATCACCCGTAAGTAGGTTTGTGTCAAGGACTACTACCTTTTTCTTATATGTCTCGTTACATCCGGTCATCTGTTGTGTTTCATTATGTTGTTGAGGTGTTATGCGTTGTTGTGTATGATCTGCAGGGTTAATTATCCCTCCAGATACAAAATTCACTGGTTTTATATGTCCTATACATCTTTTTGTATTATACCTTTTTGGTGTGTTGTCGTTTATTCTTTCTTCGCTGCTAGCTTTGGCATAGTCAGGTGTTGCGTGAGATTTCTGTGTATTGTCCATTTGTTCGTTTTCCGTGTGTTTGTTTAGGTTTACAGACTTGTCTGTGATCGTGTTTGTTTGTGTGCTATTGTTTTGTATTTGATCGGTGTTGCTGTGTGCATTGTATAGCACTTCAAATTCCAGCTCGTCAATTCTCGCCTGCAGTGATTGCTGGTAGCTGACCCAGTATTGCATCTGTTTTTTAAGTTGTTTGGCTATGTTATAATGTATAGCTCCATTAAGTACCATGTCGTCGATGAAGTCCATGGTATTTATATAACTGTCATGTAATGCGTGCATGCCTTGAAGAGATGGGATATCGTCTGTGTGTGTGGGGTGAGTGGGAGGCAGTCCCATCTGCCTGCGCCAGCTTATAGCTCTTTGGTGGTTTCGATTAATGGTCGATGGTGATTTATAGTTCGTTTTTTGCATTCCTGATTGGGGCAGTGTTGGGCTGCTTTCATTCTCCATAATCGAAGCTCTGTAGCAGTCGATCTTGGAGGAATTTATGTGTTTGACAATCAAGAGCTCTTCGTCTGGCACACAATTTGCCTCGGATTCTGCAGGGGATGCAGATGTCTTGTTCTGCTAGTTTGCACTGATTTCTTATGTGGCCCTTCCCTTTGCAATTGGAGCACGTGATTTCGGTGTCTTTACACTGCTTTGTGGTGTGTCCAATATCACAGCACTTGTAGCAGGTGGGGACTTGGGCGAAATTTTTGACAGTTAGAGACTGGAAATCTATATAGACTCTATCCCGTTTTGTCAAAATTTTGTGCAGATTCGGCGTGACTTCAATAACTTGATGATTGTATCCCCGCCCTCTTGGTCCTGTTCGGAATTTGATTTTTGTCTCTTTCAGGAAAGCCTATTTCTCAACTTCCTCACTAAGGTTCAGTTCATAGAGGCTTTCAAGAAAGTCTTTGTCGCTGATTGTGTCTGGCACGTGGTGTATGATCACTAGCGGTCGTCTCTTCCGTGGTGGCTCGCACTTGATTGTGTTAATGTTCTTTGCTGACTCGAGCAGTTTTTTACAGTCGTCCTGTGTTGCAGTCTCAACTATGACAGCTGTTGCTGTAGTTTTGACTGCCTTAATTTTTATCTTGTCCTTTTTTGGGTCAAGTTTCTGTGTAAGGGTTTGTCGCACAGTTTTTGGGTCCTTATTTTCTGTCGAGGTGATGAAGGGTGTTGTCGCTTGTTTTGCTTTGGCGTGTTCTATTTTTAGTGTTTCTTTGGATTTCGGTTGGGATTTGGCGATACTGGCGAAAGTTCGTATTGCTGGGAGTATTGTCTCTGGTTTAATTGTTTTTGCCACATCCAGTTCTTTCTGTAGTTCTTGGTTGTCTCTTTTTAGAGTAAAATTTTCTAGCCTGAACTCCTCTACTTGGACGGACAGCTTGTTATTCTCGTCTTTGAGAATATCAATCTGGCCCTCCAGTTTCGCATGTATGAGCGAGTCTGTTGCTTCAAGGTCATGTCTGGCTGCTGCAATTGTTTGTATTTCTACTTGTTGTCTTAGTCTTGCGTTTTCTTTTTCTAGGGCCTGAATTTGTCCCTCTAACCTAGCTTGTGTCACTGCGTTGCCGATTAGCTTATTTCTAAATGCTGACAGTATGGTCAGTGACACTTTTTTTGCTTTTAGTTCTGTTTGTATTTCAGCAATGAAGGTGTCGATGGCATCGACCTTTTCCTCGTCAATTTTATTGGGCTGATCCTCCATGTTTGCACATTGTCGAGGAGTCCCCGGCGTGCTGGAGGCGTTGCTGGCTCTTCTCCTTACAGAAGCCAGCTTGACAGCCGCCGAATCGGCCTGTCCCGCGCTTCGAGAACAGATAGATGTACTCAAGTTACCCTCCGAGCTCAGCTGGCTTGCGGAGTATGGATGTAGATGTATATGTAGATTGGCTTGTGTAGTGCTGAGCAGTTGGCTGTTAACAGCGCGTAGCGTTGTGCAGTTAGGGGTGAGCCGCCAGCAGTGGTGGATGTGGAGAGGTGGATGAAAGAGTTTTGAGTGGACGATCTGGACGTGTGTCCGTCAGAAAAAGGAAATTTGTTTAATTGGATGTCACAAAATTATATATATATATATATATATATATATATATATATATATATATATATATATATATATATATATATATAAATGACTTTTGAACGCCATTAAGGTAAATACATTGTTTGTCCTCTATCAAAATCTTTCATTTGCTAACTATGCCTATCAGTAGTTAGTGCCTTCAGTAGTAAGAATCTTTTATTTAGCTGGCAGTATTGGCGCTCGTTGTATTGTAGTAGTTCGAGTATCGAAGATTTTTGTGAGGTAAGTGATTCATGAAAGGTATAGGTTATCGTTAGTCAGGGCCATTCTTTTGTAGGGATTATTGAAAGTCAGATTGCGTTGCGCTAAAAATATTATATGTCTTTTTAGTGATGATCGGAATAAGTAAAGAGAAAACTGAGTACGTTGAGTTTTGCTCAGCTGTTTGATATTCAAATAACGTAGAAGTTTACCAGCACAGTCATTCTTAATTTTTCAAAGGGGACGTTTCGCTGCAACCACTAGCAGCCTCGCGGTTCCGGACTGAAGTGCGTAGAACTGCTCGGCCACAGCGGCCGGCTTCTGCAATAAACACGTGTTTACAGGAGGTGCTCAATGTTGCGTCCATTCATGGAGTGGCGTACGTAGACTATTTCCTTCAAGTAACCAAAAGTCTCGGGGACTGAGTCTGAAGAACGAGCAGACCAAGGTATAGAGTCACACCCGACCAGTGCAGTGGTCCTGAAATGTCTGCGTCAGTTTTTCGTGCACATTGTGACGAAGGTGTGCTTGTGCGCCATCGTTCACGAACCACATTTCCATTCGTTGCTGCAACGCACAACCTCCAGCAAGGTAGGCAATACATTAATGAGAAAGTCCAGATAATGCGCCCCAGTTAAGCTTTGTGGTAGCACGTGTGGCCCTATTAATTTATGGCCATGTCCACCTGCCCATACACGGATTGAGAATCGGTGTCTATGCCCTCTTTTCTGAATTGCTTGGGGATTTAAATCTGCCCATACATGCTGGTTGGGGAGATTAACAACGCCATCTCTTGTGAATTTTGCCTCATCGGTAAATAAAATCTTGGATGTTACCAGTGGATGTGTGGCACACTTCTGCAACAGCTACTCGCAGAACCGCTGTCTGCCGCGACGATCCGTGGCCTTATGGTGTCTGAACGCCCTGTCGATAATATGCGTAAAACAATTGCTTATGAAGTCGTCGTCCCCCTCCTCCCCCCCCCCCCCCCCGCCCCTCCAGATAAGAGAGTGAGACACGCCTTCTGCAGCTGCTGCTAATCGTCACACACCCATCCCAGGGATTTCTTCCACCGAACGTACCACACGCTCCTCGATGTCAGGCGGGCGGTCTGTGCGGCGCCTTCCACTGTCAGTCTCCCGAGGTGCAAAGGTACCAGTGTCCCTCGGACGCCGGAAAACTCTGCCGCACAGCTCATCTGAGAGCACTCTGTGCACTGAATATTTTCCAGCGTAGAGGGCACGAGCTCGCAGGCTACTTCCGTTTTCTAAACCATAAGAGAATATCATATCCGCCATTTCACTTGTCGAGTAGTAGGTTCAAAAATGGTTCAAATGGCTCTGAGCACTATGGGACTTAACTTCTGAGGTGATCAGTCCCCTAGAACTTAGAAGTACTTAAAACTAACTAAGCTGACATCACACATATCCATGCCCGAGGCAGGATTCGATCCTGCTGTGGTGTCACCTCCAGACACCACACTTACTAGGTGGTAGCCTTTAAATCGGCCGCGGTCCGGTAGTATACGTCGGACCTGCGTGTCGCCACTATCAGTGATTGCAGACCGAGCGCCGCCACACGGCAGGTCTAGAGAGACTTCCTAGCACTCGCCCCAGTTGTACAACCGACTTTGCTAGCGATGGTTCACTGACAAAATACGCTCTCATGTCCCGAGACGATAGTTAGCATAGCCTTCAGCTACGTCATTTGCTACGACCTAGCGAGGCGCCAGTACCAGTTACTATTGATACTGTAATCATGTACCGTCAAGAGCGACACTCATCATTAATGGATTAAAGTTAAGTATTCTACCAGCTACGTCCGTTTTTCTAAATTCTGATTTCCTTGTCCTGTTCCAGACCTCACGCCAGCCTGCGTGAGCTAAAACGCGTGCCTTTCGGCTTCCTTTAATAATCACGGTGTTGGCTCTCCTGCCAACACACAACACCTGCCACCGTAGCAGCAGCGCGGTTCTGGACTGAAGCGCCTAGAGCCGCTCGGCCACCACGGCCGGCGAGTAGTTGGCTTCCATTGCTAAAAAGTGGTGGAGGAGAAAAAATGTAAATGTACTATACCATTTGTACATACAAACACCGCAATAACGGTAAACACATAAGTGAATCTGCGTTTGGAAGAAGGTAAAACGACGTGCTGTGTACCCAGCGTGGAGACGGCCGCTGTGACCGAGCGGTTCTAGGCGCTTCAGTCTGGAACCGCGCGACCGCTACGGTCGCAGGTTCGAGTCCTGCCTCGGGCAGGGATGTGTGTGCTGTCCTTAGGTTAGTTAGGTTTAAGTAGTTCTAAGTCTAGGGCACTGATGACCTCAGATGTTAAGTCACATAGTGCTCAAAACCATTAGAACCCAGCGTTGACAGTACTGTACAATGAGGCACACAAACACGACGGAAACTAACGCAGCTTGGAACACCACTCGAATCACACAGCTGACTGCAGACCACCGGCCGACACATTTGACGGAGCGCTAATACAACGACTATGGTAACAGCCGCAGCCAAACATCGCACCACCCTTCTTATAAACGTGTGTTTATACCGAAAAATCGACATTTCCAGACCCATGTTTACTGCACTTTTTTTCTTGTTCTGATAAGTACTACCACTTCTCAAAGTATTCGACGCTTTTTCTGAGCACCCTGTATTTTGGAAAGGAAACGAACATATTGCATATGTCCAGATGTATCTTGTACTGTAAAATCTAAACATGTGTCCACCTAGGAATGTGGAAACCAGTGTGTTGTCTAATCAAGTGTATTGTTCTGCTCATCGTACTATCATTATGAAAGAGCTGAATTTCCGGTATTGGCAAAGGAAAGGAATAGAAGAGTAAAAATAAATTTACTGGTAAAATGCTGGTAATAAACATTAACAATATTAGTAATATTCGCATCCTAGTATAAGTAACACTGCGTCGCAATATATATTATACGTAAAATTTTCCGATATTTTCAAATCTTAAATCAAATATTAGGAATCCATTAAAAATCACTTTAACCTTCAAATCACCTTAGAAATAACTGTGACCTTGAAGGTGATTTTTCAGATGATTTGAAGGTTAAAGTTATTTTTAATAGGATTCCTAATATTTCATTTAAGATTTGAAAACCTCGGCAAATTTTACGCATAAATGGAACATTATTCAAGGTAATGGTAAGGTTCAGTGGTGGTCAAATACGTAAATCAATGATCTGCTTTTTATTTACGTTTGTTTCGTACTGCAACTGGAAAAATAGCATATATACGTTCTAATGTATTTATTTTTGCCAATAAACACGTTAATCAAAAGTTAAGCGTTCAAATCTCTCTTCGCACTTTTCAAATCCGACGTCACAAATAGGAGTCTCCATGAAGAAAAACGAAATCGGCGAACGACCTTGGATAATTACATTTAGGATCAAGGTTATTGGCAACGATACGTGACCTCTTATGCCGCTTCCATTGATACAGGATGTGTCAAAAACAATCATCTGGTTTTAAAAAATTATAAATATTATGTTGCCTGAGATATATGCGTGGGCAACGTACCGTTGGAAAGAGCAAACTCTCGAGTTTTACATGGTTCCCGCTAGGTAGCAGCAGTGTGCTCCCACTTCAGTTCCAGCAACAGAAAGCTTTTTGTGTTCTACGTTTTGCGCAGTGCGGGCCAGTAATAACTGTTCAGTATGATTTTCGTACTAAGTATCCTCCTACAGCACGGAGCGGTAGACGATGGCATGAACAATTCCGAGAAACAGGCTGTTTGTGTAATGGCAAATCGCCGGGCCGTCCCCGAGAGTGTGACACACGTCGAATGCATCCGCCATAGTGTCACAAGGAGTCCGCAGAAATCCGTTCGCCGTGTAGGTAGACTGCTCAACAAGCCCCCGACGTCCGTCTGGCGTGTGTTGCGTCGACGTTTACATATGAAACCATACAAAATTTAACTACTGCAAGCTTTTCGTGAAGGTGATAAGCGACAACGTGCAGAGTTCTGTAATTTCATTCTTGGCAGGATGGAGGATGACTATTTTCTTCCACGCTTAGTGTTTAGTGACGAGGCAACATTCCATTTAAATGAAACTGTGAACCGTCGTAATGTGAGAACTTGGGGTAGGTAACAACCCCATGAAAGTCGTATAATATGAGAGGGACTCTTCAAAATTTAATGTGTATTGTGCAGTTTCACGGGAAAATGTGTATGCTCCAATCTTCTTTGCTGAGGGCACTGTTACAGGAAGCACGTATCTTGATATGCTTGAGAACTATCTTTTCCCACAACTGGAGAACTGATTCGAACGACTTCATTTACCCACATTATCGGGCACCACCACATTGGCGTCTAGAAGGGCGGGAATATTTAAATCAAAGGCTGACTGAAAGTTTGATCGGTCCCACTCGACCAAATAATTCAGCCTTACATTACAGACATCGAAGGTCACCGGACAAGACTGTATGTGGTTATTTCTTGTTGGGGTTTATAAAAGATTCTGTTCATGTGCCTCCGTTACCAACAACAGTGAATGTACTGCGACATCGCATAACAGCAGCTTTGGAAGCCGTAACTCAAGACATCCTCGCTGCAGTGTGTGTGTGGGAACGATCAAATTTCATTGTCTATGTTTCTTAGTTTCAGTAACTCAGAAATACAGATGTGCCAGATCAGATGATTCTTTTTGATAACCCCGTATTTTGCTGTATCTCCCCCTAATCTAAGTTAATCCTAACTATAATCTGTGGTGTCACCGCCAGACACCACACTTGCTAGGTGGTAGCCTTTAAATCGGCCGCGGTCCGGTAGTATACGTCGGACCCGCGTGTCGCCACTGTCAGTGATTGCAGACCGAGCGCCACCACACGGCCGGTCTAAAGAGAGACGTCCTAGCACTCGCCCCAGTTGTACAGCAGACTTTGCTAGCGATGGTTCACTGACAAATACGCTCTCATTTGCCGAGACGACAGTTAGCATAGCCTTCAGCTACGTCATTTACTACGACCTAGCAAGGCGCCATTACCAGTTTATATTGAGATTATTATTGATGTATCAACAAGAGCGATGTTCTCCAATTATGGATTAAAGTTAAGTATTACATCAACTACGTACTTGATTTGCTACTATTAATTCCCTTAACTGTTCCAGACCTCACGCCAGTCTGCGTGAGCTAAACGCGTGCCTTTCGGCTACCTCCGAGTGGCTTGGCTGTCTTGCCAAGTCACTACATAATCGAAAATATATTTGCTTATTTGACGCGGATTGAACCTTGCCATGACCTGAAAAAAATTATCATTTTATATATAAAATTTTCCGCTCTTTTCAAATCCTAAATTAAATATTAGGGTTAAAGTAGGTCGTTCAAGTCTTTATTTGGAAAGTTGGCTGTTGAGTTTGGCGTTGTGTGCATACTTAAGCTCTGAGTCTGAGATATTATTACCGAGAGTGGCGGATGGACCCTGGCGTGGAGAGAAGCCACACGTCGGGGAGACGTGGCAGCCTGCCCTGACCGTGTTGGTGCCGCCAGAGGATATTTCTGTACTTATAGACATTTTTTTGGTAATGTGCTTTTTTGCTGCTCGTGGTTGATGCTTGTTTGAGCACTGAAGGGATTTGGTCAGATTCGTGACTACATACAGGGTGAAAAGTATTTAAACCGACAAACTCAGGTTGTAGGGGACATCAAAACAAATATTTTTCCCTAATGTCATTTTTTCCTATGAGGAGTATTTAAACCGGTGGAGGAAGATTTCTCTGGCGGCAAATTACTTAAACCAACAAACACTTTTCCATTTTTTATGACCAAGAGACAACACATTAACACAACCCAGTTTCAATTACAGTAGATTTTCAAAAATGCGTCCATTGACACGTAAACAAAGGTTACACAGTCGGATCATGTTCTGTCTGACACATACAAAAACCCCAGGACTATCCTGAATTGTTCCTGCTGCTGCTGCTACTATCCGGGCAACCAGATCCTCTTCTGATGCAACAGGAGTTGCGTAAACAAGGTTGCGCATCTCTCCCCACACAAAAAAGTCCAGAGGGGACATATCAGGGTATCGAGCAGGCCATGGTACAGGACCACCTCTGCCAGTCCACGTTTCTGGGAACCGTCGGTCCAGGAATCGACGCACACGATGACTGAAATGTGCCGGCGCCCCGTCATGTTGGAACCACATGCGTTGTCTTGCAGGGAGCGGGACGTCTTCCAGAAATTCTGGCATTATTCTGGCGAGAAAATTGTAATAGTGCCTGCCATGTACGGCCCAATTAAAAAGTCCCCAACAACTCCGACCCACACATTAACGAAGAACCGCATTTGATGAACGCTAGTAACTGTGTCGAATTGTGCATGTTAAAGACTCCATCACGCCCGAACGTTGCTTCATCGGTAAACAACACAGAGGATGGAAATGTTAGATGCATTTCACACATTTCCAGGTACCACTGCGAAAACTGTGCTCTGGTTGGATAATCAACTGGTTCCAGGTTGTGGACATGCTGTAAGTGAAATGGACGTAACAATTGCTCTCGAAGGACTGTTCTTACATTCGTCTGATTCGTCCCCATATTACGTGCAATTGCACGAGTGCTGATTGAAGGATCCCGCTCCACATGCTGCAAGGCAGCTTCCTCAAATTGCAGCGTTCTTACCGTGCGATGGCGTCCCTGTCCAGGTAATCTACTAAATGACTCGGTCTCACGCAGACGTTGGTACACAGCAGCAAAGGTCGTATGACGCGGGATATTGTTGTTGGTAAACCCGCTGTGCAGCTCGTCCTTTGTGGTACGCTACGTAGTACGCACCAACCACATCAGTGTACTCGCTCCAGGTGTATCGCTCCATTAGTAAACAGAGACAATGCACTGCTACACTGGTGGACAGCAGTTGCCTACAACTGAAGAGCGTAATAGGCCCTCTAACAACAGAAGATCGTAATACGGCCTCTAACAACTGAAGAGCATAATACGGCCTCCACCGGTTTAAATAATACTCATAGGAAAAAATGACATTAGGAAAAAATATTTTTTTACGTCCCCTACAACCTCCCAGAGTTTGTCGGTTTAAACACTTTTCACCCTGTATACTGAAAGTAACATTCGTACCTTCGTTGTGGCCAGATACGTCATTTTTTGATTTAAGACATTTTGGAATAATTAAAGTTTTTGCTAATCAAACTGTCCAACGAGAAGAAAGGTCTGAGTAAAATCCGACAGTGTGTGTATCGTCAATTTTCAGAATAAAGTGAATTATAGATTTTTATTGATTTTTTTCATTTTTTACACCGGTTAAGGCTTCTTGGCTAAACCCCTCCTGATCATTTAATTTCTATAAAAAAAGAAAAGGGGGAAGTAATTGTAACAGTAGTTGTGACCAAGCTTTGCATTCTGCATGAATCGCACTGTTTCTGTTGAGTTATTTTAGCACATTGCCGGATGCAGAATATTCATGCAGTTGCAGCGTCAAGACGATGTAAGTTGTATGCTGCGCGCAGGAGCATTAGAGTAATTTTTGGGAGATATTAGACAATATTTTTAAAATCGCAGCAGATAAAAGAGAAATGATTTTAGTGATTTATAGGAAGAGTGATTAATTAATGTTTTTTGTTCTGTATCAAAATATTGACAATTGCTATTGTAGGAAGTTGCAGAAAACATGTGAATAGTGAGATGTTGGAATCATGGTTTTCATAATACCAGTTGTGTTGCTACATATCAGATTTTATGATAGCGATACTAAAGTTTAATTAGAGAGCACAGAAATTTTGAGAGAAAAAGTATAGAAATCGATAATATTGTCCGACACAAAGCTTTACCCACTTCCGTGCGTCTGTTTCCATAATAATAATGTGTGATAATGAAACTTTCACCAACCTAATAATATTAATAATAATAATTTTTGACTGTAAAACTTCCAATGGTTCTCATTTTAAAAAATCATCTTAACCTCCAAATTACCTTGAAGATGACGTTCAGGATGACGGGCATTAGTAGCAATGCGTGACTCTTTTTACCACCTACAAGTTTTATCTAAAGCGTTTTCCTGTATCTCATTTCTATCCCGAGTTATTCCTCATTACGCATTAAAATATATACTATGCGATCAAAGGTATCCGGACACCTGACTGAAAATTACTTACAAGTTCGTGGCGTCCTCCATCCGCAATGTTGGAATCCAATATGGTGTAGGCCGGCCCTTAGCCTTGATGACAGCTTCCGCTCTCGTAGGCATACGTTCAATCAGATGCCGGAAAGTTTCTTGCGAAATGGCAGTCCATTCTTCACGGAGTGCTGCAATGAGGAGAGGTATCGATGTCGGTCGGTGAGGCCTGGCGCGAAGTCGGCGTTCCAAAACAACCCCAAAGCTGTTATGTAAGATTCAGGTCAGGACTCTGTGCAGGCCAGTCCATTACAGGGATGTTATTGTCGTGTAACCACACCGTCACAGCCGGCCGCTGTGACCGAGCGGTTCTAGGCGCTTCAGTCTGGAACCGCCTGACCGCTACTGTCGCAGGTTCGAATCCAGCCTCAGTCTTGGAGGTATCTGATGTCCTTAGGTTAATTAGGTTCAAGTAGTTCTAAGTTGTAGGGGACTGATGACCCCAGATGTTAAGTCCCATAGTGCTCAGAGCCATTTGAACCACTCCGCCACAGTCTGTGCATTATGAAGGTGCTCGATGGTGTTGAATGCAGTCGCCATCACCGAACTGCTCTTCAACAGTGAGACCAAAAAGGTGCTTAAGGCATGTGTAGACCAGTGCTGTGATAGTGCCACGCAAAACAACAAAGGGTGCAAGCTCCCTCCATGAAAAACACGACCACACCCTAACACCAACGCCTCCGAATTTTACTGTCGGCGCTACACACGCTGGCAGATGACGTTCACTGGGCATTCGCCACACCCACACACTGCGATCGGATCGCCACATTGTGTACCGTGATTCGCCACTCCACATAACGTTTTTCCACTGTTCAATAGTTCAATCACGGCTGACTGAGATTTCGTGTACATGTGGTAGGGTCTATCTTGGAACTACAAAGAGAAGTGTGAATACACGGTTGAAGGAATATAAAAGTCTTTGCCGACTAGGGAAAACAGACAAGTCAGCCGTGGCGGAATATGCTCTTCAGTCGGGTGATCCCGTAGTGAAATTTTCGGAAACTGAAGTTTTATGTACTATGACGAACTATTATTCACGGTTATATAGAAAAGCCTTCGAAATATATAAACATGGGGAAAATTTTAACAGAAAAGAAGAAGCTATGATACTCAGCGATATATGGACAGTGGCGCTACAGAATCGATGAGAAGTTTTTATCTTTGACGAACTATGATCGACAGTTATATTTTATCTTTGACAAAGTATATCTCTGCTATCACGTGAAATCCAGACCACGCCCACTTTCCACGGTATTTAGGCCGTTCTTCGACGTCCGACTCGTCAGTCGGCAAGACTCAGCACAACCAGGAGCACCTCCGAAGATGTCCAACGTAGCTTTGGACGAAACGTCAGGGACAGAATAGTTCCATGGACCACGGCCAAACAACCCAGAAGAATTCTCGGCAGCTGTAACACCCGGTCGTGAAAGCCTTCACTGTATGATTCTCAGAATGCCAGTGCTTTTTGAGTAAAGGCGGAAAAAGACCATGACTATGGAGAACCGTCAAGTTGTTTACGTGGTCATTAAAGTCGCAAGAGTAGGAGATGTGCAATAATTGCACTAAAGTCCAAGATTATTATATGAAATATGAGACTAATTTACTTTGTTTTTCACGCCATTGTTAAGTGGGTGGGTAGAGAGGAGGGAGATACTGTGGATGATGCCGGCCGCGGTGGTCTAGCGGTTCTAGGCGCTCAGTCCGGAACCGCGCGACTGCTACGGTCACAGGTTCGAATCCTGCCTCGGGCATGGATGTGTGTGATGTCCTTAGGTTAGTTAGGTTTAAGTAGTTCTAAGTTCTAGGGGACTGATGACCACAGATGTTAAGTCCCATAGTGCTCAGAGCCATTTGAACCATTTTGAACTGTGGATGACCCATGCAAACGTGCTTTAAGCTTCTGGAACTTTGCTGTGAATACAGAATTTTCATAATGTAAAATTCAGCTGTTGTCTGTAGGAATATCGCAAAGCAAGAAGACTGTAACGAAATGTACGGAGACCTGCAGAGTATCGACTAGCGTGCAGGGACTAGTAGTTGACTCCAAACGTAAATAAATGTAACGTAAAGAGTACGGGCGTTTGCAGAAATTTACCCATGATTAGGTAAAGACAGCAACAGAAACAGAGAGAAGTGTAGCGATGGCTTCCAATACGTCTGGCGAACTATATGGAGTTTTCAAAACACAGCTGCAGATGTGTCTGCAAGAAGAAAGCTTACAGTCAGTGTGTACTACCATTTAGCTTACAGCTGTGAGACATGAGTTTTTAATGAGAATTCCGTTCAGAAACAGAGTTTTTTTTATTGACAATGGAGTGACACGTGTTAATAATTACTAGTCAAAAAGGAACAAATTAATGAAGGACCATACTGGATTGAAAGCCATAATTATGACTTAATTCAAACTAAATGGAGAGGTGCGGGACGTTCAGCCAGACGAATGTATGATGAATCAACGAAGGGAGTTGTCTGTCTATTTCAAGAGATGAGACAAAAATTGTCGACGGTGTAATAGGAACTTTATAAAGCATGCAAGAGCAGTATACATGCCTGTACGAAGTGCATTAATATTCTACACTCTAATTTTGTTTCTCAGGACAGGGGGCACACAGATACAAGCACTTTGACTTTCATTGCGCGGGCGCTAGTTATTGTGACAGCTGCTTCGGATGCAACGAGAGTAATGAGTAATTTTGATATAGTGAATAGTAATGTTTACATGACAGGAACTGTGAGTGATCATTGTCTCCATTTGAGCGGTGTGACAGTCATTGAAATACAGCGCCAGTTGGATGAGATGTGTGGCGATGGTTTGATGATGTGACAAATGCTCGTTCGTGGTTGTAGCAGCTCAAAAAAGACCAAAAGTCATGTGATAACGAGCCAAAACAGACTGGGTCCTCCACCAGCCTGTCTGGCGACAGAATAACGCAAGTGGTGACGTTCGGAGGTTTGCCGAGTGAGAGTGAAAGATATCGCCTCCGTAGCTGGCATTACTATGAAATCTGTGCATCGTAAACTGAAGGTGCGGAGAATGTCTTCAAAATGATCCGCGAGTGCTGACGGACGACCTCAAGACTACGCGGATCGTAATTTGTCAGGCGATGCTGACTCCACGAATGCTGGTTTCTTTTCGGCAACTGTCACAATGGATGAGGCATTATTCAATTCTGAAACGAAGCGCCAGACAGCTCAGTTCAAACACACATACTCACCTCCACGAAAAGAAATGTCAGTTAGTGGCCAGTGCTGAGCAAGTGGTGCTGGCCATGAGTTGAGACGGCGACGCTGTAATCCTTATATATTGTGTTACAAAGTGCCCTGCAGTGATTATATGATCAAAAGTATCCGGACGCCTGGCTGAATATGACTTGAAAGTTCCTGGCGCCCTCCATCGGTAATGCTGGAATTCAGTATGGTGTTGGCCCACCCTTAGCCTTGAAGACAGCTTCCACTCTCGCAGGCATACGTTCAATCAGGTGCTGGAAGGTTTCTTGGGGAATGGCAGCCCATTCTTCACGGAGTGCTGCACTGAGAAGAAGTATCGATGTCGGTCGGTGAGGCCTGGCGCGAAGTCGGCGTTCCAAAACATCCCAAAGCTGTGCTGTAGGATTCAGGTCAGGCCTCTGTGCAGGTCAGTCAATTACAGGGATGTTATTGTCGTGTAACCACTCAGCCATAGGCCATGCATTATGAACAGGTGCTAGATAGTGTTGAAAGATGCAATCGGCATCCCCGAATTGCTCTTCAACAGTGGGAAGCACGAAGGTGCTTAAAGCATCAAAGGAGGCCTGTGTTGTGATAGTGCCACGCAAAACAACAAGTGGTGCAAGCCCCCTCCGAAAAAAACACGACCACACCATAACACCACCTTCTCCGAATTTTACTGTTGGCAGTACACACGGTGGCAGATGATGTTCAAATGGTTCAAATGGCTCTGAGCACTATGGGACTTAACATCTGAGGTCATCAGTCCCCTAGAACTTAGAACTACTTAAACCCAACTAACCTAAGGACATCACACACATCCATGCCCGAGGCAGGATTCGAACCTGCGACCGTAGCGGTCGCGCGGTTCCAGACTGAAGCGCCTTTAACCGCTTGGCCACACCGGCCGGCAGATGATGTTCACTGGGCATTCGACATACCCACACCCTGCCATCGGATCGCCGCATTATGTACCGTGATTCGTCACTCAACACAACGTTTTTCCACTGTTCAATCGTGCAATGTTTATGCCCCTTACACCAAACGTGGCGTCGTTTGGTATTTACCGGCGTGATGTGTGACTTATGAGCAACCGCTCGACCACGATATCCAAGTTTTCTCACCTCCCACCTAATTGTCATAGTACTTGCAGTAGATCCTGATGCAGTTTGGAATTCCTGTGTGATAGTCTGGATATCACATTTACGACCCTCTTCAACTATCGGCGGTCTCTGTCCGTCAGCAGACGAGGTCGGCCTGTACGCTTTAGTGCTGTACGTGTCCCTTCACGTTTCCACTTCACTATCGCATGGGAAACAGTGTACATAGGGATGTTTCGGAGTGTGAAAATGTCGCTTACAGGCTTATGAGACAAGTGACACCCAATCACCTGACGACGTTCGAAGTCGGTGAGTTCCGCGGAGCGCCCTATTCTGCTCTCTCACGATGTCTAATGGATACTGAGATCGCTGATACGTAGTACCTGGCAGTAGCACAATGCACCTAATATGAAAAACGTATCTTTTTGGGGTGTCCGGATACTTCTGATCACATAGTGTAGCTGTAGCTACTGAGATGTTTTCAACAGCGAGCTCCTTACACCAGTGATAGAAAAACAGCTGGAAAAGACTGAACGTGTTCTCTTTGACAAAGACTCTGAGCCGGCGCTTAGGGGCGGTCGCGATGCAAGAGTTCCTTCGCTGAAAAGACTTTGATGAGCTTTCTAACGCTCCTAGGTCACTTCAGTTGTCTTATAGCGAATTTTGGCTGATTCCAGGAATGAAAGCCACACCGGAATAGCACTATGTTCATTCGCACTGCTTTTGCATCGTCATTTTCCAGTAGCGAAGTAAACTGATAAAGAAGTGGTCGCAACGGCCATAGAATCATGGCGTTGATGTTGCGAAATGTATATACAGGTGCTGGGAAATATCACTGAGATATGACAGATGCCCCAGATTCGTTTTATGACTATTTCGTGGAAACGAAAGTGCAGATATCAGCACTTGACGGCTCCTCGTAGTTGGAGACCGTAATGCATGGAGAAATCTGGATGAAACCTTTATCCAGCGAATGGATATCAAATGGCTGTTGTTGGTGGTGTGGAAAACGAGTGTATTTCCAAACTGGCGTGTTTCCAAGACACGAAAATTTTCAGGAAAAACAAATTTAAATAAACTGCCTAATTTTGTTCCTGAAGCCCACATTTAATCTCGTGGTTCTACTTTTATCTACTAAACACAGACGTAATAAAAAGAGAAATCCTCTTTTTTAGGTAGTGATAGAAGATAGTCTTTGTGTTTTGGAGCTAACACGTCTAGGGTCAAATCCACAGGAACTGTCTATACGTTGCCATTAAATCATTCATAACGTTCATTCATTTGCTGTAAAAAATTAAACGCCGTTTACACAGTCTCAGGTACTGTTTTATTTACTAGATTTAAGGAATAATACTTACGGAGGTATGTGACAGAGGATGCCTAAGCACAAGTCACGTAATTCTCGTAAATAAGGGACCGATCACTTGTTTACGCGGTGATGGCGGCTTGTAGCAACCCAGAAGGCTTTGATCGGATTCACATCAGGCAAATTTGGTGGCCAAGACATCAACGTGAGTTCACTATCATGATATTCAAACGATATGGCTTTGAGATATGGACAGTTGATGACGGCGTTTATGCAGATGACCACCGACATGGTTAATAACAGTCGTTATTCATCTCCCCAGATGACAAGTTTCCATTAATCTGCGGTCCAATCCCGCTGATCCTGTGCCCACTGCAATCGAAACTGATCATGTCGTTGGGTGAACGTGGGAACACGTAGGGGTGGTCTGCTGCGGAGCCCAGTATTCAATGTTGTGCTCCGAAACAATTGTGCCTGCAGCAGCATTCTGTCTTTTCGGCAGAGATGTCATTGATCGCCGCCTATCCTACGTTACAGAGCAGGTAGTTCTCCGAACTCTACGTTCTGTGTAGAGTAGTGGACGTCCAACCATTTAGTGCCTAATTATAGTTTAGCTGCCATTCTTCTACTTTCCATAGATGCTCACTACAGCAGCGCGCGATCAGATTCGCCGTTTTCGAGCTACTCGTTCACAGGCACCGAATAATTCCAAGATGGTACTCCATACGGGTGTAAATGAATGTGCGCAACGGAAAATACTGAACGCGGAAATGAAGATTTGGCCCTGTCTGACTACCCTCTGAAGCAGATCTTAGAATCTCTTAGTGGTGTTATTATCTCCTCCTTCTTGCTCTTTAACATGTAAGTTGCAACATGAACATATACGAATAATTAAGGGAACTAGTAACTACAAATCATAAATGCTGTTTCTGCTTATACATTTATTGTGGATTAAAACCCCTTTAACTTTTGTTGTCCTGTCTTCCTCAGTTGCGTGTAATATTACGGTATATTGATAATTTTTACTTATGGACCGTCTGACAGCAACTGAATAAAACACAATTTTAGTGCCATACGCGTTTCGCCTTTATTTTCTGCAAGGCATCATCAGTGGCCTGGAATATGTACATATGTTAGCTATTTTATTTACATTTTTGTCACTGTGCCTATAGGTTATAAACAGTTCTGGTGGTTGGTATTTCCTATTAAGTAGTAATGTTTTGAACTGTACTTACAGATTGCGTAGACAGTTTCTTACATATTACGCTCCTGTTGCATTTTTGGTGTTGTTCTTCTTCCTATGAGCGCCAATTTGCTGTTTTTTCCACATTCCACAGCACTATGCACTGAACGCTTGTTTTAATGCAATGTTTTGGTTACTGTTGCCGACTGTCAAATGTTTTTGCCAAAGATCGAATATTACTGCCGAACTTATGAGTGTAACTATTGAAGTATCTGTGGTCTGTTCGTGTATGCATTTGTGTGTGCGTTTGTGTATGTGTGTGTGTGTGTGTGTGTGTGTGTGTGTGTGTGTGTGTGTGTGTGTGTGTGAGTATGAGTGTTTTTTGGTGTGGTATTAATTTAATTTTATTTTATTTTATTGTATTTATTTATATATTTTTGTTTTTGTCCTGTGTATGTGTGTGTGTGTGTGTGTTTTGGTGTGATATATATTTTTGTGCTGTGTGTGTGTGTGTGTGTGTGTGTGTCTGTCTGTATTTTGGTGTTATGTAATTTTTTTGGGGGGGGGGGGAGTGGGGGTGGCTGTGTGTGTGTGTGTGTGTGTGTGTGTGTGTGTGTGTGTGTGTGTGTGAGTGTGTGTGTGTGTGTCTGTCTGTCTGTCTGTATTTTGGTGTTATATATATGTACATATTCCAGGCCACTGATGATGCCTTGCAGAAAATAAAGGCGAAACGCGTATGGCACTAAAACTGTGTTTCATTCAGTTGCTGTCAGACGGTCCATAAGTAAAAATTATCAATATACCGTAATAAAACCCCTTTATTTATTACAAATGTTCATATGTCAATATCCAATGGACATAAAGAGATACAAATGAATTTCCTAACTTATATGATTCATCAACTGCCCAAATCTGCCCCTTTTTATGGCTATGCGATCTAATATAAATAACGCGAGATGACTGACATCACCTACGTACTAAACACTAGAAGACACTTCTTTCAAAGATGATCTACAGTGGTGTGCAACCTCAGTGGAAATAAAGTTTACGTGATCACAGATGTTAAGCTTTACAGGCCTAATAAGCCAAAGCAATTAGCAAATATCACCGCATGTACTGCGTCCGGTGCGTTGGAGTGACGGTTCTCGTACACGTCTGCGACGATGGAAGAACTCCAATCACAAAATAAAAAAAACTCTTTCAACCACTAGGACGGCAGAAGGAGGTCCTCTGACTAGTATGATCTAATACTATCTTCTCCTCTCTGTGTTCTCCAGACAAGAAACGCGAGCTCCCAGCCACAACGACAGAATTCAGATAACGTCTCTACGTCAGTATAGACAGAGGAGGTGCTCTCAGTCACTGAAATCTGCGTACTCAACGACGACTCCCTACCCAGTGGTTAAATCGAGAATCGTATAAGTTCGCAACAGTACAGTGCCTAACCGTTCTAACTATAAAATCTCCTGAGAGCAAAGACAGCAAGTCCTTCTGCACCAACAAAAGCTGATACTAAGTGACCGTCACAGAGGGGTGCTCAAAACGGAGGATCATTCTCTCCACCACTGGCTTCCCAGCAAAGCTCGGCTCCCCTCCCCCGCAAAAGGCGAATCATATTCTCAGAACCACGGAATACTCTCCCTCTCTACAGATTCTTCCGAACGCCGACCAACCATATTTTAGTCCTTTGTCGTCCAGCGCGGGAAGTTTGCGAGGAAATACCTATCCCCATTAGACCTAATTAGGAGTTCATACAATGACACGCTTCTTAGAGTAAGAATCCTCGGAAATAACCCAGCCTGTGTGATTTACGAAGTAACACTTCCTGGTTCATCTCTGCTGCGTTCAAGGTTTTCAGAGTTTCCGGTTATCCTTCCGGTCTAGCTACAACACCGGCCAGCCACCACTTTATTGTGCTTCAGCGCTCAGGTGCCCCGACTATTCCGCTAGGGCTGCTGCCTCTGTTAAGCAGGACCAACACACCTGTGCGGGCTTTTCCACTCAGGGCCTGAGTTACGCTTGCCGTTTCATTTCCACTGGCGCTCCAACCTCTACTAGTACAAGCAATCATTCACTACCCCATTTTGATAATAAAGACACTCCATCATCTTTCATGCAATAAGCGTTAACAACTATTTACAAGGTGTACGTGCCAATGTGAGTCTTCTTTAAGTATTCATATATACGATTAACAACCTATCAAATCACACATAATTCCGGTTGTAAATCTCGGCAAAGTATGTAGATGAGTGCTTGTAAGGTGCGAAATTATAGCCACCTTACAAAATAATAATCTGGCCTTTGCCGAAAAACGCTTGTGTCAGTGGATTTCTCAATTTTCGGCCCGTATTGTCGCTAGAATGATTGGCCCATCTGTCTCTTCTCCACTCATATTCCTTCCTTACAACGTTGCATTCCCGCGACCCCTCAGGCGACACCCAACCTCGCGGCGGGCAGTGGTAATTATCTTTTGGCTTATCAATGAACATTAGCCTGAAAACCTCACTTACGCTTCGTACAAAGAGGCAACTGATTGTTATTTTCGGTTGACAACAAGCGCTTCGATTGAAAAGTAAATATGTCATATCCATCATTTATTCCTGATTTACTTAAAAGCTGGTTCACATTTTAAATGCGAACATTTCAGGTTAGGCTTTACCGTGACTGTTATTGACATTAAACGAAACAACAAGTTTACTGTTACCAGTCACTGTTTATTTATCTCCACGACGCGTTTCAAAGGTTTAAACCTCCATCATCAGGTGGATTTACATTTGTTAATATGTCATGTCATATTCTGTAAACAAATATGGCGCCATATTTGTTTACAAAGTGTGACAGTATACATGTGATGTGCTACGACTGTGAAAGGACACTGGAGACAGTGGCACAAGTTCCTCCAAAAAATCGTAACACAACACACACACAAATGTCATATTAACAAACTTAAATCTACCTGATGATGGATGTTTAAACCTTTGAAACGCGTCGTGGAGATAAATAAACAGTGATTGGTTACAGTTAACTTGCGAAGGTCTTACATAAGCTAGTAAAGTTCACTCTGCAGGGTGTTCTCTCTGAACACTTGCGACTGACTACTGGCCTCTCCCTTTCTTGGAGTTTTCTGAAATTTCTCTATCGACGCTCATGTTTAATACATATGAAAGCTCTGGTGATTTTC
The DNA here is from genome assembly GCF_021461385.2 of Schistocerca piceifrons. Classification (NCBI taxonomy): domain Eukaryota; kingdom Metazoa; phylum Arthropoda; class Insecta; order Orthoptera; family Acrididae; genus Schistocerca; species Schistocerca piceifrons. The sequence goes on along the minus strand of NC_060140.1, from coordinate 909,810,909 downwards.
GCGCTGCAGTTTTACTGCCTGTTAAGGCCTATAACTGTGTTTGTAAACCAGTGTAGTCTGGTAGTCTGACCACCATCACGACTTCTCCGCACTGTATCTTTATACTTCTACTCTAGTGGATTACGTGGCTTCCGCGTGGCATATTGGCTTGCTAATTTTAGTACGTCTTCTTACAGCGTGGCCATATTACGTCCTCCGTACAAAACTTGATACCGGCTTCACGTCTATATCTATCCTACACAGTTAATAAGAAATTGTCAAACTCTATAATGGACCGAGCAAGTGAGTTAGTTGTTATTGTTCTGGTCTTCAGTCCTGAGACTGGTTTGATGCAGCTCTCCATGCTACTCTATCCTGTGCAAGCTTCTTCATCTCCCAGTACCTACTGCAACCTACATCCTTCTGAATCTGTTTAGTGTATTCATCTCTTGGTCTCCCTCTACGATTTTTACCCTCCACACCGCCCTCCAATGCTAAATTTGTGATCCCTTGATGCCTCAGAACAGGTCCTACCAACCGGTCCCTTCTTCTTGTCAGGTTGTGCCACAAACTCCTCTTCTCTCCAATTCTATTCAATACCTCCTCATTAGTTGTGTGATCTACCCATCTAATCTTCAGCATTCTTCTATAGCACCACATTTCGAAAGCTTCTATTCACTTCTTGTCCAAACTATTTATCGTCCACGTTTAACTTCCATACGTGGCTACACTCCATACAAATACTTTCAGAAACTACTTCCTGACACTTAAATCTATACTCGATGTTAACAAATTTCTCTTCTTCAGAAACGCTTTCCTTGCCATTGCCAGTCAACATTTTATATCCTCTCTACTTCGACCATCATCAGTTATTTTGCTCCCCAAATAGCAAAACTCATTTACTACTTTAAGCGTCTCATTTCCTAAACTAATTCCCTGAGCATCACCCGATTGGATTCGACTACATTCCATTATCCTCGTTTTTCGTTTGTTGATGTTCATCTTATATCCTCCTTGCAAGACACTGTCGATTCCGTTCAACTGCTCTTCCAAGTCCTTTGCTGTCTCTGACAGAATTACATTGTAATCGGCAAACTTCAAAGTTTTTATTTCTTCTCCATGGATTTTAATTCCTACTCCAAATTTTTCTTTTGTTTCCTTTACTGCTTGCTCAGTATACAGATTGAATAACGTCGGGAACAGGCAACAACCCTGTCTCATTCGCTTCCCAACCACTGTTTCTCTTTCATGCCCTTCGACTGCCATGTGGTTTCTGTACAAATTGTAAATAGCCTTTCGCTCCCTGTATTTTACCCCTGCCACCTTTAGAATTTGAAAGAGAGTATTCCAGTCCACATTGTCAAAAGCTTGCTCTAAGTCTACAAATGCTAGGAACGTGGGTTTGCCTTTCCTTAATCTTTCTTCTCAGATAAGTCGTAAGGTCAGTATTGTCAGTGAGTTAGAACAGTGCTTATATCGGCTACATGGAAATGTGACAGTTTGGAAACCAACACTGGAAGAAGATATGTCACACTGGAAACGCCACCAGCTATCCGATATCGTTTTAAACAAAATAAACGGCTCCTCCAAAACTGAAAAAAGGAAGTAGGGTGATAGGTCTCACGTATCAAACTGAACTCTCGTGTGAGATGGAGATGCATGAGTTTGGATGTAAACCCTTCAAATGTTACAGGAGATATAGATACGTGAACTGCTCCCATTGCCCGTATCTCGTGGTCGTGGGGTAGCGTTCTGGCTTCCCACGCCCGGGTTCCCGGGTTCGATTCCCGGCGGGGTCAGGGATTTTCTCTGCTTCGTGATGGCTGGGTGTTGTGTGCTGTCCTTAGGTTAGTTAGGTTTAAGTAGTTCTAAGTTCTAGGGGACTGATGACCATAGCTGTTAAGTCCCATAGTGCTCAGGTGCCTGAAAGACGCACTCGACGCACCAGCAGACGACCAGCAATACCTGCCGCGAGTGAGGAGAATCAAGGCAAAACTCCTTCAAATAAAGAAACAGCAAATAAGAGGCGTCCTCACAAGAAGTAAAACACATGGCGATGTGGATGAAGAGCCACTCACCATGCACCACCTAAATAGGGAAAGGGAGAGAGGCGCAGGAAAGTGCGTAAATGAGCTTCAGGACAAGCAAGGGAAGACGCTCACGACGAAAACGGAGTTAACAAAACACATCGAGGACTATTTCCGAGACATGTTCCGTCGGGAAGCGACAGACGACGCGGCAACTGCTGAAATCCTCCAGCAGACGAGGAGCGTGCTCACAGACGCAGACAGGGCGTTACTGACAGAAAATGTCGACGTGGATGACATCAAAGAAACGATGAGGATCAGCGCAAGAGGAAGAGCACCCGGCGCCGACGGCATCCCGCTCGAGTTCTACCTCGCATATTGGGACGTGCTAGGAGAGCAATTCACGGAAATGGTGAACGAGATACTCGATGGGGCGGAAATTCCACCTGGGCTGACCGAAGGGACCATAACACTCATCCCTAAGAAGAGAGCCGCCCGCCGCATTGAAGAGTTTCGTCCGATTACGCTCCTCAACGCCGACTATAAAATAGTAGCGAAATGCATCGCAAACAACCTGAACTCGGCGATGAGGAAAGTCATCAGTCCGTGGCAAACATGTGCGGTACCAGGGAAAAATATATTTGACGCCAGATGCACCTACAGGGACATAATAGCACAGGCAGCCACCACCAGAAGCGCAGGTGCCATAATTTCGGTGGACTTCAACAAAGCCTTCGACAGGATCGACCACAAATATCTCGTAGAGACACTAAATAGACTCGGGTTTGGGCAAAAATTCATCGCAATCATCCATAAGATACTAAGTACTGCAAGATCGACAGTAATAATCAATAGTTGGGAAACAAAACTGATAAAACTGGACAGATCCGTGAGGCAAGGCTGTCCATTGTCAATGGCTCTATTCGCTATAGCACTGGACCCACTCCTGCGGAAACTCACAAACGACATCAGAGGCTTCTCCGTAGGAGGCAAAGCAGTAGCATGTATAGCCTACGCTGACGACCTAGGCATCTTTATTGAAGACCAGGAAGATATTGGGAGAGTAGAAACCATCATGAATACATTCCAAAAAGCGTCAGGCGCCCAAACCAACCCCAGAAAAACAGTGCTACTGCCGATAGGGAATCAACGACTCAAACCAGACAGCCAATGGTATAAAATAGCAGAAAGCCATAAAGTTCTTGGAATATATATACAGTCTTGTCCACTTAGAATGGCCGCATACAACTGGAGGGACGTGCTACACACCATAAGAGGTCTCTCCAGACAGCGAACCGGAAGCTAACAATCCACAAGAAAACAGAACTGATAAACACGACGATCCTGTCGAAAGCTTGGTACCTGGCGCAAATCTTAAGCATCCCGACAGAAATTGCGCGAGCACTAACGAGCGCAGTGTACTACCTGTTGTGGCGTCGAAATATACTCAAAGTGGCGCAAGCAACGTGCTCACTGCCAACAAAAGAAGGGGGACTAGGTCTAGTTGATATAAAGACCAAATGTGCAGCCCTTCTACTGAAACGAACGCTCGCCATCCAGGACAAAAACCCTGACAGCGTCACAGCCAAGATAATTGGAAGATACAAGCCCGCATCACAAGAAGCGCCGGTCGACACGAGACACATTCCCTTCAGAATGCGACACGTCAGGCTGCACTACGCCAACAAAAGTTACGTTCTGGACACCGTGGCGAACCCCAGCCACAGAACAGCCAAGAGAATATACTGGGCCCTCAGGGGGAAGCCGGAAAAAAACAAAATTGAACAAAAACTCCCGCAATACAATTGGAAACAAATATGGGGGAACGTCTCAGAAAACGTGTTACCTAAACATGCGAAGGAGACATGGTACAAAATAATTAACAGAACGGTACCAACCAACCAAAGACTGGCGGAGATAAAACTCGTCGCAAGTGACAAGTGTGACGTATGTGGCATGACCGACACCCTCGAGCACCGATTCACGTGCGGGAATGCCATCAACATCTGGGAAGCGTGCCAGCAGATGGTGGCCCACATCAACAGAACGGCGCCGGGAAGCATCACAGTGGAAGCAATCACCGCCCCAGACTGCAACCCATTTCCACGACCCAAGCGACTGGCGACTCTCTGGATCCTCGCCATGACGGCACATGCCATCGTAGCGCGGAGGCAGACCGACCGGCTGGCCTTCCTGATGGACCTCTGGGAGGAGAACAAGACGGCCCAGCAGCACAGGCGATACCACGAGAACTTCAAAAACTTCCTGCAGATTCCACTGCAGACAGCAATCGCCAGAGTCCTCCCCAGCCTGTGACCCTCAGCACCGCCACCAGCCACCTCACCACACTCACCACAAGAATAACGTGTGCAGTGATAGTGAACAAGTGCAACACAAAAGATAAAGAGCTTTCTCTTCTCGCATCAAATAGTGAAGTATAGTAGTATAAAGTGTTTTTTCCTAGTGGAATCAGTGACACAAAGTGCTCCCTAGTGGAAAGTGCCAACTACTCATTATTATTAGATATTTTGATTTCCTTTACTTTGTGCCTATAAAATTCTATTGATTACTCACACTATCCTTTCTGCTTCTCTTCTGTAATATGACAAAATTTTCTCTCTTCTTCAATTAGGTATATTCTGTAGTATATGTAAAAAAAAAAAAAAAAAAGTTTCTTCCACTTCTGCTCCACCTATCATGGTGACGTTCATTCATACTGTCCCACTAAACAGTGTAACTAGAGGAAGAGATCAAACCAGAATACACAATGTGCCTGTGTCATCACAAGTGCATCACATACAGAAACATAAACTCAAATCAATGCAACGATGCCAAATATAAACTGTTATGCCTGTCCTGCAATGTCTACCCCCCTCAAAAAAAAAAAGACGACAAATGGCCATGTAAAAGGGTTTAAGGAACAAACAATAAGAGAAAAACGAGAAAGGAAAATATAAAAACGAAAATATATAAAATGACACTAGGATAATAGATTAATAGAATAAAATGTCTTCTTTTTTAAATGTATCGTTGTTAAAATATTTAAATAAATATATATGGTTACAAAAAAAAAAGAGCCGTTTGAACCATTTTTGCTCCCATTGATAATTTTTCTCCACACACAGAGTTAGGTGGATGGACACTTTGGACGCAAACGTGCATTCCACGCTACGCTAACCTACTGGCGAGGGGAGGAGAATGTCGGCGTTGTGCCTTCCAGTTGGGTAAGCAGGCCGGCTTGTCAGAAGCTGAGGGCACGTCAGCAGAAGCACCGTTGTCGCCGAACCCACGGCCGCTGAGCCATTAGCGGAACCTCGACCACCCAGGTCGCGCACCTTCCGCCCGTCACCGCGCCCCACAGGTACTGCCTCTTCTCCCTGGCCCTGCCTGTAGCCGTGGCCCATTGCCGCCCTGCCGCCAGACCGCCCCCATTGTCGGCCGCGACAGCAGGAAGGGGTTGCCAGCCCCTCGCTGCTTCTGTTTGCCAAATTTTCGTCGCGTGACTGATTGCGGACTCGTTCCCCGCTCCATTCTCGGAATTAGCCCCTGGGGCATTGCTGTGAGTCGAGCAAAATCGCCACGATGATACCTCGATATGCTCTGACTAACCGCAAGTCACCCGTTGGGATTTCTTGTGATCTCTCAAAGGCTTTTGGTTGTGCAAATCACGGATTACTTCTAGATAAGCTCAAGTACTGTGATATGAATGGGACGGTGCTCAAATGGTTTAAGTCATACCCAACTGGAAGAGTGCAGAAAGTTGAAATAAGCAGTTCAAATAATATGCAAAAAACTGGTGATTTCTCAATCTGGGGAACAATCAAGAATGGAGTGCCGACAGGTTCGGTCTTGGGTCCTCTGCTGTTCTTAATATATATTAATGACTTGCCATTCTATATTCACGAAGATGCAAAGCTGGTACTTTTTGCTGATGACACAAGTATAGCTATCACACCCAACAGACAAGAATTAACTGATGAAATTGTCAACGATGTTTTTCAGAAAATCATTAAATGGTTCTCTGCAAATGGGCTCTCATGAAATTTGACAAAACACAGAACATAAGAGTTCCACACAGTAAATGGAATTACACCATTAATAAATAGAGACTTCGATCAGAAATATTCAAAATTTCTAGGTGTACTCATTGATAAGGGGTTAAACTGGAAAAAGCACACTGATGATCTGCAGGAACGTTTGGGTTCAGCTACTTATGCTATTGGGGTCACTGCAAATTGTGGCTATATACATCTCAATAAATTAGCTTACCACGCCTGTTTTCATTCTCTGCTTTCGTATGGCAACATATTCTGGGGTAACTCATCATTGAGTAAAAGAGTGTTCACTCCGTAAAAACGTGTAATCAGAATAATTGCTGGAGCTCATCCAAGATCATCCTGCAGACACTTATTTAAAGAAATCTAACTTTGGCTCAGAAGGGGGTAAATTATGCTGCCACAAAAGTCTTTGATCACTTACCTAATAGCATCAAAAGTCTCACAGATAGGCATATAGCGTTTAAAAGGAAATTAAAAGAATTTCTTAATGGCAATTCCTTCTACTCATTAGATGAATTTTTGGATATAGTAAGTGGGTAATTTCCCCAACCCCCACAAAAAAATTAAAAATATTAAGTGTCATGTAATATTTTGTGTAATGTAATATCTTGTATAGACACCTTTTATTAACATGACACATTCCACATCATTAGAAAGTGTCGTATTCGTGATCTATGGAAGAAGCACTAATCTAATCTAATGTCTAATCTAATCGATAACAATGGCGTGTTCATCAGTCATCCACATATTGAGGCATCTTTTACCAAATCCCTTACATTATTTTTTTTTCGTTTCCTTTTGTTTTTCCTTTTGTTGCAGGAATTCGACTGAAGGGTACTTGTGCGAAACTAGATAAATGTTTCGCACAGTTAATGCAGTATCGTAATATGGAGGAAGAACATCTACCATGTAGGTAACAAAACCTCTCAACATGAGGAAGTACATAGATATACGACGTGTGATCAAAAAGTAACTAAATATTTTTTTAATGTCGTCGATTTCATACATTCGATATTAAAAAAATTCTTTACCTTGTTAGTTCACATGTTCTTGAGGTATGGTTGCTTTTTCAGCTGTTGTGAATAGTTTATTGTTGACAGTCGAAAAAGTTATATGTGGTTTAGAGAGCTCGGCGAATTTTTGCTTTCGAAAACGATGGATAAGAAAATCTGCATTACATTTTGCTTGAAATATGGAATATAGTGCATCACCGCACTTGAAATGTTGACAGTAGCTTTTGACTGATCTACTATGAGTAATAAAAGAGTTTACGAGTGGTATAAACGTTTCAAACAGGGTCGGGAGGCCGTTGAAGACGACGGCCTCCCTGGACGCCCTAACACACCAATTACTAGCGACAATGTAGAAGTGAAGAAGACGGTTCTGGAAAATCCCTAAATCACCATCAGAGAGGTTGCTGATGATGTCGGCATATCCTTTGGCTTCTACCAAGCAATTTTTTCGCATGTTTTGGGAGTGAAACCTGTACAAGCAAAGCCTTTTTCGACTAAAAACTACGTCGAGTAGACATGGCTCAGGAATTGCTGAATCAAGTTGGTAATGATCCCGAACTTCTAAATGAGGTTATAACAGGTGACGGAAAATGAGTATACGGGTATGACGTCGGAACCAGGGCCCTGTCGTCTTAGTGGAAACTTCCTGAAGAGCCAAGACCGAAAAAAATTCCAGAACTTCGATGACATATGAAGAAACTTCTCACTGTTTTCTTCGATAACAATGGGACAGTGCATCATGATTTCCCACCTTATGGTCGCACTATCAATAAGGAATACTATCCGGAAGTTATGCGCTGTTTGCGTGAAGAAATCCGAAGAAAATGACGAGAAATGTGGCAAAACTACTTGTGGAAATTGCATCATTACAATGCTCCTGCTCACACGTCAGTGCCTGTTCGTAATTTTGTGGCGAGAAACAAAACCGTTATGTTGCCACAGCTTCCGTATTCGCCGGACATGGACCCCTCCGACTCCTTTCTGTTCTCGAGGCTGAAGAGAAGCATGAAAGGAGGTCGGTTTGCCACCAATGATGAGTTAAAAACAGAATCGAAGGAGCTGAACACCATAACGAGACTAGAGTTCCGGAAGTGTTTCCAAGATTGTAAAATGCGCTTGCACAAATGTATTGTATCTGAGGGGGATTACTTTGAAGAGGACACAGTTGATGTTGATGAATAAGTCAAGATTCCTTAAGAAAAATAGAAATCCTGTTACTTTTTGATTACACCTCGTATAAGCATCGACTGATGTTTTGTGTTACAGTTGAACTATCTCGTAATTAAGTTTTAAACAACGGTAAGTTTACAAGGATTCTTTTACTAACAAGAAGTGCCACAATCCGATTTTTCAGAAACTTTGCACAGTGAAAGATGGGACAAAAGAAGCGAACAAGTTTCTCACCTTATCCGTAGATACCCGATCGTTTCTGAAAGAAAAAAAAAAACGGTCAGAGTTTTCAATACACTGTAGATGTCCTTTATTGCACGTTTAGTTCGACTGAAGCTTTGGTACAGTGGATAGCGGTGTAACTTCAGAATTTTGTGTGGCCGTGTCCAAAATACGATTACTGTTTTCATTTTTTTTATTTTTCACTTATCTACCCGTGTAGATAGAAAGCCCGTGTAGATAGAAAATTGCTCCACGAATGTTTCTGATCAACTAAGGAGATACGAAGGCTTTATATTAATGGTAAAATTACCACTGGGTTTCACAAGTGTCGTGACGTACTGTATAGGTGTTTGTACGGTCCAGTGCTGTCTGTTCGCTTTGAGAACTAATGCGGAACTGATGTGTTCCCTCCGTGAAGAAGACGAAAGCAGCGGGGCTGGTCAGAATTGAGTGAATACATGACCATTCCTTCAGGCGTTGTCGGCCGACCGAAATCCACTTCTCGGGAACAAATACGCAACACCACCAATATTACCGACAAGACACACAACAGGATTTTCACTGAAAACAATTTCAGTTTTTTCTCATTCATTTATTGTTTTACTCTTCGTATAGCAATCTTCTGTGGATAGGGGTGGATAAAAAATAAACAGAAAAGATAATCAAATTTCGAACACGTGGCGCAAAAGTGTGAAGCCGCGACCCGAACCGCTCTGCTAACACTTCTGCTTACGTGCGTGCTAAAACGCACATGAAGCACTTCGAAAACTTTGACAATCGTTTTCTGAGAAACGGTCGATTATCTACGGATAAAGCTGAGACGCGAGTGCGCTTATTTCGTCCCCCCTCCCATTGAAAGGAGTTCCTGGGAAATCAGGTTATGGCACCTGCCGTCTCCTCCTAGTAAGTATTGCATAACATGCTTCATTATTATTAAAAAGATGAGCGCCACTGTTCTGGACACAGACGAGACAGTCGGGACTGACCGACCATCGTGTCATCGACCAGGCAATGGCGCAATGTACATGTGGTATGGAAGTGGAGGGAGAGGGGTGGGGGGAGGGGGAGGGTGCTGAGTACGCCGCACTCCAGGTTGTCGGCTTAGCAGACCTGTTGCCGCAACTACTCGGTCAAGTAGCTCCTCAAGCGCCATCACAAGGTTGAGTGTACACAGTTCCACTCCTTCATGCAAGGAAAAACCCCTGAATGTACTGGGATTCGAACCCGTGTCCAACGCGTGATAGATACACGCTGACCACTCTGTTACAGAGATGGACAATATGAAAAGGAACAAATCATTACTTACAATAATCTTGGACTTGTATATACACATTTATGGTGTTTTATGTAAGCCTCATTGTGAATTACTGGCGTGGTAGCAGTGCCAGCTTTGAACGACTATGTTTATGCTGTTCATAGACACCATATGTGGATAATTAACAAATCATTGTATTGGCCATATAAGCAACTTTGCTATTAGGTTCAGATGGTTCAAATGGCTCTGAGCACTATGGGACTTAACATCTACGGACATCAGTTCCTAGAACTTAGAACTACTTAAAACTAACTAACCTAAGGACATTGCACACATCCATGCCCGAGGCAGGATTCGAACCTGCGGCCGTAGCGGTCGCACGGTTCCAGACTGAACCGCCTAGAACCGCACGGACACACTGCCGGCTTGCTATAAGGTATTTCAGATAAGAAGCGAATCTCTTCTAGAACTGTTTCACTTTTCAAGCTGTGGCGAATTGTTGAGTTTCTAATGAAACATACGGCATTTAATATAATTCGCAGTGCCTTACTTTGGATGACTCGAATTTTGTTAAAATGTGTAGAGGCAGGATGACTCCACACAGAACATGCATACAACATTGCTTGTGTGTTATCGATTTGTAAAGTACGAGACTGTTTTACCTATTGAAAGACAACCTCCTGTTCTGTAAGGGATATAAGACAGCCTATCCACGGTCTGTTTTATTCACAATGTCTGTTACACATTTCTTGAGGATGAGGTCTTTATCTAATTATATTCCCTCTTCACTTTGAAGGTGCTTATTGTTCACTTCTCCACGCTACTGTGTCCCGTGAAAAACTCTTCATCTCTGCATAACTATTGCAACCTGTATCTATTCCAATCGCCTTGCTGTATTCAACCCTTGCTCTCCCTCTACCATTTCTACCTCCATTACCAAAATGATGATTCTTTGATGCCTCAGGAAGGGAATCAGTCGATCCCTCATTTTAGTCGCGTTGTGACATAAGTTCCTTTTCTCTGCAGTTCGATTCAGTACATCATCACCAGTTATTCGACCGCCCCATCTGATAGTCAGCATTCATCTGAAGCACAACTTTTCAAAAGCTTGTTTTCTTTTCTTGTCTGAACTATTTATCGTCCACGTAAGAAAAATGTAGTGGCAAGGACAGTGTGCTGACGCTAACCTTACACTACGAGTCAGTTGTATTTTACGACGCTTCGCAGTACCTACCTTGGATACATTTGTTATGTTTTATAGAGGGGGGGGGGGGGGGGGGGGGTGTCACGCAAGACATAACGCCCCCTTTATTTCGTAACAGTTACAGATATCGAAAAGAGGTTTTAGGCAAATGTTAGACCATCCAGAAGCAGGTATGTTTTTCTTTAGTTAATGTTTTCAGCGCGGATACTGAAGTAAACTGGAACCGTAAAGCTTTTATAGCTGCGTTAGAGAGCTCTTGAGAAGAAAACACAGTGATATAGTATAATGAACGTAGAGGGGGGAGAAAGGAGAGGAAAGTGAAGGGATTACTGATGTCAGCTGCAACGGCCTGTTAATCAGAATGAGCAGCGACGTGTAAATATGCGTGCCGGACCGGGATTCGAACTCGGGATCTGAAGTTTACTAGGCAGGTGCGTTAACAACTGCTCCATCCGGGGCAGAGTGTTATCGGACCTGCACGGACTACCCGGGCACGCCTCACGGCCTACCCACAATCCCGCCGAGCGCCACCTATCAACAGTCCCTCTCCATTTCCTCCATGCTCGCTTCTCTGAGATTTCCGCAGGAGGCCGGGCTTACTTGTGCATTCGCACTGAAGAAGGTGGATCCATTGTCCATCTAGGAGATTCGATTTATGAATACCTAGTGCCTGATCTTTTGAGTTTGTAGTGTAGTAAGCAGTAGTTCCCAGGTTGGACTCTTGGTCCGGCACACTTTCACTCGCCCCCGCTGATTCCGTGTAACGTCCCGTTGCTGCTGGCATCAGTAATCCCTTTTCTTTCCTTTCCCTTCCTTTCCTTTCCTTTCCTTTCGCCTCTTCTCTCCCCCCAACCACTCCCCCCCCCCCAACCCCACCCTCTCTACCTTCAATTTACACCTTCGAGTTGCTCAAGTCACACCAATACCCAAAAAGAGAAGTAGGAGTAATTCGCTGAATTACAGGCCTATATCACTAACATCGATTTGCACTATGGTTTTGGAACATATACTGTATTCGAACATTATGAAGTACCTCGAAGAAAACTATTTACTGACACACAGCACGGATTCAGCACGTTCTTGCGGAACGTAACTAGCTGTTTATACTAATGAAGTAATGAGTGCTATCGACAGGGGATGTCAAACTGACGCCATATTTTCATATATTCAGAAGGCTTTCGACACCGTCTCTCAAAAACGTCTTCTTACCCAAACTGTGTGCCTATGGAATATCGCCTCAACTGTGCGACTCGATTCATGATTTCCTGTCAGAAAGGTCACAGTTCGTAATAACAGACGGAAAGTCATCGAGTAAAACAGAAGTAATATACGGCGTTCCCCAGGGAAGTGCTATAGGCCCTCTATTGTTCCTGATCAATATCAACGACATAGGAGAGAATCTGTGTAGCCCTCTTAGATTATTTTCAGATGATGCTGTCATTTACCGTCTTGTAAAGTCATCAGATGACCAAAATGAATTGCAAAATGATTTACATAAGGTATCTGCGTGGTGCGAAATATGGCAATTGACCCTGAATAAAGAAAAGTGCGAAGTTATTCACATGAGTATTAAAAGAAATCCGCTAAATTTCGATTACGCGATAAGTCACACAAATCTGAGGGCTGTAAATTCAACTAAATGCTTAGGGATTACAGTTACAAATAACCTAAATTGGAACGATCACATAGATAATGTTGTGGGTAGAGTAAACCAAAGACTGCGATTCATTGGCAGAACACTTAGAAGGTGCAACAGATCTCCTAAAGACACTGCTCACACCACGCTTGTCCGCCCTATTCTGGAGTACTGCTGTGCGGTGTGGAATCCGCATCAGGTGGGACTGACGGACGACATCGAAAAAGTACAAAGAAGGGCAGCTCGTTTTGTATTGCAGCGAAATAGGGGAGATAGTTTCACAGACATGATACACGAATTGGAGTGGCAATCATTAAAACAAAGGCGTTTTCCGTTGCGACGGGATCTTCTCATGAAATTTCAATCACCGGTTTTCTCCTCCGATTGCAAAATCATTCTGTTGGCACTCACCTACATAGAGAGAAATGATCATCACGATAAAATAAGAGAAATCAGGGCTCGCACAGAAAAATTTAAGTGCTCGTTTTTCAGCGCGGCGTTCGAGAAAGGAACGGTACAGAGACAGCTTGAAGGTGGTTCATTGAACCCACTGCCAGGCACTTAATTGTGAACAGCAGAGTAATCACGTAGATGTAGATGTACATATAATGTATCACAACTGCGGATTCCGTGTGGTGTTCTTTCGGATACCATGTCTGAAAGAACAGACACCACGCATTCAAATAAGTGATATAGCGTCTGTTAACGTTGACACTGAAAACTGTCGTAAAAAATTCGAGAACTGACCTAGAATGTGAGGGCACGGTGGCTGGAAACGGCATTTGCAGTGCACATTCTTCCAAGCAGGAGTCTTGGTCAGGCTGCGTAGTTGTACGAGGGCTGTTAAATAAAGAATGATCATAATTTTTTATGGTCATAATTTCTCGCCCAAAAATTTTATCGTATGATATTCTGTTAGCTTAATGTGCAACAAACACGCCGTAGTAGTTTCATTGTTGGGATTCCTGGTTCCCGCCTATGAGAGGCAGGCAAGGTCAGACATGCTCAGTATCGCCTACCGCTGCAACGGAGGTAACACGCGAGGAACAATGTGAGGCTTTGAAATTCCACTTTCGCAACAAATCTTCAGCTGAGGCCTATACAGTGTTACAGGAGGCCTATGGAGAGGTTGTTCTTCGCTACAGCACAGCTCGAAGGTGGTTTAAAATGTTTAAAGAGGGGAGACAATCAATTTCAAGGAAGTTGGACCCGGTGCTCCAGTTATCGCTCTCACGGAAGGAAACATCGACACTGCTGCTGTCAATGTGAGAGAGGATCGACGAATTACCTTAAGATCACTTTCTGAAATACTGGACATTTCACTGGGTGCCACCCACACGTTGTGACAGAAAAATTGCACATGACACGTGTTTGTGCTTGATGTGTTCCAAGACTGTTGATTTCTGAAGAAAAGGACATTCGCGTGCAGGTCTGCATGCAGTTAAAGTTGATGTTAGAGGGAGATCCGGAGTTTCTTTCAGATGTAATCACTGCTGATGAAATTTGACTACACGACTTTCATCCTGAGAGCAAACAGTGGGGAAATCTCCTTCATCACCAACCCCCCACAAAGCAAAAGTGGTTGGATCTACTGGGAAAGTTATGGTCATCTCATTCTTTGATTTTCATGCAATGGTTTATCAGCATGTTGTACCTGCACACACATCAGTAACTGAACGATACTACAGGCATGTCCTGAAAACATTGCACGTCCATATCAGGAGCAAAAGACTACATTTCCGTGAAGCAGGCTGGATGCTACACCACGATAATACTAGGCCGCATGTTGCCAATACTGCTGTTGCTGAATATCTTGCAAAATCAACGTGAAATGCATCCCTCACCCGCGCTATAGTCCGGATTTAGCCCCAAGTGCGTTTTTTTCTATTCCCTAACGTGAAGGAACGGTTTCGTAGGGGGAATTGTCAATCATCAGAAGCAGTGGCGAAGGCTGTGGAGGCGATTTTGAAGGACCTCTCAAAAAATGGTTTCCAGCATGTCTTTGAAGACTGGCAGAAACGCTGGGACAAGTGCATCGCATTCATGGGAGACTAGTTTGAGAAGGACCATCAAAATTATGAAGATGAGTAAAGGTATGTTGTCAAAAAAAAAAAAAAAAAAAAAAGAAAAAATCATTCTTTATTGAACAGTCCTCGTATATTGTAAGGTAGGCCTGGGCTACGAGAATAAAGCTTTGTTTCTCCTTGAACCAACTTACGACCTAGATGTAGATTCACTTACGAATACTGTACATGGAAGTACGACATGGGCTAGAACCTAGCGTATCACAAAGAGTTTAGAAAAACTATTCCAGATTTACGTGAGCTAAAACAGAGAAATCAAGTCTGCAGCCTTCACAAATAAAGAGGTCTCACGTGCTGCAAAAAAACAACTTCTGTATTAAATATATATATGCTAGAAGGAAGATTTGACCTAACTTTTCATATACGTGGCTGTGCGCCTTTTAGAGGTAAAATACCTGCTGTCGGACAACCGTCTCTACCCACATTGCTCTAAATTTTATCATATGGGATACATTCGTTGAGCTAAACATTTGCTTAAAAATACTTTCGTGAGTACCTGTGTTGTGACTTGGCAAGACAGCCAAGCCACTATGAGGTAGCCGAAAGGCACGCGTTTAAGCTCACGCAGGCTGGCGTGAGGTCTGGAACAGGTAAGGTAATTGAGACTAGCAAATAAAGTACGTAGCTGCTGGAATACTTAACTTTAATCCATAATTGGTGAACATCGCTCTGACGGTACATGCATCACAAGATAAATAGCAATTGATAATGGCGCCTTGCTAGGTCGTAGCAAATGACGTAGCTGAAGGCTATGCTAACTATCGTCTCGGCAAATGAGAGCGTAATTTGTCAGTGAACCATCGCTAGCAAAGTCGGCTGTACAACTGGGGCGAGTGCTAGGAAGTCTCTCTCTAGACCTGCCGTGTAGCGGCGCTCGGTCTGCAATCACTAATAGTGGCGACACGCGGGTCTGACGTATACTAGCAGACCGCGGCCGATTTAAAGGCTACCACATAGCAAGTGTGGTGTCTGGCGGTGACACCACAACCTGTACACCGCAAAATAAATATTCCTCTTGACGAAACGTCGTTTCATGCTGAACGTAGGCGCGTAGTGATAATGTTACCAGCTACGTGCAATACACGCTGTCGACTAATTTGAGATTATGACGCAATTTCGTACACAAGTAAATGAATTAAACAATTTACTAACAGTGATTTGGTAACCATCCAAATCATATAACATAAATTTTGTTTTCCAAAAAGATAGCTTAATTCTTTATTTAAGCAACTATTCAAACTGCTTACCATGGACTGAAAGGCAGAACGGTAATCGCCGTTCTAAAGAACGATAAACAAATATAATTACAGTGGATGATATGGTAGAGCATGCACTGGCGATTCGACGACATATATTATCTGGCGTAGTTGGGGCTTCGCCATAGACTGCATCTTTGAGTGTTCCCCAAAGAAAGAAATCACGAGGAGTCAAATCGGGGGGGACTTCGCAGGCCATTTGACAACAGAATTTCGTCCAGTCAAACGTCCAGGAAAGTTCTCATTCAGTATTTGCGTTGCAACACAGGACGAGAGAGCTGGACAACCGACGTGTTGCAGCCAAATACACTGTCGAATACCTCTTCTAGAAGAACCGGCAGAATCTTCATCAGAAAGTGTGCTTTAGAATGTCCATTTAGAGCACCTGAAATGAAGTAAAGTCCCACAGTGTAATTTCCTATGATGCCGCACCATACGTTTACGCTCCACGGTCGTTGATGTTGCACCTGTCGAAGCTAGTGTAGATCTTTGGCCATCCAGTAGTGCGTGTTATGCAAATATACATTAGCGTGGTTAATAAACGTTGCTTCATCGGTAAAGAGGACACATTGGAAAAACGTAGGTTCGTCTCTCAGTTACTGAAGGGTCAACCGAAAAATTCTGTACGACGTTCGAAATCACGGTCGCCGAGTGGCTAATGTAGTGGCAGATGCTAGAGACGGAAATTCTGTCATGCGAATGACACTCGTGTGGCTGATTATACATTACTTGGCAGTATGTCTCGTACCGATGTGCGGGTTCATTAGCATCGTAACCCGGGTCAGCTGCTTCGTGTTCTCTGTCAGTTGCAATCGTCCTCTTTCTGACGTTCAAGCAGCCTGTCCGCTTAACAACTGGTGCAATTGCGTGCGCGTCGGACGTTAGCTATCCGAATGCATAGCCCTATATGACTGTACTGATTTTTACGGCATTTCCTTTACGTTATGATATAAAAGTAGTATATCCAACTTGTCCTCATTGTTGTACATATCTGCAAGCAACGAATGTTGAAGCAGAAATGAGAGGCCTGCAATGTAGACAAATAAACAGACAAATCGACGTTCTGACAGAGCATAGCACGAAGTCTCTGCTTGGCAGTGTTTACACTGCTAATGCCAATTCCAGCGTCCGTTCTCTCAAATTCTAGGACATTTCTCGAATTTTTTTACGACAGGTTTCATCGTCAACATTAACAAACGCTATATCACTGTACTTGTCTTCTCAAGAGCTATCAAACGCCGTAATAAGGAGTATCCGGTTCCCCTTAAAAAAACATACTTGCTTGGATATCTCCGTTGATACCAGTGCTTAAAACATTAACCAAGCAAAAAGTACGTGCCCCTCGACGTTCTAACATTTGCAGAAAACCGCGTTTCGATACGCGTAACCGTTCACGAAATAAAAAGGGTGTTACGTCTTACGTGACTCACCCTATACTGGTGTAGGATAACAATCTGATGATGATCGTGTAACTCGAAACTGGAAATAAAATAAAAAGTTTGTCGTCAAAGACTAGAAGGACTGATTAACCTTTAAGCTGTTTTGGTTAGGCTACCGGTATTGAAATTTATCATCTTTCAATCATCCATTTGTAGATCTGAAAATGAATAAAATAAATTCTTGATATTTCCTACAGTTAAGCCTAACAATGATTTTGTTGTCATTTACAGCTATTAAAGTACAACAAGCAACTTCCAGATTTATAATTTCCTACACTATTTAGAAGCACTACACACAACAGATCGAAACATATTTTTTTGCTGTGGCCAATTCAAAGTTCGTATCGTAATGCAACGGAACAATAACTAAACAATAGATGTGTTACAAATTGCGGAAACGACAACGCAAACGCATGCGATGTTGATGAATGAGTCCATCGCAGAAGCAATAAGCAAAAGATGTATCTCCCATTGAGTCTACCGATTTCGGAGCGCGAAACGAACCATTGCTCACGTTAGTCGATCAGATCGACAACCACGAGAATAAACAAACAGAAGTATATGTTGATGACTATTATTGAAACATATATAGTACAAAATGAACATGTTGTAACATCAAGCGATTTGTTGCCTTCAGTCAAGCGTTGTTTTAAATCTTATGTTATGCATGATGCTTTTTCTGAAGTAATTTCAGATTTCACTTACCTATTTTATCACATTATGACGACTTACATGTAATTATCATGAGCAATGCAATAAAAATGAACTTGAAAACGAAGCAAGCTTTACTAAATAAAAAATCCTGACTGACAGCAACGAATATTTTGACTCACAATCGAACATTTTAAGTTTTAATTTTTGTTTTATTTTATTATTAATCTTTTAAACAATGAAACACCATTCGACTGTGTGTTACTACATTCTTGTTCTGTACTGATAAATTTCGGTTTTTATGCCATTATCGAGTACCATGTTAACACATCAGATATGACGTGTTAATGGTCTAAGAACTTCCAGCACTGTACTCGATAATGACATAAAAGCCGAAATCTAGATAGTACAGAAGAAAAATACAGTAATATACAGTCAAATGGCGATTTATTCTTTCAAAAAATATTGCGTGACCGTTTAAAGTTAGCTTTTACATTTACTGTTAAGAGTATGAACTGAAACGACAAATTACTGTCACTTTCTGTTTTTAATTTCCGCTACGCGTTCCGGATTGCTAACCATCATCATCAAGTGGATCCATGTCAGCCTACGGCTCCGTCTCGTTGCAGAAAAAAAAGTAAAAGCAAATCACTGTTCTAGCACAAGGCTCAAAGCTGTGAGGAGGTTTCTCAATGTTTAGTTGACGTTTCAGTGATTAGAGCCTCCTCTTCCTCTCCTGCTTGCAGCACATAACTTTGTGTTACTCGGCAAAGCGAAGTGGTAATCTCGTCACGGCGGGAACACTGTAGTATTTACGGCCGAGTTACAGGTACACTCCGGTACTCTTACAAGTGGAGCGTCGCTATACGCCGCCCGTCTGCAATCACATTTACGCGCGATAAGACTGGCGGAAGACGAAAATGTAATTTTGAATTCCGAATGTAACGGTCGCAGTCATGCTTCCACGTTACGCCCGAACCTATTTTCCTAACCCGTTCAAATATCGGTCTCTATGGGTCAGTTGTCTGACACGAATGGATTATGTACGAGGTGCATTCAATTTCTAAGGCCTCCGATTTTTTTTCTCCGAACTGGAAAGAGATAGAAACATGTGCATTTTTTTTAAGTGAGGCCGCGTTCATTGTCAATACATCCCAGAGATGGCAGCACCGTACGGCAGATGTAATTTTACCGCCAGCGCCGAGAATGAGAACTGTTTTAAATACTTAAAATGGCGACGTTTTCCTTACTTGAACAGCGTGCAATCATTCGTTTTCTGAATTTCCGTGGTGTGAAACCAATTGAAATTTGTCGAGAGTTGAAGGAGACATGTGGTGATGGAGTTATGGATGTGTCGAAAGTGCGTTCGTGAGTGCGATAGTTTAATGAAGGCCGAACATCATGTGACAACAAACCGAAACAACCTCGGGCTCGCACAAGCCGGTCTGACGACATAATCGAGAAAATGGAGAGAATTGTTTTGGGGGATCGTCGAATGACTGTTGAACAGATCGCCTCCAGAGTTGGCATTTCTGTGGGTTCTGTGCACACAATCCTGCATGACGACCTGAAAATGCGAAAAGTGTCATCCAGGTGTGTGCCACGAATGCTGACGGACGACCACATGGCTGCCCGTGTGGCATGTTGCCAAGCAATGTTGACGTGCAACGACAGCATGAATGGGACTTTCTTTTCGTCGGTTGTGACAATGGATGAGACGTGGATGCCATTTTTCAATCCAGAAACAAAGCGCCAGTCGGTTCAATGGAAGCACACAGATTCACCGCCACCAAAAAAATTTCGGGTAACCGCCAGTGCTGAAAAAATGATGGTGTCCATGTTCTGGGACAGCGAGGGCGTAATCCTTACCCATTGCGTTCCAAAGGGCACTACGGTAACAGGTGCATCCTACGAAAATGTTTTGAAGAACAAATTCCTTCCTGCACTGCAACAAAAACGTCCGAGAAGGGCTGCGCGTGTGCTGTTTCACCAACACAACCCACCCGCACATCGAGCTAACGTTACGCAACAGTTTCTTCGTGATAACAACTTTGAAGTGATTCCTCATGCTCCCTACTCACCTGACCTGGCTCCTAGTGACTTTTGGCTTTTTCCAACAATGAAAGACACTCTTCGTGGCCGCACATTCACCAGCCGTGCTGCTATTGCCTCAGCGATTTTCCAGTGGTCAAAACAGACTCCTAAAGAAGCCTTCGCCGCTGCCATGGAATCATGGCGTCAGCGTTGTGAAAAATGTGTACGTCTACAGGGCGATTACGTAGAGAAGTAACGCCAGTTTCATCGATTTCGGGTGAGTAGTTAATTAGAAAAAAAATCGGAGGCCTTAGAACTTGAATGCACCTCGTAAATCTAATGTTGCTACTTAGTCAACTCTCTGAAGTGAAATTATCAGCGCTTTCAAGATTATGTTTAGCAGAGAAAGGTGATTGTTGAAGGTTTAAAAATCTCATCCACGCAATTGTTGTACTACTCCAGCGAGATCATTATGGGAAATAACTGAGAACTGGCCACTGGTTGAACGTTATTGTTTATGGAACTGTTTGCACATTTACAACAGCTAGAAATATTCAGAAAAGGTAAAGACACTACGAGTAATCAATACATAAAAAAAGAATAATTTCACGTGTTGCAGTAGACCATGAAAAGTACAGGATTGAAGTCCGCCTGCTTAACTGAGTGGTAAGGTGTCTGCCTCCAAAGCAGTGGGCACGGGTTCGATTCCAGGCCGGGTTGGAGATTTTCTCCGTTCGTGGACTGGGTCTTGTTTTGTCCTCATTCTCATCACCGGCACGCAAGTCGCCCAGTGTGGTGTCGACTCCCGGCGAACAGTGCCACACAATCATTTCACAGTGCTGATCAGAGCAGTAGCATAGTGTAGCGTAGAGGTTTAAATATATTTGTGACAATTTTTTATTTTCTATCAAAATGACTTTATTCATTATTTTCACTTAATTAATGCCATTTATTTTATATCTAATCCTTATTGACGCCATATTAATCATCGTATTAACTGTTTTATTTGCGCACCACCTTGTACATGGCTCCAAAAATCCCTCCACTTGTAAGTAACAGGACGTTTCGTCATTCGCAAATGATTGTGGACGAGAGCGTTTGCCAATATGAGAAAGTAGCTATAATAATTTACAAATTAGTCAGCTGCGGAGGACAATACGGTTTTCGCCAGTTGGTTTTGTTTTGTTAATTCAGAAGCTACTTCATCAATGATTTTGATGCTTCATTCTGCCGCAAAAACATAACGTAGTATGCCCTTTTTGCAACTATGTCCTCTCGTTCGCACTCAACAACACGTTTATTTTGCCTCCTTTTGGAACTAAATCCTATAGACGGGAGCATTTTTCTATGAGTTTCTTGCTAGCCTTCAAGTGTAGTTCTCCGCGACAGAAGCTGTGTGCTGTTCACAAAGCTGGTATTTCTTTCCGTTATTCCGCAAGTATGTTGTGGAGGTCCGCCCTCATTTTATTATTTCCGACGCTGTGTGGGCTTTGGTGTTCCGTGCGAGCGTTGAAAGACAATTCGCGTTTGTGGGTGAGACATTGCGATAACGCGCGTCAGCGGGCGTGTGTGTGTCTGTATGTGTGTGTGCGTGTGCGTGTGTGTGAATGTGTGTGTGTGTGTGTGTGTGTGTGTGTGTGTGTGTGACAGAGAGAGAGAGACTTAGTGTGTACGTAAAGAAACAAATTGTGATACGTTGCAATTCACCATTGAAATCTGCCAGGAAGTTTCATATCAGCGCACACTCCGCTGCAGAATGAAAATCTCATTCTGGAAACATCCCCCAGGCTGTGGCCAAGCCATGTCTCCGCATTATCCTTTCTTTCAGGGGTGCTAGTTCCGCAAGGTTCGCCGGAGAACTTCTGTAAAGTTTGGAAGGTAGGAGACGAGGTACTGGCAGAAGTACAGCTGTGAGTACCGGGTGTGAGTCGTGCTTCGGTAGCTCAGATGGTAGAGCACTTGCCCGCGAAAGGCAAAGGTCCCGAGTTCGAGTCTCGGTCGGGCACACAGTTTTAATCTGCCAGGAAGTTTCATATCAGCGCACACTCCGCTGCAGAGTGAAAATCTCATTCTGGAAACATCACTATTGAAAGTTGGCAATAGTGCAGTCACCTGTCAAGGTATTTTTTTCTGCAAATCGTGAGGTATATGTGTACCTCAGATGTTCCAGTTTTGTATCAGTTTATTTAATGAGAATGAATGAGTGTCGTGTGACTAGGGCCTCCCGTCGGGTAGACCGTTTGCCGTGTGTAAGTCTTTCGATTTGACGCCACTTCGGCGACTTGCACGTCGATGGGGATGAAATGATGATGATTAGGACAACAAAACACTTAGTCCCTGAGCGGAGGAAATCTTCGACCCAGCCGGGATTCGAAGCCGGGCCCGTAGGATTGACGTTCTGTCGCGCTGACCACTCAGGTACCGGGGGCGGACAGTTTATTTAATGATATTCGTGTATTGTGGATACCGGAGTGCACTGCTCTTTGTTTCTGAGAGTGGGCCGGCGTGCTGCAAGTGTTGTGCAGTAGTGTGCGTGAGGCGAGTCGCTCTGCAGGCCGCACTGGTCTGGTGCGTTTGTTAAGTAGTATGATTTATATCACATGTAGGGCTGTCAGTATGGTAGTGGCACAGGCTAACCAAAGAAATTAATAACTGTCACGATGGATGCATTGTGGAACTGATAAAATATACATATTTTTTTTTGTTCCGTATTTGTTGACTTGTGGCCGTCACAGAGCTTCCCTGAACGTGGCAGTACATGATTCTACATGACAAGTACAAAACAGTAGCCAGCGAAAGGGAAACATCGTTAGAGCATACAAAATGGACAATAGTAGCACGCTGGACCCAGGGTTCAGTGGTACAGTACTCTGTTCCATCGTGCGTCAATTATGTGTCACTACATCTGTCCCATGTAAAGACTACTTGTTTACTGATGCCTTCCAGTTATATCTAGTTGCAAAATCGTTTAACCTGAGAACGATTGTCAAGTATGTATTATAGACCTACATCTACATTTTACAAACCACCTTGTGGCGTATCGAGGAGGGGTACCACTATCATTTACCCCTTCCCCGTTCCATTGAGTCGGAAGAACAGATGTCGGTAAACCTCTGTTTGAGCTTTAATTTCTGTGAGTGTCTCATCCTGATAATTTAACGAAAGATATGTGGCAGGAAATAAAGCAGCACGACCGTTCATCGAATGTACACTTTCGGAATTTCAACGTAAATTTCTCTCCGGTGCGCAGTGCCTCTTTTGTAGCCTCTGCTGCTGAAGTTTGTTGGGCATACACTTAACGCTCTAGTGCTTACTAAACGATCCTGTGACGAAACGTGGCACTCTTCGTTGGATCTTCTCTATCTGTTATATTGATCCAACATGCTAAACGTCTCAGACTAAAGAACAATACTCAAGAATCAATCTTGGGAGTGTTATGTAAGCCGCTCTATTCGTCGATGAATTAAAATTTCGACAAGGTCCTTCCAGCGAGTCTTAGCCTGACATCTACTTTTCCCACGCTTAATTTTATGCGGTCGTTCCACTATAGGTCTCTCCAGGCGATTAATCAATATAGACGGCGGTCTCTTTGGCCGAGCGGCTCTTGGCACTTCAGTCCGGAACCGCGCGACGTCCTTAGGTTAGTTGATTCATTCAAGCAAAAGATTTTCACAAATTAAGTAAGCCAAAAACTCGTGGTGCACCTCTGGGAGTTATGCAAACACTTATTCGACTTGGCATTGATTGATGGAATTGTTGGATATACCCCTGTGGGATATCGTGCAACATTCTGCCCAATTTGCCCGCTGGTCAAAATCTCGAGCTGGTTCGAGGACCCTGCCCATTATGCTCCAGATGTTCTAAATTGGGGAGACATCCAACGAGTTTTCTGCCCTATTGTGGTATGGAACGCGTGAAGACAAGCAATGGAGACTCTTGCCGAGTGCGCGCGGGCATTACCTTACTGAAACGTAAGCCCAGGACGGCTTGACATGAAGGATAAGAAAATTGAGTGTAGAATATCGTCGTCGCACCGTTTGCTGTAAGGGTGCAGCCGATGACAACCAGACGATCACTCCTGCTTGTCGACGAGTGACAGTCACGTTGTTATCACACCACAGTGCAGGGCGTCCCCAAACATGTCTTCACTCATCGTTGGGGCTCAGCTCGAAGTGGGACTCATCACTGAAAACAATGAGATCAAATGGCTCTGAGCACCAAGGGACTTAACTTCTGAGGTCATCAGTCCCCTATAACTTACAACTACTTAAACCTAACTAACCTAAGGACATCACACACATCCATTCCTGAGGCAGGATTCGAACCTGCGACCGTAGCGGTCACGCGGTTCCAGACTGTAGCGCCTAGAACCCCTCTGCCACCCCGGCTCCGGCTACAATGAGATCCCAGGCCGAAGACCGAGCGAGGTGGCGCAGTGGTTAGACACTGGACTCGCATTCGGGAGGACAACGATTCAATCCCGCGTCCGGCCGTCCTGGTTTGGGTTTCCCGTGATTTCCCTAAATCACTCCAGGCAAATGACGGGATGGTTCCTCTGAAAGGGCACGGCCGATTTCCTTCCCCATCCTTCCCTAATCCGATGAGACCGATGACCTCGCTGTCTGGTCTCCTTCCCCAAAACAACCCAACCCAACTCAACCCAGGCCGAAGAAGTGTCTGCGCCCCAACCCCCACCCCCCGGGGCAGTGGTGGGGTACCAACTTCTGTCGCCTGCCATACGCCCCGACAACCAGGATGGTCTGTGATGTCATTTCGTTACATAGCAGGACCGCTTTGGTTGTTATCTGTGGCACCGTCAAAACACTGCGGAAGGTCTGCATTCCGTTTGTTTGCCCATGATGGTAAGCCATCCTGGGCTTACATTTCAGTAAGATAACGCCCTCCCGCACACGATGGGAGTTTCCACTCCGTATCTTCTTCTGCGCCAAACCATACTCCGGCCGGAAATGCATATCCTCCTGTTTCCATCTATTGTACTATAATTTTTTTCCTTGTTTTGTTACTTCAAGATATGACATTTCTGTGTCTTTATATATTGTAATTGTTTTACTATTTGTATATATATATATATATATATATATATATATATATGCATTTATGTCGATGTATAATTGGTTGTTTTGTAAATATTATTTGTATTTTTACGCTGGGTCTTGCCTAGGGAAAACTATGCTATCGAACGAATACATCGATAGGTCATGTGGAGAACCAAAGTGTTTAGGATCTTTGGTAGTGTTAACTCTGTCGCGTGGAGTGCGGGCAGAGGGGGAGTCTGGCTGGGGTGGTGCAGTGGAGCAGGTGTGTCGTGTGACGCTCCCACGAGTTGCCGCGTTTTAGGGGTTGGGCAGCATGTAATTGCGCTCGACTTGCTATGATAGTTTCTGACACGGTGTCGCGGACGGGAAGTATTAGCTGCGCACATCAAGAGCCCGTTTCGCCTGGTGACCGTGTCGAGAAGAAGGCGCGCCAACATCCAGCTTCTGCAACAGCGACAGCCGACAATGAGTGACTGTCGCCACCTCCTCGATCGACGGCTTCAAACCTTCAATCAACCAACAAGGAAGACTGGAAACACGTAAAGTTTTAGAACTATATGGCAGACATCAGCTTTTCAAACTGTTCCATTTTCATAACTAAATTACAGCAACGTAGCATGAACCTTTGTTGCTCATTGTCCCAATTGCATTACCAAGCAGGGTCCCTTCCTTTTCCGGAATGAACCCGAGTGACGTTGAAATTCAAACGCCAGCATCATTCGATTTCACTGCTATACTTTCAAAGTTCAGTTAAGGTATTCATAGCTGGCTACAATATTTAAATTACACAAGCACAAATTAAGAGTGCGAGTTTTGTCACCGAATTTTAGCTTACCTGTGACTGCAGCTCAGCTTGGTACGTACTAAATTTTACTATTGTTAATTGTTCAGAATCATTTAATTCAAGTTCAAAGTTAAATTTCTTATTTCTAAATTGCGTAGATTCAAGTAGCTTTTGAAATGATTGTTGAGGCAGTCCAAGACTAACCGTATTTTACTGAATTTCGATGTGCTTCAGAAAGAAAGCTCACTATTAACTTCAGTCACTAAATTAACTTTCGATTTTCCGGTTTTATTAATTCTTTTGGTAAATTAAGTCAGAGTGTAGCGAAATTTATTACTTCTGACAAACTTTCAGTTTTCACACTACACGTGTCAACCTTCAGTTGCCACGCTTGTACTGCTAATTATGTGTATAATAACCTTTCTTTTTCAGTTACTATAGTAATTGTCCTTAGGACTGGCGACCGTAATTTCCCCCAAATCTTAAATATCTAACTACCGCTAGTTAATTGTTAACGTAACGACCGCACATTTACTTTCTTTATTAACTTTACCCCTTTTCAAAATTAATTTCCAGCAGTTTCATTTGCATTTTTCCTTTCATTTAGATGTAACCCTTTCCTCCCTCTTTACCGACAGATTAACTTCGGTGACGATTGCTTTTCCCAAATTTCCATTAGGTACACGCGGTTTAATTTTTCACTGTCATTAAGGTCGATTAGTGAGGGGGAGGTTACACACTCCGTATCTTCTTCTGCTCCAAACCATACTCCGGCCTGCAAGGTCGCCGGATATCTCCCCAATCGAAAAGGTTTAGAGCATTACGGGCAGGGCCCTCCAACCATCTGTGGATTTTGATGATCCAGTGCGCCATTTGGACAGAATGTGGCGTAATAGCCTTCAGGAGGACATACAATAACTCTATCACGAATGCCAAGCCGGAAAATTACCAGAAGTAATTCACATTTGTGAAGCTTTTTCTCTTCAATAAATCAACCAATTTTTCTGAAATTTACTGCTTT
Source organism: Schistocerca piceifrons (assembly GCF_021461385.2). NCBI lineage: Eukaryota > Metazoa > Arthropoda > Insecta > Orthoptera > Acrididae > Schistocerca > Schistocerca piceifrons. The sequence continues at coordinate 909,784,019 of NC_060140.1, read as the reverse complement.
GTTTGTCGGTGCATGTACATCACATCTACCGATTTTCTTCTCATTCAGATGATTCCTTCATGGTGCATTGTTTACTTTAGTTGTTTTTTTTTCTCTTAGAGTGATTCGATGAAAACGAAGTATTCCTAGCGATTTTCATCGATAGTGTAAACGAATGTTTAGTTGAATGAACAGATTATGCACAATACATTACATTTATTTACGTTCAGGTTCAAGTGGCAGTCCTTGCACAATGGTTACAGATCATCCCGCAGTGTTTAAAAACCATTTATCCCCAACCCAAGCGGTTTTAGTTAGGCATTCCAGGCTCATTTTGGAAATCGCTGCCAGTTTGGTCCTCAATCAAAAGAACATAAATTTCTCTATATCAGTGAAGAGGCTGAGGTTAGAGGCTCGTATAGCGTCAGTGCTCTAGCTAGCGAGATAGGAAGGGGAGCCAAACCCGAATCGAAATCGCGCGGCGGTTTAACGACCGTGGCTGGTGGACCGCCTAGGATGAATGCCGTTTTTAGGAGGTTTCCCAGTCTCGTTTTACCAAATGAAGGAATGTTCTCTAATGCCAGCTTCAGAGAATACGATCCGCAAACATTTCTGGCCGTGATGGCCGAGCGATTCTAGGCGCTACAGTCTGGAACCGCGCGACCGCTACGGTTGCAGGTTCGAATCCTTCCTCGGGTATGGATGTGTGTGATGTCCTTAGGTTAGTTAGGTTTAAGTAGTTCTAAGTTCTAGGGGACTGATGACCTCAGATGTCCCATAGTGGTCAGAGCCATTTTGAACTGCAAACATTTAAAATACAATCGCACAGAAAAGGGAGTTTACACAAATCACAGACAGGTGGCACACAAGGCTTCCGTCAAGGAGCGCATCCGGCTGCTGAGTTAAATACAATAAATCTGACAAATCGTGAGTACAGCGGAGCCTGTACTAGCCGTGGTAAACTCTAACGAAAGGAAAAAGGAAATGAAGAGCCTGAAGGGTAATACTCAATGGAACCATGTACTGGCTTGAACACACAACTACAACTTGCAAGAAGGCATTAGCAATTCTCCAAGCCCTGCAGCTCTTCTCTTTAGATCTGAAAAGGAAACTTGTACTGACAGTTCTACGAGGGCTATTTGGAAAGTGAGGACCGATTGTTGGTGAAATGGAAACCACTGTGAAAATAAAAAGAAAATTTTATTTGAAAAAGTTAGATACACCTTCGAACTCTATCTTCACATAGTCGCTGCTCCAACTTAGATATCTGCCTTAGCACTGTACCGCTTTCCAGTACCCTCGACACACAAGGCAGCCACCTGTACTTTCCGCTAAATCTCTACGCTGGTGTACAGCTCGTTGTTCGCGCTAAAATGTTGTCTTCATTGTCGGAGTTTCGTGTGAGCAGAGGTGAAACTCAGGGGGAGACAGATACTGGCTATACTGTGGGTGATCGAGCACTTCCTATAGAAAATACTGCACGTGCATCTTTATTGCCCCTGCGGAGTGTGAATGAGAAGTGTCATGAAGATGTAAACGCTTGACAGTTATGCTATGTGGGGTGCATTAAATCAGGCGAAGTCTCTCACGAGACCCTCATACTTGGCGGGAGATTGTTTTATAGGCATCTTCAAATGCTCACTGTGCACTCAGAACTGAAAAGACTGACATGAGGCGATCGACTGGCATACTAGAGACAATGACAATGAAATGAACACCCTTAGCTGCTTACAGGCGTTGACAGACGTCAATGGGGCCAGATGAAAATGGGTGCCTCGACCAGGACTCGAACACGGGATCTCCTGTTTACATGGCAGACGCTCTATCCATCTGAGCCACCGAGGACACAGAGGATAGCGCGACTGCAGGGATTTATCTCTGGCACGCCTCCCGAGAAACCCACATTCTCAACGTATTGTCCCGCACTACATTCGTAGTGCCCCCGCCCATTATACTCATTACTCGCGGCGCGTTGCCGATTCCCGTAAGAGTTCGGGCACTGTTTGTGCGTTCGCACAGAAGAAGAAGTTGGTCAAGTGGCCGGTGAGCCTTAACTATATATTTTACTAAGATGGCATCTGTTCTTTCGGACATGTCCGAATGAACAGATACCATCTTAGTAAAATATATTAGAGACAGTATCCAACAAATGTGTACAAGGTTTCATTGGACTTTCACTGTGGTTTCTATTTCGCATCCAGTCGGTCCTTACATTCCCAATAGCTCTCTTTTCTAATTACAGCAATATTGTCTTTCAAGGCCTTTGTCAGAAGATTACACGTTGCTTGTAGCTCGTGATGAAAACGTACATATGATATATCTATGTCGTTCGTCATTTTCAGCATTTTTGACCATGGCTAACCTAGTAAAGCGCAACCATATCTATACACTTTATCTCCTACGTCGCCGGATCAGCGTTTACAGTCTCTCATTTCTCCTCTACCTTAAAACTCTTATCTGAACACCAAAGCAGACACAGCCATTACCATTAGAGCAAAATCCTTTCTACTTCACTCGGCTGCTTTTACTAAATCCTTCTCCATATTAGGCACCTGAGTATTGAATGACCTCCTTCACATTATCGGAGAAAGGAATCGCATTTCTAGCTAAACAAAACAGCCTATATGCAGTAATAACACTAACGCTTGTCCTTGTTTTCGTACGCACGCCTTATCCCATTACTATGGAGTAACCTCCTTTCCCACCAAACCTTTTACGTGTCACCAAATCTCCAACTGACGCAGTCTATCTGAATTTCTCGCTGTTAGAACTATCTATGCCATAATATCAATCTTTTGTGCCTTATTTGCGATTACATTAATAATTATCTCGGATAATCACGAATCTGGTTCAAATATTCATTTAATTTCTATTAGGGGAACTCAAATGAAAACTAGACAGATGGAAGAAAATCAGTTCCTCCTTTTTATATATATATATATATATATATATATATATATATATATATATATACTCAATGTGTACACGTATATATACAGGGTGGTCCAAAAGTCCGGAAACATCCTGATAAAATCCAAATGGAGTAGAAAACAAGGAAACAGAGTCCCTACACACGAGGAAAGGGAAGGGGGAAACTTTATAGGCTATGACACCAACATGGCGGCCATCTTGAAAGCCGCCATCTTGGATTCAACTCCAAAATTTCAAATGGGAATGTGGTCATGTGACATATCAAACAGATAGAGAATTTCACCAGGACAACAATGCGATTGTTATTTTCAACATAGCTTCATTCATTCTCGGGTTATAGCTAATTACCTGCGGCAGCAGTGGGACGCTCGGCAGCGTGAGTATTACGTACTGAGAAGTCATAAAATGGAGTCTCAAACGGTGCAAAGTGACTATGTGTTTAACTTTTAGTTATCATTTACTCTTGCTAACGTTTTAATCATCGTTTCCTTGTTTTTAGGTTTCAAAATGTCCTTAACACATGAAGAACGCATTGAAATCATCTTGATATCAGGAGAAAGAAGCACACGGATCATTGCTGAGGATTTCAGTAGTCGTAACCCAGCCAGACAGCCCATCACCCACAGCGCAGTTGCCAAGCTTTTGGCCAAATTCCAAGCAACAGGTTCTGTCGCAGATAAACCTAAGGCTGGAAGACCAAAATCCGCTACCGATGAAGCAACAACAGTGAGCGTGTTGGCATCATTTAGCAAGAGTCCGCAACGGAGTACTCGTCGCCTATCACAAGAATGTGGGGTTAGCTGTACCTCCATACTGCGAATTTTATCGCAGCACAAATGGCACCCGTACAAAATTCAGCTGCTCTAACACCTGAACGAGGATGACCCAGACCGTCGGGTATAGTTCGCAGAATGTGTGACACAGCAGCTGCATAGAAACCCACGTTTCCCCTATCAGGTGCTGTTCAGTGATGAAGCCAATTTCTTTATCAATGGTGAAGTGAACAAGCAGAATCACAGATATTGGTCCGCCAGAAATCCGCACTGGATTGATGCTTCCAAAACGGTCGACTCACAAAAAGTGATGGTCTGGTGTGGTGTGTGGGGTACCAAAGTCGTCGGACCTTTTTTAATTGATGGTACGTGAACAGCCAACGGTTATCTGAGGTTATTGGATGAAGAAGTGTTTCCCTCGTTGTTAATGGAGGACGGGACATTTCCGGAATTCTTCCAGCATGATGGAGCCCCACCATATTATAGGCACAATGTGCGAGCATACCTAGATGTGCAGTTCCCTCAAAAGTGGATTGGTGGTAGGGGTGGTGTGGAGTGGCCACCACGTTCACCAGATTTGACTCCTTTGGATTTTTATCTTTGGGGTCATGTCAAAGCACTGGTTTATTCTGTGAAAATACGGGACTTGCATCATCTAAAGCAGCCCATTGTTGATGCTTGTGGTCAAATTCAGCCAGATGTGTTGGTCAAAGATCATCAGGACTTGGTTCGGAGGATATCATTAACAATATAACATAATGAACAACATATCGAGCCATTCCTATGACTGTATAACATCGGCGTCATGTCTCTTCGGCACATAACACACATGCTGCCGAGCGTCCCACCACTGCCACATGTAACTGGCTATAGCCCAAGAATGAATAAGGCTATGTTTAAAATAACAAGGGCATGGTTTTTCTGGTGAAATTCCCTATCTGTTTGATATGTCACATGACCACATTCCCATTTGAAATTTTGGAGTTGAATCCAAGATGGCGACTTTCAAGATGGCTGCCATGTTGGTGGCATAGCCTATACAGTTTCCCCCTTCCCGTTCCTCGTGTGTAGGGACCTGTTTCCTTGTTTGCTACTCCATTTGGATTTTATCAGGGTGTTTCCGGACTTTTGGACCACCCTGTACAACGAGGAACTCAGAAGTATTCGTTAATAAACATTTCATCAGATAAATTTAAGGTACACAAATGTTAGGTACATGAAATGTATTCCCAGTTGAAAATATGAACTGCCTTCAGCCGTATAATAGAATGATGACAGTTAAAATTTTTACCGAACCCGCGTTTCCCGCTTATCGCTATCAGTCGTCTTACCATTTGGCTATCCGAGCGAGCATGAATCGCGCATAGACCCAAACTTCCATATGTCGTCAGTCATGTGTCTATAACCTGTACTCGTAAATTCATTAGGTATAGTCCTGTAGAGGGGTGACATTTTACTTCAAAGCCGCTTGCCCACTGTTGGCGAATAAATACGATACTGCATTGCAGTGCCTTCGCATATACACGAATGTCCGAAGGAGCTTGTAACCTCCCCCTCACTTATCGACTTTAATGACAGTGAAAAATTAAACCGCGTCCACCTAATGGAAATTTGGGAAAAGCAATAGTCAACGAAGTTAATTTGTCGGTAAAGAGGGAGGAAAGGGTTACATCTAAATGAAAGGAAAAATGCAAATGAAATTGGTGGAAATTAATTTTGAGAAAAGGGTAAAATTAATAAAGAAAGTAAATGTGCGGCCGTTACGTTAACAATTAATTGGCGTTAATTAGATATTTGAGATTTGGGGAAGATTACGGTCGCCAGTCCTATGGACAACTACTATAATAACTGAAAATGAAAGATTAATGCACATATAATTAGCACTAAAAGTGTGGCAACTGAAGGTTGACACGTGTTGTGTGAAAACTGAATGTTTGCCAGAAGTAATAAATTTCGCTACACTCTGACTTAATGTAGCAAAGGACTTAATACAACCAGAAAACAGAAAGTTAATTTAGTGACTGAAATTAGTAGTGAACTTTGTTTCTGAAGCACTACGAAATTCAATAAAATAAGGTTAGTCTTGGGCTACCTCAACAATCATTTCAAAAGCTTCTTGAATCTACGCAATTTAGAAATAAGGGATTTAACTTTGAACTAGAATTAAATGATTCTGAACAATTAACAACAGTAAAATTTAGTACGTGTACCAAGCTGAGCTGCAGTCACAGGTAAGCTAAAATATGGTAACAAAACTCGCACTCTTAATTTCTGCTTGTGTAATCTAAATATTGTAGCCAGCTATGAATATTTTAACTGAACTTTGAAATTAAAGCAGAGAAATGGAATGATATTACTTAAATGCTGGCGTTTGAATTTCAACGACACTCGGGTTCATTCCAGAAAAGGAAGGGACCCTGCTTGGTATTGCAATTGGGACAATGAGCAACAAAGGTTCATGCTAAGTTGCTGTATTTTTGTGATGCAACAGTTTGAAAAGCTGAGATCTGCCATACAGTTCTAAAACTTTACGTGCTTCTAGTCTTCCTTGTTGGTTGATTGAAGGTTTGCAGTCGTCGATCGGGGAGGTGAAGACAGTCACTCATTGTCGGCCGTCGCTGTTGCAGAAGCTGGATGTTGGCGCGCCTTCTTCTCGACACGGTCACCAGGCGAAACGGGCTCTTGATGTGTGCCAGCTAATGCTTCCCGCCCGCGACACCGTGTCAGAAACTATCATAGCAAGTCGAGTGCAATTACATGCTGCCAAACCCCGAAAGCGCGACAACTCGCGGGAGCGTCACACAACACCCCTGCTTCATCGCCCTACTCCAGCCAGACTCCCCCTGCCCGCGCTCCATGCGGCAGAGTAACACTACCAAAGATCCTAAACACTTCGGTTCGCCACACGACCTATCGATGTAATCGTTCGATAGCATAGTTTTCCCTAGGCAAGACCCAGCGTAAAAATACAAATACACTCCTGGAAATTGAAATAAGAACACCGTGAATTCATTGTCCCAGGAAGGGGGAACTTTATTGACACATTCCTGGGGTCAGATACATCACATGATCACACTGACAGAACCACAGGCACATAGACACAGGCAACAGAGCATGCACAATGTCGGCACTAGTACAGTGTATATCCACCTTTCGCAGCAATGCAGGCTGCTATTCTCCCATGGAGACGATCGTAGAGATGCTGGATGTAGTCCTGTGGAACGGCTTGCCATGCCATTTCCACCTGGCGCCTCAGTTGGACCAGCGTTCGTGCTGGACGTGCAGACCGCGTGAGACGACGCTTCATCCAGTCCCAAACATGCTCAATGGGGGACAGATCCGGAGATCTTGCTGGCCAGGGTAGTCAACTTACACCTTCTAGAGCACGTTGGGTGGCACGGGATACATGCAGACGTGCATTGTCCTGTTGGAACAGCAAGTTCCCTTGCCGGTCTAGGAATGGTAGAACGATGGGTTTGATGACGGTTTGGATGTACCGTGCACTATTCAGTGTCCCTTCGACGATCACCAGTGGTGTACGGCCAGTGCAGGAGATCGCTCCCCACACCATGATGCTGGGTGTTGGGCCTGTGTGCCTCGGTCGTATGCAGTCCTGATTGTGGCGCTCACCTGCATGGCGCCAAACACGCATACGACCATCATTGGCACCAAGGCAGAAGCGACTCTCATCGCTGAAGACGACACGTCTCCATTCGTCCCTCCATTCACGCCTGTCGCGACACCACTGGAGGCGGGCTGCACGATGTTGGGGCGTGAGCGGAAGACGGCCTAACGGTGTGCGGGACCGTAGCCCAGCTTCATGGAGACGGTTGCGAATGGTCCTCGCCGATACCCCAGGAGCAACAGTGTCCCTAATTTGCTGGGAAGTGGCGGTGCGGTCCCCTACGGCACTGCGTAGGATCCTACGGTCTTGGCGTGCATCCGTGCGTCGCTGCGGTCCGGTCCCAGGTCGACGGGCACGTGCACCTTCCGCCGACCACTGGCGACAACATCGATGTACTGTGGAGACCTCACGCCCCACGTGTATCCGTGCGTCGCTGCGGTCCGGTCCCAGGTCGACGGGCACGTGCACCTCCCGCCGACCACTGGCGACAACATCGATGTACTGTGGAGACCTCACGCCCCACGTGTTGAGCAATTCGGCGGTACGTCCACCCGGCCTCCCGCATGCCCACTATACGCCCTCGCTCAAAGTCCGTCAACTGCACATACGGTTCACGTCCACGCTGTCGCGGCATGCTACCAGTGTTAAAGACTGCGATGGAGCTCCGTATGCCACGGCAAACTGGCTGACACTGACGGCGGCGGTGCACAAATGCTGCGCAGCTAGCGCCATTCGACGGCCAACACCGCGGTTCCTGGTGTGTCCGCTGTGCCGTGCGTGTGATCATTGCTTGTACAGCCCTCTCGCAGTGTCCGGAGCAAGTATGGTGGGTCTGACACACTGATGTCAATGTGTTCTTTTTTCCATTTCCAGGAGTGTAGTATTTACAAAACAAACCAATATATATATAAACAATTACAATATATAAAGACACAGAAATGTCATATCTTCAGGCAAGAAAATAAGGAAAAAAAGTTATAGTACAATAGATGGAAATAGGAGGATATGCATTTCCGGCGTTACAAGCTTTGCATTGTAATTCGGAATAACACAGGCATTGACATATTATACAAATTTTAGAGGTGATTATCAATGTTTCCGGTGGCTAGGTGGTTTGAATATGTATAAAGTAAAGCCTTTTATGACGGAAGCTCAGCGCAAGATTTTGTGGAAGTAGGTCTTCTTGAGTTGTTGCTCCTGAAATGGTACCGCGCAGGTTGATAATCGCCCTCTCTAATTATACTTCACATTAAACAACGAAGGTGATGTATCAGATGTAAGATGATGACAATGCCCTGCAGAAGTATTGAGGTTGTAGATTTTTGTATTCGTCTTGTGCCAGACGCGCTTGCTAGCAGTCACTAATATTATTTCTGTCTGCTGAATATTTTTTATTTATTTAATATGGTAGCATTAGGGTTTTCAAGCAGACTTTTACACCACACCAGGGGCTTAATCATATAAATCAAGCCAGCTGTGACCCCGTAAATGCTACTAAATGATAAGCTATATATCTTCATCGGAGTGTTCACAGACATTCGTATCCAACAAAAAAGAGCAAAGAATTTGGTAAATTTTGGTAGAGGTCGCCTTTCTCTCTCATTTCCATTTTATAAATACTTTGTGACCCCCAAACATGTTTCATCGCTGTTGTGCTTCTTTCAGTGGACGATCTTTTTCTTCACTCATCTGCGGTTTTGTTAAAGAATTGTCTGTAAGACGAAAACATCCATATTTTGCTCCAAAACATGCACGCTATTACACATTTCTTCAGGTACTTCACTGGTAGGCAAAACATACGTTTACGGCACTACGATGTAACTGCTGTTAAATATTTCTGTGTCACAGCTTGAAAAATTTTGCATTCTGCGAAAAATGAACAACTGAAATGATTTACTTCGTTCAAACATTTTTAACAGAATGTAAAAAATTTCTAAATGATAAAACTCTCCTAAATAACAAAATATTATTCGGCATTACAAATAAGCGACTAGCGCACAACTCGCAATTACACGCATACACACACACACACACACACACACACACACACATCAGCAGCATTCATTAAACCACTTACTTATGGCGTTACTAGTTTCTAGAGCTCAACTATAATTTGCATAACCACAGGTATTACTTGTTGTGAAACCAATATTGAAAACCATTACAGGCCACTGTTGTGCGGAATAACCAATATTGAAAACCATTACAGGCCACTGTTGTGCGGAATATCTAAGTGGATCATATAAGGCATTAACTTAAAAGTGCCTTTTGTTAACGAAGAACTAACTCTATGAGTTCAGTCCACAAATAGTCGACCGCAATAGCTCGACTAATTGTCGATTAAAGTGCATGATTACTACAGCTCATAAAGTAGTTACTTCTTTAATGACCTGTTCTGTCGTACATAAGGTTCATTTGCTCCTCTTAGATGTCCACTGTAGCAATAGTCTATGACTTTTTTCAATAACTGTTTCGCAACAAGTGATCCTTGTAACCTCTGGAAATTACAGAAGTTCCTAAAGCAGTTATGTTATAAATAAACGTTTTAATGACACCTAATTTGAGAAAATTAGCAGCGGATTTACAACTTTAGCAGAACTCAAACACACAGACACAATGTCGTGTGTTTCACAACGACAGGGAACAAAAAATGTGAAATAATCCATATAAGAACATGAAGTCAATGATCCAAATAGCTTCTTACCGTCATAAAACATGCGAGAAAACAGAGATCGTAAAAAATTACAGAAGCCTGCATTTTTGTGCTTCAAAAGGCTTAAATAATCATGAAAGGAAAGGTTAACACTTGGAATTTCTTAATAAGACTATCATCAACAAGAGCATCGCTTCTTGTCCGTGTTAATTCGTTTCAAGCTCGACAAGAACTGCTACTGTAGGTGAACTGACGTCTGTCTCAATCAGTTTTCAAGCGAACTTTGCAAATATGGCTTTGTGGTGTTTTGGATGTGATTTAGTATTGTGACTTGGTCCCACTCATTCAAATTACCGTGAATATGGAGTTCGTGACACTCGTAGGGAGTGACGCGTGTACAGAGATGGAAATTGTTGAAACTTCTACGGAGACCAGGAGCCTTCAGGTAGTGGACTCGGAATAGGATGTTCCACAAGTAGGATACACCAGGCTGTCTGTCGCCACCACCGACGTACTGTTGGGAAGGGGAAACGTCCTACACTAGGAACACTCTCCGCACACCAGACGACCGTGGTGCGTTATTTTCTCCTAGAATATCAGCACTGCAGTTGTCCGCCCCCCCCCCCCCCCCCCCGTAGATGAATGGTCAGCGTGACGGATTGTCAATCCTCCGGGCTCGGGTTCGATTACCGACTGGATCGGGGAATTTTCTCCGACCAGGGACTGGGTGTTGTGCTGTCCTCATCATCATCCTTTCATCCTCATCGACTGCAGGTTGCCGAAGTGGCGTCAAACTGAAAGACCGGCACCCGGCGAACGGTCTGCCCGACGGGGGGCCCTAGCCATACGAATAAATAAATAAAAGCACTGCAGCTGATTTCTCACTGCCGAGTTGTGCTCCGCGTTGTAAGTGTTGTGAAGATGGAGCTCACTGAGGCGGCCGAAGGGAAGTCTTTGTTGATTAACAACAAGCCTCAGTATACAGTGAAACATGCCACAAAAGAAGATGTAACTGACTGGCGTTGTTTAAACGTTGTAAAGAATAAATGCAACGGAAGACTGTACCCTAAGAGTAACACAGTTTAAGGCGAAGGTAATCATCTTCATGTTCCAGACGAAGCAACAAATGAAATGCGAAAACATGTAAACGCAAGAAAAGCACGCAAAAGAAACAGATACTACAATTTCATCACGACGTTTTCTAAATTTATTTTCACAATGCGTCACTTTGTAATATATCGTCGTTATCTTACCACGACCAGAACTAACCTAAATCTGACAAAAAAATGTTGTAGATGGTCAAAGCAACTGAAGATGAACCCCCAGGGCTCGAAATTCATCGTGCATTCAAGTAAAACCACTATTGTCACTGAAGGTTGTTCTTCTTTAATTTAAAAAATGTAGTTTTGTTGACGTGCTACAAACTTGGGATAGTAAGTGAACCCTTGATTTTGTGGTTGCTTAACGGTGAAAACTAATACCATCCAAAAGTGACGGAAGTCATCAACATGTCACCATTCGCCCTCGCTGTCACCATATCCATCTTCTTCACCATCGTCGTCTTTGCTAGAGACGCTGAGACCGGTTTCTGCCACAGCCTCAACGCTATATCAATCAGTGTATCGTACTCCTTCATCTTCAGTACAGTTTTTTAAACTTTGTTCGAAGTCTGCGTACGTTAGTGGAAATAACAGCGATAAAAACTGGTTCAAATGATCTAAGCACTGAGGTCATCAGTCCCCTAGACTTAGAACTATTTAAACCTAACTAACCTAAGGACATCACACACATCCATGCCCAAGGCAAGATTGGAACCTGCGACCGTTGCAGCCGTGTGGTTCCGGGCTGAAGCACCTAGAACCACTCGACCACAACGGCCGGCTAACAGCAACAAAAAACCAAAAATCCGTTGTCCCAAAAACCGGTTACTCTGAGCGGTTTCAACAGTCAGGTTAAACTGAAAACGAAAAAAAACAGTTTAACCAGAAACCGTCTGTTTCAGCGGTAACTGCCATCCCTATGTCAGAGTTGCCCAACAATAATGAACGTTTAAGGACATAAAAGCAATACAGACACTGGCTGCGAGTGGGCTTTGATTTAAGTCAATGGGTAAGTTGAAAATTTGTGTCGGACCGGGATTCGAGCCGTGGTCTCCTGCTTAACAGGCAGATGCCCTGACCACTTTTATTTATTTGAATCTTCCTAGCACCCAAAGGAAACGGGGGGGGGGGCCGAGCGGTTCTAGGCGCTACAGTCTGGAACCGCGCGACCGCTAGGATCGCAGGTTCGAATCCTGCCTCGGGCATGGATGTGCGTGATAGGCTAGTTAGGTTTAAGTAGTTCTAAGTTCTAGGGGACTGATGACCTCAGATGTTTGAGAGGCACCCACTTGCCTTTCTCATACTGTGGCATCAAGCAGTCAGGCCTGCAAGATGTGTGGTTTGCCAAGCGAGTGGAATCTTCCTTAATTTATCGAGCAACATGAATTCTCGTATCTTACTATTTAGTTACAAGTTATCCTCCTGTATGAATAATACGCAACGGAAACACGCATCTGACTATCAGTGATTTATAGAACTCTGACTGTACACTACGCACTGGCAATACCACATTTACCTTTTGTCTTTGATTTAACGGCTTTTATATAAATTCGGGACATTACGATAACATACAATTTAATGAAAAAGGCCACCAATCTCTTTCTTTTCACTATTTGATTTATTCCTAAACACACAAATTCTACAACCTACGACAAAATCACATGAGAAATTCCGCCCAGTGGGCATGGCTTTACGTTAGTGAATCTCTATACTATGGTCTCGTAATCTATTTACCGCAACAGTGCACTCCCTGGATCGGATGGTGGATCTTTTATTATACCTCACACTTCGCCTCTCACAATAATCCTCACGAAACTTTCCTCCAGATCGAGCGATACAGAAGGAACAGGCATACCCACAAATCTTTCGAAACTACCTTGCTACTCCCATGCAAAACACACATACCCAAATTACAAGACATACACAACACAACAATATGAAATATTACACAAAGAACGGTTACAACTTCATCACTTTCCGCTTTCCCACCTCAATCAATATTTATCCCAGTTTCACACGACACTGCCCCACTTTGTAATTCTACTTTCCTACTGTGAACTCTGGAGATAAACGCACGTCTTCCTGTGCAATGCAAGCCAAGTGGCGTTGCTGGAAAAACGGCCGACTCACCTTGATTCTCTCTCAGAGTTTAAATTCAGCGTCACACGGAATGATATTTCTTAAATACTTCAACTTATGATACACACGCTATTTCTTAAATATTTCAGCTTATTGTACACACGCTATTAATTCTTAAATATTTCAGCTTATTGTACACACGCTATTAATTCTTAAATATTTCAGCTTAAGCTCACGGAAGTATCTCAACTTATAACTACACGTGGGCTCTTTGTGACCGTTGGTTTACTACAATCCCCTTAAAATTACCTGCCTCACTTTGTAATTTTCCCCACAAAAGGTCCTGTGAAAGAGAAATTATTAATTCTAACTACTCTTAAATATTCCACATCCATACCATGCCTCCACTCTTTCATTCCGGAGCACAACAAAAAAACAGGTCTTTACAGCAGAAGGTTCAGCGGCAGAGTGCCGAAACATGGCCGTATTCTGATTCTCTCGCACCTCTCTCGAAGTGGGAGAAGCACCTTGCTACCTTATTGGTCAGCCACATTTCAGACGCTCAAAGCTCTGGTAACTTCCATCTCTTTGGTCTCACCAAAAGTAGCCAAAGGATCGACTCAAAGATGATCATATATTCCGATTCACTATCTGTGGTTAGCAGACGACCATACATTCATTCCTTTCACAGATCTCACCAAACTGGATGTAGGGATTTATTTTGAGGGAGTGCACATGTGATCAATTAAATAAATAAATTGTCGTTCTTTCCCACACTGGTATCCGGCTTCGCTGTATTAATTGAAATTGAGTTACTTTTACACAAAAAATGTGTTGTTCTGACAAGAATTTCGTACCTATTTTCAATGTTGGGCGGTACTGTACCCTTTCACCACCGGCTACCCATGCAGAAAAAAATGGCACGGTACTATCCTTGCAATGCGAGGGTAGTTCCGAACATTTTTTTTTTTTTTTTTTTTTTTTAAGAAAACTGTATTAAAACAAACGTAGCAAGTCATCAAAGTAACCAGGAGGAGACCTTAGCCCCTGGTGACCTCAAATTGACGACCAAATGTTGTTACTTTACCAAATTGGCAGTTGTTGCATTATTGTACTCTCCACAATCCGGAGTAACGTACACATACTAATTTACAACAATCTACCTGACAAATAAAACATCACATCATAGAAATGAAAAAATAATCTTGAGATAAAATTTTGCTTTAGTTACTGGGATCTTCGTTATTTTTATGAGTAATCCAAATTTCAGTAATTCTAAAACAAATAAAAAATACTTTCTCTGTTGTCACACATATAGACGACAAGAACTTGCATTTCGACTAGCCTTCGTTATACTTTAATGTGAAATGTCACCACTGTGATAATAAAAATAAGTGGCTTCAGTCAAAACACCAACAAGATTATTACTATGGACGACATCAAAATACATCAGTTAATTCCGATATTTGTTGTGCAATGCAAACTCTTGTCCCCTGTGACAACCTTACTGATCAATGCTACATGAACCGCTACGTTAGTATTACGCCACTGGCTTATAATTAGAGCATCATTGTACCAAATATTCTGATAAACATGCTACGTGAACTTGATAACCCAGAACAGACAAAAAACAAACACTAACTATTCTAAAGACAAATGTTGATGAAATACAATTACACTTGCTGTCCCTTCAAGAATGAAACACACAAAAAAAAACATTTACACAATCACAAATACATTATTCCCTATCTTGCGAGTCACACGGAAACCTTTCATTCTGTGATTTTCTTGTGGTCAAAAAGTTGCTGATAGTTTTCCTAGAACCACTGTCTCGGTGTCAAAGCTCTCCCATGGTTACCCGGACGAAAGTCTTTGAGTCACTCAAATCGGCATTTTGAACACGCACTGGACAGTAAACTGTATCTCACATTAAACACAAATGTCATAGTCACTGTCAGAGTACCATCCACACGAATCTGTTCGTCCAAAAAAATGGCCCTACAACTACTATTACCCACGGTTCTGTCCTTTCAGTTCATGGTGTAATTAAAAGTCGTAAGTTTCAACAAACAGCACTTATTCCCGCACCAGTTCAAGAAATGTCTCGTACTACAGACGCAAATGTCAATGTCCCACTCTAGTTTCTTGCCTTCATACAATAATTGTTCACCAAACGACAACTGTCCTCTAAGTATACCAAGTGTCCCACGTGCAATTCACAAAGCACACTTAACAAGTCACTGCCAAAAGTTTATGGATCCCACCATTCAGTGGTCAAGACAAAACAAAACGATCGTCCTGTCTGCTAAAGACAAAATCTTTTCCACCACTCACAACGTGGAAACACCAGTCCTTCACTTTCCACATTATGGAAAGTCGCAGTCATCTTGTTTCACGGCTCCACAGTCCAGTACTAGTTATTAGCTGCTGGTAAAAAAAATGCTCGCCGGGCTCTGCCGCGCCTCGTCCATTCTGCAGTAGCGCCGCTGCGCGCGCCGTTGAGCAGAAGAAACCACCCGCTGTTGCCTCCGCGGGATACCTTCCCCAGTCGTAAGGGTGGCGGAACTCATGAATGGCCAGTGGTACGTGCGTGTCGCCCCAGGCCGTTGACCTGTTGTAGCGGGCGCGTGGAGTGTACCCCGTCCGACAGTGGAGTGGGGAGTGCCGCGGCTCTGTCGCCTGTCGCCATGGCATCGTCAGCTCGGCCCGCTAGCGGTATGGGCGTTACGACACCCAATCATTTAGCCTTCCGTGCATCTCGCAACATTACAGACAAAAGGAAATTCTTACATTAAAATTATACACCCTAGTTTTCTACACATACAACATCAACATTTATCTCTTTTCTATAGACAGCCCACACTCGTGCTATTCATTGTACCTGTCGTCCCTCATACAAAACATGAAAGTGTAAAAAAAAAAACAAAAGGAATAATAAACAATCTATACAGCTCATAATTACAATATCAAATAGTAGGCTACTCTAACATCCTATCACAGTGAAAATATTAGAAACTTTATCCTAAAACTACAATATACAATGAACTTTTGTGCTTGTGACACACTGAAATTAATACCCCTTGAAAGTGCTCTAACAAAAAATAAGAATAATCTACATAGCTCACAATTACCTACCACATGTTATTAAATAGTAAACTACTTTAACATCCTAACACAACAAACATTTTAGAAACTGTTGACTCTAAATCTACAACATACAATGCACCTTTGTGCTTGTGACAGACTGAAATTAATACCACTTGAAAGTGTTCTAACAAAAAAATAAGAAATAATCTATACAGCTCACAATTACCTAACACAGGTTATTAAATATTAAACTACTTTAACATCCTAAGACAATAAACATTTTAGAAACTGGTGACTCTAAATCTACAACATACAATGCACCTTTGTGTTTGTGACAGACTGAAATTAGTATCTCTTTATACATTTTACATTTTATTATATATAACAACATTTCTAGGACATGTATGAACCATCCACATGATGTCAAATCCTGACCTGCCATCGAGGTTCATCCAAATCAAACAATACACAATAATGTTTTAGTTACAGATCGGTAGGATCCCCTTTACAGGAGTGGGTGCATTGATCACACTACTCTACGACTCTCACTCACCAGACATCACATTTTCCCTCTCATTCAATCCATAGATACACTAACAGAATAGGTCTAGAAGTCGGCTAACCTTAACACCACCACACTCACGACAACATACCATACCTTAGCTCCCTTATACTCAACCACATAACACATGAAGCTGTTTCAGAGATAGCATTCCAGTCTCCGAATTCGTCCTTTCACTCTGGCACCTCTCTCCATCGGCTTACCTCCGCATTCACTTCATGCTAAATATCAACTTAGAATTGCGACATTTCATCTAAGAAACAAAAATACACAAATTATTCAACCTGCAAAATAACTGTACACATTCTTGGTACCGTTTTGATTAGTTATCCTGGTACCAGGCTTCAACAACAACAACAATAAATATTATTTTTGCCAAATCGCAAATGTTATGCTAAGAATTAGATCTTACACTTATATTACATCTTACGTCAGTGTTCCACAACGTTCACCATCTGGATCTCATACTCCCTTTATGTCCTTTCACATTGTGCAGTTGTCCTCATCTCTTCATTCGTATTTCGGCTCTCCGTCCGTCCATTACTCCATCATTTCCTGGTCTTCCTTCGCCATTCGCATCAATCTCTATTGCAGCATACACAGGTCTCTCTGTAACATACATCTAAGACATCTCCACATTATTCAATTCTACTCACCTTTATTTACCACTGTTTCATCACGTCGAATCTCTATTTATTAATCACACTGCTTCACGTCGCTTCTTCCCTTACCTATCACCTTTATCCACTACTATTTATCACGTCGCTTCTCTATCTACCATCTTTATTCCCTCATAAATCATCACGTCGTTTCTGCTTGATCCTTATTCATACGACAAAAAATACGTACATACACCACTCTGTCGACTCCTGTTCATGACTCATTTGACCAGTCTATTCCGTCATACTTCCTGACATCCCGCCTGAAAATTCTTATGTTCGATTTGACCCTGCACAACGTTACACACCACAAATAAATACACTGACTATCTACCATAAATTGCCTACTTTAGATCTATCCTTAACTTTTCCATAATTTGATGTTAGAAATGTGATGAAGCCCACGAGACTGTTTTCCCTTGATCGTCTCAATCAGTACAGCATTTTCATGGACAATCCGCCTCGCTCTGAATGGTCCACTATAAAGAATTTGCTAGTTAGGAATCTAAGCTTACATGAAAATTAAATGTATGCAGAGAATATACAAGCTGGGAGAAATGGGACAGCCCAAGTGTTAGAAACTTTGGTGCTAGTAGCCTCTTTCACTAACACCAGAATCCGAACAACCATACACAGCACCTAATTATAACTGTCACCACGACTATGACATACTATAGATCAGATGGCATCTAATTTAAAAACTTCGATCACATTACTGATGTTACCTGTAACAGCAGTATAAACGTACCCTATTCCATACAGATCACAATGTTTACTTTTTACATTACGTGTTAAGTACCTGCAATAGTAAAATCGCAGTAATTATACTGGACTCCTTGGCATTATTACATAACATTTTAGCAACTGGTTTCTTTGAAGAAACAGTTCTTTTACTTTACAGTTCGAAATAAAAATTTGCAAATTTTGCTCTGAGAGACCAGCCTAACAGATGCCATTACTGGTGGTTTATTCTCTGATCAGAAGTATGGTATTTGCATTCCTACATATCAGTAGAGTATGTCTGCTACATAGACAATTTTCAGTGCCAGCTGCATGTGTTTTAAGGCAAGATGCTAAGGGCTGATATGTTGGATTTGTTTCTCCTATCCATCAATCTATTACGACAAGAAAGAAATACCAGGATTCCATGCTCTCCTGTCATTCTGATAGTTTCTGCCGTTCCTATCCTCGACTCTGTCTGACCTATGAGTCGTGTCTCCGTTCACGATATTGCTCTCATTACCCAATTCTTGTAACAAGTGCTGAAATGACGCAGAATCGTCTAAGCCTCTGCCTGCTATCACTATATCTCTGCGCAATTTCACTGGCAACTTCGCTCTACAGATCCTAATGAGCTCCCCAGGTTCGTATGTCACATCCAAATACCTATTTCGTCTCAGGATTTCCTGATAGCACGACACTGGATCTCTTATACCACCTTCGTTACCATTTCGCATCATCAATATGCTTTGCGTAACCTGGTCCTGCTTACTTTGCGACCAGAATTCATTTAAATAGCTACTACAGTCTTTAATAACTTCCTGCATTTTCGCTCTAGCCTCGTCCCTCAAATGGTTATACACAAACTTCGTTTTGAGGAGCAGTCCCCACGATGAAGGTAATGAATCTTGAAATTGAGACAGTCTTGGACTATACCCAGTTGAGTCTACCACCTGTTTTATCCGACACAACCGTTCTTCTGACTCTGTGAATTCGTCTTGCTCTTTCTGCCTATTTTCGCTTTTCGAGTTTATCTCAATCTCCCTCTCCACTCTACCTGGTGATGTGTCACCTTCGCTGCTGCACGCTAATTGCAACTGTGCTAGTTCTTCACTATGTTTCCTACTTATTACTAATTCCGCCTCTTTAAGCTGTAATAGCGATTGTATCTCCCCCTGGTTGGCATAAACTTCTCGCTGCGTACTGTCAGAGCCTGTCTCGCCTCTTATACTAATCTTTTCTACCTCTGCACTAATCGTATTCATTCTGACCACAACTTCTTTGATTCGCTCATCCGGCAACACGTCCCTACGTTCTGTAATATCGCTCTCTATTGCCCTTATTCGTACCTCCAAATTATTGGCTTTTTCTTTCACAGCATCCTGTACTTGCTTCGACGCACCCAGATTCTCCTCCCCCTCATCTAACCGATTATTAACTGCGGGCAGACGCTCATCGATAACTGCGTGTAGCTTCCTCATTGCCTCTTTATTTCCCTTATCAATTGCCTCCAATCTTTCCTTATTTGCTTCCAATCTCTCCTTAGTCTCCCTATCTCTCTCCTTAGCCTCCCTATCTCTCTCCTTATTCTCCCTATCTCTCTCCTTATTCTCCCTATCTCTCTCCTTATTATCTCTACTGATTGCTTCTAATCTTTCGTTAGTTGCTTCAAATCTTTCCTTAGTCTCCCTATTCATCGCTTTATTATCTCTACTCATCGCTTCTAATCTTTCGTTAGTCTCCCTACTCATCGCTTGTAAAAACTGCAGTATCACATCGTTATTTCCTACTTTCGACGCGCTCACCTCGTTCGCCTGAGAAACGGTAGCTTCGCTAAGGGTAGCTTCACTTTCACTGAATACCTGACCTAGTCCCGAGCCCGCGTCGTCGGGAAAAGCCCGCGTTTGTGGACAAAGCCCGCCGCATAAAGGTTCCCCTTGCAGCGGTCCACTGAACAATACAGCCCCTTCGGAGCGTTTATCTTTCTCGCTCATTAACCCATGGTCAACAGCTACTTCCTGCTGCACTGCTACGTCCACCCCAGAATCGCTATTCTCCATGGTGGCTACACTTTTCGACTGCGACCTAGTTACTACGGACATTACGCAAAAAAAATTATGAAACGATCTTCCAGCCTTGTGCGATATAGCAATTAATTACATAAAATAAAATAAAAGATCCTCACCAATCCAGAAAGAATTTGCAAACAGAAAAAATTTTACTTCTTAACGCTATCACAATACATTCCATAAAAAAAATCTTAACAGCAAACCCTAACAACAAAATATCCTAACAAAAACGATCCTGGCAAAGGAATCCTGGCAACAAATTAAATATCCTGGTAACAAAATTATCGTGGCAAAAAACGGAATCCTGGCAACAAATTAAATATCCTGGTAACAAAATTATCGTGGCAAAAAAACGGAATCCTGGCAACAAATTAAATATCCTGGTAACAAAATTATCGTGGCAAAAAAAACGGAATCCTGGCAACAAATTAAATATCCTGGTAACAAAATTATCGTGGCAAAAAACGGAATCCTGGCAACAAATTAAATATCTTGGTAACAAAATTATCGTGGCAAAAAACGGAATCCTGGCAGGGTCGAAATTATGAGAGGCACCCACTTGCCTTTCTCATACTGTGGCATCAAGCAGTCAGGCCTGCAAGATGTGTGGTTTGCCAAGCGAGTGGAATCTTCCTTAATTTATCGAGCAACATGAATTCTCGTATCTTACTATTTAGTTACAAATTATCCTCCTGTATGAATAATACGCAACGGAAACACGCATCTGACTATCAGTGATTTATAGAACTCTGACTGTACACTACGCACTGGCAATACCACATTTACCTTTTGTCTTTGATTTAACGGCTTTTATATAAATTCGGGACATTACGATAACATACAATTTAATGAAAAAGGCCACCAATCTCTTTCTTTTCACTATTTGATTTATTCCTAAACACACAAATTCTACAACCTACGACAAAATCACATGAGAAATTCCGCCCAGTGGGCATGGCTTTACGTTAGTGAATCTCTATACTATGGTCTCGTAATCTATTTACCGCAACAGTGCACTCCCTGGATCGGATGGTGGATCTTTTATTATACCTCACACTTCGCCTCTCACAATAATCCTCACGAAACTTTCCTCCAGATCGAGCGATACAGAAGGAACAGGCATACCCACAAATCTTTCGAAACTACCTTGCTACTCCCATGCAAAACACACATACCCAAATTACAAGACATACACAACACAACAATATGAAATATTACACAAAGAACGGTTACAACTTCATCACTTTCCGCTTTCCCACCTCAATCAATATTTATCCCAGTTTCACACGACACTGCCCCACTTTGTAATTCTACTTTCCTACTGTGAACTCTGGAGATAAACGCACGTCTTCCTGTGCAATGCAAGCCAAGTGGCGTTGCTGGAAAAACGGCCGACTCACCTTGATTCTCTCTCAGAGTTTAAATTCAGCGTCACACGGAATGATATTTCTTAAATACTTCAACTTATGATACACACGCTATTTCTTAAATATTTCAGCTTATTGTACACACGCTATTAATTCTTAAATATTTCAGCTTATTGTACACACGCTATTAATTCTTAAATATTTCAGCTTAAGCTCACGGAAGTATCTCAACTTATAACTACACGTGGGCTCTTTGTGACCGTTGGTTTACTACAATCCCCTTAAAATTACCTGCCTCACTTTGTAATTTTCCCCACAAAAGGTCCTGTGAAAGAGAAATTATTAATTCTAACTACTCTTAAATATTCCACATCCATACCATGCCTCCACTCTTTCATTCCGGAGCACAACAAAAAAACAGGTCTTTACAGCAGAAGGTTCAGCGGCAGAGTGCCGAAACATGGCCGTATTCTGATTCTCTCGCACCTCTCTCGAAGTGGGAGAAGCACCTTGCTACCTTATTGGTCAGCCACATTTCAGACGCTCAAAGCTCTGGTAACTTCCATCTCTTTGGTCTCACCAAAGGTAGCCAAAGGATCGACTCAAAGATGATCATATATTCCGATTCACTATCTGTGGTTAGCAGACGACCATACATTCATTCCTTTCACAGATCTCACCAAACTGGATGTAGGGATTTATTTTGAGGGAGTGCACATGTGATCAATTAAATAAATAAATTGTCGTTCTTTCCCACACTGGTATCCGGCTTCGCTGTATTAATTGAAATTGAGTTACTTTTACACAAAAAATGTGTTGTTCTGACAAGAATTTCGTACCTATTTTCAATGTTGGGCGGTACTGTACCCTTTCATGTTAAGTCCCATAGTGCTCAGAGCCATTTGAACCATTTGAGGGGGAGGGGGGGAGTGGGCAGGGGTCGTAACCCGAGGCCTCGCCACAATTCCCCATTCCTTTCTCCATGAACGAAGGAAAGCGTAGGAGACGTGGAGTAGAGGTACAAAGCACATCAATGGGATAAGGTTTATTTATTTATTTATCTTGTTTTTTATTTGATTACCGCCGAGCGTAGCAGAAAATCTACGTCACTGAGAAGAGCATTCCAGTGACCAGAGAATAACCATTACCAAGAGAGGAAAGTGATTGAATCAACTCCTTATTGCAGTAACACCCCAACTCCGGGGGTTGGTTAACAAAGACACTACAAAGAAAATTAGAGAAAAATTGTATGTAATTAGGATTGCGGACAATTCCAAAATGTCGTTCATTAGGGAAGCGCCAAGAATCAAGGGCATTCTTCTCGCCGTTAGCAAACAAGTAGTGAACTGCATGTCCGCAAATCTACTTTACGGAGTTCGTCTTCGTTTGTGGGAAGTATCCCGAGTTCGCAAAGAGAAATAAGTGGAGTGGTATCTGATGGTAAGTCGTACGGGCAGTTAAGATCAGCATCTGTCACGCCAAAAACCAGACCTCCGGACACAATGGACATCGCCGCGCGGGGTAGCCGCGTGGTTTTGGGCGCCTTGCCATGGTTCACGCGGTTTACCCCGTCGGAGGTTCGAGTCCTCCCTCGGGCATGGGTTTGTGTGTTGTCCTTAGCGTAAGTTAGTTTAAGTAGATTACGTAACGTGTAAGCCTAGGGACCGATGACCTCAGCAGTTTGGTTCCCCATTGGAAAAAACCACAAAAAAAAAAAAAATTACCACTACAGTGGTCAACGCAACTGCAGAGACTACCAACATTTTCATCTTATCCACACGCTGCCCAATAGTGCGAGCCCTATGTGTATCCGCACTGAAGAGATCACTGGCCGTCTTAAATAATAATAATAATAATAATAATAATAAAATAAAATGGCTCTTAGCACTATGGGACTTAACTGAGGTCATCAGTCCCCTAGAACTTAGAACTACTTTAACCTAACTAACCTAAGGACACCACACACATCCATGCCCGAGGCAGGATTCGAACCTGCGCCGGTAGCGGTCACGCGGTTCCCGACTGTAGCGCCTAGAACCGCTCGGCCACACCGGCCGGCACTGGCCGTCTTCACCTTATATATGTAAACGCATAGTTTGCGTATTCTATCAGTAAAGTGATTCTTGTCACGTATTATTTCTTCTGTAACACCTATTTTGTTGGCATCTTTCTTTACTGTTTCTATCAATCCTACAGTTTTTTTCAGCTTACTAACGTAATTAAAAATTTTCTTTGTAATCTATGTTTCTTCCATTCTTTTTAAATGTCTACAAAATTTTAGCCGTCTCTTTGTGATCTTTGCTGTATTTTTGTACAAGTCTTCATTTCTCCTTTCAGTCCACCTATTTTCATTGATTTTCGTAGGACCTAGAATTTTTCTTTGTATTTTCCTCTCTCTTTTTTCTAGTTCTCTTAATTCGCCTTTCTTATTCAATGTTAGGCACTCTGACCTATATGTTGCTTGTGTCCTGAAAACTGAATTATAATGACTAGTCCTCGCTTGTATGGATATTGATTTGGGGACGGTCCATCTCCTTGTCGAACTCCTGCTTTGATTTTGAATGGTTCAGAAATTTCGCCTTGAAACTTAATTCCTGATGTTGTATCTGTGAGCCTTATATATAGCGCGTGCCGTATGATTGTTCGCCTTCCTGGGTTACTTGCCTTCAAACGGACTCTCCCAACATTCCATTGTTTCGTTCATCTCAGCCAGCGTCAGTCCCACAGTTTCAGTTCGTCAAACATTTAATTCAGTTGTCCCGGAGACAACACTCCCACATCCCGATACTATTTGAGATTTGATTAACAAATTTCGAAGTACGGGTTGCCGCGGTGGTCTCGCGGTTCTAGGCGCGCAGTCCGTAACCGTGCGACTGCTACGGTCGCACGTTCGAATCCTGCTTCGGGCATGGATGTGTGTGATGTCCTTAGGTTAGTTAGGTTTAAGTAGTTCTAAGTTCTAGGGGACTGATGACCACAGCTGTCAAGTCCCATAGTGCTCAGAGCCATTTGAACCATTCTGAAGTACGGGTTCAGTGACAGATGCACCGAGAAGTGGTCGTCCTAGCGTTTTGTCTGAGGATAAACTACCCAATATTTCCGATAAAATGTCCACGAGTCCGAACAAGTCAGTAAGAAAACTCGCCCAGGAAATCTATGTTAGTGTCGGAACGGCCCACACAGCTGTAAGGAAAAAATTAGTGACAGTAGTGCAAGAACTGAAAAATACTGATCATGGCAAGAGACTGCATTATTGTCGATGGTTCAAAAACTTCGTTCAACTAAATGGAAGGGTTATTCTTAATAAAACGTTTTTCTCTGATGAGGCATGGTTTCATTTATCTGGATACATGAACTCGCAAAATTCTCGTATGTGGAATACTGCAAATCCATTGTGTATTCATGAGGAGTTACTTCATTCTGTGAAGATAGGAGTTTGGATTGCGATTTCTAGACGTCGGATTGTGGGTCCCATCTTTTACAACGAAACAATAAACGCACAACGATACTGCAGTGACACTCTGTACTTATTCATAGAACTTGTGTTAAGTGAAATACTTCACGGTTATTTTCAACAAGATGGTGCAACCGCGCATACAGCTCGCGTTTCAGTGTCACTGCTTGCTGATGATTTTTGGTGATCGCATAATTTCACAGGGACTTTGGCCTCCACGATCACTTGACCTAACACCACCTGACTTTTTCTTCTCGGGTGCAGCGAAAGCAATATCCACTTTCACTGCTTCTGTTAACAGAATAAATGTTACAGCTTGTGTTTGGAAACATGATTAGACGAATTGAATTGTGTATTCAACAACATGGGGGACACTTTCAACATTTAATGTGAAAATCTGTAAGTAAAAATGAATATTCAATAAATTAATAACTTCTATTTCACCGAGTTTCATTTCGGTTTATTCACTGTGGCATAATACGGCACGCGCGGCTGACAATCATACGGCACTGCGGAGAGACTTTTTGAACACTCCGTACGGTATATGTGCACATGGCCGAAAGAACAGACACCATGTATATACACTACTGGCAATTAAAATTGCTACACCACGAAGATGACGGGCTACCGACGCGAAATTTAACCGTCAGGAAGAAGATGCTGTAGTATGCAAACGATTAGCTTTTCAGAGCATTCACACAAGGTTGGCGCCGGTGGCGACACCTACAACGTGCTGACATGAGGAAAGTTTCCAACCGATTTCTCATACACAAACAGCAGTTGACCGGCGTTGCCTGGTGAAACGTTGTTGCGATGCCTTGTGTAAGGAGGAGAAATGCGTACCATCACGTTTCCGATTTTGAAAAAGGTCGGATTGTAGCCTATTGCGATTGCGGTTTATCGTATCGCGACATTGCTGTTCGCGTTGGTCGAAATCCAATGACTGTTAGCAGAATATGGAATCAGTGGGTTCGGGAGGGTAATACGGAACGCCGTGCTGGACCCCAACGGCCTCGTATCACTAGCAGTCGAGATGACAGGCATCTTATCCGCATGGCTGTAAAGTATCGTGCAACCACGTCTCGGTCCCTGAGTCAACAGATGGGGGCGTTTGCAAGACAACAACCATCTGCACGAACAGTTCGACGACGTTTGCAGCAGCATGGCTTTCAGCTCGGAGACCATGGCTACGGTTACCCTTGACGCTGCATCACAGGCAGGAGCGCCTGCGATGGTGTACTCAACGATGAACCTGGGTGCACGTTGACAAAACGTCATTTTTTCGGATGAATCCAGGTTCTGTTTACAGCATCATGACGGTGGCATCCGTGTTTGGCGACATCGCGGTGAAAGCACATTGGAAGTGTGTATTCGTCATCGCCATATTAGCGTATCACCCGGCGTGATGGTATGGGGTGCCATTGGTTACACGTCTCGGTCACCTCTTGTTCGCATTGACGGCACTTTGAACAGTGGAAGTTACATTTCAGATGTGTTACGACCCGTGGCTCTACCCTTCATTCGATCCATGTGAAACCCTACATTTCAGCAGGATAATGCACGATCGCATGTTGCAGGTCCTGTACGGACCTTTCTGGGTACAGAAAATGTTCGACAGCTGCTCTGGCCAGCACATTCTCTCTCGGCCGGTCGCGGTGGTCTCGCGGTTCTAGGCGCGCAGTCCGGAACTGAGCGACTGCTACGGTCGCAGGTTCGAATCCTGCCTCGGGCATGGATGTGTGTGATGTCCTTAGGTTAGTTAGGTTTAAGTAGTTCTAGGGGACTGATGACCACAGCAGTTGAGTCCCATAGTGCTCAGAGCCATTTGAACCAGCACATTCTCCAGATCTGTCACCAATTGAAAACGTCTGGTTAATGGTGGCCGAGCAACTGGCTCGTCACAATACGCCAGTCACTACTCTTGATGAACTGTGGTGTCGTCTTGGAGCTACATGGGCAGCTGTACCTGTACACTCCATCGAAGCTCTGTTTGACTCAATGCCCAGGCGTTTTTAATACGGCCAGAGGTGGTTGTTCTGGGTACTGATTTCTCAGGATCTATGCACCAAAATTGCGTGAAAATGTAATCTCATGTCAGTTCTAGTACAACATATTTGTCTAATGAGTACCCGTTTATCATCTGCACTTCTTCTTTGTGTAGCAATTGTAATGGCTGATGTCAGCAAAATGGCTCTGAGCACTATGGGACTCAACATCTGTGGTCATAAGTCCCCTAGAACTTCTTCTTCTTCTTAAGTTGCCAATCCTAAGATTGATTTGCAGCAGCTCTCCATTCAGTGCGATTGTCGGGCAGCCTCTTCGATTCCGTGAAACTTCCGCATCCTAGGTCCTGCATTATCTGGCTTATGTACTTTCTTCTAGGTCTGCCTCTTGCCCTTTTGCCCTCCACAAGGCCTTCCGTTATAGTGTGGAGAAGACTTTCATGTCTCAGAATGTGTCCCATCCATATATCTCTCCTCTTCTTGACCGTCTTCCAAAGAACTGGAACTTCCTCCGCTCTCTGCAGGACTTCTTCATTTGTCATCCTGGCCGTCCATGGAATTTTTAACATCCTTCGCAGACACCACATATCGAATCCTTCAATCCTTCTTCTTTCGTCCTCTCCAAGTGTCCAGGTTTCGCTGCCGTAGAGAAGCACACTCCCAACAAAGGTCTTTATTAACCGCTTCCTTAACGACAGACTTATCATATTTGATGTGAGGAGTCCTTTCCTTTTATAGAATGCAATCTTTGCCTGATTTATTCTACTTATTACATCTTTCCTACTACGACCATCTGATGTTATTCTGCTTCCCAAGTAGACAAAATCTTGTATTTCTTTCAGCTTCTCTCCATTCAGCCTTATATTCGTACTTGCTTGATTATTTTGTTTGCTTGCAACTAAGATTTTTGTTTTTGACTTATTAATTTTCATGTTGTACCGTGTAGCAAGAGTGTTTTCCATTTCCTCCAACACTACTTGTAATTCTTCCTCATTTTCCGCTAGGACAGCAATGTCATCCGCAAAACGCAGCATATCAACTATTTTTCCCTGGATCCTGATTCCATTAGCTTGTCCTAACTTTTCTCGACCTCGTCCATTGCTTACTGTATGTACATATTTAAGAGGACAGGGGAGAGTGCACATCCCTGTCTCACACCCTGTTTAATTTTTGCTTGTTGTTGATGTTCCCCACATCTCACTATTGCCACCTCTTCTTTGTATATGTTCCATATCGTTCTCCTGTCCTTGTACTTAGCTCCAGTTTCCCTCAATATCTGGAATAGTTTTTTCCATTCAACCTTATCAAAGGCTTTTTCGAGGTCAATAAGTGCTATGTAGGTGTCCTTTCCTTTTTCCATTCTTTTTTCTATTATGAGCCTTAGGGCCATAATGGCTTCTCGCGTATCTCTCCCTCTTCTAAAGCCAAACTGGTCTTCTGTGAGCATGCATTCCACGTTCCCTTCAATTCTTCTGAGGAGGATGGTCGTCAAAATTTTTGATGCATGTGATGTTAGGCTGAGGGTTCAGTATTGTGCACACGATTTTGCTGGCATTTTCTTTGGTAATGGAACAATAATACACTTTTTGAAGTCCTCAGGCAGCTCTCCAGTATCATATATTTGGCAGATTAATTTATACAATATATCTTTTATTTCTGTTCCAGCTGCTTTGATGATTTCTGCAGGCAATGAGTCAATTCATGGTGCTTTTCCGTGCTTAAGTGCCTGATCAAATTCAGACCTTAGTATGCTGTCTCCTAGAACTTAGAACTACTTAAACCTAACTAACCTAAGGACATCACACACATCCATGCCCGAGGCAGGATTCGAACCTGCGACCGTAGTGGTCACGCGGTTCCAGACTGAAGCGCCTTTAACCGCACCGCCACACCGGCCCTCTGATGTCAGCAACTTCATCTGCTTTACCGGCTTTTGTGCAGGTGGAAGATCGTAATCGGGAACGTTCCACTAAACGCTCGGCTCGGGCCTAGTCCAGGCACGAAACCCGTTAGGAGCGGAATCCTTCTCAGAAGTGGTTAACTGGTTGGTGGTCTCCCACGTAGCACAAATCGCCTTTTGCTTGTAGAAAGCCCGGACATTAACTGCGGACAATGGGGACTTGGCGAGAGGTGGGTTCGCTCAGACGGCCGAAGCCGATCCGCGCGGACAGATGGCCGTTGTTTCTTGCGGCCGGCTAAGCCGGTAGCGGCGGCGCCCTTGTGTTGACCCTATGAGGGCCACCCACAGAGGTCGCGGTTGACGGCCACCACAATGACGAGCGGCGAGCCGCACTTTCTTCTGTCGGTGCGGCCGCGAGCGGAGCCGCCGCGGCACGCCAAGAATCTGTTTACCCACCCGCCGCCCTCTCTGCGGACAACAATGCTGAAGACTTCTAAGTAGCGGTTTCCGCCTTTTGACTAACGGTGGCGAGTAATTGCCTGTCCCTGGCCAGCTCGCTCACGGCTCGTATTACCATGACAAGAACTCTCGGACGATTTTTCCTTCGTGGGTTGGTTCTCTATACAGTCTCGTTCTGTCTCTACGTTTTTGACATTCCACAGACCGAATGAACCGAACTGGATAGCTATCAGACGTGAATTCGTAGTGCAACTGTATCGCGGTAGCAATATGGGCATTATGACGCACCACTTGTCCAAATGTGTGATCTAATTAATAAATCCAACATTTTACAGGAAGACATCATCCCATTATTTAGCACTATTTTACAAACTAACAAACACTTAATGAAACACTGGACTCGCATTCGGGAGGACGACGGTTCAATCCTGTCTCCAGCCATCCTGATTTAGGTTTTCCGTGATTTCCCTAAATCGTTTCAGGCACATGCCGGGATGGTTCCTTTGAAAGGGCACGGCCGATTTCCTTCCCAATCCTTCCCTACCCCGAGCTTGCGCTCCGTCTCTAATGACCTCGTTGTCGACGGGACGTTAAACACTAACCACCACCACCACCACTTAATGAAAATCAGCCTATATTGCCCATGTATTATTACGTACCTTAAAAGTTTTATGCCATTAAGTACAATAAAAAATAAACAAATCGCAAGCATGCAATGTAAAACGTATAAGACTTTCCATAACACTTGAAAGGGACACATTTGTATGTGGCACCCGAATATGATTTTATAAACGGTGTATGTCTTTGAGAGGCTTTATATCGCAGACCCAGAGATACAGCTAGTGTTGGAGTAAGAGAGGGCTTCGAGATATAACGCACCACTTGTCCAAATATGTGATTTAATTAAAAAATCCAACATTTTACAGGAAGACATCATCCCATTATTTTGCACTATTTTACAAACTAACAAACACTTAATGAAAATCAGCCTTTATTGCCCATGTATTATTGAGTACCTTAAAAGTATTATGCCATTAAGTACAGTAACAAATAAACAAATAGCAAGCTTGCAATGTAAAACGTATAAGACTTTCCATAACACTTGAAAGGGGCACATTTGTATGTAGCACCCGAATATGATTTTATAAACGATGCATATCTTTGATAGGCTTTATATAGCAGACCCAGAGATACAGCTAGTGTTGGAGTAAGAGAGGGTTTGGTGATATGATGCACCACTCGTCCAAATGTGTAATTTAATTAAAAAATCTAAAATTTTACAGGAAGACGCCATCCCATTATTTCGCATTATTTTACAAACTATCAAACACTTAATGAAAATCAGCCTATATTGCCAATGTATTATTACGTACCTTAAAAGTATTATGCCATTAGGTACAGTAAAAAATAAACAAATAGCAAACATGCAGTGTCAAACATGCAAGACTTTCCATAACACTAGAAAGGGGTATACTGGGGCACAATTGTATGTCGCACCCGAATATGACTTTATAAACAATGTATGTCTTTGGTAGGTTTTATATCGTAGACCCAGAGATACAGCTAGTGTTGGAGTAAGAGAGCGCTTGGCGTACTGTTGTAGGTAGCTGTCTGTGATGGAAAGACGATGGAGTAGGCAGTTCTTGTGGGGGTGCTGTGTGAAGCCACCACGTGTAAAATTAATGTAGGTACGTCAATATTGTTGAACATGTAAGCAGAAGTCTTCATATAAGCGAGGGAAAGATGTGAAATAATATGATTTCTGTTTTTGACAGCGCGTTAATGTAGATTAGTTGGCTTATAATTTGTAATTGCTGAGTAACCCCAGAATGTACGTGAAACGTTTTGATAAAAAGGCCAGTAGTGAAGGAGTTTTGCTATTGGGGAGCAAAATAACTGATCATGGTCGAAGTAGAGAGGATATGAAATGTAGACTGGCAATGGCAAGGAAAGCGTTTCTGAAGAAGAGAAATTTGTTAACATCGACTGTAGATTTAAGTGTCACGAAGTCGTTTCTGAATGTATTTGTATGGAGTGTAGCCATGTATGGAAATGAGACATGGACGATAAATACACTCCTGGAAATGGAAAAAAGAACACATTGACACCGGTGTGTCAGACCCACCATACTTGCTCCGGACACTGCGAGAGGGCTGTACAAGCAATGATCACACGCACGGCACAGCGGACACACCAGGAACCGCGGCGTAGGCCGTCGAATGACGCTAGCTGCGCAGCATTTGTGCACCGCCGCCGTCAGTGTCAGCCAGTTTGCCGTGGCATACGGAGCTCCATCGCAGTCTTTAACACTGGTAGCATGCCGCGACAGCGTGGACGTGAACCGTATGTGCAGTTGACGGACTTTGAGCGAGGGCGTATAGTGGGTATGCGGGAGACCGGGTGGACGTACCGCCGAATTGCTCAACACGTGGGGCGTGAGGTCTCCACAGTACATCGATGTTGTCGCCAGTGGTCGGCGGAAGGTACACGTGCCCGTCGACCTGGGACCGGACCGCAGCGACGCACGGATGCACGCCAAGACCGTAGGATCCTACGCAGTGCCGTAGGGGACCGCACCACCACTTCCCAGCAAATTAGGGACACTGTTGCTCCTGGGCTATCGGCGAGGACCATACGCAACCGTCTCCATGAAGCTGGGCTACGGTCCCGCACACCGTTAGGCCGTCTTCCGCTCACGCCCCAACATCGTGCAGCCCGCCTCCAGTGGTGTCGCGACAGGCGTGAATGGAGGGACGAATGGAGACGTGTCGTCTTCAGCGATGAGAGTCGCTTCTGCCTTGGTGCCAATGATGGTCGTATGCGTGTTTGGCGCCGTGCAGGTGAGCGCCACAATCAGGACTGCATACGACCGAGGCACACAGGGCCAACACCCGGCATCATGGTGTGGGGAGCGATCTCCTACACTGGCTGTACACCACTGGTGATCGTCGAGGGGACACTGAATAGTGCACGGTACATCCAAACCGTCATCGAACCCATCGTTCTACCATTCCTAGACCGGCAAGGGAACTTGCTGTTCCAACAGGACAATGCACGTCCGCATGTATCCCGTGCCACCCAACGTGCTCTAAAAGGTGTAAGTCAACTACCCTGGCCAGCAAGATCTCCGGATCTGTCCCCCACTGAGCATGTTTGGGACTGGATGAAGCGTCGTCTCACGCGGTCTGCACGTCCAGCACGAACGCTGGTCCACCTGAGGCGCCAGGTGGAAATGGCATGGCAAGCCGTTCCACAGGACTACATACAGCATCTCTACGATCGTCTCCATGGGAGAATAGCAGCCTGCATTGCTGCGAAAGGTGGATATACACTGTACTAGTGCCGACATTGTGCATGCTCTGTTGCCTGTGTCTATGTGCCTGTGGTTCTGTCAGTGTGATCATGTGATGTATCTGACCCCAGGAATGTGTCAATAATGTTTCCCCTTCCTGGGACAATGAATTCACGGTGTTCTTATTTCAATTTCCAGGAGTGTAGTTTGGACAAGAAGAGAATAGAAGCTTTTGAAATGTGGCGCTGCAGAAGAATGCTAAAGATTAGGTGGGTGGATCACATAGCTAATGAGGAGGTATTGAATAGAATTGGGGAGAAGAGGAGTTCGTGGCACAACTTGACTAGAAGAAGGGATCGGTTGGTAGGACATGTTCTGAGGCATCAAGGGATCACCAATTTAGTACTGGAGGGCAGCGTGGAGGGTAAAAATCTTAGAGGGAGACCAAGTGATGAATAAACTAAGCAGATTCAGAAGGATGTAGGCTGCAGTAGGTACTGGGAGATGAAGAAGCTTGCACAGGATAGAGTAGCATGGAGAGCTGCATCAAACCAGTCTCAGGACTGAAGACCACAACTAAAACAACATTTAATTTGATAATTTTCATTTATATTGGATTAATGATGTTAGATAATACTTCCTTTTTAAATATCATTGTTTGTTAATCAACTTCAAATGTCAGATGTTTTTGAAAAACCAAACTTAAATTGCAATATAATTTTGCTAAAAAACTTAGTAATTCACCATAATCAGTACCGCCTGTCCGGGTCTCATATTTTTAAAGCAGTTGGATTTTCTTAAATGTTTTCTTTTATCATCCAGAAGAATATCATGTGCTTTTCAAGTATTATGGCCAGTATTGCACACCGCTGAGCCTGTAGCTAGCATTTTTTTGTTTTTTCATGAGAGACTAGAATATATTGCATTCCACCGTTGCTGCTTTAGAGGCAAGACAATTTAATTGATTTGTTATGTTCACAGTGATCAAAGTTAACAGGGCCAGATGATTCAGTGCCTAAGGGGCTGAATGTATTTTGCAGTGACTGTGTTTCTTTATTGGTATTGGGAGTTGCATTGCACAATCAATTCGTGTAAATTTTGCTAACAATAACAAAGAGTAAACACACCACTTGCACTTTCAACACTCAACACGATAATTCGAGTTCAGTACTCAGTTCACAGATCAGACATTCATTCAACGAAATAGTGAAGTTTATTATTTGATTTTTTTAAACAACGATACACTTGGCAACAAGTCTGCAAGTTGGTCGGTTTGTGAAATTTTTGATATTAAAATAATCAGGTATATAAATTCTGTTCTCTCGACCACTCTGTAGCAATAATAGTAGTTAGATATTTTTTTGGGCACAACGCAGTTTGCTAACTAGTATAAAATTTTTCCACAGTTCATCGGCATTCTCATGCTGCGCCGTGTTTCATTGAGTTGAGTGTTGAATTTTTATCACTGGGTTTGTACTCTGTATTTTATACGATGCTGCCCAAAAGCGTCAAATTTCCGACGCGTAATCTGACAAATAGAGACATCGATATAGACGATTTTCCAATTGTTGACAACAACGTTGAGGATAACAGTAACCACTCTGCGGTGCAAAAGTTGCAAAGCAATACAGAAAACATGAGTTCCGCTTCCCAGAGTAGTGTACAGTTTCCTGACAATATGATTTCACCTAATTTACTATCTGCTCAGCCTGTCGATTCCGGCATAGCGGATGCGCTGAACATGACTCTTTACAGAATCAGGTCAATGAACTTCACAATTCTTGTACTGCCTATCAGAATGCCAATAGCGTGTCAGAGGACACAGTAGTGCAAAGTACTCAGTCTGTTTTTCATGTCACACAAACATTCATAAACAAGCTGAGTATAAATCACTGTGCACAGAGCAATTAAAATACCTTTTAACTGCGAAGGCATAAAACAGGAAATAAACATTATGAAACAGATTGCAATAGCCAATGACTGCACTGTTTCCATGGTTGATGCAGTACTGGACAAAATGGAGAAAGTTCCAGATGCAAATCACACTACAAAACATAGGAATAAAAACAAATATGTATCTTTCATCAGCTACATTAGCTATATATCACAAAATATTACAAATAACCTAAAAACACACAGTAAAAATTGAATTCAGTACATCTAATAAACTATAATAGAAGTTAATAAATAATATGATCATGGCCCATATCGAGATTGTGGAACGTATAAAATAACATGTCAGTAAAGCTCCATTAACAGATGTTGTTGTTGTTGTGGTCTTCAGTCCTGAGACTGGTTTGATGCAGCTCTCCATGCTACTCTATCCTGTGCAAGCTTTTTCATCTCCCAGTACCTACTGCAACCTACATCCTTCTGAATCTGCTTAGTGTATTCATCTCTTGGTCTCCCTCGACGATTTTTACCCTCCACGCTGCCCTCCAATACTAAATTGGTGATCCCTTGATGCCTCAGAACATGTCCTACCAACCGATCCCTTCTTCTGGTCAAGTTGTGCCACAAACTTCTCTTCTCCCCAATCCTATTCAATACTTCCTCATTAGTTATGTGATCTACCCATCTAATCTTCAGCATTCTTCTGTAGCACCACATTTCGAAAGCTTCTATTCTCTTCTTGTCCAAACTATTTATCGTCCATGTTTCACTCCCATACATGGCTACACTCCATACGAATACTTTCAGAAATGACTTCCTGACACTTAAATCAATACTGGATGTTAACAAATTTCTCTTCTTCAGAAACGCTTTCCTTGCCATTGCCAGCCTACATTTTATATCCTCTCTACTTCGACCATCATCAGTTATTTTGCTCCCCAAATAGCAAAACTCCTTTACTACTTTAAGTGCCTCATTTCCTAATCTAATTCCCTCAGCATCACCCGACTTAATTAGACTACATTCCATTATCCTTGTTTTGCTTTTGTTGATGTTCATCTTATATCCTCCTTTCAAGACACTGTCCATTCCATTCAACTGCTCTTCCAAGTCCTTTGCTGTCTCTGACAGAATTACAATGTCATCGGCGAACCTCAAAGTTTTTATTTCTTCTCCATGAATTTTAATACCTACTCCGAATATTTCTTTTGTTTCCTTTACTGCTTGCTCAATATACAGATTGAACAACATCGGGGAGAGGCTACAACCCTGTCTTACTCCCTTCCCAACCACTGCTTCCCTTTCATGTCCCTCGACTCTTATAACTGCCATCTGGTTTCTGTACAAATTGTAAATAGCTTTTCGCTCCCTGTATTTTACCCCTGCCACCTTTAGAATTTGAAAGAGAGTATTCCAGTCAACATTGTCAAAAGCTTTCTCTAAGTCTACAAATGCTAGAAACGTAGGTTTGCCTTTCCTTAATCTTTCTTCTAAGGTAAGTCGTAAGGTCAGTATTGCCTCACGTGTTCCAGCGTTTCTACGGAATCCAAACTGATCTTCCCCGAGGTTGGCTTCTACTAGTTTTTCCATTCGTCTGTAAAGAATTCGTGTTAGTATTTTGCAGCTGTGACTTATTAAGCTGATAGTTCGGTAATTTTCACATCTGTCAACACCTGCTTTCTTTGGGATTGGAATTATTATATTCTTCTTGAAGTCTGAGGGTATTTCGCCTGTTTCATACATCTTGCTCACCAGATGGTAGAGTTTTGTCAGGACTGGCTCTCCCACGGCCGTCAGTAGTTCCAATGGAATATTGTCTACTCCGGGGGCCTTGTTTCGACTCAGGTCTTTCAGTGCTCTGTCAAACTCTTCACGCAGTATCATATCTCCCATTTCATCTTCATCTACATCCTCTTCCATTTCCATAATATTGTCCTCAAGTACATCGCCCTTGTATAGACCCTCTATATACTCCTTCCACCTTTCTGCTTTCCCTTCTTTGCTTAGAACTGGGTTTCCATCTGAGCTCTTGATATTTATACAAGTCGTTCTCTTATCTCCAAAGATCTCTTTAATTTTCCTGTAGGCGGTATCTATCTTACCCCTAGTGAGATAGGCCTCTACATCCTTACATTTGTCCTCTAGCCATCCCTGCTTAGCCGATACATATCAGAATTCACATCACACACACACAAAACACATGGCACCAATTTGAAAATGTAGAGCAAAATATCAAAGAACATTACACAGTAAATATAGGTCACAAAACGGATCTTTTGGGACAAATAGAGATATATTCACATCACAAAAAATATGAGGACAAAATGTTGATTGAAAAACAGGAAAACGGAAAATAGCTCAGTAAGTTTCTTCAGATGCTACGTTATTATCCTTAAATAAGCCGATAAAATAAAGACACACTGAAATAAGAGCATTCGTAAACAATGGATAAACGTATAATGATTCAAAAAGAAAACCACCCTCTGCACAAAAGAATAGTACAAATAGTATAAAGTTTACGATGAAAGCTCGAAGACCAACCAAATAGCGAACTGGCCGGCCATTTCGCCCTTTGGCCGAGAGGATTGGCCAAAGTCCGATTACTTGAAAGAATCGGCTTATATATCCGAATGTACCAGCCATTTCGCGAATTGGCCGGAGATTCCTGGACAAAACGCATTGTGATAGCACAAACGTCGGAAAATCCCTGGCTAAATCGCACTGCGTACTGTGATGAGTCAACAACGTGTGGTTGGCATCACTTCTGTCACGTTCAGCGTCATCTGTGGTGTCCACGTGGTAGCTGCTGCTTTTCAAAGGAGGCCTTCCCTCCGTTTATTGATTTTCCCCCTGACAAATTGGGTTAATTGTGAGTACTGTTACGTTTTCTGGTATTTTTGTTTGTGGTATTTGTGCATTTTTCAGATGTGGTAAGGAAATGCAGCTTAATTATGTGAGTTGCATTTTTGTTTGTCTGCTTTTTTTTATTTGCTCCCACTTCACCAATTTGTTAAGTTTCGTAAAACATAAGTTGACTCTTACATAGAAGTTAACAGCAACCAGACACTTTTAGCAACGCTATTTATTTATTTAAATAGTGCCGCTACCTTTTTCGAACCGACAGGTTCATCTTCAGACGGTTAGTCCACATTAAGATACATTTTACATTGTTGTTGTTGTGGTCTTCAGTCCTGTTTGATGCAGCTCTCCATGCTACTCTATCCTGTGTAAGATTCTTCATCTCCCAGTACCTACTGCAACCTACATCCTTCTGAATCTGCTTAGTGTATTCATCTCTTGGTCTCCCTCTACGATTTTTATCCTCCACGCTGCCCTCTAATACTAAATTGGTGATCCCTTGATGCCTCAGAACATGTCCTACCAACCGATCCCTTCTTCTAGTCAAGTTGTGAGACAAATATCTCTTCGCCCCAGTTCTATTCAGTACCTCCTCATTACTTATGTGATCTACCCATCTAATCTTCAGCATTCTTCTGTAGCACCACATTTCGAAGGCTTCTAGTCTCTTCTTGTCTAAACTATTTATCGTCTACGCTTCATTTCCATACATGGCTACACTCCATATGAATAC
Organism: Schistocerca piceifrons; assembly: GCF_021461385.2. Taxonomy (NCBI): domain Eukaryota; kingdom Metazoa; phylum Arthropoda; class Insecta; order Orthoptera; family Acrididae; genus Schistocerca; species Schistocerca piceifrons. Next base: position 909,745,822 of record NC_060140.1, on the reverse strand, counting down.
TTTCAGAAACGATTTCCTGACACTTAAATCTGAAGTTAACAAACCTCCCTTCTTCAGAAACGCTTTCCTTGCCATTGGCAGTCTGCATTTTATTTCCTCTCTACTTCGACCATCATCAGTTATTTTGCTCCCCAAATAGCAGAACTCATTTACTACTTTAAGTGTCTCATTTCGCAATCTAATTCTCTCAGCATTACCCGATTTAATTTTACTACATTCCATCGTTTTTTCACTTTAACTTTCACTTTTTGTTTTCACAGCTGATGAAATTTCTTTGGTGTGGTGGTGCCCTACAACCAAAACAAGACGTGAGACAATGTCCTTCAATCTTTAATTGTGCCTCACAACGAGTTTACGTGACGTAAACAAATTATTATCGTCTACGTAAAAATCAACCTATATTTTGTACACAGCCATGGGTTCTGAATGTCAGGTTTCGACAAAACAGCATTTTCGAGAAATGTATTGTACTGCCCCCCCCCCTCCTCCTCACTTGTGGTGTACCCTGCCCCCTGTCCCCCCCCCCCTTTCTCACTTGAGGTGTACTCTGGCCATTTTACACAGAAAATATATTTGCTAAACATACTTAAAGCTTGTCTTACATGTATTATTTCTTCTGAGAAAAGCGGGAGAGACAATGATAACTACATTATTTTAAGGTTCATTATAATGAGTTTAATTAAACTGATAGTTTTGACAGCTGCCAAACTGTTCTCTATGATCGCGGTTTTTAGAAAATAGTTTTTTAAAATAAGGTAAATGTACCAAAGACAGTGCAATCCCGAAGAGAGCGTAGTTTAAGTTCCTGACAGTTGACTAAACTGATCAGATCGCCATTAACGTAATCGTGTTCACAATGGTATCAAAAACGGCACGTATTTGTGTGAAGGAATCCCATGTTTCCGAAGTGAAACAGGTAAGAATCACTTTTCAGCTTCCTTCATGTAGTTCTGGTACTCTGCTGCGTAAGTTATACGCAGAACACACGAGCAGTAGCCTTTAATTCTTGACTGCATTTTGAAAGGCTGGTTACCATACTGCATCCACATGTTTTGATCATGTGGCGTGTGCTGCCATCTGTTGACTTGGCTTGTTTCTGTTAGTCGACAGATGTTTGAAGTGATCGCTGTACCAGTCTTAGAATTCTGGCCGCTATTTCGACCGGAACAGACAGGATCTGAAGTTGGAGTAATGTATCGCCGAAACTGGTAGCACAATAAAATAACAATTTGGAAATTAAGACGGCTGAAAGGTGTTTGATTTGACATTCTGTTCTGAACATTCGAGGTCCCGTAACCATCTCTGAAAAGCTGGACATACAGGGAGAGAAGTGAATTTCTTTTGTTAATTTGCCATAGTAATGCACTGCGTCAACAAAAATAAAACATAGCGCGAAATTTTAAATATTTTTCAGAGGTAAGAACGCATTGCGTAACCTATGCACATGGTTGGTTTTAGCTCATACGTTGCAATAAATGAAATGTAGCCAAGACATCGAAATAATATTTAAAATTTGGAGCATTATGATATCTCGCTTCGATTTCGAATAATTGGGTTTGATAAGCGATTCGACGACCGATGAATAGCCGCGCGCGACGCGCCATCCCTGTCCTTGTGCATCGCGAATCACGTTATCATAACAATCGTCGTATCACATAAGCGATTCAAGATATCGAAACGAGGTTTTCTGAAAATGACAGCACGCAATGAGGCACACGTGTTGTATGATAAACGTTCGAAACTTTTTTGTTCACCGATATATGAAAATAGCTGGGCAGCAGTGAGAGGTCGGCATAAAGACGCCCTAGCACTGTAGCGAAACCAAAGTACACATCCACAGCGCCCGGTCGTGCGGTCTAACGCACGGCTTTTCGGGCGGGAAGGAGCGCCTGGTCCCTGGCACGAATCCGCCCGGAGGATTTGTATCGAGGTCCGGTGAACCGGCCAGTCTGTGGATGGTTTTTAGGCGGTTTTCCATCTGCCTCGGTGAATGCGGGCTGGTTCCCCTTATTCCGCCTCAGTTACACTGTATCGGCGATTGCTGCGCAAACAAGTTCTTCACGTACGCGTACACCACCATTACTCTACCACGCAAACACAGGGATTACACTCGTCTGGTGTGAGACGTTCCATGGGGGGGGGGGGGGGTCCACCGGGGGGCCGAACCGCACAATAACCCTGGGTTCGGTGTGTGAGGCGGTGGAGGGGTGAAGTGGACTGCCGTAGTCGTCGTGGGGTTGTGGACCACTGCGGCTGCGGCGGGGACGGAGCCTCTCCGCCGTTTCTAGGTCCCTGGTTAACACACAATACAATACAATACACATCCACAGCACCTGGTGACGGCATAGCAGGACAGGTACAGTCGCCCAAACCAGCGAAACGGCTTACGATGTTACTCGGTGGCTGACACTCTCGTATGGTATTCAAGTGGCTCGAAAAACTTCGGAGATTCATTTTTCGAAAAGAATTGGGAGGTGCATCGTTCCACAACAGTATTTGTTTCATCTAATTATGTAATAGAATCGGTGCACGATGAGCAAAGTTGGCGACTCACTGGATGCGTGTTTCTTTTGTGATCTAAAGAACCCCTTTCTGTGCCTTTGGGGCAGCGGAACTACCTGTTGGTTAGGGTTGTAGTGACAGGCAAATATTGGTCGCGGCCGTTATTACGCCACAATGTTATCATCATCGGGTGCGACGGCGGCCCGAGGGACGGCAGCCTTCAGCCATCAGCGGCGGGGGCATCAATAACCAGGGGGTGTGGGTGGGGGTGGGCGGGGGCGGTATCTGGCGGGCCCATCGCCGCCATCAATAACGGCGCCCCTTTGTGGCGCGGGGCTGGCCCGGCGCGGCCGCGAGCTCGCGACCGCGACCGCGGGACATCGAGATGACCTTGAGTCGCCTCCGCAACGATTAACGACGCCGTTTCGACGTCGCCAGATTAACGGGCCGACAACGCGAGCCGGAGTTAACGATGAGCGATGGCTGGCAGCCCCGACCGCGGAATGTCTTAAGGGGCCACATTACAGGCGCATTAAGCGGCCCAGATTGTGCAGCCAGCCGCGACAAGTTAAGTTGTCACCGAACGTCATCTACAGGTGTGCCAACTGCGTGGGATAAGGCAGCAGGCACAGCGCAAGTACCTCGCTGACCGTTGAAATTGCATCCCCAAGAAAGACAGCAAATAACGATTTGTATTGATATGGAATAGTAGGAAGAGTACATAACCAAATTTGTAGGTGACCAGGGGGTATACAGCAGGCGAAATTTAGTAAACAGAACGGACACTTCGGGCAATAGCGATGGCTCTAACCCCTATGGCTGTTGACCCGAAATAAGCTTGGATGACACATACTCTGCTTCAACTCTCTGAAATACAATACTGGCTAATAAAATTGCTACACCACGAGGATGACGTGCTACAGACGCGAAATTTAACCGACAGGAAGAAGAAGCTGTGATATGCAAATGGTTAGCTTTTCAGAGCATTCACACAAGGTTGGCGCCGGTGCCGACACCTACAACATGCTGACATGACGAATGTTCAAAATGGTTCAAATGGCTCTGAGTACTATGGGACTTAACATCTGAGGTCATCAGTCCCCTAGAACTTAGAACTACTTAAACCTAACTAACCTAAGGACATCACACACATCCATGCCCGAGGCAGGATTCGAACCTGCGACCGTAGCGGTCGCTCTGTTCCAGACTGAAGCGCCTAGAACCGCTCGGCTACAACGGCCGGCCCATGACGTATGTTTCCAACCAATTTCTCATACACAAACACCAGTTGACCGGCGTTGCCTGGTGAAACGTTGTTGTGATGCCTCGTGTAAGGAGGAGAAATGCGTGCCATCACGTTTCCGACTTTGATAAAGGTCGGATGGTTGCCAATCGCGATTGCGGTTTATCGTATCGCCATTTTGCTGCTCTCGTTGGTCGAGATCCAATGACTGTTAGCAGAATGTGGAATCGGTCGGTTCAGGAGGGTAATACGGAACGCCGTGCTGGATCCCAACGGCCTCGTATCTCTAGCAGTCGAGATGACAGGCATCTTATCCGCATGGATAGTGCAACCACGTCTCGATCCCTGAATCAACAAATGGGGACGTTTGCAAGACAACAACCATCTGCACGAACAGTTCGGCGACGTTTACAACAGCATGGACTATCAGCCCGGAGACCCTTGACGCTGCGTCACAGACAGGAGCGCCTGCGATGGTGTACTCAACGACGAACCTGGGTGCACGAATGGCAAAACGTCATTTTTTCGGATGAGTCCAGGTTCTGTTTACAGCATCATGATGCTCGCATCCATGTTTGGTGACATCGCGGTGAACGCACATTTGAAGCGTGTATTCGTCATCGCCATACTGGCGTATCAACCGGCTTGGTGGTATGGGGTGCCACTGGTTACACGTCTCGGTCACCTCTTGTTCGCATTGACGGCACTTTGAACAGTGGACGTTACATTTCGAATGTGTTAACGATCCGTCGTTCTACCCTTCATTCGATCCCCGCGAAATCGTACATATGAGCACGATAATGCACGACCGCATGTTGCACAACCTGTACGGGCCTTTCTGGATACAGAAAATGTTCGATTGTTGCCCTGGCCAGCACATTCTCCAGATCTCTCACCAATTGAAAACGTCTGCTCATTGGTGGCCGAGCAACTGACTCGTCAGAATACGCCAGTCACTACTCTTGATGAACTATGGTATCGTGTTGAAGCTGCATGGGCAGCTGTACCTGTACACGCCATCCAAGCTCTGTTTGATTCAATGCCCAGGCGTATCAATGCCGTTATTACGGCCATAGGTGTTTGTTCTGGGTACTGATTTCTCAGGCTCTATGCACCCAAACTGCGTGAAAACGTAATCACGTGTCAGCTCTAGTATAATATATTTGTCCAATGAATACCCGTTTATCATCTGCATTTCTTATTGGTGTATCAATTTTAATGGCCAGAAGTGTAGATCATCAAATGTAGGCATGCCAATCATTTGGCAACCACTTTTAGGTAGTTTGAATTGGTGAAAGATCTGGAGAGCATGCTCACTGCAACAGTAGCCGAACACCCTCAGTACCGAGACAGATCAGGGCAGAACGGGTAACATGGAGTCTTCCGTTACCTTGTTGAAAAATATTCCAACAGACACCTCATAGGTAGGAGGTTGTCACCGGGATATCCAAGTATGTGGTAAGTTTTATGTTAGTTTGGTGTCTTTCTGTCGGTGGAATTTTAATGCCCAGCAGTTTGTTGCCATAACAGGTTATCTTACATGTCTGCTTACAACGCGTGCTAGATCTATTTAGCAGAAAGTTGTTTTTGACCTGAGAAGAAATAATGCTTTTCGAGCTCTAAGAGTGCTCTCCTATCCCGAAATGAGCCGAACCGGACGTCATCAGATATTAAAAGTAGATTCAGGTGTACCGTGAGAGAGGGGTATATGGTCATCACTCTTCACAATGGTATAAGGGCGACCAAAAAATTTACATTCGAGGTTGTTGCTGCAGCGTATAAAATGGTTCAAATGGCTCTGAGCACTATGGGACTTAACTTCTGAGGTCATCAGTTCCCTAGAACTTAGAACTACTTAAACCTAACTAACCTAAGGATATCACACACATACATGTCCGAGGCAGGATTCGAACCTGCGACCGTAGCGGTCCTGCGGTTCCAGACTGAAGCGCCTAGAACCGCACGGCCACCCCGACCGGCTGCAGCGTATATGACAGGTAGCCCGACTCTGATGCTGGTGTATAAGCACCGACATTTAGTGTCTTTCCGACGTGCGTGCGGTAAATGCGGTAACGATACCTTTGACGACGTTATTACCAAATGCGTCCAAACAGAATCAGCCTGCTATTATTCTCTCCTTGGCTGCCTCAAAGACATCCACTGGCGAGTGAAGAATCCGGCAGCGTATCTGTCGAAAAGCACCGTTGTGGAATGGAGCGCCAAGTTCCGCCCGACAAAGGTTGCTATTGCTTCATGATAACTCACGTCTCCATATCGCAGACGTCGTAAGAAGTTAGGCCAATTCAAGTGGGAAAAACTCGAGCACCCTCCCCATGCGATTATCACGCCTTCAGTCCCAAAAAGACAGCTTGGAAGGTCAACGATTCTTTTCGGACGACGGTGTGCAGCAGAGAGTGACGGAATTCTTCACGCAGCGGGACAGGATGTTTGGCCAAACGGGTATCTCTAAACTGATGCGTCGACAGGATGATTGCCTCAGTCCTCACCGTGATTTTGTCCGACTGGCATACCAATTCTGGACTGCGCGACCTTCGAACGGACATGTTTTGACCCTTCCTCGTGCATAAATGACCTAGTAGATAACTTCGGAAGCTCCATAAGACAGTTAGCAAATGAGGCTGTTGCATACAGAGTTGTCGCTATACTAAAACATTGTTGTACTAAACTGCAGGAAGACCTATAGAGTATCGACGTTCGGATCAGGGATTGGACGATGACTCTCTATATAAACAAGTGTAAATTAATGGGAAGACATATAATTGCATCGTTACACGATTGTCGAACAATCACTGTAAGCACTCTTTTTTTTCCTTCTTCTTCTTTTCTTTCCTCGTGGCTCCACGGCATTGTTAAATCGGTTTTGGAAATGTTACTCATCGTTGATGGCCGGATGGCCTTCCTGAATTCACGACGCGCGCCAGGATGGAATCTGTGTACCCCATCTGTTTGTCTCTGGAGTGAATAGCATATTCATGCGTGGTAACGTTTCCTAAATGTTTGCATAGCATGTTTCTGAAGTGGGGCGTAGGCACCAGCTCGGTATTTCATTAATTCTGCTTGGAAAACCACCTAAAAGCTACATGCATGCTGGCTGGCCGGCTCCGGATGTGGCTCACCTGCCCTAATGCCGAAAGCGGCGTCATAAAGCGTTCGTCTCCCCGGACGGATTAATCACTGGGGGCTGCGCTATGAGTTAAGTACCTGCAAGTAACCCTACGGAGCGGAACGACCACATAAAAATTGCCATATGCCAGACTGAGTTTCATTGGCGTAACTCCCGGAACTGTAATATACCCACGAAGGAGACAGCTGACAAAATAGTCGTTCGAGCGATATCTGAGAACTGCTACTCAGTCTGTCATCCTTGCCATGTCGCAGTTATAGAGGAAATAGGCAACATGCAAGATGATGGGCCTGCTTCGAAAGAGTTCGGTTATTAATCATAAAAACGTCAAGGAGATCCTTACGCAACTCTGTTGTCAAGCTACAGATTATCTTTGAGTATCACAGAGTACATTTTTGTTGAATTCCAACATCGTGTGGTCCCTGAACATTCAACCATCATATTGCTACGTCTTACATGTACCTCTCGAAAAGACCATAGACGTGAAACTAGAGAGATTCGAGTTCATACGGGGTCTTACTAACAATCTTTCTTCACACGCACCATTGGCGACCGGAGGAGAAAAGGCAGGAAGTGACAGTGGCACATATACGAATCTCCCACTGCCTGACACCGTAAGGTGGCTTGCAGAGCATACAGTGTAATAAAAAAAAGTATTTCGTATTTTGAGAAGTGGTAGTGTGGACCAAAAGAAGACAAAAATTTCCAGTAGACTGGCTCTAAAATGCATTTCTTAAGAGCTATGAGGTAGTGTTCGTTTCGCTACATGTCTTCTATTGTAGATAATTATTGACACTCACCTTGACTAACTCACCAATTTGTGAGTGCAACAGAGGTAGTTACGCCTTTTCGACACTCAGCACAAACAAGTACAACAAAATCTGCTCCATGTCATTCCTACGATTTCAGACTTGGAAAAAGCATTTGAAGCTGTGAAGCTGTGAAGTGGGGTCTAGTGCAGAACAACAAAAATAAACGCTGAGTATCGCAGCACCAGACTTCGTAGTTAGATGGGGTAGTCGGGAGACCGATAATCAAGCACATGAATACAGCAATTCGGGCAATTATTTTTTGTTTGGAGGTATTAGTTTGATTAATCTACAGAAACAGAAAAGTAAACAAGACAACCAGTTCACGGTTATTAGTAATACATTTTTTCCTTCAAAAGGGCACAGCATGTTAAATCTTATCACTTAATATCCCATCAAATGGCCCTACATTTAACGATCATCCACATCCTACGAGGAACGGAGTCTATCAGGAGAATAACAAACCATTTTGTGCCAATTTTTCCCACGTGCCATGGCGACATTCCAAATGTCATTGCTAGTTCTTGGATCAGAATCATGCCAGTTTTATCGCTTGGTCCATTTCGTCTCTGCCCATACGTTTTCTGTGGGGCTGAGTTCTGGTACAGGAGGAGGGTAGTCGAAAAGAGAGATCTGATTCTGTTCTACAAACTAGTTATATACCATTGTTAATATGTTTACTGCGAGCTAATACTGTTGGAAACGGATTAATCCCTCAGGTTATAGTTCTTATATTGATGTGATCACAACATTTCCCATAATATGTGTATACTGGGCAGCATCTAATAGGTCATCTATTCAGTGAAGTGTTCCAAGTACAAATAACCACACACAGCCCCATGCACGGCTACTGTGAAATAACTTGAGGATGTATTTGAGGTCGAAAACTATACAATGCGGCCTTCACGGGGTGTCTCAAACCCTTTGGGTCAAACTGAAAATGGTGATAGTGGTTCCATGACTGATTATATCGAGATAGGGAACTAATGGTCGGAAATGCGTATTTATTGTGTTATGGACAGCTTTACTGTATGATTAAATGATGATGGCATCCTCTTGGGTGAAATATTCCGGAGGTAAAATAGTCCCCCATTCGGATCTCCGGGCGGGGACTACTCAAGAGGATGTCGTTATCAGGAGAAAGAAAACTGGCGTTCTACGGATCGGAGCGTGGAATGTCAGATCCCTTAATCAGGCAGGTAGGTTAGAAAATTTTAAAAGGGAAATGGATAGGTTAAAGTTAGATGTAGTGGGAATTAGTGAAGTTCGGTGGCAGGAGGAACAAGACTTCTGGTCAGGTGACTACAGGGTTATAAACACAAAATCAAATAGGGGTGATGCAGGAGTAGGTTTCATAATGAATAGGAAAATAGGAATGCGGGTAAGCTACTAAAAACAGCATAATGAACGCATTATTGTGGCCAAGATAGATACGAAGCCCACACCTACTACAGTAGTACAAGTTTATATGCCAACTAGCTCTGCAGATGACGAAGATATTGAAGAAATGTATGATGATATAAAAGAAATTATTCAGATAGTGAAGGGAGACGAAAATTTAATAGTCATGGGTGACTGGAATTCGAGTGTAGGAAAAGGGAGAGAAGGAAACGTAGTAGGTGAATATGGATTGGGGATAAGAAATAAAAGAGGAAGCCGCCTGGTAGAATTTTGCACAGAGCACAACTTAATCATAGCTAACACTTGGTTTAAGAATCATGAAAGAAGGTTGTATACATGGAAGAACCCTGGAGATACTAAAAGGTATCAGATAGATTATATAATGGTAAGACAGAGATTTAGGAACCAGGTTTTAAATTGTAAGACACTTCCAGGGGCAGATGGGGACTCTGACCACAATCTATTGGTTATGAACTGTAGATTAAAACTGAAGAAACTGCAAAAAGGTGAGAATTTAAGGAGATGGGACCTGGATAAACTGAAAGAACCAGAGGTTGTACAGAGTTTCAGGGAGAGTATAAGGAAACAATTGACAGGAATAGGGGAAAGAAATACAATAGAAGAAGAATGGGTAGCTTTGAGGGATGAAGTAGTGAAGGCAGCAGAGGATCAAGTAGGTAGAATGACGAAGGCTAGTAGGAATCCTTGGGTAACAGAAGAAATATTGAATTTAATTGATGAAATCAGAAAATATAAAAATGTGTTAATGAAGCAGGCAAAAAGGAATACAAACATCTAAAAAATGAGATCAACAGGAAGTGCAAAATGGCTAAGCAGGAATGGCTAGAGGACAAATGTAAGGATGTAGAGGCTTATCTCACTAGGGGTAAGATAGATACTACCTACAGGAAAATTAAAGAGACCTTTGGAGATAAGAGAACGACTTGTATGAACATCAAGAGCTCAGATGGAAACCCAGTTCTAAGCAAAGAAGGAAAAGCAGAAAGGTGGAAGGAATATATACAGGTCCTATACAAGGGCGATGTACTTGAGAACAATATTATGGAAATGGAAGAGGATGTAGATGAAGATGAAATGGGAGATATGATACTGCGTGAAGAATTTGACAGAGCACTGAAAGACCTGAGTCGAAGCAAGGCCCCCGGAGTAGACAACATTCCATTGGAACTACTGACGGCCTTGGGAGAGCCAGTCCTGACAAAACTCTACCATCTGGTGAGCAAGATGTATGAAACAGGCGAAATACCCTCAGACTTCAAGAAGAATATAGTAATTCCAATCCCAAAGAAAGCAGGTGTTGACAGATGTGAAAATTACCGAACTATCAGTTTAATAAGCCACAGCTGCAAAATACTAACACGAATTCTTTACAGACGAATGGAAAAACTAGTAGAAGCCGACCTCGGGGAAGATCAGTTTGGATTTCGTAGAAATACTGGAACACGTGAGGCAATACTGACCTTACGACTTATCTTAGAAGAAAGATTAAGGAAAGGCAAACCTACTTTTATAGCATTTGTAGACTTAGAGAAAGCTTTTGACAATGTTGACTGGAATACTCTCTTTCAAATTTTAAAGGTGGCAGGGGTAAATTACAGGTAGCGAAAGGCTATTTACAATTTGTACGGAAACCAGATGGCAGTTATAAGGGGTCGAGGGACATGAAAGGGAAGCAGTGGTTGGGAAGGGAGTAAGACAGGGTTGTAACCTGTCCCCGATGTTATTCAATCTGTATATTGAGCAAGCAGTAAAGGAAACAAAAGAAAAATTCGGAGTGGGTATTAAAATCCATGGAGAAGAAGTAAAAACTTTGAGGTTCGCTGATGACATTGTAATTCTGTCAGAGACAGCAAAGGACTTGGAAGAGCAGTTGAATGGAATGGACAGTGTCTTGAAAGGAGGATATAAGATGAACATCAACAAAAGCAAAACGAGGATAGTGGAATGTAGTCGAATTAAATCGGGTGATGCTGAGGGAATTAGATTAGGAAATGAGACACTTAAAGTAGTATAGGAGTTTTGCTATTTGGGAAGCAAAATAACTGATGATGGTCGAAGTAGAGAGGATATAAAATGTAGACTGGCAATGGCAAGGAAAACGTTTCTGAAGAAGAGAAATTTGTTAACATCGAGTATAGATTTAAGTGTCATGAAGTCGTTTCTGAAAGTATTTGTATGGAGTGTAGCCATGTATGGAAGTGAAACATGGACGATAAATAGTTTGGACAAGAGGAGAATAGAAGCTTTCGAAATGTGGTGCCACAGAAGAATGCTGAAGATTAGATGGGTAGATCACATAACTAATGAGGAAGTATTGAATAGGATTGAGGAGAAGAGAAGTTTGTGGCACAACTTGACCAGAAGAAGGGATCTGTTGGTAGGACATGTTCTGAGGCATCAAAGGATCACCAATTTAGTATTGGAGGGCTGCGTGGAGGGTAAAAATCGTCGAGGGAGACCAAGAGATGAATACACTAACCAGATTCAGAACGATGTAGGTTGCAGTAGGTACTGGGAGATGAAGAAGCTTGCACAGGATAGAGTAGCATTGAGAGCTGCATCAAATCAGTGTCAGGACTGAAGACCACAACAACAACAACAACATGGACATACACAGCATAACAACAATGTAGCTCATATTAACTGTTAAAAGTTACGACCACCAGTCTCAGTTCGTGTATGATAACTGCCCACGACGTTTTATCGTACTCTTTGAGAGGTCCCAGGTGTCGTACCAGGAGACAGGCAACTTGGACCGTAGCAAGCTGGTCTTGATCCATTTCTAGGAGGGTTTCATACACCAACATCTTAACGTAACACCAGAGGAAAAAGTCCATAAATGTGAGACCCGGGGATCGCGCTGGTCACGGTAGAAGACCTTCTCTTACAGTCCAACGACGAGGGTACGTATTGTGCACGTCCTTACAGACTGTAACATCGAAGTAGAATTGTGCAATGTCGTGCTGAAAGTGCGCGGACTGCAAGGGATACAGTCTCCAAGCAATGTGAGAGTACATCTCGCAGAACTACCACGTAACGTGTACCAGTCAAAGGGAAGACAGCAAATAAGGTCCTGTTAGGTGATCTTGGACAATGACCTCCCATACGTTGACAGAGAATCGTTGCTGATGGCCACCTATGTGGTGCATGGTTGCGTGGGGATTGTGCTTACTCTAGAAATGGCTGTTGCGGATATTGAAAACATCATCACGGGTGAATGAGGCTTCATCCGCGAACAATACAAACTGTATGGTGTTTAGCATTACAGCACTGTGGTTGATAATTTATTGACAGAACTGAGTTCGTGGCTCAAAATCCGTTGGTCCCAGTGCTTGCTCACGTTCTTTAATGCAGAGGTGTAATACCTGTTCTACCACTACTCTCCACATTCTATACTTTGGGTGTGCGTAACACGGGCAGGTTGATGGGTTCTTATTGCTAGGTGGTTGTCCACACAATTCAGCACCATCTCCTCAGAGTCTTTGGCGGGAACCTTGGTCGGCTCTCTGTAGCGTGAACGACCCCACCCCGTCACTCGTAAGTTAATATCCATGGAGGCAAACGTCTTCCAGTTAGGGTGACGCCTGTTGGGGAAGGTTTCTCTGTACATCCCCGCTATTTTACGGACACTACATTCTGCCGCGCCGTACATTAACTGCACGTCTGCCAACTCTCGTGAAGAGTAACATCCCATCTTTGACTACGCGTCATGCGCTGTACACAGTAACACACCTCACCAGGAACACATCACAAGCTGTTTGATGAGATGGACACCTGACATTAGGGATAGTGGTGTGCGTGCGGCACAAGTAAATGCACCGATGCGATGCATGCGGTCGTCACATGACACACGTGCTATAACCTAAGCTGTGCACAATATGTCTGTTTGGTGGTCACTGTCGTAAGCTGTTTATCACCAGTTGCCTGTTCCATGCTACAAAGGCACCCGGGACCTTTGCGAGAATGTGGTAGAACTGCACGAGCCGTTGCAGTGCAAACATTGGGATGGCGGTCGTCATTTTGAACAATTACTATGCATCTTTAAAGTCAGTATCGCCATTAGATTGTTGTTTATTTACAGTGTTACATTTACACTTACACAATCATGATTTCGGCTTCAAAGTGCCATTATGAAGTGTTTTCTGAAAGCAGCTTAGATAATAACAGTGAAATATAAAACAAGTGATATAACCTTGCATGGGGGCTTAATTAAATAAAATTGAAAATATTTTTAGTTTTTAGTAGCTGTTATGTCCGTTTACGCTGTGTCTCGTAAACGGTTGGCCCTGACTAGTATTATTACGCTATCTGACTGCAAAGAACAACAACAAAGAATGAAATGAAAATTTTCAAAAAACACGATTAATTAATTAAGCCCCCAGCAACTATAAAACCTACAAAACCCAAGCACAAATGTAATTGTTCTGTGTGTGGGAGTGTGACTCAACGTACACATCTGGCACGGTTCTTCTTCAACAAAACAAGAATTTTTGAATACCAATTATACTGACGTGATAAAAGAAAATTAGAAATACGATACTTGCGTAAGGAAAGCAGAATTACACTCTAATACAAGAACACAAGCCAGATGCTTTGTTGACTGAACCTGTAATGATGCATTATTTAAAACATGGAAATAATGAAAAAACACGCAATATTTTACCTTCATATATATTGACGAAAAGCACTCTGATCGTTACAATATCTTCATTAGAATAACATCTGCTATCTCTCCCATCAAATAACTGGATAAAACATGGAACAAGCACTCCTTACTACAACATCTCGACAAGCCTTGCCCACTCGCACATCTCAATACGAACTCTCTGCTACAACATCTCAGCACAAACTACCCCGAGTCCTCGACAGGCACTGACTACTACGAGCTCTGGACAAGCACTGACTTCTACGAGTTCTTAACAGGCACTGACTGCTACGAGCTCCCGACAAGCACTGTGGAGGCGGCTTAATAATACTCTTTGGCGCAATCTCTGGCGCAGTGGCTCAGTGTAGCCACCTTTCATATGCCCCTCCTCCACAGGCCAGAATTTGATGGTATTTTTGCCAGCATTGGTGGTGAAAATACCACCAAATTCGTCCAGAAAAATACAGACAAAAATAAAAGATAATATTAATACCTAAATATCACATAATTAGTTAAAATTTTGGCTTTGCACTGACCTTTCAATAACCTAATATATAAAATACAGTAGGCAATACAAATTCTTTTCATACATGTGGCTTTACATAATAGTTTGCATAATACACAAAAAATCAGTTTATACAAATGTTCACATAAAATACTTTTAATTGTACAAAAAAAAAAAAAAAAACAAATAGTTGATAATTCCAGCCCAGCAATGGTCAACAGGTGCAAACACCAACAAGTGACATCATTTCAGCAGAAACAGTCCATCAGTTGCACCCAGCAATGTTGAGAGCAGGTGCAGACACCAACAAGTGACATCATTTCAGTAGAAGCAGTCCATCAGTTGCACCCAGCAATGTTGAGCAGGTGCAGACACCAACAAGTGACATCATTTCAGTAGAAGCAGTCCACCAGTTGCACCCAGCAATGTTGAGCAGGTGCAGACACAACAAGTGACATCATTTCAGTAGAAGCAGTTCCATCTGTGGCACCCAGTAAAGTTGAAGAGGTACACACAGCAACAAGTCACATTAGTTCAGTAGAAGCAGTCCATCAGTGGCACCCAGCAATGTTGAGTAGGTGTAGACACCGGCAAGTGACATCATTTCCATAGAAGTAGCTTCATCTGTGCACCCAGTAATGTTGAGCAGGTGCAGACACCAGCAAGTGACTTCATTTCAGTAGAAGCAGTTCCATTAGTGGCACCCAGCAATGTTGAGTAGGTGCAGACAGCAAGAAGTGACTTCATTTCCATACAAGTAGTCCATCAGTTGCACCTAGCAATGATGAGCAGGTCCAGAGAGCAGTCCATGATATTCACTATCACTGATCACACTGTTCATCAGAGTATATAAGCACAAATTAAACATGTCCTAGTGACACCAATCATGTAGAAAGGGTACAAGTAACAGTCCATAATATTCACTATCACTGATCACACAGTTCAAGCATGGACAATAGTTTGAATACACATACTAATCACACTGTTCATCAGCAGAAATTATACATGTCCTAGTGGCAGCAATCATGTAGAGAAAGTACAAGTAACAGTCCATAATATTCACTATCACTGATCACACAGTTCATCAGCAGAAATTAATCATTCCTAAGTGTCACACATTACGTTGAAAAAGTGCAGGTAACAGTTCATAATATTTACCATCACTAATCAGACAGTTCAGGCATGAACAATAATTTGAATGCACATACAAATTCTTTTACACTAAACATACAAATCATAACAAACACACAAATGATGTCAGATAATTTTCATATTAACTATTACAAATACTCAAATATCAGTAAACCTATAATATTTATTGGTGTCAGTGCAAGCCACTACAAACAAATAAAATAATATTCAGGAGATAGGTGGGTAGGATCAGGAAAGGAAAACACACAAAACACACTCACTCATCTTTCATCCACATTAAGTACTACTGTGTAATTGAATAGTGTTAACTGTGTAAATGCAATTCTGTCAAAATTGATGTTCATCATGTGTATGAAGTAGTAGTGGCACCAATGTATAACAGTCAATAATAGTTAAGTCAACGTCATAGTTATCATGTCAAGACCAGTGTTTGCCAAGCCAGATCAAATGTACTGTTGTTGAAGAACTGTCAGTGAGCCAAGATATGCAAATACTTCCTCTCTTCAAAAAAAAGTATATACTGCTTAGTGATTTAACAAAGTGTGTGTATAGACTATCTTCCTTCTACTTTAGTGTTCTAGTCTGCTATCTTCATCTTCCTTGTTCCATATAGACCAACAAAAAAAAATATGCACCTCACTTACTTCACCTCTTATACACCAAAACTCCAATAATCATTAGCATCACATAATCTCTATACTTCACTAATACCTCTTACGTCGATACATATAAACCTTATCATTAATAGCATTTACCTTACCTCTTATCCATCAAAACTCCAATAATCATCAACTTCACATAATCTCAATAATACCTCTTCAATACGTCGATACATATAAACCTTATTACCAATATCATTTCACTTCCATAACAACTCTTTCCTCTAGTCAGTCTCCTCGAACAAGTACAGATAAAATCCTAATGCAAACCTCATCATCCCATACAATCCGAAGACACACTGTCAACACACAACCTCTGTGTAATCCATCTGACCAAAATCTTCTACTCATTATGAATCATAAACGAAAGAAATGCATACATGACCTCTAACAGACTTAGTTCGAATAACTCTCAGTAATTAAGTACGATTACGGAATGTGAATGATCATAATATTTCACAGTGTGTACACCACTTCAAGAATTATGGCAAACAGAAGCAAACATGTGGAGTATTTCTTGTGTCAAGTGTCACTTCCTATTTCAATTGCTCACGAAAAATGCAGTGTAATAATTGTTAATGGTCTAAACCTAGTAATGGTGTGTCATGTCGTTAGCTTCCTTCCTATTAGCATAAAGTTATACAGCTTCCATAAAACCTCCAGCTCATGTGGCTTCTATGAAGTTTCTTGTACTAATGTCGTTCGTCGAATTATAGCAGTTCATTTTCTTATCTTAAAAATGTAAGGCACTGACCGTAAGCAAAACAAGCACTAGCGAGTAAATATACCAGTAGAGAACAGAATGTCAACAAGTGGATGCAGCACAATTCCTACAACGAGGCTCTGCCAAGCGAACAATCTATAATTAATCCAATAGTGTGACCTAAACTCTCTGTTTGTACACAGTATATCAGCATTTCTATACACCAAATTAAAGAGTAGTTATGACAACAACAGATATGTATAAATATGCAATCCATACGCATAGCAGTAAACATATTATCTAACATAATAAACAGGTCATTAGCATCATATCAGCATAAGCAAATAAATGTTCATATGTCATCTTAATAAGTAAACATGAAGGCGCAAGCAGATAAATCACAAAGTAGAACTTACATACCTAAACACATCAGCACAATTAATCAGGTGACAATTATAATTTAAATAAATAAGCACAGCAGGCACATAGTTAAAACGTATAACATCAGTGAAAAAGCAGTGCAGTTAAGCGATGCACAATATATACAAATAACAATCCTGTTCATTAATAAAACATTGACAAAAATCAGAAAAATGTACGCAAGCACGTCGCTTCACACGTAAATTCATAGAACATGAAATTAGCACAAAGTACGAATCACGTAACCGCGAGCAGCAAATTACGTCTAAAGTACGTACCTAAGTGGAAATATGTTACCTGAAAAGAAACTCAATTAATAGTTACCTTTTTAGTTTATTAGTTTCTTCTTGGAAATTACATTCTTTCTGAAATGTTCTCGATAGCAAGTCGTCTTAACGTCGGACACACACAGAATTTACCTGAAGTTCTTAAATATTTTATACAACCGTATCCTGAAAAATACTGAACGTTAATAACATAATTCATCAACTCACTATAGCTTTATACTGAATTCAATCGGAGAAATTAAACTGTGTATTTGTTTACGGCTGTCAGTGCATTCGCACTGAGCGCTCGATCAGCTGTAGGCGCGTGACGTAGGAAGCAATTGTTCGCGGTCAACGACTGCCTTGTGCGGCGCGCAGACTTGACTGTTGCTTTGAGCATATGCCGCCGCCAAAACACAGCGCGGTATCCTTGTATTCTCTGCATGTTTACATGTAGCTGTTAGTTCTCTAAAGTATGTCATTCCACAAAAATTTTACGAAAGTATATCATTCCACAAAAATTTTAACGTTAGATATATGATGTATTCCCTTAGAGCGTCGTGATTTAAGAGTTTCTACTTCAACAGTGTTATCATGAATAATTTTGCGAACTCTATATGGACCGTTATAAAGCAGAAAAAATTTGCGACACAAGCCTTTTCCTTTGTGCGACAAACGTTGAGACTTAATTAACACCTTCTGACCAACTGACAAGATTTTTAAACGACCAGGATGTTTAGCTGATTTCTCTCTTCTCGCAGCCGCAGATGCAATATTTTGTAGAGCCAGGTTGACAACTTCAGAATGCCGCAGTTTCCGTGTAGGCGGAAAAGGAACGATTTCAGATATGCGATTTGTCGATGCTTTATTTTTTAATACCAGTATAGGCGGTAAAGAAGTTGAATCATTAGAGAGTTCATTCAGAATGTTTCGAAAAATATGAAGATACTGATCCCAAGTTCTGTGATTCTGATGACAATAAAGTCGACACAATTTATTGATTTCCTTCATCCATCTCTCTGAAGCATTAGATTGAGGGTGAAAAAGTGAAATGAAAATTG
Organism: Schistocerca piceifrons; assembly: GCF_021461385.2. Classification (NCBI taxonomy): domain Eukaryota; kingdom Metazoa; phylum Arthropoda; class Insecta; order Orthoptera; family Acrididae; genus Schistocerca; species Schistocerca piceifrons. The sequence continues at coordinate 909,727,290 of NC_060140.1, read as the reverse complement.
GTTTAATTTTGAGACGCTGTAGAGTACGAAGCCAAATTTTAGAACGAAACTGTGATCCATTATCTGATATAACCTTATCAACATGACCAACTTCTTTAAGAAAATGTTTGATAAAAGCGTTAGATACTGAACGAGCTGTTGCTTTGCGTAAAGGTGTAAAACCATTAGTAGAACGAACCACTGGACCGAACAAATCGACTGCAGCCATCTCCTTTAATTTCGCTGGAATGATAGGAAACAACGGTGCTCTGTGAGAAACTGTTGGCGGCTTAGCCTTTTGACATAATTTGCATTTGGCAAGAACAGATCGAATACGTTTTTCCATATTACTGAAGTAGCAATTTTCTCGTAATTTATGAAAGCATTTTCTGGGACCAAAGTGTGCATAACTGAAATGCGTATACCAAATCAGCTTATTAACCCACTCTTCAGGAATACAAACTAACCAAACAGAGTTGTCGACCGATTTTCGTTTAAAAAGAACTTTCCAGATAGATCGCAAAAACGAGGTGTGGCCAAATCGTCCAATCTAACAAAGCGTCTAAGAAAATTACAGACACCAAGGAAACTACAAACATCACATTTTGTAGTAGGAACAGCATAATTACGAATAGCGTCTAATTTCTCTGGATCAGGAAGAATACCTTCTGTAGAAATAATGTGACCGAGAAATTTCACCTGTGAACGACCAAATTCAGATTTTTCCAAGTTCTCTGTAATACCAACTCTTGCAAAGATACGTAATAATGAATCCAAAATTTTGTTGTGCTCACTCCAAGAATGTTTAGCAATAAGAATATCGTCAACATACGAAGTAATATTGTCACGAAGATAAACAGGTAAAATTTCATTTAAGCTACGAATGAATGCTGCTGAAGATACAGTAAGTCCAAACGGTAATTTATGAAATCACTTTTGGGTAAATTAGTCAAATCCGGTTATTGTTTACTTACTCACTAGATAGATTGATAGTCGAAGAGTTGGTTTGACAGATACAAAGAATAGTAAAAGAGTAGGCAGCGGTGCAGAAAGCTAAAAGAGAAATAGCACCACTACAGCTCGGGGCCCTATGCTCGCTACGGCACATATTCACTTAGAGTAGTGAATCCCCTGAGGACATTACTAGCCGCACATAATTTCAAGTTTGTGACTTAATGGCAACTTTGGCGGAAGTGCGTACATAAATTGATCTAGCCATGAACATGGATGTATGTCATTCTTAGAATCGCGGAAGATCTTAAATTTCCGAACAGTTAAGAAGTGTTTATAGTCAATGTTTGCGCCTCGTGGCGACAAAGACCTACCGCGTCTGTCCCAGTCCCAATGTTGATTATTGTTAAATTCACGCGCCTCGCGCTCTCTTATTGCATCCCGTAAATAAAATAAATTACTTTCTTCAAACCCTTCTGCTAAACTAACACTTGTCAATTTATCTGAGATCTCCTCAACTCTTTCCGATGAGTCACTTAATTGCTCTTTCTGTTTATTTACGTCTTCTGCAAGTGTCACGACTCTGGTTTCAGTATTGTCACATTTAGTAGTGAACTGTTCATACTGTTGCGTTAAGTTATTTATTCTGTCGTTTGGTACGGATTCCTCGATTCTCTCAAGTATTTCTTCCTTATCGTGTGCACATTGTAAATTTAACTCTGAAAATTTCTGTACTATCACGCGATCTTTTTCTTCCTGTTCCCTGCCCTGTTCCTCTTGTCTGATTTCTGTTGAAATTAAGCTATTATTGTGAGCCTTCAAAATCGGTTGTACTTCTTCTCTAATTTCTTTATTTGATTCGTCTTTCATGTATTTGAAACATATCCCTGTTCGTGAGCCTAACTGTGTTTCCATTGTTTCCATCTCGGTTTTACTTGTTCCTATTTGTGAGCCTAACCGTATTGTCAAAGTTTCCATCTTCAAGTTAATTCTTTCTATACCTGTTTCAATTGTTCCTATTTGTGATCCCAAATTTAATATTGCACCCATCAACTGCTCCATTTCTTCTGTCGTTAACCACGCAATCTGAGAATTTTTCGATTGTGAAAAATTTTGAACTGTTTCCGGACTATTTTCCTTACTTATTAAATTGTTTTCCACTACATTATTCATGACACTGTTTTCCTCTGTTGGCGAGTTCGCCATGTCAACAATTTCGTCATTCTCACTATTCATAATTTTCGCCTTTTTTATCGACCGCGTAATCATTTACAAAACATAAAAAAATTCGTCACTGTACAAAATTACACACAATGACTCTTTATCTCCAACAATACCATTTACATCAAATATTTCCCTCAAACACGATTAATCGAACAATTGAAATAATTGCACCAAATCGTCAAACGCGTAGACAAGACAACAAAAAAAATAAATTTTGAAAAATACCATTAGAAGAATGCCAATTACCAAATCTACACATGCAAAATAGACTACAATTACTAAACTCAAATTACTACAACAATACTACCGTCTACTTTTTTCACAATCAGAAGAATTCCAAGGGACGATCCGAAGCAGCGGGCTCCACGTGCATGGGGGCTTAATTAAATAAAATTGAAACTACTTTTAGTTTTTAGTAGCTGTTATGTCCGTTTACGCTGTGTCTCGTAAACGGTTGGCCCTGACTAGTATTATTACGCTATCTGACTGCAAAGAACAACAACAAAGAATGAAATGAAAATTTTCAAAAAACACAATTAATTAATTAAGTCCCCAGCAACTACAAAACCTACAAAACCCAAGCACAAATGCAATTGTTCTGTGTGTGGGAGTGTGACTCAACGTACACATCTGGCACGGTTCTTCTTCAACAAAACAAGAATTTTTAAATACCAATTATACTGACGTGATAAAAGAAAATTAGAAATACGATACTTGCGTAAGGAAAGCAGAATTACACTCTAATACAAGAACACAAGCCAGATGCTTTGTTGACTGAACCTGTAATGATGCATTATTTAAAACATGGAAATAATGAAAAAACACGCAATATTTTACCTTCATATATATTGACGAAAAGCACTCTGATCGTTACAATATCTTCATTAGAATAACATCTGCTATCTCTCCCATCAAATAACTGGATAAAACATGGAACAAGCACTCCTTACTACAACATCTCGACAAGCCTTGCCCACTCGCACATCTCAGTACGAACTCTCTGCTACAACATCTCAGCACAAACTACCCCGAGTCCTCGACAGGCACTGACTACTACGAGCTCTGGACAAGCACTGACTTCTACGAGTTAACAGGCACTGACTGCTACGAGCTCTCGACAAGCACTGTGGAGGCGGCTTAATAATACTCTTTGGCGCAATCTCTGGCGCAGTGGCTCAGTGTAGCCACCTTTCAACCTATAACAATCCTTATTTGTAATGCTTACTTACAAGTGTTACAAATTGCCTAATATGGCATACTGTCGTATTAAAATACACTATTAGACACATTATCTATGAGTCGATATTTCTGGCAGAGCCTACTTCTTTGTTTCATTACTGAGTATACCATCTTGACTGAATGACAGTTGGCTAAGTGTCTTTGACCAAGATTATTTGGCACAGTTGGCCAAGTGTCTTTGACCAAGACAATTTGACACTTAGCCAACTGTCATTCAGTCAAGGTGGTATACTCAGTAATGAAACAAAGCAGTAGGCTCTGCCAGAAATATCGATTCATAGACAATGTGTCTAATAGTGTATTTTAATACGACAGTATGCCATCTTAGGCATTTCATAACACTTGTAAGTAAGCATTACAAATATAGCTTGTTATAGGTTATATCACTTGTTACGTATTTCACTGTTATTGTCTAACCTGCTTTCAGAAAACACTTGATAATGGCACTTTGAAGCCGAAATCATGATTGTGTAAGTGTAAATGTAACACTGTAAATGAACAACAGTCTAATGGCGGTACTGACTCTAAAGAAATATATTATGACTGTAGCCCCACATTATAAAAAAAATTATTCAATTACTATGCACGTTGCTTAAAGCTTTTTTCCCGGGCCTTCGATTTGAGGAGTGTTAAGGTGCTTTTCTTATATGCAGCAAGGTTTTCCCAATCAGTCTAATTTTTGGGGTCTTTCAAGTTTCTAATTTTCAGTTTGGAGAACTTTAGATTATTGGTGGTATATAAATAGAAATAATTTTTTCTGCATAATCCCTAGGGTTCCCTTGAAATAACTTATTTTTTGAATCGAAAACGTGTCATTCATGTAAATATTAACGTTTTAAAAGGATGTAATTTGCATATGCCAGTTAAATATGCTTAACTTATTAGATATTAACGCAATCCATCTAGAAAGCGTTGAGCAGATACCCATTGATCCCACTGAGAGACAAGACAATTTTGGGGTTTTGTTCATGGGGCGCGAAGTATCCTCAGACACACCGAGTCAGTCAGGATAAAATTATCTAACTCCATGGCACACTTTGTTTAGTGACAGCAGACATATTCTTTGCCCTGAAGTAGGGTAGGCGTTCTACACCGAGTTACAGGACTAACAGCAGGAAAGTCTTCAGACATTCTGGGCAGGAACGGTAGCTAGGTGCAGAACAGGTACTTCGTTATGCGTTGCGTGGAGGGAAACACGCTGTTTGCTGGACTGACCTTGTAATGTAAGTATATTGAGTTAAGTGGTTCAAGTAATTATTCATACGTTTCTATGCAGTTGTATTAACTACGGGACACACTTATAGTTTAGTCATCAGACTAGGATTTAAATAGATTATTACTGGAATAAACGCTTAGGTAAATGACAACTTCTCTTACATTTTGTGTCCATTTCAGGCACAATGGCTGCAACTCCAAGCGTGTGAAGAAGGCAAGCAGCAGAAAAAATGAGGTTATGTTATCGCCGTACCCTCCCTAACGTCTCAATGGCCCAGTCATATAGCGGACGGATTAACAAAACTGGCTGAAAGAACTTGTTCAAGGCTATGGTGCCAGGAGGCCACTGATTCTAATAACGAATCCCGCGTCCCACGTGAGTCACGTGACACCAGGAACATAAGAGATTGCATCCAAGAACGTAGTTATCATTGTTACAATACCACAACATACCATCCATTTCCTACTATCACTAGTCGGCCGGCGTGGCCGAGCGGTTCTAGACGCTTCAGTCTAGAACCGCGCGACTGCTATGGTCGCAGGTTCGAATCCTGCCTCGGGAAAGGATGTGTGTGATGTCCTTATGTTAGTTAGGTTTCAGTAGTTCTAAGTTCTAGGGGACTGATGACCTCAGATGTTAAGTCCCACAGTGGTCAGAGCCATTTGAACCTACTATCACTGAATGTCTCTGTATCTGAAACAGCAGGAAAACGTGCTTTCAAGAAGATAAACCTATCCTCAGATGTGATCCTTACGATTTTAATGCACTATTCAACATTGCGTTCCTGAAGACGATTTCATAGGGACGCACCGTTGAAAATGGTGCAAATGGCTCTGAGCACTATGGGACTTAACACCGTAGTGGTCGCGCGGTTCCAGACTGAAGCGCCTAGAACCGCTCGGTCATACCGGCCGGCCGGGACGCACCGTAACTGCGTCCAGTAAAATGGGAATTTTTCCTTAGTATTGCAGAAGTTCCCGTGAATCTCCCAGAACAGCTCCAAACAGTCACAACTCCTCCGTGAAAATGAATTGTAGGTCTATGGATGAGCCGCAATTTCAGCAACACATCCCAGACCATCTGTTGATAGGGTTTGATAGATGCCAGTCTTAAATTTACCTGAGAAGATAACGCACTCACTTGGGTGGTTGGCAGGAAAGAGACAAAAGTAAACTTTTAGGCCTATGGGTGAGCCACCATTTCAACAACACATCCCGGACCATCTGTTTGATAGGGTTTGATATGTGCCAGTCTTAAATTTCCATGAGAAGACAACGCTGGGCAGAAAAGAGAACACAGTAAACGGACAAGAAAAATTACATCATCTGCAGCAACTGTAACGACTGCTAACGTTGTGGAAAGAATAAAAGTGCTTGGATTCTGTGCTAGTTCTGTCTGCGATGGTTCCATGAAAGTTGTCAGGTCTAGATTACTCTGATTCTAGTGAATTTATCTGTAGTATTTGTGCATATGTTACGTGCATAACATCGATGCTAAAAATGAGTGAAACGTGTGTTAAGTTAACTGCAACAATGCAACGGAGAATTCTCACGAAATTAAGCACATTATCACGAAGTTAAATGTATGGTGTCAAGGAATTGGGCACGCTACAATGAAATTACGAGTATATAGATAACACAATCCGTTCCCTGTATTTTATAAATTCAACAGTTTTGCATTTTTGATGGTTCTTCACCAAGGATTAGTAGAAAAATGTATTGGTCTCTCATGCATAAAATATACAATTTTTAGAGCCAGTTATTGTTTTTATTTCTCGTTTGTAGTCCGTACTACCTCGAAGTTAGATAGGTGTACCCTATATGGAAACGCGCAATTTTAGTATCGCATCTCCTCTTGGATAAATCTCTGCAGATGCCCGTTTGGGTAGCCGTTGAGTCATTTTCTAGAAACTGCTGCGGCTAATGGATTACTACTCAACGTTTCATTGCTGATTTCCAGTCGCTTAGATGGGAGTAGAAATGAACATTTTAGTTGCGATGAACAGGAGTGATCCATTCCTCCAAAAGTTAACGGTATAGTGCTTACACTACTGTGCCCTTATTTGAGAAAAGCATGACCATCGTGCCTAATGAAAGGTGTTCGATGTTTACTTAAATCGTTCATGTGAGACATGGGTTTTTCCCTCACGGACTCGTAGGTTGTTTCCCATCTCTGATTATCTTGACATTGACGTGTTGTTAAAATGGAACTGTTTCTTAAGAAAGAGGGAAAAAATTACAAATAGTGTGTTAACTCGAATAGAGTACGGGTATCTGTATACCACGGCGGGCCCTGTTCTGTCTGTTTTCCACAGCGTCGCGTCGGCGGCAGCCTCTGCTCGTAAGATGTGGGCGGCGGAACCCCTGCCTTGGAAGTAGTCGGTCAGTATCCCGAAGGCTGCGGGAAGTTTGCCGACGCCCGCGGCTTCCCCGTTAATTGAAAGCCCGGGCCCGCTTAACGTGTACAGATAATTATCCCGCGTTGGCCGGCCCTTCATTAGCGATGGCACGGCGGCCCAGTCGCTTTCCTCCCAAAGGGAAACCACCCCTAAAGACTGTCATTACCACGCCCACCGCTCGCAGCGCCATAAGTTACGGCGGCCGCGGTGGGAACTATCCGGGCCGTCCTCCTGCTCGGACGGGCAAATTTATGGAACACCTTCCTACCAGGGATAGCTTCCTGGAAACAAAGGAAAGCTGTAAAACTCACATCCAATTTACTACACGCTGCGCTTTCGGCTAAAATACTGCCGCCGGTACCCACGGAGGACGTCGCGTTTAAAACTACAAAAGCTACAACGTCGGTTTTATCCGATGGGGGGATGAGTTTTGTAAAGTGTTAAGAATTATATTACGACCGGTTAAATTTTGAGATATAAAATGTCTGGATACCTCAATTTGGAATTACTTTCTTTCAGATGTGATGTTTAGTGTTTACTTTTTCATGTAGTCGTAGATTTTTTGCAAAATAAGGTCAAAACGAATCTCTGTGAATCCTAAACTTCGCGCTGTGGGATTTTGCTGCCTCCATCTCAGATGAAAATAAGGCTTGTAAAAATTCAGAAGACGTGAGAGAAATGCTGACAGGCGTTTCACGTTCGGTGAAAAACTACTAATTCCGCTAACAACTTTTCTAACATAGCTTACACAAGACATTTCGTGAGAATTGTAACCAGTTTATATTGCGGTTATTTCAACATAAAAAATATGTCAATTTCTGTTACTCTTAACACGCACTAACACACTCATACACAGTGTGAGCAGGTACGCTCATTGGTTGCTGACGACGCTGTCGTGTAGGTGAATGTATACTACTTTATATCTCTTCGTGAGAACTGTGAACAAACCCACAACATGACCGGGGAGTGTTTCAGACCGGCGAAGAACGAAAGGGAACCATTCGCAAGTCGGGAATATACCGTATACCATGTACCGGGTGATCAAAAAGTCAGTATAAATTTGAAAACTTAATAAACCACGGAATAATGCAGATAGAGAGGTAAAAATTGACACACATGCTTGGAATGACATGAGGTTTTATTAGAACCGAAATGCAGGATGGCGCTCCACCCCATATTGCTAGACGCGTGAAAGATCTGTTGCGCGTGTCGTTTGGGGATGATCGTGTGCTCAGCCGCCACTTTCGTCATGCTTGGCCTCCCAGGTCCCCAGACCTCAGTTCGTGCGATTATTGGCTTTGGGGTTACCTGAAGTCGCAAGTGTATCGCCATGGACCGACATCTCTAGGGATGCTGAAAGACAACATCCGACCCCAATGCCTCACCATAACTCCGGACATGCTTTACAGTGCTGTTCACAACATTATTCCTCGACTACAGCTACTGTTGAGGAATGATCGTGGACATATTGAGCATTTCCTGTAAAGAACATCATCTGTGCTTTGTGTAACTTTGTTATGCTAATTATTGCTATTCTGAGCAGATGAAGCGCCATCTGTCGGACATTTTTTGAACTTTTTTTCTGTTCTAATAAAACCCCATGTCATTCCAATCATGTGTGTCAATTTGTACCTCTCTATCTACATTATTCCGTGATTTATTCAGTTTTCAAATTTATACTGACTTTTTGATCACCCGGTACATGTGGAAAAGTCTATGTTGGAATGACCGGACGATCGATCAATACCAGGATCATCAAACACAAACGATATTGCAGGTTGCTACAGGTGGAGAAATAGACCCTGACGTTGCATGGGACCGACTACATGATAAAATTCGCTGGCACGCAGGTTCTAGATGTGAGGAGGAGCTGCCACGTCCAATTGTTTACGGAAGGCATAAAAATTCACAAACATGACTATAGATAGGTTCGTTTAAGCAGATGCCAATGGGCGCAAGCGCGTGGGCAGCGCTGAAGTCGCATTTAAGCAGCACCTTCTCCCGCTTCTGCCTTTTTGGTGTGTGGCTATTGACTTTTTAAGCAGTGGTTAGCAAGCAGCCAGAATCTACCCAGGACATTTTTTCTGGCGCCCTCAGGCTGCAAGATTCGCGCTTGCTTATAGCTCTTTCAGTTAGAGTGGTGGTAGTCTCCACGTGAACTCTCCTAGATTTCGTTATTTTGGTGTTTTTTGTTTTTACCTCATGTGCAGCTCTCATATAAAATATGAGAAGAAAACAGATTTTTTAATTGAGAGCTAATAACTGAATTAAAATCTATTCACGTAATCACTGGAGACGTAAATAATACGTTTTTAGTTTCAGTTTTCTGATTTGATTTGATTTCCTTGTTATTAGAAGCACTAATAATCCTCCAAGACACTGAAGTTATTTCTGTCCGCTTACTAAATAAATATGGCTTTTACTAACTAACTAAAATTAACTGTTCATTTTTGTTAATGTAGTTGTAAAATACAGGGAGCGAAAGGCTATTTACAATTTGTACACAAACCAGATGGCAGTTAATATGAGTCGAGGGACATGAAAGGTAAACAGTGGTTGGGAAGGGAGTGAGATAGGGTTGTAGCCTCTCCCCGATGTTATTCAATCTGTATATTGAGCAAGCAGTGAAGGAAACAAAAGAAAAATTCGGAGTAGGTATTAAAATCCATGGAGAAGAAATAAAAACTTTGAGGTTCGTCGATGACATTGTAATTCTGTCAGAGACAGCAAAGGACTTGGAAGAGCAGTTGAACGGAATGGATAGTGTTTCGAAAGGAGGATATAAGATGAACATCAACAAAAGAAAAACGAGGATAATGGCATGTAGTCGAATTAAATCAGGTGATGTTGAGACAATTAGATTACGAAATGAGACACTTAAAGCAGTAAAGGAGTTTTGCTATTTGGGGAGCAAAATAACTGATGATGGTCGAAGTAGAAAGGATATAAAATGTAGACTGGCAATGGCAAGGGAAGCGTTTCTGAAGAAGAGAAATTTGTTAACGTCGAGTATAGATTTAAGTGTCAGGAAGTCGTTTCTGAAAGTATTTATATGGAGTGTAGCCATGTATGGAAGTGAAACATGGAAGATAACTAGTTTGGACAAGAAGGGAATAGAAGCTTTCGAAATGTGGTGCTACAGAAGAATGCTGAAGATTAGATGGGTAGATCATATAACTAATGAGGAAGTATGAGAAGAGAAGTTTGTGGCACAACTTGACTAGATGAAGGGATCGGTTGGTAGGACATGTTCTGAGGCATCAAGGGATCACCAATTTAGTATTGGAGGGCATCTTGGAGGTTAAAAATCGTAGAGGGAGACCAAGAGATGAATACACTAAACAGATTCAGAAGGACGTAGGTTGCAGTAGGTACTGGGAGATGAAGAAGCTTGCACAGGATAGAGCAGCATGGAGGGCTGCATCAAACCAGTCTCAATACTGAAGACCACAACAACAACAGTTGAATCATTTTGAAACATAGTGTTCCGTTCCACATTATTGGTTAGTTTCAACTGTTCGCTCAATTTCAAGTGCACATTTTCGATTCCTCATGCGTATAGCATTAACACAGCGGTTCTCATACTTGTTTGGAGACGGAAACCTTTTGAAATACTAAATACTTCAAGAGGCCCTAAAATAAGCAAGTCCTGGTTTTACGTTCATTCTTTAATTATAATCATCTAACGAAAATCATACAAAAAGAGGTGCATTGTACACTACTTACTTCTACAATAATATTCAAAACAACACACAATAATACAATACACAAAATAACACCGTATTGATTCCACTGTAAATTGACATAATTATTCCATTTAATGGGTTCAAATGGCTTGGAGCACTATGGGACTTAACTTCTGAGGTCATCAGTCCCCTAGAACTAAGAACTACTTAAACCTAACTAACCTAAGGACATCACAAACATCCATGCCCGAGGCAGGGTTCGAACCTGCGACCGTAGCCATTTAATGGGAGATATAAGTTTTATTTTTTTTTATTTTTGACTAACTGTTTAGTGTCAGGCTTGATAGGAAGGATGTTGAAGACCCACGCCAGGGTCAGAATCGAATGTATTGCGGTGTTTTGTCTTTGTAGCTGCATATGCTGAGAGCCCCGTTTCACGCAAGTGTATTGATGGGAACCGGAGAAGAACAGTCAGAGACTGAATGGCGAGTTGTGGATATTCATCACGAACCCGGCGCCAAAGATCATCAAGTGACATTGTTTTGAACAATGATTCCATTCTTGAATCTGATGTCATTTCTAAAAGGGATTCGTAGGTTTCGTTTGACAGATTCTGCAAATTCCGTACAAATTGTTTCCGAATCCATGAATTCAGTATTAGACCTGTATTCGGCTCCCCAGAAAAAGGCTTCTCAAGGATGCACATGGAGACGCTGGATCAGTTCTTCAGATATTTCATTTGATGATTTTGCAGTCTCACCAACGAACACATTCAGTGTTAATTAGCTTTCTAATTGTCTCTTGCCAAAACAAATATTGCAAAAATCTGGTTTTCTGTCGAAGGTGGTTTTTGTTATTAGTATCGAAAACTGTTGTCTGTTTTTCTTGTGAAAATAAATGGCTCTGAGCACTATGGGACTTAACTGCTGAAGTCATCAGTCCCCTAGAACTTAGAACTACTTAAACCTAACTAACCTAAGGACAACACACACCCCCGCCCGAGGCAGGATTCGAACCTGCGACCGTAGCGGTGGCGCGGTTCCAGAATGTAGCGCCTAGAACCGCTCGGTCACTCCGGCCGGCCTTGTGAAGTTAGATTTAATTCATTTTGCAAATGTATCTACCAAAAAGCTAATCTGAGGAGCCAAGTCACATTGCGAAAATTTTACTTTAAAATAATGTCAATTATAAAAGATTGTAATTCAGCTCTTAGCTCGAATCATGTTGTTAATGTCTTACCATCCAATCTCTCCGTAGAGTGGTAGTGTTGTATATCTGCTCCCATTATCTTCACACAATATTAAAAGCAATCTGCGATGAAGAGGGCGTGATTTAACGTAATTGATTATTTTTATTATTTCATCAAGAACAAGTTTTAGATTTGGCAGCGTCTTCTTTATTCCGAATGCTTGTCCGAGCAGTATACAATGGCTGCAACTATCGTTTGGTGCTTTACTTTTTATCAGCGATACCACTCGGACTGTTTTATCAGTCATTGCCTTGGCCCCATCTGTACAAATATTGAATAAATCGTTCCAATCGAGATGGTTGAAACGTCCCCTTTGAACAATTTATATAGGACTGTGCTTAACCTGACACACAATACTTTGTTAGCGCAACGCAATCTGACTTTCAAAATTCCCTACAAAAGAATGGCCCTGACTAACATTAAACTATACCTTTCACAAATCACTTACCTCACAAAAATCTTCACTGCTCAAGCTACTGCAATACAGCAAGCGCCACTACTGCCAGCTAAATAAAAGATTCAAACTATGGAAGGCACTAACTACTGATAGGGATAGTTAGCAAATGAAAGATATTAATAGAGAACAAACAATGTATTTACCTTAATATCATCACAAGTCATAATATATACATCAGTTCATGACAAATTGCAAACCTCCGCCATCTCTCTCCCCACATCCACCACTGCTGGCGGCTCACCTCCAACTGCGCAACGCTACACGCTGTTCACATCCAGCTGCCTAACACTACAATGGCGAGTATTACAACAATGCAAAGTAGCCACAGACTGCACACAGCACAGCCAGTGATTTTTATACAACTAGACACAGACTGCACACAGCACAGCCAGTGATTTTAATACAGAGGTGGTGTTACCACTAAAAAAACCTAAACAGAATACTTACATAGCCCCCATGCCCCCCACAAAAAATTTTACAAATTGTTTTGGGCAGTGACCAATAATAATTTGATAAAATTTTTCATAATTACAATAACAAAGAAATCAAAGGCACACACTTATTGATACAATGTTGGTCAAAAGCTAAAATTTTCTCACAGTCCATAAACATAGTCCTAATCATTCATCATAATAGTAATTACAGTTTTTTTTTCACAAAGTCTCATTAGTAAAAGAAATTGCACACAGAAGTAGTGGATTTCCATGCAGTCTTGAAGAAGTAGCGTTGTCCTTCCAACAGAAAGACAGTGCTGACTCTCGACATGCTGACAGGTAATGGGCCACCATGGAGCAAACCCACTGCAGAGTCAGTCGAAGTTTTGATGAATATTGGTAGGTAAGTCATCACAGAGCAGACCCACTGGAGTCCTGGTAGAGATTGTGGTATTGGTGGGCCACCAGAGGTGCAGACCCACTGCAGTCCTTGTAGAAATAATGGTATTGGTGGGTCATCATAGATGCAGACCCACTGTAGTCCTTGTAGAGATGGCCAGCAGCCATCTGTTGTGATCTGTTGCGACTGTGCAGGTGCACAATCACCATCGAAGAGTCTTGCAGAGAATATAGCAAGTCCATAAACCACCACTTGTGCACTCAGAAAGTTTTTCTTTTAATTGTCCTTAGAACCAGCAATGCTGTTATCCAGTCCCTTGCTGAATTACCAACACACGTGCAAACACTATCAGTCCCTACTTCTCACACATTGTCCATATACTATGACCAACAGAAACGTGTGCAGTGGAATGTAACTTACAAGTTAATAATATCATGAACTGGTGACAATTACAATTTTATAACAGAAGAATACAATAACAAAGGTACAAAATACATCATTAAAGAACATAACAATACAGATAACATTTGTAGTAAAACAGGCGTTACAAAAGAATAGAAATAGACATATATGTCAGTGTTACAGGAATTATGACATGAGTACATACATAAAAGCTCACAATAACTTTTGAAACATCAACTTCACACATTAGCATTAACACAAAACAGAGTAAATAATGTCTAAACATCTTTACAAAGTAAATAACATATTATTAATGCCAAATATATTTGAGGATAACAGTATTCCTCATCATAGTGAATGTAGCTTAATATTAAAAGAGAAAAAAATTCTATGAAACTGTACACAGAGACAGGAAGAAAACAAATACACAAGGGTACACAAACATATAGTGGGATAACACAAAAGGAAAGGACAGGGTTCGTTTTCAGTGTAACATTTGGTACTGCAGTCCATCCCAAAACTTCATATATCTTTCCTCTTATTTTATCCTTTGTTTCCACCCAAAAAAATTCTATCTAAGCATGCTTTCTGTATTTATATGTTCACACATTTCTTACCTCAACATTTATTTCCAAGAAAATCCTACCTATACCTGTTTTCTCAATGCATTTCTTTACCTATTCTCCATAGTCAGTTTCTTATATAGTCTACCCCCTCTTAAGCTAACTTAAATCTACTGAGCTCAGATGCTAAACTAAGGGACGAGGCAATGCAGCAGCACAAAACAATTAACACAAACATCAATGACAAAAATACAAATGCCAAAGCAATTGCAATATTACAACTCATATAGGGCACTGTGCAGCAAAAAAAAAATAAATCTGGCTTAGCAGAGTAACACAAATTAAAGTTCAGTAGCACTATGCCTGGCAAACAGCAGCTTATATCGAAACGTGACATAGCTCAAGCAGAAAAAATAGTACACTAAAGATAACAATGCAGATAAGGCAAATGTATAATCACATCTTAATGTCTAAGTAATTAAAGTGGTGCACCACAAGAAGTTATTCTACCAAAAAGTTACCAATTACTTGAAAAGAAAATTATGAATGCAGTTACTGGTTCCTTCTTATTGTTCTTTCCTTTCCAAGTGCTCCTTTTTTAAAGAATGTGGATCATAAAATAATTATTTAATAGATCTGTTGACAGAAAGTGTTCACATTAGCAAATGCATTTCATTTTATAAAAGCAATGCGGCAACACAGCTGGAAACCAGATATCAAATGAAATAAGCAACTATGAAAATCATTCAATAGTCATGTGGCATTTCGTAAGTCAGTAGCTCTCAACTCTCGTAGAAAGACGCTTGTCGTAATCAGGTGTGCAGATGTACGAATATTTCCCATCAATTCATAAGCATTTCAGTAATTAGCACAAAGTGCGAGTAATCATATGTTTTCAAGTAACGAGGGTTTCGCATTAGCGATGAAAGGCACACCCTAATGGCTTGTTCTCCAGGTGTTTGACACGTCCCACGTCCCCTTTTTTTTTCTACCTGTGCCGCTGAAAAGGGCTCGCAATAATGGCTTTTTCTCCAGGCGTCTGACACAGCTGGGTGCCCGCGACGCATTACGTGCAGGTGGTCACTTAACTTTCGTACGGAAATATTTACGACAGCAGTTTCTGCTACCGTTGCAGTCTCATTTAAAAATATTTCACAGGTCAAGAATGAGCGTTGCAAATCTGTAGAAACAAAATGCTATTGATATAACAGTGTCCAAAAAATTTTCGTCTGCATTGTAATACATTCATGCATATACACACACATTTCATAACTCTTAAAGTACGTTTCTTGGTTTCCAACATCCTTTTCATAAATCAGAGTCCCTAAACACTACTCATTATTCCTTACCTTATTATACATATACATATTCGTCGACACTTCTTCAATATTTCATCGTGAGAAATACGTAGCATAATAAACATTCCTCAACAACATAATACACATCGTCGTCGTAATAATAACATCATAACACTTCAGTCAAATCTCAAAATCGTCGTAACTTCCTCCAATAATTAAAAAAATTCTCTGCTCATGTCAAAAGTGTCATCTGCCTCAAACGTACTTTAAAAATCATAATCCCTTTACCAAATACATCATTCAAAGCTCTCATAGTATCACAATGATTCCGAAAAAATATGAACAGTTTACAAAGTACAGACAAAATACAGTTTCATAAGTATAAAGTTACCCAACTGTGTATTGCGTAAACATGTGTCACTGATGTAGTAAAAAAATGTTTATCTCTCAGTGAAATGATCAGATAGCTGTGTAATTTGTGTGTTAGAGAAATATGGTACCGATGTGTAAAGTTGTATAAGCAAATACCATATTAGCTAGGGTTCCTTGTGCTTGCCAAACACATGGTACACAAAGTAAGCGTGTACCCCCCTGAGGATTAATGTAATTATACCCTCAGGTGTTACAGATTACAGCAATGAAATGAAATGTATCACTGAAAACTTTCTTTGTAATTCAAAAATCTTTAAAAATAAATGTTTTAAGTACAAAATTAATCACTGAAATGCGTGTCCTGTAGCGCTAAATGTGCATATTGTTGTAAGATAATCTCTGTGAAAGTGTCGTAGTTATTTTCCTCCAAAAGCTAAGTTCTGCAGAAGCCAATGTACTTACCTCATGATAAACAAAAGTGAAATGCTTTGCGTAGAGATATCTTAGTTATTACGCTTATAGTTGTGATGATGAAAGTACTGTGCTGTAACGTATTGTTGTGCTATGGAAAAGGCTGTCTCCTTGTAGCTATACCACAAAAGTTACTAATAAAACATGTTTTGATTTCCAGAAGAATTCAGAAAACTGTGCAGATATAAAACAGATACACCGCAAAAGCAACATTGTAAATTGTCACTCATTAGTAGCGTCGTGATAAAAATCGTGTAGCTGTCACATAAACTAACCTCTGTGTCATCTGGCATTTCACAGTAAGCACCTCAAATCCAGGATCCACTCTCAAGCAAACCAAAATGTTGCATGAAAATTTCATTAGCAGTGCTGGTATGTTCTAAGTATGTGAGCCTTATAATCGTTACATAATCGTGCAACTAACAAGCAAGAATGTACAAATACAACACTGTGTCGTCTGTTCACTATAACAATGCATTCGTAATTTCTGTTTAAATAAGTTCTCTTGATTCTTGATTGGATATTTAACTTCAAACATTGTTGCATGGTAACAGTTTCTAAAGCATACTAGTAACGTGAAGTGAAAAGTTATATGGCAAAGACAAAGTTAAAAAGCAGATTATCTTTCAATAAACGGTTTTACATGTGAAATGTGGTGCAAGCCTTTACTCTTCCTACTATGCAAGCTCGAGTTTCAACGGAATTATCATGTCGTATACGTCGGTAAAGAATACTGGAATTTTTCTCAAGGTTAGCGTCTATGTTATTTTTCTCTGAGCCAGCCGGCGCACGCGGCTGCCTGCGGTGCGAGTCATTGTCTGTCTCTTTGTTGGCGCGCGTTGTTATTGGGATTAGGAGACCTAACTTCTACAAATTCACGTTGCCCAGATGGCCCAGCTCTGTTAGAAACCCGCCAGTTCTGATGAAATTCACGTCTGTCGTTTTGTCGGTAGTTTACATAGTTTCTTTCTTGTCTGTCACGTGGTGGAGAATTTCTCCCTGAGTCGTAACTGCGTGCTGGACCGTTGCGTCTAAAGTTGTTCTGTCTCCCTTGATAATAATTGTTTTGGTTCCCATATTGTCTGTTTCTCTGATTGTCTCTGTGATAGTCATTATTGCGGAGAGGTGATCTTTCCCTGTAATTATTACTACTCTGCCAACGGTTGTCATACGGGTGGTGTCTATTTTGGTCACGATTTGTGTGGTGAGAATAGCCTTGTCGCGTCCAGTTATCGTTTCTGTCGTCACGGAATTGTGAGGGATGTGACCCGTAGTGATTGTTTTCCTGTTTTCGCATCCCGCGACTGTCTGTGTCAATTTCTAATTCTTGTAACAGTCCCTGAAAAGCTTCAATGTCGTCTTTGCAACGTCCTGCTAAAATAATATGTCTCAAATGTTCGGGCAGTTTGATTAAGCAAATGCGGATGAGTTCTGAGGGGCTGTACGGGTTTGACAGGTACTGATTCTTGTGCAACATGTCTTCAAAATATTTGACAAGACTGGAAAATTCAGATTGTTCGAAATGTTTCATCATTATGATGTTATGTTTTACACGGTCTTGTGTGGCTTGAGACCAATATGCTGAGAGGAAGGCATGGTAAAATTCTCCCTCACTGTGGCAATCGTGAATTACCGATCGCATTCTTACAGCTGGTTCATTCTCCAAGTAGCCACACATAAATTCTAATCTGTGTTCTAACGACCAGTTGGGAGGAAAACAATGAGAGAATTGATGGAGCCATGCTTGTGGATGAATGTCGTTGCCAGAATTCTTAAATGTTTTGAATTTACGTGTAGTAATGAACAGCTTATAGTCAAAATCGTCATGTCGGCGAGTCGCATGTCGGTCATTGTTACTTCGTTTCGGCGGTTCCATCTCAAAATCCAATGCGCCTTGCCAATTTCTTTCACAATTTCCGAAGTGCCCTGTGTTGTTATTTTGTGTCTGTTCCGTATTTGTATGTCCCTCTTCCCGTATTGGGGCGCGAGTGTCCTCTAAAATACGTAATTCTTGTACTACTTGTGCCAACTGATCTTGCACTTCCCGGATTTCTCTTTTGTACTGTGTATTGATTTGATTTTGATTTTGTTTGAATTTTCTAATTTGTTCATACTCTTCTGTGTCAGTGAAGGCTACAGGTGTTGTGTCATTCAGATCATCATCTACCTTTGTAGATAAGTTAGTGAACTGATCTGAAAGTTCGGCTACTTTATCCGATAGTGAAATCATTTCCTCTGTATGTTTTTCTGAACCAAGTTTCAGAGTGTCCATTTGTGTTGCAATCGTCTCTACTGTGACCTTTAAGTTTTCCTGAGTTTTTGCAAGTTGCGTAACCGAATCGGTAGATGCAACTGAGTCAATTTTAGCTTGCAAGGTGTTGTGATTTTCATGAAAAATAGTTTGCAGTTCTTTTATGGCTGCTTCATGATTCTGTAATGCATTTTCATGCCGCGAAAAAATAGGTTGGAAATGCTCACAAATTTGTGATTTTACGTCATTACAGACTTTTTGACATTTCGATTCAATGTTATGTAACTCACTAGTTAAATCTTCACGTGTTTGTTCAAGTGTGGTGTCTAACTTTTGAAGATTTTGTTCCATTGTGTCTAACTTTTTGAGATTTTGTTCCACTGTGTCTAACTGTTGCTGTGTTTGTCTCTGATTTTGTTCCATTTGTTGCATTAATTGCAATAATAATGTATTAGTGTCTGGAATCTGTTTCTCTACGCTTTTCGGCAGTGCATTTGCACCGACAACATTCACATTTTGACAAGCAGAAAATGTGTCTTGACTTATTTGAGAAAACGGTGATGACCCAAAACCTGAATCTACAGTATTTGCGAAATTGTGTCCTGTCATTTCGGATTCCTGAGGCGAGCTGTTGCCGACCGATCGATCGATAATGCTTCCCTCTTCACTAATTGTTTCACTGTCCACGCCATTGTTTGCCGCCCGCTCCATTTCCCTATGCACAATTACCAAATTACTACTTTGAACATCAGTTAATTCATAACTCGGTGGCGCTAACACACTGCTCTCATTTTCACTGTCATTTCTCAGTTTACTTTGGAGCCTAGTATTACGTTTTTCACACGCCATTATTGTCACAGTATTTCACACGACAACACAGAAAAACACAATTTGAAGAGCAAAAATAAGAGAACACATTAACATAACACTGAAAATAATATCTTGTTAATTACAGCTGCGAAATACTTGGTGCAAATCTATATGCATGCCACAACTGTTTTACTGTACAACAATGAAAGGCTACAACTACAAAGGAGATTCTCTCTACAATTACGCGCTAGCAATAAACAAAAGCTACACTAAATACACAAACTACAAGAAAAATCAGAAGATTCCAGTGAGGTATCCTAGGCTAAGGGTCGACATATGAAACGTCCCCTTTGAACAATTTATACAGGACTGTGCTTAACCTGACACACAATACTTTGTTAGCGCAACGCAATCTGACTTTCAAAATTCCCTACAAAAGAATGGCCCTGACTAACATTAAACTATACCTTTCACAAATCACTTACCTCACAAAAATCTTCACTGCTCAAGCTACTGCAATACAGCAAGCGCCACTACTGCCAGCTAAATAAAAGATTCAAACTATGGAAGGCACTAACTACTGATAGGGATAGTTAGCAAATGAAAGATATTAATAGAGAACAAACAATGTACTTACCTTAATATCATCACAAGTCATAATATATATATCAGTTCATGACAAATTGCAAACCTCCGCCATCTCTCTCCCCACATCCACCACTGCTGGCGGCTCACCTCCAACTGCGCAACGCTACACGCTGTTCACATCCAGCTGCCTAACACTACAATGGCGAGTATTACAACAATGCAAAGTAGCCACAGACTGCACACAGCACAGCCAGTGATTTTTATACAACTAGACACAGACTGCACACAGCACAGCCAGTGATTTTTATACAGAGGTGGTGTTACCAATAAAAAAACCTAAACAGAATACTTACATGGTTTATTTAAAAAAATTGTTAATCATGTAAAAAATCTCTTTCTTGGTAGTGTTAGTCGGCGGCGATTCGCATAAAACTAAGTCTTCTTCGGGTAGTGGTTTATATGGATGTCGTAAAATTGCCTGCAAGATGGCCAGTCCAGCGGTATCAATCAACTCATCCGTTTGCAAGACGAATTCGTTGTGTTGAACGCGACCAACTAGTTCATGTTTGAGATAGCTTGTGAGAGCGTTAATCCGTCGCAAAACAGTGTCGTTCGAAAGCGGCAATGTAGAAAGTTGCTTTGCAGATTTTTCATCGCAGACATTGTGTTATGTCTGCTACACAAGATTTTATTAAATTCTCTACGTTAGTGTGCACTTGCCTTCTTGTGTTGTGCTATAGCTTCCTAAAAAAACGCCTCCTTGGCTTTTTCATTCAAAAGCTTTGATCGAATAGTTAATCATTTTTGACATCTTACTAACTGTTCGCTCTTTCTTACATATGAAAGTTATTGTCCCTGCAGTGTGGGTGTATAGTTTCTAAAGGGTGACCTTGGAACAATTCCGAAGTAGGCTGCTTAAGGGGAGGTTTACTATCTTTGAGCAGAAAAAAGCACGTTCTTTGATATTTTTTCTCGGGATGTGTTATAGACATCAACGACAAATTTGATCAAAATGTTTATTGATATTTCCTCCACAAACTGGAATTTTTTCGAGTGGAAATGTCGAAGAGCAAAGGCGGAAGCGCCGTCGGGACGAAACAAAATTTCGATGTAGACCTCCACGCGCGGTATGTCACAGGTCAGCCGGCTCGTCTGAAATCAAAACTGAGTCGACGTTAGCCAAGTATATAAGATTCTTTAGGAGTTGTACCTCGCTTAAGTTATTTGGACAATAGGAAACAAAATGACGGCAATTTGAAAAAAAATAGGTTTTTTTAATCGATTTTTCGACTTCGTCGGCCAAATAAAAATATTTATAGTTGATAGATCGGAATAAAAGTGGTACAGCTCCTAGACAATTAGGTAGCTTCGTCGGATACAAAGAATCATGCCAATCGGTTCTGTAGATTTGAAGTTACCATACCGCGCGATAAAAAAAGTCATTTCGAGAACAACGCGTTTGAAATTTTGACTACATATAAATGCAATATTACGCAACTTACGTTCAATCTGTTATTTCTGGTCCATAAACTAGTCGTTCCTCTTCCTCATAGAGGGCGTTCTGCTGGATCTGGGCCATCCTGCGCTGCTCCAGAGCCGCTCGTACGGCCGGTGACAAGCGGTTTTCGGCCGCTGGTATCCGGTGGTCGTCCGAATGCTTGGCGAACTGCGTCGAATAGAGTCCCAAGGTGACGTCCATAGTTGTCATGGTCTTCATAATTGCTGAATACCCTTCGTTGAAGCTGCTCACTGCCAGGAAAGTCGCAATCTCCACAGTCTACGCAACAGAATGCAAATGCTTGGGGGCTAACTTCCAAACACACGCATTCAAACTTTCATTAGAATTTTGCGTGTTTCCTCCCAAGCACCGGTACAATAGCTCGTCCTCCGAAAGAAAAAAAACTGGTGCGTGAAAAAGGTGGATTTCAGGCAGGTGCATTTTTTGTTCAACCGCGAACAACAAACATTTCCGTTCCGCATTCGGAAAAACCTTTTTAGCGGTGTATTCTACACACTTTTATGGATCCAAAAATGTAATTTAAAAATATCGATTTCTTTAACCAAAAGATAGTAAACCTCCCCTCAAACCGTTAAAATCAACTAAGCCGAGATTTATGTAAGATTCGTCACAATTTTTTTTTTTTTTTTTTTTTGAATTGTTAGATATCTTACTGCTTGAAACCAAGTCCTAACATTACCTTTCGCGAATCTCATAGTCTTGGAGATAATTTTAAAACTGGGGTAACCTCAGATAAAATAGTTGTACGTGGTTGCTTGACACTTCATACAGTGAACAGTTTTTTGTAAACAGGTGTTAAAACTATTAAAATGAAACTGAATGAAAAGTCCAATGGTACAATGTAGCTGCATTTGTTCAGGTCACTTATAAACCCACATAATCGGTTTCGGAACTTTCGAGTTGCATCTTCTGGTGCAAGTATAAATGCTGTGTCATAGGTTACACAAAGCCTTGGTGTAACAACTGGCGTGTCTAGGTAAAGATTTCAACACTCATCAATCGATAAACGAACCATTGTCAAATGATACAAAAAAACATCGTCAGTGATGAAAGTTATGTTCGTGTTAGGTCCCGAACATTACACATTCCCATTAAAATATGCTGTTGTCGGCGTATGCCAAGCAACAAACTGCCCCTCATATATGTTATTCAGGGAAGTACTGGGCCCTGTAGTGACAAAGGCCGACACGCTCATGTGTATTTGCCACCAACAATGCAGCTGACAACATAAGCTATAAGCTTTCAGTGTGCTGTCAAAGCGTGTGCTGTGGCCGGCGTCCGGGTACTGAGAGTGTGACGGATATTGAACTGTTCACTGATAGTGTTGATTGGAAATCTTTGGGGTTAATGCGGAACACCTTTAAGGCAACTCTCAAGTTTGTCTTTTAAAACCAACGGTTTAACTGTACAGTATGTAACTTCCTGGCAGATTAAAACTGTGTGCCGGACCAAGACTCGAATTCAGGACCTTTGCCTTTCGCAGGAAAGTGCTCTAACATTCTCATTCTGGAAACATCCCCCAGGCTGTGGCTAAGCCATGTCTGCGCAATATCTTTTCTTCCAGGAGTGCTAGTTCTGCACGGTTCATACCAGC
The DNA here is from genome assembly GCF_021461385.2 of Schistocerca piceifrons. Taxonomy (NCBI): domain Eukaryota; kingdom Metazoa; phylum Arthropoda; class Insecta; order Orthoptera; family Acrididae; genus Schistocerca; species Schistocerca piceifrons. The sequence continues at coordinate 909,704,189 of NC_060140.1, read as the reverse complement.
GCACACTCTGCTGCAGAGTGAAAATCTCATTCTGTACAATATGTGACACACAGAATAATATCGCCACAACATATTGAATTTTACAGTTGTCGTCAACAATAACCAACAATCGAATGTACTGCTGTCGCGGAGTGGAGCACAGATTTGCCGTGCGTAACTTGAGTGTGCATTGCCGTCTCAGACTCGAGGAGGAACTGTATGTACTCTGTGAGCCCCGGACAGTGAAGCATAGACCTCAAAGTAACGAAATCCTTCAAGGTAGTTCGATGTGTTTGTGGATGAGAGAGAAATGGAGAGTGCTTAGTGGAAGATTAGCAGCGTGTGTAGATGAGCCAGCGCACAGTGCGAGAGAGAGAGTTAGAAAGAGATAGAGAGAGAGAGAGAGAGAGAGAAAGGGGGGAGAGGAAGAGGAAGAAAGCGTCGTTACGACCGCCACGTGCGAGTTGCGAATATAGCGACGACTATCGGTTCGCCGCATATCCAGAAGTACAAACTAAATCGTGATTTTTGGAGAGCTATTATGCTGAAATGAGATTTTCACTCTGCAGCGGAGTGTGCGCTGATATGAAACTTCCTGGCAGATTAAAACTGTGTGCCCGACCGAGACTCGAACTCGGGACCTTTGCCTGTCGCGGGCAAGTGCTCTACCAACTGAGCTGCCGAAGCACGACTCACACCCGGTACTCACAGCTTTACTTCTGCCAGTACCTCGTCTCCTACCTTCCAAACTTTACAGAAGCTCTCCTGCTATTATGCTGCTTGGCCAACAGCCTTGCCGCAGTGCCAACACCTGTTCCAGTCAGATCACCGAAGTTACAAAAGCGCTGCCGGACCTGGTTAGCACTTGTATGGATCGCTGTCCCGATCTGCAGAGTGCTATTGGCCAGTGGGGGTGCACTCAATCCATGTAAGGCAAATTGTGAAGCTACTTGATTGAGAAGTAGCAGTACTGACAACGGCCGAGAGAGCGGTACGCTGATCACGTGCCCTCCGAATCTGCATCCGGTAACACCTATGAGCTGAGGATGACACGGCGACCGGTCGGTACCGTTCGGCCTTCAAGACATGCGGAGACATGGCTTAGCCACAGCCTGGGGGATATTTCCAGAATGAGATTTTCACTCTGCAGCGTGTAACCTCCCCCCTCACTTATCGACCCTAATGACAGTGAAAAATTAAACCGCGTGTGCCTAATGGAAATTTGGGAAAAGCAATCGTCACCGAAGTTAATCTATCGGTAAAGAGGGAGGAAAGGGTTACATCTAAATGAAAGGAAAAATGCAAATGAAACTGGTGGAAATTAATTTTGAAAAGGGGTAAAGTTAATAAAGAAAGTAAATGTGCGGCCGTTACGTTAACAATTAACTAGCGGTAATTAGATACTTGAGATTTGGGGGAAATCACGGTCGCCAGTCCTAAGGACAATTACTATAGTAACTGAAAAAGAAAGGTTATTACACATATAATTAGCACTAGAAGCGTGGCAACTGAAGGTTGACACGTGTAGTGTGAAAACTGAAAGTTTGTCAGAAGTAATAAATTTCGCTACACTTAATTTAGCAAAAGAATTAATGAAACCGGAAAATCGAAAGTTAATTTAGTGACTGAAGTAAATAGTGAGCTTTCTTTCTGAAGCACATCGACATTCAGTAAAATAAGGTTAGTCTTGGACTACCTCAACAATCATTTCAAAAGCTACTTGAATCTACGCAATTTAGAAATAAGAGAATTAACTTTGAACTTGAATTAAATGATTCTGAACAATTAACAATAGTAAAATTTAGTACGTACCAAGCTGAGCTGCAGTCACAGGTAACTAAAATACGGTAACAAAACTCGCACTCTTAATTTGTGCTCGTGTAACCTAAATATTGTAGCCAGCTACTGAACTTTGAAATTAAAGCAGTGAAATCTAATTATATTATTTTAATGCTGGCGTTTGAATTTCAACGACACTCGGGTTCATTTCGGAAAAGGAAGGGACCCTGCTTGGCGAAGCAATTGGGACAATGAGCAACAAAGGTTCATGCTAAGTTGCTGTAATTTTGCGAGGCAAATGGAACAATTTGAAAAGCTGAGGTCTTCCATACAGTTCTGAAACTTTACGTGCTTTTAGTCTTCCTTGTTGGTTGATTGAAGGTTTGAAGCCGTCGATCGAGGAGGTGGCGACAGTCACTCATTGTCGGCCGTCGCTGTTGCAGAAGCTGGATGTTGGCGCGCCTTCTTCTCGACACGGTCACCAGGCGAAACGGGCTCTTGATGTGCGCCAGCTAATTCTTCCCGTCCGCGACACCATGTCAGAAACTATCATCGCGAGTCGAGCGCAATTACATGCTGCCAAACCCCGAAAGCGCGGCAACTCGCGGGAGCGTCACACAACACCTGCTCCATTCGCTACTCCCGCCAGACTCTCACTGCTCCGCCCGCGCTTCACGCGGCAGAGTTAACACTACCAAAGATCCTACACACTTTGATTCTTCACACGACCTATCGATGTAATCGTTCGATAGCAGTTTTCCCTAGGCAAGACCCAGCGTAAAAATACAAATGATATTTACGAAACAAACCAATTATACATCGACATAAGTGCATAAATATATATATACAAACAGTAAAACAATTACAATATATAAAGAGACAGAAATGTCATATCTTGAGGTAACAAAACAAGGAAAAAAAATAATAGTACAATAGATGGAAATAGGAGTATATGCATTTCCGGCGTTACACGTGCCCCACATTGTCTGAGGATGTTCGTGTAACGTAAACAGACTCAGAAAATGTCCCAAAAAAGAAACAGCGGAAATGCATATGCTCAAAACATCAACAAAATTTAGCATTCGTCTAATTAATCATAAATCAATTTTTAGACCATAATAATTGAGTGGGGACACTCCTAATCTTATTCCACTCTGTCATCTTGCACAAAATAAAACAGGTTGACAACATATTAAAATTCATAGAAGATATAGAAAATGGTTTAGCTATTCCAAAATCATTAAAATTCGTAACACTATGAGAAATGGAATACTATTTGCAAAATTAATCAGAGTACATGGTCATAAAAACAGGTAGATCAAAATACGCAAGTTAATAATTAATTACATAGAATACACATTTTTACATAACCTTTTCATAATTAATATCTCGTCATGAGATTCCACTTAACGCTAAACAAGAAAATAATATTCAGTAGATCGAAAAAACATAAATATTGACAGCAGAATTCTTTCACATCAGCTGTCCGGGAAGAAAAACTATTCCGCCTTTCGTACTCGCAAGTACAAAGAATGCCGACAGCGGCCCAAGAGCTAACAGCGGCACAAGAGCCGACAGCGGCTCGCCTCGCCAGTATTGTTGCGCCCGCGTGTGCGGCACGCTTGATCTCACTCGCCCTTGTGACGGCGTTTCCAGAACGTCCGTTTCACTGAATTCTTTAGGAAAAACTCACTCCCGAGTAATCTCAAGGAGTCCCTTAATACTATCACAGTGGATAACTCAACACTGTCCATCATCACACGCATGTACTAGCCTGAAACTTAAAACAGCGTCTAAGTACATCGGCAATGACTAGTAAAACACATATTCATGAAATCTTACAGCTAGTTACAAAATCATATTTACGTTGCTTAATCTACTGTGACTCAGCTGAAAACTTAAATTAGCAGCTTGGATTTTTCAATTGATAAATAATCACTCTCTCTTAAATCATTTAGTCAAAATTAATTACTTATTAATTACAACTTCTTTAATGTCCTCTTGGTCAGTCAAAATCATGGCAATCTAGCAAACCTTAAATCTTACACTCTATATTTACATATTGTACAAATTACCCATTGTGTGGTATTAATCGATCCTAGGTTGGTACAATTTCAAATCTATTATATTTCGTATACCTAACAGCTTTCCAGAGCTTGGATACTCTAAGCAATAAGCATTTGTGTGAGGTATACCAATGACTTTATATGGTCCATTATAAACAAACTTAAATTTAGAGATTTCATTGTCTATCTCGCTCGATTTCTCATGAGCTTTTACAAGTACTAAGTCTCCGATTGCAAACTTAGCAAAACGCGCTTTAGCGTCATGACGACGTATGCGAGCATCGGCTTTAAGCTTCATTACTTCTCGCAAACGATCTTTTTTCACACCAACACTAATGTCAATCCGTGGAGGGAATTTGATTATCTCTTCCAATTCACTTTCTACACTTTTGTCAATGCCGAAATTCCTCACATTACAGTAGTTCAAACTCATTCCTACGCCAATGTCATCCGGCCAGTTAACAATGTGTATAGGCTGGTATTGCCTATGCACACCGTCTCCTGCCTCGTCAAAACCAACTACCATTGTTTTATCTAGTGACATACATGTCAAAGTTTTGCTTTCGCAGTTAATCACTGCACGGTACTTTAATAGCCAATCTAACCCGATAATTACTTCCGTAGTTAAGTCTGGCACGACGACAAACTCTTGTTCAAATCGTGCCCCACATATCTCGAAGTTGACAAAAATCTGTTTTATGACCGGTTTACTGGCCTTCCCAGTAGCACCGATAATTTTCACTCCTGTTACTGGCATAACTACGATGCCAGGTCTGTCTTTCAGTAACTCAAATATTTTCCCAGATACAGCACTCAATTCTGCACCGGTGTCAATCAACACGTTTAGTTGTAGGTCGTGCATATTAACAGACACTACTATCTGTCTACACTTGTCCTCGACTGTTTCTTTATTTTCCCACAGTAAATCCTCGTCTATATCCAGGTCATTCCAAAAAAAACCATCCGGCTTTGATCCTAAATCCGGTTTATCTGGCGGCTTTTTCAGCCTCTGTTCACATACAGTTTTAATTTCAACACGTCTGTCCCGAGGCTTAGTCTGTAGCTTCGCCTCCAATACCGAAACCTTTTCCTGTAACTCGTCAACTAGTGAGTGTTGCTTTGCTATCGATTCACTAATTGTCACCTTCGTTGATTCCTCTTTGGTCAGATCGATCTCATCTGCCAATCTACCTGGAGGAATGTGCCCAGTCGCATCTGAAATTACTTCCTCTGGATCTGCGCAACCCACACTGCTACCGTCTGACCGCATAACGTCAGCTCTAACCTCATACACACTGTAATCTATGTGGTTTTCTACCAATCGTGTCCGGCTATCACTAAAATTTTCGTAATCTTTCTCCTTAATACTCTCGCAATGTTTAAACTGGATGTTCGCGTCGGATGGGTCGGCTACTTCTACCATTTCAACTTTCGGTAAAGTCTGCCGGTTAGGGCCAGAACTTTCCGTTACTACTTCAACATTCAACTCCTGCGGGACGAAACACGACGCAGCTTGCTCGTGCTCCCCATTAACATCAACTATTTCTAGTAAAGTCTGCCGGTTAGGGCCAGAACTTTCTATCACTTCACAATCACTATCTTCCTGCGGGACGAGACGCGGCAAATCCTGCCCGCGCTCCCCATAAACACTTCTCCCGTACAGGCCCCTATAATCTCTTAGTTCGTCGTATAAGCGACCGAACTGCCTTAACCAGACCTCATCCCTCTCTGCATCTCCTCGCTCGATGACGGACGTTTTATCCGACATCTGATCTTCTTTCAACACTTGCGAATCATTCTTAAACTCAATCTCCAGTTCCGCTGTGGGTATTACAGCTGCCACTTTATAATCGATTTCCGGAACACTACTTAAATTGTTCTCACTGACAGTGAATGTATTTTCTACTGCCGTGTCTACAGCTGATCTACTACTGGTGGGCGCACTCCTTTCTCCTAATACTGGCACACTCTCCCGCCGTTGATTATTCCATACGGAATTTCCATAACGACGACACCTCGGTTTTCTACTGTTATTGGGCCGCCAAAATTTCTCCACGCCCGGTCGGCCCCTCACCGGCGCGGCTAATGGTTTCCCTGTCTCGTCCCAGCAGATACGCTCCCCGGATACTGCTGAGGCGGCTGGTCACACCCTCTGGCGTTATTACTATTCTGCGCAGCCCGTATCACGCTATTATAATACTGGTTTCCGTCATTCCGGTTATTATTTGCATTGTACCGATTGTTATTACGGCCCGAACCATTATTGTTATTGCTGCCATGGTTGCGGTATGCATTATTCCCATGGTTATCGTTGGTGTGGTTGCTGTGGTACCCGTTGTTGTTACCACGGCCTCTACCACTGTCGCGATTATTGCGCCAATTGTCCTCGTCCTCCACTCTTTCCAGGAAATCATTGATTGTCCTGTAATTGCTTCCTACGTATCGTTTTGTATCATCTGGAAGCTTCTTGTAGAGTTCCCAGACTATTTCGGATTCCGAGCGGCGGTCACGCAGATATTCCAACTTGCGGATCCAGCCCTCACAAAACTCCTTCATCGAACCGCGCGAATTCGCATCGAAAGGCCTCGATACGACAAATTCGCGCCAGACACTTTGCTGTTTTTGCTCTGACCAGTATTCAGCCAGAAACAAATTTTTAAATTCGTCAAAAGTCAGGTTCGTAATGTTGAGGTTTAAGCCCCAACGCTTGGCATCACCAGCCAACACATCAATAATCGCATTAATTTTTCTCTCATTAGTCCATGATCTGGGTAAAACTCTTTCACAATTTTTAATGAAGTCCGTCGGGTGTATACCGCCTTTTTTCAAGGGGTCGAACCGCTCCTCTTTCGTCAACAACTCCGAATTATGTGCACAGATTGGCACATAGCTCTGTTTTTCGTCAAGTTTCCTTTCTAATTCCGACACCCTCGTAATCACTTGGCAAGTGGTTGTCGCAAGCGTTTCCACTTCCCTCTTTTTCTCTTCGCAGGTATTAGCCTGCTTCGTCACTTTGGTATCTACTTCGGATACTAAAGCCTTTAAAGTTTCCACCTTCTGTTGATCCTCTTTTCTCACTAATTGAATTTGTTCCATCACCTTATTCTCGATGATCGGAGCAATTGCGTCTCCTACACTTTTCTCGATTCTGCTGATTTCGGAATCAAAACGAGTATTTATGCTCGCAATTTCCGCCTGAACGCCTATCATTTCCTGTTTAAGGTTACCGATTTCGGTATAAATCACGACAATATCGTCTTTGATTTTATCAACTTTTGTGTTAACAACTTCAACATTGTTGTTAACAACATTAATAGCTTTGTTCTGATTGTCTAGCATTCGTTCAATTTTTTCAGACTGAGCTACTTGCTTGGCAGCCTGAGCTGCTTGCTCGGCAGCCTGAGCTTCTTGCTTGGCAGCCTGATCTTTAATTTCAGCCGATTGACTCTTGATTTCGTTAATCAAAACATTCAATAAATCAGTTAAATTCCCGGAAACCACCGGTTTTACTTCCGTAGCGGCTTCCTCTTTCATTGTCCCCCCGTATTCGTTATCAAGGGATTCAGATTTGATTTTCACTTCCGATTCCGAAATATTTTCTAAAGTCTGGAATTCCATTTCTGCTCTTTGTTGCGTTTCGGCGGTCGCATCTTTCATGCTAGCCGCCTGCCCCGGAACAATGGGTACCGCTGTGCGCGTTTCCCACTGTTCGACCGATTGTTCCGTATCCAAGTCTACCAAATTTTGGTAATTGTTGCCTTCACTCATTTTAATAATTTTCAATATAAATAACAAATCTCAAATGTAATTAGGATTACTCCCACTACTTATTCTCGCTGACGTAACGGCCTGTACGTAACCAGTACTTTGTTACGACATTTGCACCAAAGAAAATTCGTGTCCAGAACAACCTCAAATCTGAAGATTGTCCTGTCACGGTCGCCACATGTAACCTCCCCCCTCACTTATCGACCCTAATGACAGTGAAAAATTAAACCGCGTGTGCCTAATGGAAATTTGGGAAAAGCAATCGTCACCGAAGTTAATCTATCGGTAAAGAGGGAGGAAAGGGTTACATCTAAATGAAAGGAAAAATGCAAATGAAACTGGTGGAAATTAATTTTGAAAAGGGGTAAAGTTAATAAAGAAAGTAAATGTGCGGCCGTTACGTTAACAATTAACTAGCGGTAATTAGATACTTGAGATTTGGGGGAAATCACGGTCGCCAGTCCTAAGGACAATTACTATAGTAACTGAAAAAGAAAGGTTATTACACATATAATTAGCACTAGAAGCGTGGCAACTGAAGGTTGACACGTGTAGTGTGAAAACTGAAAGTTTGTCAGAAGTAATAAATTTCGCTACACTTAATTTAGCAAAAGAATTAATGAAACCGGAAAATCGAAAGTTAATTTAGTGACTGAAGTAAATAGTGAGCTTTCTTTCTGAAGCACATCGACATTCAGTAAAATAAGGTTAGTCTTGGACTACCTCAACAATCATTTCAAAAGCTACTTGAATCTACGCAATTTAGAAATAAGAGAATTAACTTTGAACTTGAATTAAATGATTCTGAACAATTAACAATAGTAAAATTTAGTACGTACCAAGCTGAGCTGCAGTCACAGGTAACTAAAATACGGTAACAAAACTCGCACTCTTAATTTGTGCTCGTGTAACCTAAATATTGTAGCCAGCTACTGAACTTTGAAATTAAAGCAGTGAAATCTAATTATATTATTTTAATGCTGGCGTTTGAATTTCAACGACACTCGGGTTCATTTCGGAAAAGGAAGGGACCCTGCTTGGCGAAGCAATTGGGACAATGAGCAACAAAGGTTCATGCTAAGTTGCTGTAATTTTGCGAGGCAAATGGAACAATTTGAAAAGCTGAGGTCTGCCATACAGTTCTGAAACTTTACGTGCTTTTAGTCTTCCTTGTTGGTTGATTGAAGGTTTGAAGCCGTCGATCGAGGAGGTGGCGACAGTCACTCATTGTCGGCCGTCGCTGTTGCAGAAGCTGGATGTTGGCGCGCCTTCTTCTCGACACGGTCACCAGGCGAAACGGGCTCTTGATGTGCGCCAGCTAATTCTTCCCGTCCGCGACACCATGTCAGAAACTATCATCGCGAGTCGAGCGCAATTACATGCTGCCAAACCCCGAAAGCGCGGCAACTCGCGGGAGCGTCACACAACACACCTGCTCCATTCGCTACTCCCGCCAGACTCTCACTGCTCCGCCCGCGCTTCACGCGGCAGAGTTAACACTACCAAAGATCCTACACACTTTGATTCTTCACACGACCTATCGATGTAATCGTTCGATAGCAGTTTTCCCTAGGCAAGACCCAGCGTAAAAATACAAATGATATTTACGAAACAAACCAATTATACATCGACATAAGTGCATAAATATATATATACAAACAGTAAAACAATTACAATATATAAAGAGACAGAAATGTCATATCTTGAGGTAACAAAACAAGGAAAAAAAATAATAGTACAATAGATGGAAATAGGAGTATATGCATTTCCGGCGTTACAAGCGGAGTGTGCGCTGATATGAAACATCCCCCAGGCGCGGCTAAGCCACATCTCCGCATTATCCTTTCTTCCAGGAGTGCTAGTTCTGCAAGGTTCGCAGAAGAGCTTTTGTGAAGTTTGGAAGGTAGGAGACGAGGTACTGCCAGAATTGAAGCTGTGAGGACGGGTCGTGAGCCGTGCTTGAGTAACTCAGTTGGTAGCTGGCACGGTAACTCAGCGTGTTCGATCAGAGGGTCAGCTGCCCTCTGTAATAAAAAACTGAGTTAATGGATCAACGACGTAATGAAACGGGTGTCTTGCGACGGCCGCCCCGAGCAGATACAAAGAACAAAAATGAACAAAATGAGATCGTAAAAAAAAGTTGGTAGAGCACTTGCCCGCGAAAGGTCCCGAGTTCGAGTCTCGGCCCGGCACACAGTTGTAATCTGCCAGGAAGTATCTCATTCTGGATACCACACATTGTCCGTGAAAGACTGGGAGGACTTCGATATTTTTATATCTCATTGCACACCTGCTTGTATGTTATGCATAGAATATTGATTTTGTTCGTAATCCTTTCCTGCGGTATATATGGTTGCGAAATATGTGACACCTGTACCATTTAAGTAATTTCCAATGCTGTTTTGTTTTCTATCCTTGATCGTGGTTTCCATAGGTGTGGAAGCTCACGATACAGTGAGATAAAGTAATAATATTATTTTTCACTACACGTACTCGGCGAAAAATCGACACAAACAACGTCCACCATCTTGTCAAAAGTTCCGTCACTCATAATTTCTCGCAGACACGTCAGATATTTACTGTGTCTAAATTCTTGTCACATTCTCGGAAATTTTGTACTGTTAACCTCTTCACTCCTGAGATAAGAAAAAGTCACTGGAAATTTTGCTGTTCGTATTTTACAGCCAACTAATAAACAAGCGTGATACAAACGCAGATGAAAAACTTTTCTGAGGGTCCACTAAGGCACAAATGGAGATCCACATATTCGAACGTCAAGTCCCACTTACCGTGGAAACGTACTAGTCTTTGCTTTCTGTTTTCTTTCACATTTCTATGCTTGCCAAACAAGTCAAACAGCACCGTACGCAGTCAAATGCTTGGTAAACACAATAGAGTTCGACAAAAGCATTAGAGTCCGCCACAAGCAACGGAGGGGGAGCCTTCGACAATACCAGCCACTCGTGCTAGCGGAACGTCAGGTAAACCTTTAAACAAACGTTGGATGGAGATCGCGAGATAGAAACCAACATGCAATACGTTAATAAGAAGGTACTGGCTCTAACTTGGGGAAAAAAGAAATCTGTGGCACGACGTGACTAAAATAAGGGATCCTGAGGCATTGAGAAATAATTTAGTAATGGAAGGAATGTGAGGGGTAAAATTTGTAGAGGGAGAGACGAAGAGGCTTGCGCAGAATAGACAAGCTGAAGAGCTTCAGTGTTTGGACAGAGACCACATGAACAACAACAAGCATAGTTCAAAAATGGTTCAAATGGCTCTGAGCACTATGGGACTCAACTGCTGAGGTCATTAGTCCCCTAGAACTTAGAACTACTTAAACCTAACTAACCTAAGGACATCACAAACATCCATGCCCGAGGCAGGATTCGAACCTGCGACCGTAGCGGTCTTGCGGTTCCAGACTGCAGCGCCTTTAACCGCACGGCCACTTCGGCCGGCCAACAAGCATAGTTCAAATGGCTCTGAGCACTATGGGACTTAACATCTGAGGTCCTCAGTCCCCTAGAACTTAGAACTACTTAAACCTAACTAACCTAAGAACATCACACATATCCATGTCCGAGGCAGGATTCGAACCTGCGACCGTGGCAGTCGCGCGGTTCCAGACTGAAGCGCCTAGAACCGCTCGGCCACACAGGCCGGCAACAAGCATAGTATATTTCACGTAATGACCATAGCAATGACAATGAAAGTAATTGGGATTTACGTGGAGGTGTATCCCATTACTTCCGTCTGCGCGCCAACTACCAAAGGAACGGAAAGAGAGGATGTAATAACATGTAAATTGAAGGTGTTAAATGAAGAAAGGGAAGGAGCTACTGATGTCAGCTGCTTCGAGACATTACCCGGAAACAGCAGCGACGAGTGAAAATGCGTACCGGACCAGGATTCAAAGCCGAGACCTGCTTACTAGGTGCGTTAGCCACTGTGCCATCCGGGACATAGTATGAGCGCAACTGTGCGGACCACTTCGGCACGCTTCACGGGCGACCCACATTTCCACCGAGCACCACCTGTCCGCAGCACCTATCCATTTTGTCCATGCGCGTTACTCGGAGATTTCCGCAGGAGGTCGAACTTGCTTACGCATCCGTACTGAAGAAGGTGGGTCCATTGCCCATCTAAGCCAATGGAACAAAAACGCATTCATATAATTAATTCGCCTAGATGGGAATCTCTTGAGTAGCGCGCATGGACAAAACGGATAAGGATTGCAGACAGGTGGAGCTCGTTGGGAATGTGGGTCGCCCGTGAAGCGTGCCGGGATAGTCCGCGCAGTTGCAATAACACTGTTCCTGATGGCTCTGTGATTAACGAACATGCCTGGTAAGCAGGAGATCACGCGTTCGAATCACGGTCTGGCACACTTAACAAATATAATAAATGAATGCTTCTCAACAGGGACATTTCCAAAGCAGTTAAAACGAGAAAGAGTTGTACCTTTGCTTAAGATAGGTAATTCAGAAGACATAGAAAATTACCGGCCCACTTCCCTGCTGTCACAATTCTCAAAAATAATAAAAGCGATTATGAAAGACAGAGTAATGATTTACCGGAATAAATGAAAGCTTTCAAGCGAATCACAGTTTGGTTTTCGAAGTGGCAAAAATACGGAGTCAGCCTTAGTAGAATTCACAAAAGTTCTGCTTGATGCTCTTGATGAAGATGAGTGTATCACAGGCATATTTTTGGATCTTTCTAAGGCGTTTGATACAGTCGACCACAAGATTCTATTAAATAAATTAGAAACATTAGGAATAAAAGGGGTAGCTTATTATTGGTTTCGATCATACCTAACAGATAGGGTATGAAGAGTAGAGATAACACATACTTCAAATAGATCCAAACATTTAGTAAAACACTTATCAGAACCAAAATACATTAATATAGTGGTTCCGCAAAGTAGCATATTAGGACCAATACTGTTCCTGATATACATCAATGACTTTCCCAGTAGTATTACTCACGGTGAAAAAATCCTCTTCGCTGATGACGGCAGTATTATAGTCACTGACAAAACAAGAGAACTCCTTGCTGAGAAAGCAAATGAAACTCTCAAGGAAGTTTATGATTGGTCAATAAGTAATAAAGTGACATTGAAGAGAAAGAAAACTAATGCTATGAATTTTAGTTTGAAGACGAAAAATGACAATGTTAAATTAAATGTAGATTGCACCTCTACAGACTCTATAACAAATGCAAAATTTCTAAGAACGAATATTGATTCTCAGTTGAAGTGGTGTGAACACACAAAGGTACTTGCAAACAGAATGTCATCAGCATGTTATGCCCTTAGAATCCTATCATCAGCGTGTAACATGCAGTATCCTTTAGTTACATATTATTCATATGTACACTCAATTCTTAGCTATGGCATTCTTTTTTGGGGAACAAATGCATAATATATGAACACAGTTTTTAAACTCCAGAAAAGAGTCATAAGAATAATAACCAAAATTACTAGTCGTGCTCATTGTAAAGATATGTTCAGAACACTGGGAATTTTAACTGCTCTATGTAAATACACTCCTGGAAATTGAAATAAGAACACCGTGAATTCATTGTCCCAGGATGGGGAAACTTTATTGATACAGTCCTGGGGTCAGATACATCACATGATCACACTGACAGAACCACAGGCACATAGACACAGGCAACAGAGCATGCACAATGTCGGCACTAGTACAGTGTATATCCACCTTTCGCAGCAATGCAGGCTGCTATTCTCCCATGGAGACGATCGTAGAGATGCTGGATGTAGTCCTGTGGAACGGCTTGCCATGCCATTTCCACCTGGCGCCTCAGTTGGACCAGCGTTCGTGCTGGACGTGCAGACCGCGTGAGACGACGCTTCATCCAGTCCCAAACAAGCTCAATGGGGGACAGATCCGGAGATCTGGTTGGCCAGGGTAGTTGACTTACACCTTCTAGAGCACGTTGGGTGGCACGGGATACATGCGGACGTGCATTGTCCTGTTGGAACAGCAAGTTCCCTTGCCGGTCTAGGAATGGTGGAACGATGGGTTCGATGACGGTTTGGATGTACCGTGCACTATTCAGTGTCCCCTCGACGATCACCAGTGGTGTACGGCCCGTGTAGGAGATCGTTCCCCACACCATGATGCCAGGTGTTGGCCCTGTGTGCCTCGGTCGTATGCAGTCCTGATTGTGGCGCTCACCTGCACGGCGCCAAACACGCATACGACCATCATTGGCACCAAGGCAGAAGCGACTCTCATCGCTGAAGACGACACGTCTCCATTCGTCCCTCCATTCTCGCCTGTCGCGACACCACTGGAGGCGGGCTGCACGATGTTGGGGCGTGAGCGGAAGACGGCCTAACGGTGTGCGGGACCGTAGCCCAGCTTCATGGAGACGGTTGCGAATGGTCCTCGCCGATACCCCAGGAGCAACAGTGTCCCTAATTTGCTGGGAAGTGGCGGTGCGGTCCCCTACGGCACTGCGTAGGATCCTACGGTCTTGGCGTGCATCCGTGCGTCGCTGCGGTCCGGTCCCAGGTCGACGGGCACGTGCACCTTCCGCCGACCACTGGCGACAACATCGATGTACTGTGGAGACCTCACGCCCCACGTGTTGAGCAATTCGGCGGTACGTCCACCCGGCCTCCCGCATGCCCACTATACGCCCTCGCTCAAAGTCCGTCAACTGCACATACGGTTGACGTCCACGCTGTCGCGGCATGCTACCAGTGTTAAAGACTGCGATGGAGCTCCGTATGCCACGGCAAACTGGCTGACACTGACGGCGGCGGTGCACAAATGCTGCGCAGCTAGCGCCATTCGACGGCCAACACCGCGGTTCCTGGTGTGTCCGCTGTGCCGTGCGTGTGATCATTGCTTGTACAGCCCTCTCGCAGTGTCCGGAGCAAGTATGGTGGGTCTGACACACTGGTGTCAATGTGTTCTTTTTTCCATTTCCAGGAGTGTATATTTATAAGTCAGTTGTATACATCAAAACTAACATTAGTAATTACTGCACAAACAGCTCTGTCCATGACCATGCAACAAGAGATAGACTCAACTTACATTTACCAAGAAAAAATAAACATAAAACTCAAAACAGCAGTCCGCAGCTCGTGGTCGTGCGGTAGCGTTCTCGCTTCCCACGCTCGAGTTCCCGGGTTCGATTCCCGGGGGGGGTCAGGGATTTTCTCTGCCTCGTGATGACTGGGTGTTGTGTGATGTCCTTAGGTTAGTTAGGTTTAAGTAATTCTAAGTTCTAGGGGACTGATGACCATAGATGTTAAGTCCCATAGTGCTCAGAACCTCAAAACAGCAGTTTCTACCAAGGAATAAAACTATACAATAAATTACCAAAAGAGATTAAAGAAATTGAAAAAATACACTTATTTAAAAAGGCAGCTAAAAAGTACCTGTTATGCAATACATTTTATACATTGAAGGATTACTTAGCTAAAGCAGAGTAGGGGTTTGATAAAAATTTTATACAAATAAATAATAATAATGATTATAAAATATCCAACATTCCACATAACACCTTCACTTTGTTTTTTTCCTTCTTTTTTTTCTTTTTTAGAAATACTTACCCCCAAGCTATGCATGGCACAATACTAACAACTCTTCCTCTTTCTGAGCTCAACATCTCACTCATTATGGAGGGATGCTGACTCAGTTTTTCAGTCAGTTTTTCAGGATAGCAAATGGCCCAGAGATCACCAGTGTGTGTGTGTGATGTGTGTAGTCAGTGAAGTGTTATGAAACAATGTGTGTATAGTGTGTGCAGTGACTGATAGTGAAACATGAGTGAACAATGTGGCATTACATTATTTAATAAGTTATTTGTAAAAAAGTATTGTATACCAGGAGTAAATCTAATGATTGTCTCTAACTAGAAGTCTGTAAATATATGAGTATATGAATTAGCTTATTTTAAATTGATCTAAATTTGTAAATACTTTGATATATCCTATATCCTTGTAAAAAGAGACCTACGGATGAATAAAGCTACTACTACCACTACTACTATTTCCATTCGTCGCCGCCAATCCCGCGTAATGCCCCGATGCAGCTGGCATCAGTAATTCCTTCCCTTTCATTTCTTTCTCCTCCCTCTACCTTCAGTTTACGTGAAGTGTATCACATCAGCGGATTCCACGTGGTGTCTCTTCGGTCGGATACGTCCGAAAGAACAGACACCACCGATGCATATAATTCGCAGTTGATACAAAGCTATCCTACTCTCACACTGTACCGTGGCTTAGCATTGCATTTGCAGGAAGTTTTGCTGTGTCTAAATTCTTGACACTTTCTTGGGAATTTTGTACTGTTTATCAAATACTGCAGTGCGACTATCGCGCAGTTACATTTACAGACATTTTATCGAGAAACGCTATATACCGATTAGGCTCGGACAATCCTTTCCACTCTGCGCTGATAGTGACAAGCGTTTGCGTGCAAGCAGAATGCTGCGAGTCGTAAAAGACCTCGAAGTCGTAAACGCGCAGCCGTTATTAATGTTCATTCACGGATATTATTTTACGAAGCATAAATTTGCCGCTAATTGCGCCGACGAGAGAGTCAAGGTGGGCTCGTGCATCCATCAACATCACGTGGGACTCCGCCCAGAGGAGCGTTGACAACAATCAGTACGGACCCTAAGCTGGAGCCCTCAGCAACCCTAACGCAAACATATTAACGGTATCTATACTGCCGACAAAATGGCCGCGGCAATCAATTACCCCCCACCACCGTGCCTCTGCCCTATTGTATTCTATTACAGTTTTTACGAAACGCCGGCCGGCCGTCCCGAGCGGGCGGCCGCGCGCCGCGGGCGCGTCGTGACGTATGCATACAAATACCTGGGCCGGCCGGGCGCGCTGTTTACCTTTAGCATTATAAACACGTGTGAGATAGCGTCTACTGCCGACCGCGCGACGAGTTTATGCCCTCGCGATGCCTGCCTCCACCTCCGCCTCGGCAGGCCAGACGCTGCTGCCTGTCTCCTAGCAACGCAGACGGCGTCCGTGTGCACTCAGCGCCACGGCACTGCGCTCGTATTTAGCACGGAAGGCAACGAGCTGACGAAGGGAGCCGTTTCCACAGTCGAGTGGCCACGACTCTTCTGAAACCATTGGCGCGATGGTGGGTACCGGGTGGTTATAATTAGACTGACGGTGTTCCGGGAGCGACAGTGGCGGTTGTATACATCGCAGGACGATGAAACATTATAGATATGCAGAATGAGATTTTCACTCTGCAGCGGAGTGTGCACTGATATGAAACTTCCTGGCAGATTACAACTGTGTGCCGGACCGAGACGCGAACTCGGGACCTTTGCCTTTCGCGGGCAAGTGCTCTACCAACTGAGCTACCCAAGCACGACTCACGCCCCGTCCTCACAGCTTTACCTCCGCCAGTACCTCGTCTCCTACCTTCCAAACTTCACAGAAGCTCTCCTGCAAGCCTTACAGAACTAGCTCCTGGAAGAAAGGATATTGGGGAGACATGGCTTAGCCACAGCCTGGGGGATGTTTCCAGAATGAGATTTTCACTCTGCAGCGGAGTGTACACTGATATGAAACTTCCTGGCAGATTGAAACTGTGTGCCGGACCGAGACTCGAACTCGCGACCTTTGCCTTTCGCGGGCAAGTTCTCTACCAACTGAGTTTCCCAAGCACGACTCACACACCGTCCTCACAGCTTTACTTTCGCCAGCACTTGCCCTCGAAAGGGAAAGGTCGCGAGTTCGAGTCTCGGTCCGGCACACAGTTTTAATCTCCCAGGAAGTTTCATATCAGTGTACACTCCGCTGCGGAGTGAAAATCTCATTCTGGAAACATCCCCCAGGCTGCGGCTAAGCCATGTCTCCCCAATATCCTTTCTTCCAGGAGTGCTAGTTCTGTAAGGATTGCAGGAGAGCTTCTGTGAAGTTTGGAATGTAGGAGACGAAGTACTGGCGGAGGTGAAGCTGTGAGGACGGGGCGTGAGTCTTGCTTGGGTAGCTCAGTTGGTAGCGCACTTGCCTGCGAAAGGCAGAGGTCCCTAGTTCGAGTCTTGGTCCGGCACACAGTTTTAATCTGCCAGGAAGTTTCGTTATAGATATTTTCATTAATCAGTGCGCTCACGGAGTATGCTGAAAATAGTTACACTTCCCGCCACCAGGTGAAAGTATGGCGCTGTAGGCAGCCAGAATGTGAAACTTTCCCAGCTTTGACGTCAGTATCTTGTTTGTTGCTTAGCAACACTTGTTTCCTTTTTGTGAAGTGGTGGTAGTAACTTTCTACGGGATCAAACTACTGAGTTCGTCGGTCCCTAAGCTTACGCACTACTTAATCTAACTTAAACTAACTTACGCTAAGGACAACACACACACCCATGCCCGAGGGAGGACTCGAACCTCCGACAGGGTGAGCCACGCGAACCTTTTGTGAACTGACTGTTAGTGTAAAGCCTTAAGGAGGTTGAAGTTTTTTTGTCAAAAACGCGAAGCCTATTGACAAGAAGGGACATGCACTAATGGTAAAGTTCTTTTATCAGAACGGAGCAACAGCAGCGCTGTGTTGTGGGATATCACAGACAGAAACAGCTGCGAAGAGGCTCCACATCTGTAAAGGGGCTGAAGAATATCAAAAAATCTGATGGCACAGGTAAATAAGGTGGTGCAGCAACGAGAGGGTAGAGGCCCATTTCCATGGCAGTTGTTGATGAAGTTGCTGTAGCTATTGCCAACCGTGCAGCACTCAAATTCTGCAGCCAGTGTACGAACTGTGTCATGGGAATTTCCTCTCCCTTGTCAACAGTTCAAAATATCTTGTAGCGTAATTTACATTGACATCCCTACAAGATTCAATGTGCACCTAATTAAGCCCCAAGATAGCCTACACCAGCCTCACTTTTCCCTTCGTTTTTTTGGCACGCATGGAAATGGATGATATGCGGCCGGGTAATGTTCTTTGCATGGACGAGACACATTTTACTCTGCACTGTGCCGAGAAAGCACAGAACTGTCACATATGAGTTCTTCTCCGCAACATGTGCTGGAGCATCCACTGCACTCAGCGTATGTGACTGCGTGCTGTGGTTTCAAAAGCTCCTCCATTCTCGGTCTGTTTTTCTTCGAGGGGATGACACTTGGTTGGTCTGTTCACATCTGCACGTCATATATTTGTTTATTTATTGCTTATTCAGCCTGACCGGATTAGGGACTTACGGCTCTTTCTAACGTATGACCGGGATCAACACATACCAAAATTTCGCATAGAAGTTCATAGCAATAATAGTCATAATAATATTAACAATGATAATATTGATAATATTAATAGTTTGGCTGGACGGTGTGGCCGAGCGGTTCTCCGCGCTTCAGTTTGGAACCGCGCGACCGCTACGGTCGTAGGTTCGAATCCTGCCTCGGCCATGGATGTGTGTGATGTCCTTAGGTTAGTTAGGTTTAAGTAGTTCTACGTTCTAGGGTACTGATGACCTCAGATGTTCAGTCCCATAGTGTTCAGATCCATTTGGACCATTTTTGAACCATTAATAGTTGACACTAATAATAATAATAATGATAATAATAATAATAATAATAATAATAATAATAATAGTGAATGTAATAAGAAATCATATAAATTAATTTAGTACATTTGAGTATATGACTGGATTTATCAGGAGCGAAAAGAATATAGATGAAGGACAAGATTGAAATGACAGTGACAGTAGAAGATAGGAAACAATCAAATACGAGTGGAGAACTCTGTGTAGTGTCTGAGAAGACGATGGAGCAAGCATAGGGTATGATTGTCTCTACGCTTATTGGCATACAGGCATGATAATTGTTTGTTGGCAGGAATTAAAAGGTCGAAAAAGCGAATGTCACAAATGTATCGTGCACAGGCATCCATCGCCAGTACCAACCTGCGTGAGTTTTCGTATGAAAGTCCTTAGAAAATAGCACCACCATAGGCAAGTATAGCGAGTATAAGTGACTCTACAAGCTTCATTTTGAGCTCAAAAGGAAACACTTTTCTATATTTCTGTAGTGAGTGAAGTGGCGCTGACACTCTCTTACAGACTGCAAATGTATGTTCAGTCCAGTCTACGTGATGGTCGAAAATTATTCCCAGGTTATTTGAAGAAGAAAATGTTATTTCTGTGCCGTTTTGTATTGAGGGCCAACGAGTGTTTTATGACCGACTACGACTGCCTGTGTCTTAAATGGGTTAAATTTCAAACCTAATTTCTGTGCCCAGTCTGACAAGGCAAGTAAATCTGCATTTAAATGGTGAAGAACTGTGCACAAGTTTATTGGGTTTGCACGTACATATAGCTGGAGATCATCAGCGTATAAGTGATATTTGCAGTGGCAGGGAACAATTGAGACGTCATGAACATATAATTAGAATCCGGACTCTTCCTGTTCTGGGTAGCATACGACGACATATAACTTTGTTTACTCCAGATACTCTATGAACAACTGTCAACCATGCCATGCTATGGATGCAGCATGTTGCCGAGTCGGGAGAACATATTGAATACATGTTGTAACTTGTGGCCGTGTTCTAATAAACGTGCCACAACCATCTGTATCATGTGTTTGACCTTTCCTCCCCTCATCCTGCACCCACACCATACTCCGACTGCTTGAAGCGCCGTATTTTCACCTGGTGACAGAAAGTAGAACTATTATTTTTGTAGCATACTTCGATAGTGCACCGATTAATGAATATAGCTACGAAGTTTCAGCGTCTGCCATGTATATAGCCCACCTGGTAGCACTCGGAATACCACCAGTTTAATTATAACCATCCAGCACATTTAAGTCCTTGCTGTCCATATGTACGAGATGGGTAAAATACGCTCAAACTACAAGATGAACATTAATTCCAGTTCCAAAGAAGGCAAGTGGTGACAGATGTGAATATTACGGAAGTATAAGTGTAGCAGGTCAACCTTGCAAAATAAGGGCACGAATAATTTAGAGAAAAATGGGGAAAACTGGTGAAAGCCGACCCAGAGAATCAATTTGGATTCCAAAAAAAATGTAAAAAGCACATGAGGCTTTACTGGCCCTACGACTTATTTTAGAAGTTCAGTTAAAGTCAAGGTTACATTTATAGCATTTGTAGATTCAGATAAAGCTTTTAATGATGTTGTTGTTGTGGTCTTCAGTCCTGAGACTGGTTTGATGCAGCTCTCCATGCTACTCTATCCTGTGCAAGCTTCTTCATCTCCCAGTACCTACTGCAACCTACATCCTTCTGAATCTGCTTAGTGTATTCATCTCGTGGTCTCCCTCTACCATTTTTACCCTCCACGCTGCCCTCCAATACTAAACTGGTGATCCCTTGATGTCTTAGAACATGTCCTATTAACCGATCCCTTCTTCTAGTCAAGTTGTGCCACAAACTCCTCTTCTCCCCAATCTTTTAATGATATTGACTGGAATATATTGCTTGAAATTTTAAAGGTAGCATGGATAAAATACACGGAATGAAAGTTTATTTACACACCGAAATTAGAAGAGTCAGAGCATCAAAGGGAAGAAGTGGCTGAGAAGGGACTGAGACAATTTTGCAGCCCACCCCCGCGTTATTCCAAGCCTACATTTAACAAAAAAAAAAATAGGAGGGAAATCTAGAGCAGAAATAAAAACCTTTAGTTTCGCCGATGAGATGACATTGTAATCCTGTGAGATACATCAAAGGATGGAATTTAAAGGCCAGGCTGAATATTACCGCTTTGGTCTGTTTGCATGACATGTGATCGATAAACGTGAGTGCGTGCCGCAGCACTACATGTCGGTTGTAAAGGCAGTTGGAAACCGTCAGTCTGAAGGCATTCCTAGAGTGACTGAAAAGTCGATGCTCTCTGGACGCCCATCTCCGTTTTTCTTTCGTGCAGTCTTTGGCTTGCCTGAACCTGACGACATTCCTGGCCGCTGGATACCCGCGGTGTCTGGGTTGTGAAGTGTCTCCCATCCTCGGTTCACCCGCTGCAATTAGTGCTTGTTGAACCAGTTAAATTATGCACCAGAGTTAAGACAACTCGGAGTGTTTTATTAGTAGCGTGATCTAACACCGTGTGATGTGAAGCAACTGTACAGTAATGCGAATCATCAAACTGAAATCGGCGATTTGACAGAAATTTGGTGCCCCTCCTGCCGGAGGTTCGAGTCCTCCCTCGGGCATGGGTGTTTGTGTGTGTTGTTTTTTCTATAAGTTAGTTTAAGTAGTGTGAAGTCTAGGTTGGTTGGTTGGTTGTTTGGGGGAAGAGACCAAACACCGAGGTTATCGGTCTCATAGGATTAAGGAAGGATGGGGAAGGAATTCGGCCGTGCCCTTTCATAGGAACCATCCCGGCATTTGCCTGGAGTGATTTACGGAAATCACGGAAAACCTAAATCAGGATGGCCGGACGCGGTGAAGTCTAGGAACAGATGATATCAACAGGTTTGTCCCTTAGAAATTCACACGCATACAGAAACTTGGCTACACTTTTGATCGAAGCAGAAAATATACAGTAACTTGAAACAGCACAAAACTATGTATTCGCACAGCGTACACTAAACTGGGACTTAGAATGTCTTAAAAATCAAGTCTGCGGCCCGACATAATAGTACAATTAGTTTTTTAACGCCAAGAAAGATGTCAATAATATGTAGGCACTACGCACGCACACTGGACTCTCATTCGGAAGGACGACGGATAAATCCCGCGTCCAGCCATCCTGATTTAGGTTTTCCGTGATTTCCCTAAGTTGCTCCAGGCAAATGCCAGGATGGTTCCTTTGACAGGGCACGGCCGATTTCCTTCCCCGATGAGACCGATGACCTCGCTGTTTGGTCTCTTCTCCCGAACAACTAACCCCAACTACGCAAGCGAGAGAGAGAGAGAGAGAGAGAGAGAGAGAGAGAGAGAGAGAGACACTTGTCAGTTTTGCAGTCTTGTAAGTAAAGGCCTTCTTTTCCTTTCGAAATTGCATCTACGTATGATATTGTTGAAAAACACTTCCTAGTTCGTTTGAGAGTTCTGAGCAATTGCTATCTCATCCAACTACCATTTCAAGACATTTAAAAGAAACCGCCATTCTCCTTCTCAAGAGGTGACTTTCTGAACTTATAAAGAATACAGCTGGCTATATTGTATTACAGTGATTATAGTGTGCCCCCCTCCCTCCTACCCCCTCCTATGAACCGTGGACCTTTCCGCTGGTCGGGAGGCTTGCGTGCTCAGCGATACAAATAGCCGTACCGTAGGTGCAATCACAACAGAGGGGTATCTCTTGAGAAGTCAGACAAACATCTAATGCCAGAAGAGGGGCAGCTGTCTCTTCAGTAGATGCAGGGATGATTGTCTCATCTGGCCTTGTAACATAAACCAAAACGGCCTTGCTGTGCTGATACTGCGAACGGCTGAAATCAAGTGGAAACTATGGCCGTAATTTTTACCGAGGGCATGCAGCTCTCCTGTATGGTTAAATGATGATAACATCATCTTTGGTAAAATATTCAGGAGGTAAAATAGTCCCCCATTCGGATCTCCGGCTGGGGACTACTCAGGAGGGCATCGTTATCAGGAGAAAGAAAACTGGCATTCTACGGATCGGAGCGTGGAATGTCAGATCCTTTAATCGGGGTGGTAGGTTAGAAAATTTAAAAAGGGAAATGAATAGGTTACAGTTAGATATAGTGGGAATTAGTGAAGTTCGGTGGCAGGAGGAACAAGACTTCTGGTCAGGTGAATACAGGGTTATAAATACAGAATCAAATAGGGGTAATGCAAGAGTAGGTTTAATAATGAACAAAAAAATCGGAATGCGGGTAAGCTATTGCAAACAGCATAGATAACGCATCATTGTGGCCAAGATAGATACGAAGCCCACGCCTAGAATTGTACAAGTTTATATGCCAACTAGCTCCGCAGATGACGAAGAAATTGATGAAACGTATGATGAGATAAAAGAAATTATTCTATAGTAGGAAAAAGAAGAGAAGGAAAAAGTAGTAGGTGAACATGGACTGGGGGAAACGAATGAAAGAGGAAGCCGCCTGGTAGAATTTTGCACAGAGCATAATTTAATAAAGGCTAACGCTTGGTTTAAGAATCACAAAAGAAGGATGTATACATGGAAGAGACCTGGAGACACCGGAAGGTCTAAGATTGAATCTGTAATGGTACGAAAGAGATTTCGGAACCAGGTTTTAAATTGTAAGACATTTCCAGTGGCAGATGTGGACTCTGACCATAATTTATTGGTTATGAATTGCAGATTAAAACTGAAGAAATTGGAAGAAAGGCAGGAATGTAAGTAGATGGGACTTGCATAAACTTAAAGAACCAGAGGACGTAGAGAGTTTCAGCAGGAGTTTTAGGGAACGATTAACAAGAACAAGGCAAAGGACTACAGTAGAAGAAGAATGGGTAGCTTTAGGTCAAGGAAACGCAAAATTACGTTCATAGCACTTGTAGACTTAGAGAAATCGTTTGACAATGTTGACTGTAATACTCTCTTTCAAATTCTAAAAGTGTCATCGATAAAATACAAGGAGGAGAAGGCTATTTACAATTTGTACAGAAATCAGATGACAGTTATAAAGTGTCGAGGGGCGTGAAAGGGAAGCTGTGGTTGAGAAGGGTTGTAACCTGTCCCCGATGTTATTCGATCTGTATGCTGAGAAGCAGTAAAGGAAAGAAAAGTAGGAATTAAGATCCATGGAGGAGAAATAAAAACTATGAGGTTTGCTGATGACATTGTAATTCTGTCAGAGACAGCAACGGACTTGGAAGAGCAGTGAAACGGAATGGACAGTGTGTTGGAAATTTTGGAAATTTTCGGTAAGGTCTTATGGGACCAAACTGCTGAGGTCCATCGGTCCCTAAGGTTACACACTACCTAATCTAACCTGAAGTAACTTACGATAAGGGCGACACACACACCCACACACACACACACACACCCATGCCCGAGGGAGGACACGAACCTCCGACGGAGGAAGCCGCGCGGACCGTGACAAGACGCCCCAGACAACGCGGCTACCCCGCGCGGCGACAATGTGTTGAAAGGAGGGTATAAGACGAACATCAACAAAAGCAAAACGAGGATAATGGAATGTAGTCGAATTAAATCAGGTGATGCTGAGGCAACTAGATTAGGAAAAGAGACGCTTAAAATAGTAGTAGATGAGTTTTTCTATTTGTGAAACAAAGTAACTTATAGTTGTCGAAGTAGGGAGGATATAAAATGTAGACTGGCAATGGCAAGGAAAGCGTTTCTGAAGATAAGAAATTTGTTAAGATTGAGTATAGATTTAACTGTCAGGAAGTCCCTTCTGAAACTATGTATATGACGTGTAGCCGTGTATGGAAGTGAGACATGGGCGATAAACAGTTTAGACAAGAAGACAATAGAAGTTTTTGAAATGTGGTGCATCAGAAGAATGCTGAAGAGTAGGTGGGTAGATAGCGTAACTAATGAGGAGGTACTGAATAGAATTGGGGAGAAGAGAAACCTGTGGTACAACCTGACTGGAAGAAGGGATCGGTTGGTAGGGCACATTCTGAGGCATCAAGGGGCCACGAAATTAGTAGTCCACCATTTTAGTGCTGGAGGGAAGCGTGGTCGGTAAAAATAGTAGAAGGAGATGAAGAGATGAGAGCAGTAAGCAGATTAAGAAGGACGTAGGTTGTAGTAGTTTTAGGAGAGGAATAGCCTTGCATTGGATAGAGTAGTTGGAGAGCTGCATCAAACCTACTGAAGACCACAACAACAACAGTGTGATTATAATCGATGCCTACTCCTCCGTATATATCCATACTCTGTAAACCATTTGAAGTGCCTCACAGATTATGTTTTCGTTTGTACCAGTAATCAGGGCGTCTTCCAGTTCCATTCAAGTATGGGGGGCGGGAAGAATGATCGCTTGGATGCCTCTGTGCGTGCTGTAATTTTTTAAATACAGTCCTCGCTATGCCCACTGGAGCGATACGTTAAAGAATGTAATATATTCCTACTCTCTAAGACAAAAAAGAAAATAAAAGAAGACACATCACGAAGGAATTATCAGAATGGAGCGGAAATTGGAATTTTGTCGTAAGGTCTTATGGGACCAAACTGTTGAGGTCATCGGTCTCTAAGCTTACACACTACTTAATCTAACTTAAACTAACTTACGCTTGGGGCGACACACACACTCATGCTCGAGGGAGGACTCGAACCTCCCCGACGGGGGAAGCGGCGCGGACCGTGATAAGACGCCTCAGACCGCTCGGCTAGCCTACGCGACAGAATGGAACGCAAATCGGTAGGTGCGACGTATATGTGCAGACAAACAAATGATAAAATTTCAGAAAAATTGGATGATTTATCGAAGATAAAGAGCTTCTCAAACTGAGCAACAGAATAACGCGTTGGTCCACCTCAGTAAGCAGCGGTTCGGCTTGTTATTTATTGATAAGGTTGATGGATATCCTTCTAAAGAATATCGTGACAAATTCTGTCCAATTGGCTCGTTAGATCATCAGAATCCCGAGGTGGTTTGAGAGCTCTGTCCCTAATGCACCAAACATTTTCAACTCGGGAGAGATCCGGTGACATTGTTGGCGAAGGTTGGGTTCGGCAAGCACGAAGGCAAGCATTACAAACTCTTGCCACGTGCGGGCGGGCGTTATCTTGCTGAAATGTAAGCGCAGGATGGCCTGCCATAAAGTGCAACAAAACGGGGCGTAGAGGATCGTCGGTTTACCGCTGTGTTGTAAAAGGGCCGCGGTTGAAAACCAAAAGTCCTGCTATGCAATGAAGTGGTACTCCAGTGATGACTCCAGGCTGTTGGGCCGTATGGTGGGTGCCAGGAGGGTGGTGTCCCACTGCTTCCAGGATGTCTCCAGACACGTCTTCGTTGGGTATCGAGCCATGGAATCTCACTGAGTAGAGTAGAGTTATCTTCAGTGATGAGTCCAGTTAGGAAATGATGAGCAGCGAAGACGTTGACAGCGATGGGATACCAGCCTGATTGTCACTCGCCGTAAGGCACGATCGGCAGGAGTGACAGTTGCGTGCCATTTCTGCTCATAGCAGGACTCCTTTGGTTTTCATCTGCGGCCCCCTTACAGCACAGCGGTCCGTCGACGACATTCTACACCCCGCTTTGGTGTCCGACACTTTCATTTCAGCGAGATAGTGCCCGCCTGCACGCGGCGAGAGTTTCTGCAACTTGTCTTCGTGCTTAGCAAACCATACCGTGGCCAGGATGGCCGCAGATGTCTGCCCAATTGGCAACGTTTAGAGGATTAGGGGCAGGGCCCTCCAACCATCTCGGGATTTAGACTAACTACCGCGCCAGCTGAACAGAATTTGGCACAATATTCCTCAGGACGATGTCCAGCAAATCTGTTAGTCAATGTCAAGCCTAATAACTGTTCGCAGAAATGCCGGTAATGGACCAACACATTATTTATTCAGATTGTGAAGCTCTTTCCCTTGAATAAATCGTCCAAGGTTGTAATCATTTAAAGATAAATTTTTCTGAGTTGTTAGGCCGCGTCATATTTTCTTCTAAAATAATCGACGTTTCGATCCCTCTGCTGTCATCTTCTTCAGGACCTTTCCGTGTCTACTATTGCTAGAACACCCTTACAGCACTGCGGTATATCGACGACATTCTACGCCCCGTTTTGGTGTCCTTCATGGCATACCGTCCTGCACTTTCATTTCAGCAAGGTAGTGCCTGCCTGGACAATGAAACGTCCTGCAGAAGATCCCAGCGGAGGGTTCGAAACGTCGATTATTTTAGAAGGAAATGCGACGTGGCCTAACAACCCAGAAGCTTTTATCTTTAGTGACAACGGCAACGAAAGCCTGCAGACTTAAATTGTAATCATTTGTTCGGCTGTACATGTACTTCATAGCTATCGATTTCCAAAAAAATTGTTCATATGGCTCTGAGCACTATGGGACTTAACTGCAGAGGTCACCAGTCCCCTAGAACTTAGAACTACTTAAACCTAACCAACCTAAGGACGTCACACACATCCATGCCCGAGGCAGGATTCCAACCTGCGACCGTAACGGTCGCGCGGTTCCGGACTGTAGTGCCTTGAACCGCTCGGCCACTCCGACCGGCGCTATCGATTTCCATCTCATTCGGATAATTCCTTCGTAGTACGCCATTTATTTTATTTTTTTCTAATAATGAATATTCAGCATTTAGAGATAGCTCTTGAAAATCTATAAGCAGTCTTACTAGTGACAGTTTGCGTCCATCTTCAAGCGTCTGCCATTTCAATTTCTTCAGCATCTCCCTGACATTTTCCTGTGGGCCGAACAAACCCGTGACCATTCATGCCAACTTCCTCTGTATAGGCTCAACTTCTTACTCCTACTTGATACGGCTAGCACGCACCTGATTGATGTTTTAGACTGGGTCGCACGAGTGTTTTGAGCGACCAGTGATTTGTAGACTGATTGCACAGTGATTGATGCTACAAAATATAGCAGAAACAGGGGAGAAAAAGAAAAGTTGGTTGGCGAAAGTAAAGGAAATTGTCATCTATAAACTGACACTTATGGTATCAAATATTGAAAAGGTAGTGATTAATTACATTTCAGTAAAAACGTGGGCTGCAGAACAAACTGTTTGGCTCTGTCCACTATGGGACTTAACATCTGAGGTCATCAGCCCCCTAGAACTTAGGACTACTTAAACCTAACTAACCTAAGGACATCACACACATCCGTGCCCGAGGCAGGATTCGAACCTGCGACCGTAGCGGTCGCGCGGTTCCATACTGAAGCGCCATAACCGCTGGGTCACTCCGGCCGGCCGAACAAACTGGTGGAGAAGAAACTAAAATCGTTTGAAATGTAACATTACGAAGGCCGTCGAAAATTAATTAGGCAAAAAGCGAACGAATTAAAAAAATACGACAGTAGAAAACACATGTTAGAAAAAGGAACAGGTTGATGAAAACTTCTGACACACTCCAGCTTAATCAATGTGTAAGAAAGAAAATAGCGTTGGTGAAAACACAGCAGCAGTGCATAAATAATGTAAATATAAAATAGACTATAGAGGACGAAAATATAAAAGAAAAAGCATAAAATACTAAGAAACATATCCTTGTATCAAACATGACAGAAAAATGTTGCTCGACAAGTAAATGTTGATATGTTTATAACGGAAATGTTGTTCAGACGACAGCTTAGGTAAATTTTCACCAGGCAAGTGATGTCATCGTACCAATTAAAACATTAGAGCAGTTTTGTAATCATGTCCGGAAATGTGGAACAAACCCATGTACTTTGTGTCCCGAAATTGGCATCCAGTATCTTCTGAGGAATTGAGAGGAGAGACACGTGCTGCAAAGACAGACTGTGTTAAAAACCCCGAACTTCTATATTTTGTCTTGTTTTGAAATGTAGGTTGTCCATGTTTTGCATCAACAGCGTTTTTCACGTTCCTCCAAGCAGTCTTGACTGCCGTTGGTGCTGAAACGTAGCGGAATGTTCGCATTATCTCTGCGTTTCAGAAGCATATGTTTCTGCCCAGGAAATCATTTTGATCACCACTCGTAAATTTATTTCGGTGTTACTATGTGTAATGAGGTGAGCTGTTTTGGTTACGACACTACCAAAATTTATACTGCTGGGCAACTTTATGTGTGACGAACAGATAGTAGGATCAAGTTCAGTGTTGACATCAATTCACATATAGTATCTAGAAAACTTAGAACGAGATTTTTTTACAAATACATTGTCGGACTAGTATTTCGGAAAGTTATATAGTCGTAAGCTATCCATTGTGCTTGTGAGTTGTGAGATGACCACGCTCCACATTTTTTGCAACAAAGAGAATTTCATCAGAGGTTTTCTCACAAAATGCTGATACTACGAAAATCTGAGAAAGAGCATGTTTGCTTTAAAATCCGATGGACACATTACATGTAGTAGAGATAAGATGCGAAATTAAGAACTTCCTGTAATACTGTATTTGAAATCCTTCACTACTAACTTTATATATCCTCTGTTAGTCCAGTTTTCACTTCAAGACGCATTCTAGTAGTTAATCATGTTTTGTCAAAATAGAATAAAATATAGCGGGCATATAAACTGCTGCTTTCATAGCACGTTTACATTGTATGAATCTGTTTATTGGCTCATATATTAACTACTGAGAGCTGTCACATCGTACATTCAAAGGTGACATTCATCGCTCTCCGTGGTTTGCTTGTGTATCTTTCAGGAATTTTAAAGAGGGAACTGTTTACGATGAGTACGCCCCTGACCCACGGTGCCACGGTGCATGCAAACATCTCTCTTGATGCCTGCACATCAAATCGTAAGAAATATGAACAGAGCATTCTGATAAAAGCATAGTACATTTTCTCTGGGATGGTTAACATAATGCACCACCACTATCTTACGTTACGTTTGAATTAACTGTTATTCCCTTGTCATGTTCTGCAGTTTTATCAGGATCGTAACCGGACGCGAGTGCCTGAAGGGGCCTCATCCTGTAGGATTTCATAGGAGCCATACCTGAGGCGACATTCTTCGTCACGAATGAACGAATTGTGTTTCAGAGACGTGCATTTACTTGTAAAACAGACTGAAAATCGGCAAAAAAGATTTCCCCCTAGCAAACATTTAATATCAATGACTACAAATATCGATGAAAATCACTGTTCAGGTTGTCCCATTTGAATTATGTAAACATATATTGTGTAAAGTAAACGTGATATGGACATCTGTTTATCTGATTTGAAAGGGTAAGACAAATACGCGCTGAAATACTTAAGCATTTGTTGGAGTAAAGGGCCAGGTCTTTAGAATCTAACTATACACAGTAAAAATTTAGTCACAAAAGAAGTGTTATGTATATATTACAAATTTTCTTAGCAAGAGTAGTTGTAATCTCACGAAATTAACACACAAATACACTGCGCAACAAAGTTAAAGGATCACTTTTTCGAAACCCCGTAATTCTCTCCCAATGCGACGCAGAAGTTTGGAATTTGAAAGGTGCCTACATCCTTCGTCTGTAATGGTGCAAAATCATGGCACCCTGTGATGTCACCCCCTAGTTCGGCGTCGCTTCAAGCAGCAATGTGTCGACACGTGTGAAAAAAAGGCCGCAGCTCAGAAGTTCATGCAAGGTGTAAGGTGGGCTAATGATCACACTATTGGCACAATGGCACAATATTTCATCACAATTCTGGCCAACGATACCGTGGACGTGTCACACGATGAGTAAGTCGTCTGAAACGTCTCTGTGAAGACATTTCGTAAGACGCTTGTCGAATTCGGTACAAATTATTCACTTTACTACCCGAAGTCAGCTCAATTCATGACCTCTTCCAGAAAGACTGAGCACTCAAATAAGGCCTGTTGAATATTATACGTGTGTTTTAATGTGGGGTTTCGGTTTTGTTTTGTGGGAGCAGACGATGTTGCTTCTCGTTCGAAGGAGAGCACAGATTGACCAACTTAGGTTTCCAATACCTGAACAGAGAGGTTTACCGATCTTAATCGAAGGCTGTGTCGAAGGCTGTTTTTGTGTGTGAGGTTGGTGACGGAGGGCTACCCCTCTGGTAGCTTCCGCTGCACGGGGAGCTAGGTAATCGCGAAAGAGAAAGCGGCACTCTTCAGTGAACGCTTGGTGAGTACGGATCGTAGCTCTTAAGGGGGGTTTCAGGTGATAGGAAGCAGGCTGAGTTAGGACTTCGTTATGTTTAACTGTTGAAATACTGAAGAACTTCAGCTTTAACTGAAGCGTATGAAGCGAGTTTCTTTTCCGAATGTGCCATAATTATATTGCTTTAAATAAGCCATTTTTGCATGTTTGAGTTAAAAGTGTGAAATGAACAACGATGAAGTAGAATTTCAAACGGTAAATCTGATTAGGAAAAGCTGGTTAGGATCACTTCAACCGTACGTGAGTGTAATACTGTGTCGAAGCGAGTATGGTCGTTAATGATTTTTAATATTTTATTTTGTGGAAGTTGCTTTTGTCTCTGTGTGTCGATTTTGTGCCACGTGTTTGGTAATCAATGACCCTTCTGGTCCACCACGGCACCACAATAGGCTTCATTTTAACAGTTTGCTTGTTTAATGAGCTATAGTTTCTGCAAGAATATCTGTTCTTTCGTGCGCTTTCTACAAAGCAGCGCAACAGTTTGATTCGGAATGCACCACGTGCGCCAGTTCGGCCGTTTGCAAGCAGCAGACGCAGTTAGTATGTTGAATAATTATCGCACAACCTAGTGCATTGGTTAAACCTCTGTCCAGAATAGTGCATGTATTGAATCATAATGCGAATCTCACTGAGATATTTTAATGGTATGAATGCAAAGGAGATGATAGTATCATTGTCTCCCACCCACGTTTTCTGCGTTTCTTCTTGCTGTAGTTAAATTGTACTCTGTTACACGCTCACGTAATTCTTACTTAAATATTTCTAGTCAGGCACCAGTTATGTGTAGTTAGGCTGTGCAAACAAATACTTGGATACAATAAATAATCTACGTTTAAGATAAATTCTGTGGTGTTGATCTTACCCGCTTACTCCGATTTGCAATCCTGAATTAATCAAGTTGCTTCATCTACGACATGGAGTGCTATTTATCTGGCTACTTAAAGAAATTTGCATACTTGTAATTAAATCATTAAAGTAATTAAACTAATAATTTTCCAGCTCCGTTTTATTTTTCTAAATGGTTATGAAGGGCTTGGGCTGGTGGCGACGCTGAATTTCTGAATTTTTATCATTATTTGTGTGAGAGAAGCAGCTAGAAATGCGAGATAACGTATATGGCTCGATGAGAAACGTCGTAAAGATAGTAATACGCTACGACACCTCTTACCCACATTTCACCCCTTCTGTCGACGTCTCTGCGATGAAAGTCAGAACCGTCACACCAGCGTCGAATTAACACAATTTTCTTTTTGGTGGCCGACGAAAAAATATCACACACCGCTGCTGAGCATCGGCACTGAGAGGTCTCAGGAGTTGGCGTAAAGGGTGTCAATGAAACCCTCCCATTCCCTGGGGTGTCGATTCCCAATCATTTTGCGATTTAAAACGGCAGTTCGCTGTGCGATGAGCAACAGAAAGATTTTCTTGATAACCTTTGACACTGCTGACGCCCTCGGATGTCCCAACCGTTCTCTAATGTCACTGTGGGGCTACATCCCCACTGGACGTGATATAACCCCTTTGGAGTGCAGCGGTACCGCTATTTTTGCTCGTGTGTACAGATTGGAAGCACTAGGAACCGCTCAAAACCATTCAACGAAATCCGAACTTGATCCGAAGCAGCAAAAAGTACTTATTCTTTTTCAGCCTTCGCCCTCCTGTGGCGTGATAACGCGAGGGTACATAATTATCTCTTGAATTAATAAAACGGGAAATGATCCCTCTATGGCAAGTTCGGCAAAACCCTCAGTGCCATCCAGGTAGCATTGTTGACCACACTACGAATGTAAGTGTCAGAAACTAAGACAAAAATTCAGCCTGGGGTCAGCTCTAGCGCCTGAAGGTAGGCAATCCCCACCTGAGGCGTGTCGAAAGGATTACGTAGCCCTCAGGTGCGCTAGAGCCGCCTCGAGGTTGAATTGGAGTCGAAATTTCTGACAGCGCATAAACAACTGGGGTCGTACGCACTCACACCGAAACTGTAGAACACGAAAACAAAGAGGGGTAAAAAACTGACTAAACGTCAATCCCAGTTGACATACGAGAAGACAGCTAAAAACAAGGACGTGGAGAAAGGGCTAATAAAGATACCACAAAGAAACGGACGTCCAAAACTAAAATTTAAATAGCCTTCGCCATATTGTTTGACGGATAAAAAGTAAAACGTGGTCGACAGCCGGTCCGTCATTTGCTGAAATGGTCGATAACTCAGACGGCAAACCCAAGTGGGAACATAAACGGTTAGAATATAGACATTCCGCCAGGAAGTGGCAGACAGTTAAAGCTTGGACGAAATGTGTACAAAGTGGTGGGGAAGTGCCACTTATCAAACGACGATGGCTAAAAAGGCAGTTCCCAATACGCAGCTGAGTTTAAATGACTTCCTCCCGGCGGGAGGGCCAAGAGGAGGTCACCCAAGCCGCTGGGAGAGCCTTAATAATCCTGAGTTTATTCCCTTGAAGGGAGGACCAATGGCGATGCCAAAGGGACACCGCCTCCTGAAAGACAGCAACACAGAGATCATTGGAGGGAATATAAGTGCTCGTGGGCTTACGTACGAGGACTGCAGCCTTGGCAACAGCGTCAGAAGCCTCGTTTCCTGGCAGACCGACATGGCCAGGAACCCCCGCCCCCCCCCCCCCCCAAAAGTGTGTGAAATCTTACGGGACTTAACTGCTAAGGTCATCAGTCCCCAAGCTAAAACACTACTTAACCTAATTATCCCAAGGACACATGCACACACACACACTCATGCCGGAGGGAGGACTCGAACCTCCGCCGGGACCAGCCGCACAGTCCATGACTGCAGCGCCTAAGACCGCTCGGCTAATCCCGCGCGGCCAGGAACCCAAATAAACTTCACAGTGGCTCCACCAAGAGGGAACAAGTGACAGTTTTCCTGGACCCGTTGCACCAAGGGGTGGGCGGTGCACACCGCACACAGACTTTGAAAGGCGCTGAGAGTCTGAGCAGGGGACACAACTGAAAAGTCGGTGTCGCCGGATGTACTCCGTGGCCTGATACAGGGCGAAGAGCTCGGCTGCAAATACTGAGCAGTGTGCCGGAAGCCGATATCTAAAGAGGTGGGAGCCAATGATGAAGGCACACCCGACACCACGGTCATTCCGAGAGCCATCAGCGTACACAAAGGTGCGTGGGTGGCACCGAGGATTCTGAAGATCTAGGGTGACTGATGACAACACTTTGCCGTTTAATTCACGCACAGTGGCTTTGGAGACGGCGGACTGAAATGTCCGAAGGTGTCAGCAGTGTAAAAGGTTGTCAAGAACATCTTCCTGTCATTCGTCTCACTGAGAACTGTAGTTTTCAATCGTGGAATGAGTAGGAATGAACGCCCCAGGGAAAGGGGTGGTTCATTGATGCCCTTTAAGTGATACCTGAGGCCTCTAAGTGTCGATGCTGAGCTGCTGTGTGTCTGAAATCTGTTCCTCGGCCACCCACAAGAAAATCGCGTGATTTCCACTCTGGGTGTCGCTACTGTGACGTCCATCGCAGAGGCATCAAGAGAAGCGGTGAAATGTGGGTAAGAGGGGCTTTGACGACTTTCCCATAGTGTGACATGCCCGCGGTGGCGTTGGGCAGAATTGTGGTGAATTTGGTGCCAATGTTACATCATTAACATACCTTAGAGCTCACATAAATTTCTGTGCTATGGCCTATTTTTTGCATCTGTTGACAATTTGCTGTTCTAAACGTCGCCAGGCAGTTTAGATCACCTCTAAAGGCGCCACGCTTTTGCATCATTACAGAGAAATGTTGTCAGCCCCTTTGAGCCAAATTTCAAATTTTTACGTCACAGCTGGAAGCAGTTACGGGATATCGAAAAAGTGATCCCTTAACTTTGTTGCATAGTGCAGTTACGAGATGGTTAATGCCAATTGTTATATCCTAGCCAGTAATGCCAACCGAGCCCGCTGCCAAAAAGGTTGGCAGCATCAAAGTCCGGACGCCGTCCGCATAAGCAGCGCCAGCGATACAGGAAATCGCCGCAAGTCTGCGCGCGCCACCGCTGGCTTCTGGCTTCTTAAGCGCTGGAGTCGTGAGCGCTAGGACAGTTCTGCATTCGCCGCTCAGTTGTGTACTCGCCACCGATTTGTGTACTTGCTAGTCAGTTGTGTGTTCATCGCAGCAGAGTTGTTGTTTGTCGTCAGCCGACGCTGACCTAGCCGCTCCGACTCGAACTAGACAGATTTCTGTAGACACCGAGTTCACTATTGTGTTTCTGTATCTTCATGAATAAAGATAGGTACCGACTTATTTAATCAGAGTGTTTGGGGTTTCATCTTTCTGTATACTGTTCCAGCGGACCGGTCGGCCCGCTATTAAAAGTGTGGCGGTGACTTCGTAAGTCATTTCTACAGCCAAGTGTTTGTCGCTACGAACACCGCCACAAAACCAATATTAAGAGGGCGAGTCAAATGAAAACCTTAAATTCGTAATAACAGATCGAAATTTCGCGCCGTTATCCTGTAAGTTGGTAAGCGTGCTACAAACAGCGTGAAGAATGGCCTGTAGGTGGCAGCATAGTGCAGATGCACACATACCGTCGCAGTATCAGTATAAAGATGGCCGCCCCACTTGCGACTTGTACCAGGGAAGAACAGCGTTCTGTTATTCGATGCGTAGTGAAGGTGTGAAACCTACTGAAATTCATCGACGAATGAAGGTTCAGTACGGTGATGCATGTTTGTCACAGCAGCAAGTCTACAAATGGAGTAGGAAGTTCGCAAATGGTGTGACTTCAGTGGAAGATGCTCCTCGTCCAGGTCAGGCACAATGAGTTGTGACTTCACTGAACATTGCAGCAGCTGAATCCATAGTGAAGGAAAACCGCCGAGTGACACAGAATGACATTGCAGCATGTTTACAGATTAGTCATGGGTCAGCACACCACATTGTGCATGATGTGCTCCAGTTTCATAAGGTGTCTGCAAGATGGGTGCCACGGCAGCTGACTCCTGAAATGAGAGAACGACGTGTTGATGCTTCTGAAGAACTTCGGTGCTTTGACCGAGAAGGTAATGGCTTCCTTGCAAGAATCGTTACTGGCGACGAAACCTGGGTTCACTTCCACCAACCGGAAACGAAGAGAGCGAGCAAGGAATGGCGCCATTCCTCATCACCAAGTGATTTCCATATGTTAGCACCATTCAAAGAACGCAATGGGAGGAAAGAAGTTCCGTTCTGATGAAGAGGTACGCCACGCGGTGGATGAGTGGTTACGCGGACTACCAAAAGAATTTTTTTCTAAAGGAATTTATGCACTTCGTAAGCGCTGGAGGACTTGCATTGAGCGTGGTAGAGATTATGTTGAAAAGTGATACAGCTTTGCACCACTTCTGCACAATATATAATATTTAAAATATTAAAGTTTTAATTTGATTCACCCTCGCACTAGTTAAGTCAAATCGCTTACAACTCAGGTCCGGTCTAGGAAATGGAACTAAATGAATTCAACAGAAGGAAGGCTTAGGAAGATATCGAAGTGTGGTTAGTTGAATGACAACACTGAAAATTAGAAGACCGAAAATAGAGTGGATGAAATTTATAGAAATAAAAGCAGGCGACGGCTCGATGTTAAAGTCAGGTCCAGTAGTAGGATAGTTACACAGGAGTACTCCAAAACATGACAAAGTCCCGGAACATCCATGGTGGCTTTCACACTGGGGCCAGCATAGAGAACGTGAACTGCGAACAAGTGCTGTTTTTGCGACGTCGGTATCCATGGCGGGCTCATTTCAGCGTTTACATCCGACTGTGGCATCTGATGTACTGCACTGCTTAACGATACTCTATGAACCTAATAATGCTATGGTTGTGTTATACAGCACATAATATTTTTTTTCAATCTCCTGGGTGATCTAATGCAGCCTGGAACAATTTCCTATCTTTTAATCTCCGAGGAGCACTTAGACCCGAGGTTCTTAATTGTTCTTAAACTACCATTGAAGTTATTGCCTCATATCTTCACATGTCCTATCATCCTGTACCTTTATCTAGTTAATTTTATTCTTTTATTTATTTCCTCATCGATTTTGCGGAAAGGCTCCTTGTTTTTTACCTTATATGTCCACCTTAACATTCATCATTCTTCTATGACACCACATGTCAGACGTCTTGATTGTCTCCTGTTCCGGTTATCCCACGGAGCATCATTCATTTCGGTGCAATGCTGTGCTCCTGACGTACATAGTAAGAAACAGGTTCCTCAAATTAAAGTTTATGCTTGATAGTAGTAGACTTTTTCTGCGAAGTTTGCTCACTTTTCCTGTGCTTGCCTGGCTGCTTACGTCCTCCTTCCTTCGTCGTTTGAGGTAGCAAAAATGGTTCAAACTGCTCTGAGCACTATGGTACTCAACTGCTGAGGTAATTAGTCCCCTAGAACTTAGAACTAGTTAAACCTAACTAACCTAAGGACATCACACACATCCATGCCTGAGGCAGGATTCGAACCTGCGACCATAGCGGTCTCGCGGTTCCAGACTGCAGTGCCTAGAACCGCACGGCCACTTCGGCCGGCTTGAGGTAGCAGAATCCTTACAGTTCATCTACAATGTGGTCCACAATTTGATGTTAAGTTAATCATGGATCTTATTTGTACTACTCCTCTACGCTTTCCTTGTTATTCTCAACCTATATTCTCTGCTCAGCAGACTATTAATTTTATTTAATAGATTCTATGATTCTTCACAACTTTCACAAGGGAAACCAGTGGTATTATTATTATGAAAGTGAATACTGACTAACAATGTATGTCATTTGAATGAGTCTTTGCTACTGATACAGGGAGAAGTTGAGAAGTGATTAAAGAATTCAAATGTATTAAGGTGCAGTTACAGTCAAATCCCTAGCTGACCAGTCAGATTTTTATTTCTGTTCTTCTAAATTACTTCAGTCGAACTCTGGGGTGTTTCCTTTGAAAAGACAACAACCCACTTGCTGCCCCATCCTTTCCCAGTCAGGACTAGGGTTTCATACTGAATAACATTGTCGTCACCATTAAATTATGCCTAAATGTTGTTTCCTTCCTTATACTATCGATATTTTCTAAGCTGGTCGTTGCTGGATATGTTACCAACACCTTTCGGAGGAAAACGGCATTTGTTCATGAACAGTCAATTGTGTGGGATTAGACGGTGCCTAAGAGCTAAATGGGCATGCACCAAGTGATAGAAAGTGCAAGGAGCTTAAATTATCGATTTGGGGGCATTGAGGGGAAATCCAGGCCGTTGGGTTGAGTTATATCAAGGAATTCCGTACAGCCTCGCCACTATCCTGAAACGTTCTTCTCCTTGGTCTCAGTAGTGTGACAAAGACAGCATCAGCACACATGGCAGATTGCCAAGAGCAGGGGCAAGTACACGTTCAGAGGCGAACCTTTTGTTCTCATTTGATTGACAGGCCCTTAACCTATTTTTCGGTTAAGTGGTTTTCAAGGAAACTCCATTCCATCCCCTTCCCCCTCCTCAGTTAGATTGACTAATTAACTATATTGGTCAATTAATTAACCCCCCTCACTCTGAGAAACCCCCAGCCCTCCCCCTCCCCTTCACCCACCACGAAATTGGCGGGAAGAAGACTCAGTTGATTGACCATCTTCCGGAAATCGATTTCGGTATTGTAACCTCCCCGCAGAAATTTAGATAAATGAAAAATGTGAAATGGAGCCAAGTGTAACCTCCCCGCAAATAATATTGTTAAATAAGAATGCAAATTGGAGGCAAATGTAAACTCCCCACAAAATTGATAAATGATAATTGAGCAAAAACCACACAATAATATTAATTAGCTAATGAACCATATATAACATCTGAACAGAAATAATTAAACCTGATAAATTTTATAAGGGCAGCAGCGCTGACCTTCGGCCCTGTGAAAAAATTAAACCTGATAAATTTTATAAGGACAGCAGCGCTGACCTTCGGCCCTGTATTCTGAATAACAAAAGCAAAATTCTTACCTCAATAAAAACTGCATCTATATCTGCTCTTATCTATCGACACAGCTTCGTGCAATGCTGGCGTATATTTAGTTTTGATTCTTGGAGGAAATGCATAGGAAATATCCTTTAAATTGAAATTAATGTTTTTCTTTAAAAGAGTTACTTCATAAAAAATTATTATTGGGGCATTTTTTGAACAAATCAATTACAAGTAACATACATTACTAGATGTGCGCAATGCTGCTTCATTACCTTCTACAACAATACTCACCGTCCACCACAATCCTGACCAGAGTCGCAAGAAGAGCACGCCGCCGACGCATGCCGACGTCTGCTCAGTACAACCGTCCACTCGCTACAACTACTGCCGACAGTCTACTCCCTCAGCCGACTCGCTACACACTAGCACAGACTGACTTCTGCTACAGACAGAGCACAACTGAACACTCGCGCGGTCAAGCGCAGACTAGCAACGATAAATAACTCTCTGGTCAGAGATTCTGTCATGCCTCGCCATCGCTGGTAATGAAAACATACGTGTTTCAGTATATGAAATATTGTTCAAACAATGTGTGGAATATTGTTTATTTAAACAATTTATAGGTTAAAAGAGTGTGAATGGAATATAGTTTACCTGTCTACTTAAAGAATTTGGTGGGAAATCGATTGCAGTGTTTGGAATATTGTTTAAATAATTTCAAGTAGACAAGTCAATGTGTGGAATATCGTTTTTAAACAAATTATAGGATACAAGGCTGTGTATAGGATATAGTTTATTTATTTATGTAAGGAATTTGGTGGGAAATCGATTGATTTGTATGGAATATTGATTAAACAATTTGACAATATGTGGGATATTGTTTATTTGAACAATTTATGAGATACAAATTTAAAGGATTTGTCGGGAAATTGACTGCAGTGTATGAAATACCAGTTATTTAAACAATTTATGGGATTCAAGGTGGTGAATGAAATATAGTTAATGTAAAGAATTCGTCTGAAAATCAATTTACATGTGTGGAATATTCAAACAATTGTGGCGCTTTTCTTTATCCTGGTCACATAAGGTAACACATAATTACACTGTCACAGACCGCTTAACCATATCTTGAAAACTTTCTCGTATCTCACCACTCACACAGGGTGCCCGGAGTCAGAGTGCATTGGAGAGATTTAGAAACGCCAGCGGGCTCACCAGACTGCTGTCGCCTGTCAGTGACTCCACAGCTATGTGAACTACTGTGCTAATCCCTGAACAAAAACCTGTGGTTGCAGCAATCCTTTGATATTGATATCTGAGAAATTCCTGTTGAAACAGATTTTCTCTCTCAAGTGGCCATGCCCTGTTGCATCCCACTGCACGCATCATCGGTCGCGGTCGGGCTGAACCATAAACAAAGCAATGTTTACCTGGTAAACCCCCAGCTGTGTATGTTTTGGAAATATTCCTTCACTCTATCAGAATTATTGGCTGATAAGTTTAATCGATACCCTTTGTATGGGACAGTTTTTCCTTTCTTGCTATTGATGGGTACTAGGATTGGAATATTAAGGTAGACTTCTATCCTGCAACCACCTGGTTTCTAAACTATGCTTGATTTGTTTACCCTTGGCTGCTATTGGTGGATATTGATACAGTTAGGTCATTTGATAGGAAGTCCATTGTGCTGAGAGTAGCTGAAAGTTTCAAATTTCAGCTCAGTTGGACAGATGCATCCTGGCAAAACCAGTATTGGAAACAATAAATTGATCAATCGCAAATTTCATGTTGCGATTGGATTTTTAAAGCACTGTGTAACTCCTCCCCCCCCCCCCCCCCTTGAACCATGGACCTTGCCGTTGGTGTGGAGGCTTGCGTGCCTCAGCGATACAGATAGCCGTACCGTAGGTGCAACCACAACCAAGGGGTATCTGTTGAGAGGCCAGACAAACATGCAGTTCCTGAAGAGGGGCAGCAGCCTTTTCAGTAGTTGCAAGGGCAACAGTCGGGATGATTGATTGATCTGGCCTTGTAACACTAACCAAAACGGCCTTCCTGTGCTGGCACTGCGAACGGCTGAAAGCAAGGAGAAACTACAGTCGTAATTTTTCACGAGGGCATGCAACTTTACTGTGTGGTTAAATGATGATGGCGTCCTCTTGGGTAAAATATTCCGGAGGTAAAATAGTCCCCCATTCGGATCTCCGGGCGGGGACTACTCAGAAGGACGTTGTTATCAGGAGAAAGAAAACTGGCGTTCTACGGATCGAAGCGTGGAATGTTAATTTCTTAATCGGACAGGCTGGTTGGAATATTTAAAAAGGGTAATGTATATGCTAAAGTTAGATAAAATGGGAGTTAGTGAAGTTCGGTGGCAGCAGGAACAAGACGTTTGGTCAGGTGAATACAGGGTTATAAATACAAAATCAAATAGGGGTAGTGCAGGAGTAGGTTTAATAATGAATAAAAAAAATAGTAGTGCGGGTAAGCTACTACAAACAGCATAGTGAACGCATTATTGTGGCCAAGCCCATGCCTACTACAGTAGTAAAAGTTTATATGCCAACTAGCTCTGCAGATGATGAAGAAATTGATGAAATGTATGATGAGATGAAAGAAATTATTCAGGTAGTGAAGGGAGACGAAAATGTAATAGTCATGGGTGACTGGAATTCGAGAGTAGGAAAAGGGAGAGAAGGAAACATAGTAGGTGAATATGGATTGGGGGTAAGAAATGAAAGAGGAAGCCGTCTGGTAGAATTTTGCACAGAGCATAGCTTAATCATAGCTAACACTTGGTTCAAGAATCATAAAAGAAGGTTGTACACATGGAAGAATCCTGGAGATACTAAAAGGTATCAGATAGATTATATAATGGTAAGACAGAGATTTAGGAACCAGGTTTTAAATTGTACGACATTTCCAGGGGCAGATGTGGACTCTGACCACAATCTATTGGTTATGAACTGTAGATTAAAACTGAAGAAACTGCAGAAAGGTGGCAATTTAAGGAGATGGGACCTGGATAAACTGACACAACTAGAGGTTGTACAGAGTTTCAGGGGGAGCATAAGGGAACAATTGTCACGAAAACAACGAGGAGCGACAGAGAAAGACAGAGAGAGAGGGAGGGAGAGGGGAGAGAGAGAGAGAGAGAGAGAGAGTGAGAGATACTGTGCTTTCAATGAAGACCCGGGTACCATTACAATGTCGAATTTAAATCATGGTAATCAAAGAATACGATAGAGAAGATTAGGACATGTACAGGGGGATATTTACCAACTATGATTAAATATTTACAGACTGTCTTTAAAATACTGATGAACTGTAGGTGTCCTTTTCCTGAATTTCTTTTAGCAGTACTCATATACTCTGAATGGCTGTGAATTTGCTGCTGTAACTTAGTGTGCTATTTGCCTCGTTGTGACAGCTCTGTTCCTAGTCAGTGTCGGATCTAGGATAGACAGCTTTCTAGCTGTGGAATAGTGCTGTCAGAATGTGAAGATAGTTCGAGAGAATTAGTACGGATCTGTGACTTGATTGGAAGTATCAGTTCTTTCTGCTCTAGCAAACGCAGACTGTCGTGCAAGAACCTACGTAACATAAGTAAAAGACGCAAGGGCTTTTCAGTTGTAATTACGCCCTTTATTCCTCGACGAATATGTGATGACGATGTGGCGGGATGGTTTTGCTACTGGGAAGCTATGGTAGGCCGCGTAAAATGATACCCAGCTGGTGTGAGTAAGGAGGCTATGCACCTATAAATGATAAGTGACTGTCGTTAGTGTTCCGACATGTCAGCAGACGTCTGGGGGAAGTAATCAGACTACTATTCCTGCAAAAAATTACATTCGTCTAGCTGTAAGGGGAGGCTCTGGGAAATTGTGATTTCATTGACGCTTATATCCGGCCGCAAGAGGTGATAGATTCATTTCATAAACAGCTGCGCTCAATAGCATTGCTAGGGTTCCACTGGACTTCTATAGTGTACAAACAGGGCAGGCAATATAGCTGAAACACCATAGATATACAGAACGTCCTCTCACCGGCTCCCCTAAGTACAACCTCACATGTTCTTTATGGCACTATCGACTGAGATGTTTATTGCAGCAATGTCTTTCCAACCCCTTTGTCCGTGGGACCGCTACTGATTACCACATAGTGCTGAAAAAATGTGTGTGAAGTCTTATGGGACTTAACTGCTAGGGTCTTCAGTCCCTAAGCTTACACACTACTTAACCTAAATTATCCTAAGGACAAACACACACACCCATGCCCGAGGGAGGACTCGAACCTCCGCCGGGACCAGCCGCACAGTCCATGACTGCAGCGCCTGAGACCGCTCGGCTAATCCCACGCGGCATAGTGCTGAATGCCTGTGCATTACAACACTTGTTTGAGAGAGTATTGGTGGGATGCAGCACCTTTCGAAACTGCTGATGGAAAATACCTGCAGTCTCTTCCAGAATCTGACTGGCTGGAGGACTTAAATGTCAAATAATTTCCAAAAGTAAGTGTTGACATACCATGAGTTTTTCGGACGCTGTACACATATCAACGATAATTGCACTGCTTGTATGAAATGTGTATGTGTTGTAGTGTACGGTTACTGAGATCAGTGTTACGACATCTGCAAAGAAAGTGATGTGGGTGGGACTACGTCCAGTCATAAGGGAGGTATAGATTTGACGTGGAAAATTGTGATTTTAATGCTTCGATAGCCGTAAGTTGTACGAAAGCTTTTACATGGAAAATTATGTCCAGTCATCAGGAGGACATAGATTTATGTGGATAACTGATATTTCCAGAGCCGTCAGGAGGTATTTTGCGATACTTGCCTCACTGTCGAATGTCACCAGACTGGCGCTATGATCGTAATATTTAATTGTACTTACAGTGATTAATACGTGCCTGGTTTCCAAGGGCGATTCTGCTTGGTGTCTCAGCACGTGGCAAAGCTAGTTGGTGGCTGGAACAAATGGACATTTCCAGCTTAAAGCGCGAGTCGCTGGTGAAGCTCCCAAAGCAGACAAGTGCGGTCTGAGGGTGCAGATGACATAACTGTGTCGCCCTATGGGCGGGTGAGTAGCGAAAATGATTCTACATCTACATCTACATCTACATCTACATCTACATTGATACTCCGCAAGCCACCCAACGGTGTGTGGCGGAGGGCACTTTACGTGCCACTGTCATTACCTCCCTTTCCTGTTCCAGTCGCGTATGGTTCGCGGGAAGAACGACTGTCTGAAAGCCTCCGTGCG
The DNA here is from genome assembly GCF_021461385.2 of Schistocerca piceifrons. NCBI lineage: Eukaryota > Metazoa > Arthropoda > Insecta > Orthoptera > Acrididae > Schistocerca > Schistocerca piceifrons. The sequence continues at coordinate 909,659,701 of NC_060140.1, read as the reverse complement.
CGCTCTAATCTCTCTAATTTTACATTCGTGATCTCCTCGGGAAGTATAAGTAGGGGGAAGCAATATATTCGATACCTCATCCAGAAACGCACTCTCTCGAAACCTGGCGAGCAAGCTACACCGCGATGCAGAGCGCCTCTCTTGCAGAGTCTGCCACTTGAGTTTATTAAACATCTCCGTAACGCTATCGCGGTTACCAAATAACACAGTGACGAAACGCGCCGCTCTTCTTTGGATCTTCTCTATCTCCTCCGTCAACCCGACCTGGTACGGATCCCACACTGATGAGCAATACTCAAGTATAGGTCGAACGAGTGTTTTGTAAGCCACCTCCTTTGTTGATGGACTACATTTTCTAAGCACTCTCCCAATGAATCTCAACCTGGTACCCGCCTTACCAACAATTAATTTTATATGATCATTCCACTTCAAATCGTTCCGTACGCATACTCCCAGATATTTTACAGAAGTAACTGCTACCAGTGTTTGTTCCGCTATCATATAATCATACAATAAAGGATCCTTCTTTCTATGTATTCGCAATACATTACATTTGTCTATGTTAAGGGTCAATTGCCACTCCCTGCACCAAGTGCCTATCCGCTGCAGATCTTCCTGTATTTCGCTACAATTTTCTAATGCAGCAACTTCTCTGTATACTACAGCATCATCCGCGAAAAGCCGCATGGAACTTCCGACACTATCTACTAAGTCATTTATATATATTGTGAAAAGCAATGGTCCCATAACACTCCCCTGTGGCACGCCAGAGGTTACTTTAACGTCTGTAGACGTCTCTCCATTGATAACAACATGCTGTGTTCTGTTTGCTAAAAACTCTTCAATCCAGCCACACAGCTGGTCTGATATTCCGTAGGCTCTTACTTTGTTTATCAGGCGACAGTGCGGAACTGTATCGAACGCCTTCCGGAAGTCAAGAAAAATAGCATCTACCTGGGAGCCTGTATCTAATATTTTCTGGGTCTCATGAACAAATAAGGCGAGTTGGGTCTCACACGATCGCTCCCCAGTATGTGTTGGGCAGCCTTCACGATCATGCACGTTGAGGGTATTTTCCGATTTTTATGTGGAAAATTGAGAAGATTCAACATGGTTAGAGTTTGCACAGGACGCTTATCACTCCCCCCTCCCCCCCCCCCATGTAAATTTACTGGTTGACTACTTCGCAGTTGCTGTTAAGTCTCTCCGGCCTCTGAGTGTCCTGTACGGCTGGCATGCGAACACGAAAGTGTTCTGTCAGAAACCAATGAGATTTAAAGTTTAAATGAAATGACTTGCATGCTTGTCCAAAGGAACTTTGCATTATGGCCAGAATAACAGCGACACTGCAGTATCGTGTTTATCTGCCAATACTGGGGAGCGACTTTCATGTACTACGTCTGACCTGTGCGGCAATACACATAATGGATGTACGAGTACAGGCCGTAGAGGCGTGATTGACGATCTATGATGGTTTGGGTCTGGCTGTGGGTCGTGCACGGGTAGCCAAATGGTGAGGCGACCGCTCGTGATAAGCGGGAAATCCGGTCCGGCACAGATTTTCGCTGTCGTCATTCTATTCTACAGCTGATGGTTGTCCTTATTTGCAATTACGCGTATGTTTAATGTAGATAAGTTTCTAGTTACTCATTGTTTTGCAGCAGCATATCCCACAAAATGACCTCGCTAAGTTTTACGCTCTCTAGAATATAATTTCCATTCTTTATCTTCATAATTATACTGCGCAAGAGATCTATAGCATACTGCTATGTGATTGATATCGAGAACAGTCGTATAACTAGTATGAGATGCCGGCAAACCACGTGAAAATACATGAATTTCTATAAATTTTCATATGCTACTCGATAAGTTTAGCATAAAATTGTCACAAATATTTTCACTATTTGGTGTGTCAAATCGGTTGTTCCTCCTGATATTGGTCAGTTATTTCGTGGTTGACGAAGCATTGCTCATCGGCAGAGTTCAGTAAGTAAATGTTCTTGAAATTCCAGAGTCTGGAGATGGTCACAACTCATTGCACAAAGCACGCCAGTAAGCAGACCAGACTGGAAGCAATACTGTTAGTGGTCGCCTTTGTGCCAGAGGAACCAGCACAGCCTCTGTACGGCAGTCTGGCGAGTGACTGCTCTCCAGGTCAGGTGTTAAAGTGTGGACTTGTGGATGCAGAACGGTTAGTCTATACTGACGAGCAGAGTCCAAATGGCAGTGCAGGTATTACCACGCAGAAAACACCAGGTCGTTAAGTTTGTGACCTGTTTGTGGGAAATCTTTTCGATGTAGAAAAGAAAAAACAACGAAATACTCGTGTGTGAGTAGAGGAACAAAGTGGGTCCTGGCACAAATACACTCCTGGAAATGGAAAAAAGAACACATTGACACCGGTGTGTCAGACCCACCATACTTGCTCCGGACACTGCGAGAGGGCTGTACAAGCAATGATCACACGCACGGCACAGCGGACACACCAGGAACCGCGGTGTTGGCCGTCGAATGGCGCTAGCTGCGCAGCCGTCAGTGTCAGCCAGTTTGCCGTGGCATACGGAGCTCCATCGCAGTCTTTAACACTGGTAGCATGCCGCGACAGCGTGGACGTGAACCGTATGTGCAGTTGACGGACTTTGAGCGAGGGCGTATAGTGGGCATGCGGGAGGCCGGGTGGGCGTACCGCCGAACTGCTCAACACGTGGGGCGTGAGGTCTCCACAGTACATCGATGTTGTCGCCAGTGGTCGGCGGAAGGTGCACGTGCCCGTCGACCTGGGACCGGACCGCAGCGACGCACGGATGCACACCAAGACCGTAGGATCCTACGCAGTGCCGTAGGGGACCGCACCGCCACTTCCCAGCAAATTAGGGACACTTGCTCCTGGGGTATCGGCGAGGACCATTCGCAACCGTCTCCATGAAGCTGGGCTATGGTCCCGCACACCGTTAGGCTGTCTTCCGCTCACGCCCCAACATCGTGCAGCCCGCCTCCAGTGGTGTTGCGACAGGCGTGAATGGAGGGACGAATGGAGACGTGTCGTCTTCAGCGATGAGAGTCGCTTCTGCCTTGGTGCCAATGATGGTCGTATGCGTGTTTGGCGCCGTGCAGGTGAGCGCCACAATCAGGACTGCATACGACCGAGGCACACAGGGCCAACACCTGGCATCATGGTGTGGGGAGCGATCTCCTACACTGGCCGTACACCACTGGTGATCGTCGAGGGGACACTGAATAGTGCACGGTACATCCAAACTGTCATCGAACCCATCGTTCTACCATTCCTAGACCGGCAAGGGAACTTGCTGTTCCAACAGGACAATGCATGTCCGCATGTATCCCGTGCTACCCAACGTGCTCTAGAAGGTGTAAGTCAACTACCCTGGCCAGCAAGATCTCCGGATCTGTCCCCCATTGAGCATGTTTGGGACTGGATGAAGCGTCATCTCACGCGGTCTGCATGTCCAGCACGAACGCTGGTCCAACTGAGGCGCCAGGTGGAAATGGCATGGCAAGCTGTTCCACAGGACTACATCCAGCATCTCTACGATCGTCTCCATGGGAGAATAGCAGCCTGCATTGCTGCGAAAGGTGGATATACACTGTACTAGTGCCGGCATTGTGCATGCTCTGTTGCCTGTGTCTATGTGCCTGTGGTTCTGTCAGTGTGATCATGTGATGTATCTGACCCCAGGAATGTGTCAATAAAGTTTCCCCTTCCTGGGACAATGAATTCACGGTGTTCTTATTTCAATTTCCAGGAGTGTAATTTATTCAAAATGTGTGGCTGAGTTTTCCCCAGCCCCTATGATGTCACAACCCACCTAGCCCCTGGAAATGACGGAAATATTTTGTTGGACAGGAAACAGGTCATCCTGCCACCTCTTCCCCCACTCCTATGATGTTACTATCCCCTCTTCATTTATCATTTGGTGGGAGTATGTTCAGTCTGTGCTGAGATGCAGGGGAGGCATTTATGTCTTTATTTTGGTGGGAAATGTGCTCTTTGTGGTGTTATCCTGCTGGTGCATTGTCCTCCACACACTACCAGCATCTGTCCACATTTTCTGCCACCCTCTGCTCCCATTTCATTCTGAATGAGCACATGAATGTTAGCCTCGAACTTTGAAGACTGATTGCCATAGTCCACAATTCCTCCCACATAGGATGCTCGAAACTACCTTAAGCCACCCCCCCCCTACCGCACCCATTTTGTGGCACCCATCCCACCCACTTTTTAAGTTTCATCTGCTTGTCAAAGGGTCCTATAGCTACTGTAGTGTTCATCACTTTTCTGAAACGCTGAGTGAGCTGTTTATTTTCACTGCTCGAATCAGGGATGTCAAGGAATTTATTTTTTATTTTCCTAATTTTTCAAAGCAAAGTTTCACGATAGGAGAACCGAACTAGTGTCTAGTCACAGACGTGAAAATCAAAACAAGTACATATCTAAAATTTAATGACATATTTAGAAACCCACAATAGATTGTGAATAAAACACAGACACACAGCAGATGGGTAATCTAGAATTCGAAGCTCTTTCCTATACATGAGAAAAATGGCTGGCATTTTCGATGAATTTTCGATATCCTACTGCTGCTGATCCAGATGCTCTAAAGCCACAGTGGCGGATAGGGGACAGCACCCTAACTGTCCCAACGTGAGGAGGGTCGTCTGGCTGGAATAGTCTCTAAACACACTTTGATGTCACGGAACTTTCCGTAGATGCCTTGTTCCGCCCCTGCCTTGCTTGAATTTCCTCAACCAGTTTATAAATGACGGTAGTCGCTGTTGCCAAGAGTATCAGTACATTGGGGAAGGTTCTCATTTCCTTTTAACTACTTTTTTCTGTCTGCGACAGCTATGTTATATGTGCTTGAGATCCTGGATCTTCTAACAGTCGGTGTATGCTGATGGCATAAAGTGAATTCTATGGTTTTGTCGGGAACAGCTGCTGTTGTCTTTGAGTCTGATAATGTTGATTGGGAACCGCCTCTTGCTTCAGTCGTCAATGAAGCTACGTTTCGTATCCCACTTGTCCTCATGCCTTTTACTTTTGATACGTGCATGTGGATTTGTCTGTACCTGATACCCTGTTGAAGAACTTCGAAACCCCCCCCCCCCCCCCCCCCTCCAAGCTTTGTTCCACTCCCTTTACCAGCGAGTTGTGTCGTGCAATGGTTAGCACACTGGACTCGCATTCACGAGGACGACGGTTCAAACCAGCGTCCTGCCATCCTGATTTAGGTTTTCAGTGATTTCTCTAAATCACTTCAGGCAAATGCCGGGAAGGCTCCTTTGAAAGTGCTCGGCCGACTTCCATCCCTAAACCGATGGGACAGATGACTCCGCTGTTTGGTCCCCTCCCCCAAGGCACCCACCAACCAACCACTCGCTTTTGAAGCAACTGCTGGAGTTCATATCTCTTTTATTCTAATTATTTTTTGTTTTTCTTTGCAGTTGGTCAACGTTATCATTCCACACAATTCCAGCACACCTCTTGATCTATGCAAATGATGATTCCGTAACGCCTCTTTTTTGTCCAGGTACATCCTAAGGAAGGTAACAACCTCCTTTGTCTTTAACAATCGATGTTAGTGTTCGCAACTTTTAGTCTTTAACAATCGATGTTAGTGTTCGCAACTTTGCAGCCGGCCTAGATCGCCACACTGTATCTTAGCGCTCTTTCAGTTGCTAAGCCCCGTTGACACCTGTTTCTGTAGGTGGGATTGCGACGTAAAGTTACATCAAATAGAAGTCGCTCAACTAAGAAAACAGGATCGTAAGACACCGTACTGATCCTGTTCACACAAGGTTTTCAAGGCAAGAAGAAACAAGTTAAAATGTTCCACAGGCGCCTATTGGCACGTTCTTTAAAGCGCGCTAAAGCGAAAGGAGAAAAATCACCTGCAGTTAGACGCGCCACAAAGCACACATCGGTATTGCTCTCATAGAGAGCTATCATGGCATCGGCTGCTGTAAGAAGATAAACGATACTTATTTTCTCTACGATCACTGCATTATATGCTGTGGCAGCAAACTACACGAAAAGAAGGAAACGGTCAGTATGGGTATATAATTTATGACTGTGATATATATGTATTGTTATTTGTACCATGTTTAACTGGCGTATGGAGTGACATCTCGTTGCAGATGATGGGATATAAGAAATGGTCAGCTGCAGGGAAGGCGGTCTGGTGGGAAAAGCAGTAAACGGCTGCTGCAATGAAAGCTGATCAGAATTTAAACATTTTACAAAGTAAGGTCCCCACCACGTTTATCTATGTGTAGGGGTTTCGATATGATTTTCACTAACAGGCAGATCAATTCAGGAGTCAAGTTTGTTTTTGCCACTGGGTGTTTCAAAAATGACCGGTATATTTGAAACGGCAATAAAAACTAAACGAGCAGCGATAGAAATACACCGTTTGTTGCAATATGCTTGGGACAACAGTACATTTTCAGGCAGATAAACTTTCGAAATTACAGTAGTTACAATTTTCAACAACAGATGGCGCTGCGGTCTGGGAAACTCTATAGTACTATATTTTCCACATATCCATCATGCGTAGCAATAATATGGCGTAGTCTCTGAATGAAATTACCCGAAACCTTTGACAACGTGTCTGGCGGAATGGCTTCACATGCAGATGAGATGTACTGCTTCAGCTGTTCAATTGTTTCTGGATTCTGGCGGTACACCTGGTCTTTCAAGTGTCCCCACAGAAAGAAGTCACAGGGATTCATGTCTGGCGAATAGGGAGGCCAATCCACGCCGCCTCCTGTATGTTTCGGATAGCCCAAAGCAATCACACGATCATCGAAATATTCATTCAGGAAATTAAAGACGTCGGCCGTGCGATGTGGCCGTGCACCATTTTGCATAAACCACGAGGTGTTCGCAGTGTCGTCTAAGGCAGTTTGTACCGCCACAAATTAACGAAGAATGTCCAGATAGCGTGATGCAGTAATCGTTTCGGATCTGAAAAATGGGCCAATGATTCCTTTGGAAGAAATGGCGGCCCAGACCAGTACTTTTTGAGGATGCAGGGACGATGGGACTGCAACATGGGGCTTTTCGGTTCCCCATATGCGCCAGTTCTGTTTATTGACGAAGCCGTCCAGGTAAAAATAAGCTTCGTCAGTAAACCAAATGCTGCCCACATGCATATCGCCGTCATCAATCCTGTGCACTATATCGTTAGCGAATGTCTCTCATGCAGCAATGGTAGCGGCGCTGAGGGTTTGCCGCGTTTGAATTTTGTATGGATAGAGGTGTAAACTCTGGCGCATGAGACGATACGTGGACGTTGGCGTCATTTGGACCGCAGCTGCAACACGGCGAATGGAAACCCGAGGCCGCTGTTGGATCACCTGCTGCACTAGCTGCGCGTTGCCCTCTGTGGTTGCCGTACGCGGTCGCCCTACCTTTCCAGCACGTTCATCCGTCACGTTCCCAGTCCGTTGAAATTTTTCAAACAGATCCTTTATTGTATCGCTTTTCGGTCCTTTGGTTACATTAAACCTCCGTTGAAAACTTCGTCTTGTTGCAACAACACTGTGTTCTAGGCGGTGGAATTCCAACACCAGAAAAATCCTCTGTTCTAAGGAATAAACCATGTTGTCTACAGCACACTTGCACGTTGTGAACAGCACACGCTTACAGCAGAAAGACGACGTACAGAACGGCGCACCCACAGACTGCGTTGTGTTCTATATCGTTCACATCACTTGCAGTGCCATCTGTTGTTGAAAATTGTAACTACTGTAATTTCGAAAGTTTGTCCGCCTGAAAATGTACTGTTGTCCCAAGCATATTGCAACAAACGGTGTATTTCTATCGCTGCTCGTTTAGTTTTTATTGCCGTTTCAAATATACCGGTCATTTTTGAAACACTTGCAGTACACTCTTCGTGCTCCTCGTGTAAAAAGCAGCAATGCTCGCTAATGTTAACTAGTATAACAAACGACGGTTAGAAATTAAATAGTGGCAACTATTTATTCACAACCGATGCAAAACAGTTACATGTTTGCACCTGTTACTGTGCTTCAAAGTAGTCACCAACGTTGAGTAGAACCCGTGCCAGCGTTGTAGAAGGCGTTGTATACCGTTAGCAGAGCCTGTTCTGTTGGTGGGAATGGAGCGGTCTACTGCCTGTCCAATCTCTGGAACAGAAGCGAATGCCACAAGCCAAAATTGAAACGCCAATCCAACGAATGCCGTCATTATGGGTCGTCGCGAAAGTCGAAACTGCGTCAGAGTTCCAGTATCGTGAAAGTTATGTTGATTCTCATTTTAACTGTGATGGTGTTATCCTAACGCATTACGTTCCTCCACGGTAGACCGTCAATGTACAGTATTACTGTTCGTTTATGGAACATCACCTGCGACCAGCTTTGCGAAAGAAGCGGCGACACTTTCTGCGCAACCCACCCAACATTTTGACAATGCACAGGCCCATACAGCACAAGCTGTGGCTGCTCTGTTCGGTCGATGGGACTGGGAAGTACTGTACCATCCACCATACTCCCCGGACTTAAGTCGTTGTGACTTTAATTTGATTCCGAAGATGAAAGAACCACTTCGTGGCACTCGCTTCTGAACTGTTCTAGAGATTCGACAGGCAGTAGACTGCTCCATTTGCACCATCAACAGAACAGGCTCTGCTAACGGTACACTACGCCTTCCACATCGCCGGGAACGCTAGTGACTGCTTTGAAGGACAGTAACAGTGCAGACATGTAACTCTTTTATATCGGTTGTGGATAAATAGTTGTTACTAGTTCCAAGCCTCGTATATAACAGTTGCTTAACTTTCATCAGCAGTCGTACGTAGCATTTATTCTCTACTGCTAAATATGATTTTCTGTCAGTCTGGCGTTTCATTCACAATTTTTGAACCATTACATATGTACTACTTTTGGTGTGTGGAAACATCCCACACATTATATGAACAGTACTACAGCACATACTCATTAAATACTAGTTTTGTTGTATCTCGAAGTAGAAAATAAAAATGACGTCTGGATGGAATACAACGCTTTTTGCTGCCTTTCTTTTTGGTAATCTTACGAGGGTCACTCCAAAGGAAATGCACACAATTTTTGTAAAAATACAGTTTTCATTCTGCATGTGTGAAAGTTTTACAGTGTGTAGATACATCCTTCCCGCTTGTTTTCAAACTTAGTTCAACCTGTTCCCGTGAGTGGCGCCGTCACAGCATGTCTTCAAGATGGCTGCTACACTTGACGTTCGTCAGAAGCAACGTGCCGTCATAGAATTCCTGTGCTGTGAAAACGAAACAGTGGGAAACATCCACAAGAGGTTGAAAAAGGTGTACGGAGATACTGCTGTCGATCGCAGTACAGTTAGTTGGTAGGCAAGCAGGTTACGTGATGAAAGCGGGCACGGCAATATTGAGGATTGTCCTCGCAGCGGCAGGCATCGTACTGCACACACTCCAGACAATGTGCAGAGAGTTAACGAATTGGTGACTGCTGACAGACGCATCACAGTGAACGAATTGTCACGCTACGTTGGGACAGGGGGAGTGTTTGCAGAATACTGAAAGTATTTGCGTTAAAAAAGGTTTATGCCAGGTGGGTTCCCAGGATGTTGGCAGTGACTCACAAAGAAACAAGAAAAACGATATGCAGTGAACTTTAGGAACAGTACGAGAATCGTGGAGATGAATTTCATGGAAGAATTGTGACAGGTGATGAAACATGGCTCCATCATTTTTCACCAGAGACGAAGAGGCAATCAATGGAGTGGCATCATGCAAATTCACCCAAGAAAAAAAATTCGAAACCACACCATCTGCTGGAAAAGTTATGGCTACGGTCTTTTTTGATTCCGAAGGACCCTTGCTTGTGGACATCATGCCAAGTGGAACCACCATAAATTCTGATGCATATGTGACGACACTGAAGAAACTTCAAGCTCGGCTGAGTCGTGTCCGACCACCCGCGACAAAAGCAGGATGTTTTGCTGTTGCTGGTTCCAAGATGGCGTAAGGCAGTTGAGAGGGATGGAAATTATGTGGAGAAATGAAAATATTGTTCCTAAAGAATGTACCTATACAATGTAAAACTTTCAAACATGTAGAATAAACGATGGATTTTAAAAAAATAATGTGCATTTCTTTTGGAGTGACCCTCGTACATAAAACCAGATGAAGCCACTGCTGTAAGGACCATTTCAAACTTTTAAAAAGACAACATAGTGGAACGTGTTAGAGTTAGCAGAAAGCAAACATAACACACGCTCCTAATAACGATATGTATAGGAGATGACTTACCGTCTACAAACAACTTTATGATGCAGAAATTAACTGTAACACTCCTGTCACTAATGCTGCCGGACAGCTACTGTTTCATGGTCCTGCTGTGTGCCATGATGTGGAATTTGATTCTACGTTGACGAATATTCACAATCATCAGATCTGGGTTACTCTTGCAATAGTTTGTGTCGACACGAATAACACTGCTGGATTTACAGTTTTGGAATACTTTCTACCCCACGACGGCGTCATTTACAAGATTTTAATGTTGTCCGAGACTGTGTGGCCAATCTCTACTAGTGTAACTGTATCTGTTGTTGTACATAAACCATTGTATATTCGTACTAGACGAAGTTCTAAATTAAGTCTTGATTAATTGTTGTACATTTAGAGTAAAAGTTGAGGAGCTGCTGCTGAATTCACATTATTGGGCAGCTGTACTGTTTATACATCATTTTGAAAATAAAGATGACTACAACAAATAACACCTTTTATTTGCGCCACGGCTAGTCATGCACCGCAAATCATCCCAGTTGATAATCCGTGTCGTACGGTACACTACTTATTCACCAGAGTAGCGTAGCTGATACATACTGAGAACTGGTCCATTTCGTGCTGTAGATGACTGCTGAATCATATTTGAAACCGACTGTTCGGTCAGCCGTTCCTGGAAACGATTTCTACTGATAAATGAAATCGACGGATCGACCTTTCTAAATAAATTACGGTATGAAGATTTACAAATATATTACAGTGTCACATTGTTAAATGTGGCAGATGATTCCCCGTATTAGCATATTTTCTAGACAACAAACACGCCTTGTAACCACGCTGTCATCGTGAAGCACTTATGTCTTTGAACGTTTAAAGTTACCCGTTCACGCTATTGAGTAAAGCTGGGCATTTCCCTGCTTGTAGTTTTGTTGCCGACCGCGCGCCAGGAGTCTATAACGAGCGATAAGAAAAGTTTCCGTTTGAGGGCTTTGTTGCAGCGTATATGCAACGTTGTGCGAGTCTGATGAGGATTTATGACTACCGAGACATAGGCATAGGATTAATGTGGCATTCGTGTCTTTCTGACGTGCGTGTGTTGTTGCTGGTGCCACCACTGGGGACTAAAGGTTGGTAAAGTCGTTCATCCATGGGAACTAGTTCACTGGTGATCGTTCTTTTTTGGGAACCGTTCATTTCTACAGGGTGTTTCAAAAATGACCGGTATATTTGAAACGGCAATAAAAGCTAAACGAGCAGCGATAGAAATACACCGTTTGTTGCAATATGCTTGGGACAACAGTACATTTTCAGGCGGACAAACTTTCGAAATTACAGTAGTTACAATTTTCAACAACAGATGGCGCTGCAAGTGATGTGAAAGATATAGAAGGCAACGCAGTCTGTGGGTGCGCCATTCTGTACGTCGTCTTTCTGCTGTAAGCGTGTGCTGTTCACAACGTGCAAGTGTGCTGTAGACAACATGGTTTATTCCTTAGAACAGAGGATTTTTCTGGTGTTGGAATTCCACCGCCTAGAACACAGTGTTGTTGCAACAAGACGAAGTTTTCAACGGAGGTTTAATGTAACCAAAGGACCGAAAAGCGATACAATAAAGGATCTGTTTGAAAAATTTCAACGGACTGGGAACGTGACGGATGAACGTGCCGGAAAGGTAGGGCGACCGCGTACGGCAACCACAGAGGGCAACGCGCAGCTAGTGCAGCAGGTGATCCAACAGCGGCCTCGGGTTTCCGTTCGCCGTGTTGCAGCTGCGGTCCAAATGACGCCAACGTCCACGTATCGTCTCATGCGCCAGAGTTTACACCTCTATCCATACAAAATTCAAACGCAGCAACCCCTCAGCGCCGCTACCATTGCTGCACGAGAGACATTCGCTAACGATATAGTGCACAGGATTGATGACGGCGATATGCATGTGGGCAGCATTTGGTTTACTGACGAAGCTTATTTTTACCTGGACGGCTTCGTCAATAAACAGAACTGGCGCATATGGGGAACCGAAAAGCCCCATGTTGCAGTCCCATCGTGCCTGCATCCTCAAAAAGTACTGGTCTGGGCCGCCATTTCTTCCAAAGGAATCATTGGCCCATTTTTCAGATCCGAAACGATTACTGCATCACGCTATCTGGACATTCTTCGTTAATTTGTGGCGGTACAAACTGCCTTAGACGACACTGCGAACACCTCGTGGTTTATGCAAGATGGTCCACGGCCACATCGCACGGCCGACGTCTTTAATTTCCTGAATGAATATTTCGATGATCGTGTGATTGCTTTGGGCTATCCGAAACATACAGGAGGCGGCGTGGATTGGCCTCCCTATTCGCCAGACATGAACCCCTGTGACTTCTTTCTGTGGGGACACTTGAAAGACCAGGTGTACCGCCAGAATCCAGAAACAATTGAACAGCTGAAGCAGTACATCTCATCTGCATGTGAAGCCATTCCGCCAGACACGTTGTCAAAGGTTTCGGGTAATTTCATTCAGAGACTACGCCATATTATTGCTACGCATGGTGGATATGTGGAAAATATCGTACTATAGAGTTTCCCAGACCGCAGCGCCATCTGTTGTTGAAAATTGTAACTACTGTAATTTCGAAAGTTTGTCTGCCTGAAAACGTACTATTGTCCCAAGCATATTGCAACAAACGGTGTATTTCTATCGCTGCTCGTTTAGTTTTTATTGCCGTTTCAAATATACCGGTCATTTTTGAAACACCCAGTACTTGTTCACCGTTCCTTGTGCTTGATATATGGTTCTTATGAAAAGTTGAAAATTAGTAGCATAGGTGACTGAAGATGGAAGGCGCCAAGGGGGGGGGGGCACTTGCCTCTCCCCCCTGGAGCACAGAGTTTTTTTCTCACACACTTGTAATTTTCGTGATTCAGCAAAACATCTCGTTTGACCAACTGTAGCGTTATGTGGCTAACCGCAGTGAAATAATATAAGGAAGCGCACGAAAAACCGGTCCCGAGTACAGACCGCTCGCCAATTACGCACGATTTGTTGATCGCTACTAGCAGAATAGGTAAACATGTAATAAGTAGGCAGTGAAGAAATAACAAATAAGCTAATGCAAACAACTTCGAAACAATAGATGCATGAGCAGTGTAGTACTCGGGGCCGGTTTTTCGTGCGCCGCCCTGTACCACTGCAATAATATTATGGGAGTTACCATATTCACTCTTTACAAAATGTGACACCGTACACTCGATTACTAAGCGCGGACTTTATTCGATTGTAAGTCGGTCTGCCTTCCATAACAACGAACATGCTGTTTTACCTTGGATCAAAAAAAGACGGAAAATGGCCACTTATTTGTGCCGTGCCGACGTTCTTTGCATGTGTAATAACAAAAATCTTTCCCTTTTACAAGTATTTCTTCTGCTGTTTATCGAAATAGTGAAGTAAACTGATACGCCGTTTTATTACCTGAGAATATGCATGTATTACATACTAAGTAATTTTTATGTAATTTACGTAATTATAAAATACGTTTTAAGTACCGGTCGTGGACGCTGAATAGAATACGAAAAGAACTAGAAGTTCTGAGTTGAAAAAATGATTGAAACAGAACTAGAATTGACGTGCGAAGCGAACGAAACGAACAACAACTCGATTCTGAACTAACTATGAGCAGTCGGCAGTAGAACTGCGACGAGTGGACACGCGAAGGATCACGAGTCCGATGGAGCGAGGCCGAGACAGGTTGGAACGAGACCGGTCGGCGTGTCGTTGAGGGAACGAGACCGACCGTTTCTCGTTCCCGGGAACTGTAAGTAGAAAGCCGCAACAGAACTGAGCTATCAAAGACCGTTCCTTAGAATTCGTTCCTCGCTCGTTCCGTTCATCTTGGTGAACCGTTCCTTTGGACCCGTTAGTTCGCGAACGACCCATCTCTACTGGGAACCGAAGTCGAAAGCATCGACGACAAGGTAGTGTCGTCATCCATCGTCCCCTCATGCCAAGTTAAAGAGCCAGCCGTCTGCTAGAAAGGTGATACCCACCATGTTCTTTGATTACTGCGACAAGGGGTGCTGCTGCTCCATGATAACGCACGTCTCCATATCGCATATGTAACGCAGAAGTTAAGCCAACTCAAGTGTGAGGCACTCTAGCACCTGTCCTGTAGTCTTGGTCTCTCCCCATGCGATTATCACGCCTCTGGTCGCTTAAAAAAGGCCTTAAAGGGTCGTCGATTCCTGTCGGACGAGGATGTGTAACAAGCATTTACGAACTTCTTCTTCTCGCCGCAGGACATGGTGTTTCACGAAACGCTTATCTCCAACATGGGCCTCTGTGGGATGATTACTTCAGTACTACTCACGGCCATTTTGCCTGACCGGCATACCGACACTAGAGTACACGGCCTCCGATCGTAAACTGTCTGAGTTACTCTTATAATTTAGAACGAAATTAGAATTATATATTAATACCTTCAGCTGCTGACGGGCGTTGATATATGTCAACGAGGACAGGTGTAAATGTGTGCCCCGACCGGGACTCGAACCTGGGATATCCTGCTTACATCTCGCATTCGGCCATCCTGTTTTCCATGGTGTCCCTAAATCGCTCCAGCCAAATGACGGGATGGTTCCTTTGAAAGGGCACGGCTGACTTCCTTCCCCATCCTTCCCTAATCCGATGAGACCGATGACCTCGCCGTTTGGTCTCTTCCCGCAAACGACTCCAACCCTCCTCCCGCGAGACCCACATTCTCACCTTATATGTCCACACACTACACTCGTAGTGCCCCTACCCATCACACTCCTTACTAGTGGAAGACATTCTTACCAAGTCCCGTGAGAGTTCGGGTAATATGTGTGCATCCGCACAGAAGGGGAAGGTCATGGCCGGTATATACTTATATGGATATGGTGTCTGTTCTTTCGGACATATCCGAAAGAACAGACACCATATCCATATAAGCTTATAATTCAGAGTCGGCGTATATCTAGTGTGAATGGATAACCACAGAAGACTATCACCGTGGCGTTGCTATTAAGCGTTAAGCACAATTTTAATGTCGTGTTTATAGTTTAGAAACGTTTGGCTTATTTCAGAAAAACGCACTCTAACAAGATATGGAGAAAACAAAATGACTGATTATAGGCTCTGTGTAGAAGGAGCGTGGTGCGTCATTGGCACAGATGTGAACGACTGTAATGATGTTCGAGTGAAAGTTTCACAACCCTCCACGCATACACACACACATACACACACACACACAAACAGTTTATTTGTAAGGCACCACGCGGCAGGCTTAGTCTGTCAAAGAACGGTTTGCTCTCGCATCACTGAGAATGGTAAACCACTAATATGGAAGTTTCTCTATTAAGGGCACAAAAATGTGAAGCAACGTGCTGTCGTTGAGCTGACTCTCATCTTCTGGATCTTGATGATTTGCATCTTGTTCTCTCCCTCTCGCTCTCTCTCTGTCTCTCTCTTTCTCTTTCTCCTTCTCACACCCCACTTCGTCGTGTGCGTTTCCTCTCCCATTTTACTTCTATAAGCTTCCCCCTTCTGTTTCATTTCCCGTTGCCTATCATCGTGGCGTCATTTATTGTCCAACTGTCTGCTGTAACTGCTTGCGGAGCACACGATGCATTTTGTTAAGTTACAGTTAGTCAACGCAACAATAACAATTCCTTCAAAAGAAAAGTCGCAGACAGGTAAATAAAAACTGCTTGGGAGTTATTAATCTGCGTTATTCACTCGCAAGCTCGCGTCATTAATCTCCACAAGCAAAAACAGGTCCACTCCGGGCCAGAACAGACGCAAAAAAGGATATTGCATTCGCAAACTTACGATATACGGAAAGAGATTCTCGAGGAGGACAAACATAACGTTGTTCTCCTATTATTCATAACAAAAAAATTGTAAATTTACGTGGCAGTGGTAATAGTTTCGAAAACAAATAGACAAATGTTGAAAACTGAGGTATGCATCAGTACACAGACTTTTCACAGGAAGGTGCCATTGCTGCAAAGGTACCATCTAAGCCCGTTATTAATTTCAGGTCGCCGGCCGTAGTGGCCGTGCGGTTCTAGGCGCTACAGTCTGGAGCCGAGCGACCGCTACGGTCGCAGGTTCGAATCCTGCCTCGGGAATGGATGTGTGTGATGTCCTTAGCTTAGTTAGGTTTAATTAGTTCTAAGTTCTAGGCGACTGATGACCTCAGAAGTTAAGTGGCATAGTGCTCAGAGCCAGCCAATTTCAGGTCACAGAAACCAGCATCCAAAAGTTAAAACGAAATCTAACTGTAGCTTACGTCTTTTTGTTGCCGAAGTGACCCTATGGGCTATGTCCTCTTCGACTTTCTTCGGACTTATAGGGCTTATGGATCGGAGCCCAAACAGCTGTTTTCTAAAGCACTAAGATGAGCTTGCCAGAACGCTTGAAAACAGCGACTTTAAAGATTTGACGTTCCGAGCGCTGCTAACTTCTAAACAGTTTAGTACATTAGTTAAGGTGAGCCATCGATAGCAGCGTGAAATTTTCTGTAATAGTAATCGTGAGGCAACTGGTTCGATTCCCATTCGACGCGGCTTCTTTAATTTTATTTGTATTCTGTATTTATCCTCGACCTGGAATGTTAATTAACAAGAATGAACCGTAATTTTAGTAAAAATTATTGCTGGCTTTCAATTTTAATTACGGGAGAATTCTATGGCTAGAAGTTAGTGTACCTAGGAACAGTCTAGTGACTGAAGAGGTACTTAGGAACACACAATGTCTTAGGAACATTACTCCAGTCTAGTGACTGATTTCAGAATCACATGAAGGAATGTTCGTTAGAGACCGCCATAAGCAGTTCCCGCAATTTTCTACAGTTTTTCCTGTTGTTAGAAATGTGATTATATTTTACGCAGCATTTGTAGATATTACCCGTTCTGCTCATTTAAGTGCTGTATAATATTTTGAATCTTTTCGGAATGTACTGTTAATTCTTCAGATACAGAATGTTTTGCTGGTAAAATATTGGGCTATATATACATTGCAGAACTATTTATACAACATGAGATATTTGTACAACATGTGGACAGTTAAGGCATACCTTGTCTGTCGTGCACCATCTGCACCTTAAAACAGAAAAGGTCTTTTACCATGTAGCATGTGATACTTGCAAATGAATTGAATTTCTTTAATGTCTTAACAATTTTACCTGACTTGGAAATTTGTGTTCGTGCCCTGTAGCTCAACCTTAAAGTGTACTTAAGTTGTAATTGATGTTTAATGGCACGTCTACTTAATTTTTGTATTTCACTTACCGGTAGTTGTAGAGCAGAGCAATAATGTAACAGACAGACGACTAAACACGGTGTTGATAAGAATTTCTCGGCTGGCCGGATTGGCCGAGCGGTTCTAGGTGCTTCAGTCTGGAACCGCGCGACCGCTACTGTCGCAGGTTCGAATCCTACATCGGGCATGGATGTGTGTGATGTCCTTAGGTTAGTTAGGTTTAAGTAGTTCTAAGTCTAGGAGACTGATGTTCTCAGATGTTAAGTCCCATAGTGCTCAGAGCCATTTGAACCATTTGATAAGAATTTCTCCATTCCGACACTTACATTTCAGTCGAAGATTTGTTCCTATGTACATGACCGTGTTGTACTTCGGAACATGTTTTCAGATTTGGAAAAACCTTAATTTTTTGGAGTAATTTTTATGATTTCGAAAAAGATTACAGTATACAGAAAGTGAATGCTGTTATTTAAAAATGGAGCAAGAAGATATATTAAACTCCTATTGCAGGACTGCCTAGAGGTGACAGTCCGAAAAGTGTACCAAGGTACAACACACTCAGCTACTAAATGATACAACTTCTATAAGAAAATTATGGTTCTGTATTAGTTAACTAATATTTCATTTCGATAATAAATATTAATGCGAACTGAACTGAGAGTGAACACTGCTTTGTTTATCTGGCCCCGACATAGTTATAAGTGCCTGTATTCAAACTGCAAGTTAACAAGAACCTGAATATGTTGATAAATATCTTTGGATGTAGCGTAAGCGGTTTACAGTCTTTGTAGGTGCATCGAGTAGTATAACGAGAGGTTGTCAGGCTATTTAAATACATACTACTTATAAAATGTAAATAAGATATACAAAACTGCAACCACTCACTTTTTTAATAATTGTGTTTTATTCCATGAACCGGTTTTCGAGCCGTTTCAGGTTCATCTCCAGATGGTTTCAGGAAGTTACGTCATTTTTCCCAGCGTAATGCTGGGTACTGGTTCTATGACAAAAATATGGAACACACTTTAATGTATCGCCATGACTATAGCTTATCAGCCGATATGAATGTAAATTTAGTTTTTTACTTGCTACGACAGTATAGGCGGCTTTTTTCGGTTAGTGTCCATCTGTCTGCCTCCACTTTGATGTCCAGTTGTTATATCACTACACACACTTCCACACAAACTATAATAATTTACACTCTGACAACGAGACTTTTTCAGCATCCAGCAAGCGCTTTGCAACTGTTGCTTGTAACAAAGATCTTGACAGAAAGATATGGCATAGGCCTACTTTGCACAGAGATTTAATACACATCTGCTTTATTAGTGGGGCTTAATTATTCCATTTGACATGTCTTTTTGAAATTTTTAATTGCCGTTGTATATCAGTTACAGGACAGTTTTGAAAAAAAAAAAATAGGAGGGTCATACAACAATAAGAAAGAAAGTGGAGTATTTTGGTATGATGCCAGGCATTAAGCAGTGGCTTTCGGGATATACAGGATGCAAGTGATAACTGATTACACTGTACTACGGGGATGTACAAGTCGCGACAAAAACTTGACGTAGGACACTTGCTGTCCATCAGACCGGAAAATAGCCTCAAATTCGTCTACAAAAGACATCTAGGCTAACAGCACATGCACACTGTGGGAAATTTTCAAATTTCTCTTTTTTTATGATACTGGGTTTTCAGCTATTTTGTTAACATCACTAATTTAAAGTTCCAATTAGGGCACTGGAAGACAAAAGAGTTTTTTTCAAATAGTTTGCAAAAACTTTCCTATTATAAACACAGTACTTTCGTAGTGTGGAGGTCAAACAAAGAAAAGTACACACATGAAAAAGTTTTGCATCACTCCAGTTCCCAGAACTCCTGAAGATAGACGTCGTCTGTGGACATTGTATCACAGACACAATTCCTCTGACTGTTTAGAGATGTCGCTAAACCCGCCGAAGGATGAAAACAACCATGCATGAGCAGCGCCTATTAGACGGAGCGGGTCCGACAGCCGATCAGTTCCAGGAAGGAGATACATGGCTCCTGTTGTCTGTAGTTCAACCATGCCTAGTCGGTCAACACCGGGGTTCGATGGCGTCCACATTGTTACTTTGTGCCAGGAAGGGCTCTCAACAAGGGAAGTGTCCAGGCGTCTCGGAGTGAACCAAAGCGATGTTATTCGGACGTGTAGGAGATACAGAGAGACAGGAACTGTCGATGACATGCCTCGCTCGGGCCGCCCAAGGGCTACTACTGCATTGGAAGACCGCTACCTATGGATATGGGACGGAGGAACCATGACAGCAAAGCCACCATGTTGAATAATGCTTTTCGTGCAGCCACAGGACATCGTGTCATGACTCAAACTGTGCGCAATGGGCTGTATGATGCGCAATTTCACTCTCGACGTCCATGGCGACGTCCATCTTTGTAACCACGACACCATGCAGTGCGGTGCAGATGGACCCAACAACATGGTGAATGGACCGCTTAGGATTGGCATCACGTTCTCTTCACCGATGAGTGTTGCACATGCCTTCAACCAGACAATCGTCGGCGACGTGTTTGGAGGCAACCCGATCAGGCTGAATGCCTTAGACACATAGTCCAGCGAATGCAGCAAGGTGGAGGTTCCCAGCTGTTTTGGGGTGGCATTATGTGGGGCCGACGTACGCCGCTGGTGGTCTTGGAAGGCGCCGTAGCGGCTGTACGATACGTGAATGCTATCCTCCGACCGATAGTGCAAACATATCGGCAGCGTATAGGCGAGGCATTCGTTTTCATGGACAATTCGCGCCCCCATTGTGCAAATCTTGTGAATGACTTCCTTCAGGATAACGACATCGCTCGACTAGAGTGGCCAGCATGTTCCCCAGACATCAACCCTATCGAACTTGCCTGGGATAGATTAAAAAGGGCTGAAACTTCCTGGCAGATTAAAACTGTGTGCCCGACCGAGACTCGAACTCGGGACCTTTGCCTTTCGCGGGCAAGTGCTCTACCAACTGAGCTACCGAAGCACGAAAATGGTTCAAATGGCTCTGAGCACTATGGGACTCAACTGCTGAGGTCATTAGTCCCCTAGAACTTAGAACTAGTTAAACCTAACTAACCTAAGGACATCACAAACATCCATGCCCGAGGCAGGATGCGAACCTGCGACCGTAGCGGTCTTGCGGTTCCAGACTGCAGCGCCTTTAACCGCACGGCCACTTCGGCCGGCCCGAAGCACGGCTCACGTCCGGTACTCACAGCTTTAGTTCTGCCAGTACCTCGTCTCCTACCTTCCAAACTTTACAGAAGCTCTCCTGCGAACCTTGCAGAACTAGCACTCCTGAAAGAAAGGATATTGCGGAGACATGGCTTAGCCACAGCCTGGGGGATGTTTCCAGAATGTCTTAAAAAGGGCTGCTTATGGACGACGTGACCCACCAACCTCTGTGAGGGATCTACGCCGAATCGCCGTTGAGGAGTGGGACAATCTGGACCAACAGTGCCTTGATGAACTTGTGGATAGTATGCTACGATGAATACAGACACGCATCAATGTAAGAGGACGGGCAAGAGGACGTGCTACTGGGTATTAGAGGTACCGGTGTGTACAGCAATCTGGACCACCACCTCTGAAGGTCTCGCTATATGATGGTAAAACATGCAATGTGTGATTTTCATGAGCAATAAAAAGTGCGGAAATGATTTTTATGTTTATCTCTATTCCAATTTTCTGTACTGGTTCCGGAACTCTCGGAACCGAGATGATGCAAAACTATTTTTGATGTGTGTATCTACTTGCGAATTTCAATTAATTGCTAAAATCCACAAAAGTATGAAGCAAAATTTAGAGAAATTCTAATTACACATTTTGTAAGTGCACAAACAATGGATTCTTAAGATTCAAGGACAGTTCTAACCAGAATGTCGGGCGGCGCATATGCACTGTAGATTAGTTTGAGGGTTGATAGATCACAAATGTAGTATATCAATTCGTTCGTTTCGACTTGACGTACACGATTGTGGTACATTGCAGACATTATCAAAAATGATTCAAATGGCTCTAAGCACTATGGGACTTAACAGCTGAGGTCATCAGTCCCCTACACTTAGAACTACTTAGACCTAGCTAACCCAAGGACATCACACACATGCCCGAAGCAGGATTCGAACCTGCGACCGTAGCAGCAGCGCAGTTCCGGACTGAAGCGCCTAGAACCGCTCGGCCACAGCAGCCAGCTGCAGACATTATCGTCTACACTCTGTGTATGTAAATGTAAACCTCAAATTTTTAGCACCGTATACAATGGATAGTTTATACATGTGCAGACGATTCAGTAGTGAGGGAAAATGTAGGAGTGGTACAACAAAGGCGAAAAGTGTGGGAGGAAGTGGTAGAACAGTATGGATTGAAATGAGATGGAATGAAGTGTCAGTGATAGCGACAACGAGGAATAACATGTGAATAGGGTAAGTAGTAGAGGGCAAGTATTGAACAAAGTGGAAAGTATCAAACACCCGGTACGCAGAATAGAAGTCAGTGGGAGAAATTATAGGGAGACTAATGAATGGAGAAGACATTGTCTGGCGTGAGTACGTAAAAAAAAAAGAGAAAGAAAGTTTACATGAAGAAATAAATTTTGAGCCTTTGCTACAGTGGGGCTCTCAAATTACTCAATGGTGACAAACGAAAATATGTGCCACACCATTTGCTCCAATATGCTCCAGTACTCTTGAATGCATCGGAAATGTTGGAGATGAAGGAAAGGGCGGTCAACTGCATACAGGCTTGAGACATGAAATTTGAAAGAAGCAGGAAGTTACTAGCATGAATGGATAGAGTGGGAAAAAGGATGGTGTGAGAGATAATGTTAGAGAGGCCAAATCAAAAGACCATAGGAAATACAAGATGGTATGGAGTGGGAGTTGGAGGGGTAGAGAGACAGGCTCATGAAATGACAACAGAAGACAAGAGGCCTAATGAAAGGCAGAGAACATAATCGGTCGCTAGAGTGAAGGAATGCTTGAAAAGAAGAGAAGACTGGGACACGGTGAAGGGAGAAACCTATTGGCAGGACAGGAGAAGACGGTGAGAACGTATAGATGCTGACTGAAGGGCCAAGTGAAAACTAGTACCACGGCTAGGATTCGAATCCGAGTCTCCTATTCACCAGGCGGATGCACAAACCACTACGCCACCCTCGTGAATTGGCTTCGCACAAGTGCACAAACTACCGTAAACATGGACAGACTATCTAGTTTGTGCAGCTGTGCAGAGCCACAGAACTAGGACGGTGTATTGATTAGTGCATCAGCCTAGTGAGCAGGAAACCCGCGATCGAATCACGATCTTGGTACAAATTTTCTTTCGTCGCTTCAACCTGCACATATACGTCATAGATATTTGAGACCTGAGGTCTCTGGAACCATTTAGTTTCATTTGTTCAAACCTGTAGAGGATGATGTTTATGTAGGTGGAAAAGAGGAGCAGACCTCTCACACTTCCCCGTGTAACAACAACTGTACATATAATAATTTTTTCTTCTGATTTTCGATAAATTAGTGTAAGCAATGTTTTGATTTCACTTCTTTTTCTTTTCGTGTCATTATGTTAAAGAAACTGTAAGCAACTTTCAATGTGAATATTAATATTTATGTCAAATTTCAAGCAATGCTATAACAGAATTGAAGTGTAACCCATGTTGAATCTATTGTAAGATGCTTAAAATTGTAATTGTGCACCTGGTCCATACGTAGGCAATGTATTAGGATATGTGGAATGCAAAACCTTTGGTGAATACCCTGTCTGTAGGGTAGCGGTAAAAGGTGGATGGCAGGCGAGCGCGGAAAAATACACACGGGCGCTGCACGGCATAACGGGCAGTAATAGTCGGAGTTGGGCATCGGTCTGAGAAACACGCTCTGGATCGAGGAGGCTCTCCTGGAAAACGTGATTTCATTGAGCCTCGGATGTGCTGTTTCCGACGACTATACAGCATGGCTATATTCCATAGGCACTAAATGGAAAAGGAGTGCGACGCTAAGAAGAAGCAAAGTGCCGATACATCAAGAGCCATAGCTGTGATTGTACGTGTGCTGTGCGCCTCGCCATCTCGCCGCCCGCCAACCGCCGCATCGACACGAACAGGTTGAAACATTTAGTACTGTATTCGTGTGGACCAGTGTTAATTTTGTTCCTGACTGTTCAATAACAACTTAACTTTTACCAGAATTGTCCTATCATTTAATTATGCTCATCACTGACCTAGACAGGGTCCTTTCCACATGTTGTGCAATCCGAGTGTCCCGAAATGAAGATTTAAAGTTTATGTTAATAAGAATCACCTGCAGACCTATCTATGCTAGAATGATGTTTAAGGAACTTTATTGTTAATGAATATACAAGTAAAGAACATAGGTCTGACAAAGTTGGAAGATAATGCTGAAATTGGTTTAGTAATGAAGTATAATTAATTTGAGACAAAAATAATGGTAGTTAAATAAGCAAGAAATAAGACAAAAAGAGTAGTAATTCATATATTGGAAACCTTGAGTGCTTAATGAGTTCAATAGTCAAAGAATTTCAATACAGTGACAATTACAGTTTCAGGGTCCCCCGCCCCCCCCCCCCCCCCCCCGCCCCAAACCCCTTTTTCTTTTCTATTCATTTAAATTCTGACAGAACTGATTTGACCAGCAAAGTTAAAGTTAATATAAAACCTAAATTTATCAGTGTTTTACCCTTCTTAAAATTGACAATGTATGTGTGTTTCAAAAGTGCTATTTCTAGGATAACCTATGCCCGATTTCAGTAATCATTATAGTCTAATGTTGTGTATTTATAGCTTGTCCAAATTAGTACAGCAAGGGAAAATATTAGTTTAGTAGATTTTTCTGGGTCTAAAATTTACCATATAATGCAGTATTACTACGTGTTGTTATGCTTGTACGTACATCCACTTGTACAAGGAAAAAACTCACTTAATGCCTAATTAGGCTGGCGACCGTATTATTGACAATTGGTAGCATCTGTTGTGTATGTTTCTTGCCCGTCCTAACGTGTAGTTGCACTTTAGACTTGCTTGACGTGTCATTGTTGTTACTGAGTGGGTGTAAGTCTGATTTTGCCTCCATTCAGGTACACGCGGTCAACATATTTACTAAAATCCTTTCTTATAAGGTGAAGCCCGTCAACTTACCATAGTACAGGCTTTAAAGAGTTAACGTACGCCCGAGCGTAGACGTTACACCCGGGACTCTTCTGACGATACATCTTGCGGGTAAGGTTCTCTACCGCGGCGGCGTTGCAGTCTCTCACGGGAACAACGCGCTGACCTTTATAAAGATGGCGTCGCCGCGTGTGAATACTTGCGTGCCACAAACGTCATCGGTGAGTGGCGCAGGGCTCGCAAAGTGCGGGCCCGGGTTATTAAGTCCTTATGCGGGTAACGGGGGAGACCGTACCGAGGGAGGCACTCGATGAAAAGCTCGTTAGGCTCCCATTAGCCGTTTACTGCGGCACAAATTCCGTGGCGTCCAGGGCGCCGACCGCCGGCATTAATAACCGTCTTTATCGCCGGCTCAGGCCCAGTAATGCGGCGGGACGTCTTTACGGCGGGAGTTTGTTAATCCCCGACTTACAAGTGTTTAAAAGTGTGTTTAAAGACGGTCGACGCGTATGCATCACGGCGCAGCTGCGCCGCGACGTTTTATGCCGCGGGCCGCGGTGGTGGGGGAAATAATAAACACGCGAAACGGGCGCTGTCGGGCCGGGCAGCATTCCTCGCCGCCCTAAAGCGCCTTACCGTCTTTTATTGGGGGGCACGCACTCGGCCGGACATATTTGTTGAAATATCGCGGTGCTCGTTTTGGCTGGCGGCGCGCGCAGCCGGCCGGAGCGCCGCTATCTGCGCGGCCCATCTGCCGCCTACGCGTCTCCCACACCGCGGCTGTATTTACTTGTCAGGCTATCTGGTTACCCCTTTATGTTCATCTTTAAGAACAGCTAGAGATAAACGCCGGAGACAAAACGCCCCGGAATACGGATTCAGACTGCGGTTATTATTGTGTTGTGTGCGCGCGGGCGCTCCGTGCGCGCTCTCGCTCCTCGTTTTGCCGGCCGTGACAATGTAATCAACGTCCCCGCCGCCTGCGCCCGTATGGGAAGCGCGGCCAGCCCGACAAAGGCGCGCCCGCCACGGTAACGAATGCTGCGCACGCCACGCACCGCAACCGGTGTGCGATGCAGGCATTAATTTCAC
This sequence comes from Schistocerca piceifrons, assembly GCF_021461385.2. NCBI lineage: Eukaryota > Metazoa > Arthropoda > Insecta > Orthoptera > Acrididae > Schistocerca > Schistocerca piceifrons. The sequence continues at coordinate 909,633,899 of NC_060140.1, read as the reverse complement.
ACCGAGCCTGTTACACAGTGAGATGCGGTCGCCAACAGCTTTACAACCTAACTGTCTCTTGTCTGGTACAGATTTTCATTAGTCACGACACGTTCATTACGTTCGAGTTCGACACTTCTGGGAGTGACTTCGTTTCACACCTTTCCGCCTTCACTGATTTGATCTCCATTACCCCCATTCCTTTCGCAGTGAAATTGCGTCAGTTATTCTAAAAGTCTAAGGCGCTGCAGTCATGGACTGTGCGGCTGGTCCCGGCGGAGGTTCGAGTCCTCCCTCGGGCATGGGTGTGTGTGTTTGTCCTTAGGATAATTTCAGTTAAGTAGTGTGTAAGCTTAGGGACTGATGACCTTAGCAGTTAAGTCCCATAAGATTTCACACACATTTGAACAAACCTTGCAACGTCATTTAGTTTCGGAAAAACGTGGTAGTGCCATACACAGTCTTCCTGACACTGCCATCTTACCTCACCGAATGTTGTGGATTGGCAAGACAGCCAACCCACTAAGGAAGCCGAAAGGCACGCGTTTTAGCTCACGCAGGCTGGCGTGAGGTCTGGAACAGGTCAAGGAAATGAGACTAACAAAAAACGTACGTAGCTGTTGGAATACTTAACTTTAATCCATAATTGGTGAACATCGCTCTTGACGTTACATGTTTTACAGCATCAATAGTAACTGGTAATGGCGCCTTGCTAGGTCGTAGCAAATGACGTAGCTGAAGGCTATGCTAACTATCGTCTCGGCAAATGAGAGCGCAATTTGTCAGTGAACCATCGCTAGCAAAGTCGGCTGTACAACTGGGGCGAGTGCTAGGAAGTCTCTCTAGACCTGCCGTGTGGCGGCGCTCAGTCTGCAATCACTGATAGTGGCGACACGTGGGTCCGACGTATACTAACGGACCGCGGCCGATTTAAAAGCTACCACCTAGCAAGTGTGGTGTCTGGCGGTGACACCACACCGAACATCGGGCTTCCAACAACCCTACCACATCAAAGGTCAGCATTTAATAACGATTGTGGTGTTGCTCACGCTGCTAAATACTGCATTTTCGGGCAACAATAGTCATATTCTGTGGCAGGTGTCGTTAGAGCACAGTTAATAAAGTCATTTCATGTAATAATCAAAAAACTAGGCACTCATCTTTTTGTGTTTCCCACGCTGATCTCGTCGTAAAATCATGGCTCAATCGTTGAAAATCTAGGTGGTTATGATTCCAAGCACAGAGGCCTAGGTTTTATTCTGCTATATTCAAAAGTTTTGTAGATGCGCTTCTCAACCCCATTCTTGGAGATTAAACCTTTCAAAGTTAGCACAATAGTGATGTAAAAAAATAATCAGCACTCCGAATTTAAGTTACACTTCCTTTTAATTGCTTTTATTGCAATATCACGTGACACACAAAACATCACTTCACAATACAAAACATACTTGAAAACATCTTCCTCACAGTCACTGCTAAAGTTAACATTTTACAAGCAGACTACGCTATGCGTCTTTCCAACATGACGTCCAACACTTGACCTTCTGAAGGTCCGACTCTCTAACAAGTTAACAACCAACTAACTAACGCTTACGCGCCCAAAAATCAGAGTTACAAGTGCGTCAAAGATCATAGTGACAAAAGAAGGAATACACATAAGAATAATATCATTGCAATATAAACATATCGATGTATCACAAATGATATCAAATCTGAATGTTGTCTCAGAAATATGTCAACTACTTTGCAGAAACACAGTAGAATATATTTGGTATCGAGAGGTTCAGGTGAGGTGCCGTAATGGTTGCGTAATTCAAGTACCATTACAGGCTTCAGTAAAAGATAACGTTTTTGTCGGTATAGTAATCTATGTCTGTGTTGCTGCTGCGGTCCATTCAACGGTCTGCAGAAGAGACAAATGAACTGATTATTGGGAGAGGGGTCTGGAGCTATTTCACAGGATAAAGGCGTTGATTTGCTCACAGTATTTGCCGACATTACGACACACAGCTTTGTAACGAAGCAGACTGTTAAGAAATTGCTGCGTGCAATGAAATAGTACAATATCTGAAGTGTTGCAATATTTAACTATGTTTCTTTCTTGTTATTTTATGTTTTGAACATTATTCTCAAATTTAGTATAAATATGTATGATAGTTGTAATAAACCTTGCCTCATCGGAGCTTTCGCAGATTCATCTACATCTACATGATTATTCTGCAGTTCACAATTAAATTGCCTGGCAGAGGATTCATCGAACCACCTTCCAGCTCTTTCTCTTCCGTTCCACTCTCGAACAGCGCGCAGGAGAAATGAACACTTAAATCTTTTTGTGTCGGCTTTGGTCGCTCTTATCTTCTTACGATGATAATTCCTCCCGACTGAGGTGGGCACCAACAAAATATTTTTTACTCTCTGAGAAGAAAGTCTGAGGTTGAAATTTCATGAGAGGTTACTGCCGCAACAAAAATCGCCTTTGTTTTAATGATTGCCGCCATAATTCACGTATCATATCCCTGCCGCTTTCTCCACTATTTGTCGACTGTGCAAAAGGAGCTGCCCTTTGAACTTTTTCGATGTATTCTGCCGATCATATCTGATGCGGATCCTACGCCGTACAAGAAATAATCCAGAAGAGCACGTATAAGCGCAGTGTAGGCAGTCTTCTTACTTTTGCATTGTCTAAGTGTGTTGTCAATAAATCGTAGTCTTTGGTTTGCTTTCCTCACAACATTATCTATGCAGTCGTTAAAACTTAAATTATTCGTAATTGTAATTTCTAAGTATTCAGCTGACCTCACAGCTGTAAGATTTGTGTGATTTATCGTGTAACCGATATCTAACGGAATCCTTTTACTACTCATGTGGATGACTTCACCACTTTTTATTATTCAGAATCAACTGCCAGTTTTCGCGCCATACAGGTTGTAAGTAGTCTGTTTAGGTTTTTATATTGGTAACGCCACGTAGCCCTCTGTATGAAAATCACTTACTGTGCTGTGTGCAGTCTGTGGCTGGTTGGCATTGTTGGAATATTCAATTGTGTAATGTTGGGCAGTTCGATGTGAACAGCGCGTAGCGTTGTGCAGTTGGAGGTGAGCCGGCAGCAGTGGTGCATGTGGAGAGAGAGATGGCAGAGTTTAGAGAGCAGACGATCCGGACGTGTGCCCTTCAGTAAAAGGAAATTTGTAAGACTGAATGTCATGAACTCATATATGTATTATGACTTTTGAACACTATTAAGGTAAATACATTGTTTATTCCCTATCAAAATCTTTCATTTGCTAACTATGCATATCATTAGTTAGTGACTTCAGTAGTTAGAATCTTTTATATAGCTGGCAGTATTGTCTCTCGCTGTATTGCGGTAGTTTGAGTAACGAAGATTTTTGTGAGGTAAGTGATTCATGAAAGGTATAGGTTATTGTTAGTCAGGGCCATTCTTTTGTAGGGATTGTTGAGAGTCAGACTGCGTTGCGCTAAAAAAAATATTGTGTGTCAGTTTACTGTTGATCAGTATAAGTATAGAGAGAAATGTCTGAGTACTTTCAGTTTTGCTTAGTTGTTCGAAAATCAAATAACGTAGAGGTTTTCCAGCATTGTCATTTATAAATTTTTCTAAGGGGATGTTTCAAGGTATCTTGCCCAAATCGTTTTGAAATTTGTTTTCATCATCTGATGACTTCATAAGACGGTAAATGACAGCATTATCTGCAAACAATCTAAGAGTGCTACTTAGATTGTCTCCTAAATCGTTTATGTAGATCAGGAACAGCAGAAGGCGTATAATATTTCCTAGGAGAACGACAGATATTATTTCTGTTTTACTCGATGACTTTGGCAGCTACTACGTACTGTGACCTATCTGACAGGAAATCAGGAATCCATATAGGCATGCAATTTGATTAGAAGTGGCTTGTGAGGTATGGAGTCAAAAGCCTTCTGGAAATCTAAAAATATGGTATCAGTTTCACATCCCTTCTCAAAAGCACTCATTAACCGAAATGTTCGCTTCTGTATAAACTCTGGCCAGACTTGGGTTAATTTCTTACTTACTTTATATATTCCTCATTTGTAGATTATTTCTGAACAAATTTAATTTCCAAAAAACTATTTTTCAGTTTATCTATATATTATTAGTCATATCAGTCCATTTCGTAAAACTGATACTGTACCATGAAAATTAGAAATCACAATTTTCAACTTAAATGATTTAAAATAAAGTTTACAGTAAACATAATATTTTTATGCTTCAGTTTTCATTTATAATTTTTCTAATTTTACCATCGATAGTGAAATCGATCATATAAAATAAGAGGAAGGTACAATTTTTCATACTATCAAAATCTGCAACCTTTGTTATTAACCATTAGGCGTATACATCTTCGCGTAAATAATTATTTCCGGAACAAATTATGTGAATTAAATCTGAGAAACAATTTCAATTCGGTCATTCATATTAATACCGGTGTGGACTATATCCTCTTCTTGATGATAGTGGAAGCTGGTTTCGTAACAGATACACCGATTTTTTGGCGCCAATCACATCAGGGTGTTTTTAGTAGCTACTGTGTTTGGTATGTGAAGTTCTCTGTTCGACTACCTTCTTTGTCTAACTGAAGATACTTGGGCAATATATATATATATATATATATATATATATATATATATATATATATATATATATATAGTTGTTGTAAAATGTGTGTCAAGTACATATAAATAAATGAATAAAATATTTAAAAGCAACATAATGTTCACGTGATTAATCTTTTCAACTGCCCTGGACAAAATCTTCTAATAGGTTATATAGAAACATAGGTGCCAGCCCAGACGCTGAGACCGAGTTTGCAAGATAAGTACTGTCTATCTGCAAATATAACGTCTCTGCTCCTACCAAATTATTTAAACATTGTTCATACTATAAAATAGTAGCGACAACGTAATAATTTTTGCATGGAAATGAGTAAAGGAGGGCATTAAAAAGCTTAGACTAACTGAATAATTCATTCCATACAATATGTTTTACGAAGTACTACATTGTTTTTAGATAAGGACTGACCACACGTGGCCTTTTTAGTCGATCGAACTGGTACTCTGAAAAGACAGTTGTGATTGCTTCGGAATACAAAACGTTTTCGCCGTATAACGTATGTCCAATTTTATTGGTTAGAGAGGCACCGCTATCGAAATCTAACACAAACAAATATAGTATGATCGTGGTTTGAATTAATCGTTAGTGCAGGTGAAACGGATTTCTGTAAATTAATTATCATGTCTCACAGTCACGGATGTCCTACGTAACAGATTTTCTGTTAGCCAACGACAAAATTTCAATCGCCTGCCTTCATCTCTTTCTCGAAGATGTTGAATCTGCTGTAAATCATGAGGATAGAGGGCGCGTAAACGTATTGTTCACCATATCTGTCTAAACGGAGCACTTACAAGTGTAAAAATTCTGCGTGAGCTTCATTATAATTATTATGGATGGCGCACTGCAACTCTGATGTCAATTGGCGATTTCTTTGGGTATAACACACAACCACTTGCTTTTTTGAATTTTAAACGCCATTTAATTTCTGTAACATTAATCAGTTTTCAAGTGACTACGGGCTAATCTTCAGATGGGGGTGTTACAGGCACATTATGTGGAGCATGTGCAACTAGAAGCTGTGGTCGTGATAAAGTCGGGAATAACGGTAATTTAGTTATCTTTAACGAGAAGTTTATGAAAAGAAAAGATTGTTAGGTGTTGGATACTTACAGTGCGTCGTAATATGCACCACAGATCAGCTCTGATAATGTTCGTTTTACATGTTATGCACATACACAGACAGTATTTAACTGCACGAAGTTTCAAATCATCTGCAGTAACTAAACACTAAATGTAAGTGCAAAGAATGTGAATGTAATATACAGTGTGGTCCATTGATAGTGACCGGGCCAAATATCTCACGAAATAAGCGTCAAACGAAAAAACTGCAAAGAATGAAACTTGTCTAGCTTGAAGGGGGAAACCAGATGGCGCTATGGTTGGCCCGCTAGATGGCGCTGCCATAGGTCAAACGCATATCAACTGCGTTTTTTTTTAAGTAGGAACCACCATTTTTTATTACATATTCGTGTAGTACGTAAAGAAATATGAATGTTTTAGTTGGACCACTTTTTTCGCTTTTTGATAAATGGCGCTGTAATAGTCACAGACATATGGCTCACAATAGTAGACGAACAGTTGGTAATAGGTAGGTTTTTTAAATTAAAATACAGAACGTAGGTACGTTTGAACATTTTATTTCGGTTGTTCCAATGTGATAAAAGTACTTTTGTGAACTTTTGAGAACGCATGCTGTTACAGCGTGATTACCTGTAAATACCACATTAATGCAATAAATGCTCAAAATGATGTCCGTCAATCTCAATGCAATTGGCAATACGTGTAACGACATTCCTCTCAACAGCGAGTAGTTCACCTTCCGTAATGTTAGCACGTGCATTGACAATGCGCTGACGCATGTTGTCAGGCGTTGTCGGTAGATCACAATAACAAATATCCTTCAACTTTCCCCACAGAAAGAAATCCGGGGACGTCAGATCCGGTGAACGTACAGGCCATGGTATGGTGCTTCGACGACCAATCCACCTGTCATGAAATATGCTATTCAATACCGCTTCAACTGCACGCGAGCTATGTGCCGGACATACATCGTGTTGGAAGTACATCGCCATTCTGTCATGCAGTGAAACATAATGTAGTAACATCGGTAGAACATTACGTAGGAAATCAGCATACATTGCACCATTTAGATTGCCATCGATAAAATGGGGGCCAATTATCCTTCCTCCCATAATGCCGCACCATACATTAACCCGCCAAGGTCGCTGACGTTCCACTTGTCGCAGCCATCATGGATTTTCCGTTGCCGAATAGCGCATATTATGCCGGTTTACGTTACCGCTGTTGGTGAATGACGCTTCGTCGCTAAATATAACGCGAGCAAAAAATCTGTCATCGTCCCGTAATTTCTCTTGTGCCCAGTGGCAAAACTGTACACGACGTTCAAAGTCGTCGCCATGCAATTCCTGGAGCATAGAAATATGGTAAGCGTGCAATCGATGTTGATGTAGCATTCTCAACACCGACGTTTTTGAGATTCCCGATTCTCGCGCAATTTTTCTGCTACTGATGTGCGGATTAGCCGCGACAGCAGGTAAAACTCCTACTTGGGCATCATCATTTGTTGCAGGTGGTGTCTGACGTTTCACGTGTGGCTGAACACTTCCTGTTTCCTGAAATAGCGTAACTATCCGGCGAATGGTCCGAACGCTTGGATGATGTCGTCCAGGATACCGAGCAGCGTAGATAGCACTCGCACGTTTGGCATTTTGATCACAATAGGCATACATGAACACGATATCTACCTTTCTGCAACTGGTAAACGGTCCATTTTAACACGGGTAATGTATCACGAAGCAAATACCGTCCGCACTGGCGGAATGTTACGTGATACCACGTACTTATGCGTTTGTGACTCCTGCAGCGCCATCTATCACAAAGCGAAAAAAGTGGTCCAACTAAAACATTCATATTTATTTACGTACTACACGAATATGTAATAAAAATGGGGGTTCCTATTTAAAAAAACCCAGTTGATATCCGTTTGATCTATGGCAGCGCTATCTAGCGGGCCAACGATAGCGCCATCTGGTTTCCCCCTTCCAGCTAGACGAGTTTTGTTCTTTGTATTTTTTTCATTTATGCTTATTTCGTGAAATATTTGGCCCGGTCACTATCAATGGACCACCCTGTATATCGCTCTTTGCCACATTACAATCTTTGACTTTATTTGCATTCTATAATGCAATGCATTCCATTCTCTATAAGTAATTGGTGTCAGTATTTTTCAGTCATGACTTATTGAAGTGGTAGGCGAGTAATACTAACAACTGTCGGCACTTTCCTTCTTTGGACCTGGAATTGTTACATTCTACTTTAGGCCCTGGTGTATTACACCTTGCACATCAGGTAGAACAGTATTGCCATAGCTAACTGGTTCTCCCAAAGATCTCAATAGCTCTGTGGGTATGTCGTCTACTTTATGAACCTAGCTTCTACTTATGTTTTCCAGTGCTCTGCGAAATTCATCTTGCATTATCGCATTTCCTGTACCAAATTTAATTATTCCCTCTTCTTTTTCTGTAATAATGTTTTAGAGTTCAATTCCCAGTCTACATTTTCCATCTATCTTTCCATTTTTTGGTTACTACTATATTTGCTACAGCTAGAATAATACACGGCCCAACCACGTTGATCTGACCATCTGTCTAAATCCTAAATAATTACCTTCTGCAGCGCGCATACCCAAGAAAAGCATCAGTGATGTTCTGGAAAGAACCGACAGGGATGTCGGGCTAGGCGGACTACAGTGCCGTAGCCAACTGCGCTGTTTCACAACTGAGGATCCATGCCACGAACAGCCCAATCGAGATGGTTGCCGCGCGGGGTAGCCGCGCGGTCTCAGGCGCCTAGCCACGTTTCGCGCGGTTCCATATGTCGGAGGTTCGAGTCCTCCCTCGGGCATGCGTGCGTGTGTTGTCCTTAGTGTAAGTTAGTTAGATTAAGTAGTGTGTAAGCCTAGGGACTGATGACCTCAGAAATTTGGTCCCATAAGAACTTACCACCACCGAGTTGCTCCCAGAGACTTTCGATTGGGTTTAAATCCAGGGGGTTTGGTAGCCAGGGCAGTACAGTACTCTCATGGTGGTGCTCTTCGAAGCACGCACGTACACTGCGAACTGTGTGACATGTTGCATTGTCTTGCTGGTAGATGCCATCGTGTCATGGAGAAACAAGCTGCGTGTAGAAATCCACATGATCGCCAAAGTTAGAAGCATACTTTTGTTGATCCACTGTGCTTTCTAGAATTACGAGATCCTTAGGGAATCCCACGAAAACATACCCCAGACCACAACGCTTCTTCCTCCGGTCTGAACGCTTCCGACGAGTGTTCCAGGGCCATACACGCCAAAGGGATATGTCCGAAGGAGCATAAAACGTGATTCATCTGAAACGGCCACCTGTCGCCACTAAGTGGACATCCGGTTGGACTGCTGGCGTGCAAATTCCAGCCTTCCTCACCGGTGCACAGCAGTCAGCATGAATTCATGAACCATGAGCCAGCTGCGGAGTCCCCTACTCACCAACTCTCGCTGAGTCGTGATTGAGGAGACACTATCGGTAGCCCTGAGAGATCACTTGCTCAACTTTTGTACGTCTATTCGTCCGTATACATGTCTGCAGCCATCGGTCACTCCTGTCGGATGTGGCCTGTGGTGCACCACAGTGGCCTCGGCGCCAGTTTTGGATAGCGCCACTGTGCCGCAGACGGTATACTCGTACTCAGGGCGGCACGAGAACAGTTTAAAGACATAGCCGTTTAGGAAATGCTTTCATTCTTGGCCCGAAAGCCAACGGTCATGTTGTTTTGGTTGTCGGATAAATCGCTCTGTTTCCGCATTACGACAACGGCTCAACTGTCCTCCGACATTCTCTATACGAGGGTCACTCCAAAAGAAATGCATACATTAAAAAAAAAACATCTTTTATTCTACATTCTTGAAAGTAGTACAGTGTGTAGATACATCCTTTAGAAACAATATTTTCATTTCTCCACATAATTTCCATCCCTCTCAATTGCCTTACGCTGTCTTGGAACCAGCGCCTGTATACCCGCACGATAAAATTCTGGACCAACCTGTTGGAGCCACTGTTTGGCAGCGTGCACGAGGGAGTCATCATTTTCAAAAGTTGTTCCGCGAAGAGAGTCTTTCAGTTTCCCAAAGAGATGATAGTCACATGGAGCCAGGTCAGGACTGTAAGGCGGGTCTTTCAGTGTTGTTCATCCGAGTTTAGTGATCGCTTCCATGGTTTTTTCACTGACAAAACATCCTGTTTTTGCAGATGTGGTCGAACACGACTCAGTCGAGCTTGAAGTTTCTTCAGTGTCGTCACATATGCATCAGAATTTATGGTGGTTCCACTTGGCGTGATGTCCACAAGCAAGAGTCCTTCGGAATCAAAAAACACCGCAGCCGTAACTTTTCCAGCAGAAGGCGTGGTTTTGAATTTTTTTTTCTTGGGTGAATTTGCATGGTGCCACTCATTGATTGCCTCTTCGTCTCTGGTGGAAAATGATGGAGCCATGTTTCATTACCTGTCACAATTCTTCCAAGAAATTCATCTCCGCCATTCTCGTACTGTTCCAAAAGTTCGCTGCACACCGTTTTTCTGTCAACATCCTGGGAACCCACCAGGCACAAACCTTTTCTAACGCCAACACTTTCAGTATTCTGCAAACAATTCCTTCCCCTGTCCCAACGTAGCGTGATAATTCATTCACTGTGATGCACCTGTCAGCAGTCACCAATTGGTTAACACTCTGCACATTGTCTGGAGTGTGTGCAGTACGAGGCCTGCCGCTGCGAGGATAATCTTCAATATTGCCGTGCCCTCTTTCATCACGTAACCTGTTTTCCCACCGACTAACTGTACTGCGATCGACAGCAGCATCTCCATACACCTTTTCCAACCTCTTGTGGACGTTTCCCACTGTCTCGTTCCCACAGCACAAGAATTCTACGACAGCTCGTTGCTTATGCAGAACGTCAAATGTAGCAGCCATCTTGCTGTGATGGCGCCACTCACTTGAACAGATTGAACTAAGTTTGAAAACAAGCGGTAAAGATGTATCTACACACTGTAAAACTTTCACACATGCAGAATGAAAACTGTATTTTTACAAAAATAGTGTGCATTTCCTTTGGAGTGACCCTCGTATATCTTCCATTGCTAGTGCTACCATCTGTGAGTGGTTACTGCACGTCAGACATAAGCTGTGGTCACATTAATGTGACTGGAACTTGTGTATCCTAAAAGCAGCCCACTTAACCCCTTAAAACTAAACGTCAGCATTACGTCGCTTTGAATAGTGCGCTGTCTTATATGCGAGTTATGACCTAGTATTATTGTAGCAACTGTTGCTTCAGCACTCAGAAATTATACTCAGCGTTCCAAGAAAAACAAAGTATAAGTATTCGCTGTATCTATAAACTGTATTGCTTCAGTCAGACTACCGCTAATTTGCTTTGCTACATTATTCAGTGCACTGAAAGTCTTTCTGGCAAGAAACTGTTTCTTCCTCTAAGCGTGAAATGACAACCATGTCACTAGGAAAGTTTCCCTGGTGTCACATTGTGTCTCTACAACCTCAGAGTGGCGATGCATTAGCATCAAACGTCAGGCCCCTACAGGACTCATAAGGAATCCCTTAATTTCTCCTGAGAAGTACCAGGAGAACACGGTACGGACGCCTAACACCGTCCCCTCTGCTACACTCACAAAAATTAACTTCTATTAGTAGTTCTTTTGTCACTGATCTTCCATAGACTCTTGACTAATCTTTTCGGTGGGAAGGCCACGTCTTCAACTGTATCCTGTCATAGCTCTTAACGCTGTTTCTCGATATGCAGAGGTCGTTGGAAGTCGGTGGTCTTTATCACCTAATGAAATGTTGTGACTGCTACTAGCTTCACTTTCTTGTTCGAGTCTCCTCTAGTTTAATTTCTAATATATTATTAGCTAGAGTATCAAGCAGCTGCCACGTTTCTTCATTACGACTATTGCATATACATTAATAGACCGTACGTTCACTATCTTTCAGCATTCAGTATATTGGTCACATTCGAACCAAATATGTTCAGGTGCGCCTACCAACCTACAGTTGCAGGTCTGTGAGTTACTCTCGTTAATTCTACGAAAATACACAGACTATGTCCTGTGAACAAATGTGTCATACCTTTGGAGTTGTTTATGTAACTTAGTCGAAGACTCTTGCGCTTGCTTAGGGAAAATCATGCAACAGCCATGTCATGCCTCTCGCGTCCTAGTCCCGTTTGCCATTGAGCAAGTGTCATTTCCTTTAATTATTTATTGTCAATGATGGTCTGTCCAGGAAGGCCTTGTACTTCTTCTGGGTTACATCTGCGCAACTAATGGCAAGCTCCTAGATAGCGAACTTTAATTCTATTGTGCGAATTCCTGACAAGACGAGGAATGATTCGCCAGGCGTTGTATTAAAACCTCCCATCAGTCTGAGCAATTTTTCCCTCAAGATGTGACACAATTTGATCGCGACATCTTCACTTCCTAATTTCTAGCGACGAAGTTGCCGAAATGACATCGTGAATAATTTAAACACAAAAGCTTGTAGACGAATTCATCTGTAGACACTGTTAATGCAATTGACGAAACCCCAAACTCCTTTCCCTGTTGTCGGTTCTCAACTGAAACTTGATAACGTCGTAACAGTGCTGTTACTTAATGTGCCTGGTTATGACCGCCAAGGAAAACATGTAACGACACAGTTAAGTCAAGACGGTAACAAACAGTTCAGAATACTCACTTTCGAAACATAAATGTACAGCTAAATTTTCGTTCGTGTACTTGCTAATTTCAGTCCGTAATGCAGTTTGAGGTATTTTGAAGTATGCCTCAATGTTCTGTAAATGTAATTTATAACGTCGTCTGTTAGTAGCGTAAGGAACTATTTGCATAAATGTTACTAAATTTCTGCCTGAACAAACTAGTAATTGTAGATACTATATTTGTGATACGTTTTCTAAAATTTAAGAACACAGAAAGAGTAGAACGTGTAATAAAAGAAAACAAATCATATAAAACATTTTACAGTACGCGAAAGAGAACTACACTACTTAGGCAGAGACTTAATTTTTCGTACCAGCATCGAGAGTAATATCTGTGGCAGTGTATCTTTGCTGAGTACTGTGAGTAAAGCCGGTGCGATTGTATGATCGAGGGAAAGCAGACAGTAAAATACCTAAGTATCTCATACATATGGAGATCTCAGAAGAAGAAGTTGAACATTACGAAATAAATAACATAACACTGGAACGAAAATGAGGAACATGAAAATTATTTATCTGCCACTCAGTCACGACGCTACAGCAACAGTCCAGGTAAGTCCAATTTTTCTTTTTGTAAAGTATAGTTTTTTGATAACTCTTTTCGTTCACATTAATCTATCCAGGAATTAAATATGGTGTGGGTAACTAACTTCTTTTATTGACTATTTTTTTACAACCCATCGGCATAAAATATTTTGGCACTAAAGTATGAAGTTTCTTTGCGAACGTACTGCTCGGTTATTCTAGTAAATCAACGGATTTTTTGTTAACTGAACAGTATCGTCTGTATAAATATTTATGTTAATTAGTTGATTATTAGTAATATGGTTGGCAGGTATGATTTTGTGAGCGATTACCATATTAGTACACGACTAAGCTATTATGTGATTGAGTGATACAGTATATCACATCATTAGCAAACGTAAGTCAACCTTCCAACTGTCCTAAATTTTTTAATTCTTCCTAATCTCAAATTATCAGTAGGTGCACGCGAAAATGAAATATTATTACCGCGTTTACTTGAAATGTTTTTATACTACGACGTTGCGTAGTCCGATAGATTCACGGTCATAATTTTAAGAAATCATGATAATGAAATACTAAATCCCTACGCCCGCGCTGTAAACATTGTTAACGATCTTGGTGATACTCGTCATAAAAGGCAACCAAGTAAACGCGCTTGTGGTGCATATAATTGCGGCTGCTCAACATGACGGCATGACAAGTTCTCCTAAGACGAATTTCATATAACGACTGTTGCCTGTGGCTCATTTGTCGGCACAACAATACGTAATCTCAGTTTGCGACTGCGAATCATAATTTAGGTTGACTACAGTGCTGCTCCCTGTTGGCGCTATCCATACCCTTGTTTGTTTCATACCGCTCAGAGAACACACTTTCATCAGGTGTCAAAGACTTCTCTCTGTATTCCACAACAAAACGCAGTTACATGCTAATAAACGGAAAGGGAAAACGTTAATTGACTTGTTACATATTTCATTACTCCTATTTAAACGAACTTTACTTGTGTAAGAATAGCCTTCCGCGGCCATTGTCAGAGTCAATAAAATTCTTCTGCCTGTGTGACCGCTTTGTCAATGTGTAAAGCTTCCCAGGGTTCAGACAGAATTGCTAGTGGGCTTCCTCAGGATTTTTTTTAAATTTTTTATTTCATTTCTACGTTATTATCTGGTTTGTAGTGTTCAGCGGCATCAATTCAGATCTTGTTTCCAATTCGTGGCGGACATGTACTGGATGGAAAAAAAAATTGTGTTGCTTTTGCTGGTACAAGGGTCGTTCAGCAGATAATGTCACACAATTTTTTTTCGTATAACATACAGCATTTATTCTTAAGAGTTAAAATTTAGTGACAATGTTGGTGAACATTTCTTTCTCACGCACAATTTTTTTATATAGTCTCCATCACGTTCTACGGATTTACACCAGCGTCATGTGAGAACATGTATGCCCTGTTGGTAAAAGCTCTAGTTCTTTTCTCGCAGCCATATATTCTTTGTATGCATTACGCCCCTATCATCTTCAAAATGTGTTTCACGTAGACAGTCTGTAAGTGACCCAAACAGATGGAGGCCCGAGAGCACCAGTTCTGAACCATGGACTGGAGAGGCGTCCAACCCACTTTGGCGATGCGCTTCCGCATTCTGACATTTTTATGTGGGTGACCAACAATGTGTTGGAACAAGACTTTTTTTCCCAGACCGACAAGCGGAAAAGTATCCTTGAGTTTGTTCAGAGTCTTCACACTGTCCCAGAATTAATGATTGACCCTTTTGGAAGAACATCTACGAGAATGATACCAGCATTATCCCAAAATCATCTCATCATGACTTTGCCAGCAGAGGGAACTGCATTGAATTGCTTCTTTTTGGTCGTTGCGAGTTGTGCCACTACAGTGACAGGGTTTTAAATCCCGGCTCGTAGTGATGCACGTACCGATCCGTTGCAGAAAGGTCTGTCTATTGATCTGAAACTGATCCAGCAGTTCAAGTGAAATGGTTTTTCTTTGTATCTGTATGTGTTTGTGGAATCTGTCGTGAGTACACCTTTGAATGTAAAAGAGCCTCTGTCATTGCACTTCCAATCCTCACCTATAGCTGTAGAACCAACTTCGAGTTGTCATGCAACGAAGGTCCTGCGTAGACGCCATATCGATGGTCCATTAGGGCTTTCATATCTGCCGCAACTGTTCGACATGACTCCACATTCCTGTCAGTATCTTCCAGAACTTAAATGAATCTCTTCCTTTGCGTGTCGCAGCAGTCTGCGCTGCAAAAGTGGTTATTCGGGGTGTTCATAGGCTGTTACATTAATGTGACTGGACAGTAGTGTTCTCAGTGTGGACGCAAAGGAAACACTTGCTTCAAAACTGCTTCCAGGGTGGGCAGTAGGGCCCAGTCAGTACCCTTCGTGGACACAAAATTATTTATATCGTTGTTGGCTGAAGACTAACGATGACCCCAATTTTTCTTAAAGTAAATCTGTACTTTATTTTTGCTGTTTGAAATCCTAATTCTTAAATTTTTAACTCCAAAGCTTTCCACGCAGTACAGATGGTAGATGGTGGTCTTGAATTGTCTCTACTTTAATTTGTATACGTTTGGATAATCACAATATTATCGTGAAACTTGGTACAACTTCATTATTACATATAATAAATCTAGTACTCCCATCTTGGCTTTGTAGCGCAATAACAATGGTTGTTTAATCTGGCTCGTTTAAGAAAATTTAGGTAAAAAAAGTTTTTTTACTTCGTAATTGAAAAAGTAGGTGAGATATCTAGTTTAAAACTTTTGTCATGTGTTTTCATGACAAACCGAATCTAATTCCAGAACTAGAACTCTCTAACTTATACGAGCTTATAAAATTTCGAAAAAGTGGAATAATTCGAAAAGTAAAAGTATCCTTCATGGAAACTTCTACCACCTTTTTTCCATGATAAACTTCATCTTCTAGCTTTAATATTGTCTTGTAGAATTTTACAAAAAGTTAATTTGTGAAGCAACTGATTACTGAAACATTTTGAGATTCGCAGTACTTATCCTATTTGTAAGCTTACGTAATCTGACCAAGTGAAGAAACAATATTTGAACAATTAATTTTGTGCAAGTATATGCTGCAATCTCCTTTATAGCGGCTCACGGCGTATGCGAGGCACTGCTCTTTCTACCTTGGCCGAGATACGGGCAAAAGTCAGTACTCCGCGTGCCTCTCAGCACTTGCTTGCTTCCCCACAGCCTGACTGCTGGCAGAGTGCAGCCTTTTTAGCTTTTATTTGTCGCGGCACTTTCTCCGCCGCAGTAGCGACAACGCTAAGCTCAGGCTCATCATCTTGCAGTCGACATTACAGCGACGAAACGACTCACCAGAAAGACTAACGAAAATTCGCCTGCACTTATAACAAGATTGTATCTTTAAAATGTGCAAAGGAAATGTTTCTCCTAGTCACGGTCTGACTTCTACGACTCCTCGTAGTTGACTCTCGCCAAAAAATACTCGAAAAAGCACGCTTCCACTTAAATATTACCACATATGTTGACCTCATTTCAACTAAAGTGTAGCAGTCATACAGTATTCACAAAGTAAACATTTCCGCTATTACAGCAAGGTACAACACACCGAATACTTGTTTTGTAAATAAAACCGCCTTTTCCTGCTGCTAGTTACTTTATCCCATACGCGTTTCGCCTTCTCTCCTGTCCTATCATCAGTGGGATCGATAACGATACACTTTTGTTAGGTTTAGATTATTAAACAGTTCACTTCGCGATTTTTTGTAAAACTTACGATTTGCTGATCTGCTTTTCCTCTCATCTGGTCTGGAGGTCGCACTACCACTTTTATCACTGCCATGTAATCACATTTTTGTGTTCTCACCTTCCACACACTGTTCACCATGTTTGTCACTCTTTTTTGTGGTGGACTATTGTTCTTTTGTCGCTCGATACAACTATTTCGTCGTACACTGTTTTTTACAACGTAAATATTGCGACTCCATAACGTGTTTCATCTTCTTTGGAATGTTTAACTATTTTTTGCCAACCTAACGAAGTATATGTTCGAGACCAACTTATGTTTATGATGTTTATACCGTGTGTGTGTATGAGTGAGAGAGAGAGCTGGATAGAGCCAACGAGTTTTTTTTGTGAGGGGGGGGGGGGGAGTGGGTTGGCGGGTGTACTGTACAATATTCTGTGGAGGGGTTCACAAGTACACATGCCAAGCAATTCATTATTTACTCTAATAGATAAAATAATATTATAACGTTCGCAAAAAGTATTAATACAATAATAGTGTCCAATATAAAATAATAGAACCCAACATCTTTACACTTACTTATCCATGAACCCCTCCACAGAATACTGAAACGAAAAGTCAAATCAGCTGTCACCAAAGTTTTCAATCGCTCGCTAACACCCGCACCCTCCTCCCTCCCCCCCCCCCCCCCCCCAAGCACAAAAAAAAACAAGAAAACGTCGTCGGCACTATCCCCCCCCCCCCTCTCTCTCTCACTCATACATACACACAGTATAAACATCGTAAATAGAAATTAGTCTCTTGTGAAGAACAGTGTACGACGAAATAGTTGTATCGAGTGACAAAAGAACAATAGTCCACCACAAGGAAGATTGAGAAACTTGGTGAACAGTGTTTGGAAGGTGAGAACACAAAGATGTGATTATATGGCAGTGATAAAAATGGTAGTGCGACTTACAGACCAGATGTGAGGAAACGCAGGTCAGCAAATTGTAAGTAGTTATTTTTTTTTACAACAAAATAGCGAAGTGAACTGTTTGATAATCTAAAACTAACAAAACTGTATCGTTACAGATCCCACTGATGATGTGATGCCTTAGAACAGGAGAAGGAGAAACGCATATAGGATAAACAAAGTAACTAACAGCAGGAAAAGGCAGTTTTATTTACAAAACAAGTACTCACATCCTCGCTGCGGAGGATGGCCACAAAAGAAACTTGTTACAGCACATCGAAATTCGACGCGCAAGTCGCCGAAGTGCCGTCAAATCGAAAGACTTGCACCAGGCGAGCCGTCTACCCGACGGGAGGCCCTCGTCACACACCATTATTATTATTTTAGCACATCGAAATTCGTCACACAATGTAACCAGGTCGGCCGGGGTGGCGGAGCTGTTCTAGGCGCTACAGTCTGGAACCGCGCGACCGCTACGGTCGCAGGTTCGAATCCTGCCTCGGGCATGGATGTGTATGATGTCCTTAGGTTAGTTAGGTTTAAGTAGTTCTAAGTTCTAGGGGGCACTGGATGGCAGCGTGGAGGGTAAAAATCGTAGAGGGAGACAAAGAGATGAATACGCTAAGCAGATTCAGAAGGATGTAGGTTGCAGTAAGTACTGGGAGATGAAGAAGCTTGCACAGGATAGAGTAGCATGGAGAGCTGCATCAGACCAGTCTCAGGACTGAAGATCACAACAACAAGACAAGTTCTAGAGGACTGATGACCTCAGAAGTCCCATAGTGCTCAGAACCATTTGAACCAATGTAACCAGAATGTGAGTTCAAAGCCAACGGTAAATAATTATGATATGGATAGTAGCAGGGGCAGGAATGACGGATCCCTCGCCCTATCCACCTTTTACCCCTGTGAAAGGTCACAAGTTCTCATTTTGAACGAGGAAAAATCCCTCCCCTGTCCTGAATTGAAGCCAGGACCTTTAGGAGAGGAGTTTAGTGCTCTTCCCTCTAGACCACCATGGTCTCCATTAATATTAAACGATTTAAAAATACTGGGCATTACTTTGTGAAGGTCTGTCGTAAAACCTGTTATTCCATGACAGGGCAAATTATGCCAGGGTACTGAGGAATTTGCGGATGACCTCAACGCTTACGCACTTCTGGCACGTTACTTTGTTTCGCTGTTGCGGCTACCACGCGAGCTGCCCCGTAAAAACGCAGCGGGGGTCTAGACTTTTTTAGGGGCCGGACAAAAGCAACTGAGACGTAAGCCCAGTGTTGGAGGAGTTGAGAGGTGGCGTGTGACTCAGCCGGGGGAAGCCGCGCGGGCATAAAGCACGGGGCCATTTCTGCGGCTTGATATTCCCGCCGGATGGCGGCCGTAAGAGCCGGGCATTAAGTGCGCCGCGCCTGCTCAGCATCGCTACGTGATCCCTGCTGGCGGCGCGGCTCTGCCCTCCACTGGCCCTCGCTGCCTCCGAGTGCGTAGCTCGGCGGCCCGCGGGAAAAACCGCCGCTCGTTTATCCGCGGCGGCGCGGTCATTACGCAAGCGGCGGTACCCTTCCGTGAATTCAAATAGGGACGCCGATTTACTGTCCGAGGGGGATATGGGGCCATTACTCCGCTCCGGCCGGCGTGTAATGAGAATCGCCGCGCTCCTTACAAGGAGAGAACGCGGCTCCCGATTCCGTCGTACGAGCGCCGATAGGTATTGATTGTACGGTCTGCGTGCGGATTACGGTATCTGTCGGGCTGCCAGGCACCTGGCGTCCACGAACAGGCGCGCTGCCGCAGCAGATACAGAAACTTACGCGCTTGCTCTTGTATTACTGCGGTATTCAAGAGAATCAAGAGACGTATCAGTGGTAAATTAAGTGCGTCAGGAGGTTGTTGTATTAATAGATTCGATTAAAACTTTTTATGTGGAGATGTTGAAAGCTGAATGTTACATTTCCAACTCTCAATCTGTAATTATTTCGATTGTCCGCCACCGGCGGTAGCTGAGTGGGATGCCGGCACGGTAGCCCAACGTGTTCTGTCAGAGGGTTGGTTAGCTGCCCCCCTTTTTTTTAAAAAAAAATAAAAAATAAAAAAAAAAACCTGAGTTAATCGATCAACAACGAACTTAAGAAGATGTCTTACGACGTCCGCCTCGAGCAGATGCAACGAACGAAAGCGAACAAAATGAGATACAAAAAAAGTGGGCACCGCGACAGAATGTCTATCCTAAGGGCCCGGCTTCGATTCCCTGCTGGGTCGGTGATTTTACCCGCTCAGGGACTGGGTGTTGTGTTGTCCTAATAATCATCATTTCATCCCCATCGACGCGCAAGTCGCCGAAGTGGCGGACGACTTGCACCCGGTGAACGGTCTGCCCGACGGGAGGCCCTAGTCACACGACATTTTTTTGTATTATTTCGAGTATTTATTACTGCAGGTTTCCTCCAAAGATACATTCTGTACCTAGTTTCCAATTGAGACCAAGATACGTTATGATGATTCTGGTAAATTTTGGAAATTTGTGGCAAGATCTTATGGGACCAAACTGCTGAGGTCATCGATCCCTAAACTTACACACTACTTAATCTAACTTAAACAAACTTACGCTAAGGACGACACACACACTCATGCCCGAAGGAGGACTCCATCATCGCCGGGGAGGGGAGGGGGGTTGGGAGGGGGGGGCAACCGTAACAGGACGCCAGAGACCGTACGGCAACCCCGCGCCTCTATGATTACCGTAAAAACAGCCGTAGGCTGCAGACTGGTAATTTATTTATTACGTGCTTAACCGGGGTAGGGCTTCACCAGGTCATCTGAAAATACAACAGGGAGGACGAAGTTATAAACAGCTGGCATGGTCATGTTCCATACCACCACAACGAAAAGCAGGTTCAATTCTGGAAAGAGATTGTAAGACGTATGCGTTGCCGGCGATGGGCGAGGCATGGCAGAGTCTCTGACCAGAGAGTAGTATGTACTTAGTTGTTGCTTGTCGCGAGTCGGAGTCTGTCTGCTGTAGTAGTCAGTCCGTGCTAGTCTGCAGTAGTCTTGAGTAGTCTGCGTGAGTCGGTTGTCTGCTCTGCTCGGGACTCTGGTCAGAACTCTGGAGGATGAGTATTATTGTAGAAGGTAAAGAAGCAGCCTTGCGCATATCTAGTAATGTATAATAATTGTTATTTAATTTCTTTCAAAAAAATGTCCAATAATAATTTTTTATAATATAAAGTAATTTTTTAAAGAAAAGCATTCATTTCAATTTAAAGAATATTTCCAATGCTTGATCATTCCTTCCAAGATCACAATAAAAAAAAACATATTGGCCAGCATTGTACGAAGCTGTGCCAAAAATTTCTACATAAGAGAAGATATATTGGCAGTTTTTATTGAGGTAAGAATTTTTGCTTTTTTTATTCAGAATACAGGGCCGAAGGGCAGCGCTGCTGTCCTCATAAAATTTACCGGGTTACTAAATCTTTTTATTATTTTGGTGTTTAGGAATTTTTCTGTTTCGAACTTAACATTAAATGAGAAAAGAATTTTGTGGGAACATTAAATGTGAATGTATTTCTGCACACAGATTATAAATGGGAGCCAATTTTGTTCAGAGATTACATTAAAATTAATTGTGTTCAGAGGTTACAATATATTTAAAAATTCATTTAATTAATATTTTTGTAGGGAGGTTACGTCTGGTACATAACTTTATTATTTAATTTTTCTGTACGGAGGTTACACTTGGCTCATGGTACATTCTTTCTCATATAAAATATTCGTGTGGGGAAGTTACACTTGACGACATCCGGACCAGGATCGTATTTCTTTGTGAATCTTCTGAGAAGTAGTCATATATCTGCTCTTATTTACTTAAAAGTAGTTTGCATCTGCTGCAACGCATTTACTAATTTGTCACTCTTGCTTTCACAGATCATCGGCAATTTGTTGCTCTCTGTTAATTGTGTTTGTTGCATTTTTTGCATTGTCTTTGTTTCATTTGTGCTTAATTCTGATTTGTGAAAAATGCCGCGAAAAACTGTTAACAGTACATCGCGATGTGTAATGAGTGAAATAGCCGACTCGAATAATTTGACCGATAGCACTTGCGACAGTCAGTGTAATGATGATAATCCCCTAATTGTAGACAATCAGTGCGTACCGACCACTAATATTGATTTTGATTCTAGTGATGAACAAATAAATTCAATTGTGTCGTCTGTTAATTTGACGACAATGGATGACGCGGGACGTTCTGTTACAATGAACACTGCACAGTTTAACACACCTGATTTGCAAAATTTGAATTGTGAACAGATAAATTTTTCTAACGAAAATGAACAGTGTACTCAAAGTACGTCAGAATTATTTGATTCCGAGGTAGTGACTAACAGTGCACATCCGATTGGCAAACCTTTTCAAGAATCACAAAATGACCAAATGGTTACACAAAACGTGACAATTGCAGGTACGCCATCAAACAGCACAGAGAATAGAGTAGGTAATATTGGCTTGGATGAAGTTATGGCACTATTGCTACAACATAGTGTAAAGTTCAAACAACTTAGTGAAAATTCCAAACAACAACTTAATGAAAATTTCATACAACAGAATGAAAGGCAAGACTACAATCACAAACAACTTAGTGAACAGAACAAACAACTTAATGAAAAGCTAGACAACAATTACAAACAGTTGAATGAAAAACAAGACAACCTTAATGAAAATTTCAAACAACTTCGTGAACAGAACAAACAACTTAATGAAAAACAAGACAACCTTAATGAAAAATTAGACAACAATTCCAGACAGCTTAGTGAACAGATTACAGCCGTTGCCGCGGAATGTCATGATACTAAAGAACTATTACGTGAGGAAATTGAGGCTTATGCTAGGAAAAGTAGTGAAGAAATTAGATCTGTTGCTCAAGAATTAAGGAATACGCAAGCAGCTGCAACAGAATCACTTAGAGACGAAATTAGTGCAGTCGGTAAACAATGCTCTGAAAACACAACACACTTACGCGAGGAGTTTAAATTAATGTCAGCAGAACTTTCACGCACACTGGATGCAAAAGTGGATGCGAAATTCGACCAACAGAAAAGTCAAATTGACGAACGCTTTAATCACCACCTACAAAACAGTGAAACGCGTTACCGTAAATTCCTACAGGAAAAAAATAAAGTAAAACGACAAGTCATGGAAACAATTACCGCACAGAGACAGGAAGATAAACGTAAATTGTTTACGAAAGCAAAAACATACGTAGACAATAATATTGCTACAGTATCAGATGAAATTAATACTATCAAACAGTTGAACACCGAATTGCGTGATGAAATTTCCGATCTTAAATCAAAAACAGATACACACACAGTAGACTTTTCAGACAGTGACCGACAGACTTGAACAATTGAACGAAACCACACGTAGAATACAGAAACAAATTAATTCTTGTGACACTAAAAACGATGATCAGGTAAAAATACTGACTGAAAAATATCATGAATTGGCCAGTCGTATTGACGTTATTGAAAGTAATAATGACAGCAAATCAGACGATACCTCGCCGATTTTGTTTAATCAAACACCTGAATTCCAAAATTTACAGCAGACGATCAGTGAGATAGATCCGTCCAGTAATACATTACGTAGAAAATTGTCGACTTTACAGCAAGAGGTGACAGAAATAAAAAATATTTCAGTCAATAACACGTCACAGCATACGGCACATTCCGAATATTTGTCACACTCACACAGCCAGTATAATGTAGGTAATTTACAGAGAGTACGTGACTTAGATTCCGAACAATAACAGACAAATAGATTCTCATACAATCCTGAACCTGTTCAGACGTACAGAGACGATAATTTTGATTACAAACATTTTCTATCAGTGAGAAAATTTAAAGTATTTAAAAATGACAGAACACAGATTCACCCCTTGGATTGGATACAACAATTTAGCTTTGCCTTTCCACCGACTTGGCGTGTAACGCACAAACTTGAATTTATTTGCAGTTTTTTGGAAGGCGAACCGGCAACTCGTATGAAACCGATCGCCAGACAATGCTACTCGGTAGGAGAATTTCAGAATGCTTTTCTGTCAGCGTATTGGTCGAAGACGACACAGTGCGGAATCAAGGATCAATTAATTAGCTTACCAAATTATGAGAACTCAAATTTTTCCACTGTCACGCAATTCTTTGTACACATGGTCCAACAAAACCAGTACTTAAGTGAACCATACAGTGAATCTGCACTTATTCAATTATGTATTTCTAAATTACCACGATCATTAAGAGTGTCACTTTTAACGGGTCAGCAGAAAGAAAATAAAACATCCTGGCAGATTAAAACTATGTGCCCGACCGAGACTCGAACTCGGGACCTTTGCTTTTCACAAGCAAGTGCTCTACCAACTGAGCTACCGAAGCACGACTCACGCCCGGTACTCACAGCTTTACTTCTGCCAGTACCTCGTCTCCTACCTTCCAAACTTTACAGAAGCTCTCCTGCGAACCTTGCAGAACTAGCACTCCTGAAAGCACTTGCCCGCGAAAGGCAAAGGTCCCGAGTTCGAGTCTCGGTCGGGCACACAGTTTTAATCTGCCAGGAAGTTTCATATCAGCGCACACTCCGCTGCAGAGTGAAAATCTCATTCTGGAAACATCCCCCAGGCTGTGGCTAAGCCATGTCTCCGCAATATCCTTTCTTTCAGGAGTGCTAGTTCTGCAAGGTTCGCAGGAGAGCTTCTGTAAAGTTTGGAAGGTAGGAGACGAGGTACTGGCAGAAGTAAAGCTGTGAGTACCGGCCGTGAGTCGTGCTTCGGTAGCTCAGTTGGCAGAGCACTTACCCGCGAAAGGCAAAGGTCCCGAGTTCGAGTCTCGGTCGGGCACACAGTTTTATTCTGCCAGGAAGTTTCATATCAGCGCACACACCGCTGCAGAGTGAAAATCTCATTCTGGAAACATCCCCCAGGCTGTGGCTAAGCCATGTCTGCGCAATATCCTTTCTTTCAGGAGTGCTAGTTCTGCAAGGTTCGCAGGAGAGCTTCTGTAAAGTTTGGAAGGTAGGAGACGAGGTACTGGCAGAAGTAAAGCTGTAAGTACCGTGCGTGAGTCGTGCTTCGGTAGCTCAGTTGGTAGAGCACTTGCCCGCGAAAGGCAAAGGTCCCGAGTTCGGGTCTCGGTCGGGCACACAGTTTTAATCTGCCAGGAAGTTTCATATCAGCGCACACTCCGCTGCAGAGTGAAAATCTCATTCTGGAAACATCCCCCAGGCTGTGGCTAAGCCATGTCTCCGCAATATCCTTTCTTTCAAGAGTGCTAGTTCTGCAAGGTTCGCAGGAGAGCTTCTGTAAAGTTTGGAAGGTAGGAGACGAGGTACTGCAGAAGTAAAGCTGTGAGTACCGTGCGTGAGTCGTGCTTCGGTAGCTCAGTTGGTAGAGCACTTGCACGCGAAAGGCAAAGGTCCCGAGTTCGAGTCTCGGTCGGGCACACAGTTTTAATCTGCCAGGAAGTTTCATATCAGCGCACACTCCGCTGCAGAGTGAAAATCTCATTCTGGAAACATCCCCCAGGCTGTGGCTAAGCCATGTCTCCGCAATATCCTTTCTTTCAGGAGTTCTAGTTCTGCAAGGTTCGCAGGAGAGCTTCTGTAAAGTTTGGAAGGTAGGAGACGAGGTACTGGCAGAAGTAAAGCTGTGAGTACCAGGCGTGAATCGTGCTTCGGTAGCTTAGTTGGTAGAGCACTTGCATGGGAAAGGCAAAGGTCCCGAGTTCGAGTCTCGGTCGGGCACACAGTTTTAATCTGCCAGGAAGTTTCATATCAGCGCACAGTCCGCTGCAGAGTGAAAATCTCATTCTAGAAAGAAAATATTTCGTCATTCAGAGATCTGTTACAGCTTTTGGAAGTGCAGCAATCTGATTATTCCCTTATAAACAAAAATTTTTCATATAATAACCAAGGTCAACAAACATACAACAATTACGATCAGGCACGCAATTTCAATAGCAAATGTAATAGACGCTTCAGGAACGAAAACCACCAGAACTTTAATAACAGACAAAATTTTAATTGTCAGTATCGACAAAATTACCAGCAACAGGAACCACATTTTGGTAACAATAGACTTTTTTCACCACAACAATATGAAAGCCAGCCGGTTAGCATACCTAACCAACAATGTAATGCACAAGGTCAACCAAGCTTTAATGTTTCGCCGCGTACGCGTATAGCGTCGGCCCCTACAAATAGTAACGCACAGCAACAAGGAAATCAGTACGTACAGAAAACACACTGTTTCAATTCCTATCGCAGTGCACCGTATAGAAATGACTATCATGACAGACGTAAAAATAATGAGCACAATTTTCAGCGTACATTTAATAACAGTCGGTCTTATCAGCAGCAAGAACATCAACAATAACATATTATCATGAATGAACCAGACAGTAGGTATAATCCCGAACGTAATACGTCAGGAAGAAATAACAGAACAGTACAAATAGTGGAAATGCCACAGCATCCTCCTGTAATAATAACACGTCAGATAGAATTTGACTAGATACAGTACAGGTTGCATCTTCCAGCAACGTAAGTAATACTTCAGATACACAGAATCTTGTTCACGAAAATGTTATTACTTTTGACGACATCCGAGACACTCTTTTGCAGGAAAGACCAGTTGTCCAAAAAGCATTTCACACCCTGTCATCGAAGTTAAAATTGGATCATAGAAATTTTCAGCAGTAATCGACTCTGGATCTCCTATGTCAGTCATAAATGAGGAAACTTTCAACGAATGTAACAAAGAGAATACCTACCCTACGTTACCTTTAGGCAAAACTAAAGTAAAAGGAGCAGTATCTGGTAAAGGAGTAGATGTAAAGTTACAGACACTTATCATTTTGTATTGCAGGTCATACATTTCACTCAAATTTTTGGATTGTTCCCTTATTGACGACAGACGTTATTTTAGGTACAAATTTTCTGGTACAACGCGACGCAATTATTGACTTTCAAAATTCCAATTTAATGTTAAAGGATGAAAATGTAAAACTGGCTTTAGAATTTCAGCACTCCTTAGCTGCAGAAGAACAAACAATCGTACAGAGGTCATTTCCGCATCACGTAACTTAGACTGTCATTCCACATTGTTCACAGATACGTACATACACAACTATAATACTCCAGACGAAGCCGACTATGACGTTATACAGATGATTTCTGATAAAGTTAAACAGAGCAGTGCAAATACAGACGACGAACGCACACAACTACGCAAAATTCTTTTACAGCAAGCTCCAGTTTTTGACAACGTTCCTGGTACTATGTCCGGATTTATGTATGAATTTCAAGTTAAACAGCACGACACATTTAAAGCCAAGCATTATCCCATTTCGTATATTCACAGAGAACAAGTTGAGAAAGAATTGCAAGCTATGCTTGACCAAGGAATTATTGAACCGGCAGTTAGTCCGTACATAAGCCCGCTCCATATTGTTAAGAAAAAGGATGATTCACTTCGCCTCGTACTTGATTCGCGTCACATCAATGACATTATTATTAATGAAACAGATCGCCCACAGACACTAGAAGAACTTCTACAGAAATTTCATGGTATTGCTATTTATTCCACATTAGATTTGAAATCGGGATTTTGGCAAATTCAACTCCATCCGGACTGCACAAAGTACACGGCTTTTCTCTGTTTTGGTGACTGTTATCAATTTTGTAAATTACCGTTCGGTTTGACTTTTTCTTCAGCAGCATTTATTCGCGGTTTGAATACAATACTTCCAACAGAACTTAAAGACAGAATCACAACGTACGTAGACGACATTCTTATAGCAGAAGCTAACTGGTCTGAACACAATTTGATTCTTGAACAAGTGTTGCAAACTTCTCGTGTACAAGGACTCACAGTTAATATCAGTAAATCGCACTTTGGTAAAACTTCTATAAAATTTCTTGGACATGTACTTTCAGCAGAAGGCATTGCACCTGACCCGGAAAAACTTCAAGCTTTACGCGACATTACTGTTTCTACGAGGAAGAAACAACTACGCAGATTTTGGGCTTAAGTAACTTTTTTCGTAAATTTATTCGTTACTCTGCTTTAGACACCCCTAGATTATGTCAATTGACAGGTAAAAACACTATTTGGTCCTGGGATAAGCAAGCACATTCTGAGTTTGAGAACCTGAAAGAAGCTTTGTTGAATGCACCACTTTTATCACATACAGATCTTACTAGAAATTTTTCCATGACACTGACAGTTCTAACACCGCTTTAGGCGTACACATTTTTCAGGAAATTGAAGAAGATGGTTCTACAGTAATTAATAACATCGCCTTTGCGAGTCGCATTCTGTCACCTGCTGAACCCAATTATTCTGTTACAGAACTTGAAATATTGTGTGTTGTATGGGCATTTACGAGATTTCGGCATTTTCTTTATGGAAGACATACCACCGTTTACACAGTTCATAGAGCGATACAGTTTTTACTTTCGGCTAAATTTACACACGATAGATTAAGTAGATGGAAACTTTATTCACAAGAATTTAATTTTACAATTGTTCACATTCCCGGCACACAAAATATTGTAGCAGTATCCCGTTCTCTCAGCAACAATCAGCAAGACATCGCAACCAACTTCTGCAAAGCAAATTTCAGCGTCATGTACATTCAACAAGTTGCATTTGAAAATTTCATTTCATCGTCGTTACAAGACATAGCACAAGAGCAGAGTAAAGACAACGTGTGGAAAGAAATTAAACACCTTTGGCAAGATAGGAACAATGTTACCATTAGAAACCATTACACTGTACGCAATAATATTCTGTTTCGCCGCTCTCACCCTGACAGCAACAATTGGTTATTATGCATTCCTGACGAACTTGTTAACAAATTAATCTGGTATACTCATTTAAGTTGCGCAGATTACGGAGCCAGAAAATGTTTTCTTATACTGAGACCGAACTGTTATTTTACCAACATGGAGAAACGTACTCGACGAGTTTTAGCATCATGTAAAATCTGCCAGAAAGCTAAATCAGATACGACTTCATATATTCCTCCATTACATCCCATTGTGCCTGTTAAATTGAGACATATGGCCGCTGTAGACATTTTTGGTCCGATTCCCAGAACTAATAGAGGTTTTTGCTACATCTTTGTCGCTGTTGAACTCACTTCAAAATTTGTTACCTTCACTCTGTTACGCAAAGCTACTGCTAAAACTGTTTCGAAAGCATTTGTAAAACATTTTCTATTTCATGTAGGGCATGTATTGAAAGTAATTTCCAACAATGGACCACAGTTTCGATCTGCTATATGGACACGTATGTTACGAGCTAGAAACATTTCTCCGATCTATATATCCAGGCACCATGCTTCTTCGAACCCCTGTGAACGATTAATGAAAGATATTGGTAAACTGTGCAGAATATACTGCTGTAAAAGACATATTGATTGGGACACACACATACTCTCATTCCAGGATGTAATTAATTCCATACCAAATGAATCTACTATGCTATCTCCGTCTGTTATGCTGAAAAATGTTGAACCAGCCAACAAAATTAAAGAATTAGTAACGTTTCCTACATCTCGTCGACTACGACACGATGAAATAATTGAAATTGTGCTGAACAACATCAAACATGCCGCAGAGCGCCGGAGAAGACAGCAAAAACGGGTTTGTAACCGCCGTGACTTTCACGTTGTACAGAAGATATTAGTACGTACACACTATTTATCCAACAAAGGAAAAAGTAGATGCAGTAAATTTGAGCTTCTATACGCAGGTCCATATCGAATTCGCAGCATTCCTCACCCCAATGTAGTACACGTCGAAACTTTGAGAACCAGAAAAACCAAAGGGAATCACCACGTCTCCAACGTCAAACCTTTTATTGAATGAATATACTTTATGATTTATCACACTGTAATGCTATTTCCTAATTTTTTTATGACCACTTATGCAATTGTATTCACACGAACACTTACTGATGATTATCGTATTTTTTCTTGGCAAGTGCCTGGAAAGGTAAGGTTAGCAGGTCGCTCTTCTTGTCGATACACATCAGACTGTGCACATTTTTCCAGATGAACTTACACTTTTTTTGACCACTTATGCAATTATATTTATGTGATTACTTATTGATGATTATCGTATTTTTTCTTGGCAAGTGCCTGGCAAGGTAAGGTTAGCAGAGAGGCATTTCTTGTTGTTAAACATCAGACTGTGCACATTTTCCATTTTTCATGTATGTATGATTGTTTTCCTGTTTTGTTTGTATGCACCATGAAATATTTAAGATATAACAAACACCAGTTAACTTTGACATTTTGCCTTATGATATCTCAACATCCTGACTATTTTACATTTTTTTTGCTGCAACATTGTGATACTCTATGTACATTTTTGCACCTGAACACTGTCTATGTTTTTGACATAATACGTTTTTTTGTCATGCTATGCTGTATGCTCAATTATATTACTATAAACCAGCTTTTATTTAATGGGTATATGATTTAAATGCAAGACATTAATCATTGTTCATTATTTTCAGAAAGAAATAACGTGTAAAAGAAATACATTAAACAGAAATGGGCATTTCAACTTCTCAATGAACGAATGAAGATGCAATCGTCACGAAGAGTAAATGGATCAGAATTAACAAGCATTAACAAGAATATACTATACACATCGCAGAACAGCAGTCTTAACTAATTTTTTCTTTCAGAATACGAGGCGATTGATGCAGGCTGTCAGACAGAACCACACATCTTAGTTTTAGTGATGAAATATGCTAGAAATAAAGAATTCTATACTAGGAATAGTTGTATAATGAATAATGAAGTGACTTTTTAGGAGATGATAATGAATGGTGATGAATAATGATGAAGAGTATAGTGATATGGATAATGAAGTTTTTCTTTACAGGTGATGATAATAATGGAATTATGATGATATGGATAATGAAGTTTTTTTTTTTGCAGGTGATGACAGTAATGATAATGAAGTTTTTCTTTGCAGATGAAAATAATGATGAAGTTTATGTATTTACTGTTAGTTAAGAAATGCTATGTAGTTATTTAGGTATTTGTTGCAGTTCGTTTTGACAGTATGTCTTGTGTCGCATGGTATGATGACTGAAGGTTTTGGAAAGGACAGCTAGAGAACATATATTTAATACACATTTCATTACCTGTTAATTCGAAGTTCACTACTTTTCAGCATAATATGCGTTTCTTCTTTCAGCTTAATAATCCATTTTGCATTTTTTCCTGGAGAAGCTTTTCATGATAGTTACTAAACCTATTACTTATTAAACCTGTTGTAGTACTTGAATTTTTTTTACCCATTTGTGTGTGTCATTCATGAATGTGATCACATATACTCTATTTGTTTCACAACCTTGCTATAGCTGACTCATGACGAATGACGTTATTGATCCTTATTTCCAGCAATAAGTCAAATGCAAATATTGTTATGCCCCAGCAATTAATTATCGATCCCAACGCAATGCATTGCTAGTATAAAAAATGTATTAACAGTCCCAAATAATGCTACCAGTTTAAGATAATTCTGAGTAATACTGAATAATGTTTTCTAGTCACAGACCTTCAGTAATAGTTACAGTGTGTTACATGTTAAATATGTCCTATGTAACTTGAATGATGAGTTCTGAATAATGTTTTCTGGTCACAGACCTTGAATAATAGTTACAGTATGTTACATTTTCATTATGTCCTATGTCACTGGAATGATCAGTTCTGAGTAATGTGTCATTTGAATGATGAGTTCCGAGTAATACTGAATGATGACTTATGCATTAATGTTATTCCAATAATTAACTCTTGTTTTGAATGATGACTTCTGAATAATACTGAATAATGTTTTGTAAAATTATATGAAAACTTTGTAACAGGCCAATGAGTGCCAATAATTATTTTCAAGTAACTGGTCAGAGAGTGCCAATAATTATTTTAAATATGTCGTATGTCACTTGAATGATGAAAAATATTTTGTATTACTCAGTACTTGCTATAGGTTTTGTAACTGGCCAATGAGTGCCAACACTTACTATAACTAAGTGAATTATGTTAATACTATGCCATTCATTAGCTCCTGTTTTGAATGATGACTTCTGATGGTGTGTAACTGGTCCATGAGTGCCAATGTTCTCTGTAAACAGATAACTTATGAACATTATTCTGTAATACTTCATACATGGTACAGAAATGTTCAGTAACTGGGCGATGAGTGCCTCGAATTACTTAAAAATCAGTTAATCGACTAGTGTAATTATCAATGATGACTGGTATAAGATTTAATGTCCTTCACCTTCTGACCTAATTACCAGACATTACTGCAATATCCGTTTGTCCTGTCTATCCTCATGATCATGGAGCACTATATTTGGTTCTTGCACTAATTCTACGTTGGTGTACCTTACAAGAACGTGGTGTTGACACGACATGCTGTCCACCACCTTGAGCGATGGAGATATTATTATGGACCCACTGTTTGGTGTACCTAATGTACTACCAAAATGATAACATGGAATATTACTACGACATTTCAGTGTCTTGGCTACACTGACTAATACTTCAGGGAAGAGAACTTCAGATTGTCTCACTTGGTGTTGTGCTTCTGTAGAAAGATATGGTCTTTCAGTGCAGCTGCATGCAACCTAATGTGCTACAACCATGACGCAATCCTTCCCATTCCTTTCCTAGTTCTTGTAAAATGGTAAAGACATATACAGTGCGTGTGCACTTCATTTCATTTGTTAACAAGATCAGTTGTCCTAAATATGCTAAAGACTTTTACAGTGCGTGTGCACTTTATTTCAATCCATGATATGTTATGTAAAAATGCTAAAGACTTCTACAGTGCGTGTGCACTTTATTTCACTCCATGATTTGTTATGTAAAAATACTAAAGACTTTTACAGTGCATGTGCACTTTATTTCACTCCATGATAGGTTATGTAAAAATACTAAAGACTTTTACAGTGCGCGTGCACTTTATTTCACTCCATGATATGTTATGTAAGAATGCTTAAGACTTCTACAGTGCGTGTGCACTTTGTATCGTCTGTTAATATGATTTGTACTCATTCCGTATACATTTTGTGATTTGATGATATGTTCTGAACTACAGTGCGTGTGCACTTTTCCCATTTGTTAATATGTTTTGTACTCATTGTGTACACATTTTGTCTTTGCTTGATATGTTCTGTACTCAGTGCATGTGCACTATATTTTATTTCATGTTCTGCACTTATATATATGTATATATTCTGTGATTCTAAACTTAGTTAATTAAGAAAAATTTGTTGCTCATGGCAAGTCCAATTGACTTACCATCGCTGCCAAATTTTTTCCCCCCACAGTGGAGGGTTATGTAAGACGTATGCGTTGCCGGCGATGGGCGAGGCATGGCAGAGTCTCTGACCAGAAAGTAGTATGTACTTAGTTGTTGCTTGTCGCGAGTCGGAGTCTGTCTGCAGTAGTAGTCAGTCTGTGCTAGTCTGCAGTAGTCTTGAGTAGTTTGCGTGAGTCGGCTGTCTGCTCTGCTCGGGACTCTGGTCAGAACTCTGGAGGATGAGTATTATTGTAGAAGGTAAAGAAGCAGCCTTGCGCATATCTAGTAATGTATATTAATTGTTATTTAATTTTTTTCAAAAAAAATGCCAATAATAATTTTTATAATATAAAGTAATTTTTTTAAAGAAAAGCATTCATTTCAATTTAAAGAATATTTCCAATGCATGATCATTCCTTCCAAGATCAGAATAAAAGAAAACATATTGGCCAGCATTGCACGAAGCTGTGCCTTAAATTTCTACATAAGAGCAGATATATTGGCAGTTTTTATTGAGGTAAGAATTTTTGCTTTTTTTATTCAGAATACAGGGCCGAAGGGCAGCGCTGCTGTCCTCATAAAATTTACCAGGTTACTAATTTTTTTTTATTATTTCCGGGTTTAGGAATTGAATTTTGTGGTTACATTAAATGTGAATGCATTTCTGCACAGAGATTATAAATGGGAGCCAATTTAGTTCAGAGATTACATTAAAATTAATTTTGTTCAGAGGTTACAATATATTTAAAAATTCATTTAATTAATATTTTTGTAGGGAGGTTACGTCTGGTTCATTACTTTACTATTTAATTTTTCTATGCGGAGGTTACACTTGGCTCATGGTACACTCTTTCTCATATAAAATATTCGTGTGGGGAGGTTACAAGATAAAGTATAAAATCTTGGGGACGCACATTAAAATTAATGCCAGGAGCATACATATGGGAGCAGCGAATACTAATGTACGCGTGGTCGTTTTCAAATGGTTCAGATGGCTCTGAGCACTATGGTACTTTCTGAGGTCATCAGTCCCCTAGACTTAGAACTAACCTAAGGACAGCACACACATCCATGCCCGAGGTAGGATTCGAACTTGCGACCGAAGCAGCAGCGCGATTCCGGACTGAAGCGCCTAGAACCGGTCGGCCACAGCGGCCGGCCATGGTCGTTTTCTACGCGTGGAAGCGATATAGCTGGCCAAATGATTAGAAGCTACAGTAGCCGATCTGACACCCACTGATGGCCTGTGCATGTCTTTTAAACATTCTTGATTTTGCCGTCATCAGTTCTCACAACATTTTTAAGTTACTTACCTCTAAAAAGATTTCACGGAGATATTATCCTCAGAGTAGCAGATCAGCTTACTGGCCCCTACAAACTGCCGATAGGAGCCAATATCCTCTTGAGACACTCGCTACCGGCTCTGGCTAACATGGAAATAGAAAGCTTTGTCAAATTCCGGTTTCCTGCAGAGAAGAAAAGGGAAGTAAAACATCACCTGTACGTTTCATGTGACACAAGTATGCTTGCAGAATTTCGAAACCTGAACTCTTGTCGAATGGCCGGCCGATGTGGCCGTGCGGTTCTAGGCACTTCAGTCTGGAACCGCGTCACCGCTACGGTCGCAGGTTCGAATTTTGCCTGGGGTATGAATGTGTATGATGTCCTTAGGTTAGTTAGGTTTAAGTAGTTCTAAGTTCTAGGGGACTGATGACCTCAAATGTTACGTCCCATAGTGCTCAGAGCCATTTGAACTATTTTGGTACTTCAGCGGTTACAGCGAAGCCCACTACCTCTAGTGTTAATGTGGGTCTCCAAGATTTCGTGCTTTATCTCTTTTGTGAATTAATGTTACTATATCGTCTTGGTAGTATGGAATATGACCATGCGAGCTGATTAAGACCTTGTCCTCCCTGCATACTTTCATATTATGTGATGAAACATCCGTGCCCTGGCGACCTTAGCGTGACGTCTTGTTTTGCAGTCTGATGGTGTGGTTGGTGTTAGTGGCACGATAAGATGCGTTTGACGGTCCGAGGTACGACATGTGGTTGTAGAGTGTCAGCCTTGTTGTATCACAAATCGCAACGGAGCAAAATATCGAAATCAAGAAATTCTCCAGAATATTTTGAATGGAAAACGGTGTGCGACGTTTGTCACGTACACCTGGATTCCCACACAAAACTACATCACGTGGACGTCTACCGTGACTTGATTGAAATTCAGAACACTGACAATTCTTTTCCGGAAAACATTATCACGACTGACGGGAGTTAACATTATCAGTACGAAACCACCACAAAACGACAAAGTGCGGAAATTTACACGAAAGGTCAACGCTTCGACGACATAACCGACATTCAGGTGAATGTGATATGCGAGTTGAACAACATCCCAAAGAAATATTTCTCTGACGCTTTCACATCGTTGTTTGGCGATTGTGTGTGTTGCATTCAAGTGGAAGAAGACCATACAAAGCACCACCAAAATCGAAGTGTTAAGTTCCTCTATTTTTATTAATCCTGTCTCAAAAGTTTTTGGACTCACAGGGTACGATAGTCAGTTCTAGTTCCAATACTACTCTGTAGTTCCTTGTGCAGACAACAGTCTACAGAATATTAAATTTACACGTCGGGTGATGAGTTACTCTACATCAAGCATTCGGCACGAGTGCCATAGTGCTCAGCCTCGTTGCTCATTTCCCTCACTGCCATGCCACTCCGTCTTAGCTTGAGGCGGGGGAAGAGGGTGAAACTGCGAACGCGCCACATATAAAGGTCAATACAGGCATTTGAGTTGGTTTTATGTTTCACATTTTGCAACAACATATATCACGAACAAAACAGATATTTAGTCTTATTTAATTACTTTCGGGGCACTGAAGACGTAGCTTTTGTCTGGTACAAACTGTCTCATTATGCAGGCGTGGGAACTTTACCTGAGCAGGTCAACGTAGGCAACCTGGACAGTTTTAACGTAAAAGAATTTGTCATTAAAGCGGGAATTAACTTGCAGGCTGCTCAGTTGCATTTGTACACGAACAGGGGTGCTTTGAACTGAAATGGCAAACGGTCTCGAAAATAGCTCAAAAACAGATGTATCATGCACAATGTCCTCAAAACGTTTCGGAAACTGTTGTTGTAATTCTTTCAAGGCTACAATGGTTTCTTGAAAACTCGCGTTTCCTTCAATGGCAGTGAGCTTGGGGAACTGAGTTGTGTTTGTCAGAATGTGTTCTTTCTGTATTGAGATTTTTTTTTTAAATACATCCTCATAAGATCAGACGGAAATTGTTTTTCACCTTGCGATGCCTTTCTGTGGGCAGTGGGCAGTGAAGTCGACCTGAAATGCGAGGTCTGCAATTAAGTCGCGATGTTTTCATTTTCGTTCCTACACTCCTTTTTCTTTCATAAATTCAACAACAGCGAGTTTTGAATCGAAAAATCGTTCCAGGCATGCTCCTTGGTACTTTGCGATAACATATACACTCCTGGAAATGGGAAAAAGAACACATTGACACCGGTGTGTCAGACCCACCATACTTGCTCCGGACACTGCGAGAGGGCTGTACAAGCAATGATCACACGCACGGCACAGCGGACACACCAGGAACCGCGGTGTTGGCCGTCGAATGGCGCTAGCTGCGCAGCATTTGTGCACCGCCGCCGTCAGTGTCAGCCAGTTTGCCGTGGCATACGGAGCTCCATCGCAGTCTTTAACACTGGTAGCATGCCGCGACAGCGTGGACGTGAACCGTATGTGCAGTTGACGGACTTTGAGCGAGGGCGTATAGTGGACATGCGGGAGGCCGGGTGGACGTACCGCCGAATTGCTCAACACGTGGGGCGTGAGGTCTCCACAGTACATCGATGTTGTCGCCAGTGGTCGGCGGAAGGTGCACGTGCCCGTCGACCTGGGACCGGACCGCAGCGACGCACGGATGCACGCCAAGACCGTAGGATCCTACGCAGTGCCGTAGGGGACCGCACCGCCACTTCCCAGCAAATTAGGGACACTGTTGCTCCTGGGGTATCGGCGAGGACCATTCGCAACCGTCTCCATGAAGCTGGGCTACGGTCCCGCACACCGTTAGGCCGTCTTCCGCTCACGCCCCAACATCGTGCAGCCCGCCTCCAGTGGTGTCGCGACAGGCGTGAATGGAGGGACGAATGGAGGCGTGTCGTCTTCAGCGATGAGAGTCGCTTCTGCCTTGGTGCCAATGATGGTCGTATGCGTGTTTGGCGCCGTGCAGGTGAGCGCCACAATCAGGACTGCACACGACCGAGGCACACAGGGCCAACACCCGGCATCATGGTGTGGGGAGCGATCTCCTACACTGGCCGTACACCACTGGTGATCGTCGAGGGGACACTGAATAGTGCACGGTACATCCAAACCGTCATCGAACCCATCGTTCTACCATTCCTAGACCGGCAAGGGAACTTGCTGTTCCAACAGGACAATGCACGTCCGCGTGTATCCCGTGCCGCCCAACGTGCTCTAGAAGGCGTAAGTCAACTACCCTGGCCAGCAAGATCTCCGGATCTGTCCCCCATTGAGCATGTTTGGGACTGGATGAAGCGTCGTCTCACGCGGTCTGCACGTCCAGCACGAACGCTGGTCCAACTGAGGCGCCAGGTGGAAATGGCATGGCAAGCCGTTCCACAGGACTACATCCAGCATCTCTACGATCGTCTCCATGGGAGAATAGCAGCCTGCATTGCTGCGAAAGGTGGATATACACTGTACTAGTGCCGACATTGTGCATGCTCTGTTGCCTGTGTCTATGTGCCTGTGGTTCTGTCAGTGTGATCATGTGATGTATCTGACCCCAGGAATGTGTCAATAAAGTTTCCCCTTCCTGGGACAATGAATTCACGGTATTCTTATTTCAATTTCCAGGAGTGTATATACAGACCACACTCTTTTTTCAGTTCCGTCAAAAACTATTGCAGGTGGCAATGGAATAATGCGTACGGCTTCAGAAATTCCACTATCCATGCCACCAATTTCTTCGAGAGCTGCATGCCTCCAAATTTAGCGGAAAGTGCTTCTAGATGTAAGAAACAAAGAAGTCCTTCTGTTGGTCGTAGAATTTTTTTGCTATTTCATTGTCAACTAAACCTTTAAATTCTTTCTGCATAGTATCGTAATATCATTTCAAAGCAAATTTTCAGTACCCATCGCTTATTCGACTGCATAACACAGTAGCTATTGAGAATTCTCATCCCTCTCCAATGTCATTCCCACTCATTTTTAAACGCTTGGGACGATAAACCGCTACACTGCCTCTTTTTGTGCAAACGGCCTTTGGACTTGTGGACGTCCTTCATATCTTAACCGGGCAACTAGGGTAAACAGCACTGCTGTTACGATTCTTCCGAAATGGAGAGAGTTTTCCCGACCGAAATTGCCACACCGGATTACTAAACAAAGTGTCGCGCTGCACGGAGTATATTCGGGAAGGGACGAGTCAAGTCGAGACAAGGCCCGCAGACGGACCATACACCGACCCGTGTGAATTTCGGCACGCTGTGATGATAAAGCCGGCCGAAGTGGCCGTGCGGTTCTAGGCGCTGCAGTCTGGAACCGCGAGACCGCTACGGTCGCAGGTTCGAATACTGCCTCGGGCATGGGTGTGTGTGATGTCCTTAGGTTAGTTAGGTTTAAGTAGTTCTAAGTTCTAGGGGACTGATGACCTCAGAAGTTAAGTCCCATAGTGCTTAGAGCCATTTGAACCATTTTGAATAGTCGTGTAGTAATGATAGTAATAATAATAACCATAACAGTAAGTGTCGTATTCTATTAAGAAGCTGACATTTCCGTGCAGCTTGGGAACGACAGATGTGCGAAACTAAATGTGGTTAGAGAGAAACCTGTGAAGGTAGAACACATTCATGTGGAGGAAGACACAAGTATTACAAATCTAAAACTAAATACCTTGATATACAGAAAAAATATTTCAAAAGAAGCCGTGAAGAAAAGAGCTGTTCAGAAATTCTGCAAGGAGGGTCAAACCGAGGTTTGAACTCAACTCAAGTCCAAGAGCAAAATTAAGACTGTAGCGTCACTTGCAGTTCCCTCAGTTGAATACAGCTTCAGTCTGTTGATTGCAACCAGAACGCTGAACGTAAGACATGAAAGTTGCTTACCATGTATGGTGTAGTTCACACCAGAGTTATACATGACACATAAAGAAGGAGGTGTGGTCTGAGACAGAGGCAGTCGGATTTTCATTTTGCCGGTATGTGACCCAGCACTTGAATGATCGGCTACTGCGCGAAATAATACGGTTTGAGATGGTAAATAGAAACAGAGGAATAATTATCTAGGCAAGAAGGCTCCAAGGAAATTCTCACATAATGAAGATTTTACCGATAGTGACTCATTTCTGCAAAGTAACTTCAAAATGGGAACTCAGAATAGACTAAAACGAACCTAGAGACAGAAATCTCTGAATGGTCAGTACACATACCTCCTGAGATCAGTCTCTTTTGCGGCTTGAAACATCAGGTCTTCAGAAGGAACAATTATGAAAAAGTTACAACGAAAACTACTCAAGGCCATAGACGTCAGATTTCGTGGGGTGCATTGTGAGACAGTGGATCACATTATTGTTTAGGCGGTCCTCCATTTATGAACAATAAATATCTCAAGAAGCACAACAATGTGTGTTCATAACTTCACTGACAAATATGCAAAGGTACTGGAGCAACAGGCCTCTCGAGAAAGTGTCACGGCCCACACCTATGGCGACCACGGTAGCTGAATGCAACACTATCCAGTATGATCAACAATCACATACCGACAGAAAGGTTGCAGCCAAGAAGTCTGAGATTGTTGCATTTCAGACAGAAAAAAAGATTGACTTCTAATCGATGTCTCAGTCCCCTGCGTGGAAACATAAATGACAAACCGACTAAGAAATAGGATATGAGCATCAAAGTCAGTCAGATGTTGAATGTTAGCACTGTTGTCATCCCCGTCATCAACGGTACATTGGATTAATACCATATAACCTAATGAACGCTGTATCTATGCTCCCCGGCTGTAGTAAAGACGGTGAAATACAAGATATAATACTGTTCGGAACCGCTCACGTCTTGTGTAAAGTACAGGATGTCCGATAAGTCTTTCCCTGATTACATAAATTAATAACTCGGGCTAGAAGTAAGATACAAATATGAAACTGGTGTCTAATTGTTTAAAAACTATTAAAGTTTTTTTTCCACACATCAGTAAACTTCCACATGAGCACCCTTGGTAGCACGTAGCACATCTAGGTGATATTCAATTTCCGTCCACACATTAGCCAACATCACTGCAGGGATCGATTCAACGACTGTGGTTATCCGTTGCCGCAGGGTTTCAAGATCTGGTACACGTCTTCGGTACCCCTCGTCCTTGACATAACCCCATAAAAAGAAGTCTAATGGGGTTATGTCAGGAGAGCGTGGAGGCCAAACCGTTGGCCCATCACGACCAATCCATCGCCCAGGAAAGGTCATATCGAGATAGGCACGGACGTCCAAACCCCAATGAGGCGGTGCACCGTCTTTACCGTCTTTCTGAAACAAGACGTCGGGGTGATACTGAAGCACCTGAGGAGCAGCTTACAGTTGCAACATGTCCAGATACACTGCAGATGTGATGGTAGCCTCAGCGAAAAAGAATGGCCCGATAATACGACCGTGCAATAGCGCGCACCAAACATTCACCTTTGGACTGCCTCTGTGCACTCCATGACCTCGCCAGGGGGTTGTGAACCCCAAATGCGCACATTATGGCGAATCACTACTCCACTGACAAGAAAGGTCGCTTCGTTGGAAAAGGCAATTCGTCTGAAATAACCATCATCGTCCTCAATACGTGATAGCATTTCGACCGCAAAGTCATATCGAAGTGTACTGTCTTTGGGCAACAAGGCCTGAAAGATTTGCACTTTGTATGCAGGAAACAATAAAAGTTTGTGTAAAATGTGATTCTTGAGTTTCTCCCGGCGTATTTGATAATCAAAATATCCACGGGTATGCTGCCGGTCTATAGTGTCCAACGGGCACAATATTTCGGCGATCAAACATGTCGCCATCATCAGGTGAACTGACGGACTGAGCTCCTGTGAACGTGCCGGCACGGAGATCCGTACGCTATGGCTGCTCAGAGGGAACTGGGTTCGGTCGCGGCGGCGGCCGATTTAAATACCCTCCGCCCGCGGCGCGCTCCCTCCGCCGTCCGCGCCCAGCGCCACGGTCGCATTCCGAAGAAACACCGGGTCGGAACTGTGTTTTGTCCTCCAAATAAAACTCGTGCACTGGTGGGGAGCGCCAAAGAT
Organism: Schistocerca piceifrons; assembly: GCF_021461385.2. Classification (NCBI taxonomy): domain Eukaryota; kingdom Metazoa; phylum Arthropoda; class Insecta; order Orthoptera; family Acrididae; genus Schistocerca; species Schistocerca piceifrons. Next base: position 909,592,497 of record NC_060140.1, on the reverse strand, counting down.
GACCTCGGTTTGAGGAAGGCCGGCGTGTACCAGATTCCGTGTCAATGTGGCAAGTCGTATATTGGTCAGACGATGCGTACCGTCGAGGATCGATGCCGTGAACACTAGAGGCACACTCAACTGATGTATCCGAGCAAGTCGGCGGTCGCTGAACATTGTTTGTCGGAAAATCACGCCATGGAGTATGACCGCACGAGGATTCTGGTACAGACGTCGAGATACTGGGACAGCGTTGTTAGAGAGGCCATCAAAATTCGCACCAATGACGACCTCATAAACCGTGACTGTGGCTATAATCTTAGCAAGGCTTGGGAACCAGCGATCGGGTTAATCAAGAGTAAATCGAGCAGACGTATAGTTGTGACGACCACGGCGGACAGAGCCATCACACGGACGTCATCTCAGACGCCGTCGCAATTTGTTCCACCGCGCGACCGTGGCGCTGGGCGCGGACGGCGGAGGGAGCGCGCCGCGGGCGGAGGGTATTTAAATCGGCCGCCGCCGCGACCGAACCCCACTCGCTGAGTAGCAGTCGAGGGTTGAGCATCGCTCCTCTCACTCGCGTACTGTCAGCCATAGGCCCCCGCTAGCACGGGAGTGCAAACAGAAGTGTTCTCCGGCTCTGTTTTTATTAAAACATTGACGGGCACTTGCGCCTAGGTCTTAGCACGGACGGCACTTGGAGAAAATTTTGCATGGCGTCGCCTGGCAGAATTGTCGTGTCCTCTCGTCGTTGTGGTATGTCGAGCTTGGGTGACGCCTTGGGGTCGCGGCGGTCCCTTTCCGCCGACGACACGAGGCGCGCTTTCTTGTTGCCGCGGGCCGCGCGGCCGGCCATCTCGAGCACCTCAGCTGCCGCAGAGTCAGTCTCTGCCCCCCCCCCCCCCAAGAATAGGGAAAAAGTCGGCCAGGACCTGGAAGCGGGCCGCGGAACCACAGAGAGGTTTTCCGCCGCCCCCGTCCAGAATTCCGCGTCTGCCATCGTGTTACTAGGGTCAGCACTGCAACCGGAAAACCAAACGGTGCCAACAAAAGTTGCAACTGACAACAACCTGGCAGCAAGCCCCCTTTCCGCAACCGACATGGCAAAACCACATAATACACAAACAAACAAATACGTAGTCAGTATTTGCGATCCCGCCCCTCCCTCCCCTCTCCTCAGCCCTCTCCTGCTTGCCAACAGCTGTGGCCTCCTTGCTGACCATATCCGCAACCTAAATGGCAAGCAGAAGCCCAGTCAACCGACAAAAATCCTTCCCAAACCCGCAACTGCCACCCAACCCCCTACCCGATCCCAGTTCCTTAAATCCCCCCCACATCCACCACATCCAAGCAGCGGCATGTCAGGAAGGACAAAAAGGAGAAGCACTCCAAGGGGAAAAAGCACTCCACCACCCCAACCACTTCAACACCCTCTGAGGAGCAAGCGCCCCCGACAGCACCTGTCGTCGTCCTAGGAGGGGACCAGGAAACACTGGCACTGGAAGGGAACCGCGTAACCGGGCAGGATTCGGATGGAATTGTGCTGGCGAAGAAAACCTTCCGCCAGCCGAGGCTCCCGCCGGCCCGGGGAGCGGAACCCACCCCGAACAGGTTCCAGGCGGTGGCCGATGAGCCTGAGACACCACAAGACACAACAACACAAACACAAAACCAGGTCACCCACCACCTCCCTCCGATCGTCGCGGAGTTCACTCGGAATTACGAGGAACTCTTCGAAATGCTAAAAACAGCAATCGGGGGAGGCAATTTCAAAGCAAAACCTGCTGGTGGTGACAATATAAAAATAACATTATTCACACTCGAGCACTACACCACAATAAAAACACTTCTCAACAGCAAAAACATACCCCACTACACTTTCCCCACAACGAAAACACGCAATAGAAACATTGTCATCAGGAACCTGCCGAGACGAGTGGCCCCCCAGGCGATCAAAACAGACCTGACTGCCCAGGGGTACATCGTCAAGGCGGTCCAACAGATGGGACACATAGGCAGCAAATGGCCCCTGTATCAAGTCACATTGCCAGACGTCCCACAGAACAAAAGGGACATTAAGACGATCCTGGCGGTCCCTGTGACCACTGAACCACTGCGCCGCAAAAACAAGACGGTGCAGTGCTTCAGATGTCAGGGCCTCAACCACATTGCAGCACACTGCTCAATGGCAGTGAGGTGCAGAAAATGCGCCGAGGCCCATGACACACGAACGTGCAACATAAAACACACGGACCCGCAAATAAGGTGCGCGCTGTGTGGCAAAAACCACACAGCGGGTTACCAAGGTTGCGAGGTCCATAAAAGACACACACAGCAGGCAAAGGGCGCAAAGGCCGCCCCCACACACGAAAAGAAAACACCACGAACCCACCCAGACACACAAGAAACCAAAACATGACAACACACACAGACAAGGCCTGGGTAAAACCAAGGCCAGACACACCAAGGGCAACATATGCGGAAGTGGTTTCTCCCCCGAGGAACCACGAAAGCATTGCCCAACCACCACAACATCAGACACCAACACAAGAACAACACCGGGTAATACACAGCAACAACGACCAGGTCCAACTTGACGGAGAAGGCCCTAGGAAACCCCAGACACACTTCCCCCCCATGGATCAGTTGTTAGGCGTAATGGTGCAGACCATGAACCTCGTCATGGAAATGATGAAGGAATTCAGGGAGGCCCAAAAGCAGAACACACAGATCCTCGCTGCCCTTCAGGCAACAGTCCAGCAGTCGCTCCCCTCTGCGACTTCCTCAGTAATATCAAAACCCCATCATGGATAGACGACCAAACATCCAAGGCCTGACAATGTGCGTCTTTAGCGCAGACGGCATTGTTAATCAAGAGGTCGAGTTCCGAGAACTCATGAAGGAGTTCTCCATCGACATATGCATGATGGGGGAAACCCACCTAAAACCGGGAGTAAAAGCGACAGTTCCCAACTACGTTAGCTACCGTAAAGACAGGCCAACCCAAGGCGGAGGAGTGGCCATATATGTAAAAAGAGGGATCCCCCACCACCAGGTATTCTTACCAGCTACCAACAAAATCGAAGCAGTGGCGGTGGAAGTAACCACTGCCACTGGACCCCTAACAATTGTTGCAGTCTACCGACCCCCACATAACCAGATAGATGAGGGAGACATAGCTGCTCTAGGGCAAATTGAAGGCAAACTCGTAATAGGGGGAGACTTCAATGCCAAACACCCTGACTGGAATTCTAGAGTAACCTCCAGAGCAGGCGCCAAACTGCAACAACTAGCGCGCACCCACCACTTCGAAACATGGGGTCCAGTCGAGCCCACACATTTTCCGAAAAACGGAAGCAGGCCCGATGTGTTAGACATAGCTCTCACTAGGAGGATCGCAGGATTTGTGACCGCAAGGACAATCAACAGAATGTCCTCCGACCACAACCCAGTGATTCTAGAAGTAGATGTGGGAGAATGGGTAGCACTCCCACGGTACCAGACGTCGTACAAACGTACAGACTGGGAGCGATACCAAGAAACTGTCGCCTCTGATATCGCTCGCGCTCCGCCACCTACTGCCGAAACAGTAGAACAAGCGCTACAAGACCTAACAGGCACCATCTTGCAGGCAGCGGAAGAAGCCACCCCTCCACAAAGGGATGGCCCACCGCCACAAATACAGCTCCCGGAACACTTGTTAGCTCAAATTCGACACAAGAACAGAGTGGCAAAAGAGTGGAAGATCACCAGAAATCAGGCCACCAGGAGGCTGCTCAATCGTCTACAGAGAGAACTGAAGGTAGCGCTCAATGAGCACAGAAACCAGCAATGGCAAAACCGCCTCACAGCTCTCAAAGTAGACGATCATACACTTTGGCAAGCAACCAAACAATTCACAAAAAGACGCGCTAGGATGCCGCCACTGCACGGCGAGCGGGGACTGGTCTACAGCAATGCTGAGAAGGCCAACGCCCTCGCCGACTCCTTCGAGAAGCAGTTTCAAACGGCAGAACCACAGGATGAAGAGCATGAAGAGGTAGTAGGTCGTCAACTGGCCGTCTTCCTCAATGCTGAGGAGGACCCAGAGGACGAACCCATACTTTTTGCCCCCGAGGACGTGGCAAGAGTAATCAGGTCCCTCCCTACAAAAAAGGCGCCAGGGCACGACAGTGTCACAAACCAGTTAGTCAAAAAACTCCCACCCACAGCGATCACACACCTCGCGAACGTCCTCAACGAGATTACTCGTTCCCACGAGTTCCCAGCTTGCTGGAAACATGCGGAAGTGGTCGCGATACACAAACCAGGAAAAGACCCTCTATTCCCGCAGCACTACAGGCCGATTAGCCTCTTGCCAACACTCAGCAAGATCTATGAGCGCCTCCTGCTAAAACCCATACAAGAACATATTACCAGAGAGCAAATTCTGCCGGATTTCCAATTTGGATTCCGGCAGAACCACTCTGCCCCACAACAGGTCATGAGAATGGTTGAAGCAGCCACAGAGGGCTTCAACCACAGAGGCTACTGCGGGATAGTGCTACTAGACGTAGCCAAAGCCTTTGATTCAGTATGGCATAGAGGGCTACTCTACAAGTTGTACTCACAAGGGTTTCCAGGGAGCATAGTTCAGCTAATCAAGAGCTACCTCGCGAATAGGACTTTCTCTGTCAAAGTAGAAACTGCCACCTCCACCAGAAGGCGTATTCGTGCCGGGGTGCCACAGGGATCGGTCCTGGGGCCCGTATTGTACAGCTTGTACACTGCGGACACTCCGACGGCCCCCCTGGTGCACACCGCGCAGTACGCAGACGACACAGCCTTCTACACGAGAAATGCGAACAAGGAGCTGGTCATTCGTAGGCTACAAAGGGTTTTAGACGACACAGAAACCTGGGCCCGTCGCTGGCGCATCACCATCAGTTCGGAGAAGACGCAGGCAATGCTGATTACCCGCAGGCTCGGAAGGCGCGAACCTCCTCAACGTCCCCCCCTCCACCTCCACCTAAATGGAACCCAACTCCCCTGGCGCAGAACCGCCAAGTACCTTGGCGTAACCTTGGACTCTCGTCTTACGTGGAAACCCCACATAGACGAGGTCCACAGGAAGGCCTGCGCCAGAATGTCCATCCTATATCCTATCCTGAACACAACCAGCTCCCTACCCTGCCCAGTAGCAGTAAATGTGTACCAGGCCCTGATCCGGCCAGTAATGGAGTATGCGTGCCCCGTCTGGGGATACGCGGCAAAGCAGCACCTGGACAAACTCCAGAGGCTGCAGAACCGCGCCCTCAGAAGGGCACTACACTTACCTCTTGGGTTCCCTACAGACGACTTGCACGCCGCAGCCGAAATCCCACTCCTGAGAGAGCGTTTCCAGGATCTGGCAAGGGCCTTCTACGAGGGTTCTTCCAGATCCGGAAACGCACTCATCCACTCCCTAGGTCGGTATGACATGTCCCGCGATAGGCACAAGCGCCCTATGACGATCTTCGACGACTAAGTCGAAGAGAAAATCCCAACACCGAATCCATCATCCTGTTCCTTCCCATATAACACCAAACTTCTCGCCTACCTCAGGCAAGTACCAGACACACTCACAACAATCATCACAAATCACAGACACCAAAAACTATAGAAAAATCACACACACACGTTCACAGGGGAGTAAAAGCCGAAAGGCTACAGACTCCCCCTCACACTTCCCCAAAGAGGGGAAAGCAACAGATGAAGGCAGGCAGGCAGGCGACCGAACCCAGTTCCCTCTGAGCAGCCATAGCGTACGGATCTCCGTGCCGGCACGTTCACAGGAGCTCAGTCCGTCAGTTCACCTGATGATGGCGACATGTTTGATCGCCGAAATATTGTGCCCGTTGGACACTATAGACCGGCAGCATACCCGTGGATATTTTGATTTGTGTAAAATGTCACGGAGAGAGGTTTTTCGCATCTGTAATTCACGTGAGGCCGTGCGCACCGATTTCTTCGGACTTCGCAGAAAGGACTGCCTTACAGCTTCCACCCTGTCTGCTGAGGTTCTTGGTCGACCAGACCTCGGAAGGTCCGCAACCGATCCTGTGTTCTTGAGCCTCTGATACCAGGCTTTAATGCTCTTGGCATCAGGTGGATTCCTTCCAAATGTTGACTGGAAGTGTCTCTGCACTGTGGTTGGTGATCGTGTCTCATGGTACCACAGGACACATTGTCCCTTCTCCTGATTGGTTAATATGGCTTCTTGGGCACTGCACCTCATCCACTACTTACGTACTGCGACCCTAAAACAGAAAAAACTTTGATTGCTGTAAACAATTCGACACAAGTTTCATATTTGTATCTTACTTCTAGCCTGAGTTATCAATTTACGTAATCAGGGAAAGACTTTTCGGACACCCTGTAGTTTAGAATCTTGAGGAAGCGGAAGGTAACCAGGAGCAGACTTGCCTTTATCCGACAATGTAAAATATATTGTAAGAAGTAAAGATAATAATCACGAAAGACAGGTATTGTGTTCTGCTACGAAGCTGGTGCCAGGTGAATGCTGCGTTAAGAATTAATGAAACTCGACATACTTGACGTTGTGGCGTTTCCGTGTCAAAGAGACGCACCTTTCCTTGGTTTTGATAAAACGGTTTTAATGAATAGCTTGTGGTTCTTCATTAGCTTCACCTCTCTGTGATGTACGCCCGCGGACCCCGTGTTTCGTGTTACGAATCACTGGCCGGCTGCTAGCAACACGACTGCTCACTTAATACCACCGATCAATCATTCTAAAGCGAACACGCCGTTGGCGTGTTGCCAGAGGCGTGCGGGGCATTAATCGCGTGTTTCCTGTTCAATTGCGGCTCGGCGACAGGCGGCCATTTTAAGTTCCGGAGAACCTGTGTCATGACGATGAGCATTCTGATCGTGAAGGCGCATGAAGAGATAAAGATACTGAATATCGCCTGAACAAACAACCAGACAGATACCTGATACAGGCAGAAGTCGTGTTTTAATGAAAATGGTTATGTTATCTAATTACACATCTTAAGCGATCTTATGAAACTGATTTAAAAATTAAACAAGCTCGGAGAGGAGACAGAAACTGCAGACACGTGGTTAATCGCAGCATCAACTGTTAAACGACCTCCCTGATTACCTAGACAGGATTAATAATTTTTGTTTCTCTTTTACTGATAGTTTACGTATTAGATTCTGTTTCTTTTTGAAGTTCACTTTCATACCTGTAATTGCGCCATCCAGTAATCGGCTTTCAGTCTGTGACATTTCGTTATTATATTCTTATTCGACATTATCTTTAGTGAAAGAAGTCTCAAGTGGGAAGATAATCAGCAAATAGTGGCGATTTTTTCTGATGATCTGAAATCCGCCAGTACTGGATGATCTCTGGTCTTCGTTACAAATCTTTATCCACATTTCCGAAACGAACTGAAGCAAGGAAAGCGAGTTAATAACTGAAGAATTCGAGAGAGCTACGTTTGGTAAAAATAAACGATAAATAATCACGCGCCTTCATAAAGTACTTGGTACTTTGCTTTCGAGTTTCAAATGGCTCTAAGCACTATGGGACTTTACATCTGAGGTCATCAGTCCCCTAGAGTTAGAACTACTTAAACATAACTAACATATGGACATCACACACATCCATGCCCGAGGCAGAATTCGATCCTGTGACCGTAGCAGCAGCGCGGTTCCGGACTGAAGCGCCTAGAACCGCTCTGCCACAGTGGCCGGCTCTTTCGAGGTTCCTAAAGAGCCAGAGACACATAGCAACTGAAGAAGGCACACTTAATTGATATTACTTCTAAATACGTTACTTAATTTTCTCTCTCCTGAGTTACGTAAAGGTGAACAATACGGGATGTATATAAAAAAAAAAAAGAAACGCCCATAAAGCTTCGTACGCTGTGCGGGATGGTAAACTGAACATTCTGCAAGTGGAACCCCAGTCCATAAATGCCGTGGAGCGCCGAAGTTCGATAACTGTGGCATTCGGCTTGTGTAAGCATCTCACTGTGTTCCGACAACTACACATTGTTCTCTTACTATAGCTTGCTCCTCATTTAGATGAACGACATGATCTTTTACTTATTACTTATTAATTTGCAACCAGTCTACCTAGTTTGTGTCTTATTCCAGCAGGGACAAATTTAAAGTACAGACGTCGAGATACTGGGACAGCGTTGTTAGAGAGGCCATCGAAATTCGCACCAATGACGACCTCATAAACCGTGACTGTGGCTATAATCTTAGCAAGGTTTGGGAACCAGCGATCGGGATAATCAAGAGTAAATCTAGCAAACGTATAGTTGTGACGACCACGGCGGACAGAGCCATCACACCGACGTCATCTCAGACGCCGTCGCAATCTGTTCCACCGCGCGACCGTGGCGCGGGGCGCGGACGGCGGAGGGAGCGCGCCGCGGGCGGAGGGTATTTAAATCGTCCGCCGCCGTGACCGAACCCAGTTCCCTCTGAGCAGCCATAGCGTACGGATCTCCGTGCTGTCACGTTCACAGGAGCTCAGTCCGTCAATTCACCTGATGATGGCGACATGTATGATCGCCGAAATATTGTGCCCGTTGGACACTATAGACCGGCAGCACACCCGTGGATATTTCAATTTCAAGTAGTTTTCTCTGTCTTATCCAAGCAAAATCCTTTTATCATGCAGCAAAATCCCGTCTTAGTGGTGCAACATCCCCCTGTTATGCTACTCCAAGAGCCTCTCTGACTTTTATCAATGTTTACATACTCTGTAATTTTTATTTCAGACTCAAGTCACTCAACACGTAACATGAGACTGAAATAAATAATTAGGAATATACAAGACAATCACTACGTTTCCCTCAGATGGTTTACCTAGTGTGGGAAAATGACCATTACAACTTTTACTCCTCACCGAGCGAGGTGATACAGTGACAATGGTAAGACACTGGACTTTTATTCAGGAGGATAATTGTTCAGTTCCCTGTCAGATCATCCAGATCTAGATATACCGTGATTTCCCTAAACCGCTTATGGCGTGTGCCATTGTGGCTCACTTTCCTTCAACATCTTTGTCGTATCCAAGAATGTGACCTTACTGTCAATGATACATTAAACAGTATATCTTTCGTTTTGTCATTTTCTCAATGCTAAGACTTCTCCAGTACTTGAAACTGGGTAGGCAGAAACACCATATCGACGGAACATACAATTACGTATAAATTTTCTTATATATAACGTAACGTATGAAAATCCAAGAAAGTTAAAAAAATTATCGTAATTTCAGGTTAATGCAAAACATACGAGACGAAGGAAGTGTGTCATCTAAGCTAATACAATCACAAAGGAACAGCAATATGAACTGGTTGAAGGGTCATATCGCAAACTTCTACTACTCTGTGCAGCGATTCAGTCAGAAAAATACTGAAATCTCTATCATAAACTGCACAAGTGCATTCCATTTGATCCCCATATGCATTACATCAAATCGTTATCCAGAAAAGAGTAGTTTTTACTTCACAGAAACCATACATTGCTACAGTTGACAAAGTCCCCGATGTTTGCTTTTGCCAAACTGGAACATGTAACGGAACTGAAATGATGGTGGGCTGACAGTAATTTGGAGCCCGCGCGTCGGAAACGGGCGCGCTGGTGTGAGACTGCCAGGGAGTGCACCCTGATGCCATCTATTGGCGAAACTGGGAATTAGCGCTGCCTCTCAGACAATGTAATATCCAAAATCATTAAATAAGTTGAAGGATAGAATTTTGTTAACCTAAGTTGCATAAGTTGTCTTGGTGGTAATTACCAAGCCAACTCACAGAAATTGAGAGAGTATTTGCTTTGTAGAATCACCTAGAATGATCAGAAATAGTAATATTCAGAATTAAGTTTAAATTCAACTCAAGCCGTTTCACTTTGAAACGAGCCGAAAAACTGATTTATTCTTTTGCACCTTCAGAGCTGGCGACCGTAGTTATAAGTATTTTCAGGAGGATTCGACGGTAAGTTTACTGCTCTCGTCGTGCTGATAGGATTATCCACTGCTGCTAGCAGTGGTGATTGGATACATAAGCTCACTACCAAGTTAAGTGGGTCAGGTAGGCAGTGTTACCGTGCGAACTGTAGGGCACTGTAGGCCGTGGATCGAACCCGTTCAATCATCACAGCTCTTTGGGAAATAGTCTGGTTAGGAGTGTACTAATCATTAGGTAAATACTGGCGAGTAACGGTCAAAAATGTATACGCAAGTGAATTTAGCAAGGTCCATGTAGCACCTAATTAATGTGGTGCAATGGCGAGGGTAGGAGTGGAGTAAAAGTGAGCTGAGCTTGTGGCAGCTGTGCTGTCTTCAAAGATTAATAACGTGAATTCACTACTACCTCTTACCATTAGGGCTGAGCTATTTACGGTTAAAATACGTAGCAGTAAGCGCAAAGGCGTGACAGCTACAAGTCCGTATTGGCTTTATACATACGGAAGTAGGAAGCGGGTCATTCCGTCAGTGGAGGGGTTAAAACAACCGAGTCAGTTGAGAACATACCCCATTTACTGATGGAAAGATTCGGCGGTTCGGTCGCATGTGGCGACCGTGACAGGACTTACCAAGTTTGTAGAATAATGGCTGCAATAAAAGTGTTGTATATAAACTTGTAGTTTCAAGAAAATTTTAAATTTAAAATTCTGTTGTAGACAAATATACCACAATTGGTAAGTTCAAGACGACAACCTGCAAAGCAGCAAAAGGAAGTCCAATAGTAGGAGTTAAACAAGTAATACTTGGTTTAATAAACATTTCTATTAGGCACGAAATACAGCAGCATAAGATGGAGTCGAATAGTAACAAGCAAGACGAAAACATTACAAGGTCAGACCCAGAATTAGGGACCATAGGTACTGTTGTAGGGTTGGAAAATCTTATAGGTGAATCCACACCCACAAGACAGGAGGAACGGGAAGTGAAACCAAAGGTAGTGAAAAGTGAACCCAATGTATCTGTGGATGCAAGTCACAAGGGAGAGGATATGGAATTAACAAGTTTGTTAAATAGGATGATGGCGCAAATTCGAGAAGGGAATGCTAGTTTGAAAGCAGAAATGGCTAGTCATATATCCCAACTGGATGAAAATCTATCTGGTAAAATAAAAGCCAATTTAGATATTTTGAATACGCAAAGCCAGCGTATCACAGAGGTAAACAAATCAGTAAATAGCATTAGGGCTGAAATAACAAATGTTCAGAGAAAAGTCACAGAAATAGAGAAAAGATTTGATACCGAAATTCAGAGAATAGAGAAATCAGTGGAACCTTTGGTTAGTGAAAAATTAGAACCGATAATTGAAAGTAAATTACAGGTGATAGTACCAGTTGTAAAGAAAGAGATTGTTAAAGAAACGGCAGCTGATATTGAAACACTGCGCAATACCATGTTGAGTTTTGATGCATGTGTGCAGGAGCAGGAAAATACACTGCGTAATGAGATAAAATTGTTAAGTCAGCAAGTTCAGAATCAGACGTTTCTTAACTGTAGTGGTATCCCATTGGTAATGCAAAAATCGGAAATACTGAGTAGGGAGGAAAAATACGATCCTCAAAAGAAACAAGGTGGATGGCATCCAATGGATTTTATAAAAAATTGTAAACGTGTCTTACCAACAGACATGTCGGATAAAGAAAAAATTAATTTGGTAATAGACGCTTTAGCAGGTCATGCTAAACGTTGGGGATTGAATTTGGATATCGACAATTTGAAGTTTACAGACTTCAAAGAAAAGTTCCTTGAGGAATTCTGGAGCACACAACAGAGAGATAGGTTGTGGAGAGAATTCGTTGTCGCCAGAATGCCAGAACATGGGCGTGGGCTCATGAAAGAATACTGTGAAGGATGGTTCAAGCGTTTGGAGTATCTTAAAGATCGTAGATCAGAATCGGAGATAGTGTGGGAGTTGTGGAAAAAGCTACCTGACGATTCAAAGCGGTATGTAGGAGGCACTCATCGAACATTCGATGAATTTTTAGAAAAAATCGAGAATGAAGATAGGTGGCGTGAAACTAGAGAGTTTCGAGGTTTCAGAAATCAGAATGGAATAGTAAAAGGTGGTAGGAATGAACTGCAAATTAACATGATGAGAGGAAGAGGTCGAGGAGGTAACTCTCAGCGAGGGAGAGGACACTATCAGGGAAACGGGATGCATTATCAAAATCAGGAAAACTAAATACCGCGCAGGTCAAGGGCCTAACGCGCGCGGAAAGAAAGAAATGGCCCAAATATAGGGAAGATCGGAGCAGTCAGTACTATAGTAGGATAGTGCGTCGTTCGCCTGAAGAGCAGTTACATAAACGAAACTTTGCGAAGTATAATGCAGGGATACAAACAGAGGAGAGAGAGCAGGGAGGAATTATTAAGGGAAATGAAGTAGGAAAAGAATATCGGTCGGATGTGAAGGCTCACGTGAATGAAATAAGTACAATTCGAGGTCAGAGTGACGAATTGATGAAGGAAGAGTCAGAGAAGGCGTTGTTTGTCGGTAGGGATGGCAACTGTGCAGAGAGGCAGGGGCAAGGTAGGAGTGATGTGACTTATGGTAAAAGGTTCGTACGAATAGTCGACGAATCGCATCGAGAAGTAATTAAAGAGGAAAGGGTTGATAAGAAAAAGGGGCATAGTGCAGAGACGCATGCCGATTCAGAAATTACCTCGTATGCAGAATATGTACATCAGATCAAAAGCCAGCCAGCACAATTAGAAAGATCTTCCATTCAAGTGATTAGTTTGGACCCGAATATGACAGTGTTAGAGAGCCATACCGATTATGATGTGTACCTAGTGACAGCAAGAGTACATGACTGTGATGAAGATTCTTTTAGAGAAATTAGAGAAAGTGTATCTAACCAAGAGAAAGAGTTTGTGATCCCTGTAGTACTGAAGCAAATGAGTTGAGTGAGACTGGAATTCCATTAGTAGGGGAAAATAATGAAAGTAAGAGTGGCGAATGCACTATCCAACAAAGGGAAAGTAGAGAAATGGATTATAATTTGCGAGAATTATTTGAATCCGAAGAAGGTCATATTTCTAAGCAGGAGGAATTATCGTCAGAATCATCAGAAAGCATCCAGGGAGAAAAAGAAGTAGAGGAAGTTTCCGATTCCGCAACCGAGAGTTCAGGCATGACAGATTCGAATGAGAACGAGATGGCATTAAAGAGCCTAGACGAAGGACTATTGGAAAAAGTGGTGAAAGAATTTAGGATGAAAAGGAGAAAGAAACCTCCAGATGGAATGGTCAGTATAAAAACCGGAAAAATAATATGGCAAGACTTGGCGGTGGAAAAGGATTTATTATGGGATGATAAAGAAAGTATGAAAGAGGACAATAGGATGCAAACAATCCTACCCATTAATGTATGTGGGTACGATTTATATGTATTGTTGGATACGGGTGCTCAAATAAGTGCTATTTCGCACGCATTTTTTGAGATGATCAAAGAGCAACGAGGAGTAGTCATGATGCCAGTAACAGGTGTTAAAGTGATAGGGGCGACAGGGAAATGTAGTAAACCTGTTAAACATCAAGTGATGATGGAATTTAAGATAAAAACAAGCTATTTTTGAATGCATTTTTAGTAGTTCCAGAGCTCAGTGCCAAGATCGTTTTAGGCATTGACTGGTTAATAAAACAGAAAGTAATTATAGATTGTGACAAAGGGATAATAGTTGGTAAAGTTGATAGTGCGATATTAGAAATACCATTTGAATCATCTAGAGTAATGGAAGAGAACCAGCTGAGATGGGTAGAATTTAGAGATGATCATGATTCAGGAATAGGTCAAAAATTCGGTTGGTTTCTGGTGAGGCAGATAGTTGAAGATGGAAATAAGGAGACACTCCTTCGAAATGTAGTGGATAAAACGGAAGGATTATCTGATGCCCAAAGGGAGGATCTATGGCAAATTCTGAAAGAAAAGCAGGAGGTATTTTCGGACAGACCGGGACGAGTGATAAATTATGAGTACTGCATGGAGGTAGAGGAGCATGAACCTTTCTTTAAACCACTATATAATGTACCCGTGTCTAAGAAAGAAGCAGTTCAAAAAGAAATAGATAAAATGGTTTCATGTGGAGTCATTGAAAGGAGTTCTAGCCCATATAATGACCCACTGGTGATAGTAGGTAAGAAGGATGGAAGGGTACGAATAGTGATAGATGCTCGTACTCTGAATAAAGTAGTGAAGAGGGAGTTGGATCGTCCAGAGAACATAGATAATTTATTGCAGAAGTTTAATGGTGTAAAGTACATGACTAGTTTAGACCTAACTGCAGGATACTGGCAAATCCCGTTAAGTGAGGAGTCTAGGAAGTACACGGCATTTTTATTCAATGGCAAATGCTACCATTTCACAGTGGTACCATTTGGTCTAAATACTTCCGTTTCAGTGTTCATTCGGGCTTTAGACAAAATTTTAGGAAGTGAACTTAGTTCGCTAATCACGGTTTATGTAGATGATCTGTTAATTGCTACAAGGACATGGGAAGAGCACATGGAGTTATGCGACAGGGTGTTCAAAGCTTTAATTAAAGAAGGAATGACCCTGAACCTGAAAAAATGCGAGTTTGTGAAGAAAGAAATAAAGTTTTTAGGTCACATAGTAACACCAGAGGGAATTGAAAAGGATCCCGATAAAGTCAAAGCAATAAGAAATTGTCCGGCTCCCAAGAATAAAAAACAACTAAAGTCGTTTATAGGACTTTGTTCCTTTTACCGTAAGTATGTGGATGATCAGGTGTTCAATAGCCCACATCTGAACAACCTACTTAAGAAGAACAGTGTGTATATATGGACTGAGGAATGTGAAACAGCATTCAACCGGCTAAAAGACAATTTGGCTAAAAACATAAAGTTATGGCACCCTGACCTGTGTGAACCATTCCACATGGCAACAGATAGTTCAGATTATGGATTGGGAGTATCCATATTTCAGGAGGTAATGATAGATGGGGAAAAAACTCATAGACAAATAGCATTTGCGAGTAGAACCATGTCTAAGTATGAAAGAAACTATACGGTTTCAGAAAAGGAGGCTTTAGCTATAGTATGGGGTTTTAGGAAATTTCAACTTTTCTTATGGGGACATAAGACTGTGGTCCATACAGACCACAAAGCTTTAATATTTTTGAAGGACTGCAGATTGTTACATAACAGGTTGACCAGATGGGCGCTGTTTTTACAACAATTTGATATAGAGATCAGGTATGTTAAATGGAAAGAACATGCAGTATCGGATGCTTTGTCGAGATTACCGGAAGGATGTGAGACACTAGAAAGTGTAAAGAATAGGGAAGATGTTTTTGAGGTGAATTACTTCAAAAAAGCGGAAGGAAGAGAAAAAATTAGGGAATATGTCGGAATATGCGAAGATATCAAAGTGATGATGATGCACTCAAGTCGGTAAAGGTCAAGTTTGACAATCCGGACGCAACTAACATAAGGGCTTCATATAAAATACATAAAGGTGTACTGTATCTTCAAAGATTAAATAATCCAGGGAAGTGGAGAGTATGTTGGCCAGAACAACACACTGAAGTGCTGATAGATTATGTTCACTTGGCATATGGCCATTGTGGTGCACGGAAGTGTACCGATAAGTTAGATGAATGCATTACCTTTAACAACATGGCACGAAGGGTAGCACAGAGGATAAGATCTTGTGATCTATGCCAAAAGGCGAAAGTAACAAATGCAACTAATCAAGGGCCCATGCAATCAATAAAACCTGATGAAGTATTAGAAATAGTAGCAGTAGATATCTTTGGACCATTACCGAAAACCATGGGGGGTTTTGTGTACATATTTATAGCAGTTGAACTTTTCTCAAGGAATATAAAGCTATATCCCTTGAGAAAAGCTACTGCCAGAGCTGTGTATGATAAAATGGTGTGTGATTATTTTGTGAAAGTAGGGAAGTCAAAGAGAATACTATCAGATAATGGTGTTCAGTTTTGCTCAAAAATGTGGAAGGATGGGATAACTGAGAAACAGGTAGAGGTGGTACATATCTCAGCTTATCACCCATCAAGCAATCCGGCAGAAAGATATATGCGTGAGATAGGTCGGTTATTTAGGACGTACTGCCATAGCAACCACAAGAAGTGGGGCATGTATGTGAGTGAATTCGAAGAAATCATGAATTCATTAACAAACGAGAGCACTGGATTTACTCCAGAAGAAATCCTGAAAAAGACGAGAAGTAAAAGTCTAGTAGAAGACCTACTAGAATTTCCAGATAGAGTTGAATTAGATTATGATAGTAAAAAGAACTTAGTAAAAGACAAGATGAGAAAACAAGCAGATGCGAGAATTCGTCGTCATGACGAAAAAGTAAGGAATCCTAAATTCAAAATAGGTGATCTCGTTCTTGTAAAAACACATGAAAAGTCAAGTGAAATTGATAACGAGATCAGCAAATTTAAATATATATATATAATGGACCATTTAAAATAGTGTCCATACCCAATGTGAATGCTTATTATTTAGAGTACCCATTAACAGGCAAACGCCTGGGAGTAAGAAACATAGTGGATCTCAAAAGGTATGAACCACGAATTCTACCAGATTGAAAATAAATATATAAATAAATATTAAAGTAAACCAATATGTAAATAGTTTTGTTTCTTTTGTCCTATGTGAAAGGTAAATGTTCACTAAAATATGTTGCAGTATTCTAATGAAACTTCTAGTTTAAGTAGAGACTAAACAGACTGGGAAAGACTGAGCTTCTAAGAAAGCCTTAATAGATGTGTAAATAAGTGTTGTGGAAGAGGTAGAAAAGTGAGGAGGTAAAGTGAAAAGGACGGGCTCTAAAGTAATAGGCGCATAACGTGTGTTTTACTTGCCTGAGATAAAAGAAGTGTATTTAAAATTTTTGTAAAAAAAAAAGATGTTTGATGTGTACTGTGTTTAGAAGTAAGAAAATTGGAAAGAATATATGTAAATCATTTATGTAATGTTTAGCAGGAAAGATAGAAAGAATTGGTGTTTAATTTTAAATAAGTAATATAAGTACCGAGGTGTATCAGTAAGAAAGGGAAAACCCTTGGTAAAAAGCTTAACGAAAATTTCAGATTCATTATAGGAGAGACTTCTTATTGAATTATCACTGTTAGATACTTCAATAAGAAGTGGGGCATGTGTAACGGAACTGAAATGATGGTGGGCTGACAGTAATTTGGAGCCCGCGCGTCGGAAACGGGCGCGCTGGTGTGAGACTGCCAGGGAGTGCACACTGATGCCATCTATTGGCGAAACTGGGAATTAGCGCTGCCTCTCAGACAATGTAATATCCAAAATCATTAAATAAGTTGAAGGATAGAATTTTGTTAACCTAAGTTGCATAAGTTGTCTTGGTGGTAATTACCAAGCCAACTCACAGAAATTGAGAGAGTATTTGTTTTGTAGAATCACCTAGAATGATCAGAAATAGTAATATTCAGAATTAAGTTTAAATTCAACTCAAGCCGTTTCACTTTGAAACGAGCCGAAAAACTGATTTATTCTTTTGCTCCTTCAGAGCTGGCGACCGTAGTTATAAGTATTTTCAGGAGGATTCGACGGTAAGTCTGCTGCTCTCGTCGTGCTGATAGGATTATCCACTGCTGCTAGCAGTGGTGATTGGATACATAAGCTCACTACCAAGTTAAGTGGGTCAGGTAGGCAGTGTTACCGTGCAAACTGTAGGGCACTGTAGGCCGTGGATCGAACCCGTTCAATCATCACAGCTCTTTGGGAAATAGTCCGGTTAGGAATGTACTAATCATTAGGTAAATACTGGCGAGTAACGGTCAAAAATGTATACGCAAGTGAATTTAGCAAGGTCCATGTAGCACCTAATTAATGTGGTGCAATGGCGAGGGTAGGAGTGGAGTAAAAGTGAGCTGAGCTTGTGGCAGCTGTGCTGTCTTCAAAGATTAATAACGTGAATTTACTACTACCTCTTACCATTAGGGCTGAGCTATTTACGGTTAAAATACGTAGCAGTAAGCGCAAAGGCGTGACAGCTACAAGTCCGTATTGGCTTTATACATACGGAAGTAGGAAGCGGGTCATTCCGTGAGTGGAGGGGTTAAAACAACCGAGTCAGTTGAGAACATACTCCATTTACTGATGGAAAGATTCGGCGGTTCAGTCCCAAACACAATTTCATATCATCAGTTAACAAATAAAACTACATAATTAATTATTTAGTAGCGCACGACTGAGCATGTTGATTCCGTTGTGACAGCATAATTTTAAAAATTGGATTCCAATTTTTATTCCGCTGAAAGCCGATATCGCGATATGCTCAGTCGATGCTCAGCGATTAGTTTGTTCTTACTTCACCACTGAAAGCAGCACACACAACTTGGCTGCCTCACGCATGTCACCTCCTATTGCATGCGCCGTAAATCGCCAGTACGATTTGCATGCGGGGAATTCGCTATAAATACCATGACTGCATCAGGTCTCTTCCTGCACCTCTACACCCCTCAACCCCACCCTCCGTTTATCCCTCCTATCAACTCTGATCCTCACCTCCCCCTCCTCCCTATGTCCTCTTCCCAGACTCCCTCTCCCCTCCTCCTCTTCCATCCTGTTTTTTCCCACCTGCTCTGTCTTTGACTCCTTTCTCTCCCCCGAGTCCTTTTTCTTTCCCCTCCACTGCCTCCCCGACCCCTTTTCTGTGTCCTATCCCTCCATCAGTTCACCCCATTTTTTTTATATTTCCTCTCCTCCCCCCCCTTTTCCCCCTCGTCTGTCTGGGTCCTCCCCCCACCAGTCCCCTATAGTGTGGTGTTTTCCATGAGTGTTCAGTTTTTTACATTAGAGGTGGAGCCCCTCCACGCCCACACCGGGATGATGGCCAACACAAAAGGTCTACTGCCATCTCTGCATAAGGGTTAGTATTCACTAAAGTGAGGTGTTGCAGGATGTGGGTACTGCGATGTTTGCGTACGTCTGGTTAGGATTAACCATTAATACGTGCTCATCTGGAGATAGCTTGGTCGAAATCTGACGAAGGGTAGCGGTTTGAAGTGCACAGGAAAAAAAGTGCCAAGGCAAGAGCCAAGGGAAAAAAACCTCTGTGAAAGTTAGGTCGGGTGGTAAGAGCAGTAGCGGTTGTCTTCTTGCCTGCGATAGGTTGTGCAAGGATAGGCTTTGTTATTAGTGGGTATCATGCATGTCGATACCTTGACGTTGTGCGTCTGAGCTGCTCGGCGGCTGGCGCTGGGTGCTGGTACAGAGTCCTCGTTCAGCGTCAGCAACCTGCAACAGTTAGGTTTGTTATCGATCTAGTGTCCGATAGGTCTATACCGGAGGCACAGTGTGAGGGAATGTTCGCAGATTGTTTGCGCGTCTGTGGGCGAGTTCGTTGGTGTCCCTGCTGTGCTGTTGGTCGTCTTTAATAGCAGCTGGTAGTTGGCAGTCAGTGTTGCTGATATGCAGGGGCTTACCGACGTTTGTCGCTGTTTGCGTATGTTAATTTACCATAGGTGGCTATGCCCTAGCTAGCAGCGTCTTTGGCCGCTTGGGCTTCCACCTGTGGTTGTGATTTGAGTGTTCAGTGTTGTGCATCGCCTTTTTAAGTGTTGCGAACAGACACAATACTGTCGCTAGGTGTGTTTTTAACTCTTGCAAACAAAAACCAGACTGTTCCTATGTTTTTTAATTACTATGTGTTTTAATCAGCATCACCGACCCCTTTGTTTTTTATATTTTCTTCTCTAGTTTTTCGCCAACTATCAGTTTTTAACAGTCACCGTTTTATCGCCTCCTTTTATTCTTATGATATCTCCTAATCCTGTTTCAACTTATCTGTAGGCCGCGTAGCGGCGTAATACCCTGCTGCCAGGCCGCCCCCATTCTGGGAGGGAATCGAGATCCAATAAAGAAAAAAAAATTAAAAAAGAAAAAAAAAACATGTCTCTTCAGTACTTCGTCTACTCACTTGTGGATGGCCGCAATTTTTTTATTTTTTTGCTGAAGGCAATAAAGCCAAAACTGCTCTAATGGCATATCGAAACATCGAAGTGCGATCAGTTTAATAAGTTCAGTAAACGTTAACATCGAAATCGTCATCGGTTGTGATCCTGCGTCCGAACTCCATGAATTACGCGCGCGAATTGAATAACTGGGAAATCAGATGGGAGGAAACCGTTATCAGTGTCGACAACTTTTTCCTGGTAGTGGCAAAAGACTATCGAGATAAATCAAAAAGAGGCAATAGTTCTACTATAATTTTCTATCGTCGCCATCTAGCAATTTACTGCTCAGAACAAAGCTCTTCTAAATATACCGACGGAAAAAAAACTGCAACACTATGAAGGAATTGTGCGACATAATCGAAAGTACACTAACCAAAACGGCCTTGCTGTGCTGGTACTGCGAACGGCTGAAAGCAAGGGGAAACTACAGCTGTAATTTTTACCGAGGGCATGCAGCTTTACTGTACGGTTAAATGATGATGGCGTCCTCTTGGGTAAAATATTCCTGAGGTAAAATAGTCCCCCATTCGGATCTCCGGGCGGGGACTACTCAAGAGGACGTCGTTTCAGGAGAAAGAAAACTGGCGTTCTACGGATCGGAGAATGTCAGATCCCTTAATCGGGCAGGTAGGTTAGAAAATTTAAAAAGGGAAATGGATAGGTTGAAGTCAGATATAGTGGGAATTAGTGAAGTTCGGTGGCAGGAGGAACAAGTCTTTTGGTCAGGTGAATACAGGGTTATAAATACAAAATCAAATAGGGGTAATGCAGGAGTAGGTTTAATAATGAATAAAAAAACAGGAGTGTGGGTAAGCTACTACAAACAGCATACTGAACGCATTATTGTGGCCAAGATAGACACGAAGCCCATGCCTACTACAGTAGTGCAAGTTTATATGCCAACTAGTTCTGCAGATGATGAAGAAATTGATGAAATGTATGATGAGATAAAAGAAAGTATTCAGCTAGTGAGGGGAGACGAAAATTTAACAGTCATGGGTGACTGGAATTCGAGAGTAGGAAAAGGGAGAGAAGGAAACATAGTGGGTGAATATGGATTGGGGGAGAGAAATGAAAGAGGAAGCCGTCTGGTAGAATTTTGCACAGAGCGTAACTTAATCATAGCTAACACTTGGTTCAAGAATCATAAAAGAAGGTTGTATACATGGAGGAATCCTGGAGATACTAATAGGTATCAGATAGATTATACACTCCTGGAAATTGAAATAAGAACACCGTGAATTCATTGTCCCAGGAAGGGGAAACTTTATTGACACATTCCTGGTGTCAGATACATCACATGATCACACTGACAGAACCACAGGCACATAGACACAGGCAACAGAGCATGCACAATGTCGGCACTAGTACAGTGTATATCCACCTTTCGCAGCAATGCTGGCTGCTATTCTCCCATGGAGACGATCGTAGAGATGCTGGATGTAGTCCTGTGGAACGGCTTGCCATGCCATTTCCACCTGGCGCCTCAGTTGGACCAGCGTTCGTGCTGGACGTGCAGACCGCGTGAGACGACGCTTCATCCAGTCCCAAACATGCTCAATGGGGGACAGATCCGGAGATCTTGCTGGCCAGGGTAGTTGACTTACACCTTCTAGAGCACGTTGGGTGGCACGGGATACATGCGGACGTGCATTGTCCTGTTGGAACAGCAAGTTCCCTTGCCGGTCTAGGAATGGTAGAACGATGGGTTCGATGACGGTTTGGATGTACCGTGCACTATTCAGTGTCCCCTCGACGATCACCAGTGGTGTACGGCCAGTGTAGGAGATCGCTCCCCACACCATGATGCCGGGTGTTGGCCCTGTGTGCCTCGGTCGTATGCAGTCCTCATTGTGGCGCTCACCTGCACGGCACCAAACACGCATACGACCATCATTGGCACCAAAGCAGAAGCGACTCTCATCGCTGAAGACGACACGTCTCCATTCGTCCCTCCATTCACGCCTGTCGCGACACCACTGGAGGCGGGCTGCACGATGTTGGGGCGTGAGCGGAAGACGGCCTAACGGTGTGCGGGACCGTAGCCCAGCTTCATGGAGACGGTTGCGAATGGTCCTCGCCGATACCCCAGGAGCAACAGTGTCCCTAATTTGCTGGGAAGTGGCGGTGCGGTCCCCTACGGCACTGCGTAGGATCCTACGGTCTTGGCGTGCATCCGTGCGTCGCTGCGGTCCGGTCCCAGGTCGACGGGCACGTGCACCTTCCGCCGACCACTAGCGACAACATCGATGTACTGTGGAGACCTCACGCCCCACGTGTTGAGCAATTCGGCGGTACGTCCACCCGGCCTCCCCCATGCCCACTATACCCCCTCGCTCAAAGTCCGTCAACTGCACATACGGTTCACGTCCACGCTGTCGCGGCATGCTACCAGTGTTAAAGACTGCGATGGAGCTCCGTATGCCACGGCAAACTGGCTGACACTGACGGCGGCGGTGCACAAATGCTGCGCAGCTAGCGCCATTCGACGGCCAACACCGCGGTTCCTGGTGTGTCCGCTGTGCCGTGCGTGTGATCATTGCTTGTACAGCCCTCTCGCAGTGTCCGGAGCAAGTATGGTGGGTCTGACACACCGGTGTCAATGTGTTCTTTTTTCCATTTCCAGGAGTGTATAATGGTGAGACAGAGATTTAGGAACCAGGTTTTAAATTGTAAGACATTGCCAGGGGCCGATGTGGACTCTGACCACAATCTATTGGTTATGAACTGTAGAGTAAAACTGAAGAAACTGCAAAAAGGTGGGAAATTAAGGAGATGGGACCTGGATAAACTGACCAAACCAGAGGTTGTAGAGAGTTTCCGGGAGAGCATAAGGGAACAATTGTCAAGAATGGGGGAAAGAAATACAGTAGAAGAAGAATGGGTAGCTCTGAGGAATGAAGTAGTGAAGGAAGCAGAGGATCAAGTAGGTAAAAAGACGAGGGCTAGTAGAAATCCTTGGGTAACAGACGAAATATTGAATTTAATTGATGAAAGGAGAAAATATAAAAACGCAGTAAATGAAGCAGGCAAAAGGGAATACAAACGTCTCAAAAATGAGATCGACAGGAAGTACAAATTGGCTAAGCAGGGATGGCTACAGGACAAATGTAAGGATGTAGAGGCTTATCTCACTAGGGGTAAGATAGATACTGCCTACAGGAAAATTAAAGAGACCTTTAGAGAAAAGAGAGCCACTTGTATGAATGTCAAGAGCTCAGATGGAAACCCAGTTCTAAGAAAAGAAGGGAAAGCAGAAAGGTGGAAGGAGTATATAGAGTGTCTGTACAAGGGCGATGTACTTGAGGACAATACTATGGAAATGGAAGAGAATGTAGATGAAGATGAAATGGGAGATATGATACTGCGTGAAGAGTTTGGCAGAGCACTGAAAGACCTGAGTCGAAACAGGGCCCTGAGAGTAGACAACATTCCATTAGCACTACTGACGTCCTTGGGAGAGCCAGTCCTGACAAAACTCTACCATCTGGTGAGCAAGATGTATGAGACAGGCGAAATACCCTCAGACGTCAAGAAGAACATAATAATTCCAATCCCAAAGAAAGCAGGTGTTGACAGATGTGAAAATAACCGAACTATCAGTTTAATAACTCACAGCTGCATAATACTAACGCGAATTCTTCACAGACGAATGGAAAAACTGGTAGAAGGCGACCTCGGCGAAGATCAATTTGGATTCCGCAGAAATGTTGGAACACGTGAGGCAATACTGACCCTACGACTTCTTAGAAAATAGATTAAGGAAAGGCAAACCTACATTTCTAGCATTTGTGGACTTAGAGAAAGCTTTTGACGATGTTGACTGGAATACTCTCTTTCAAATTCTAAAGGTGGCAGGGGTAAAATACAGGGAGCTAAAGGCTATTTACAATTTGTAGAGAAACCAGATGGCAGTTATAAGAGTCGTGTGGCATGAAAGGGAAACAGTGGTTGGGAAGGGAGTGAGACAGGGTTGTAGCCTGTCCCCGATGTTATTTAATCTGTATATTGAGCAAGCAGTAAAGGAAACAAAAGAAAAATTCGGAGTAGGTATTAAAGTCCATGGAGAAGAAATAAAAACTTTGAGGTTCGCCGATAACATTGTAATTCTGTGAGAGACAGCAAAGGACTTGGAAAAGCAGTTGAACGGAATGGACAGTGTCTTTTAAAGGAGGATATAAGATGAACATCAACGAAAGCAAAACGAGGATAATGGAATGTAGTCGAATTAAGTCTGGTGATGCTGAGGGAATTAGATTAGGAAATGAGGCACTTAAAGTAGTAAAGGAGTTTTGCTATTTGGGGAGCAAAATAACTGATGATGGTCGAAGTAGAGAGGATATAAAATGTAGACTAGCTATGGCAGGGAAAGCGTTTCTGAAGAAGAGACATTTGTTAACATCGAGTATAGATTTAAGTATCAGGAAGTCGTTTCTGTAAGTATTTGTATGGAGTGTAGCAATGTATGGAAGTGAAACATTGACGATAAATAGTTTGGACAAGAAGAGAATAGAAGCTTTCGAAATGTGGTGCTACAGGAGAATGCTGAAGATTAGATGGGTAGATCACATAACTAATAAGGTATTGAATAGAATTGTGGAGAAGAGGAGTTTGTGGCACAACTTGACAAGAAGAAGGGACCAGATGGTAGGACATGTTCTGAGGCATCAAGGGATCACAAATTTTGCATTGGAGGGCAGCGTGGAGGGTAAAAATCGTAGAGGGAGTCCAAGAGATGAATACACTAAGGAGATTCAGAAGGAGGTAGGTCGCAGTAAGTACTGGGAGATGAAGAAGCTTGCACAGAAAAATGAATCTGAGCACTACGGGACTTAACATCTATGGTCATCAGTCCCATATAACTTAGAACTACTTAAACCTAACTAACCTAAGGATGTCACACAACACCCAGTCATCACGAGGCAGAGAAAATCCCTGACCCCAGCTTGCACAGGATAGAGTAGCATGGAGAGCTGCATCAGACCAGTCTCAGGACCGAAGACAACAACAAGAGCAACAGGTAGGCCTCTTTATACAGTTGAAAGATGCAGTCTATTGAGATTTGTCGCCAGTCGCATAACAGTATGAGGATGCAGATCAGGTTTGCTTTAAATACCTGCTGTAACGGTCGTGAGTGTTAGTTACCTTTGAGACTGGGTGCGGTGAGTTGATGTTAGTCTAGTATGCCTTTAAGGCGCCAAAGACACCATTATCAACATCCCACCGAGTTTTAATGGGGTGGTGCAATAGGGCTACGAGAAACTGGATGTTTCTTCTGAGATAGTGCAGAAAGACTTGTCAGGAATGTAGCTACCGTGCGTGATTACTGGCAGCGGTGGATACGAGGATATGCGGTCGTAAAAAGACCGGGCTCCAGACGCTTACATAGTACTATCGAGAGGGGAGACAATCGTGTTCGGCATGTGACTCTGGCGCATCGTACAGCAACAACGATATGGCGGCTGTTGGCACAACAGTGACACAACGAACTGCTACAAAGCGTTTACTTAAAGGACAGCTCTGAGGCAGACGCCCTGTTGCGTGCATTCCAGTGACCCCAAACCACCACCATTTGCGACTTCAGTTGTGTCAAGCGAGAGCCCAATGGAGGCCAGTGTGTATGTCAGTTTTATACTCTGATGAAAGCGGGTTCTGCCTCGGTGTCAGTGACGGCCGTGTCTTGGTTAGGAGACCAGTTGAGGGCCTGCATCTAACCTGTCTGCGTGCTGCTAGACACACTCGACCTATTCCTGGAGTGTTGTATGACAGCAAGAGCGCTCTTGTAGTTATCCCACGCACTTTGATTGCAAATTTGAACGACAATCTGATGATTCGACCTGTTGTGTTGCCATTCATGAGCAGCATTCGGGCCGGCCGAGGTGACCGAGCGGTTCTAGGCGCTTCAGTCCTGAACCGCGCGACTGCTACGGTCGCAGGTTCCAATCCTGCCTCGGGCATGGCTGTGTGTGATGTCCTTAGGTTAGTTAGGTTTAAGTAGTTCTAAGTTCTAGGGGACTTATGACCACAGATGTTAAGTCCCATAGTGCTCAGAGCCATCTGAACCATTTTGAACAGCATTCGGGAGGATAATTTCCAACAGGATAACGCTCGCCCACATACAGCTGTTCGAAAACAACATACTGTGTAGAGTGTCGACATGTTATCTTGGTCTGCTCGATCAACAGATCTGTCTCCAGTCGAGTACATATACGACATCTTAGGACGGCAACTCCAGCGTCATTCCAGACAGCATTAAGTTTCCTCCTATTGATCGACCAAGTGCAGAAGGCATGTAAGTCCATCCCAAAAATTGTCATCTGGCCTCTGTGCAGCAAAATGCATGCACGTTTGCATCCTTCCATTCAACATTCTGGCGGTTACACCTGTTATTAAAGAACCTGCTTTCACATTTGCAATGGTTTATCTCGCGCTTACATTAAGCTGTGATCTTGCAATGTTAATCACTTTTATATATTACCTAATTAAATGTATTGCAGAAATTTCATTACTCTACAGTAATTATTTTTTGGTGTTGCGGCTTTTTTTTGGTCCGAGAATCGAGAAAAATGACAAAAAGAAAACCGACTGTACTCCAGATGCAACAGAATATTGTATAGAATGAAAGGAAAATCATGCCAAAGCTACACTAATTACTTTCCAAACCGTGGTGTATGAGCTAATATTTTTAGACGATGCACTGAACTTCGCCACAGCAGCCGTACAGAGGATGCAATTTGGGAGACACATTTATGTCACCATAATTAATTTGTGGCTCCCGAAGATAAATCTTTAAGCTTTGAAATCACTTGTGGAATAAATTAAGCAAACCACTGGTAACTGACGTGGATTTTTATTCTATAAGTATGTTTCTCAGTTGCCGATGTTCACCTGATCAAGTATTTAGTACCCTCTGATTGATTTGCTTAGCGTTCAACTTGTGTATATAAATTAAGCAACTGAACTAAAGTTGTGCCTCTTCAAATCTTAAAGCAGTGATAGCAGCAATAGCATTTTTCATTTCCTGTATTATCAAATTTGGAATCTAACAACAGATAGTCACAAATGAAACAACATAGTTTGAGTGTAGTTTGCTCTGAACCTTGCAAAATTTGAGCCTATAAACCAGGGCCAGCTACGGCGTGCCAGACTTAACGTGTGCGGGGTGTGTGGGCCCCTTGCGGGCAAGAGCTAAGCCAGTCTGGGTGTAGCTCAGTTCTTCTCGGTAGTGCCCGGTATGGCGAGACATTTCATTTAGTATTGCAGTGTAGCATTTTCCGTTTGGCTCAGTTCTCTTCATGATGTCAGCTAGCTGTACCCTTCGCTATTTCTTCGTGCCATGAGGTACAATCATAGGTCCAGTGGCTGATTACCAAAAAGAGGTAGTCTAGCGATCTTTTGTCACAAGCCTTCAAAAATGAATGAGAATGACGGAAGAGAGGGATGAGAATTCTCAAGATATGAGGCGTGTTTTCTAAGTAAGGCCCGTTTGAACATAATTACACAACGAAAGGTTATTTCAAAAAAGTAAATGTATTTTCAGAAAGTACCTACTTCACTCTATTTTTCGACATAGTTGCCAAGTTTGTTCAAACATGTATCATATCTCTCAACCAATTTTAAAATACCCTCTTCAAAAAAACTTGCCACCTGCTCCGATAACCAAGAGCTCACTGCCGTTTTCACGTCGTCGTCATCATTGTAACGGTTACCACTGGGGGGGGGGGGGGGTGGTTTGAGGTGGAGGAACAGATGGTAATGGCTCGGCGCAACATCAGGACTGTAGGGCGGGTGGTCTAAAACTTCCCAGCCAAAACTGGCCAATAAATCGCGGGTCTGACCTGCAGTGTGAGGTCTTGCATTGTCATGGAGAAGGACAATTCCCTTTGTCAGCACGCCGCGTCTTTTGTTTTGAATAGCTCTGTATAGTTTTCTCAGGGTGTGACAGTATGCTTCTGCATTGATAGTGGTTCCGTTGCATGAAGTCGACCAACAAAACATCATGCCTATCCCAAAACACCGACACCATGAGTCTGCTTGGCCTTCACCTTTAGAGGCGAGTGTGTGAGTCTCCATTCCGTGCTCTGTTGCTTCGATTCGGGTGTGATATGTGAAACCCATGTTTCGTCTCCAGTTGCGATCTGACTCAAGAAGCCGTCACCTTCTTCGTGATAACGAATCAAGAACTTCACTGCACACTCAGTGTGGTTTTTGTGGTCCTCTGTTAGTAGTCCTGACCCAATGGGAGCACAGTTTCTTAAACTTTAGGTGTTCAGATACATTGTTGTAAAGCGCTGATCTCGACACGTCACAAAATTCGTTTGAGTGACCTGTTATTGTGAAGTGCCTCTTCTCACGAATCCTCGCTTCAACTGAAGCCACTAAATCGTCTGTAGTCAAAGAAAGGCGACCGGAACGGTCCTTATCATGGAAGTTGTCACGGCCATCTTTGAATTCTCGTACCCACTTACGCACTTTGCTTTCACTTATAACAGTAATACCGCACACTTCGCAAATCAGTCGATGAATTTCTGCAGCAGACAGGTTCCTTGCTGACAAAAACCGTATCACTGAGCGAACCTCACACGCGGCGGGCGAGTTGATAGTCTTAAACATTTTGATAGCACAGAACAGAGCCGTATAGATTATCTACAGAGCTGAAACTGAACACAGTTGTTCCCGATGCATGCTGCTACAGGACGCATGCGCTCGTTACGGTATGCGAGCGAACTACTAGTGTCTACAACAAAACGGACCCTACTTAAAAAACACGCCTCGTATACTATGCAACAGCAAGTGCTGCAGATTTCCTTCGAAACGACGTAGAAACACCATGCAGACAAATTTTAAAAATTTCGTTCAAAATGGAAGAGAAAAAAATTACAACTATGAACTGATGGGATTCTCTGGTCTGTACATCAAGAAGCACTCTGTACAAAATTTGTGGGCATGCAGCACTTGAAGAAATTGGTGGCACGAAAAATAAAATTTCTGAAGACGCATACATCATTCTAACGTCAGTTGCAACAGTTTTCCGTGGAAGACTATCTATTACGGCAAGGTACGTCAGTTAAAACAAGGGGCATTCCTGGAACGATTTTTCGATTTAAAACTTGCTATTGTTGAATTTATTAAGGAAAAAGGAGTGCAGGAACGAAGATTAGAAGAACCAGAATGGATTGCATACCTCGCTTTCTACGGACTTGATTGCACGCTGTACACAGTGAGACATTGCAACGTGAGGGACCCCTTTCTTTTGATTTGAAGGGGATGAAATACTATTTACTCGCATACGTGTATAATCTGCAGAACATTTGCTTTTGTGAAACTGCAACTGAAAGATCATTAATGCATACGTAACACAGAGCCTTGTGCTACACCAAGTCTGATTTCTTAAAATACTGACGGCCTGTTGTTATATGACCGACAACGAACTGATACACTTTGCTGGCTATCATTCATATACGTTAAAAAACCTTAAACATACTGCATCTACTATTCAAAAAATTGTAACTTTTGCACGAGACTATTATGATTCGCACATTCACAATTGTTAACCTACACACAAAATATTTCCAGTGGAAGTGGATGTACGTTCCATTGAACATCATAATAAAAACCAGTGAGCATTTAACTACAGGGATTAATGTAGATAACATGAAATTACAGGCTGAACTAACTGAATGTCAGATGTGTAAGATATTGTGACTTACGTTGTGGATGAAATGTGATTTAGCTCGGCAGATAGCCAGTAATTGCCCATACGAGCGTAAATACTGTCTGAGAACAACATATAGTTTACTGTAAAGTTGATAGATGACGAAGCTAATTGTGGGCAACTCAGGAACAATACAAAACAAATCAATCGTTAAACGTTTCCCCATACACTGTCGTACTGAAAATTGCCATTTGGAAACAGCTACAGGACGCAAAAGTATCTTACACTGAAGGACTGAAACTTGTCACGATTTGATGAATGAAAAGCCTTAAAGCTACTGGACCAAGCATACGTTTCTTCTTATTGCCAACATGTGTAGAGCACTGGTAAATCCACACAATGCTCTTTCGTCATTCCCGAGTAAACGAGGGACGTGTTTTGTACGCCCTTAATTGGCGGTGAGCATACAGTGTCGCTAATTGTGATTTAGTGTCTGCAGTTTGCTCATCGAATACTATAGCAAAAACATCTAGACGAATTGTGCAAGTATTGAGATTAGAGAGGAAAGTCTGAAGCCACTTTTTTCTAATGAAGCACCTCGATTTAGTTTCACTTCACGTCAACGAGACAATCGGCCCTTATTTCTAAATGTTTGCTTTTTCTTGTCTTTTTCCTTCTCTGGACAGAATGAGTGCCTTACAACTTTGCCGCCTTCCTGTTTGATTGCTGCGTTTCTCGGTAGCGATTATTGTCTCTGCAATTTACCCACAATATAACAGACTTAAATACGAAATCGATAAATGTAGTGCACTCAGCTGTCTTCCAATGCCCATATCGATCGCTCTGGATAGTAATCAAGCCTTTGAAACTAACATAATATTAAACGGGAGTGCGACACACTTTTTGGCTGCTTTCAGACGTCTTAATTTTACTTCAGACAATCATTGTATGTCGTTAATTTCATTTCCGATGGCAGAAGTAAACTACTCAAAAGAAAAAGAAAAGTTTACAGCACCTGCATATCTGCGCATATATGTGGCTTTACATTCGAAGGAAGCAGGGAATGCAAGATTGAGCCAAATGAAAACAAAAAGAATAACATTACTCTCAAATAACAACACAACAATAGCCAAAGTTATGGCAGTAGGTTCGAAAGCGCACAGATGGTACGAGGAATAAAAATATTTTGAATAAAATGTGAACAGATGTTGCACTTTTCTTTTAATTTAAAAACCACGGCATGTTTCGGTCCCCAAGACCACGTGGTATATATGTAGGATGGAATAATTAAGTACTACAGGATTAGTCAAATGGAGAAGAATGTGGCAATAAGCATTATTAAAAACAATTTATCGACTATTAAAATAGTTCTGTGTTATATAATGTAAAAAATGTTGAAAAACAATATGTTCACAGACGTAATAAAAACACCATAATAAAATAAGTATTGTATGGAGTCATTTACAATTTAGAAAATCGACGTATGTCACATGGACTTACGTATCAGACATCGTGAGAGAACACAGAAAGACTGCTGCGTCGTGTGAAGAGGTGGCAATTAAATAGAGGAGAGGCAAATTACAGGGAGGGCCTCTGGGGCCACGTAGGTAAGCATGCTGAGACACATAATGCCGAAGATAAGTTCAGCTG
Source organism: Schistocerca piceifrons (assembly GCF_021461385.2). NCBI lineage: Eukaryota > Metazoa > Arthropoda > Insecta > Orthoptera > Acrididae > Schistocerca > Schistocerca piceifrons. The sequence goes on along the minus strand of NC_060140.1, from coordinate 909,561,203 downwards.
TGCTTCTCACTTAATTCCAAAATAACGTTGTCACTAAACAAGATTCTCAGGTAGAGATAAAATAAGATACTTTCTTCCAACACACATAGAATGGAATGATTCACAGTGAATGTCCTCTGGGACGAATTATCACTAAACTGCCAGCACACGAACGAACGATATTTTTGGTCTATTTAGATAATAAATAATAGTTTCCTATGGTTCATGACAGGTAACACGAGGCCAGAGTGTTTTGGGTCTGTTGCGACACTGATATACACGAGGCAGAAGCCAGCCAATGTTTGGTGGACTGTCTGTGCCTGTCAGCCCATGTGCTGACTCAAGCAGTAGCTATCCCCATTTCTGTATCGTGGCAAGTTGCCGTTCTTGGTTGTGTCTCCAGGCAGTTGCAGTTGCAGAAGATGCTTGTGAATACGTTCAATACTGAAAAAGTTGGAAATCTACACTACACGGAAACGGAATAAATTTAAGATTAAATTGTAAATGTTTTCAGTCAAAACTGTGCTCAGAATCTCGCATTGTTCGTATAAAGTGCAGACAAATGTTGAAACTTCCCCTCTGAATGTAAAGAAAGACTGTGCTGGTAAACTTCTTACGTTATTTGATTTTTAAACAGCTGAGCAAAACTAAACGTACTCAGACATTTCTTTCTTTACTTATTCTGATCAACACTAAGCTGACACAATATTTTTAAAGCAACGCAGTCTGCCTTTCAATAATCCCTACAAAAGAATGGCCCTGACTAACAATAACCTATACCTTTCATGAATCACTTACCTCACAAAAATCTTCGTCACTCGAACTATTGCAATACAGCCAGCGCCAATACTGCCAGCTAAACAAAAGATTCTAACTACTGAAGGCACTAACTACTGATGGGCATATAGTTAGCAAATGCAAGATTTTGATAGAGAAAAAACAATTTATGTAAGTAGACTGTTTAGGTTTTCATGTTGTGGACGCCACGTAGCGCTCTGTGTGAAAATCTCTGACAGCGCTTTGGCTGTGCCTGGTTGGACTCATTGTTGGAATATTCGCTAGTGTAGTGTTGGGCAGCTGTATGTGAACAGCGCGTAGCGTTGGGCAGTTGGAGGTGAGCCACCAGAAGTGGTGAATGTGGGAAGAGAGATGCCAGAGTTTTGAGATGCTAATCTGAGCGGACGATCTGGACGTGTGTCCATCACAAAAAGGAAATTTGTCAAAATAGATGTCAAGAATTTATATATATATTCTTAACACACACACACACACACAAACATATATATATATATATATATATATATATATATATATATATATATATATATATATATATAAAATGACTTTTGAACACTAGCCGGCCGATATGGCCGAGCGGTTCTAAGCGCTTCAGTCTGGAACCGCGCGACCGCTACGGTCGCAGGTTCGAATCCTGCCTTGGGCATGGATGTGTGTGATGTCCTTAGGTTAGTTAGGTTTAAGTACTTCTAAGTTCTAGGGGACTGATGACCTGAGATGTTAAGTTCCATAGTGCTCAGAGCCATTTGAACCATTTTTTCAACACTATTAAGGTAAATACATTGTTTGTTCTCTATCAAAATCTTTCATTTGCTAACTATGCCTATCAGTAGTTAGTGCCTTCAGCAGTTAGAATCTTTTATTTATCTGGCAGGATTGGCGCTTGCTGTATTGCAGTAGTTCGAGTAACGAAGATATTTGTGAGGTAAGTGATTCATGAAAGGTATAGGTTATTGTTAGTCAGGGCTGTTCTTTGTGAGGATTATTGAAAGTCAGATTGCGCTGAGCTAAAAATATTGTGTGTCAGTTTAGAAATGATCAGAATAAGTAATCAGAAAACTGTCTGAGTACGTTCAGTCTTACTCAGCTATTTCAGTATCAAATAACATAGAAGTTTACCAGCACAGTCTCTCTTTACATTCAAAGGGGAAGTTTCAATGTTCTATGCGCATGATGTAGCTGGAATCAACTTAAGTGCGCTGTCTACAACTGTCGCTGGTATATTCAAAACCAATGAAAGCATAAATCCATACTATCAGAACTTGAGAGTGTGTCTTGTAAGTAAACAAACACACAAGAAATTTGAGATTGATCTACAAACTCCAGCAGACAAAGTTAACTAAGTAATTCACTTGTATGAAGCCTGTAGTACAATGCGCAACTGTCTACATGGTTAGTGCTGTTGGAACATTCTTTATTACTCTTGCCTTCTACACAGTACATCTACAACTGTGTCTCAGAAGCGGGTCATGGTTTGAAGGTAGCCCGTGATACCCACAGAGGCGTGCTGAGACAGCAGTTGCTGATCGTGGGCTGCTGAACTGAGCTGTCTTGTCAGCTTGGTGTCATAAAACTAGTCCAGACGGCGGAGTACCGCTGACGTACTGTGGCTGTCGCAGGTACTGAGGGATACAATAGGCAGTAGAGAATTGTAAAGATTAGGGTTGTCTTCAGAAAAATGATTTCGAAATTCGGAGTGCAGGAGTAAACAATGCTTGCTGATAGGTGTCAGCTTCTGGGTGTGTCAATAGCAGCAGGTTTGAGCTGAAGGGTGGGCTTCTGTATGGTGAACTCCATTTGCATGCATTTGTGAGGTGGATTTTAACAGCATGCAGGATTCTCCCAAGCTCGACACTGCAGTTTGCACTGGGCTGAGAAGGAAACTCTGGAACTGTGCCACTGAACAAGAATAATGAGTTGTCCAAAACTTAGCTTGTGGACCAGTTCTGCACCATTATCACCATGGTGCGTGCGATTTGTAAATACCATTGATTCTTTTGAAAACAGTAATTTTCCTGTGTAGTGTTCGGTAACAGTGTAGACTGTGTGTGGTAGCCTATATTACTGACATATGTAATTGCTACCTGAGGTAGGTTCCTTATTCCAAGTTTCACATTTGCATGATGGAGTATTATAATTACACTGCCTGAGAAAAAAGTGAAGCATTCAGGATGGTAGGAGAAAACGAAATGAAACTTTACGTGTTCAGAGGGTGTTTGATGTTGTATCAATGATGGCAATATTGAGTCACATTTAGAAAGAACTTGACAGCATGAACTTACTTATCGGTATAATGTTGCATCCCTTTGGTTTAGTTCTCTGCAGGGATGTGGTTGGGTAGAGTGTTATGAAGTTGCTGTATCTTCTCCAAAGGCAATTTGGCCCACTACTGTTGTAACTGCTCATTGATATTCTGGTCACTGACCCGGGAGTAGAGTTGACATCTGAGCTGATCAACACATGTGCTATTGGGGATAAATCTGGGCATCTTGTCAGCCACAGTAGTGCATCAGTATCATGCAGACTGTTCACAGAGACACTCGCTATGAGTTGACAAGCACTTTTCTGTTGAAAAATGACACCACGATATTGTCGCATGAAGATGCAGGTTGTCCATGATGTTCCTGGAGTGCCCATGTGATATAAACGTATGTTGGTGGCCGTGCCCACCAAGCTAATGCCAATGGGCATGCCCCAGACACTGAGCTGCCTCAAGATCTTGAATTTGCTGCAGTTTAGCTACTGTTAGTTTATCTGTTGTGGATGGCAGGAGAGCCAACACCGTGTTACTAGAGGAGGCCGAAAGGCACGCGTTTTAGCTCACGCAGGCTGGCGTGAGGTCTGGAACAGGACAAGGAAATTAGACTTTAGAAAAACCGACGTAGCTGGTGGAATACTTAACTTTAATCCATTAATGATGAACGTCGCTCTTGACGGTACATGATTCATAATATCAATGTAACTGAATATGGCGCCTTGCTAGGTCGTAGCAAATGACGTAGCTGAAGGCTATGCTAAACTATCGTCTCGGCAAATGAGAGCGTATTTTGTCAGTGAACCATCGCTAGCAAAGTCGGTTGTACAACTGGGGCGAGTGCTAGGAAGTCTCTCTAGAGCTGCCGTGTGGCGGCGCTCGGTCTGCAATCACTGATAGTGACGACACGCGGGTCCGACGTATGCTAATGGACCGCGGCCGATTTAAAGGCTACCACATTGTCCTATTTTAAATCTACATCTAACCTAAAATTCTTAATACTACAGTCAAAATCAGTGCGTTGTCTAGTCGGTAATTGATTCATCCTCCCCCTAAATCCGAGAGGTGCCGAATCCCAGCCTTAAGGTGGTTAGCCAAGTCCACACCCCACCGGTACAGGACAGGTGCATTATGTCTTACTCGGTGTATTATTCGAATCGTGGTTGTTCCTTACAAATTCTTTTAGGACTTGGGTTGGCAAGTTAATTGAGGATCTCAAATGTGTGTTGTTGCCAGAGCAGGTAGTACGCTTCGTGACCGGGTAACTGTTGTCTAAGCCCAGAAGCTACATCGTCTAAAAGTGGGCACTCGAACACCACATGGTCTGGAGTGCCCTGTATGGCACCACAGTCACACAATGATGTAGCTCGCTTCCCGAACCGGCATAGAATGCAATATACGGTCCATGTGCGGTGAGAAAGTGCAGCACTCGCCTAGTAGGTTTGAAGCACCTGAGCTGCAGGTGCTCCTTGATGTCTGGCAACAACTCATGATTTCTGCGACCAGTTTCAGCTCCATTCCACTGCTCCTGCCATAGTTCCTCTCCCCTTCTTCTAACTGCAGCTTTATCTCCCACCTGAACACTCATTATTTCAACTATTTTCTTCCTGTTGTCTTTCCTTAACCAATACCATGCTGCTTGCTGTCTGATCTTAATGTCAAGAGGAAAACATCCCGTTAACACTAATAATGCCCCCCCCCCTCCCTCAGGGTGTCGTCCTGTATGCCCCTACCGAGCGGAGGAGCATGTTTCGCTGCACCCCTCTCATGGCCATGGCAGGAACGACCCCCGTGAGTCTGTGTGGCCAGACTCCCAAACCGTATCCTACAATGGATTTTAGGATGCTGTTATGGTACAGCTTAATCAGGTCTGCTGGTAGATGGAAACGCTTGTGTCCAATTCCGATCACGTTATTAAGTATTCCCAGCGACCTCTGGGTCATGGTGTCGATATGCGTCGTGTAACTTCATTTCTCGTCGAAAGCTACTCCCAAGTATAGGGTCCCATGGCGCTGACGAAATGTTGAGCCGTCTATTCTTACCGTTGGATTCCGAATTATTTGTCCTTTCAGGAGTAAATAGATGGACGTGCTAGGTACTACCACCATCTTCGTTTTACAGCACCATGCTGTCAATACTGAAATAGTCCTTTTCACTTTCGGTTCAATGTCCTCGGGGCTACGACCGCCAGTCACCAAGAGGAGATCATCTGCGTAGACTATGACCTCTAGCACATCCTCATTATTCTTCAAGTTGGCCAGAAGAGGCTCCATGTTAACGTCCCAAAGAGTGGCCTCAGGAAAGAGCCCCGTGGACATCCCTTTGTTACCTTTTTACTGATTTTCCCGCTAGGGGACAATAGCCAGTCCTCACTTCCTTCACAATAGCTCGTACGACAGACACATAGCGGACCTGCGCGCTCCTTCTCCCTGAGGCAGGAGAAGAGCGAAGGCCACCAAAGGTTGTCAAAGACACCACTGATATCCACCACGATGCCAAGTATGTTCTTGTGCAGGGCTGAGCCCCAGACCTCAGCCACCAGGGCGATTGCGTCAGACGCCGATCGCCCTGACCAAAAGCCAAACTATCACTCATCCCACACAGCACACAGTGCTGTTAGTCTGTCTGCTAGCAACTTCTCTTAAAGTTTCCCCATCAGGTCCAATAAACAGATAGGCCTATACGACTTTATCACTTTCAAGTCTTTGTCTGGACCTTTCTTTATTGTGACCACGTTTGCCTTCCTCCATACAGAGGGGAATTTCCTGAGCCTCAAACACTCATTGTACAACTTAGTGAGAGGCAGCACCAACTGGGGGCGAGGAATTGTGCCACCTCCATTGCAAAGCCGTTTGGGCCCGGAGCTTCGCCCCTGTTTATGGGTTTAATTTGGCATCGACTTTTCCTCCGAGAAAAGATACACCATGGTGTTGTTCTCATACTCTTGCCGATCCTCCATACTTATCTGGCCCTGCTCGTCTGAATCATCATATCCTTCGTTATCGTCAAGCAACAGGGCTGGAAGGAGGACCGCAGCGGCCAAGATTCCGTCATCCGATATCCGTCGCTGACGGTGGACAACTCCACTGGCGACCTTATTTTGTCCTGTACCAACTGTTGCGGGACGCCCCATGGATCTGTAGCCAATTAGTTCTGCACGCATCTTTCCGAACTCCTTAACCTCACTGTCCTTAGATCCTTCTGTTATAGCCTTTAGCTTCCCCGTGTTGGTGCAACCAGCATTGCTTTTCCCCCCAGATGACACTTCGGTGGTAGTATCTCCTCGCCCTCCTTACAGACTGACGCATCTGCCGCAGCTCAGCTGGTCGTGGTGACGGAGAGGTCGCAACGGCTCTCCTTCCTGGTTGAAACGGCTGCCTTCACTGCCCTGGTAACTGCTCTTACCATTTCCTCAGCGTACTCATCTACATTTTCGTCACCCTCAGTTAATATCGGTATGTCACAATCCCTCGCTAGGCGCTCCCAGTTGGCCCTGTCATAATTGAAATGTACCTCCCACCCCATGTCGCAGTTGCACTCCATATCGTACAATGAGAATATTGTTAGTTTATGGTCACTAGTGGTAACTTTATCCAGTAGTTTCCAATTCTTTAAACTGCTTGCAAGATTTGGCGTTACTAGCCTAATGTCGATGTTTTTACCCTCGCTCCCTCCGCCAGTGTAGGTGTGTGTGTGTGTGTGTGTGTGTGTGTGTGTGTGTGTGTGTGGGAGGGGGGGAGAAGGTTCCCTTGTCTATTAGCAGCTATCAGTTGTAGTGCCATGATAGTCTCTTCCGACTTCTCCCCTTTGTCATCTCGAGTACCACTGAACCATAGGCAGGACTTCGGATTTATGTCGGCTACCACAATAAATCTGCGCCCCCGCAACGCCGTGGCCTCCTGGACTAGCTGGTTTAAAAACTTATGAATTCCTCTACCACATTGGAAATACATATTACTATGTATAGGACCCCAACAGGTGACTAACGTTCCACTATGTTACAGTGGTCGCCAGAGAGCTGTGAAAGGACATAACTCTCAGTGCCTTAATTATCACTACAATTGCCGCTTTTGGGTAGGCTCCATTGCAGCCCACTTGCCAGTTTGCAGCCATAAATGGGATTTGTCCAGCTAGGGAGTACGGCTCCTGCAGATAGGGCACGTCCGGACTCCTCTCCTCCATCACGTTTCGAAGCTCCTGCATCACCAATCTGCTGTTGCGCTATATTATCGGCAATGTGCAGTTTTTAAGGAGTGGTACCTGGGATTATCCATGTTTCACGCTTTACTGTTGGAGTTTTCCAAATGGGGCCTGTAAACAGACTAGGCTGCCGAAATTTGTCCTACACACATTTTTCGTGTTAAATATTTTTCGGACATGAGCACCTGTTAGGAGAAATAATGAGAGGCACCCACATGCCTTGCTCATACTGTGGCATCAAGCAGTCAGGCCTGCAAGATGAGTGGTCTGCCAAGCGAGTGGATTCATTCTTATTTATCGAGTAACATGAACTCTCGTACTCACAATTAAGTTACAAATTATCCTCCTGTATGAATAGTACGCAACGGAAACGCATATCAGACTATCAGTAATTTACAGAACTCTGGCTGTTCACTAAGCACTGGCAATACCACATTTTCTTTATGTCTTTTATTTAACAGCTTTTATCAACACGTGGCCACCGCACTGAATATGAATGGCGCACACATTATAAATTCGGGACATCATGACAACATACAGTTCGAAGGAAAAGTCCACCAATCTTTTTCTTTTCACTATCTTATTTATACCGATAAATTCTATAACCTAAACACACAAATTCTATAACCTACAACAATAACACATGAGAAATTCCGCCCAGTGGGCATGGCTTTACATTGGTGAATCTCTATATTATGGTCTCATAATGAAAGTGCACTTTCTGGATAGGATGGTGGATCTTTTATTATATCTCACACTTCGACTCTCACAATCATCATCACGAAACTTTCCTCCAGATCGAGCGGTACAGAAGGAACAAGCATAACCCACTAATCTTTTGAAACTACCTTGCTACTCTCTCATGCAAACCACACATACCCAAATTACATGACATACATCACACTACAACATGGAATACAATACACTAAATAGTCACAACACTATCACTTTCAGCTTTCCCACTTCAATTAGTATTTATCCCAGTTTCACACGACACTGCCCCACTTCGTAATTCTACTTTCCTACTATGAACTCTGGAAATATATGCACATCATCCTGTGCAATGCAAGCCAAGTGGCGTTGCTGGATAGACGGCCGACTCACCTTGCTTCTCTCTCAGAGTTTGAATCTAGCGTCACTCGGAATCATATCACGCAAAGTAATATTAAGAACATATTCACCACACACACGAGTCCTCAACTGATACCATGGACGAGTACTTCTCTTTATCTTTTGTCTCATACGCAGTTTGAGACTCACACAGTACTCACCATGTGGAAGTACTCGTCTCTAATTTCAAGTCCTGCACACGCGATTTCTTAAATATTTCAACTTATGGTACAAACGCTATTTCTTAAATATTTCAACTTATTGTACACACGCTAGTAATTCAGCTTAACTTAAGCACACGGAAGTATTTCAACTTATTGCTACACATGGTTTCATTGTGACCGTTGGTCACTTCCGAAGATTACTACGATCCCATTAATATTACCTGCCTGACATTTAATTCTCCCCACAAAAGTTCCTGAAATAGAGAAATCGTTATTTCAAACTACTCTTAAATATTCCACATGCGTACCATGTCTCCACTCTTTTGTCTTTACGGAGCACACCTAAGACAGGTCTTAACAGCACAAGATCCAGCGGCAGAGTGCTGAAACATGGCCGTTCTTCAGGTCCTCTCGCACCTCTGCCCAAGTGGGGGAGCACCTTGCTACCGCATTGGTCAGCCACATTTCAGGCGCTCAAAGCTCAGGTAAATTTCATCTCTTTGGTCCCACCAAAGGTGGCCAAAGGATCGTCTCAAAGATGACCATATATTCACATTCACCATCTGCGGTTAGCAGACGACCATACATTCATTCATTTCATAGATCTCACCAAACTGGATGTAGGGATTTATTTTGTGGGAGTGCACATGTGATCAATTAAATAAATAAATTGTCATTCTTTCCCACACTGGTATCCGGCTTCGCTGTATTAATTGAAATTGAGTTATTTTACAAAAAAAATGTGTTGTTCTGACAAAAATAATGAAGTATGTTGTACCTATTTTCAATGTCGGGCGGTACTGTACCCTTTCAATAAAGCTGCTGGTAATCTAGTGCATTAAAATTCTTTGCAGACTGGCACATTATAAAATCAAATACCGTGTATTATGTAGACAGTTTTAGGTGGGAGGTGTTTTGAATTATAGTTGTGTAAGATACTGGTAGGAGTTGCGCCTGAATATCACTTTCACGACACTGCCAATCAAGGCAACTAATTTATTGCGCGGTACCCGTTACCAAAAGCCAGCCGCTGTGGCCGAGCGGTTCTAGACGCTTCAGTTCGGAACCGCGCTGCTGCTACGGTCGCTGGTTTGAATCCTGCCTCGGGCATGGATGTGTGTGATGTCCTTAGGTTAGTTAGGTTTAAGTAGTTCTAAGTTCTATGGGACTGATGACCATAGATGTTAAGTCCCATAGTCATCATCATCAGTTATCTGCTATATTAGCAGGTCCTTTGCCTCTCCATTTCCTGCTGTCCATTGCTTCCTTCTTAAGGCTGCAGTATGTTGTACCGTCCATCATGTCATCCAGTATCTGGAATCTCTTCCTTCCTCGCTTCCTTTTCCCTTTTACATAACCTTCTAAAACTGTTTTTATCAGTCCGTCATTCTTTCTTAATATATGCCCAATCCAATTTCTTTTTCTTCTCTTTATTACATCTAGTAACTGTCTTTTCTCTCCCACTCTTCTCAGTACCTCTTCATTTTTTACTCTGTCCATCCAACTTATTCTTTCCATCTTCCGCCATGTCCATATCTCAAAAGCCTTCAGCCTTTCTCTGTCTTTTTTCCTCATAGTCCATGTTTCAGCGCCATATAGGAGAACACTCCATACAAGACATTTTATGAGTCTCTTTCTGAGTTCTCTGTCCAGGCCGCTGCAGAAGATTCTCCTTTTCTTATAAAACGCCTCTTTTGCCATTGCTATCCTTTTTTTAATTTCTGTGGCGCACTTCCAGTCGGTGTCTATCCTGCTTCCAAGGTACTTAAAATTTTGCACCTGTTCTAGTGTTTCTCCATTCAGCACAATTTTTATTTCCTTATTTCCTCCTATTGCCAATACTTTTGTTTTATTTATGTTAATTTTCATTCCATATGTTTTTCCGTTAGTTGCAATGGTGTCCACCAAATCCTGTAATTCTTTTTCCACTGTGGCTAGAAGGACCATGTCATCAGCAAATCTCAAGCACCCTACTCTTCTTCCTCCAATTTCTACTCCTTTGTCATCTAATGAGCACTGGTCAATCATATTTTCCAAGTACAGGTTGAAAAGAGTAGGTTTTAAACAGCATCCTTGTCTTACTCCTTCCTCTAGTCTGATCCAGTTTGTACTTTCTCCTCTCACTTTAACTGAAACTTTTTGATTAAGGTATAATGAGTTTATAAGTCTTCTGGTTTTCCAGTCCACTCTCTTTTCCCTCATAATAGTCGCCAACTTGTCCCAAACCACATTGTCAAATGCCTTTTCTAAATCGATGAAGCACATATATAGGTCTCTTCCTTTTTCAATAAACCTTTCTCCCAAGATTCGTAGGAGCCCTATTGCATCTCTGGTGCCCGTATTCCGCCTAAAGCCGAACTGCTCCTCGCCGAGATTCTCCTGCTCACAGCCATTTGAACCATTTTTGATGCCTTAGGTTAGTTAGGTTTAAGTAGTTCTAAGTCTAGGGGACTGATGACCCCATACGTTAAGTCCCATAGTGCTTAGAGCCATTTGAATTTTTGAACCGCTACCAAATGCTTTGTGTAGTCGTTTCTGTTTCTGTGTTCTGCGTTGTTCGTTACAAAACGACTCTTACAGCACTGGAAGGGATCGGCGTTCCCCAAGACGAAGTCTCGGTTCTGCTTTCGCAGAAGCATAATTCATACATGGGTGAAGACTGCGAACCCCGCGAAAAGAAGACGAGCCTTGTTCTCTCTCGCCACTTTTCTTCCCTAAGATACCCACAGTTCCGTTTATTTACATTCGATGCCTTTGCCACGTTAAAGCGTCCGCACTGTAGTTAGCTAGACCACGGGTATGAGATCCAGTCCCGGGAACTTGCATGACTAAAGATGCAAATAAATGTATTTCTACTTCAAATTACTTCAGACATCTCCTCATGACACTGACTTTACAAAATATTCGAACCGTAACTTAACAAAATCCTCCACCTGAAAAATACGTACACGTTACCCAGAAGATAATAACGAATCAGGAGATCGTAGCAGCAAATATTTTTACAATCTTTCACCAATTACTATATTTTCTACCATGTCAAGGACTGTTATTTCAAATAATTTTCCTACAGTCAGACAACTTTATAACTGACACATGTGGCAAATCAGTTAATATTTCCATGTAATTTTGTTAACATTAGATTTTTAATAAATTTTATCTCTCTGATATAAATTGCGATCTTTTTCGTACGATTTACATATTATTTTCCTTTTACGGAATTTCTTATGTATCTTGAATTTTGCCAAATGTCTCCATATATTCATTAGTTAATGACACATATGAGGGGCGTTCAATAAGTAATGCAGCCAATTTCGGTTTAAAAGTGCGTAATTCGTTGTGGGACATAGAAGAATGTTCCCGCTTCAGCCTTTATGGTTTCATGAAGTTCCGATAGCTCGCGGTGCTATTCGTATTCTTCAAAATGTAGTCTGCAACGTAAGTCGGTTTCAAGCAGAGAGCTGTAATTTAGTTTATTCTGGCGGAAAACCAGTGCATCGCAGATATTCGTAAGCGCTTGCAAAATATGTACTGGGATCTGGCAGTGAACAAAAGCACGGTGAGTCGTTGGGCAAGACGTCTGTGACATTGCAGCGAGGTCCTGCAAACCTGTCCGATCTCCCACGTGCCGGCAGCAGAAAGCTGTGACTCCTGCAGTGTTAGAACGTGCGAACACATTAATTCGTGTTGATTGACGGACCACAGTCAAACACATCGCTGCTCAACTGGACATCTTTGTTCACAGTGTTGACACCCCCGTCTACGAAGGAGACCTCACGAAACCAGTGGACTGTTCTTCTTCATCCGCACTACAGTCCCAATCTCGCGCCTTCTAACTTCCATCTGTTGGCCCAATGAAGGATGGAGTCCAGGGGAAGCAGTACGGGGATGATGGAGAGGTTATTGATGCAGCGAGACGTTGGTTCCGAAGTCGACCAGTAGAGTGGTACCAAGCGGGCAAACATGTCACCTCCCCCTCCCCCCCCCCCCCCCCCAGTCACCGCAATATCCTTTCTTTCAGGAGTGCTAGTCTTGCAAGGTTCGCAGGAGAACTGTAAAGTTTGGAAGGCAGGAGACGAGGTACTGGAAGTAGAGCTGTGAGGACGGGGCGTGCGTCGTGCTTGGGTAGCTCAGATGGTAGAGAACTTTCCCGCAAAAGGCAAAGGTTCCGAGTTCGAGTCTCGGTCCGGCACACAGTTTTAATCTGCCAGAGAAGTTTCAAGAAATCATTGATTTACATCGTTTAGAACAATTATGGCTCAGAGCACTATGGGACTTAACATCTGAGATCATTAGTCCCCTGTAACTTAGAACTACTTAAACCTAACTAACCTAAGGACATCACACACGTCCATGCCCGAGGCAGGATTCGAACCTGCGACCGTAGCGGTCGCGTGGTTCCAGACTGAAGCGCCTAGAACCGCTCGGCGACACCGGACGGCATAACAATTATGTTGCCGTCACTTGCGAATTATCAGATATATTGGTTTCGTTAATTACCATATTTAATTTCAGACTAAAACAAAAGACTCAAATTATTAACGAAGTGCTAGTCATCTGTTTCCAATTATATATTATTGCCAAATCCAAGAACTGACAAGTTTCAAGCTCCAAGTATATGATTACTCCAGTATACATTCAGAACGTGCAATACTTTATAAGCTGTCGAAGGCGGTTGCATTTCAGATACTGCACGATGGACGGCGATTTTCATGCAGTTTCTGCGACTGGAGTTTGATGTGCATTTCAGTGAGGATCTCACTATGACTAAAGAAAGCCGTGACAAAATGCACAGATTTTTTGTACCTTCCAAACTCATTCGTTAACCCAACTCGTTGGGTGTCAGTGATCCATTGATCCACGAAGAAAACCCAAAAAAATTGTCGAACAACTGTTTTGCAAGCAGCCTTCTTGGTCAGTGCATAAAATCGCCGTTTGATTGTTCCGGTAAACGCCAGTCATAGCCACGTCTTCACTACTACCGAATCTATATTGTCGCTCCATCTCAAATCGTTCTGGGCAGATACTTCAGGATCCTCGGTGGCTGTGTCCACTCCCATAAACTAATCGCTGTTCGTGTAGTCAACCGATATAGGGTCTTTTTGTCTATTCACGCGGACTGCAACATTTACTAATGCGGAGGGTTCTGTGCCTAACTTCATGATAAGGGCTGATCATTTGGAAGTCTGTTTCTGAATAGTCTCGGAGAGTTGTCTACCATGTTATTTAGTACGAGTATCGTGAGAAGTAGCCTCTTCGAGATGTATTTGCCGCTACTTTCGCTTATGATGGTCGTTCACCTCCAATGACATGAGTTGGCGACAATGGCAAACTTCAATTTTGCTCCTCTTCCTCCCTCCCCTCCCCCCCCCCTTTACCGCTTTTTTTTTGTTTCATTCTTATCGCAGCTTACTCTGTTTATTAGCTTACTGAGATCAACACAACATTGAATTTAAGGTAGAAATTTCAGTGCTTCCATTGTGTATGATTCAATCCAAACATGGAAGTAACTTTGCTAGGAACAACAGCCTCGTTCTTCTTTCAGTGTTTCGTTGTCTACCAGTGCAATGCCGCAATTAACAAAACAACGATAACAAATCATAATCTTTAATATGGGCGTTCGCAGACATTTACCCAAGAGGATATAACTGATTTGTTGAATCTGAAAACATAGCGTACCTCAGACACGAAGTGCAGCTCAAACGATTGATAATTATCCACGTGGTACTTTTGACATCTATCACCTTGATACATAAACGTATACATATTTCGATAGTGAAAGCAATCTTTTGATCTTATTAATATGAATATGGATGCTACTTGCTTTATTTAACAATCTGAAAATATATCATCGTATTATTACGTCCAGGATAACCTGTGAGCTATAAAAATTGTAAAAAATATTCAGAAAAAATCTATTATATTCCAATAACGTCAAGTTAAAAAAGAGGGAATAATCTTTTACACTTACTCAGTTTTGACGAAATCTGCAGCCCTTTGCTTGCTTACGAAACTTCATATCTGACACATGAATGGATTTATTGCACTACTTCCACGTTTTCTATTTTAATGTTGACTGGCATGACTAAAGTTGAGTAAAATTTGTTTTGAAAGCTATATTTTTTGCAGTTATTTTGAAAAAGCGTAACCATGTGCATCCGTTCGACTGGACGAATGTGGAAAATCTCCCAAAACCAGTCTCAAACTGGCCGGAAGAACCGAGTTTTCGCAACTTAGAACTGAACTAGGCCAGTTCCCACGTCTCGTCTGTTTGTCACGTTATGTTCAATCTGGCCCAATGGACTGCGCATTTGGTGCTGCTTGTGTGGGCCCTGTGAAGTCTGGGAAGGTCGCAACCTTCTTGTAGAGGACATCTTTTTGACTATGAAATTTCACAATTTCTCTCGAAGAAAATGATATTATCTTTCTTTCGACTGAAATATTCAGCCCCCAAGATTAGGTACAAATGTACATGAGTCCGGTGTAGCACGGAGGTGTTCATCGGAGGGCACAACAGTAGCTCTGCCGTGTAAAACTGAATGCATGTTCAGCAGGCCATCACGGGTGTTCTTTCTCCACAGAAGACAGTAAACTGCTGCTGCGATTCCGTTGTGCAGCAAAGGGAGGGGGCGTCCTTATGGGAGTTGGGGGACGGATGACGGAAACGTATACCAAAGCCACGTTCATGTTTTTCTGGGAATCGGTGGCGGAATCCGAGCACCAGGGAATCTCCAGTTCGATAAGGGCAGTATGAGGAAGTGAAAGAGAAAAGATTGGGGACCGTATTTCTCCATGGTTCTGTAAAGTTTTCAGTTCATCTTGATTGTAGAAGTGCGTCATACTCGTCGCCGCATCTAGGCATCGGCATAATTTCTCCCGAACTACGTGATAACCAAAAAAAATCCACGACTGTATAGTGATTGCTAAAGTCACAGAATTATCCGCCGGGCTAAGCACATAATCATTGCTACGAACAAAAAGCCTGTACCCAGATACCACGAGAGGACAAGTGAACCACCTACGCAAGCCGCCCCCCCCCCCCCCTCCCCCGATTCCCCGGTCCCCAATACACTTTTGTTGCATTCGCACACTTGGCATAAAAGAGATGAAAGCAAGAACTATATATATAGTTTTTACATTTATTAAAGCAAACCACACCAGTCTGGGAACCAGTTATTTACAGCCTTCTGATTTCGCCATAATCAGTTTCATACGTTCGATGGCTGCATAACGGCGTTGTTTGCCACGACCTTAAAAGAAGTCATATTTTGCGAGTACAAAAACGTGTTATTCTTTTGGAAACTAACTGGTATAGATGAGAAGGGGCTCAGCTCTGCCCGCCTCTCTCACACCCATCTTAAAGACTGGATTGGACTTCTTGAAGGAAAATGGACGCTCCAATGTTTCAGCGTAAAGGGGCTCACCTTTCTTGTGAAACTAAGGTATTCGTGCAAAGTAGTGAACACACTTTATGTCTTGAAATTTGCCTCCATTATTAATGACCTACGACACACGTTACATGTGCGAAAGTCGCACATTACCGACCTTATTCGTGCATGGTGAAATGTCCTTGCCAATCGTTGCCTATGTGCATGCTATTTGCGCATGGCCAAGTGTCTTTGCCAGTCGTTGCCTACTTGCACTTTGGTGAAAGCAAATGTCTGCAGTCACATACACTGTTCAGACATATTATGACCACCGATCTACTATCGATTTAAAACCGTTCAGGTGATAGGAGCTTCATTTGGTGAGGGAAGGCTGTTGATCAGACACACGCACGGTTTACGTAGTATCAGTGAGAGGATTGTGATGGCCCAGAGGACCGTGTAACACCATAGCTCTAATACTCTACTGATTTATTTTGCTTTTGTTTTATTTAATGTTACTTCGTTGAGCTTCTGCAAATGTGTTTGATTGAATCGATAACACAAAATTGTATACTCCTTTCTTTGTTTAATACTTTGATGTCGTGGCTTGATTCTATGCAATGTAGTACATCTGTCCCTTAAATTCTTTGTCCCATTTGGAGGGAACAAAGCTTACTAACTATATATAATTGTAATTTCTGTGTGAATAATTTTTAGTAGAAATGTCAATATGTGCAAATGTTCTGTTTTATTTAATGCGTTTGGTTGCTGTTATGTAAATTGCTGATCCTCACTTAGGGTTCTTAATTATCTGTATGTAAAAGGTGTGGTAGTTCCCCTCGGGAACGGAACTGTGTAGCGCGCGCAAATTGTGGTTGGCCTAGGTAGAAAAGGTGGAACAAGAGTCAGTCGGGGACGAGCTACCAAACTGTGCACTGCCATGTAAATGTTGCATATTGTGCTGGTTCAGAGAGAGGCTCTTTCTGCTACTGTCCAATGCCTCGGATGGATGGATAAATAGCTGGAACGATTCTGGAATTGGTATCCGTCATCGCCACCAAGAAGAGACAGAGTCCAGCAATTCTGCCTGCAAATCCACGTACCAACATGCAGTTGCCACCACATTGCGCAATCACTGTAAAGGAGTACTATAATAATGTACAGTGAATGATCAGCTTATTGGATGTGTTAGTGTGCTCAAATATAAGGTAACTTATAATCGAATTCATATACCTACCTCGATTTTTGTTTTCCTTATCATAACACCTCTCAGTTTCCTCTCCATCTGAACTAAAGTGGTTACCGAGTGTCCTTACTGAAAGAACATTAAAGCCCAGTATTTTGCTAATTAATGCCTCTTCAACATAGTAAAAAAAAAGTTAAAGTTAATGTGGCAAGAGAGTGAGTTAAAGTAAATGTTGTTTGCTGAAAATAATTTTCCTGTTAACACTGCTTATTAAAGTGCTGTTGCCAACTTCAAAATTAAAAGTTCTTAAGACTGAGGCTTATAAAGTTTTGCTTAGTAAATGATCTTAGTGCTACCAGTAGTAAATTTTAGAAGATGAGTCAGTTTCTTGCAAATTTGTCAACATTGTGTTTCACTGTAGTAAAAGTGGAAAACTGCAATAGTAGAAAATTATATGTTCATGATTGCTAAGTGTTTGTCTCTCTTGGGTATTGGAAGTGCATATTAATAGTATAACTAGATCAACAGTTTGTCTGTTGTGCTAATGCGAGGTAACAAGTAACGGGAAGGCCATTATTTATGAAAACCATAATTTCCTTGTTAAAAAGATAGTGAGAAGCAACCTGTTAGTGGATTCCAATTAATTTTCATTTTAAATAGTAAAATGTTTAACTGAGAGAGACTTAACCTATGTCCAATTTATGATCCTGCAGTGAATGTTAATAGTAATGTTATAAAGACCATTCAGTTTGAACAAGCCCCGAAAGTAATAGTGTGTTTCGGTATCTATTATATTTTTGCAAGTAGTTTGTGCTGCTCTAGCTGTTAGCTTCAATCTTACCATAAACATATGTATGTGTCAGAGTGCATTGCACTCGCGTGTGGCCAAGTATAGGTTCTGTTTATCCGTTGAAGCTACTCATACCTACTTTCTTAAACGAGAAAGTTAATCTTTCTCTTTCCTAATTAGGCTGGCGACCGTTTTCCTTATTCTTTAAACAGTATAGTTAGGCAAAAATATTGTTTGTTACTGCTCGAATATTTACGTAATTCTGACTTTCATTTCCGATAAGCCATTTCCGTTAGGTACAACACAGTCAACCTAGTAAAATTCCTCTCAGAGGGTAACACTGTTCTGTTGCGTTATACCATAATTGCTTTAATAAGATAGTTTTATTTCACAACCTGCCTCCAGCTTCGAGGTTATGGTATAGCTGTAGCAGACGGAAGTGTTATAACCGGCACGAACATTTCGGAAGCAGCACCACTTGTCGGGTGTTTGAGGAGTTCTACGGTGAGTGTCTTTAACATGTGACGAAACCAACATGAAACTATGTCCAGACTTCGTGGGGTAGGGCGGCCACCCCTCGTTACAGATGTCGGATATCTTAGGCTGGGCAGATTGGAAAAACAGGACAGGTCGCGAACTGTGGCAGGACTAGCATTAGACTTTAATGCTGAGCAGAGTACAAATGTGTCTGAACACACAGTGCACCGAACACTCTCAATGACCACGACATCGGCAACTACGTCTGAAATGGGCACGTGACCACAGGCACTGGACGTCGGAGCAGTGACGGAGCGTTGCATGGTCTGGTGAATCCCGATACCTTCTTCATCATACCGATGGGGGTGGCGCAATTCATCGTCCTTCACTTGAACTGCTCTTTGACAGCTGTACTGCGGATCGGAGACAAGCTGGCAGCGACTCCATTACGCTCTGGGGAACATTCACTTCGGAGTCCATTGGTTCAGTGGAGCTAGTTAAAGGCACCATGACGGCCAAGGAGTATCATAAAATGGTTGCACAACGATTATGTTTCCCGATGGCAGTGGTGCTATGTCACTAGGTCTGGAGTGTGATGGAGTGGTTCGAGGAACACAGTGGCGAGTTCCAATTGATGTGCTAGCCCCCCAATTCACCAGATCTGAACCGGATCGATTGACTGAACGTGGCGTCAGAGCTCATCGCCCTCCTCCCCGAAATTTACGGGAATTAGGTGACTTGTGGGTGCAGATGTGGTTCCAACTCCCTCCAGCGACCTACTAAGACTTCATTGCCTCCATACCACGACGCTTCGCTACTGTTATCCGTATCCGGACATACAGGCTATTAGGTAGGTGCTCATGATGTTCTGGTTGATCATTGTATGTGTAGTCGTACAGAGATCGCATCACCACATCAGAGCTGGCAACGCGAATCGGTACGCCAAACATTAGAGCGAGGGCTTGCTGCAAACCGCAACAGTGGTTGGCAGGTGCTCCAGAAGCCCATGTCTCTCTTCTCAGTATAGCAGCTCCCTCATGCTGCGTGGTGTCGAGCTAGCAAGACATGTGCCCCAGTTCGTGACCTCATCTCATGGAGTCAACATGTAGCATAGGACCAATTCATAGGTAGCTTTTCTGATGGACTATTTTATTTAAATATGGAACGTTGTACTGTAAGAGAACAGTTTGTTAATCTATGGATCAAGTGATGCTTTAATAGTCAAGGCTTTTCCAGTATTCCTGTGGCAAAGAAGTGTGTCAAAGTAAATCTTTTATTCATTTATATAATAAACTGAACTAATATTTTATCTGTTGTAGTAAAAAATGAACCATCTCTCAGAACACTTAAAGAATCGACAGTTGTGGCCGAATGAAGGTAGTTTCGCCTGGTCACAACAACATAGTCTCAGCACTAGAAGATCTCGGTGTAGCAGCATCAGCGACGACTTACCTTGTTTGGCGAAAACTGCTCATCGTGTAAAAGCATAAACGAGATGCATGTCACACCTATGAAACTACATTAAAATTTCAACATTGATGCGAGTACACATTTTTAAAATAGGTAGTGGTAGTGAAAGGTATGAGTTAGAGAATCCACGAGATCTAAATTCAAGAAACAAATCATACAACTTACCGGTATACGTACTACTCTGTTTATACCAAAGTGGATAGACGTCGATTCAGATCATTTATGAAACAGCATCTCAGACTCACAAAAGAAATACTGCTATACCGTATATCCTCTTAAAATTAGGATATGATTACATAACGATGTTCGTAAGTCACTTTAAACGGATTCCTGAAGCTGTTATGGGTCCAGCTTACTGAGTGTTCTGAATCGTACAGAATGTGAACAAAGACACTACATTCTACATGTGAGACTTGCACATGAAAGCTCAGGAACACGAAAACGATACTATATCCAGGGTGACAATTATTTAACTATAAGAGAAAAAAAAAAAACGCAAATTAAGTTACAAACTACGGATGCACACGCTTTATTCAACATGTAAAGGTCACTTCAGATATTCGGATTCAGGTTATGATTTGATCGATATGCCTGCAGTCATTGACGATGATGTGGCGCAGACGAATAGCGAAATTCTGCATGACCCGCTGAAGTGTCCGAACATCGATGTTGTCGATGACCTCCTGTATGGTTTTGGGGTTATTGATGTGCACCTTGTCTTTGATATAGCCCACAAAAAGGGGTCGCACGTGTTAAGATCTGGAGAATATGACAACCAATAGAGGACCATCCCAGTGGCCTGTGGGTACCCCAGAGCCAGAATGCTGTCCGAAAAGTGCTCCTCCAGGACATCAAACACTCTCCTGCTTCGATGCGCCGAGCTCCGTCATGCGTGAACCACATCTTTTCGAAATCAGAGTCACTTTGGATGTTGTTGTTGTTGTGGTCTTCAGTCCTGAGACTGGTTTGATGCAGCTCTCCATGCTACTCTATCCTGTGCAAGCTTCTTCATCTCCCAGGTCTCCCTCTACGATTTTTACCCTCCACGCTGCCCTCCAATGCTAAATTTGCGATCCCTTGATGCCTCAGAACATGTCCTACCGACCGGTCCCTTCTTCTTGTCAAGTTGTGCCACAAACTCCTCTTCTCCCCAATTTGATTCAATACCTCCACGTTAGTTACGTGGTCTACCCATCTAATCTTCAGCATTCTTCTGTAGCACCACATTTCAAAAGCTTCTATTCTCTTCTTGTCCAAACTACTTATCGTCCATGTTTAACTTCCATACATGGCTACACTCCATACAAATACTTTCAAAAACGACTTCGTGACACTTAAATCTATACTCGATGTTAACAAATTTCTCTTCTTCAGAAACACTTTCCTTGCCATTGCCAGTCCACATTTTACATCCTCTACTTCGACCATTATCAGATATTTTGCTCCCCAAATAGTAAAACTCCTTTACTGCTTTAAGTGTCTCATTTCCTAATCTAATTCCCTCCGCATCACCAGACTTCATTCGACTACATTCCATTATCCTCGATTTGCTTTTGTTGATGTTCATCTTATATCCTTCTTTCAAGACACTGTCCATTCCATTTAACTGCTCTTCCAAGTCCTTTGCTGTCTCTGACAGAATTACAATGTCATCGGCGAACCTTAAAGTTTTTATTTCTTCTTCATGGATTTTAATACCTACTCCGAATTTTTCTTTTGTTTCCTTTACTGCTTGCTCAATATACAGATTGAATAACATCGGGGACAGGCTACAGCCCTGTCTCACTCCCTTCCCAACCACTGCTTCCCTTTCATGCCCCGCGATTCTTATAACCGCCATCTGGTTTCTGTACAAATTGTAAATAGCCTTTCGCTCCCTGCATTTTACCCCTGACACCTTTAGAATTTGAAAGAGAGTATTCCAGTCAACATTCTCAAAAGCTTTCTCTAAGTCTACAAAGGCTAGAAATGTAGGTTTGCCTTTCCTTAATCTATTTTCTAAAATAAGTCGTAGAGTCAGTATTGCCTCACGTGTTCCAATATTTCTACGGAATCCAAACTGATCTTCTCCGAGGTCGGCTTCTAAGAGTTTTTCCATTCGTCTGTAAAGAATTCGTGTTATTATTTTGCAGCTGTGACTTATTAACCTGATAGTTCGGTAATTTTCACATCTGTCAACACCTGCTTACCTTGGTATTGGAATTGTTATATTCTTCTTGAAGTCTGAGGGTATTTCGCCTGTCTCATACATCTTGCTCACCAGATGGTTGAGTTTTGTCAGGACTGGCTCTCCTAAGGCCGTCAGTAGTTCTAAAGGAATGTAGTCTACTCCCGGGGCCTTGTTTCGACTCAGGTCTTTCAGTACTCTGTCATTCATACAGTATCGTATCTTCCATTTCATCTTCATCCTCTTCCATTTCCGTAATATTGTCCTCAAGTACATCGCCTTTGTATATACCCTCTATATAATCCTCCCACCTTTCTGCTTTCCCTTCTCTGCTTAGAACTGGGTTTCCATCTGAGCTCTTTTCTCCAAAGATCTCTTTAATTTTTCTGTAGGCAGTATCTATCTTACCACTAGTGCGATAAGCCTCTACATCCTTACGTTTGTCCACTAGCCATGCCTGCTTAGCCATTTTGCACTTTCTGTCGATCTCATTTATGAGACGTTTGTATTCCTTTTTGCCTGCTTTATTTACTGCATTTTTATATTATCTCCTTTCATCAATTAAATTCAATATTTCTTCTGTTACCCAAGGATTTCTACCAGCCCTCGTGTTTTTACCTACTTGATCCTCGGCTGCCTTCACTACTTCATTCCTCAGAGCTACCCGTTCTTCTTCTACTGTATTTCTTTCCCCCAGTCGTGACAATTGTTCCCTTATGCTCTCCCTGAAACTCTGTACAACCCCTGGTTTAGTCAGTTTATCCAGGTCCCATCTCCTTAAATTCCCACCTTTTTGCAGTTTCTTTAGTTTTAATCTACAGTTCATAACCTAAGAAGACTGCTTAGTTGCAATAGCATGAACATTCTTCCATTACAACCTACACACCATACGGTGCACAGTCATACTCTTATAGACGTAATCGCAACGAAACAGACTGACAAAGTAAGAGATGTTGGTCAAACATCGGCCCCTGGCCTCTCAGCACATGATGTAATATTCCTGGCCTACTCTGTGCAGCCCCCAAGGATCAAATCGCGTTACATAACTTGTAGGAACATGAAACGTATTGACCTTGACGCTCTAACAGCCGACTGCTCAGAAATCTCATGGCATCAAATAATCAGAAAACCTACAATCGACGGCAAAACTAATGAACCTGGTAATAAACTCACTGCCCTCTATGACAAACATGCACCTGTGCGCACAATCCGTGTAAGAAAATCTCCTGCTCCATGGCTGACAGCTGAATTACGTCAAATGATGACTAATAGGGATGCTGCCCACAGGCGTTTCAAGGCAGATCCGAAACCCGAGCGTTTCGAAGAATATAGAAAGCTACGGAACAGAGTGAAACAATGCATTCGCAATGCTATAATCAGGCACGCTCGCTCCCTTGTATGCAGCGATCTGACGCCCACGACTCTATGGAAGAATCTCCGTAGCTTGGGGGTCGGAAAGGCAAAATCGGAAACTACTTTTCATGTGTCAGCCAATGAATTAAATGAATTCTTCTCTGCACCTCTGAATACCAGCACGGCTGATAATTACCGTCCACAAGAATCCCCAGACAGGATAACTAACAACGATACCTTCCATCTAAAACATGTAACAACAAATACGGCAAGAAAAGCAATAATGAGAATCTCTTCTGATACAATAGGCAACGACAGTATCGGTATAACCATGATTAAGAATGTTGCTGATATCTTAGTACCTGTCTTAACTGACATATTTAATTTTTCCCTTGTGAGCGGAATATACCCCACTGCATGGAAAAGAAGCTTAATTCGACCCATCCCTAAGATCGAAAACCCGCAACTGCCTAGTGATTACCGATCAATTAGCATACTGCCTGCTGTTTCCAATGCACTTGAATATATTGTTCATGACCAAATCACTGAACACTTGCATGAATTCAGCCTATATGACAAATTTCAATCCGGTTTCCGTAAACATCACAGCACAAACACTGCTTTAATTAAAGTAACTGATGACCTGAAATATGCCATCGACAATCGAAAGGCAACAATATTGACGCTACTGGACTTCAGCAAAGCTTTTGACACTTAACTTTGACATATTGCTCAGAAAAATGCAGCAGCTTAATTTCTCTGATAGTGCAATGAGATGGTTTGAAAGCTACTTAAAAGACAGACAGCAATGTGTTGTCTGCGTAAATGAAAAATCTTCCTGGAAACATGTTTCCTCGGGAGTGCCACAAGGATCAGTCTTAGGACCACTTTTGTTTTCTTTATATGTCAACGATATTTCGTCGGTTCTGTCCTCCTGTAAATATCATTTCTATGCCGACGACCTCCAGCTCTACCTAAGCGTCAGACCTGAAGATGTAAACACTGCAATCGCTCAGATGAATGATGATCTGTCTTCATTAGTGACATGGGCGAAAAACCTGGGACTTAAACTAAATGCAAAAAAGACGCAAGTAATCTTAATAGCCCATCAGAAATTAATAAGTTCAGATTTCCGCGAACGGCTACCTCCTATTCTGCTCGACGGTACTCCAATACCATATCACAAAACAGTGAAGAACTTGGGTGTAACTTTGGATGACCATCTCAACTGGGCGGAGAATACAGTCGCAGTGTGCCGAAAGACGTCTGCTTGTCTCTATGCTCTCAAAAAGTTTCGGAACATATATTGAAACGCCAGCTCGTGCAAGCACTCGTTCTACCGAACCTCCACTATTGTGATGTGATTCAACAAGGCATGAGTAGTGACAACAAAAGACGGCTAGAACTAACCATGAATGCCTGTGTGCGTTACACCTTCAACATTCGCCGATATGATCATGTTAGTGCTTCATACTCCGAGCTAGGCTGCTGCGGCCGGACAAATTGCGTGACTACCATCCTCTATGTCTACTTCACCGACTCCTCGTCGCGCAAGCACCCCAGTACCTTGCTTCAGAGATTAAAAACCTGTCGTGCCATCATAATCGAAACACGAGGTCACTCTTATTTGGTATCCTAACTGTGCCCACTCACGAAACAAAAACTTTTGCAAACTCCTTCTCAGTTGCTGCTGTCCGCCTCTGGAACAAACTGCCCCTTACCTTGCGCAAAATTCAATCTCCTACTGCTTTTAAGAAGAAGTTGAAGCATTTCCTACTATCATCCTCATAAAGTTCTCCACAAAATTAATGTACAAGGGCAATCCTCCCATCTGTCAAATAGCAAAGCTAGTGTCTCCTATCTTGCTCCTTTCTCTTCTTCCTCTTAATCTATTAACCATGTAATCTTCTTTTTCTTTATATTTCCTTAATTATGTTACATCATATCTCTATTCTTCTCCTCCCTTCACCATGAGTTTCCCTCATACTCCCTGCTGCCAGCACTCCTATCTAAAATCTGTCTCTTCAATAATGTCTAATTATAACAGTACTTATGATCTAAGAATATAAACTCTATATGTATGTATTTTTCCAGGTGTACCCTTCTAATTGTTTATTTCACTTTTTGTACTAGATGTAGTTTAACATGCCTACTAAAACATATGAATGTAAAATAAGTAGAATGCCTGGTTAGATGTAAGAGAGGGCCTGATGGCCCTAATCTTGCCAGGTTAAATAAATCAATAAATAAAAATAAATAAAATAAAATAACCAATAGGTTGTGGTCAGAGCCACATCTGCCCCTGGAAATGTCTTACAATTTAATACCTGGTTCCTAAATCTCTGTCTTACCAGTATATAATCTATCTGATACCTTCTAGTATCTCCAGGAGTCTTTCATGTGTGCACCCTTCTTTTATGATCCTTGAACCAAGTGTTAGCTATGATTAAGTTACGCTCTGTGCAAAATTCTACCAGACGGCTTCCTCTTTCATTTCTTACCCCCAATCCATATTCACCTACTGTGTTTCCTTCTCTCCCTTTTCCTACTCTCGAATTCCAGTCACCCATGACTAGTAAATTTTCGTCTCCCTTCACTACCTGAGTAATTTCTTTTATCTCATCATACATTTCATCAATTTCTTCATCATCTGCAGAGCTAGTTGGCATATAAACTTGTACTACTGTAGTAGGCGTGGGCTTCGTGTCTATCTGGGCCACAATAATGCGTTCAGTATGCTGTCTGTAGTAGCTTACCCGCACTCCTATTTTTTTATTTATTATTAAACCTACTCCTGCATTACCCCCCTATATGATTTTGTATTTATAACCCTGTATTCACCTGACCAAAAGTCATCTTCCTCCTGCCACCGAACTTCACCAATTCCCACTATATCTAACTTTAACCTATCCATTTCCCTTTTTAAATTTTCTAACCTACCTGCCCAATTAAGGGATCTGACATTCCACGCTCCGATCCGTAGAACGGAAGTTTTCTTTCTCCTGATAACGACGTCCTCTTGAGTAGTGCCCGCCCGGAGATCCGAATGGGGGACTATTTTACCTCCGGAATATATTACCCAAGAGGACGCCATCATCATTTAACAATACAGTAAAGCTGGATAATGAGGGTGAAATCGTCTTCTAAAACTTCACATACCGTTCGGTACGGTACGTGCCATCAAGGAATATCGCATCAATTATTCCGCGACTGGACATTGCACACCACACAGTCACCCGTTGAGGGTGAAGAGACTTCTGCAATGCGAAATGCGGGTTCTCAGTCCCCCAAATGCGCCAGTTTTGCTTATTGACGAATCCATCCAAATGAAAATGACATCTTGTGCTAGCAGAAAGAAGACACTCGCGATTGAACGTCTGTCATCGAAACAAGTGACCTACGTTGAGTTGAGTGTGTAGCAATCCCGCGAAATATGAAAGGCGCTCGTTCTAACAGGCCAACATTCAGCCTGTGATAGGCGCTGGGAAACGATCCCCTGGATATTCGATGTAGAATTTAATGGGGGTCCTATCAGATCCAGTGGAAATTTCTATTTCGAGCTTCTTCTGTTGTCTTTATGTTCTTTTGTCACTTATTTCTGAATATGTCGTTTTGTCATCGCTGTGACTGAGATCTGTACGTTGAAGGTTTTTATTTCACAACTTCCTGAAAACAGAGTTTTGTATTTGACCCTCTATTCATAGTTTTGCGTTTCTGTTTCGTCATATTCATTTAATTTAATTTAATGTCGTGTGACTAGGGCCTCCCGTCGGGTAGACTGTTCGCCTGGTACAATTCTAATGGCCAGACTGGCATGAACCTGATGTCAACATGTGTTCTTTAACTAATGTCAAGCTTGGAATGTTCGTAGTAAGAAACTGTTATATGGCTACTATTGTTGTAATTTGCAGCATTAGTAGGGAGGATTACAATATTATGAAAGACAACAAAATAAGCGTGTCACTCATTGCTAAAACGCACCTGGTCCGTAAGGACAGTCGGAGCTGTACAAATTTCATGCCAAAGGCGTGAATACCTCACCTCTCAAACTCACCGCCAACAGAAAAAGAATGAGACAGTTCCATTGAAGAAAACGAATCGGAAAAATAAAAAAAATGACATTAAGTGCTCCAATATTTCGGCACACGTAGAAATTACGATCAATAGCTACACAAGCTTGTGTTGCGGAAAACAGAGAGAAGGACCCCACCGTGGTTCAAGTACTGATATAGCAAGTTACTAAGATAGAAGCTGTACGACAGATTCAAACGAAGCCGAATTGTCACTCAAAATAGTTGCTGAACCAAGACAAAACAAGCATAAAGACTAACACTCGAGAATCGATTAGTGAGTTCTAAGGCAAAACCTGACCTGACGAGTTGCCAAAAAGTCCTAAAACGTTTTTTGTCCCTTGAAAGATCAGGCTGTGAATCGAAGCCATCTGTCCAGCTGTTTGATGAATATGGGGTCCGCCACTTCGGCGACTTCCGCGTCGATGGGGATGAAATGATGGTGATTAGGACAATACAACGCCCAGTCCCTGAGCGGAGAAAATCTCCGGCCCACTCAGCTACCGGGGGCGGACCCCATATTCATCAAACAGCTGGACAGATGGCTTCGACTCACAGCCTGATCTTTCAGGGGACAAAACACGTTTTAGGACTTTTTGGCAACTCGTCAGGTCAGGTTTTGCCTCAGAACTCACTAATCGATTCTCGAGTGTCAGTCTTTATGCTTGTTTTTTTTGGTTCAGCAACTATTTTGAGTGACAATTCGGCTTCGTTTGAATCTGTCGTACAGCTTCTATCTTAGTAACTTGCTAAGTCAGTTCTTGAACCACGGTGGGGTCCTTCTCTCTGTTTTCCGCAACACAAGCTTGTGTAGCTATTGATCGTAATTTCTACGTGTGCCGAAATATTGGAGCACTTAATGTCATTTTTTTTATTTTTCCGATTAGTTTTCTTCAATGGAACTGTCTCATTCGTTTTCTGTTGACGGTGAATTTGAGAGGTGAGGTATTCACGCCTTTGGCATGAAATTTGTACAGCTCCGACTGTTCTTACCGACCAGGTGCGTTTTAGCAATGAGTGACACGCTTATTTTGTTGTCTTTCATAATATTGTAATCCTCCCTACTAATGCTGCAAATTACAACAATAGTAGCCATATAACAGTTTCTTACAACGAACATTCCAAGCTTGACATTAGTTAAAGAACACATGTTGACATCAGGTTCATGCCAGTCTGGCCATTAGAATTTAATGATGCAGGATGCAGCAACCAGTTACAAATACTACTTTCAGATACCTAATTCATTCGATTCATAACTTGTTTCATTTTAACAGATCGGTAGCCTGACAGAGAGAGTATCTAACAAAATAACTGGAAACGAAACCTCTATGGCAGTTAATTGATACTGGTAGATGTTTATTTTATCTAAATATGGATGTGCAATCACAATAGCAATTTCAAAGTAATAAAACAAATATTAATAAAATCACGATCGTAAACCTTGCTGTAATTTCCTTTTCATTTTCGTTCTTTTATAATATAGATAACGGTCACTGTAAATGCAGTGGTAGACTCTGTTATTGTCAAAGGACGTTAAATTATATTGCAACAGATGTATTAGTTCTGCACATTTTCTTTCTTCACTTCCCCCGCTTTTGTGGCGTATCACACAAACTGAGGAAGAAATGTAAAAAAAAGAAAAAAAAAGAAATTTAGAAAGAAGAAAATACAAGTAAGCAACAAAAGTGTTGGCACATGCAGTTGATGAGATACGAAAAACATGCTAATAGTAAGAAATTTCTACGCATAAGATGCAAGCAATTTGTATTCTATTTCCTAAAGTCACTACCATTAAAAATATTAGTGATTAAGGGAATTGTGTTTAAGGGTTAAATGAAATGAGTTAAGTCGGTTTACACATGTTACTGTTCAGTTCCAACGGGAAGTCTGTTATATGGTGGAAGCAACTACTATAAAACAGGAAGACTGAGATACGGTGGAAGGAAGTGCTATAAAACAGTTAACGATTGCATGTACCTTGAAAGTGCATGAAGTAATTGCAGCTGGTCTAGTAGCTGATTACTCTTTGCAAAAAGGCAACAACTATTCAGGAGTAATAAAAGGAATCTTACTTCATGCGAGTCATTGAAATAGAGGAGAAATTCAAGGGATCACATGGTTTATGGAAAAACGGTACTGCGGCTATACGTTTCTCTGTATGTGGAGCGTTAGTAAAACAAAAAAAGCGAATGTGGGATCTACTTCTATGGTTAGGAATGTGATTTTATTTATGGATTTTCCGTTGCTTCTTGGTGGAACATTCCACTGCTTTTGTTCCGCTGATTATTTTAAAAATTGCATTATACTGTATCTCAGTTGCAGATGTTAGTTTGGACTGTCTATATCCCGCCAAATTTACCCAGTCGCATTATTTTACCAGATTCCATAACTGAAAAACACAAAACTCATTATCAATAAAATTAGTGGAAAACTTAATTTTTCAGATACACCTACATCTCTGGAATAGAAGAAAAATGAGATTTATTGCCATTGAGACGAGATACTTTCTGTTACCTATTTTATGTTTTGAAGATGGTCAGTGACCGAAATGCGCCAGAAAATTGATAAAATATTTGTGATCCAGACAAACATGGTAATTAAATATATAACTACGTCTTCGATGCAGCACTAGTTGCTTAGATAATGGAGAAAATAAGGCTATAACAAAAAGATGGAATTATGTAAATAATTTAGCCGTCACTAATGTTACAACCGTAATTAATAGGGACACATTATCTCACCACGGAATTTCTACTACAGACTCAGGTTTCAGCAGAGTTATTTCCAGTTCCGTCTTGTACTGTCTTGTACTACCTAATGAGTTAAGTACACAGTTTCATATATGTGACTAAAAATAATATAGAACATACGTAATGCACGCTCAAAAATTCACCTTCAGTAGCTGATAATAATCCCTTCGGTCTATGAATACCTTGGTAAGACTCAAAACGTGCTTTGCTTGAGCATAGCGATTAGTACAAAAACACAGAGGTTGTGTACAAAACATGCAGAACAGCTGCTCAACTACTGTCACTACAGTAGATGGCGTAGTATTTGCTAATCCAACTATAGACCTACGAATGTTAACGTTACAGAAAACATCCGCTCATCAAACTTTTTTGCTAGTTGTACTCTTTCTTAAAAGAAAAGAAAAACCCAACAAAACCCGTAGCATGTTGAAAACTCAATCAGGTGTTGCGTAGAATTTTCATTTAACTCCGTTCGTACGTGTAATTGCCACATATCACTCACACAGTAATACATTGTCCCAGAGAGAATTAAAAGTAGTCGCAATCACCAGTTTAGACCAAGATTTTCTAGAGCTTCCCCTTGTTTATCAGGTGAATGCTGAAACAGGAAGTCCCACGTCCACTTTTGCTGAACATGTGCTGAAGGAAGATCATAGATAAAATGTCCACACAGAAGACTTACATGTAGCTAATAAAAGGAAAAGGGAGCCTATTAGAAGCACTTGAGGTGAATGAGCAAAAACGCATGCTGGCTTTAAATGATTAGATATAGGTGAGCATATACTCATTGTCAGGCTGCACAAGATCCAATCAACCAGCTACGTATTCTCAGACCTCAGACGCTAAGATCACATTCACCTCCACAAACTTGCACCACAAAAGAAATGTCATATACTTCACTTTGTTATTACTCACAACTTAAGTACTACATTCACACAAGTTGTGTATTTTAATAGTGTGTTTCCAATATGTACTGTGTTTGATACTATCCGTCTTCTGCCTTGCAGTTTGACATTGTAATTTAACATGTTTGGTGCATAACGTAACTAATGAGCGTTCTGTTTGACATTTACCACCTAATATCGCGACTAAAGAATTTCTTTGTGTTCTACATCCTCATCTACATCTTCATATCACACTTAAGTGCCTAGCAGAGGCTTCATCGAAACACATTCACAATAATTTTCTGTTATTCCTCTCTCGACCAGCGCGCGAGAAAAACGAACATCGATATCTTTCCGTGTGAGGTCTGATTTCACTTGTTGTATTATTATGATCGATTCTCCCTATGAAAGTCGACGTCAGCAAAATATTATTGCATTCGGAGGAGAGAGCTGGTGATTAAAATTTCGTGAGAAAATCACGCCGCAATGAGAAACGCCTATATTTTAATGATGTCCTCCCCAAATCCCTTATCGTGTGACAGAATGTCCCCTATTTCTCGATAATACAAAATATGCTGCCCTTCTTTGAAATTTTTCGATGTACCCCTTAATCGCATCTGGTAAGGATCCCACAGCGCGCAGCATTGCTCCAAAAAAGGACGGACAAGCGTAGTGTAAGCAGTCGCTTTAATAGATCTGCTGCATCATCTAAGTGTTCTGCCAATGAAACGCAGTCTTTGGTTCGCGTTCCCCACAACATTTTCTATTTCCTATTTAAACAGTTTGTAATTGTATGTAATTGTAATTATTAGGCATTTAGTTGAATTTGCGGCCTTTAGATTTCATTGATTTATCGCGTGTTGATAGTATATTTGTTTCTAATGTCTTTTTTTGTTTTTTTTTCTTACGCTTTAGTAGCACTTACGGACGATAGCCACTTGTTTCCTGATGACAGCGTAATAAGCTGAAAACCGGTTCGAAATAAACAAGTGTAAGTAGAAATCGCTGTGTATTTCTTTTCCATCGTTATATAAAAAAAGTGAGTCGGTGACGTTGCATATGTACCGAAAAAAAGCGGTATCCAGTTAATCAAAGGGCAACTTGATAGCAGCTGTGTTTAGTAACTTACGTTGCTTCCTCAAGTCTATTTGCAAGTGAGTGGAGCGGTGGTTGGCTTATACTGCTCGACGTTACGGTGACGACTGAAGCAGAAAGAGCTCAAGCACTGAGTAAATTTAACTTTCTTGAGTAACCCAGTGCGCAGACACAATATTTACGACACTTAATTCCGTTCCTTCGGGCTGAAAAGGGCAGATCACGAAAATGATGTTAAGCCTCTTGATGCCTGGTACGGAAAAGAGTTCGGACGGGTGACGGGCACCGAAACAGAAAGACACAGATGTGTTTTTGCCAAAGCATTTTGCTTTATTCATGTTATTACAAAATAATGTATTTTATTACAAAATAAAGTGCTTGATTAAATTTACCGTAAGATTTGAAATTTAAACGAAAGGTTATCTGTTTAAGGAATACCATCCAATGACAACATTTTCTGAGGGCATATACAGGACTGTTATATACTTTTTCGGCCAAAGCCTTCTTCATAACAGAAAGGAAAAAACGCACACGCCCACACAAGCAGGCATCCGTCAGACACACACACTGAAGTCTGACCAGGGCGACCGGAGACAGCGGTCACGTGTACGTTATGCGTGCGTGCGAGTGTGTGTGTGTGTGTGTGTGTGTGTGTGTGTGTGTGTGTGTGTGTGTGTGTGTGTGTGTGTGTGTTTGTGTGTTTGTTTTGTCCTTTCTTTTCTGAAGAAAGCTTTGGACGAAAGCTCAGTGTGTAACAGTCTTTTCGTTTCGCCTGTCTGCAACTCAATGTGTCATCTTTAGATGGGTAGCAATAATCTTTTTAATGATTATTGATATTCCAAACTGGATTTTCCACTGTTTGACACATACAGGCAGGTTTTTAACGAAAAATTCAACATCTCTTAAGGCTTTTGGGGCCCAAATGCGGCGACACTTTACAGAAGCCTACTCCATGATTAGAGAAGCATAAGTGCACTGTTAATAGCAGCAACACTTAACAACAGTAAACGTCGTAGTATAAAGCATATGCATTTCGCTAACCGAATTGCTGCAGTAGTAGTAGTACTAGTAGTAGTCTTATTCCTTTTACGAGGATACTTGACACGTCTTGGTATTACAGTTTGAATAAAACAAAAATAAAATAATTCACTTACACAGACATATTTACATACGTAGAGTTCTAGTATGACGAGGATGGGACAGGCTGTGGCGTTG
This sequence comes from Schistocerca piceifrons, assembly GCF_021461385.2. Taxonomy (NCBI): domain Eukaryota; kingdom Metazoa; phylum Arthropoda; class Insecta; order Orthoptera; family Acrididae; genus Schistocerca; species Schistocerca piceifrons. The sequence goes on along the minus strand of NC_060140.1, from coordinate 909,527,877 downwards.
TAGTAGGAAATAATTTAGGGAAACCACGGAAAACCTTAATCAGGATAACTGGAAGAAGATTGAAGCCTTCACTCTCCCGAATAAAAGGCTACTCTGTTTAAAAAATGCTACGTCATACTCTTTATTCCTAGTGTACAATAGTGCCTTACAAAAAAATTACTTTTTACTGTAAAAGGCTAATGCTGCACTGTTCATTCATTTCTCACAGTCAGTCACTGCACACACTACCAAAGTATCTGCTGACGTGAGGACCATTTTGTGTATCGCAACTTCCCATTTGCTAGCTTGGAAAACTTAGTAAGCATCCCTGTGTATCGAGTTACACATTGAGCTCAGAAAGAGGATAAGATGTTAGAATTGTACATTGCAGAACTTTGAAAGCATTTTTTTCCATAAAAAAATAAAAGAAGAAAAAATACAGAGTGAAAGTGTTCTGTCGAATGATAGATGTTTGATCATCATTATTTATTTGTCTTACATTTTTTACCAAACCCTTACTCTGCGTTATTTAAGTGACCCTTCTATGTGTAAAATGTATTGCTCAACAGGTACATTTTAACTGCCTTTTGAAATAAATTTGTTTTAGAATTTTCCTTAGACTCCTTTGGCAGTTTGTTGTACAGTTTCATTGCTTGGTAGAAAATGCTGGTTTGAGTTTTATGTTTATTCTTTCTTGGTAAATGTCAGTTCAGCCTATATTTTGTTCCATGGTCATGGACAGAGCTCTTTGTGCAACAATTATCAGTCTTACTTTTGATAGCTACTAGTGGCTGATAAATGTAGTCACATGATGCATTTAAAATCTCCATTGTTTTGAACAGATCCTTACAATAGCTCGACTACTATCTTGATTGTTATTCACATGGCCCTTTTTCTGAGGACAGAAAACTGTCTTGATATGTGGTGCATTTGTTCCCCAGAAAAGAATTCCAGAGATCAGAACTGAATGTACATGAGAATAGTATGTAACTAAAAGTCACTGACTGCTGCATACTAATGGCATATGTGGTGCAGAAAATATATTTTTATTATCGCATCACAGCTTCTCTGTTCGCCTTCTGTTAATACGTATTATAAATCAGGTTAATTTTTTTGCAGTGTGTTTACTGTGTCGTGAGATTATTTTGTAGTAATGTTTGTTGCAGATGTTGAATAAGCCTCCTGGAGGTCATCGCGGAGTGAAGTTGTCATCTTCTTCTCAAGTAGTCACGGCGGTCTCAAAGAGCGGCAAATGAGAAGCGGCTGGACGCCACAGCACCGAGCGACGGCTTGGATCAAAAAACGGAAAGCACCCTTCTTTTATTCGTTTAAGGGGCCACTAATGAGTTCTTTATTCAGTTAATAGAGTGGCTGTTCATGAATTTCCTGCACTGCGTCTGAATTATTTTTGTGGCTAGCGTCCTATAATGATGTGCTTAGAAGAAGACCTATGCTATACAGCAAGTCGGAACTAAATGAGAAAAGCGGTGAGCCAGATTTTCGATGTAAAAATAACTGATGTTCGTGAGTTGTTGTTAGTGGTTAATGATCTTGTCCACGACGGTTAAAGACTCGTGCATAGTTCTGGGAATCCAGGCGTAGATAACATTGAGCTTACGTTTATCGGAGCATAAACAGATACGTAATTAGGACTCCTCGGAGCGCTCTAAGCTAATAGAGCGACATCTGGTTTACGATTTGGATATGAATAGGTGCACTGAGTACGTGTTGAGTTCTCTGTAGCATTAACGATATTTTATGCCGTATTCTTTCTCTATTTTGCGGAATTTTGAGTGATGGTTCAGGTGACTTCCAACGCGTTTTCTTCGAGTTCTATGACGGCAGGCATTCTTGAGAGATATGATGATTGACTATTAATCGAAGAGAGCAGCTTTTATTCAGCTTTATGAGAAGTGCCCTTTTTCAGCTGTAACAGTGGGGTTTTAAATAGACTAGATGCCAACGCCTGAAGAGAGCAATAATTTTTTCTCTTGTGATTAACGTTAGGGAAAAAGTGTCGCTGGTGCACGTTTTTATTTTTGCATAGGCGATGTGTATGCATAGGTTTGGGGTGACAAGATTTTTGACACTCTCTTAAGCTACTGTTTCCGTGGTCTGTATCTAAAGAAAAGAAAGACAAGAGAGAGAAAATGAAATCATTAAAGGACTAAAAATCAAAAAGAGAGAAAAATTGAAGCCAAAAGAAAATGTGTGTGCTGGTTTTTTGTTTATTTCTGTATTAAAAGAGAATTACCGATCTTAGGGTGGATAGGCACCTGATAAAGATCATTACAGGAAGTGTTCACAATCGTAATGTTAGTACCTGAAGTCGTGACTCGAGAAGAATAGGTTCTGGTGTTCAGTTATTAAAGAGACGGCTTATGTTGGTAAACTGATACAGAACTAATTTTTTTTAAAAATTACTGCTATTGCTTTAAGAGGAAACGGGAATTGAATGTTTAGCCGTAGTGTTAATTTAAAAAAAAAGAGCAACTTAAAAGTTATTAAGGTCTAACGATTAACAGCACAAACTCATACAAAATACTGATAAAGCACATTTTACTAAATAACTTGACTTTTTAAAGAGGAAGTTTTAGTTAATGCATCTTCGTCATCTCAGTACGCAGTGAGACTCGTGAAGTCCCTTGATGTCTCTGAAACGGCTATTGCAAGATAGTTCCTTCTGGTGTTGTCAGAAGTTTGCGAATAAAAAAAAAATTTAAGAAATTCAGTCACTTACTGTACCAACACAGTTTAAATATCAGAAACATAGAATGTTAGACTTGAAACCTAGGGGAAACATACATCAATGCGCAGTTAAGGAATAACCGTAAATATCTGGGTTAGTACCAATAGGAAAACAAAATCATTTTAGGTTCATATTTCTTAACACAAAATCTACATGTTCAGAAAACAACAGCAGCAGAGAGCTAATACTTTTATCGAACTTGAAAAAACTACAAAAAATGATAAATGGGTACTCTTTCGTTCATCTGCTCTTAAGGGTACGCAAAGCATGTCCAAAGAGCACACATTTAGCAAATGTCACAAATGAACGCAATATCTCCCACAAATGAACAGCACTGTTCGTGCCACAATCTCCCAGAATTAATGCACTGGATCCAGGCTTCTGGGAATGATAAAATCTATGTTCTCTACTCACAGCTTTCATTTTTTTCCTTAAAGCAGAGTCCTTCGTACCAAGAGCAGCGGGAACCTCTGTTTGCTTTCTCCATTTTCAGTTCGTTGTCTGGCTTTACTGAACAGCTGTTAGTTTGGATGAGCCTCCTGTCCGATTTTCGTACATAATTTGAAGTCATTCAAAAACAAAAGCTATCCTTCGGACTCCCACAACGCACTCAAGACGTTAAATTTTGCAGTTATGCCGTAAAGGGAGACCGAGCGAGATGGCACAATTGTTTGCACACATGACTCGCATTCGGGAGGACGACGGTTCAAGCTCGCGTCCTGCTATCCTGATTAAGGTTTTTTGTGATTTCCCCTAAATCGCTTCCGGGCAACGCCAGGATGCCTCCTTTGAAAGGGTACGGCTCACCCCCTTCCCCTCCTTCCCTAATCTCACGGGACCGATGACCTTGCTATTTGGTCCCCTCCACCAAATCGACCAAGCAACCCTAAAGAGAACGCCCCCACCTTTAGGGACGCTATATGCACGCTTGTTCGTACAGAAACAATGGTTCCAAGCTTGCTCTTGTATTTTGTTTATAACTTATGCAACGGAGTGTCAGAACTACATCAAGAAAGATGAAAAGAGATTCTTACCTTTTTCGCTTCGGAAACACAGGATTTCTTCGCAGAACTACTACGAGGCGTTTCTGAACACAACTGCATCAGTGGTGAGCTGATCATTTTAGTCAACTGTCAGTAATGCAAGCAGCGCAAGAAAGATGAAAAGAGATTCTTACCTTTTTCACTTCGGAAACACAGGATTTCTTCGCAGAACTACTACGAGGCGTTTCTGAACACAACTGCATCAGTGGCGAGCTGATCACTTTAGTCAACTGTCAGTAATACAAGAAGCGCTCTCTTTGGGCTGCGCTCTCTTTGGTACATTTACCCCATATTGAAGAAAATATTGACTTTCTATCTTTATATAGATATTTCGACTGCGTCTTACTCCATTGCACCTAATTAGATTTACGTAGGCGTAAGTTTAACAAATCACGTCTAGTGAAAAAGAAAGAAAAAGAAACAAAAGGGATGCGTCTTATTTCAAGATTATTTTAGGATACTAATTAGAGAAAGGTTGTAACTTACCAATTAATTTAAAATTTTGTCTTGAATTCAAACAAGAAATCGAACTCGAGTATATTAGACGTACGTTCCTATACTGATTTAGACTTCTGCCAAGTGTGTTGTTGTCAGTTTATTCTAAACAATTAATTTTTTCAGGAGGTAGAACTAACAGATACCTACATGTGAAAATAATTAACGGCAGTAAGTACTGGAGTACTGGTAACTATATCTAGTGCGTAATTATCTGATTATGTTTACAGATTCAGTATAATGCGTTTATAATATTTGTGGAGTCACTTATGCTATTTACACAACTGTGAGTTGGCTCTGAACATTTTGTACTAGTGTTTTTTTTTTTTTTAGTTCTTAGAAAATTTAGGGAACCGAGTTTTAGTAGTCTTTAGAGCTATTCTTCATGAAGTAAGTACAATGGCGCACAAAACTGCTCATGATCTAGATTAAACTGAACAAAAATAAAATACTCTGTAACAGAATCTAGAAGGGTATTTGTACAGGGTTTACACCTGACAGACAGTTATAAACACTGTCGAACTGATCTGTCTGACTTGGTGGGTGAATTAGTAACCATCCTGAAGTAGACAAAATACTGGAGATTTTAACAGTTGTACTACGAATCTCTGAATTGCACCACTACACAGGACTCTAAAGGGCATACCATGCTGCTGATGTTCTGTTTGGAAGTATGTGTGTTCACATCCCTGCAACTGAGAATCAATATTCATTCCTAGAAGTTTTGCATCTTTTACACAGTCTATAGACGTACCATTCACACTTAATGTAAAAGCATCATTTTCCTTCTCTAAACTGAAACTCATGGCATTAGTTTTGTTTTACGGTTACGTATCTGGTTTGATCAGAGGAAAAGTGGGAGTCTGATAGATTTTTTCGCTACTGAGGAACTTGCGATTTCCCATTGCGTTTTATTAGATTTAATTACATATTAATTCTTAATTATGCTTATATTACCTCACTATAGACTTGTATTAGTTACCACGTAAAGATTTCAATGTGAAATTGTGCTTTATTTGATCGTGACAAAAGTTTACCTAATTTCTTCTTTTCTCTTACCCTTCATATTGCTTGTAATGTAATGTAAAAACGATTCGTATTTCTTTGTACCTTGCGACAGTTAACCGGTCTGGGCGTCATATACCATTGATAGTAGAGAAAACAGGCAGTAATAATAATGAGTTATGTAAAGTGGAAAAGTGTTACTTGTGGATGAAGCTCGGCTAAAGATGTATTGTATTCGTGTTTACATTTCAACAATACATGGTACGAGAACAGGTTACTAATGTACAGTAATGTACAGAGAGTCCTACATAATTGAACAAAGTAGGAAAAACGTAGAAAGTAAATAAATTATACCCGCTGACGAAAGGGCATGAGTGCTGAAACATGTTTTGGTTTATGTATAAAAAACACTGTTGTTCGATTAAGAGGCGACCATGAAATCCAGTAAGCCTGTGCGGAAGCTGTGTTGATCTCATAAAATGAATGAATAGGCCAATCAGCTAGAACAAATAGACTAAACAGCTATGATGTCGTACAAAATAATGGTGAAACGTGGGGAGCTAAAGTGTGGGGGAAGGGGGAGGGGCCGAAATCGATGTTGACCCTTAGCGCAATTCTCAAATTACTTTTGTACATAGAAAGTTCTCGATTATCTGGGTGCGAAGAAACCTGCTTGTATGTTGTGTGTGAATATTTCGGCGCTTTAAAAAAATTAACCAAATAACGAAGCCTCAAATATTCTCTTATAATTAGAACTAATATTTTCGTTTAGAATACAACCAGTAAGCTCTCCACCTTCGATTGTTTAAACAATCGATCTCCCATGTATAAAACAGCTTTAAACGTCTGATTACTTTACAAATGAGTTAATTAGTTACATATTTATATCCCCTGAAATATCTATCGTAGTCACATAACTTTACAAGTATATTCAGTGCTATATGTGGGTACTATCTGCAAAATGTGTTGCGAATAGTGTTAGTATCGAAGAGTGATTTTTAATAAATATGTGAAAATCTTAAACATGGATGTAAAAGAGCAACTGTGTAAATCTGAAGAGGTTGAAAACTCAGCCAACCAGTTGAAAATAAAGGTTTACTAGTCCTTGACCATAGTTTCAATATTTGTAAAAATATCTTCTCCAAAAGTAGCGGCGTTATGTGATGTAATAAGGCCACTACTTCTGAAGAAGATATTTTTACAAATATCGAAAACATGGTCAAGGACTAATAAACCTTTATTTGCAATTGGTTGGCTGATTTTTCAACCTCTTCAAATTAAGTGAAACATTGAAAATTTCATTTTTGCGTCTGGGACCGTCCATCATAAATTGCTTTAGCTGTCTAGTTATACAGATGTTAAGCTCGTGAGCCATGCTTTACCGCCAGAGGACGAAGCGGATTCCATTACCGCCATCGAACATGGCTGAAATATTTTACTGTTGTTTCTTGTTTCATCTTTAGGTGAGTATAGGATTCCTGCGACCGATTTGATGCCTATACGTTCGTCTAGCCTTTTCTCTAGAAGCTGAAGACCGTTAATTTGAACTCACTAAACGCCGACAGTAAAAGCAAACTATTTAGGCTTTTTCTGGGACGATTCCCTTCAGAACTCTTGCTCTGTATTGAAACGAAGTGAAACATAGACATCGCCAGGTGGAATGCATTGTTGATCGTACTTTTACAGCTGCCGAGAGATCTGATTTGCTTCGCAGCTTGTAAAATGAATCATTGGCAATGGTGTTAGCCTACATTAGATATTATCTTGTTGCTGAAGTTATCTACGGTTACATGTGCTAGGAAGACGAAAACGTGTTTTCTAACAATAGAAAAGAAATTAAAATTTACAAATAACTTATAAATTGGTGAATTCGCTGCGACATATTCTCGGGATTACAGGATAAGCAGACAAACAGTGAGACACTTAAATTCAAATAAAGAAAAGTTTTTAGATTTTGCAATAAAAGCTGAAAGCGTCTCAGCATTAAGTGCCTGAAAACTACAATTTACGTGAAAATGTATTTAGTGCTTGTACCTTTGTTTCCAGAAGAACAGAACAGGAGGAGTTTTCGTATCAGGTCAGACGTCAATAGAGGAAGCAGGATCGTTCGATGAAACTCTGAAGTTCGAAGGAAAATTTAGCACATCGCTACGGAATATGAGAATTTTCTGCTAAGGGCGAAAGACTTATTGTTAACAAAAACGCGGTTGATGCTCCCTACATGCAATTCTCCAGTCGCATCGACAGAGCAGTTCCCTCTCCACACGAGGTTTGGCTTCACCGACTGAAGCGCATGCTAAATTTGGCTTATCCTTGTTTTTATGTTATCCGCATGGACTCGGGTCCCGCATTAATCCAGATAATCGGGAGCTTACTGCAGTTAAAATTAAGGTCTTATTGCCAGAAATTATAAAATATTGCTGTACAACGCTTTCACCGTCAGAACTATTTGCTGACGTTGGCAGTCTGCCAAATCCTCCACTTTCAGCACCTCCCGCGTGAAATCCCAATATACAGAAGTAGTGGCAAATTTCTGACTGGATTAAAAATATTCCATAGATTAAAACAATTAAATTAAATGGAGACTGTGTCGAAAAATACATTTCGCTTTAAAAGAAATGTGGTTTATTACGAGTTTTAATAAAATTGTCATTGCTGCCTCATAAATGCGCCTATGTGTTCGGAGCTCCTCACTTCAAACAGTAAGGCGTTACAAGGACTTCTCACTCGGTCTTAGATTTTAATTTTGATGTGGCACTGTTCTGTGCCCATCTGATCTCGGAATGCGCTAACGTGGTGTAAAAAATGAGAAATGGGTTAATTTAACTGTTTGTATCTATTATTTGCGTGTTTTTTTAGTCTCTGAAGTGGAGTGTTGAGTACGTTTTTGGGCGTTTATGCGAAGATTCGGGGGTTCGTTGCCTAAATATTGAATGAGAAAGTGAGGCGACGTCTGTGTTTGTTCGTAAATTTTTATCATTTTATTTAGAATGGAGGCGTGTGTGTTGGGCTCTTCTAAAAGATCTCTAATGTGTATGTGTTTAGCATGTATCTGTCAGCACCTGAGACTATTCTAAAAGCTGTCATTTTGGGGACTAGGAGTTGTTTGAGGCTGGTATCTAACGACACTGTCTGTACTTCAGAGACATGCGGGACAAGCACAAGCTGGCGCCATAGCGTAACGTTCACCTTTCGGGGGAGGATACAGCCAAAATAAGAGGGCGCGACCTTTATTTGTGGCATTCACAACGTGTTTGTTCCAGGTAAGAAGTCGATCAGCTGCCGAATCATGCCATGACCAATTCATCCTACCAATGGAGAGTTGGTGCTCCGGCAGTTTGATCTTGGGTCGTGAAATAGGTGGTTTGGCGTTTCGTCGAATTAATTTTTACCTTTCAAATGTTGCACCACTGTGTAATTTTTTGCAGGCGCTGCTGTAGTTTCCTGTGAATAAAGAGAGCGTTGCGACAAATCTTACACGTTGCACCATCGTCGGCGTAGGGTGCTGTCTCACCTGCTGACTTGTTTATGAATGTCGTCCGTGCGAACTGCGCACAGGACAGGACCTAAGACCGCACCTCGTGGTGCCCGTGCCTCAATCAATGGTGTCTGGCTGGATCGATTGTCATTGCTTACGAAGAACTAATGTCTCGTAAGAAAGGAGTTGATGATATGGCTTATGTGCTGTGTGTCTCTCAGTTGATCAAGTTCGTAAATAAGACAACCGTGCCAGACGCGATGGAACGGCTTTCTACAGGGTGGAAAGAAACAGTCTGAAGGGTCGTAAGGGTGTTGCGGGGTAGGCTGGGCTGAGAAGTAACTGTTAAGAAAAAAATCCGATACGTTGTGCCGTTTCCGAGTTAATTAGAAGTGAAGTTAGGCAGTCAGACCTTTGCGCGCCCAAATTCAACGTGGCTTGTCACATGGAATTAGTGTCAATGTTCTAGGTGATAGCGCGCGAGACAGTTCATTCTCTGGCTCGAGTTCGATCCTTACTACCATCCCATGTCGAATTTTTGTATCGCTCTCATGTTCGGTTTTAGAAAAACCAAACGAAGAAGACGTTTGGCGACACCGTCTGTGGCGGACCGCTTGAATTAGCGCATGCAACTGCCTGATTCGCTGACTTCAATGCCAGTTAACTTGGAAACGGCATAACGTATCGAAGTTTTTTCTTAAGATTTATTTCCCAGCACACCCTACGCTACAGCACACTTAGAAGCTTCTGACCATCATGTATATCCAGAAATATTGATCTTGTCGATTTTCTCTATGCCCTGTCGAAACACATTTGTTCTACCAAGCGAAAGGACTGATGCACTGTGAAACGCTAACCAGAGGACTTTCGATATTCCTCTCACCGATTTCGTTCCCATTGACAGGGTGTGTAGGGGACGACTAGGACCAAACATATGTAAACAGGAAGACGTAGCTCGCAACCGATTTCAAGATAACCCAGTTTGAAAATTTCAGGCGTTCTTATCTAGTTTGTATGGTGGCTACTATTTGAAGAGTCCTCTGCCGAGCGTGTAAGAGCTTGGTTTGGTAAGCCTAAGGTCTGTGGATCGAATTTTGGTGCTGGTAGTATTTAATGTTTACTCCCGTGTAATTCTATCAACAGATTCTTTATGACCGTCCAGATTATCAGTATCTAGTGAATCATTTATTATTTTCATTTTCTTTTTCCTGAAGAATGGAGAAATTTTTTTAGAGTTATTGGAAATAAAAATAAGATGCACAAAAACATTCTAACAAATCAGCATAATAATTTTATTGATGTTTTTGTCCCTACACATTTGTGACAAATATAATTAATAAGCTATGGAGTGCTGCACGAATCAGGGTGATACTGGTGGCAGCAACATGGAAAAAACAGTAATGATTGCGACATATATCACATGTGATTAACACCGTTGGCTTTTTCAATGTGTCCGTGGAAAAAAAAAAACTTGGTTTACGTTCATAAACGGATCTCAGTCACACGCGTACCACGCGTATCAAAGCATATCACCGCGCAGACCAGATGGTTTTCGATTGATTGATTGATTGATTGATTGATTATGCGATCATATCTAAAACCTATCCCCCTATTCTGTTCGATGATGTACGCGAAAATTTGCAGTCTAAGGCTCTCCACCTGCCTCTAAAAATAAACGTCGGAAGGTTCCACTAACGGAGAACATTTTGGAGGCATTACTTCCATACTGCATTGGTAGACGTCCTCCATCTTGAAAAGATTGCGTGTGAATGAGAAGCAAACACAAAATCGACAGCGAGATTCGATCTACAGATATCACGCTTTGGGAAACGAAGCGCGTACGCGCACGCTGCGGAATTTTTAGAAGCTAGTGACCATTTAACGAGACCTAACATAAAATCGATTTTCTCGAAAACTAAGATAATTCTGATTTATTGTTCCGTCTCAGTTGTACATTTTTTAAAAAATTAGATTACTTGTTTGGATCACTCTGGATCATCTTCAGATCTAAGTAGTTGTGTCAGCAACCCGTCTTGCCTACTCAGAGCCACACAGTAGAGTAATGTAAAACGGCAGAGAGTTGTGTCTGCCTGAGAGTATCAGTAAGATCGTCGAGAGGAAGTTCGTACGATCCCTTTGTAAGTGCAGTATTAAAATAATGCCTCCAAAATGTTCTCCGCTAGTAGAACCTTGCGACGTTTATTTTTAGAGGCAGGTGAAGAGCCTTACACTGCTGAGTTTCGCGTATATCATCGAACAGAATAGGGGGATAGCTTTTAGATATGATCTCATGATCAATCAATCAATAAATCAATCAAAAACCATCTGTTGTCTGCACGGTGATATGCTTCGATAAGAGTGGTCACTGAGACCCGTTTATGAACGTAAACGAAGTTTTTTTTTCAATAGACAGATTGAAAAAACCAACGGTGTTAATTGCATGTGATTTATGTCGCAATCACTACCATTTTCCATGTTGCTAGGATCAGTATCTTCGGTGATTCGTGCAACACTCCATAGGTCACGCATCATACTTCTCACAAATGTGTATACCATTACCGTTTTCCATGTTGCTAGAACCAGTATCGTCCCGATTCGGGCAGCACTCCATAGCTTACCCATTATGCTTGTCACAAATGTATAGCGACAATAACATAAATAAAGTTATTACGCTTATTCAGTAAAATGTTCTTGTGCATCTTATTTTTATTTCCAATATGTCTAAAAAATTTCTCCAGTCTTCAGGAAAAAGAAAATGAAAATAATAAATGATTCACTAGATACTGATAATTTGGACGGTCATAATAAATCTGTTGTTAGAATACACGAAAGTAAAAATTAAATACTACCAGCCCCAAAATTCGATCCAGAGACCTTAGGCTTACCAAACAAAGCTCTTACACGCTCGGCAGAAGACTTCAAATACTAGCCACCATAAAAACTAGATAAGGACGCCTGAAATTTTCAAACTGGGTTATCTTGAAATTGGTTGCGATCTACGTCTTCCTGTTTACTTATGTTAGGTCCTAGTCGTCCCCTACATACCCTGTCAATGGGAACGAAATCGGTTAGAGGAATGTGGAAAGTCCTCTTGTTAGCATTTCACAGTCCATCAGTCCTGCCGGCCGTGGTAGCCTAGCGGTTCTAGGCGCTTCAGTCCGGAACTACGCTGCTGCTACGGTCGCAGGTTCGAATCCTGCCCTGAGCATGGGTGTGTGTGTTGTCCTTAGGCTTAAGTAGTTCTAAGTCTAGGGGACTGATGGCTTCCGATGTTAAGTCCCATAGTGCCTAGAGCCATTTTGAACCATCAGTCCTTTCGCTTGGTAGAACAAATGTGTTTCGACAGGGCAAAGAGAGAATCAACAAGATCAGTGTTCCTGGATAGACATGATGGTCAAAATCTTGTAAGCGTGCTGCAGCGTAGGGTGTGCTGAGAAATAAATCTTAAAAAAAAAATTCGATACGTTATGCCGTTTCCAAGGCATAAGATGTTGATGTCTATGAGGGATTATCGTGTAGGAGTGAAGATAAGTTATTCAAGGATTCTATCGGTCTTTCAGATTACGTGGCCTGGAGCAAAGAGAAGCACCGTCCCCAATCAGGATGCTGACGCGACGCTAAGCCCTAACAAGGTGTGTGCCCGCTGGAGGAAGCCGCTCAGCCGGGACGTAGCAAGCAGGTACAGGTAGAGACAGCCAGCGCTGCCTGTCGGCCGCCGGTGGAACTGCCTGCCTCTGCGCGCCGCGACGGGCCCAGGTGAGAGCGCAATGATCTTGTTCTCACTTGTAGCGGCTAACGCGCCGGCCAGTCTCCGCAATAAGAGCAGCACGCCGGCGGCCAAGCGGCCGGGCACGGGCCCTATTTTCCAGCCAAAATACTTTCCTCGACGGCCGGCTGGACCGCGCAGGGCAGAGGAGCAAAAAGAGGCGACGGCGGCGGCGGCGGGGGGCCGGAACCAGTTATGCGGTGCTGCCATTATGGATGCTGCCCGCTTGTTTTTAAGTGGTATCGATAAATAATACCGTCATTACTATTCCAAACATTGTTAAGGCGCTCACCTGGCCGGGAGGCTGCAGGCGACTGCGGAGGCGGTATTCTGGAGAGGGGGGGAGGGGGAGCGCCGCGAGAGGGGAGGAAGGCTGAGTGGACATAGCGGGGCGCGGGGACGGGGGGAGGGGCGGTAAAAGGAAATAAATATGCGCGCTCGGGGAATAATAACAAGAAGTAAAAGGCGGGCCTCGATTAGTTCGCTATTAGAGGTAGTGATTTACGAGCGAGTTAATATTTCAGGTACCGTCGACACGTCGGGCGGGCGCGGGCGTGAGCGTCGTGATTTATCCGGGTAAACCTGCCGCCCCGGCTGCGCCGCGCCGCGCAGCACACCACAGCACAGCACTCGCTGGCCGACCACGCCGACCGCCACCCTAAGTGAAAAACACGCGCAGGGGCCGACTCTGACACTCCTGCTGAAGTGCGTGTGACCTGCCGGAGACTGCGTCACTGTCACAGACTGATTGCTGCTCAAATTAAAACGAGACAGATGGAAAAGAAGCAAGTAAACTGCTTATTACGATAACGCCATAACATGTAAATAAAAGGTGGGAGAGGGGGGGGGGGGGGCGGGATGGGCTAGAAAGGAAAGGAACTGATGATATGAGCTGGGTCGGGAATTTATGCGGAATAGCGTCAGCGCGTGACAGTGTGTGCCGGACTGGGTCTCGAACCAAAGATCTCCTGCTTACTGGGCAGTGGCATTACCCACTACAGCACTCAGACACAGTGTTAATCGCAGATGCACGGACTATCTCGGCCGACCCACATTCCCACCTAGCGCCACCTAGCAGCCCCTGTCCATATCCTCCGTGCTCGCCGACTTTAGATTCCCACTGGAGGTTGAATGTAAGTGTGCATCTTCACTGATGGTTGTGGATGCATAGCCCATCGAGGCGTGTCAGTTGTGTGAATGGTATGTGTCCGTTCCTTCGGACGTGTCTGAAAGAACACGCACCAGACATCTATATAATCCTTGTAACGATTAACACATTTATCCCACTGTGAGACAACACAGTCAATACTTTCATGGTTGTCCACGAAACCACGATTGTACCAAGGCGTGCAACTCGTCGTCCAAAACTCATGGACGGCCACAAATGTCTTTCTTCAAACAATCAATAATACGGAAATCGCATGGGGAGAAAGGGTAACTATACGGAGGATGTGTAAAGGCTTTCCGGTGAAACTTCTGCAGTGTAGCAGCTCGGGGCAGCCGTGCAGTTTAGGGCGCCTTGCCACGGTTCGCGCGGCTCCCCCCGACGGAGGTTCGACTTCTCCCTCTGTCATGGGTGCCTAAGTTAAAGTTAGATGGAGTAGTGCGTAAGCCCAGGGACTGATGACGTCAGCAGTTTGGGCCCTTAGGAACTTACCACAAATTTCTGTAGGAAATAAGGAGAGATGGGGACTGTGTAGATAATGTGCAGAGTACTCGAAACAACCTTGGTACCATGTGCCCTACCCCCCCCCCCCCCCTCCCCAAATTAGTTGCCAAGGTTGTTTTCAGTACACTGCAGAATTTCCGCTGGGAAACCCTTACACTTTCTCCAGACGGTTCTCATCTCTCCCTATCTGATTTCCATGTGCGCCAGCCCACATATTTTTGTTTCGAATACGCTGCAGCAGTTATGATGGGAAGCTGTTATCCATCCTCCATACAGTCCCGATCTCTCCCCATATGAGCCGGCCGGTGTGGCCGAGCGGTTCTAGGCGCTTCAGTCTGGAACCGCAAGACCGCTACGGTCGCAGGTTCGAATCCTGCCTCGGGCATGGATGTGTGTGATGTCCTTAGGTTAGTTAGGTTTAAGTAGTTCTAAGTTCTAGGGGACCGATGACCTCTATTATTAAGTCCCTTAGTGCTCAGAGCCATTTAACCCATCTCCTCATATATCCAAATGCGTCCGCCCACATGTTACCAATGTTGTTTCGAGAATGCCACAGATGTTTCGCTGGGAAGCTCTTACACTTCCTCCATACAGACCCATCTCTCCCCGCGTGATTTCCATATATTTGGAGACCTGAAGAAAGATTTTCGTGGGTGTCGATTTGCTACAGACAAAGAGGTGCACCGAGCCAGGTGGCGCAGTGGTTAGACACTGGACTCGCATTCGGGAGGACGACGGTTCAATCCCGCGTCCGGCCATCCTGATTTAGATTTTCCGTGATTTCTCTAAATCGCTTGAGGCAAATGCCGGGATGGTTCCTTTGAAAGGGCACGGCCGACTTCCTTCCCCGTCCTTCCCTAATCCGATGAGACCGATGACCTCGCTGTCTGATCTCCTTCCCCAAACCAACCAACCAAAGAGGTGCAGGACTGGCTTTAGTGATTGCGTAAGCAACCGCAAAAATTTTTTTCATTGTAGCATTGACCGGCTTGCCTCACACTGGAATATTATAATAAAACAGATGCGGTGCTTAATTTTGAAATAATAAAAGTTTACTTACTTTATTTCCATCTGTCTCGATTTCACTTGACTGGCTCTTACACTTGCATCGTCATCAAGCAGTTAGTAAGCTGTCGTAATGAGCCTGACTAAAACCTGTGGAAGTGTCACGGATAACACCTTGTGATTAGTATATAGGTCTAAGCGCTAACGCGCTGCTTCCTGCACTCGGGTAGGCGCGCCGGCCCCGGATCGAATCCGCCCGGCGGATTAACGACGAGGCTCTGAGCACTATGGGACTTAACATCTGTGATCATCAGTCCCCTAGAACTACTTAAACCTAACTAACGTAAGGACATCACACACATCCATGCCCGAGGCAGGATTCGAACCTGCGACTGTAGCGGTCAAGCGGTTCCAGACTGAAGCCTCTAGAACCACACGGCCACTCCGGCCGTTACGATATTTGCGTGTATGTATTGTCGGATTAACGACGTGGGTCGGTGTGCTGGCCAGCCTGGCTGTGGTTTTTAGGCGGTTTCCCACATCCCGCTAAGTGAATACCAGACTGGTCCCCACGTTCCGCCTCAGTTACACGTGTTTCAAATAGAAGGTTCAAATGGCTTTAAGCACTATGGGACTTAATATGTGAGGACATCAGTCCCCTAGAACTTAGAACTACTTAAACCTAACTAACCTAAGAACATCACACACATCCATGCCCGATGCAGGATTCGAACCTGCGACCGTAGCAGCAACGCGGTTCCGGAATGAAGCGCCTAGAACCGCTCGGCCACAACGGCCAGCATGAAGAATAAAGATGTACAATAACGATGGTTTTATTTAAAAAGTATTATGAGTTTTCTCATTAAAAATTCAGGCTCGTTACTTTTCAGCACACCCTCCTACACAAGAGAATCTGAAATCGAGATATTTCCTTCTAGTACTTTATTTCGCCATGACGACGGCAGCGGCGTGGCGTGAAAGACTTAGGGAGACATCATGATTCGTGACAGTTCAGCTACAGCCAGCAGTCACTGCAACTGATCACACCAGGATGAAAGGCTGCACACTTCGCCCGCTAGCGTCCTAAATACGCTCAATAGAATTTTTGTTGAAAGTTCTTCACACGCAGTCGCAGTTATTTTAGGCTTTTCATATGGTAACTGGGATAGCGAGGAAAGTACTGGCCACAAAAAGTGGCACTGGTCTGCAAGTGCTCAATGAAGTACGGAATCAAAAAATAAATAAATAAATAAAAATAAAAAAAATAAAAAAATGCACTCAATAAAATAAGAGCATAGAAGTTGAACACACAGTAAATGAATGTATTGTACAAATAAAATTTATAAAGGTTATGGTACCTCATTCATCTCAACAACGATGACTCATGAGATTTCCCCAAACCCATCCCATAATTCCAATTTTGGCGGTAAATTCTAAAAATAGTCCAACTGCACTAGTGTTTTTCGTAAGGAAGGAGGGTTGTTTCCTAATTATAAATTGGCGAGAAATTTAAAATGGTGCAGTGTCATGCTGACAGATCTGACATACTGGGACACGCTTTATGACGTAAGAATCCGAGACTTGGAATGCGAGCACCAGCCTAACTATGATGTCAGAATCCAAGCTGGATGACATGAAATAAAACGCGTCAATAGAACTGGCGCAGCTTTATGACATCGCAGTGCAGCTCAGACCTGTGAGGCTGTTTAACAGCTTAGAATACCGACATAGTGGCTCACTGCTGCAATACAGGCCCAGGCTCCATTACGTCATAATCCAGGTCAGATCTGTTGGGCTATTTATGACAGTGTGAAATCCTATCATATTGCCCCAGTCTTCAGATACTGGTGCGACTCTAATATGATGTCAGAATTCGAGAAGGGTGGCCTAGAATACAAGATGGCGATCGCCATGGCGACCCAGGAATACCGGAACCGGTTCTACGTCGTCAGAATCTGGGTACTGGAATACTGGCACTATGACGTTAGAGACAAGGGATGTCTGTGCAGGTTCAGGCCTGTCTGCTGATCTACGTGACACCCCCCCCCCCCATTCCCTACTTTTAACTCAGCTGTGCGTGGTCACTGCACACTATAAGTTCAGATCTCTCCACTTTAGCACCACACTGGGAGCGAAAGAATCTTCTGGACACACCCCCATACTGCCGCCTCAACTTATTACCCTAACTTAAAGTACAGACTGCATGGCGTGTAGTAGTAAGACTTGCATTTTTATTTACACAAATAGCTTACCAGGGAGATCTCCATATTCCGCGATCACAAAGTTCATGATCACCAGACCGATCGATAAGTACGTCACAGTACTCCTGGTTGGAACCAAGTCACCCTGGAATTGCGCAACCATGCACAAGTGACAGCTCCGTTTAGAGAGAAACCTCACGCATACTACTGATTTGATAACCTAACGCTAAATGGAGTATATGAGTTCCGATTCCCAATGATAGCATGCTTTTGTGATAGCACTGCATCCACAGCTTGCATGTTTCGAGTAAATATGACGAAAGCGGGAACCACAGTACTTTAACCCGAATGGTGGGGGGTCAAAATTTACATCAGCTGAAATAACTGATAACCCACTGATACGTTCAAACTCTGGGCCAGAATTCTCCTTGTTAGACTTCTGTGGTATTGTTAAGAATCTACGTGGCTTCCTGGGCAGAACTAGGTACTTTATTCAGTCGTCCCAGTCTTAAACCACATTGAGAGGTGAAGTGGTGGCTTGTAATAAGACTACGTTTACAGTTGACATTTGTAGTACTCTAGAAGCATTTTAAAGCTGTTGTAAAATCAAGTGGCTCTTGCTCGACATACACATTCATTATATAGGGTATTCCAAAAAGATTCCTCCGATTTCAGGAGACTATATCTTCACGTAATTTTGTCATATGATTACATGGTTGGAGACTAACGCTGTTGTTTCAAAACAAATGTTAATGGTGTTGAGACAGCAACCAGCCACAAATTTATTTTAAGTTCCTTTATTCAAAAGCTACCATTACCGGGTTCGAATCGTTACAATTCATCGTAAGACGGCTTTCATGCTTTCATTAGAACATGTGGTGCGTTTTTTATTGATTAATTGTTCTAAAATACAAATAATACATAATTATCAGCACGCCACGCAGATGGTTGCGTTACAGATTTGCATTGGGTTGTGACTTACGTGAAATGTCGGTCTGGAGCATTTGCCGCTGTGACCGAGCGGTTCTAGGCACTTCATTCCGGAACCGCGCTGCTGTTACGGACGCAGGTTCGAATCCTGCCTCGGCCATGGATGTGTGTGATGTCCTTAGGTTAGTTAGGTTTAAGTAGTTCTAAGTCTAGGGGACTGATGACCTCTGATGTTACGTCCCATAGTGCTTAGAGCCATTTGAAGCATTTTTGGAGTATTTTTTTCATAGTTTTCGTTCAACAAATGATGTTCGTAATTTTCACCACGTTCTCATCGTTGCACACACAAATTTGTATCATTGAGCACTTTAGATTTGCACCGAATACATTTCCACCATATTCTTATCGTTACATACGTAAATTTGTATCAATGAGCACTTGATGCGTGCTAATAATTATGTATTATTTGTATTTTAGGTCAAATAATCAATAAAAGAAAAGGACCACATATTCTAATGAAAACGTGAAAGCCGTCTGACGATGAATTGTAATGATTCGAAACCGGTAATGGTACCTTTTGAATAAAGGAACTGAAAATAAATTTGTGGCTGGTTGCTGTCTCAACACCATCGACTATATCTTCTATATGAATGAAGATTGAAATTAGGATTAAGTTTTATTTTAGGCACAGAAACTTAAAATTTACCATGGTGCCAGTTCTAAATTTCTGGTTCATGTGATTGTCTGTAGGCGCCTCCACGGCGGTGCAACTTGCACATTCATTATGGCTTTTCCTAAAATTGTGAGAACATGCAAAAAATTTTATCTTTCAACGGTGTGATGCGCCACGGCACTGAGACGTACATGTAAGAACATTTCTTTACAATGTACTACCCCAAACATGGATCAGGTGTAGTGAGCATACAGATCCCGCATAACACTTACTGGATTTCAAGATATTGACTGATCCCACGCTGTGTGATTTTTTTTCTTTTTCTTTGCATACGTGGGAGGAACTGTAAAATACTCTGCACATCAACCTGAACCGAATCACCACACAGCGACAGCAGCAAATCCAGTTACTCCAGAGATGCTAACTAAAGTATGAGCTATCATCTGGATGTTAGTTTTGCGTCTGGTGAAAAGCACGTGGAACATTCATGACAGGTAATTTAATACTTTGATCCTCGATGTTACTGTGGAATCTAATGCAAGACTGTATGTGAGTGCATGTAAGAGATGTACGTTTGGAAAACTGGATGATTATTTTGAAAATAAAAACATTATATTTAGTTAAACTTCACTCCATTATATTTAGTTAAACTTCACTCCATGTTTCTATCTTCAGTGATGTAGCAGATATATTCTTGTGAAATCGGATGACTATTTATGAAACACGCTATGTTATTTCAAAGTTCAACATGAGGCCCACTTGACCACACCAAGAATCATAAACAGTTAACGGAAAATAATTCTAAGGAAAAGTCATCTTGGAATATTTGAATGCACAAGTACAAATTACGAATCATAGAAAAACATTTATTGGCCAAAGTTCAACCTGAAAATCTTGCAGCGAAGTCAGGTGCTCAGTACGTCTGAAGAAATAAGTACTGACAAGTAAACATGTGACTATCATATATCTCGCGGAAATTGCCAACAAGGATTCACAATAAATCAAGAAACTTTAACGAGAGTAGTCGCTGTGTACGTATTACTCCCTCTCTTGATCTACGTCGCCGGTAGCATCCCAAAGTTGCTTCCACGAACAACGGACTTTACAACAGTGGGGTGTCTTATGTGCCTCAGTGATTCATTCAGTGCAGACACATTGGAGTGGTATCTCTGGAGAGGCCAACCTAACATGACTGCCAAGAATGGCAGCAGTCTATGCAGTAGTTACAGTTTGATTCATTGACTGATCTGTATTCGTTACTTTAGTCAACATACCCATGCTATGTTGGTTCTGCGAAAGGCTGAAAACAAACAGAAACTACAACTGTTATATTTTCCAGAGACACAAAAAATACTGTATGGTTTAATGAGTGAGATGAGGAGAAAATAAATGTATGGCACAGTTTGACTACAAGGAATGATTAGTAGATAGCATAAACTCTAATGCATTAAGGGATAGTTAATGTGATGATGGAGCGAAGTGTGGGGGATAAAAATTGTATCACAAACCCAAAGTTGAGTTCAGTGAGCATTAGCCATGCAGGTATGGAGAATCTCGCACAGGATAGACTAGTGTGGAGAACTGCATCAAACCGGCCTTCTGCCAGAAGATTACGTCAATATCAACAATACCTGACTGTTCGATTGGCATTAATTGTAGAAATTTTCACTGAATAAAAATTAAATTGCACTGTGGCAGATTGGAGACTACGAAATGTACAGAGCGAATAACCTTTCTGCGTGATACCTCACAGTCCACTGCATTTTGCGCCTCTGCACACTGGCTGGCCGCGGGCCTCGCCGAACTCTGCACGTCACGAGATACCCTGTGTTTACTGTCGGCCAAAGATCACTTTACACCCGTAGACCACTCTCACATCAAAGAACATAGTGCCCCTGTGCGTCTGTCGTCAGGTTGCTACCATCTTCGATTTGTGAATTATGGAAGGATGTGTGCGATGTTAAATGATGGAGCGATGGCAGAGTCTATTCTCCATGTCAGATGAAATTCGAAGCCACACAAAGATCCGTGAAGGATTCCTCAGGCACCATTTGGCAGCGATCAGGTGGTGTGTTGTCTTACTGAGTGTAAGGTACCAGCTGGGGCGGTATAGGCGAACCAAAGGGTACAGATGACAGAGAAGTACTCGTAGGTTCCTGTACTGTTCGCTAGCGACTGATGTTAGCACACATACCAGAGACCGCTACTCACCGCATGTAAGCATTTGACACAAAGAGTTCGTCCACCACCTGCCCAAACGGTACCCTATTGGAAGATGGGCAGCAGCTCCTCAAATACACTCGACGCACACATGGCCTTCGATAGGCTTTATCACTGTGTATAGTGACCCCACCGTAAGGACGGTCTTTTTCCACTTCCCGAGAATCCAGAGGCGGTGTTATGTAAAGATCGCGTAGTATCGGATACACAAACGTTTCTGAAAGTGTAGACACACAAACTTTTCTGAAAGTATAAGTTTTGCTGAGAACTTTAAGAACATTCCTCACACTAAATAATTCCATGATATGATGTTCAATGTAACTATAAAATTCATTGTCATTAAGTATGTTTTAGTTCACTATTTAATATTTTCTACATTTTGCATTTGATCGGTTAAATTATTTGAGGGCTGTATCGGATATGAAACTGTAATGTGTAAGAAAGCCATTTTTTTCTGCACAAACATGTTAATTGGATCGTAAAGATTATAAAACTGAACTCATCCATCGACTCGCCAAATTTGTCTACAGTCTGTCGACTTGTTCCTTGTTGAAACATGCTGCAGAATTGTGGATTCATCTGTTCTTAGTTTTAAGTCGTCATGTATTTTCATAAAGTCATTCTCAAGGTCTTTACCCAATTTTTTCTTCTGTTGAACAAATATTTTATTTTCATCCGCTCTGCATTTCCGCGCACCAGATTTAAGAACTTATTTTTACTCAGTTTTTAATATCGCTGAACAGTATTGTTTCAGTCCATCACTGAATGTTCTCGGGGGAAAAAAAGTATTATTTCCAAAAACCGGCTTCATCGTCACCTGTTTGACTTCCGAAAAAGCTTTAAGTCCAACACCTAATGTACTTCTTGGAACTGAATATTTCTCACTCACTTCCCTGATTGTGATTTCTAGACATCTGATATTTTCTATGGCTTCCTTCGTGTTATTTTCATCCTGTTTATGATCTGTTTCTTCCGTCTTTGCCTGCTGAATAAAAACCAGTGAAACTTAATTTTTTTTTAATCTGGGCTTTGTCCAGTACAACCTGAACTGCTTTGTCCGATACAATTTCACCGTATTACTGTAGTAGTTGCCCAATGTTATTCCCTGCGGTAAAATTGTCACGACCTACAACTTAGACAATAGTAATATTCTACATAATAATAAAAATAGTAATATTGAATAATATAGTAAATAATAAAATAATAGTTGTATCTAAAATTTCAGTAACGATGTTATATTATTTACTTGCATCACTCTGAAGTGAAGTTCGTGCAAACCAAAAACTCGCTACGAACAGATAAAGTGTTGCCACGCCGAAACGCACTGTTATTTCGTGAGCTGTCTCGGTCCTGCATAACTCACACTGCAGTGACGCGAGAGATGCTGTTACTTGAGTCGTCAGGTCTTAGGTTTTTTACCGAACTGCTCGGTAATTCACTGTTTAGTTTTCAGTACGGAAATATCAGTGGTTCTGTATTTTTAGAATTTCATTCATATCACTAATGTATTTATGCTTTTGAAAAATTGTCAAAAGAATACTGGTGGTTTTTTGTAGCAATGCCGATGTGGAAAGAGTCTTAAGTAACATGAACCATTTATGGTATGACGCCAGATAGAAACTGAGCACCGACACGGTAAACGCTGAAATATACATTCGTTATTATTTGAAGTTTGGAAGTGCAACGACTTTTACCAAAGCATTAAAGGTAAAAAAAAATGTTGGAAACTATAAATAGCAAAATTTTTGAAATTTGCTAAGTGTTTTATTGTGTTCACCCTCAGCCCCCGGCTCAGCATATCCTTTCGTCAGTCTGTGTTCGGTAATTTTGTCAGTTTAATCTGGCAACCCTAGCCGTCAGTTGCTATAGAGCTTACGTAGATAGAGCTTTGTACGAGACAATACGGCGTCCGATACTATCCAGCCTTCTCCAGCTTATTTTTGTTTCATTTATTTCATTTCAAATGGTTGCTGACGATGATCTATACAATTAAGAGCGAGATTCATAAAGATAAGCCAAAATTGAATTGTGGTTACTTTATAGAGAGGACATGAACGTAGTGCGTTTCTCAAAGTTAATATTTGTACCATTTTTTTCATAAATATAAGGATATTCAAAATTGTGACATTCAGAGTTAAGTTTTCATACGGTAACAATTTAAAAATCAATCAGGCAGTCAGTCAAGCTGCCGCAATGGTACTGAGTTGTAAAGAATGCACAGGGCTGAGACCCAAACCAACTTTATTTAGTAAGGTGACCGTTATCAGTGCGAACTGTTCCTACAGCTTTACGAAGCAGAGTGCTGGCTTGCGAGAATGGGAGTCGAGCCAGAAGCCGGTCGAACTAGCGAGGCGCATTAAAAATCCGTCGTACAACAGCAACATTTATGTGATTTTAGATGGTTTTTCACGGTCGTTAATGCAAATCATGGGCTTGTGCCCAATGTCCATTTCAGAATGGAAGATACGTAAACAGTTAAAATACGATAGCACACAGAAAAAAGTTTACATGGTCCACACACAGACGCGCCTTCCCTGATTTAAAGTACGTCAGCTGACGACTGCAGTGCCGGAAGTGCATCTGGTTGTAAGTTCTCTACTAATACATTTTTAGTACAGTTTAATTAATTTTTGGCAGTCATACTGTTTAATAAATAGCACATCGTGAATGGAATGGACAGTGTCTTGAAAGGAGGATATAAGATGAACATCAATAAAAGCAAAACGCGGATAATGGAATGTAGTCGAATTAAGTCGGGTGATGCTGAGGGAATTAGATTAGGAAATGAGACACTTGAAGTAGGAAAGGAGTTTTGCTGTTTGGGGAGCAAATTAACTGATGATGGTCGAAGTAGAGAGGATATAAAATGTAGACTGGCAATGGCAAGGAAAGCGTTCCTGAAGAAGAGAAATTTGTTAACATCGAGTGTAGATTTAAGTGTCAGGAAGTCGTTTCTGAAAGTATTTGTATGGAGTGTAGCCATGTATGGAAGTGAAACATGGATGATAAATATTTTGGAGAAGAAGAGAATAGAAGCTTTCGAAATGTGGTGCTACAGAAGAATGCTGAAGATTAGATGGGTAGATCACATAACTAATGAGGAGGTGTGGAATAGAATTGCGGAGAAGAGGAGTTTGTGGCACAATTTGACTAGAAGAAGGGATCGGTTGGTAGGAGATGTTCTAAGGCATCAAGGGATCACCAATTTAGTATTGGAGGGCAGCGTAGAGGGTAAAAATCGTAGAGGGAGACCAAGAGATGAATACACTAAGCAGATTCAGAAGGATGTAAGTTGCAGCAGGTACTGGGAGATGAAGAAGCTGGCACAGGATGGAGTAGCATGGAGAGCTGCATCAAACCAGTCTCTGGACTGAAGACCACAACAACAACACATCCGCTGGTCGTATTCGCTCCTAACAATGACTGTGAGAACTCAACCGATACTACGACGGTGTTTTGCGCAGGTCGAGGCATGGACGGGTATTGCATTGTAGCCTGTTCCAAGAGACGTTGCGGCACGCACATACAAGTGATTTGCGCCTGAAGCTATCCTGAAGATTACTCTCAACGACACACAAAAAAAGCGCAGCACGAAAGAATTATCTGGATGGGACAGAGATAGGTAGATGTGAGTTATATTTACAGACAAACAAATGATTACACTTTCAGAAAAATTGCTTGATTTAATCAACAGAAAGAGCTCCAAAAATTGAGCAAGTCAACAGCACGTCGGTCGACCTCTGTCCCTCATACAAACAATTAATCGGCTTGGCATTTATTGATAGCGCTCTCCTAACGAATATCGTGGCAAAAACAGTCCGATTGGAACTTTAGATCGTCAGAATGGCTGGATAGTCGAAGGGCCCTGTGCTGTAAAACTGTCGCGGTTTACAACGAAAGGGACCCTACTGTGATATGAAGTGGAACCCGAGACCATCATTTCCAGTTGTCGCGCCGTACGGCGAGCGACGGTCACGTTGGTGTCCCACCGCTATCAAGGGCGTCCCCAGACACGCTACGCTGGTCATCAAGGCTCGCGGCTCAGTTCGAAGCGGGACTCACCACTGAAGACAACTCTACTCCCCGATGACCAGTGTCTGGAGTCGCCCCGGACAGTGTTGTGATACCGTCCCGACTGTCACCCGCCATATGGCCAGGCATCAAGAAGGAATGGTCTGGGGTGCCATTTAATCTCATAGTGGGACCCGTTTGGTTGTCATCCAAGACACCGTTACGGCATAACGGTACTTCGACGATATTCTACCCTGCCTTTTGTTGCCCTTCATGGCAAGGCATCCTCGGCTTACATTTCAGCAACATACGGCGAGAGTTTCCATTTTTTGTCTTCGTACATGCCAAACCCTACCTTGGCCAGCCAGGTCGCCGGATCTCTGCTCAATTTGGACCATTATGGGCAGGGTCCTCCATCCCCCTTGGCATTTTGACGATCTAACGAGCCAATTGGATGGAATTTGGCACGATGTCCCTCAGGAGGACATACAACTCTGTCAATCGGTGCCAAGACGAATAACTGCTTTTGTAAGGCCGAGAGGTTGACCAATGCGTTATTGGCTTCCTCAGTTTGTAAAGCCCTTTCTCTTCAACAAATCATCCAACTTTTCTGAAATTGTAATCATTTGCTTAGCTGTACATGTACGTCATACACACCGATATCCGTCCCATTCAGATAATTCCTTCGTGGTGCAATGTTATTATTTTTTATTTTGTCTTAGAGTGTATTCTTCTGTAGGTATCAGAGACTGCGCGACGTAGGTGCGCAGAAAGAGCCTAAACTCGCCCGCCTTGATTCGTGACTCCAACTGTTAACAGTGGTCTACGGAACGGGGCACACCTTTGGGCGACTGAATTGTTCGTGTAGCCGTCGATGCATAATGGAAGCGTTCCAAACAATTCGCAGATGTTGCACAGTCATAATCGGTCTGTACTATCTTAAACTTCCAGATAGGCTCCAGAATTCTGTCAAACAACCTCAATGATCCTGCATCGTTTTCGAAAGTAAAATTATAAGCTTTATTGTTGTTAAAACATGAAGAGTAATTAGATATCACGCACGCACACACACACACACACACACACACACACACACACACACACACACACAGCCGAGCGAGCACGTATGCACGCTACAAGTAAACCGAATTGCACTATATTCTAGCACAAGTAAATGAACGCTCGCTTCTTCGCAATGTATTTCCGAGGATAAGTTGGGAGATGAGGTACGGGGTGCTCGGCAAACACAGAGGGCTCTGTAATGCCTCCATGTTTTAAAAAAAGCATCACTGCGCGCCTGCCGAAAAAATCCAATCAGCGAAGGATTATCTCGACAAACAAGGGCGCGCTGTCATCAGGCGCTAGCGACAGGGAAATGAGATCCTTGCAAATCTGCTCGGCGCCGCCGCGGCGCGCACTAATTGTGCGGACGTGGCTCGGGCCCCCACCCAGGGGTCCGCAGTCGCGGCCGTGGTACCGATCTGCCGTATTATTGCGCACTCGTTCGCGGGATCACTCTGCGAATCCTCGGTATCAGCTAAGAAGGAAAATAATTCTGCCACTGGCTGTATCGGAACAAAATGAAGAGCAGGGAGACGGGGACACGATGTCATGCGAAATTGCTCAGTACGATCACAATATTCTGAGTGCGATATGTGTGGTATCTAGTTCCCGGAGACATTTTTCTGAATTTTCGACTGTAAGTATTTAACTGCTAAGTACACTACTGGCCATTAAAATTGCTACACCAAGATGAAATGCAGATGATAGACGGGTATGCATTGGACAAATATATTATACTAGAACTGAAATGTGATTACATTTTCACGCAGTTTGGGTGCATAGATCCTGAGAAATCAGTACCCAGAACAACCACCTCTGGCCGTAATAACGGCCTTGATACGCCTGGGCATTGAATCAAACAGAGCTTGGATGGCGTGTACAGGAACAGCTGCCCATGCAGCTTCAACACGATACCACAGTTCATCAAGAGTAGTGACTGGCGTATTGTGACGAGCCAGTTGTTCGGCCACCATTGACCAGATGTCTTCATTTGGTGAGAGATCTGGAGAATGTGCTGGCCAGGCCAGCAGTCGAACATTTTCCGTATCCAGAAAGGCCCGTACAGGACCTGCAACATGCGGTCGTGCATTAACCTGCTGAACTGTAGGTTTTCGCGGGCATCGAATGAAGGGTAGAGCCACGGGTCGTAACACATCTGAAATGTAACGTCCACTGTTCAAAGTGCCGTCAATGCCAACAAGAGGTGACCGAGATATGTAACCAATGGCACCCCATACCATCACGCCGGGTGATACGCCAATATGGCGATGACGAATACACGCTTCCAATGTGCGTTCACCGCGATGTCGCCAAACACGGATGCGACAATCATTATGCTGCAAACAGAACCTGGATTCATCCGAAAAAATGACGTTTCGCCATTCGTGCACCCAGGTTCGTCGTTGAGTACACCATCGCAGACGCTCCTGTCTGTGATGCAGCGCCAAGGGTAACCGCAGCCATGGTCTCCGAGCTGATAGTCCATGCTGCTGCAAACGTCATCGAACTGTTGGTGCAGATGGTTGTTGTCTTGCAAACGTCCCCATCTGTTGACTCAGGGATCGAGACGTGACTGCACCATCCGTTACCGCCATGCTGATAAGATGCGTGTCATCTCGACTGCTAATACGAGGCCGTTGGGATCCAGCACGGCGTTCCGTATTACCCTCCTGAACCCACCGATTCCATATTCTGCTAACAGTCATTGGGTCTCCACCAACGCTAGCAGCAATGTCGCGATTAGATAAACCGCAATCGCGATAGACTACAATCCGACCTTTATGAAAGTCGGAAACGTGATGTTACGCATTTCTTCTCCTTACACGAGACATCACAACAACGTTTGACCAGGCAACGGCGATCAACTGCTGTTTGTGTATGAGAAATCGGTTGGAAACTTTCCTTACGTCAGCACGTTGTAGGTGACGCCACTGGCGCCAACCTTGTTTGAATGCTCTGAAGAGCTAATCATTTGCATATCACAGCATATTCTTCCTGTCGGTTAAATTTCGCGTCTGTAGCACGTCATCTTCGTGGTGTAGCAATTTTAGTGGCCAGTAGGGTATTTATCTGCTAATATAATTAACTCAGATTATTCACTTCAGTAGTGAGGATAGGGGAGTACTGGGCCACTATGCATTGTTACCAGATTTCTCCTCAGTTCTTCTCCCACTTCCCTCCCCCCCCCCCCCCCACCCTTCCACTGTCCTAGCATTGCAATGTGTAACGATTCACGTTGAATGTTACTTATGTTTCTTCTTCTGCCCAGTCCATTGATGAATGAATGCGAAATTTTCACGCTTCACAAGATTTATTCACATTAATTGACATACGAAATGCACTTTCGTCATGTGAACAAAACACGGACAGACTTCGCTGATCTCTTTGACTTCCAAAAGTAACTTCAAAACTGACCCCTCGCAGCATCGCTGCATCGCTTTATATAGAATTTTAACAATAACTTCCAGAGTAAAGCATAATTAATTTTGTACAATTTTAATGTTACAATTAAAATTTACAAAACGTAAAAAACTGATGTTACAGCCGAATAAGGTGTAAAATGCAATATTCAATGACAATCTTTTATAGTAATATCTTTAGTTTTCCATAAGAAAATCAATCTGGCCTTTAATTACAATAACGTCTCGTATTATTTTAGTTACGTAATTAATTACAGTTTGGATCTGGTTACTAATATTCAATGGTAGTACAGAGTTCATGCTTTATCCGATTAGATGCCTGAAATGCACAAATAAGGGCTCAAATTCTGGAAATTGGAAAACTGTGAGATGTAAACAATTGGAGAGTTGGTTACAAATGTAATTACAAAGAATATTAATTACAGAGGAAGACATAAAAATAAATAACACATGAAAATACACCGCTTGGTAATAACTTTTAAGCTGTTTCTCAAGATAGTGAGATCTTCTGTTACTGGATTTTTAGATTACCATTATGTTAATTAGAAGCATTGATTTTTCATGCTAACATCTCCGCAGTCTATAGCTATTTATTGCTGAGGACTTATTACTTCAATTTCTGGATTAGTTACTTAACGTAGTACATTTACATAATTTTATCAATGACAACAATCCACCGATAATTATGAAAACGGACGTCCTTCCAGAACATTCCACACGTCTTCGCAATGAATATCAAGTTTTTTATCGAATAGGACGGAATGATATATATGTGAAGACACACATACAAGGCCTTAAGGAATTGTCCGATAACCATCCGGATGCATATAAATTGTGGTATCAGACATTTCATATGAATTTTGGGGAAGGCTTTATCGTTATAAGTGGACCTAGGCCAGTTCCTGTATCTATGAGTTGCAGGGAAATTCAAAAAACTTGCAGAAAATTCTAATCAGAGTAGTTGTCCTAAGCACCGAAACTAAGACGGCGGACATGAATTCAACCCTCTGATGGAACAGGCAGCTTGTGCTAAGTATAAAATGGCAGGAGACTCACAAATCCAAATGGGAAATTGTCTTATAGGCAGAAAATTAAAAAAACTTGGAGAGAGGGCAGTCAGTAGATAGCCATACATCGGTGTCCAGTGTTATCTGCTAGCCGGCCAGTGTTGCCGAGCGCTTCTACGCGCTTCAGTCTGGAACTGCGCGACCGCTACGGTCGCAGGTTCGAATCCTGCCTCGGGCATGGATGTGCTTGCTGTCCTTAGGTTAATTAGGTTTAAGTAGTTCTAAGTTCTAGGGGACTGATGACCTCAGATGTCAAGTCCCATAGTGCTCAGAGCCATTTGGACCATTTTTGCTATCTGCTGCTGTCTTGGAATTGTGTCTAATTGTTGTGATTGATACCACAGCCTGTGCAGGGTGTATATAGTTTTCCATTACTTCTTATGGTATGGTAATCGTGTAATATACATTTTATATGTCAGATGTTCTCTTACAATTTTGATACCCCAAAACTTCATCTGCGTCTTTGGTACAATGGTAGAGACGTTGTTCAGCGTTACACTACTGGATTGTTGAAAGAATATATAGCCTGCTACACACAATAGAAATGTAACAAGTAAACAGTAGTAGCACACGTTACCGACACTGGCTGCCCTTTGAAAATCGAGGCGACGTTGAAATTAAGCATAAAATCGAACAAAGTAAGAGAATTGATATCATGAGAGACATGGAAATTTTCGCTCATAGTGGAAGAAATGGTGATATTCTTAACAGAATAACTGAATTCAAAAACTCAGTAACATTAAATGTGTACTGATCCAATAGATTTAAGACGTACCAGCGTGGAACAAATGACTACCAGACTGTCAGCAACGCGAATATTTCTTAATAGAGACGTTAGTCGATAGTCATTCATACACTGCTAGACCTCACTAATGTATTTAAGGTGTACTGCTTAAACCTGTGGACGAACGTTTGTGCAGTAAAAGTGCGTCAATAGAGTGTTAAAGAATGCAGTAGCGTAGTTATGAACAACAGCTCCGTCGGAGTACCGGTGTGTTATATGGACATGGCAACGTGAACGCTCAATGATCAAATCGAAGGTGCATGTGCATGATTAGAAGATGTACGAAAAATTGCTGCTAATGAAACAGTACTGGCTGACATACTTTTTCTGCAGATTCAGCGAAATGGAAACATCCTATGTCTCCGATGTGGACGTCCTGAAGAAAGCGATTCAAACGCGTAATTTTGTAACCAGCAGATCATTCTTCATCTTTCTGGAGTGAAACATAGTATCCTTCCTAAAAAGCTTGTAGTGTTGCATCTTGCGTGCCGATCACTTCCGCTAATCAGTGGCACCCAACAAATGTGATGCCATACCTGACTCGAACCTACCTGCAAGCGTAAGTTAAGCGGCCACATTGAACACTGGTTTATTGAGGCTTATCGTGGGGATGCAGATGAACAGGAAGGGCAGTACCACAGTTATAATCACGGGCAGAGACCCAATTCGATTCCAAACTGAGAGATATGCAGCCTTCCAGATTTTCGAGGCGACATGTAATAACTATTAAGCGCTGCAGTCGAAAAGAAAGAGTATTCAGTGCCAAGAAGAAGTGTTCAATATCAAGCTCACAGCAAGAAAACAGGAGACTGTCACGGTAGGCAACACTTTCTATTGCCATTCTAAACAGCCGTTCCTACTGAAAGCTATATGTCTTCTCAGGGAGTTCTGAGGGAACGTTCCAGATCTGCTGGGTTACCATTTTCTGGCTGGTCCTAACCGCTAACTACACTGGCGTCCGAAACTAAAGCAACAAACGGAAATTTAGGAAGGTTGCATTTATTTTGCGAGAAACTGTATAACCAGGTGATAGTAAACTAGAAACAATGTAAATACTACAGAACGTAAAGAACTGCAACATGCATAACGGTAGACTAAACTGTTCTTAGTTTTTTCCATCCTAACAGATTTACACACACATTCTGACATTGGTTATGCGCTTAGTACGGGGTGTGACCACCTCTGGCAACAATACAGGTCTGATAAATGACGGGGCATGCTGAAAATGATGTCATCAATCTCATGTTGACGCAATAACGCCCATTCTTCCTGCAGCGCTGCTGGAAATTCTTGGAAAGTGGTCGGTGCGTGCTGACTTGACGAAAACCGTGTCCCTAGCGCATCCCACACGTGGTCTATGAGATTCAAATCGGGAGAACAAGCTGGCCGCACCATATGAGCACTATTTTCCATTTCCAAGAAAACATGAACCACGCCTGCTCTTTGAGGCCCAGCATTATCGTCTTGCAATACGAAGTCTGGACTCACAGCAAATCGCAACAGCCGCACATGAGGTCCCGAGATCTCGTCACGATACCTGTAGGCAATTGAACCTTGTCGATTCAACCGTAAAATTTCATGAAGAGGTTTCGAGTGGTCAACAGAATCCCTGCACACACATTAAGGATCCTCCTTGATATCTTTCCACAAGGTTTGAGTCCGCCGGCCGGGGTGGCCGAGCGGTTCTAGGCGCTACAGTCTGGAACCGCGTGACCGCTACGGTCGCAGATTCGAATCCTGCCTCGAGTATGGGTGTGTGTGATGTCCTTAGGTTAGTTATGTTTTAGTAGTTCTAAGTTCTAGGGGACTGATGACCTCAGAAGTCCTATAGTGCTCAGAGCCATTTGAAACATTTTGTTTGGGTCCAGAAATTGTGTTCTACGTTCCCTCCAGATGTGAAACCGTTGAGAATCACTGTCCAGATCAAATCGAGACTCATCTTTGAACAGAAGATTGACCCACTGGATGACGACCAGGTGGCATGTTGATGACTCCACTCTAGACGTTCCCTTCTGTAAAGACGTATCAGAGATCCACACACAGCAGGAACTTTTGTGGGGAGAATTAAATGTCAGGCAGATAATATTAAGGGGATCGTAGTAATCTTCGGAAGTGACCAATGGTCACAATGAAACCACGTGTAGCAATAAAGGCCACTCTGCCGAAGCCTTCTGTACACCGTTTGCCTGGATACAACACGTCCAGTGGATGTTGCGAGGTCAGATGTCAGTTGCCGTAAAGTACTAAGACGAACTGTCGTCCCCTTTGCAGCCAAATAATGGTCCTATCTTTCTGATGTCACACGTGGTCGGTCCTGCCCTGTTCTTCGGGATACAGGTTTGATGTCTGTAAACTAACGCTACATCCGAAAAAAAACAAAATGATTCATATCAAGCCATCGGGTCACATCGGTTGGCGACTGTCCTGCTTCTATTCTTCCCATGGCCCTCCACCGCAGAGAGTCTGGTAGACGTCTTCTCTGTGCCATACTGAATTGTCTGTGACTGTGTACACTGCATTTGTGGATGCGGGACTACTGGGTAAACACTATCCCGTTTGACAGGTGCCCTGACGTCATCGTTGGCGTGGTTGTCAGTTGACCGAAATGCCATCTTCCATGCAGGACACGATCGTACGAACTTCTGTTGACAGTTTGTATGATTATATCGTGGACAGGACACAAAAAGGGGAAATAGTGGTTTGTTGCTTTAATTTGGACACCAGTGTACAACCTACGAATGTGTCCTCATACTCCTGGTTTCTTTCTGGCAAACTCAAGTCATGTCAGAGACAGTGGGAGAAGTAGGAAGCCAGCCAGTATGTCACAAGTGGGTCAGGTCGCTGGCACATTACAACACTGCTGAGTGAGGATAGGCATTCAGCAGAAAGGAGACTGCGACAGAAAACCAGAAGAAGCGAGCCAAGCATATTCGTTAGTTCGTAATACACGTTGCAAGAAACTCTTTTATAAGAGCACACACCAATGAACTGACGGAGCAGTTAACAGCCTGTTAAGCGAATATAGCAGAGTAAGGGGGACACGCGCAGCCATTAGAAACTGAAGCTTGCATCATAACCTCACGCTAGCTCACTTTAAGTAGATTTCTCTTGCTCTCATCATGAGATGATTACTGAGATCGATGGGATTCACAGTAATAGCACTCGAATCTATGATTACGGTAATGTAGTGAACCTATGTCCTAGATGTTCCAGCACAGTCTATGAACTAGCCGAAGCTGTACACGAGACGATGACCTCTGCCTGATGAAATTCGCGCTGCTTGCCACCTACCTTCTACTGATGGAGAAACTGAGTTGTAACGTCGCGAGTCAATACGCAATAGCATTTATTGCACTACTTTGCATTACGGCTCCTAGCTTTGGAGCCGTTGGCGGTGACAGAAACAGCCGCTTGTATCTTCGCGTGACTCATTCGCAACTGTCGCTAGTCTAGCCGCGGGAAGCGGTATCTGTGTCAATTCGAGCGACAGAATATTCAAATCCCTAAGAATCTAAATAAACTTTATGAAATATTATTCAATTTAATTAAAAGTCAATATACTGCCCTTCGTTTTATAAAGAAGATTGTGTAAAAATCTCAGCATTCTAGCTGGCATACATTAAGAGTTAGAGAAAATTACCGAAAACACCCCAGACCGACACTTGTAAGATTAAAGTCAGTTAGGATTCATAACAGTTTGTCTTTTAGTATCATTTGGAATCATTACTGAAGTTCACAAAGTGTTAGGTCAACTTTCTTGAATTTTCATAATTAAAACATTAACTGTTTTTCATTTTCGTAATATAAAATTCAGAAAAGATCAGTATTTATTTAATGTGTTGTTGAGTGAATAAATTAGAATGAATGAGAGTGTGTATGTGGACCATACGAAAAAAAATCAATATTATCACATGTTAAACATTACATAATTATGTCATGGGAAAGTCTTAAGCAAGCAACTTTAATTGAAATATATAATTTCTCCACCGTGCTGATGACTTATGTCCAAGGGTACTTACTTTTGTAAGAAGGCAGCCAGAATAGCCATTACAGAGTAATAGTTTTCTAAAGTCATTTCAAGATTAGTTTTCCTTTCATTTGGTTTTGTTAAACATTTTATTAGTACTTGCATGAAGAAGTGACGTAAGTTCATCTGTGAATGTTTATTGGCGTAAGACAGTTTTAGCGTGAGAAAGAATTCGAAGGATTGTTTTGATTGGCTAGTCGTTTTGAACAACCAATCAGAGTTAAGCATTTCCCGTACATTTCAAGTAGTTACAGGCCCTGGAAGGAACGGCAGTGAGGGGGTCGCTGGCTAGCTATCGGACGTGCAGGTCATGTTGGACGCGTCCGTCTACACTATGAGTAAAATGAAGAAGTTCTTGGTTTCGCGCGTCCGGATTGTATTGCCGTGAAAACAATTGTATTTACGGACAGATTGTGAAAATTTGAGCTCGGCGAATTGATTTGATAGAGAGATAAACGCGTGTGAACTTTCGGCCTTTGTAAAATTCAGTGTGGCGCGTTTCATATTCGTCTATGGAATGTTCGAACAGTTCCTTTATTAGAAATCCACTGAAAAAGGACCGAATGTGAAACTCGTGTATAGTAGCAGAGTAATGACTGTAAATCGCGTAACAATTCGGATTGGATTGAAGTACATTCCTGGCTGCCTAGTGTGTTTTTACTGGGTTGTATGAACTGTAAGCTGAGGACAGTGATATTATTCGTTAATTAAATACGGACTGATGGCTAATTCTTTAATTTTGAACCTAAAGAAATAAAGAACTTGTTGCGAAATTCTGACATTTTTTCTAAAAAAATGAAGCAATCGCCCTCCACCCGAAATTTGTTATATTATAGGATAGCGTGCTACAAGAGTTTACGCGGACTTTGCAAACGTAAGTATTGACGGTGTTCTTCTTTAACGCTGCTTTTAACGCCCTCTGAACAGTATCTACGTATGCACAGAAACGGGCTGGTGATCAGACGCAGTACTGAGATAGGTGGACCATTTGTAGTGCACAGTACGACGAGAGACTGCGATCAAACAATCATATACGCAGCGCAACACGATATTTAACCCACCACGCCGCAGACTGTCTTCCAAATCACATCATAGGGTGCTGCCAGCACAGGACTTCAATGCAAAAGCCATCAACAGAGCCCTTTCGGGTCCACATTTCTGTTCGACACTCGGTTACCTCCGGGTGCTGAAACGCACCAGGGGTAGGAACGTGATCAACAAACCACATGACTACTAATACCTACATCCAAGGCTGATGTGTAAGAATAAACTATGCTAGTAAAAGATTGAACTGTAATAATGTTTTACTAACGTCGTCGATTCTGTACAGGTTCTCAACAGCTATCCTGACTTCACCCAAAGGTGTCTTTGCTTGGCCCTCTGTAATATCTTTAAAGCCGTTCTCTTAAAATGAAACTTGCTAATATTACTCTTGTACAAAGGGTATAATGTTAGGTCATTTCCATCTCCTTGTAGTCTAGAAAACATGAGAGGTGTTCCCTTAAAATTAAACTGTCCAGAATCGTTCCTGTACAAAGGAAATAGTGTCAGGTAACTTCCGTATCCCTCTCGTCTCGAGTACACGTAGAAATTTGGGAGGCAAGGTTTTTTTTATTTTAATTTGTACCTTAATTTTGTAGTAAAATAAATGTAGTACCACAAGCTGTAATTTCTGAAGATGTCGTGAGTAGTGTTGTCTCCAGCGAACCATGCTGCTCAGAATCACCGTAAGATACACTATGTGATCAAAAGTATCAAAGTTCGTGGCACCCTCCATCGGTAATGCTGGAATTCAATATGGTGTTGGCTCACCCTTAGCCTTGATTGCAGCTTTCACTCTTACAGGCATACGTTCAATCAGGTGCTGCAAGGTATCTTGGGGAATGGCAGCCCATTCTTCACGGAGTGCTGCACTGATGAGAGGTATCGACGTCGGTCGGTGAGGTCTGGCACGAAGTCGGCGTTCCAAAAACATCCCAAAGGTGTTCTATAGGATTCACGTCAGGACTCTGTCCAGGTCAGTCCATTACAGGGATATTATTGTCGTCCAACCACTCCGCCACAGGCCGTGCATTATGAACAGGTGCTCGATCGTGTTGAAAGATGCAATTGTCATCTCCACATTGCTCTTCAACAGCGGGAAGCAAGAAAGCACTAAAACCATCAATGTAGGCCTGTGGTGTGATAGTGCCACGCAAAACAATTAGGAATGCTAGCCCCCCTCCATGAAAAACACGACCAAACCGTAACACCACCGCCTTCGAATTTTACTGTTGGCACTACACACGCTGGCAGATGACGTTCACCGGGCATTCGCCATATCCACACCCTGCCATCGGATCGCCACATTGTGTACCGTGATTCGTCACTCCACACAACGTTTTTCCACTGTTCAACCTTCCAATGTTTACGCTCCTTACACCAAGCGAGGCGTCGTTTGGCGTTTACCAGCGTGATGTGTTGCTTATGAGCAGCTGCTCGACCATGAAATACTGTCATAATACTTGCATTGTTTCCTGACGCAGTTTGGAATTCCTGTGTGATGGTCTGGCTAGATGTCTGCCTATTACGCATTACGACGCTCTTCAATTATTCCCGGTCTCAGTCAGTCAACAGACGAGGTCGGCCTGTACGCTTTTGTGCTATACCTTGTAACACCGGAAATGCATATCCTCCTATTTCCATCTATTGTACTATAATTTTTTCCTTATTTTGTTACACTAAGGTATGACATTTCTGTGTCTTTATATATTGTAATTGTTTTACTATATATACATATACATATATATATATATATATATATATATATATATATATATATATGCATTTATGTCGATGTATAATTGGTTTGTTTTGTAAATATTATTCGTATTTTTACTCTGAGTCTGGCTGGAGTAGGGCAGTGGACCAGGTGTGTTGTGTGACGTTCCCGCGAGTTGCCGCGCTTTCGGGGTTTGGCAGCATGTAATTGCGCTCGACTTGCTATGATAGTTTCTGACAGGGTGTCGCGGACGGGAAGCATTAGCTGGCGCACATCAAGAGCCCGTTTCGCCTGGTGACCGTGTCGGGAAGAAGGCGCGCCAACATCCAGCTTCTGCAACAGCGACGGCCGACAATGAGTGACTGTCGTCACCTCCTCGATCGACGACTTCAAACCTCCAACCAACCAATAAGGAAGACTGGCAGCACGTAAAGTTTTAGAACTGTATGGCAGACCTCAGCTTTTCAAACTGGTCAATTTGTGTCACCAAATTACAGCAACGTAGCATGAACCTTTGTTGCTCATTGTCCCAATTGCATTACCAAGCAGGGACCCTTCCTTTTCCGAAATGAACCCGAGTGTCGTTGAAATTCATACGCCAGCATTAAAGTAATATCATTCCATTTCAGCCGGCGTGTGTGGCCGTGCGGTTCTAGGCGCTTCAGTCTGGAACCGCGCGATCGCTACGGTCGCAGGTTCGAATCCTGCCTCGAGCATGGATGTGTGTGATGTCCTTAGGTTAGTCAGGTTTAAGTAGTTCTAAGTTCTAGGGGACTGATGACCACGGATGTTTAGTCTCATAGTGTTCAGAGCGATTCGAACCATTTTTATTCCGTTTCCGTATAGTGTAGATTTCCAACTCTTTTAGTGTGTAATGTATTCACAAGCTTCGTCTGCAACTGCTCAGAGCCATTTGAACCATTCCATTTCACTGCTTTAATTTCAAAGTTCAGTTAAAGTATTCATAGCTGGCTACAATATTTAGATTACACAAGCACAAATTAAGAGTGCGAGTTTTGTTACCATATTTTAGCTTACCCGTGACTGCAGCTCAGCTTGGTACGTACTAAATTAAATTTTACTATTGTTAATTGTTCAGAATCATTTAATTCAAGTTCAAAGTTAAATCTCTTATTTCTAAATTGCGTAGCTTCTAGTAGCTTTTGAAATGCTTGTTGAGGTAGCCCAAGACTAACCTTGTTTTACTGAATTTCGTAGTGCCTCAGAAACAAAGCTCACTATTAATTTCAGTCACTAAATTAACTTTCAATTTTCCGTTTTTATAAATTCTTTTGCTAAATTAAGTCAGTGTAGCGAAATTTATTACTTCTGACAAACATTCAGTTTTCACACAACACGTGTCAACCTTCAGCTCCACGCTTTTAGTGGTAATTATATGTGCATTAATCTTTCATTTTCAGTTATTATAGTAATTGTCCATAGGACTGGCGACCGTAATTTTCCCCAAATCTCAAATATCTAATTAACGCCAATTAATTGTTAACGTAACGACCGCACAGTTACTTTCTTTATTAATTTTACCCTTTTCTCAAAATTAATTTCCACCAATTTCATTTGCATTTTTCCTTTCATTTAGATGTAATCCTTTCCTCCCTCTTTACCGACAGATTAACTTCGGTGACGATTGCTTTTCCCAAATTTCCATTAGGTACACGCGGCTTGATTTTTCACTCTCATTAAGGTCGAAAAGAGAGGGGGAGGTTACAACCTGTCCCTTCACGTTTCCAATTCACTATCATATCGAAAACAGTGGACTTAGGGATGTTGAGGAGTGTGGAAATCTCGCGTACAGACGTATGACACAAGTGACACCCAATCACCTGACCGTGGGTTCCACGGAGCGCCCCATTCGGCTGTCTCACGATGTCTAATGACTACTGAGGTCGCTGATATGGAGTGACTGGCAGTAGGTGGCAGCACAATGCACCTAATACGAAAAACGTATGTTTTTGGGGGTGTCCGTATACTTTTGATCACACAGTGTACATGGACATAGGTGGTCTTAGAAGGATCCTTCGCCATTTTATTTCATTATGCAAGTGTCAATGTCGCTTCTCCCCTCTGCTCCGCTTCCTGTGGTCTGCGATCATGCCACAGGATGCAGGGAAATAGGAAGGATGAAAGAAAAAAACACCCTTTGCTGCTTCAGATCAGATTCAGATTCCGTCCTGTGGTTTTGAACCACACCGTGTGTGCCACAGTAAATTTGTGGGCCTGCTATGTTCCAAAAGCCTCACATCAGTTCATTGGGGTTGCATTCCCACAATGTTCTTGGAGAAGAGTTGCATTGTCTGAAGGAGTGGCAACAGTGTCATAGGTTGTCAAGTGCGAAGATCATTTGCACACCGCTCTGAAAAATATCGTTTCCGACCACGAAATATGTGTAAATGAACGCCCGAAAAGAAGGAATGGTTTTATTAACGCCCTTTATGCCACCTCCTGAGACCATTTCCTCTCGATTCTGAGCAGCGGAGTTGGTTCAAATGGCTCTGAGCACTATGGAACTTAACTTCTGAGGTCATCAGTCACCTATAACTTAGAACTACTAAAACCTAACTAACCTAAGGACATCACACACACCCATGCCCGAGGCAGGATTCGAACCTGCGACCGTAGCTGTCACGCGGTTCCAGACTGAAGCGCCTAGAACCGCACGGCCAAGCAGCGGAGTGTGATATGTTTTCCTCACCTACCATATGAAAACGGCAATGATTTCAACGCCGGGCATCGCGGTTCCAACCTCCATCATAGAGGTCTCACGATAAGCTGTCAGATTTGGGTAAGGTGCTGGGGGGAGGAGGGGGGGGGGGGCGTTGACGACCTCTCCAAGGAGTGACACGTCCATACGTCCATGATTGCGTTTGGCAGAACTGTGGCGAAATTTGGTGCCAATGTCACATCACTAACCGACCTTACACGAACTTCAGAGCTTTGGTTTTTTTTACCAATGTCGAAACCTTCCTGTTTGAAGCTCCGTTTAGCCAGAAGACGACGTCGCAGGGTGAGTTGTTTGGTAGGCTCCTTTGAGTTGAATTTCACACTCCTGCATTGCAAAGGGGGAAAATGACTGGGTATCAAAATAGTGATTCTTTTAATTCTTTTGCGCAGTTTAACATTGTAAATGCCAGATTTCTGGAAGTTCTGTTGTACATTCGTGTGAATATCAATCGGGTAGCGTATCAGAATTTGAGAAAGCGAGCAGCAGAACTGTTCAACCATTGTCACCAGAGGAGGTGGTGCCCAACCGCGGGAGATGCAAGCCCCTATGGTGGTGAAAGTGAGGTCCCGGAGATGGGCGAAAGCAAGGCGTCTTGAATGTTCTAGAAGCATGGTACAGAAATACTTTTATCGAATCTAACAAGTAGGACGTAGTTTGAAAGGCAAAACACTTCTTGGTTATAATAGGATGGAATCGTATACTTCCCTGAGGGGTGGGAGAAACGAAGTATTCGATGAACTGTGGATGAAGCCCGACCACCAGGCATTATATGCATTGATCAAAAATTATAGTGCATTGAGAATGGCTATTTTCTAGCTGAAATCTAGATCTGCCAATAAAATTTAAAAAGGACAACTGACAGCTGAAATCTATTATTTACAAGTCAATATAACAGTCGCTGGGTGCAACAGCCTTCTGAACGGAAGGTAACCTGCTGAAGAAACGAAGTAGTTCTTCAATATAAATACTTTTGTTGTAGGCAAATGGTTCAAATGGCTCTGAGCACTATGAGACTTAACATCTGAGGTCATCAGTCCCCTAGACTTAAAAATACTTAAACCTAACTAACCGAAGGACAGCACACACATACATGCCCGAAGCAGGATTCCAACCTGCGACCGTAGCAGCAGCGCGGTTCCGGACTGAAGCACCTAGAACCGCTCGGCCACAGCTGCCAGCTTTGTTATAGACAGATCGATTGCAGAATTATTACTAAATGAACTCCCTGTGAGTTTACAGTTTAGTCACAGGTGTGGCTCACAAAAGGAGATACGTTATGAATACTAGAAAAGTGACGTGTTCGACGTTACAGTCTGATAAAGACTTAGGAATAGTATAGTCAACGAAGGAAAATTGGAGAAAAAGTAGTGTAGTCACCATTTTTTGCACAGTGGTAGGAGAGAGTGTCATAAAAACGTACTAAAACAACCCTCCAGTGGGATATGAGCTTGGTGCTGTGAGGGGGGAGTGGTGTTCGAAGGTAACTTTTTTAACTGTTTTTCTTGAATAACTCGAAAACCGCTGGCTTCCAGAGAAAATGTTTCCCAGTTCTGAATTAAACTACATTATATTTCCTACAAAGAACTTGTCATTCACTTTTTTTCTCTGGGACTACTAATTTTCGATTTGCAGGCAATAGAAAAACCGCAGATTATTGAAACTAGTGTTTTATTGGTGTAAAATTAATGTTTACCGTTAAATGAAGTGGGTTAAGAACAAATATTGACTGTTTGTACCACGTCTAAGTGCAGTAGAGAAATTGTTTTCTGGAAATGTAACAGGGTGGTTGGGGCGGCGATGGAGGATAGAAATCGAGGGAAGGTAAGTCGTCCGACTGTGGTCACACAATTCCGTCCTTCATAGGTCCACAAACTGAAGAGCGTGCTGGTGATTCCCCACTTTGTGTATCCTTCTGTTACAAGGAGCTGTATGGCTAAGTGCACTATGTAAACATGAGCTCAATGAAGTTACTTTGTTCACAAGACAACTCGTTAGAAAGTGCTGAGAGGTACACTCTCCAAACGCACTTTCACCAAGTTATACTGACCCTTTGCAGCAAGTCTTTTGAATCACTGGCAATGCATTGTATTGGCATGCCCGGAGGAGTGGGGGGAGGGGATGTTTATTTTTCACAAAGTGCTTAAAATTATATTGATGCAAATGTAAATTACCAATAATACTAATGCAAGGAAGGCATATAGACAGAATTTACGTAAAACTGCCTAGTGCTCAACACTTCTAGAGGGGAAATTGATTCATAGTCATCCTATAAGGCAACTGTAGCGTTCTTCCGCGATAGGTAATTTTCGCCACCATGAACCCAGTCCGCTTTTCAGCCTACAGACAAATTGTACCTCCCCGACATTTCCTATCTAGTTCTCTTATGTGACCAGCCAATATAATATCGCTGAGCTCATGTGTACATAGTGCAGTTATTTTCAGTTTATTAAAGGAGTACTTATTTGCAATTCTTACGAGAGCTTTTATGTAGATTTCTTTACTGTAAACAGTAGCTGAGAAGTGTTCGATTTGCAAGTTTGATGTTGTCAGTGACTTTTTAGTGCTGATGGGGAAGGAATTAGACTGATAAATGTGGCACCTTGCTGCTGCCTATTTAATGATAGCGGAGGTTGGAGATAGATCTGATGATCGAGCATGTCAAGGCAACATGCTGACACGCTGTAGATCACATTGGGTTACAACAGCGGTATGTGAGCGAACATTGTCCTGTCGGAAAACTGCCTCTGAAATACAGTTCATGAATGGCATCACAACAGGTTGAATCCCAAAGTAACGAACAAATTTGTAGTTAGGGGGCGTGGGATAACCACGAGAGTGCTCGTGCAGTCATATGAAATCGCACCCCAGACTGCACCTCCAGGTGTAGGTCCATTTGTGATTAAATCGCAGAGGAGTTGGTTGCTAGCGCTCGCCTGGCCTCCTCCTAATAAACACGCGGCCATCACTGGCACTGAGGCAGAACCAAATTTCATCACAAAACGCAACGTACCTCCACTCCGCCGTCCAAGGTGCTCTCGCCTGACACTGCTGATGTCCCCAACGCTGGTGCTCTGGGGTCAGTAGAATGCACGCTACAGATCGTCTGGCTCGGAGCTGTCCTTGGCGTGACCGATTTGCAACAGTTAGTTGTGTCGCTGTAGTGCCAACTGCTGCTGAAACTGCTGCTGCGAACGCAGTACGATGG
Source organism: Schistocerca piceifrons (assembly GCF_021461385.2). Lineage (NCBI taxonomy): Eukaryota > Metazoa > Arthropoda > Insecta > Orthoptera > Acrididae > Schistocerca > Schistocerca piceifrons. Next base: position 909,484,587 of record NC_060140.1, on the reverse strand, counting down.
GGCGGAAACTTACACAGAAGACACTGTCTGAAGCGTCTTGAAGCGACCGTAAACCATATCCTCCTGACCCCCGCGACCAGCGAACACGTACTGTGGCTACATTCCTGCAAAGTCTTTCTGCAATATCGCAGAAGGAACAGCCAGCTTCTCGTAGCTCGGTCATACGACTTCGTTCAAACTCAGTGAGCTGTTGATAACGGCGTCTTTGCCATCTTCAAGGCATTCTTGTCTAGCATCCACTCACCATGTTCGATCTGAGAGGACACTAACGCGTCAGACAATAACTGTCTGACCACGCTGGGCTTGTTACTGTTACGAAGGTACGGAATCCAGTTAATTTGGGCCCGTTGCATGCGACTCTGCTCGTTGCACATGCTGGCGTACATGCTTGATAAATGTTCTCACTTGCAAAACTTGGCTGGTCTTTGTCATTGCGCATTTGTATGGCAAGTTACGCTTGGGGCCTGAAGATGACCACATTTGGTTTCGGAAATGGTAGCATGTGTTAAAAAGAATAAATGACGTTGGATTTCAATGCAGCTGACGATTTTGTTATCTTTATTCAACATCTACATCTACATCTACATGGATACTCTGCAAATCACATTTAAGTGCCTGGCAGAGGGTTCATCGAACCACCTTCACAATTCTCTATTATTCCAATCTCGTATAGCACGCGGAAAGAACGAACACCTATATCTTTCCGTACGAACTCTGATTTCCCTTATTTTATCGTGGTGATCGTTCCTCCCTAAGTATGTCGGTGTCAACAAAATATTTTCGCATTCGGAGGAGAAAGTTGCTGATTGGAATGTCGTGAGAAGATTCCGTCGCAACGAAAAACGACTTTCTCTTAATGATTTCCAGCCCAAATCCTGTATCGTTTCTGTGACACACTCTCCCATATTTCGCGATAATATAAAACGTGCTGCCTTTCTTTGAACTTTTTCGATATAATCCGTCAGTCCTATCTGGTAAGGATCCCACACAGCGCAGCAGTATTCTAAAAGAGGACGGACAAGCGTAGTGTAGGCAGTCTCCTTAGTAGGGCTGTTACATTTTCTAAGTGTCCTGCCAATGAAACGCAGTCTTTGGTTAGCCTTCACCACAACATTTTCTGTGTGTTCCTTCCAATTTAAGTTTTTCGTAATTGTAAAACCTAGTTATTTAGTTGAACTTACGGGTTTTAGATTGGACTAATTTATCATGTAACCCAAGTTTAACGAGTTCGTTTTTGGCACTCATGTGGATTACCTCACACTTTTCGTTATTTAGGGTCAACTGCCACTTTTCGCACCATTCCGATATTTCTTCTAAATCGTTTTGCAGTTTGTTTTGATCTTCTGATGACTTTATTAGTCGATAAACGACAGCTTCATCAGCAAACAACCGAGGACGGCTGCTCAGATTGTCTCCCAAATCGTTAATATAGATAAGGAACAGCAAAGGGACTATAACACTACCTTGGGGAACGCCAGAAATCACTTCTGTTTTACTCGATGACTTTCCGTCAATTACTACGAACTGTGACATCTCTGACAGGAAATCACAAGTACGTTATGTCCAGCTGCTGCCCCGCTTTCCTTGACGGATTACCATAGAGTAAAGTGGTTTAAATATATTTCAATTTTCTAACTAATAGTTTAAGACTGTGAAGAATAAAACAAAACGAAAAAAAAAGTTAATGGTAGCCAGTGCGCTTGAGCACTGGGTAACTGCTCCTAAAAGACTCGACATACTCTACACTTGCACGATATACTGTACGAGCTTTCAAAGACAAATACTGATCAGGCCTTGTGAGTGATGCTGCACTCATAGCGCAGGTAGGAATGACATCACATTAGAGCATGCGCAGTGGTAAATAGACTATTGGGTCCCTTCTCCGAGTTGATCGCAGCACGGGTGGGCATCATTTCAGCACTCAACTGTGGTTTCTGCTTGTCGCAGAGAGAGTGCTACAAAACATGTTTTCGTCCGTTTTATTTGTATACCAGCACGCATTCGAAGAGGCATACAACTACTTTTAGTGTGATTTCCAGCTCGCATTAAAAGAAAAAAGGCATAATTTTAGTGCGATATTTACAGTGTATTGTAGTATATTAGCACATGATAACAGGACACCACTATAGTCAAGCGGCCCTGACACCGTCTTTCCATTCTTTTGATGTCTTAGTGAAAGCACTCACTTTGTTTCTCACAGACATCAACAAAATTTTCAGCTGACATTTTATGGTAACTGTTCAGAACGTGATTCTTGAGGCTCATCGAATATCCTAACTTCTTGAACGTTTAGAGCTTGCTGTCTACAGCAGAAATACCACGCAGGTCATTACTATTACTTAAGAACCTAGAGCAACTGTCTCCTTGAATGAGAGTCAAGCCTCTCTCTAACATTAATTTTTGATTCAGAGTTGTAACATGGCCGGCCGAAGTGGCCGTGCGGTTCTAAGCGCTGCAGTTTGGAACCGCGAGACCGCTACGGTCGCAGGTTCGAATCCTGCCTCGGGCATGGATGTGTGTGATGTCCTTAGGTTAGTTGGGTTTAACTAGTTCTAAGTTCTAGGGGACTAATGACCTCAGAAGTTGTGTCCCATAGTGCTCAGAGCCATTTGAACCATTTTTGTAACATAACACAATTTGTCGAACTCAGGTCTAACAAAACTGCCTCCTTTTATTTTCTCTTCTGAGAGTTGATGGAAGATCTCTCAGAGACACCTTAAACAGCCTCCATATTTGCATAACGCTTTCAAAAACTGTTTCATTAGACTCCTGTTAATGCGTAGTGGTGGTAAAGAAATTTTTTTCACATCCACAAGAATCTTGTGGAAAAGGAAAAAGAACCAAAGAGCTTTTGATACTAGTTACAATATTTACTCACCAATACAACCACTGATACCGAAAATTAAATTTCATGTTATTGTAGTTGGAACAACAGAAATATGGACTATTAGAAATCAATGAAATGATTTTTTTCAGTATTGAGTGTTAATAGTAAAAAATTGTGGGTGATACGGATCTTTTGTTGGCATATTAGTCTTCATCACTCTGAAAACTACAATAATAAGCCACTTTCATTAAAATAGTTTTTTAATCGTTAGCCTGTGTTATTATTATGACGGAGTAGTAACAATTCTTTAATCATTTGCTGACTATAAGCATTAAACCGCTATCGTATTTACTGAGAAATAAGAAAATAAACAAACTTTTGTATCGAGCCCTGTATAGACCAGAATGTTAATGAATTAGAAAACTGCAGTGTTAAAAGTAAAACTGTATATAGTTTCGAAATCTGTTGTTCTGTATACAAACAACAAAACTTTAAATTTCCAGCTAAAGTGTTGGATGGAATCAAGAGAATAAAGCCAGCGACCACATAACCGGGACGTTTGGTACTTTACGCACTGCGTAATGACGGCCGTTGTTAATTTTTTTACTCCCAGGTAATGACTGCACAGTTTGGTCGGTGAGGCGATACTTTTCTCCGATGGAGCGAGTTGATAACCCTGAAACTTTTCTTCGGTAAAACACTCAGTTACGCCCAGGCAGTGCTTCCACGTACGCTTGCCACGATTTTTCCCTCCCAGTCATTTTCGTAGCATATAACGCCATTAGATGTATTAGACTTGCCAGCTTTTGTCCGTCGTGACAACATACAGCGGAAATAACCGTGAATCTGGACGCTTCATACCATAGTTCAGCGGACATTTATGTCATTTTTTGTTCCAAAAGAGCTTGTTACGGCATGATGTAGAGCGCAATATATCAATAGTTGTGAGGTGTAAAGGCGGAGTGTTTCTGTGTAAACAAGCGCAGAGCCCGGTCGGCCGGCGCGGACCCCGACAGGTTAGACAACTTTAGCACTCAATATTTTCCCTCCCATAATTCAGAAGTAATAAAATGCTAACACACTTTAGACTTATATGGCTACGAACCACTACGGGTAACCAGTTTCCACTCTTCGTTTTTCTTCCCTCCCCGTCTCCGTCCGCCCCGACAAAATTCATTTGCATTCAGGGCATTATCTTCTATTTCTAAATAATCAAGATCCACTTAATTAGAAAGTATAATGCGCGTTTACGTTGCCTCTCGAGATGAAATCTACGCCCGCGGAGGAGTCGCAGCAGGTAATTGCTTTTTAAATTGCGAGTAATTATCGACATTATCAATCAACAATTAGGGCCAGAGAGCACCAGTTAGTGTGAGGGCGAAAGTAGTTCCGCTGGGAGCTCGTTGCGTCTGGCCGTGCAACAGTGTTGACGTCTCAGCATTCTTGTACGTTTCAGTGGGTGTTTGACTCGTTAACATATTCATTCCCGGTAACGTTAAGCCGTTTAATTACATGCAAATTACTGCTGTTATCGACTGATTTTGTCGTAAGTGTAGCAAGTGGTTTATATTGTCTACAAGTCTTACTCCTTATACAGACACAGCGTCGTAACGTATTCCAACGTGAAAGACAAAAGGGATAGCGATGTTTCACAGAGTGACAGCAGAAGTGGGGGTGTTTATTTTTCAGCGGGAATTCGTACGTGATAAAAGACCAGAGAAGAACATTATACAACACTGTCACCAAAGGAATTCGCCGCACAAAAAAGAAAAAAAAGATACGTTTATTTACAGTTAGCTTGCTTCTTGATGAGAAAACTCACGCGAAGAAGTAGAGGAAAAAATCATGAAATTGTTAGAAAACGTAATGACATTTTGTTGAGGATATACAAAGCTTGGAATGTGATAAAGAATGAAATTATTTTAAGTGCATGGATGTACTGAATACAACAAGCGACCTCCCATGACCTTACTGCAGGAAAATTCCCAGTATTCCCCTAGATCGCTTTAGATGATGTAAGCCAAACGAAAACTGGTTTGCAATATCTACATGGGTCTCTTCGTATACGCACCTGTCATTTTTATAGCTTGTCCAGCCATGATATGGAAGTAAAACACGGAATACCAAGAAGTCAGACTCGATCATCTGAAGCATTTAGAACTTGCGCTAAAAATCCATTACGTAGTCAGAAAAGAAACGAAAATCATAGAAATATAGATAGACACTCCTGTGAATTAATTTGTAAGATGCGGAGATATGCAGAGACAAATGACAGCAGTAGAAACAAAGAATGAGATTGCTTCCAACAAGTGAGTGAAAATAATTGTTTCGTGCATAGCTCAGCAGAATAGCGTAACTGTGTCTTCTCTCTACGCACAAACGTATCAACTTTTTATGTTACATATTCTAGTCTTTGATTAACATAAATCGTTTCGTCTGTTTCCACTTCATATCGTACGTCAATTAATCCTTAATATCGTAGGCAGCAGACATCCTGGTAATAAGTGCCTCTATCGTGATCTATGAGTTATAGTATCTCTTCATCCAGTATTTTGTCTGATATCTGCTCATTTAATTAGTAACTTACCTCTGTTTAAATTCTCCCGTTACCCCACACACGTGTTTCGCTTTCATGTAGGGTTCCAGACGTATTCTCAGAAACGTCAGTATTTGACAAGGACCATCTCATCTGTAGAACTAAATCTTTTTCTTCAGTGACTGTTTGATCCTCGTGCCTCCCTTGCCTCGAATGTCTAGTGTCACTCGTCTTCCTAGGTTAACGGACTGTTTCTGGCCTATTACTACTGTGTCTTTTTCAGTTCTGACGTTTCAGAAATTGTTTTCCGTAGTACCACTTTCTTCATATTTCTACTAGTTACTTTTACTCTTAGCCCAAATTTGTGCTGACCAGGCTACGCAGGTCATTCAGCTGTTATTTGCGGTTTTCCTGCTTTCAGCAACTTGTAACACTATGTATGGTTCGGTCCACGTAGCACTTAAATGATCTTAAACGCAAAGTGCTACAGTTTTCCAGTGGCATCAAGTTAACCTTTGACCTTGACCTGGACGTCATAATGTAATCATACTCTTCCCATCCCCTTTTCCCCTCACCTGCCCCTTCCACCCTATACCAGCCAATCCTATTACAATATTAAGAATGAAACAGCCAATCAAAGATCCAAGATAGTGGAAATAGCCTCATTTTGCTAGCAGTAAATTAGAAATCCCTTATTTATTTATGCATTTATTTTACCTGGCAAGTTTAGGGCCTTCAGGCCCTCTCTTACACCTAACCAGGCATACTCAGATTCAACAAATTTCAGTTTCTACAGAACATTAAGGACATATAACATGTTATACACTATTAATGTTAAAGAAAAAAATAGAGATTATAAAAGTAGTACAATGATAATTATAAAAATCAAAAAATAATTATAACAATCAAGAATAATAATAATAATAATAATAATAGTAATGACTATGTATATGAAAGTAAACATAATTTTCTTTTATGAATGTCAGTCCTATTGCTAGTTGGGAATTTTCTCGTTATATTCTTGCAGCTTGTGAGTTATTCTCATCTAGCAGAGACATAAGACGATAGAATGGGGTGAAAGAGATATAGAAGAGGTAGATAGGTTAGAGGAAGAGAAATAGCATGGTAAAATTCGTAGCTATGATGGAGAGGAGAAAGAAAGAGATGAGAGGGGCACAACAATGGTGGCTATACCGTCCCTAATATGTAAGTCTTGAGTTACCCCACCCTCTTCCAGTTCTCGCCCTTATTTCCAATCAGTCGTAGCACAGTATTAAAGTGAAACAACCAGCGAAAGAAACCCAGTATGAAGGAAATGGACCAGTTGCGATTTGTACCGCTACCTATTCTTTCCAATCAGTCCGACTGTAGTATTTAAATAATGTATAAAAATGGTGTCAAATTACATTATTTCTAAAAGACACTTTACATACACAATAAGCCGCACACGATTCCTCTCCGCTCCTCGTTATCTCCTGATAATGTGGTGAAAAATCCAACTATCTCTGCTTTATACCCCTCCACCTTCTCTATCCAATGGATCAGAGCGCGGTATTAAAATAATGTGTAAAAACGTCGCCAGACGTACAGTAAAAAGTTATGTAACCCTTAGTTTAAATTCAAAGATATTCATTACTTATATAAAAGTCACATACCTCTGAAATAATATTAAAGTGGTATGAAAGTGACGGTTATGGTTTATTTACATACACATACATAAGTCTTTACGGAGTTTTTGTTTTTGATGTTGAGTAACATGTTTAGCTCTGATGGGATACTATGTATTCATAACATCAGATCCGATGAGGCTGTTAAAGTAATTTGCGTGATCAGAAGAAACAATAAAATTATTGATAATAATATTATAGATATGTACATCTGGAAAATTACTAAAAATCATTCCAAGGTCAATATTATACACATCCTTCATAAAATGGGAAGACACACACATATCTCTGTATTTCATAAGTCAAACATGTGATCTCTCTCACACAAAATGATTATTTATGAAGTTCCAACATTCAGTTTGAGGTTTAATTACTTTGAGGTGGAAGTGTACCAAGACAAGCATGATTTAGCAATGGGCAACTGCCTTTTAGGGTTTTTGGCAGATATTTTTTTTAATAACTTAGAGACAAGAGTATAAATAACCCGATTTTGGCACAGAAGATAGTAATGGATAAATGCTGTATAGTTGATACGTTTGTTGTGCAAAGAGAAAGGGAGACAGATCTACGAGCACTACGCTCGATTGTCAACCAACAGCACCGTAGCATTAAGTATATCATAGAATAATCAGTTTCCTAGATCTGACCTAGACATACAGATGCAAGAATAAGCGTGGATCCCAAGCATTATTATGCTGTTGTTTCTCGTTTGTTTAAGTTATTGTTAGGTGAAGATGAAGTACAGAGTGGGTTGCTCATTCTTAAACAGGTAGCAATAACTAATGGTTCCTTAAGTAATTTGATCACTCACGTTCTCAAAGAATATAAGCGAAGCAGAAGTCTGTGTACAGGCAAGATGTTCATTACACTGAAATATCACGGTGTTATTACTGAGACGTGACCACATAACTTTCCCAAAGAGCACAGGATAGCGTTTCGGACACAGGTCAATTGAAATATAAACTGAGATATAAAGTAAACGGAACAGAAGAAAGGAAGAACAAGAAACTCTATGAAGCGTCTGGCGTCTACAGGTTAGAATCGTTCTTAAAGGAAGTAATTCTGTAACTAATCCTACAGAACCCGTCAACCCGAACAGTAAGATCGATTTCGGCGTCTTTTGCTATCATGAGGCACACATCTGATAATACGGGACATACCATGAAGGTTCTTCATCTGGTGGCTAAGGGAATGAAGATGGATGTATTAGAGGAATGGGAGCTTCACGTAAGATTAAGGAACCTGATAGCAGATAAGCTGATGAAAGAAAATGTCAGTTCGAGTTTAACAGGTTTTTCCCTCTCTTTAGGAATGATATGTTATTCAACAGAGCAATTACCTGTTGGCTTTACATACCGTCAGATAGTTTAATATCACAATATTTTTTTAAGCTGTTGTATCATTTGGGATTTGATATTTATGGAAAAGGATTTTAACGCAACGATTAGACGTCAGTGGACGTGCTGTAACGTTACTGTTGTAGCAAGTGGCTGTGGCATTGCATGTTACTAACAAGTTAAGGTGTAGCTACGACAACTTTTGTATATCCTCCCCCCCCCCCCCCCCCCCCCCAACCATGTGATTTTACGTTAACTGGATGTCAATTATTACATTATGTTTTTATAATAGCGGGATAGCTGTATGATGTTTGCCACAGAGCAATTGCTGCAGGCTAATACACAAGCATGACATTGTTTCTTTGACAAGGTAACGTTTTATATTATCTATGTATACTGAGGTGACGAACGTGAAGGGGTAACGATATGGACATATACACATGACGGTAATATCGCGTACACAAGATATAATAGGGCAGTGCATTGGCTGAGCTGTCATTTGTTCTCAGGTGATTCATGTGGAAAGGTTTGCAAAGCGATGCAGTAACTGATCTGTTGAATCAAATCTCATTCGTAAAGAGAGTGAAACTCTTATTATACTTGAACTCAGATTGTTCATTCATCAGTTTATCATGTTGCTTAACGTTGCATTTATAAATATTCAGTTCCTCTAATTATCCACCTTCCAGGCCTATCAGCTGTGTGTCTCACAATCCGTAAATGATGGCAAAAAGCGGTCGTATTGTTTGGCTGTCGGGTTCTTTAAACCTACACTACTGGCCATTAAAATTGCTACACTGCGAAGACGACGTGCTACAGACGCGAAATTTAACTGACAGGAAGAAGATGATGTTATATGCAAATGATTAGCTTTTCAGAGCATTCACACAAGGCTGGCGCCGGTGGCGACACCTACAACATGCTGACACGAGGACAGTTTCCAACCGATTTCTCATACAGACACAGCAGTTGACCAGCGTTGCCTGGTGAAACGTTGTTGTGATGCCTCGTGTAAGGAGGAGAAATGCGTACCATCACGTTTCCGACTTTCATAAAGGTCGGATTGTAGCCTATCGCGATTGCGGTTTATCGTATCGCGACATTGCTCCTCGCGTTGGTCGAGATCCACTGACTGTTAGCAGAATATGGAATTGGTGGGTTCAGGAGGGTAATACGGAACGCCGTGCTGGATCCTAACGGCCTCGTATTACTATCAGTCGAGATGACAGGCATCTTATTCACATGGCTGTAACGGATCGTTCAGCCACGTCTCGATCCCTGAGTCAACAGATGGGGACGTTTGCAAGACAACAACCATCTGCACGAACAGTTCGACGACGTTTGCAGCAGCATGGACTATCAGCTCGGAGACCATGACTGCGGTTACCCTTGACGCTGCAACACAGACAGGAGCGTCTGCGATGGTGTACTCAACGACGAACCTGGGTGCACGAATGGCAAAACGTTATTTCTTCGGATGAATCCAGGTTCTGTTTACAGCATCATATGGTCGCATTCGTGTTCGGCGACATCGCGGTGAACGCACATTGGATGCGTGTATTCACCATCGCCATACTGGCGTATCACACGGCGTGATGGTATGGGGTGCTATTGGTTACACGTCTCGGTCATCTCTTGTTCGCATTGACGGCACTTTGAACAGGGGACGTTACATTTCAGATGTGTTACATCCGTGACTCTACCCTTCATTCGATCCCTGCGAAAGCCTACATTCCAGCAGGACAATGCACGACCGCGTGTTGCAGGTCCTATAAGGGCCTTTCTGGATACAGAAAATGTTCGACTGCTGCCCTGCCCTACAGATCTCTCACCAATTGAAAACGTCTGGTTAATGGTAGCCGGGCAACTGGCTCGTCACAATACGCCAGTCACTACTCTTGATGAACTGTGGTATGGTGTTGAACCTGCATGGGCAGCTGTACCTGTACACACCATCCGAGCTATGTTTGACTCTATGCCCAGGCGTATCAAGGCCGTTATTACGGCCAGAGGTGGTTGTTTTGGGTGCTGATTTCTCAGGATCTATGCACCCAAATTTCGTGAAAATGTAATCACATGTCAGTTCTAGCGTAATATATTTGTCGAATGAATACCCGTTTATCACCTGCATTTCTTCTTGGTGTAGCAATTTTAATGGCCAGTAGTGCAGTTACAGGATTACATCCCTTCTGGCCGATATAAAACCAACACGTATTCCGTATTGTAACTTGTATACACATATGCTTCATACTCTTTATTCTTGTTTTCTTCTGTCTTGATTGTCTTACGTCTAAAGTTGATTATGACTCAACTGAACTGTTGTCTGAAAAGCTATTTCGTACTGTTTGCGACAGATATACTTCTCATTAACAGGGCCATAATATTTCAATGCAATCAACTGTTTGTCAGTACGCGAACTTCCGCTTCGCTTATGTTTTGCATTAAAATACGGTTGTCGAGTAACGGTTATAGGGTAGAGATGCTATGGCCTTTAAAACGGCAACTAGTGGTGAAGCTGTCTGGCATTTGTGCTTAAAGAAAAATTGGGTAAAGGTAAGGATACTACGAGGACGGCACCAGGGCCAGTGAGTTACGTGGAACTGTCTACATTAATATTCCATTTGTTATAAATATGACAAAAAGCAGGTGGCTGATAAACCTACACGGAGATAAGCTACGGACGTCTCAGTGAGGGCCAGTGTACCAGTATTATTTCGATGTATTTGAGCTACTAAAGTTGTTTGATGCTTTAACCTGTTACAGTTGTAATGTTTTATCAGTATGACAAGTAACGGGTGGCTTGAATGCTGATCTAATGATTTCGTATATAAAAGTGGTTATGGGTCAGTAGTTCTTCGTCGTACACAAATATTTGAACTACTTTAGATTTTATTCTAATACAATTTCAGTATCACAACACATGAACAATGAACAGTATGATTTCTAAAACGCCGTGTGGTCAGTTGATGGCCTTAATATCACGACGCTGCGACAAGCAGAACGATAGCTCAGAACTATAATGCTCCTGACTCTTGTATGTATCTAATGTAAAGAATGAGGTCTGTTTTAACGTTAAGTATATATAACTCACTTTATTGTCCTCTATGAGAAGATACTAATGGGGGTAAAATTATCTTTCGAATGGAAAGACGAACAGATACTGGCAAAGGTTAATGCACTTGTCACTATTTATCTTTACCCTGAAACATGCTGGAGTGTGCATAACGGTAATAGTTCCATGGTCACAGTTACTTTTATGACAGATTTTTGTTTCTAGTTTTCCATTTGACAAATAGTGGGCGGCCTTAGGGCCAATCTGATGACCAGATGCGTATGTGTAGTTGGTTGTGGCATATTGTGTCAACAATGTTTTGTTATATGCCAGTAACTGGAATCATTTTAAGATTTTGTCTCGAGATGAATCCAATAAAACTGCACATGAATAATTGAACAGTATGATTTTTAAAAATCTGAGTGATCAGCTAGTGGCCTTAGTAACATGATGCTATGACTTACAGAGCGGCAGCTCATGTTATAATGTTCATTACCCCAATATGTAACTAGTGTTATAACTGATGTCTATTTTAACGTTAATCAAATAGACATAATCCTGTGTCGATATCTGCTACAAGAAGATAGCAGTGTAAATAAGTATTATCTTTAGCACCGTAAGACGAGCAGTTACTGGCACAACATAATGTATTTATTATTATATTGGAGTTGGTACATCATTATAAGTTAATGTCTTTAAGTCTAGATTTGTGTCACTTGCTGCCTAGTATATTTGACACTGAGGGTTGAAGCGCGACAATCTTTAGTGGTTGCGTATTCTGCTGTCACGCACGTCTGCTTGGCAGGTTCCTGTATTAGTGAAACAAATGAAATTATAATTTTAATATAGATAATGACTGAAATAGCCAGATGTTCCCAAAATAAGCGAAAAACGGTAGGATGATAGCACCAACAGCGGGGACTAACATAATGGGGTGACTGGTACTGTTCCTCATGTTTCTCTTAATTCATGTCAGACGGTTACATAATGAATGCAGTTGTTATTTGCCAAAGTGTTGTAATGATACATGTAAGAACGGAAGTTTGTTCCTTTTACTTAGCAATTAAATTGAGGTAGCGGATGTGAATAAATGTTACTGTGATATGCCCCTGGACACGGACGATGTGTATAGACACAGGGCAGATCTCTCTCATACAAAGTAATCATTTCCGCCTCCTCCCCCCCCCCCCCCCCCCTCTGCTCTCTCTCTCTCTCTCTCTCTCTCTCTCTCTCTCCTCTCTCTCTCTCACCCTCACACATGCACACACTATATTATGTGATACTGATCACTGGCCACTATTGACCACTGACCATTACTGGTCACCATCACTGATCATTAGCATTCACCACCACTGATCACTGAGCGTCATTGCCCATTGGCCATTATTGTCCACTGACCACTGACTATTTCAAATTCTGTACTCCTAACGAATATGTGATGTCTGTGTATTTCATACTTCAAATGCTGTACTCATTAATCTCTCTTCACAACTTCAACTTTTGGTGTCATGTTCAGAAAAAGTATAAGTACCTCGACCTCTCGAGTTTTTTCTTAGGCTGTAACATATACACACAAACACATGTGCATGCAGATTGTCGTATCTGTATCGGAAAAGTACCAGAGCTCCAAGCGCTAATAGAAAGCACTGATGCTCAAATCGCTACAGGCACTGAAAGCTCGCTAAGGCTGGACACAAATTGAGCTGAAATTTTTGCGAAGGACCTAACGGTCTTCAGAAAGAATAGGCTAAATACAGTTGACAATGGAGTGTTTGTTGCTGTTAGAAGTAGTTTATCTTATAGCAAAACTGAAATAGATAGTTCGTGTAAGTTATTATGGGTAGAGGTCATTCTTGGCAACCGGGGTAAAATAATAATTGGATCCTTTTACCGACTTTCGAACTCAGATGATACAATTGCTGAAAGGTTCAAAGATAACTTGGGTCAAATTTCAAACACGTGACTCATACAATTATAGTTTGTGGTGACTTCAGTTAACCCTCGATATGTTGGCGAAAATACACGTTTGTATCCGGAGGTACACATAAAATATCATCTGAAATGTGCAAAACGCATTCTCTGAAAATTATTTCCAGCAGTTAGTTTATGAGCCCACTTGGATAGTAAACGGTTATGGAAACCCACGAATAATCGTGAGCTAACAACGAACATCAAAACGGGTAAGGGGTTTAGTGAACACAGGGTTATCCTAGTGATACTGAATACAGTAATTCCCAAATCCAGCAAAAATAAACGAAAAACATATCTATTCAAACATGTAAATAAAATTTTGCTTGGCGCCTTCCTGAGAGACGATCTCTACTCCTTCCAAATTAACAATACAAGTGTAGTCAAGGAGTGGCTTTAATTCAGAGAAATACTATCGACAGCCATTGAGAGATTTATACCAATGAAATTAACAAACGAAGGAGCTGATCCCCCTTGGTACATAAAACCGTTCAGAACACTGTTGCAGAAACAACGAAGAGAACATTCCAAATTTAAATGAATGCAAAATCCCCAAAATTGGCGATTTTTTTACAGAAGCTCGAAATTTTGCGTGGACTTCAGTGCGAGATGCTTATCTTAGTTTCCACAACGAAACATTGTTGCGAAACCTAGCGGAACAACCGAAGAGATTCAGGTCGTATGCAGAATATGCTAGCGGCAAGACACAATCAATGCCTCCCTCTGCACGATACGAATGGAAATACTATCGATGACAGTGCTGCTAAATCAGAGTTGCTATACACAGCCTTCTGAAACTCCTTCACCACAGACGACGAAGTAAATATTCCTGAATTCGAGTCAAGAACAGCTACTAACATGAGTGACTTAGAAGCAGATATCCTCATTGTAGTGAAGCAGCTTAAATCACTTAAGAAGCAACTCCTCTGGTCCAGATTGCATACCATTTTGGCTCCTTTCGGAGTACGCTGATACAGTGGTTCCATGCTTAACAATTATATGCAACCGCTCGCACGACGAAAGGTCCGTACCAAAGACTAGAAAGCTGCACAAGTTAGACCAATTGTCAGGAAAGGCAGTAGGAGTAATCCACCAAATTACAGGCCCTTATCCTAAATGTCGATATGCAGCAGGATTTTGGAATATATATTGTTTCGAACATTATGAATTAGCTCGAAGAGAACTCTCTGTTGACACACAGTCAAACAGGATTTAGACAACATCGTCATTGTGTAACACAGCTAGCTCTTTTCTCAGACGAAGTGTTGAGTGCTATAGACAACAGATTTTAAATTGATTTCAGTAGACTTTTGACACCGTACCTCACAAGCGGCTTTTAACCAAATTGCGTGATTGTGTGCGACTGAATTCGTAATTTCTTCTCAGAGAGGTTGCAGTTCGTAGTAAATGACAGGTAATACAGATACAATTTCTAGCGTTCACCAAGGTAGTGTTGGAAGTCCTCTGCTGTTCCTTATCTTAAAAAACGACGTAGGAGACAATCTGAACAGCCGTCTAGGTTTTTCGCGGATGATACTGTCGTTTTTCGCCTAGTAAAGTTATCAGAAGGTCAAAACAAAATGGAAAACGATTTAGATAAGATGTCTGTATGGTGCAAAAATTGGAAACTGACCTTAAATAGTAAAAACCGTGAGGTCATGTACATGAGTTCTAAACGGAATCCGTCAAACTTCGGATACAAGGTAAATCAACCAAATCTAAAGTCCTTAAATTCAGCTGAACACCTGGTAGGAAATGTTGTGGGGAGGGCAAACCGAAGACTGCGTTTTATTAGCAGAACACTTAGGAGATGCAACAGATATACTGAAGAGACTGCCTACACTACCGTTGCCCACCCTCTTTTGGAGTACTATGTGGAATCCTTACCAGATAGGATTAACGGAGTACATCGAGAAAGTTCAAAGAAGTGCAACAAGTTTTGTATTATCGAGAAACAGGAGAGAGAGTATCACGAACGTAATACAGGGTTTGGGGTGGACACCATTAAAACAAAGGCGTTTTCATTGCGGCTAAATCTTCCAAAGAAATTTGAGTCACCAACTTTCTTCTCCAGTGCGAAAATATTTTGTTGACCTACATAGGGAGAAATAAGCATCAGAAGAAAATGGAAAACAGAACTCGTACGGAAAGATATGGGTGTTCTTTTTTCCGAGCGCTGTTCGAGAGCTGAATAATAGAGAATTATTGTGAAAGTGGTTCGATGAACTCTCTGCCAGGCACTTAAGTGTGATTTGCAGAGTATCCACGAAGAAGTAGATGTAAATGAATACGCATGTTAAGGAGCAGTAGTACAGCTGTTTACTTGATGCTGTGTCAGAGAGAAAGATGGAGTAAGAGAGAGAGAGAGAGAGAGGGAGAGAGAGAGAGAGAGGTCCAGTGCAGAGAAAGGGACATATCTCCGCGTATCTCAGTTTTCCTGATAAGACGCAGCCCAGCTGAGGGGCAGACATACTCGCTAACGTTGTATGTTGTCTGAAGGAAAGAAGGAAACAAACTACAAAGGGAGTAGAAAGAAAAAAGAGAACTAGAACTCAAAATATACGCTACATATAATGTTTTTTGACAAAAATGTTGTTCTTTGATATATTGTGTTTATATACACTGTTTTTCATATAATTATGTTTTCACAGGTATTTATAATATTCATATTACATGTTTTCAAGTATTTACATTGTTTACATTAGCATGTATTTATGTTGTATAAAATCATTTCTTCAAACATTCACACAATTTAGATTTCCTTATTTTTTTAGAATAAAAATCAGTCAAGTATTTACGAGGGTCGTTCAATAGTTAATGCCCCACATTAAAAAAAAAAAACCATTAATATACATAGACCAACTTCCGTTTTCGGGTCTCAGATACGACGTTTGTTTTGTGCCGCCGGTGAAGTTTCGAGCCGTTCTGGCAGATGGCAGAGCCGTAGTACAGCGGCAAAATAGCGTCTACATTAGAGTCACGTCACAAGCAGCGTGCTATTATTGAATTCTTGTGTGCAGGAAAAGAAACTGTGATGAACATCAATAAACGTTTATGTGCAGTCTACGGCCATGCTGCAGTTGATAGGAGTACAGTTGGATGATGAGTAAAGATAACTACAGCTTCAGGAAATGCAGAAACAGAGCTCCATGATCAACCACACTCGGGACATTATTGCTTCATCCACTCTACAGTCCAGAACTGGCTCCCTCGGACTTCCATCTCTTTGCGCCACTTAGAGATTCTCTAAGGGGAGCACACTTTGAAGATGACGAGAGTGTCAGTCATGCAATGAAAATACGGCTAAGCCTATAGGACCAGAGCTTTTACGAGGAGGGAATAAATGTTCTTCCACAACGTTGGCGCATAGCCGTAGAACTTGATGGGGACTACGTAGAAGAATAGCACATGGACAAGACATGCTGATGTATATTGTCACCAAATTCTGACTCTTAACATTAAATATGTGCAGAGAAAAAAATGTGGGGCCCTCATACAATACATACAAGCATCATTTTTGATGCGTTAATGAACCCAGGCAAATGTATTTACTTTCTCAGGAAGCAGATGACATTTGAGGTCCTCTGCAGGCAAAGGGAGTTTACGTATGTTGTTTAGTATTCGAAACAACATGCTGCTTTAACTGAATGGCACACTGCATTGTAGCTTTCACTTCCGAATTCAGGACGCACTGCTTGTAGTCGTCTATAGTTAGTCTAATTGCAGAAGGCTGTTTTATATATTTTGCTATTCGTGTTATGTGCCCACACCCAGTCTCAAGAGCATACATTTTTGCATGCAGGCCCACAAATTCTGCAATAGGCTCACCATTATGTTCGTCTTTGATGAACCAAATCACTTCTTTATTCACTAGCAGAATATCGTATACGTTATTTGCGGGGAAACTTGAACTATCGAACCTCTTATGCACCTAACTTCCGATATATTCGTAGATACTCAGAGTTTGATGTGGTTTATGACGCTTTCAGTGTCAGTGTAGCACAGTTTTACATAGTTTGGCGGGAATGTGATCAATATGTAATTATAATTAAAGTCAAAAAGGAGCGTTTTAGAAATATCTAAAATCGGCATGCGAACTGCAATTGGTTTATCGGAGACCACTTTAGTCTGTGGCGACTACGTTCATGTTCAAAATAACGCTCCTTTCAAAATTTGGTTTCGGAATTAATTAAGCTGACTCAGTTCGTTATCTTCATCGTGTAGCTAGTCTAATCTTCATCATCTTTCGCACATTTTGTATGGTTTTGGCAATTACGGCATTACTCATGATTTTGAATAAATTCTTGTGAAAGTCATTGTGTGCACTCATGTGACTGCGTTTTAATCTCTATGGATGACATCATCCAGGGAGCTTGCTTAAACGAAAGATTCGATGAATGTTTTTTAATGCAAATTTATTTTGTAACCATTGTTTCAAATTCCTGTGGTGAATGACAGCTTTTTCGTCATTCGACGCCGTAACAGTTTCTTTTGTTTCTTTCAGTCTGATGATCATTTAATACTTTCGGGGTATTCGAAATCTACTTCTAGTATGTATCGATAGTGTAAACGTTGGTATCATTTGGATCATGAGATTTAATAACGCTATAGCCCTGTTGTTCAACATCTTCGTGCTTTATTCAGTACAGAATCATGTGAAGCAGAACTTGTGTTCTTTTCTTTCAGTTCCATTTCCTTTATCGTGTACGCTGCTAAGCTGGAAATAAAAAAACATTCCTTACGAAGAAATGACTATATTGTTTGATAGCCTGTGATTCTTCTCTAAAATATCTACTAAACATTTGCCACATGCTAAGACTGATATCATTCTGTCAAAATTTTTTGACAGTTGTTTTGTAAAAGTTCGAGCCGTGCTTAACCATTATAAAAGAGAAGTAGCTACATCGTCAAAGATTTTATAAAAATATTATATAATTATTTCACAAAGTTCTTTTGCAGCGTAATACGAACATAAGAGAAACAACAAGACAAAAGTTTGCTTGACTCCCTGATGGATCCTTAACATTTAATCTTCATTTTGGGTCCACACATAAAAATTATGCTCTTGAAATGTTTACTTTTTGTCATTAATCGACAGATTACAACACTTCCCCTTCTTCATTTGATTATTTGAGATCATTCCAACACGGTTGCTAAATTGAATGTTCTGAACAACATATTTCGTATTCCAGGCTCAATATTCGCTTATGATGTCTACCATATAACAGTTACTTCAGAGCTTAATCACTTAGTTATCGATACTTATTTAACATATCTGCATCAATATGTTCTGTTGCATTAAATCTCCAAACAATTCTTTCATACATCTGCCCTTAATTGTACAAAATGTATGCTTCATCAGGCACAAGAATGTTATTTTATTTTAAATTCAGGTACAAATATGAAAGTTTTTCCCTAATGCAGAAGACGAATAATTTTCTCCAGATGAAGGTGATAAATGGGAATAAATGTAAGACCCTAAAACGTCAATGTAGTCCTTGAAAATGGGATTATAACCCAAAAGATTTTGTAATAAAACAGATAAATTATTTATTGTGAGTAACAAATAATATTCTGAACTGAAACTTCCTGGCAGATTAAAACTGTGTGCCAGACCGAGACTCGAACTCGGGACAAAGGTCCCGAGTCCGAGTCTGGGCCTGGCTTATCAGCGCACACTCCACTGCAGAGTGAATATTTCATTCTGGAAATATTCTTAACTGTTCTCGAATTATAAACTGTGTCCTGTTCGGAGAACACAATAACTTGTTAGTTGGTGCCGCAGTTTCTCACTGCAGGCAAATCAACATTCGTCTCATAACTTGAAAACTTTCTTTTCTAGAAGGAATCTGTATTTATTTATTTTCCATATGTATTTCGTGTTTTATATTAACTCATCATCAATGTATTTAACTGGAATAACACATGTGCATTTTCAACTTCTCGCGGCGTAATGAATAATCCATTAAATTTCGGGCATGCAGCCGCGCAAATAAAGAAGCTGTCCGACCACTATCAGAGGATTCTGCGGAAGAAATCAGACGAGAAACCTGTCAAGCAATCACGAAGCATCGTCCACAAAGAAGCAACGTTTCCAAGGAAGAAAGACGTGCGATACGAAAGCTGCGTGAGGATATTAATACAGTCGTCCTGCGTGCTGATAAAGGTAATGCTACCGTCCTTTTGCCTCAGGAAGTCTACAAGGAAAAGATATGTGGTCTACTTAGTTCTGGTGCATACCGGGAGATTAACAAAGATCCTACTAACAAGGTGACAATAAGGACTGCTGCCTTGCTGAACGCTTAATCACCACCAAAGGAAGTCATAAGAAGTTTAAAAGTACGAGGTGCAGTACCACCGAGATTTTATGGTCTTCCTAAAGTTCACAAGATGGGTAAGGATGAGCGTCTAGAGGACTTGTCTATGAGACCTATAACGAGCACTATTGGTTCACCAACATATTTTTCTGCCAAATATTTAGCTTCCTTATTAAAACCATTGGTAGGAAAATGTAGTCACCACATTCGTAATTCTATGGATTTTATTCAGAGACTTAGCAATGTCAGGCTAAATAGTATGGATGTTCTTGTTAGTTTTGACGTAGTATCATTATACACCAAGGTACCTCTAAAGGACTCTTTAGCTCTTATCAGCCAACATTTTGATAAGAACATCACGGCCTTATTTGAACATGTGCTTTTATCATCTTATTTTCAGTTTGATGGTGAATTTTATGAGCAAATTGACGGTGTTGCCATGGGAAGCCCCCTCTCCCCTCTGGTAGCTAATTTATTCATGGAAGACTTCGAGGACAAGGCACTGGACTCTGCATGTTTTAAACCTACGGTCTTCTGGAGGTACGTGGACGACACATTCGTGGTATGGCCCCATGGTATGGATGAATTACATCGATTTCTTGAGCATCTGAATTCCATCCATGCCAGCATTAAATTTACTATGGAAACAGAAAAAGACGGCTGCCTCCCCTTTCTGGATGTTGTCGTTCGCCGTAAAAGTGATGGCACATTAGGACATGCCGTACATCGGAAACCAACGCACACAAATCTATACCTTCATGCCAGTAGCTGCCATCACCCTTCTCAGAGCATGGGTGTCCTTAAGACCTTAGTGCATCGGGCGCACTGTATATCCGATGAAGACAATTTACAAGGAGAGCTAACATACCTCAAGAGTATTTTTAAATCGAATGGATATTCTCCGCAACAAATTCGTAGAGCATTCGATGTAAAACCTAAAAAGAAGGTATTCGATGGGGAAGAAGATAGTAATTTCTTCAGATCTAGGGCGTTTCTGCCTTATGTGGGTGCTCTTTCTTCAAAGATAGGCCGTATTCTTGAGAAACACTGTGTTAAGGTGATCTTCCGGCCCCCCATGAAGATTGCGGCTTTACTCGGCTCTGTGAAGGACGATTTACTGCTTCGTAAGGCGGGTGTGTACCAGATTCATTGCGGAAATTGTGAGCAGTCATACATAGGTCAAACAACACGCACTGTTCGTGAGAGGTGTGTGGAGCATCGAAGATACACACGCTTATTACAACCAGACAAGTCAGCTGTGGCCGAAAATTCGATTAGCCAACAATTTAATAAACAGAGACAATGGTTTTAATCTGGACAAAGCATGGAATCCGGCTCTTGTAGTAATTAAATTGCAGAGAAGTCGTCACCGTGTCACCGCCGCCGATCAAACATCGATAAGCACATCGAACGTCCGTACGCTTTCGCCACAGGCGGCGCAGCATCTGTGACCCGCATGCGCAGTACCGCCGCGGTGGAGCATATAAGGCCGCGCTTGGCACATTGTCGTCAGTCTTGGAACTCGCTCTGAAGATGGCCGGACGATACGCGGCCGAAATATCAGCAGAAGAAATTTTATTTGCGCGGCTGCATGCCCGAAATTTAATGGATGATTTGGAATAACACAGTTTTGTTTTTATATGCGATATTTATAGATTGGTAAACAGTCTAGTCCACTTTATTATGTCATTCATTTATTACTTACCACTTATTACAATTTGTTACTTAATCATATAGTCAAGATTCGAGGTTCCACTGTCACTATTCTTATGAAACATGGACTCATTTTCACGTCATCATCTTTCTGTTTTGCTGTTTCTGTGTTTTGTTTAGCTAATCATAAGTTTAAAAACTAAACAAACAGAAACATACAGACACACACAGAGAGAGAGAGAGAAGTAGGTTGCAGATCAGATCAGGCAGGAAATTAAAATTGTCGCAATTATTTAAAAAGAAACTGAAATAATACCTCATTACACACTCCTACAACTTATTGGAATATTTGTTGTCAGGGATGTATGTTCTATTATATTAATATTTATTTGTAGATCTTGACTTACCCAGTTTATTGACAGCTGATGGAAGTCATAATTAATTATTAGTATACATCACAGAAGTAGCCAGCAGTGGTTGTGTTTCCTTTTTAATGTGTAGCTTGTCTCATACCATATCTCTGATGAAAGGGGGATTGTTTAAAAAATTCTGCTATTATAGAATTGAAAAGAATTTTACCGGTGGCTCAGAAGAAGTATCCAAAGCAGGGATGCCAAATGAAAGAGGGTTGTTTATAAATACATTTATCACTGTCTAACAGAAACTTTCTGAATATGGACGCCAGATACAAGGTGAAGATAATTTAAATACGTTTCTTCTTATATAGTGTAATATATAGTAAATGAGGGGGCCTTGAATGTGAATAGGATCTGACTTTATGTCCACATTGTGTTCACATCCGTATGCGTTCATATGAAAGTTCTGCATTACTACAATTAGACGAAACCAATGAAACCATTAACATATATAGTATGCACGAAGGACAACTGCAATATTAGCATACCAGCTTAGTGATACATGGTGATGCATAGAATGTCATAACGTGAATAGTACCGAGCGAGGTGGCGCAGTGGTTAGACACTGGACTCGCATTCGGGAGGACGGCGGTTCAATCCCGCGTCCGGCCGTCCTGATTTAGGATTTCCGTGATTTCCCTAAATCACTCCAGGCAAATGCCGGGATGGTTCCTCTGAAAGGGCACGGCCGACATCCTTCCCTAATCCGATGAGACCGATGATCACGCTGTCTGGTCTCCTTCCCCAAGCAACCAACCAACCAACCGTGAATAGTGATGAATGAATGTCATTCTTTATTTCATACATACGTCATTACATTGTAAAAAGTTGAACTTGTGAGGAGCCGACAAGTAGAATCTGTACATGAGATCAATCAAAGATGGGGATCAGTAATCACAGATAAATGGTAATTATTTATATGTAAAAACAAGTGGGTGCCATGGACCTTCACAATAAACCCATTGCTAACAATAGTGACATTGAAAACTTAATTATGTGGTCCCCTAACACAGTTAATAAACATGATTACTACTATAGGATACTGTTACATAAATAGTCTGTCTGTTATGAATGGCAGGAATTGATGATTGCATGGACTAATTCACACAAACTATCATAAATGTACATGTATGGATTCTACAGATACTAAATGATTATAATCAAACCCATCCATTGTAGTATAAACTTACAGAGCACAGGTATGTTACTGCAAGAGACAATAATGAAAAAGTACATTAAAATCTATAAATTATAGAGATCAAAAAACTTGTATGTATAATGGTATTCATTGTGTCCATAGTTTCACCTACTGCAGTATCAGGCATAGCATTACTCTCTGGGTTTAAAATAAGACATGTGGTCTGGCATTCTCACAATGAGTATGTTCAACATCGGAAGAAAATTCCTTTACTCACATCAGATACCCAATGGAAAAATGTGCAAAGTAATTGAACTCCCAGAAGATGCTAATCTCCCCACCAAATTGGCGTGGACTGAACTTCTCATTATCGTACTACGTGGTAAGGCCAAGGACAAAGCACAAAATCTGAAGTACTGTTCAATGCATTTAAAAATCACATGAGCTTTGAAAGAAAAATCTTCACAGGTATTGAACAACCACGCATTTAATTCTGGAGTGGAGTTGCCAATGAGAGACAAAGCTCACCGTTCCATAGATGTATGCTGTTTCATCTCACTGCAGCAATGGATTCCACACAAAATCACACTTTATGAGTAAAAATGGAATAAAAGCAGTAAATAAATACATTTGAAAATTAATTTTCAAAACTACACTTATGATTGAAAATAATGGAAACCTACTACAAATTAAACAGAATCCAGCCATTACCTAACTTCTAACCATATAAGTGGACTCAGAAGAGTCAGTCTTACATATCAAAGCCAAAATAAAAGTGCTTCCTGGTTTGCGAATTCCGGCCACCTCCCCCACCCAGAAGAAGAAGCAGCAGGGTGGCCAGTGCTGTTAGTTTCTACTTCAAATGTGTCTAAGAGAAATTGTTTATTTCTGGCTTGCTCTGCTATCACTGATATCCCAACTAAGAGACTACTGTTACGTTGGCAAAACTGATGTATACAGCTGTTAGCTCTGTGATTCTCCATGAAACATTTAAAACAGATTTATCTAGTCATTCAGTCACTCACAGTGTTACAAACGAAGAGATAGGGATTTAGTGGTTACTAAAAATGGATGTATTTCCTTGGGCATCATTCCACCAAATGCTTATCCCTGCCACAAAAGACTGATAATAAGTGCGAGCCACATGTTAATGTCATGTTCATGAGTTGTAAGTGACAAACATCATGAAAAAGAACTGATGGTACCGTTTCACTGAAAGCTGACATTCATGATGACACGTATGATGTGTGAATGAATGAAAAGACAGTTTCCAATTAACTTCTGTCTATCGTATTTTACTGTCTTCAGTAGTTCGTTCATCGACATCACTTTCATACTGTTGGCAGAGAAGTGCAGCTTCGAGAAGGGGAAGAAGAAACAAACTGGATCTTGGGGGGTTGAGAGAGTATATGATTTTTGGTTGGTGAATGATGCAATCACCCACAAATATATTTTAAATGTTTTATTTTAGTGCCATAACCAGATTCAGCAACTATGCTGATCCTCAGACGGTATTGGGATGAGTGGAGGGTGTAAATATGTATTTATAGTTCCTCTAAAATGTCCATTTTCTTGTCTTGATTAGTGGCATGTGATATCTATAACTTGTCATTAATGTTAGAAACAGAATTTCCATATTGATTCATGTAAGTGGCTATCACTGATTTATTTGAATTTTTTAGTCTAAAGTCATCCATGTGAAGACAGTCAGACAGAAGAGGGTATCAGTTTTCTCGATATCAGAATAAAAATGCTCAATCAAAACATGATTTTGAAATTCATAGGAAACCAGTGACCACAGATGTAATTATAAATAATTCTTCATTCTCTCCTATACAGCACAAAATAGCTTATTTCACAACCATGTTAAACTGTATACATAAAATTCGCCTCAGTTTATCTGCCAAGGAGAAAGAAATCAGTATTATCAAAACTGTAGCTAAAACTAATCGCAATAAGGCACATACAATTGATCGCCTGTGCAATAAACTTAAAGGTAGGAAATCACTTGCAATAAATTCACAACCCACAGCCAAGAAGGAACTATCTACATTCATTCTATTCCCACGGCCAATCTCATATTAAACTGCTAAACTCTTTTGAAGGATAGGTGTTCAAATAAGTCTCTGCACCAATAACACTGTGCAACAAACCATTATCAACAATACCAAAACCACCAGCCTATGCCTAGAAAAACCAGGAACAGACAAGACTGTTTGTGAGAGTTGCCCCAGCTTTTATCTTGGTCAGACGCTTCAGTATAAGATATCGTGAACATATGGATGCCTTTAGTCTAAAACATTTAAATTAATCTGCAATAGCTACTCACATGAATCAATATGGACATTCTGTTTCTAACATTAATGACAATTTGCAGATATTACATACCACCACCAAAGGCAAAGAAAAGATCCCTTATAGAAATTAGGAATATATACTTACATCCTACACTCACCCCAATACATTATAAATGAGAAGTTGGAGCTGGCCAATAAATATTTTCTAGGGAACTTCCTTGGGCTGTTCACAGAAATCAAACACAAATTACACCCCTAACAGTCACACCACTGCAGTGTAAGATAACAGCGTCTAAATGTATAAATATAAACTACCATAATGAACAAATGTGTTGCTCTCATCCCATCCAACAACCTTTTAATTCTGTATTTCCTGCAACTAACATATTATTGACTTCAATGATAATCAAATATCTCTATAAATTATATAAATGTGTGTGCATATATATGTCTATTTTACAATATGCAATCAGTTGGCTTTAAAGTATTTCGTCAGTACCTTCCATTCACAGTAAAAAAAGGACTACAAAAAACAATTTTTCCTGCTGTCTGTTAATAATAAGTTTACTCTTAGAGTGCAAACATTTTTCTGTTATTAAATGTTACATTTTCACAATTAATAAGATATTCCAGGCTATTTTGCATGGTCTAAGGGATTTCACTTCAAATTACGACGTTTCGTTCCCATCTGCGGAGGATATTTTCAAGGGGGATCGTAGCTTTGTTGAATGTCCGATTGACACTCATGCTCTCTACTGCCTAAATAAAAATTCCTCTACCCCGAGCTTCCGCACAGTGGCGTGACGTCACATGTTTTGAATGCGAGAGCGCAACTGGCCGTTATCGACTGCCGTCGTCCACTGTTACTATCATCCCATGATGGAAGACTGGTACACGTCTTTTTAAGCACCGGAATCGAAATTTCATTCAGTTTCACGCACTCCTCCTTCCTATTGCTGGGGTGTTACACAATCCCTATGGCCTCTCTGTTTAGCCTTTCGTGGTCTCCGCCTGTGGCTGCCAGTACTTGAGTCAGTTCAAACTGAATGTGGCGGTCTCCTGGCTGTAAAGCATATTCCGCAGCAGCTGATCTGTCAGTCTCCGCTCTTCTGCAATTGCCCTTGTGCTCTTGGAGTCGTTTTCTGCTAGTACTTTTGTAGTACCCACGTACACCTCCCCACAACTACACGGAACATTATAAATTCCAGCTTTTTCTAGCGGTTGGCGGGCATCCTTGGCCTATTTTAGAAGATTTTGTATCTTCCGAGTGGGTGCGTAAATTACCACGATGTTTGGTTTCCTCAAGATTTTTCCTATGCGGTCAGTCACGTCCTTAATGAATGGCTAGAAAACTTCCGATTTCACCGGCGCATGAGCATCATTATGATTTCTACGAGGTGTATTAACGCTCTTTTCACGTCAGCGAAAAATTAACCATTCTTGAGCAATGCAGTGGTGAGATGTTTTAATTCGGCGTCAAGCAGCTCTGGTTCAAAAATATACCTTGCTCTATCCGCCAACGTTTTTATGATACCTCGCTTTTGTTGTGGGTGGTGGTTCGAATTCAGGTTTAGGTAACGGTGCGTGGGTTTTCGGTGAACCGTTCGGCTCAACCTACCATCTTCTTTCTTCAAAACTAGTACCAGTCGTCTACCATGGTATGATAGTAACAGCGGACGACGGCAGTCGACAACGGCCAGTTGTGCTTGCGTATTCAAAACATGTGACATTACGCCACTAGCTCGCGGAAGCGGAATTTTGCTGTGGTGAGTAGAGAGCCAAGGTGTGAATCGGACATCCGACAAAGCTACGATTCCCCTTGAAAATGTTCTCCGCAGATGGAGACGAAACGTCGTATTCTGAAGTGAAATCCCGTAGACCACGGATTAATAGCCCGGTATATGTTATTGATTGTGACGATTCCGGCCGTGAAAGTTTACATTTTACATGTTACATTTTGCACATCCCACACGTCATATTTGATCTGTTTACATCCTTGGTCAGTATTCAATCAATAACATCATTGTATCTTTGCTTTATGATGTTTGCATTGTAAACAAAACCATCAAGTGTATAGCACATGTGTGATGCTAAGCACTCATTTAGGGATATTATGAAGTGAGCCATAGTATTGTATTGACAATGTGTGTGTTGTATGGAATTCAGCAACATATAGATTGAGCTAGGAAAGCACATGGACCACAACAAAACAAATCGCCATATCCTGGAACTTATTTTGGAGCAGATGACGTGTTGTTGGTAAAGACATCTGCGTAACGAAAAATATTAGCCATCTCAAGATTGGGCATGGTAGACCAAAACTGGTTATGGCACTAAAATAAAACACTTAAAATGTATCTGTGGCTGGTTGCATCGCTCACAAACTGCCATTAACGGCTGCGGAGTTCACAAGTTCTAACATGAAGACAATAGTATATGATTTCATTACATTCTTACAAAATCGAGTAAAATTTATAACGAACTTGGTAGTATGAAAACACTTACTATTGTTATATTTTGACTAAAGTTCAGTCTTGATCACACCATTTATGTTTCAATAACATAGGTAACCGGTTTCGATTATTTTTACATAACCATCATCAGACCCATGGCTCCCTTAGGATGATAGGCGGAGCTCTCCTCAGCTGCTACGATCAGTTAACTTCGTAGCAGCTGAGGAGAGCTCCGCCTACCATCCAAAGGGAGCCATGGGTCTGATGATGGTTATGTAAAAATAACCGAAACCGGTTACCTATGTCATTGAAACATAAATGGTGTGATCAAGACTGAACTTTAATCAAAATATAATAATCTATTGATCACTGTATTCCAAAAATGTTTACCAAAAAAAAAACTTACTATTGTGTTGTTACATTTCCTCTGGCTTGGATGCATGGATTTATTTCGTTATGAAAGATGTCATAAGGCTGTTGTTTCCTTTCCTGAGGCAAACTGGCCCACGC
The DNA here is from genome assembly GCF_021461385.2 of Schistocerca piceifrons. Lineage (NCBI taxonomy): Eukaryota > Metazoa > Arthropoda > Insecta > Orthoptera > Acrididae > Schistocerca > Schistocerca piceifrons. The sequence goes on along the minus strand of NC_060140.1, from coordinate 909,456,416 downwards.
CTTTGGTACCTGGTCCCTGATGTCTCGGATACTGGCACCAGACAGTGTTGACGTCCGAGCTGGTCCTACAAATATTCTATTAAGGACAAATCTGGGAATCTCGCTGTCCACAAGGGAACTTCAAGATGATGCATAAGGTTCTTAGAGATATATATGATGTGTGAAAGAGCATTGCCATGTTGAAAAATGGCACAGTATTGTTGCATGAGAATGAGGATGAAGAATGTTCACGACAGAGTTCCCTTACTCACTGCTGGCCTTGACCTCAAGGAATATCCGATGGTTTCCCACATCATAACGCTGGGAGTAAAATGGGTGTGCTTTCCAAATCATTTGAAGAATGTGATCTCTCGCCAGGTCCTCGCCACACTCGCTGACGATGTCCATTTGAGGTAGTCCAGAATACCGATTTATCGCTAAAATTCAATCCGACGCCATTCACCAGCAGTTCACGCTTCTGTAAGTCACGACTCCAAATGGAGCTGATTGTCTTATAGTGTTACTGGTAGCCTATACATTGACTGCTGCTAGTCTCCAGCCAATGACGCCAGATGACACAGAATAGTGGAGGGAGTCCATTACTTGTTCCCAGATGACAGACGCAGACGCGAGGAGGTTATGATGTTCTTGGCGGACATTACGGAAATCTTCCCTTGTCATGGTCTGATGTGCTCAACAGGAACCCTGATAGTTACTATGCCTGTGACACGGTCCCATTTGGTCCAACATGAGGCCAGTACCACATCCAAATGCCCTACAAATCTGGATATTGCACGATTCGTTCAACAGGCGAAATGGAGATCTACAGTTTCGACCCTTTCAAATCCAACCAGCTGCTGATAACACTGTCTCACGGGAGGATGTGGCACTTCCATGTCCTTTCCAGCTGTCTCTCAACATCATATACCTTTTACGACCGTTATATATATATATATATATATATATATATATATATATATATATATATATATATATATATATATCCTACAAGGCCTGGTAACAACATTACACATGAATAGCATTAACGCACTTAGGTGGTCGTTCAATCTGTCACAGAGAATTGCAGATACTGGCAGAAGTAAAGCTGTGAGTACCGGGCGTGAGTCGTGCTTCGGTAGCTCAGATGGTAGAGCACTTGCCCGCGAAAGGCAAAGGTCCCGAGTTCGAGTCTCGGTCGGGCACACAGTTTTAATCTGCCAGGAAGTTTCATATCAGCGCACACTCCGCTGCAGAGTGAAAATATAAGTAATTGAAGACGTAGAGTCCAAGTGCCACTCTTGACTGAAGTGCTTAACACGAACAGGATATCGTGACGGGCCTTATTATATCAGACAGATGACGGAAGCCTTGAAGTATAAAGAAATAAACATAAAGTCGTGTACGTTTTTCATTCTGTGAACTTCCCCTTGATTTCTACGCACTTTTGGTTGGTTTTGGTAGATGAGCGGTTGCACTCGCACTGACCATAACACCAGCGCCGTGAGCCGTACGCTCGCCGCATTGCGGATGGTGCTTCGGAACGGGAGCTGACAGATGACGACCCATTACGCGCTGGAGGCTGCTAGCTTGCGTTCCAAAGTAATTAGACGTAATTGCTGCTACCTGAGACCTGAATCCTAATCGATGGCGCCCATTACGTATTAATCAGCATGAGATACAGTTAAGGCCCGCCGTAAATTTACGTGGACTCCTGCGAAAGTGCTGTGCGCCGACTTTTAGCATCACACTTTACAGCCTGCCTATCTGGCGGTACACGGAATTGCCGGCTCGCTATCGCTTCAGATGAAGTCAGAAAGCGAGGAAAATGTGAAAGAAAAGGTGTAAAGTAACAAATAAAGGAAATAGTGAGGTTCCTGCATTTGATTATAATTATGCGAGGGGAATATCTGAACGTAACTCCAAGAAAATAGCTTGTTTACCACTGTTCAGCCCTGACACTCGCAAAATATGACCATGCTGTAACTGTGGAATCAACAGTTTCGACATTTATCTCTTTTATACAGTAGAGAAAAGTAGCGGAAACATACATCTAACACACGGTAAGTTATGATCCTTCTCTACTTCCATAGCTATTGGATAAATACGTTATTACGTTAACAATGTTAATAAAAGTTCATGCACACAGCTATGAGATAAGAACGTAACAGAACTCCGGTGGCTACCTACAAGCTGTACAAATCGAAGTGAAGTATGTCTGTAGCGAACTTTGTACTTAACGAATAAAGAAGGATCCCTTCAATTCCAGTTACACACCAGGTTAAGAAGAATGATTGCTTACAGCAGAAGCTTCTGTGTGAGCCTTTGTTAATCCATATTTCCCGTTGGTATTTCAAAGAGGGCGTCATGTTTTAGTATGCTCTGACAAGTTGCTAAATCATTGTGTGTTCAGGTACCAGACTTATTTCTGCACTAATGTAGTTACTGATTTTCGAATTATATATTTCTATGATATTTGTAGGCTATTCTGTATCATATTACTATCGCCAATATAATAACTTTCTGTAACCTGAAAATGGTAGTCCTATCAGATATGCTTACCCCAAAATTTATTCCATATCTTTTATGGAAACAAAAGTATTTAGAATAAATAAAGTCATTTTTTAACTGCCGACAGTTATCTCACCATATCTATTGCAAATACGGCTTAGTAAAGGCGCTTCATTAACTCTAAATTGTAAATTCAATAATTCATATTAAATCTGTACGCACTTCCTAAACGTAAGTCGCTTTCTATACCGCAGTTTTTTTGTAGGCTGAAGATACAGCTATGAGTTTAAATGAGAAATAGTAATCTGTATTTATTGTCTTGACTAAAATTAATGGAATACTTTCTTCAAATTGCTTTGTGCAACATTCAAATATTTCGCTAACCCCAATTTTTTCGACTGTTTTGGTAGCTTTTTATTTCCATGCTTCCAGTATCTGCGAAAAAAAAAGAACAGTTTGCAGCTTCTGCCAATACTTTCCATCAAGGCTCATTTCTGTATATTACAAACAACAAAGAACTCAAAAGAGAAACATGTGACATGACATATTAGATTGCTTCAAACCAAAAGTGTATGGTTTCCATATATATAAATATGAGACAAAGAATTACAAACCTGCTGTGTATACTATTTGATAATATTTTAATTTATTTTAAACATGTATTCTCAATTCAATGAAAAGTTTAAACTCAGTTCAAAACTTCTGATTAATTGATTCTAAGATATCATCTTCATGGTAAAAATAGCTCAGTGGGAAATCTATTCGAATCAAACTCTTCGTTAAATACATTTCATATGCCATTGTCGAAATTTTTTAAAGGTCTGGGGCTATTTCTTTTCGTTATTAATTATTTACTCTTGTTTTATTTACTAGAATACTATAAATTGAGTCATTATGTAAATAGTACAGTGTATGTATTACAAAGACCATCTGAACACAATTTCTCCTGTTTCCAGTATAATGATTAGAAACTCTGGTTTTAAGAGAATTGATAAAATAGTTGAAAATATTTTTGGAGGTGTGGGGTGTCTATTATTTCCTTGAAGCTTTATAAGGAAGTTTTCGTAGAAACTGTAAGCAAGAATCAGTAAAAATTTAAGTCATTTATTACTGTGACTGCCAAACCCCTTAGAGTGACATTTGTGAAGGTATCCCATGATGTGGTCAAATTGCAAGGCTTATTGCAGTCTGTGAAAGTAAAAACAATATCTCTTAAATGTACAAGTTATTAAGTACTGTTTTAATAAAAAGAAACTGCTCAGGGCATGACTGTGCCTTTTTCAGTTCCCCTCCATATCGGCGAAACTAGCTGTGCTTCCAGCCCTATTATAACTTTATATAACAGTGGTGGCTCATGTATAGGTACAGTGACACAGCAGCATCTCCAATTTCCACTTGATATTATCGATAACACTAAATATAATATGTCCTTTCCCCTTTACTTATTTGTTTATATTTATGCAATGTATGATATATCAGCTTAAAAGGACATGCTCGTGAAAATGACCAAAAACTTGTAGAAAATTTTCTTTGTCTGTAGAAAAGAGCATTTCATGCTGATTTCAAAAATATATAGTTTATGGGCATTACATTTTCCATTCGTTCTAAAATTGAGGTTGAACATACTGTTGCACAGGGTCCACACCCCTCTGTCAGTTTTAAGTGCGAAAGAATATGTAATACATTATTTTGTTCTGCCATTTTGTCCATCGTTAGTTACGGATCGTTAACACAGGTGTATTGCAGAAGGCACTGACTCTCAGAACCAAAGTGCAGGCGTGTCTAGAAGGCTATGGTACGAATGTAAACAAAGATCTGAGAATATATGATTTCGGAATTTCATACACATGTGGTTTTGTACTTATTGTGTGCCTTTTTGTTTCTGTGTATGTGTTTCCTGTGCTACAAATGCCGAGAGTAAAGAAATGTAGCCCCAAACGAAAGTTTCGTGGCTACAAGTTCCAAACACAACCGAATAATACACATCAGTGGCTTCAAAAGTCGCACACGGAAACTGTCTCTACAGGCAGTGCTTCTAGACGTAAACTTTCGCTTTCTGAATGTAATAAGAAAAAGCCTAGTAGTATTGTGAGCAACAATAACGACGTAAATGTTATTGTGAACCTAAATATGCTGTCAAGACTTTTGAAGAGTGCTGGACATGTAAGTACTGCAATTGTGAAGATAGTTTTGACGTTTGTGAGGACATTTCAGCAAGGAAGGGTCTTTCAAGTCGGTTAGTGAGTGCCTGTAAGATGCACAGTGATACTATGACATCGCCAGTAACTGATAGTCGACGTTACAGTGTAAATATTCAGCTTGCTTATGCAATGCGATGTGTTGAAGGGGAAGGAGAGCTGCCCAGACTTTTTGTGTAGTGATGATAGAAAGAAGGATCCTTTATTGTATGATTATATGATAGCGGAACAAACACTGGTAGCAGTTACTTCTGTAAAATATCTGGGAGTATGCGTACGGAACGATTTGAAGTGGAATGATCATATAAAACTAATTGTTGGTAAGGCGGGTACCAGATTGAGATTCATTGGGAGAGTGCTTAGAAAATGTAGTCCATCAACAAAGGAGGTGGCTTACAAAACACTCGTTCGACCTATACTTGAGTATTGCTCATCAGTGTGGGATCCGTACCAGGTCGGGTTGACGGAGGAGATAGAGAAGATCCAAAGAAGAGCGGCGCGTTTCGTCACTGGGTTATTTGGTAACCGTGATAGCGTTACGGAGATGTTTAATAAACTCAAGTGGCAGACTCTGCAAGAGAGGCGCTATGCATCGCGGTGTAGCTTGCTCGCCAGGTTTCGAGAGGGTGCGTTTCTGGATGAGGTATCGAATATATTGCTTCCCCCTACTTATAATTCCCGAGGAGATCACGAATGTAAAATTAGAGAGATTAGAGCGCGCACGGAGGCTTTCAGACAGTCGTTCTTCCCGCGAACCATACGCGACTGGAACAGGAAAGGGAGGTAATGACAGTGGCACGTAAAGTGCCCTCCGCCACACACCGTTGGGTGGCTTGCGGAGTATCAATGTAGATGTAGATGTAGAATTTGACAGATACAATAAACAAATACATAATGCTTTATGTGGTGTAAGTGAACATTCAATGAAAAGAACAGCAGAAGAAGCAGTAGGCTTGTCTGAGAATACAGACATTGTGGCAACATTTGATGGATCTCGGCAGAAGAGAGGTCATACTTCCCTGAATGGGGCTTTATCTGCCACATTTATTGAAACTGGTAAGACACTAGACTATGATTGTCAAACAAAGCTCTGCTAGGGTTTTTCAAGTAAATTTATTGGCACCCATGTTTGTGTAAAGGACTTTGATGGCTCAGTGTCAAAACATGAAAAAGGAAGGAGTTCTAAACATTTTTAGAAGAACAGAAGTCAGTCGTGGTGTGAGGTATGTAGGCTACCTTGATGATGGAGACTGTATAGGACACACTACTGTTGTTAATGACAGACCATATAGGGACACTGTGGTGTGCGTACTGTAAAACCTTCAGTACACACACCATCAGATTATTTGACTTGTCGCTCTAACGAAGTAGGCGAGTGTCAGCAATATGTCTCGTGGCCTTATCGTGGCGTGTTTATCTTCTGCTGTTAGGTCAGACGATAGAAATGCCACTTGCACGCTTAGAGTAACAGATATACGATGACCAACTTTATACAGAACATCATTAATTTTCACGCACATTTATTAAAATAATAACAAGTATAAAAATTACTTAACTTGTTTCTGGATGCTATTTACAATTCACAATCTGAAGTTCCTTTGGTATTGGTAGGTTAATCTTATTCCCACATATGATACTTAACAAAAGTGTCTATACATTTATCTTCATGGCTATGTACGGGAATATGGTAATCTTACTAGGCGCAGACTGAAACTTGACTATAGACTGGTACAGACAAATGTAGAACTCGTACAGACTGGTACAGACAAATGCAGACTGGTACATACTGGTGCAGACAAATGCAGACTGACTAATCGGAGGTCTGTACACTTGTTATAATACCTCGCGCGTTCATGTATCACTGCGCGAGTGTGGTCTGCGAGGAGAAAAGGTCCTACGTTAGCAGCAATCTCATTGGCTGCATTAAATATTAATACGCGGATCGGCGGTAGCAGAATTTGGTCTGTTTCTATGACAGCACCATCTCGTAGTGCGGAGACGGAAGAGTGCTGAACCTGCGCTGTTGTGCTTTGCGGGGCACGCTCTAGTGGGAAAGTTGCGTAAGTGCTGACTACGCGGAGCTGTGTACACAACAGGCACTCTGATAGAAAAGCTTGAATGTGTTAGGCATGTTCAAAAAAGAATGTGAGCTTGGATGAGAAATTTATGTAAAGGCATTAGTGGCAAAAACTGTCAGATGGAAAACACATGGGTGTCCAGGTCGTCTTACAAAAAGTGAAAGTGATTCTTTGACTCAGTATTATGGACTCGCAATAAGGAGAAATGAAGGAGACTTGGAGAACATGAGATGAGCTTTTTGGGCAACATGGTTTCACAGAGTGTCAACAGATAAAACCCCACAGCATGGTTTGTGTCCTAAAGGGGAAGATTCATGGTGGAAGTACTGGTTGAGCAATGCTACAGGCATACTATATACCCACAAGCATTCCTTACCACTTGCTGTAATGGAGATAATTAGGCCTATATATAGGGATCTGGCAAATAAAAATCTACTTAGAAAATGTATGCATGGTCTCTCTCAGAATGCAAATGAAAGCTTCAACAGCTGTATATGATAGAGCATACACAAATCTGTATTTGTTGGCCTAACAGTGCTGAAGACTGGTGTAATGGATGCATTCAGTGATGGTGCAATTTCAAGGATCAATGTTATGAAGAAATTGAACATCCAGACTGGAAGGAATCTGGCTTCAGCTCTAACTGCTATTGATAAGAGGTGGGTAACCGAAGCAAAGACAGATGCTAAAGCTGCTACTGAGGAGTCAAGGATAAAGAAAAAAATTAAGAGAAAGAGTACGGAGGATAAGGAAACAGGAGGACAAAAGGAGTATGCCACTGGAATGTTCTAAACGAGCATAATTGTAATTTAATAAATCTGTAAATCTTCTTTTGCGACTTACCGAAAAATTGAATTTTCATAATTCAGGTACACTTTTCTCCTAAATGACTGAAGTTAAACTCACAAAAATTGGTACAGATATTTAGAATAACCCTTGCATACTATTACCTGAAAAATTTACAACATGATGATGATGATGATGATGATGTCGGTGATATTTGAGCTACATTTTTAAATATTTTTGTTGTAGTAAAATAAATTACTTGTCTTTTTCACAGATCAGCATCAGGGAAGACGATTGGAGGTATAAAACACTTATGTGAATGTTGTCTGTTCTCTGACTCATTTTCCAAGCTGTGCAGTCAGTGTTTCCAAAGAAAATGGTACCAAAGTGAAATAGTGTTCCATTTTTATACTATTATAAATATTGGGGTCAGTACCAAAATATAACTATTATCTCAATGATTTTTTGGGAAATGATTTGACTGATAACCCTAATTGTGTGTAATAATTTTGAGCTATCTCTGATGTATAGATCAGTTGCACTATGCCTTTGTTTTTGAGTTTTTACTGCAAACACTTCTCTGATAATTGTGACAGATTTCCTCTAGGAAACTTTTGGCTATTTATGATAAATCTAGATGCATTACTGAGCTATCAGTCAAACAAGAGAAACAGTAATTGTGGAGATTTGAATATAGATTTCTTGGAAGATATGGATAGGAAAAATGAGAGAGAATTATTATTTTTTTGTTTCAATCTAATTTCAGTAGTCAGTTTTCCAAACTGATAACAAGATAATAGGACATCTGTATAGGCTGAAACAACTAATGTGTTCCCATGCTGCAAGCATCATTTACCATTTCAGAGACTGTACAGGCCTGACCCTGCCTTGTATTCATAGGACCACATCATGCATCCCGGGAAGATTAACCGATGTCATGCTCTTAAAACATGATGTAAGTGTATATTGGCATCTACTATTTTTCTTGCACATGATGAGGACAATTTATTTTGACAGATGTTTTATCATCGATATCCATAACTTGCTTAACAACATTTATTGGATAATCCAATATTTAACTTTCCAGTTTATCCAATCCCAAGGTAGGTTGAAGCCATCCTAATTCAGTCGTATTTCAATGTAGGCCATTTTGCAATGCCTTGAAGTAGGCGAAATATGCATTGTTCATGAATAAATAAACAGTAATCTCAACATCACAGGCAAGACTGCTTTTGTCTTCCCACGTTCCAACTTAATAAGTAATGTCCTTAGTGATGTATACAATGCATGACTGGCACTGAGAATTTTTTCTGACAAGTTAAAATGTGAAGTTTTTAAATATCTTTGTAAGTAAGGCGACAAGACAGACTTAAACACATTTATTGTAAATAAGTATTGTAGTAGTTCTATTATATGTTTATTACCTTACAAATAAATAAAAACATTTTTTAGATTTTAAATTCTGTGCATTAATGCTATGTTAGTAAATGAGTGTTGTAAAATGATACTTTCATATAGTGTTCATTAAAAAAAACAGACAATCATTCCATTTGGGACCTGTGGAAGGTAAATTAGATTATTTGCTTTCGTTGTAAATATCAGTCATGTATCATTGTTTTTCTGACATGTTCTACATCCTGGAGGACTTCCCCTTATGGATCAATTGGAATGAAAGTAAATCTAATCTAATCTAATCTTGGAAGACTAGAAAATTTTAATGATTGGACAGAAATCGGAAAGGGAATCCTACATGGTTCAATTTTGACTCTACTCCCATTCCTTGTATATACGAATGACCTTCCAATTAACGTTCAGCAAACAGAATTGGTACTTTTTGCAGATAATGCTAGTGTTATAATAAATCCCACTAGGGAGAAAGCAACAGAAGACACAGTAAATAATAGTTTACAATGAATTAAGAGGTGGTTCTCAGGAAATGGCTTCTCCTTAAATTTTGGAAAAAAATACACTACATTCAGTTCTGTGCAACAAATAGAGTCATACCAGCAATTGATGTATGAGACGAACTAGATGCAGTAAAAAGATAGTATGCTCCAAATTTTTCAGTGAACGTATTGATAAAAACTTGAACTAGAGGAAGTATATTACTGAGCTTCTGAAACAGTTAAGTTCAGCTACTTTTGCTGATCGTATAATTGTTAGTAACTGAAACAAAGGAATCAGATTCCTTACATATTTAGTATTTTCCACCCAGTAACATATTTTGCGATAGTTTTGTGGGGGTAATTTATCACTTAGAAAGACAGTACTGACTGTGCTAAAGTGAGCAGCAAGAATAATTTGTGGTGTTCACCCAGAAACATTACGTAAACATCTCTTTAAGGAGGTAGGTATTTTAACTGCACCATCACAATAGATACATTCCCTAATGAAATTTGCTATAAATTATCCATTACACTTTTAGAAGGACAGTAAAGACCATTTCTATAAAAACACTAGAGAGAAAAAGACCTTTGTTATCCTTTATTAAAGCTGCCTGTAGTTCAGAGAGTAGTTCAATAACCAGCAATAAAAATGTTATCGTTTAACCAGTAACATAAAGTGTTCCATGGACAGAAAAGAAAGTTTTAAATCTAACTTAGTCATTTCTCTTGAACAACTGCTTTTATTCCATGGAAGAAATTCTACTTCAAAATTGGTAGCCAGAAAGGAACATTGTTTTCAAGTGCAGTTGATAAGTAGGAGTAAAATAATAATGTGTTCATTAGTATTAAAATTAATCATGTGTAGATATCCTTTAAACTGGCTTGTTTCGTATTATTTCGATATAAGAATCATTCAAATAGTCTGTGGAACATTTAGCTAACTTACTAACAGTCAATGTGCATAATACAAAGGTCAAAATAACAGTGAATTTTTGCCCAAAATAATAGACTGCATTATCTTTGTGGAAATTCTGAAACCACCTTAAGTGGTTATAACAAAAAAGACAATTCAGTAAATCCTTAGGTATATAGAACACTAATAAATTTTATATCTAAATTACATTTACATTTGAAGAATCACTTAGAAATCAGTACAGTCTTCAAAGGTGTTTCTAAGACTACTCAGAAAAAAACACTTGAATGTCTGCTACAGATGTATCATGAGGAGAAAAGAATAGAAATTAGAAAAGTTCATCGTAGCTGCTATGGCAGATTGACCCAACAGATGTTTTGAACACACTCTAATGGTCCATTTTCTGTTGTACTTATTAACTGGCGAAATATTAGAGCGTTCTTGGTGATCGTTCATTCCAGAAAATTAAACTGCAGATTGCATATGAAAACTTATTTTAGAGCAATTGAACATAAACCTTCAAGGACATGGAGTAAGAGTGATAGCTCAGACATTAATGGTGCAATTTCTATGAAAGGCAAAACAGTGGGGAAGCAAGTAAAAATAAGAGGAATCACAGTAATTCACAATGTACTTACTGTTATGAACATCCATTTAATTCAGTAATGAGGAACACAACAAGTATTTCCTGAAATGCTAGAATATTTTCTGTAAATTTTTCTTTATTTCAACACTCTTCTCTAGATCACTTCTACATGTCTTTCAACACTCTTCTCTAGATCACTTCTACGTGTCTTCATTCTCAAGAAACATATAAACAGTTGCATTACACATCCACTTCCACAAGGGGGAAGTTGAAGATATGGACTATAACATGAGTTCATGAAAAGTTAAAATGCCTTGCTGAAATTTGGTCAACATCAACAGTAGATCGAACCACTGTAGAAGCAAAAGGAATCTTGAGATGTATTGATGATTATAGTGTCAAGCTTTGTTTAGAGCTCATGCTGAAATAATTTGCAACAAAATGCAATGTCAAGAAATTAGAGTTAATGAATATGTAACAGATTTCAAAACGGTTGTTTTAAAATTAAGAACGTAAAAACACTATGGGAATCCTCCAAGGAAGCTAACAGACCTAAAGATAGTTGATATAAGGGACAGATAAACACTTAGTAGTTGCCAGGCTGTTCAAAATGAAATGCTTCATTTGTCTTATGAACAAACATCCTAGAGAAGAGATAGTATTAACAACTGAGGTACAGCCTACGGTTCAGTTTTGTAGTGTAGATGTGATTTTCATGATAATTGTAAATTAGTTAGCTGCTGAAATTTATCTCAGAAATAATCTACACGATGTTCTTAGTAAAATTACGAAATTGATAAATATAGGTATCTTCTTGATAGTTTCCATGAATACATCGGAGGCAGAATACTGCTTTTTAACACTAAAACTGATAAAAAGTTTTCTAAGTGGCTCAATGAATTCTGATATGTTAAAAGAAACTGCAGTTCTTTCAATGGAAAGAAAATTGCTCAGTTGTCATCCAGTGATCAAGAATAAGGTTAATGATCTTTTCACACACATTACAACAAGTCAGATGGATTTCATTTTCAAATGAGCTTTAACTGTGACAATACAGGTTAAAGTAGGCAAGAAATTTTAGATTTGGTTTTTTAAGGATTTTATCAACCTTCCAAATATATTTTCTGCTTGAGCATCTTTGTTTAGTTTCATACAATTTTGAAAAAGCGACTAAAATTTTTGTGGAGCATCGCCCTCACTAATTTTAGGTGCAAGCCATGTTGCTGTATAGAATATTACATTTTAACACAAAAGAGCAAGAAAATTCCTCAGCATCAACTTTAGGACATTTCTCAAGTGAGGGATGCATAAGATCTGAATTCCCGGCATAAGCATCATACAAGTGATTCTGCCCCACTTTGCTGTTCTTTTTACTCACGTAGTTAGTGATTTAGCCTCTTCCTCACAAATTCAGTACATTCATTACAGAAAAATCTACAACAGTGATTAAGAACTGATCATGGTATGTGGGCTGTCTGTTACCAGCTATCATGTACCTTTACTACTTGCTGAGTACCTTCCTTAAAATCTGAAGGAAAAGCTTATTTACTTAGTTGTACATTTCTATGGCAATCAAGTACTCGTCACTGAGGTGCTTGTCAGTCTGTAAGTCTGAATAATTTGACATGCTTGGTTGGTTTGAGTTTGGGTTGACCTCAATGTATTAAAGTATAATCTTACTTGGTGACACAGTTCAAAACTTTTTAAGAGTTTTGCTAACAGTCTGTCTTTCAATTGTTACTGTAAGTGATGTCTCTGTTTTACCTCTTGAAGGATAAGATTCAAGTATGGTACAGGCCACTATATTGTTTAAAGCTCTTGTAAGAATACCTCACGCTGTTGTTTTAAAAATCTACATCACTGTTGTCTCTAGACCTGTTTTACTCATCAGTCAGTGCTAGACTATGAACAACCACATGCTCTGTGTTTTTCCTTGCGTGCACCATTTTAAATTTTTTTCTTTCCTTGTATGGAACCTTGTTCAAATTCATTACAAAACATAATGACGGTAAAGTTAGCTGATATCTTGGTCATTTGATAAGGAACTCATCCACAGCTTTTAGGACAGTTCTTATGATGAGGTTCGCCAGAGTGAGCACGTAAAGATTAGAGGGTTCCAATTTGGAGTTTCGATAAGATTGAGTTAATGTTCTAATATTATGTGATGTTGTATTTAGTCCTCAATGGGACGAAGTACTCAATTGTTAGTATTGAAGCTTGTCCAAATTTTAAGCACCAACTTCACAAATATTTTTCTCATTGGACATTGTAAATCGGTAATTTTCTTGATTCAAATGTATCTTCATTCAGATATTCAGTTTCTTGGAATGCGACTCTGAGAATGTTGTGTTTCTCAAGAGTATCTGTGATTCATTTGAGCATTTCACATAAGCCACTGAGGCCTTGATATTATTTATTCCAAAATAGCTGTTAAGTTCAGTCTCTATAGAAACCAAATCTCTCTTGTCCTATCATACAGGTGATCTTGAAAGTAACTTATTATTATTAGTATTATAATGTATTCCAGTTCAGATATTTTATATTACGATGTATAGTACCTTTACAACTTTCTTATTTATTAGTTTTAAACAAAATGTACATATTTTCTTCCTTTCAGATGCCATTCAAATTGTTCTAGGTAAGGCCTATGAAATTTGATTCTTATAATGGAAAATAAACTTTCATTACAGTTGAGAATAGTGGGGGGGGGATGGGGGATGGCTACCACCTGGAGCACGTTTTCATTGGGACCTTTAAGCCATGCTTGGAAAAATAATAGACTGGTGATGTGGAAAGACCAGTTCGATGACAAAAACACAAGCAAAATTGTTATCCCTCGAGGGAAGGAAGTACTTAATTTTTTCATGATGTAGAAGGAACACACAAAGTCTTGAAGGGCTCTAATAGTGCCAAGACTATAAGTAAACAAATGGTTGATCAGAGTGTTTTTGGTGAGAAAGACGGAAGTAGGTGGAATGAGTGAATCTACTCAGACTCATGCAGAAAGGATAGTAGAAAAATTTTAGGATGAGAATATTACGATTGATCCCCACATACACAGCTTACACGCCACATTATTATTTAAAGAGAAAAAAGCAGAGAGTGAAAATTAGTCCATCTTTTCAAGTACATACCAACACTGATAAGAACAGTTTCTTGACTGGAGATAAGTTTAACTTAATTTGTTAAGGAGCTTTCTAAGATAACAACTGCATTTTAATTTGCTACCTGTCTGATCAAGTAAACATATTTTTTCGTAGTTTTCCTCCTCAGTTTGGCACTGATTTATAAAGCTACACTTTTAGTTAGTTGGAGTTGCGTTTGAATCAGTGTCATACCGTTAAAAGACAGGGAAATCTAAGATAAAATGCATATGCACCTGTTGCTGTACTGTATTAGATACAGGGAGCAGCCCAGAGTACAATACTCAACTCTTTTTTTTTTCAGTCTCAAAGATAGAAATGCGTACTTTTGCACAGGAGCAATCTCATAATTCTGCTGTGCTCGAGACGTGTTTCATATCATTCCGTCAAATGGTAAAGAACAGTTAAAAAGAAGTTTGTCTGTTGCAGAGCCAGGTTACAAACGTCAAATAGTGATGGATCACTGGCTCACAAGTAGAAGAATTTTTAAGTTTCTTGTGACGGAGTCTTGCTGCTGGTACAAGCTCCTCTATTGGCTAAAATATACCTAGAGTGAAGACGGCTGGTGGACGTAATACAAAATTCTGAGCAGCTCTCCGCCCATAATATGTGGGCTACAGGGCTACCGAACACTAAACTCATCAACAGCTCTAAGAAGGATAAAACTTGTATTTCAGTTGCACGGATTTTGGAATATTCGGAACACTAGGGAGTTAGCGTCACAGTAATTAAGTAAAAATAGTTTTTGCAATAGTCGAGTCTGTTATGTAGATGGAGTCTTCGGTGCACAGGGTGGGGGTCACAATTTTTTCCTCCCTACTTCGTACAGAGACCGAAAATATGTTCATAATCTCGAAACGAAATAGCAAGGAAAGTTAAACATTCCAGGATCTATGTAGAGGAAGTAATAGCTCTGCAGTAGGGAAAAGGGATTGGCTGTGACCTTAGTCAAGCAACAAATAACGCTCTTGCATGATTCTGTCTTTAGTTGGCTAGTTACAGAGTGCATCCACTGATCATTTAAATGATGGATTATGTCAAAGAACGAGTTGTGTAAGCAAAATTCGGTAATTCACAATTAAATATTGTTCCATGCTGACAATTTATTCGCTTTATTACCACTTAGTGCAACTCAGATAACCTGACCTACTAAATAAAATAACCTGACAAATTTTGTCATTCGACTACATCAGTTTAATTTAGAGTTATCCGTGAAACACTTTTACCTTTTAGCAAACATTTGAACTTCTAAACTGAGTCATAAATACCAGGCGTGTTTAACAATTAAAATTATTGAGAGCACACCACAGCAATTCTGCAGCAATACTAGAGGTCCTCCGCAAACCATATACTCTTATTTCCCTTAGTACAACTTATAAAATGAGTTATGGTAACCAGTAGTAGTGCTATTTTATAACTTCTTACAGATAAATTGAGACTGCAAAATCGTGCTGCAAAGTCGAGATTCAGCGGCTTCTCATGAAATGATAATCTACTATAATGTTTAATTTAATAGGGGATGACACGAATAAGAAATAAAAATCACAGGCGTAATAAGTGAACACTGAGTAGAGGAATTCAAGAAGTAATTGTGAAAGGCAGATTGGAAATATCTACGTAGAACGTATGGTGCTCTTGAATAATGAAATATATTCTGAGATGAGGCACTGGAGCACCTGTTTAAAGATCACACACTGTTTTTTTTTTCTGAGCACATTGACTACGAGTTGGTCATACCTGGAACATGCCTGCTCAGTCCGCAGCCACTTGCATAACAGCCACAGGTTACACCCACACAAGTCGCTGCCCATTTATTGTCTGAAGTCTCCCAACCAGTTCTGCTCAGCTGTTTGAAAATCAAATAACGTAAGGGGTTTACCAGCACAGTAATTCAATAATTTTTCTAAGGGGACGTTTCAATGTCACAGAAAATAGCTAATAGATTGAGACCGTATAATCGAAGAGTTGCTTTTTCCACCAGCTAGAAACTATGTAGTAGAATACCACACAAAACAGTATCCTACAGAGCCAAGTTTTCCAACTCGGGTGGCTACAAGACAAGGGGCAATGAGTATCCTGTACTATATGTGAGTGAGAGAGGACTTGCACGACAAAAAAAGTGAAGCACCCAGAAGAAGCGGAGGAAACGAAATGAAAATGTGATGTTGTTTCAGTGATTATACAAACGCGCAACGTTGCAATGAATTTGGTAGTTCGAGCCTTCTTGTTAATAAGAAGTTGCGCCCACTCTGGCCTGTATGCTTGCACTGATTCAGTTTGGTAGGGTATCAAAAGGCCGTGGTCTCTGCTCCTGAGGGAGCTAGCCACTGCTGCTGCAACTGGTCTTTGATATAACACATATTGGCATTGGGATGGAGTTGATGTCCAAGCTGTTCCCGTATGCGTTCTATTGGTCACAGGTCTGGGGGTCTTACTGACCACAGGTGTACCTCAACATCACTTCCAGGAAATATATGCAATGCATGGACGAGCATTGTCCTGTTGAAAAATGGCACAACGATAATGTCACATGGGAGGTAATACCTGAAGAGGCAGGCTGTCTGTGATGTACCATTGTGTCTTCAGAGCTCAATCAGTAGCAGCCAAGGTCTGAAGTCGTACTCGATGAGTCATCGCATCTCGACGCCAGGAGTAACAACGCTGTATCCCTCAAAACACTGGAAGACTGGGATTTCTCCCAAAGCGAAAGCCATACCCGCCAACGATGGTCAGAACTTTGATTCATCGCTGAACACAACAAAATGGGTTGCTGTTGAGCAGGACTCCGTGGTTTCTTGTCATGGCACCTCTGCAAATGCAGTCACTCTCCCATGGAGTCCAATATTGGGCCACTGTTACTTCCGAATACCCCACAAATATGGATACTACGGTTCCATCAGTCAACCAACTGGAGACAAAATGGTTCAAATTGCTCTAAGCACTGCGGGACTAAACATCTGAAGTCATCACTCCCCTAGATTTAGAACTAAGTAAACCTAACTAACCTAAGGATATCACACACATCCATGCCTGAGGCAGGATTCGAACCTGCGGTCGTAGTACAACTGGAGACCCACAATGAATGTCCTTTCAAACTCTATCAGGTGATAATAGCTCCGTCCCAAACGAGTACACTGCATCTCCGTGTCCTTTACAGAGATCAGTCAACATCTCACGTTGTACTTACCTCTTTAAAATGGTTCAGATGGCTCTGAGCACTATGGGACTTAACATCTGAGGTCATCAGTCCCCTAGAACTTAGAACTACTTAAACCTAACTAACCTAAGGACATCACACACATCCATGCCCGAGGCAGGATTCGAACCTGCGACCGTAGCGGTCGCGCGGTTCCAGACTGTAGCGCCTAGAAATGCTTGGCCACCCCGGCCGGCTACTTGCCTCTTATGTAAACTATCAGACCTTACAACAGCTCTAACCATTTAATACATATCGATGGTGTGTACTTGTACCTAGTTACATTGGCATCCAACCGTGTCTTCTGTGTTTTATAGCTATTTGCATAAACAATACAGGATATCCTTGTGGCACCGTTGGTGATAATTGGTGATAATACTTCATGAACTAAACAAAGGACACAAAATAAATCTCTTTGAAGGAGTTGGAATTTTTATTCACAACCGATAACACGGGCAGAATATACTCAATGACAAAATTGAGGTAGTGGTAACGAAATTCCTTTGAAGCTTCTCAAGCATATTAGACGATACGCAATAACTTTTACTAGCATCTGTTGTTTAGTTACCAAAATCATGAAAACATGGACTTACTACCAAATTACTAAACCGATTCATTAACGATAAATATGCTGAAATATGGCTTTATATGTTTTTTCTAATAATATTTTCAAACTAGAAAGCTAGAAAGATATAAACACTTACATGTATGTTGTCCAAATATTTAATTCGCAGTGTACTCTGGTAATGATCTTTGACTTACAAGGTCCTATGTTTCAACATCTGTACAGTCTCTGGACTGTTTGTGTTGTCATCTCTTGTTTTGAGCTCTTACTTACGGAAGACAATTACGAGTAACTTCAATTGGAACGATGACATAGATAATGTTGTGAATAAAGCGAACCAAAGACTACGATTTATTGGCACAACACTTAGAAAATGCAATAGGTCGACTAAAGACACTGCCTACACCATGTTTGTCTGTCCTCTTCTGGAGTGTTGCTGTGTGGTGCGGGATCCGCATCAGTTGGTACTGACGGAGGACATCGGAAAAGTTCGAAAAAGGGCAGCTAATTTTGTAGTAACACAAAATAGGGGAGTGAGTGCAACCAACATGATGGGTGAACGGCGTTTTTCGTTGCGGCAGATTCTTCCCGTGAGATTTCAGTCACCAACTTTCTGTTTCGAATGCCATAATATCCTGTTGTCTCCCACCTACAAAGCGAGAAATGATGATCGTGATAAAATAATAGAAATCAGCGCTCGCACGGAAAGATTTAAGCGCTCGTTTTTCCCGCTCTTAGAGAGTGGAACTGCAGAGGAATAGTCTGAAAGTGGATGTCAAATTAAAAACCTTTCAGCCGTCAAGTTTCCAACTTTATTTTATTTGGCAACCACTTTCAGCAATTTACTACGCCATCATCAGGCCTCTGACCGACGTGTGGGAAGAACCTACCTCGGTCGCGATCAAAACAGATGGTTCAAATGGCTCTGAGCACTATGGGACTCAACTGCTGAGGTCATTAGCCCCTAGAACTTAGAACTAGTTAAACCTAACTAACCTAAGGACATCAGAAACATCCATGCCCAAGGTAGGATTCGAACCTGCAACCGTAGCGGTCTTGCGGTTCCAGACTGCAGCGCCTTGAACCACACGGCCACTTCGGCCTGCTATCAAAACAGAGGCCAGCAATACTTATATTAATATATTTTTGTTATAGTGATCACTTGAACCACCACCTGCAGGTAGATTCCTCCTACACGTCGGTCAGGGGCCTGAAGATGCCATAGTAAAACGCTGACACTGGTTGCCAAATAAAATGAGGCTAGAAACTTGACGGCTGAAAGGTATTTAATTTCATAGCCTCTATCGAACATCCGAGTCCCGTAGCCATCTCTAACTTGAAAGTGGTTCTATGAATCCTCTGCCATACACTGAATTGTGAATTGCAGAGTAGTCATGATGATGTAGATATTTAATTATGACAATTTGTGTTTTTAACAACCCTCGTGTTTCTTTCTACTGGAACATCTGGTAAGTTCTTCTAATTCTGACTGAAATTTATAATTTCAGTGCCATATTACGTTAACGGGTGAAAAATTATACCACATATGTAGCGAAAGACAGACTGCTGGTTAAGTGCATCAAACGAAATTCTAATGTAATCCGTTGATTCAGCTGAAGATGAGGGTTAAACCGTCGAAACGCGTTGGGGGGGGGGGGGGGGGATAAGTGTGTGACGCACATAACTAGTTTAATTTGTGTTTTACGTCTCAAACAGCCGCAGCTTCCAAAGCACGGTTCAGTATGGACAACATAAGACTAGATGATGTTCCTCTTCTGAAGCTCATGTAAGAAAGGAGAAAGGCGAGAGGGCCATCGATCTTCGCCCGTCGACGTTTTTACGTGAGAGTACTTACCACTCCACTAATTCGCCCGCGCTCCCTCACTATTAACTAGAGTACAGCTCCATTAAGGGCTATCGAGTCGATTAATTATCGCGAGAAGTGCGTGTTCATCGCAGGCCGTTTATCTCGGTCCCGAGAGAGTTGTTTACCTGAGAGTGAGGCGTTATCGTGGTGTCAAATCCGCGCACTGCCTACCCCGCTGCCCCCCACCGCCGCCCCCCGGGCCGTGGGCTGTGGGAAAGTGTTTCCCGTGGCGCAGCGGGCGGCCCCAGCCACGTCCTTATCTGACGACGGTCGCAGTGCGTGGCTTGCCGGGACTGCGTTCTGCTGCGGCTGGCCTGCAGGTATACACACGGTAGGGACGCGCGCCCTATTATGATGTTGTCCGGCCGTTTAAGATTCTGACACGCTAAAGAATGAAAACGTCTTCACAGTTGACCCAGTGAAAAGTCAGCGAGGCGTTCTCTGCTGCCACTTACACGAATCACGTCGTTACCCGCCTCCTATGTGTAGCGTCGAAAGCGCCTAGCTTTAACCGAGTGTCAGATAATCTACACTAGCAAAGTGTATTTATTAGGGATATGACAGGCAGTGTGTTCACATTACGCTCGCTACTCTGGCGTGTATACAATACATCCTAGATGCATAAGGGCGTCATCATTGCCTTACTGGCCATCAAGCGCCAGGGGGGCAGGCACACTAAGGAGGAAGTGTGAGGATACTACGCCTCAGGCTATTCTAATAATTGGGCTGAGCCGGCTTTTAAGGTACGTTTACACGGGCAAAAGAGATTGGATACTGCCAACACGAATTGTAGCCACGTGCCTGGTAAACTTGCTGACCACTGTTACCCAGCCATATTTCGTGCAATACATTGACGGGCCATAAGTACACACAGGTCACCGCACGCTCACGAAATATAGGAAAGGGAGATGATGCTGTCATTTACCGTCTGATAAAATCATTAGATGATCAAAACAAACTGCAAAACGATTTACACAAATATCTGTATTGAGCAAAAGGTGGAAATTGACTTTAAATAATGAAAAACGTGAAGTCAGCCATAAGAGTACTAAAAGGAATCCATTAAATTTCGGTTACACGATATATTAAGCAAATATAAAGGTAGTAAATTCGACTAAATACTCGGGGATTACAATTACGAATAACTTCAATTGGAACGACCACATAAATAACATGTAATGTTGTTGCATTAATTTGTTCTGAAAGCGGTGCAGATATTCGAGACCACAAAAGTGGGTTAAAAGCTGTGAGCTATCTGAGGTAGTTAACCTTGCATTACTGCGCAACTGTTTCACCAGGTATCCAGTCTAGCTTACCAAATTCCCAACCAGACTAACATTAATTATAATCTTTTAGTACTCATCTTACGATAACCGGTGATATATGTATATATATAAAAAGACAACTTAAATAAAAAGAAATAAATCAGTTTATATTTGGAAATTTATTTTAACATTGATCATTGTTCCGTTAAAATTTCAGCATATCAAACTTGATTCATAACTAAACTGGTGCCTTATTTAGGATTGTGTAAATGTGAGTTTGTAATCTTATGGAACACATCAAATACGAAGCCAAGATTGGGAGACTACATACAACACTGCATTCATAAAATAACACACGAAGAACGTTGAAACATATGCAAGAAGAAATTAACCACAACCAACCGATTCAATTTTCACCCAAAGAAGTTACGTTCGTAGCGTAATCCTCTCCGTCATGAAATTACCACACACTCGTATACTAAAGTCATACTAACTCTCTGTGAAATCGTCCCGAAACGAATAGCTGAGGTCTACTTTGATGCTTACACCACATGCTTCACGTGGTCAACTTGGTTTACACAAAGAGTGTAACTCCACAATAATTTTGATAATTAAAATAAACTACATCGAAACGCGATTTACAAAAGAAAAACCTCGAACTAGTTACTATCGTCTTACTATTAACCTGATGGGTCAAACAATTGTATAAGCATGTGGTACTGGTCTCACAAAGTACACCCCACGTGGGTTGAACATAAAGAAAAGTTGCTATATTGAAAAATATCGTCAAGACAAGACGTTATAATCTCACGCACATTCGCATTTAAGACTGATGATCTTAGTTAGAGTTAATGATCAACACATGGTTCCACTTTACTCACAAAGTAGTGACAAAGCAACTACCGGAAGATATTCTGAACTTCACACTCGAATTACATTGCGTTGCAATTTAAGTTAACATTAGATATTTTAGAGCTAAACCTGAAATATAAGTGATTAAATTTTCAGTTAGGCTGAACTTAAGAAATTCATAGTCCTACGGACTTAGCAGACACGTGCTTAGCCGGAGAGCTCACCACTTCGGACACTCGCCACGGACCGACTGCCGTGGGTCCCTCCTGAGGGGTGCCTCACAAATACAAATGGAACTGGCCAGAGAGGCAGCTCCCTACACCAACATGACAAGGGACGGACAGGACCATACTAAGAATAGAAACCTCTTTGCTTCTAGAAAGCGTAGCTAACTGTTCCGACGTTAGTCCTACAATTCTCTAGTAGACAGGCTTGTCTGCTACCCTCAAGCATGCAACTAGAAATACATTTGCTCATTCATCCTCTCACACAGAAGGGTAGGGGGATGACAGTATCTTATCATATACAGTATATAAAAGAAAGCGGATGTAGGTTCCGTATGAGACTGTATGACATGAATTACATATAAACTGTGTTTTAAAGCGTAGTAGTGTGACAGATCGTTCTCGTTTATGTGTAAAAGTAACACGTTCCACTGCTCAGTCTCCTCCCAGATAGAGTCAGAAACACCACAGTAAATTTGGAAGAGGAATCTATGCCGTAAATGACAACAGATTTAACAAATTAACATGAAAGGGATCCAACAGAGACCTTTCAAACATTGTGGATAGAGCAAACCAAAGGCTGAGGTTTATTGGCACAACACTTAGAAAATGCCACAGGTCTACTACAGAGATTGCTTACATTACGCTTGTCCCCCCTCTGCTAGAGTACTGTCGTGGGGTGTGGGATACACATCAGATAGGATTGACGGAGGACATTAAAAAAGTTTAAGGAATGGCAGCTCGTTTTGTACTATCGCGAATTAAGGGGGGGTAGGACGTCGAACGGGCCAACTTGGAACAGGAGAGGTAACACAGGACATTTTAATTTCCTCTGTCTATACTTTTACAAATAAATTCATAAAACTTTGTCAGCATGACCAAGAAGGATTCAGAATTCACACTCATAGCAGTAGAAGTTCAAAAACATAACAAAATAATTTTTTTACAAGTGAAATTTCATCATTTTTTCACTTACTATTGGCTACATTTGTTGCTATAGGTACACTTTTCTTCGTAAGTAACAGACATTCTTCCATGAATTTTTCATGGCGTACAAATCGTACTTAGAAGTGTGTTAAACTATAGAATTTATTTAATTTATGAAAAAATGAATGAGCTGTTACATTTTGAACTTCATGTTTAGGAAATACCTAAATTTTATAGTTAATTATCTGAATTTTTACCACAGTTTTTAAAAGATTTTGAAAATTCTAGAGACTTGCATTATGGGGTTTGTGTTTAATAAGTAGTGCAAAATTCATCGAAGTATCTGTCTTACTAATGCAGAAAAGTGTACGTAAAGAAAATAAAATGCAGCCAATAGTAAGTGAAAAAAATGATGAAATTTCACAAGTAAAAAAAATTACTTTGTTATGTTTTTGAACTTCCGCTGCTATGAGTGTGAATCCTGAATCCTTCCTGATCATTCTGGCAAAGTTGTATGAATTTGTCTGTAAAAGTATAGGCAGTGGAAATTAAAATGTCCTGTGGTGCCTCTCCTGCTCAAAGTCGTCCCGTCTGACGTCCTAACCGGCCGAAGTGACCGAGCGGTTCTAGGCGCTACAGTCTGGAACCGCGCGACCGCAGCGGTTGCAGGTTCGAATCCTGCCTCGGGTATGAATGTGTGTGATCTCCTTAGGTTAGTTAGGTTTAAGTAGTTCTATGTTCTAGGAGACTAATGACCCCCGCAGTTAAGTCCCATAGTGCTCAGAGCCATTTGAACCATTTTTTGTTTTTTGACGTCCTACCCCCCTTAAGGGAGAGAGCGCCACGGATTTGATACGCGAATTCGGATGACAGTCATTAGAACAATGACGTTTTGGCTCTGTGGAAGGATCTTCTCATGAAATAGAAATCAACAACTTTTTCCTCAGAGTGCGAAAATGTTTTGTTAGCGCCCACCTACACAGTGAGGAATGATCGTCATAATAAAATAAGAGAAACCAGAACTCGTACGACAGATTTAAGTGCTCATTTTCCCGCACGCTGTTCGAGAGTGGAATCGTAGAGAAATAGTTTGAAGGTGCTTCCTAAATTTTAACACATGGGCTGATGCTGAACACATAAATTTTCCAAAATGTTCAAGCATGATTATAAATATATCGTAAGAGCAATTTGCGCGAGAACTGTTGAGACCAGTTTCAGTATTAAAAACTGTGGATCCGTGATAACCTGACTGGTTATCACTCGTCAGTTTTTTGATACCGGATGATTCATACACAAACTTGATGCATCTCTTTAAACTGTGATTCTCATCTAGGTCTCTTTTGCTACCAGATGGTTACATCGCTGTAGTAGATCGACTTAAAGAAGTAGAAAGCATCGGATGCTCTTCGAGGCTGTTCCCAGATGATGCGGTTGTCTATACCAAAGACAATAGAAGATACTAACGATCTGCAGAATGACGCTCAGAGAATTGAAGAATGGTGCAGGCTCTGGCAGTTGACCCTGAACGTAAACTAATGTAACATATTGGGCATACATAGAAAAAGTAATCCACAACTGTGCTGCTACACTATTGATGACGAACCGCTGGAATCAGCATCTATAGTAAAATATCTAGGAGTAACTGTACACAGCGACATTAGGTGGAGTGACTGCATAAAAGAGACAGTTGGAAAAAAAAATGCCAGACTCACATTCATAGGAAGAATCTTAAGGAAACGTAACTCATTCACGAAGGAAGTGGCTCATAAGGCGCCTGTTTGACCGATTCTTGAATACTGTTCATCTGTTCTACCCGGGATCCTTGCTTGATAAGACTGAAAGAAGAAAGATAGAAGATCCAACGAAGTACGGCGCGTTTCGTCACGGGATCATTTAGCCGGCGCGAGACCTTTACGGAGATGCTCAACAAACTTTATTGCCAGACGTTACAAGAAAGGCTTTGTGCATCATGGAGAGATTTACAACAGAAATTTCGAGAGAGCACTTTCCGGGAAGAGTCAGACAACAGATTACTTCCCTCAACATACGTCTCGCGTAATGACCATGAGGAGAAAATTCAAGAAGTTAGAGCCAATACAGAGGCTTACCGACAAACATTCGCGAGTTGCACACGACTAATGTAAGTACAAAAGAAAAGAATCAGCAAGTTGTTATCCATTAACATGAAACATAGGTGATGAAATTTCAAAAAGATTAGAAGTTTTGAGAACCTATGTAGAGCACTGTTTATTGCTCATTGCCGCAGTTATACTAAGACAGTAGCACCGACAATGTTCTTTTTCAGTTCACGGTCTTTGTATTACTCTCTGTGTTGTACGCCTCTAGTTGTAGGTATACGTACCAAATTGATATTCACAGTTCTCCCGTTTGGCCACTTCTACTTTCCTGTAGACAACAAAAAAGTGTAGTGCTGTTCTTTCGAACTGAAGCAAAGTAATATTCATGGAGTTATGTTCCGTCTTTTTAAAAAAATGAAAGGTAGTTTATTTTTTGCCATAGGCGTTTCGCTTCTTTTGCTTATCAAGCACCTCCAGTGGCCTGTAATACATGTTTGCTTAATATGTATAATAAATAATTATAATAATTATATGCAATATGTTACTATGTTATGTTTTCTAATTTTTTCTCTTGTTTTTCAGGTTGGAAACAACTTTTGTAGCACGAGTGTCGTGATGTTAAATTATTATTTCCTGTGTTGCTAGTCATTTTGCGTAGCCCTGAAGACGTGTTCAGTCGGTACCCATTCTCCGGTTGGCCGATTTCCGGCGTTTCTTCAGCCACATGCATTACCACACGTCAAAAATGGCTCTAAGCACTATGAGACTTAACATCTGACGTCATCAGTCCCCTAGACTCAGAACTACTGAAACGTAACTAACCTAAGGACATCACACACATCCATGTCCGAGGCAGGATTCGAACCTGCGACCGTAGCAGCAGCGCGGTTCCAGACTGAAGCGCCTAGAACCACTCGGTCACAGCGGCCGGCTACCACACATTACTCGCACTTTTGATTCTCTGACCAACCTGTGTGTGATAGCAGTGTGTAGTGTTGCCAATTGTTGCTATGTGTTTATCGTTCGTGTTTTGCTTGTGTTGTATGTGTGTGTGGTTTGATATTTTTCATTTATTATGTGTTTGTGTGTGTGTGTGTGTGTGAGTGTGTGTGTGTGTGTGTGTGTGCATTTTCTTCTGTGTGAATGTGTCGTTCCTTCTGAGAGCACTTTTTTAGATTATTTATTTTTTGATCGTGGCGACATGTTGTTCTTTATGCGAGACGATATTTGTTCAAATGGCTCTGAGCACTAAGGTCATCAGTCCCCTAGAACTTCGAACTTCTTAAACCTAACTAACCTAAGGACATCACACACATCCATGCCAGAGGCAGGATTCGAACCTGCGAGCGTAGCGGTCGCGCGGTTCCAGACCGTAGTGCCTAGAACCGCTTGGCCACTCCGGCTGTCACGATATTTGCGTGTATGTGTCTGTGACAGAGAGATATATATATAGAGAGACAGTGAGAGAGAGAGAGAGAGAGAGAGAGAGAGAGAGAGAGAGAGAGAGAGAGAGAAGAGGGGAAGAGGAAGACTCATTATTTATTTATTCTGGTTATGTTTCACATTATTGTTTGTTATTGTTTTCAGTGGCTAACATGATCGGTGAGTTACAGCTTATATTGACTTGGTCATTAATTACTTTCTTTTTCTTTGTGAGGGCTCTTTGTATATGGGAGGTTTCCTCTAATGTTAGGAGTTTTCTGTTGTCGTTTTTCACTCTAATAATTTTCATGTCTTGTTCCATATTGGATGGTTCATCTCAATTTCATATCAGGTGCTCAGCAAAGGTAGAATGACTATTTTCATACTTCCTGTTTTTTATGTGTTCTTTAAACCTAGTTTTGAAATTCCTGTCTGTCATCCACAGAAATATTGTATACATTCTGACTGGTGTATGCTTGCTCCTTGGTCTTTATATGGTTTGTTTGTTGGTGTTTGTAAATGTGACTGGAGTGTGTTTCTTGTTCTGTAAGCAATGTGTAATCTCTGTCTCTTTGGTATATTTGCTATCCTGTGTACGGTTACCAGAATTTGTTCCTAGCAAACTGCCTTTTATTTAATTGAAAAGACGGAACAATACTCCCATGCATTTTGAAGCAACTAGGGAACGGCGGGAACTGAAATAAATGACGAAATAATATTGTTCCACCGTTCAGATCACAGGACTTGGGTTTTTGGCGCTGTCGGCACGCGAAAGAGTAAGCAAGGCTGAGGGCGAGAGGGAAGCATTTACTGATCAAGACAGACTTACATGTGGCCTGACCACACGAAACGGTGGCCGAGCGGTTCTAGACGCTTCAGTCGGGAACCGCGCGACTGCTACGGTCGCAGGTTCGAATTCTGCCTCGGGCATGGATGTGTGTGATGTCCTTAGGTTAGTTAGGTTTAAGTAGTTCTAAGTTCTGGGAGACTGATGACCTCAGGTGTTAAGTCCCATAGTGCTCAGAGCCATTTGAACCATACGAAACGTTCTCCACTGTTGCTGGACAACACAGGCAACATCTCCGTCATAATCGGCAACTACCTGCAACAACCTGGTATATCTGGTATACGTACCGCAATATTGGTGTATATTGCAGCAACACAGCAGCATTGCTGATACAACTTATTGCGGCTACGCATTGCCGTAAAATACGACCCGCGTAAACACATATCAAGCGGCACACAGTGAACTCAGGAATGTTCTGCGTATCATGTGCAGTGTTCTCCTAAAACTGCACAGGCGACCGCACCTCAACTTTTCTCGAGTAAGCGCTGCAGTTTGGGAAGGTATACCCGCGATCACGGCAGACGTAAAAGATGAAGGGGCCAGGAACGGGAACAGTTTAGCGACGTCATATCAAGGAATTATGTGGTCGGAAGCGCCCCTGAATGATGAATGCAAAGGAATCTATAGTGTGGGACTACAACTCTGTGGTTTTACTCAACCAATGTCTGTGTGCATCTCCACTGGTCTGCGGTACTGACAACATAGGTATGAACTTGGACTCTAGGGAGGCAAATAACATTAAACAAAAGTTCAAATGTGTGCGAAATCTTATGGGACTTAACTGCTAAGGTCATCAGTCCCTAAGCTTACACACTACTTAACCTAAATTATCCTAAGGACGAAGGGGAAGACTCGAACCTCCGCCGGGACCAGCCGCACAGTCCATGACTGCAGCGCATAAGACCGCTCGGCTAATCCCGCGCGGCTGGCAAATAACATAAACACAGATTTTGATGGTATGAACGTAAAGCATGTATGGTAACTAAATTTCTTTTCTATCTGGGGTTTGTGTACGAGTCAAGCTAGATAAGATAAATTAAATCCCCACAAACATTCGAAACTTTTTTTAGTTGTAGGAATATGCATTACCGATGATATTTTGACTAAAGACATCTGCAAATATTAATTATTTCACTGAGTGTTAAAGTGAATGCTTGTAAGAAAAATGAAATCGCTATCGCTTACTGATTGGCGATGGTTGCTGATGAACGTACCTTTGTTCTATAAGCAGACTGACCGTGAAGAGTCTTACTTTAATTTCTGCCGTTAATAGCGGTAGCAAAACTGAATCGGACTTCATATTTAGTGACACATATTCTATTCGGAATGCAATGGTGAACATCAAGACGCGATCCGCCATCGGTCTGACTCTTATCGAACAATGAACGTTGCCCTTCCTGACACACCATCTGTAGAACAGAAAATATACAACATAAAAACATATGTGAGGTATGTATAGGCGACCACATCAACGGTAGTCAATTTTAATAAACATGTCAAGTTATTGTTCGGAACAGTATAAAGTACAAGACTTGGCAATTACTCATAGCTACATCTGTTTTGCGAGGACGGAAAAACGAAAGTGTCTAACGGGGAGGAACTTCTTCCCTCATCAAACTTCTGCTGTTTAACGACTGGTAGTTTTTTCATATACTGATACCTTGCCCTTTTCGCTATTACTGAATGCTTTACTTTACTGAATGCTTTACTCTCTATTTACCTTACGCTAGTATGGGTGTAAATTTTATTATGACAGTATGGATTAATAAAAATTAGTGTCACAATATTTTGTTTCTTATACTTGGTTGCCCTCCCGAACTCTGGAAATTATGATTACAGATGACCTCTCTTCCAAGGTTAAGCCAAGAGCAACTAATTAAACGAAGCTTGTTCAGTTGAAGTAATATTACAGTTACTTTTTGTTGTGCACCTGCTTTATAAATTGGCGAATGAATGGTTCTGAGCACTATGGGACTCAACTGCTGTGGTTATCAGTCCCCTAGAACTTAGAACTACTTAAACCTAACTAACCTAAGGACATCACACACATCCATGCCCGAGGCAGGATTCGAACCTGCGACCGTAGCAGTCGCACGGTTCCGGACTGCGCGCCTAGAACCGCTAGACCACCGCGGCCGGCTATAAATTGGCGATTTGACACTTTGGAGCACATGTTCGATCGTTTAACTGATGCGCTCGGACACTCTGAAATTTATTTAGTTTTAGCTATGGCCCGATAATATTTGCTGTTAATGCATTCACCCATTCGGGCACTGTACCAAGGAAGACGGACCACAAAACCTCAGTATGAATGCTAGGACTCCCAGAATTACATTGATTTTTCTTACAAAAGTCTGCGATAATGGTTATATTTCCATACAATAGTAATACAATAATATGTTTCTTTAATTGCTACTGGAGTAGTAAACCGCCTGCTCATTAGATATTGAAACAGCAGACCACTTTTTTCGTAATAGGAATAATTTCTGTTTGTTCGACAGTTCACGGTGAATTGGAGTTCTGTATGAAGTCATGCTGATCGTTGACCGAAGAGTGATGACATGCTGGTTTGGCGTGAGACGTAGTTACGTTTCAGCTCAGGTGACAGGGTGACGGATGGTTCTGCTTCGTGTTGAGATGCCCTTCCTCGTGGTTGAATATATGAGAAATTCATACAGAAGTATCAATTTTGTACCAAATAAGGTTTATTCTGCTGTGGAAAGAATGGCAGTGTCATTAGTACATCGCTTTCTTAGTTCACAATATTGTAAGACATTCGTTTCACGTGTCTACTTTTATTCTTTTCGATCCGTGTTTTGGCTCTGGGGAATTTCATTACGTATTCGTTATTATTATTACGTTTATTAAAAGTTTATTCTCTTTTACTTTCACAGAGAAATCATACAGCTCTTTATTTATACGAGGTGTCATGTCCGTTGTCAGTTTGTGTCCAAGTACGTTGAATTCATCTTCACGACCACTATTTACAAGCGTCCTTGAACACTTTCGCATTTCGAATGTGACAGTTGGCGGTTGCCACTGTACTGTAGTACGTAGTGTTCACAGTACGGAAGTGTTCAGCATTACTGTCGTGAGAACCGCATCACTTTCACTCGAGGAGTTCGTCCGTTGCAGAGTCAGCACTGGATTAAATTTGGATTAACTTCGTACATAACAGCTCACGGTTCATCATAGGTAAGTGACCTTTATAATTGATTTGCGTTCTTCACTATTCTTTGCACCGAAATACAAATCTGGGCTAATCATTAGCAGTCACGAGAGCGTTCATGATTGTCCTGTTGTGTACTAACACAATCACTGCTTTCGCACTCAAGAGTCCAGACATCACATAGTCTCGTCTTTATATTGAAACACTTCGTGTTTATTTTGAAATGTCGTCTGGCAGCTCTTGTTTTATTACTATCCCCCGCAGATCAGAGACATTTGTATTTTATTAACAATAGGTTTCAAATATTTTAAAATATTTTGCGAAAAAACAAAACTTTAATATTTACACCCACACAAGAATCTGTACAGCCACCCTTCGACATAAGATGGACCAACGGCCTGGTATGTACAGACTACCAACTTCGCAATTTAATTTATTTTTAGTTTGTGATTTTTGTGATATAGAATATCCAATCCTAAAGAACTCTTTTGCTTTGAACAGGACATTTTTGGTCAGCCTCATAAATCGAAAAACATTTATCTCCACGAAAATAGTGTTCAAGAATAACAGCATACTACAGTGTGTACCAAAAGCATCAGTGAACGTTAAAATCTAGAGGAAAGCTATCATAGCCCACCTGTATATGATTTTACCTACCACTTGCATGAAAGTCGTTATGACAGTCCACTAGCTACTGTTTTCTCTTATCCTACACATTTACAAAGATTATTTATAACTTCTTACACACACATACTTTTTATTTTTCTTACAGTCGCTAGCTCATAGATACTAACAACAGCCTTAATTTTATTACTATTATTCTTTTCGTATATCTCGCAAAAAAATCCCATTATTTAAAAAAAATGGTTCAAATGGCTCTGAGCACTATGGGACTTTACATCTATGGTCATCAGTCCCCTAGAACTTACAAACCTAACTAACCTAAGGACACCACACACATCCATGCCCGAGGCAGGATTCGAACCTGCGACCGTAGCGGTCACGCGGTTCCAAACTGAAGCGCCTAGAACCGCACGGCCACACCGGCCGGCCCCATTATTTCAGTATTGATCGCTATATACTTATATCTGCAGCCCACTTTATAAAACAATAAACTTACATCCTTTTGGTTAAGAGTACTCGTTCTCATCAGTTTGCTGTGGGCACACATGTTATTCATACACTAATATACTAGACATACGTATTTATATTGAAATTAGACAGAAAAAATGAGCGAATGGCATTTGCCGGGAGGCCCCTTTCGGCGGAGTTCGGTCGCAGTATTGCAGGTTCTTTTTAGTTGACGCCACTTCGGCAACTTGCGAGTCAATGATGATGAAGGACACGCAGCACCCAATCCCCTGCTGGGAATGGAGCGCGGGCCCCCTGCGTGGTAGGCGTTAACGATACCGCTACGCTACGGAGGCGGAGTGAAATTAGACATAGAAATATTCATCGAAGTAAAATGTTTCTTACACAGTAACCAACTATTTATAGACACCTTTGTGTCAGTTCGTGTAATTAGCTGCCCTTCGTCATTGCTCATTTATGCTGTTGGTTGCTTGGTATAGTTCCACAGACGTAGTAAAACTTAGCGTTGTACACGTTATTAATACTTTTACCTCTGTTCACACGTTAATGAATCATAACGTAACATACTTAAGCTTCAGGTATTAGACGAATTGCATGCCTACTCCTCCAGTTAAGCATTTTCATTATTTCTCTTTTTACAGCCTCACGGCCGGCCGAAGTGGCCGTGCGGTTAAAGGCGCTGCAGTCTGGAACCGCAAGGCCGCTACGGTCGCAGGTTCGAATCCTGCCTCGGCCATGGATGTGTGTGATGTTCTTAGGCTAGTTAGGTTTAAGTAGTTCTAAGTTCTAGGGGACTGATGACCACAGATGTTAAGTCCCGTAGTGCTCAGAGCCATTTGAACCATTTGAGCCATTTGTAATGCGTTGAGGCATTGCGACTGCGATACATTATTCCTTGTGCGTTTCTTGTTTGTTTCCACATCGGCACTGTTATCTGTACACGATTCCAGTTCATCCGTGAAGTGAGAGCATATTTTGTTAACATACATTAATTTCTTCTATATCAACTTTATCCTTTTCCCTTGGCAATATCTGCCATGTCGTGCTTTCCTCCTTAATAGTTCTACAACGATTTCTTCGCCATTAACATTTAAAATCCACACAGTACGAGAAAGATCTATTATAGTGTTCCTTTCTCTCAAGACCTCTACCCCTATTATGCTGCTCGCTGTTAGGCCAATTACTGTTAGGAACGTGCAACTTGCGGCTGCATTACCTGTCATTAACTTAACCTACGCCTGTCATTTCACAGTCTGCGAATTAGCACCAATAGCGCCTGAAATCTTGCAGTTTTGCACGGATAAAATTGATCCACACTTTTTCTCACTGACCTTATAATAAAGGTTGCTGTCCGTAACGTTCGTCGTAGCTCCTGCATTAGTTATTATGAGACTAGAAAATCCTTCTATGTTTCCACTCATAGCTGCTTTTACTACATCTTTCAAAAAAATGGCTCTGCGCACTATGAGAACATCTGAGGTCATCAGACCCCTAGAACTTAGAACTATTTGAACCTAACTAACCTAAAGACATCACATACATCCATGCCCGAGGCAGGATTCGAACCTGCGACAGTAGCAGTCACGCGGTTCCGGACTGAAGCGCCTAGAACCGCTCGGTCACCGTGGCCGGCCTACATCTTTCATTTGTTCATTGCATGCGCCTGTGTCATTTCATAATTCATATCGAATATCCAGGTCATTGTTGTACCGCAGCATTTTTATTTCGTCGTCTTGTTTACTGCCTCACACCATTCCCCAACACGGGAAAATTTGTGGTAAGGTACTATCGGACCAAGCTGCTGAGGTCATCGGTCCTTAGCCCTACATACTACTTAACCTAACTTAAACTAACTTAAGCTAAGGACAGCACATACACCCATGCCCGACGGAGGACTCGAGCCTCCGACGGGGGGAGCGGGGCGTACCGTGACATGGCGCCCAAGACCGCGCTGCTACCCCGTGTACTCGACATGTAATAGACGGCTAAGCCATGCCGCCTTTAATCCATCGATTGGCCTTGATTTTGTACAGGCTGCTGGCTTGTTACCTCCACTCTTCTTGCTGAATGATTTTGTCATGATATCCAGTCCGGATTATTTTGCTGTGAAATGTTTGTGTTATTAGCTGGTGACCCGTTCATGCTGCTGTTTTGCTTGCTTCGCGTATTTGTTTGATTCGTGTGAGGCGAAGCATTACCTATTTGTGTATTCTGTCCCCAGGGGCCACTCGTAGATTTTGCAGGTTTGTCTACTATTTCCCTGTGGTTTGCCATTACTGTTGTAACCTTGGTTCGACCTGTTATCATTCCTGCTCTTGCTATAAGAGGGAGTTTTGTTACTTCGGCGTGGTATCGCTCGCTGTTGCCGCACCAGCACCCGTAACGGCCGTGGTTACGATTGCCATTACTAGATGTCGCTGGTGCGCTACCACCGCTGTCAGAACTGTCTCTCGAGTCGTCATGTATATCTAACGAATCTTGTACTGGCATGAGTGGTTTCGCGTTATCGTCGTGTATATGTATGAGTTTCTCCCTAATGTGCACTGGCAACTTTGACTTTAACAACTTAATCATTCCTTTCTTTGCCATCGGTTCGTCCCAGTACAGAGTTGTATTTAACTAGCTCTGGACAATATTTTCTGCGGTTGCCTTGTTGGACTCCGAATCATACACTTGTTTCCATAATCTTTTCTGAACCGATGCGGAACAGAACTAATTTAGGGAAGCATGTGTTGTGCATTTCCTGGCTGCGTCCGTTGCCCAAAGTGCTTCCTCACCCTGTATATATGCCGTGACAAAAAGTTTTTCACGTTTGTGGTAAGACGCCTCTGAAGCTTCCTATTAGATTAGATTTACTTTCATTCCAATTGATCCGTAGTGAGGAGGTCCTCCAGGATGTAGAACATGTCAGGAAAAAAAATACATGACAAATATTTACAACTCAAACAAATAAGCTAATGTACCATTCCACAGGTCACAAGTGGAATGATAGTCATTTTTTTTAATGAACACTATACGAAAGAATCATTTTACAAACACTAATGCACTGAATTTAAAATAGAATTTTTTTTGTTTATAAGTTAATAAACATGTAATAGAACTACTTCAATACTTATTTACAATGAACACACTACTGCACTGAAACTGTGCAGAAGTTATATTGTACTTTATATATCAGTTGGTTCTACTGAGAAATTCGTCAATGGAGTAGAGAGAGTTGGCTTCTCTTAAACTGAATTTAATTGGTTGTTAAGTTTTTTATGGCTACTGGAAAGTTATTGAAAATGGGTGTGCCGGCCGCGGTGGTCTAGCGGTTCTGGCGCTGCAGTCCGGAACCGCGGGACTGCTACGGTCGCAGGTTCGAATCCTGCCTCGGGCATGGGTGTGTGTGATGTCCTTAGGTTAGTTAGGTTTAAGTAGTTCTAAGTTCTAGGGGACTTATGACCTAAGATGTTGAGTCCCATAGTGCTCAGAGCCATTTTTTGAAAATGTGTGTTCCTGAATAATGCACACCTTTTTGTACAAGAGTAAGTGACTTCAAATCCTTGTGAAGATTATTCCTATTTCTAGTACTGATTCCATGAACTAAGCTGTTTTTTTCAAAAAGTGATATGTGTTCAATGACAAATTTCATTAAGGAATAAATGTATTGGGAAGCAGTAGTTAGTATCCCTAGTTCCCTAAACAGGCTTCTGCAGGATATTCTTGAGTTCACACCACATATAACTCTTAGTGCACGTTTTTGTGCCCTATAAATACGACTGGCGGGGTGAGCTCTTTTCAGGAAAGAGCACCTGGAATTGCTTATATTTTACTAGCTTTCCTTCACGTAATATCGAAGATAAAGTTGGGCCTGCCCCCACCTGATCAAATGAATTATCTGTGTGTGGACTAACTGTTCTTGCTTCCTTCTTATATTGTCTTTCGTTTAAGGGTGCGTTAGCATACACGTTACCTACAAGTGCTATGATGGTTTGTATACTACGTTTCTTACGGCTGCTATGTCTTGCCCAAGTTGCTGACTTGTGTTTTAACTTATTCCATTTCATATATCACAAGATTATTAGGGGTACTACACTTGCGTACTAGTTCCTGTGTTACATTTTGTGCTTACCCGTTTTGTATTAAGGGAATAATATATATGCTTTTCCTATGCCTTCGATCATGTGGAAACATGATTTGTCAGTTTCTGACGCTGTGCAACAAAATTTGCCTTGATTTTGTTCCTTTTTTCAATAGCTAAATTACGTAGCTGGTTTGTGAGCTGCTGTGTTAAAGTTTTCATACTGGTCTGCTCGTTTCCATTGCGCCTACTTCACCCCACGGTTGCTTTAATGTCAGCGATATTGTCGTGCATTTATATCGGCACTGATTGCAGTGAAACTTGCAGCTCTTTTACGAGGTGATCTAGCGTAACTCTTATCTGTTCGGATTGTTCTTTTGTTACTTTATCGAAGTTCTGTTTTATTCTGGCGTCTGTTTTATTGTCAAGATTCTGCGCCACAAGCTCGAAGTTGTTTTTTATCTGAAAAGATTGTTGCTGTGTCACATACTTGAATTTGTTTTCCACATACTATTTAATTTTTGAAATGATGAAAACAAAGGATTATCGCTACAAACGGTTGTTGCGAAACTGTTTCTACAGCACCTGCATGAATTTCTGCCTCGATTTGTATGGCAGCCGAGCCTACAACTTCAGCGTCCGCTTCATCCCTACCGACGTTTTAGACATTTTTTAGGGGCTGAACTTTATTTGTAGGTTACATGATTTCTATTTCGCCGATTTTAGTCATACCACAAAATATATTTTAGAATTAAATTCACTAGCTTTGCCTCTACTAGAGTACTTATAAATACTACTGTTGGCAGTATTAAATTATCTCGCTCAGCTCGCGGGAAGAAATGTCAAAAAAAAAAAAAAAAAAAAGGAGCGTCGCATCGGCTTAACTACATTATGTGCGCTAGCAGCCATCTTAATGTCACAAATTTCTTGTAATTTTCAAAGTGATACAATTAGTGATGCGATGTGGCAGCTTTCCGGTAAACTTCAAGATTCGTGACGTCTGATGTTAAGAAGTAAACCAAAAATGTCCTTACCTGATTAACTGTTGTTATATGATTTGACAGATTTGCCTCTCTGATTGTGTTTTTATAGTTTCTTCCTTTTCTTTGTCTGCCTTTAATATTATTTTTCCTCTCATCGGACATCGCATCGCTGTATTATATGCAATAAAGAAGTAATTGGTCGTACATATACATACATACAGTGATTGCAGTTCATAAAGTATGTAGCAATATTTGAATTCGTCCGTTGCAATCACCCGCGATGTATTCTTCGTCGGGAAGCAATGAGCAAATATGAAAATGATAAAGTTAACTGAATTTAGTCAATATTGTGCTGTGTATAAATTAAAGGTTTGCCGACGGAAGGACACATTGCAGAAGCTATAGCATGACGTATTCGATTTACATCCAGACATCTGAAAATATTAATTATCTGATTAAGTATTAAAGTGAATCCCTGCAATAAAACCGAAATCGCTATCTCTTAGTGTTTGGTGAATGTATCAGGCTGTGGTTGCTGTTGAACGTACCATATTTCGATAAGTTGATTGACCGTGGGAAAATCTTACTTTAATTTCTACCTTAAATAGTGGTAACAAAACTGAATCGGACTTCGTATTTAAAAATGCAGATTCTATTTGGAATACAGTGCTCAGACAGCAAGACGCGATTGGTATGAGTGCTATCGAGAAGTGTACATTGCTCTTCCTTACACACCGTCTGTATAACGGAGAATACACAGCATAAAAACCAATGTGAGAGATATATAGGTGACCACATTAAGGGTAGACGCTTTTGATAAACATGTCAAGTTGTAACACGCCCGGGGGTACAAATGGTTGGGGTCCCTTAAACCGGAATCTCGCTTCTTCTTGACCGTGCGCCCTGTCCACACTACGTACCTGATACTCCCGCTGCGGTCGTACTGTTCTGCTCCACACTGCTGCTGGCTTGCCAGAAATTATGTATCTAAATATGCAAGCGGATTTAGGGTAGTCACTCAACACTAAACACAACACTGTCCTACGTCTGGTATGAACAACTATGTTGTCAGACGATAAGAAAATCGGAGGTTTCACTGTTTACATTCTAAGTCATAAGTGTTTTTCCCAATTAACAAAAAAATGTTCAAATGTGTGTGAAATCTTATGGGACTTAACTGCTAAGGTCATCAGTCCCTAAGCTTACACACTACTTAACCTAAATTATCCTAAGGACAAACACACACACCCATGCTCGAGGGATGGCTCGGACCTCCGCCGGTATCCCAACTAACATTCTTGATGATTATCTGTCCACAATACCACTTGGACGAGCGTACGCGTAACCGACACGACGCGGGTGATTGTTGATGATGCGGAAGCCGAATGATAGAACGTAAGCTCTTAAGCTCGTCACGCATACACAAATATTTGGTGCCAGTCCTCCTTGACACCAGTAATAATATAACACTGTCACGCATACAGAGATATTTGGTCCCAGTCCTCCCTGACACCAGTAATAATATAACACTGTTCATAAAGTTAAATTTTCAGTTCTCTGTTCTCACTTGTACGAGCGTGCGCGTAACCGTCGCGTCGCGGCTGATTGTTGATTATGCGGAAACGCGATGACCGAACGCACTCCCTCGCGCTCACTCCAAGACACTGGCACTTGATTTCACTCTTTTGTGGCAACTAATTTTTACTGATTCACATCAGTTCATTGTGGGAGACCGAACATGGCGCGGATGATTGATGCTGTACAATACGACACGCAACGATCGGATATACAAAAACGTTATAGGCGACACTGCTCATATTTAATTATTTCTTTGCAAGCGTTTCACTGAATTCATCTCCATACCTCATTACTTTACTGTAATAGCACTTGAACCTCCATACAATGCCTTTTACATGTAGAGCTACCGACAGCACAACATAACAGCTCCGTGTCCCGTGCTCGACTCTGCAAAAAAACGCGGCCGCTCACAAAGATACTCCGCAACGAAGTCAGCGATATGACAATATGTACAAAATTTGCCGTTACTGACACCTGCGTCTGCTTTGTGAGGGCGGACAAACGAGAGTGACTAAGGAAGGAGCTTATTCCGTCCTCTAGCTTGTACTGTCTAACAACTGAAAGGTCTCACAACTGAAAGTTTTTTCATATATCGACACCTTGCCCTTTTACTGTTATTAAATCGTTTACTCCCTCTTTATCATACTGTTGGATGAGGGTATATTTTACTATGACGGGGGTGATTCTGAACAAAAACTTCTAACGAACATATGCCCTTTTCTTAACCGTCTCCGGGTAAACCAATGAAAACAGGTAGGAATGGGAAAGGTGCAGGTGACGGTACATTAAGATACTGTTACGTTATGGTTTGTTTAATTGTGTACGTTTCCTCACAGAAGATGTCCAAACAATCCACCGTCAACTTCAATGCATGTTGCTGCTTTTGTAGACGGGTGTTGTGTCGCCGATCGGAGCTCAGCTTGGCTTTCCTTTACCTGGGCACAAGCATGTAAAATACGAGCGAGAAGTTTCTTTCTTGTGTCCACTCTGCGCTTGTAGATCCCCACAAACAGTAATCCAGTGGAGTAAGATCGGGTGACCTCGGTGGCCAAGCAGTGACTCCATGGCGACCGATCCAACGAGCAGGATACATTGTGTTGAGATACTGTGTCACGGGCCGTACGGAATGTGTAGGAGCTCCGTCATGCTGAAAGTACATACGAGCTCGTGTTGCCAAAGGGATATCCTCCACGTACTCTAATAACACATTTTGAAGAAACTCAAGGTACCGTGTCCCAGTAAGACGGTTATCTAAAACAACTGGTCCGATCAGTTTGTCATCAATAATACCCCACCACGCGTTGACTGAGAAATGTCACTGAAAATTCATTTCCACAGCAGCGCGCAGATTTTCATTTGGCCATAGATGAGAGTTGCGCGTATTGATTCCGTTGCGGGTAAATGTTGACTCACAAGTGAACAGAATACGTGGAAGTAATCGATCATTCGCAATGATCCATTGACAGAATTTTTGCCGGGTGGCAGCATCTCCTTCATGCAGATATTGTA
Organism: Schistocerca piceifrons; assembly: GCF_021461385.2. Classification (NCBI taxonomy): domain Eukaryota; kingdom Metazoa; phylum Arthropoda; class Insecta; order Orthoptera; family Acrididae; genus Schistocerca; species Schistocerca piceifrons. Next base: position 909,416,702 of record NC_060140.1, on the reverse strand, counting down.
CTTTCTGTCGATGAATGGGATACAGACCGTGCTCGTGTACTGTGCGTATCACAAGTGTTTGTGGAATACCAAGTTGGGCAGCAATTCTTCTGGACCTAGTAGTAGGGTTGCGTTCCATTACTTGAAGAATGTTCTCAACTTAAGAGTTTGTTATATGGGACGTTGAGAGACAACATTTTCGCTCGAGATTAGATTAGATTGGATTAATTATTCATTCCATAGACCCACAAAAGAGGGGATCCTCCTGGGTGTGGAACATATCACATAAACACATTACAAAAATGTAATTAGACAAAATTGAGTTTCATTAATTTTAATGATCCTCAGTCAATAAACATTAAAATTATGTACATGAATTAAAATTAAACTTGTAGTATTTACAGGTGTAATACTTACATCTGCTTTCATTAAATCCATCATTCACACAGGAGCTAGTTATTTAGCTATTACAACCAAGTATTGTCAAAAATTAAAGTAAATTATTTATTTCAATGATCCTCAGTTAAGGAAAGTCAAATTATGTTCAAGATTTAAAATTAAACTTCCACTATTTACAGATTTAAGACTTACATCTGCTTTCCATACATCCATCATTCACACAGCAGGCAGTTACTTGGCTGTTACAACCAAGTATTGTCAAAAATTAGAGTATAATAAATTTTCATTGATATGGTCTGCTGCACTTGATGAGAAATTCATGGATGGAATAGAAGGAGTTGGCCACCAAAAATTCTTTTAAATTGTGCCTTGTCTGAAACTAAACTCTTAACGGTTGCTGGTAACTTAATGAAAATATGCATTGCTGAATACTGGACTCCTTTCTGGGCAAGAGTAAGTGATTTTAAATCTTTAAGTGTATTGTTCTTATTCCTAGTATTGATACTGTGTACTAAGCAGTTAGTTGGAAAAAGACTTCATTAAGGAATAAATATACTGAGAAGCTGTGGTTCGTACGCCCAATTCTTTGAATAGGGAAGCGTACCACGCTCTCGAAATCCGTGAAACACTCTGCTAAACACCTTGTTATCTGGTACTCACGTTGTTGGTATTCTCGCACAGCAGCTCTGGAATTTCCATACGACAAACCATAGACAAACATCATGCCAGCATACTCTGCATGTGCGAAGATCAGTGGCATTTTCACCACACAAAACTGTATCCGTTTTCCAGGTAACAACACTGAGACTTGAGGTAAACAACTGCACCATGCGCAAGTGAACTGCGTACTGACACGGTTAGTAAGGACGACGCTACATGTTTCCCGTTCCTACTTGTTTTCATTGGTTTACCTGGAAACTGTTAAGAAAAGGGCACGTGTTCATTAGGAGTTTTTTGTTCAGAATCACCACTAGTATCACCCCTCAAAGCATGTACCTTTCCTCCTGACTCACCCTGCATAGCCGGCCGCTGTGGCCGAGCGGTTCTGGGCGCTACAGTCTGGAACCGTGCGACCGCTACTGTCGCAGGTTCGAATCCTGCCTCGGGCATGGATGTGTGTGATGTCCTTAGGTTAGTTAGGTTTAAGTAGTTCTAGGGGACTGATGACCTCAGAAGTTAAGTCCCATAGTGCTCAGAGCCATTCTTCACCCTGCATACAGGATGCACAAAATTGCGTCATGAAATTTTAACCCTGGATAGCTGGTGCCAGTAGGAACTAATATTACTAACGTTATGTAGGTCGACAACGTACCATTTTTAAACAACGGAAACTTGGCGCCACGCGCTCCGATTGGAACGGACAACCATAGCGCTGCCCGTCAACCGACGAACGGCAACAGGGTAATTCCACGCCCAAACAGAGCTTGTGGCGCCAAGTTTCCGTAGTTTAAAAATGGTGTGTTGTCGACCTACACAACATTAGTAATATTAGTTCCTATGGCATCAACTATCCACGGTTAAAATGTCGTGACAATTTTTCTCCACCCTTTATATATATATTCTCCATTAAAGGAAGCAAGCTTGAGAATATATCATAAACTGAGAAAATATTGTAGATGGTGATGAGATGTGAGACATGGTACTAGGAGAATAATTTGATAGAGATCTGAATGAAAGACCTAAGTGGAAACAAGACCCCTGGTGTGGAAGAAGTATGAGACAGGGGAAATCACCTCACACTTAGTCCGGCTGCTTAACTGCGAGGTAACGTGCTCGCCTCTCATGCAAGTGGGACTGGGTTCGATTCCTGGACGAGTTGGAGATTTTCTCTGCTCGTGGACTGGGTGTAACCCGACTGAGGCCTTTCGGCCAGCGATGTCATACGCTTATTTCCATTTACCTCACACTTAAAGAAGAATGTAGTATTTCCGGTTCTAATGATGTCAAGTACTAAGGCATGCAAATATTGCTAAAAAGTTGGATAAATAAATCACTATTGCAAAATATTCACACAATTTTTTTACAGATGAGTAGAAAAATTGGTAGAACCCGGCCTCGGGGATGACCACCTGGGGTTTCGGAGAATTGTGGGAATACCCGAGGCTATACTGATCCCACGTCTCTTACAAGATAGGTTAAAGAAATGGATAACACATTTGCAAAATTTGCAGTTTTAGAAAACGCTTTTGATAGTGTTGACTGGACTACGTCCTTTGACATTTTGTTTGCTATGTGAACGATTCCCGTGCAGTTATCGCACAAAGTAAGAACCCAGCTGGCAGGAAATCGTATGCTGTGTTGGCATGTGCCGATGTTGGAAAATCAATGCTAATTTCGATTTCATTATCGAGTATGAACATCGATGGCCATTAGTAATCGACCCCAAAACATATGTTAAATGATGAGTTTATAGGGCACATTTATTAATCAATAAATACAGCAATAATTAACATTAGATATACTACAAATTTCACTCCATAGGCAATAACAGTTACATTTTTGGCAAAAACTTCCTTTACAGTCTATTGCATTGTTGATAGAGACCATGTCCTACTTTTGAGAACAGACTTTCGGAAACTGACGATGTGGCTCTACAACTCTAATACTAACTGCAATTTTTTTTGTACCTTTGGAAAGGTGGTACCGATGCTGTCGAAAGGTCGCTGTTGGATTCCTTTCATGTTAATTTCTTAAATCTGTTGTCATTTACGGCATACATTCCACTTCTAAATTTACTGTGGTGTTTCTGACTATCTGGGAGGAGACTGAGCAGTGAAACGTGTTACTTTTACACATAAACAAGAACGATCTGTCACACTACTACACTTTAAAACACAGTTTATATGTAATTCATGTCACACAGTCTCATACGGAACCTACATCTGCTTTCTTTTATATACTGTATATGATAAGATACTGTCATCCCCCTTCCCTTCTGTGTGAAAGAATGAATGAGCAAATGTATTTCTAGTTGCGTGCTTGATGGTAGCAGACAAGCCTGTCTGCTAAGGAACAGTAGGACCAACGTCGGAACAGGTAGCTACACTTTCTAAAAGCAGAGAGGTTTCTACCCTTAGTATGGTCCTGTCCGTCCCTTGTCATGTTGGTATAGGAAGCTGCCTCTCTGGTCACTTCCGTTTGTATTTGTGAGGCACCCCTCAGGTAGGAGCCCAGGTCAGTCTGTCCGCGGCGAGCGTCTGAAGTGGTAAGATCTCCGGCTAAGCGCGTGTCTGCTAAGTCCGTAGGACAATGGGTTTCTTAAGTTCAGCCTCACTGAAAATTTAATCACCTTTACTTCAGGTTTAGCTCTAAAATGTCTAATGTTATCTTCAATTGCAACACAGTGTATTTCGAGTGTGAAGTTCAGAATATCTTCCAGTAGTTGCTTTGTCACTTCTTTGTGAGTAAAGTGGAATCACGTGTTAATCAGTAACTCTAACTAAGATCATCAATCTTAAATGCGAATGTGCGTGAGATTATAACGTCTCGTCTTGACAATATTTTTCAATATAGCAACTTTTCTTTATGTTCAACCCACGTGGGGTGTACTTTGTGAGACCAGTACCACGAGCTTATACAGTTGTTTGATCCATCAGGATAATAGTAAGACGTTAGTAACCAGTTCGAGGTTTTTCTTTTGTAAATTGCTTTTCGATCTAATTTATTTTAATTATCAAAATTATTGTGGAGTTACACTCTGCGTAAACCAAGTTGACCCGTGAAGCATGTGGTGTAATCATCAAAGTAGCCCTCAGCTATTCTTTTCGGGAAGATTTCACAGAGAGGTAGCATGAATTTAGTATACTAGTGTGTGGTAATTACATGACGGACAGGATTCCACTACAACGTAACTTCTTTGGGTGAAAATTGAATCGGTTGGTTGTGGTTAATTTCCTCTTGCATATGTTTCAACGTTCTTCGTGTGTTATTCTATGAATGCAGTGTTGTGTGCAGTCTTGCAATCTTGGCTCCATATTTGATGTCTTCCGCAAGATTACAAACTCACATTTTCACAATCCTAAATAAGGCACCAGTTTAGTTATGAATCAAGTTTAATATGCAGAAATTTCAATGATCAATGTTAAAATAAATTTCCAAATATAAACTGATTTATTTCTTTTTATTTAAATTCTCTTTTATATATATATATATATATATATATATATATATATATATATATATCACCGGTTGTCGTATGACGATTAAAAGATTATAATTAATGTTAGTCTGGTTGGGAATTTGGTAAGCTAGACTGGATACCTGGTGAAACAGTTGCTCAGTAATGCAAGGTTAACTTCCCCAGACAGCTCACAGCTTTTAACCCGCTTTTATTGTCTATCAGCGCCGCTTTCGTAACAAATTAATGCAACAACATTACACTGTGATTCAGTACTGCTAATGGGTCGTCTTTAAGGTCTAGAATGCGTTCTTTCAGATAATGACTGAAATATGTTGGTAGGTCTTTTTCTGTTCCAAACTGCAAATTATTATTTTCTTGGTCTATTTTACAATATTCACTCCATAAATGAAATCTGATTTCTCTACTTTCATGTACTATCAACATGTTGAAGATCGTCATAGACAACTGTTTCAACACTTTCAAGCAAATCCTTCATAGTTATCATTACCTTCAGACATGGTATATCATCATTAAACTGTGTGTTCTATAATCTACAATCGAGTAACATTGAAATGGTTCGTATTTTATGATGTTCAGTTAGTATTAAGCGATTCTTGATTTCAGTTATGAAGCTACTCAACAGATCCTCTTCAATCGTCTGTGTTGTAAACAACGGCAGACTTCAAGAACAATGTGATAACCCCAACTCTATAGAAAGCAGGTGGTAACAGGTGTGAATATTACCGACGTATGAGCCATGGTTGCAAAATAATGACACGAATTATTTACAGAAGAGTGGAAAAACTGGTAGAAGCTCGGGGAAGATCAATTTGGGTTCCAGAGAAATGCAGGAACGCACAAGACAATACTGAGCCTTCAACTAATCTTACAATATAAGTTACGGAATGATAAACCTACGTTTATTGCATTTTTAGATCTAGAAAAAGGATTTTGCAATGTTTACTGGAATACACAGTTTGTAGATATGAAGGTAAAGGGTAAAATATATGAAGCGGAACGTTACTAGGAATTCTACAGAAATCAAACGGCAAAATCGACAGGCGTGGAAGGGAACAAGGGTTGCGAAGGTGGTGGGAGAAGGTTGTTGATGTTATTCAGTCTGTACATCGTGCAAGCAGTAAGGGAAAACAAAGAAAATTTTGGAGAAGGAATCAAAGATCAGGGAGAAGAAATAAAAACATTGGTATTAGCTACTGACGTAATTGTCAAACACAGCAGAAGACTTGGAAGAATGGCTTAAGGAAAGAGCATATTACCTGCACATGAACATAAGCAAAACAAGAATAATGGAATGTAGTGGAATTAAGTAGGCGAGGCTGAGGGAATTAGATTAGAAAATTTAATAGATCAGATTTGCTATCTGGGCAGCAGTATAGCACATAATGATCGAAGTAGAAAGGACATGAATTGTAGAATGGCTATAAAAAGGAAAGTATTTCTGAAAAAGAGGAGTTTGTTAACATTTAATACAAATTTAAGCGTAAGAGGATTTTTTCTGAAGGTATTTGTCTGGCATCTAGCATTGTACGGAAGTGAAACGTGGACGATAATGAGTGCTAGACATGAAATGGGTTGAAACTTCCTGGCAGATTAAAACTGTGTGCCGAACCGAGACTCGAAATCGGGACCTTTGCCTTTCGCGGGCAAGTGCTCTACCACCTGAGTTACCCAAGCACGACTCACGCCCCGTCCTCACAGCTTTACTTCTGCCAGTACCTCGTCTCCTATCTTCCAAACTTTACAGAAGCTCTCCTGCGAACCTTGCAGAACTAGCACTCCTGAAAGAAAGGATACTGCGGAGACATGGCTTAGCCACAGCCTGGGGGATGTTTCCAGAATGAAATTTTGGATTAAATGGGTCAATTGTAGAACTAATGAGGAGATACTGAAGAGATGTGGGGATCGATTAGCAGGATACATTCTGAGACATCAAGGAATCATCACTTTAATATTAGAGGAAACTAAGGGGATAAAAATTGTAGAGAGAGACAGGAGATGAATACAGTAAGCAGGTTCACATGACGTAGGTTGCAGTAGTTAGATGGGGAGACTTGGCACGATAGACTAACGTGAAGAGCTACAGCAAACTTGTTTTCCGAGTGAAGACCATCGCAATAGTATATATTGGTTCCATAACAGATATTTATCTATTCAAAGGTTTAGTTACTGGGACCACTTTACTCGTTGCAACGTACGTTTCCATGCAAATTTCACTACTAGCCACTTCCAAAGGCTGGAGAATATCACAAACATCTGACAGATCCACAGTATCTGCGTCCCCAGCTTAGCTACGACAGTAACAAACGTTTCTGCGTTCATTCGTAGGAAAATGCTGCAGTCCCCCCACCCCTCCGCACTTCCCCTAAGAGCCATACCTGACAAGGCGCGAATGTATTGCACTGGCGTCGTTACGAAATATGTTCAGGAAAAATTTTATTTCAAATTGCGAAAAAGATAATGGCCTTGGTAACTATTGGCCTGATATTATTGCCAGGGCCCATGGCCGATATTTTAACATCGATGTCACGTTGTTCCACTGTCTGCGGTACCGCTATTGAAACATCGATTTATAGTTCCAGCATCGATATATTGTAAATCGATTTCTAATAGTGTGCTCTTACAGCCAGTAGTTTGGTGAGGGTAGGTGATAGCTTGCACATGGGCCGAACAAGGCAGGCTTAGACGGTAGACGCACGCCAAAGTGGCATAGCGCTTAGCTGACGTCATCGGCCCCCGGCATCTGTATCTGTGAGGCGCGGCGAGGCGAGGCGAGGTGAGGTGAGGTGAGGCAGATCTTTAACAAGGCGGCCCCCCGCTGGCCTGGACCAGAGTCCGGCTGTTGGCTCCTGACAGCACACAGTCTCTTGCCCTCACGCCTTCTTCTCTCTCTCCACCCTCTCCTCCCTCCCCCCCCCCCCCCCCGCCCCCCGCACCGCCACTCACTCCTGCGTTCCTTTGGACTGATTCTCGACATCTGTCACTGCCCCTGTGAAGTTAACGCGCAGGATATTAAGTCCACAAGTAAAATATAGGAAATTAAGTCGGCTCACCTCAGTGCAGACCAATTGGGAACTGAGTCCGACTGACATACTGCAAAGCCTGTCGTGAGAGACGACATTTCGTTGTGAATTTCGTGATTGATCTTCATCTACAATGAGCAGATCAGTGTCATAAAATGTGTACAGAGAGTGACTTTTATAGGTTCTTATATCAAGGCGTCTGCCGCTGTGGCCGAGCGGTTCTAGGCGCTTCAGTCCGGAACCGCGCTGCTACTACGGTCGCAGGTTCGATTCCTGCCTCGGGCATGGATGTGTGTGATGTCCGTAGGTTAGTTAGGTTTAAGTAGTTCTAAGTCTAGGACTGATGACCTCAGATGTTAAGTCCCAGAGCCATTTGAACCATTTTATATCAAGGCTTCTGCCCGTTTCAGTCACTGAGAATGAATGGCAACAATAATTATCTTTATGTCATCATGAATTTTCTTGTCACGCTAATTTTATGTTCACGATCTCTTCGGGACGAACAGGTAGGAGCTGAAGACTACTTACACAGGCCCGTGCAATAAGTAATGCCACACATCTTTTTTTCTCTGCCTATTTAGGCTGAAAAAATGCGGAATTTTTTGTGGGACATCGCGGAATATTCCCACTTCAGCCCCTATAGTTTCCTGAAGTTCCGATAGGTGGCGGTGCTGTACGGAGATTTCAAAATGGCGCCTGTAACAGAGGTGCTTTCCAAGCAGAGAGCTGTCATCGAGCTTCTTTTGACGGAAAACCATCATCATCATCATCAGTGTTCTGCCAAAAGGCAGGTTTTCACATGGTAGTTCTCCAGTCTGTCCGGTCTTCTGCCAACCTCTTCAGGTCTGCATAATATCCTCTTCCCTTTATGTCGTCTATCATCTTGTATCTCCTTCTTCCTCTCAGTCTTCCCCCACAAACCAATCCTCCCAAAGCATCTGCTAGCAAGCACTCCCTTCTCGATGAATGTCCCAATCAGTTATTTTTCGTTTCTCTTCCAACATTCAGTAGATATCTTCTCTCACCAACCCTTTCCAAAACTCTTTCATTACTCACTCTTTCCATCCAGCTTATTCTCTCCATTCTCCTCCACATCCACATCTCAAATGCTTCTAACCTTTTTTCTTCCTCTGTTCTCAGCGTTCATGTTTCTGCCCCATATAGTGCCACACTCCAGACAAAACATTTTCCAAGGCTTTTCCTTAGACCTTTATCTAATTCGCCACATAAGCGTCCTCTCTTTCTGTTGAATGCCCCCTTCGCTATGGCAGTTCGAGTTTTCACCTCCGGGTGACATCTCAAGTCTTCAGCTATTGTGCTTCCAAGATAATTAAATGCACTTACTTGGCTAAAGGCAGATTGTCCTATTTTAATACTGGACAGTCTGCGTCTTGCACTGATGACCATTCTATTTGATTGATGTTTATTTGCATCCCATATTCCACACAAGCTTCATTCAGATCTTTCAGCATGTTATTCACTGAGCATCGCAAATGTTCATGGGCGCTTGCAAAATGTCTGCTGAGACCTGGCAATGAACAAAAGCACTATGAATCGTTGGGTGAGGCGTCTTTCATTATCGCAGCAAGATCGCGCAAATCTGTCCTATCTCCTGCGTGACGGCCGGCTGTTCACAGCGGTGACTCCTGCTGACACTCTGTAAGTAGGCTGTTTAGGTTTTTATGTTTTCTAACGCCACGTAGGGCTCTGTTTGAAAATCACTGACTGTGCTGTGGCTCGTTGCACTCACTGTTGGAATATTCGCTTGTGTATGTGAACAGTGCGTAGCGTTGCGCAGGGTGGACGTGAGCCGCCAGCAGTGGTGGATGTGGAGAGAGAGAGATGCCAGAGTTTTGAGAGGTTACTATAAGCGGACGATCTATACCTGTGTCCGCCAGAAAAAGGAAATTTATCAAGATGGAAGACATGAATTGATATGACTTTTGAACACTATTAAGGTAAATACATTGTTTGTTCTCTATCAAAATCTTTCATTTGCTAACTATATGCCTATCACTAGTTAGTGCCTTCAGTAGTTAGAATCTTTTATGTACCTGGCAGTATTGGCGCTCACTGTATTGCAGTAGTTCGAATAACGAAGATTTTTGCGAGGTAAGTGATTCATGAAAGGTATAGGTTATTGTTAGTCAGGGCCATTCTTTTGTAGGGATTATTGAAAGTCAGACTGCGTTGCGCTAAAAACATTGTGTCAGTTTAGTGATGATCAGAGTAAGTAAAGAGAGAAATGTCTGAGTGCATTCAGTTTTGCTCGGCTGTTTGAAAATAAAACCACGTAAGAGGATTTCCAGTACTGTCATTTTTAATTTTTTCTAAGGGGACGTTTCAACTCTCATTCGAAGTGATCGACGGATCACAATCAAACACCTCTTTGCACAACTGGACGTCTCTGTTGATAGCGCTGACACACTCGTCCACTAGTTGAGCACTCAAAGACGTGTGCCCCATAGGATTCTTGCCACCTATCTTTTCGGAATTGCTTACGTTTTACGAGACTGACTGCGACAGTTTTTTGTGGAACATCTTCCCATGCTATGAAAAATGGGTTCATCACTTCGAACCATAAGCAAAACGCCAATCCATGGAGTCGCGCCGTACCACTTCTCCTCCGAAGAAAAAGTTCATAGGCACACTCTCAGCCTGTGAAATCATGGCGACGATTTCCAAGTACTTTGAAGGGGTTACTCTGTTTGATGTCGTCTCTCATGGCGCAACGATAAAGTCTGAATTGTATTGTGCTACCCTCAGAAACTGAAGAAACAACTTCAGGTTGTTCATCGCCACAAAATGCAAAAGAACTTCTCCTTTTACATGACAACGCAATGTCTCACAAAGACTGCGTACCGTAAACGAGCTCACAACACTCCTTTGGACTATTCTTCCTCAGTCACCGTACAGCCTGAACCTCGCACCTTTCGACTTCCATCAGTTTGGGCCAGTGGAGAGTATATTCCGCGGGAAACAATAGGTGGAAGACGGAAAGACTATTGATGCAGCAAGAGAATTTGGCTCCGACGTTGACTATTAGTGGTACCATGCTGACATACAGAACCTGCCGTAACGTGGCGTGAGGCTGTCGCACTGAATGGATGTTATGTTAAAAGAAATGGTTTTGCATACAGAAGAGTGGAGAATAAAATGACATATTGGAACAAAAGCAAAACGAGGATAATGGAATGTAGTCGAATTGAGTCGGGTGATGCTGAGGGAATTAGATTAGGTAATGAGACACTTAAAGTAGTAAAGGAGTTTGGCTATTTGGGGAGCAAAATAACTGATGATGGTCGAAGTAGAGAGGATATAAAATGTAGACTGGCAATGGCAAGGAAAGCGTTTCTGAAGAAGAGAAATTTGTTAACAGAAGATATATTGAATTAAATTGATGAAACAAGAAAATATAGAAATGCAGCAAATGAAGGAGGCAAAAACGAATACAAACGTCTCAAAAGTGAGATCGACAGGAAGTGCAAAATGGCTAAGCAGGGATGGCTAGATGACAAATGTAAGGCTGTAGAGGCATATCTCACTAGGGGTGAGATAGATACTGCCTACAGGAAAAATAAAGAGACTTCTGGAGAAAAGAGAACCACTTGTATGAATATCAAGAGCTCAGATGGAAACCCAGTCCGAAGCAAAGAATGGAAAGCAGAAAGGTGGAAGGCGTATATAGAGGGTTTATACAAGGGCGATGTACTTGAGGACAATATTATGCAAAAGGAAGAGGATGTAGATGAAAATGAAATGGGAGATATGATACTGCGTGAAGAGTTTGGCAGAGCTCTGAAAGACCTGAGTCGAAACAAGGCCCCGGGAGTAGACAACATTCCATAGAACTACTGACAGCCTTGGGAGAGTCATCCCATACAAAACTCTACCATCTGGTGAGCAAGGTGTATGAGACAGGCGACATACCCTCAGACTTCAAGAAGAATACAATAATTCCAATCCCAAAGAAACCAGGTGTTGACAGATTTGAAAATTACCGAACTATCAGTTTAATAAAAATGGTTCAAATGGCTCTGAGCACTATGGGACTCAACTGCTGAGGTCATTAGTCCCCTAGAACTTAGAACTAGTTAAACCTAACTAACCTAAGGACATCACACACATCCATGCCCGAGGCAGGATTCGAACCTGCGACCGCAGCGGTCTCGCGGTTCCAGACTGCAGCGCCAGAACCGCGCGGCCACTTCGGCCGGCTATCAGTTTAATAAGTCACGCTTGCAAAATACTAGCGCCAATTCTTTACAGACGAAAGGAAAAACTGGTAGAAGCCGACCTTGGGGAAGATCAGTTTGGATTCCCTAGAAATGTTGGAACATGTGAGCCAATACTGACCATACGACTTATCTTAGAATATAGATGAAGGAGAGGCAAACCTACGTTTATAGCATTTGTAGACATTGAGAAAGCTTTTGAAAATGTTGAATGGAATACTCTCTTTCAAATTCTGAAGGTGGCAGGGGCGAAAGGTGTTTACAATTTGTACAGAAACTAGATGGCAGTTGTAAGAGTCGAGAGGCATGATAGGGAAGCAGTGGTTGTGAAGGGAGTGAGACAGGGCTGTAGCCTATCCCCAATATTATTCAATCTGTATATTGAGCAAGCACTAAAGGAAAGAAAAGAAAAAATCGGAGTAGGTATTAAAATCCACGGAGAAGAAATTAAAACTTTGAAGTTCGTCGATGACATTGTAATTCTGTCAGAGACAGCAAAAGACATGGAAGAGCAGCTGAACGGAATGGACAGTGTCTTGAAAGGAGGAAGATGAACATCAACAAAAGCAAAACGAGGATAATGGCTCAAATGGCTCTGAGCACTATGGGACTCAACTGCTGTGGTCATTAGTCCCCTAGAACTTAGAACTATTTAAACCTAACTAACCTAAGGACATCACACACATCCATGCCCGAGGCAGGATTCGAACCTGCGACCGTAGCAGTCGGACGGTTCCGGACTGCGCGCCTAGAACCGCGAGACCACCTCGGCCGGCAAAGAGGATAATGGAATGTAGTCGAATTAAGTCGGGTGATGCTGAGGGAATTACATTAGGAAATGAGACACTTAAAGTAGTAAAGGAGTTTTGCTGTTTGGGGAGCAAAATAACTGATGATGGTCGAAGCAGAGAGGATATAAAATGTAGACTGGCAATGGCAAGGAAAGCGTTTCTGAAGAAGATAAATTTGTTAACATCGAGTATTGATTTAAGTGCCACGAAGTCGTTTCTGAAAGTATGTGTACGGAGTGAAGCCATGTATGGAAGTGAAACATGGACGATAAATAGTTTGGACAAGAAGAGAATAGAAGCTTTAGAAATGTGTTGCTACAGAAGAATGCTGAAGACTAGATGGACAGAGCACATAACTAATGAGGAGGTATTGAATGGAAATGGGGAGAAGAGAAATTTGTGGCATAATTTGACTAGAAGAAGGGATCGGTTGATAGGACAAATTCTGAGGCATCAAGGGAACACCAATTTAGTAGTGGAGGGCAGCGTGGAGAGTACAAATCGTAGAGGGAGATGAAGAGACGAATACAATAAGCAGATTCAGAAGGATGTAGACTGCAGTAGGTACTGGGAGATGAAGAAGCTTGCACAGGATACAGTAGCATGGAGAGCTGCATCAGACCAGTCACTGGACTGAAGACCACAACAACAAACAATCACCACTTAAATTTTCATGCTCTGTATATTACCACACTTCTTAGATTTGTACGAGCGGCGTTCAGCAAGAAATGTAGCACATTATTTTTCTGGAAGCAGGTTCTTTTAGTCAAGTTTCTAATACATTATGTTATTCCCAACTCCTTTGCCTACAGAACCCTATTTTTCAACGTAATCTGCGCTCAACACGACGGCCTTACGCCACCTTACTGGGAGCCGTGAGCCGTGTACGCCCGCACGCTGCTACTCTACTGCTCGACGTCGCAGCCAACGTCTTACTGCATCAATAACCCCCCGCCATCCACGGACTGCTTAACGCGGAGTGCATCCTTGATCGAGCCAGACAGATGGAAGTCGGAAGGTACGAGATCCGTGCTGTAGGATGGATGAGGAAGGGCAGTCCAATGAAGTTTTATGAGCTGCAGACTAGTGAGAGGCCTTGCGTGGTCATAGAGACGGAGGAACTCGTTTGCCATTTTTGTGGCGACGGACGCGCTGAAGTGGTTTCTTCAATTTACTGAGGGGAGCACTGTGTTTTTCATAGTTTATCGTTGCACCATGAGGCAGGATATCAAACATTATAACCACATCAGAGTATCAGAAGACCTGAGGAGAAGTGGTGTAGCATTGCTCCATGGACTTGCAATATTCCTCCTTTTGACTTGATGTCGTGTGTGTTATTTACTGTCCTGATATTTAGAACCAGATGTAACACCTGCGTGTATGTTGTCTGAATTGGCTTACAAAACATACTGTCATACAAAGCCAACTGTAAAATTCTTATACTATACTGTTAATAATAAGCAATGTAACAAACAGAAATACAGTTACCTATCCGGACAGCAAAACCACAAAAACAAGTGTAATAATCGTGTGTGTTAACCTAAGGAATAAGCACCAGACTTTAACTCGTTTCTTCAATTAAGTCATTATTTCTGAGGTATGGCAAGTAACAGCAGTTAGACTACTATTCTGCATCGATAACAATATATGTGGTTGGTGGTACACTATTATCCTCCAGTTTAATTAGGCACACGTAATGTAGCTGAGTAGGACAGCAGAAAAGATTGCAAGTCCCTACTTACCTATCAGACTTCACTTTAGATTTAGACAAATGATGGTTCAGCAATAGGAGAAAAGTATAGCCGCTCGAAACAAAACTACAGCACCCAATTGCTTAATCAAACAGAGTGATTTCATGAAAACAAAAGTAAATTTGGACAGAGGGGGGGGGTTTGTACATCAACATATTTGGTACTCAGTATTTCATTGATTCACTATAAACTTTTAACGTTACTATTTATCACAATTAATCATCAACTTAGTATTTCCTTTCACTAATACGTAATGTGAAAGCAGCCAACAATTTATCTAACGTGGTCTCTGAATCTGGCACAACCTTACGTAATCATTTTAACACAGAAAATAATAGCAATGTTAATTATGAAATTCTCAGTTATTCTTGCCATCAATTATTTCACTGATTAATCACTGATTTGCCAACAATATATTAAAGATTTCACAGTCTTGGCTGAATACAGGTCACTCGGAATTTTCATTTACCGGGTTAGTATCCTGCTTGGTTTATGAACCGGATAAATTACCAGGTGCACACAATTGTTAATTTGGATGATGGTTATTATTCTCAAAGCGCATTTCAACTTCCTGGCACACACTATAATACATAACTAAAATGTCGTACCCTGTAAGCTGTGATCAGCGACGGTGGCGTTGGTGGCAACAACTGCATTAATATCAGAACGGCCAAGAGCAGTTATCCATGTCGGACTTATTTCCTCTTCATAGCGATGATCCATCTTATAACCAGTAGCCTGTTTTTCTCTCCATACCAGGCCGTGATAAACTGCAGTTTCCAACTGAAGCAAGATGCAACCATACGGGGCACTCCACTCTATGCTGGCGCTGTACGTGCTGCCTCTAAGATCACTGGCCACCGACCGACTTTGTTCGCGCCCGCCAAAGCGCGCCAAACGTTTCCGCTCCCACCTTTTCCTACGCTTACACAGCTTTCCGTTCCTGACGGAACTGCTCCATCTTTTATGCTATAGTTTTAAGAAACAGATATCTTTGCAATATTTAAAAGTAAATATTACACCCTTTTTCTTAATATGTACATTCATTTTAATCTTATCAAAGAGTTTCAGTATCGATTTCGCTTCAAACAAGATGTCTCTACATTTGCTTTAACAGTTTCAATAAAATATTTACAAAAAATTTTAAAAAAATATGAACAATAATGTCACAGACTGCCATTTTGTTTCCGGTTCGACATGATGAACCCATGTTTCATCGAGTGTGATGATGTTTGACAAAAAAATTCACTATCAGCCTATCAACGCGCAAGCAAATCTGCACAGATGGTGGTTCGTTGCTTTTTATGGTCTGTTAGGTGGCGAGGAAGCCATTGGGAACACGGCTTTGAGTTCCTCAACTGGTGGACAAGCGTGCCAGAGTGTTATTTGTGTCCAGCTTGACACAGTCGAGTCGTTTAAATACGAGAGCTATTCGGTAAGTAAGGGACGATAGGTCGCGAAATGGAAACCACAGTGAAAATCAAACCTGTTTTATTTGAAACAGTTAGCTACACGTTCCAGCTACTTCTCTACACCGTCACCGCTCAGAGTTAGACATCTGTTGTAGCGTTGTACCAACTTTTCAATTCCCTCGTTATAGAAGACAGTCGCCAGTGCTTTTCGACGATTTTCTGCTCCGGGCTGCAGCTCGTTGGCTATGTCAAAATATTGTCTTTATAGCCAGCGGTTCATTTGAGCAGAGATGAACCTCTGGGTAGCCAATTACGGACTTTTTTGTGGGTGATCAAACACTTCCCATCGCAAATGCTGAAGGAGCATCTTCATTGCCCGTGCAGAGTGCGGCCGAGAATTGCCGTGCACAACGAACCGCATAACATGTATATTATATGGATTGCATAGCTTCAGGCGAAATCTTTCGCCAGGCCCTCATACTTGTTGGGAGACGCTAATCTCTAGTCATCTTTACGTTCTCACTGTGAGGTCACAACTGAAAAGAGCGACATAATGCGATTGGGCGTACTAGACACAGTGCCCAACGCATCTGTTCAAAGCTTCATCAGATTTGCACTGTATTTTCCATTTTGCGGCCTATCGTTCCTCACTTCCCGAATAACCCTCGTACCTGGACGTAACGTTGCGAAGCGATGTGAGCAGCAACGTGCAGGTGAAAACTGTGGTAGGGAAGGCAAACGGTGGACTTCGGTTTATTGGGAGAATATTAGGAAAGAGTGGTTCACCTGTATAGGTCACCGCATGTACGACGCTGGTGCGAACTATTTTTGAGTTCTGCTCGAGTGTTTAGGATCCGTACCAGGTCGGATTGAAGGAAGACATAGAAGCAATTTAGAGGAGCATTGGTAGATTTGCTACCTGTTGGTTGGAACAACGCATAAGTGTTACGCAGATGCTTCGGGAACTCAAACGGGAATCCCTTGAGGGAAGGCGGCGTTCTTTTCGGGAAACACAATTCAGAAAATTTAGGGAACCCGCATTTGAAGCTGATTGCTGATCGATTCTGCTCCCGCCAACATACATCGCGTGTAAGGACCACGAATATACGAGAAATTAGGGCTCATACGGAGACGTACATACAGTCGTTTCCCCATCATTCTATTTGCGAGTGGAACAGGAGGGGAAATGACAAGTAATGGTACTGTGTACGGTGGCTTGCGGAGTATCTATGTAGATGTAGATGCAGATGCAGACGTTCACATGTGCAACGAGGTGTCTGACTATGATCCATCGATCAACTCGAACGAGAGTGCTTGTGCATTCCAACATCACAAGAAAGACGGCTGTGTGCGGCAGCCAAGACGTGGGACATCGGACAGGTTTGGGGGACCTTGTTGCAATAATGAAGGGCGCCACGCCCATTGACTCACAGTGCTTTTGTTCACTTCCAGGTCGCCACAGACATTCTGCAAGCGCCTATGAATATCTACGATGCTCTGCTTTTCCACCAAACGAAACTTACAACAGCTCTCTGCTTGGAAAGCACCTCCGTCACAGACGTCATTCAAAATAATAGGCAGCTATTAATATCACCATTGTTTTCCTTGATGTTGTAACCTGTGTGGGTCCTAAGATCCGATGATGGCGGCTTTAGTTTCGCCGAAATCGGTAATCATGGAATAAAAAGAATTCCGGCGATCTTGGCTACCAGCTTATTGTTTTACAGTCGTTTAAAATGAACGCTACATATAGCTCCGCCACCGATTCGAACCTCGTGAAACTATAGGGCTCGAAACGGGAATAACAACTTTTTCCCACAGCAAATTCCGCAATTTTTCAACCGAAACTGGCCGATAAAAAAAAAGTATTGCACTATTCATTGACGATCCTCGTATCTACGTTCACAGCGTGCAGTACAGCATTATCGTATGTAACTGTTTTTGTTAAATACACAAATGTAATGGAATGGTAAGAACGTCTGCCTGCTCCTCTTCCCGTGGGTCTCAATTTCTGTAAAACAATATTAGTAAATTTAATCTTTACGACATTACGCAATAGGCACTCAACGTAGTTCGTTGAGCATTTCTATGACGTCCCGATGTTTATTAAGCAAATCGTGATGTAAGGGGTTCACTATCCTGCCGGAGCAAATGTAATTTCGATGTATTGCTCACGCGCTGCCTGCGACAGAAAATATCTTTGCTGCAATAGAGTCGCAGGTCGAGGAGTCTCGGCAGCAGATGCAGTCGCTCGCTGCTACAGGGCAGTTGTAGTCTGTCGCTGGTACAGAGCAGTTCATAGCCATGTATTGTAAGGTAAATATTATTTTTTTTTATTGGCATGCGCGTAGTTAAGTCACTTGTCTGAGATGTTAATATGAATTTGTTTCAATCTTTTTGTGATTCGCCAGCACCACTTGACCAAGATTTGTAATATTTAATTTTTCATTTAATATTATGCAGATAATCAATAATGTAAAAGATTTTCAGAATATAATTTTTACCAGTGAACAAAAAAACGAAGGAATAATTTTGCACACTGGACTCGCATTCGGGTGGACGACGGTTCAATCCCGCTCCGGCCATCCTGATTTAGGTTTTCCGTGATTTCCCTAAATCGCTCCAGGCAAATGCCGGGATGGTTCCTCTGAAAGGGCACGGCCGACTTCCTTCCCCGTCCTTCCTTCATCCGATGAGACCGATGACCTCGCTGTCTGGTCTCCTTCCCCAAACAACCAACCAAGCAATCAATAATTTTGCCTTAAGTCATTGCTGGTCCCGATCCAGTCATTTATTTAAATTTAAATATTTCAGAAATTTTCTCAGCTCATAGTCATGTGTTCTTTAGTTATCAGACGACCAGCTGTGCAGCTGTGTCAGTAAGCAAAGTCAGTTTTTCTAATAATTCAGAACTCAGACAAATGTTGTCCAATGTTAGCAGATAGGCCAGCATCGCATTAAGCTGTGCCATTCATGAGCAGATATATAGACAGCGTTATCCGGTGACACCATCATAAGGTAAGAATTTTTTCAGTTTATTCAGATTGATTTCACAGGATCTGCTTATGTCAAAATTTATCGGTTTTCATGAATTAAGATATTAACAAAAAATTATTTTTGTTATTATATGCGGGGAGGTTACAGTGGCCACTTAACGTCGCTCATCTATGAACGTTATTCTTTTCTTTGTTTATTCGTCTTATATCGTTGGTTGGTTGGTTGTTTTTGGGGAAGGAGACCAGGCAGCGTGGTCATCGGTCTCATCGGATTAGGGAAGGACGGGAAGGACGTCGGCCGTGCCCTTCAGAGGAACCATCCCGGCATTTGCCTGGAGTGATTTAGGGAAATCACGGAAAACCTAAATCAGGATGGCCGGACGCGGGATTGAACCGTCGTCCTCCCGAGTGCGAGTCCAGTGTCTAACCACTGCACCACCTCGCTCGGTATCCGTCTTAGATCTGTGTCCGAGACGGAGGTATAATTCTCAACAATACGCCAGCGAAGGTGTTTGTAAGCGATGTGTAATGTGGAATAGTACACGTTTCAGGAATCTTACAATTAACTTTGTTTTGGCTAACGCATCCCCATTGTAAGTAGGCTGTTTAAGTTTTTATGCTGGTAACGCCACGTAGCGCTCTGTATGAAAATCGCTGACTGCGCTGTGTGCAGTCTGTCGCTGGTTGGACTCATTGTTGGAATATTCACTTGTGTAGTGTTGGGCAGTTGGATGTGAACAGCGCGTAGCGTTGCGCAGTTGGAGGTGAGCGGCCAGCAGTGGTGGATGTGGGGAGAGAGATGGCAGAGTTTTGAGAGCGGACGATCTGGACGTGTGTTCGTCAGAAAGAGGAAATTTGTAAGACTGGATATCATGAACTGATTTATATATGATGACTTTCGAACATTATTAAGGTGAATACATTGTTTGTTCTCTACCAAAATCTTTCATCTCCAAACTATGCCTATCAACAGTTAGTGCCTTCAGTAGTTAGAATCTTTTATTTAGCTGGCAGTATTGGCGCTCGCTGTATTGCAGTAGTTCGAGTAACGAAGATTTATGTGAGGTAAGTGATTCATAAAAGGTATAGGTTATTGATAGTCAGGGCCATTCTTTTGTGGGGATTATTGAAAATCAGATTGCGTTGCGCAAAAAATATTGTGTGTCAGTTTAGTGATGATCAGAATAAATAAAGAGAGAAATGTCTGAGTACGTTCAGTTTTGCTCAGCTGTTTGAAAATCAAACAACGTAGAAGTTTACCAGCACAGTCATTTATAAATTTTTCAAAGGGTACGTTTCACCATAATCAGATTTGTCGTTTCAGGCAAGATACTATCTGACGATGATACAACGATGCTATTCTGGACATATACAGCATCATACGACGAATGCTTTTACGAAAGAACACGATAACTAATAGCACTGCGGCAATGCTGACCTCTCAAACCTGTATTAAGTTTTTGAAAAGTAATAGGCCTACTCATAAATTTCCAAGCATATCGCATTAATTGGGCCGTGTTATTTTCGGTGTATTAATCAATTTAAGAATTTGATTCGCGCAGAAAATTTAATGTTCCCTCGTTCCTCCCATGTTATTAAAAGTGGTTGTAATCTTTTTGAAATATCACGGAAAGCCAAAAACTCGTTAACGTAAATTAAAGAAATGCATTTCAGTCTCTCGCAGACACCATGAAAATCTGTAGAATGAAGAAGTAAACACCGGTTTAAACGTTCTTAAATGAAAACATCGCCGGAGAGTATCTCTTCGCGCTGTACGTAATTTCACGGTCAGGCAGGGTGGGAGAGGCGCCAGATTTATGGTTCGCTAAGAAACTTGGCGTCCATTTTCTACAAACGACGCTCTTTCCGGGCAATGTAATCGTCCTGTCTCCTTTTTACAATGTCATAATTTCAGCGGCGCCGCCACTTAGCTGGCGAATTTACAGCCGAGACAAATCTCACAATAAGACTCACACATCCCTGTTCCAGCATTAATTAAGTTCAGCATGGCGCGAGCGCGTTTTATGCCGTCCTACCCCGAGAGGTCACGCTACCTCTCGTGGGTAAACATTACGTCTTAATAAACCTCTGGCGCCGTCATGTTTTATTAATTAAGTGCGCTGGAGCCGGACTCGTTCGCCTTGATCCTGTAGCTGGCAGCGGGGCCCCGCCGTCCGCTTGCAACTTAACCCGCAATAAATGCCGACAGTCACTGAACCGCAGCTGACTCGGCTGGCCCAAGCTGCTTTCTGCTTTGCTCTTCATTGTCAGATTGCTTACTTATTCCTCGACGTTGTGGTACCCAGAAGGTTTAGGTGAGATTGCGACTAAATTTGTTACCATCGATCGAAGCTCACGACAGAACAGCCTCTGATTAAGGGAGGCGACAGCTTAGACGGGTCAATAAAGAACCAGGAGGTAAAAGAGTATTTCAGAATGAGATTTTCACTCTGCAGCGGAGTGTGTGCTGATTAGAAACTTCCTGGCAGATTGAAACTGCGTGCCGGACCGAGACTCGAACTCGAGACCTTTGCCTTTCGCGAGCAAGTGCTCTACCAACTTAGCTACCCAAGCACGACTCACGCCCCGTCCTCACAGCCTCACTTCTGCCAGTATCTCGTCTCCTACCTTCCAAACTTTACAGAAGCTCTCCTGCGAACCTTTCAGAATTAACACTCCTGAAAGAAAGGATATTGCGGAGACATGGCTTAGCCACAGCCTGAGGGGTGTTTCCAGAATGAGATTTTCACTCTGCAGCGGAGTGTGCGCTGATATGAAACTTCCTGGCAGATTAAAACTGTGTGCCGCACCGAGACTGGAATTCGGGACCTTTGCCTTTCGCAGGCAAGTGCTCTGCCAACTGAGCTACCCAGGCACCACTCACGCCCCGTCCTCACAGCTTCACTTCTGCCAGTACCTCGTCTCCTACCTTCCGTGAAAGGCAAAGGTCCCGAGTTCGAGTCTCGGTGCGGCACACAGTTTTAATCTGCCAGGAAGTTTCATATCAGCGCACACTCCGCTACAGAGTGAAAATCTCATTCTGGAAACACCCCCCAGGCTGTGGCTAAGCCATGTCTCCGCAATATCCTTTCTTTCAGGAGTGATAGTTCTGCAAGGTTCGCAGGAGAGCTTCTGTAAAGTTTGGAAGGTAGGAGACGAGGTACTGGCAGAAGTAAAGCTGTGAGGACGGGGCATGAGTCGTGCTTGGGTAGCTCATTTGGTAGAGCACTTGCCCGCAAAAGGCAAAGGTCCCGAGTTCGAGTCTCGGTCCGGCACACAGTTTTAATCTGCTAGAAAGTTTCAAATTAAGAGTAGTTGCAGTGGTAAAGTGGGGGAAGGAAACGAATATCACCACATGAACAGAACTGCTACTCTAAGAAACTGTACTGGTGATGCTGTGCCGAATTGGGAGATAAAGTTGCCAAATGTGGTCTGTCGGCATTCTCGGCGAACTTTCAACATGAGTTGCTTCCTTGGTACATAATGTGCAAAAGAAATCAGCTAAATTCTCATATGCGGGTATCTGGCGTGTTGATATCACAATGAAGGCCCTGATGATGAAGCCGTGATTTAGTAAGTTACATAGGCATAGTGAAGATGCTGTATAGACATAAGATGGAGTTTCCTATTAATTTTTCCATTTCTTTCACTGACTCAGTTTTGCCAAGTATTGCCACTGTGGCTAGTATGAAAGTTCCCTGCTTGTACTGTATACTGTACTGGAGTGCCTGTGTTTTTACGATGTACTCTGCAATGTCCTTCAGACATGCACTGTAATATGGTTTATAACGCCAAGGCAAGGCCGCGACAATAATCGTTATTCTTGAAATATGCCCGTAGAAAAATTTATAGATGGCTGTGCTGGAAAACCTCTACGTTACTTGATTTTCAAACAGCTCAGAAAAAACTGAACGTACTCAGACATTTCTCTCTTTACTTATTCTGATCAACACTAAACAGACACACAATATTTTTTTTTTTTAGCGCATCGCAATCCGACTTTCAATGATCCCTACAAAAGAATGGCCCTGACTAACAATAACCTATACCTTCCATGATTGATTTACCTCACAAAAATCTTCGTTACTCGAACTACTGCAATACAGCGAGCGTCAACACTGCCAAATAATAAAAGATTCTAACTACTGAAGGCACTAACTACTGATAGGCATATAGTTAGCAAATGAAAGATTTTGATAGAGAACAAACAATGTATTTACCTTAATAGTGTACAAAAGTCATAATATATACATATCAGTTCATGACATCCAATCTTACAAATTTCCTTTTTCTGACGGACACACGTCCAGACCGTTCGCTCTCAAAACTCTGCCAACTCTCTCCCCACATCCACCACTGCTGGCGGCTCAACGCACTGTTCACATCCAACTGCCCAACAGTACAATAGCGAATTTCTAATGCATATTAACCCTTCTGACGAAATATCAAATGCACACACTTATCGATACAATGTTGGTCAAAATCAAAAATTGTCCACCGTCCGTAAAAACAGTCCTGATCATTCATCACAGTAGTAATTACATTGCGCGAATTCTGATCAGTAAAAGAAAATGCACACGGAAGTAGTGGATTTCCATGCAGTCTTGAAGAAGTAGTGTTGTCCTTCCAACGGAAAGACAATGCTGACTCTTGAAATACAGACAAGTAATGGACCATAACAGAGCAAACCCACAGCAGAGTCAGTCGAAGTTTTGAATAATATTGGCAGGTAGGTCGTCACAGAGCAGACCCACTGTGGTCCTGGTAGAGGTTACAGTATTGGTGGGCCACCAGAGGTGCAGACCCACTGCAGTCCTTGTAGAGATAATGGTATTGGTGGGACGTCAAAGGTGTCGACCGACTGTAGTTCTTGCAGAGATGGCTAGCAGCCATCCATTGCGACTGTGTGGGTGCACAATCACCATCGAAGAGTTTTGCGGATAATATAGTAAATCCATGAACCACCATTTGTGCACTCACAAAAACTTTTTTTTGGAATGTCCTTAGAACCAGCAGTCCCTTGCTGAATTATCAACACACCTGCGAGCACTAACAGTCATTTTTTTCTTCTTCTCACATTTTGTGCATATATTATGACGAACAGAAATGTGTGCAGTGAAATGAAAGCAAAGAGAGCTTCACTCCAAGCTTAAACACAGCCAAGACCTCTCAGACAAACAGAAGCTAAACGATGTAAAAGTTAGCTTAAGGAGGGCTATGCATGAGGCGTTCAGTGAATTCGAAAGTAAAATTCTATGTACCGACTTGACAGAAAATCCTTGGAAGTTCTGGTCTTACGTTAAATCAGTAAGTGGCTCGAAAGAGCATATCCAGACACTCCGAGATGATGATTGCATTGAAACAGAGGATGATACGCGTAAAGCTGAAATACTAAACACCTTTTTCCAAAGCTGTTTCACAGAGGAAGACCGCACTGCAGTTCCTTCTCTAAATCCTCGCACAAACGAAAAAGTGGCTGACATCGAAATAAGTGTCCAAGGAATAGAAAAGCAACTGAAATCACTCAACAGAGGAAAGTCCACTAGACCTGACGGGATACCAATTCGATTCTACACACAGTACGCGAAAGAACTTGCCCCCCTTCTAACAGCCGTGTACCGCAAGTCTCTGGAGGAACGGAAGGTTCCAAATGATTGGAAAAGAGCACAGGTAGTCCCAGTCTTCAAGAAGGATCGTCGAGCAGATGCGCAAAACTATAGACCTATATCTCTGACGTCGATCTGTTGTAGAATATTAGAACATGTTTTTTGCTCGCGTATCATGTCGTTTTTGGAAACCCAGAATCTACTCTGTAGGAATCAGCATGGATTCCGGAAACAGCGATCGTGTGAGACCCAACTCGCTTTATTTGTTCATGAGACCCAGAAAATATTAGATACAGGCTCCTAGGTAGATGCTATTTTCCTTGACTTCCGGAAGGCGTTCGATACAGTTCCGCACTGTCACTTGATAAACAAAGTAAGAGCCTACGGAATATCAGACCAGCTGTGTGGCTGGATTGAAGAGTTTTTAGCAAACAGAACACAGCATGTTGTTATCAATGGAGTGACGTCTACAGACGTTAAAGTAACCTCTGGCGTGCCACAGGGGAGTGTTATGGGACCATTGCTTTTAACAATATACGAGGCCTGTTCTGAAAGTAAGCTCCGATTGATTGCCAAATTGAAACCACAGTGAACATCAGAAATGTTTTACTTGTAACAATTAGCTACACCTTTCAGCTACTTCTCTACGTAGTCGCCGTTCTGACTTAGACTTTTGTCATAGCGTTGTACCAACTTTTCAATAGCCTCATCATAGAAGGCAGCCGCCAGTGCTTTCCGCCAATTCTCCACTCTGGCCTATACCTCGTTGTCTGTGTCAAAATGTTGTCTTCAAAGACAGCGGTTCATGTGACCAGAGATGAAACTCAGGGGGAGACAATTGCGGACTGTATTGTGGGTAATCTCACATTTCCATTTGAAAACGATGCAGGAGCATCTTCATTGCCCCTGCAGAATGCGGCTGAGAATTGTCATGAAGAAGAAACAGCACGACAGTTATGTAATGTTAGCTGCATAGCTTCAGGCGAAATTTCTCACCAGGCCCTCGTACTTGGCGGCAGACACTATTTTCTAGACACCTTTACGCACTCACTGCGAGCTCAGAAATGAGAAGAGCGACGTGATGCTAACTGGGGTTATACTAGAGACACTACCCAACACATCTGTGCAAAGCTTTATCGGATTTTCATAGTCGTTTCCATTTCGCGACCGATCGGAGCTTACTTTCTGAACGCCCCTCGTATATAAATGACCTAGTAGATAGTGTCGGAAGTTCCATACGACTTTTCGCGGATGATGCTGTTGTATACAGAGAAGTTGCAGCATTAGACAATTGTAGCGAAATGCAGCGGATAGGCACTTGGTGCAGGGAGTGGCAAGTGACCCTTAACATAGATAAACGGAATGTATTGCGAATACATAGAAAGAAGGGTCCTTTATTGTATGATTATACGATAGCGGAACAAACACTGGTAGCAGTTACTTCTGTAAAATATCTGGGAGTATGCGTGCGGAACAATTTGAAGTGGAATGATCACATAAAATTAATTATTGGTAAGGCGGGTACCAGGTTGAGATTCATTGGGAGAGTCCTTAGAAAATGTAGTCCATCAACAAAGGAGGTGGCTTACAAAACACTCGTTCAACCTATACTTGAGTATTGCTCATCAGTGTGGGATCCGTACCAGATCGGGTTGACGGAGGAGATAGAGAAGATCCAAAGAAGAGCAGCGCGTTTCGTCACAGGGTTATTTGGTAACCGTGATAGCGTTACGGAGATGTTTAGCAAACTCAAGTGGCAGACTCTGCAAGAGAGGCGCTCTGCATCGTGGTGTAGCTTGCTCGCCAGGTTTCAAGATGGTGCGTTTTTGGATGAGGTATCGAATATATTGCTTCCCCCTACTTATACCTCCCGAGGAGATCGCGAATGTAAAATTAGAGAGATTAGAGCGCGCACGGAGGCTTTCAGACAGTCGTTCTTCCCGCGAACCATACGCGACTGGAAGAGGAAACGGAGGTAATGACAGTGGCACGTAAAATGCCTTCCGCCACACACCGTTGGGTGGCTTGCGGAGTATAAATGTAGATGTAGATGAAAATACTTCATTTGAAGAACTGGTGTCTATACAATTACAAATTTACGACATGAGAATACAATAACAAAGGTACAAAATACATCATTAAAGAACATAGTAGTACACATAACACTTGTAGTAATACGGGCTTTACAAAAGAATAGATATAAACATCAGTGTTACAGGAATTATGACACAAATCAATAAATAAAATAATGAGAAGAGCTTTCGAAACATTAACTTCACACATGAGCATTAAAAGAAAACAGACTAAATAATGTCTAAACATCTTTACAAAGTAAATAACATATTATTAATGCAAGTTATATTAGAGGATAACAGTATACCTCATCACAGTGAATGTAGCTTAGTATTAGAAAAATTATACAACATAACTCTTATCAAATAAACACATAAAGACAGGAAGAACACAAATACACAAGGGTATATAAACACATAACGGAATAACACAAAAGGAAAGGACGGGGTTTGTTTTCAGTGTGACATTTGGTACTGCAGTATTTATCGTATTTGATTTGCAAACAAAACTGTCTTTACTTCTTGTAGATCGCCCTTAGTTCATCATTATTCCCAAAAAGTCCTATTTATACCTGTTGTCCCTAAACCCTACTGTTTTGTTCATATCCTGTTTCAAAATAATTATTCTTCATTCTACACTTTCTTTTGCCAAACTTTTTGCTTATAGCTTCTCAATGTATTTCTTCCAATTCATCACAACTCATTCTCTTCTATAGCCTAACCCCTCTTAACGTAATTTAATCTCTTGAGCTCAGATATATATACTAAGGGACGAGACAATACAGCAGCACAAAACAATTAACACAAACAATAACGACAAAAAATGAAAATTGGCAGAGCAAGCAGCAGTATATCTAAATTAGCAAAGCAAATGCAACATATCCTTTTGTAGGGATTATTGAAAGTCAGATTGCGTTGCGCTAAGAAAAAATATTGTACGTCAGTTCAGTGTTGATCAGAATAAGTAAAGGGAGAAATGTCTGAGTACGTTCATTTTGCTCAGCTGTTTGAAAATCAAATAACGTATAGGTTTTCCAGCACTGTCGTCTATAAATTTTTCTAAGAGCATGTACAGTCTCTCCCTGGGCGGGAATCACAGCAATTGTATGAGAGCAATACGTAGACGTACGATGGCAAACAGAAGTTTCGGTCGGTCCTGGAGGCGTACGAGGTGGCCCGGGCGGTTAAGGCAACCGCGCTCTCGTAAGGCACGATACGCGGATTCGAGTCCCAGTCCAGCACCGATTTCCATTGTCACTAGCACTTTGCGCAGGTGGAGTCTGATCATACTCCCGATTCCGAATACATTTCTTGTATTCCCTATTTGTCTTCGTCAGGCATCGAGTGCAGATTTTCTTGCATTTTACTAGGATTGCAGCCAAACTGTGCACAGCTAGGGCACTAGAGTCTGCCGAATATGAGTGAACGTTTCTCGCGGTATCTTGACGAAACGTTCGCTGGCCGGCCACATAGGACGAACATAATGCGTGAATTCTAACGACATCAGAACAACATTCGTCCAAGCATAAAAGTAGAACTAGGCGGATAGAACAAAACGGACAATTACCTACTCTCGTCATGTTAGCAGATAGAAGAGCCGACTGATTCATGGGACACAGTGTCTACAAGGAGTACACTCAGAGATAACTAATACCAACGGAGAAGCAGCCAGAATCGTGTACTTTCCATGTGCTGGCGCCCGTTCAGAGAGGATCGGGATAACACTACGAAAATATAATTTCTAATGCATATTAACCCTTCTGACGAAACAATAAGATCTACTAGTAGGTCTCCAAAAACTGAGTGTGTATCGCATACCATGTGAATGTCGCTTTTTGTACGTTGGACAGTCTGTGTGTATCGTTGAACTAGTATCTAAAGAACGCAAGCGTTACATCCGATTAAAGCAGCCAACTAAATCAGCTGTCACCGAACACTGCCTCACGTGTGAGCGTGAAGTGGAATACCAACAAACGTGTGGCGCAGTGTATTGAGGGGGTATGTAATAGATTTAGGTAAAAAAAATAGATTTTTCAAAAATATTATTTTCTTGATCTACACATTTTAATCTATGTTGTGTTTATCGTGATAACAGCTTTAGAATTGTCTTTAATTTGTTAAACTGATTAACTCAGCACTGGTGGCCACTCCCACCTTTTCCGATGTTTGGGAAACTGGTTACTTCAGCGGAATTTTTGTCAGTGTGAATGCTATTTTCTTTCTGTAGCTTTGGCTAGCATCCATATCTCTGGCTGACATCTATATCTTTGCCTGAAAACTTTCTTGCATGTGGTTTATTTACGTCTCGACAATACTAACACATAACCGAGCGAGGTGGTGCAGCGGTTAGCACACTGGACTCGCATTCGGGAGGACGACGGTTCAATCCCGCATCCGGCCATCCTGATTTAGGTTTTCCGTGATTTCCCTAATTCTCTCCAGGCAAATGCCGGGATGGTTCCTTTGAAAGGGCACGGCCGACCTCCTTCCCCGTCCTTCCCTAATCCGATGAGACCGATGACCTCGCTGTTTGGTCTCTTCCCCCAAACAACCACCCAACCAACACATATTAGCATGTGGAAGGTTGAATTCGCAAATCTTTACTTGGAAGTCATGCATATTTATGCATAATGGGTGGTGCAAAAACTGTGTTTAGGAAACGGAGGTTTAATGGAAATCGGTTTACCAACAAAACAGAGGAAGCAGCTCGAAATGAGGAACATAAGCTCTCAGCTTCAGCATCGAAACTTGGGACAGGAGAACTGTACTGCGGCGTGAATGATCTTGATATGGATTCCACTGGATTCAGACTTTTTGATTTAGAGCTTCTCTGCCAGGATATAAAGTTTTCATGTTCATGTGCTAGCAATGCACAATCTGTGTCCGAAAGACGATTGGTGTAAGTTCAGCAATAGAAATGAGACGTATTCACATAAACATTAATTACCGGAACCTACTATGAATGTAATTAAAACCCTATTCAGGTTTCTTTAAAACCCTGATTTATTGATGAAGAGTCTTCACGGAAAGACACAAAATGCAAATGAAAGCCTCAATAATTTAATTTGGTTTAGATGCTCAAAAAGGACATTCTGTGTACTTGACGTACTCAAAACACGTGTCTATGATGCAGTTTTATTTTACAATAACGGAAATAATGGCAGAATTGAAGTGCTGAAGAGAGTTAGTACGGATCCTGGTGTGTTGACAACGAAAACCTCTTGCACCATCGACGAGAGCAGGGTCAAGAAAGATAACAGATCAGTGTCTTACCTGCAAATACAGGCCAGGCAGATTCGAAAACGAGAGAAGAGAAATCTTGAGGACGAGGAGTATCAGTATGTAGGATTTTAAAATTGAAGTACGTTTATTACATGCAGAAATATGAGAAGAAAATCTTTGAACCTCATTTTCACTTTTTTACATTTTTTACTTTATTAGAAGCGTTTTCTCGAGAAGTATATGTGCTAATGCTATTAAATTTTCAGGAACTGTTTACAACTTGTTGCTGTCTCCCTGGAACTAAAAAATACGATATCGTGCAATTACATTCTAATTTTTAGATGATTGTATACAGAAAAAACAGTTAACTTCGTAAGTGCAAAATTTAAAAATTTGTTAATGATACAATTTGTACCATAAATTAATAACTGCAGTTCAGTGGCCTTATAATCTTCTCAGGATACTACAATGAAATTTTCAGATAAATTGCATGATTAGAATTCGAGCTATGGCTTATTATAAAAAAAAACAATAAAAAATTAAAAATTCAAGCTTCTGGCAAATTATTAATCCCTGCATATTTTATTATATTTTTCCGTTAAAATACAACTCCTTTGCTTTGCACATACAAAATTTTAGATTTCTACATTAATAAATATGGCTGTAATGAGTTTTTAATCATATTTTTGCATTTTCTGTTACATCCCCCTTTAAAGATGGCAGGCTAGAACAGAACAGTGGATTGCTCAGTCGACAGGGACAGAGGCTGTAGCTTAAACGAGGGGTCCAGCAATCGGTTTACTAAAAATACGTTACAAAATATCTCAATATTCCCTCTGCTGATAGAGATGGACCTATTTAGATTTTCTTTGGTTGATCATATTGTCCTGCCGCGTTTTCCATACTTGTGACCCTCTGTTATTTTTGAATGACTGTTGGCTGTGTCATTGTTTAATGGCTTTGGCAAGAGAATATTGGGGCGGGGTGGAGCGTGTTCCGTTCGCTGTCTGGTTGGACTCCAAACCACAAACAGCTAAATCTGCGCTGGACGGGTACGAAGATAATTAGTGAAGTTGCCGAAACATCGTGGAAAAGGAAAAAACTGGTAAACCAGTGTTGCCAAATGTTTGCCGCAACAGGTAATGTATGTGTGAATGTGAGTCCTCGGATAGAGAAAACAGAGACCACTCCTAATTACTGCTGGAATCTGGTAAATTCCAAGGGATTCAGTAACCCCAGATGGCAGAAGCTCTAGTGGACACCATGGCTAACTCCACCGAATGTGCAATCAGCAATAGATTGCTCGAGAGGAAATTTGCGAGCGGAAGACAGTAGCCGAGGTTCATTATGACTCTCGGTTATCAATCAGGAGGAAATTTTTGCACTACTGATGTCTTGTAATCAGGGACGGTCTTGTATTGGCATCGAAGAACAAGAGAAATGCAGAGATGAAATGGATTCAAGGAAGATGACCAGTGAAGATCCGCCGCAGAGAAATTTTTAACAGCATTTTGTTTTCAATAACATGGCAGATTACAAATTCACAGGAGAAGTGTGGAATTTGTGTGAGAGACTTCTAGTAAATCAGCATGTCGGTGGACTCAATCACGCGCACACAGCCATGACAACTGAAGTACTGCACAATTCGTAAAACAGTGAATGGAAAGTGACGGCCGAGTTGGTACTCGTAGCAAATCACGTATCATCGGATGCTGGTATCACGTAAGCAGACAATATCGGAAAACCATGTAAGAAACATAACATAAATTCGGAAGCTAAAACCACTAATCCTTTCTGTTCTAATCATCTTTTTGATACTGATGCTCTTCTTTCTTTCCGTGCTTGCGGAGAAAAATTGGTGATATTTCCGTCATATGCGAGACACTCTTTGTTGGTTTCACTTTGCTCCGATTAAAAAGGGCGTAAGACAGTATTCTTGCTACTGTTCACTGTATATATAGAAGAAACAACAACATAAATAAAATAAAAGCTCAAGAGTTATACAGATTGTTATAAAGATGTCACCTGAAGATGTGGCTTTAACACCACGAAACCGGCAGTGGTACAGAAACAAATGGCCAAAATACAATTGAAGCGGTTATTAATATCAAGACGAATACTCATAGCTGTGGTTGCCCCACCTAAAAGGTTGTGTGTGGAAATTGCAAATATATGCCGGAAAGACAGAGAAAATGCGCCTGGCGACTCTTAGAAGAGACACCGGTATACAAACGTAATTGCGTCACTCTTATTTTCACTGTCACTCCCACCACACACTCTCAGCAAAGTTCCTGAGTAACAATAATCTCTTTGAAATATGCATATTGCCCGTCAAATAAACGCGCAGTGAAACAAATAAACGGCAATAACACGTTAAATAACAACACAAAATTTTTATGTTGTGACAAAATGATTAATAATCCGTGAGAAACCGCCAGAATTTCCGTTATGCATAAATTAAATGCCTTAACACCTCGTAAATGACGGGAAAAAAGGATACAGAAGAACCAACAATCTTAAGTAACAAGATAAGTGACGCAGGTTTTGATGTGCGAGAGAAACATAAAATAGGATCCGTTTGTTTTCTTTTTTAGATGACAGTCTGTAAGAAAACGTGTGGTAGTTATAAAACTACCAACATAAATGCAATTTATTAACATCACGTAATGTGCTATGTTGAAAGTAGAATTCCTAAAAAGTTATTCAGAAATCCATTACAAAGAAAGCTAAAAAAATGGCTCCAAGCACTATGAGACTTAATATCTGATTGTCATTAGTCCCCTATAGTTAGAACTACTTACACGTAACTAACCTAAGTACATCACACACATCCATGCCCGAGGCAGGATTCGAACCTGCGACCGTAGCAGCAGCGCGGTTCCGGATTGAAGCGCCTAGAACCGCTCGATCGCAGCGGCCGGCAAAAAGCATGTGACTCATGGATAACAAAGGGTATTAAAATTGCATGTATGACGATGAGAGAAATTTATATAAAGGGCAGAATAAATCAAGATCTGAGACTACGTGCGTATTTCAAAAAACAGATTTTAAGGGAGGTCATTAAAATGTCATGTATTACTCAGGTCTTGACAGTATTAATAATGCAAGTACGAGTAATTAGATCAAAACTGTATGGGACATCATCAAACCGAAGACACGACAGCCAGTTAGTGTACAATATACCATAACTAGATGGCAGTACTCTGACCATAGCCTCACAAGTTGTAGTACTTTTAACAATTGTTTTCTAATTTCACCACACGAAAATAAGATTAAAAGGTTCAGTTGAAGGAGCAAGAGAACTATAGTGGTCCATTCCCATGTTCCTACAGTTGTCAGGAAAGAGCCGGGCAGAATACGATGGTCAGGTCCTAGTTACGCTCGAGAGCGCCGAAAAATATCTTTGTGAATAACATATTTATTAGGCAGAAACAAAGGATTCCAAACGCTCGGCGTCACAACAGGGCCGGCGGAATAATAGCAGAAGGCCGGCATGCGGTAGTCTTGCTGTATCCTAGGTGCAGCGAAGCATCGGGCTTGGGGCAGTCGATCCATGGCCTCCAGCTCTGTGCGTCATCTCCAAAGTGCACTCGTTGAAGTCGAAGATTCCCACTCAGGAGTTAAGTCCCAGATCCAACCTAAGTACTCGCTGGCACACAGGGGTCGGCTGTCAGTCCCCGTTCACGAAACGAATGCCGGACATCTGCCACACCGGACATTTGCCACGCCGGACATTTGCCACACTTGCCCCTTCGCCAGGTAGCGATCCCTCAGGTAAGGGACACCCCTCCTCGTACTACTTCTGTCCGCTTTCAAACCGCCGTCTCCACATCTTACTCGATACAACCTTCTTCTTCGACATCTTGGCGAAATACAGAGCTTCTTTTCCGAAATCGAAATATTTATAACCTGTGGGAAACGAAAGCAATACCGACGATTATGTCAGTATAAATATAGATTCCTCAGTCTGTACGGCAGCTTCCTTTCACGCTTACTGATTGCGATAGAAACAGTCCATCGCCATGGGAGCAACAAGAAAGGAATGATGTAAAGAGAATGCGAATGTACGCTAATCATTTCTTTTTGATTACTGCATTTGTGCCTACTTTAATTACTACAACTGCATGCCCAAAACACAACTAGGAAATCCGCGCGGGATTAGCCGAGCGGTCAGAGGCGCTGCAGTCATGGACTGTGCGGCTGGTCCCGGTGGAGGTCCGAGTCCTCCCTCAGGCATGGGTGTGTGTGTTTGTCCTTAGGATAATTTAGGTTAAGTAGTGTGTATGCTTAGGGACTGATGACCTTAGCAGTTAAGTCCCATAAGATTTCACACACAACAAGGAAAGAAGAAATGTGTATGTGAATGTTTGAAAAGAAGAACGACAATATTAATTTACCCTCTAAAATGCGATATCCCTTGTGGTGAAACATTAGTTAATAAAGTGTAGCGGGACAATGTTCAAAACATGACTGAAAATACTCGTACGTTCACTGAATAGAAATAAGAACATCTATGACTGACATGTCATCTAAAGTCGACGTACAATTTTAAATGTAAGAAATAAGCAAATGAAGTAATACAGAGTGCTATGTTTGTAACGTACGTTGTTGTTCTACATTGTTTAGCTCTGGTATTTACAGGATCACAGAGAAAGCATCCTAGGGTTTGGAGCGAAAAGCCGTAATTGTAATGATCTGCACTACAACAGAAACAAGAAGCACAACTTAAGGAAAAATAATGTAATGTGTATTCCAGCTCACAAGCGACATTGAAGCGGATAGTTCCTGTGACTTAGTACAGGCAGAGGTTACATTCGACAACCGGAATAAATTAGTAACTTGCTCCCTTTACTGACCCTCCAGTCTCAGATGAAACAGTTGCTGAACAGACCAAAGAAAACTTGAGTCTCATCACAAATAGGAACCCTATTCTACAATTATAGTTGGCAGTGACTTCAATCTACCTTCCGTATGTTGACAAAAATACATTATCAGACCCTATTGTAGATAGAAAACAACTTCTGTAATTATTCTAAATACTTTTTTTTAAATTGAACAATTAGTTCACAAGGCCATTCAAACTGTAAATGGTTACGAAACACACTTGACGTCTTAGCCACAAATAATCCTGAGCATCACGGCGTATACAGGGAATAGTGAACACAGTCGTAACGAGGCTCAACTCCGTACAAAGAAATTCACCAAAACTAAACGCGAATTACACCTATTTATAAAAGCAGCTAAAAATTCGGTTGACTTCTTTCTAAGAGACAGTCTCCAATCCTTCCAAACTATGTAAGTGAAGACCATATGTGGCTTAAGTTCAAAGAAATAGTATCAACAGCGCTCGAGAGATTTATACCGAATAAATTAATAAGAGACGGAACTGATCCCCCATGGTACACAAAACACGACAGAAAGCTGCTTCAGGAGCAACGAAAAAGACACGTATAATTTAGACGAATGCAAAATCTCCAATATTGGCGAAGTTTTACCGAGGCTCGAAATTTGGTGGGCATTTCAATGCGAGATGCATTTAATAGTTTCCACAACGAAAGTCTCTCTAGAAATGCGGCGGAAAATCCAAAGAGATTCCGGTCCTATGTTAAGTAAACCAGCGGAAAGGCTCAGTAAGTACCTTTACTGCGCGACGGTAATGTTACTGATGAAGTGGAGTTACTAAATGCACTTTTCCGAAATTCCTTCACCGAAGAAGACGAAGTAAATATTCCAGAATTCGAAATGAGAAAAGCTGCAAACATAATATAGAAGTAGATATACCTGGTGTTGCGAAGCAAATCAAATTACACTATCAAATAACTGATGTTGCAGAGGTGCCCGAACTGTCAGTGACAGAGGAAATCATCAAATATCTTTTCAAAAAGTCCCTAATGTATACGAAAAGTAGGTCTAATACGTTTCTGATGTTCTTCAATAACAATTAATTTTCAGTAGTAGTTCCTTGCCTAGTTTCAGTTGCTTTTACTGGCCTGTTTAAAGATAATCAACAATTTAGTAAGGAATTTTAATTTTTAAAGGACTATATCTAAATGTACTTAAATAGTTTTACATCTACTATAAATGTTTGCAGCTAAACTTAAATAAAAAAATATTTGAGATGCCAAAATTGTCAACCTTAGGATCAGATCAGTTTTGGGATGTCAATTTTAGGTTCAATTCAAAGGTTCAGTTCCCATTTTCTTTTACAAACCTTATACTATCAGTTTAACGAAGCATGATATTTTAGGTGATAGTTGCGACTCTGAAGCTTAAGAAAATAGTTTTAGAACTCACAATTATTTAATAGTATGCCCATAATATTAGAAGGTAGAAAAAAGTTATCTTAACGTGACAACAATAGTAGCTCTTACTTAAAAATGAAATAGCTATTGAAAAAAATTAGATGTAACTGTAAATTCTGGTTACAGGAGGATCATTTGAGTGATGTTCAATGTTGGCTTCGTTAATTCACTGCTTCTTGATTACGCGCTAGTAAACCTAGCTGGGACCAGCTAGTTACATTGTTAAGCTATTTAGGGATACTTGTGTGAGGCTTGAAACACTTTTTAATTTTTACAATAAAGGCTGATTCCCATTACACTTTGCACAGGCTTTGGACTGTCAAAGTGATAAATGAACATTTACCATTTTGGCGTGTTTAAAATCTGCCTAAACAGGCTGAACTAATGTACACTCTATTTACAATTACAACTTAATATTAGCGCCGATAATGTTGCTTCAATGTTTTAGTAATTTTACCTCAGTAATCTGCGAGGTCTCAGTGGTATTCACAGTTTTAATGCATTATTTTTAATGTATTTTAGTCCAGTTTCTGAATATGGGCAATGGCCTTCAAGCAAGGCCTAATGTTGCCAGTCTCTTCATAATTCTTTACGATTCTCTCTATCCTGTCGTCCAGCTTCAAGTACTTCTTCTTCTTCTTCTTACCTTCAAGATTCATTTCCAACTTCATGTACATGCAGTTTGTGAGCTCTGCTTCCTTTTTCAAGCATTCCACCAAATAGGTGATTCTAGGGTGAGGGTTTCCAATAACACCATTTATTTTGTTGTGCCACCCTTCAACAGCATTCGCCGTTCAGTGCCTTTTTCCATAGCAGTTCCACATTTCTATTGGGATATCTTCATTGTCTAACCAGTTGTCCACAAAGTAGGCAAAAAATTGAGCGTTCCGTTATCCGCAGCTTCTGCATGAATCTCAATCCATCCATTGCTTACGTCCTCCGGTTTTACAAATGCCAGCGCTGCACACATACTGACGTGAAGTCTTAAATCCTCGTTCTGGCGGTACTCCTCAGTTAGACCGAGAACTTGAATTCTCCTCCATAAACTCTTCTACATGTGGAAATAGCATCCATTTATTTCAATTGTGGGAACAACTTGACGAATGGCTGACATCGCAGCTGCCTCAAAATCGACATTCACTTCTTAAGAAAAACAATCAGGGATTGCCTGTTTTATCAGACGAAACAGACGAACGTATGTGTCTTTCTTCTTATTTGGGAGCAGTGCAAATACAATAGGAGGAATGTTTGTTTCTTTAATCGGGCCTCCTAAGTCTACATGTATGGTGTAGATTTGTGCGAACTGCTTGCTGCAGCTCTTAAATGTTCCATCCATAAAAAAATGGGAACATGTTTTTAAACTTTCTTTTCCCTTGCTTTCACTAAAAATCATTATTCTCTCCTCTAATCTATCGTCTTCTAGAAGAAAACCAGTGCCATCTCCCATTTTAAATAGATCTTCATGAAGATCAGTTTCATAAGAGTTCGTAGGCTCTTGTTGGTTCCCCCGCGCTTCACTCCGTCGACGACGCATGGTTCTCTTCATAGATTCTGAATTCGGCATCACTGTAACAAAGTCATAACCTTTATTATGAAGATTTCCCATTTCATCCGCGTAAATCTCTGATAACTGTGTAGTTTCTTCTTGAGACCCTCTCTTCGCCCTTTCCACTTGCTTTCTCGTTTACAGAGCCACTTCGTCAGGTGGTCCACAGAGATGTTCTGATACGTTCAATACTTCTCCGTTCTTCGAAAGCAGCTTTCCCTTGCAACGATCCGCTTTTCGGCGTAAGCACATTCACGTAACAACACCTTCTTTAGATTCCCTCTGTTTAAGATACGTGTAACCATTGTAATGAGCAGAAGGCGTGCCCTTGTTCGTTGTAATAACTTCCATATGAAGGTCACGTTAGGAACTTCGAAAGAAAACTGAGTGTAAGGACTTTTGTTGCGACCAGTGTGCGGGTTCGGTGACTGGACACAGTCCACGGGAATTCCAGGGGTTGGGCCGCGGGTGAGGAGGAGGAGGAGGAGGAGGAGGAGGAGGCGGCAAGGGACCCGACCCTTCGGCGCAGGTAAAATCGTGGCAAATGTCCGGCGTGGCAAATGTCCGGTGTGGCAAATGTCCGGACACCCACGAAACAGGAGCCAGCAGCCACAGGAAAGGGATGAGCAGCAGGGTCGCCCACCCACTGCAAGGTGGATGATAGACAGCGTCGAGGTCAAGCCTCCAGCAGACGTGCAGGGTGATGGCGGTCTCCGAACGCCACCACTGTGGCCTCTGAAGCGGGTGAATGATTCGATACTGTTGCAAGGCTAGTATATTTTAATGACTGGTAAGAAATCACAAAGGAAGTCCACAGGGTTCGATTTTTAATCCATTTCTATTTATTACATAAGTGAATCACTTTCCACGAAACATCCAAAAAGAAGAATTTTTAATTTTTGCAGGTGATACTAGCATTACAGTAATAGGGAGGAAGGTATGGAAAAGATTGTTAACGATTTTATTCTAAGAATTATTAAGTGCTTCTCTGAAAATGGATTTCCACTAAATGTTGAGAACACATGCTATATTCTGCTCTTTGCAACAAATGAAGTCATACCTAGCATGATGTACCATATGAACAGGAGTCAGTAAATAGGACAGAATGTCTCAAATTTCTGGACGGACACACTGATGGAAACTTGAGCTTCTGAGACAATTACGTTCAGCTCCTTTTGCTCGTCGTATAATTGTTAGTAACTGAAACAACTGATCAGTCTCCTTACATATTTAGCATATTTCCACTCAGTAACGCCTGATAGAATAATTTTCTGGGCTAATTCATCAGTTAGAAAGTACTGATGGTACAAAAGTGAGAACGAGGAATAATAGTTGGTGTTCACCCCTGGTTGTAATTTGCATATGTCGTCAAAGAGTTAGGTATTTCAAATGTACCATCACAAATTCGTCATGAATAATCGATCACAACTTGATAAGAATACTGATGTCCATACCTATGTCGCTAGAAGAAAATGTGGCATTAATATCCGTTATTATGGCTGTCAGTGGCTCAGAAAGGAAGTCAATACGCACAATAAAATCATTTGCCCTTTAACATAAAAGGCTGGCAGTTTCAAATCTAAACTAAAATCATTTCTTTAATAAGACTTGTATTTAAGTGTAGTAGCATGAGTAGGACTAAAAATTGTACGTGCCGTGATGTCAACACTAATCACATTTACACATCTTGTAAACAGTCTTGTTACATGTATTTTCGTTCAGATGATGTATGGAATAAGTAACAAAATAACTTCCTTATAAACACAGTGAATATTCTGTCAGCCTTGTAATGGCATTGCTCAGCATTTCTTCAGAGACTGTCCTTTGTATTCAACCAACCCGGGTGTCAACCATCCCGAGCTGTGTTTCATCAGTCTAGCAGGTCCTCAGTGAGCCGTGCGGGCTCGGCCATCTATCGATTCGTCCCTCGTTGACGATCTTTTGTCTGGGTAATACTGGAGGTACGCCGGTGGCGCCATTGGCGGGGACAAAGGACGCGAAGCCGGAAGGTTTTAGAGTGAGTGTATGGTATGTCGGCCAGGGACGCAAGGGGTTTGGAGCTCTGGGTGGTACACGAGAATGAATCAGTTCCTGTGTAGGTGCAGAGCCTGGTTTTGAAGGCGGTCCTGTCTCTTGCAGGCTTGAGGAATGGAAGAACAGGGTCCATCCTGACCAAATTAAATAAGTATTGTTTAGTGCTTACCTCTCCTTTTTTCCCTTCTCCTCCCCCCTTCCCCCCCCCCCCCCCCCCCCCCCCCCTGTGGAGTTTTTGCAACCACTCATAATGAATAGCAGTTTCTTGAAAGTTATTTCATTAAAAACTCATCAGTGAATTCTGGCTAGCTATAGCTGCCTGTTCAGTGACTTAATTGTTTTGCAAATTCTGTATTTTGCTGTATACTGAATGACAGTGGGTTCATAATTAATAGCAGATGCTTAAAGGTCGTTTAGTTAAAATCTTATCAGTGAATTTGGCTAACTGTAGCTGCTTATTCAATGACTGTTTTTTTTTTTTTTAATTCTGTACTTTGTTGTCATTTGTTTAAAATCTGATCAGGGTATTTCGGTTAAGTGTAGGTAACTATTCAATGACTGTTAATTGTTTTAAAAATTCTGTGCATTCGCTGTCTACTGAGTGACAGTAGGTTCATAATTAATGGCAGCTGTTGAAAGGTCATTTGGTTAAAAAAATTGTTCAATGAATTGGCTAACTGTAATTAATTGTTTTTAAAATTGTGTACTTTTGGTCTACAGTTAATCGCTGGTGGCTCGTAAGTAATGTCAGTTGTTAAAAACTTATTTTCCTAAAGTCTGCTCAGTCGGTTTCAGTGTTCGTTGTTGTTATAACTCGTTTATCTAATAAAGGCAAGTTATGTATGAAGTACAATGAACGCCGAAGCTGTTAGTGGAGACCCCAGTCCTTCCATTAGGGTGACCTGATTCTAAATCATACCCGAATACGTAGTTAGCAACTGGTAACCCAGAGTATGGTTATTTGGTGAATTACGTGCTGTTGTCCAGGTAGAAGTCGTCAGCATGGGAAACAGACCGTGCCAGAGATAGGCTATCTGAAGAAAGACCCCCTTTTGTACGAGTTGCGAATTAGGCAGCAATCGGACGAGGGCGCATTGTCTGAATTGGCTGCTCGTTTGCGCCGCACCGTCGTAAAAGCCTTGGACCTCAGCCGAGGCTCTTCTGATGAGGGAGGTGCTGTGCTCTGTGGTGGCTCGTCGGCATTGGCAGGACGGCGGAAAGATGTCAACGTCTTAGGGGACAGACAGTTTATGTGCAAACAAGTGTATAGGATACAAGGGCAGGCAACAAACAGGGTGAATCGTCTTCGCGATTTAAAGCAGACATCCCTCAAGCCCGATGAAAGTTCTGCCGTTGATAAGTCAGTTTAGGGAGCTACAGACAGATTTGAGTGTTCTAGAATTAGATGGCTTAACTAGTGTAAGGGAGAGGGGCAGTGTAGGTGATAATGCGCTGCATCAGGAGAGTGGGCAGGAAACTTAAGGGAACAGTAAATGTGATCTCCTCTAGTACTTTTGCTAGGCTGATAAACCCCATTTTGCATCTACTACTATGGAGTAGAGTGAACAAACGGAATTTGTGTTATGGTTAATGGTTCAGTTTGAATATCACGCTGATGCATAGTGCATTTCACATACCATTGTTCCTCAGTTTTTTTATCCATGCAGGGTTTTAAGCATGATTTTCTCTGAAATTATGCAGAGTTAAGGATTCCTTTATGATTTGAGACACCACAATATTTATTTGAAGTTATCTCCATAGATCAGGCATGAGCTGGAGTGCAAGCATTTTTGACATGTGCGATACCAGTACGAGATTTTGCGTAAATACACCGAAGAGATCCTCACTGCTTTGCTAGCTCTCGGGTTGTAAATAGTTGAAGGTGATGTCATTAAGACCATATTAGAAGGCTTGAAGCCTGACGACCTGCTAGATATGGCTTTTTCGAGGAAACCTACCACCTTCGTGGAATGAGATACCTTGGTTAACGGGATGGAACGGGAGCCTATCAGCCGTGTAGTTAGTCCATTTGAGGGAAACCAACAAGAAGCCGCGGGCTTTGCTCTCTGTGAGGTTAAAGCTGCGGTCTGTTTCAGGTATGGTGATAGTAGACATTTTGTGCAGTCATGTCAGTCAGGGCCTGCATCCGAGCAAATGGCGACATATGACCCATCTTCCTGTTATGAATCGCTCCTATGTTAGAGCAATGCAAAATCTCGTGCTTCCGTATGTGTGTGGCCAACTGAATAATGAGCCTGTATGTCCCAGAAGGGAGTTCTGTTTCATTACTTGATTGTAATTAGTACCTCAAATTTGGGAATTTATGTGGAATGCCTCCTCCATGTCCTTATCTCAGAGATGTTGTCTGGTTAATGCACAAGAGTTACTTCTGGTAGATGAGTTTCGGGGCAAGATACAGGATTTTACGTGGCCTGCCAACATTATCGTTGATAATAATTAACCAGTTAACTCGATACTGGGCCGTGATTTCATTGAGCACACTGGTCTGTTTGATTATCAGGCTCGCACCTTTTATTTCAAATTTTGCCCCAATGAAAGGACAGCACTGTGTTCGTGTTGACGCTTTCAACCGATTAGTAATGTGGAGCTATGGTCGTCTGAGTTTTCCGCTGATCATTTGGAACCTGGTGTGGCTAGGCGACTGCTGAGCGTATTATGCCCATTTCGCAATGTCCTCACTAATAAATTAGGCGCCACTAATAAGATCTGATACAAAATTCGCTTGGTTGACATAATTCCGGTTCGTCACGCGCATTACAGATTATCGCCACCCAAGATGAAGATTTTGTGTGGGTTAATTAATACCATGCGCTGGGATGGTCCCATCAGACCGTCGACTTCTCCCTATGCTGCGCCCATTTTTCTGGTTCCTAAAGGACAGAGTGGCGATTTTCGGCCAGTCGTCGGTTATAGGGCATCCAGCCAGGAGGTCGTCTTGGAATCAGTCCCGTTGCCTGACCTTCACAACTACTTCACCTGGTTGGTGGATTTTCGTTGGTTCTCTGTATTGGACCTCAATCAAGACTACTGTCAGATACCCTTGACCGAAGGTACCAAACCAGTAACTGCCTTTTCTACAGACTGAAAGCGTTATGAGTTTAATCAGATTCCTTTCAGACTGTCTGTAGGCGTTGCCATGCTGTCTCATCTTTTGGACCATGTTTTGGGAGATTTTAATTTCAAATCTGCTTATAACTATCTTGATGATGTGATAGTTTACAGTGCCACGTTCACGGACATTTGAACCACCTTGGAAAAGTTTTGTTACGTCTTAGGGAGGCTGGGCTTACTACCAAGCTGCCTAAAATTACCTTGGCTCATCACTGTATATACTTTTTGGGTCGGCACTGATCAACAGCTGACACGTCTCTTGCGCGATTCCCCCACTGCCCCTCCCCCCTACCTCCAAGAGCAAGAACAAAAGATAGTGGCCAGATTTATTGAAATGGTGAATTTATTTCGGAAGTTTGTTCCTAATTTCGCTCAATTTGTGGCGCCCTTGAATAACTTCCTCAAGAAAGGCGAACGCTTCCTTTGGAGGGAGATTCATCAAGCTTCCTTTGGGGCAATAAAGCCGCCCTTAGAAACCCTCCTGTGTTAGTTATCCTGGATTTCGGCAAGCCTTTTATTGTCCACATCGAAGCATGCAATTATGGAGTAGCGGCAGGGCCTCTCCCAGAGCATCAGGAGCAGCGGTGTCCCATCGTTTAAGCATCGCGCTGTTTGTCTCCCGCTGAATTCAAATATTTAGTGTATGAGTGGGAAGCTTTAGCAGTTCTCTTCGCCTTGGAACAGTTTAAGTTCTATCTGGAGCATAGGGAATTTATGCTCAAGACTGAAAGTCAGACGTTGAATTGGGTATTCGCCCACCCCTGAAAAACTGGTAGGATTGCTCGTAGCGCAGTCCGCATCTCCTCATTTCGTTTTAACGTTAATCATATCAGGGGTCTTGACAATAGCGTGACCGCCTCAGTCACGCTGAAACTTGCAACTACCCGCAATATGCGGAGGATAGTGACCAACTTGCCTTGGGCGGTGCTGTGTTGACTGAAGTTCTAGAACTCAGGGGAGACAGAAGGAAGATTCTCATATTTTGCAAATAAAGATGGCTTTTGAATGGCGAGAACATAGACGAGTATGTTCTTAATAAAGGTACTGCGCGCCAAAAGGGGAAGGGTGACTGCAGATTCAAAATTTGTTTGCTTGGCCAAAGTTAGACGACATGTGGTTTAAGGATATAGGTACATTAGTGGGAGTATCTGTTATGCAGATAAGGGAAAACTCATTCTAACTCATGTTAGGGTGTTTCGAGTCTACTCATGAGAACAGATCCAGGGACCATCGCTTTGTGGACTTCGTAGAACCCCTTTCAAATGCCCGTGGGGAGGTGGGACATGATATTTTGGTGGTGGTGGTGGATGAGTTTTCCTGTTTTAGCTGGTTAATTCCCACCCGTGGGGTGACTAGTGGAAAATCTGTGCAGCATCTTATTAAAATCTTTGCCGTCTTTGGACCACCGAGCAGCCTACTACGTGATAATGCTCCGGCATTTAAAGATAGAGAATCCTGTAGATTTTGTGTCGATCATGCTGTTAGGCATGTTACCACTACTATTCACTACCCAATGTATGCATGTCCAAAGGAACTTTGCGTCGTAATTCAGAACAACACAGGCACTACAATATCGTATTTATCTACCGACACCAGGCAAGCGACTATCAAGTGCCGGCCGGAGTGGTCGAGCGGTTCTAGGCGCTACAGTCTGGAACCGCGCGACTGCGACCGAATCCTGCCTCGGGCATGTGATGTGTGTGAAGTCCTTAGGATAGTTAGGTTTAAGTAGTTCTAAGTTGTAGGGGACTGATGACCT
This sequence comes from Schistocerca piceifrons, assembly GCF_021461385.2. Lineage (NCBI taxonomy): Eukaryota > Metazoa > Arthropoda > Insecta > Orthoptera > Acrididae > Schistocerca > Schistocerca piceifrons. Next base: position 909,372,305 of record NC_060140.1, on the reverse strand, counting down.
CAGGAGTTAAGTGCCACAGTGCTCAGAGGCATTCTAACCATTCGACTATCAAGTAAACTGTCCGACCTTAATGGATGTACGAGTACAGCTTGTAGATGTATTGTTTATACATGTGGAAGTTGGGGACTAGCGTGAGTGGTGCACGGATAGACAACTGGTAAGGCGACTGCTCGTGTTAAGTGGTAAATCCAGGTTCGAGTCAGTCTGACATAAAATTTCATTGTCATCATTCCATTCTACAGCTGATCGTTATACAAATCCGCAATTGCGAATATATTTAATGTCTTCTTTCTGTAGCTCATACTAACTTGCGTTGTCAGAATCTGAATTTCCTTTCATGTTAATTGTGTGGATGTAAGCGAGGCTGGTGCTGCCCGCCATAGAAGGAAACCAAAATCTCGGTGGCAGCCACTTTGTGGAGAGACACAAGCAGTTCGTGTAGTGCCGAGTCGGTGAGGAGCTGGACACTACCTTGAGATCTGAAATGCATTGTTCGAGTCCGCTGTGTGCTGCGCTGGTTAGGTGACTTCGTGGCATCAGGCTGCAGTGATGCAACATGGAAGCTTTTAGGAAGTTGAGCATCTATACTCGCTGAGAAAGAGGAGCCTGGAGGTGACAGCAAACGGATGTGTAGCCTTGGGCCCAGTACATTGATCTCAAGACCTGGAGGAGAGGCTGAAATATTAGACGAAAGCAAAGCAGTCATTGGCATCAAGCTTATGGCCGTAATGTCTTCAGCAAGTGCAGCCTTTGTTGATAGTAGGAGTCGATATTATGGCGTGATTGGATTTAGCAACAGACAACCACTTCTTGGTGTCAAGTTGTGTCAGAGGTGGCGCTGAAAAATCTAAAAGAGGTAAGAAGACAGAGATTTTCAGGACAGTAGTAATCAAGGAGTCAGTGTACAGAGAAGCAGTTGTCAAGTCTGCATGTGGTGGAGATGCAGTTGTGAGTACTGGAGGTGATGCGTTTGAGACAAGTGCTTCCACACTGTGCTCGAGGTCACGTATGTCTTTAGAGGTCGATTACTGTTCTTTTGTTTCTGGTGGTTTATTCCTGTGGGAACACTTACAACAGAACGTCGCCTTGAACCCGAATAGTAATACTCGATACAGTAAACAATTTTGACGTAACCGATACTCCAATGTCTGATTTGAAGACTGTCAGATCCCACATATTTATCTTTGTACACTTTAACCTTGCTTACATGGCAATGGTGTCTACAACTTATGACTATTGAGTTGCATATAATAGTTCCCAAAGCACATTGAATATACCATTTTGTGTAACCTTGAAGCAAGCAGAAAACATTAGCTAGCTTCTCTGTGCATTCCTCTGTATTTAAACTACTGGCCCGAATCAAATTGGTAATTGTGAGAACGTAAAATTATCTATTTCTGTAATTTCTTTACATGTAATATTTTGTGCAAATATTGTCTTTGGCTTCGAGTTTAACAACTCGAAGAGATTGTCGTCTTTGGTCATGCAGGGAGGGGATGGATCTTTGGGACACGAGGTTTGGGGTCTTTAATCTCTAGTGTCGGTTGGGGAGGTTGTGATAAAAATGTGGTGGAAGACGCTTGAGTGTAAATCTGGTGAAAGACAATGTTTCATTTTATATCGGTGTAGACGTGTTTAATGTGAGAATATTTATTAAACAGTGATGTGCATAAACTAAAATAACTCTCTTTCTCTACAAAACAAAATACCACGTTGCCATACAAACCAGTTAGTCTCATCCTAAAATAAAGTAAACCGCGAGAACCACACAGTGGAATCACCCTTACACTTAAGGAAGCCAAGATATACTAGGAAGACAATAGCGAAGCCATCCTCGTAAAAGCTAAGTACCAACACTGTTCGTACTTGTTAACGGCCTCTAACTATAAATTAGAACCTCCTGTAGATCCTAAAGTCACCATGTGGACAAAGGAGTAGGACAACTTATAGACTGTGGAAAGTGACACACCTCATTCATAATTTGTTAATGTGGGAAGTTCCCACACGCTAACGAGGAGGTGAAGCATTTCAGGTCTTGCTGAGAATGTGTATCTTCGATCTAATTTATTTGGGCACTGGTCCAAATGGACCTGCCTCCATGGCCGAGGATCAGTCTGGCTTTAGAAGTCAAGCACTCAGACACATGCCAAGTTTCTGTGTGTGATGCGCACATCCTGCCTTCTTTACTTTGCAGACTTAGACTCTGCTTGCTTGTGAGCAGTAACATGACCAACAGCTTCAGGAATGAAGCACTTCGATTCTCCTTTAACAGTGAATATACACACTTCCTCCGTGATGAGGCAAAGATACCACCATCGGACATACAGCTCTCCATTCCTTGTAGTGTCGTATATGTCAAGGTTGTCGACAATCCAGCGTGTGACAGGATCTTGAAATCTTCTCAACTTAGCCATGGCGGTGCATGTACGTTTGAGCATTCATACCATATGCCTGTTTGAGCTGCTTTTGCAGCGGAAAATGAAAGAAATCATAGTGGTCCTCTTGCCCTGTCGCATGGTTCAGGGTCACACCACAGAACGCTGGATGCAGTTCGATATGTGTCCTGTTTTAAACAGGGTGCGTCAGATCATGATTCATCTTTGTTGTCATGTGCCGTCGTATTTAATCGTTGGTGCACACAGTCATTATATATGACGGTCAACCCAAGACCTGCTCTGTATGTGGCATGAAGGGTCATCTTCATTGAAAACGCGTGCAATGGTGCATCATTCAACTGTAGCCCACTGAGACGCCAAGAGAGACTCCACCAACGGTATTGCCTGTCACCTACGTGGCGGCCCTCACCTCATCGCCCACCAGTCGGCTACCAGCAGAGCCACAGTCGAAGTGATAGGTCCATCTGTGGAGTCCGAGAGAACAGATGCGCCTGTGTCCCTCCCTTCTCCTACCACAAAGGCGCCTGCCAACGTCATGCGAGATGCTTCAGTGGAACTTCCGATACTCATTGTTCCCGAGAGGTCTTTTGTGCTGGAACATCGAGAATCCCTCCCATCTTCCGATACTGAAGGTCCGGTGTGCAAGCAACAGTCACCAAAGAAGATAAGCGGCGACGCTGCACGACCTCTCACCCACATGCCTCAACTTTTATCCATGATTCAGAGCCCAATCGCCCTGGTGACACCTCAATGATTTCTCAGGATAAAGAGGACCCTATTGTTACTTTGTCATATGGACCAGTCTGTTTGCGATACATGGTATAGACACATCTCAGGCGCCGACGACATCAGCATGGAGCGACAACGTCAAGGACGCATTGGACACTGCACAGATCCCAACGGCTCTCGCAATGGAACAATAAACACGTGGCAGCAGTTGTGGACTCCAAGGACACCCAGCGAATGGTGCTGCCGGCTGCCCGGTTTTGTTGCCACACGTGTCATGCCACAGCTCCAGACCTACCGAGTGGCTACAATTAACGTCAACAGCGTTAGTACTTGGGTGAAACTCCAGCTTCTGCTGGAAATTATTTGGGCTTCCGATATTGACTTCACGCTGCTTCACGAGGTGCATGTGGCTACTCTGCCAGTTACGCCTCTTACATCTCACCTGGTGATGACATTCGACGCGGAGTAGCTGCGTATGTTCGTGAGGACATTTCTGTTCAAGACACGATGTATGTGACATCCACGATGAGTACAGCACCTTCCTTGATGGACACCCGCATTGTAAATGTGTATGTCCCATCTGGTTCTGGCCATAGAAGGGACAGAGCTCGATTCTACACACAGGAGGTGTGCTCCCTGCCGTCGTTGGATAAGCAGCTGCAGCAGCAAGTCGTATACTCCTAGCTCACTCATTTGTTACATAGTTTAATTCTTAATTTCTTTGCGTGTTTTTGGTACTTGCATTGTTTAATTCATAAATTTCGGGCGTATTATAGTATTTGAGAGTTGTAGCATCGCGTTTTAGTACCTGAATAGTGTAAAATCGCGTAGTCTCCTTCTGCCGCCGAGCAGTGTCAGCAGTGCGCAAGTAGCAGCATTACTGCATTTACTAGGCAATCTTGTATTTTAATAACCGTTTAAATTTTGTGTCGATTTGTTTGCGCCCTCTGTAGATTAGTTCAGACGTTCTTTGCACAACAGTTTTTAGCATGGATAGGGACTGCAACTGCTGTGTTCGGATGCAGGCTTGGTTGGCATCCCTCCGCTCCCAGCTTCAGGCAGTGTTGGCTTCGGTCACACAGCTTGAGGCTGTTGCCAATGGGGATCACTGTGGGGTTCCGGATGGGGGTTTGTCGGGGATGGCCAGCTCGTCCCACGCATCCCCCGATCGGACTGCGACTGTGGTTGCCCAGGATACTGCCCGCATTGAGGCTGATCCCTCACCTGTTGTAGAGTGGGAGGTCGTCTTGAGGTGTGACAGGGGGCGAAAGACATTCCGGAGGGCTGAACGGAAGGCCTCTCCAGTTTGTCTGACGAACCGGTTTCAGGCTCTGTCTCAGGCTGATACTGATCTTCGGCCTGACATGGCTGCTTGTCCTGTTCCAGAGGTTGCCCCTCAGTCTGCAAGATCCAGGCGGTCGCAGAGGGTGGGCTTACTGGTAGTTGGGAGCTCCAACGTCAGGCGCGTAATGGAGCCCCTTAGGGATATGGCAGCAAGAGAGGGGAAGAAAACCAATGTGCACTCCGTGTGCATACCGGGGGGAGTCATTCCAGATCTGGAAAGGGTCCTTCCGGATGCCATGAAGGGTACAGGGTGCACCCATCTGCAGGTGGTCGCTCACGTCGGCACCAGTGATGTGTGTCGCTATTGATCCGAGGAAATCCTCTCTGGCTTCCGGCGGCTATCTGATTTGGTGAAGACTGCCAGTCTCGCTAGCGGGATGAAAGCAGAGCTCACCATCTGCAGCATCGTCGACAGGACTGACTGCGGACCTTTGGTACAGAGCCGAGTGGAGGGTCTGAATCAGAGGCTGAGACGGTTCTGCGACCGTGTGGGCTGCAGATTCCTCGACTTGCGCCATAGAGTGGTGGGGTTTCGGGTTCCGCTGGATAGGTCAGGAGTCCACTACACGCAACAAGCGGCTACACGGGTAGCAGGGGTTGTGTGGCGTGGGCTGGGCAGTTTTTTTTATGTTAGATGGCCTTGGGCAAGTACAGAAAGGGCAACAGCCTCAACGGATGCAGGGCAAAGTCAGGACATGCGGGGACCAAGCAGCAATCGGTATTGTAATTGTAAACTGTCGAAGCTGCGTTGGTAAAGTACCGGAACTTCAAGCGCTGATAGAAAGCACCGAAGCCGAAATCGTTATAGGTACAGAAAGCTGGTTGAAGCCAGAGATAAATTCTTCCGAAATTTTTACAAAGGTACAGACGGTGTTTAGAAAGGATAGATTGCATGCAACCGGTAGTGGAGTGTTCGTCGCTGTTAGTAGTAGTTTATCCTGTAGTGAAATAGAAGTGGATAGTTCCTGTGAATTATTATGGGTGGAGGTTACACTCAACAACCGAGCTAGGTTAATAATAGGCTTCTTTTACCGACCTCCCGACTCAGCAGCATTAGTGGCAGAACAACTGAGAGAAAATTTGGAATACATTTCACATAAATTTTCTCAGCATGTTATAGTCTTAGGTGGAGATTTCAATTTACCAGATATAGACTGGGACACTCAGATGTTTAGGACGGGTGGTAGGGACAGAGCATCGAGTGACATTATACTGAATGCACTATCCGAAAATTACCTCGAGCAATTAAACAGAGAATCGACTCGTGGAGATAACATCTTGGACCTACTGTTAACAAACAGACCCGAACTTTTCGACTCTGTATGTACAGAACAGGGAATCAGTGATCATAAGGCCGTTGCAGCATCCCTGAATATGGAAGTTAGTAGGAATATAAAAAAAGGGAGGAAGGTTTATCTGTTTAGCAAGAGTAATAGAAGGCAGATTTCAGAATACCTAACAGATCAAAACGAAAATTTCTGTTCCGACACTGACAAGGTTGAGTGTTTATGGAAAAAGTTCAAGGCAATCGTAAAATACGTTTTAGACAGGTACGTGCCGAGTAAAACTGTGAGGGACGGGAAAAACCCACCGTGGTACAACAACAAAGTTAGGAAACTACTGCGAAAGCAAAGAGAGCTTCACTCTAAGTTTAAACGCAGCCAAAACCTCTCAGACAAACAGAAGCTAGACGATGTCAAAGTTAGCGTAAGGAGGGCTATGCGTGAAGCGTTCAGTGAATTCGAAAGTAAAATTCTATGTACCGACTTGACAGAAAATCCTAGGAAGTTCTGGTCTTACGTTAAATCAGTAAGTGGCTCGAAACAGCATATCCAGACACTCTGGGATGATGATGGCATTGAAACAGAGGATGACACGCGTAAAGCTGAAATACTAAACACCTTTTTCCAAAGCTGTTTCACAGAGGAAGACCGCACTGCAGTCTCTTCTCTAAATCCTCGCACAAACGAAAAAATGGCTGACATCGAAATAAGTGTCCAAGGAATAGAAAAGCAACTGGAATCACTCAACAGAGGAAAGTCCACTGGACCTGACGGGATACCAATTCGATTCTACACAGAGTACGCGAAAGAACTTGCTCTCCTTCTAACAGCCGTGTGCCGCAAGTCTCTAGAGGAACGGAAGGTTCCAAATGATTGGAAAAGAGCACAGGTAGTCCCAGTCTTCAAGAAGGGTCGTCGAGCAGATGCGCAAAACTATAGACCTATATCTCTGACGTCGATATGTTGTAGAATTTTAGAACATGTTTTTTGCTCGAGTATCATGTCGTTTTTGGAAACCCAGAATCTACTATGTAGGAATCAACATGGATTCCGGAAACAACGATCGTGTGAGACCCAACTCGCTTTATTTGTTCATGAGACCCAGAAAATATTAGATACAGGCTCCCAGGTAGATGCTATTTTTCTTGACTTCCGGAAGGCGTTCGATACAGTTCCGCAATGTCGCCTGATAAACAAAGTAAGAGCCTACGGAATATCAGACCAGCTGTGTGGCTGGATTGAAGAGTTTTTAGCAAACAGAACACAGCGTGTTGTTATCAATGGAGAGACGTCTACAGACGTTAAAGTAACCTCTGGCGTGCCATAGGGGAGTGTTATGGGACCATTGCTTTTCACAATATATGTAAATGTCCTAGTAGATAGTGTCGGAAGTCCCATGTGGCTTTTCGCGGATGATGCTGTAGTGTACAGAGAAGTTGCAGCATTAGAAAATTGTAGCGAAATGCAGGAAGATCTGCAGCGGATAGGCACTTGGTGCAGGGAGTGGCAACTGACCCTTAACATAGACAAATGTAATGTATTGCGAATACATAGAAAGAAGGATCCTTTATTGTATGATTATATGATAGCGGAACAAACACTGGTAGCAGTTATTTCTGTAAAATATCTGGGAGTATGTGTGCGGAACGATTTGAAGTGGAATGATCATATAAAAGTAATTGTTGGTAAGGCGGGTACCAGGTTGAGATTCATTGGGAGAGTCCTTAGAAAATGTAGTCCATCAACAAAGGAGGTGGCTTACAAAACACTCGTTCGACCTATACTTGAGTATTGCTCATCAGTGTGGGATCCGTACCAGATCGGGTTGACGGAGGAGATAGAGAAGGTCCAAAGAAGAGCGGCGCGTTTCGTCACAGGGTTATTTGGTAACCGTGATAGCGTTACGGAGATGTTTAACAAACTCAAGTGGCAGACTCTGCAAGAGAGGCGCTCTGCATCGCGGTGTAGCTTACTCGCCAGATTTCGAGGGGGTGCGTTTCTGGATGAGGTATCGAATAGATTGCTTCCCCCTACTTATACCTCCCGAGGAGATCACGAATGTAAAATTAGAGAGATTATAGCGCGCACGGAGGCTTTCAGACAGTCGTTCTTCCCGCGAACCATACGCGACTGAAACAGGAAAGGGAGGTAATGACAGTGGCACGTAAAGTGCCCTCCGCCACACACCGTTGGGTGGCTTGCGGAGTATAAATGTAGATGTAGATGTAGATGTAGGAGGTCACTCCCCTCTTTCTTGGCCGCTGCGAACATTGTCTACTTGTTGTAGATTTCAATTGTGTTTTACATCAGAAGGACCAGCAACCACGATTCTGAACTTCTGCGACGGACTGTGCTTTGTAGTTTGCAACCTTCTCCATCTGTGACAAATGGGAGATTCAACATGACTATGCACAAGGCTGTACATGCCAGACAGGCCAGTATGCGAGTCGCCTTGATAGAATTTATGTCTCCAAAGGGGCTCATCAGTGTTGTCCAAGATTTGGAACATTGGCCTTTGGCATTCTCTGACCACGGTGCATATGTCAGCACCATCCTCCTCCCATTGTAGACAGTGTGGTGCAGTGGTGTGCCATTGTCACGCCTTACCAATCCTGGCTGCCGGCAATGTGTAGCAGAGGTTTGGGCTGCATGCGAGCACTACCATCTGGCACAAGCAACAATGATAGCGTAGTGGATGGAGGGCACCATACCTTTGAAAGTGCGAGTCTTGATGCAGTTTGGCAGGGAAGTGTCTGAAGCCACCGTACAACAGACTTCTACTTTGCTGGGCTTTGTGACCTCCAGCCATTCGTAGGGACTGCAATAGGCTCAAGGCTCACACAGTTATGCTGACCTGTCATTGATTCCAGGGAGTGGTTGTGAGGACTCGCCATCAAGGTATGGCATAGGAGAAAGAGCCCTCAGATCACCACATAGCGATTGATAGGAAGCACTAATGACAACATTTCGTCTTGGAGCTCAATGGTTGTGGAGGGCATCAGGCCACCAACTGTACATATATTATGGCTGGATTTGTGGAACACTTCTGCCACTTCTACCAATATGAGCAACAGGAAGTTAATGATGTGGAGCTTGTTTCGTCCCATGTCACTTTCACCATCTCGGGCATCAAAATGGAAATCCTGACAGAAGACATCACCTCAGATGAAATCAAGGAAGTGATAGTGATGGGTGCTCCAAACAGGTCGCCTGGCGTGGATGGTTTCCCTGTGGAACTTTACCAAACTTCTCAGGATTTAGATTTTTGATGATCGCCTCATATGTGTCTACTTCATATCTGTGTCTTTTGGGAATTTATGTAACAGAAGCATTTCTCTTTACCTGCATCAGAGATATTCACTCAAATGTAGTGACAAGCTGGATAAGCTTGGCTTTGGCTTGATGACGTTCTGCTGATCGAAACTGTTAGAACTGAGCATGAAAATAAACGGATGATGGGCATCTACAATAAACTTTCACAATTTCCAATGTTTGGTGATGCCAAGACTGACTGCAATGTTCCATGAATTGTTGACGACAGCAGCCACAGTTCTGCTGAAGACAGTATCATCCCAATTTACAAGCCATCGTAGGGGAATACACTTAACCACAACTACCCCCTAATTTTACTCAATGTTGACTACAAGATATTGGTATGTATGTTGGCGACACGATGCTCTCGGATCCTTCCGAGTATAATATCCACAGAACAAATGATGCCAGGTGGACCTGTCAGCGCCCAGATGGCCACTGGTGAATTTCGAGATGTGACTGCTCTAGCAACTACGTGCTATCTCCATGCAGTATTGATGGCCATCGATTTTGCCAGTGCTTTTACCTCATTGCTGTTATGGATTGGGTGGTCTTTCCAGTTCCCTTCACTGATACACTACAATGTCTGTATGCCAGCGTCCACTCCATTCTCCATGCTAAAGGTCGTACCACTGGACCAATACCGATCTGCCATTTCTTACACCAGGGTTCCCCACTGTTGATGCTCCTCTGCACTCTCACCCTGCAGCCACTTACTGAGAATCTTACGACGCACTTGTCAGGCGATACAAGTTCTGCTCTTGTGCCTATGCAGACAACCTGTAGCTGCTGGCATGCTCACGGGAAGGCACCACACACATACTGGATATGATCGCCATGTATGGAGGTGTGGCAGGCAATTCTTTGAGTGTTGTCAAATCTACGGTGATTCCAACAGGTGGCAGATTCACACGAGAAGGATTGGCGCATCTACCTTGCGTCCAGATCTTTCAATACCTTGGCATCATCTTTACGTCCACCACCCATTGCATCCCAGTGATCAACTTCCGGCGCAACCCCCAAGTCACCTGCACGACCATTCGGCAACATGGCGTCCATTGCATTAATGCTTTGCAACGTATAGAATAACTTAACGTGCATGTAGTTTCCAAAATACAAATAACAGGTCCTTCTGATGTCACAGGCGACTGATTGCAGCCTACATACCGCGTTGGGCTACCTTCTGATGGCTGGTAACATTTCTAAGATCCAATACCATACACTCATATTACCCTGGAAAGCCAGGGGGCTTGAACTTACCAACATCCGGTGTCGTGCATGAGCCTTACATCTGAACACCAGGAACAAGCAGTTGTTGGGAACAGAACGCGACAACTCATGGACATTTACACACCAGCCTCCATCTCTCCACTGGCCTTGGTAGGACATGTTGCGCCTCTATTTGCACATGTGTCTCTTTTTTGTGGACTTTAACTGTTTATAGACTGGCCTTTCACGTATGCCTCCACCGTGTCCAAAGCATTTGTACATTCCATTACTGCATGGTTGTCCTTGCCAAAACGTTGAAATCAAGTGTCCATTGACGAGATGAGCGTCAGTGTGGCGCAACCTTCATCAGCCATACCTCCCGACATCAGTCTGAGCGACATGTATTATGTAGCCTGTGGGAAATTCGCTACTAACTAGCGTTTACATTCGATTGGTTTAATGGGCACTCCTTTATGGTTCATTTGTCACTCGGTGTACGATGACGCCCATCAGTTGACCTGCGCTATTGTTTGTGAAGTCTGTACGCTGGAGCAGCAAATGGTAACCTGGTTTCTCTACACCCATCCATCTGTGGTCAAACCATACACTTTCATTCGCCTGAGGGACGAGTGTTGTCATGCACCCAAGACTCATGCAACAGTCTGGGTCAAAGGATGGACTGTCGCCAACCCTTTGGAGATGGAGACAAAAAAAAATAGTTCAAATAGCTCTGAGCACTTTGGGACTTAACTTCTGAGGTCATCAATCCCCTAGAGCTTAGAGCTACTTAAACCTAACTAACCTAAGGACATGACACACATCCATGCCCGAGGCAGGATTCGAACCTGCGACCGTAGCGGAAATGGAAGAGGATGTAGATGAAGATGAAATGGGAGATACGATACTGCGTGAAGAGTTTGAAAGAGCACTGCAAGACCTGAGTCGAAACAAGACCACGGGAGTAGAGAACATTCCATTAGAACTACTGACGGCCATGGGAGAGCCAGTCCTGACAAAACTCTACCATCTGGTGAGCAAGATGTATGAGACAGGCGAAATATCCTCAGACTTCAAGAAGAAAATAATTATTCAAATCGCAAAGAAAGCAGGTGTTGCCACATGTGTAAATTACCGAACTATCAGTTTAATAAGTCACGGATGCAAATTACTAACGCGAATTCTTTACAGCCGAATGGAAAAACTGGTAGATGCCGACATCGGGGAAGATCAGTTTGGATTCCGTAGAAATGTTAGACCACATGAGGCAATACTGACCCTACTGCTTATCTTAGAAGCTAGATTAAGAAAAGACAAACCTACGTTTCTAGCATTTGTAGACTTAGAGAAAGCTTTTGAATATGTTGACTGGAATACTCTCTTTCAAATTCTGAAGGCGGCAGGGGTAAAACACAGGCTATTTACAATTTGTACAGAAACCAGATGGCAGCTATAAGAGTCGAGGGACATGAAAGGGAAGCAGTGGTTGGGAAGGGAGTGAGACAGGGTTGTAGCCTCTCCCCGATGTTATTCAATCTGTATATTGAGCAAGCAGTAAGGGGAACAAAAAAAAAAAAAAAAAATTCGGAGTAGGTATTAAAGTCCATGGAGAAGAAATAAAAACTTTGAGGTTCACCGATGACATTGTAATTCTGTCAGAGACAGCAAAGGACTTGGAAGAGCAGTTGAATGGAATGGACAGTGTCTTGATAGAAGGACATAAGATGAACATCAACAACAGCAAAACGAGGATAATGGAATGTAGTCGAATTAAGTCGGGTGATGCTGAGGGAATTAGATTAGAAAATGAGACACTTAAAGTAGTAAAGACGTTTTGCTATTTGGGGAGCAAAATAACTGATGATGGTCGAAGTAGAGAGGATATAAAATGTAGACTGGCAATGGCATGCAAAGCGTTTCTGAAGAAGAGAAATTTGTTAACATCGGGTATAGATTTAAGTATTAGGAAGTCGTTTCTGAAAGTATTTGTATGGAGTGTAGCCATGTATGGATTTGAAACATGGACGATATACAGTTTGGACAAGAAGAGAATAGAAGCTTTCGAAATGTGGTGCTACAGAATAATGCTGAAGATTAGATGGGTAGATCACGTAACTAATGAGGAGGTATTGAACAGAATTGGGGAGAAGAGGGGTTTGTGGCACCACTTGACAAGAAGAAGGAACCGGTTGGTAGGACATGTTCTGAGGCATCAAGGGATCACAAATTTAGCATTGGAGGGCTGCGTGGAGGGTAAAAGTCGTAGAGAGAGACCAAGAGGTGAATACACTAAGCAGATTCAGAAGGATGTAGGTTGCAGTAAGTACTGGGAGATGAAGAAGCTTCCACAGGATAGAGTAGCATGGAGAGCTGCATCAAACTAGTCTCAGGACTGAAGACCACCACAACAACAACAACGAGATGATCCAGGGAATGCCCTCTGACCGCACCCTTCCGACGACTGTAGCAGGATATTTGCTTTAAGACGTTTCAGGCCGTACACGCCAATGGTCATCTTTCCGATGGAGAATAAAACGATATTCGTCCGAAAATGTCACCTGTCGCGACTAAGTGGAGGTCCAGCTGCGATTGGCGTGCAATGCGATTGGCGTGCAAATTCCAGCTTTCCTTGGGTGTATGAACCAAACGCCTGCTGCGGAGGAACATACAGAGCAGTGTTCGCCGAATGGTCGTTGAGGAGACACTTGGATCATCTGGGCGGGGTGAGTCAGTTGCTCAACAGTTACACGTGTATTCGCCCCTACAAATATCCGCAGCTGTCGTTTACTCGTTCATTTGTGGTCGGTTTCGGATAGCGCTATTTTGCAACGCACGATGGGTACTGCAACCACAGTGGCACACGAACTGTATACAAACTTAATCGTTTCGGAAATATTTCCACCCTTGGCCCAAACGCCAATGGTCAAGCTTTTGGAAGTCAGATAAAACGTTCCGTTTCCGCATTACGAGAACAACTGGGTGTTATCCGCGTCCTCCAGGCACGCTTTATATACACTCCACTCCTAGTGCTGCGACGTGCCGTCTGTAAGACCTTATGTTACGTTGAAGGAAAATGGTTCAAATACCTCTGAACACTATGGGACTTAACTTCTAAGGTCATCAGTCCCCTAGAACTTAGAACTACTTAAACCTAACTAACCTAAGGACATCACACACATCCACGCCCGAGGCAGGATTCGAACCTGCGACCATTGCGGTCGCGCGGTTCCAGACTGAAGCGCCTAGAACCGCTCGGCCACTCCGGCCGGCACGTCACGTTGACGTCAAACACAGGCGGTGGTCATATTAACGTCACTAGACTTTGTCAACGTATACATAAGACAGTTTCTCATATCCTCAGTGAGATATGGGAAACACTTCAAAAATTTTATTAAAGTAGGTGAACGAAAGATAATATCAATGAAATATGGATAATGAAATGTGAAATAAACATACATGTCACATAGGCTGCTAGATAAAATCTACCAATAGTTTCTTAGAGGGCATATAGCGTGATCCTCGGTGAACAGTTTTTTTGATCATCAAAAATCTCTAACATAACAGCGGTACGTCAGCCATGTAATTATAGATACTATACGCGTAAGCACTGAGAATAATCAACTCCATATATTTTTAATTTCAATCTGCGTAATAGGTACACATTCGTATTTGTTTACTTTCAGGGAAATTTTTTGAGCTTTTCCTTTTAAATAAGAAGAATTACAATACTCATGCTTATTCATTCTGTTCACGAAGCAAGCATCTAATGTATTTCTCGTCTTTCTCACGACCCCATTAGGACCTCTGATTCTTCGGCAGTTTTCTACCACTTACATTTCTTTTCCTTTTGACTTTGTGCTGCGGATCTCTTGGATCACAAAGCCTTGTTTGATATACCTATGCTTCTATCAGCAGCATTACCTTCCCTTCGGGCCAGTCCATCGCAACTCACGTGAACGTCAACAAAAGTAGACAAGACAGCAAACGAATGACTCCTGTATTGCTGGAACCGAAGCGGAGATGACGCGATTGTACTCCATAAACGGAAAACCAGCTCAAAACGAACGAGCACAAGCGAATGCGAACCGAACACGACAGAATGCCGTTTGCGTACTCTCTTCCAGCGCTTAAACCAGAGAGATTTCGGTTACTGTTGCACATTGTGTTCGCTCCAGTGTAAGGCGGGCTCAGCATAAAGCTCGCAGCTAGTCGCTCAAGCGCGATTACGTACTATTCATGAACTAATGAAACGGAGTTTTTCCTGCTTTCATAGCGTTTTCTGTAATTACCGAGCAACTGTTCCTGATACGCGGTCCTGAATGCAACGTAAGGCTATCTGCCATCTATCACCGAGTGCCTTGCCATTGGCGATAAATATAGCGTCGGAAATGTTCCTACTGGTGCCGTGGTTAGAGGCACACCATTCTTCATGATGAAATGTGAGCGTACTTTAGCACTTCGTATGTAAACGCATTGGCTGCGGAAGGTAATCAGCTCACATTTGACAAATTACGGGTTAATGTATGGCGCATCGTCTCCTCGCTTAAGAGGCTTACTCTGCTCCCAAGGAAGTGGCGAGAGGTTGGGGTATGGGGAGGAGGGAATATTTATAGCCGCGCATTGATCACTCGATGATCAACGCGTCCCTTTCATCAATCACGCGTTGCTTTAGGATTCCAAACACGCTTTGATAGCTTGTCGAGGTGTGCTCCTTTGGAAATAGGCATAGCAAAGCACGAATACTAAACACGTTAATAGCCGTGCATAGCATCACGACGCCTCGAGCGTGAACATCCGTGCGAGCAACGCTAACGAAATGAAATGTCTCTAAAACAAAAGGAACGTACAGTACGTGAGAAAAGTACTTTGGGCCGAATCATCCGAGAAATCTTAGAGAAACCATAAACATCACCGTCCAACGCAATTTTTTTCTCGATTGTCTGCATTTAAAATGCACTGATGCCTTCTTCCGACGCAAAAATATTCATATTTAAAGAACAAATTCCACGTAATTTATCATAAAGCACAAATTACAATGCAGAGGTATGCCTATACTTAAATTAGATAGCTCATATACAACAGCTACTGTCTTGCCCAAAACTATCCGAACGGCCTGAATTGAGTTAAGCCTGATTTGCGTGCAGCGCACGTAATGGAACTGTCTTGCAAGTTCTCTAATCAGTTTTTGGTACAGTCGTTTGACTATGCAAAATGGTTACCACAATTGAACTCCAGAGAACACTGCTCTGTATGATAATAAATCCAGATGTAAATTAATGCTGCGAGACTGCAAATATCAGGGAACACTTTATTAGAGATGAGACACTCTTTAACGCTTGTACACTAAAATTTATTACGATAAGTGACATTCCTATAATGTTACCACTCTCATTATTGTCTGAGACAACTAACACCCGTAACTCAACCAAATAAATAATGGTGTAATCCTTTCTCAAAATATTTTTTTTCTTTTTTTGCGAACAAGATATTTGTCAGGAGTATCTCAACTTCCAATGTTCGACCATAACTCGAAGTATCGTTACTCTCGAAAATGTTTTCCATCCTCCTATCAAATGTTGTTACCATAAACTAGTTAATGAACTAACCAGTTAGAAAACCGCGATTTACAGTGTCCAGTGCTCTATAGAAACCTCACCATCAACGAAATACCACTAGTAATTTCACTGTATTCGTGATGGCACCTGGCTCAATGTGCAACTCGAAAGTCACTTGTCGCCCTTCTTACTTAACACAATGTGATATTATAAATTGTGTGTCGCTAGTTATGCACATTTTTGACCCTTAAAAGACATGGCCAACTGTGTCGTTCTGGATATGGATTCAAAGCCAGTTTCTATACTCATAGTAAATGAAGCATAGCTTCGTGTCTGAGCGTCACTCGAACGCAGGACTGATCTTCACTGCTGGCAAAGCATAAATCGGCGTGATATACATCACTCTTAACTAGTATCAGTTAGTAAATTTAGACCAGAAATTATATGAGGACACTCTTGTAAGGATCGTGTCTCCCATGCAGCAACTATTGTCCCTGTTAACTAATCATGAAACACATTAAATATGGTTTCCCTCAGAAGTAAGAACCTTGAAATGCCATGATACGAACTTCTGTAGTGGACGGGGATCGAACCCAACACACGATCGGTTTGTTAACTAAACACAGTCGAATGTCAGGTATACTATTTGTTCGGCAGTAGAGATATGCTGAAAAGCAAATGACGAGATGACTGAATAATTGTAGCCTTCCCAGGATCCGAACGCGGCACCTATCGCCGTTGTTTTGGAGCGAAAGCGGACGTTCAGTACAAGTATCTCCACCAGTAGCAAGATGTGCACATGTCTGAACTTGAAATAATGCGACTAAGAGCGCGCTGCTGAATGGGACTTAAACTACGCATACAGCCGTTGACTACATACGAAAAGACGTTAACTATCGAACTCTTTTCCACTAACAATCAGGAGTGGCATCTATGAACTTGAAATGATAAGATGAAAAATTCTGTACCTTACAGGGAGTCGTAACCATCCCATTTTGTTATTGTTGATAACGAATGAAGATACGTTTAAATTCACAATTATTTTCCATCAGCAGTTAGATGCACTCATGCTCGAGCCTGAAGAGAAATGACAAAAATTTTTGAGCTGGACGAGTATTCAAACTCAGATACGCTCCTTACGTGAAAATATTCAGAAATTTGTAATCGTGAGCTGACACGTTCCAGAATCTTGGAGATTTGCTCCTCAATTTGGTCCTACTGAACTTGACGTGTAAATAAATAAAACGACGATTTTATTGAACTGTATCGACACGAAGGGAACAAATCGTACAGAAGGGAAGATCCAAATCCGAATCCCAGCCAGAACCAATACATCCATCACAAGCTCAACAAAAGACAATGTTTAGCACATTGGACTCGCATTCGCGCGGTAGACGGTTCAAACCCGCGTCCGGGCAGGAAAATGCCGGGATGGTTCCCTCGAAAGGGCACGATCGATTTCCTCCCTCATTCTTGACAAAATCAGAGCATCTGCTTCATCTCTGTCTGTGATGGCTTCGATGTCGACGGGACGCTAAACCCAATCTTTCTTCCTTCCTTCTTAACATAAAAGCTGGAGTAAGTAATATTACATAGTGTTTGGTTCATTAACTAAAACAAGTTAAAAGTGTCAGAGAGGTTACTGGTGACAGAGTTTATACAGTGTTGATACTTCTGCTTCTGTCGTGGCCGGACCTAACCTCTAGTCGGTAGAGAAGGGACATCACATCAAATGTGAATTTCTAACCGGGGTGCTATCTTACACTGTTCAGTTCGCATTACTGGAGCTGAGCAGGATCTCGTGCCTATTAAAGACGATCACCTGAAGCGGGAATCTAACCCAAACCATAACTGTACTAACCTACCATCAATATACCAGGTCAGCTAACTCAGCGTGTGGCTTCATTATGATGTTGTCGTAATGCGTGTTTGCTACACTGGATGAAAATTCCGAGTCTTTACTCCCTGCAATGGATTACAGTCCGTTTAGCCGATTCGTTTCCTTTTTCGATTGAATCACCATTAATTTGCCGCCTAGGGTACCCAGTCCATATATTCTACTTGATTCCGCAATCACGGACATAAAATCGCATAATTGTAATCTAAACAAAGTACCTACACTGTAGGATGCAGAAGCTTCCACAGGTAGTGTTACCTTCCACTCTTTACCCCTAAGAACAGTACTGTACAAAGCCTGTGTTGACTTCCTCAATGTGAATATTGTAACAGTTCACTTGACGTCGTGGGGAGCCATCACATTAACCGGAGGACTGGGGACAAAAGTAGCATCTTATTATTAATGACTGCATACGAATAGATGCTCCCAGCTTGAGTACCATTAGCTCCTGGCTCGTTTAATTCACTGAATGTCTCGCACCCCGTTCCGGTGTTACGAATAATAAACTGATCGGAAAGAATTTCCCTTCCACCAACTCGTTTCTGCAGGCTTGTAGATGAAGTTTTACAAGGTAACTTGGTATTCATAAAGCAATAAACTATGGCTACTACGGCTAACACCAATAAAGTGAACCGTGGTTGAGCCATGGTTGCCAGTGGACTAATGAACTGCTTTCATTGTCATGCGACACACGAGTAACTATTAGCCAATAACTCTGGGATTTTGACCAAAAAGCAGTAACTCTTCTGTGTTTCAACCTTTTCATATTTCGTAACAAATGCAACAGAATCCCAGGGTCATGAAATATTTTCTCCCGTTTTTAGTTACTTCAATGGAGACAACAGTTGAAACAACAGAAAATCATTCTAGGCTGATCAGGCCCACGAATCCGTGGCTTTCTGGTAATTATAGTGCATTCACTCATTCTGTAGTTTTGTAACATGTACAATACGAACTGATTTATCATCACAGTGATAAATCACCATAAATGGTTGTAAGTTTATATCTAGAGTACCAGCTTGCTGTTAGCAGCTTTTGTAATTGAACTTCCTCCTTTTACCCTGAATATTAAGTGACTAGCGAAGGTACTGGAGAACATCACGTGCGGCGAACATCAAATGATTCCATCTTTTCAACTCACCATTCAAAAACTAGTGAAAATAAGCAACATAAAAGTCTTTAGAAACGAATAAATAACAATAGCATTATAGTAACAATTAAAGAACTTCGGCTAATTCCATCATTAAGCTGATGATTATCAAAGGTAGCCTCTTGAGTCCATACAAAGCCTACTGTACGAACTCAGAGACTTTATTAATATTACTTTACTGAATTTCGTTCTGGTCCTTCCCAGTTGCACTAGACAAGGAGAAAAAAACTTACGTGACCACTTTTCCAGCGATACTCGGCCCAATGGCACCCGTCGAAAGCGCATCGCGAAACGAACGCAATACCAAATGGTCAGCCGCCGATACCGGGAACATTCCCTCACTGCTGTAATAGCAGTTAGGCAGAGAGAATAACAGATTGCTCACAAACTGAAAGACGAGAGAAGTTATTATAATTTATGAGGAAAATAATCTTCTCCCAGCTGAAAAAATAAATTTCCTCATTGTCACTTATTACTTAACAATTGTTTGGAATATTTCATCAAAATTATAAAAATACGTCCAGTATGTTTTGGAAGAATAATTCGGCTGCAGTCCCGAAAGTAAGTCGACGATGACAAATTTTTCGGAGTCTCGGGTTTTCCAACACCAGGAAAATATTTTTGTGCGGCTCTCAAAATCTCACTCTATATCTGGATCAGAATAACAAAGTGATTGTCAGTTAAGCGTGGAAGGGTGAAATGTCAGTTCATCGTTCCGCACGTGGGCAATATGGCTTCGGTAACATCAGCCGTGAGGTTGCATACTGATTATGTTCATACGTATGCGCAGCATTGAGTTCGGTTTGCAGAATAATAAGTTTTATCAGTTTCCTATGTAATTTCATAACAGTCTTCCCACATTCTGAAAAAGAAACAAACCTCACAGGCAAATGAAGCATGTAATAACAAGTCACAACAATAAAGACGGCGACTGTCGTCTGCAGCTGACTGCTAACCGCCAGCTGAGGTAGCAGAGCGATATGACAGCTGTGAAGAGGTTAGAAGGCGGCAGAAAGCTCGCGCCCTTGTTGGTAGTTGTTACGGCAGCTCTCCTGTAAACAACCAGGTGCTAGTCACTCTGTTATACTGATCCAAGAATAGTGCTGCTAACAATTCCCTGCTCGACCTGTGGGCTACGGAACATGGCTTCATTCAAAGCGTTGAATCCTGCCTGCATCTACATCTACATGATTACTCTGCAATTCACATTTAAGTGCTTGGCAGAGGATTCATCGAACCACAATCATACTATCTCTCTACCAGTCCACTCCCGAACAGCGCGCGGGAGAAACGAACAAAATGGTTCAAATGGCTCTGAGCACTATGGGACTCAACTTCTGAGGTCATTAGTCCCCTAGAACTTAGAACTAGTTAAACCTAACTAACCTAAGGACGTCACACACATCCATGCCCGAGGCAGGATTCGGACCTGCGGCCGTAGCGGTCTCGCGGTTCCAGACTGCAGCGCCAGAACCGCACGGCCACTTCGGCCGGCAAAAACGAACACCTAAACCTTTCTGTTCGAGCTCTGATTTCTCTTATTTTACTTTGATGATCATTCCCACCTATGCAGGTTGGGCTCAACAAAATATTTTCGCATTCGGAAGAGAAAATCGGTGACTGAAATTTCGTAAATAGATCTCGCCGCGACGAAATACGTCTTTGCTTTTATGACTTCTATCCCAACTCGCGTATCGTATCTGCCACACTCTCTCCCCTATTACGTGATAATACAAAACGAGCTGCCCTTTTTTGCACCCTTTCGATGTCCTCCGTCAGTCCCACCTGGTAAGGATCCCACACCGCGCAGCAATATTCTAACAGAGGACGAACGAGTGTAGTGTAAGCTGTCTCTTTAGTGGACTTGTTGCATTTTCTAAGTGTCCTGCCAATGAAACGCAACCTTTGGCTTGCCTTCCCCACAATATTATCTATGTCGTCTTTCCAACTGAAGTTGCTCGTAATTTTAACACCCAGGTACTTAGTTGAATTGACAGCCTTGAGAATTGTACTATTTATCGAGTAATCGAATTCCAACGGATTTCTTTTGGAACTCATGTGGATCACCTCACACTTTTCGTTATTTAGCGTCAACTGCCACCTGCCACACCATACAGCAATCTTTTCTAAATCGCTTTGCAACTGATACTGGTCTTCGGTTGACCTTACTAGACGGTAAATGACAGCATCATCTGCGAACAACCTAAGAGAACTGCTCAGATTGTCACCCAGGTCACTTATATAGATTAGGAACAGCAAAGGTCCCAGGACGCTTCCCTGGGGAACACCTGACATACTTCAGTTTTACTCGGTGGTTTGCCGTCTATTACTGCCAACTGCGACCTTCCTGACAGGAAATCACGAATCCAGTCGCACAACTGAGACGATACCCCATAGGCCCGCAGCTTGATTAGAAGTCGCTTGTGAGGAACGGTGTCAAAAGCTTTCCGGAAATCTAGAAATACGGAATCAACTTGAGATCCCCTGTCGATAGCGGCCATTACTTCGTGCGATTAAAGAGCTGGCTGCTTTGCCTTGCCGTCAGATATGTGGGGTCTAGGAAGCCTGTCTTCTCGGATCGCTAGACAACATTAAAAGAAATCGTATTAATGATTTTTGTTACCGAATGAACAATGACAATACTTAACTTTGACAATAATACGTAAGTGTCGCAAGCAAAAGGCGACAGACAAAATAAACAATGTTCTTCAGTCTATTCATTTCCTAAGTCGCTGGTCTTCAAGTGCCTAATCTCGTTGCTGCTGTAGAAGTGAGCGCCCGGCCAGTCGGCTCGGCGGTTGCGTCCTCTTCGTATAGAGGCCGCTGCCGTCGCGTTGTCGTCCTGGAGATGCGTCGGTCAGCTGCAATTGGCTGACGTCATCTTCACAGCCCTCTCTGCTCTCTCATTTCCGATTGGTGTGCACGCCTTTGACATTACGCCGTAACACAAACACCCTACAGAATACATCACTGAGTTTTATTTCGTTTGTTGCTGGTAACTGTAATTATCTGAATATCTATGTTACCATAGAAAGATGAAACCTTCGCCAGGGACTTAATTGTGAATTACAGAGTAATCATGAAGACGTAAATGTAGGTGTAGATGCAACTCTATGTAAAATATCCTGTGATTTATGTAATTGCGCCACTATATGTTTATATGCGTTATTTTGTAATGAAGGTATAACTGCGTCATGATAACTGTCAATTGTCTTACGTGCAATTTTTAGAATGAGCCATTCCTATTCTAAACAAAATGGCTCTGAGCACTATGCGACTTAACTTATGAGGTCATCCGTCGCCTAGAACTTACAACTAATTAAACCTAACTAACCTAAGGACATCACACACATCTATGCCCGAGGCAGGATTCGAACCTACGACCGGTGCGGTCGCTCGGCTCCTGACTGTAGCGCGTAGAACCGCAGGCCACTCCGGCCAGCACTGCAAAACATCGGTGGCGATTAGAGTCTCAGCTTTTGGCAGCTTTTTGAGAAGAAACGCTTAGTGTCAGATAGAGCGAATACTTCGCAAGTGTACCGCAGACAGAAAGGACTCTGAAAAATTGTATTATACCATTTCAAAAGTTCACAGAGTATGAGCTAAAAAAGCAAACACCAACGTGTCACTTGCTGCAGACACGATGGTACTCAAGAATTGTCCGCTGCCGTCTTACTACGGGAAATGAAAGTTCCTCAATTCAGCAAAAGCGGACAGAATTGCAGTCTGTCAAATGGCACGGTTATTTTGCTTTGTGGGACAATACAATCATCATGTGCAAGATACCTCATTTTAGAAAAGACATAAAACTGAAATTCACCAAGTGGCGCAATTTATTTGTCCTTTCAGACAACATAACTGATATGCAAACATCAGTTTTGACATCTATGTAATAGGACCTTGACGTCATCTTATCGTCAATCATTGTTTTTTTACAACTCTACTCCATGTAAAAATGAACACGCATCAAAGTGCAATGCCTATTCATTCAAATAGCCGGCCAGAGTGGCCGAGCGGTTCTAGGCGATACAGTCTGGAACCGCGCGACCGCTACGGTCGCAGGTTCGAACCATGCCTCGGGCATCGATGTGTGTGATGTCCTTAGGTTAGTTACGTTTAAGTACTTCTAAGTTCTATGGGACTGATGACCTCAGCAGATAGTCCCATAGTGCTCAGAGCCATTTGAACCATTCAAATAACTGCTGGTCAGTAAAATTCAGAACTGTGAAAGCATTAACGCTATCAACTGACAATTCATCCAAGCAATTACTGACCAGCAAAATTCATTACAGTGAAAGAAATATTGCACTGAACCGCCTATTTATTCAAATAACCAACGGTCAGCTGAAATTCACAACACAGGAAGAAATATTGGAATGAACTGATAATTAAGCTAATAAGTAATACATTGAACCTGAATACTAACTCTTATTTCAGTTGACAGCAGAGGATACGATTTGGTTTTGAAATATTTATAGATTTACTGCAACAATGAATTCTATTGTAATTTCAATGGAATGTACAGCTCAACAATGGAGATTTGCATTAATTATGTCAGATTAATCTGAGTGTTGCTAACTTCAGGAGACGTTGTTTGAAATTCAGTTGTGTGGTATTTTACAAATAGCGGTAAAAGTATTAACTCCAGCGTGACCAGTATTTAATTGCGTTATTCATTACGGAAAACTATTACTTATGACGTAAAGTGTGTAAATAAATCATTATTTACATGAAGAACCATGCTTGTGAGGCAAGGGTTGTCTCTGTTCAGTGTTGTAGAGTATTGTATAATTTACAGTAATTACTTATTTCCATCGTCATGCATCGCTTTTAAGAAATTATGGAAGTTAGGCAACTATAACAGAGAGCATCTGGATAGCATCCATCCACTGTAGAGTATTGTATAATTTATAGTAATTACTTATTTCCGTCGTCATGCATCACTTTTAAGAAATTATGGAAGTTAGGCAACTATAACAACCCACTGCAGCAGAGGGACCACATACACGCCAGGACTTTATCGACGAAAGCATCCACAATCTGAAGCTTCCAAAAAAAAGAAGAGGCTATGAGGACACTACCATATTTATCGTTATGATTTTGTACTTTTTGTGACCCCATTTACGTCAGATTAAAAAGAGCAAGTAACTGTGGTCAAGAACTATCTTGAAGGCGTTATTAAGCCTTTACAATAGTTTGCAGACTTGTTTATGTATTTTGCACACGTCGAACATACCATGGATTGATATCGAGAAATTTTGTTTATCTTTGGGTAGTAAGCCTTCCCTATAACATCTCTTCACCAAAACTAAAATGGGAAAATATATTCATATAACAGAACATCAATTTGCATTCAGGATCACAATTTGTTAGCAATCCATCGTGGGATAGGTATGGAGATACGAGGATTGATTTAAGTGCATAGTAATGCGATAAACTTTTACTTTTGTTTATCACCTACACAACAAGACTACAGTCAGCTGTGGAACATATTAAATCGTCTACAGAGAACTGTAAGCTTCGGCACGTTACATGTGTTTCAGTTGGGACATAAAGTCGAGCAAGTACCCTGCGACTTTTATGTCTATACTAAGCATGAGGTTTCTCACTGCTTCACTTGGTTACAAACAACGAAAGTCCATTAGTTCTCAAAAAATTAGTTCTTTACGTGTCTTGGGCATAGCTTATTACCAGAACATCATATAAAAGGACTTCATTCATATTAACATGTCACATGATTTCAGTATTAACACTGGTGCAAAACTAAAATTGAAATCACACGACACAGCATCATGTTTTGCGAATAAAGTCGTCTAGATCACTGAATGTATTTCTTTCCATTTTTCACTTTGCTTTGGCTACTGCCATTATCAGATCAAAAGCTGTGTACGTTATGACGATGGGCTATGGCAAAAAGACATGAACAAACAAATTTTTTACAATAAGTAGACTGTTATTAGTAGTTACCGAAAAAAAGTGACAAGAAACTTCTCAGTATTAACCCTTCGGTGGGCGTGCCTTTCATTCTTCCATGAGTGGGCGCGTTGAGGCTTTTGCACCACAATTTACTTTTTTAACCTAAGGAAAAATAATCATCCCATCAGTAATAAATAGGTAAAATGCATCAATTTCCTTTTCCGTAATTTCAGCACTTGCTTTTGGACCTGGCAAAACTTTTAGGATGTTTTTGGCCCTGGTTTTAGGAGAAGAAGGAAGCAGTTCACTTCTCCAAATAGTTTCTTTATCTATTCCTACGTAAAATCGGTAATCCTCTGTTTGTTGTCTCCCCTCTTCAACCAGGTGGTCATCGGTTTCCTCTGTTGACTGTTCGGAGTCACTGCTGTGGTTTTCTTCTTCAATAACGTCCTCTTCCGACTCAGATTCACATGAATCTGACAATTCTTGTCATTCTTCAAAAATGGCTCTGAGCACTATGGGACTTAACTTCTGAGGTCATCATTCCCCTAGAACTTAGAACTACTTAAACCTAACTAACCTAAGGACGTCACACACATCCATGCCCGAGGCAGGATTCGAACCTGCGACAGGAGGGGTCGCGCGGTTCCAGACTGTAGCGCCTAGAACCGCTCGGTCACTAAAGTCGGCTGTAAATCTTCTTCTGACAATTCTTGCAGTACTTTCTCATAGTCTTCAGGACGTACAGTTAGACGTGCCTGTCAAATGGCTTCTTTCTCTCCGTTTCCACGCTTTTATGAGACCTAATGAAACACATGCTTTTGTAAAAGTAATATATTGTAGTAAATCAATATCAAGGACTGTAAAAAGTAGTGAAAATTTCTTATGCGAACTTTGATTCGATTCGAATATTCATTATATACTAATATAAAAGAAAGATTGCCTTGAGGCGAAAGGAAAACACAAGTATAGAAAATACTTTCATCACAAGGAGCGTAGCGGCAATCACACCGCAAACGCAACACTCACGTTTCAAACAACAATAGCGACCAAACTGCTGAAAGCATGAATAGCGCAAATGTAGTAAGTGGTGACAACCGTTGAGAACAACAAATACGTGTCTGGACGTGGACGCATCTGTAACGCTATCTGTGATACTAACAGAAAACTAAATCTTGCGGCTATCTGCCGCAGGCTCGCCCACCGAAGGGTTAACTAACGTAAGATGGATTGTGTTTTGTGTGGCGCTGTTCAGCCGCTGTTGAACAAGTTTCAGATATAATCTGTCATACTATGTCTGTTAATGAATCTTGATAGTCTGACTTAATGAATGACAACCTCTGTACAGTCTCCAGACGCATCCTCCCATCGATACCTACGTATTCATATGGCCAGATGATGTTGCGGGTCGATGCGTGTAAACACCACTCCTGACTAGTTTTTTAAATTGCTTTTTATTTAACGACTTCCCGTCATTGAGCACTTCAGTTTAGTCGTTAGTCATTTCCTTATTTATTCTTAACATAGCAATCTATTTTAACAATTATTACTCGATAATATTCTCATGTAAACATTCTGATAACCTAGAGTCGAAAACAAAAGTAAAATAATGGTAGCTACGACAAGGAAGGCCATCAAATTAATTTTTCCTGTTCTTACTTTTTGTTAGCTTGGTTGGTTTAAGAAATTTGCTTACACCTCTTGTATTTCAGGTATCGGCTAGTTTGGTGGCTCTTTGTGCTGTGCTTTGAAGTGGACTCTTGACTCCTGGATTTCTAGACCACTCAAAAACACATCAGCTGTGAAAAAGTATTCCTTCATGCGCTGAGGATGGTTGTGATTTTGCAACATTGTACACTATGTGTGGCAAATCTGTGATAGTCGAGTTACTCCCTGGACTGACAAAGAATTATCCTGCTGCATTAATTTGGTATTTTCTTTGTATTACAATTAAATGTTGTGAAAGAATTACAACAATGGTTTGTCAACTAAAGATCAAATGTATGTTTCTCCACACATAAACTACAACAAAGTTCTTCTTTTTAATTGCGAATTTTGTGTCTTAGCCGTCAATAGGGTACTGTAGGAGCACGGAATCCCGCAAATGGTTGGTATGTCTTCGGAAATGTAGTCGCACTGTAAAGCAAGGCATCCTTCGTTCCAGGTTCAAGTCTCGCCGGACAACAGCATGTTATCTCTTTAGTGACAGAGTTGCAGCGGTTTGGCGTCCTGAATGTGGCGAGTAATTCATGTCAAAAGGATCCTACACGACGGAAGAAAACTGTTTTCTGACGTAATTTGTGTTTTGTTCGATACGACTCACCCCCTACAAGGTACATGGACTCTCAGATAAATAGGACGCACCACGAACGAATTATACTAATGAGACGGAAATCGGTAGATGTGATGTATAAACAAACAAATGATGATAATTTCAGAAAAACTGAATGATTTATTCAAGAGAAATAGCTTCACAAATTAAGCAATTCCATATCTAGCCTTTATTCAAGCAGTTCTTCAGCTTGGCATTGATTGATAGAGCTGTTGAATGTCCTTCTGAAGGGTATATATAGTGCTTAACCCCGGCTAACTGGCACGTTAGGTCGTCAAAATCCCCACCTCGTTGGAGAGCCTTGCCCACAGTGTTCCAAACTTCCTTAATCTGAATGGAGCGTTGCGTTACGTCTACATCTACATCTATATCCATACTCCGCAAGCCACCTGACCGTGTGTGGCGGAGGGTACTTTGAGTACTGCATGGGGGCTTAATTAAATATAATGCAAATATTTTTAGTAACTGTATGTCCGATTACGCTGTTTCGTAAACGGTTGGCCCTGACTAGTATTATTACGCAATCTGACTGCATAGAACAACAACAAAGAATAAAATGAAAATTTCCTGTTAACACAATTAATTAATTAAGTCCCCAGCAACTATAAAACCTACGAACCAAAGCACAAGTGTAATTGTTCTGTGTGTGGGAGTGTGACTCAACGTACACATCTGGCACGGTTCTTCTTCAACAAGACAAGAAATTTTAAATATCATTTATACTGAAGTAATTAAAAAATAGAAACACTATAATTGCGTAAGAAAACCAGAATTACACTCTAATACAAGAACACACGCCAGACGCTTTGTTGACTGAACCTGTAATGACGCATTATTCAGGACACTGAAATAATGAGAGAGAAAAGAAATTTTTTTTTTTTTTTTACCTTCGTTTATATTGATGAAAAGCACTCTAAACATTACAATCTCTCCACACCGACTCGTTACTATCACAAGAACTTTTCAGTATCACATCTCAGCAAGCACTGACTCCCACGAGTTCTCCCCAAGCACTGACTACTACGAGTTCTGCCCAAGCACTCACTACTACGAGACCTCGACAGGCACTGCCAGTGGAGGCGGCTGAATAATACTCTTTGGCGCCATCTCTGGCGCTGTGGCTCAGTGTAGCCACATTTCATATGCCCCTCCTCCACGGGCCAGAATTTGATGGTATTTTTGCCAGCATTGGTGGTGAAAATACCACCAAATTCGTCCACAAAAATACAGACAAAAATAAAAGATAATATTAATACCTAAATATCACATAATTAGATAAAATTTTTGCTTTGCACTGACCTTTCAATAATCTAATATATGAAATACAGTAAGCAATACAACTTCTTTCATACATGTGACTTTACATAATAGTTTACACAATACACAAAAAACCAGTTTATACAAATGTTCACATAAAATGCTTTCAATGATAAAAAAAAACAAGTAGTTGATAGTTCCAGCAGTAGCACCCAGCGATGGTCAACAGGTGCAAACACCCACAAGTGACATCATTTTAGTAGAAGCAGTCCATCAGTGGCACCCAGCAATGTTGAACAGGTGCAGACAGCAAGATGTAACATCATTTCAGTAGAAACAGTTCTAACAGTGGCACCCAGTAATGTTGAGCAGGTGCAGACAGCAACAAGTCACAACATTTCAGTAGAAGCAGTCCATCAGTGGCACCCAGTAATGTTGAACAGGTGCAGACACCAACAAGTGACATTATTTCAGTAGAAGCAGTCCATCAGTTGCACACAGCAATGTTGAACAGGTGCAAACACCAACAAGTGACATTATTTCAGTAGAAGCAGTCCATCAGTGGCACCCAGCAATGTTGAACAGGTGCACACAGCAACAAGTGACATTATTTCAGTAGAAGCAGTTCCATCTGTGGCACCCAGCAATGTCGAAGAGGTACACACAGCAACAAGTCACATTTCTCAGCAGAAGCGGTTCCATTAGTGACATCCAGCATTGTTGAACAGGTGCAGACAGCAACAAGTGACATTATTTCAGTAGAAGCAGTTCCATCTGTGGCACCCAGCAATGTTGAACAGGTGCAAACCCCAACCAGTGACTTCATTTCAGTAGAAGCAGTTCATCAGTGGCGCCCAGTAATGTTGAACAGGTGCAGACACCAACAAGTGACATTATGTCAGTAGAAGCAGTTCCAATAGTGACACCCAGCATTGTTGAACAGGTGCAGACAGCAACAAGTGACATTATTTCAGTAGAATCAGTTCCATCTGTGGCACCCAGCAATGTTGAACAGGTACGCACAGCAACAAGTGACATCATTTCAGTAGAAGCAGTCCATCAGTGGCACCCAGTAGTGTTGAGCAGGTACACACAGCAACAAGTCACATTATTTCAGTAAAAAGCAGTCCATCAGTGGCACCCAGCATTGTTGAACAGGTACACACAGCTACAAGTCACATTTCTCAGCAGAAGCAGTTCATCAGTGGCACCCAGCAATGTTGAGCAAGTGCAGACACCAACAGATGACATCTTTTCAGTAGAAGCAGTCCATCAGTGTCACCCAGCAATGTTGAACAGGTGCAGACACCAACAAGTGACATTATGTCAGTAGAAGCAGTCCGTCAGTGGCACCCAGCATTGTTGAACAGGTGCAAACACCAACAAGTGACATCATTTCAGTACAAGCAGTCCATCAGTGGCACCCAGCAATGTTGAGCAGGTGCAGACACCAGCAAGTGACATTATCTCAGTAGAAGCAGTTCCATTAGTGGCACCCAGCAATGTTGAACAGGTGCAGACACCAACAAGTGACATCATTTCAGTACAAGCAGTCCACCAGTGGCACCCAGCAATGTTGAGCAGGTGCAGACACCAACAAGTGACATCATTTCAGTAGAAGCAGTTCCATCAGTGGCACCCAGCAATGTTGAACAGGTGCAGACAGCAACAAGTGACATTATTTCAGTAGAAGCAGTTCATCAGTGGCACCCAGTAATGTTGAACAGGCGCACACAGCAACAGGTCACATTATTTCAGTAAAAACAGTCCATCAGTGGCACCCAGCAATGTTGAGTAGGTGCAGACACCAACAAGTGACATTATTTCAGTAGAAGCAGTTCCATCTTTGGCACCCAACAAAGTTGAGTAGGTCCAGACAGCAGTCCATAATATTCACTATCACTGATCACACTGTTCATCAGAGTTTATAAGCAGAAATTAAACATGTCCTAGTGGCACCAATCATGTAGAAAAAGTACAAGTAACAGTCCATAATATTCACTATCACTGATCACACTGCTCATCAGAGTTTATAAGCAGAAATTAAACATGTCCTAGTGGCACCAATCATGTAGAAAAAGTACAAGTAACAGTCCATAATATTCAATATCACTGATCACACTGTTCATCAGCAGAAATCAATCATTTCTAAGTGGCACCCATTATGTTGAAAAAGTGCAGGTAACAGTTCATAATATTCACCATCACTAATCAGACAGTTCAGCCATGAACAATAGTTTGAATGTACATACAAATGCTTTTACAATGCTCTTACACTAAACATACAAATTCTAATAAACACACAAATGATATCAGATAATTGTCATATTAACTATTACAAATACTGAAATATCAGTAAACCTATAATATTTATGGGTGTCAGTGCAAGCCACTACAAACAAATAAAATAATATTTAGGAGATAGGTGGGTAGGATTAGGAAAGGAAAACACACAAAACACACTCACTCATCTTTCATCCACATTAAGTACTACTGTGTAATTGAATAGTGTTAACTGTGTAAATGTAATTCTGTCAAAATTTGATGTTCATCATGTGTATCAAGTGGTAGTGGCAGCAATGTATAACAGTCAATAGTAGTTAAGTCAACGTCATAGTCATCATGTCAAGACCAATGTTTGCCAAGCCAGATCAAATTTTACGGTTGCTGAACAACTGTCAGTGAGCCAAGATATGCAATTACTTCCTCTCTCCAAAAAAAAAAAAAAAAAAAAAAAAAAAAAAAAAAAAAAAAAATATACTGCTTAGTGACTTAACAAAGTGTGTGTATAGACTATCTTCCTTCTACTTTAGTGTTCTAGTCTGCTATCTTCATCCTCCTTGTCCCATATAGACCAACAAAAAAAATATGCACCTCACTTACTTTACCTCTTATCCACCAAAACTCCAATAATCATCAGCATCACATAATCTCAATACTTCAATAATACCTCTTACGTCGATACATATAAATCTTATCATCAATATCATTTACCTTCCTCTTGTCCACCAAAACTCCAATAATCATCAACTTCACATAATCTCAATACCTCAATAATACCTCTTCAATACGTCTACACATATAAACCTTATCGCCAATATCATTTCACTTCCATAACAACTCTTTCTTCTAGTCAGTCTCCTCGAACAAGTAAAGATAAAATCCTAATGCAAACCTCATCATTCCATACAATCCGAAGAAACATTGTCAACACACAACCTCTGTGTAATCCATCTGACCCAAATCTTCTATTCATTATGAATTATAAACAAAAGAAATGCATACATGACCTCTAACAGACTTAGTTCGAATAACTCTCAGTAATTAAGTACGATTACGGAGTGTGAATGATCATAATATTTCACAGTGTGTATACCACTTCAAGAATTAAGGCAAACAGAAGCAAACATGTGGAGTATTTTTTGTGTCAAGTGTCACTTACTATTTCAATTGCTCACGAAGAATGCAGTGTAATAACTGTCAATGGTCTAAACCTAGTGTTGGTATGTCATGTCGTTAGCTTCCTTCCTATTAGCATACATTTATACAGCTTTCATAAAACCTCCAGCTCATGTGACTTCTATGAAGTTTCTTGTACTAATGTCATTTATGTCGAATTATAGCAGTTCATTTTCCTATCTTAAAAATATAAGGCACTGAGCGTAAGCAAAACATGCAATAGCGAGTAAATATACCAGTAGAGAACAGAATGTCAACAAGTGGATGCAGCACAATTCTTACAACGAGGCTCTGCCAAGCGAACAATCTATAATTAATACAATAATGTGACCTAAACTCTATGTTCATACACAGTATATCAGCATTTCTATACACCAAATTAAAGAGTAGTTATGACGACAAACAGAAATGTATAAATACGCAATCCATACGCATAGCAGTAAACACATATCTTACGTAATAAACAGGTCATTAGCATCATATCAGCATAAGCAAATAAATGTTCATATGTCATCTTAATAAGTAAACATGAAGGCGCAAGCAGATAAATCACAAAGTATAACTTACATACATAATCACAGTCAGCACAATTAATCAGGTTACAATTATAATTTAAATAAATAAGCACAGCAGACACATAATAGAAAAATATGACATCAGTGAAAAAGCAGTGCAGCCAAGCGATGAATAATATACACAAGTTACAACCCAGTTCATTAATAATCATTGTCAAAATCAGTTAAAGTACGCAAGCACGTCGCTTCACAAGTAAATTCATAGAACATGAAATTAGCACAAAGTATGAATCACGTAATCGCGAGCAGCAAATTACGTCTAAAGTCCGTACCTAAGTGGAAATATGTTACCTGAAAAATGAACTCAATTAATAGTTACCTTTTTTTAGTTTATTAGTTTCTTCTTCGAAATTACATTCTTCCTGAAAATTTCTCGATAGCAAGTCGTCTTAACGTCGGAGACACACAGAACTTACCTGAAGTTCTTAAATATTTTATACAACCGTATCCTGAAAAATACTGAACGTTAATAACATAATTCATCAAGTCACTATAGCTTTATACTGAATTTAATCGGAGAAATTAAACTGTGTATTTGTTTACGGCTGTCAGTGCATTCGCACTGAGCGCTCGATCAGCTGTAGGCCCGTGACGTAGGAAGCAATTGTTTGCGGTCAACGACTGCCTTGTGCGGCGCGCAGACTTGACTGTTGCTTTGAGTATATGCCGCCGCCAAAACACAGGGCGGTATCCTTGTACTCTCTGAGTGTTTACATGTAGCTGTTAGTTTCTCACAAGTATGTCATTCCACAAAAATTTTTTAAAAGTATATCATTCTACAAAAATTTTAACGTTAGATATATGATGTATACCCTTAGAGCGTCGTGATTTAAGAGTTTCAACTTCGACAGTGTTATCATGAATAATTTTGCGGATTCTATATGGACCGTTATAAAGCAGAAAAAATATGCGACACAAGCCTTTTCCTTTGTGAGACAAACGATGAGACTTAATTAATACCTTTTGGCCAACTGACAAAGTTTTTAAACGACCAGGACGTTTTGCTGATTTCTCTCTTCTAGCAGCCGCAGATGCAATATTTTGCAGAGCCATGTTCACAACTTCAGAATGCCGCAGTTTCCGTGAAGGCGGAAAAGGAACAATTTCAGATATGCGATTTGTCGGTGCTTTGTTTTTTAATATCAGTATAGGCGGTAAAGAAGTTGAATCATTAGGAAGTTCATTCAGAATGTTTTGAAAAATATGAAGATACTGATCCCACGTTCTGTGATTCTGATGACAATAAAGACGACACAATTTATTGATTGCCTTCATCCATCTCTCTGAAGCGTTAGATTGGGGGTGAAAAAGCGAAATGAAAATTGGTTTAATTTTACGACGCCGTAGAGTACGAAGCCAAATTTTAGAACGAAACTGTGATCCATTATCTGATATAACCTTATCAACATGACCCACTTCTTTAAGAAAATGTTTGATGAAAGCGTTAGACACTGAACGAGCTGTTGCTTTGCGTAAAGGTGTAAAACACACATATTATGATGTCAACTCCACTGCTACGAAAATGTACGCAAAACTATTAGCAGATCGAACCACTGGACCGAACAAATCGACTGCAGCCATCTCCTTTAATTTCGCTGGAATGATAGGAAACAACGGTGCTCTGTGAGAAATTGTTGGCGGTTTAGCCTTTTGACATAATTTGCATTTGGCCAGAACAGATCGAATACGTTTTTCCATATTACTGAAGTAGCAATTTTCTCGTAATTTATGAAAGCATTTTCTGGGACCAAAGTGTGCATAACTGAAATGCGTGTACCAAATTAGTTTATTAACCCACTCATCAGGAATACAAACTAACCAAACAGAGTTGTCGACCGATTTTCGTTTAAAAAGAATGTCATTGCGAACTAAATAATGCTGTCTAATCGCTACGCTTTCCTTTCTCCTCCACTTCTCCATAATGTCCTTCCAGATTGGATCCTTATTTTGCTCCTTAGCGATGTCCTGGAGTGAAGACGAAATAAAGTTCTCAAAGGCAACACCTTGAATATACATCAAACAATAATTGTTTTCTATGCAGTCCTCTTCAGCACTTTGTTTCAAACCCGTAGGTGCACGTGATAAAGCATCAGCAACAATATTTGAAGAACCCTGTATGTAAACAATACTAAAATCAAATTCCTGTAGGTACAACGCCCATCGTGACAATCTGCCATGAGTTAATTTTGTTGACATAAGAAATTCCAGAGCTCGATGATCGGTGTAAACCTTAGTATGTCTGCCAAACAAAAATGTGCGAAATTTTGTGAAAGCCCAAACAACCGCCAAAGCTTCAAGTTCCGTTATCGAATAATTCTTTTCCGATTTAGAGAGAACACGACTTCCAAATGCAATAGTTTTCTGTATTACAACGCCGTTTTCTTCTATCTCTTGAAATAAGTGTGCACCTAGGCCTTTGTATGATGAGTCCGTCGCCAAAAAAAATCTTTAGATAAATCCGGATGTGAAAGAAGTGGAGCAGCAACTAAAGCATCACGAAGTTGTTCAAATTCTGAGTGAGCTTCCTCGTCCCAACACCAATTAGAATTCTTTCCGGATAAACGAGGTGTGGCCAAATCGTCCAATTTAACAAAGCGTCTAAGAAAATTACAGACACCAAGGAAACTACGAACATCACGTTTTGTGGTAGGAACAGCATAATTACGAATAGCCTCTAATTTTTCTGGATCAGGAAGAATACCTTCTGTAGAAATAATGTGACCGAGAAATTTCACCTGTGAACGTCCAAATTCAGATTTTTCCAAGTTCACTGTAATGCCAACTCTTGCAAAAATACGTAATAATGAATCCAAAATTTTGTTGTGCTCACTCCAAGAATGTTTAGCAATAAGAATATCGTCAACCTATGAAGTAATGTTGTCACGAAGATAAACAGGTAAAATTTCGTTTAAACTAGGAATGAATGCTGCTGAAGATACAGTAAGTCCAAACGGTAATTTCCGAAGTCACTTTTGGGTAAATTAGTCATATCCGGTTATTGTTTACTTACTCTCTAGATAGATTGATAGTCGAAGAGTTGGTTTGACAGATGCAAAGAATAGTAAAAGAGTAGGCAGCGGTACAGAAAACTAAAAGAGAAATAGCACCACTACAGCTCGGGGC
The DNA here is from genome assembly GCF_021461385.2 of Schistocerca piceifrons. Taxonomy (NCBI): domain Eukaryota; kingdom Metazoa; phylum Arthropoda; class Insecta; order Orthoptera; family Acrididae; genus Schistocerca; species Schistocerca piceifrons. Next base: position 909,336,771 of record NC_060140.1, on the reverse strand, counting down.
CCTATGCTCGCTACGGCACATATTCACTTAGAGTAGTGAATCCCCTGAGGACATTAATAGCCGCACATAATTTCCAGTTTGTGTCTTAATGGCCAATTTAGTGGACGTGCGTACATAAATTGATCTAACCATGCACATGGATGTATGTCATTCTTAGAGTTGCGGAAGATCTTAAATTTCCGAACAGTCAAAAAGTGTTTATAGTCAAAGTTTTCGCCTCGTGGCGACAAAGACCTGCCGCGTCTGTCCCAGTCCGAATGTCGATTATTGTCAAGTTCACGCGCCTGGCGCTCTCTTGTTGCATCCCGTAAAGGAAACAAATTATTTTCTTCAAAGCCCTCTGCTATCTGTGATTCTAAATTTCTTCTACAGTCTTTTCCTACAATTTCGCCTTCGATTTGTTTGACTTGCTTTCGTAATGCCTCAACTTCCCTTTTAACGCGTTCATTAAATTTTCCCTGATTTTCAACATGTCTATTTATGTTCCGGTACTCTTCGGTTTCTGCAAATGGTGATGGAGCTGTATCATCCGAACCTCTGTCCCCATTTAAACTAAGACTTGTCAATTTATCTGAAATCTCCTCAACTCTTTCCGCTAAGTCACCTATTTTTTCTTTCTGTTTATTTACGTCTTCCGTAAGTGTCGCGACTTGGGTTTCAGTATTTACACCTTTGGTAGTTAACTGTTCATATTGTTGTGCTAGTTTATTTAATCTGTCATTTGGTACGGATTCCTCGATTCTCTCAAATATTTCTTCCTTATCTTTTGCACGTTGCAAATTTAACTCTGAAAATTTTTGTACTATCACGCGATCTCTTTCTTCCTGTTCTCTATCCTGTTCCTTTTGTCTAATCTCTACTGCAATTAATCTATTATTGTGAGCACTCAAAATCGGTTGTACTTCTTCTCTGATTTCTTTCTTTAATTCATCTTTCATATTTTTGAAACATGTCCCTATTCGTGAGTCTAACCGTGTTTCCATTGTTTCCATCTCTGTTTCCAAACGTGTTGCCACTGTTTTTAATTCAGATCCTAACCGTGTTTCAAGTGAGTCTAACCGTGTTTCCATTTGTAAGTCTAACCGAGATCCCAAATTTAATATTGCACTCATCAACTGCTCTATATTAAATGGTTCAAAATTCTTTTCGCCCCTAACATTCCCGCAAAACTAACTTCCTTCTGCATAGCCATAAAACTATCCGTGTTCGATACTATTCCAGAATCTTCTATCGTTAATCTCGTATTCTGTGAATTTTCTGATTGAGAAAAATTTTGAAATGGTTCCGGACTATTTTCCCGACTTATTACATTGCTTTCCACTTCATTATTCATCACACTGTTCTCCTGTGTTGGCGAGTTCGCCATGTCAACAATTTCGTCATTCTGACTATCCATCATTTTTGCCTTTTTCATCGATCGCGTAATTCTGAAAGAAAAAAAATACCATTAGAAGAATGACAATTACCAAACCTACACACGCAAAAACAGACTACAATTACTAAACTACAAATTACTACAACAATACTACTGTCTACTATTTTTACAATCAGAAGAATTCCAAGGGACGATCCGAAGCAGCGGTCGCCACGTGCATGGGGGCTTAATTAAATATAATGCAAATATTTTTAGTAACTGTATGTCCGATTACGCTGTTTCGTAAACGGTTGGCCCTGACTAGTATTATTACGCAATCTGACTGCATAGAACAACAACAAAGAATAAAATGAAAATTTCCTGTTAACACAATTAATTAATTAAGTCCCCAGCAACTATAAAACCTACGAAACCAAAGCACAAGTGTAATTGTTCTGTGTGTGGGAGTGTGACTCAACGTACACATCTGGCACGGTTCTTCTTCAACAAGACAAGAAATTTTAAATATCATTTATACTGAAGTAATTAAAAAATAGAAACACTATAATTGCGTAAGAAAACCAGAATTACACTCTAATACAAGAACACACGCCAGACGCTTTGTTGACTGAACCTGTAATGACGCATTATTCAGGACACTGAAATAATGAGAGAGAAAAGAAATTTTTTTTTTTTTTACCTTCGTTTATATTGATGAAAAGCACTCTAAACATTACAATCTCTCCACACCGACTCGTTACTATCACAAGAACTTTTCAGTATCACATCTCAGCAAGCACTGACTCCCACGAGTTCTCCCCAAGCACTGACTACTACGAGTTCTGCCCAAGCACTCACTACTACGAGACCTCGACAGGCACTGCCAGTGGAGGCGGCTGAATAATACTCTTTGGCGCAATCTCTGGCGCTGTGGCTCAGTGTAGCCACCTTTCAGTACCTCTATCGGTTCTCCCTTCTATTCCAGTCTCATATTGTTCGTGGAAAGAAAGATCGTCGGTATGCCTCTGTGTGGGCTCTAATCTCTCTGATTTTATCCTCATGGTCTCGTCGCGAGATATATGTAGGAGGGAGCAATATACTGCTTGACTCCTCGGTGAAGGTATGTTCTCGATACTTCAACAAAAGCCCGTACCGAGCTACTGAGCGTCTCTCTTGCAGAGTCTTCCACTGGAGTCTATCTGTCATCTCGGTAACGCTTTCGCGATTACTAAATGATCCTGTAACGAAGCGCGCTGTTCTCCGTTGGATCTTCTCTATCTCTTCTATCAACCCTATCTTGAACGGATCCCACACTGGTGAACAATATTCAAGGAGTGGGCGAACAAGTATACTGTAACCTACTTCCTTTGTTTTCGGATTGCATTTCCTTAGGATCCTTCCAATGAATCTCAGTCTGCCATCTGCTTTACCGACGATTAATTTTATATGGTCATTCCACTTTAAATCACTCCCAGATAATTTATGGAATTAACTGCTTGCAGTTGCTGACCTGCTATATTGTAGCTATGTGGTAAAGGATCTTTCTTTCTATGTATTCACAGCACATTACACTTGTCTACATTGAGATTCAATTGCCATTCCCTGCACCATGCGTCAATTCGTTGCAGATCCTCCTGCATTTCAGTACAATTTTCCATTGTTACAACCTCTTGATATACCACAGCATCATCCGCAAAAAGCCTCAGTGAACTTCCGATGTCATCAACAAGGTCATTTATGTGTATTGTGAATAGCAATGGTCCTATGACACTCCCCTGTGGCACACCTGAAATTACTCTTACTTCGGAAGACTTCTCTCCATTCTTCTTACCGGGATTGTTTAGTTCTTGCTCAACAGATTCCACATGCAAACGCTACATGAGAGGCGTCCCGTGTCGCTGACAGGTTCTTGTTGTTGTTGTGGTCTTCAGTCCTGAGACTGGTTTGATGCAGCTCTCCATGCTGCTCTATCCTGTGCAAGCTTCTCCATCTCCCAGTACTTACTGCAGCCTACATCCTTCTGAATCTGCTTAGTGTATTCATCTCTTGGTCTCCCTCTACGATTTTTACCCTCCATGCTGCCCTCGAGTACTAAATTGGTGATCCCTTGATGCCTCAGAACATGTCCCACCAACCGATCCCTTCTCCTAGTCAAGTTGTGCCACAAACTCCTCTTCTCCCCAATTCTATTCAGTACCTCCTCATTAGTTATGTGATCTACCCATCTAATCTTCAGCATTCTTCTGTAGCACCACATTTCGAAAGCTTCTATTGTCTTCTTGTCTAAACTATTTATCGTCCGTGTTTCACTTCCATACATGGCTACACTCCATACAAATACTTTCAGAAACGACTTCCTGACACTTAAATCAATACTCGATGTTAACAAATTTCTCTTCTTTAACTGGTGAAATTCCAAGACCATATGTTCGAAGACGAGCCGGCCAGCATATTACTTTCTGCAAGGTAGATCTCGCGAAATGACCACGACGACAAGTTCAGATAAATTAGAGCCCTTGCTAGTGTTTACTTACAGTCGTTCTTCTCATGAGCTGTTGGTGAATGGAAGAGGGAAGAGGAGAAAGTGATATATGATACCAGAAGTACCAGACGGTATACTCCGGAGCGTGGTTTGCGGAATACAGATGGATGCATGTACGAAAGTAACTGTGCTCTCTGCATGCTACTGAATCAGCTGATGGGAGACAAAAGAGGAGTGTGAACCACCGGCGTCTCTTCTCGGGCGTCAGAGGATGACTCATGCGGAGCGCTGCCTCCTAATTGGTTTACACTGACATTTTAGCGCCGGCACAAGGCGCGCTAGTTGATATTTACAAGTTTTGATTTTCTCCCTTTTGTGAGCGAGTGTTTTATCGCGCACAGGTGCGAGCAGCCTTGTTCCGTGGTGGAAGGGAAGGGGCTCGCTGGCTGGTGGAAATGGGAAGGAGAAAAGGTCCGGTTGGGGGGGGGGGAGGTAGGTAAGGGGGGAGGGGTGGCTCGCCCGCGGAGAAATATTTAGGCACTTCCTGCGCGGCCGCGACCCGCCGCTCCTACCTAAATCTCTGTCATCGCCAACACCACGACGGCCGCCAGCCGCACGCCTCATCTGCAATTCAAAACAAATAACTCTGGGCCCCTTAAAGATGAGCTTTACGAGTTATAACGATGGAGTTTCGAGAGGCGCGTACAGTCGCGCCCGCGCGCAGTGGGCAGTCCGTCCCCCTGCCCCCCGCTGGGCCAACCGCGCGTGGGATTCGGACCCGCGGGCGCCCGGTTCGGTCTCCCGGCGAGTCTTCTCACGTTAGTCTCTCCCTGTTTACTAATTCAGGGGAGGCGAATGACCGGACAGGCCGACAGACTTTGCTAATGCAAAGTAGTGCGGGAGTACTCCAATAGAAACGAACAAAGTAGGAGCATATGGACAATCAGAGCAATTGTGTGATTGGATTGAAGAGTTCCTAGACAACAGAACGCAGCATGTCATTCTCAATGGAGAGAACTCTTCCGAAGTAAGAGTGATTTCAGGAGTGCCGCAGGGGAGTGTCGTAGGACCGTTGCTATTCACAATATACATAAATGACTTTGTGGATAACATCGGAACTTCTGTAGTGTCGCAGAATAGTAAAGAGTTGGAAACGTGGAATATTGTCAAACTTTCGTTGCCTATGCCAGAGGCAGTAGGTTAGCCAAGAGGTAAGAGGATTGCACATGTATGGAATGCGTCGTCACGCAGGGGCAATGGCCAGGTTACACACAACAGGCGAGAGAGAATTGCTTAGTACGCACGGAGACTTTCGTAGAGTGTAAGACAGAGGTACAGCGTCAGCTATACTGCATTTCACAACTTCGCGTAAGTCTGCCGTAACAACACGTAACTCTGTCGCAAGAACACCTAAGGGGCTAGTACGACAGATGAATCAGCAGTATAAGTGGAACGAATGCGTTCATTACAAACGAGCGTGACGTCAGGACGTCGCTCGTGCTTCCTTTAAATACGCCAGCTTTGATAGCAACGAGACACTCGCAGTTAGATGTGTACTGGGTCGACATGTTAAGGGCGGCCCATCCACCAGCAGCAGACGTGAGGAAACAGTATCAGCTCCGTTCCTTCCTGCTGCCGCTGTCAATCATCAACCCACTATTAGCAGACATCGCGGCAGACTCGCTCGCCGCCAATGCTGACCACATCAGTGGGCCGTCGTCGAGATCGTGTTGGGCCTAGGCCCTGAGCATCCGCCGTCGCAACCGGGTGAGCCGCTCCGCCCGCCCACCGCGGACGAGCCACCAGGAGGAGCAGGGAAGAAGACGGGGTGGGATAGAGTACACTCCACACTACGAGAACGCCTCTCGTGCCGACAGCGCGGGGACTCCAACCCGGAGCCTCCTACGCACAGCGGCTTGCAGTCCACAGCCGAGCCGGCCGGTCAGCCGGGCTCCACCAGCCATGCGTGGATGAAGTACGAAGTAAGGACATTCCTTCGCTACGTCACAGCACGCAGCACTGTGCTAGCAAGACTCTGCGGCCCGGAGCTGGTGTCATCGCTACGAGTCAGCGAGGACTCGGGGGAGGTCGTTGATATCACCAAGCTCAGCCAGTTTGTGTTACGTGAGCCACATTGTACTCGGCAGGAATAAGGGTGTTATGAATTAATAATGTTTCTCTGGCGTTTCCGACGCGTCCACAGTCATTTCCTAGCATCCTGACAAGTAGAGAGGTCACCGCTCGGCCTCCAGTCCACCATAGGCTACCAGGACCACCGGGGCGCCTACAGTTCACTGAGGCTCTTTGCGGATGATGCTGTGGTATATCGAGAGGTTGTAACAATGAAAAATTGTACTGAAATGCAGGAGGATCTGCAACGAATTGACGCTTGGTGCAGGGAGTGGCAACTGAATCTCAATGTAGACAAGTGTAATGTGCTGTGAATACATAGAAAGAAAGATCTTTTATCATTTAGCTACAATATAGCAGGTCAGCAACTGGAAGCAGTTAATTCCATAAATTATCTGGGAGTAGGCATTAGGAGTGATTTAAAATAGAATGACCATATAAAATTAAACGTCGGTAAAGCAGATGCCAGACTGAGATTCATTGGAACAATCCTAAGGAAATGCAATCCGAAACCAAAGGAAGTAGGTTACAGTACGCTTGTTCGCCCACTGCTTGAATATTGCTCACCGGTGTGGGATCTGTACCAGATAGGGTTGATAGAAGAGATAGAGAAGATCAACGGAGAGCAGCGCGCTTCGTTAGAGGATCATTTAGTAATCACGAAAGCGTTACGGAGATGATAGGTAAACTGCAGTGGAAAACTTTGGAGGAGAGACGCTCAGTAGCTCGGTACGGGCTTTTGTTGAAGTTTCGAGAACATACATTCACCGAGGAGTCAAGCAGTATATTGCTCCCTCCTACGTATATCTCGCGAAGAGACCATGAGGATAAAATCAGAGAGATTAGAGCCCACACAGAGACATACCGACAATCTTTCTTTCCACGAACAATACGCGACTGGAATAGAAGGGAGAACCGATATAGGTACTCAAAGTACCCTTCGCCACACACCGTCAGGTGGCTTGCCGAGTATGGATGTAGATGTAGATAGAAGGTTGCGGTTTCGAGCCCGGGTGGTGGGACAGATGTTTGCAACAAATACAGGTTTCGATAAGCGGGTCAACAGGGGACACTTTCTTCCCGCTCACCTCTGAAGTTGTTGCTGTTGTGATCATTAATCTGAAAACTAGTATGATGCAGCTCCTCATGCTAGTCTACCTAGTGCAAGCGTCTTCATCTCTGGATAACTACTGTAACCTAGATGCACTGTCCACCCCCGATAGCTGAGTGGGCAGCGCGACGGAATGTCAATCCTAAGGGCGCGGGTTCGATTCCCGACCGGGTCGGAGATTTTCTCCGCTCAGGGACTGGGTGTTGTGTTGTCCTCATCATCATCATTTCATCCCCATCGACGCGCAAGTCGCCGAAGTGGCGTCTAATCGAAAGACTTGCACCCGGCGAACGGTCTACCTGACGGGAGGCCCTAGTCACACGACATTTACATTTACCTACATACACTATGTTATCAGAAGTATCCGAACACCCACAAAAACGTACGTATTTCATATTAGGTGCATTGTGCTGCTACCTACTGCAGGTGCTCCATATCAGCGACCTCAGTAGGCATTAGGTATCGTGAGAGAGCAGAATGGGGCGCTCCGCGGAACTCACGGACTTCGAACGTGGTCATTGTCATTGGGTGTCACCTGTGTCACACGTCTGTACGCGGGATTTCCACACTCCTAAACATCCCCTAGGTCCACTGTTTCCGGTGTGATAGTGAAGTGGAAACGTGAAGGGACACGTACAGTACAAAAGCGTACAGGCCGACCTCGTCTGTTGACTGACAGAGACCGCCGACAGCTGAAGAGGTTCGTAATGTGTAATAGGCAGAAATCTATCCAGACCATCACCCAGCAATTCCAAACTGCATCAGGATCCGCTGCAAGTACTATGACAGTTAGGCAGGAGGTGAGAAAACTTGGATTTCGTGGTTGAGCAGCTGCTCATAAGCCACACATCACGCCGGTAAATGCCAAACGATGCCTCGCTTGGCTTACGAATTAATGAACTGAGTGACTTTAATAAAAGGATTTCTGTATGTTGTAATAAGTAATGAAAAAGAAAATGAATGGACATGGAATATAAGATTGGAGAAAACAAGCGACAAAACGAACTTGACATAATGTGTTACGAAACAGTATGTAAGTATCTGTGACCCTTAGAATTTAGACCATTTTGAAAGGGTCTCTCTCATTGACATGCTCTCTCTAGCTCTCTTTCTCTGACTTTGTCGTTCTTATAAGATCGATATCTGTACGACTGTGTAATGTGTTATTAATTGTGAAATAGATGTTTAACTTAAGCTTTTACTCAGTGCTTTCATTTCGTGGTTGTATTCGCCCTGCGTCAAATAACGAAACATTTACAGCAGTTCTACCACATTGGGCAGTGGAGACAACGTAGCGCCGTAGGAGGTACAAGGTAGCCGCCATTACGCGACAAATTTGAATTTTAAAACTTTCATTAGGGTCTCACAACTTCTCGCACAGCTAGTACACCATTTCCATTTCACTGGAGCCTGCGAATCTGGAGGAGATTTTTATTTACATCGAAACAAGTAGTCGTACAATGAATGGTTGATTTTTCAGCTGCCCTGGCTACAAACCAACGTAATTTCATGTCATGTTATAAAGGAATCATGCACTGTTAGACCATCACAGTGTTAGTTACTTACAGCGATAGTCATTTTACAGAGATAATCTATTACTGTGGCACAGTTGTTTTTATGATGTGAAAATAGGTACTTTTACGTAGGACACTTATTGTGACGAGAATTTTCTTTTCTTGGCAACTGCTTGTAACAGCCTTTACGCCACGCAATCACAATGCAAGGCTCAATTCATGAATATTAAGGTAAATGTGGCTAAGAAATGTCCTGTAATTTACGCCGCAAACAGAAGTGCTTGGCTGATGACCCATGTAATATTTTACGAGCTAATTTCCAACAAATACTTGGATGTATTTAAAGAAAACCTTAGAAACATTTAATCAAAAAAATAATTTTCCAACTCGAGACACCACAAACGTGGCGCCCACCGTGAGAGCAGAATATATATATTTTATCATATATTGTTTCAACGTATATTAATTGATTAATTGTGTTTGTTCCATGAAATATGTGCGAGATTGATCATGAGAAGATACTTGTAATCTAAAGAGGGAAAGAGTAGCCAAAAAGTAAATGTGCGGTAATACAATACAAGATTAATCGTTAACCGTTAAGGGCGGCTGCGTAGAATTTCCTGTTGTTAAGTAATTACTGAAGTGAATGTACAGAAGATAGTTTCTGGTATTGTTAGTATTGCTTGTAGTATTGCGGCACTGTATCATTTACTTGTGTGTTGTTGCTTCTTGTGTAGATGTTTAGTGCGCTTTGAACCGAATTTCGTGTGAGACAAGGCTCTTCTGCACCAGAAATAGTGCAAGATACTGAAATAGATAGCCTAACAGGAGATACTGAAGCGGATACTCGGCAAGGAATCGGAATATTTAGTGAACTGGGTGCACCATCTTTTACGGAAAGTAATACAATGGAAGGCACAGGTGCTGAGTTACTGAAAAGTCAATTCGCAGAAAAATAAACGGATGGGCTATAGAATAGGCCTTTCTGTTCTTCTGGCCGGCCGGTGTGGCCGAGCGGTTCTAGGCGCTTCAGTCCGGAACCGAGCTGCTGCTACGGTTGCAGGTTCGAATCCTGCCTCGGGCATGGATGTGTGTGATGTCCTTAGGTTAGTTAGGTTTAAGTAGTTCTAAGTTCTAGGGGACTGATGACCTCAGATGTTAAGGCCCATAGTGCTTAGAGCCATTTAAACCATTTTTAGTGCTTAGAGCCATTTGAACCATTTTTTTTTTCTGTTCGTCTACACCACATCCGTTCGCTGACCTTCTACATAAGTTAGCAGAACGCGACAAAGGACGCGATCTATTGCGAGCAGTACGCGAGGGAGAACGTGATGAGGTTTTGTGGAAAAAATGAGCCGAATGTGAGAAAGAGCGCAATCGCTTACAATTAGAACGTGAGACAGAGCCCGATAGAAAATCAGTCCCTGAAATGAAGGAAATGAAGGATGGATTTAGAGAAATAAAAGGGGGTGCATATGTTTACCACAATTGGTACAGTTCCTGTCAACGCAACTATCAGAAACTTTACAAGCCGAACGCTCAGCTGTAGAGGAAGAAGTAGAGTCACTAACACAGCGGGTTGATAACCTTGCGGTAGATACAAATAAAAATGTCGCACAAAAGTTTGCTGAGGAAGCAAAGAACAGAGAATCTGAATTCGATAAATAGTTAGATGTCACACATAACGAGATTACCGATCGAGTGGAAACTCCGGTAAAGTTTGGGATGCAGCACCTAAGCAACGAAATCCCAAGCAACAACAACATGGGCTCCGCTACAGCTGAGTCAGACGACACAACTCAGAAAAACAAACATAGCAAGACGCTCTGGCAGCGAGGCGCTACACATCGTTTTGACACAAATCGTAGTGCAGTAAACAGTAATAGGCATACTGTAAACTGTGGTGTGACCTGTGAAAATATAGATGATAATGAACGCAAAAATGGCTACATACCAGAACCCAGATAGACAGAGAAAGTTATGTTGAAGAAAGAAACAAAGCCAAACAGATAATTGCAGCATCCAAGAAGAAATCGTGGGAAGACTTTGGAAACAGGTTGGAGACTATGGGTCAAGCTGCTGGAAAACCATTCTGGAGTGTAATTAGCAGTCTTCGAAAGGGAGGTAAGAAGGAAATGACAAGCATTTTGGACAGGTCAGGAAAACTGCTGGTGAATCCTGTGGATGCCTTGAGCAGATGGAGGGAATATTTTGAAGAGTTGCTCAATGTAGGTGAAAATACGATCAGTAATGTTTCAGATTTCGAGGTAGAATGGGATAGGAATGATGATGGAAATAGGATCACATTTGAGGAAGTGGAAAAAATGGTCAATAGATTGCAGTGCAATAAAGCGGCTGGGGTGGATGAAATTAAGTCGGAACTCATCAAATACAGTGGAATGTCAGGTCTTAAATGGCTACACAGGATAATTGAAATGGCCTGGGAGTCGGGACAGGTTCCATCAGACTGGACAAAAGCAGTAATCACACCAATCTTTAAACATGGAAACAGAAAAGATTGTAACAACTACAGAGGTATCTCTTTAATCAGCGTTGTGGGTAAAATCTTCTCAGGTATTGTTGAAAGGAAAGTGCGAGTATTAGTTGAGGACCAATTGGATGAAAATCAGTGTGGGTTTAGGCCTCTTAGAGGTTGTCAGGACCAGATCTTTAGCTTACGGCAAATAATGGAGAAGTCTTATGAGTGGAACAGGGAATTGTATCTATGCTTTATAGATCTAGAAAAGGCATATGACCGGGTTCCTAGGAGGAAGTTATTGTCTGTTCTACAAGATTATGGAATAGGAGGCAAACTTTTGCAAGCAATTAAAGGTCTTTACATGGATAGTCAGGCAGCAGTTAGAGTTGACGGTAAATTGAGTTCATGGTTCAGAGTAGTTTCAGGGGTAAGACAAGGCTGCAACCTGTCTCCACTGTTGTTCATATTATTTATGGATCATATGTTGAAAACAATAGACTGGCTGGGTGAGATTAAGATATGTGCACACAAAATAAGCAGTCTTGCATATGCGGATGACTTAGTTGTGATGGCAGATTCGATTGAAAGTTTGCAAAGTAATATTTCAGAGCTAGATCAGAAATGTAAGGACTATGATATGAAGATTAGCATCTCCAAAACGAAAGTAATGTCAGTGGGAAAGAAATATAAACGGATTGAGTGCCAAATAGGAGGAACAAAGTTAGAACAGGTGGACGGTTTCAAGTACTTAGGATGCATATTCTCACAGGATGGCAACATAGTGAAAGAACTGGAAGCGAGGTGTAGCAAAGCTAATGCAGTGAGCGCTCAGCTACGATCTACTCTCTTCTGCAAGAAGGAAGTCAGTACCAAGACTAAGTTATCTGTGCACCGTTCAATCTTTCGACCAACTTTGTTGTATGGGAGCGAAAGCTGGGTGGATTCAGGTTACCTTATCAACAAGGTTGAGGTTACGGATATGAAAGTAGCTAGGATGATTGCAGGTACTAGTAGATGGGAACAATGGCAGGAGGGTGTCCACAATGAGGAAATCAAAGAAAAACTGGGAATGAACTCTATAGATGTAGCAGTCAGGGCGAACAGGCTTAGATGGTGGGGTCATGTTACACGCATGGGAGAAGCAAGGTTACCCAAGAGACTCATGGCTTCAGCAGTAGAGGGTAGGAGGAGTCGGGGCAGACCGAGGAGAAGGTACCTGGATTCGGTTAAGAATGATTTTGAAGTAATAGGTTTAACATCAGAAGAGGCACCAATGTCAGCACTGAATAGGGGATCATGGAGGAACTGTATAAGGGGGGCTATGCTCCAGACTGAACGCTGAAAGGCATAATCAGTCTTAAATGATGATGATGATGATGATAATGAACGCAACTTCCCGTGGTCATTGGAGCAGAAATACCCATGCACATCGAGCAGTGACAGTCCAATCAATAGCCAACATTCATCTCTTGCAGGGGCAGCGCGTCAGGGGTTCTGACTCATTGTCTTAAGAAAGTTTGCTTAAACATAGTCACTTTCAACCTCATACTGATGAAAAGAAATCTATTAACCCGGTTATGTTCATTCGAGGATTTAAAAACGTATAACCAAGTGTTGGAGTGAGAAACCGAAAGGCCTCACATTGAAGGTGAACCAACACTATGGGCCACACAGGTGGCAGAGATTTGTGATGTGCAGAAGAACAATTCGCAAGAGCCTTTCTAGCGAAATTCTGTTCAACCCGTATTCAAGAGCGTTTACGTAAACAAATCTACAGTCCAGAATTATGTAACTCAAAGCAGGATTCATTGGGGAAGCATTTCGAAAGATACGTAAATAATACGCGTTACTGGGATGAACCGATCTCTAATATCGAGACGTCATTTACTTACTGAAGGCTGCTTACCTCACAATATCAAAGAAAAGTTGACCAGTGTATCCGAAAATGATCTTTAGCACTTTATGTCCGTGTTTGACTCTATTGACCATACACAGGAATACATGATGCAAAGCAGTGAGCACGGAAACGGTAATGCATCTCCATCTAAGCAAGATGAACGCCACGTAGCAATGGCAGTGGAGGTGGTAGGAAGAGTTTTCACAATCACAACAACAATAGACAACAAAACGGTCGTGGAAATCAGTCATTTAGCCGAAAAAGGGACCAAGAGAAGAAGACCCACTCGCGCCCTAATAATAATGCGAAATGGAGAAATACTAGGCAAGGAGGATATCCAGGGTAACCGCCTAGTAATTCGAACATGGAAACTAATAATGGCCAACCAATTGGGTAAGGGCTAAACCCAAATGCCCAAAAATGGCGTAATGCTAATCAAAACGTTTGTGGAGGTAACGGACGGAAACCTGTCCGGTCCGTCTGATTCGGCCGCAGTACGCTCTCCATTGTCGGGGGTGCGGCGGAGTGAGAGCAACATGATTCACACTAATGGCAGTTACATATCAGTGTTGAGGTACAACAGTGGCCTCGACATACAGCAAGATTTACTGAATGAAAACCGTCCTCGTCTGAAGACAGATAGAGAACTAGGTGCCTCTGCGAACGTACTTGAGTGTAGAATTCCTTAAAAAGTTTCCCAGGTCCAAAAACCACCGACATTACCGGTCAAAAATTGCAGGGTGACAGGTGCTATTAGCGCCCAGTCGTAAATGACAAAATGATAGATATGGACCTTTCTCGTTGTCTGAGGACTCTCGGTTGCCTGGACGTGAGTTACGAGTTTCTCACAGGGAGGAAATCAAATATTGACCTCTCCAATGATGTAATAAGCTTTGTCATAGAGGGAAGGAGAGAATCTTTGGTAGTGTTGAGGTCAAAGGAAATACGTGGCAAATATTGCCAAAGTTTTCAAATTAGACATAGGGGGGTCACATGTCTTGCAGATCTGCAGTACGATGTATAATGAGGGATTCTACTACTCAGACGCTGGCGAAGATGACTTACGTCAGTGGGGAAAGCTAATTATCTCGAAAACATGGTTGATCAGAGTACTTTATTAGCAGCCAGCAAGTTGTATCAGGTCAAATGGCTCAAATGGCTCTGAGCACTATGGGACTTAATATCTGAGGTCATCAGTCTCCTAGACCTTAGAACTACTGAAACCTGACTAACCGAAGGACATCACACACATCCGGATCTGCGACCGAAGAAGTCGCGTGATTCTGGACTGAAGCACCTAGAACCGCTTGGCCACAGCGGCCGTCTTGTATCAGGTCAACTTCTAAGTGAATACATAGAGGTTTTTTCTGACAAACCAGGTATCATCAAGAGATACAAGTACAATATCGAGGTGATACCTCAAAACACATTTTGTCATGGCACTTACTCCATACCATGGGCCAAGAAGGAATAAGTCACCAAGGAAATTAGAAATTTTGTTGAATTGGGGAATAATAGAATCTTCCTTTTCAACATATAGTAGTCCTTTAGTTGCTGCAACTAAAGCCAGTGCGAAAATCCATCTGGTTTTAGACGCTAGAGAATATGGAAGAACAGATGCAAAAATTCTTTGGTGTTAGATATCTAACATAAATAGGTTTAAAATATTGTTACTGGCAGATTGTATTAAGTGAAGTTTCTAAAAAGTATACAGCACTAAAATTTGGTGGTAGAAGCTGCCAATTTATCCTGAACATTAGTGCAGGTGTATTTGTAACAGCACTTGATAGAGTTCTGGGCCCTGAACTCTCTGATAGAATTATGTTGTAAGTGGATGGCTTACTTACTACCACCCCAATAAGGGAAGAGCATTTAGAGAAGAAGGGGCGACTGCAAACCTCAAGAAACTGAAGTTAGGTAGATACCAAATCAAATTTCTAGGACATATTACTTCGCCCTTAGGCATCGTTCCTGATCCTAAGGAAATTCAAGCGATTGAGGAAGTTCTTCAACCAAGAATGCAGAAGCAATTAAAGGCTTTCATCAGTCTCGTGTCGTTTTTCCGACGTTTTCTGCCCAATCATATATTTAACAGTGAACCACTGTTGGGTTTACTACAGAAAAACTCACCGCGGTTGTGCTCCGCAGAATGCCAGAGAGCGTTTGCAACAATAAAATAAGCCTTGTTAGAAGCAAAATTGCTGTACCACACGAATATGACGAATGAGTTGTGAATTGGAACAGACACTTCTTCGTATAGGCTGTTTCAAGCAGAAGAAGTGAATGTTTGCACAGATATACGAGTGAACGGTTTTGCAAGTCAAGTGCTCACAAACGGTGAGCGATCCTATTCTGTAACAGACCTGGAAGCCTTGGCAGTCGTTTGGGCTACTAAAAAGTTCCATTTTTATATATACAGTGAGCTTTTGAAAGTATATTGTGATCATCAAGCTCTAAGCTTTTTGATTACGTGCAAACTTTTACGTGACAGGATGTCCTGGTGGACTTTAACCTTACAACAGTACCAGCTAAAAATAATGTTTATCAAAGGATGTGACAACGCGGTAGAAAATGATTTATCGCGCTTACCATGTGGTATCTACCGAGCTGATTGAACAGGCTTCTGAGTATAAAGTGGTGCCAGTCAGGGATCATGCACACAGACAAAAGTTCTTGCAGATGTGCAAAGACATGGCCGAATTGCAAAACTCAGATCCGACTTCTAATGAGGTAGTAACAGCCTTGTCCCAAGAGCCAACGTGTGCCGTAATCGAGTGATATAAAATAGAAAATTCAGTCCTATTCTATAGGAGGGATGAAAGCACAAATGTGAGAGGCGCATGTGTATACCACAGTCATGCATGAAAGATTTCATCTTGACTTGGGAACACGTAAGAATTATAAGCGTATGACAATCGTGAAAAAATGCTGTCATGCCAATAATCTCAAAAGACAAGTACAAAGCTTAATTAGAACCTGTGAAATGTGCCAGAAGATCAAACCCATGAACAGGTGAAGTAGGAACGTGTTACATATTGCAAAACCAACTGGACATTTACAGTTATTGTCACTTGACGTTGCATAGTGTCTAACGATGCTGTTTCTTTTACTGGTTTCAGATGGAAACAATTCCTAAGGGAACAGGAAATTATGCAGGTATTAATATCATGCTTCTACCCAGAAGAAAATCTGGTGAAGAGAGTTTTTCATGAATTCAGTAGTACCCAATCAGCACGCTAAGTGGGAAGATTATGTGTCAACCTTCGAGAACATTCATAATAATCTACCGCGTGCCGCGAATGGGTACTCACCAGCAGAGGTGTTAATAGGTAAGGTGGAAAGAAACCAATGGATTGTTCCATTACATGACTTACCAAGGATAGAAAAGTCCAAAGAACGGAGATACGCAGAAGTCCTGGCTAATTTCTAAGGTGTGCCCAAGGTAGGAAATTGAAATATGATTGTAGTGTCACGAAAGCACTATCATTTGAAGTAGATGATTTATTAGTGTTAAAGACTGACCTGAAGTCATATGTTATGCACCAAAAATACTAGAAATCGCAATTGCTATATGCAGGGCCATACAGGGTAATAACATTACCAAATAGGTGTAGGTACCTGTTAGTTGACACGAAAACAATTAAAGTAAAGGGTTTGTACACCTACAAAGACCTAAAGAAATACATACAGTAGTTGTAAGCCGTAAATAGTAGATGCAAGTTTAGTGTAATAAGTGTTTCATCAATAATTTTCATGTGTGATTTGTGTTTACTATGTAAGTGTGTGTTACTTGGCCGTCGGTCTGCACTGAACATTTGCAGTTAAAGGAAGAACTGCCTTCAACAGTATAATGTACAGTAATTTGCCAAAGTAAAATCTACCTGGTAGACAATATCTGCTGCAGGTACAAGTAAATATTTAATTGAAAAGGAATGTAAAGTACCTTAAACAGTAACTAATACTTTTCATTTGAATTTTCATTTTGAAACTCATATGTGGCGATTTTGTATTGTAATATCTAGACATCTTCTATGCATTGCTCAAGAATAAAACCATATAGAAAAGATGTGTGCCTTTTCCACGCACAACTTCATATGGAAGTTTTATTTTATGGATGAATAGCTATGATTCTTTAGTTTCAGGAAGTGCGTGTATTGTTGTAATAGGGAATATACACTACCGACCTAACACCAATAATCTCCAAATGGGGTCTAATTACAATTAGGATTTGAGTATACGGTAAAGATTATTTTAAAGTCAGGCAAGGGTTGGCATCCAGGACGCAGCACTCCAACGATTCGCTATTTGACGTGGGTGAATAAAGTAATGAAGCATGTTTACCAAACTCAAAATTACGACCTGTGTATACTATGTTTATAAAGAAAATTTTCTCGTTCATAAGACGAATAGAAGTCAGATAATGAAAGTAGAGGTTATCCGCCGTCTGGTTAATAAAAACAACTTTAAACCAAAAGCGTGTTAGTGACTTGAAACTGCGGCTGGTAATATGTATGTAACGAAGAATGAACGCTTCTTGGTGGAAGACAATGGCACATTGAACGTTATATGTATAAACCGTGATCATATCAAAATGTCGGTTGTCTCATAAAACCAAGCAGTGTAATGAAGACATGGGTGCAATACCTCTGTGAATGTGACAGTGATATCTGAATAAGCATTTGTTAGGCACGGGTAAGTTGAGGTCAATCTGTTTCGAGACTGCTGAGATTCAGTTGCAGACATTAATCCACATACCTCGCTGACCGTCGGCGACGAGAGGAACACAATGTAAGATTGCCGCACTGAATGTTTTCAGAACGCAGTGTTCTCTCGAGCGTCCGCTCTCTGTTAATTTATAAACGATACAAGTCATGCGACAACGGTGCGTTTATGTATGTAAAATTCTGCGTAGCGCAAACCGATATATTCAGTAATGTGGAAGATTTGTGAGAATAAATTGCCAAGCCAAATAATTTTCAGAACTGGTCCTGAATAAACATAATCCTTATCTACATCTACATTTATACTCCGCAAGCCACCCAACGGAGTGTGGCGGAGGGCACTTTACGTATTCTTTCAAAAGCATGCAACGTCTCAGTTAGTGTGTAAGGGTTGTACTTTAAACATTTTCATTGCGCTGCACGACGGAGTTGCCCAGTCGAAAACCGTAGAAGTTCGCGGGAACGAGGCAGCGGCAAGTTGACAGCAGCAACCAAGCAGTTGTCACCTGGGGGTCCGGTTTTCGACCCAATGTTCCTGCTGGGCGTTTCGCAACATCTACACCGAAACTACTACGACGCAGCTGCATAACGTCGCCTACGTCGTCGGAGACTTCATACGACGCACAAAATCTCCGAAAAATTTAAAATATCTGCGTTGTATGATTAGGAAGAAAAACTATTCGGAGAAATTCCGCAAAACTTCATCCTTATAGCAAAACCAATTACGCATTCATGATATATATATATATATATATATATATATATATATATATACAGGGCTATTACAAATGATTGAAGCGATTTCATAAATTCACTGTAGCTCCATTCATTGACATATGGTCACGACACACTACAGATACGTAGAAAAACTCATAAAGTTTTGTTCGGCTGAAGACGCACTTCAGGTTTCTGCCGCCAGAGCGCTCGAGAGCGCAGTGAGACAAAATGGCGACAGGAGCCGAGAAAGCGTATGTCGTGCTTGAAATGCACTCACATCAGTCAGTCATAACAGTGCAACGACACTTCAGGACGAAGTTCAACAAAGATCCACCAACTGCTAACTCCATTCGGCGATGGTATGCGCAGTTTAAAGCTTCTGGATGCCTCTGTAAGGGGAAATCAACGGGTCGGCCTGCAATGAGCGAAGAAACGGATGAACGCGTGCGGGCAAGTTTCACGCGTAGCCCGCGGAAGTCGACGAATAAAGCAAGCAGGGAGCTAAACGTACCACAGCCGACGGTTTGGAAAATTTTACGGAAAAGGCTAAAGCAGAAGCCTTACCGTTTACAATTGCTACAAGCCTTGACACCCGATGACGAAGTCAAACGCTTTGAATTTTCGGCGCGGTTGCAACAGCTCATGGAAGAGGATGCGTTCAGTGCGAATCTTGTTTTCAGTGATGAAGCAACATTTTTTCTTAACGGTGAAGTGAACAGACACAATGTGTGAATCTGGGCGGTAGAGAATCCTCACGCATTCGTGCAGCAAATTCGCAATTCACCAAAAATTAACGTGTTTTGTGCAATCTCATGGTTTAAAGTTTATGGCCCCTTTTTCTTCTGCGAAAAAAACGTTACAGGACACGTGTATCTGGACATGCTGGAAAATTGGCTCATGCCACAACTGGAGACCGACAGCGCCGACTTCATCTTTCAACAGGATGGTGCTCCACCGCACTTCCATCATGATGTTCAGCATTTCTTAAACAGGAGATTGGAAAACCGATGGATCGGTCGTGGTGGAGATCATGATTAGCAATTCATGTCATGGCCTCCACGCTCTCCCGACTTAACCCCATGCGATTTCTTTCTGTGGGGTTATGTGAAAGATTCAGTGTTTAAACCTCCTCTACCAAGAAACGTGCCAGAACTGCGAGCTCGCATCAACGATGCTTTCGAACTCATTGAAGGGGACATGCTGCGCCGAGTGTGGGACAAACTTGATTATCGGATTGATGTCTGCTGAATCACTAAAGGGGCACATATCGAACATTTGTGAATGCCTAAAAAAACTTTTTGAGTTTTTGTATGTGTGTGCAAAGCATTGTGAAAATATCTCAAATAATAAAGTTATTGTAGAGCTGTGAAATCGCTTCAATCATTTGTAATAACCCTGTATATATATATATATTTACGCATAGCTCTAAAATATTAGCATAACAGGTCTCACTGAACCAAATGTTTTACAAATTCTAGACAAAAGTAATAGCTGAGCAAGTTGGGAGTGGAGATAGGTCCTTTCCTGGTTTTTCGATCCGTTTTCCCAGTGAACCGCACCCTAATGGAAGGCCCACTAACTTTCTAACAGCTGGTTAATAAATGTCCACTTCACACAAAAGTAGTTTATAAGAATTGCTGCAAAACTGTATACTTCCAAGCAACCTTATGAAGTAGAAGCAAATTAAGCTCCAATTGTATACCTAATAATAAGCAGCAACAAATACTAGTTTATAAGTTTCAAAAACTTTAACTGCAATCTGTAAGAAGATAGATATGATGAAATGTCATGCAAATTATCGTAAACAGAACATTAACTAACAAACTAGATAAAGTGTGACAGTTATTGAATTATGTGAAACAAAACGAAAATTAGTTACAAACTACGGCGTGCACACACTTTACTCACCATGTAAACTTCACTGCAGATATTCGCATTTAGGTTATGACATGATCGATATGCCTGCCATCTTTGGTGATGATGTGGCGCAGACTAATAGCGAGATTATGCATGACCCGCTGAAGTATCAGCACGTCGGTGCTGCCGATGACCTACTGAATAGCTGTTTTCAGCTCAACAATGGTTTTGGGCTTATTACTGCAAACCTTGTCTTTAGTACAGCCTCACAAAAAGGAGTCGCATGTGTGCAGATCCGGATAATATGGCGGCCGATCAAGACCTATGCCGGTGGCCCTGGGTACACCAGAGCTAGAATACCGTCCCCGAAGTGCTCCTCCAGGACATCAAACACTCTCCTGCTTCGATGGGGTGGAGTTCCGTCTTGCATGAACCACATCTGGTCGAAATCATGGTCACTTTGGATAATGTGGATGAAATCATCTTCCAGGCCTGCACGTACAGTTGTTTAGTCTCCGTGGCATCAAAGAATATCGCATCGATTATTCCGTGAATGGACATTGCTCACAACACAGTCAGCTGTTGAGGATGAAGAGACTTGTCGATCGCGAAACGCTGATTCTCAGTCCCCAAATGCGCCAATTTTGCTTATTGGCGAACCCATCCAAATGAAAGTGGGCTTCGTCGCTAAACCAAACCATGTATGCGCATACTAATTCCCACCATGCCCAGCGGCCAACAGTGCAGTGTGAACGTCGTAACGCAAACCGTTCAGAAGTTATAACGATTTTATGTCATGTAGTTCAATAATTGTCACCCTGTAGATGTTATGTGTATAAGTCTGTGAACAATGTTTGTACCATGAACTGTTAGTGAATGTGACGGTGAGATACTATTTATGAGATGCGTGTGTTATAAAAAACAGGAACTCTCTTGAATGCTTATTACACACAATATTCAAATGTATGCATAGCCATTCCAAGAGCCATATAGCGTCCCCATGTGTATTTGTCACTAACATATGCGTATTTGTTACAAGTTAATGAACTGAGTGACTTAAATAAAAGAAACTCTGTATAATGTAATAACTAGTGAAAAGGAGAATCAATGGACATCGAATATAAATTGTTAATTCTACGTAATGTTACTTTGGAGAAAACCAGTGACAAGAGAAACTTTATGTAATGTCCTACGAAATAGTATATATAAAGGGTGTTCAAAAAGTCTCTCCGCAGTGCGGTATGATTGTTAGTCGCCCGTGCCGTATGATTGTTTGCCTGCCTGGGTTACTTCCCTTCAAGTGGACTCTCCCAACATTCCACTGTTTTGTTTATCTCAGCCGGCGTTCGTAGTATCGTTGCTGTGTGTCGTTACGTGTTGACCTGAACGTTTCAGTTTAGTTCCTTAGTTTCGTTTTTGTGAGTGTTAAGATGCTAACCATTGAAGAACGTGTGGTTTTAGTCGAACAAGTGTTCAAAGCTGGCTGTAAATATACAGTTTCAGTTCGTCAAACATTTAATTCAGTAGTCCCGGAGGCAACACTCCCACATCGCGATACTGTGCGAGATTTGACCAACAAATTTCGAAGTACGGGTTCAGTAACAGATGCACCGAGAAGTGGTCGTCCTAGCGTTTTGTCTGAGGATAAACTACTCGATATTTCCGATAAAATGGCCATGAGTCCGAACAAGTCAGTAAGAAAACTCGCCCAGGAAATCGTTGTTAGTGTCGGAACGGCCCACATAGCTGTAAGGAAAAATTTAAAACTTTTCCCATACAAAGTGACACTCTGAAAAATATTGATCATGGCAAGAGATTGCCTTATTGTCAATGGTTCAAAAATTTCGTTCTACAAAACGGAAGGGATATTCTTAATGAAATGTTTTTCACTGATGGGGCCTGGTTTCATTTATCCGGGTACATGAACTCGCAAAATTCTCGTGTGTGGAGTACTGCAAATCCAGTGTGTATTCGTGAGGAACCTCTTCATTCTGTGAAAACAGGAGTTTGGATTGCAATTTCTAGCCGTCGGATCGTGGGTCCCATATTTTCCAACGAAACAATAAACGCACAACGACACTGCAGTGAGTTTCATTTTGGTATATTCACTGCGGCATACGGCACGCTCTGCTAACAATCACTCGGCACTGCGGAGAGACTTCATTAACACATCGTATATCTGTGACTCTTAAAATTTAGCATATATATAGAAGTGCCATTCTGGCAGAATCTTTCTCCTCGAAATTCTTTCTCTGGCCCTCTCTCTCTGACTCTCTCGTTGTTATAAAATCGCTCTGCATTTTCCAGGCCTGAACGATGTATAATATGTTATTAACTGTGAAACAGATTTTTAACTTAAACTCTTATTTAATGCATTCATTTCGTGGTTGTAATCACCCTGCGTCAAATAATGAAGCATTTACAGCAATTCTACAACGCCGAGCAGTTGACACAATTAGCACCGCAGGCTATCTTGTACCAGAGGTACAAGATAGCCACCATTACACGGCAGATATGAATTTTAACACTTTCATTACAGTTGCTCAACTGCGCAGCTAGTATAACATTTATATTTCATAAGAGCATTCACACCCGGAGGACGCTTATAATCACTAGGTTGTTTTTTTCTTGGTCATTGCTTTTAACTGCATTCATGCCACGCAATGACAATAATTAGATGCAAGGCTGAATTCATGATTAATAAAGTAAATGTGGCTAAGAACAGTCCTGTAATTTACGTCGTAACCGAAAGTGCTAGCCCCAGAACCCATGCAATATTTTACGAGCTAATTTCCAAAAAATACTTGGATTTATTCAGTCAAAACCATAAAAGAATTTAATTAAGAAAAGCAAACATAATTCTCAAAATCGAGAAACCTCTCTCGGATCAGTAGAACGCCAGTTTTATGTCTCCTGATGACGACATCCTCTGGAGTCGTCCCCACATGAGACCCGAATGAGAGAGTATTTTACTTCCAAAATATCTTACCCAATAGGCTGCCATCATCACTTGACCACACAGTAGACATACATAGCCTCAAAAATTACGGCCGTAATTTCCCGTTGCTTTCGGCTGTTCTCACTACCATCGCAGTCAGGCCATTTTGGTTGATGTTACAAGGAAGAGCAGTCCATCACCCAGAATGTTGCACCAGCAACTACTGAAAAGGCTGCTGTCCCTCGTCAGGGACCACACGTCTGTCTGGCCTCCAAACAGATACCCCTTCATTGTGGTTGTATCTGTGGTATGGCCATCTGAATCGCTCGGGCATAACAACACGGTCCATGGATAATGGAGGGTGGTACATATTCAGTAACATCGAGGATAGGACACAATTCTGTCCCTGTCGCTTCTCAGCTACTTCTTAACTGTCACGTCCTTCGACCCTTATACCCGCAGTCTGAGTCCTTACAATTTCAAGATAATCTTTCGCTCCCTGTATTTTATCTCTACCACCTTCAGGATTTGAGTGTTTTAATGTCAACATTGTCAAAAACTTTGAAATATTGAAACTCACTAATTTCGGTAACGAACTTGTAGTTTTGTTACAGAGTTCGTTGCACGAGAATTAAGCACAGAAAACTACACGTTAATTTCACACATCAGTGTCACTACAAGGAAAGGGGAATATTCGAAATGGAGCCTACAGGAGTCCATGTTATCCCACCTGGGGGTATTGATGATCTGAAGTAAATACACTACTGGCCATTAAAATTCCTACTCCACGAAGATGACGTGCTACAGACGCGAAATCTAACCGACAGGAAGAAGATGCTGTGGTATGCAAATGATTAGCTTTTCAGAGCATTCACACAAGGTTGGCGCCGGTGGTGACACCTACAACGTGCTGACTTGGGGAAAGTTTCCAATCGATTTTTCACACACAAACAGCAGCTGACCGGCGTTGCCTGGTGAAACGTTTTTGTGATGTCTCGTGTAAGGAGGAGAAATGCGTACCATCACGTTTCCGACTTTGTTAAAGGTCGGATTGTAGCCTATCGCGATTGCGGTTTATCGTATCCCGACACTGCTGCTCGCGTTGGTCGAGATTCAATTACTGTTAGCAGAATATGGAATCGGTGGCTTCAGGAGGGTAATACGGAACGTCGTGCTGGATCCCAAAGGCCTCGTATCACTAGCAGTCGAGATGACAGGCATCTTATCCGCATGGCTGTAACGGATCGTGCAGCCACGTCTCGATCCATGAGTCAACATATGGGGACGTTTGCAAGACAATAACCATCTGCACGAACAGTTCGACGACGTTTGCAACAGCATGGACTACCAGCTCGGAGACCATGTCTGCGGTTACCCTTGATGCTGCATCACAGACAGCAGCGCCTGCAATGGTGTACTCAACGACGAACCTGGGTGCACGAATCCAAAACGTCATTTTTTCGGATGAATCCAGGTCCTGTTTACAACATCATGATGGTCGCATCCGTGTTTGGCGACATCGCGGTGAACGCACACTGGAAGCGTGTATTCGTCATCGCCATACTGGCGTATCACCCGGCGTGATGGTATGGGGTGCCATTGCTTACAAGTCTCGTTCGCCTCTTGTTCACATTGACGGCACTTTGAAAAGTGGACGTTACATTTCAGATGTGTTACGACCCGTGGCTCTACCCTTCATTCGATCCCTGCGAAACCCTGCATTTCAGCAGGATAATGCATGACCGCATGTTGCAGGTCCTTTACGGGCCATTCTGGATACAGAAAATGTTGGACTGCTGCCCTGGCCAGCACATTCTCCAGATCTCTCACCAACTGAAAACGTCTGGTCAATGGTGGCCGAGCAACTAGCTCGTCACAATACGCCAGTCACTACTCTTGATGAACTGTGGTATCGTGTTGAAGCTGCATGGGCAGCTGTACCTGTACACGCCATCCAAGCTCTGTTTGAGTCAACGCCCAGGCGTATCATGGCCGCTATTACGGCCAGAGGTAGTTGTTCTGGGTACTGATTTCTCAGCACTTATGCACCCAAACTGCGTGAAAATGTAATCACATGTCAGCTCTAGTATAATATATTTGTCCAATGAATACCCGATGATCATCTGCATTTCTTCTTGGTGTAGCAATTTTAATGGCCGGTAGTGTATGAAATCCCAATAGGCTCGGAACGTAAGAAATGTTCCAATATGACTCTTCGTCGGTGGTTCATGAACGATTCAGCGAACGACTATTGGGGGCGACTACCAAGGCAGGCACTGCTCGGCGCTGGCAAACCACAACCCACTGCCAACGAGGAAAGACGATCAGGTGTTGTTTATGAACTGTCGCACTTTTTGAAATTGACGGCAACAGCTGCCAGATGAACATAAAAAAAATACCAAAATTCGAACCAAATACGTCGTGTAAGGATACAGACTTCTCAAAACAGAACGTAGTAAGATATCAGGGAATACGAGCGTATATTCCATAGTACAAGAGGACGCCGCAAACGGCAAAAATTGTAGTGGTAGTCAGACATTTTATGATATGCAACGAAGTATTGCGTGTAGTGGTTGCTCTGACACTACCAGATTAGCCAAAAAGTAATCAAGTTTTAGTGGGAGAACACAAGATTTGAAAGTATCTCATGGAATGCATCTACCAGCGTGTCGGACCTTTAGTGAAATTTCCAGTTGAAGATGTTCCACTGTGGTTCTGTTCTTGTGACGTCGGTTCTGGAAAAGTATGAGAAAGTAATTAAAGATGGAGCCGTAGCTCAAATAGGGAAGGAAACAGTATATGTTCTTTTCAATTAAACCACCCCTGCATTTGCCTTAAATGATTTGCGAAAACGACGGAAAACCTAAATGATATGGAACAAGTCACTTTACTGACTGTTACCTTAATTGTTATTTAAATATTGCTGACAGCTGACAATTTACAGATAAATTCACATAACAGAAAACAAAATTTTGTATATTACAACCAGTAATACACATCACACTTCTCCTATATAAGCTACAAGTTTCTACATAAAAATTCGTTTGTTTAGTGAAAGGAGTTCCACTAACTGTCAGGCATTTAACATCATAGGATAAATGATCAAAAATTTCAACAGCAGCATTGCTGCAGGGGTGTAGTGCTGTCAATTCCTCCAAATGTTCTCTTCATCGGATCAAATGAACCTCAAAACAGGTTTCTTTCCCTTCATTGATTTTCTGAGTTTGATGACCCCATCTACGATCTCCTTTCATGTACTTTTTCACAATACCTCGCATCTCATCTCATACCAGCACTTCTGTCTATAGTGCTATATTTGTTGTTGTACATACTCGAATCTATGTCGCTGTGTACTGTTTGTGATCAACGGCTGCCACCGGTATCATGGTTGTTATTCTCCTGTGTCTTAACTCTATCCTATAATCCTCTCCCTTCTTTTATTCAGCATTTCCCACATGTTTCTTCCCTCGCTGATTCTCCCAAGGAATCCCTCACTTCTTTTATATAATTCCACTTAATTTTCAGTATCTTCCTGTAACACCAAATGTCAAACTCATAGTTTCTCTTCTTTTCTGGTTGTCCCATAGTCCATTATTTGTTGTTGTTGTGGTCTTCAGTCCAGCGACTGGTTTGATGCAGCTCTCCAAGCTACTCTATCTTGTGCAAGCTGCTTCATCTCCCAGTACCTACTGCAACCTACATCCTTCTGAATCTGCTTAGTGTATTCATCTCTTGGTCTCCCTCTACGATTTTTACCCTCCACGCTGCCCTCAAGTACTAAATTGGCGATCCCTTGATGCCTCAGAACATGTCCTACCAACCGACCCCTTCTTCTAGACAAGTTGTGCCGAAAATTTCTCTTCTCCCCAATTCTCTTCAGTACCTCCTCATTAGTTATGTGATCTACCAATCTACTCTTCAGCATTCTTCTGTAGCACCACATTTCGAAAGCTTCTATTCTCTTCTTGTCGAAACTATTTGACGCCCATGTTTCACTTCCTACACTCCATACAAATACTTCCTGACACTTAAATCTGTACTCGATGTTATCAAATTTCTTTTTCTTCAGAAACGCTTTCCTTGCCATAGCAAGTCTACAGTTTAAATCCTCTCTACATCGACCAACATCGGTTATTTTGCTATCCAAATAGCAATTAGCAAATCTACTACTTTAAGTGTCTCATTTCCTAATCTAATTCCCTCAGCATCACCCGATTTAATGCGACAACATGCCGTTATCTTCGTCTTGCTTTTTTTATGTTTAATCTTACATCCTCCTTTCAATACACTATCTATTCCGTTCAACAGCTCTTCCAGGTCCTTTGCTGTCTCTGACAGAATTACAATGTCATGGGCAAACCCCGAAGTCTTTATTCCTTCTCCATGTTTTTTAATTCCTACTCCGAATTTCTCTTTAGTTTCCTTTCCTGCTTGCCCAATATACAGATTGAATAACATCGGGGATTGGCTACAACCCTGTCTCACTCCTTTCCCAACCACTGCTTCCCTTTCATGACCCTCGACTCTTATAACTCCCATCTGGTTTCTGTACAAGTTGTGAATAGCCTTTCGCCCCCTGTATTTGACCACAGCCACCTTCAGAATTCGAAAGAGAGTATTCCAGTCAACATTGTCAAAAGATTTTTCTAAGTCTACAAGTGATAGAAACGTTGGTTTGCCTTTCCTTAATCTATTTTTTAAGATACGTCGTAGGGTCAGTATTGCCTCATGTGTTCCAACATTTCTGCGGAATCCAAACTGATCTTCGCCGAGGTCGGGTTCTACCAGTTTTTCCATTCATCTGTAAGAAATTCATCGTAGTATTTTGCACACGTGTCTTACTAAACAAATAGTTCGGTAATTTTCACATCTGTCAACACCTGCTTTCTTTGGGATTGGAATTATTATATTCTTCTTGAAGTCTGAGGGTGTTTAGCCTGTCTCATACATCTTACTCACCAGATGGTAGAGTTTTGTATGTGATGGCTCTCCCAAGGCTGTCAGTATTTCTAATGGAATGTTGTCTACTCCCGGGGCCTTGTTTCGACTTAGGTTTTTCAGTTCTCTGTTAAACTCTTCGCGCAGCATCATATCTCCCATTTCATCTCGATCTACGTCCTCTTCCATTTCCATAATATTGTTCTCAAGTACATCGCCCTTGTATAGACCCTATATATACTTCTTCCACCTCTCTGCTTTCCCTTCTTTGCTTAGAACTGGGTTTCCATCCGAGCTCTTGATATTCATTCAAGTGGTTCTCTTTTGTCCAAAATCTGTTTATTTTTTCTGTAGGCAGTATCTATCTTACCCCTAGTGATATATGGCTCTACATCCATACACTTGTCTTCTAGCAACCGTCATTAGCCATTTTGCACTTACTGTAGATCTCATTTTTGAGACGTCTGTATTCCTTTTCGCCTGCTTCATTTACTTTGTTTTTGTATTTTCTCCTTTCACCAATTAAATACAATATATCTTCTGTTACCCAAGGATTTCTACTAGCCCTCGTCTTTTTACCTACTTGATCCTTTGCTGCCTTCATTATTTTATATCTCAAACCTACCCATTCTCCTTCTACTGTATTTCTTTTCCCC
The DNA here is from genome assembly GCF_021461385.2 of Schistocerca piceifrons. Lineage (NCBI taxonomy): Eukaryota > Metazoa > Arthropoda > Insecta > Orthoptera > Acrididae > Schistocerca > Schistocerca piceifrons. Next base: position 909,307,977 of record NC_060140.1, on the reverse strand, counting down.
GTTCTTGTCAATTGTTCCCTAATGCTCTCTCTGAAAGTCTCTACAACCTCTGGTTCTTTCAGTTTATCCAGGTCCCATTTCCTTAAATTCCTACCTTTTTGCAGTTTCTTCAGTTTTAATCTACAGTTCGTAACCAACAGATTGCGCTCAGAGTCCACATCTGCCCCTGGAAATGTCTTATAATGTAAAACCTGGTTCCTAAATCTCTGTCTTACCAGAAGAGAATAGAAGCTTTCGAAATGTAGTGCTACAGAAGAATGCTGAAGATTAGATGGGTAGATCACATAACTAATGAGGAGGTATTGAATAGAATTGGGGAGAAGAGGAGTTTGTGGCACAACTTGATTAGAAGAAGGGATCGGTTGGTAGGACATGTTCTGAGGCATCAAGGGATCACCAATTCAGTACTGGAGGGCAGCGTGGAGGGTAAAAATCGGAGAGGGAGACCAAGAGGTGAACACACTAAGCAGATTGAGAAGGATGTAGGCTGCAGTAGGTACTGGGAGATGAAGAAGCTTGCACGGGATAGAGTAACATGGAGAGCTGCATCAAACCAGTCTCAGGACTGAAGACCACACAACAACAACCATTATATAATCTACTATATAGTATCTACCTATATAGTATATTGAATTCAATATTCCGAGTTCCACAGTGTCAAGAGTGTGCCGAGAATATCAAATTTGAGGCATTATCTCTCACAACGACGACGTACAACGCAGTGGGCGACGGCGTTCACTTAACGACCGAGAACAGTGGCGTTTGCGTAGAGTTGTCAGTGCTAACGGAACAGCAAGGCTGCGTGGAGTAACTGTAGAAATCAATGTGGGACGTACGATGAACGTATAAATTAGGAATGTGTGGCGACGTTTGACGTTAATAGACTATGGCAGCAGACGACAGACGCGAGTGCCTATAATAACAGCACGACATGGCCTGCAGCGCCTCTCCTGGACACAGAATGACAACAAGGCAGTCTGCTAGCTGCATAATAGCGTGCGCCGTGTTTACATGTAATGGAATGAACCTTCTGGTCGAACTGAACCGATCATTAACTCGAAATGGTTATGTTCAGCTTGTTGGAGAACATTTGCAGCCATTCATGAACTTCATGTTCTTTAACAACAACAACGGGATATTGTAGGCGCCCTAGTGGTCCCGGTCGCCTACGGTGTACTGGATGGCCGAGCGGTGACCTCTCCAGTTGCCAGGATGCTAGGAAATAACTGTAGAAGCGTGAGAAACGCCAAAGAAACATTATTAACTCATAACATCTCTATTCCTGCCGAGTACAATGTGGCTTGGCGATATCAACGACCTTCTCCGAGTCCTCACTGACTCGTAGCGATGACACCAGATCCAGGCTGCGCAGTCTTTCTAGCGCAGCGCCGCTTGCTATGACGTAGTGGAGGAATGCCCTTATTTCGGCTGCGCGTGGATGGCGGCGTCCGGCTGAGCGGCCGGCTCGGCTGCGGACAGCAGGTGGCTGCGGGTTGGAGTCCCGGCGCTGTCTGCGCGAGAGGCGTTCTCGTAGTGCGTAGTGTACTCTATACCACCCCGTCTTCTTCCCTGCTCCTCCTGGTGGCTCGTCCGCGGTGGACGGGCGGAACGGGCTGCAGTCCCCCAGCGTCGTCGGCTCACCCGGTTATGACAGCGGATGCACAGGGCCTAGGCCCCGCACGAGATCGACGACGGCTCACTGACTTGCTCAGCATTGGCGGCGAGCGAGTCTGCCGCGATGTCTGCTAATACTGGGTTGATGATTGACAGCGGCAGCGGAGAGGACCACAGTTGGTACTGTCCCCTCACGTCTGCTGCTGGATGGACTGCCCTTACTGCAACATCTCCTTAATAAAGATTAACATGTCGATCACCGAGCTGAGCGCTACGCAGCGACCCAGTACACATCTAACTGCAAGTCTAACTGCGAGTGCCTTGTTGCCATCAAAGCTGGCGTATTTAAAGGAAGCACGAGTGACGTCCTGACGTCATGCCCGTTTGTAATATACTCCACTTGTACTGCCGATTCATCTGTCGTACTCCCCCTTAGGTGTTCTAGCGACAGAGTTACGTGTTGCTGCGGCAGACCTACGCGAAGTTGTGAAATGCAGTACAGCTGACGCTATACCTCTGTCTTACACTCTACGAAAGTCTCCGTCTAACACAAATCCGCGTACTAAGCAATTCTCTCTCGCCTGTTGGGTGTAACCTGGCCATTGCCCTTGCGTGACGACACATTCCATACATGTGCAATCCTCTTACCTCTTGGCTAAGCTACTGCCTCTGGCTCTCAGCACAGGCAACGAAACTTTGACAATATTCCACGTTTCCAACTCTCTACTATTCCGCGACACTACAATATGTATGGATGACAATGCGCCATGTCACCGAGCCACAGTTATTCACGACTGGTTTGAAGAACATTTTGGACAGTTAGAGCTCCCGACACGAATCCCATCGAACATTTATGGACGTAATCGAGAGGTCTGTTCGTGCACATTTTCTGCACCGGCAGCACTTTTTGCAATTATGGACGGCTGTAGAGGCAGCATGGCTCAGTATTCCTGTACGGGACTTCCAACGACTTGTGGAGTCCATGCCACGTTGAGTGGTAGCACTATACCGACCAAAAGGATGTCCAACACGATACAGGGAGATATTTCACAACCTTCGTCACCCTAGTGTATATAAACAGTGATATAAATTAGAGAAACACTTTCACCCTTGCCACAAGTGAATCCATGCAAATCATTATGACTTGGCGAAGATTTGAACTCTGCTACGTCACAATATGCTTCCTATGTGTCTACCGTTGCACGGCCTCATTTGAGCCGTGAACAGCGAGGTCGGTTGAGAAGAAGCAGAAATTCATACCGGAAAAAAAGAGCATTGATGGATTCTGCCGGAGGTATGTTGGTTTAAAAGTGGAGCGATTGCGTATTCTGTTTACATTAATTCGTAAAACTGAGGGTGTAATGTAGTAAGGAAGAAAAGATTTCGATTTAACACCCTGTCGTCGTGCATTAAGCAAGCATGATTTTGAGAAGCAGATTGTGACCAAACAAAAACAGTACCGAAAATTTCTCAGAAAATCGTATGTATTTCTTTAACGTGAAATAAATTCAGTCGATTCTTCTCGTTTTCCTTGTATGTTCAGGGGGCCGCATGTTATGTTTTCGATTTGGCAATGTTAGTGATGCACGGTGGCCACCTCTGTTTCAACAGAGATCAAGCAAGATAACAAAACAAACAGTTGTTTATCGTATTCATAACTATATTAAAGGTGTAACTCTTCAGGCTTTCCCGGCGAGATCTTGACATGTGGATTAATCGGGTCTACTGCCGGATGTTTGTGTCGCCCTGGCACAATCATCCGGCAGTAGACCCAATTACTCCACATGTATATTAAAGGTCTTCCCACATTATAGAAAAACTTAGTTTAGCTGTTTAAAACATTTGAAAGTTTCTTCATAAATCCTTTGTGAAATCGTGACAATCAGAAACATTGCTTTTGCTAAAGAATTCAGTAAACTGTTACTGTAATTAATGACTCTAGTATTTTAATGTTAACTACAGATGCACTGTAGGCAACGGCCTTGCCGCAGTGGATACACCGGTTACCGTGAGATCACCGAAGTTAAGCGCTCTTGGGCGTGGCCGGCGCTTGGATGGATGACCATCCAATCGCCATGCGCTGTTGCCATGTTTTCGGGGTGCACTCAGCCTCGTGATGCCAATTGAGTAGCTACTCGACCGAATAGTAGCGGCTTCGGTGAAGAATACCATCATAACGACCGGGAGAGCGGTGTACTGACCCCACGCCCCTCCTATCCGCATCCTCCCCTGAGGATGACACGGCGGTCGGATAGTCCCGGGAGGCCACTCGTGGCCTGAAGACGGAGTGTATACATGAACTATATGAAAATAATCTTTACTAGCGTTGCCACATTGAAATTTATTTTAAAGCATTACAGTGACATAAAATAATGTGAGTATATTTCAAATGACTGCCTCAAAAAAAGTTTTTCTTAAGTAGACAATCGAAACACTAAAGTTGATGGCCGGCCATTGTGACCGAGCGGTTCTAGGCACTTCAGTCTGGAACCGCGCGACCACTACGGTCGCAGGGTCGAATGCTGCCTCGGGCATGGACGTGCGTGATGTCCTTACGTTAGTTGGGTTAAAGTAGTTCTAAGTTCTAGGGGACTGATGACCTCAAATGTTAAGTCCCATAGTACTCAGAGCCATTTGAACCATTTTAAAGTTGATGAAAAGGGAAGGCTTACATAGACGTACATTCTAAATGATGACTTGTAAGATTGTAACCAGCTCATCGATTGTCTTCTTCAAACACAGTAACACAAAACAAAGAAGGCTGATCTAGTTTTACAAAAACAAAAGGATTATTAACAGTCTAATAACTTTTTCATAATGTGGAGCCGCACTCATAATATATTTCTTTAAAGTCAGTACCGCCATTAGACTGTTGTTTATTTGCAGTGTTACATTTACACTTATACAATCATGATTTCGGCTTCAAAGTTATAGTGTTATACAGTGCCTAAGATGCCGTACTGTCGCATTTAAAATACTGTATAATACTTAAAACACTTGATAGTGGCACTTTAATTAACAATCTTGCGCTGTAACAGACGAAAAGTACTCTGCTGCTTCCAGTCGCAAGATTGCAGCACTTTTGGATAGTCCAAAATAATGCCACAGCTCAACACAGAGATAAGTTGTTTCTAAATCATAGCATTCTCGCCGTATCAGATTTGGCCGTTCGTCATCAGATCGTGGAGAGAACTTCAATATGGTCAGCTCGCCTCCATTGTGTCCCATCCGAGGCAACTGAACAAACATAACTTCAGATTCACTCATTTTACCACTGCAGCTACTTACAGCTGACTGACTTCGGTGGAGCCTAAGCGGAAGCCAACCGCTATCCCCCAACGCGTGCAGCATCGACGCGGCAAGAGCGTCGATATATCCATATATCGCAGCAGAATACTGCGTTCGAAATGTAATGCGTTTTTCCCTCAGCGAAAGGACAACTTGTTCAGAATAGCACTAAATACATATTTCATACAAAAACTATTAACAATATTCACAGTATCCTGTTTTACAGTATAAAAACAATTAAAATAAAATCAATTTGTACAATCAATAATACATATAATGTTAAATATACCATCATATAATTAAGAAAATGACATAGAGCATATTTAACAGGATATATGGTTCAAATGGTTCTAAGCACTATGGGACTTAACACCTGAGGTCATCAGTCCCCTAAACTTAGAACTAATTAAATCCAACTAACCTACGGACATCACACGCATCAATGCCCGAGGCAGGATTCGAACCTGCGACCGTTGCTGCAGCGCGATTCCGGACTGAAGCGCGTAGAACAGCTCGATCACAGCGGCCGGCCAGGATATGTGTATACAATGTCAACTATACATGGTGTAACAAAAATGTGCAGGACAAGTTCCTGACACGTAGACGAAGAAATTATGTTAAATGACCATGGGTCTGGAAGTGTTTTGTTTCCATATTACAACTCATTTCCTTTGTAAGTAGGCTGTTTAGGTTTTTATGTTGGTAACGCCACGTAGCGCTCTATATGAAAATGACTGGCTGTGCTCTGTGAAGGCTGTGGTTGGTTTGCATTGTTGGAGTATATGCTATTGTAGTGTTGGGCAGTTGGCTGTTAACAGCGCGTAGCGTTGCGCAGTTGGAGGTGAGCCGCCAGCAGTGGTGGATGTGGGGAGAGAAATGGCGGAGTTTTGAAATTTGTAAGACTGGATGTCATGAACTGCTATATATATATTATGACTTTTGAACAGTAGTAAGGTAAATGCATTGTTTGATCTCTATCGAAATCTTTCAGTTGCTAACTATGCCTATTAGTAGTTAGTGCCTTAAGTAGTTTGAATCTTTTATTTAGCTGGCAGTAGTGGCGCTCGCTGTATTGCAGTAGTTCGAGTAACGAAGATTTTTGTGAGGTAAGTGATTTGTGAAAGGTATAGGTTAATGTTAGTCAGGGCCATTCGTTTGTAGGGATTATTCAAAGTCAGATTGCGTTGCGCTAAAACTATTGTGTGTCAGTTTAGTGTTGATCGGAATAGGTAAAGAGCGAAATGTCTGAGTACGTCCAGTTCTGCTCAGCTGTTTGATTGGTTGGTTGGTTGGTTGGTTTTGGGGAAGGAGACCAGACAGCGTGGTCATCGGTCTCATCGGATTAGGGAAGGATGGGGAAGGAAGTCGGCCGTGCCCTTTCAGAGGAACCATCCCAGCATTTGCCTGGAGTGATTTAGGGAAATCACGGAAAACCTAAATCAGGATGGCCGTACGCGGGATTGAACCGTCGTCCTCCCGAATGCGAGTCCAGTGTCTTACCACTGCGCCACCTCGCTCGGTCAGCTGTTTGAAAATCAACTAATGTAAGAGGTTTATCAGCACAGTAATTCATTAATTTTTCTAAGGGGACGTTTCACCTTTTCTCTTACTCATTAATCATGGGATACACACAAGAACAGAACGTTAGAATCACGTGGAACATGGATCTTTGGGGACGTCTGGTTACGTTGTGAACTGCCAGTGTTCTGTTTTCACTGTTCCTGTTGCCATGCGACGTACGTCATTGCTTGTTTACGGGTAACATAAATTGTTCCAGCTGTCAGCACGACCGTTGCAGCCAGGCAGTAGAGTTAAAAATCAAATACTTGGCTCTTGCAATGGCAGTGTACACAAATGCAGAGATGACAAATGCGATGGATTAGCTGACGGCGATGGCGCTCGAGCTCAAATTTTGTACGAGGAGAGGTTTCCAGGACGAAGGTGCTTCAACAGGAAAAGGTTTGAAGCCATTGACCTTCGACTTGGGGAACGTAGGCATTTAACCTTGATACTCGCACTCCTGAAGCACTCAGTTAAAATCATTTCCACAGGGCATCGAATTCCACACACGAGTAGCTCATGGTAAAGAATGTGCGCATGTGTGTGTGTGTGTGTGTGTGTGTGTGTGTGTGTGTGTTAGAAACAACTTAGAACACTAGAACACTGTCATAGGTAATGAAAGGCAAGCCTCGAACTGTTAGTAATATGCATATTGAAATGTGTAATATCTGAAGTAAAAGTTTCTAACGCAATCTGACTCGAAAACTGTCTATAATCAAACGGCACACACTTTCATAAAACCTGTGCAACGGAAACACAAAATTGCATAGCCTATAACAGTACAAAGGGCAAGAATGGAATTTTTTTGAAAGCAGTGGGGTGCCTGAATCCCAACAGCCTATCCAGGGTCGCCTATCGTCTGAGAATGACACGGCGGTCTGTCGGTACCGTTGGACCTTCCGAGGCCTGTTCGGACGGAGTTAGTTAGGTTGCATGACAATGTGTTATCCTTTAACATTTCTCCTGACTGTGTACATTTAGATTCAGATTGCAGGAAATAATTAACTAGCTGAATGATCATTTTACAGAAATCTGAAATTCGATCGGTCATATCATGGTAGAATTCTGGTGACGGATTGCTACCACAGGATTCATATCAGCGTCCAGCAACAGAGGATCACAATGAACCTTTTCGTACACAGTTCCTGTAAACTGACTATCAAGTAGACCGATTTTACTTAATAATAACAATCAGTGCCCACCCCGCAATTGGATATTTATCGTTCAAATTGATTAAGAATGGTACACTTGAATACCATCGCAACATAAAATGGCAGCTAGATGCTGTGGCATAATGTGTGTATACATTAAATATTTTTCTTGCATATAAACTCGCAATCTTGTATTCAGTATTAAGTGAATTATCCATTATCCATTAACAATAAATCACACAATTTACAACTTCATCAGGATAGTCAAACTCGTACTTTCTGTTACACAATCAAAATGCTATTATAACAAACAATCCGGAGACATCCAAATGGGATAAACTTTATGCTTCATGAACAGTTAACATGAGTGAATTTAAGATTGTGTGGAATGAACCTGCCTCCAAGGGCTTAATAATTCGTAACATTTTCATACCCATTCCACGTTGTGTAAACACGTGGAAGGATAAGAATGCATGCAGCTATACTAATTAACAAACCCAGATGACAACACATGGTAAATTACACTTCACCACACAATATGACTTTGAATGATCTTATCGAGCATCTTCCGCATATTAGAACCGTCGGGGGAGCCCTAGAAGGACGAGGACACCACAACGGGAAGCGGCAAATCTTCATGCAGTTGACGACGATCCTGATGAAGCACCAAAGAAATTGGCATTAGCATGCGTATTCAAACACAGCTATATGTAAAGAACCAGAATACGGCGCTGCGGTCAGCAATGCCTATATGAGACAACAAGCGTGTGGCGCAGTTGTTAGACCGGTTACTGCTGCGGCAAGGGCAGGTTATCAAGATATACGTGAGTTTGAATGTGGAGCTACAGTCGTCGCACGAGCGATAGGACACAACATGTCCAAAGTAGCGAAGAAGTGGGGATTCTTCCGTACGACCATTTCAAGAGTGTACTGTGAGTATCAGGAATTCGGTACAACATCAGATATCCGACATCGCTGCGGCCGGAAAAAGATTCTTCAAGAACAGGGCCAACGACGACTGAAGAGAATCGTTCAGCTTGATAGAAGTGCAACCCTTCTGCAAATTGCTGCAAACTTCAATGCTGAGCCATCAACAAGTGTCAGCGTACGACCCATTCGACAAAACATCATCGATATGGGCTTTCGGAGCCGAAGGCCCACTGGTGTGCCCTTGATGACTGCTCGAAAGAAACCTTTTCGCCTCTCCTGGGGCCGTCAGCATCGACGTTGGACTGTTGACGACTGGAAACATGTTCCCTGGTCGGACGAGTCTCGTTTCAAATTGTATCGAGCGGATGGATGTGTACAGGTATGGAGACAACCTCATGAATCCATGGATCCTGCATGTCAGCATGGGACTGTTCAAGCTGGTAGAGGCTTTGTAATAGTGTGGGACGAGTGCAGCTGGAGTCATACGTGACCCCTGAGACATCTAGATACGGCTCTGATAGGTGACACATACGTAAGTATTCTGCCTGATCACATGCATCCATTGCCGGCCGGTGTGGCCGTGCGGTTCTAGTCGCTTCAGTCTGGAACCGCGTGACCGCTACAGTCGCAGGTTCGAATCCTCCCTCGGGCATGGATGTGTGTGATGTCCTTAGATTAGTTAGTTTTAAGTAGTTCTAAGTTCTAGGGGACTGATGACCACAGATGTTAAGTCCCATAGTGCTCAGTGCCATTTGAACCTGCATCCATTCATGCCCATTGTGCATTCCGACTGACTTTGGCAATTCCAGCAGGACAATGCGACACCCCACAGGTCCAGAATAGCTACATAGTGGCTCCAGGAACACTCCTCTGGGTTTAAACACTTCCCCTGACCACCAAAGTCCGCAGACGTAAACATTATTGAGCATATCTGGGATGCCCTGCAACGTGCTGTTCAGAAGAGATCTCCACCCCCTCGCACTCTTACGGATTTATGGACAGCCCTGCAGGATTGATGGTGTCAGTTCTCTCCGGCACTACTTCAGATATTCGTGAAGTCCATGCCACGTCGTGTTGCGGCACTTCTGCACGCTCGCAGGGGCCCTACACAACATTAAGGAGATGTACCAGTTTTTTTTGGCTCTTTAGTGTAGCTGAAACACTGATTGCTGACCACATGAGTGTCTGGCGGGTTGATGTATCAATGCTCATAGAGGGCGTATTGAACATCTCTTGTGGGAAAGAGTTGCATGTGGTATGCTGGTGCTTTCTATTCGTGTATGTTTTCCATGCTCAATGAGTTGGAAAAAATGAGTCGTAACACGGGAACAAAGCCTTCCAGATCCATGTTCATATAACATAATTTCTTCATCTGCGTATAAGGAATGTATCCTGCAGTTTGTGCCGTGCATTTTTGTTATACCCTATAATCTATCTGATACTACCTCCATCTGAATACATGCATATTGCTAGACCACAACTTTTGTCACCTCAATATAGTTCCCATTTCTTGCCTAAATCTAGTCTGACCTGGTGTCTGCATCGACAGATGTTGGGCTCCTACGTTGCCTTATCCTTTCCCTTGTTTTCAGACAAATGAAAAGATATACTTACCTCTCGATACGTGTGCTCACACGACTAAACATGACAAATCGTTCGTGAAGGCTGATGATTAAAACTAGTCATTACACTAACTTTTTTTCCAAAGAACTGCAATTGCAATTCGGAATACTGATGATGCGTTTCACTGTGTGCTTTCCCTCGAGATTTTTCGGATCCTGTTGAATCTTTCCGTTATGAAACGAATTTCCGAAACTTACGACTCAGTAGCTCATAATCTCTGCTACAACTAACATATACAGCCTTTCGTCTCCTATAAAACACTGAAAAGGTTACACCTAGTTATAGGTCTGCCAAAACGGACGCTTCCTACTCGCGTCAATGAAGACTAGAACAGCGTCGAAATAATAGAGTAGACAATAGCTCTGCTATCGGTAAGGTGATAAATGAAGCTTTACTTAAAGAACGAGGTAGCAACTGTTAATTCCGCTGTGGTCACAATTTACGATTGCCGTAGGTGGACGTTTTGTAAACATCGTCCCATTCCACTAGGGAGAAGGGTGACTGTATTCGTTAAATGAATGTGCTGTCAGATTATTTCGTTTACGAAGCAGTCGACAGGCCCGTATGCAGATGAGGAAGGTGTCATTAATCAGTATCATTGTACCAAAGGTTCGTGATAGGAATGTGTTTCGGATGAATAATGCATGAGCCCAGGTTGTTATTAGGCCACCATACAGGCAGTCCGTTTTCGCCTTTGCTGATCCCCGTGGCGAAGTTATGAAGCTGTTAGTGAGGCACGGCGTACATCACGAAGCGTCAATAAATTTTCTAACTCATTCTGCTGCTTCCACTTGGAATATTATTATGCTATAATGGGATGCTATAGACTGCGTTTCTGCGACGGAATAGAAATTAAATATTCCACATTCATTCAAACTTTATTTTACGATAAAGTAACAGAATTTGCTTCGGATTAAGCAGCCTCGTTGCTAAATATTTATAACGAATTTCAGATAAAAAACTATTTTATTTATTTTCGCAACGTTTTGTTTAAATACGGTACTCATAATCATCCGTGGTGTTGTTGATTGAGAGTTAATTCCGAGAGTAAATTTTTCTTTATATCTTAAGCATGCCTAAAGAAATCACCGATTTTCCATTTGAAGCAGAGGCTGAAAGCTGTCAATAAAGATTCAACAACCGTGGTCTGCACATTCATGAGGTTATATAGTTTTGAAGACCTGTAACCTGAACCGTATTACTGCGAAATCGTTGTGCTGAAATGACATGTCCTTAATTGGTATTTAGTTAACGCCAAGCAATCCAGTCTTCTTCAGGTGAATAAGAGGATTAAGCAGCTGTAGCTCGTCGACTGTTTTATATCGACGACAGTCCGGAATGCACTCATCAAAAGCCGGCCGGAGTGGCCGAGCGGTTCTAGGTGCTACAGTCTGGAACCGCGCGGCCGCTACGATCGCAGTTTCAAATCCTGCCTCGGGCATGGATGTGTGTGATGTCCTTAGGTTAGTTAGGTTTAAGTAGTTCTACGTTCTAGGGGACTGATGACCTCAGAAGTTGAGTCCCATAGTCCTCAGAGCCATTTGAAGCAGCTCATCTAAACTTCGACCGAACATCTGCAGTACTAGCACAGTTGCCCTCAAAATGCTTTTAAATACTACGCTGTACCATTCTAAGTGTTTAGGTTACGCAGTCACCACCTACTTACACATTTACCTTATAGTACTGCGTGTCACATCGGAATAGCATAGTATCTTTCAAAACGCCATAAGTACCTTGCGTTACAAAATTTGCTGTGAGAATCATGGTTGCCACATCACACCAATTGCTTTCTCAAGTGTGACGGACGAAGCAGACATTTCTACTTTCATCTTTCTGGGATAGAGTTGAGAAAATATGACATACTTAGGTTAAGCTCTACCGTTTATTGGAAAGATGTAAAGGGTGCTTCTTAGCCTACAGCCAAAGTTTGAAGGACAGTAGGTCTCACAATAACAGACAGTGGTATTTTGTAAAGGAACTTATAAAATGTTACCCGTCGTTTGCGAGCTACAATGACGCACGTTGCTCGTGGTACTTAATGCACGATAACCAATTCTTGAATAGTAAATATTCCAATTCTAAGCCTTCATTGTGGAGTTCTAATTTACATGTTACGTTCAGATAAAGAACTGATTACGAGTTGTTTAAGCAAGTCGCATCTAGAAGCAGGAGATATTGGTGTGTCGCCCCCCTCCAGAAAAAAGTATTGGCCCAGAACGCTTTGGCGGCAGTTGGCATAACGTGGAAGCACAGGATTTTGATGGTACATCTCCAACCTGTAGAGATGCTGTAGCAAATGCTTTGAATCCAGCTCCACCCGTAGAGAAGGAAGTGCGAGCAGTTCAGCAGCAGTTCAAAGTTTGTACTCAGACACAATAACTCGTTTAGTTTAGTAGAGTTCTAACGTGCTGGAGAGAAAAAGTGAATAGTAACTACTTATTTATCAGGTTTTAATAGCGATATTTATTTTATTCAGAATGAAATTTTCACTCTGCAGCGGAGTGTGCGCTGATAAGAAACTTCCTGCAGATTAAAACTGTGTGCCGGACCGAGACGCGAACTCGGGACCATTGCCTTACGCGGGAAAGTGCTCTACCATCTTTTTCTTGCGTTTTGTTCGGTATTGTTCGCTGCGTTTTGGTCTGGGCGGACGTCACAGGACATCCGTTTAAGTTGATCGTTGATTGCTTTACTCAGTTTCTTTTTATTACAGAGGGCGAGCAGCCTTCTGACCGAACACGCTGAGCTACCGTGCCGGCAGTCCATCTGAGCTACCCAAGCCCCGCCACGAAGTTTCATATCAGTGCACACTCTGTTGCAGAGTGAAAATTTCACTCTGGAAACGTCCCCCAGGCTGTGGCAAAGCCATGTCTCCGCAATATCCTTTGTTCCAGGAATGCTAGTTCTGCAAGGTTCGAAGGAGAGCTTCTGTGAAGTTTGGAAGGTAGGAGACTGATGGACTTCAAGCTGTGAGGACGACGCGTTATCTTGCTTGGGTAGCTCAGATGGTAGAGCTTTCGCCAGTGAAATGCGAAGTTGCCAAGTTAGAGTCTCGCTCCGGCACACAGATTTAATCTGCCAGGAAGTTCCATTTATTTTATTGTCAGATTTTCCTTATTTTTCGGTCGCTTGTGTAGAGTCAGTTAACTTCTGTAGTGTAGTTTTCTGGTAATGTAAGGACTACTTTTGCTCCGTGTACCCGAAGTCTGCCATCGTTGCGGTGTGCTTGATCCCGACTGATTGGCCAATAAACTATTTCGTGAGGCTATACAGTTGACGCATAGTAGTAAGTGGATGGGAAACGTGACGGTGTTGCGTCGACAAAAGACGATTCGGTCGTTGTTCGGCATAGCTAGAAGCTGCGTCGATTACGGTCGACACGGGTTTCAGGCTGTTGCCATAAGACCTCTTTTACACGTTCGACGCCGGCCGAAGTGGCCGTGCGGTTAAAGGCGCTGCAGTCTGGAACCGCAAGACCGCTACGGTCGCAGGTTCGAATCCTGCCTCGGGCATGGATGTTTGTGATGTCCTTAGGTTAGTTAGGTTTAACTAGTTATAAGTTCTAGGGGACTAATGACCTCAGCAGTTGAGTCCCATAGTGCTCAGAGCCTACACGTTCGACTTTCATATCTCAACTGACTGTTCGAGACAAGTGGGTCTATGCAGTAGACCTGGCGTTTTATTTCTGTATTGAGTCACGTCTGTATCGAGTCGTCATTTTCACTTACACATCACCGCCAAAACTACGTGTGTTATGAGAGCTGACTGGTGTGCTGTTTGTCGCCTGAACGGTGAAAGTGAGGTTGTGAAGGACTATCCTTTTTACGAAAGAATCGAAATGTAGGCACAAGCGATGGTAATAGCTTTTAGTAATAGCCAAAGCATTTTGTAGTGGACATTCTTGTCAAATGCCGTGTGGTAATTTCTCTAGATTCCCGAGAACTGAAGGAATGGGAAATGTGTCATCCAACCATTTCAAGACATACGCGTTTATTTGCTGGAGAAAATATGTATTTACAAGCATATCAGATAATACCTAGAACACAGTAAAGAGCGACTTTTTACTTTAAGGCTTGTATCTTGCTAAGTGCCAAAAAACATAGAAAATTATTTTTCTCCTCAAATAATTCTGACTTTTACACTGCTGGAATATTTATGTGCTGTGTAGGCTATTTCTCCGCGAAACGTAAATGCCTTTATGCTTTCAGATATTTCGTCCCTCTTGTGGGAGAGCTCTGGTGGAGGAGCAGTAAGACGAGATTAGTGTTTAACATCCCGCCGACAACGAGGTCATTAGAGAAGGAGCACAAGATCGGATTCGGTAAGGAATGGGAAGGAAGTCGACAATGCCCTTTCCAATGAACTATCCCAGCAATTGCCTGAAGCGAGTCAGGTAAGTCATGGAAAACCTAAATCAGGATGGCCGGACGTGGGTTTGAACTGTCGTCCTCCCGAATGCGAGTCCAGTGTGCTAACCATTGCGCTACCTTGCCCGGTGAGAGAGCTAGTAATACAAGTGCCAGGACCTTATGCAGCCTTCTCAGTGTGTCACGAAAACAAAACATACAACACAATAAAAGTCAAGAAGACACGAAAGAACGAATTCATTTCTCTAATAGAGTGAGTTCGGCCACAATAGGCTAACTTCCAATGTTACCAGACGCTGCTACAGTTACCCGTTTCCGCGCATGCACAGCCTTCAGCATATTCGGAAATTAGGAACTCCGCACTCAGTACAATCTATAGATAATTGACGTCATAGACACACCCGTGACATGGTGGGTTGCTAATTTCCACAACGCAGGCAAGAAAGATGCACGCACTTTTGGTAGTAGATTTTGACCAGAAAGTCTCTCGTGTAAAACGGACTTAAGGTGAGGCGATATGTGGATCCCAGTGGCGAAAGGTGCAACATCTCTGCTGTCGCTGGAGTCCTCTGGCAACCCCGATGTCACTGCATCTTCGGCTGCGCACGATATGAACAGATTGTCCTCAGTCCAGGGTGACTGGCGAACATCTGTCGGTCCACATATATCTGGGCGGAGAGCGAAAGTGCGAACTACCCGCACCGCTACACCTTGCGCCTTACCAACAGGTGTGTATCACTGCACACTGGGAATGACGCATCTAAATCAGCACGGGATGCTTCGTGTGTTGGGCCAGGGGCAGATTCTCCTGTCAATTCCTGAATAGCACATAGGGTGGATTTGTTGGGCATTAGGAGGTCCAACGTTGGGTTGCGTAGTCCCTCAGGATAACAGCAGGTGTGGCAGGTAAGACTGCCAGTGAGCACTGTACGTGGTTGTCGGGAGGTATCATTTGGGCGCGAAGGAGGCTCTGCCGGTTGCTGTTGAACGCACTGGGTGCAACACGCTGCAAAAAGGGACTCACGTGGGGACGGATGACACTCGCCTCCTGCGATCTGTGGCCACCCTCGGTTCCTTTATATGACTGGCTGAACTGATGAAGACAGCTAGCCTCATACGCCGGCCGCGGTGGTCTAGCGGTTCTAGGCGCTCAGTCCGGAACCGCGCGACTGCTACGGTCGCAGGTTCGAATCCTGCCACGGGCATGGATGTATGTGATGTCCTTAGGTTAGTTTTAAGTCGTTCTAAGTTCTAGGGGACTGATGACCACAGATGTTAAGTCCCATAGTGCTCAGAGCCATTTGAACCATTTGAACCTAGCCTCATACCTACAAAGTGTCATACCTACCAAGGGTCGCGGGTCTTTTGGTTTGAAGCTTATACGATTCTGCGTCAACATTTCATGTGAATTTCTCGACCACCGATATTGAGTGAAGAGCTGCAGAGCCCTGATGTGCATTACAGAAAGGAAGCGGCTGCTTCAGGATCAGAGTACGTGTGACGTGCACATCCTTGACAGAGATCCTTTGTAACTGTAATAAGTGTCTCCGCTGTCTTCCTTCAACATTTTTAAGTTTTATATTCAGTGAGCATTTTGTAACGATGACTTTGTCATATAATATTGCTTTTAACATTTTGGTCGAATTTATGTACTGAGCTATTTCGATATGTCACGTCCTATGTTAAGAACCTAG
Organism: Schistocerca piceifrons; assembly: GCF_021461385.2. Lineage (NCBI taxonomy): Eukaryota > Metazoa > Arthropoda > Insecta > Orthoptera > Acrididae > Schistocerca > Schistocerca piceifrons. Next base: position 909,291,750 of record NC_060140.1, on the reverse strand, counting down.
CAGCTTTGGAATATAGCAGCAATGGAAATGAGACTACTTTATTAATATTTTTATGCGAGGCAAATTATAAAAGTAAAGGGACTTTTATTTATTATTATATGATAGAAAAATGAAACATAGATTATTTTTTAAATACCCTCCCTGTACTTCGACGCACTTTGTCCAACGTTTCACAAGTTTTTTTCATTCCGTCAGAAAAGAAGTTTCTGTTGCACCTGTAACCAATTTTGCATCACACTAATGACTTCTGCATTGGTTGCATGTCTTCTTTCTCTGAGTACTTCCCACAACGGTCCGAACGTGTGGAAATCGCTTATAGCCAGGATTGGATTATATGGCGAATGTTCCAGAAATTCGCGTCCCAATTCCTTTATTGTTTCGGCCGTCCATTTTGCTGAATGTGGCAGAGCGTTACCTTCCGCAGGATGACACCTTTTCGCAGTTATCCGCGACGTTTCGATCTGACTGCAGGTTTCAGTTTAGTTCGTAACGCATCACGATAGTTCTCACTGTTCAGTTTCACCTATTGAGATGAACGGCTATAACACCTTCCATGTCCCATAACAGTGTTAGCAGAATCTTGCCAGCTGTGGTTGACGGTTAAATTACTTAACTGCTGGTGATGATGGCTGTTTCCAAACCATACTCACAGCCTTGCTGTCCGGTTCGTGATGATGCACCCACGTTTCGTCTGCAGTAACGATTTGCTGTAAAAATCCATCTGCTTCGCGATGGTAACAGGCCGAATGTTTACGAAAGATGTCCATCCTTTGCGCCTTACGCCGCCCTGACAATTGTTTCGGTACCCACCTTGCACACAGTTTCAGAAAATTTAGCCTGTGGTGTTAGATGGATTACGCCGAACTGTGACTAATATGTAAAGTATTGGCGATTTCGTCCACTGTGATTAGTCTGTTTTCCACCACTATACTCTCAACGACTTCCAAATTGTCCTCAGTTGACGATGGTTACTCGTCACATAGAGAAGTTCTTCCCTGTTTGAAGCGCTCTATCCATTCACAGAATTTGCTTCGCGATAAACTGCTGCCACTATACTGCGCTTGCATTCGACGAATAGTTTCCGCAGGTTTAACACCTTCTCCAAACAAAAAGCGATCACTGCCCTCATTTCCTCCTTGGTGCAGATACACAATGGAGCGGTCATGTTCCACGGTCTCTTACAATACAGCGACTAACGCTGGCGTAAGAGTGACACGTTGTACAGAATTGTTGCAGACGACGTTACCTCAGTCCTGCATATGAGCAGTGCTACCATGAGAGAAACTGCTAAAGCCTCTTTACTTTTTCATTTCTCCACGAATATATGCAAGTCATATGTTCCTTTTTAACCCTGGAAGGGATACGTGAAGCTGACACACGTGAATATGTAAACTGGGTATTTGATTGTCCCCAATGGAATTTTAATGTGTATTAATCGAATCAGTGCAATAATTGCCAATGTAGCACCTGAAGAAGGCCACGAGTTACGTGGCCGAAATATTGTGCCAGAGCGACACAAACACCCGGCAGCAGACCCGATTTTTCCACATGTCAATGTTTTAGTATTTAACCACTGGCTCTCACTTTAGAATTGTGTGTTTCTACATAAAGAACATATCAGCTTATTACAATTCGAGCACACAATTTCATTTTTTCTGTCCTCTAATCTTGGACACTGGTAAAACCTAGAACACTTATTACTCTTTCTAGGTACTCTGCTTGCTTACTGTCCCTTTCCACATTTACCATATCTTGAATGTATGAGCGAAGTGGGCTCTTCAGTCGAGGTTTTGGTCAGCCTTCTCCATATGTGTTCCTGCACCATCTGAACCTCAGGTTCATAAAGAAACGGTCTTCTTGTAATTTTTTCTGACGATTTGCGTCCTCCAATTAATAATACGATTGGATTTATTCCGTCTTGAACCAATATCCCGAAAAAAGATTTAAAAAAATGAAAGAACCTCAAAGGCCCCTCCTGGTTTTACGTGCCACTGCATAGCAATGCACCACTTTTGTGTTCTCCTTCGCTGATGTTATGACACTCAGTTATTTGTTGTTTCTTGGTATCTTGATTTGCTGAATTGTCTGACTGCATGGGTTTGACTTTTTTTACCTTGCTTCTATCTGGCAAAAAAGGAAGAGGTATTTCTTTCTCACTGTGTCTGAGTGTTCCCACAACGGTAATCTTATGATCTGGTAACATATCAATAGCTAACTGAGTAGATGTGAACAAATTATCCATCGTCATATTATGTGAATTGAGCTAGTCAGTGACCAGTGAAACGCTAGAGGGTCTTGAGTTCTTCTAGCTTCTTTCTGAATACAGGGAATTGCACTGATCATATAAAGCTTCGTACTGCTCCTCGGGGCTACTGTTTCATATCGTACCTATCTGGTTTAGAAGCTGACTGACGGGAAAACACCGAAAAAAAATTAACGTAGAGTAATGAATTTTTGGGGATACATCTGTCTAGGTGACATACAGGGTGGGGCAAATAAGGGTAGCCCAGACGAATGGGTAGGACTGGACGTGAGTTAATGCATAAACCACCACCCGTGACGTTCGCATCACGTGTACGCCCGCCGCGTGATCCACACCGGTTCCATGGAGCACATTTACAGTCTTCACGCCTGGCAGAGTCGTTAGCAGAGGTCAGGCTGGTCGCGGCCCTAGCTGGGCCACCCAGGTCGCCTGAACTGCCAGTGTGCGATTACTTTGTGTGAGGAGCCCTTACGTCTACGGTGTACAGCAATAACCCTCACAGTCTGCCGGCCGGGGTGGCCGAGCGGTTCTAGCCACTACAGTGTGGAACCGCGCGACCGCTACGGTCGCAGGTTCGAATCTTGCCTCGGGCATGGATGTGTGTGATGTCCTTAGGTTAGTTAGGTTTAAGTAGTTCTAAGTTCTAGGGGACTGATGACCACAGATGTTAAGTCCCATAGTGCTCAGAGCCAACCAACCTCACAGTCTTCAGGAACTTCAGCAGAAAATTTCGGATGAGATGGCAGCAATTCCAGCAGTCCAGCTTCATTCCGCCTTCAGGAATTTGCTAATCAGTGTCCAGTCGCGCCAAGGGATGAAAGATGATCTCTTTCAACATCTACTATAGTCAGGTTAGTTGCGTATTTCCTTTCTTCTGCTGTGTATATTCTTACTCTGGAACTCTGTTCTCTGGGCTACTTTTATTGGCCCCAAACTGTATTTCGATGATCAACATTGGAAAATCGCCTGTTAATGTAAACGCGGTACAAGCCACTGTTAATGTGAAGTACTGGTACATTAATAACCGGTGTAACCGTCAGAAATTTGAATGCAAGCATGAAAAATTGCATTCATTGTGTTGTACATTTACCGGATGTCAGTTTGAGGGTTGTTGTTCCATGCCTGTTGCACTTGATCTATCAATACAGGGACGGTTATTGATGGTTGTGGATGCCGTTGGAACTGTCATCCGATGATATCCCATATGTACTCGATTGGAGACAGATCTGATGATTGAGCAGCCTAAGGTAACATGTCGGCACTGCGCATAGCATGTTGGGTTACAACACCGATAAGTGTGAGAGCGTTATCTGGTTGGAAAACATGAATGGCAGCACAACAGGTCGATTCACCAGATTGACGTTCAGCTTGGCAGACATGGTGCGTCGGATAACCACAAGAGTGCCCCTGCTGTATTACGAAATTACTCCTCAGATGTTAGCTCCAGATGTAGGTCCAGACAGATTGGTTACTGACCTCAAGTTGCCCCCTTCTCACCAACAAAAGGCCATCACTTGCACTGAGACAGAAGCAGTTATCATCAGAAAATACAACAGACATTCACCCTGCCCTCCAGTCATCTGTCTTTTGACGCAACTGAAGTGGCTACTGGTGGTGGTTTGGCTCAGTGGAATGCACTCTACAGGGCGTCTGACACGAAGCTGTCCTTGAAGTAACCGATGTGCAACAGTTCGTTGTCACTGTGGTGCCAACTGCTGCTCAGACTGCTGATGCAAATGCAAGATGTGCCAGAGTCCCATGCCGACCACGGTAGTCATCTCCCTCGGTAGTGCCACATGGCCGCCTGGAACCCTGTCTTCTTGCGAGCGTGCGTACATTCTCGTGAACAACGCTGCCAGTTATCATACACAGTGGTTACATTCCTGCCCAGACTCTGTGCATTATCGCAGAAGGATCATCCAGCTTCTCGTATGCCTGTTCCACAACCTCATTCAAACTCAGTGATGTGTGGATAATGGAGTCTTTGCAGCCTTAAAGGTATTCTTATCTAACATCAATTCACCACGTTCAATGTCAAAGATAACTAACGCTCTGAACGCGTGTATTTAAAGCAAACCTGATTTGCATCCTCGTAGTCCCACTCTTCGGCGACTGGCGCGAAATTTGATTAGACATCATCTTTCGGATGTAGAAACACGCATACCAACTTTCGTTTACGTTGTACAACTCCTTCTTGGTGTTGCGATTTTTTTCCGTCGGTGTATATACTCTCGGCAAGGGCTATGACATCTAAAGCAAAGTAACTCTAAGTCAGCTGTGCAGTAGGCATGGCATATACAGTTTGCGATAGAATTTTGTATGAAAGATTGCCAGAGAACCAGAATTGGAGTGGACTTGTCGTTTTGATTCTTAATGTTTTGCCGTAGAATCTGATGCAGTGGAAAATAAACTCACGATAAAATGCGTATTCTGTGTCTTTGTTTTGAAAACATATCACTGATGGATGTCCTTCCGTCAGGCATAAAGGTCCAATAAGGGTGTATATTTCCTCCTTATCAGTCGCTTCACCGCCAGACACCACACTTGCTGGGTGGTAGCCTTTAAATCGGCCGCGGTCCGTTAGTATACGTCGGACCCGCGTGTCGCTACTATCAGTGATTGCAGACCGAGCGCCGCCACACGGCAGGTCTAGTCTAGAGAGACTCCCTAGCACTCGCCCCAGTTGTACAGCCGACTTTGCTAGGTATGGTTCACTGACTACAAACGCTCTCATTTGCAGAGACGACAGTTTAGCATAGCCTTCAGCTACGTCATTTGTACGACCTAGCAAGGCGCCATATTCTTCAAGAATGTATTCTGAACTGATAATACTGTGAATCACGTACCGTCAAGAGCGACGTTCATCATTAATGGATTAAAGTTAAATATCAAACTAATTACGTACGCTTTCTGAATACTCATTCCTTGTCATGTTCCAGACCTCACGTCAATATAGTTCTTCCCTCCTCACGCCAGCCTGCGTGAGCTAAGACGCGTGCATTTCGGCCTCCTCTCGTAACTCGGTGTTGGCTCTTCTGCCAACATAACACATATCATCATCAAACAGTACGTACCAAGAATACTCCTGCGTAGAAGTAGTCTTTCCTCCTCACTTGACACTTGGAATTTTAACTGCTATATTTCTAGCAGCTGTTCCAGTTTTGGGAGTGTCTTTCGTACTCCGCATAAACCCATTTCTGGCGTACATATATAGCCCTGATTCACATTTTCATTACATCGTTGATGTATGATAATTCAACCTCAGAAATAACACTTTCATGATCTGAGAGAAAGTCAAAATTATTTTGAAATTCATTATTGTTATCTTCATTACCCGCTTCCACCTCATTTATTCAATTACTTATAACGTTCTCGAAGTTTGGATCTGTTGATAACTACTACTGTACCAATGCAGTTGGATACAGCGGTACCTCTTTACTGAAACAAACATAGTCCTCTTCTTCGTTGAGAGTAATCTGCTAAACACAAGCCGGCCGGGTTGGCCGAGCGGTTCTAGGCGCTCCAGTCTGGAACCGCGCGACCACTACGGTCGCAGGTTGGAATCCTGCCTCGGGCATGGATGTGTGTGATGTCCTTAGGTTAGTTAGGTTTAAGTAGTTCTAAGTTCTAGGGGACTGATGACCTCAGTAGTTAAGTCCCATAGGCGATAGTGCTCAGAGCCATTTGAACCATTTTTTTGCTAAACACAGTCATCAACAACTGTACCTCGGGCATAACTAATAATACACTGTCGTGTCTTTATAAAAGAAATATAAATATGCCAAAACATAATCACATGGGGTAACGAGTTAATCTGTATCCTTTCTAGGATTAATGGGGTTTGCCTGTATCCCGCAGGGCGTGCGTTTAACGGGACTGGTGGCATTTCTGTGCAGAGGCCAGCATCTCACCTTTATAGGTTCACCGAACGAGGTGGCGCAGTGGTTAGCACACTGGACTCACATTCGGAAGGACGACGATTCAATCCCGCGTCCGGCCATCTTGATTTAGGTTTTCCGTGACTTCCCTAAATCGCTCCAGGAAAATGCCGGGATGGTTCCTTTGAAAGGGCACTGACGACTTCCTTCCTTGATCCGACGAGGCCAATGACCTCGCAGTTTCATCTCTTCTCACAAACAACCCAACCCAACCTTTCATAGGATCTTTTCAGATCACCATGAATAGCACGCTAGTAACGAATCCCTGCAGGGGAGAGAGCATGCCTCGGCGTACACAGGTAGCCCCGACGTTTTTCGATGGCCTTGCTGACTACACCGTATCGGCCTATGAAAGAAAACATTCCGCGTTGTTCGCCGTAATGGATTAGTCCACGGCTGAGGCATTCCAAGAACTGCTGTAATTTTTGAGAGACACAAAGGGTTCCAGGCCAGCGTTCCCATATGAATGGTTAATCTGTGTCTTGATTCCCAAGCTGACTGTCGTGTTGAGGTGCATATCAGAGTTCGCCTGTTCAGTGTTGCAATAGAGAGAGGATCATTGGAAAAGGATCTATCCATCTGTTGAAGAGAGGTAGTACTGGGTATTAAAAAATAATATGCTGTTGGCGAAAAACAACACTCACGCTCCGCCATCGGTGGATTGTCCTTTTTGAAGGAACTTCGCGGTGGAGTTTTTGTTTTCTGTAGAATACTAAGGAGAAGAGAGAGCACGGAGAGAGAGAGAGAGAGAGTAGGCGGAAGGCGGAGAGAGTGGACAATCGTGATCAGACTGTCGGAGCGGGATTTGTAATCAGATGGAACTGTAAATGTTGTGTGGTAGCTGAAAGGCCCACCATACATTCGATGTTAGATGTAGGGCACTATGGTCGATTACTGGGTTGTTGCTGTGAGACAAATCTTGGTGAATTTTCTGACGGAGAGCCTTTGTTCGTATGGCATCGCAAGTTTGTGTCTGATTTGGACATGCTGTTCCAAGTCCTGGATTGAGCAACGGAGGCTGTGGTACTGCGGTCCAATCACCGCCGTAATGCGCAATTAATCGCATTGCAGAGTCCTCATGGTGCATGGTAATCATTGTTCTGCTCCGACTTGATTTAAATACCGGAGGTGAACTGCTCACAGCATACGGTGTTTGTCTGCGCAAACAGCACCAGTCACAGCTCCACATTCGTGCAGCAACTGGCTCGTAGTTTCTCATTCACATTTTCTGTCAATCTAGTTATGTTTATAGTCAGGCAGGCTCATCCACATTCTGAGTCGGAACCATTGGTGTAGGGATCCTCCCATTCCCGATTTTGTCGACTGCACGGCAGTACATTTTGCACTTACTCTGTTAAGAGTTGTTTATGTTTGCTCATCGAATTTCACCCAGTGTAATCACAGTGGAAATCTATGATTTCAGCAGAGATCAGTCCTCATAGCCCTTTTTATATTAATTTATGTGGGAGATACTTATAGCAGTTGAAAATCTGTTACATTATATCCACTTCACTTTCGTCTTCAGGGGCAAAATATTATAGGATCGGATCCCCTGCGAGTAATTTTACAGGGGTGTAACCGAAGGATGCTTCTGTCACGCAGAGCATAACCTGACAGAGAGAAGAAAATACGGTCATACCATGGACTTTTTATAACATCACTGTCACGTATGGCACCTACTGGCAAAGTTCTTTACTTTGCACCAAGTCGAACTGTCTATGACAGTTTGGGCAATGGTGATGTTACAGAATGGGGTGGAGGCGACAAGATGCTCTGTATTGATTTTAAGAAGTGCTTAGCTCAGCTTCACTGCGTTGTTGGAGCATATACCTTTTAATATCTTGTCTTATGGTTCAAGTGGCTCTGAGCACTATGGTACTTAACATCTGAGGTCATCATTCCCATAGAACTCAGAACTACTTAAACCTATCTAACCCAAGGACATCACACACATCCATGTCCGAGGCAGGATTCGAACCTGCGACCGTAGCGGTCGCGCGGTTCCAGACTGAAGCGCCTAGAACCGCTCGGCCACACCGGCCGTTTCTTGCCTTATATTGTATGTTTGATACTACAGATCTTATGGTGGAGTTCTCCCAAAATACATAGTGAGATGATATACGAGGCATGTTTCTTAAGTAAGTACCGTTTTGAAATTAAAAAAAGACGTGCTAAGATATCTTAATAATTTTATTTTTACATGAAAGCCTGTACCTTAAGCTACTTTTCTACATAATTTTCGTCAATATTGAGGCACTTGCCATAACGTTGTACCAGTTTTTGAATACCCTCCTCATAGAGGTCTGCCGCCTTACTTGTTAACCACTGCATCCCCACTGTTTTGACTTCGTCATCGTCTTGAAGACGCTGACCGCTCCGGTGTTTCTACAAGTTCAGGAACAGATGGTAGTAACTGGGCGCAAAATCGGGGCGGTACGGAGGATGATCTAGGGTTTCCCATCGAAGAGATGTGATGAGATGTTTGGTCTGATTCGCCACATGCGGACGGGCATTGTCTTGCAGCAAAACGATGCCCTTGCTGAACTTCCATGGACTGTTACTTTGATTCTGGTGTGACGTAGGCCACCCATGTTTCATCGCCCGTAACAATTTGGCTTAAGAAATCATCACCGTCGTTGAGGTACCGCTCAAGGAAAGTCAATGCACTGTCTAAAAGTTTGGTTTTGTGCACATCCATCAACATTTTCGGTACCCAATTTGCGCACAATTTTCGGTAATTCAAGTGCTCGGTCACAATGCCATACAAAACACTGCGAGACACATTGAGAAAGTCATCCCGCAAGGAGGAAATCGTAAAGCGTCTGTTTTCTCTCACATTATTGTCCTCTTCCTGCACCAAACTTTCATTAACGACCGAAGGACGCCAACACCGTTGTTCATCATGCACATTTGTGCGGCCATCTTTAAATGCTCTCACCCACTTTCTTACAATTCCATCACTCATAATGTTTTCTCTCTGTCGCCCCCCTCCAGAAAAAGGAAGTATTGGCCCAGAGCGCTTTGGCGGCAGTTGGCATAACGTGGAAGCACAGGATTTTGATGGTACATCTCCAACCTGTAGAGATGCCGTAGCAAATGCTTTGAATCCAGCTCCACCCGTAGAGAAGGAAGTGCGAGCAGTTCAAAGTTTGTACTCAGACACAATAACTCGTTTAGTTTAGTAGAGTTCTAACGTGCTGGAGAAAAAAAGTGAATAGTAACTACTTATTTATCAGGTTTTAATAGCGATATTTATTTTATTCAGAATGAAATTTTCACTCTGCATCGGAGTGTGCGCTGATAAGAAACTTCCCGCAGATTAAAACTGTGGGCCGGACCGAGACGCGAACTCGGGACCATTGCCTTACGCGGGAAAGTGCTCTACCATCTTTTTCTTGCATTTTGTTCGGTATTGTTCGCTGCGTTTTGGTCTGGGCGGACGTCACAGGACATCCGTTTAAGTTGATCGTTGATTGCTTTACTCAGTTTCTTTTTATTACAGAGGGCGAGCAGCCTTCTGACCGAACACGCTGAGCTACCGTGCCGGCAGTCCATCTGAGCTACCCAAGCCCCGCCACGAAGTTTCATATCAGTGCACACTCTGTTGCAGAGTGAAAATTTCACTCTGGAAACGTCCCCCAGGCTGTGGCAAAGCCATGTCTCCGCAATATCCTTTGTTCCAGGAATGCTAGTTCTGCAAGGTTCGCAGGAGAGCTTCTGTGAAGTTTGGAAGGTAGGAGACTGATGGACTTCAAGCTGTGAGGACGACGCGTGATCTTGCTTGGGTAGCTCAGATGGTAGAGCTTTCGCCAGTGAAATGCGAAGTTGCCAAGTTAGAGTCTTGCTCCGGCACACAGATTTAATCTGCCAGGAAGTTCCATTTATTTTATTGTCAGATTTTCCTTATTTTTCGGTCGCTTGTGTAGAGTCAGTTAACTTCTGTAGTGTAGTTTTCTGGTAATGTAAGGACTACTTTTGCTCCGTGTACCCGAAGTCTGCCATCGTTGCGGTGTGCTTGATCCCGACTGATTGGCCAATAAACTATTTCGTGAGGCTATACAGTTGACGCATAGTAGTAAGTGGATGGGAAACGTGACGGTGTTGCGTCGACAAAAGACGATTCGGTCGTTGTTCGGCATAGCTAGAAGCTGCGTCGGTTACGGTCGACACGGGTTTCAGGATGTTGCCCTAAGACCTCTTTTACACGTTCGACGTTCATATCTCAACTGACTGTTCGAGACAAGTGGGTCTATGCAGTAGACCTGGCGTTTTATTTCTGTATTGAGTCACGTCTGTCTCGAGTCGTCATTTTCACTTACACATCACCGCCAAAACTACGTGTGTTATGAGAGCTGTCTGGTGTGCTGTTTGTCGCCTGAACGGTGAAAGTGAGGTTGTGAAGGACTATCCTTTTTACGAAAGAATCGAAATGTAGGCACAAGCGATGGTAATAGCTTTTAGTAATAGCCAAAGCATTTTGTAGTGGACATTCTTGTCAAATGCCGTGTGGTAATTTCTCTAGATTCCCGAGAACTGAAGGAATGGGAAATGTGTCATCCAAACATTTCAAGACATACACGTTTATTTGCTGCAGAAAATATATATTTACAAGCATATCAGATAATACCTAGAACACAGAAAAGAGCGACTTTTTACTTTAAGGCTTGTATCTCGCTAAGTGCCAAAAAAAAAAAAAGAAAATTATTTTTCTCCTCAAATAATTCTGACTTTTACACTGCTGGAATATTTATGTGCTGTGTAGGCTATTTCTCCGCGAAACGTAAATGCCTTTATGCTTTCAGATATTTCGTCCCTCTTGTGGGAGAGCTCTGGTGGAGGAGCAGTAAGACGAGATTAGTGTTTAACATCCCGCCGACAACGAGGTCATTAGAGAAGGAGCACAAGATCGGATTCGGTAAGGAATGGGAAGGAAGTCGACAATGCCCTTTCCAATGAACTATCCCAGCAATTGCCTGAAGCGAGTCAGGTAAGTCATGGAAAACCTAAATCAGGATGGCCGGACGTGGGTTTGAACTGTCGTCCTCCCGAATGCGAGTCCAGTGTGCTAGCCATTGCGCTACCTTGCCCGGTGAGAGAGCTAGTAATACAAGTGCCAGGACCTTATGCAGCCTTCTCAGTGTGTCACGAAAACAAAACATACAATACAATAAAAGTCAAGAAGACACGAAAGAACGAATTCATTTCTCTAATAGAGTGAGTTCGGCCACAATAGGCTAACTTCCAATGTTACCAGACGCTGCTACAGTTACCCGTTTCCGCGCATGCACAGCCTTCAGCATATTCGGAAATTAGGAACTCCGCACTCAGCACAATCTATAGATCATTGACATCATAGACACACCCGTGACATGGTGGGTTGCTAATTTCCACAACGCAGGCAAGAAAGATGCACGCACTCTTGGTAGTAGATTTTGACCAGAAAGTCTCTCGTGTAAGACGGACTTAAGCTGCGGCGATATGTGGGTGCCAGTGGCGAAAGCTGCAACATCTCTGCTGTCGCTGGAGTCCTCTGGCAACCCCGATGTCACTGCATCTTCGGCTGCGCACGATATGAACAGATTGTCCTCAGTCCAGGGTGACTGGCGAACATCTGTCGGTCCACATATATCTGGGCGGAGAGCGAAAGTGCGAACTACCCGCACCGCTACACCTTGCGCCTTACCAACAGGTGTGTATCACTGCACACTGGGAATGACGCATCTAAATCAGCACGGGATGCTTCGTGTGTTGGGCCAGGGGCAGATTCTCCTGTCAATTCCTGAATAGCACATAGGGTGGATTTGTTGGGCATTAGGAGCTCCAACGTTGGGTAGCGTAGTCCCTCAGGTAACAGCAGGTGTGGCAGGTAAGACTGCCAGTGAGCACTGTACGTGGTTGTCGGGAGGTATCATTTGCGCGCGAAGGAGGCTCTTCCGGTTGCTGTTGAACGCACTGGGTGCAACACGCTGCAAATAGGGACTCACGTGGGGACGGATGACACTCGCCTCCTGCGATCTGTGGCCACCCTCGGTTCCTTTATATGACTGGCTGAACTGATGAAGACAGCTAGCCTCATACGCCGGCCGCGGTGGTCTAGCGGTTCTAGGCGCTCAGTCCGGAACCGCGCGACTGCTACGGTCGCAGGTTCGAATCCTGCCACGGGCATGGATGTGTGTGATGTCCTTAGGTTAGTTAGGTTTAAGTAGTTCTAAGTTCTAGGGAACTGATGACCACAGATGTTAAGTCCCATAGTGCTCAGAGCCATTTGAACCATTTGAACCTAGCCTCATACCTACAAAGTGTCATACCTACCAAGGGTCGCGGTCTTTTGGTTTGAAGCTTATACGATTCTGCGTCAACATTTCATGTGAATTTCTCGACCACCCATATTGAGTGAAGAGCTGCAGAGCCCTGATGTGCATTACAGAAAGGAAGCGGCTGCTTTAGGATCAGAGTACGTGTGACGTGCACATCCTTGACAGAGATCCTTTGTAACTGTAATAAGTGTCTCCGCTGTCTTCCTTCAACATTTTTAAGTTTTATATTCAGTGAGCATTTTGTAACGATGACTTTGTCATATAATATTGCTTTTAACATTTTGGTCGAATTTATGTACTGAGCTATTTCGATATGTCACGTCCTATGTTAAGAACCTAGCAGCTTTGGAATATAGCAGCAATGGAAATGAGATTACTTTATTAATATTTTTATGCGAGGGGAATTAAAAAAGTAGAGGGACTTTTATTTATTATTATATGATAGAAAAATGAAACATACATTATTTTTTAAATAACCTCCCTGTACTTCGACGCACTTTGTCCAACGTTTCACGAGTTTTTTTCATTCCGTCAGAAAAGAAGTTTCTGTTGCACCTGTAACCAATTTTGCATCACACTAATGACTTCTGCATTGGTTGCATGTCTTCTTTCTCTGAGTACTTCCCACAACGGTCCGAACGTGTGGAAATCGCTTATAGCCAGGACTGGATTATATGGCGAATGTTCCAGAAATTCGCGTCCCAATTCCTTTATTGTTTCGGCCGTCCATTTTGCTGAATGTGGCAGAGCGTTACCTTCCGCAGGATGACACCTTTTCGCAGTTATCCGCGACGTTTCGATCTGACTGCAGGTTTCAGTTTAGTTCGTAACGCATCACGATAGTTCTCACTGTTCAGTTTCACCTATTGAGATGAACGGCTATAACAGCTTCCATGTCCCATAACAGTGTTAGCAGAATCTTGCCAGCTGTGGTTGACGGTTAAATTACTTAACTGCTGGTGATGATGGCTGTTTCCAAACCATACTCACAGCCTTGCTGTCCGGTTCGTGATGATGCACCCACGTTTCGTCTGCAGTAACGATTTGCTGTAAAAATCCATCTGCTTCGCGATGGTAACAGGCCGAATGTTTACGAAAGATGTCCATCCTTTGCGCCTTACGCCGCCCTGACAATTGTTTCGGTACCCACCTTGCACACAGTTTCCGAAAATTTAGCCTGTGGTGTTAGATGGATTACGCCAAACTGTGACTAATACACTCCTGGAAATTGAAATAAGAACACCGTGAATTCATTGTCCCAGGAAGGGGAAACTTTATTGACACATTCCTGGGGTCAGATACATCACATGATCACACTGACAGACCCTCAGGCACATAGACACAGGCAACAGAGCATGCACAATGTCGGCACTAGTACAGTGTATATCCACCTTTCGCAGCAATGCAGGCTGCTATTCTCCCATGGAGACGATCGTAGAGATGCTGGATGTAGTCCTGTGGAACGGCTTGCCATGCCATTTCCACCTGGCGCCTCAGTTGGACCAGCGTTCGTGCTGGACGTGCAGACCGCGTGAGACGACGCTTCATCCAGTCCCAAACATGCTCAATGGGGGACAGATCCGGAGATATTGCTGGCCAGGGTAGTTGACTTACACCTTCTAGAGCACGTTCGGTGGCACGGGATACATGCGGACGTGCATTGTCCTGTTGGAACAGCAAGTTCCCTTGCCGGTCTAGGAATGGTAGAACGATGGGTTCGATGACGGTTTGGATGTACCGTGCACTATTCAGTGTCCCCTCGAAGATCACCAGTGGTGTACGGCCAGTGTAGGAGATCGCTCCCCACACAATGACGCCGGGTGTTGGCCCTGTGTGCCTCGGTCGTATGCAGTCCTGATTGTGGCGCTCACCTGCACGGCGCCAAACACGTATACGACCATCATTGGCACCAAGGCAGAAGCGACTCTCATCGCTGAAGACGACACGTCTCCATTCGTCCCTCCATTCACGCCTGTCGCGACACCACTGGAGGCAGGCTGCACGATGTTGGGGCGTGAGCGGAAGACGGCCTAACGGTGTGCGGGACCGTAGCCCAGCTTCATGGAGACGGTTGCGAATGGTCCTCGCCGATACCCCAGGAGCAACAGTGTCCCTAATTTGCTGGGAAGTGGCGGTGCGGTCCCCTACGGCACTGCGTAGGATCCTACGGTCTTGGCGTGCATCCGTGCGTCGCTGCGGTCCGGTCCCAGGTCGACGGGTACGTGCACCTTCCGCCGACCACTGGCGACAACATCGATGTACTGTGGAGACCTCACGCCCCACGTGTTGAGCAATTCGGCGGTACGTCCACCCGGCCTCCCGCATGCCCACTATACGCCCTCGCTCAAAGTCCGTCAACTGCACATACGGTTCACGTCCACGCTGTCGCGGCATGCTACCAGTGTTAAAAAGACTGCGATGGAGCTCCGTATGCCACGGCAAACTGGCTGACACTGACGGCGGCGGTGCACAAATGCTGCGCAGCTAGCGCCATTCGACGGCCAACACCGCGGTTCCTGGTGTGTCCGCTGTGCCGTGCGTGTGATCATTGCTTGTACAGCCCTCTCGCAGCGTCCGGAGCAAGTATGGTGGGTCTGACACACCGGTGTCAATGTGTTCTTTTTTCCATTTCCAGGAGTGTATGTAAAGTATTGGCGATTTCGTCCACTGTGATTAGTCTGTTTTCCACCACTATACTCTCAACGACTTCCAAATTGTCCTCAGTTGACGATGGTTACTCGTCACATAGAGAAGTTCTTCCCTGTTTGAAGCGGTCTATCCATTCACAGAATTTGCTTCGCGATGAACTACTGCCACCATACTGCGCTTGCATTCGACGAATAGTTTCCGCAGGTGTAACACCTTGTCCAAACAAAAAGCGATCACTGCCCTCATTTCCTCTTTGGTGCAGATACACAATAGAGCGGTCATGTTCCACGGTCTCTTACAATACAGCGACTAACGCTGGCGTAAGAGTGACACGTTGTACAGAATTGTTGCAGACGACGTTACCTCAGTCCTGCATATGAGCAGTGCTACCATGAGAGAAACTGCAAAAGCCTCTTTGCTTTTTCATTTCTCCTCGAATATATGCAAGTCATATGTTCTTTTTTAACCCTGGAAGGGATACGTGAAGCTGACACACGTGAATATGTAAACTGGGTATTTGATTGCCCCCAATGGAATTTTAATGTGTATTAATCGAATCAGTGCAATAATTGCCAGTGTAGCACCTGAAGAAGGCCACGAGTTACGTGGCCGAAATATTGTGCCAGAGCGACACAAACACCCGGCAGCAGACCCGATTTTTCCACATGTCAATGTTTTAGTATTTAACCACTGGCTCTCACTTTAGAATTGTGTGATTCTACATAAAGAACATATCAGCTTATTACAATTCGAGCACACAATTTCATTTTTTCTGTCCTCTAATCTTGGACACTGGTAAAACCTAGAACACTTATTACTCTTTCTAGGTACTCTGCTTGCTTACTGTCCCTTTCCACATTTACCATATCTTGAATGTATGAGCGAAGTGGGCTCTTCAGTCGAGGTTTTGGTCAGCCTTCTCCATATGTGTTCCTGCACCATCTGAACCTCAGGTTCATAAAGAAACGGTCTTCTTGTAATTTTTTCTGACGATTTGCGTCCTCCAATTAATAATACGATTGGATTTATTCCGTCTTGAACCAATATCCCGAAAAAAGATTTAAAAAAATGAAAGAACCTCAAAGGCCCCTCCTGGTTTTACGTGCCACTGCATAGCAATGCACCACTTTTGTGTTCTCCTCCTTCGCTGATGTTATGACACTCAGTTATTTGTTGTTTCTTGGTATCTTGATTTGCTGAATTGTCTGACTGCATGGGTTTGACTTTTTTTACCTTGCTTCTATCTGGCAAAAAAGGAAGAGGTATTTCTTTCTCACTGTGTCTGAGTGTTCCCACAACGGTAATCTTATGATCTGGTAACATATCAATAGCTAACTGAGTAGATGTGAACAAATTATCCATCGTCATATTATGTGAATTGAGCTAGTCAGTGACCAGTGAAACGCTAGAGGGTCTTGAGTTCTTCTTGCTTCTTTCTGAATACAGGGAATTGCACTGATCATATAAAGCTTCGTACTGCTCCTCGGGGCTACTGTTTCATATCGTACCTATCTGGTTTAGAAGCTGACTGACGGGAAAACACCGAAAAATAATTAACGTAGAGTAATGAATTTTTGGGGATACATCTGTCTAGGTGACATACAGGGTGGGGCAAATAAGGGTAGCCCAGACGAATGGGTAGGACTGGACGTGAGTTAATGCATAAACCACCACCCGTGACGTTCGCATCACGTGTACGCCCGCCGCGTGATCCACACCGGTTCCATGGAGCACATTTACAGTCTTCACGCCTGGCAGAGTCGTTAGCAGAGGTCAGGCTGGTCGCGGCCCTAGCTGGGCCACCCAGGTCGCCTGAACTGCCAGTGTGCGATTACTTTGTGTGAGGAGCCCTTAAGTCTACGGTGTACAGCAATAACCCTCACAGTCTGCCGGCCGGGGTGGCCGAGCGGTTCTAGCCACTACAGTGTGGAACCGCGCGACCGCTACGGTCGCAGGTTCGAATCCTGCCTCGGGCATGGATGTGTGTGATGTCCTTAGGTTAGTTAGGTTTAAGTAGTTCTAAGTTCTAGGGGACTGATGACCACAGATGTTAAGTCCCATAGTGCTCAGAGCCAACCAACCTCACAGTCTTCAGGAACTTCAGCAGAAAATTTCGGATGAGATGGCAGCAATTCCAGCAGTCCAGCTTCATTCCGCCTTCAGGAATTTGCTAATCAGTGTCCAGTCGCGCCAAGGGATGAAAGATGATCTCTTTCAACATCTACTATAGTCAGGTTAGTTGCGTATTTCCTTTCTTCTGCTGTGTATATTCTTACTCTGGATCTCTGTTCTCTGGGCTACTTTTATTGGCCCCAAACTGTATTTCGATGATCAACATTGGAAAATCGCCTGTTAATGTAAACGCGGTACAAGCCACTGTTAATGTGAAGTACTGGTACATTAATAACCGGTGTAACCGTCAGAAATTTGAATGCAAGCATGAAAACTTGCATGCATTGTGTTGTACATTTACCGGATGTCAGTTTGAGGGTTGTTGTTCCATGCCTGTTGCACTTGATCTATCAATACAGGGACGGTTATTGATGGTTGTGGATGCCGTTGGAACTGTCATCCGATGATATCCCATATGTACTCGATTGGAGACAGATCTGATGATTGAGCAGCCTAAGGTAACATGTCGGCACTGCGCATAGCATGTTGGGTTACAACAGCGATAAGTGTGAGAGCGTTATCTGGTTGGAAAACATGAATGGCAGCACAACAGGTCGATTCACCAGATTGACGTTCAGCTTGGCAGACATGGTGCGTCGGATAACCACAAGAGTGCCCCTGCTGTATTACGAAATTACTCCTCAGATGTTAGCTCCAGATGTAGGTCCAGACAGATTGGTTGCTGACCTCAAGTTGCCCCCTTCTCACCAACAAAAGGCCATCACTTGCACTGAGACAGAAGCAGTTATCATCAGAAAATACAACAGACATTCACCCTGCCCTCCAGTCAGCTGTCTTTTGACGCAACTGAAGTGCCTACTGGTGGTGGTTTGGCTCAGTGGAATGCACTCTACAGGGCGTCTGACACGAAGCTGTCCTTGAAGTAACCGATGTGCAACAGTTCGTTGTCACTGTGGTGCCAACTGCTGCTCAGACTGCTGATGCAAATGCAAGATGCGCCAGAGTCCCATGCCGAACACGATAGTCATCTCCCTCGGTAGTGCCACATGGCCGCCTGGAACCCTGTCTTCTTGCGAGCGTGCGTACATTCTCGTGAACAACGCTGCCAGTTATCATACACAGTGGTTACATTCCTGCCCAGACTCTGTGCATTATCGCAGATGGATCATCCAGCTTCTCGTATGCCTGTTCCACAACCTCATTCAAACTCAGTGATGTGTGGATAATGGAGTCTTTGCAGCCTTAAAGGTATTCTTATCTAACATCAATTCACCACGTTCAATGTCAAAGATAACTAACGCTCTGAACGCGTGTATTTAAAGCAAACCTGATTTGCATCCTCGTAGTCCCACTCTTCGGCGATTGGCGCGAAATTTGATTAGACATCATCTTTCGGATGTAGAAACACGCATGCCAACTTTCGTTTACGTTGTACAACTCCTTCTTGGTGTTGCGATTTTTTTCCGTCGGTGTATATACTCTCGGCAAGGGCTATGACATCTAAAGCAAAGTAACTCTAAGTCAGCTGTGCAGTAGGCATGGCATATACAGTTTGCGATAGAATTTTGTATGAAAGATTGCCAGAGAACCAGAATTGGAGTGGACTTGTCGTTTTGATTCTTAATGTTTTGCCGTAGAATCTGATGCAGTGGAGAATAAACTCACGATAAAATGCGTATTCTGTGTCTTTGTTTTGAAAACATATCACTGATGGATGTCCTTCCGTCAGGCATAAAGGTCCAATAAGGGTGTATATTTCCTCCTTATCAGTCGCTTCACCGCCAGACACCACACTTGCTGGGTGGTAGCCTTTAAATCGGCCGCGGTCCGTTAGTATACGTCGGACCCGCGTGTCGCTACTATCAGTGATTGCAGACCGAGCGCCGCCACACGGCAGGTCTAGTCTAGAGAGACTCCCTAGCACTCGCCCCAGTTGTACAGCCGACTTTGCTAGGTATGGTTCACTGACTACATACGCTCTCATTTGCAGAGACGACAGTTTAGCATAGCCTTCAGCTACGTCATTTGTACGACCTAGCAAGGCGCCATATTCTTCAAGAATGTATTCTGAACTGATAATACTGTGAATCACGTACCGTCAAGAGCGACGTTCATCATTAATGGATTAAAGTTAAATATCAAAATAATTACGTACGCTTTCTGAATACTCATTCCTTGTCATGTTCCAGACCTCACGTCAATATAGTTCTTCCCTCCTCACGCCAGCCTGCGTGAGCTAAGACGCGTGCATTTCGGCCTCCTCTCGTAACTCGGTGTTGGCTCTTCTGCCAACATAACACATATCATCATCAAACAGTACATACCAAGAATACTCCTGCGTAGAAGTAGTCTTTCCTCCTCACTTGACACTTGGAATTTTAACTGCTATATTTCTAGCAGCTGTTCCAGTTTTGAGAGTGTCTTTCGTACTCCGCATAAACCCATTTCTGGCGTACATATATAGTCCTGATTCACATTTTCATTACATCGTTGATGTATGATAATTCAACCTCAGAAATAACACTTTCATGATCTGAGAGAAAGTCAAAATTATTTTGAAATTCATTATTGTTATCTTCATTACCTGCTTCCATTTCATTTATCCAAGTACTTATAACGTTCTCGAAGTTTGGATCTGTTGATAACTACTACTGTGCCAACGCAGTTGGATACAGCGGTACCTCTTTACCCAAACAAACATAGTCCTCTTCTTCGTTGAGAGTAATCTGCTAAACACAAGCCGGCCGGGTTGGCCGAGCGGTTCTAGGCGCTCCAGTCTGGAACCGCGCGACCACTACGGTCGCAGGTTGGAATCCTGCCTCGGGCATGGATGTGTGTGATGTCCTTAGGTTAGTTAGGTTTAAGGAGTTCTAAGTTCTAGGGGACTGATGACCTCAGTAGTTAAGTCCCATAGGCGATAGTGCTCAGAGCCATTTGAACCATTTTTTTGCTAAACACAGTCATCAACAATTGTACCTCGGGCATAACTAATAATACACTGTCGTGTCTTTATAAAAGAAATATAAATATGCCGAAACATAATCACGTGCGGTAACGAGTTACTCTGTATCCTTTCTAGGATTAATGGGGTTTGCCTGTATCCCGCAGGGCGTGCGTTTAACGGGACTGGTGGCATTTCTGTGCAGAGGCCAGCATCTCACGTTTATAGGTTCACCGAGCGAGGTGGCGCAGTGGTTAGCACACTGGACTCACATTCGGAAGGACGACGGTTCAATCCCGCGTCCGGCCATCTTGATTTAGGTTTTCCGTGACTTCCCTAAATCGCTCCAGGAAAATGCCGGGATGGTTCCTTAGAAAGGGCACGGACGACTTCCTTCCCTGATCCGACGAGACCAATGACCTCGCAGTTTGATCTCTTCCCACAAACAACCCAACCCAACCTTTCATAGGATCTTTTCAGATCACCATGAATAGCACGCTAGTAACGAATCCCTGCAGGGGAGAGAGCATGCCTCGGCTTACACAGGTAGCCCCGACGTTTTTCGATGGCCTTGCTGACTACACCGTATCGGCCTATGAAAGAAAACATTCCGCGTTGGTCGCCGTAATGAATTAGGCATTCCAAGAACTGCTGTAATTTTGAGCTTCCAGGCCAGCGTTCCCATATGAATGGTTAATCTGTGTCTTGATTCCCAAGCTGACTGTCGTGTTGAGGTGCATATCAGAGTTCGCCTGTTCAGTGCCGCAATAGAGAGAGAGAGAATCAGTGGAAAAGGATCTATCCATCTGTTGGAGAGGCAGTACTGGGTATTAAAAAATAATATGCTGTTGGCGAAAAACAACACTCACGCTCCGCCATCGGTGGATTGTCCTTTTTGAAGGAACTTCACGGTGGAGTTTTTGTTTTTTGTAGAATACTAAGGAGAAGTGAGAGCACAGAGACAGAGAGAGAGTAGGCGGAAGGCGGAGAGAGTGGACAATCGTGATCAGACTGTCGGAGCGGGGTTTGTAATCAGATGGAACTGTAAATGTTGTGTGGTAGCTGCAAGGCCCACCATACATTCGATGTTAGATGTAGGGCACTATGGTCGATTACAGGGTTGTTGCTGTGAGACAAATCTTGGTGAATTTTCTGACGGAGAGCCTTTGTTCGTATGGCATCGCAATTTTGAGTCTGATTTGGACATGCTGTTCCAGGTCCTGGATTTAGCAACGGAGGCTGTGGTACTGTGGTCCAATCACCGCCGTAATGCGCAATTAATCGCATTGCAGAGTCCTCGTGGTGCATGGTAATCATTGTTCTGCCCCGACTTGATTGCAATAGCGGAGGTGAACTGCTCACAGCATACGGTGTTTGTCTGCGCAAAGAGCAGCAGTCACAGCTCCACATTCGTGCAGCAACTGGCTCGTAGTTTCTCATTCACATTTTCTGTCAATCTAGTGATATTTATAGTCAGGCAGGCTTATCCACATTCTAAGTCGGAACCATTGGTGTAGGGATCCTCCCATTCCCGATTTTGTCGACTGCACGGCAGTACATTTTGCACTTACTCTATTAAGAGTTGTTTATGTTTGCTCATTGAATTTCACCCAGTGTAATCACAGTGGAAATCTATCATTTCAGCAGAGATCAGTCCCCATAGCCCTTTTTATATTAATTTATGTGGGAGAAACTTAAAGCAGTTGAAAATCTGTTACATTATATCCACTTCACTTTCGTCTTCAGGGGCAAAATATTATAGGATCGGATCTCCTGCGAGTAATTTTACAGGGATGTAACCGAAGGATGCTTCTGTCACGCAGAGCATAACCTGACAGAGAGAAGAAAATACGGTCATACCATGGACTTTTTATAACATCACTGTCACGTATGGCACCTACTGGCAAAGTTCTTTACTTTGTACCAAGTCGAACTGTCTATGACAGTTTGGGCAATGGTGATCTTACAGAATGGGGTGGAGGCGACAAGATGCTCTGTATTGATTTTAAGAAGTCCTTAGCTCAGCTTCACTGCTTTGTTGGAGCATATACCTTTCAATATCTTGTCTTATGGTTCAAATGGCTCTGAGCACTATGGTACTTAACATCTGAGATCATCAGTCCCATAGAACTTAGAACTACTTAAACCTATCTAACCCAAGGACATCACACACATCCATGCCCGAGGCAGGATTCGAACCTGCGACCGTAGCGGTCGCGTGGTTCCAGACTGAAGCGCCTAGAACCGCTCGGCCACACCGGCCGTTTCTTGTCTTATATTGTATGTTTGATACTACAGATCTTATGGTGGAGTTCTCCCAAAATACATCGTGAGATGATATACGAGGCATGTTTTTTAAGTAAGTACCGTTTTGAAATTAAAAAAAGACGTGCTAAGATATCTCAATAATTTTATTTTTACATGAAAGCCTGTACCTTAATCTACTTTTCTACATAAGTTTCGTCAATATTGAGGCACTTGTCATAACGTTGTACCAGTTTTTGAATACCCTCCTCATAGAGGTCTGCCGCCTTACTTGTTAACCACTGCATCCCCACTGTTTTGACTTTTTCCTGTGCTCTGTCAAAACATATGTTTTTAACGTTTTCAAATTTTTCCGTGTGTAGACCGGCAAATCCTGCATATGTCCAAGCAAATCTGAACATGTCCTGGTATTTTGGAGAGCGAAGTTGATTATGTGTGAGTGCCTGAACTTTGAAAATTGTCTGAAAATAAAAAATGAAACTTTTCACTCGAGGGAAAACTTGAACCAAGGACCTTTCGTTCCGCAGCTGCTCACGCCAACAACGGGACCACGGCGCTCCTGAGTTCCTACTATCCTTGATGTTGCCTATCTTGCGCATTTGTATATTTTGCTTATTTTTTTCATAGTTCCACACAACTTCTTCCTTTTTTTCTCGATTAATCTGTGTTCAGTTTTTCAAGGCATATCCACTGTGCCAACTTATAACTAAATCTGAGGGGGGTGCGATGGGGAGATTCCCTTGCAGTACACAACATAAACAAGGAAGAATGAGAACGTAATGGCGTTAGTGCGTAGATTAAGGTACAGGCTTCATGTAAAAATAAAATTATTGAGATATCTTAGCACGTCTTTTTTTAATTTCGTAACGGTACTTACTTAAAAAACACGCCTCGTACAAAAATTATTTTGACGACGAAAACAAGTGTATTAACATTTAGGACGAGTAGAATTGTTGCACAGTGTTTCAGTTCTAACGGCCAGCGGTGCACTTGCACCTGTGTCACACGACATTCCTGGCTCGTTCGTGTAGCACTCCGTCACAGCGAAGAACAGAGCACAGTTTTTTTTTTTTTTTTGAGCGTTTTGAACCAACCATCACTACATCAAGAGGGAAGATGTCATGTACATCCAAAAACAAGGAACAGTATTACCTTACATACACACCTTAACTTGCCTGAATAATGTTATAATTAAGTACAATGTTTTTATGATGAAGGTCAGTGTGTTCATTAACAATTAAGAGGATGTGAGTGGAGACTTTCTTCCACGACGTCGAGTATCCGATTTTTCTCTGCGTTGTGTAAGACAGTTAAGTTATCGCTAAGTTGCTGTAGCCGTTGTTGGTTGTCAATCAAATGTGTTGTCAAGGCTGATCTGGAACTGGCAAGGTATTTGGCTTTTTTCAATCTCGTATGAAAATTCCTACCTATCTGGCCAATATATCTGCTCTTACACTTCCGGCTTGTGTCGCAGTAAAAGTCTTTGTTTCAATGTACAAATGAGCAGGATTCAAAAAGTTTTCTTATTTGAATTCATTAGCTGTTCAAGTGTTTGAATGAGTCTTTAGTTTCCAATTCTTTTATCTAATTGTTTTTCTGTTTCTATGGCGCTGATAGTTTTCCACTTACACGGACGGCATTAACCTGCTTTAACCGAAGCATTGGTAATTTCAAATTCTTCTTGCTCATTACATTTGTGTCGCCATGGCGGTGGCTGCATTATCACTGAAACAAAACTAGCTGCAGCTAGTCCAGGTGCGCTCGTGTAGTTCGCTATTTTTTTTTGTGACGATTACCACTTTTTTCTGATGGTTTTTATTAATTAAACAGCATTTTCCACAGAACTTGTTTTTTCCTTCCAGTAAACACAAATTAGTCTCCTTCGTCTTGATGGCGAAGAAGCAATCCTTTGCAAAAAAAAAACCGCGTCTCAAAGCCAAAGTCAAATTTTATTTTCCTTTAAGAAGAAATTATGAAGAATAAATAAGGAAAAGTTTTCTTTTCTATTTTATTCTATATATATATATATATATATATATATATAGGGTGTTACAAAAAGGTACGGCCAAACTTTCAGGAAACATTCCTCACACACAAATAAAGAAAAGATGTATGTTATGTGGACATGTGTCCGGAAACGCTTAATTTCCATGTTAGAGCTCATTTTAGTTTCATTCCAACGTGATCAAATTGTAAATTTTCACAATCAACATGTGTTGGCTGACGAGAATCCGCACGCAATTGTGCAATCACGTCGTCAACACAGATTTTTTGTGAACGTTTGGGCAGGCATTGTTGGTGATGTCTTGATTGGCGCCCGTGTTCTTCCACCTACGCTCAATGGAGCACGTTATTACGATTTCATACGGGATACTCTACCTGTGCTGCTAGAACATATGCCTTTACAAGTACGACACAACATGTGGTTCATGCACGATGGAGCTCGTGCACATTTCAGTCGAAGTGTTCGTACGCTTCTCAACAACAGATTCGGTGACCGATGGATTGGTAGAGGCGGACCGTGGCCTCCACGCTCTCCTGACCTCAACCCTCTTGACTTTCATTTATGGGGTGAAACACGTATGTAATGTAGCAGCGATGGTGAGGCATGATAAAATCTTTGATCAGAGAGCCTTTTATCGCGGTTAGTCTGCGCTTGACTGCGCGAGAGTTGCGAGCAGTACTCTTGTAGTCGTCGTGCAGAGCACTCTGTCAGTAGCAGTAGCTCAGTTCAGTTGCGTCTAGTACTCAGTCAGTAGTCGTGCAGTACAGTTGCGAGCAGTCTGTCAGTGGGCAGTTTGTGAGCAGTGCAGTATGTCGGTAGTAGCAGTCGAGTGCAGTTGTGTGTGAGGAGTCGGCGGGCGTTGACATGGCATTCTGGTCAAGATTCAGGATGAGGTATATTATTTTTAAATGCGCTCAGCTAATAATGCAAATCGACTGTAACTAATTTGTGCAATAATCGCCCCAATAATAATTTTGATTTCAAAGCAATTTTTACAAAAAACCTTTTAATTGAACCAACGATCTCCTTCCATTTCTTTTAAAGAAAAGTTTCAGTTAAATTTTAAAAAAAAAGAAATTATTATTTGCAATGCATTTCCTCCAAGCAGTGGCCAACAATAAGAGCAGAAACCTGACATGCAGTTATACTGAGGTAAGAAATTAATTCTGATTTTTGCACAGGGCCAAAGACCGATATTTCGGTTTAATTGAGTTTACATTGTCACTGAAGTCTCATTAGCATTGAATTGTTTTTCATTATTTTCGTGACAGCTTACACCTTGAGTCAGATTGCGATTCTCATTTTTATTGTCATCAAATTTAATTGCTAGGGAGGTTACGCTTGGCTCCCATTCATTTATTATTTCTGTCTTTTAAATTTCGGTGGGGAGGTTACACTTGGCGACACCCAGTCCAGGATCGTATTTCGTTGAG
Organism: Schistocerca piceifrons; assembly: GCF_021461385.2. Lineage (NCBI taxonomy): Eukaryota > Metazoa > Arthropoda > Insecta > Orthoptera > Acrididae > Schistocerca > Schistocerca piceifrons. The sequence continues at coordinate 909,265,806 of NC_060140.1, read as the reverse complement.
AATCTTTTGAACAACAGTCAGATATCTGCTCTTATTTGCTTAGATATAATTAGGATTTGGCGCAACGCTTTTACTAATATTGTGACTTTCTTTCTACTGGTCAACTGCAATTCTTTGCTCTGTTGTATTTGTGTTTGTTGCTTTTTGCATTGTGCTTATTTTTTTGTGAATAATTGTGACTGTTGTAAAAATGCCGCGAAAGACTATGAATAGTGTATCGCGAGGTATTATGAATGAATTTACCGACCTAAACAACGTGACTGATAATAATTGTGACACGCAGTGTAATGATGACAATCCTGCATTCACCGACAATCAGTGCGTTCCAACCTCTAATGATGATTATTATCCTACTGATGAACAAACGAACTCAATTGTGTGCTCTGTTGATTTGACGACAATTGATGACGCAGGGCGCACTATTGTAATGAGCGCTGCCCAGCTTAACACAACCGGTTTACTAAATTCACGTGACGAACAGACAAATTTTTCGAATGAAAATGGTCAGTGTAGTGAAAGTACGACGGATTTATTTAATTCCGAAATAGGGACTGACAGTGTATGTTTAACTGGCAAACCTTTTTGTAAATCTCAGAATAACCAAATGGTTACAGAAAACGAGACAATTCCAGATCCACCACTAAACAGCACAGAGAATATAAACGCTAATTTTGACTTGGTACGAATTATGACAAGATTGCTAGAACAGCAAAGTGAGAAAATAGACAATAATTTCAAACAATATTTTAGTGAAATTTTCAAACAACAGAGTGAAAATAACAAACAATTTTGTGAAAGTATTAAACAGCCGAAAGAAAAACACGACAACTTTAACGAACAGAACAAACAAGTTAGGGAACAGATTACAGCTGTTACCGTGCAATGTCGGGACAGTAAAGAACAATTACGTGAGGATACTGAGGCTTGTGCTAATAACAGTAATGAAGAAGTTGGCACTGTTGCACAAGAATTAAGTAGCACACGTGTAGGCACAACAGAATCACATAAAGACAAGATTAATGCAGTCACTGAACAATGTTCAGCGAACGAAACACAGATACACGAAATGAATGCAGTCACTGAACAATTCTCTAAAAACGCAGTACAGATTCGCGACGAAGTTAATTTAGAGTCAGTGGAAGTTTCACACTTTCCGAATACGGAAGTTGATGAGAAATTTGCACGACAGATCAACCAAAATGTCGAAAGCTTTAAAGTAACAGAATTAAAAACTATTTCAGTCACCAACACGTCAGAGAATCCGCCACGTTGCGAACATTTGTCAGACTTACGCGGCGCGTATAATGTGAGCAATTTACAGAGACTACGAGACGTAAAATCCAAAAAGCTACGCGACTTAAAATCTGAAAAGCTACGTAACTTGAAGTACGAAATGACACAGACAAACAAATTCTCACACAAACCCGAACGTGTTCTCAAATTCAATGACGAGAACGTAGATTATCAGCAATTTTTATCCGCAATAAAATGTAAAGAATTTAATAATGACAGAACACAGGTACACGCTTTGAGCTGTATACGACAATTTATTTTTGTATTTACAACAGCATTGCCTATAATGCAGAAATTGGAATTAACAAGAATACAACAATTTGCCTTTGGAATTTTACCGCCATTGCCTGCAATGCAAAAGCTAAAATTGATTTGCAGTGCGTAATAGACCTCAGGGGATTCATTACGCTTTAATGAATATGTGCCGTAGCGTGCATAGGGCCCCGAGCTATAGTAGTGCTGTTTCATCTTTAGTTTTCTGCACTGCTGCCTTTTCTTCTCCTATCCTTTATATCTATCAAAACTGCTCTTTAACTATTGCTCATGTAGAATTAAGAATATGTAATGAAAACCCGATATGACAAATCTTTTACCGAATGTGACAATTTTCATTAGGCACTCTAGAACCACGAGAATTTTAATAACAGATAAAAATTATAATCATCAGTATGTGTAAAATTTTCAGTAACAGGAACCACATTTTTGTAACAATAGATTTTTTTCACTACAATAGCATGAAAGTCAGCCGCTTAGCATACCTAACCAGCAATGTAGTCTACAAGGTCAACCTAACTTTAATGTTTCGCCGCGTGCACGTATAGTCCCAGGTCTAACAAATAGTAACGCATGGGAGCAAAGAAATAACTACGTACAGACAACACACTATTTCAACTCGTATCGCAATGCGCCGTATAGAAATTACTATCATGACAGACGTAAAAATAACGAGCACAATTTTCAGCGTACATTTAATAACAGTCGATCTTTTCAGCAGCAAGAACATCAGCAACAACGCATTATCATGAATGATCCAGACAATAGGTATCATCCAGAGCGTAATACGTCTGGAAGAAGTAACAGAACAGTTCAAATAGTGGATATGCCACAACATTCTCCCGTAAATAACAGCACGTACGATAGAATTTGACCATATACAGTACAGGTTTCATATTCCAGTAACGCAAACATTACTTTTGACACGCAGAATTTTGTTCACGAGAATGTTATTTGAAACATGCTTTGTTGAATGCTCCACTTTTATCGCACCCAGATCTTACTAGAAATTTTTCCATTGCCACCGACAGTTCTAACACCGCTTTAGGCGTACACATTTTCCAGGAAATTGAAGAAGATGGTTCAATAGTAATTAAAAACATCGCATTTGCAAGTCGCATTCTGTCACCTGCTGAACGAAATTATTCAGTTACAGAATTGGAAACATTAGGTGTCGTATGGGCTTTTACGAGATTTCGGCACTTTCTTTATGGCAGACATACCACCGTTTACACAGACCACAGAGCGATACAGTTTTTGCTTTCAGCTAAATTTACTCACGACAGGCTAAGTAGATGGAAACTGTATTTACAGGAATTTAATTTTACGATTGTTCACATTCCCGGCACACAAAATGTTATAGCAGACGCACTATCGCGTTCTCTGAGCAACAATCAGCAAGACGTAGCAACCAACTTCTGCAAAGCAAATTTCAGTGTCATGTACATTCGGCAAGTTGCATGTGAAAACTTTATTTCATCGTCACTACAGGACATAGCACAAGAACAAAATAAAGACAACGTGTGGAAAGAAATTAAACATCTTTGGCAAGATAAGAATAATATTACGATTAGAAACCATTACACTGTACGCAATGACATTTTGTTTCGCCGCTCTCATCCTGACAGCAACAATTGGTTATTATTCATTCCTGACGAACTGATTAACAAATTAATCTGGTACACTCATTTAAGTTACGCACATTACGGAGCAAGAAAATGTTTTCTTATACTGAGACAGAACTGTTATTTTACGAACATTGAAAAACGTATACGACGAGTTTTAGCGTCTTGTAAAATTTGCCAGAAAGCTTAATCAGACACCACTTCACATATTCCTCCTTTATATCCCATTGTACCTGTTAAATTAAGACACACGGCCGCTGTAGACATTTTTGGTCCGATTCCGAGAACTAACAGAGGTTTTTGCTACATCTTTGTCGCTGTTGAGCTCACTTCAAAATTTGTTACTTTCACTCCGTTACGCAAAGCGACTGCTAAAGCCGTTTCGAAAGCATTTGTAAAACATTTTCTATTTCATGTAGGGCATGTGATGAAAGTAATTTCTGACAATGGATCACAATTTCGTTCTGGCATATGGACACGTATGTTACGAGCTAGAAACATTTCTCCGATCTATATATCCAAGTACCATGCTTCTTCGAACCCCTGTGAAAGATTAATGAAAGAAATTGGTAAGCTGTGCCGAATATACTGCCACAAAAGACATATTGATTGGGATACACACATACTCTCATTCCAAGATGTAATTAATTCCATTCCAAATGAATCCACTATGCTATCTCCGTCTGGTATACTGAAAAACGTTGAACCACCAAACAAAATTAAAGAATTAGTAAACTTCCCTAAATGTCGTCGACTAAGACACCACGAAATAATTGACATTGCGCTGAACAACATCAAACGTGCCGCAGAGCGCCGGAGAAGACAGCAAAAACAGGTTTGTAGACGCCGCGACTTTCACATTGGACAGAAGATATTAGTGCGTACACACTATTTATCCAGCGAATTAAAAGGTAAGTGCAGTAAATTTGAACTTCTATACGCAGGTCCATATCGGATTCGCAGCATCCCTCACCCCAATGTTGTACACGTCGAAACTTTGAGAACCAGAAAATCGAAAGGCAACCACCATTGGTCAAATATTAAACCCTTTATTGAATGAAGACACTTTATGATTCAACACACTATGATGCCATTTACTAATGCAATTATATTCACATGACTAATTACTGATGATTATCGTATTTTTTCTTGGCAAGTGCCCGGCAAGGTAAGGTTAGCAGGTCGCTTTTCTTGTCGTTACACATCAGACCGTGCACATTTTCCATTTTTTTGTGTATATGATTGTATTCCAGTTTTGTTTATATGCACTGTGAAATAGTTAAGGTATAACACACCAGTTGATTTTGACATTCCTTTTGCCCTATGACATCTCAAGATCGTGACTGTTTTACATTTTTTGCCGCTGCATTGTGATATTCTCTGTACATTTTGCTTTTGAACACTGTCAAGGTCTTTGACATATTACGTTTTCTGTCATGTTATGCTGTATGCTTAATTGTGTCACCATTAACCAGTCATTATTTAATGGGTATATGATTTAAATGTAAGACATTAATCTCTGTTCATCAATTTCAGAAAGAAATGATGCGTGTAAGAAATAAATTCAACAGAAATGGGAATTTCACCTACGGAATAAACAAAAGAAGATGCAATAACTTTATGAGGAAGAGTAAATGGATCAGGATTAACAAGCATTAACAAGATCATACTATACTCATCGTAGAATAGCAGTCTTAACTAAGTTTTTCTTTCAGAATACAAGGTGATTGATGCAGGCTGTCAGACAGAACTACACATCTTAGTTTTAGTGATGAAATATACTAGAGATAAGGAATAGTTGTATAATGAGTAATGAAGTGATTTTTTTGCAGATGATAATGAATGCTGATGAATAATGATGAAGAATATGCTGTTATGAGTAATGAAGTTTTTCTTTACAGGTGATGATAATAATGAAGTTATGATAATATGGATAATGAAGTGATGGATAATGAAGTTTTTTTCTTTACAGATGAGGATAATGTTGAAGTTATGTATTTATGCTATGTAGTTATTTAAGTATTTGTTGCAGTTTGCTTTGACAGCAGGTGTTATATTGCATAGTAGGATGACGGAAAGTTTTGGGAAGGACAGCTATGGAACACATTTTTATACACATTTCACTACCTGTTAATTCGAAGTTCACTACTTTTCAGCATAGTATGTGTTTCTTCTTTCAGCTCAATAATCCATTTTGTATTTTTTTTCCAGGAGAAGCTTTTTATGATACTTACTAAACCTGTTACTTATTATACCTGTTCTAGTACTTGCATTTTTATTTTTTTACCCATTTGTGTCTATCATTTATAAATGTGATCACATATACTGTCTTCTTACATAACCTTGCTACAGCTGACTCATGACGAATGACGTTACCTATCCTCAATTGCAGCAATAGGTCAAAAGCAAATAGTGTTATGCCTCAGCAATTAATTATCGATCCCAACGCAATGCATTGCTAACAAAAAAAATGTATTACCAGTCCCACATAATGTCACTAGTTTATGATAATTCTGAATAATACTGATTAGCTCTGAATAGTATGTCACTTGAGTAATGACTTCTTAATGAGACAAAAAAATATATATATATAAAATAATGCTTTGTAACTGGCTAATAACTGCCACTGTTTATTGTAATGAGACTACTTATAATGCCCATGATTATTAATGCTATGATTGTAATTAGCTGATTTTTAAGAATGACTTCTTAATGATCTGAATAATACTGAATGAGGAACAATGTTTTATACTATTCGATACTTGATGGCCACTGAGTGCCAATAATTAATATAACTAAATGAATTATGACTTTTCATATTTTGCTAACTGGCCACTGAGTGCCAATAATTAATGTAATTATGTTATTAGTTATGCCATTAATTAGCTCCTATTTTCAGTGATGATTTTTCATGTTCTATAATGTCACTAAATGAATTATGTTATTAATTATGCCATTAATTAGCTCTTGTTTTCAATGTTGACTTTTCATGTTTTGGTAAATGGCCAATGAGTGCCAATAATTTGTATCACTCAATGTATTATGTTAATGCTAGGCCAATAATTGACTCTCATTTTCAATTAAGTTGTCTGATGAACATTATTCTGTCATACTAAATATGCTTTGTAACTGGCCAAGGACTGACACTGTTTATTGTAATACGATTACCCATGCTGCCAATAATTTAATTTTATGAACATTATTCTGTAATACTAAATACTTGGTACAGAAATGTTCAATAACTAGGCTATGAATGCCGCAAACTACTACTGTAATTCTCAATATTATGTGACTTAATGTCCTTCACCTTATGAGCTAACTACCCTGAATTACTGCAATGTCGATTTGTCCTGTCTATCCTCATGATCATGGAGCACTATATTTGGTTTTTGCACCAATTCTACGTTGGTGTGCCTTGTAAGAGCGTGGTGTTGACACAACATGCTGTCCACCACCGTGAGCGATGAAGACGTTATTATGGTCCCATTGTTTGGTGTACCTAGTGTACTGCCAAAATGAAAACATGGAACATTACTACGACAGTTCAGTGTCTTGGCTACGCTGATAAATTCTGATGGGAAAAGAACTTCAAATTGTGTCACTTGGTGTTGTACTTCTGTGGAAAGATATGGACTTTCAGAACAGCTGTGTGCAATCTAAAGTGCTACAACCATGATGCAATCCTTCCCTTTCCTATCCTAATTCGTGTCACATAGTGAAAATCATTTTTTGCTAACATCATTTATGTTCATGGGTTATACATTTTTATTTCGATTTGCTGAACTCCAGTGCGAGTACACTTATGTCACTTGTCGACATGATTTTTTTGCCATTATGTTTATTTGTTGTGAAAAGGCTAAAGACATTTTTTCGATTTGTTCTGAAGTACAGTATATGTGCACTCTTGTCTTTTGTATTGTATATACATTTTTATTTTGATGATATGTTCTGAACTACAGTGCATGTGCACTTATGTTATGTGTTAATATGCTTTCTACTGAACTTCAGTGCCTGTGCATTTTTCTCATTTTTCAATATGATTTGTACTCATTCTGTATACCTTTTATGATTTCCTGATATGTTCATTACTTCAGTGAGTATGCACTTATGTCATTAGTTACTCATTGTATATACATTTCGTCATTTGATGATATGTTCTCAACTGCAGTGCATGTGCACTCATGTCACTTGTCAACATGATTTTCTGCCATTCTGTTTATTTGTTCTGAAAATGCTACAGAATTTTTTCGGTGCGTCTGCACTTTGTTATCTGTCAAATAATTTGTATATACATTTTTCTGATTTGCTACTATGTTTTGTACTCACATTTTGTCTTTGTCTGATATATTTTGTACTTGGTGCGTGTGCACCACATTTAATTTATGTAATACATTTGAATATTCTGTAAATTGTAAAAATTTCTTGCGATGGCAAGTCCAAATGACTCACCATCGCTGCCAAATTTTTGCCCCCCCCCAGTGGAGGGTTATGAAACACGTATGTAACGTAGCAGCGATGGTGAGGCATGATAAAATCTTTGACCAGAGAGCCTTTTATCGTGGTTAGTCTGCGCTTGACCGCGCGAGAGTTGCGAGCAGCACTCTGTCGGTAGTCGTCGTGCAGTGTACTCTGTCGGTAGCAGTAGCTCAGTTGAGTAGCGTCCAGTAGTCGGTCGGTAGTAGTCGTGCAGTACAGTTGCGAGCAGTCTGTCAGTGGGCAGTCTGTGAGCAGTGCAATATGTCGGTAAAAGCAGTCGAGTGCAGTTGTGTGTGAGGAGTCGGCGGGCGTCGACATGGCATTCTGGTCAAGATACAGGACGAGGTATATTATTTTTAAATGCGCTCAGCTAATAATGTAAATTAACTGTAATTAATTTGTGCAATAATCGCCCCAATAATAATTTTGATTTCAAAGCAATTTTTACAAAAGAACCTTTTAATTGAACCAACGATCTCCTTCCATTTCTTTTAAAGAAAAGTTTCAGTTAAATTTCAAAAAAAAAAAATATTATTTGCAATGCATTTCCTCCAAGCAGTGGCCAACAATAAGAGCAGAAACCTGACATGCAGTTATACTGAGGTAAGAAATTAATTCTGATTTTTGCACAGGGCCAAAGACCGATATTTCGGTTTAATTGAATTTTCATTGTCACTGAAGTTTCATTAGCACTGAATTGTCTTTCATTATTTTCGTGACAGCTTACACCTTGAGTCAGATTGCGATTCTCATTTTTTTATTGTCATTAAATTTAATTTCTAGGGAGGTTACGTTTTGCTCCCATTTATTATTTCTTTTATTTAAATATTTCTGTGGGGACGATATTCCTTCGTGGCTCCCATTTCTATTAAAATAATATCTTTAAAATTTCGGTGGGGAGGTTACAGGGGGCATTTGAAAGCTCTTGTCTACGCAACCCCGGTAGCAAATGTAGAAACTCTTCGTGCTCGTATTGTGGACGGCTGTGATACAATACGCCATTCTCCACGGCTGCATCAGCGCATCAGGGATTCAATGGGACGGAGGGTGGATGCGTGTATCCTCGCTAACGGAGGACATTTTGAACATTTCCTGTAACAAAGTGTGCTAAGTCACGCTGGTACGTTCTGTTGCCGTGTGTTTCCATTCGATGATTAATGTGATTTGAAGAGAAGTAATAAAATGAGCTCTAACATGGAAAGTAAGCGTTTCCGGAGACATGTCCATATAACATATTTTCTTTCTTTGTATATATATATATATAGTTAAAGAAAGACCAGTTCTTACAGGAGCGCCTGAAGTGTCTCCGCCTACAGCAGGCAATTAAAGCTGGCAGCTGCGCCATACAAGACGAGAACAGGGGCAGTGTGCTGAACGCGGAGCAGTCGGGCTGGACGGCTGGCTGGAGGTAAATCACCGGCGGCAGTAACTCTCCGGGGAGCGGGAGGCGTCGTGGCCGAGGCTGAGCGCGTGGGAACGCCACTGGGCGCTGTCACCGCGCGCCAGCCACACACGCTGCTTGGTATTCGCCGGCCGTCCGTCACTCAATAAACGACAATCATAAGGGGTGCATGCGGGCGGCGCGGCCGGCGCGCATACGAAGCCGCGGCCCACACCTGCCTTTGTCCGGCGCGCGGACACGTGGCTGCCGCCTTTCGTGGCACTGTGTGTGGAACTCCCGCGTCCGACTTTACTGCTCGCACCAGCTCCCTCCCCCCTGTCGGCCATTAAAACGCTCCGGGCTTTTGTGTCCCCGCGGGCAGTGTTTATTTAGCTTCGAGAGAGGCGCGAGCGCACACACACTGCTCATCTCGCGTAGCGGCAGAAATTGCGTTTAACAAGGCGCTTATTAAACAATGGCTCGTAGAGTATTCTCATTTGCAGTGAACTTCTGCGGTAAATTTGATTTATGGGAGACATCGTAAAGATAAGCTGCGGCTACCCTGCGAAAGGAATTTCCGACCAGTCGTAAGTACCTCTTTCGTCGCCCAAGTGTTGGACGCATTTAGCGATGACACAAGCTGCACGTAACTTTACACGGTACCTCGATTCGAATCTGTGACTAACGGGCAGCAAAACACTTAGGCTCCAGTTATTGCTGACATGTAACACCTCAGTAAACACAATAAACCGAATCACTATGGCCTATTTAGCATTTAATTACGTCTCGTACTTTCAAAATATGGGAAACCTCGCCTTATGAACCATGGACCTTGCCGCTGATGGAAAGGCTTGTGTGCCTCAGCGATACAGATAACCGTACCGTAGGTGCAACCACAACGGAGGGGTATCTGTTGAGAGGCCAGACAAACGTGTGGTTCCTGAATAGGGGCAGCAGCCTTTTCAGTAGTTGCAGGGGCAACAGTCTGGATGACTGACTGATCTGGCCTTGTAACACTAACCAAAACGGCCTTGCTGTGCTGGTACTGCGACCGGCTGAAAGCAAGGGGAAACTACAGCCGTACATTTTCCCGAGGGCATGCAGTTTTGCTATATGGATAAATGATGATAGCGTCCTCTTGGGTAAAATATTCCGGAGGTAAAATAGTCCCCCAATCGGATCTCCGGGCGGGGAGTATTCAGGAGGACGTCGTTATCAGGAGAAGGGAAACTGGCGTTCTACGAATCGAAGAGCGGAATGTCAGATCGGCAGGTAGGTTAGAAAATTTAAAAAGGGAAATGGACAGGTTGAAGTTAGACATTGTGTGAATTAGTGAAGTTTGGTCGCACGAGGAACAAGACCTCTGGTCAGGTGAGTATAGGTTTATAAGTACAAAGTTAAATAGGGGTAATGCAGGAGTAGGTTTAATATCGAATAAAAAGAATAGGATCTCAGATAAGCTGCTACGAGCAGCAAAGTGAACGCATTATTGTAGCCAAGATAGACACGAAGCCCACACTTACCACAGTAGTACAAGTTTATACGCCAACTAGTTCCGCAGATGACGAAGAGATTGAACAAAGGTGTGATGCAATAAAAGAAATTACTCAGATAGTTAATGGAGATGAAAATGGGTGAGTGGAATTCGATAATAGGGAAAGGAAGACAAGGAAAAGTGGTAGGTGAATATGGATTGGGGGATACGAATGACAGAGCAAGCCGCCTGGTAGAATTTTGCGCAGAGCATAATTAAATCATGGCTAACACTAGCTTAAGAAGCATGAATGAAGGTTGTATACGTGGAAGAGGCCTGGAGACACTGGAGGCTTTCATGTAGATTATGTAATGGTAAAGCAGAGATTTAGGAATGAGGTTTTAAATTGTAAGACATTTCCAGGCGCAGGTGTGGACTCTGACCACAATTTAGTGGTTATGAACTGTAGATTAAAACTGACAAAACTACAAAAATGTAGGAATTTCAGGTGATGGGACTGGATAAACTGAAAGAACCATAGGTTGTTGAGAGTTTCAAGGAGAGCATAAGGGAACAATTGACAGGAATGGGGGAAAGAAATACGGTAGAAGAAGAATTGGTAGCTCTGAGGGATGAAATAGTGAAGGCAGCAGAGGATCAAGTATGTAAATAGACAAGAGCTAGCAGAAATCCTTGGGTAACAGAAGAGATATTGAATTTAATTGATGAAAGGAGAAAATATAAAAATGCTGTAAATGAAGTAGACGGAAAGGAATACAAACGTCTCAAAAATGAGATCGACAGGAAGTGCAAAATGGCAATGCAAGGATGGCTAGAGGATAAATGTAAGGTTGTAGAAGCATATATCAGTAGAGTAAGACAGATGCTGCCTACAGGAAAATTAAAGAGACATTTGGAGAAAAGAGTACCACCTGTATGAATATCAAAAGCTGAGATGGAAAACCAGTCCTAAGCAAAGACGGGAAAGCAGAAAGGTGGAAGGAGTATATAGATGGTCCATACAAGGACGATGTATTTAGGGAAATATTACGGAAATGGAAGAGGATGTAAATGAAGATGAAACGGGAGATACGATACTACGTGAAGACTTTGACAGAGCACTGAAAGACTCAAGTAAAAAAAAAAAAAAAAAGAAAAAAAACGGGAGTAGACAACACTCCATTAGAACTACTCAAAGCCTTGGGAGTGCCGGCCATAACAAAACTCTACCATTTAGTGAGCAAGATGTATGAGTCAGGCAAAATATTCTCAGACGTCAAGAAGAATATAATTATTCCAATCACAAAGAAATCAGGTGTTGGCAGGTGTGAAAATTACCGTACTATCAATTTAATAAGTCCTGGTTGCAAAATGCTGACACGAATTCTTTACAGACGAATGGAAAAACTGGTAGAAGCCGACCTCGGGGAGGGTCAGTTTGGATTGCGTAGAAATGTTGGAACACGTGAGGCAATACTGACCCTACGACTTATCTTAGAAGATAGATTTATGAAAGGCAAACCTACGTTTCTAGCATTTCTGGACTTGGAGAAAGTTCTTCATACTGTTGGCAAGAATACTCTCTTTCAAATTGTGAAGGTGGCAAGAGTTGAATACAGGAATAAAAAGGCTATTTACAAATTGCACAGAAACCAGATGCCAGTTGTAACAGTCGAGGAGCATGAAAAGGAAGCAGCGGTTGAGAAGGGAGTAAAACAGGGTTGTAGCCTATTCCCGATGTAGTAAAGCAGTAAAGGAACCAAAAGAAAAATTTGGAGTAGGAATTAGAATCCATGGAGAAGACGTAATAACTTTGAGGTTTGCCGAAGACATTGTAATTATGTCAGAGACAGCAAAGAACATGGAAGAGCAATTGAACGGAATGGACAGTGTCTTGAAAGGAGGATATAAGACGAACATCAACAAAAGCAAAACGAGAGTAATGGAATGTAGTGGAATTAAATCAGGTGATGCAGAGGGAATTAGATTAGGAAATGAGACCCTTAGAGTAGTAGATGAGTTTTGCTATTAGGAGAAAAAAATAACTGATAATGGTCGAAGTAGAGAGGATACAAAATTTAGACTGGCAATGGCAAGGAAAGCGTTTCTGGAGAAGAGAAATTTGTTAACATCGAGTATAGATTTAAGTGTCAGGAAGTCTTTTCTGAAAGTATTTGTATGGAGTGAAGCCCTGTATGGAATTGAAACATGGACGATAAATAGTTTGGACAAGAAGAGAATAGAAGCTTTCGAAATGCGGTGCTATAGAAGAATGCTGAAGATTAGATGAGTAGATCTCATAACTAATGAGGAGGTATCGAATAGAATTGGGGAGGATTCCGTGGAACAACCTGACTAAAGGAAGGGGGTAGTTGGTAGGACACATTCTGAGGCGTCAAGGGATCACCAATTTAGTACTGGAGGGCAGCGTGGACGGTAAATATCATAGAAGGAGACCAAGAGATGAATACACTAAGCAGATTCAGACGGATGTAGGCTGCAGTAGGTACTGGGAGATGAAGCAGCTCGCGCAGGATAGAGTAGCAAGGAGAGCTGCATCAAACCAGTCTCACGACTGAAGACCACAACAACAACAACAACAACTACAATAACAACTTTAAAATCCCAGGAGAGTAAAGGGTGTGTATCCTAATACTTCCTTTTTTTGTTTTCTTTTTGTAGCTAATTTACGGATGTTTTATTGATGCTCACTGAAACACCTTGGCAGTGCACTCAGCAATTACCATACGGAGTGAGGCAGCTAAGACAAGCCGATTCAAACATATCGACAATGAATAAATATATTGGGATGTGGTTTCGGCCAATTTATAGCGGACAATATGGTGAGTAATTTTTTTCGTTTATAGTAGCTGTATTACCACACCGACGTCGTTTTTTGGAAGAAGCTTCTAAAATAACCACGAACACATAATACGTATGGAACAGAATCAAACAGTAACAAGGTAACATCGAACAGTATCAACAGCGCCCCAAACCTTTGCCCGCCGTCAGGAGAATTATAACACGTGTAGACAAGCATGTAACTCAGGTGTGCTGCTGTGTTCATCTGTGCGCTTAAAATCCATCAGTCTGTGCTCTGCTTTTGCAGAAATCATATAACTTGCACGAAAACTATTGAGACCTGCACAATATATACGACAGTCGAAAAAGTGAATATTGTTCATGGTGTACGTTGACGAAATATTAGAGCAGCGTTGCGGTTGTATGTTGCAGAGTATCCGGATCGTGCTGCGCACTCGCAATCTGTCTTTCTGAACATAACGCCGAAAAAGAAATTTAGTAACTCGAAGTGCGGAGAATAATACGCGGCAATAAAAAAGAAAAGAAACTGATTAAAGAAAAGGATCTAACATTTAAACAGCAGTAATACACAGTGCTAAAGAAAATGTCACTAACGGACATCTTGTAAGTACGAGAGCAGTCAACCAAACCAGTGTTCTGTGAATACTTAATTCCATCGCATTTTATCCTCTTCACATTTCGATTCACTACAGTAGCTTGGTGATTAACTCTCCGAATGTTATCTACGAAAAGTGGAAAGTGACACGGCATATATGTACAAAATTTGTGTGAGGAAGGAGCGTCGTTTACAAGTCGTGCACAAGTCAATTGTCGCAATAAGCACAAATCATCAGTTGCAAATCCATGCTGGCTCAACGAAGTGGATAAAAACAACGTTTGGTTCACGCTTTTCAAGATCCGTATCAATGGTCCTGTTTTGTTGACAGGACTCTAAATACATACAAGTATCTCGAGTTGGTAAGTCATGCCACTGCCGCAATTGGTGGAAGACATTCCACTGGACACAGTGTGGTACCAACATGACAAATGTCCATACCATTCTGTACCTGAAATTACAGGCCCTCTTAAGAATTGTAACACCCCACCCATAACTTATCTGGTTTTGGCGTGTGTTCACCCCAGGTAATTGACTAACAGATCAACAGAGAGTGCAAAACTGCCGCAATGTCGGATAACGCAAAGAAAGTAATAAGGCCCTGTGACTCCTGATTGAACTGCGGTGGCAGTGTTGACATTAATTGATTCAGAATTGATCCCTTTTAATTAAAAAGGGGTGCACATTGATGTAACATTCAGCTATTGAATACCAGATGCAAATGTTGAACATAAAATTAATTAACAAAGTGACTTGGGATTTCAACTACTTGATTGAAAACAGATGCACTCGATTAGCACAAATTTATTTTAACTCACGACCTTCAATTATCACATTACATGACTCTCCTAACAGGCAGTGGTAATAAATTACGTTTGCGTGGAGTAAAGCGCGATAACTCAAAAGTAATTCCTATCGGCTGACCCAGGCGTAATGTGAAGTGCGAGAAGAATTCTACAATACACGGCCCATGAAACCCTTGTGGAAACTTTCCCGATGTGATCCAACAAATTAATCAGTGGCCTAACTGAAGCCGGAGCGGGCGCAATATCAGCGAATTCAGCGTGGCGAGGCGTCGTCGTTGTCAGGACGTCGGCAGACCTCGTGGTGCTGCAAGGCTGTGCTCGTCTATTCACTCCTAGCTATCTTACTCAGTACATAATTGAACGAAAATATTCTATTTCCAAACTCAATCGTTCCGTTTGCTAAGTCCTAAACGCAGAGATGCTCACTCTCTCTCAGGCAAGCTGAGTAATGAACACCAAGTCCACACTCTAGGCAAGCTGGGAACGGAAGACCTCTACTGAGACTTCTGCCAGTCCGCTCTTCACCTCAGTTTCCCCTCCAGCTATATCACTTACGCCAATTGCAGTGCAAGTCGCGTTAATTATGCGTCGCTTCCCAGCGCCGACCAATGCCTGCTCTGGGAAGTGAACAAATTCCCACAAAATTTCCCTTCCCGTCAACTTCTGCTATTTAGCTCCTCCCAGGTCATCCATCAAGGTTAGCGTCTGCACAAAACACAAATTTTTCCGGAATTCTGACTCCCAGGAGAGTACTTCAAATTCCTTGGTCCTATGTTCCCATCGGTGGCCGGCGTATATCATTCTGTCGCTCTTCATCTGATTTACTTCAGACTCTGCGGACCGTGAATTCAGCGTGAAGTTGCTATAGTCACGAACACACATATTTTGGCCTCTGTTGACCGCTCTACTGTAGCTTTGTCCAGCTTTCTCGCATGTTTCAATGAAAACGGAACAACGGACATTTATCAACAGGCGTACAAGTTCTCCGTCTGCTTCCCAGTACACCAGCATGGGGTCAACCACCCCCCCCCCCCTCACTGTCACTCATCTTAAGGCAGCTGGAGGCCACGCCCCGTTACCACTTTCTCAGAGTTTGAGCTGTCCTAATCTGCCTACTGTCGCTTCCCTTCGCCACTCCCCAGCCTGGCCGTGGTCAACTGTGAATACTTCCTTCGGATAAACTAGCCTCCAGTAAATCGACGTGTTTCCACAAAGTTTCATGTCGTGTGAATTACTTAAAAACCATCAGCCAACATTAATTATTCCAATACGTCCATACTATACCCTCTACTAGATGCATTGTGCCTTGTCAGTCATTTTTGTTCAGCCCTACTGTTCGCTCAATGTGAGTTCGTTGATCTTTAATGACTTCATGTAAGGGGCATAGTTCTGGCCATCTTACAGAATATACTTGGAGAACATTTGAAAGGTTGTTCAGGAAAGGCTCAATGGCGTGCACACTCAACAAACTTAACATTTCTATACTTTTGTCCATAGCAAAATTTAAAACAAGTGGTCTATTAAGAAACACTGATGACTCCCTTAAGTATGAAATGCATTAGAACATAGAGCTATTTTACTTTAACTTCAGACAAAATCCAAAGTGCATTATTGTTTCTCCAAAACAATTTTGTAGCGGGAAGCTCAAGATCTAAATTTTAAGCATTGGCAGAGGTTGAAAATACCGCTTCAGTTGCAAATTTCTTTATTTTCACACGACCGGTTTCGGACTGTTGTAAGCCCATCCTCAGGTGTCGTAGCTGTGCTGTGCTCCCCGAGCGCTGCATGTACCAGGCGCGGTGTGCTGACTCGCTAGTCTGCTCTCACAGGCCTCCTCTTTGGAAAGTAGTTTGGCCATCGGGCAGTTGGATTCGATGACGGCTTGTAAGCCAGGTGGGCTCCTTGTTCGAAGAAAATCAGCCATTATTCTGCTTGCTTAGTTACACCGTTGTACAGTACTTTGGAATGTTAAGATATATCTGGTTTGTCAGCTGCATTTCAGGAAGCATAGTGTTCTGATGAAGTTACATTTGTTTGATGGGAAGCCTTGTTACTGAATAGCTTCTAATATGCGGAAGATGCTCGATAAGATCATTGAAATTCATATTGTGTGGTGAAGTGTAATTTACCATGTGTTGTCATCTGGGTTTGTTAATTAGTATAGCTGCATGCATTCTTATCCTTCCACGTGTTTACACAACGTGGAATGGGTATGAAAATGTTACGAATTATTAAGCCCTTGGAGGCAGGTTCAGTCCACACAATCTTAAATTCACTCATGTTAACTGTTCATGAAGCATAAAGTTTATCCCATTTGGATGTCTCCGGATTGTTTGTTATAATAGCATTTTGATTGTGTAACAGAAAGTACGAGTTTGACTATCCTGATGAAGTTGTAAATTGTGTGATTTATTGTTAATGGATAATGGATAATTCACTTAATACTGAATACAAGATTGCGAGTTTATATGCAAGAAAAATATTTAATGTATACACACATTATGCCACAGCATCTAGCTGCCATTTTATGTTGCGATGGTATTCAAGTGTACCATTCTTAATCAATTTGAACGATAAATATCCAATTGCGGGGTGGGCACTGATTGTTATTATTAAGTAAAATCGGTCTGCTTGATAGTCAGTTTACAGGAAC
Organism: Schistocerca piceifrons; assembly: GCF_021461385.2. Lineage (NCBI taxonomy): Eukaryota > Metazoa > Arthropoda > Insecta > Orthoptera > Acrididae > Schistocerca > Schistocerca piceifrons. The sequence continues at coordinate 909,248,407 of NC_060140.1, read as the reverse complement.
TGTGTACGAAAAGGTTCATTGTGATCCTCTGTTGCTGGACGCTGATATGAATCCTGTGGTAGCAATCCGTCACTAGAATTCTGCCATGATATGACCGATCGAATTTCAGATTTCTGTGAAATGATCATTCAGCTAGTTAATTATTTCCTGCAATCTGAATCTAAACGTAGACAGTCAGCAGAAATGTTAAAGGGTAACACATTGTCATACAACCTAACTAACTCCGTCCGAACAGGCCTCGGAAGGTCCAACGGTACCGACAGACCGCCGTGTCATTCTCAGGCGATAGGCGACACTGGATACAGATATGGAAGGGCACTTGGTCAACAAACCGCTCTCCTTACCGTTGTCAGCTGTCGCGACCACAGCAGCTACTACTCAGTCAAGTAGCTCCTTAACTGGCCTCACAACAGTTGAGTACAGCGTGCTTGCCAAAAGCGCTCAGCAGACTTGGATGGTCACCCATTCAGGTGCTAGCCAAGACCGACGGTGCTTAACTTCGGTGATCTAACGGGAACCAGTGTTACCACTACGGCAAGGCTGTTGGGATTCAGGCAACCCACTGCTTTCAAAAAAATTCCATTCTTGCCTTTTGTACTGTTACAGGCTATGCAATTTTGTGTTTCCGTTGCACAGGTTTTATGAAAGTGTGTGTTGTTTGATTATAGACAGTTTTCGAGTCAGTTTGCGTTAGAAAGTTTTACTTCAGATATTACACATTTCAATATGTATATTACTAATATTTCGAGGCTTGTCTTTCATTACCTATGACAGTGTTCTAGTGTTCTAAGTTGTTTCTAACACACACACACACACACACACACACACACACACACACACACACACACACACACATACACGCATATTCTTTACCATGAGCTACTCATGTGTGGAATTCGATGCGCTGTGGAAATGATTTTAATTGAGTGTGCTTCAGGTGTCGATTGATTCATGCTTTAGGCTAAAATTTCGACAGGCATGAGCAGACCCTCTTTCCCTCAGGAACATCAACTGAACAGCGCAGGATAGCACCGTGTTTAGGATGTCCCGATGTTGCAGATTGGAGGAGACTCGGTCTATGTTGAACATTCGACAGAGGCAGACATCACAGCAAGCGGAAACACTGTTACCAGTAAGCTCTCTTTCACCAGAAATTTAATTGTTTACTGAACCAGCCATCGTATAAAGGTCAATGGGCACTTACGTCTCGTTGTATTTGAATTTGAGATGTTTAAAATATTGACATTTGACGGTCGTCGGTTGATGAACGAAGGAATAGTGTCTCATAAAGTAGCGATCTATGGACGTCAGTTTACAGTATTGGCTCCTGCACACGAGATTGAATTGTTCCCAATTTACGTTAGTCAAGGGGCTCGGAGATGCTATAATGGGACACCAGAACGCAAATGCAAAAGTGACAGCTGCAGGTGTTTTAGTTTTCATTTCACATTAAGCAGCCGAAGTCCTGGTAACCATCCATTAAAAGGATGGCCATGCCAAGATTTAAACTCACCCCTGTTATTAACCAGTAGGGAGTAAATACATTGGGATTTGAGATTCAGTATCCCTAGGTACCTGAAGGAGCGTACGCAAGATGTTTGGTTATAAACTTTACTGCTCGCTTCCGCAGAGCTTGATCTTGTCCACATTACCCCAGTAAACTGAGATATGGGACAGTACTGTGTGAAAGTATGTAAAGTTTGCTGGCCATCCCATCTGCTGATCAATACAGCGGGAGAGATTTTTAAGTTGAGAGCAAAAAGAACTTAACATTTTTGTCAACTTCTCCGTGTTCAGATGCCACCTCAATCTGTTATCCAACTCAAAGCCTAGAACTTCATCTGAGAAAGCTATCCAATAAGTGTCCATTGATCTCTACGTACGGAACCTGCAAGTTATTTCTAATGGCATAATGTGGGTCCGAGTAAGATTAAGAGTTAATCTCTTTGCTATGAACCAGTTATGGACGTCTTCGAGTATCTTCCCGCCATTGTCTGGTATTGTACAGGCTTCTGCAGACGTTACAGCTTCTCAAGAGTCTTTCAATGTTCGGGCAAACTGTTTAATACTCAGACGAAAAAATATCGCAACACCAAGAAGTAATTATGCGACCCAAACTGAAGTTGGTAGGCGTGTTTCTACATCTGAAAAATGATGTGTATTGAGATTTTGCTCCAGTCGCGTGAGAGTGGCTGTAGTAGCCCCACTACGACGAAGCAGATCAGATTTGCTTTAGATACAGTGTAACGGTCGTGAGCATTTGTTGCGTTTGAGATTTGACGTGGTGAGTTGATGTTCGTAAAGGATGCCTCTAAGACGACACAGTAGCCATTATCATCAACACCTCACTGAGTTTCAAGGAGGTCATGTAATAGAGCTACGAGAAGCGGGATGTTCCTTCCGCGATATTGCAGGAATGCTTGTCAGAAATGTAGTGACTCTACAGGATTGCTGTCAGCGGTGACCACGTGAATGTACGGTTGCAAGAAGCCTGAACTCCGGACGGCCACGTGGCACTACCGAGAGGGAAGACGGTCGTGTTCGGTGTATGACTCTGGTGCAAAGCACTGCATTTGCAGCAGCAATTTGAGCAGCATTTGGCGCCATAGTGACACAACGACCAGTTACAAATAGGTTACATCAATGACTTTCCCAGCAGCGTTACTCATGGTGAAAAAATCCTCTTCGTTGATGACAGCAATATTATAATCACTGAGAAAACAAGAAAACTCCATGCCGAGAAAGCAAATGAAACTCTCGAGGAAGCTTATGATTGGTCAATAAGTAATAAAGTGACATTGAACATAAAGAAGACTAATGCCATGAATTTCAGTTTGAAGACGAAGAATGACAATGTTAAACTAAATGTAAATGGCACCTCTATAGACTGTGTAACAAATGCAAAGTTTCTAGGAATGAATATTGATTCTCAATTGAAGTGGTGTGAACAGCCAAAGGTACTTGCAAACAGAATGTCATCAGCGTGTTATTCCCTAGAATCCTATCATCAGTGTGTAACATGGAGTGTGGTTCAAAAATGGCTCTGAGCACTATGGGACTTAACAGCTATGGTCAGCAGTCCCCTAGAACTTAGAACTACTTAAACCTAACTAATCTAAGGACATCACACAACATCCAGTCATCAACATGGAGTGTCTTTTAGTTACTCATAATTCATATGTACACTCAATTCTTAGCTGTGGCATTCTTTTTTGGGGAACAAATGCACAAAATATGAAAACAAATTTCAAACTCCAGAAAAAACCCATAAGAATAATAACCAAAAATACTAGTCGAGCTCATTGGAAAGATCTTTTCAGAACACTGGGGATTTTAACTGCTGCATGTGAATACATTTACGAGTCAGTTGTACAGATAAAAAATAAGATTCGCAATTACTGCACAAACAGCTCTATCCATTACCATACAACAAGAGATAGACTCAACTTACATTTACCAAGAAAAAATAAACATAAAACTCAAAACAGAATTTTCTACCAAGGAATAAAACAGTTCAATAAATTACCAAAAGGGATTAAAGAAATTGCAAAAATACACTTATTTAAAAAGGCAGCTAAAAGATACATTTTATATATTGAGGGGTTACTTAGCTAAAACGGAGTAGGGGTTTGATAAAAAATGTTATACAAATAAATAATAGTAATAATGATTATAAAATATCCAACATTTCACATAACACCTTCACTTTATGGTTTTTTCCTTCTTTTTTTTCCTTTCTAGAAATACTGACCCCCAAGTTATGCTTGGCAGAATACTAACACCTCTTCGTCCTTCTGAGCTCAACATCTCACTCATTACGGAGGGATGCTGACTCAGTTTTTCAGGATAGCAAATGGGAAGTTGCGGTACGGAAAATGTCCCACAGATCACCAGTGTCTGTGTGAGTGTGTGTGTGTGTGTGTGTGTGTGTGTGTGTGTGTGTATGGATGTGTGTGTAGTGAGTGAAGTGTTATGAAACAATATGTGTATAGTGTGTGCAGTGACTAATAGTGACATATGAGTGAACAATGTGGCATTGCATTATTTAATGAGTTATTTGTAAAAAAAATATTGTATACCAGGAGTAAATCTAATGATTGTCTCCAACTAGAAGTCTATAAATATATGCATATATAAATTAGCTTATTTTCAATTGATCTAAATTTGTAAATACTTTGACATGTCCTATATCCTTGTAAAAAGAGATCTATGGATGAATAAAGCTACTACTATTACTACAACTACTACTACTACCGAGCCAGGCACGCTGTAGCGTGTATGTCACCGACCCAATACCACCGCTGCTTGCGACTTCAGTGGTGACAAGCGAGAGGTCATTGGAAAGCAGGGTCGACGCCTCTTCTGTTTCCTGATGAAAGCTGGTTCTGCCCCGGTGCCAATGATGGCCGTCTGTCTGTTAGAAGTAGGATAGCTGAGGGCCTGCTACCATCTTATTTGCGTGCACGACACAGTGGACATGCACCTGTACTGGGGTGCGATATCGTATGACAGCATAAGCATTCTCGTGGTTATCCCACGCACCCTGGCTGCAGATTTGTACGTCAATCTGGTGATTCGACCCGTTGTGCTGGCATTCATGAACAGCATTCCATGAGGAGCTTTCCAACAGGATAACGCTCGTCCACATACCGCTATTGTAATCCAACATGCTCTACAGGGTGTCGACATGTTGCCTTGGCCTGCTCGATCGTCAGATTTGTCTCGAATCGACTACATATGGGATACCATTGGACGACAACCACAGCGTCATCCACAAAGATCATTGCCCATTCCTGTATCGACCGACGAAGTGAAACAGGCGTGGATTTCCTTCCCAAAAACTGGCACTGGCACCTATACAGCACAATGCATGCACGTTTGCATGCTTGCATTCAACATTCCCGCGGTTGCAGCCATCATTTCACATTTGCAATGGCTTACTTCGCGCCTACATTAACCTGTGTTCTTAAAATGACAACTACAGTAGAGTCCCGTTAATCCGAAATAATTGGGACAGATCTTGCTCGGATTACCGATTTGTTCGGATTGGCCGGAATTACGGCGACGAGCTTCTAGAATGAAGTACACCAAGCAGATAAGTGGGTACACCATGGTAACAAATGAGAAAAAGTGTGGGAACAATGGCTCACTCTCACTCCTTGCCCTTGTTGTTGTGCATTGTTGAGACCTATGTATTGTCTGAGGTCAGTGCACTGCCAGATGGCTCGCAAAGCGCTTAGATATGTTAGTTAACGATCGCTGACACGCGTAACAATAGGTGCAGTGGTGTACGTATTTTCGTTATGAGTAAACGGAAACATACAACGTTAACTCTCAAAGAAAAACTGAATGCTTTGAAGCGGATAGACAATGGTGAGAATGTATATAACCGGCAACGGAACTGGGTGTTGGTAAAGCAACCATTTGTAAATGGAAGAAGAACCGAGTGAAGCTTCAACAGTCCTGTGCAACGCCTTTGGGGAAAACGCTCGAAATTCGGCAGACTGAAACAGTCCCAGTACAATAAAGTGGATGAAGCTCTTTTCCTTTGGTTTACGCAGGAAAGAGAAACGGTAACTCATTTGAGTTGAACACTGGTTCAGGAGAAGGCTGTTTACCTGAACAACTTAATGAAGTCTTTTAGTGCGAGTACGGGTTGGTTGGACAGATTCAAAAAACGTCATGGAATCCGTCTGCTAACAATTACTGGAGAGAAGCTTTCTTCTGACCGTGATGCAGCGAAGGAATACTTGGGTGAGTAATAGGATTAAAAGCAGCCGACCAGTTGCAAAGGATAAAGTAATCTTTACCTAGGTTTCGATAGATTTAAATCTATCTCCTTCAGATGGCGGCAGTATTACATTAACATGGAGTGATATGTCATTATCGTTTTTACAAACATCTGCATAGCTTCATTAGTCCAAATAAAATATAGCCCTGAGAATAGGGTTTGTCAGACAAATAAAAATAAGTACATGGAAGTACTTATGCGAAGTTGGAGAGCGCATAAGTACTTCCATGTACTTATTTTTATTTGTCTGACAAACCCTATTCTCAGGGCTATATTTTATTTGGACTAATGAAGCTATGCAGATGTTTGTAAAAACGATAATGACATATCACTCCATGTTAATGTAATACTGCCGCCATCTGAAGAAGATAGATTTAAATCTATCGAAACCTAGGTAAAGATTACTTTATCCTTTGCAACTGGTCGGCTGTTTTTAATCCTATTACGTGGAACCGTTGCTGTTGCGCAGCTATGTTTAAAATACTTGGGTGAGTATTAACATGTGATAAGAGAGGGAAAGTATTCTCCCCAACAAATTTCTCCCATGTGAGGAGAACCTTACTGACGCTGATTTAGTTGCTGCTGTGACTCGAGGCTAGGAAGAAGTGGACTGCTGTGACAGAAGTGACAATGGGCCTGAGAGGTGGTGCCACACAGTGACGCAGCAGAAGCCCTTGACCTCGCGCTACGTTATATGGAGCAACAGCCCACTGCTGCATATGCTGAGTTGATGTTTATGAGACGATGGGGCAACTGTGCGTCATATGCCAGACTGTCTTCACTACGCCAAAACACAATGACCGAGTTTTTCTCATCTAAAAAGTAGGGATAAAATGTCCGCTGTATTTTAGTAAGTTTTACAGCTTTCCTTTTCATTGTTATGCATTGTTTAAACCTAATATATTCTTGCCCATTTTTCTAATACATGTCTACTGTACTGTGCAAATTAAAATAGTGTGGAATCTACAGCAGTCGCTGAAAGTGTTACCTGGCTGAATTTCCGGAAGTTATTTGAAAGTTAAGCACACAGTTTTTCATATTTATACTAAAATTTTTCATGTTCGGATTAACAGAACGTTCGGATTACCGGGGTTACCTAGACAAATATATTCCTAAAATTTCATTGTTGTTGTGGTCTTCAGTCCAGAGACTGGTTTGATGCAGCTCTCCATGCTACTCTATCCTGTGCAAGGTTCTTCATCTCCCAGTACCTAATGCAACCTACATCCTTCTGAATCTGTTTAGTGTATTCATCTCTTGGTCTCCCTCTACGATTTTTACCCTCCATACTGCCCTCCAATACTAAACTAGTGATCCATTGACGCCTCAGAACATTTCCTACCAACCGATCCCTTCTTCTAGTCAAGTTGTGCCACAAACTCCTCTTCTCCCCAATCCTATTCAATACCTCCTCTTTAGTTATGTGATCTATCCATCTAATCTTCAGCATTTCGAAAGCTTCTATTCTCTTCTTGTCCAAACTATTTATCGTCCACGTTTCACTTCCATACATGGTTACACTCCATACAAATACTTTCAGAAACGACTTTCTGACACATCTATACTCGATGTCATCAAATTCCTCTTCTTCAGAAACGCTTTCCTTGCCATTGCCAGTCTACATTTTATATCCTCTCTACTTCGACCATCATCAGTTATTTAGCTCCCCAAATAGCAAAAGTCCTCCACTACTTTAAGTGTCTCATTTCCCAATCTAATTCCCTCAGCATCACCAGATTTAGTTTGATTACATTCCATTATCCTCGTTTTGCTTTTGTTGATGTTCATCTTATATCCTCCTTTCAAGACACTGTCCATTCCGTTCAACTGCTCTTCCAAGTCCTTTGCTGTCTCTGATAGAATTACAATGTCATCGACAAACCTCAAAGTTTTTACTTCTTCTCCATGAATTTTAATACTTACTCCGAATTTTTCTTTTGTTTCCTTTACTGCTTGCTCAATATACAGATTGAATAACATCGGGGAGAGGCTACAACCCTTTCTCACTCCCTTCCCAACCACTGCTTCCCTCTCATGTCCCTCGACTCTTATAACTGCCCTCTGGTTTCTGTACAAATTGTAAATAGCCTTTCGCTCTCTGTATTTTACCCTTGCCACCTTTAGAATTTGAAAGAGAGTATTCCAGTCAACATTGTCAAAAGCTTTCCCTAAGTCTACAAACGGTAGCAACGTAGGTTTGCCTTTCCTTAATCTATTTTCTAAGATAAGTCGTAGGGTCAGTACAGCCTCACGTGTTCCAACATTTCTACGGAAAGCAAACTGATCTTCCCCGAGGTTGGCTTCTACCAGTTTTTCCATTCGTCTGCAAAGAATTCGCGTTAGTATTTTGCAGCTGTGACTTATTAAACTGATAGTTTGATAATTTTCACATCTGTCAACACCTGCTTTCTTTGGGATTGGAATTATTATGTTCTTCTTGAAGTCTGACGGTATTTCGCCGGTCTTATACATCTTGCTCACCAGAATGTAGAGTTTTGTCAGGACTGGCTCTCCCAAGGCTGTCAGCAGTTCTAATGGAATGTTGTCTACTCCAGGGACCTTGTTTCGACTCAGGTCTCAGGTGCTCTGTCAAACTCATCACAAAATTTCATTGATCTACATTAATTAATTAAAATTTCATTACTCTAGTTAATTATTTTTGGGTGTTCCGACATTTTTCCGTCAGTGTACGTAGGTCAAGAACAGATTCAGACCAAACACTAAACCCAGTTTTAAACTTTTTCCGCTCCGTATCCCGTCTCATTTCTGCGGTAACATTTATTGTTGTCATCTTTTGTTTTCTATAGTGAAGTTAGTACTATCACTGTGTACCGCTGCTGTTAGTGCTGTTTCATTTAAGTGACATTAGCTTTCGTTTTACACCTTGCAGTGCGAATAACTCTGTATTTTTACACGATCGATGGCGACATCACCAGAGATACGCTTTCGCTGACTCACAAGTCCGCTTTTCGTGTACACCAGGATGAGATCCCGGACAAAAGCCGCCAGTGTTGCACGACACTCCTTGCCGCGTCCAGCCATCACTAAATCTCCGGCGGGCCTCTCTGAATTAGTGTGAAATTAGCCGCGCCGTAAATCTGTGGCGTGTCGCAGGGCGCGTGAACAGGTCGACCCCACTGGGGTCACAGACGGTGTGGATAGGGGAGAAGGGGGTGAGGGTGGGGATAGGAGGGGGGGGGGGGGGGGAAGCGACGCGACCGCCACCTTGTGGGTTTTTCACCCGATTTATGGATCGCGCCACGGCTCCTTTTTTATGTGCCGGTGTTTTCGTCGGCGGGACAAATCTACAGAGAATAAAATTTCTCCCCGCCAGGCTTAAAAGAGACGTCTCTCCTTTCTTCCCCTGCTCCCCTCGCTATCTGCCTCTCTCCTTCCGTGCGGCACCGGCACTAAATCACGTGCGAGGCCAGATAAAGCACTGGAAGGGAAACCTGCCTCCGAAAATCGCGAGAACGCCGCACGGATCTCTCTCCCGCCTCGGCCGCGCTGGGGAGTGTCTGGTTTCAGGAATGGATATACAGCGCGGCTCGCTTTTAAGAGCGGCAGTAATACTATAGTCTTCTTCCAGCAAGTCACAGAAAGTTTTCAAGTTATTTTGTAGCTGACGCGAAGCAAGCTGTGTAGCAGTTGGACAGCTCTTTACATTTCACAGCCATACTACCACACTGGACAGAAGTTTTATCGCCCCAAGACGACATGACTCTAATATCGGCTAACTCTGCCTCTGACTTTGATAATGGCCTCAATTCGACGAAACAGAGACTCCACAAGTAGAGCTGTAAAACTACCGTCGGTTTCTGTAGACTATCCTGAGTAAGTATAGATTAATGTTGTTTTCCTAGTAGCTTTTGTCAGTTAAGATCGTACCCGGGTCATGTGTACATCGGGTGTGTTGCATAAATACCGGAACGTCTTTGCGTATGTTAATTTTCGTTCGATACGTATAAAACGAAACAATATTAAAAACGAGATGCTATATTTTACACAGCTAACGACTACTTCAAAAGCGATTCATGTTCTTTTTTTTTTTTTTTTTTTTTTTTTTTTTTTTTTTTGCGGTGTGTGGGTGTATCCAATTTGCTTTTTATGGACGCCTTGTCAGGCATTTCCAAGTGGCTTCTACATGAAGTTTAGAAGGATACATCTTTTCCTGCATAAAACTGTCCAGCGTATAAAGTTTACCAACATTTGCAGATCAACTAATATTATACCTAAATATAATAATACAGGTTAAGAACAGTTCAGCTAGTGCACGGAAAACGAAAGAAATTGCTCAAAAAATTTGGCTAAACAACGACCTCAAATATGCCAAAAAGCAAACCCGAAATTGGGAACTATATAAAATAATTCTGAATAATAGCGCTGTTCTCTCCCATCTTGTTAGCAAGGTTGAAAATCGTACATATGCGGTGAGAGGAAGTGAGAAACTCACAAAAGAAAGATACAAAATTTAAAAGCAAAATAAACAGCCAACACAGCCACAAATTACACCCAGTCTAACGAAAAACATCACTTCTATCCAAGACTGGTCAACATCAGTTGTGATGTTTTCCATACAGAAGAAGTAAAACTGCTCGAAAAAGGTGTGAAACACAATGTCAGCACACAAACAGAAGAAAAATATATAGAAGACCTCGTAGTTGACTCAGAAAGGATTCTCTCACGGTGAAACAGAAACGAAACACGAGAGGTAAACATTGATGTCACAAGCGAGCTAGTCAGTAATAAAATCAAAAACATTTGAGGGAAAACAGAGGAAGCCAAAACAATACAGATTCCATAACAATGACGAAACTACAGGATCGCAACATCATCATCAGAAGGGCAGATAAAGGAAACACAGTGGTTCTCATGAATGAAGAGTAATACTTTAGTCAGACACAACACGTCATCACAAAAAATAAAATTATGAAACGAAAATTAGATCCATCTAACAGATTCCAAACAAAGTTGAGAAACTCTCTGAAAGACGTTGAACATTCAATAGGAAACAATGAAAAAAGAAAACTACTATCAAAAAAATCCCAGTGCACTTGTCCTCTGATGCCAACCAAAGCTGCACAAGAAAGATCTCCCCATCAGAGCTATTGTGAATTACAGAAACGCTCCCACTTACCCACTTGCAAGATACATGTTGAAAATCTAATCAGGAAACCACAGATTACGAGAGGGCAGAACTATAAGCAGCACCACACAAGTGTTTCAGGACATAAAAGAGATACAGGTTCCAGAAGCAGCTCCGTTCTGGTTACTGATGACCCTGTAGTTTGGCCCCTTTACACCCCAAACCACCCTCTTGTCTTTTGATGTAGACAACAAGTATTCCTATGTACCAATAACTGAAACAATAAACACTGTAGAACAAAACGTTAAGACACAGTACACTTCCACATGAATACGTGAAAGAAACAGTCTGGCCTCTAGAGCTAATAACAGAAGAGAGCTATTTTCAGTTCAATAACGAATTCTATTTACAAAGTGAAGGGTTACCAGTGGGATCCCCAGTGTCTGGAACCACAGCCAAATAGGTACAACATCTTATACTGGATTAGGTATATGGATGGCATCTAGCGGCTGATAGATGAACCGAACAATAAAATTGACCAGTTACACACAGACAAAAAAATGGTTCAAATGGCTCTGAGCACTATGGGACTTAGCGGCGGTGGTCATCAGTCCCCTAGAACGTAGAACTACTTAAACCTAACTAACCTAAGGACATCACACACATCCATGCCCGAGGCAGGATTCGAACCTGCGACCGTAGCAGTCGCGCGGTTCCGGACTGCACACCTAGAACCGCGAGACCACCGCGGCCGGCACACACAGACATAAAATCTGTTCATGAAAAGATACATTTTACAATAGAGCAAAATAGACAGTTTTATTTCTTGGACATCACGATAAAGATTCAAAACAACCAACACACATTTGACATATACCGAAAACCGACAACAAGAGACACAATTATACATGAGACATAACAATACCCCAGTTCAGATAAGCAGACAGCACTTAGGCAACACAGTACGATTAGGTACAAACAAAGAGATAGAAATAATTACAAAAACGAAATGAGTACCATAATACAAATAACCACAAGCAACGAATACGAAGTAAACTTAGTAACAAAGCTAAAAAAGATTACCAAGAAACAGAAAAGAACAAACATCCAGCTGTCATCAACACGAGGACAAAATCACACACAAACAAATACACAGAATACGAGAATACGAACAACACAAAGTGTGAAAGAACTAGAAGGTAAACAATGGTACACAATGACATACAACCACAAATGCACGTAGAGAATATCGAATATTTTCAAAAAACAAGGCATAAAAGTAGCGCACAAAACCAACAACTCCATTCAGAAATACTTCGCCAAAACAAAAAGGAAAATCTGATCTACATCAGATATCAGGAATATACCAACTGAAATGCAATACATGTGATGGAAGATACGTGGCTCAAATCACGAGGACATTTGACACCAGAGACAGAGAACATGCAAGAGCATGGAAGTATAGGACAAATCGTCCAACTTTTGTTGAACACTTACACCAACCCAAAATTACAGCTAAAGAGACAGACATGGAAATCATAAGGATAAACGACAACATAAAACACCTCCACACCTTACAAGAAAACTTATCCAAAACACCATAACAGTAAAAAGCAACTCATAAATGATCAGACTAACTTCGCAAACCACACACTCTTCCAATTGCTTGCCCACTTAGTATAACATTAAATATACACATGTAACCACATGCCCCATTTACCACCACCATCTCCTCCCACATTCCGTCCCATAACCACCGTCCAGGGCCATGCCCGCTCCCACCACCCCACCCCCCACCCCCAAAAAAAATTGTCAACCCACCCCCCTTCACCTCACTTTTCTACCTAACATACAAGACAATTTCACAAATTTTCCCTAACTCACACACACACATACACACACGCACTCACACACACACACAAAAAGTAGTTTCACAGGTTTGCAATAGTCACAACGTGAACAGAAGCAAACGAACAGACGGAAACTCTGTTACTGTGCGGAATGAGAATCAGTTTACAAAAGTGAAGTGTAAATAATGCAGAGCAAGAAACACTACAGAATGGCAAAAACTGCCAAGCGCAAATGTGAATGAAGTCTTTCGACGTCAGTCGCTGGTAGCAAGGAGGGAATAAGCAGAACATGTGAAGAAACACCGCAAGTAACTTGCACACTAGCTTCTTAAACAAAACGCTATTTTTAACCTAAAACAACCAAAAATGTGCAAACGTATGAATCCAATTTCCAGAATAACACGGAAGATGCTATACGAATAAAAGCGAAACGCGTCTGGTGCAATTCTTTTTAATTAAATTGTAATCAGCTCAAGACGGATAACCAATAGTAACAGATTTTAACAGATGCTGCGAAAGATGGCCACGCAAAAAAACGGATTGCTATTTCACACGGAAGTACGCTAGCTTTCAAAAGGAAATATGTTAGCTAGATTATTTGAACTTAGTAATGAAGCGATTCAGTTCTTGGAAATTCAGAGCCAAACTGAGTTGTGCGTGGAACTCCGAAAGCCATATGTTCAAATTCGAAATTGTAAGGTGGAGAGTCGAACATAGTTTATCATCGGGATACCATCATAGCGTATACAGGTAAGTTGCAGTTATTCATGTTTTCCCAAATTATTGGAAATCCTGGAAGAAGCATTCTTTATGGAGGTCTTTAAGCAAACTGATCCACGAATAAAGTATGAAATCATTTGCAGCATGTCATTGAGCACTTCCCTATCTCGTGTGACAGTAACATTTACAGATTAGCAACAGAATCTTTTCACACTGGCATACATGCCCTATCGGAAACACGTCAAGAACAAACTTTGGAAATTAAAAACGATTCTGCAGCCAAATATGACTTTGAGGAGATTGATAAGTCATTATTTTCCATAATATATCTGGAAGCTTATCACAGCACAGCAAAGCAAACACAGCAATTCCACTTACCATTTTCAAGCACTTATTTGTGCGAAAGAGCGTTTTCAGCAGTTCTACTGATGACAACGAAATACAGAAGCCAGCTCAATATTGCTAGTGATTCACGTTGCGCAGTTTCTTCTATTAAACTAGGAATTTAAACTCTTTGCGAAAATATTCAACGTCCTCCATTGCATTGATTTATTTGTTTTTTAAGCAGCTGTGCATGCAAAAGCATCAGTGTCTTGGAAATAGGAGCCAACCAGTAGCAAAATACAGGCTTATTAACCCTTGACCCTGGATTCGACGGTTTTAGAAGTTCTTTGTGGGGAGAGGGGTTCTTGAAAGGGGAAACGTGTAAGTATTAATTTCTCTCTCGGTACTGTCAACGTAAAGCTGGTGCCTTTTACCAGTCAACCACTACGGTGTAAATATCCCACGGAAGTGCTTCAATGCATTAGAAATCAGAGTCAACCAGTTGCAAAATACAGGTTTATTAAACCCTGACTATGGTTTCGACAGCTTTAAAACCAGCTTCTTCAGAAAATTAAGACCTCTGAACAAGATTACGACATTGTGTGTGGAACGATAGGTCCTGCATCTTCTGAAGAAGACGATTTTAAATTTGTCGAAACCATATTCAAGAATTAATGAACCTATATTTTGCAACTGGTTGGCTGTTATCTTTAATGCATTGACGCTGCTTGTTTTTTTATTACCGAATGTGTGTACAAACAGTATATGTCTGCAATAAAATATTTATATTTTAAAATTTATGACTTTTTTCTCTTAGAACCTATAGCCGCGCGAAAAGTTGCGACAGGTTGTTCGGTCGTCCAGTATCGCCCCCACTCGAAACACTGTGTGTGAATTGCCTTCTATTTCAGACTGCTCGCAGCTTCACCGATCTACCAGCAGTCGCCATTTTTTTCTGTTCATTGCGAAGTATTTCAACAGACTTAATTACGAGGGCTTTTCTGGAAGTAAGGAACGATAGGTAGCGAAATGCTAACCACAGTGAAAATCAAAACTGTTTTATTTGGAACGGTTAGCTACACCTTCCAGCTACTTCTCTACACAGTCGCCGCTCAGACTTAGACATATGTCGTAGCGTTGCACCAACTTTTCAATTCCCTCGTTATAGAAGACAGGCGCCAGTGATTTTCGACAATTTTCTACTCTGGACTGAAGCTCGTTGTCTGTGTCAAAATATTGTCTCCACAGCCAGCGGTTCATTTGAGCAGAGATGAACCTCAGGGGTAGCCAATTAAAGGCTGTATTGTGGGTGATCAAACACTTCCCATCGAAAACGCTGCAGGAGCATCTTCATTGCCCCTGCGGCCGAGAACTGTCGTGTAGAACGAACCACATAACAGTTATGTTATGTGGATTGCATAGCTTCAGGCAAAATATTTCGCCTGGCCCTCATACTTGGCGGGAGACGCCAATTTCTAGCCTCTTTACGTTCTCACTGTGAGCTCAGAACTGAAAAGAGCCACATGATGTGATCGACGGGCGTACCAAACACAGTGCCTAACGCACCTGTACGAAGTTTCATCAGATTTTCACTGTATTTCCCACTTCGCGACAAATCGTTCCTTACTTTCCCAATAACCCTCGTATTTTCATCATATTTGCTACACACAAGAGCCGCAATTGAAACTGGCTATCTCTGTAATGAGCAGAGTCTGATTTTCCATGCAAATGTGTGTATTTACCATTTTAGAAAATTAATGCGTATGTGGAAGAATTCTTTATTTAGTACTTAGAAATTAACAGGCGATACAGATTTCAGTACAAGAATCACACAGCGAACCGGCTGTCTTTGTGATTACAAAAAAAAAAAAATTTCAAATGGCACTGAGCACCATGGGACTTAACTTCTAAGGTCATCAGTCCCCTAGAACTTAGAACTACTTAAACCTAACTAACCTAAGGAGATCACACACATCCATGCCCGAGGCAGGATTCGAACCTGCGACCGTAGCTGTCACGCGGTTCCAGACTGTAGTGCCTAGAACCGCTCAGCCACCTCGGCTGGTTTTGTGATTCCTATGCTGAAACGTATATACAGTTGCTGAGAGACACCCATGTTTAAGACTGCGAGGGATACAAATAATTTTCCTGGCTTCAATGGAGAAGTTGCAATAACTTGCATAGGCTTAATAGGTACGCTCTTTTTTCATGTGAATTATGACTAAGTTGAAGACTATGTAAAATTTACGATAATTTGGTTGAACTGATTATCATTCTAGAACTGAAAAATTTTGGCAATTTTTGGAGGGCATTTTGTGTGTAAAATAAAACGCATTAGGCCTAAACCATTTTTTTCACATGTCTATGTTAAGGCGTTAGTCGACAAAGCATAAGTGTTTCCTTGGCACCAACAAAGGAAAGTGACCGAGGAAAGTACAGTATGCATATTTCCGGTTGTTCTTCCTGCGGCATATCAGAACAAATTGGAACATTTCGTATCAATATACCTCTTTTTGCCACTGGCGCCATCGTCAAAGTTTTACTGTTGTGGCACTAAGGATGCGAGGGAAGTAGTGTTGTGGTGTATAGTCTGGCGCTGATAAAATAAATAATAACGAAATTAGCGATTAATTGTAGTGGTATTAATTCTAGTTGTATAAAATTATCTGTCACGAACTGAAATTCTCAATACGTTTATGGAATGTCGTTTTTCTCTAATTGCTTTGTGCTACAACATCTTTAAACCAGTTTCATTTTCCTTGACACATGAGAACAACGCATATGAAGAGGAGCGCCTGTCTCTATACTGTGCAATCTAGAGTCTATGTTTCTTCTGTGTCAGATTTATTTTTGCAACTTTTTGGTATGATGCTCGCGAACTCGTCGGTTGTCAGCTCCGAATCGGAGACATATAAAGACTCCCACTCTCCGCCGCTACCTACAATGGTACTCTCTCGTTCTCCTCCACTCGCACGTCCTTGAGAGAAAACAGTATCTTCAGCTGCTCGTACTGTAACAAATACTCTACCGCTCATAATCCACTGAATGCGTGAAAGCAGTATAAATTTGTTTAGAACTGTGAAGTATACTTATCGCACATACCAATATTGCAGTATGAGACCTCTTCATAAAATGAACTAAAGAAATAGTTTTTACGAACGGACATTGTTGTTGTAGTTGTACAATGCTGCCAGCACACAGGGGTGTGCACTTTCTACGGAAAGGAACTGGTGCCCGTCGACCAACGTTTTGGATATAAGAGTGTGTCAAGCTGAAGTAAATATTAATATAAAACTGAAATTGAAGTTTGATGCTACGTAATTTTTTTTTTTTTCTGAATTGCGTAATTTTGGTCCTGTGGTAGTTCATGAATGCACACATGATTAAGATATGGTTGTTGTTGTTGTGGTCTTCAGTCCTGAGACTGGTTTGATGCAGCTCTCCATGCTACTCTATCATGTGCAAGCTTCTTCATCTCCCAGTACTTACTGCAACCTACATCCTTCTGAATCTGCTTAGTGTATTCATCTCTTGGTCTCCCTCTACGATTTTTACCCTCCACGCTGCCCTCCAATGCTAAATTTGTGATCCCTTGATGCCTCAAAACATGTCCTACCAACCGATCCCTTCTTCTAGTCAAGTTGTGCCACAAACTTCTCTTCTCCCCAATCCTGTTCAGTACCTCCTCATTAGTTACGTGATCTACCCACCTTATCTTCAGCATTCTTCTGTAGCACCACATTTCGAAAGCTTCTATTCTCTTCTTGTCCAAACTATTTATCGTCCACGATTCACTTCCATACATGGCTACACTCCATACAAATACTTTCAGAAACGACTTACTGACACTTAAATCAATACTCGATGTTAACAAATTTCTCTTCTTCAGAAACGCTTTCCTTGCCATTGCCGAGTTACATTTTATATTTTCTCTACTTCTACCATCATCAGTTATTTTGCTCCCCAAACACCAAAAATCATTTACAACTTTAAGCGTCTAGTTTCCTAATCTAACACCTGCAGCATCACCCGATTTAATTCGGCTGCATTCCATTATCCTCGTTTTACTTTTGTTGATGTTCATCTTATATCCTCCTTTCAAGACACTGTCCATTCCGTTCAACTGCTCTTCCAAGTCCTTTGCTGTCTCTGATAGAATTACAATGTCATCGACAAACCTCAAAGTTTTTACTTCTTCTCCATGAATTTTAATACCTACTCCGAATTTTTCTTTTGTTTCCTTTACTGCTTGCTCAATATTCAGATTGAATAACATCGGGGAGAGGCTACAACCGTGTCTCACTCCTTTCCCAACCACTGCTTCCCTTTCATGCCCCTCGACTCTTATAACTGCCATCTGGTTTCTGCACAAATTGTAAATAGCCTTCCGCTCCCTGTATTTTACCCCTGCCACCTTCAGAATTTGAAAGAGAGTATTCCAGTTAACATTGTCAAACACTTTCTCTAAGTCTACAAATGCTAGAAACGTAGGTTTGCCTTTTCTTAATCTTTCTTCTAAGATAAGTCGTAAGGTTAGTATTGCCTCACGTGTTCCAACATTTCTACGGAATCCAAACTGATCTTCCCCGAGGTCCGCTTCTACCAGTTTTTCCATTCGTCTGTAAAGAATTCGCGTTAGTAATTTGCAACTGTGAGTTATTAAACTGATAGTTTGGTAATTTTCGCATCTGTCAACCCCTGCTTTCTTTGGGATTGGAATTGTTACATTCTTCTTGAAGTCTGAGGGTATTTCGCCTGTCTCATACATCTTGCTCACCAGATGGTAGAGTTTTGTCATGACTGGCTCTCCCAAGGCCATCAGTAGTTCTAATGGAATGTTGTCTACTCCCGGGGCCTTCTTTCGACTCAGGTCTTTCAGTGCTCTGTCAAACTCTTCACGCAGTATCTTATCTCCCATTTCGTCTTCAACTACATCCTCTTCCATTTCCATAACATTGTCCTCAAGTACATCGTCCTTGTATAACCCTCTATATACTCCTTCCACCTTTCTGCCTTCCCTTCTTTGCTTAGAACTAGGTTGCCACTTGAGCTCTTGATATTCATACAAGTGGTTCTCTTTTCTCCAAAGGTCTCTTTACTTTTCCTGTAGGCAGTATCTATCTTACCCCTACTGAGACAGGCCTCTACATCCTTACATTTGTCCTCTAGCCATCCCTGCTTAGCCATTTTGCACTTCCTGTTGATCTCATTTTTGAGACGTTTGTATTCCTTTTTGCCTGCTTCATTTACTGCATTTTTATATTTTCTCCTTTCATCAATTAAATTCAATATTTCTTCTGTTACCCAAGGATTTCTATTAGCCCTCGTCTTTTTACCTACTTGATCGTCTGCTGCCTTCACTACTTCATCCCTCAGAGCTACCCATTCTTCTTCTACTGTATTTCTTTCCCCCATTCCTGTCAATTGTTCCCTTATGCTCTCCCTGAAACTCTCTACAACATCTGGTTCTTTCAGTTTATCCAGGTCCCATCTCCTTAAATTCTCACCTTTTTGCAGTTTCTTCAGTTTCAATCTGCAGTTCATAACCAATAGATTGTGGTCAGAATCCACATCTGCCCCTGGAAATGTCTTACAATTTAAAACCTGGTTCCTAAATCTCTGTCTTACCATTATATAATCTATCTGATACCTTTTAGTATCTCCAGGATTCTTCCAGGTATACAACCTTCTTTTATGATTCTTGAACCAAGTGTTAGCTATGATTAAGTTATGCTCTGTGCAAAATTCTACAAGGCGGCTTCCTCTTTCATTTCTTCCCCCCAATCCATATTCACCTACTATGTTTCCTTCTCTCCCTTATCCTACTGACGAATTCCAGTCACCCATGACTATTAAATTTTCGTCTCCCTTCACTACCTGAATAATTTCTTTTATCTCGTCATACATTTCATCAATTTCTTCATCATCTGCAGAGCTAGTTGGCATATAAACTTGTACTACTGTAGTAGGCATGGGCTTTGTGTCTATCTTGGCCACAATAATGCGTTCACTATGCTGTTTGTAGTAGCTAACCCGCACTCCTGTTTTTTTATTCATTATTAAACCTACTCCTGCATTACCCCTATTTGATTTTGTATTTATAACCCTGTAATCACCTGACCAAAAGTCTTGTTCCTCCTGCCACCGAACTTCACTAATTCCCACTATATCTAACTTTAACCTATCCATTTCCCTTTTTAGATTTCCTAATCTACCTGCCCGATTAAGGGATCTGACATTCCACGCTCCGATCCGTAGAACGCCAGTTTTCTTTCTCCTGACAACGACGTCCTCTTGAGTAGTCCCCGACCGGAGATCCGAATGGGGGACTATTTTACCTCCGGAATATTTTACCCAAGAGGACGCCATTATCATTTAATCATACAGTAAAGCTGCATGTCCTCGGGAAAAATTACGGCTGTAGTTTCCCCTTGCTTTCAGCTGTTCGCAGTACCAGCACAGCAAGGCCGTTTTGGTTAATGTTACAAGGCCAGATCAGTCAATCATCCAGACTGTTGCCCCTGCAACTACTGAAAAGGCTGCTGCCCCTCTTCAGGAACCACATGTTTGTCTGGCCTCTCAATAGATACCCCTCCGTTGTGGTTGCACCTACGGTACGGTACGGTACGGCCATCTGTATCGCTGAGGCACGCAAGCCTCCCCACCAACGGCAAGGTCCATGGTTCATGGGGGGATAAGATATGGTAGTACATGGAAATTGGAGCACTAATAATGAGTCTTCACGAATCCATGTTACTTCCATGCTGTATTTACACCGTAGTGGCTGATCAGTACAAGGCGCACGCACCACCTTTATGTTGGCAGTACCGAAAGAAAAATTAATTTATACGGATATCGCCTTTCACCAGCCCCTCTCCTCACCAGGTCCTCACAACTTTCCCTTTTAACCCTCCCCGCCCAAGACAGTGAGCATTTTCAGGTGCTTACTGTAGGTAATACAGTATAATTACTGTGAAGGTGAACACTTTTGGCAGTAGAGGGGCACGACGAACAAAACTTTTGGAAGCAATGCTTTAAATAAAACTATGTTCTCTTGAATCAAAGTTTATTATGTTTATTCGCAATCCCTTCTCACTCTTAAATTTTTTTACAGAAGAATGTGGTTTCCATTGAGCTTTCTCACATAATGATATAGATTTTCTGCCTTCAACAGAGATACTAGACTTCTTGAGCCACTGTCACAAACAGTATATATGATTCACAAAATTGCAATCGATAGTACACTTCGGCTATTCCTCTCTTATACTTTTCAGGAGAGCAGGTAAGTGATCAGCTGAGGACGCAGAAAGCTGCAGTACATCGCTTCATGCGTGACACGTTTGCTGCATGTCGTTACTTATTTAGATTCCTAACTGGAAGTTGGATTCACTCATTGAGCCAAGCCTGCTCACTGCAAGTAACGTGCCTAAAACGTGCGTTACTTCAAGTTGCTGAAAAAAGACTACGAGTTTATCACAAGTTGTTACGAGTACTGAATCCACTCAAGTGTTCCTTTACGTCCACTGTTATTTCGCTCCGCAAATTAAGCATACTTTCAATATATTCCATACCTTTCGAAGATAATGGGTCTAAATTTTATGTAGAAGAGGGAATTTTATTCATGGCATTTTTCAGGATACATACTTGCATGTAAAACTTCCTGGCAGATTAAAACTGTGTGTCGCACCGAGACTCGAACTCGGGAGCTTTGCCTTTCGCGGGCAAGTGCTCTACCAACTGAGCTACCCAAGCACGACTCATGACCCGTCCTCACAGCTTCAATTTTTATTTTTATTTATTTGCGTGTCAAGTTCCGTAGGACCAAATTGGGAAGCAAATCTCCAAGTTCATGGAACGTGTCAGTACATGAAATTACAACATAAAAGTAATAACAGACAAAAATAAATATTTATGAACCCGAAAAAAGTCAATCCATAAGTTTAAGTAAAAGCAATCAACAATACAACAAGAATCAGCTTAATTTTTCAAGGAACTCCGCGACGGAATAGAAGTGACCCATGAGGAAACTCTTCAGTTTTGATTTGAAAGCGAGTGGATCACTGCTAAGATTTTTGAATTCTAATGGTAGCTTATTGAAAATGGATGCAGCAGTATACTGCACACCATTTTGCACAAGAGTTAAGGAAGTCCGATCCAAATGCAGGTTTGAGTATTAACCGACTAAAAGCTGCTTATTCTTGGGAATAAGCTAACATTGTAAACAAGAAATGACAGTAAGGAATATATACAGGGTGAGTCACCTAACGTTACCGCTGGATATATTTCGTAAACCACAATAATACTGACGAATCGATTCCACAGACCGAACGTGAGGAGAGGGGCTAGTGTAATTGGTTAATACAAACCATAAAAAAATGCACGGAAGTATGTTTTTTAACACAAACCTACGTTTTTTTAAATGAAACCCCGTTAGTTTTGTTAGGACATCTGAACATATAAACAAATACGTAATCAGTGCCGTTTGTTGCATTGTAAAATGTTAATTACATCCGGAGATATTGTAACCTAAAGTTGACGCTTGAGTACCACTCCTCCGCTGTTCGATCGTGTGTATCGGAGAGCACCGAACTGCGTAGGGATCCGAAGGGAACGGTGACGGACCTTAGGTACAGAAGAGACTGGAACAGCACGTTACGTCCACATGCTAACACCTTTTTATTGGTCTTTTTCACTGACGCACATCGTGGTTTTCGTTTTCAATTACGGAGTGGAATAAAGTGTATCCCGACGTGTCAGGCCAATAGATGTTCAATGTGGTGGCCATCATTTGCTGCACACAATTGCAATCTCTGGCGTAATGAATGTCGTACACGCCGCAGTACATCTGGTGTAATGTCGCCGCAGGCTGCCACAATACGTTGTTTCATATCCTCTGGGGTTGTAGGCACATCACGGTACACATTATCCTTTAACGTATCCCACAGAAATAAGTCCAGAGGTGTAAGATCAGGAGAACGGGCTGGCCAATTTATGCGTCCTCCACGTCCTATGAAACGCCCGTCGAACGTGTACCTCACCCCTCATGGTAATGTACATGTGCGTCAGTGAAAAAGACCAATAAAAAGGTGTTAGCATGTGGACGTAATGTGCTGTTCCAGTCTCTTCTGTACCTAAGGTCCGTCACCGTTCCCTTTGGATCCCTACGTAATTCGGTGCTCTCCGATACACACGATCGAACAGCGGAGGAGTGGTACTCAAGCGTCAACTTTAGGTTACAATATCTCCGGATGTAATTAACATTTTACAATGCAACAAACGGCACTGATTACGTATTTGTTTATATGTTCAGATGTGCTAACAAAACTAACGGGGTTCCATTTAAAAAAACGTAGGTTTGTGTTAAAAAACATACTTCCGTGCATTTTTTTATGGTTTGTATTAACCAATTACACTAGCCCCTCTCCTCACGTTCGGTCTGTGGAATCTATTCGTCAGTATTTGATGTGGTTTACGAAATATATCCAGCGGTAATGTTAGGTGACTCATCCTGTATACTGAGAGGCCAATGTCAAAATACAGACTCGTGAGCAGTTGTCGACAAGAGGTTCGTGAACTTTACACCACTTATTGCCCGAACCGCCAGTTTCTGAGCCAAAAATGTCCTTTTAGTATGGGAAGAGTTACTGCAAAATATAATACCATACGACATAAGCGAATGAAAATAAGCAAAGTAGACTAATTTTCGTGTTGAACGATCACTCACTTCTGATACCGTTCGAATAGTAAAAATGGCAGTATTAAGTCTTTGAACAAGATCATGAACGTGGGCTTTCCACGACAGGTTACTATCTATCTGCACACCTAGAAAGTTGAATTGTTCAGTTGCACTAATCATATGCTCGTTCTGTGAAATTAAAACTTCTGGCTTTGTTGAATTGTGTATTAGAAACTGTAAAAACTGAGTGTTACTGTGATTTAGCGTTAGTTTATTTTCTACAAGCCATGAACTTAGGTCATGTACTGCACTATTTGAAACCGAGCCAATGTTGCACACAACTTCCATTACTACCAAGCTAGTGTCATCAGAAAACAGAAATATTTTAGAGTTGCCCGTAATAGTAGAGGGCATATCATTTACATAATTCCGCCAGTACCTCGTCTCCTACTGTCCAAACTTCACAGAAGCTCTTCTGTGAACCATACACAACTAGCACTCCCGGAAGAAAGGATATTGCGGAGACATGGCTTAGGCACAGCCTGTGGGATGTTTCCAGAATGAGATTTTCACTCTGCAGCGGAGGGTGCGCTGATATGAAAAATCCTTGCAGATAAAAACTGCGTATCGGGTCGAGACTCGAACTCGGGACCTTTGTTTCGCGGCCAGGTGCTCTACCAACTGCGCTACCCAAGCACGACTCTTGACCTGTCCTCACAGCTTCAATTCTGCAAGTACCTCGTCTCCTACTTTCCGAACTTCACAGAACCTCTTCTGCGAACATAACGAGCCGGCCGAAGTGGCCGTGCGGTTAAAGGCGCTGCAGTCTGGAACCGCAAGACCGCTACGGTAGCTGGTTCGAATCCTGCCTCGGGCATGGATGTTTGTGATGTCCTTAGGTTAGTTAGGTTTAACTAGTTCTAAGTTCTAGGGGACTAATGACCTCAGCAGTTGAGTCCCATAGTGCTCAGAGCCATTTGAACCATTTTTTGCGAACATAACTAATTAATTTATGATGGGATGCTTTTCACATTTAGCTTCGGTTCCAGGTTTTTCAACCATGTGAACATTGAAGACAGATCGTCAAACGTTTGTGTGATGGAAATATCGGCATCTTCAGATATGGTACTTACATAAAGCCAGAGGTCACCGGCTTCGAAATGACATTTACAGGACAGAAGTGACGACATATTGACATAGAAAGAGAACAATAGCGTGCCATGACTGGCCTCTGTGGCACTTCTGACCAAACATCCTTCCAGAACGACTTCGGATTCCTACACACAGCCCGTTGCTACCTGTTTTTAAGTAGCTCCCAGACCACGTCAGCGTACTAGATGAAAATTTTAGCTATTGCCTTATTCTGGGCAATATATCCAGATTGTCTGAGTTACACTGATGTTGTTTCCAACGTAAGGCCGATCTGATTCCTGTTGTTTTCCCACTATCCTCTTTTGAGTGTAACTGCTGCATCCTACATCAGTGATCTGCCTTGCATACTCTAACCTAGTTTTTTCCTCCACCAGGCCTTCAACTGTATTTTTCAGAGGCCACTTTTCAGTAGTCAAAATGATACGCCACAGAGATTCCGATTATCAGCAATGTAATCTTTGGTAGCCACTAGCGCTGTCGTTTTCAATGGCTTTCTGTGAGAAGCAAGTGAGTGAGTTGTGTGGTGGTCAAGTTACTTAGCGGTCCGAAAATTGTTAGTAGAGCACAGAGATAAATATGCAGAGGTTGTTGACTTCTGACAACGTGATTTTGCAAAGATTAATGTGAGAAGACTGAAGTTCTTCAGGTAATGTTGCCGCTGCATTGCCTGCTTAGACGTAATTTATGATGAGTTAACAAAAGACAATTTTCTCTTTATTGGTTTGGGTTAGTTAGTTTGATTGTTGAGACGAGATCAAGAAAAAGTGTCTGTTGACGTAGCTTGCAGTCCTTTACCATTTACCACCAAGTTACATGATATAGTACTATATTTTTGTATAAGTGATTTTTGTGAAGCTGGTGAAAATCACAGTACCAAATTTTAATGTAGTTTTTGAATGCTAGTCTCTTCTACATCATTCAATAAGTCGAATTTCCACCACCAACTCCTCATGCAAATCTGGTTTTCTTATAGTGTGTCGCTACATTGCACTGAGCGGAATACAGTTCCACAAAAGTAAAAGTAATGCTTAATGTGCTTGGCATAGCTGCATGTCCTCGCATTGAACTGATTTGTTGTTGCGCTGTATTGTTATGTTCATCACTCTCTATCAGTAGCAAGTTAACGTTGCCACATGTGAGCTACGAAAATTTGTTAGGATCAAGTTCACACTGCAGACAGGACACCAAAATCGTTCACTTAAGCCTTCCATTTTAAAATCTGTATTATCCACAGTTTAGGGGAGATCAATTCAGATTTCGTTTCTTATGTAGGCAAACATATTTTTACAGTGCAGTGTTAGATTTGCGTGTGTTACAATATTTGAAGTTTTATTTTGTCAATGTGAGTACATATACACTCCTGGAAATGGAAAAAAGAACACATTGACACCGGTGTGTCAGACCGACCATACTTGCTCCGGACACTGCGAGAGGGCTGTACAAGCAATGATCACACGCACGGCACAGCGGACACACCAGGAACCGCGGTGTTGGCCGTCGAATGGCGCTAGCTGCGCAGCATTTGTGCACCGCCGCCGTCAGTGTCAGCCAGTTTGCCGTGGCATACGGAGCTCCATCGCAGTCTTTAACACTGGTAGCATGCCGCGACAGCGTGGACGTGAACCGTATGTGCAGTTGACGGACTTTGAGTGAGGGCGTATAGTGGGCATGCGGGAGGCCGGGTGGACGTACCGCCGAATTGCTCAACACGTGGGGCGTGAGGTCTCCACAGTACATCGATGTTGTCGCCAGTGGTCGGCGGAAGGTGCACGTGCCCGACGACCTGGGACCGGACCGCAGCGACGCACGGATGCACGCCAAGACCGTAGGATCCTACGCAGTGCCGTAGGGGACCGCACCGCCACTTCCCAGCAAGTTAGGGACACTGTTGCTCCTGGGGTATCGGCGAGAACCATTCGCAACCGTCTCCATGAAACTGGGCTACGGTTCCGCACACCGTTAGGCCGTCTTCCGCTCACGCCCCAACATCGTGCAGCCCGCCTCCAGTGGTGTCGCGACAGGCGTGAATGGAGGGACGAATGGAGACGTGTCGTCTTCAGCGATGACAGTCGCTTCTGCCTTGGTGCCAATGATGGTCGTATGCGTGTTTGGCGCCGTGCAGATGAGCGCCACAATCAGGACTGCATACGACCGAGGCACACAGGGCCAACACCCGGCATCATGGTGTGGGGAGCGATCTCCTACACTGGCCGTACACCACTGGTGATCGTCGAGGGGACACTGAATAGTGCACGGTACATCCAAACCGTCATCGAACCCATCGTTCTACCATTCCTAGACCGGCAAGGGAACTTGCTGTTTCAACAGGACAATGCACGTCCGCATGTATCCCGTGCCACCCAACGTGCTCTAGAAGGTGTAAGTCAACTACCCTGGCCAGCAAGATCTCCGGATCTGTCCCCCATTGAGCATGTTTGGGACTGGATGAAGCGTCGTCTCACGCGGTCTGCACGTCCAGCACGAACGCTGGTCCAACTGAGGCGCCAGGTGGAAATGGCATGGCAAGCCGTTCCACAGGACTACATCCAGCATCTCTACGATCGTCTCCATGGGAGAATAGCGGCCTGCATTGCTGCGAAAGGTGGATATACACTGTACTAGTGCCGACATTGTGCATGCTCTGTTGCCTGTGTCTATGTGCCTGTGGTTCTGTCAGTGTGATCATGTGATGTATCTGACCCCAGGAATGTGTCAATAAAGTTTCCCCTTCCTGGGACAATGAATTCACGGTGTTCTTATTTCAATTTCCAGGAGTGTATTCGTAGAGCTTTTTTTTTAGGAAAACATTTCGGTTATTTCAGACTTTATGTACATTTTTTATCCTGTTAGTTTTGAGTGTTGGAATTGCAAATTACGTAATGTGACGTCCGCGCATCATACCATTGTTCACTGGATTGTGAAGAAAAGAATTTCAGAGGAAAGCTTCTTTAGTATTCAGTTTTACGTTTTCTAATTATTCCGGGTAAAAATTAATTACAATATAATTACACAGTTTCAGTCGGATTTGCCGAAACTTTTTATCAGGTAACGATTATGTAAATGCACCACTTGAATTGTTCAGGATCCCAACATAAACATACGATAGTAAAGAATAAGATACCAGTTCAGTTCGGGCTAGTCACTTAACAGGTACAAACCCAACACGTTAAAACATTTGTAAGTCATTGCGATGCCAAACTGCAGATATCGTGATGTGAAACGGCCACAACGTCGCTGATGATGTAACACATATCTGTGCCCACAGGTACGGTGAACTACATGAGGACTCGTATACTCCCATTTCTGAAACCTGAAGTGTGAATTCCCCAAGGGACAAAAAGAGGGGGGATTCAGTTTAACTGCTAATTGAGTGTCATTTTATAGCCGTAGCTCCACAACGATTGGCATTTGGGAGGACGACGGTTCAATTTCCCGTCCGGCCACCTTAATTTAGCCTTTGAGTGATTTCCCTAAATCGCTTAAGACAAATACCGAGATGGTTCTTTCGAAACAACATGGCCGATCTCCTTCCCTGTCCTTTCTTAATCCAAGTTTGTGCTCCGTCTCTAATGACCTCCTTCCTCCCACAACGGTACACTTCTGGTCTACGGTTGTTAGGAAAATTCTGCTCAGTCCGATGTTCCCAACGTTACTCTGCCCTTAGTATTTTCGTCACCATGTTCAGTAATAGCTGATCAACGGCTGAACCGTTCAAAGTCGAGTGTACTGTGATTCAGCGTAGGATTCCGAAGACTCAGTACATAAAGGTTATTAAGCGAGTGAAAAGATAGCAGGTTCTTGTTTCTGCCAGCTGCACCTTGCTTGCTCTGCGCTTATAATCAAAAAATGATTCAAATGACTCTGAGCACTATAGGACTTAACTTCCAAGGTCATCAGTCCCCTAGAACGTAGGACTACTTAAACCTAACTAACCTAAGGACATCACACACATCTATGCCCGAGGCAGGATTCGAAACAGACCGTAGAGGTCGCGCTGTTCCAGACTGTAGCGCCTAGAACCGCTCGGCCACCCCGGCCGGCCGCATATAATCATTATAACGGTATGTCTGCTGCAGGTTGTGTGCTGTTAATGCATCAACAAACTGCTGCTTGTTATTAGAATAAATTTTGTCGGAGAGCGGGATGTTCACCGCTTGCAGTATGTGTAGTGCTTTGGTTTCATATCGTCCCGTAAGTGTCTTCGCCAGTGGACCAGGTAACCAACGTCGCTACTGCGGCAAGCTGTTCATTTAAATCCGGAAGCTATTACGAGGGCGGGGAAGCTGCTAGCCTCTCTCCGTGTAACTGACTACCAGGTTCATTGATGACGACAGCACCACACGTGACAAACGACTCATGATTACCGAACGTTAAAGTCTTGTTACGGAGAGCGATCTAGATAAAGCCGAAGAGAGATGTAAATAAGACGCACTGCTCCTCAAAGCCTCGCGAGGAAGGAGGAAATGACGAAGCATCACGTCAAAAACAAAGAATGACACTGAAACGTGAAAGAAGCCGAAACATGGAAACGTCGCTGTTATAGATTGGCTGTAGATCAACACAGCACGGACTTGACGATCTCAGATCTTCACCATTCAAATGAGAGTTACTTTTCGACCGAGCGGCTGATACACTTTGGAAGATACGATCACTATTGGCGGGAGCCATAACTAGAGGAAATAACCGAAGAAACATCCTTTCACCGAGAAAACGGCCTCTCTGTCAATGTACACCTGAATAATTTCTCGATAAGGAACAATTTTAACGAGTGCCGACGCTATAAGAACGATAAATTTTTCGTAGTGGATATGTCGCGTCTCACTGCGATTGTCGTGATACGTACACAGCTCCTTTGAATTCTATCTTACTCTTTGTCGCCGTGAACTAGTGCTGGATATCGCAGTGAACAATTACGGCGGCTGGTGAATAAATGAATGCGACTTTCTTGTGGAAAATTTCTCCAGTGAGTTATCACCTGAAAACAAGATTCAACGATCACTTCTACATTATGGTGAAGACTGTACGATACGACGAAATAATGAAACAACTGCAGAAAATCATTTCTTTAGCAATGGCTGGAAATGCTTATTTGCTAAAAATTATATGCAGAAAACTTCGCTAAGCCAGTGGACGATTTGGAGAATCACCAAGGAGCAAAATAATTACTTTGTTCTTCGCCCAAGCATGCGTAAGTAAATGGTCCAGTTGGTCAACCTCGTAAAAAGAATACAGCTAAATGTTCATCTCATATCAGATGTGTTTCACCATAGATATGGCGTCAGGTAACGCAGTATTTCTTTGTTTTCCACCTTCAAGAAGGTTGTGAAGCCGATCACTAATTCTGAAATACGAGCAGATCAAGGTATGAACAATGAGTAAATACAACATGTGATTATGTTGGCCGCAGGTCATAATAATAACTCATACGTGGATTCCATTGTTTTGGCCCCGTCTATCCGATGACGAAGACAATGTACAAACATAAGTTCTATAGTGCCTTTTAATAATTAAATTTTTCCCTGAGACATTTGAGTCTCATCTTTATCTACGATAATGATGGAAGCAGAAAAAATGAGTTAAAATTTGTACTACAGCCGGGTTCGAGTTCCACCCGTCGCACAAATTTTAATTCGTTTCTTCTGTTTCCATCAGTCCATAGTGCCATTCAGACCGATGAGATACATACACAAGTTCTACAGTGCCACTGAAAACAGGTACGCTGATACAATAGCGCCATATTTAGCAGTTACATACAACCGCTCCCTCAGAGAATGATCCGCACCTAAAGACTGAAAATTTCCTCCAGTCACCCCAGTACCCAAAAAGGGAAACAGAAGTAGTCCACTGAATTACAGGCCCGTATCAATAACGCCGATTTCCAGTAGGGTTTTGGAACATATACTGTGTTCGAACATTATGAAGTACCTCAATGAAAAAGATTTGTTGACACATACTCAGCACGGATTCAGAAAATATCGTTCATGTGAAACCCAACTAGCTCTTTATACTCATGAAGTAACGAGTGCTATCGACAGGGGATGTCAAATTGATTCCAAATTTTTAGATTTCTAGAAGGCTTTCAACTCCGTTCCTCACAAGCGTCTTCTAGCCAAACTTCGTGCCTATGGAATATCGCTTCAGTTGTGCGACTGGATTCGCGATTTCCTGTCAGAATGGTCACAGTTCGTAGCAGCAATAGACGGAAAGTCATCAAGTACGTGTGGCGTGCACACGGGGGTTTTTTAGGTTAGAGGGACCCCCCCTTGGGCGAAACGATAAAATACCTGACGGCTTACCAGAGAGGACATTATCATCGTTGATAAAGAACGTCCGTCCTCAGAGACCAAAAACAGGAAAAGTTAACGTAATATTGGTAAACTGCAGGAGTATCCAGGGCAAGGTTCCTGAATTAGTATCTTATTGAAGGAAATAGTGCGCATATAGTATTAGGAACGGAAAGTTGGTTAAAACCCGAAGTGAACAGTAACGAAATCCTAGACACAGAATGGAATATATACCGCAAGGATAGGATAAACGCCAATGATGGAGGAGTATTTATAGCAGTAAAGAATTCAATAATATCCAGTGAAGTTATTAGCGAATGCGAATGTGAAATAATCTGGGTTAAGTTAAGTATCAAAGGTGGGTCAGATATGATAGTCGGATGCTTCTATAGACCACCTGCATCAGCAACCGTAGTAGTTGAGCGCCTCAGAGAGAACCTGCAGAACGTCGTGAAGAAGTTTCGTGATCATACTATTGTAATAGGGGGAGACTTCAATCTACCAGGTATAGAATGGGATAGTCACACAATCAGAACTGGAGCCAGGGACAGAGACTCTTGTGACATTATCCTGACTGCCTTGTCCGAGAATTACTTCGAGCAGATAGTTAGAGAACCAACTCGTGAAGCTAACGTTTTAGACCTCATAGCAACAAATAGACCGGAACTTTTCGACTCCGTGAATGTAGAAGAGGGTATCAGCGATCATAAGTCAGTGGTTGCATCAATGACTACAAGTGTAATAAGAAATGCCAAGAAAGGAAGGAAAATATATTTGCTTAACAAGAGTGATAGGGCACAAATCGCAGAATATCTGAGTGACCACCATCAAACGTTCATTTCTGAGGAAGAGGATGTGGAACAAAAATGGAAAAAATTCAGAAACATCGTCCAGTACGCCTTAGATAAGTTCGTACCGACTAAGGTCCAAAGCGAGGGGAAAGATCCACCGTGGTATAACAATCATGTACGAAAGGTACTACGGAAACAAAGAAAGCTTCATCATAGGTTTAAGAGTAGTCGAATCATAGCTGATAAGGAAAAGCTGAACGAAGCGAAAAAGAGCGTAAAGAGAGCAATGAGAGAAGCATTCAACGAATTAGAACATAAAACATTGGCAAACAATCTAAACAAGAACCCTAAAAAGTTTTGGTCATATGTAAAATCGGTAAGCGGATCTAAATCCCCTATTCAGTCACTCGTTGACCACGATGGCACCGAAACAGAGGACGACCGAAGAAAGGCAGAAATACTGAATTCAGTGTTCCGAAACTGTTTCACTGCGGAAAATCGCAACACGGTCCCTGACTTCAGCCGTCGCACGGACGCCAAAATGGAAAGTATTGAAATAAACGATATCGGAATTGAAAAACAACTGCTATCACTTAGTAGCGGAAAAGCATCCGGACCAGACGAGATACCCTTAAGATTCTACAGTGATTATGCTAAAGAACTTGCCCCCTTTCTATCAGCAATTTATCGTAGATCGCTTGAAGAACGTAAAGTACCTAGCGACTGGAAGAAAGCGCAGGTCGTTCCCATTTTCAAGAAGGGTCATAAATCAGATGCGAATAATTATAGGCCTATTTCGCTTACGTCAATCTGTTGTAGAATAATGGAACATGTTTTGTGTTCTCGTATTATGACGTTCTGAGATAATGCAAATCTCCTTCATCATAACCAACATGGATTCCGCAAACAGAGATCATGTGAAACTCAGCTCGCCCTATTTGCCCAAGAAATTCACAGTGCCGTAGACACTGGCGAGCAGATTGATGCCGTATTCCTGGACTTCAGGAAGGCATTTGATACGGTTCCGCACTTACGTTTAGTGAAAAAAATACGAGCTTACGGAATATCGGACCAGGTTTGTGATTGGATTCAGGATTTCCTAGAAGAAAGAACACAACATGTCATTCTTAACGGTTCAAAATCTGCAGATGTAGAGGTAATTTCGGGAGTACCGCAGGGAAGCGTGATAGGACCTTTATTGTTTACAATATACATAAATGACTTAGTTGGCAACATCGGTAGCTCCGTGAGGCTATTTGCAGATGACACGGTTGTCTACAAGAAAGTAGCAACATCAGAAGACTCGTACGTACTCCAGGAGGACCTGCAGAGGATTAATGCATGGTGCGACAGCTGGCAGCTTTCCCTAAACGTAGATAAATGTAATATAATGCGCATACATAGGGGCAGAAATCCATTCCAGTACGATTATGCCATAGGTGGTAAATCATTGGAAGCGGTAACGACCGTAAAATACTTAGGAGTTACTATCCAGAGCGATCTGAAGTGGAATGATCACATAAAACAAATAGTGGGAAAAGCAGGCGCCAGGTTGAGATTCATAGGAAGAATTCTAAGAAAATGTGACTCATCGACGAAAGAAGTAGCTTACAAAACACTTGTTCGTCCGATTCTTGAGTATTGCTCATCAGTATGGGACCCTTACCAGGTTGGATTAATAGAAGAGATAGACATGATCCAGCGAAAAGCAGCGCGATTCGTCATGGGGACATTTAGTCAGCGCGAGAGCGTTACGGAGATGCTGAACAAGCTCCAGTGGCGGACACTTCAAGAAAGGCGTTACGCAATACGGAGAGGTTTATTATCGAAATTACGAGAGAGCACGTTCCGGGAAGAGATGGGCAACATATTACTACCGCCCACATATATCTCGCGTAATGATCACAACGAAAAGATCCGAGAAATTAGAGCAAATACGGAGACTTACAAGCAGTCGTTCTTCCCACGCACAATTCGTGAATGGAACAGGGAAGGGGGGATCAGATAGTGGTACAATAAGTACCCTCCGCCACACACCGTAAGGTGGCTCGTGGAGTATAGATGTAGATGTAGATGTAGATGTAAAACAGAGGTAATATTCGGCGTTCCCCAAGAAAGTGTTATAGGCCTTCTATTGTTCCTGGTCTATATTAACGACCTAGTAGACAATCTGAGTAGCCCTCTGAAACGTCCCCTTAGAAAAATTAATGAATTACTGTTCTGATAAATCTCTTACGTTATTTGATTTTCAAACAGCTGAGCAGAACTGAACGTACTCAGACATTTCTCTCTTTACTTATTCTGAC
Source organism: Schistocerca piceifrons (assembly GCF_021461385.2). Classification (NCBI taxonomy): domain Eukaryota; kingdom Metazoa; phylum Arthropoda; class Insecta; order Orthoptera; family Acrididae; genus Schistocerca; species Schistocerca piceifrons. Next base: position 909,214,427 of record NC_060140.1, on the reverse strand, counting down.
CAACACTAAACTGACACACAATATTTTTAGCGCAACACAATCTGACTTTCAATGATCCCTGCAAAAGAATGGCCCTGACTGACAATAACCTATACCTTTCATGAATCACTTACCTCACAAAAATCTTCGTTACTTGAACTACTGCAATACAGCGAGCGCCAATACTGCCAGCTAAATAAAAGAGCCGTGCGGTTCTAGGCGCTCCAGTCCGGAGCCGCGCTGCTGCTACGGTCGCAGGTTCGAATCCTGCCTCGGGCATGGATGTGTGTGATGTCCTTAGGTTAGTTAGGTTTAAGTAGTTCTAAGTTCTAGGGGACTGATGACCACAGCAGTTGAGTCCCATAGTGCTCAGAGCCATTTGAACCATTTTAAATAAAAGATTCTAACTACTGAAGGCACTAACTACTGACAGGCACAGTTAGCAAATGAAAGATTTTGATAAAGAACAAACAATGTATTTACCTTAATAGCGTTCAAAAGTCATAATATATATATATCAGTTCATGACATCCAGTCTTACAAATTTACTGTCTCTGATGGACACACGTCCAGATCATCTGCTCTCAAAACTCCGCCATCTCTTTCCCCACATCCACCACTGCTGGCGGCTCACCTCCAACTGCGCAACACTACAATAGCGACTATTCCAACAACGCCAACCAGCCACAGACTTCACACAGCACAGTAGTGATTTTCATATAGAGAGCTACATGGCGTTAGCAACATAAAAACCTAAACAGCCTACTTACACCTCTTACATTGTTTGTAGACGATGCTGTCATTTACCGTCTTGTCAAGTCATCAGATCAAAACGAATTGCAAAATGATTTAGATATGATATCTGTATGGTGCGAAAACTGGCAAATTACCCTGGGTAAAGGAAAGTGTTGAGTTATTCACATGGGTACGAAAAGAAGTCAGCTAAATTTCGAATACGTGATGAGTCACACAAACCAGAAGGCTTTAAATTCAACTAATATTTAGGGATTACAATTAAAAATAACCTAAATTGGAACGATCACATACGAGTAGATAATATTGTGTGTATAGCAAACCAAAGACTACGATTCATTGGCAGAACACTTAGAAGTTGCAACAGGTCTACTAAAGAGACTGCTTACACCGCGCTTGTCCGCCCTATTCTCGAGTATTGCTGTACGGTGTGGGATCCGCATCTGGTGGGACTGACGGATGACATCGAAAAAGTACAAAGAATGGCAGCTCGTTTTGTATTATCGCGAAATAAGGGACATAGTGTCACAGATATGATACGTGAATTGGAGTGGCAGTCGCTAAAACAAAGGCGTATTTCGTTGCGACGGGATCTTCTTATGAAATTTCAATCACCAGTTCTCTCCTCCGATTGTGAAAAGATTCCGTTGGCACCGACCTACACAGGGGGAAATGATCATTGCGATAAAATAAGAAAAATCTGGGCTCGCACAGAAAAATTTAAGTACTCGTTTTCCCCGCGCGTCCTTCGAGAGTGGAACGGCAAAGAGACAGCTTGAAGGTGGTTGATAGAACCCTTTGCCAGGCACTTTAGTGTGAATAGCGGAGTAATCATGTAGATGTAAATGTAGATGAGATGCATTCGCCTAGCCATCCAACATTAGCAGTAATTTAATGAATGGAGAAAACATCCGATTACATGCAAACTAATGAAGTCGCATCATATGTAGTATTAACATGTAGACGAAACTATTAGCATCCAGTTGCATACTTTCTGCGAAAAATGTGTGCTAGACCAATTCATTAAAACACGGTGGTAACAGGTACAAGCGCAGATATTTTCATTTGTAGTACCTTAATATGACCATATATCATTGTTTTGCTTGTTTTCTCCCTGCGTCCAACAGTTCTTCCCACAAACACGTCACAAACTTTACGACCTGATGTTTTCTGCACTGTTGTAGCTGCACTGCTAAGTGGTCTACGCGTGTCACTTCCGATTAACCATTTTGCGACGACGTGTTCACAGTGCAATACCTAACCTACTGGTAAGGGAAAATAAGTATTAATGGCTTGTTCTTTCTTATCATTTGTACTTGGAGCTACCACACAAGCAAAAAATATATCACTTGTAATGGTTATAATTATTAGTCTGCAGATGACGTAAATATTCATGTAACGTTGTTCAGTATACTGTCCTCAGTCACTAATAGGAGTAGCTACACTTATACCCATTACAGCCTGTATGTTAAGTGGGTTCTGTACATTATTAATTCATACAGAGATTTTTGTTTCCAGAGTCTCGTCCTCATGGATGTAAACGTGAACCAGAGAAAGAAATGTTAGTGTTCATAAAAGAACAAAAGTGTTTTAAGAGACCGAATAAAATACTCATGTTGCAAGAATACGAAAAGATAGATGGAAAATTGTATCCATCAGTAGACTTCTGTTTACACTGCTGTTCATTAATTGAAAAAAAAAACAGGATAGACAGCTAATAACGAAATATTTCTCTTTGTGGGTACGCAGTATAATAGGTAGAATAGAAGATTAAATTTGGAGATGATTTGAGAGTATACCAGATACGAAATTTTCTACAGTGAGCTGCCACCTCTGGCAACAACAATAGGTCTAACACGTGTGAACAATTAGCCAAACTGAACATGGTGACAGATGTGGATGCCCTGTTCCCTGCTGCTTCAGATCTTTGGGAGAGTTCGTCAATTTTTGTGTCAAGGCAACCCATAACCAGACATTTCTAATGGACAAGAGATCTGCGGAAATTAATGGCCAGGGAAGCAGTCCAACATCCTCTGTATCGAGGTAGGTCAGGATAGCATGGGCAACATGCAGTGTTGGAAGTGGAAGTTAACGTCATGCAGACTGCAATGGTAGGACACAGCCACTGGCCTTCCAGGTCAGAAAGATAGCGGCCGCTGTCGAAATTACAGGCCATGGGGCCCAGAGGTGATGGTGGTGTGAAACCAGTGGCACATTATGCTACCAAGCAAGGTTCAAATGGTTCAAATGTCTCTGAGCACTTATGCCTCCGAATCTTTTATGTGAACACTCTTAAACATGTTAAAGTAAGACAAGAGTTACTAACAATCTACATCTTTATTCTTCATGTCTACGTATTTCTTACTCAGCATAGTCATCCTGGCGACGAACACATTTTTCGAAACAAGAGGCCAGTGTAGAATGTTTGACTTTGTTGACGGAGCCACAACCTTACCTGTGCCTGCACTGCTCGATATCGAAACGAAGTCCTCGAAAAAAATGGCTCTGAGCACTATGGGACTTTACAGCTGAGGTCATCAGTCCCCTGGAACTTAGAACTACTTAAACCTAACTAACTTTAAGGACGGGAAGAAGCATATTACTGAGCTTCTCAAACAATTAAGTTCAGCTTCTTTCGCTCTTCGTATAATCGCTAGTCTTGGTAATAAACAGATCAGCCTCCTAACGTATTTTGCATATTTCCACTCAATAATATCTTACGGAATAGTTTTCTGGGGTAAATCACCGCTTAGACATAAAGAATTGTTTGTACAAAAGAGAGCAGTCAGAATAATTAGTGGTGTTCACCCAAGGACGTCATGTAGGCACCTTTTCAAGGAGTTAGGTATTTTAACTGCACCATCAGAGTACATATATTCGCTAATGAAATTCGTTACAAATAATCCATCTTAATTCGCGAAGAACAGTGATGTTCATACGAGCTTAAACTCATTTCTTTTCGACGACTCCTTCAGCTCCATGGACGAGTTTCTGTTTCAGAAATGGTAAAATAAAAAAGAGGTACCTCTAAATGTAGTTACATGTGTAAAACTAAAAATTTTACTAATATTAATATTACCACTATTCATGTGTGTATATATATCTTTTAATCTAACTTGTTTCACATCACATCGATAAAATAATCGGGAAAATGACCTACGGAACATGACATAACTAAAACTAGACTAAACTAAAACTATAACACACATCCCTTCCCGAGGCAGAATTCGAACCTGCGACCGTAGCGGTCGCGCGGTTGCAGACTGAAGCGCCTAGAACCGCTCGGCCACAACGGCCGGCCTACCAAGGCAAGGGTTGTCCCCATAAAAAGATGATGTCTGTCAACGTTCTTTCTCCACAGAGCCTCCATGCACGGATACGTCCATTCATGCCGTATGCATAATGGGGATCCATCGCAAAAGAAGACACGTCTTCAACCCTATTCCCATTTTTCCGTTGGGCGCAACTCTGTCGGCGCACAACTCTCTCTGCTGCCACGCCAAGGGAAGCCGCAACAATGTTTACCATACTGATAGCTCCTGGGGCTTCAGACGTCGTCACACTGTCAGTGGGGATACTTGTTACGCTGCGAAGAAGCTCCTTTCCTGACTCTACGTACGTGACATGGGTGTACGATCCTGCACGGCCCAGGGAAGAATACAGTTTGTAACAGATATAAATACAATTATTTTTATACATCATACCTTAACATATACACATATCAGTGTGTTGCCTGTTTCTTCTCTGCCTCGAACAGTCTTCCCACAAACACGACACAAACTTTATGACCTGATGTTCTCTGCAAGGCTGTAAATACATCTCCAAGAGGACTAAAGCTGTCATTATAGATTGACTGTTTTTCATCCACGTGTCCACACCTTAACTCGTGATGTGCTGCCCAGGGCTGGCCGTTGTGGCAGAGCGGTTCCAGGCGCTTAAGTCTGGAACCGCGCGACCACTACGGTCGCAGGTTCGAATCCTGTCTCGGGTATGGATGAGTGATGTCCTTACGTCAATTTGGTTTAAGTAGTTCTAAATATAGTAGATGAGTGGGTAGCTCTGAGGGATGAAGTAGTGAAGGCAGCGCGGGATCAAGTAGGTAAAAAAACGAGGGCTAGTAGAAATCCTTGGGTAACAGAAGAAATATTGAATCTAATTGATGAAAGGAGAAAATATAAAAATGCAGTAAATGAACGCAAAAAGGAATAGAAACGTCTCAAAAATGAGATCGACAGGAAGTGCAACATGGCTAAGCAGGGATGGCTAGAGGACAAATGTACGGATGTAGAGGCCTATCTCAATAGGGGCAAGATAGATACTGCCTACAGGAAAACCGACCTCGCGGAAGATCAGTTTGTATTCCGTAGAAATGTTGGAACACGTGAGGCAATACTGACCTTACGACTTACCTTAGAAGAAAGATTAAGGAAAGGCAAACCTACGTTTCTAACATTTCTAGACTTAGAGAAAGCTTTTGACAATGTTGACTGGAATACTCACTTTCAAATTCTGAAGGTGGCAGGAGTAAAATACAGGGAGCGAAAGGCTATTTACAATTTGTACAGAAACCAGATGGCAGTTATAAGAGTCGAGGGACACAAAAGGGAAGCTGTGGTTGGGAAGGGTGTGAGACAGGGTTGTAGTCTCTCCCGGATGTTACTCAGTCTGTATATTGAGCAAGCAATAAAGGAAAGAAAAGATAAATGCACAGTAGGTATTAAAATCCATGGAGAAGAAATAAAAACTTTGAGGTTCGCCGATGACGTTGTAGAACTGTCAGAGACAGCAAAGGACTGGGAGGAGCAGTTGAACGGAATGGACAGTGTCTTGAAAGGAGGATATAAGATGAACATCAACAAAAGCAAAACGAGGATAATGGAATGTAGTCGAATTAAGTCGGGTGATGCTGAGGGAGTTATATTAGGAAATGAGACACCTAAAGTAGTAAAGGAGTTTTGCTATTTGGGGAGCAAAATAACTGATGATGGTAGAAGTAGAGAAAATATAAAATGTAACTCGGCAATGGCAAGGAAAGCGTTTCTGAAGAAGAGAAATTTGTTAACATCGAGTATTGATTTAAGTGTCAGTAAGTCGTTTCTGAAAGTATTTGTATGGAGTGTAGCCATGTATGGAAGTGAATCGTGGACGATAAATAGTTTGGACAAGAAGAGAATAGAAGCTTTCGAAATGTGGTGCTACAGAAGAATGCTGAAGATTAGGTGGGTAGATCACATAACTAATGAGCAGGTATTGAATAGAATAGGGGATAAGAGGAGTTTGTGGCACTACTTGACAAGAAGGAGAGACCGGTTGGTAGGACATGTTCTGAGGCATCAGGGGATCACAAATTTAGCATTGGAGGGCAGCGTGGAGGGTAAAAATCGTAGAGGGAGACCAAGAGATGAATGCAAGAAGCAGATTCAGAAGGATGTATGTTGCAGTAAGTACTGGGAGATGAAGAAGCTTGCACAGGATAGAGTAGCATGGAGAGCTGCATCAAACCAATCTCAGGACTGAAGACCACAACAACAACAACAAGTTCTAGGGGTCTGATGACCTTAGATGTTAAGTGTTATAGTGCTCAGAGCCATTTGAACCATTTTTGCTGCCCAGGGGAAAACATGCTTTAATGGCTTGCTTGGGGTATGCACACATGGAGGAACTACCCAATCTAAAAACATACAACTTGTAAAAACTATAACTATTTGTCTCCAAATGAAGTAAATACTGATGTAAAGTTGTTCAGTACACTACGCTCAGTCACCAGTAGAAACATTTGCACTTATACCCGTCACACCCCGTATATGTGTTACTCAGGTTCTTGTAACTCGGGGCAACTGAGATCCAACACGCCTTTGAGTACGGCCCTACTGAGCCTATCGATCCCATATTCGCATGAGAGACATGGGATGGAGATCAGTTTGAAGAGCAGTATTGGGGAACGACGAACAACGGTCTTTCTGAGCCACGTCCTATATTTACTAAATTCGGACACTTGCTAGTAGACGCTTACTCCTCCTTATTCGATGCAGAACACCATCTACTCAGTTAGTTAGTTAGCTGGTTGCGTGTTCCATTGATCAATCGCACAGTACGGTTGCCGTTATGATGTGGAACGTGTCAAGTGCACAAGAAATGCACATATGAAACAAGATTTTTTAATGTATATATATATTACAATACAGAGTTAAAGATTAATAGTTCTATTATTTACCCCATTCCCTTAAATGGCACAAAATGCATATATTATTTTTGTGGCGGCGTTCGTAGCGACAAACAATTCGCTGTAGAAACGGCTTACGAAGTCACCGTCACACTTTTAATAGCGGGCCGACCGGTCCGCTGGAACAGTGAACAGAAAGATGAAAACCCAAACACTCTGATTAAATAAAAGTCGGTACTTATCTTTATTAACGAAGATACAGAAACACAGTAGTGAACTCCGGGTCTACAGAGATCTGTCTAGTTCGAGTCGGAGCGGCTAGGTCAGCGTCGGCTGACGAAAAACAACTCTGCTGCGATGAACACACAACTGACTAGCAAGTACACAATTCGGTGACGAGTATACAACTGAGCGGCGAATACAGAACTGTCCTAGCGCTCGCGACTCCAGCGCTTAAGAAACCAGAAGCCAGCGGTGGCGCGCGCAGACTTGCGGCGATTTCCTGTCTCGCTGGCGCTGCTTATGCGGACGGCGTCCGGACTTTGATGCTGCCAACCTTTTGGCAGCGGGCTCGGGTGGCATTACTGGCTAGGATATAACAATTATATTTATTGATTTATTTATTCCTATTCAAGAATTAATCTGTGGTATAGAAGGAGTAGTCAAGGAGATATGATTTCAATTTATTTTTGGAGCTATTACTGCTGTCTGTCAGACATTTTATTTCATCTGGTAAATTGTCGAAAATTTTTATAACAGCATATTTTACCCCTTTCTGTGCCAAAGATAGGTAGAGTACAGAAAAGATAGTGTAAGTCTTTCTTTTTTCTGGTATTATAATCATGAATGTCACTGTTGTTTTTAAACTGGCCCATGATGTTGAAAACAAATTTCACTAGTGAGTAAACGTACTGTGAGGCTGTTGAAAGAATTCCCAATCTTTTAAAAAGTTGCCTACAAGATGTACGACTATGAACCCCACGCATTATTCTAACCACTTTCTTCTGAGCAGTGAATACTTTTTGTCTAAATGTTGAGTTACCCAAAAACATTATTCCGTATGACATCAGAGAGTGAAGGTATGCAAACTATGTTAGCTTACTAATTTCTATATCCTCAAAATTGGCAATTATTCTGTTTGCAAAAGTTGCTGAACCTAGTCGCTTCAGAAGATCCAAAATATAAATTTTCCAATCAATATTCTCATTTATGTGTACACCCAAAAACTTATTACACTCTACCCTCTCTATTGATTTCTGTTGATGTGTTACATTTATTGAAGGAAATGTACTTTTTGCAGCAGAAAATTGGATGTACGTCAGTGTGTTTTTCGAAGTTTAGAGTAAGCTCATTTGCAGAAAACCAATTAATGACTTTTCCAAAGACCTTATTTGTATCATTTTTAATTAGAGTTTCTTTTACTGGATTAATAATGATGCTCGTATCTTCAGCAAGCAGTGTCAGTTCAGCTTCCTGTTTCAGATAGGAAACACAGGCAACTAACAGCTAACGAGGATTTCTGCCTATACATCTACAGAACGTAGACGGCGTTAATTCTACCTACCTTGTTCGGTTACCCAGAAATGCTAATCATCTGCGAATCCAGGAATGTAGTACACTTCATTCTATAACGGGCGATGAAAAAGTTTTCGTTCGAAGGCCGTGAGGTCCACAATCGGTATGCCAATCGAGTAAAATTGCCTTGAATATTGAGTATAGCACCAGTTTTAAGATACCCTTTCGGAAAAACACCGTGTCCTGCAATGTGAAGAAGTCCCGAAATGCCTGCTGCACATCCTCATACGAAAGGAACCGTCAATATTTCAAGGTCATTCTTAAGGGACCGAAGGCGTATTAATCTCATGGGCACAGATCAGGACTATAGGGCGGGTGCTCGAGAATCTGCCATTTGAGTATGGGGGAATTTGTGCGTTACAACATCTGCATCTTATGCCACCAAGGACCTTAACGCAGAATTTCACATCGGTGGTTTTCCACAGATATTCTGCCTCATGCACATTTTCCGTTCTACAGTGGATGTCTTACCCGTGTTTGTCTTTCGATAGCCAAGAAAAGAACAACAGGACGTTGCTCCTGTTCGGGCCCACTTGGTAACACCAGTAGAAAGACACAAATGCCGTATTAATCGGTTACCTACATGTCTGTGCTTATGGGCCGGCATCGGAGTTGCGCTACACTGCACAAACGATGCAGCAACTCTCGCGAACTGAAACTTTGCTGTAGGCTCTTATAATTTCAGATCTGTTGTTTGCCACCTTCATAGTCTTGGAATTTCAGCGGTTAGCAGTATATTTCTTCTGAAAATACGCGAGGCTTCAAAGAAACTGGTATAGGCGTGCGTACTCAAATGCAGAGGTACGTAAACAGGCAGAATACGGCGCTGCGCCTGTATAAGACAAGAAGTGTCTGGTGCAGTTGTTAGGTTGGTTACTGCTGCTACATGGCAGATAATCAAGATCTAAGTGAGTTTGAACGTGGTGTTACAGTCAGCGCAAGAGCGATGGGACACAGCCTCTCTGAGGTAGCGATGAAGTGGAGATTTTCCCTTACGACCATTTCACAAGTGTACCGTGAATATCAGGAATCCGGTAAAACATCAAATCTCCGACATCACCGGAAAAAGATCTTTCAAGAACGGGACCAACAATGACTGAAGAGAATCCTTCGACGTGACAGAAGTACAACCCTTCCGCAGATTGTTGCAGATTTCAGTGCTGGACCATCAACAACTGTCAACGTGCGAACCATTCAACGAACCATAACTGATATGGGCTTTCGGAGCCGAAGACCCACTCGTGTACCCTTGATGACTGCATGACACAAAGCTTTATGCCTCGCCTGGGTCCGTCAACACCGACATTTGATTGTTGATGACTGGAAACATGCTGCCTGGTCGGACGAGTCTCGTTTCAAATCGTTTCGAGCAGATGGACGTGTACGTGTATGGAGACAACCTCATGAATCCATGGATCCTGAATGTCAGCAGGGGACTGTTTAAGCTGCTGGAGGCTCTGTAATGGTGTGGGGCGTGTGCAGTTGGAATGATATGGCACCCCTGATACGTCTTAATACTACTCTGACAGGTGACACGTACGTAAGCATCCTGTATGATCACCTGCATCCATTCATATGCATTGTACATTCCGAACTACTTGGGAAACTCCAGCAGGACAATGCGACACCACTCACGTACCTAATTGCTACAGAATGGCTCCAGGAACACTCTCCTGAGTTCAAACACTTCTGCTGGCCACCAAACTCCCCAGACATGAACATTATAGAGCGTATCTGGGATGCTTTGCATCGTGCTGTTCAGAAGAGATCTCCACCCCGTCGTACTCTTACAGATTTATGGACAGCTCTGTCAATCCGCTCCAGCACTACTTCAGACATTAGTAGAGTCCATGGCACGTCGTGTTGGGGCCCTAACGATATTAAGCAGGTGTACTAGTTTCTTTTGCTCTTCAGTGTATAATGATGGAAGTTCATTGGTGTGCACACTAAAACAAGCTTTTCTCTACTGGTTATATTACGTTATTACCTAATGCATGTTGCCTTAGATTTCATTTAGAGTTTATATCTACTGCCTATCAGACAGAGATTTATATTGAAGGTAGTCTGCCATCTAGAACAGAGGGATGCTCAGACGTTATCTCGATTTGAAATTAGAGCTAGATCCTAATGTCGAAAAAAAAAAATAACAGAAATGCAGCAAGAAACGTTGGTGTAGCACAAATTTGATGCTTGCTGTTGGACGGGCCATTGATTGATCCTTTATCGACTTTTATACTTCAGCATTTTTTTTCTGTTTGTGAATTTTAGCAAAATACATATACCTAAGACAAAAAAAGACGAAACACGAAGAAATTAGTCCTATGAGACGGGAATCGGTAGATGTGATGTATAAGTACAGACAAACAAATGATTTCTATTTCACAAAACAACTGATGACATATTCACGTGAAAGAACTTCAGAAATTGAACAAGTCAATAACGCATTGATCTACCTCTGGTCCTTATCCATGTAGTTATTCGGCATGGCAGTAATTGACGGAGTTGTTGGCTGTCGTTCTGGGGGACATCGCGCCAAGTTCTGCCCTCGATATATTTTTTCAGTTCATGCATTCATTACAGTGTTGGAAGCTATTACTGCCTTGTTTTTCTTTGAAAGAGTCAACCTGAGATCTTCATACTCGTTACTTACTTATGTATTCCGGAACGTGACATTACGTTCTCTCGATGGTGGTGTTATATTAACGCAGTGTACTTCGTAGCTGCGCTGTGGCGCATTCGTTTACGTGCCACTACTGGGAACGTACAGCCTGTATTCATCCCTCAATGACACTTCAATTCCTTTGTATTGTTGTGAAAAATGTCAAGCTGCAGTGTGAATCACGTTAAACTTGATACATAAGGACGAAGATCGGAAGAAGAAGGCAAGTTACTGTAATCATTCAAGTGGTAATATTCAAGAGTGCATTTCTTAGGCAAGTGTGAGAAATGTTGAAAGATTACTGCAACTTTTCAAGTACGTGCACATTGAAGCATCATATTGGGCCTATAATTAGAAGGTCAACGCCTGTGAGCAAATAAAATTGCGCCCACTATGCAAATAAAAATTCGATAACGAAAGCACTCCGGAACACTCCCAGAACACTACCAGAACGCTTCATTATTGTTGAAAAGGTATTTTGGTTTAGACAGAACAATCTTGGAGAAATAGAACACTTAAATCTAAAAGCAAACTAATTCCACATTTGTAAAGTAGTATGTTAAAACACTAATAAAGACTTGAAAGGTGTCTGTTGATTCAGCCATCCTTCATTTCGATTGCTTATTTTTGCACATCGATTACGGAAGAGTTCTTTGGTATGTTTTCCGACGGCTGTCTGGTCGATTTCGATATCCCTCTGCTACATGGGACGTGGGACGGCTTGCATCTAGTAGCAATGTGACTGGTTACATTTTCTGATGAGCCAATTAGCAGACTCACGATTAGGCTGAGCTCAATATTCAGTATTGGTTACGTTCGCAATCAATATTTAACTCCCGACCGTGAGTTAGTAAATCACTCTTTTCGTTCACCCAAACAGATGGCAAATATTCCTGTATTTTCTTAATACTGCCGGTTCAGCAATCAAACCAAATGTAATTGTATTAAGTGTAGCAGATGCTACGTGTTCTATTGATTTGTGCGAGAGTTTGTTGTAAGAATTATTCTAATAAACCAGAAGTTGATTTGAATTTTCCAGACTAATGCGCCAATCTTGCAATGAAGTAATAACCGTCAAATACATTGTGAGCAATGTTAGTGTGGAATGGTAACTTTTACTGCCTTAGTATGGTGTATGTCAGGAGTCGCAGTTGTATGATAGGGCCAGTTTTATAATTGTAAGGTAAGTCACGACATCAAACGACGAAGCTGCGCCTGCCGAGATCTCATCGTATTCTTTACACGAGGTGTGGCGTTGTCAGTCCATGAATGAGTAATTGTAGCAGTTTAATTTTTAATTCTCCTACCTAAGGACGGGAAGTGACCGTTAATAACCTAGAGAGGTTGCTTATTGGTTGAGCGATACTAGAACGTTTCTATAATACTGTTAGACTGTACCATTCCGCAATTCATGTATTGGTGTCTGTCAAACCGAGCTCGCATCTAGTCAAATGCTCATCATCGATATGTATGTATCTCCTTTCGACAAACTTCATACAGACAGAGTCTCAAAGAGTGACTGCTTACGAAATACTCGTGCGTCCATTTCAGAAAGAAAGTTAAAAGTGTCCAACCCATACCAAACATTACCAATGGAGGCTATTCAACGTATAAAAGAAGAAGAGCAGCACGAATTGTCACAGGTTTGTTTGACCTGTGAAAGAGTGTCATCAAAACGCTGGAAAACGTGAACTGACACACTCTCGAAGCGAGATGCCGGTTATCCAGCGAAAGCCTACTTATAAAGTTTCAAGAAACAATATCACTCCCGCGGAGCCCACGAAGAGATTAGGCTAATTACTGCACCCACAAGGGCATTTAACGATGACGTGCTGAAAACCCGCGAAAAATTGAAGTAAAATTTCCAAAAAAACCTACAGACGTTCTGTGAGGGCAGAATTACACACCTGCTGAAGTCCATGTAACACGAGACCGGTCTAGCCCAAATGGAGTTAAAGTAGCTGCCTTGTCCAAATACACATAAATAATGTAATTGATCAGTCAGTGCGTGGTACAACAGGAAAATACCCTCTGCTACGCATTTCCCATGTACGTGAAGAGAGCATCGTAATAAGTGAATGCTGCTGTCCCTGGAATGGTCTTGATACCTATGGTATATCGATGCCCTCCTCTTCCTACCTTAGAAGTCTCTTATCCTCTTTATGGTGCGCCACGGTGCAGCTTGGTATTTTTCACATAAAGAAGAAACAAAAAATTCAAGTAGCGTAGTGGGTTTGAAGACGAAATCTATTATTTAGAAAAGTAACACTTAACCGGCAAACGGCCGGTGCAACTACGAAGTCCGATCCGTTAATATAATAATATCACAGGAAGAGCTCGAGTTAAACTTTCGTAATCGGACTGTGGTTCGGTCTATGTCCTCTTCCTGAACATATTTTACCATGCGATTTTGTCATATGATGACATGGTTGGAGACTGTGGCTGTTATTTGAAGATAAATGTTGATGGTGTTGGGACAGCAACCAGCCACAAATTTACTTTCAGTTCCTTTATTCAAGGGGTATCGTTACCGGTTTCGAATCGTTATGATTCATCTTTAGACGGTTTACACGCTTTCCTTACAACATGTGGTGCGTTTTTTACACATTGTCGTGAAATGTCGGTTTGGAGTGTTTGTTTTCATAACATTCGTGCAACAGATGTGGATACATTCCCACTGCATTCTTATTGTTGCACTCGTAAATTTTTCTCAATGAACACCTTAGATTTGCCACTGACAAGATTTCTACTGCGCACCACATGTTTTGATACATACGTATGTACACATACTAAAAAGATACATACATCAAAACATGTGGTGTGTAGTAGAAATCTTTTCAGTATGTATACATACGTATGTATCATAACATGTGGTGTGTAGTAAAAATCTTTTCAGTATGTATACATACATATGTATCAAAACATGTTGTGCGTGGTAGAAAAATGGTTCAAATAGCTCTGAGCACTATGCGACTTAACTTCTGATGACATCAGTCGCCTAGAACTTAGAACTAATTAAACCTAACTAACCTAAGGACATCACATACATCCATGCCCGAGGCAGGATTCGAACCTGCGACCGTAGCGGTGGCGCGGTTCCAGACTGTAGCGCCCAGAAGCGCTCGGCCACTCCGGCCGGCGTGCGTAGTAGAAATCTTTTCAGTATGTGTACATACGTATGTATCAAAACATGTGGTGCGTAGTAGAAATCTTTTCAGTGACAAATCTTAAGTGTTCAGTGAGACAAATTTACGTGTCCTACAATGAGAATGCAGTGGGAATGTATCCACATCTGTTGGACGAATGTTATTAAAACAACACTCCAAACCGACATTTCACGACAATTAATGTGTAAAAAACGCACCACATGTTGTAAGGAAAGCGTGTAAACCGTCTGAAGATGAATCATAACGATTAGAAACCGGTAACGGTACCCCTTGTTAAAGGAACTGAAAGTAAATTTGTGGCTGGTTGCTGTCCCAACACCATCAATATTTTACCACGTTTGGTCGGTTTCCAGTATTTCCTTCTCACAGTGTTCACCCAGAGAGCTTCTCTAGTTGGACTGCTAGGTAGTTAACGTCATATGAAGAAATAAAACCATCACACTAAAAATAAACAGCGCAACAAAATTAGTGTTCTTACACTGAGTAGCCAAAAGGCGTGGGACGCCTGCCAATATCAGTCGGACCTCATTTGGCCTCGGCATAGTGCAGCAGCGCGGTATGGCACGGACTCAACAAGCCGTTGGAAGTCTCCTGCAGAAATATTGAGCCTCCATAGCCTTCTGCAATTGCGAATGTATTGCCGCTGCAGGATTTTTTGAGCGAACGGACTTCTGGATTATTCCCTGTAAATGTTCAATGTCATTTTTTCGGGTGATCTGCGTGGCCGTATCATTCACTCGAATTGTTCAGAATGTTCTTCAAACGAATCGCGAACAGTTGTGGCCTAGTGACATGGCGCACTGTCATCCATAAAAATCTCATCGTAGAATGGCTGCAGATAATGTCCAAGTAACCGAACGTAAACATTTCCTGTCAATGATCGGTTCAGGCGGACCATAGGACCCAGTCCATTCCATGTGAACACGGCCCACACTGCTATGGAGCTACCTCCAGCTTTCACAGTGGCTTATTGACAATCTTGGCCCATGACTTAGGTGTGTGTGAATTCCTAAGGGACCAAACTGCTAAGGTCATTGTTCCCTAGACTTGTACACTACTTAAAATATCTTATGCTAAGAACAACACACACACGCACACACACACACACACACACACACACACACACACACATCCTCAATGGAGGACTACACACACACACACACACACACACACATCCTCAATGGAGGACTCGAACCTCCGGCGGGAGGGCCACGTTATCAGTGACATGGGGCCTCTAGGCGCGCGGTCAATCCTTGAATTCGTGGGGCCTACGCCACACTCGAACTCTACCATCAGGTCTTACCAACTGAAATTGGGACTCATCTGAGCATACCGTAGTAGAGTGCAGCGAATATGTTCATGAACCCAGGAGAGGTGCAGCAGGCGGTGTCGAATTGCTGGCAGAGGCACCGACGTCGATCATCTGCTGCCATAGCCCATTAACGCCAGATTTTCGTCGTAATGTCCAAGCGGATACGTTCGTCGTACGTCCCACGTCGATTTCTGCGGTTACTTCACGCAGTGTTGTTCATCTGTTAGCAGTGACAACTTTACGCAACACTGCTAGACGCTTCTCTCGGCCGTTAAGTGAACACCATTGGCCACTGTGTCCTCCGTCGTGAGAGGTAAGGCCTAAAATTTGGCATTCTTGGCATATTCTTGACGCTTTGGATTTCGGAATATTGAATTTCCTAAGGATTTCTGAAACGGAATGTCCCATGCGTCATCTCTAACTGCCATTTCGCCTTCAAAGTCTGTTAATCCCGTCATGGGGCTGCAACCATGTCGGAGACATTTCCCCTGAGTCTTCTGTTTAGAAATGAGCCTTTTGTAAATGCACTGCCCTTGTACATCTTTTGTACGCGATACTACCTCCATTGTATCTGTGCATATCGCTACCCCACGACTTTTGCACCTCAGCGTAAAAGCATATATCGCTTGAACGAGCCCATTTGCGCATGAAATGTGATTACAAATTTCGACCATAATCAGAGTGATTGGTACTTCCGTAAATGACGCAAGCTGGCATTTTTGATCAAAACACTTCCATCATATGCTAATCTTTGGGGCAACTAAGGACGTTGACTTAAAGCTTGTGATGTCATGACAACTCCTCTTATACTTCCATGGTGAATTGAATCTTTTCACACATTCTCTGACCAACTTAACAAAGACACACGGGTATGTTGTGCTGAAAGTGTTTCAACTCCAGGAATATTGGCACTGAAGGGTCACCTTTGCAACGGCATGTATTTCGTCTGCTGAAGGTTGACGAAGTACTAGAAGCGTTACAAAAGTTATTGCCTTACTTATGGGTAACACAGGAAACTACCAGCGTAATGTAATTTCTGTCCTATTCGTGATGATACGTATCTCAGCTCGTATGCAACCTTAATTATACTATAATTAGTGTGCTCAAACAGCATAAAAGATAGTGTAGAATCCCCTATTGGTCTACAAAATCCTCTCACTGCACAAAATCTGTAAGTAACAGATGGTCAGAATATGTCGGGAATAATCACTGTCGTACAGTTACCAACCCCGTATTCAGCTGCCTGGCATTTGTAGGTGGCTTATCGTGGAGTGACCAGATCATTTCACAGCCTTCCATAACACGTCGATTGATTTTCTGTTTTTGAATAAAGTGGAAGAATTACTTTGGAAAATATTGACTCAAGTTATATGTAACATCAGTTGTAATAAAAGCAGACATTTTACTTTGCTCCATTAAGTCTGTTTCATCTTTTCGACAGCATAAGAGTTGTAGGACGAGTGTCAATATTCCTAAGAAATACTTCATAGAAGCCACAAAGACGTTATGAATTGGAGGAGTGCAGGAAGATCATTGTCACAGTTCATATCACTAAAAGAAATCACAGACATGTAAAGACACATCGAGACCAATATTGAATTGTTGGAAGCAGGATCTATAGCCCTACCTCATGCGCCCAGCTTTTGCAAGGAAACGCCAAGAAAATCCCAGAACGATCATTGCCATAAGACGTCTAGAAACATGACACTTGTTACTTTTTTGTTGAAATTCTCAGACAAAATCTGTGTGCACACGTTAAACAAAAGTGTAAGGGACAGTCAAATGAAAACGAAACAGATTGAAAAAAAAGTGAGTGAATTGTTTTTTATTTCAAAAGTAATCGCCATAACTGGTAATACAGTTATCACACTGCGAGATAAGACGGTCAATACCTTCACGGAAAAATGTTTCCGGTCGTCTACAGAACCATGCGTGCAAGTGTTCAGCAGTGTACTGGAGACAACTATGCCAACACGTAGGCCCGCCCTTACACATCCTCCACACAATCCCGATCTCCCTCCATTCGGTTTCTATAATTCTGGAGCCCTGAAGATAGACATTCGCCTACATAGATTTTCTATGAAGGAAGAGCTATACACCTGAGTACAATCATGAGATAAATGCATTAACAATTATTGCGGTACATTTGAAATAATAAACAATTTGTTTACTTTTTCCATCTATCTCCCTTTATTTGACTGTTCTTTATAGTATTCTTCCCACTCTTCTTCTTCTTCTTCCTGAAACGTTTCTCCTGCGACGATCATAGAGCCTCTTCCAAGCTTGTCTTGTCCCACAATCTATACAGCATCTCCTCCTCTTCGGTTAATATTATCCTTCACCTAGTCTCACCATCTCATTGGTGGTCTTTGAGTGTCTTTGTCCAGATTCCGTCCATTCTAGGGTTCTTCTCGGAAGGGTTTCTGGTCCCATTTCCTTTGTGCAACCAAACCGGTGAAGCCTATTACTCTCCATAGTTTCTTTGAGGGGCAGTGTTTATTTAAACAGTTTCCCGTGTGTTCCCCATTAAGTCCAGATCCAACTGACCTAGTACACAGTACCAACATCAGAGGTCACTGTCGTCCCTTCCATGATGCGATTCAAGACGGTGGTCTGTGGGAAAAATGGCAGGAAAGGGACAGCCTGTTTTGGACTGCTGAAGAGAGGAAGGACAGGACTTTATTTATATTGGAAAAATTTATTTAGCTATGGATTCTACATAGTTCATTTATTACACTGATACAGAACACTCATCCCGGCGGGGTCAGGGATTTTCTCTGCATCGTGATGACTGGGTGTTGTGTGCTGTCCTTAGGTTAGTTAGGTTTAAGTAGTTCTAAGTTCTAGGGGACTGATGACCTCAGATGTTAAGTCCCATAGTGCTCAGAGCCATTTGAACCATTTGAACAGAACACTCACCCTGGAGTGCTTGGGGACACAGTACATAGTCTACAGACCTGCAAACTACTCGTAAATCATCGAATAATGCAGTACACTGATGTCAAGATAATGCATGTAAAAGGAGCTGCAAACATGCTTGCTAATCGTCAACTGTCGAAATTATGCGTCGCACAGCCTGCACAGCTGTTCACAAAATAAAGCAGCAGACATGAAACCAACTCATAAATTGTAAAAAAATAATCCATGCCTAAAACTATGCAAACAGGCTCACAGCGCTTAAACAGCCGAAAATAATGCAGTGCACAAACACTCATTGCACGTAAAAAATGCTTTCGAACTATTGTCAACCATGGCTTATCAGGGGCTCTAACACAATCACACGCCGACGCCGCCGATCCTGCCCATGCGCTTTGCAAGGCCAGCTGGATGCAAGACAGCACCAGAGAGATGAACGCGGGGGCATAACTCTCACGCCGGTGCCAATTACAGCCAGCAGGTGAAAGTAGTTTCGGGTATACAGTTAAGATTCTTGAAGTGTTATACTGATGTCACATGTGTGTGTAAATAAGAGCCAAGTCTCCCCCTGGATGCACACATGTTTTCCGTTGCTTTCACGATGGCTTTCAACCTGTAGTTCAGTGCTGAGAGAGGTGTTTGCATAGGGGTCACCCACACACACACAGCATGTCTATGTGAATAACAGCCAAGTCCGTCTCTCTGAATGCGCTATAGAAATCTGTTGAATTGCTGCCCAGAATAGCACAGGGTGCATTGTTCCTAGCTATCCTAAAGGAACATGGGAGATGCATCTAGCACGTGTTTACCCAGCCACCATACACACCTGCCAATCCAGTGTCAAGCGTGAGATGTTTGCGTAGCGACCCACCCGCGCAGGTGGAGCTAAGACTTTCTCAGTGTTATACTGAAATCGCATAGCTATGTAAATAAGAGCCAAGCCTACCTTTCAGAAATCGTACAGTGCTGTAGAAATAGTTAACTGTCGCTATTGTAGGAGCTTTCGTGATGTCTCAGCTGGTCTGCATGGACATTCTTGTCCTTACAGAACATGTTTACGAAAATAGCACAGAATAACACTAAACGCATTCCTCTGGATTGTCCTAACATGGCACCCCGTCCATCAGGTGTTACCCTTATTGGAAATCGTTAAGTCCTGCTTTCAACAAACACATCCGAAACGCAAATGTTCTCACCGCTATGTAGAGGTTTCTAAGTTCAGCGCAAACGGTGTTTTTGCAAATGAATGGAGCATTCTGATCGGCTCTTACTGAATTTGCCCGCAAAATTACTGATGCTGCTGGTGTGGGAGCACTGTCTGTTATTTTACTTGCTGCAGGCGAGACTTTCAGTAGCAAAACTGTTTTGTTCAGGTAGCCGTATTTTACTGACAGTTAAAGACCGCAATAGTGTCTTACAGATCGTCAAATACTGAAATACTCTTGTTCTTTTACACTGCTCTGCCACTGGGTAGCCGGCCGGAGTGGCCATGCGGTTCTGGGCGCTGCAGTCTGGAATCGAGTGACTGCTATGGTCGCAGGTTCGAATCCTGCCTCGAGCATGGCTGTGTGCGATGTCCTTGTGTTAGTTAGGTTTAATCAGTTCTAGGTTCTAGGCGACTGATGACCTCAGAAGTTAAGTCGCTTAGTGCTCAGAGCCATTTGAACCATTTTTTTTGCCACTGGGTATGGAAGATTGGATATTTAAGCGTGAAACCGATCTCCACGTACCATATCAATGTAGTAAACACACAATTCGTACCCTGCATCATACAAACTCGCCCCTTTTGCATCATGCATATAGCTGTCGACCGCCAGACACTCGTACATACGCTGCAAAGACAGACAGCATTAGCACATGCACCATATATACTCCTCGCAGCAGTAGATATTTCCTGCGAGGTCAGGTGGTCATTCACCACAGCCGACGGTCACCTAGTCATCTGCTCCCAACGCATGACCAGAGCGCCCTCAGTGGACCAACGTCAGTCTCCGAACTATTGTACAAAGTCAGGCTCATTTTCCCTCGGCACAAAGGCGTAACTGTTTCTGGCCCTGACCTGCTGGTTTGCTTGCTTTCTACACCCATCACCAGACTCTGGGCTTACAAGAACATACGTGATTTCACGTGGTTTGCCAGAATATCATACCATTTTCGCGATACTTCTCGATATAAAGTACATGGCAATAGCCGGCCGCGGTGGTCTTGCGGTTCTAGGCACGCAGTCCGGAACCGCGTGACTGCTACGGTTGCAGGTTCGAATCCTGCCTCGGGCATGGATGTGTGTGATGTCCTTAGGTTAGTTAGGTTTAAGTAGTTCTAAGTTCTAGGGGACTGATGACCACAGATGTTAAGTCCCATAGTGCTCAGAACCATTTTGAACCATTTTTGAACATAGCAATATCGCTTGCACAGTATAATTTCGAAGATATAAACCAGAAATTAATTCCCTAGAAACTCGAAACTCTAGTGACTTGGAGCTTGCTGTCAACCACTGAGTAACTAGAAACTGTTCTCGTCTGAGTAGACCTTTACCTTAAACCTCGAAAAAATAGAGGAAACTGATATTTCGACTCACGAATACCAATGTCGATGATGTAACAGATCCCAAATCATCCTTATAATTTACAAAGTAACGAAGGTGTTCCTCATGTCTAGAGAACCATAAACTCGTCTTCCACCCGTATTTCACCTGCTAGAAGCACACAACACAATCGATGTTCTCTCAACCAAACAAAGATGGGAAATGTGCAGAAGCAGCAACTGAACAATTTACATAGGAGGTAATAATGGTTCAGCACAATCGCACGTCCATATTGAATCTTCTCAAATTTCCACGTCATCATGAAAACTGTCCAACAAATACTATGTATCAGTTCGCTATTCGGCCGTTTAGAGGACGACACAGTTAAGTCAACTACAGCCCTGCATCCCAACAGGCCCCACCATTTGGACAGCGCCTACCGTTAGCCGGAAACGTGAATCATTCCCGCTACACGTCATCAACACTGCGCGCCACGCACTCCCAGACGGAATCATCCTAGAAAACCGGCAACATATATATTTTTACATTGTGCTTACAATAAAATGTTACGGTTGCGGTCACAATTGGGCGACATTCGAAAATGAGTGAAGTATGTGAAATACACCCCTTTGACGACTGTGGTACTGGAAATAGAAATATCTGTACCATTCTTATGACCTAACATATTTTTCCCTTTACTATCGCAGTATTCCTCGTCAAATCCATACATTCCTTATGACTGGACATAGTCATTTCCTTTGCACATGTCGGAATACACACACATACTTTTTAAGCCTGAAGCACAAGGCGACCATACCTCACATCCCCTACTACTAAGTACAGGGTGATTCAAAAAGAATACCACAACTTTAGGAATTTAAAACTCTGCAACGACAAAAGGCAGAGCTAAGCACTATCTGTCGGCGAATTAAGGGAGCTATAAAGTTTCATTTAGTTGTACATTTGTTCGCTTGAGGCGCTGTTGACTAGGCGTCATCGTCAGTTGATGCTAAGATGGCGACCGCTCAACAGAAAGCTTTTGTGTTATTGAGTACGGCAGAAGTGAATCGACGACAGTTGTTCAGCGTGCATTTCGAACGAAGTATGGTGTTAAACCTCCTGATAGGTGGTGTATTAAACGTTGGTATAAACAGTTTACAGAGAATGGGTGTTTGTGGAAAGTGAAAAGTTCTGGACGGCCGAGAACGAGTGATGAAAATGTAGCACGCATCCAGCAAGCATTTGTTCGCAGCCCAGGAAAATCGACTCGCAGAGCTAGCAGAGAGCTGCAAATTCCACAATCAACCACATTGGCACTTATCTGTCCGTAACTACCTGAACGTCAACTACCCGAGACGATGGATCGGCCGCCAGGCAGCCCGTGACAGAGCACTTCATCACTGGCCTCCAAGAAGCCCTGATCTTACCCCCTGCGATTTTTTCTTATGGGGGTATGTTAAGGATATGGTGTTTCGGCCACCTCTCCCAGCCACCATTGATGATTTGAGACGAGAAATAACAGCAGCTATCCAAACTGTTACGCCTGATATGCTACAGAGGGTGTGGAACGAGTTGGAGTATCGGGTTGATATTGCTCGAGTGTCTGGAGGGGGCCATATTGAACATCTCTGAACTTGTTTTTGAGTGAAAAAAAACTTTTTAAATACTTTTTGTAATGATGTATAACAGAATTAAATACACATTTTTAAAGTTGTGGTATTCTTTTTGAATCATCCTGTATAATATTCCGCCAATAACTGATTGCTTGCGATACGAAATAATACTGACTGAGGAAAACCGATGGATGTCACGAGTCTCATAATTTTTCTTGCGAGTGGTATCACTGTCTTAGAAATAGAGGTGTAATCGTCTTACAAACCGCCAGATGTTAAAAAACAAGATTGCAACAACTACTGTATGTTACTGTCACAAGCGGTCTTGGTTCTACAGATGCACACAAGTATCCATTTAAAGCTATACCAGCTGTATAAATCAAGGTTTGGCATTACCTCCGAATGAAGTGGTTTTTCCAGACAAATACTGCGACTATGAATATAGACAGTGATCGCTGGAGTGTATGTTATCAGACCAACAGTGCGGTTACACGTCGCCGATGATGCAACCTCATGATAAAATCACTGAATTTAGAAAGTGCTTCGGCCAAGAAACATGGTATGAAACCGGTATTTGCAACTGCTTCATGTCATCACTACATGTTTCTCCAGTATATCTTACGCATTCTGTCTCAATGCATGTCAGAGGTTCTGCAGTATATCCGCTAGGTCATAAGCGATGGCTGACTGAGAAGGTTCACAAACAGTAGATGGTGTGCTGAATGAGGTCGTAATAAATGTACACATGCTCTTCAGACGTCCAGTGTTACGCTGTACAGTAGAAATGCTGTCTGGGATTTGGAATCAAGTCTTTCCATTCAACCACATACCTGTATTGGATGCTATGGAGAAGTCCTTTAATGATTTTGGCCATTAGTGAATCATATTTCTGGCACTCTCATATCTCGAAACGAGTCATCTTTCTCGAAACTATCTGCTACAGTAAAATTCCAACGTGGTTTCAGGTAATCCCTACGCATCTTGTAACTGCCCCGTTGACTATGTGCTACCATCCATGCAGCTTTGTGCATGTGATCGTTGCAATTTAAGTTGGAACTGAGTAGAAGTCGGAGAAAGCTCTATCTACCACCTTCTGCAACACCTTTGTAAAACGGCTAAGCACAGTTAGTGCAACACAGTTGTGTTTTGACCATTCGATGGAAACAGGAACATTCCAAAGAGAGGCAGACAAAAACTGCTGTGCCACTAATGCTAACTGCCCTCTTCTAGTGATCTTATAGAGTACCTCTTGTAGACTTTCGAGATGCAAATGAACTGTAGGGATCAGGGTGACAACTACTCAACAGAATATCAACCTTTTTCATGTCGAGGGTAAGAGTCCATCTGAGCTATCACTGGGTGTTAACCACAGAAAGCATTTTGCGCACTGCAGCCAGATGCCGAGAAACTATCAAGGGTCCCACAGTCCATACAATTACAAGCCCCAGTTGTTGTTCACAGTTTTCGGCAGGAATCTTACTCTGTTCCATGTTGCATCAATCAGCCCCAGGGCAGGCTATGACCACTGAACATACGCAGGCAGTAATTTTCCAGTGTCACATCAGCCAGATGTGAGGGGAGGGGGAACACCCCACCCCAACCCGCACCACCAAGGAGGATGACCCAATGCCAACAACGTTAGAGGCTGAGATCAACTCCCAGTTATCGCCAGGAGTTCTACCACTGGCAACTCCTCATCTATGTTCAAGTTGGAGGGAGCTGTTCCAGCCGTTTCCGACTTTTGCGGAGAGGAGAGCTTTATATCTCTCGCAGCTATGGATATCGATGCCAGTAGTTTCGCGGCTTAGCTACAGGCGGCGGCACTTACGTATCATTACCGCCAGCTGCGCTAGCCAGCCGCTAGGCGAACTACTATAGGACAATATAATTAGCCACAGAGCATCGCTAAGGCAATGGGCAACGAGTAGCCAACCATTACAGACCGTCCACCTGCTGCTGGAATCCGTGCTCGCTATCACAGATCATTTCCCAAACTTCGGAGCGGCCATCTCACGCAGATTTCCTCCACAGACTTTGACTCTGCCACAATATTCGCCGACAATTGACTGGGATCCACCTATTTCTGCACAAGCAAAAAATCTCTCCTCAGTTTTCATGTTCATACAGCACTTGTGGGTCCTTATCTTGTTGTGTATCTGAGAACAAAGCGTAGAAACAAATATGTTTTACTACAACAACTGCGAGTGAAATAATATGTCTAAATGATTTGTTGTGTATTTTCTGATGTTTTATTTTCTTAGTCAATAGGCAGTTTTATGGAATCTTAATTAAATTTTTTTACAGTAGGGTAGTGGGAAAAATAGGATTCACTACCATTGTAACTTGTAGCGTGAAAATATTTCGAGAGTACTGTCAACCTTTTTAGCTCTTTCTGGCCCTATGTAAACATTATCTCTTAAAGACGGAACCCAAGCTTATTCTGGTTCTGCACTTTTAGCCACAACAGATAACCGGTAGCTTGTTTTTTCTCTTGTCTGGTGGGTGTTTTGAATCCGCCTCGATCCCTCCCTTCAGCCTCCCGCTCCCCCCCCCCCCCTCCTCCGGCTCCCTCCCCCCTCTCCCTCTCTCTGTGTCCATCATTATTCCTTTTAATACTTCTGTATTGCTTTTATAGTGTACTTCTTGCAATGTGTTGAATAGAGTGCCGTTACCTCGTACTGGGCGTTCACAT
The DNA here is from genome assembly GCF_021461385.2 of Schistocerca piceifrons. Taxonomy (NCBI): domain Eukaryota; kingdom Metazoa; phylum Arthropoda; class Insecta; order Orthoptera; family Acrididae; genus Schistocerca; species Schistocerca piceifrons. Next base: position 909,189,074 of record NC_060140.1, on the reverse strand, counting down.
AATATGTGTTTTCCTTCTGCTCGTTCTCTCTGCATGTAGAAAATTTCTTCACTGTTAAGCTTTTGGCATTGGCTGTGACTAAATTTAAGTGTGCTAAAGTCTGCTTTTAATGCAGTTTGGTACTGATTATGAAAAAATAAGTGGTGAGCAACAGTGGAATGCGTGCCGTTGTTTTTACGATTCTCAAGCATTTCGAGTAGCTATTTTTAAAGACTGCGCCTGTATTATCTATACTGACATGAATGAAATGTTATTTGATAAATGCCTGATTTATTGAATTTGTCTGAGGGTTTATCGCGTGCTGTTGTGGTCTTCAGTCCGAGGACTGGTTTAATGCAGCTCTCCACGCTACTCCACCGTGTGCAAGCCTCTTCATTTATTCATCTCTTTTCACACCTCTACAATTTTACTCCCCCCCCCCCCCCCGCCCCCACCCTCTTCCCCCATAACTTCCCTCCAATAATATATTGGTGATTCCTTAATGTCTCAGAATGTATCCTATCAACCAATCCCTTCTCCTAATCAGGTTGAGTCACAAGTTTATTTTCTCTCCAATTCTATTCACTACCTCCTTATTAATTTCATGATCTACCCACCCAATCTTCAGCATTCTTCTATAACACCACATTTTATCCTTTTCTTGTTTGATCTCTTTATCGTCCATGTTTCACTTCCTTACATGTGTACACTTTGTACAAAGACTTTGAGAAAAGACTTCCTAACATTTAAATATATATTCAATGTTAACAAATCTCACTTCTTCAGTAGCGCTTTTCTTGCCATTGCCAGTCTACATTTTATATCCTCTCTACTTCGGTCATCATCACTTATTTTGCTCCCTAAATAATAAAAGTCGTCTACTACTTTACGTGTCTCGTTTCATAACCTAATTCGCTCTACATTATATGACTTAGTTCGACTACATTCCACTACCCTTGTTTGGCTTTTGTTAATGTTCACCTCAAATCCTCCTTTAAAGACTCTCTACATTCATTCAACTGATTTTCCAAGTCCTCTGCTGTCTCTGAGAAAATTAAAACATCATCGCAAACTTAACAGTTTTTATTTATTCTTTCTGACCTTCAGTTCCCTCTCCAAATTTCTCCGTGCTTTATTTTGCTGTATTATGTGTACAGACTGAACAACATTGGGGACAGGCTACAGCCCTGTCTCTTCCTTCTCAATCACTGCTTTCATTTCATGCCTCTCGACACTTACAACTGCCGTCTTGTTTCTACAGAAGTTGTTAATAGCCCTGCGCTCCATGTGTCTTACCCCTGCTACCTTCAGAATTTCAAAGAGAGCACTCCAGTCAACATTTTCAAAATCTTTCTCTAAATTTAAAAATTCTATAAACGTAGATTTGCCTTTCCTTAACCTATCATCTAAGATTTTTTCTAGAACCAGTATTGTCTCGCGTGTTCGTACATTTCTCTGCAATCCAAACTGATCTTCCCTGGGTCAGCTTCAATATTTTGCAACAATCACTTATTAAACTTACAGTTCTATCTATATATTCATACCAGTCAGCACCTGGTTTGTAATTGGAATTATTATATTCTTCTTGATTTCTGAGGGTATTTCACATGTGTCATATTTCTTACACACCAGAATGCAAGTGTTTTGTCATGGCTGGCTGGTCCAAGGCTATCACTCGTTCAGACGAACTGTTGTGTACTTTTGGGGCTTTATTTCCAACTAGGTTTTTCAGCGACTGGTCAATTTCTTCTCGCAGTGTAGTATCTCCCATATCATGTGAATTTACGCCCTCTTCCACTTCTATAATATTACCTTCAAGTTCATTCCCCTTGTATGGATCCTTTATACACACCTTTCATCTTTCAGCTTTCCCTTTTTCGCTTAGGGCTGGTTTTCCATCTGAGGATTTGATATTTATACAGGACTTTCTCTTTTCTCCAAATGCCTCTTTAACTTTCCTGTGGGCGGTATCTATCCCTTACCTAGTGAAATATGCTTCCTAACCCTTACATTTGTCCTCTATCGATTCCTGCTCAGCCATTTTTAGATGTTTGTATTCCCTTTCGCCCGATTCATTCGCTGAATTTTTATACTTTCTCCTTTCAGCAGTTAAGTTCAATATCTTCTGCGTTATCCAAGGATTTCTTTTAGCCTTTGTGATTTTACCATTTTATCCTCTGCTGCCCTCAGTATTTCATCTCTCAAAACTACCCATTCTACTGTATTCTTTTGCTCTGTTCTAGTCAATCGTTGCCTAATCCTGCCTCTGAAACTCTAAATAGCCTCTCGTTCTGTCAGCCTGTGAACGTCCCATCTAATTCATTTTTTCCATTTTTGCAGTGAAAATCCACGATCAATGGGGCGGCTTGCATGCCTGTGTGATAGAGATAGCCTTGCCGCATGTGCAGCCAAAGGAGGGGTATCTGTTGAGAGGCCAGACAAACGTGTGGTTCCTGAAGAAGAGCAGCAGCCTTTTCAGTAGATGCAGGCACAACTGTCTGGATGATTGACTGATCTGGCCTTGTAACACTAACCAAAACGGTCTTGCTGTGCTGGTACTGCGAACAGCTGAAAGAAAGGAGAAGCTATAGCCTCAACTCTTCCGAAGAGCAAACTGCCCTGCTATATGGTTAAATGACGACAGCATTAACTTGACTAAAATATTCCGGAAGTAAAGCAGTCCCCCCTTTGGATCTCTAGGCGGGGACTATTCAGGAGGATGACGTCATCAGGAGACACAGAACTGCATTTTGTGGAATGTTAGATCTCTTAATCGCTTAGGTAGGTTAGAAAATTTATAAAAGGGAAATGGGTAGGTTGAAGGTAGATATAGTAGGAATTAGCAATGTTCGGAGGCTTGAGGAGCAGATCTTGTGGTCAACTGAATACAGGGTAATAAATACAGAATCAAATAGAGGTAATGCAGGAGTAGGTTTAACAATGAATACGAAAATAGGAATGTGGCTAAGCTACTAAGAATAGCGTTGTGAACCCATTATCGTGGCTAAGAAAGACACAAAGCCAACACGCACCGCCCTAGAACAAGTTCGTATGGCAACTACCTTGTAGATGATGAATAATAGAAGAAATGCATGATTAAATAAAAGAAATTCTCAAAGAGTTAAAAGATTTAATTGCGACGATAGTACCAAAAGAACGAGAAGGAAAAATTTTAGGAGAATATCGACTGTAGGAAAGGAGTGAATGAGGAAGGCATCTGGTAGAATTTTACACAGAGCATAATTTAATCGTAGCTAACACTTGGTTTAAGAATCGTGAAAGAAGGTTGTGTACGTGGAAGAGACCTGGAGACACTGGAAGTCTCCAGACTGATTATACGTTGGCGGGAAAAAGTGACAGTACCAAGAAAGAGTTGTGCGACATAAATGAAAGTTGGTCTGCGTGTTTCTACATCTGAAATATGGTATCTATTAAAATTTAGCACCAGCCGCATAAAAGTGGCGCTAATAGCGTCACTATTAGCATGCAAATCAAATTAGCTCTAAACAAACTCTCTAACGGTCATGAGCGTTAGTTATCTTTGAGATTGGACGTGGTAAGTTGCTGTTGGTTAACAATGTCTTTAAGGCGACAAAGGCGCCACTATCAACAACTCACTGAGTTTGAACGAAGTCGTGTAACAGGGCTACGAGAAGCTGGATGTTCCTTATGCGATATTAGAGGAGGACTTGGCAGAAATGTAGCGACTGCATCTGATTGCTGGCCGCGCTGATACGAGAATATATGGTCACAAGAAGCCCGGGCTCCGGACGGACATGCGACACTACCTAGAGGGAAGATCATCGTGTTCGCCATATGGGTCTGGCGCTTTGTGCTGCATCTACAGCAGCAACTTGAGCAGCAATTGGCACCACAGTGACACAACGAACTGTTACAAAGCGGTTACCAACCGGTCTTCATTCTCTACACACTCGACCTACACCTACACCTTCGTATGACAGATGGAATACTCTTGTTGTTATCCCACGCACCCAAATTGCAAAATTGTAGATGCGGATCTTACAATGGCTGAGTGCGAAGTGAACCTTCCAACTGCCTCTCGGGCGGTATTTATATACAGGGTTGTAGGGGACATCAAAACAAATATTTTTCCCTAATGTCATTTTCCCCTATGAGGAGCATTTAAACCGGTAGAGGAAGATTTCTCTGGCGGCAAATTAATTAAATCAAGAAACACTTTTCCATTTTTTTTTTTTTTACCAAGAGACAACACATGAACACAACCCAATTTCAATTACAGCAGATTTTCAAAAATACCTCCATTGACACGTAAACAAAAGTTACACCGTCGAATCATGTTCTGTCTGACACGGGCAAAAACCCCGGGAGTATCCTGAATTGTTCCTGCTGCTGCTACTATTCTGGCAACCAGATCCTCTTCTGATGCAACAGGAGTTGCGTAAACAATGTTGCGCATCTCTCCCCACACAAAAAAGTCCATAGGGGACATATCTGGGGATCGAGCAGGCCATGGTACAGGACCACCTCTGCCAATCCACGTTTCTGGAAACCGTTGGTCCAGGAATCGACGCACACAACGACTGAGATGTGCCGGAGCCCCATCATGTTGGAACCACATGCGTTGTCTTGTAGGGAGTGTGACGTCTTCCAGCAATTCTGCCAACGCTCTGGCGAGAAAATTGTAATAGTGCCTGCCATTTAATGGCCTAGGTAGCAGATACGGCCCAATTAAATAGTCCCCAACAACACCGACCCACACATTAACGAAGAACCGCACTTGATGAGCGCTAGTAACTGTGGCATGTGGGTTATCCTCACTCCAAACATGCGAATTGTGCATGTTGAAGACTCCAGTACACCCGAACGTTGCTTCATCGGTAAACAACACATTGGATGGAAATGCAGGATGCATTTCACACTGTTCCAGGTACTACTGAGAAAACTGTACTCTGGGTAGATAATCAACTGGTTCCAGGTTGTGGACGCGCTGTAAGTGAAGTGGACGTAACAACTGCTTACATTCATCTGTTACGAGCAATTGCACAAATGCTGATTGAAGGATCCCGCTCCACTTGCTGCAAGACAGCTTCCTCAAATTGCAACATTCTTACTGTGCAACGGCGTCCCTGTCCAGGTAATCTGCTAAATGACCCGGTCTCACGCAGACGTTGGCACACAGCGGCAAAGGTCGTATGATGCGGGATACGGCAATTAGGATATTGTTCTTGATAAACCCGCTGTGCAGCTCGTCTGTTGTGGTGCGCTGCGTAGTACGCACCAACCATATCAGTGTACTCACTCCAGGTGTATCGCTCCATTAGTAAACAGAGACAATGGACTACTACACTGGTGGACAGCAATTGCCTTCAACTGAAGAGCGTAATACGGACTCTAACAATTGAAGAGCGTAATACGGCGTACACCGGTTTAAATAATCCTCATAGGAAAAAAATGACATTTGGGGAAAATATGTTTTGATGTCCCCTACAACCTCTCAGAGTTTGTCGGTTTAAATACTTTTCACCCTGTATATGTTGCACCGGACGGCCAAGGGAACATCTGCTGTCATCTGCCTTTTGCTCACTGCAGCAGTCCCTACACGACCGCTTTCTCTGACACATAATCTTTAATAATAAAATTATGAATTAATTTAGATTCTTCTTAATATGTGCCTGATTGTGGAAAGTTGTTTGAAATCACAGAAAAAGTTTGAGCTCACTTGAACAAAAACTTTGCCTTCTAGAATTTTTATGGTGGAACTAACGATACATCGTTACCTCTGAACTATAACTATAATAGAACTTGTATTGGCTGTTATTAATACTACAGCTCTGAAGTTTGGTATAGCTCTATTATTTAGTAGGTTTTATCATTCGGTAACCAAAATTTTCTACTATTAAAATTACAGGTAGTTAATCTACTACAAATATGTATATTTTAGTTGCCGGCCGGTGTGGCCGTGCGGTTCTAAGCGCGTCAGTTTGGAACCGCGTGACCTCTACGGTCGCAGGTTCGAATCCTGCCTCGGGCATGGATGTGTGTGATGTCCTTAAGTTAGTTAGGTTTAAGTAGTTCTAAGTTCTAGAAGACTGATGTGTGGTGTCACCGCCAGACACCACACTTGCTAGGTGGTAGCTTTAAATCGGCCGCGGTCCATTTAGTACATGTCGGACCCGCGTGTCGCCACTGTGTGATCGCAGACCGAGCGCCACCACAAGGCAGGTCTCGAGATACGGACTAGCAAACGCCCCAGTTGTAGGACGACTTTGCTAGCGACTACACTGACGAAGCCTTTCTCTCATTTGCCGAGAGACAGTTAGAATAGCCTTCAGCTAAGTCAATGCCTATGACCTAGCAAGGCGCCATTAACCATTTTAAGATAGAGTCTCACTTGTATCATCAAGGAATGCTGTATTCAAATGAAGGATTAAAAGTTAAGTATTATAGCAGCTACGTACCTTTCTTGCTACCATTCATTACGTATCCTGTTTCAGACCTCTATCTAGCCTACGTGATAGTAACGCGTGCCTTTTGGCTACTTCAGTGTGGCGTAGCTGTCTTGTTACACCACAACAGTTGGCGACGAGTCAACGGAAAGGGTCTTGTTCTTACTAATTGCTTACATTTACTTGTGTCATGGCTTCGCCAGATGTACTGTCCGAATTTTATCGCTTGCAGAATCAGCAGACGCAGGCGTTATTGGATACCCTTGCACAGCTCGTCCAGGGTCAGCGTGCACTGCACACCGATGCGGCAGCCGCCACTTCACCGCTACCGCAGCCACAACATGCAGTTGCACCGCCGTTTTGCAGTTTTGACGCGGCGCGAGAGACATGGTCTGAGTGGTCACGCCAGTTTGGATTTCATCTCGCCGCCTACAGAATTCAAGGTAACAAGCGGCAGCCTCACTTATTGTCTTGTGTCGGCGTGCAAACGTACCGTGTGATAGTGAAATTGTTTCCCCGACACGACGTAGCAACTCTGTCCTACGAAGAAATTTTGCCGGCATTGGACGCCTATTTCAAAGAAACAGTCAGTGTCGTTGCAAAAAGGTATACGTTCTTTCATACAAAACGTACGGCCGGTCAGACTAATAGGGAGTGGGTTGCAACATTGCAAGGCCTTACAAGGGATTGTGCTTTTGAGTGTGAATGTGGACTCCCTTATTCAGATACAATGGTACGTGATGCAATTGCACAGAACGTTTCTGATGTTCGTATACCGGAGCAAATTTTGAAACTAGTTAATCCCTCCCTTCAGCAAGTGATAGACATATTGGATAGACAAGACACGCTTGATTTTGCACAGGACTCATTTGCAACTTCGCCAGCCGTGTGTAACATTAACCGGCCTGCCGGGCGCCCTGCGCGGCCCGGTAAACTGCCCTCGCGCACGTCTACATCTACATTGACATCTACATTGATACTCCGCAAGCCACCCAACGGTGTGTGGCGGAGGGCACTTTACGTCCACGCAGCTGCCGCCACGCTCTAACCCAGGTGTGCCGCGCCAGCATACAAATGCAGTGAAATCATGCCCGTGGTGTGCTACTCGACATTCGCATGCAAATTGCCCGTCACGCCAAGCTAGTTGCTTTTTCTGTAATAAGAAAGGACATGTTTAAGGTGTTTGCCAGAAAAAGCTCAGAAAATCACAATCATTCCAGGCCCTTTGCTTCGCGCTGGAATCGAACCAAGGACACTCAGGCTCGTGGACCTTCACCCATGGACATTCATGTAGTTAATTCCACTTCGTGCAGTGCCACTGTCTCTAACAGTGACTGCGTTCGTCCCACGAATAGTGTGCGTCGACGTCGCCGGAAATCACGTCAATTAGCAAGTGATGCTGTATCTGTATCAGTTCAAATTGCACGAGACAGTCGCTCTTGTCGCCAGCAGGACAATAAACTTTTTGTAGATTTGGACTTTAATGGCAAGGTCATACCATTCCAGCTCGATACCGGACCTGCAGTTTCATTGCTCAATCACGACACGTACAAACAACTGGGCAAACCTCCGTTGCATGCCGCACCTGTTAAGCTCACTACATATTCAGGACAGCAGATCCCTGTGTTAGGACAGTGCACTCTTCTTGCAACATACAAGGGACAGCCAAAACTTGTGTCATTTTACGTTCTTCGTTCTTCTACTGCAGTGAACTTGTTTGGTTTAGATTTATTTCAATTGTTTAACATGTCTATAGTAAATCAGGTCCTATCAGTGAATCAGACTGTGCCTTCAGACAGTGTTTCTCGTCTGTGTGAAGAATTTGCAGACATTTTTGCACCGGGCTTAGGTTGCGCTAAAAACTATGAAGCACATTTGGAACTGAAAGTCAACGCGCAACCGAAATTTTTCAGAGCGCGCAATGTTCCCCACGCATTGCGTGATGAGGTCGCAAGAACATTACACGATTTAGAATCACAAGGTGTGAGTGAATGTGCGCAATGCCTCTTCCATTTCAGCTCCGCTTCATCGCTTACGCCGTACAGGTGTTCCGTTTCTCTGGACGACGGAATGCGAACGCGCCTTTCGCCAGTTGAAATCGGCGTTGCTTTCTAATACTTGCCTTACGCCATTCGATCCCCAGAAACCCCTTTTGTTGATGGTAGATGCATCGGATTTCGGGATCGGTGCTGTGCTTGCACACAAAGTTGGCTCGCATGATCGCCCTATTGCCTTTGCATCAAAATTGCTCTCGTCTGCGCAAAGAAATTACTCGCAGATAGAGAAAGAAGCTTTGGCTCTCGTGTTTGGTGTTACTAAGTTCCATGATTTCTTGTATGGTCGTCACTTTACCATCATCACAGACCACAAACCTTTGACGTCGCTTTTTCATCCGAACATGCCTGTACCTCCACGTACAGCGTAGAAATTCATTCGCTGGTTTATTTTCCTCTCGCCGTACCGCTGCGATATCTTGTATCGGTCCACTGCTAAGCACGGAAACGCCGATGCGTTGTCCCGTTTGCCTGTTGCTGAGGATAGAGCATTCGATTCTTCCGAACTTGCTCGCATGTTCATTGATTCGGAAACCGATGAAGTGGTCGAATCGTTTCCGATTGATTTTCGTCGTGTAGCTACAGCCACAGCTGCTGACCCTGTCCCTGCTTCCGTTTTGCGTTTTGTTGCTACGCAATGACCTTTGTCAAAGTCTCGGATCGAGGATCCGTTGGTTCGCCGATTTTTTGCTCACAAGGAGAGACTTTTTGTTCGACGTGGTGTTTTGTTGTTGCTGGTCCATTCTGGAATGCTCGATGGTTGGTTCTGGTAGACGCCTTCAGTAATTTTCCTTTTGTTGTCCGGATGTCTTCCACGACGTCCTCTGCCACCATACAAGCGTTGTCTGCTATCTTTTGCATTGAAGGTCTTCCGCAGACTATTGTTTCCGACAATGGCCCACAATTCCTGTCCGCAGAATTTCAGTCATTCTGCCAGGCCAATGGTATTCAACATCTGACATCCGCGCCGTTTTCGCATCAGTCAAGCGGTGCCGCTGAACGATTGGTCCGGACTTTCAAGTCACAGATGTTGAAGTTGAAAGAGTCGCATTCTCGGGAGGACGCGTTGTTGCTCTTTTTGTCATCGTATCGCTCTCAGCCCCGAGATGGTCGCTCGCCGGCTGAGTTGCTCCACGGTCGTACTCATCGAACCTTGATGTCTTTGCTGCATCCGCCGCATCGGGTTCCTGTGCAGCGGCAGACTCCTGTTTTTGCTCCAGGCGACGTTGTATTCTATCGCAACTATCGAGGTTCACGGCGTTGGCTCGCAGGGCGCATTCTTCGCTGCCTCGGCCGCGCGATGTATTTGGTTTTGGGGGCCTCTGGTGAGGTGCGTCGGCATCTCAATCAGCTGCGCCTCTGTCGTCGCACGGGTTCTGCCGCTCTCCGTCTGCTTTCAGCGACGGTGCCGTCCGGTCAGCGCCCTGGGGACCCATCTACTGGCTCGCCTCATCCCTAGATGTTACCGACGATGCCTTCCATTTTGCCCCATGGCGACGCGCCGCCGCCGCCTCCGCCGCCGCCGCCTGTCCTCCAGTCGGCGCCGCCCGCAGTGGACGCTTCGCTGCAGCCGCCAAGCGCCTCCCTGGGTCACGCGCCGCCGATCGCTTCCCGTGACCAGCTGTCCTCCGCCATGGCACTCTTGCCCGCTCCGGACCACATGGCGTCTTCGCGCGTCGGATACCCCGACGCAATGGAGGTCGACCCTTCGGCTCCTCCTGTCTCTTTACGGGCGCATACACCGCATGTTGACGTGTACCCTGGACTAGGTTTTCAGGCGTTTCCTAGCTCCCCTCGGACCGAATGGCCTGGTGCGGGTGGCACAGCCTCGCCTGTTGTTAGGCTCCCCACCTCATCGCATACGTCAACATGGGGTCCTCCCCACGGCGGGCGGAAGCCTTATAACACGACCGTTCGCCGATTTGCGGGGGAGGAATGTGGTGTCACCGCCAGACACCACACTTGCTAGGTGGTAGCTTTAAATCGGCCGCGGTCCATTTAGTACATGTCGGACCCGCGTGTCGCCACTGTGTGATCGCAGACCGAGCGCCACCACAAGGCAGGTCTCGACATACGGACTAGCACTCGCCCCAGTTGTATTACGACTTTGCTAGCGACTACACTGACGAAGCCTTTCTCTCATTTGCCGAGAGACAGTTAGAATAGCCTTCACCTAAGTCAATGCCTACGACCTAGCAAGGCGCCATTAACCATTTTAAGATAGAGTCTCACTTGTATCATCAAGGAATGCTGTATTCAAATGAAGGATTAAAAGTTAAGTATTATAGCAGCTACTTACCTTTCTTGCTACCATTCATTACGTATCCTGTTTCAGACCTCTATCTAGCCTATGTGATAGTAACGCGTGCCTTTCGGCTACTTCAGTGTGGCGTAGCTGTCTTGTTACGCCTCAACATGATGACCTCAGTAGTTAAGTCCCATAGTGCTCAGAGCCATTTGAACCATATTTTAGTTACAAATTTGGTTTTCATTAATTTACTCAAAAACTGTAAGAGGTAACTTAATGCAGTCTCTTAGTTATCATATTTAGGTTGGCCCGAAGCATCATAGAAATCTTTACGTTTCTAAGTTTAATATTTAGCGAATTCAATTTTTCATAAAAACGTGGATTCTGAGTGTAATTTTCATTCTATTATTTTGAAACCTGCGCCACTAATTAATGACCTCAACAGGCACATTCTGACCAAACTGCGGCTTTCTAGCTTTATTATTTAGCGTCACTTCTTTTTCTTAGAACGATGTTTTTACGAAAACTATTGATTTGGGTGTTGAAAGATGTGAAAATTACCTAACTATCAGTTTAATAAGCAAGAAATACTAACACGAATTCTTTACAGACGAATGAGAAAACTGGTAGAAGCCGACCTCGGGGAAGATCAGTTTGGATTCCGTAGAAATGTTGGAACACGTGAGGCAATACTGACCCTACGACGTATCTTAGAAAATAGATTAAGGATGCGCAAACCTACGTTGCTAGCATTTGTAGACCCAGAGAAAGCTTTTGACAATGTTGACTGGAATACTCTTTCAAATTCTGAAGGTGGCAGGAGTAAAATACAGGGAGCGAAAGGCTATTTACAATTTGTACAGAAACCAGATGGCAGTTATAAGAGTCGAGGGGCATGAGAGGGAAGCAGTGGTTGGGAAGGGATTGAGACAGGGCTGTAGCCTGGCTCTGATGTTATTCATCTGCATATTGAGCACGCAGTGAAGGAAACAAAAGAAAAGTTCGGAGTAACAACTAAAATACATGGAGAAGAAATAAAAACTTTGAGGTTTGCCGATGACATTGTAATTCTGTCAGAGACAGCAAAGGACCTGGAAGAGCAGTTGAACGGAATGGACAGTGTCTTGAGAGGAGGATATAAGATGAACATCAACAAAAGCAAAACGAAGATAATGGAATGTAGTCGAATTAAATCTAGTTATACTCAGGGTATTAGATTAGGAAATGAGACGCTGAAAGTAGTAAATGAGTTTTGCTATTTGGGGGGCAAAATAACTGACGATGGTCGAAGTAGAGAGGATACAAAATGTGGACTGGCAATGGCAAGGAAAGCGTTTCAGAGGAAGAGAAATTTGTTAACATCGGTTATAGATATAAGTGTCAGGAAGTCATTTCTGAGAGTATATGTATGGAGTGTAGCCACGTATGGAGTGTAGCCACGCAAAGACGATAAATAGTTTAGACAAGAAGGGAATAGAAGCTTTCGAAATGTAGTGCTACAGAAGAATGCTGAAGATTAGATGAATAGATCACATAACTAATGAGGAGGTATTGAATAGAATTGGGAAGAAGAGGAGTTTGTGGCACAACTTCACTAGAAGAAGGCATCGGTCGGGAGGACATATTCTGAGGCATCAAGAGATCACCAATTTAGTATTGGAGGGCAGCGCGGAGGGTAAAAATCGTAGAGGGAGACCAAGAGATGAATTCACTAAACAGGTTCCGAAGGATGTAGGTTGCAGTAGGTACTGGGAGGTGAAGAAGCTTGCACAGGATAGAGTAGCATGGAGAGCTGCATCAAACCAGTTTGTGGACTGAAGACCACAACAACAACAACAACAACAACGATTTAATTTCTTTAAGACCTGACTTTTAAAACGTTATTACATTAAAGTATATGTAAACAAAGTTTGAATATAAAATTATGACTTTTAATTTTGTACTTAATTGTGGTGCAATACTTGTGCCCTACCCGCAGACAGGTTGACGTTACGTGGCTCTATTAGGAGTGATCTGGGGTGAGTTCCGGCGCACTCGTTCGCCTCTGTATCTCACACATGACACAGCGCTTGTTTTGCCTCATGGCCTCTCGATCCATAAATGTTCAATGTGATTCGTGTGGGGCGTTCTCGGTGACGAAATTATTGGGTGGTTAAATTATTCGCTGGAATTATTCAGTATGTTCTACACACCAGTCGCAAATAATTGTGTCCCAGTCAAATGGCGCATTGTCATCCACAAAAATCCGAACGTTCTTTGGGAAGATGAAGTCCGTGAATGGCTGCAGCTAGTCTGCAAGTAGCCGAATATACACATTTCGAGTCAATGATAAGTTCAGTTGGACAAGAGGACCCAGTCCATTTCACGTAAACACAATCCACGCCATTATGGAGGCACCACCAACTTGCACAGTGAGTTGTTAATAACCCTTCGTCGCACTGTCCTAACGGATACCTTCGTCGTACGTCCCACATTGACTCCTACGATTATTTTACACACTCTGTTAGCGCTGACAGCTCCAGGCAAACGCTGCTGCTCTCGGTCGTTTGGAGAAAGCCATCGGCCACGGCGTTGTCTGTGGTGAGATTTTAATCTCTAAACTATGGTATTTTGGGGCCACTCATATCAGTGTTGACCTCTAAATATTGTATTCCATTTCAATTTCGGAAATGGAATATCCCATACGCCTAGCTCAAACAACCATTTCACGTTCGAAGTCTGTTAATTCCCGTCACGTTGAAAGATGCCAGGTCGTGGGCACTTACACGTTAGGTTACCAACATTAGTATTAATAATAAAAGGACTGGCAAGGGCATCAGATCACTACTCTATTGCATTATGGTAAACATGAGGCACTCTCAAAAAAAAAAAAAAAAATCTTCAAATATGTGTGAAACCTTATGGGACTTAACTGCTAAGGTCGTCATCCCCTAAGCTTACGCACTACTTAACCTAAATTACCCTAAGGACAAACGCACATGCACCCATTCCCGAGGGAGGACTCGAAACTCCGCCGGGACCAGCCGCACAGTCCATGACTGCAGCGCCCGACACCGCTCGGCTAATCCCGCCCGGCGAGGCACTTTCGAGCAGTATTCTCTGCATGTCTGCATGATTAAGTCACTAACTTAAAGTGTTGGTGAAAAGCGTCGGAAGTTGAGAATTGTGGAATATAAAGTTTGCAGCTGGCCGTAGCTCGCCGGGCCGCCGTGGGCGGCAGGTAGCGGTCGCCGGAAACGCGGTACAATACGGAGCTTTTGGGGGTAGCCAGGCATCCGGAGCCACCTGTGCTGGGCAACACGTGGCGAAGACGGGAATTTCGTTTGCCTGTGGGGGTTATGACCTACTCGATCATTGGCTAGATCTCAGAAATTCCGTTGGAGGGGTTTCGGCGATGATAGAGCGTTCGACATTGGCCGAAACGGGGTATTCTCACGCCGAGTTTACGTACGCGTGTGAGACGGGAGAATTGCGGAGAGACGTGGAGACGGCGTCTTGGCCATCGTCTTCGGGGGAGATATACGGTCTGTATCGGAGCACTGCAAACAACGCGTGTTCCGTGCAGAGCCCTGCGGTTAGAGCTCTTTGTGTGCTCAGAAGCGAGATGTTCACCAACGCTTAACCACTTCCAACAACTTACCTAATATTCTTGATCTGGTATAGTCATCCTTGCGAGGTGCCGAGTATTTATCGACGTAGCTGCTGGTAATAGGGGTGCGTAATTGCGAATTGTTGATGTGCCATTCTCAGGAGTGTGTGGGTTGACAAAGAAATTCACATTTTTTGTTGTTGTTATAAATTTTGTCAGTTGTGGGGAATATCATTAAAATGCCAGTATTACAATCGAACTATCGACTTCATTGTAGCTAGCATTTACCCTGTCCCAGTAAGCATTACATGTACTCTGGTCACTGGACTGCTTGCCCAGACGGGAAGGAAAGAAGGTTTGGGGTCTTCAATGTCAGCGACGGACAAATAAGCTTACAACGTGGCCATAATCACTACGGAAATATTGTCCCAAGACTCACCTGAGTACAAATGACAGATCCGCCAATGCACTGCCGTTTCATACCTTGCGTACACGATACTACCGCCATCTGTATACATCCCATGACTTTTGTCACCATCAACTTTTCTTGAATTAGGGAAACCACAAATAACTGGAAGAAGGTAAGATAGGACGGGCTAGAATAGATACACCTGCGTCACTTCACTCTGTGATGAAGAAAAAGTCGCTGCTGAACGTACAGTGATACACGTTTACCTGAAGATTATTTTATGTGTGTTCACATGAACCATAGATAATACTCGAAACTCTAAACACATTTTGCTTCCTAAAGTAACTAATGAGACAGCAAGAAATAAGCAATAAGTAAGCCAAAGGATGCGTTTCATTGGCAGGACACTTAGAAGATGCAACAAGTCCACTAAAGAGACAGCTTACACTACACTCGTTCGTCCTCTGTTAGAGGACGTACGAGAATATTGCTGCGCGATGTGGGATCCTTACCAGGTGGGATTGACGGAGGACATCGAAAGGGTGCAAAAAAGGCAGCTCGTTTTGTATTATCACGTAATAGGGGAGAGAGTGTGGCAGATATGATACGCGAGTTGGGATGGAAGTCATTAAAGCAAAGACGTTTTTCGTCGCGGCGTGATCTATTTACGAAATTTCAGTCACCAACTTTCTCTTCCGATTGCGAAAATATTTTGTTGAGCCCAACCTACATAGGTAGGAATGATCATCAAAATAAAATAAGAGAAATCAGAGGTCGAACAGAAAGGTCTAGGTGTTCGTTTTTCCCGCGCTCTGTTCGGGAGTGGAATGGTAAGGAGATAGTATGATTGTGGTTCGATGAACCCTCTGCCAAGCACTTAAATGTGAATTTCAGAGTAATCATGTAGATGTAGATGTAGATAATTGTGTTAAAAAGTATGAATTAATGCAGAGTTTCTCCTGTCGAGAAGCTACCTAGACAGTACACAGGTGTAATAATTTTTTTCTCCCTTCCGACTGTGGATTTTAAAACGAAACAAGTCCTGCCCACACCGGAGTGCCAGGTGGACTACACAGTCCTCTCGCACCGACGTGCACTGCATACCGCGGGCTGGCCGGCCGCTGGCAGCTTGATGGGATGGGGTAGTGGAGGGGGGGGGGGAGGGGGGCGGGAAGAGAGAGGGAGAGCTCCATAAATAATGGGCGAGGTGTTCGTCCGGCCCATAAAGCCAACACGGCCCCCGCGCCGTAAATCCACGCTCTTATTATTGATATCCTTCTTAAAACAGCGTTAAACCTTTTTATATACGTGCATAACACGCTGACCGGTTTTTACAGGTCTTTTATTTAACTGGTGTCAATAAAAGTTTCTCCACATATTACTTTCTTATGATGTTTGAACCGTGCTGCGCTGGAATGCTGCCGCTTTTCTCACGATATTAGCACCTGAAGAGGCTTATTCGTGGGTGGGTCGCTCGGAGAGTGAATGTAGAACGAGGCGAGGGGGAGGGGAGCTGTCTGATTTAGTGGCACGATCTGGCGTCCGTTCGGACACAGGGTGTTGGCTCGCAGTTGAGCCCCTTCTGGAGGCCTTGTAGCTCCCACGGTTCCCAAATGTTCCACACTTCCCTGCCAGAATCCACACCCTTTAAGTTACGGTGTCCCGTATAAAGCGGACGCCTCAAAACCGCAGACTATAAGCAACAGATCTCGAAAGAAGGCTTTCAGCAAGTCAGATTGGGACCAATACTTTTGTGTGTGATAAACATCTGTCGAGTCACAGAACCAATTCCCTTTTTCTTTATTTTCTTTCCGTGAGCTTCGTTGGTTTTTAACACCATCTGAATGCATTTGAAAGCATGCAAACGGTGTTGGCTTGCGAGTATGGTAATTTTCTAAGACATAGCTGGAAATACATTAAGTCGCACGATTATTGGTGTCCATGATCGCTCTAATGTTAATTTTAAACCGCTCGAACTGCTGAAAAGTACATTGTTATTGTTGGCAGTTCTGTTAACTGGTCGGTGTCACGCGTTGTGAAGAAGTGGATGAAAAAGTGTGTCGTGCTACTGTGAAGTCGTCGGCAACTGCGGTAAAAACTGAGTTGACCTGCGACCGTAGCGGTAGGTTTCTTTCCCCTCATTCATTTTCTGATTGTTTTGATGCCTTCTGAATCTGCTTAGTGTATTCATCTCTTGGTCTCCCTCTACGATTTTTACCCGCCACGCTGCCTTCGAATACTAAATTGGTGATCCCTTGATGCCTCAGAACATGTCCTACCAACCGATACCTTCTTCTAGTCAAGTTGTGCCACAAATTTCTCTTCTCCAAAATTCTCTTCAGTACCTCCTCATTAGTTATGTGATCTACCCACCTATTCTTCAGCATTCTTCTGTAGCACCACATTTCGAAAGCTTCTATTCTCTTCTTGTGAAAACTATTTTCGTCCAAGTTCCACTTCCATACATGGCTACACTCCATACAAATACTTTCAGAAACGACTTCCTGACACTTAAATCAATACTCGATGTTAACAAATTTCTCTCCTTCAGAAACGCTTTCCTTGCCATTGCCAGCCTACATTTTATATCCTCTCTAATTCGACCATCATCAGATATTTTGATCCCTAAATATCAAAACTCATTTATTACTTTAAGTGCCTCATTTCCTAATCTGATTCCCTCAGCATCACCCGATTTAATTCGACTACAGTCAATTATCCTCGTTTTGCTTTTGTTGATGTTCATCTTATATCTTCCTTTCAAGACACTGTCCATTCCGTTCAACTGCTCTTCGAGGTCCTTTGCTGTCTCTGGCAGAACTGCCGCGCGGGATTAGCCCAGCGGTCTGGGGCGCTGCAGTCATGGACTGTGCGGCTGGTCCCGGCGGAGATTCGAGTCCTCCCTCGGGCATGGGGTGTGTGTTTTTGTCCTTAGGATAATTTAGATTAAGGGATTGGAATTATTGTATTCTTCTTGAAGCCTGAGGGCATTTCGCCTGTCTCATACATCTTGCTCACCAGACCGTAGAGTTTTGTCAGGGCTGGCTCTTCAAAGACTATCAGTATTTCTAATGGAATGTTATCTGCACCCGGAGCCTTGTTTCGACTCAGGTCTTTCAGCGCTCTGTCAAACTCTTCATGCAGTATCATGTCTCCCATTTCATCTTCGTCTACGTCCTCTTCCATTTCCATAATATTGCCCTCAAGTACATAGCCCCTTGTATAAACCCTCTATATACTCCTTCCACCTTTCTGCTTTCCCTTCTTTGCTTAGAACTGGGTTTCCATCTGAGCTCTTGATATTCATAGAAGTGGCTCTCTGTTCTCCAAACGTCTGTTTAATTTTCCTGTAGGCAGTATCTATCTTACTCCTAGTGACATACACCTCTACATCCTTACATTTCTCCTCTAGCCATCCCTGCTTAGCCATTTTGCACTGCCTGTCGATCTCATTTTTGAGACGTTTGTTTTCCCTTTTTGCCTGCTTAATTTGCTGCTTTTTTATAGTTTCTCCTTTCATCAATTAAATTCAGTATAGCTTCTGTTACCCAAGGATTTCTGCCAGCCCTCGTCTTTTTATTTGCTTGAGCCTCTGCTGTCTTCACTATTTCATCCCTCAAAGCAACCCATTCTTCTTCTACTATATTTCTTTCCCACATTGCTGTCAATCGTTCCCTAATGCTCTCTCTGAAACTCTGTACAACCTCTGGTTCTTTCAGTTTATCCAGGTCCCATCTCGTGAGAGCTGGTAAAAATGCATATGTTACGAGCTATGAGCACTTCTGTTCACTACCATGAAATACAACGATGGAAAAAATTTGCATTACCAAGAAGGTGAAATTCAGTGAACGAAATTTGATAGGCGTGTTTCTATATCTGAAAGGCAATGTCTACCAAAATTTCCTGCCAGTCGCAGAAGAGTAACGCCAGGAGCACGACAATGAGGATGCGAATCAGATTTGCTTTAAATACCCGCTGTGACGGTTGTGCGCGCTAGTCGCCTTTGAAAGTGGACTTGGTGAGCTGAACTTAGGCAAGAATGTCTTTAAGGCTACAAAGACGCCATTATTAATACCTCACTGAGCTTGAATGATGTCGTGTAATAGGGCTACGAGAACCTTAGTGTTCCTATACGATATTGCAGAAAGACTTGGCAAGGATTAAGCCACAGTACATGAACGCTGGCAGCGGAGGTCACGAGAGTGTACGGTCTCAAGAAGACTGGGGTCCGGACGGCAAAGTGGCGCTACTGAGAGCGAAGACTATCGTGTGCGGCATACTAATCTGGCGCATCATACTGCATCTGCAGCAGGTAATTCGAGCAGCAGTTGGCAGCACAGTGAGACAACGAATTGTTACAAATCGCCTGCTTCAAGGACAGCTTCGAGTCAGACGCCCTGAAGCGTGCATTCCACTGACCCAAACCACCACCTTTTGCCACATCATTGGTGTCAAGCGAGAGCTCACTGGAGGACAGGGTGGATGTCTGCTACGTTTTCGGACGATAACTGGTTCCGCCCTGGTGTAAGTGATGGCCTTATGTTCGTAAGAAGGAGGCTAGTTGAGACCTGCAAGTAATCTGTCTGCGTGTTAGACACGTTGGACCTACGCCTGTAGCTTCTGTCTAGGGTGCGACAGCTGGAGCGCTCTTGTGGCTATACCACTCACCCTGGGTGCTAAACTGTTCGTTAGTCTGGCGATTCGACTCGTTGTGCTGCCCATTCATGAACAGCATGCCAGGGAGTGTTTTCCAACCTAATAACGCTCGCACACGTACCACTCTCTGGAGCCACATTTCACTAAACTGTCTTATATTCGGACCAGAGCAGCCGCAGATTCACAGGCAGATCAAGCCTCTATTTTAAGTGACGTTCAAACGTATGTGGTGCGACTTTCAAGCTTTTGTGATGTGTCCCACTTGTTTCCGAAACTTTTAGGGACATATTTTTAGTGTGTCGCCGACCGGTGTGGCAGTGCGGTTCTAGGCGCTTCAGTCTGGAACCGCGTGACCGCTACGGTCGCAGGTTCGAATCCTGCCTCGGGCATGGATGTGTGCGATGTCCTTAGGTTAGTTAGGTTTAAGTAATTCTAAGTTCTAGGAGACTGATGACCGCAGATGTTAAGTCCCATAGTGCTCAGAGCCATTTGAACCATTTTAATGTGTCAGCAGGATGTCTGGTTCACCCTTGTTTTTTGTAAGTGGCCAGTCAGATAAATTTCTCTGTGTCTTTCTTTTAGCTCTTGTGTGGTTTTATGCCTGAAATCAGGATGGAAAGCTCTGAGATATTTAGAGAGTCATGGGACGTATATCGCAAAGACAAATTAGAGGTCATAAGAGGGGGAGTGGTCTTTGAGGTTGACAAAAATGTTGTCTCTATTGGGGTCGAAGTTGAGTGTGACACTGAAGTTATCTGGTCGTCTATAACAGGTGCGGTGGAAATCAAGATAGTTGTTGGGTATTTTTACGGCCCACCCGACTTTGTTATGAAAGTTCTAGGGTGACAAATAAAGTCTGCGGTCAGTAGGGCGTAAATACCCAGATCATCCAATACTAGTTGGAGGCGACTTTAACATACCGAGTCTAGACTGGGATGTCTATGTATTCGATTCGGTGGGTACCGACAGATACTCATACGAAATACTTTTTAACACGTTTTCTGAAAACTGTTTTGAGCAGCTAGCTCGTAAGCCCACACGCAATGGAAATATCTCAGTCCTTGTAACTATAAATAGGCCGGATTTTATCACCATTGTAAGTATAGAAAAGGGGATTAGCGATCATGATGTCATTACAGCAACTACGATTACGAAAGTTAATAAATCAGTCATGAAGGCTTGGATAGTATTTCTGCACTTACAAGGGGAGGCCGTCAATTGTGAAATCCAGATTCGATTCATACTGCGCATAATAAAAGCTCATGGCCAGAGGTGTAATGTGGCAAAGCACCAAGATGCACTTCTCAGCCGTTGTCGAGAAAATCGACAGTTAAAAGAAACCATTGCGGTGAAATAGTCTCTACGATTAATAATTTTCTGCAGCGTCGTGGCGCAGCGGTAAGCGCTCGGGTTCGTAATCCGAAGGTCGCCGGATCGAATCTCGCGCCACGCAATTTTTTTTTTATTATTAGTTTTTTTATTAATGAATTGCTTCTGCATGTTGGTGAAGGCGGATCGCTCTCCAATTGTACCGCCTCCATTTTTCCGTTTGTTTAACAGGGTGTACCAAAGCTCTCCCGTCCGCACTGATTTTCGACGATGTTATAAGTTGCGCTAGGGACCGCATCTACCTTCTTTCGAAGTTAGCACGCAACTGTTACGCGGCGGCTCGTTTCGGCCCATTCAACATCTGTCCTTCAAGTGTAACGAGCGAGTAACGGAGTTTATATTTCATACCCGCCACAGCAAATTTGTGTTCGTGGGGTCTCTATTCTAATTCGAACGTTTGACTTAAGCTATACATATTCGTTTCGGAATATCGTTTCTACGTCTTCCGTTAACTATATGTGGTTAACATTATGAAGACAATTAATAACATTTGTGAAATACAACTTTGTTTGCGGAAAACATGATGATGTTCGAAGTCGCCAGTTTTTCCACGACAGACGACTTTCAACAACTTATTATATGCATAATTGTAGCAACTAATTGCCGGGAATTATATATATATATATATATATATATATATATATATATATATATATATAAAAATTACAAAAAACAAATGCTAAAAAAAAAGTTACATGGCGCGAGATTCGATCCGGCGATCTTTGGATTACGAACGCGAGCGCTTACCGCTGCGCCACGTCGCTGCAGGATATTATTACTCGTAGAGATTATTTCACTGGAACGGTTTCTTTTAACTGTCGATTTTCTCGACAACGGCTGAGAAGTGCATCTTGGTGCTTTGCCACATTACGCCTCTGGCCATGAGCTTTTATTATGCGCAGTATGAATCGAATCTGAATTTCACAATTGGCGGCCTCCCCTTGTTAGAGAGTAAACTGGCATCACTTAGTTCCAGAAAGATGGATGAGGAGGAATTATGGGTAAAGTTTAAGCAGATTGTAAATCGTGGTCTGGAGAGTGCCTAGTAAGTGGACAAAGGATGGAAAGGATCCATCACGGTTTAATAACGAAATTCGGAAGATGCTGAGATGCGCTTCAAAAGAGAACGCCCAAATGACGAAAAGCGAAGGTTAGTAGACATTCGTGCGTCTGTGAAAAGACCTACGCGAGAAGCATACAACAACTACCACCGTCACACCTCAGCGAAAGATGTGGCAGAGTGTCCGAGGAAATTCTGGTCCTATGCAGAATTGCTTAGCAGGTTTAAGGCTTCCATTCAGTTCCTTGTTGACCAGTCTGATGTTTCAGTTGAAGATAGCAAAAACGAAAGCCGAAGTTTTAAATTTCACGTTTAAGGAATTGTTCACACAGGAGAATCGTACAGACATACCGCCATTTGATCATCGTACAAACTCCCTTATGGACGAGATAGTAATAAGCATACCTGGCGTAGAGAAAACTCTACGGCATTCGGATAGCTTAGTGGTGTCGGCACGGTAGCGCAGCGGGTTCGGTCAGAGAGCTGCTTGGCCTCTGTGATAAAAAAACTGAGTGGACGGATCAACAAACGAATTTGGCCGGATGTCATGTGACGTCCGCAACGACCAAACACCACGGTCAACAACGAACAAAATGAAAAAAAAGAAAAAAAGTGGTCAGTGCGGCGGTCTGTCACGCCAAGGGGCCCGGGTTCGATTCCCGGCTCGGTCAGAGATTTTCACCGCTCAGGGACTGGGTGTTGTGTTGTCATCATTATCATTTCATCGTCATAAGTAGAAGGCAATGGGAAACCACCAATGGAATCACTTCCCTAGACGCTCATGCTGTGGACCTCTCTGACATGGCTTCCTTCATGACCAGACCTGCCATTAGGCAGAACAAAGTTTTTTTTACGGCATTCGTACCTTTCCTAGCCTGCATTTACCGTGAAGCTCTCGTCCGGTACAATGTGTCAAGTGACTGAGAAAATGCACAGGTGACTCCAGTATATAAGAAGGGTAAAAGAACGGACCCGCAAAATTGCAGGCCAACATCCCTAACTTCGATTTGCTGCAGAATCCTTGAACTGTTCTCAGTTTGAATACAATAAACTTTCATGATACGGAGAAGCTTATGTCCACGAATCAGCGTAGTTGTAGAAAGCATCCCCGTGCGGAAGTCAGCTTGCTCTTTTCTAACATGGTATACTGGGAACTATGGATGAAGGTCAACACGCAGATTCCATATTCCTAGATCACCAGAAAGCACTTGGCTCGGTGCCGAACTGCAGGCTGATCACGAAGGTACGGGCATATGGAATAAACTCACAGATGTGTGAGTGGCTCGAAGACTTCTTAAGTAACAGATCCTAGTACGTTGCCCTCAACGTCCATAGCTCAGCAGAGACAAGAGTATCGTCAGGTGGGGAAGTGTGATAGGAGTCCTGTTGTTCTCCATACACATAAATGATTTGTTGGGCAAGGTAGGGAGCAGTCTACGATTGTTTGGTGACGAAGCTGTGGTGTACGATAAGGTGTCGAAGTAGAGTGACTGTAGGAAGATACGAGTTAGACAAAATATGTAGTTGATGTGATGAATGGCAGCTAGCTCTAAATGTGTAAAAATGTACGTTAATGCGGATGAGTAGGAAGAACAAGCCTGTAATGTTCAGATACAGTCTTACTAGTGTCCTGCTTGACACAGTCGTTTGAATATGTGGGCGCAACGTTCCAAAGCGATATGAAATGGAAATGAGAACTGTGGTAGGAAAGGCGAATGGTCGACTACGGTTTATTGGAAGAATTTTAGGAAAGAGTGGTTCACCTGTAAAGAAGAATGCATAAGGGGCGCTGGTAAGACCTATTCTTGAGCACTGCTCGACGTTTGGGATCCATACCAGGCCAGAAAAGGACATCGAAGCAATCCAGAGGCACGCTGTTGGAGATGCTCCGGGAACTCAAATGAGAAAACCTGGAGGGAAGACGACGTTCTTTTCGAGAAACACTATTGTAGCGGCACCACCGTTTATGATAGGGAAAGTTAGTTTTGTGCGACATTCGGAGCATAAGTTACAGCCAGGTGTGGGCCGGTCTGCAGTAAGTTACACATACCAGCAGTTGTGAAGGCAAATAGAAGCCACAGGGGCGTAGAACTGCCAGAGAGGGCGTACACAGCAGTTTCCATGGCGCAAGTCACAGGCAGAAGAGGGTCACTGGCCAATCTAAGTGTTATGCATACGTTACGTGAAGCGACGTGCCTGGCACAACAGAGGCGCACAGCTGAGAATAAATAGGTGCTGTTTCCTAACGAGCTTCATTCAAGAGTGGCAGCTCTCCTGGACGGCGAGGAGTGTCACACGGCCGGGCTACACGCAGCAACAGATGGGGCGCGAGCGTCCCAGTCGACGGCGGGTCGTTGGTTCGACCCTCTGAGGCCGACGCGGGATCCGCAGCCAGCCAGGGCGGGCCACTCGTCGGCTCGCTACTGCAGCCAGTCGTCTCGGCTCCCGACACATACCAGAGACTTCCGAGGCGAGGGCCGCAGATTCGGACGCCGGATCATGGGCAGCGTTGCCGCCGCGTTCTCACCTACGTCAGCGAGGAAGAAGCAGCAGCGGGGCCGGCCTACAGCTCCCAGCGGTGCGGAGTGGAACAGACCGAGGTGAACGGAACACTTTAGTGGAAGCAAATAAATCATCTGGAAAGTTCTCGCCGAGTTTTATTATGGCACTTCCGGGCACCCACCCACAACACTATTGAGAAAATTTACAGAACCAGCATTTGAAGCTTACTGCCACACGATTCTATTGCTGTCACCATACGTTGTACATAAGTACCATGAAGATAAAATACGAAAAACTAGGGTTCATATGGAGTCATATAGACAGTTGTTTTTCCCTCGTGCTGTTTGCGAGTGGAACAGGAAAGAAAATGACTAATAGTGGAACAGAGTAACCTCCACCACACGGCTTACGGTGGCTTGCGGAGTATCTATGTAGATGTAGATGTCGATGTCGATGCAATCCCATGTGTAGTACCCTCTCAGTTATCAGCAGGGGTGTGAGACAGAGTGACCATGTGGCACAACACGAGTATGATGGGATGGAGTGAATGAGTGTCATTTTGTAGATTTACTCCTCACTGTGTGCAACACTTTTAGAGATTATATCCACATTCGTCTGTTTTAACGAGTATAAGAGCACTGATAACCTAGCCGTAGAGCGCCCATCTTTTGATGTTCTGCCAATAACACACCGTCTATGGTTTACCTTCTCCACAACATCTTCAATGTATTGGACCAATTTCAAGTTGTTATTAGTTTTTGGTTATTATTTTATAGTTTATTTAGATACTTAATTGACTCAATAACCTTTAACTTGTGTTATTTATCGTCATATTGCAATGTAAAGGATTTGTATTAGTACTCATGTGGAGGACTTCAGATTTCTTATGTTTAGTGTCAATTGCTCCTTACAGATTGAATGTCAGTCACTACTTTATGCTCTAATCTGTAAGTTCAAAAGAGACTGTGACCCTAGTTTTCAGTACCCTGAAACACCTCCCCTTTGCATGACATCTTCCCCGTAAGTGAAAAATGCACTCTGATTTCATTTACTTTAAATTTCGTAGTGACAAGGAACTCTGTAATAGCGCAATAGAATAATTAAAGGGGGTTTAACATTAATAAATGGAAGGGAGAACCGATAGAGGTACTCAAGTACCCAACGCCACACACCGTCAGGTGAGTTGCGCAGTATGCACACGTGTTGGACTTACATGCTACAACACTTATTAAACGAAAAAATTTGAGCAAATTTGACAGCAAAATGTCGATGTCTCCGTCGTTGCAGCCACATGACCTGAAAGTCCACTCCGTCTTGCTGAAAACTGTATCGGAAGGACAAAGCTTCGCTACAATAAGCAGATTCAGATTGATGCAGTCTTCAGTAACGACACAGACTAAAAGCAGAAGCGTTGTAAGACATAAACCAGCTTCGATAGTTACATGAATCCATTCTTCATACTGAATCTACAACAGCCTCCAAACGGTTAGACTCACTACTAAAGCCTCTGCGAGCCCAACAGCAAGTGGGCAAGTGGGGTGGGGGGGGGGGGACATCCCTAATTTTTCCCTTCATGACTTTTAGTGAGATAACTTTGGAGGGGGCAGACAATCGGTTGATTCTTGCAGGAAGATACGCTCACGGAAATTCAACAGTATATCAGCCCGTGATGCATGTCGTTTGTGTACTACCTTCTGCCACTGGAGTTGAGAGAGAACCTCAGTTCCAGGATGCTACTCCAGGCGGGTGTAAAAATGAATGTGCGCAACAGAAAATACTGAACGCGAAAATGAAGGTTTGGCCCAGTCTGACTACCCTCTGAAGCAGATCTTAGGATTTCTTAATGGTGATATCCTTTCCTTCTTGCTCTTTAACATATAAATTTCAACATCATCATAAATCAATAATTAAGGGAACTAGTAACTACAAATGATAAATGCTGTTTCTGCTTATTCATTTATTGTGGATTAAAACCCCCTAAATATATTCCAAATGTTTATATGTCAATGTCGACATAAAGAGTGAGAGGCACCCACATGCCTTGCTCATACTGTGGCATCAAGTAGTTAGGCCTGCAAAATGAGTGGTCTGCCAAGCGAATGGATTTATCCTTATTTCTCAATGACTGATTATGAGCACCAGTACCCACAATTAAGCTACAAATTATTCTCCTGTTTGAATATTACGCAACGGAAACGGATAACGCTCATCTGACTATTAGTAATTTACACACGCTCTGGCAATACCACATTTTCTTTCTTACTCAACGGCTTTGATCAATACGTGGCCATCGCACTGAATATTAATGGCGCACACATTATAAATTCTGGATACCATGACTACACACTATTCGAAAAACAAGGCCATCAATCTTTTTCTTTTCACTATCCTTTTTATTCAGGGAGCGAAAAGCTATTTACAATTTACACAGAAACCAGATGGCAGTTATACGAGTCGAGGGACATGAAAGGGAACCAGTAGTTGGGAAGGGAGTGAGGCAGGGTTGTAGCCTATTCCCGATGTTATTCAATCTCTATATTGAGCAAGCAGTGAAGGAAACAAAAGAAAAATTCGGAGTCGGTATTAAAATCCATGGAGAAGAAATAAAAACTTTGAGGTTCGCCGATGACATTGTAATTCTGTCAGAGACAGCAAAGGACTTGGAAGAGCAGTTGAACGGAATGGACAGTGTCTTCAAAGGAGAATATAAGATGAACATCAACAAAAGCAAAACCAGGATAATGGAATGTAGTCGAATTAAGTTGGGTGATGCTGAGGGAATTACTTTAGGAAATGAGACACTTAAAGTAGTAAAGGAGTTTTGCTATTTCGGGGAGCAAAATAACTGATGATGGTCGAAGTTGAGAAGATATAAAATGTAGACTTGCAATGGCAAGGAAAGCATTTCTGAAGAAGAGAAATTTGTTAACATCGAGTATAGATTTAAGTGTCAGGAAGTCGTTTCTGAAAGTATTTGTGTGGAGTGTAGCCATATATGAAAGTGAAACAAGGACGATAAATAGTTTGGACAAGAAGATAATAGAATCTTTCGAAATGTGGTGCTACAGAAGCATGCTGAAGGTTAGATGGATAGACCACATAACTAATGAGGAGGAATTGAATAGAATTGGGGAGAAGAGGAGTTTGTGGCACAACTTGACTAGAAGAAGGGCTCGATTGGTAGGACATGTTCTCAGACATCAAGGGATCACCAATTTACTATTGGAGGGCAGCGTGGAGGGTAAAAATTGTAGAGGGAGACCAAGAGATGAATACACCAAGCAGATTCAGAAGGATGTAGGTTGCAGTAGGTACTGGGAGATGAAGAAGGACAGGACAGAGTAGCACGGAGAGCTGCATCAAACTAGTCTCAGGACTTAAGCCCACAACAACAACAACTTCTACTATGATTCAAAGATAAACTGAACACATCATTACATTTTATACAACAGTTGCACATGAGAAGCTCCGCCCAGTGGGCATTGCTTTACATTGGTGATTCTCTATCTTATGATCTTGTAATTATCTAACGCTACAGTGCAATTTCTGGATAGGATGGTGGATCTTTTGCTATATTTCACACTTCGACTCTCACACCCATTATCACGAAAATTTACTCCAGACCGAGCGGTACAAAAAGGAACATGCATAACACACTGCCTCTGAACCTATTTTGCTACTCTCCCACGCAAACCACACATACTCAAACTACATGAAATACATCACACTGGCAACATACAATATATCACAAAGAATATTCACAACGTTAGAATCATTTCACTTTCAGCTTTCCCACTTCAATTAGTTTTCATCCCAGTTTCACACGACACTGCCCCACCACGTAATTTTTCTTTCCTACTACGAACTCTGGAGGATATATGCACGTCTTCCTGTGCAATGCAATCCAAGTGACGTTGGTGGATAGACGGCTGACTCACCTTGCTTCTCTCTCCGAGTATTAGAGTTTGAATCAAGCGTCACACGGAAACATAACACGCAAAGTAATATTAAGATCATATTCGTCACACACGCGAGTCCTCAACTGATACCTTGGACGAGTACTTCTCTTTATCCTTTGTCTCATACATAGATTGAGACTCACACAGTACTCACCACATGGAAGTGCTCGTGTCTAACGTCAAGTCCTGCACACGCCATTTCTTAAATATTTCCAACTTATAGTACACACGCCAGTAATTCAGCTTAACTTATGCACTCGGAAGTATTTCAACTTATTGCTACACGTGGTTTCATTGTGACCGTTGGTCACTTCCGAAGATTACTACGATCCCCTTAATATTACCTGCCTGACATTTAATTCTCCCCCAAAAGTTCCTGAAATAGAGAAATTATTATTCCAAGCTACTCTTAAGTGTTTCACATCCATACCATTCTCTCCACTCTTTTGCCTTTACGGAACACACCTAAGACAGGTCTTACTAACACAAGATCCAGCTCCAAAGTGCTGAAACATGGCCGTTCTTCAGGTCATCTCGCACCTCCGCCGAGGTGGGGGAGCACCTTGCTACCGTATTGGTCAGCCACATTTTAGGCGCTCAAAGCTCAGGTAAATTTCATCTCTTTGGTTCCACCAAAGGTGACCAAAGGACCGTCTCAAAGATGATCATATATTGCACATTCACTATCTTTGGTTAGCAGACGACCATACATTCATTCATTTTGCAGATATCACCAAATTGGATATAGGTATTTATTTTGTGGGTGTGCACATGTGATCAATTAAATAAATAAATTGTCCTTCTTTCCTAAACTGGTATCTGGCTTTGGTGTATTAAGTGAAATTGTGTTATTAATACAAAAAACACGTTGTTCTGACAAGAATAACGAAGAATGTTGTACCTTTTTTCAATGTCAGGCGGTACTGTAACCTTTCAAGAGATACAAATGGATTTCTTAACTAATATGATTCTACATCTACATCTACATGTTTACTTAGCAATTCACACTTAAGTGCCTGGCAGAGGGTTCATCTAACCATTTTCACACTACTTCTCTACCATTCGACTCTCAAATGGCGCGTGGGAAAAGGAAAGACCTACATTTTCCGTTCGAGCTCTGGTTTCTCTTATTTTATTATGATGATCATTTCTCCCCACGTAGGTGGGTGTCAACAAAATATTTTCCCATTTGGAAGAGAAAGTTGATGATTGAAATTTCGTAAATACACTCCTGGAAATTGAAATAAGAACACCGTGAATTCATTGTCCCAGGAAGGGGAAACTTTATTGACACATTCCTGGGGTCAGATACATCACATGATCACACTGACAGAACCACAGGCACATAGACACAGGCAACAGAGCATGCACAATGTCGGCGCTAGTACAGTGTATATTCACCTTTCGCAGCAATGCAGGCTGCTATTCGCCCATGGAGACGATCGTAGAGATGCTGGATGTAGTCCTGTGGAACGGCTTGCCATGCCATTTCCACCTGGCGCCTCAGTTGGACCAGCGTTCGTGCTGGACGTGCAGACCGCGTGAGACGACGCTTCATCCAGTCCCAAACATGCTCAATGGGGGACAGATCCGTAGATCGTGCTGGCCAGGGTAGTTGACTTACACCTTTTAGAGCACGTTGGGTGGCACGCGATACATGCGGACGTGCATTGTCCTGTTGGAACAGCAAGTTCCCTTGCCGGTCTAGGAATGGTAGAACGATGGGTTCGATGACGGTTTGGATGTACCGTGCACTATTCAGTGTCCCCTCGACGATCACCAGTGGTGTACGGCCAGTGTAGGAGATCGCTCCCCACACCATGATGCCGGGTGTTGGCCCTGTGTGCCTCGGTCGTAAGCAGTCCTGATTGTGGCGCTCACCTGCACGGCGCCAAACACGCATACGACCATCATTGGCACCAAGGCAGAAGCGACTCTCATCGCTGAAGACGACACGTCTCCATTCGTCCCTCCATTCACGCCTGTCGCGACACCACTGGAGGCGGGCTGCACGATGTTGGGGTGTGAGCGGAAGACGGCCTAACGGTGTGCGGGACCGTAGCCCAGCTTCATGGAGACGGTTGCGAATGGTCCTCGCCGATACCCCAGGAGCAACAGTGTCCCTAATTTGCTGGGAAGTGGCGGTGCGGTCCCCTACGGCACTGCGTAGGATCCTACGGTCTTGGCGTGCATCCGTGCGTCGCTGCGGTCCGGTCCCAGGTCGACGGGCACGTGCACCTTCCGCCAACCACTGGCGACAACATCGATATACTGTGGAGACCTCACGCCCCACGTGTTGAGCAATTCGGCGGTACGTCCACCCGGCCTCCCGCATGCCCACTATACGCCCTCGCTCAAAGTCCGTCAACTGCACATACGGTTCACGTCCACGCTGTCGCGGCATGCTACCAGTGTTAAAGACTGCGATGGAGCTCCGTATGCCACGGCAAACTGGCTGACACTGACGGCGGCGGTGCACAAAGGCTGCGCAGCTAGCGCCATTCGACGGCCAACACCGTGGTTCCTGGTGTGTCCGCTGTGCCGTGCGTGTGATCATTGATTGTACAGCCCTCTCGCAGTTTCCGGAGCAAGTATGGTGGGTCTGACACACCGGTGTCAATGTGTTCTTTTTTCCATTTCCAGGAGTGTATATCTCGCCGTAAAGAAAACCGCCTTTGTTTCAGTGACTGCCACCCCAACGCGTGTATCATATCAGTGACACTCTCACCCCTGTTGCGCGATAACACGAAACGAGCTGCCCTTCTTTGCACTTTTTCGACGTCCTTCGTCAATCCTACCTGATAAGGATCCCACACCGCACAGCAATATTCCAGCAGAGGACGAACAATTGTAATGTAAGCTGTCACTTTAGTGGGTTTGTCGCATATTCTAAGTGTTCTGCCAACAAAGCGCAGTCTTTGTTTCTCCTTGCCCACAATACTATCTATGTGGTCTTTCCAATCTTAGATCAATTGCCCAAATCTGTCCCTTTTTATGGCTATGCGATCTAATATAAGTAACGCGAGATGACTGTCATCCCCTACGTACCAAACATTAGAAGACACTACTTTCAAAGATGTTCTACAGTGGTGTGCAACCTCAGTGGAAATAAAATGTATATGATCACAGCTGTTAAGCCTTATAGCCCTAATAAGCCGAAGCAATTAGCAATATCACCATATGTACTGCGTCCGGTGCGTCGGAGTGATGGTTCTTGTACATGTCTGCGACGACGGGAGAACTCCAGCCACAAAATATAGAAAGACAACTCATTCAAACACTGAGACGGCAGAAGACGGTTCTCTGACTAGTATAATCTAATACTGTCTTCTCCTCTCTGTGTTCTACAGACGAGAAACGCGAACTCCCAGCCACAAGGACCAAGTTCAGATAACGTCTCAACGTGAGTATAGACAGAGGAAGTGCTCTCAAGCACTGAACACTGCGTACTCAACGATGACTCACTACCCAGAGGCAAAGTCCAGAAACATATAAGTTTGCAGCAGTACACGGCCTAACCGTCCTAACTACAAAATCTCCTAAGGGCAAAGACTGCAAGTGTGTCTGTACCAAACAAAGCTGATGCTGAGCGACCGTCAGACAACGGCGCTCAAAACGGGAGAACTCCTTCTCTCCATCGCTGGCTTCCCAGCAAAGCTTGGATCCCCTCCCTTGTAGCAGCAGAAGGTGAATCACGTTCTCGAAACCACAGAATATTCTCCCTCTCTAAAGATTCTTCCGAACGCCGACCAACCATACTTTAGTTTTTTTTTTTTTTTTTTTCGTCCAGCGCGGAAACTTTGCGAGGAAATACCTATTCTCGTTAATTAGGAATTCATACAGAGGTACGCTTCTCAGAATAAAAATCCTCGGAAATAACCCAGGATGCGTGATTTCCGAGGTAACGCTTCCTCGTTCCTCTCTGCTGCGTCCAAGATTTTCAGAGTTTCCCGCTATCCTTCCGGTCTAGCTACAAAACCGGCCAGCCGCCACTCTATTGTGCTTCAGCGCTCAGGTGCCCCGACTATTCGGCTAGGGCTGCTTCCTCTGTTAAACAGGACCAATTCATCTGTGCGGGCTTTTTCGCTCAGGGCTTGAGTTACGCCTGCCGTTTCATTTCCATTGGCGTTCCAACCTCTACTAGTATAGGCAATCATTCACTACGCCATTTTGATAAGAAAGACACTCTATCACCTTTCATGCAATAAGCGTTAACAACTGTTAACAAGGTGTACGTGACAATGTCTGTCTTCTTTAAATACTCATATATACGATGTACAACCTACCCTAATTACGGTTGTAAATCACGGCAAAGTATGTAGATGAGTGGTTGTAAGGTGCGAAATTACAGTCACCTTACACAGTGACATTTTCGCACCTGGTGAACGACCCTATGACTAAACGAGTCGATTTTTTTTTGGTTTTTGCCTACGCTATTTCATTTATCAATCATCTGGCAGCGACCCCCACTAACGAACAATAATCAAGTAGCAGAGGAACATAGGATTGGTAAGCCGTGTCCTTTGTTGGTGGATTATACTACCTGAAGATTCTTCCAAGCCTCACGCTGTGACCAAGCGGTTCTAGGCGCGTCAGTCCGGAACCGCACTGCTGCTATGGTCGCAGGTTCGAATCCCGCCTCGGGCATGGATGTGTGTGATGTCCCTAGGTCAGTTAGGTTTAAGTAGTTTTAAGTCTAGGGGACTGATGACTTCAGATGTTAAGTTCTGTAGTGCTTAGAGCCATTTGAACCATTTTTGATTGTTCCAATGAGTCCCAGTCTGGCAGCTGCCTGTCTTATGACTGGGAGATACTTGTTTGGCAATCGTGTAACGCTACACTAGCAGGACTTTCCACTTCTATAACGTTAGCAACTGTCAGAAATGTCCCTATTAGTGAAGAACACAGCGCGCGTTACCAGCAAATGAGTTCGGTTGGTCAGGCTATAGCCGAATATACAGTATATATTTTCTAGTAATATTGGGTTTCTTCATTATCATGAACATGGTCTAAATGATTATTGTTCCCAGCGTACTCCGGTAGTATAGAGCAAATCAAGACGAACAATTTTGTTCGGAACACTTGTGGCCTACCAAGTCGGGAAAGTACCTCACATTGGTCAACAAAAACCATCTAAGCAACAGCGCTTGCACGCCGCGTGAGGTTTTCATTTTCACTCACTCTCTAGCCGTCCCAGGTATACACTACTAACCATTAAAATTGCTACACCAAGAAGAAATGCAGATGATAAACGAGTATTCATTGGACAAATATATTATACTAGAACTGGCATGTGATTACATTTTCACGCAATTTGGGTGCATAGATCCTGAGAAATCAGTACCCAGAACAACCACCTCTGGCCGAAATAACGGTCTTGATACGCCTGGCATTGAGTCAAACAGAGCTTGGATGGAGTGTACAGGTACAGCTGTCCATGCAGCGTCAACACGATACCACAGCTCATCAAGAGTAGTGACTGGCGTATTGTGACGAGCCAGTTGCTCGGCCATCATTGACCAAACGTTTTCGGTTGGTGAGAGATCTGGAGAATGTGCTGGCCAGGGCAGCAGTCGAACATTTTCTGTATCGAGAAAGGCCTTACAGGACCTGCAACATGCGGTCGTGCATTCTGTTGCTGAAACGTAGGGTTTCGCAGGGATCGAATGAAGGGTAGAGCTACGACTCGTAACACATCTGAAATGCAACGTCCACTGTTCAAAGTGCCGTCAATGTGACAGAGGTGACCGAGACGTGTAACCAATGGCACCCCGTACCATCACGCCGACTGATGCGCCAGTATGGCGATGACAAATACACGCTTTCATGTGCGTTACCGCGATGTCGCCAAACACGGAGGCGACCATCATGATGTTGTAAACAGAACCTGGATTCATCCCAAAAAATGACGTTTTGCCATTCGTGCACCCAGGTTCGTCGTTGAGTACACCATGGCAGGCGCCCCTGTCTGTGATGCAGCGTCAAGGGTATCCGCCCCCATGGTCTCCGAACTGATTGTCCATGCTGCTGCAAACGTCGTCAAATTGTTCGTGCAGATGATTGTTGTCTTGCAAACGTCCCCATCTGTTGACTCAGGGATCGAGACGTGGCTGCATGCTCTGTTACAGCCATGCGGATAAGATGCCTGTCATCTCGACTGCTAATGATACAAGGCCGTTGGGATCCAGCACGGCGTTCCGTATTACCCTCCTGATCCCACCGATTCCATATTCTGCTAACAGTCATTGGATCTCGACCAACGCGAGAAGCAATGTCGCGATACTATAAACCGCAATCGCGATAGGCTACAATCCGACCTTTATCAAAGTCGGAAACGTGATGGTACGCATTTCTCCTCCTTACACGAGGCATGACAACAACGTTTCACCTGGCAACGCAGGTCAACTGCTGCTTGTGTATGAGAAATCAGTTGGAAACTTTCCTCGTGTCAGCACGTCGTAGGTGTCGCCACCGTCGAAAACCTTGTGTGAATGCTCTGAAAACGTAATCATTTGCGTATCACAGCATCTTCTTCCTGTCGGTTAAATTTCGCGTCTGTAGCACATCATCTTCGTGGTGTAGCAATTTTAATGGCCAGTAGTGTAAAATAGGGAGGACCTTGTTTGTAGGACATTTAATGGAATTTGATTTTGTGCCGTTATGATTATTCGCTAGAGGGCGCGCTTTTCGTGTTATTCAAGGAAGACTTGTCGCTATAACTTTAGTATAATTTTGTTGTCTGTTTGTCCGACTGTTACGATCCTTTTTTCTCCTGCATGGGTTGAGGTATCATGTTGATATTGACTCCAGGTAGTAAGGTCTATGGTCGCTTGGCGGTATGAGATATTTGCGATTCTAGATCAAAAATGAGAAATCTCCTTCGTGTGACTTGCGTTTACTGACGGGGATAGAGAAATTGTTGACAGCTTAGTGAGAGAAAAATAATTTAGTAATTTTGAAAATCAGGTAGGTCCGCAATTTGAGGATGATTCTCGATGGAATCGTTGGTTGCAGCACAGAAAAGAATTAGCTAGAGAGCTACGAACTGGTTACTCCATGATTATGATTAATTTTAAGATATACACTCCTGGAAATGGAAAAAAGAACACATTGACACCGGTGTGTCAGACCCACCATACTTGCTCCGGACACTGCGAGAGGGCTGTACAAGCAATGATCACACGCACGGCACAGCGGACACACCAGGAACCGCGGTGTTGGCCGTCGAATGGCGCTAGCTGCGCAGCATTTGTGCACCGCCGCCGTCAGTGTCAGCCAGTTTGCCGTGGCATACGGAGCTCCATCGCAGTCTTTAACACTGGTAGCATGCCGCGACAGCGTGGACGTGAACCGTATGTGCAGTTGACGGACTTTGAGCGAGGGCGTATAGTGGGCATGCGGGAGGCCGGGTGGACGTACCGCCGAATTGCTCAACACGTGGGGCGTGAGGTCTCCACAGTACAACGATGTTGTCGCCAGTGGTCGGCGGAAGGTGCACGTGCCCGTCGACCTGGGACCGGACCGCAGCGACGCACGGATGCACGCCAAGACCGTAGGATCCTACGCAGTGCCGTAGGGGACCGCACCGCCACTTCCCAGCAAATTAGGGACACTGTTGCTCCTGGGGTATCGGCGAGGACCATTCGCAACCGTCTCCATGAAGCTGGGCTACGGTCCCGCACACCGTTAGGCCGTCTTCCGCTCACGCCCCAACATTGTGCAGCCCGCCTCCAGTGGTGTCGCGACAGGCGTGAATGGAGGGACGAATGGAGACGTGTCGTCTTCAGCGATGAGAGTCGCTTCTGCCTTGGTGCCAATGATGGTCGTATGCGTGTTTGGCGCCGTGCAGGTGAGCGCCACAATCAGGACTGCATACGACCGAGGCACACAGGGCCAACACCCGGCATCATGGTGTGGGGAGCGATCTCCTACACTGGCCGTACACCACTGGTGATCGTCGAGGGGACACTGAATAGTGCACGGTACATCCAAACCGTCATCGAACCCATCGTTCTACCATTCCTAGACCGGCAAGGGAACTTGCTGTTCCAACAGGACAATGCACGTCCGCATGTATCCCGTGCCACCCAACGTGCTCTAGAAGGTGTAAGTCAACTACCCTGGCCAGCAAGATCTCCGGATCTGTCCCCCATTGAGCATGTTTGGGACTGGATGAAGCGTCGTCTCACGCGGTCTGCACGTCCAGCACGAACGCTGGTCCAACTGAGGTGCCAGGTGGAAATGGCATGGCAAGCCGTTCCACAGGACTACATCCAGCATCTCTACGATCGTCTCCACGGGAGAATAGCAGCCTGCATTGCTGCGAAAGGTGGATATACACTGTACTAGTGCCGACATTGTGCATGCTCTGTTGCCTATGTCTATGTGCCTGTGGTTCTGTCAGTGTGATCATGTGATGTATCTGACCCCAGGAATGTGTCAATAAAGTTTCCCCTTCCTGGGACAATGAATTCACGGTGTTCTTATTTCAATTTCCAGGAGTGTAGAAAAAAATACCTGATGCATTTTAATTCGGTATGTAGGAAGCAGAAGGTTCTCTGATGATCTGTCCTTTACTGTAACGTTCTACAAACCTCTAGGACATGTAGAGGAGAGTGAGTATATAATATTCTGAATAGCAACCCATGTCCGGAAACGTACCATTACAGTGCTGCAGCCATTTGAAAACATGTGTTGTTGGTAGGTATGCAGCAGGGTAGTCATGGTAGGGGGTGGTTACGTCGGATCGATTGATGTCAGCTGACGTCTAACCTATCTCACTGACCGGGTTCGAGTGTCATTCACGTGTCTGTGAGTGTTATAGCAACACGGTTGAGCGTACGTTTGCAGAATACACAGACATGATCCTTCTGAATGGCGAAGCTCACGATAATGGGTGAGCTGCCTGCCGCATTTATTAAGACCGCTATCCAGAACATCTGATTCCATTAGATACTCTTTTCGCCACAATTACGCAACGACTTCTAGAAAGGGTACTTTCACCATCAGCAGGCGTGACTGTAGCGCTCCAAGGAGACGCCGCACACTCGAACTGGAAGAGGCCGTACTACATCGCGTTGAAGAGAACCCGTCAACGAATACACGAGGAATATATTTGGTTGTTAATGAGCGGAATTGCAAAACAAGTGGTGTACTGGATCACGCCTAATCAATTACTCGTAAAAGTGGACGCGTTGCCGATATGTTTTCAAATGGCTGTAGCATGGAAGTGGTACGTTTCCTGACATGCATTCCTATTCAAAATACTGTCTACTCACTCCCCTCTTCAAGTCCTAGAAGTATGTAAAGGGAATTTCCGAGCACCCTGTCTACAGGTCAGGCCTCGTGGTCTAGCAGGAAATCGAGAGGTCTGAACTAAGCTCCACCCGAACAGGCCCAGAAGGCCCAGCGGGATAAAATATCGTTATGACTATAGATATTTCTGTCTTCTTTTTAACCTAGCCTCCACCTCCCAACGATGTGAGGAGTCGCCAGAAACAACACGCGGTTCAGGTTTCACATTAGACTGTAAGAGATCCCCTTTGCGCAGTTCGATAACTGGGGCGGGGGCGCAAGTCACTTAAGTAGCGGCCAATAGACGGACATGCACCAGGCCATTGATGATGATGATGATGATGATGTTTGGCTTGTGGGGCGATCAACTGTGCGGTCATCAGCGGCCGTACAAGTTGCCAATCTGTACACGGTCCAAGGTAGCCACTTTCAGGAATGATGATGAAATGAGGAGGACAATACAGATACCCAGTCCCCGGGCAGAGAAAATCCCCAACCGAGCCGGGAGTCGAACCCAGGACCCCGTGATCCTGACCGCGAGCTCCGGACCCCAGGCCATTGAGCCACGTGAAATCATTATTAACTATATACGTAATTAAGTTTGTACGGAAACCCCAGAGCGCAACCTCTAATCGCATTGATTTCGGCTACATCGATTGGGTTCTTACGCCACTGGCTTAGTCCGTTACTTTCTTAACGTTATTAATTTAAATGTGCTCGAGAGGGTAATAAGCGAAGAACGACTTTTGTACGTGTTACGCAAAAATTAATTACGTTGTCTATTCGATCAAAATCTAACACTTATAAGCACGTTAGTCTCATAGTCAGAAGGCCAGAGAAGCAACACGATTTAATTGTTAATTTCACGCTGTGAAAATTCACAAAATTGTTAGAAAAAATTTAGACAAATCGCAGTTTTACAATTTGTAAGAGCAGGATTTAGCCGGTCGTGTGATAAAGCTCAGTCGATGAAGAGCAGAAAAGGATGGATATGGGAAATAGCTCGTGAAGCCCGCAGATATTTATACAGCAATAAGTGAAAGTGCTACGAACAACATAAAAAAATTCTTGATCATTAGGGATGAATGTGAGGGTGGGGGAGCATTTGAAGGTCACTGTCGTAAGTTTTTCTTGAATAATGCGAAGTTCCTAGCCTCTAGCGAAAACGTATCTCAATACAGAATTAAACTACAACACAGTTCCTCATTTTTTGGCTAAGACTAATAGTTTGCTAGTAGAGAGCGAGAGAATGTGAAAATCTTGCGCGACGCGCATGCGCTTTGGTTTAGGTTCTTTTGTAGGCCAGCGGGAGGCACTTATCCGACTTGATGGGCCCATAAGTGTGATGTACAAAATTGTTCGTCTCGTCTTCCTCTGCGCTACTGTGGTTCGTTGTTTATACCCTGTAGAATCGGTATGCTTTATTATCGGTATTCGTAATATAAAAACCTTACATCCATTGTTGGGGAATGAATGTAGGTCCACTGCATTATTCCCTGCTCGTCTTGTAGGTGAGAAGCGATGTCACTACCGCATTAACGGCGGTGTGAAGGTTTTCGGAGACTGAAATCATAGCATTGTTATAAGGGGTTCTTACCACTTTTGCAAACGTCAGAAAAAGGTATATGTTTTTAAAGATACTGAGGTGAGAAGCAGCAGGTTCTTTCATTATAAGTCAATATGTTCTAAGATTGTATTTTAATCAGTGCTACACAGATTCTGTAGTGACGAAGAAAATATCTATACATATTAAGTCGACGTGGAACGGAAATCGCGAATATTTGTCGGCTTTAATGACGTCGAAGTAAATCGCAATTAGATTTGAAATGCTGCACATGGGCATTGTGAACATTCCTCGTCGGAAGCTGTGAGCTGTAACTTCGTCTTGTCTCTCAGGCTGCCACGAAATAT
The DNA here is from genome assembly GCF_021461385.2 of Schistocerca piceifrons. Classification (NCBI taxonomy): domain Eukaryota; kingdom Metazoa; phylum Arthropoda; class Insecta; order Orthoptera; family Acrididae; genus Schistocerca; species Schistocerca piceifrons. The sequence goes on along the minus strand of NC_060140.1, from coordinate 909,149,596 downwards.
TCTATTAAAGACGAGTTGCACGAATAGATTAAAGAAAGTAAAATCGATACTTTTCGCACTTTACCTGCTACCACCTTAGTAAAAGAGGCGGTTACGATAAATCGCCTCTTCTCACGATAAAAGACTTCCGTTAAGGCAGGTTTGATGAAAAGGCGGAGAACCACTTACGACTGTAGCGAACGAAATCATGATTCATCCGAGCAGTAGTCCTTTTTATATTAGTCCCGAGTGTGGCCAGCCTGCAATCTCTTAAACATGACGTAATAAAAAGTTTTGATTTACGTCGAGTACTTTAGCTCTGGCGTCAAGTTTTACGAGTCATAAATAACTCTAAAACCCCACTCGTGCAATAATTTTAAAAGCATAACAACAGCTACTCCAAATAAATTCTTTCAAGTCTAATTTTTAGTGCCACGTTTTATGTATCTGCCATAATTTCAGAGGAATTCAAGGACGGGGACGTTTTATTGCTCGCAGATAGACCCCGCACCCACCGTTACGCCGTGTACTGCTTGACGCACGATCTCCCGTTGTTTCGACAAATATTTTCTGTTACCTGTTGATTGCTAGGCAGCGTATAGGACTGTGTGTCTTTTGGTGAGTTTGTGACTGTCGCCTGGAGAGGAATTGCCAGGAGCTGTTGACAATGACACACAGATAGCTGATCCTATTCCTATTATCATTTGGAGGTGTGGAATAGATTCTTTTGATATGTGGTACTAATTTGAGTGATAATGCGTTCATCCTGGCATCGGTGACGTCATACTTCCCATCCCTTGTGAAATATGCTGTAGAGTTACATGGGACATCAAGAAAACAAACACTAGAATTTCTGTCAGAAGAAGGAAAAATTATACTTCAATTAGATGTAGATGGTACCCTTATAGAGTGTGTAACAAACAACAAAATGTATACGAATAAATATCGATTGTCAAGAAATATCGATTGTCGTTTGAAATGGTGTGAACACACGAAGATACTTTCAAACTCCGTTGAAGTAGTATGAACATACGAAGATATTTCCAAACACAATCATCAGCGTGTTATGCCCGTATAGGCGTTTCATCCCTGCATAACGACGTGTGATTTCCTTACTTAGAGGAGAAGACTCAAATATAGGCTAGCTAAGATTTTTACACAGTAACATTTTTCTGTTAATGATTAAATTATTGAAGAAACCCTGGGATGGTACAATAACACGTGCCCTTCAGAGTTCTACATCTACATCTACATTGATACTCCGCAAGCCACCCAACGGTGTGTGGCGGAGGGCACTTTACGTGCCACTGTCATTACCTCCCTTTCCTGTTCCAGTCGCGTATGGTTCGCGGGAAGAACGACTGTCTGAAAGCCTCCGTGCGCGCTCTAATCTCTCTAATTTTACATTCGTGATCTCCTCGGGAGGTATAAGTAGGGGGAAGCAATATATTCGATACCTCATCCAGAAACGCACCCTCTCGAAACCTGGACAGCAAGCTACACCGCGATGCAGAGCGCCTCTCTTGCAGAGTCTGCCACTTGAGTTTATTAAACATCTCCGTAACGCTATCACGGTTACCAAATAACCCGGTGACGAAACGCGCCGCTCTTCTTTGGATCTTTTCTATCTCCTCCGTCAACCCGACCTGGTACGGATCCCACACTGATGAGCAATACTCAAGTATAGGTCGAATGAGTGTTTTGTAAGCCACCTCCTTTGTTGATGGACTACATTTTCTAAGCACTCTCCCAATGAATCTCAACCTGGTACCCGCCTTACCAACAATTAATTTTATATGATCATTCCACTTCAAATCGTTCCGTACGCATACTCCCAGATATTTTACAGAAGTAACTGCTACCAGTGTTTGTTCCGCTATCATATAATCATACAATAAAGGATCCTTCTTTCTATGTATTCGCAATACATTACATTTGTCTATGTTAAGGGTCAGTTGCCACTCCCTGCACCAAGTGCCTATCCGCTGCAGATCTTCCTGTATTTCGCTACAATTTTCTAATGCAGCAACTTCTCTGTATACTACAGCATCATCCGCGAAAAGCCGCATGGAAAAGCGGAATAACAATTAAAAAACATTCTTATTTCAAATATGAGGGTCGCTCCAAAAGAAATGCACACTATTTTTGTAAAAATACAGTTTTCATTCTGCATTTGTGAAAGTTTTACAGTGTGTAGTTTCATCCTTCCCGCTTGTTTTCAAACTTAGTTCAACCTGTTCCCGTGAGTGGCGTCGCCACATCATGTCTTCAAGATGGCTGCTACATTTGACGTTCGCCAGAAGCAACGTGCTGTCATAGAATTCCTGTGCTGTGAAAACGAGACAGTGGGAAACATCCACAAGAGGTTGAAAAAGGTGTATGGAGATGCTGCTGCCGATCGCAGTACAGTTAGTCGGTGGGCAAGCAGGTTACACCATGAAAGTGGACACGGCAATATTGAGGATTGTCCTCGCAGCGGCAGGCCTCGTACTGCACACACTCCAGACAATGTGCAGAGAGCTAACGGATTGGTGGCCGCTGACTGACGCATCACAGTGAACGAACTGGCACGCTACGTCGGGATATGGAAAGGAAGTGTTTGCGGAATGCTGAAAATGTTGGCGTTAAAAAAGGTTTTGTGCCAGGTGGGTTCCCAGGATCTTGATAGTGGCTCACAAAGAAACAAGAAAAACGGTATGCAGCGAATTTATGGAACAGTACGAGAATGGTGGAGATGAATTTCTTGGAAGAATTGTGACAGGTGATGAAACATGGCTCCATCGTTTTTCACCAGAGACGAAGGGGCAATCAATGGAGTGGCATCATGCAAATTGACCCAAGGAAAAGAAATTCAAAACCACACCTTCTGCTGGAAAAGTTATGGCTAAGGTGTTTTTCGATTCCGAAAAACTCTTGCTTGTGGACATCATGCCAAGTGGAACCACCATAAATTCTGATGCATATGTGACGACACTGAAGAAACTTCAAGCTCGACTGAATCGTGTTCGACCACATCGGCAAAAGCAGGGTGTTTTGCTGTTGCACGACAATGCATGGCCTCATGTCAGTCAAAAAACCATGCAAGCGATCACAACACTCAGATGGACAACACTGAAACACCCGCCGTACAGTCCTGACCTCGCTCCATGTGACTATCATCTCTCTGGGAAACTTAAAGACTCTCTTCGTGGAACAAGGCTTGAAGACGATTACTCCCTTGTGCACGCTGCCAAACAGTGGCTCCAGCAGGTTAGTCCAGAATTTTACGGTGTGGGTCTACAGGCGCTGGTTCCAAGATGGTGTAAGGCAGTTGAGAGGGATGGAAATTATGTTAAGAAATGAAAATATTGTTCCTAATGGATGTATCTACACACTGTAAGACTTCAAAACATGTAGAATAAAAGATGGATTTAAAAAAAAATAGTCTGCATTTCTTTTGGAGTGACCCTCGTAATTTGTTTAAAAAACCAATATAAAAACGTCCATTTTTTTCTTGGGTCCCACTATGGGCTAACTTTAACAAGAAGGGAAAATATTTGAAAACAAGTGTGAAGTGTAAGTTTGTTTGCAATAATCACGAACATAAACTCGATTATCCATCTCTGCACAGTCAGAATGCGTCCACATACGGCACTGGATACACTGAATCCATATTTCTCCGTTGATGTCCGCTGAAAATGGGCTATCGCAGTATATGCACGTATGCTCGACACTTGTGTTCCAGGAGGCGTGCGGTCTTCAGAAAGCTCGAAATCAGTTTCCTCGTCGTCTAGGGTAGGCTCATCCTTATTATATAATTTGTCAGACAAGGATAGGTCTACTTGCTTTTTCTCCCATACATTTTTTTGTTTTTCTTGACTTCTTTATTTGATTTTTGAATATGTTTCAATTTTTTATCAGGCAGCTGTCTCTTCCTCTTCAGTGGCCTGTTCAGGGAGCTTGTGAGTTCTCTCTTGCACGGTGGTTCTGTAACCAAGCAGGGTTTTGGAGAATTCCGACCTCGGTTTTGTTTCCTTCGCAATTGTCGGTGGTGGGGAAAAATCAAAAGGGCTAATAGGAGTCGAAGTTTCTGGCTGTACATGTGATAAGGCAGAAATGAGCAGAGGAAGTTCAGGAAACGTCCCTGCTAAGGAGAGGATGACCTTAATTTGGTGATAGGTTTACCATAGGAGGTTCTGTGCTATCCTTTCGCGACGATCCTGGCTGAGGGTTGATCGAGAGGCGAGATCAATGGGAATTGAGAAAAAGATCTCTTCAACTCCTACCAGCTGCGTTAATCGTGAAAGGTGCGTTAACGCCACTCCTATCCACTAAAACAAACGCCATTCGTTTCATATCGGATAAAGTATAACCAAAGCCTTTGCTCCACAGTCAACAAGTAAGAAACCAGCTCTTCTTCCAGACGTGGTCCTAAAGCAGGCAGCCTACCTAGCTTAGAACTGCCAGCAGCTGTTAGAGTAAGATCTGTTTTCTTACTTCAAGGTTAGAGCGAGGGACATCAAATTATACTTTTGCAGCCTTTAGAGTTCCCACTTTCTTCACCCTAACAGATGGCTTCACTCATTTTAAAGGTCCCCATGTCTTCCTTTAGCCATTGGCTTGGTATTTGGCTTGTTACGCGGCATCCTGAAAACAAAAATCTTGAGTAGATTTCAACTAAAATTATAGGAATATAAATTGGTCCAATTATGGGCTAGCCAATAATTAGACCCTTCATGGTAGCGCATATATGGACCACACAGTGGTTCCCGCAAAATGGTCCTAACAGTCATTACGAAATACGGATAGAACGATGAAAACTGGGAAACAGCTCAGTAATAAAGTTCTTCGAACGAACTGCTTGCAAGGCTAAGATTATGAAGAAAGTGGTTAAGCACATACCCGTCGATAGAGCGCAGTCCAGGGAGTCGACGTTTTGATGCCCAAAGTCTAACTGTATCCAAACAGTATGTGTTCGCACAACCAATTGTTTACAGTCGTCCTTGGAGGTGGTGGGGGACGGACTTAACAGACGCAAAAGTCAAGTGGCAGCACTTTCTGCGCCCCCAAAGCCCATATTTAGAGCACCGCTCATATTTGTTCCAAAGTTCTCCCAGCAGTCCAGCTAGCATAGTGACTGTGCGTAGGGGGTTAAAGAAATGAGGTAAAGTGGTCGAGCAGCTCCTTGTAAGCCACGCAGTGCTGCATTCGAAGCTAACTGACTTTTGAGGTGGTGAAAACAATGACACACGTGTAGTGGATGTTTAAAAATGTCTGATTTATAGTGATGTTTCCCGCTATATCCCGTGCCAATCTCATGGAAGGGTTTGGTTTAGGTGAATGCCTGGCGATTTTTATCTGCCATCGTGTGTTGTGTCAACAGTGAAGTACAGAGGACGTGATGCTACGATATGTGGGTGTTTTTCGTAGGTAGGGTGTAGTCTCTGGCAGCGCTTAAGAAAACGTTATAAGCAGAAGGATATAAACACGGTTCACAGCACTGTGTACTGCTTACAGTGTAGGAAAATATCTGAGATGATGATCGCTAGTATCAGCATGACGATACATCCTGTCACAAAACAGCATTTGTGAGGCAACGGTTAGTGCACAATAACGCTCCTCAAATGCCCTGAGTCACAACCTGGACCCATTTTTGGAACACGTCTGGTATGAGTCATAACATCGACTTCACTTCAAACCCGGGCACCCATCATCGTTACCTTCTCTATTTTCGGCTCCTGAGGCTGCTATTCCTCGACAGACAATTCAGACACATCACTGAAAGTGTCCCCAATACAGTTCAAGCTATCATAAAGGCGAAGGGTGGATATACTCCATATTAATGTCCAGTAATACATGCCCGGACAGTACTGATCACTGTATGCAAGGTTTGCCGTCTATTGACATAGAAAATCATGCCAACTACTGGAGAATGACTGGTATACAATAATGCCAGAAGATGTCTCTGTTGTTATTATTTTGATGCATGATACAGGTATGTCGTTGGGCTAATTAATGATATTCATTATAAATCGTTTGTATAAATTAAATTGCAAAATCTAATTTGTATTTATTTATTACACTTCCTCTTTCCCATGTGCACACTCATGTGCATACATATAGGGGAATCTTAGATAGACTGCTGCATGTAACAGAATCGTATGTCGCTTGTGAGGTAACGGGCGAGTTGTGACGGCCTGAAAATATTCTAAGTTCGGAGCTGGCGTGGCCGCGCGGGCCCCACGTGGTGGCGAACGTAAGCCGGAGCAAGAGAGGTAGCCCCAGTGCGTGGTCCAGGCCGACCGCCTGGCTGGGAATTCCATTTGCCGCTGTGTCGCGGAATGGGCTCTCTGTCGATGAAGGAGATTTGTATGGTGGGAGTGCCAAAGATGGCGGACTTTGTGAAACCATAATGGCAGACATTTTACAGTTCATGTTGAAATTAATAATAGCCAGAGGAATCATGATACCTTAAAAAGAAACATGTACATTGCCATTATTTGCACGACGATTCTGGTACTGTAATCAGATTTTCAATATCTTTGTTAGTTTAATATTTAGTATCTGACTGTAAATTATACGAGTAACACCCAGCAACGAATTTTCAAAATCTAAACTGTTCATCGGATTTTGTCGATCGACGTGTCTTTAGAAAGCTGTTGGTGTAAACCTAAACTGGTATGAACTACAGGCATGTAACTTGAATAGTAGATGAGTTATTTGAGGTCAAAGTGGCCGATTACCATTGATCGCGTCAGGCCATAAGCACTCCAAAGTTCCAAGAAAAAACGGTAGCAGTATGCTTATAAATATATTTATTCGTCTATGTCTTTGTTTAGATCCGATATATACTAGTCACGAAGAAATCGGTTAAATATTTACTGTGTTTTAGAAAGCACAGAGACATTAGGCTACTGGCCTACTTCTGTTTCCATTCCTTTGATATAGGTTTACTTGATTTGCTTATGTATTTAAAAATGCATGTTAGAACGTGTTTATGGTCCAGCCATAGGAATATTTATTTAATTTCAAGTTATTTAAATGTAAATCCAGTACTTCATACGTGTTTCAATATGTTTGTGAGTGTGCGTTGGCTTGGAGACATGGCGGGAGCGCTCTAGCCAATCACAGCGCTCGTTACTACATTAGGCGACTACCGAAGTCAGTGGAGAGACGGTATGGAAGTGGGGGAGGAGCATCAGGTCGCATAGGATACGGGGGAGAGCTGAACAGGAAGGTGTGATGGACGGTCGCAGGAAATACTTGGAGAGTGTTGAGCAGTTTGAGTGTGGTCGCGGGAGATAGAAATATTTCGTAGTGCCGACTTGTGCACCTCTGAGATTTCCGTGGCGTCTGCAGTGAAGACGTAGTGTGCGTTTAGAAGTGAATGTCTCGTGAGCTATGTTGTTGCCACGTGAAATAGAAATCTATTGTTTCCCTATTATACAACTTATATTTTATTTAATTGCTGGACCATCGACACCAATAACTGTTTTGCAGTAACAAATCTTAAAGGTACTTCTGCTATAGTACTCATCATTTAAAGTCGTTAAATATAGTACCTGTAGATTTTATTTAATTGCAATCTTTCATTAATAAATTTCGATGTGACATTCAAAATTCGCAATTGCCGAGTGTTGGGAACCTTCGACCATTCGATTCATGTGTATATTCATATTGTGTACTGTAGACCAGCAGTATTTCGCTTGTAATGCGGCAACTACTTATCCAAGTCCATAGGCAACGAAACAAACCAAAACTTTTAATATTTCAACGCTGAGTCTGAGGGTATGTAGCTGGGGGCCATCATTAATTTTCTTGAAAGCCCGCACACTCGATCACTGAAATGCAGATATTCTTAGCCTAGGTACATTACGAAATAATCTAATGATATCGAATATAAGGGGCGATCAAAAACTTCCAGTTCTACAGCTGTACAGTCCAAAATCGGTATGCCAATTCGACAAAATCGCCATGAGCATCTAGGCAATCGTCCTACAGGCCCACCAGGCTGAAGATACCCGTTTGGTGAAATACTGAGTTCTGTTGCATGAATAAGTATGTAACTGCCTGCTGCACATCATTGCCCGTCAACCCTTCAGGGCATTTTTAAGGCAACGAAGGTTTGATAATCACATGGGGAGAGATCACGGCTATAGGGCGGTTTCCCGAATGTCTACCTTTTGAGTTGGCGTAAAGAACGAAGCTGGCCACCTAGATCGACCGGCGTCTTATGTCGAATCCGAACCAGCACGGAACTTGGCGCACTATTCCACAGTGGTGGTTTTCGACTGACTTGCTACCACACAAACGTTTTCATTCTCTGATGGATGTCTACCGGTGTTTGACCTCTGGTAGCCAAGAAAAGAATGACATGTTGGTCTTGTGTTGATGCAGTAGCCGCATGGTCTTAGGCGTCTGGTCACGGTCCCCAGGGCTCCCCCCGTCGGAGGTTCGCGCCAACTCTCTGGCATGGGTGCGTGTGTTGTCCTTAGCGTAAGTTAGTTTAAGTAGTGTGTAAACTTAGTGACCGATGACCTCAGCAATTAGGTCCCATAAGATCTTACAACAAATTTCCAAATTTGTTGATGCAGTAGTTTTTAATGTAATAGTTTACGTTTCTGCATTCGCCACACGCGTTTCGGAAGGACACGAATGCCACACTGATGCCTATCCTAGATGTCGGTGCTTATATACCCGCATCGGGGTCGTGCTATGTTGCATGTAAGCTGCGACAACGCCCTCAAACGAAGTCTTTTCGCGGCCCCTTATATCTAATAATCGTATAAAATCTGTGTCGTGGCAAATGGTTCAAATGGCTCTGAGCACTATGGGACTCAACTGCTGAGGTCATTAGTCCCCTAGAACTTAGAACTAGTTAAACCTAACTAACCTAAGGACATCACAAACATCCATGCCCTAGGCAGGATCTGTGTCGCACCTAAGTACCTTCTTTCTTATGTCAAAACAAACTTATCGACATATATAAGCACTACGTCATGGCATCATCGCAAAAGACGTGTAAAGCTTTAGAAACCCTGCAGGAAGGGCACTTTGTACTCTACGTTAAGTACTGGCTGCTTCCTGGTCACCATGCTACCCAAAATTAGCTGATAATTGTGTCACTTAGTTTCTTGGGACGTACGTAAAATGTTAGGCCAGGACAACACTCTTAGTTTACCCACATCGCTCTCATGTCTCAATAGGTTTCTGTTAGGCATGAGAATTGTTTTAGTATTGTACTTTTGGTCGTGTTATTTCTCGCTTTCTCTCTCTTTTTGTGTTATTTGGTGAACTTTTACAGGACATCATTATAGACTTTCAGCTATTCTTCTGCCTCACGTTTTTGGATTCTGTCTCCTTTCCTCTCACTTCCTCCAACATCCTCTGGGTCGCGGTGTATAATTTTCCATCTCTGTTTGATACATACAAGTGTAACACGTATGATGACACTTTCTGACTTACTGTGTTCAGCACGTTAGATTCTGTCCCTAACTGTCCCATGTATGGTTTTGTCCCTCAGTATGCACGTTTCTTCCTCTATCAGATATCTGAGTATCACACAGTCAGTGGTGTTACAAATCAATCTGTCGACAGTCACATACTTCATTGTTTCGATTGTTAATCCTTTTCAAGAACATTTAGTATGACATGTGGCCAGATATAAAGTGGACCAACTCTATACAAAGATAGACATTCCCCATCAGTAGTATACATCCTTTTTTTAAACTTCAGAACTAGAATTGCAGCCAGTAGTAGAGGATCACTGGTAGTTCTGAATCAAAGATCACTGAAGTCAGTGTAAGCATTCCTAGAATTAATGACATTAGCATAAGGTTTTCCAGAATTGCTGACACCAGCATCCAGCACTTCTGCAATGACATCATCCATCTCCCTCTTGCCCTTTGGCCATTGGCGTAACGACAAAGGACCCTAGGGCACCAATGGTGTGCAAGCTCACCCTCCCACCCTTCAAGCAATTTTAATTTTTATCATTTGACTGCATGCAAGATGTCATTTTACTGTATGATTGTCCGGCAGCAGCACAGCAACTGTAATTATCTAGGAGGGAGAAGAGAATCGGTATTTATTCATTTATTCCTATTATTATTACTATTACTATTATGTGCAAGTGTTTCACTATATGTGTGGCTTTGTTATTATTACTGGAACAGCCAAGGACACTCAGGTGTTCCAGCCTCACGTGCAGCAGCAGCAGCAACAGGAGTCCTTTTCAACAGGATATCTTCCCGACATTTCGGCCATAGTGTCATTCGACTATGTTATACCACAGCCATCGCCTCATTCACTGACCACAGGGTGTCTTCCTGACCTTTAAAACCCAATGTCATTGGACTAAGTCACAGAAGAAGCGCAGCTGAGCCTTGAGTCTCAGCTAAAGGCTAGCAGAATGCTGCTGTTTACCAATATGTACAATTTGACTTCAAGTGCATCTAAGTGTGTAGATGTAGACCTAGCACACCACAGTGACTAAGACGGAGAACATTCAATGTCTTGCCACTAGACTGCAATATTCGTGTTGTAAATAGGACTACCTGTACAGAATGACAGAATTCATAGAGAGAAAGATGAGAACTGAATACAACACATCGCATATGCATATTATTAGCAAGTTAAAATGTGAGGCATCAATTTGCGATACCTATGGAGAGGCAGTGCTTGAATTAAAATCTGAAGGTGCAATAATATTCATTCCACATTCAAGTCTGCTGAATTTAAACAACCTACGCAGTGATTTTCTGCTTTTGGTGGACTGACTGAGCCACTTCTGTTCTTATGTTATAAGCATATATTTTGACTTTATTGACTACTTTTATGTGTACTGTGTAAATATAAATCACCTAGAAAAGTATGTAAATGACTATGTTCATGTAACACGAACATACGCATCTGAAAACCTTATATGCATAAAATCTGTGGAGTTAGAATTTACTGAAGGAATGCCTGTGTATTTCATTGCACTTATATATACTATGCAGTCATTCCTCTCCACACACACAAACACAACTATGACAAAATCCATCTACCTATTCCACATAAACCCACATAAACACGCTCACATACACACAGACACACAATCATTCTCGGCCCAATAATGTGAGAATAGGAGAGTCCCAATCTCACCCACACAAATGAAGTGTTTGTGGCATGACAGAGTGACTTGGAGTGCAGTATATACCTCAGGGATTCGCAACTGAAATACTATCTCTTGGTGCACAATATATGGAGATGCATCATTGCTTCTATTGCAAGAGCCTGCAATGTTGCGTAAAGCACGCCCCTGGTCCATCTTTGGGTGGCACCAGCAACTATATGGTACGCATAAATCTTTGATTTGAACCCTACAAACTCCCAGTTCTGTGAGCCATTTGCCTTGTCTCTCATTAGGCCAACCTTGTTCTGAGATGATATCCCATAAGGATTGTAGGCTGCATATCCATATGTATCGAATTACTTAGGATTGTATATAATTACTTCATATGAATCACAGCCTTTCATCCAGTAGATGCAACTGTCTGTATCCATATGACGTAACTTGACATGAGCGAAGTTTGGTTTTGCAAACTTGTAGTGCAGTTGATACATATGGAGTTTGGAGAAGTTCAGAATACACATACCAGTACAGATAGGTCTCATGAAAACCACTGAAACCTTGACCATCTCCACAGTGACTACTCCTTCATCGAGGATTGTGGCCCGCGTAAGATATCGGCTGGCAATGTAATGTGTGGTGCTACAACACCCCCCACAAAGGAAAATTAAATGAATTTTGTGATGGTTTCTACCATTCTCTATGGTTTTGCCGAAAACTGAATTATTCACGTAAGTACAAAATGAGGACTACCTGGTTTTGACTACTTTTCAAGGTCACCCAACTACCCACTTCTCCCATCTGAAATACATGCATGTATAACAAAGTAAATAGGAAAGTTTCCAGGCTTTTTAGTGCTGTATGGTGTCTACCAGTTTACCCACTGATAGAATCTTATTACTGGGAACAGAATGGATCATGTGTTTCACCCTATGCAAGACTGCTTAAGTCTGTTCGACACCAACAAGCAGTATTTACAGTGTGTCCCACTTTACTCTGTGCCAATGACTTCTGTGTAGTATCAGTTGACAAATAACTTACAGAACAGCTAGTGTGCAGTGTTAACTCATTAGTGTGCTCCCATATTGGTTCTTTAGAATACAAAAGAATGCTTGGAGCATAGAAGGGGGCTTGACAGCTGAAGCTGATCAGTCTCTGTGGTAGCAGGAAGTGCAATATGGGTTCCTCCAAAATGCTAAACATCTCTCAGCTATTAGGGAGGAAGATGAGACCACTGACGAACGCTCTGGCTTCTGGTTATTGCTGGAGAACCTGGACAATCTAGTTGCTGAAACTGGCAACATGAATTACCTCAAAAGTGGCGTGCTCCTTGTGCTTACACCGATTACAGAATGGTTTTGCGTTAACATTGTGCTAATTACAATCTGTGATCGAATAGACTGTCAGAAGTGATTAGGAAAGCGATTAAATAGGACATGTATGGCTCATTTAACTATTATCTACATAGTAAATTCTCCAAGTTCACCGCTGCAAGACACAGTCCCAAGGCAAAGCTACTGTTGCCCTTACATGGGAATGGCAATGTGACAGCAAGAGGAATATTGGAAAAACTCGCAATAAATCACTGGAAATCATTTCAAACTATATAGAAATCTTGTCGCTATACTGTATGAAACGGATTAGCCAATATTACAGTCGATGTTCTAGTGGAAGAGCTGCCTGGAATATTGGAACAGATTTATGTAGTTGTGTGGACGACTATTACCTTTTAGATTTGGACATAATACATTATTTTGGCGGAATTTTTAATAAAATGGAAATGTGTGACTACCTAATATTAAACCACAGCTATTGCATGGAAGGAGACCATCAGGGAAACAGTAATTTGATTGTGAAAGACTGTTGGGACTGACTGTTTATGTGGTTGAGTTCCAGCTGTTTTGGTAAGATGTGTAACAATTTTATATGTCAAATTACAAGCCTGGGAGTGAAAAGCCCCATCTTCTAGATTTTCTAAGGTTTCCAGACATGTGACTATGAGAGACTTTTATGTCTTGCATTGTTAAAGAACATGTTATTACCAGGCTGGACACTGCATATCAGATACAGAGTGGATCAAGTATTTGACCTCGTGTGAGAGGACTTAAGTGTGTTAAAACTCCAAGAAGCAGGATTTACATTTTGCTCCACCCTATTCTGTGCTATTTGATTCCATGTGGCGTCAGTTACAAATAACAGAATAGTTGTTGTGGTGGTGTGTAACAACATTCTGCAGATTCTCTATGGGGCTAATAGGAATACAAGAAAATTGACTGGTGTACAAGTAAGCCTTTCAGGCACTCAAAATCTGGAGAAACTTATAAACTATGTACTGTCTGCATACAGTTTTGATGATCTGTCGTAAACTACTGGTAAATTCTTAACAATGATGCAAACAAAGATGATATAAGGTTTATACAGAAGTGCTATATTAAAGCAGGAGAAATGCATTTCTCTCAATCTGCGACACTTTTCTCCACAATGCCATCAAGTATATATACTGACAAATTAGGTCTCGTTGTTATAAACAAAATTATTTCACAAACCGCAAGTGAAGGAGTAAATGTACCACATGGACTTCAACCACACCTCATTAAAAGAATTACACCTTTAGGTGCAGGTTAATGTGTTATGCAAACCAAACAGAAAACTGCAAATAGGAGACATTGAAGTCCACAAACAGAAACTGGAGGGTATGGCTAAAACAACTGCCATAGAGGAAGAATATAAACTGGAACTGAAAAAAGATGATTTTTCAGATGTGCAAGCAAGGTATACATATGGCTTTAAACACAGTGTGTGGGGAAATCTAGCGATGGCTGGGAAATACAAGAAACTAGCATTTACTGTGAACAGCTATGGTAAATTGCCATATGTTGAAGTCCTAGTCAAAACTGATGGTCTGGGACACGAATCCTACATTAAAGGACACACAAAAATCTGTTTATAAAGCACAATTCAAACCTGGATCTGTTTAAAATGGGTGGTCACATTAGACCTAAATGGAGAGAACTGAATATTGTGCACATAACAACAGAACAACTGTTTTTAGAGCTTAAAACCAACGGAATAACAAAATTTAATTAGCATGCGTTTGCAAAAGTTGTAAACTTTCAACTTCTACGTGGAAATTACATATGAATGTGCGACAGAAAAGCTTATAGCATACACCGAGACAGCTGTGGAATTTTATACGAGTACAATAATGCTGCACTGGAAATAAGATGTCAAATTAAACTCCTCGAATCGTCTCAGCTTGAAGATTTACAGGAAGGAACAGAATTAATTGTTAAACTCATAAAAGAGATAATTTACATCAAAAAATTAAAAGTACTGGAATTCGATAACACTCCTTCCTTTTTTATACCTTTAAACTTGCTCTCGTATGGATTTAACAGTTGTTTCGTTTCTACCTGTAAATCTTCTAGCGTAGAATATTTGGAGAGTTTAATTTTACCTCTTATTTTGTTACAACAGTCCACATACATCTGGGCGAACGCTATCAGCTCTTCTGCTGCAATTTCTTGTGGAATTTCTGCGCAGAACTCAAAGTTTCCAACTTTTGCAAACAAGTTGTCGTTAAATGTTGGTATTCCGTTGGTTTTAATGTCTGCAACTGGTTGTTCTATTACTAGGTGCACTACATCCAGTAAATACAGTTTATAAATAATGTAACCGTCCTTTTTAAGCAGATCCAGGTGGAACTGGAGTTTTATAAACATACTTTTCGTATGTACTCTAATGTAGTGTACATGCTCCAATCCATCATTTTTGGCCAGTGCTGTGCTCAGTAAATGGTAACCAGGGGACCTGTGCAAAACTTTTGCAAATTTATGGTTTTAAATAATGACAGTATTGGGAATACGTGTAGTCGCTGGAACAAAGGTACTTATGGGAATGAAGAGAAAACACCTCTAAAACTGAATTGAATAACGTGAAATAATAGTCATGACTTTATTATACATCCTTGTATATACATTAACATGCACACAGTTTTGAACAAAATTATTTACAGAGTGTCACAATACTTCGGCGTAGACGATATTTGATGTATGAATGTAATATTGACATTTTCTTTTTTTCTTTTCTTTAAGGGGTACAAAAACTTTAGTTAATTTAGTTATACCTAAAACGCTATGTACAGTCTGTGAGCAGAGATGAAATATGGTAAATACAACCCTGCACTTTGAAGTGTTCGCACTGTGACCTATGTACACAAATAAATGCAATTTTAATACGTAACTATCTTCTTGTCAACTGAGAAGGCATGCTTGGATCAGATCATGTTACGCTTATCTGTGGCATTACGACAGTTTTCTCGGTGTCAATCAGCTGAGCGTTAATTATCAATTCATAGAGTTGTGTCACAACAACGCGTGCTCCATCGACTAAGACCTGTTTAGCGCTTAGGTATCTTAATTAACATTTCTACAGGATACAACTGGTTGTCAGTCCCCCTGTCAGACTGTACAGAGTCACAACTACAATAAATCTTGATTTCTCTCCGCAATGCTTCTCAAATTTCCTTCATTTATTGTACTGCAGTATTCACTCTTTGGACGCAATATTGATGTGCTAATAAGTTCGTTTACATTTTCAGCATTAATGGCGTTGATTGGAAATTCTTTCTATATTATTTCGTCTTGGCAAAAAAAAAAAAAAAAAAAAAAAAAAAAAAAAAAAAAAAAAAAAAAAGGCTCTGAGCACTATAGGACTTAACATCTTAGGTCATCAGTCCCCTAGAACTTAGAACTACTTAAACCTAACTATCGTAAGGACATCACACACATCCGTGCCCAAGGCAGTATTCGAACCTGCGACCATAGCGGTCACGCGGTTCCAAACTGAAGCGCCTAGAACCGCTCAGCCACACCGGCCAGCTATTTCGTCTTCTTCACACTATAATTTCTGTGGAATCTTGACAGTGTATGGTGAAACTTCTTGTTGGATATCAAGAAGTCCACTACCTAGTTACAGGAGCCACGTACTGTATTCTTGATCATCTGTGCGAATATTTCTTGTAAGCTCTCGTTTTTCAACAGTCGATCATAATGGTGATCGTTGTAATTTCTCTTCAAGAACTATAGTTTTATGTCCGTGCCTGACAATGCTCAAAATTTGCCTGAAGCCCTCACCAAAAATCATAATTTTCCCTCCAAAGGGTTTGTTGATGCGTGTAACATCTCTAGCTGAAAGGTGTGTTTTGGAAACATTGAAACTTCATTCCAAATTATCAATGACACTGTTCGTAGTAATTCAGCTTATTTTGAATTAGGTCTCATATATGACACTGTGGTTTCGAGAACAGGTACAGGTCACTCAAAGAGGAAGTGTGTAATGCTACCAGTGGGCAATGGGTTCAGTGTAATTCTTGTCCAAACCACTGATAAGTCAACCATATTTTCACCACGTATGCTAGGGGTCAAAGTTAGGTAAATAAACGTTTTTCCAGTTCCACATGGTCCATCAATGAACATTATTATCTGTGTATGGCCTCTGACTGCTTGTAAAATATACTCTACAAATGTTCGTTCTTCGGCTTTGAGGCTGCTGTAAGCTTCTATTCCATTTTGTCGTTCCTCAGTGATATTGTAAGTATATCTGTCACTGTGATATTGCAGGTGGTACGTTAGGATAATCTAAAGTCTTCGGAGTTCTGGCAATGGCAAATACGTTTGCCGTTTCAGAAAGTATATTTGTTTAGAAAAGTCAGCTTAGACGATTTTGTGAGAAATTGGACGACTGTAGTGGTCACTGTGTAAGACGTCGTGGTCTCCTGACATTCATTGCTTACACATCCGTCCTCACAATCATATTCCACACATCAAGACCCTTCATTCGAACCCAAACTCGATAAGATAAAGTCAATGTTGTATGAATTTATGTAAACAATATGCAAATAACAAGTAAATCGCAAATGCGCTCTGAGATTGAAATACTCGAGGCTGGAGTACACGCACACATTCCAGACACGAAGGTCGCAGGGGCTTTTCGTTTGGGAGACGCAAACCGCACGCCGGGGCGCCAGTCCCTTCAGAGGATGAGTCAACGCCAAACGTTGAGGTGACCGCCCATGGAGCGGACAGCGTTTGCCCGAGTGAAAGGAAGAATGACCCCGTGTTCGGGTTAAAAGCAAATTCCGCTACATTGTGTGGGAGCACCCAGCCTACGCGTTCTTTACAAATATAGCACGCAGTTTCAGAGATTTTCACAGGGAGAGAGCGAACTCCAAACGCCGGTGCTACAGATTTCCGGATTGGCCACCTTAAACGAAACGTCATTCTACCGATTTAGAAGAGCAATGCTGATTGGCAGGCGATATTCCTGACGTCTTGAGCTGAAGGAGTAATGGAAGAGACCGAAAGATATACCCTTTCACGTCTGGCGTGGAGAGGGGCCGTTCCGTTGTCACTCCTGGAGCGGGAACACGTAATGAGAAAGTGCGCGCTCGTACGTGTACTCAAAGAGCAAGGAACAAGTCTCTCCTCAGTACTTCACTGGGAGAGCACCTCTGTCGTATTGGAGTGCGACTCTATATTGAGTCCTTGCGATTAAGCGTTGTTCACTGTGTTGGCCACCACACTTATTGTGCGGTGTGAACGGACAGAGCTACAGTTAAACGACTGCGAGTGAATTTTTGAGTGGCATCACGGTGGACTGGTTATCTGACTGGTGTACCACACCAATAGTTAGACTAGGGGCGAATAGGAGTCATTGACTTCATCAAGGCATAGGGAGAGTTTGATTGGCGAAGGTCAATCCAAATAGAACGAGATTTATCTTATTTGTCAGCAGCGAGCGGCGCAGACAGCAGTCATCACAGCTTATGGTATTGTGTGCTACAGCTATTGCGAGCCCCATATTTCCTCCACAACAGTACACTTCACTGCATTTCACACACGACAGCCTCGACCGTACCTAACAACATTCTAACGGATAATTATTAAAGTTGAGTAAGTGCAGCTCTCAGCCATTCTGCCAAGTCAATAACAATCTTAAACTTTGTATAGAAATTTCATTAGCGAATCCTGTCCTTGAGAGGTAACATCACATTCCGAAAAGGACCCAGAAATAAATTGTTCAGTTCATAACTAAAAGTGTCGTTGTGATTTCTCAGAATTTTTGCAAAATAAAATAATAATTTTCGTTAGTTTCATGTTTTTCTTACACTTACTAGCACTACTCCAGTAGTAGTGTGGGGGTGGAAATTGCATCTTTCAGGAGCCACAGGGTAAAGGGTACATCTCAGATTAATGTGTTGCACAGAATGGCAGAATAGCACCCACACGCTCACAACTGTTATTATCTGTGACAATGCTGTATCCAAATTATCCAGTTAATAACTAATTTGAAACAAACATTTATTTCCATTTAATGAAAAATCTAAGAAGAATCTTGTCTTATGTCCAGAGCCAAACGGCAATAGTCGTCTGATCTTCCCTTAGAACGTCCATTTTAACGTCAGATAATTCTACTTTATACGGTATGCAACAGGATTTGTGTATTTCTTCGAAGTGATTCTCACTGCTTCCTTTCAGATTTTTCCATTATCCTTTTTGTTCTCACTTTGTCATTCCCATGTAGGAGAAACGGTAGCTTTGCCTTGACACTGTCTTGCGGTGAGGAATATGAAGAATCTACTATGTAAGTAATAGTTATATGACCCACACATCACCTTCTTTAACATTACTGATCATCCATTTTCTAATCACTCCTGACAGTCTACTTGATCACAGATTTTAATTAGCGTAACGTTGTCGCAGAACCATTCTGTAAGGGGTGTAAGAACATTTAAATACTTCTTGCTAAGGAACACACCACTTTTGGTGTAATTTATGTTACCAGTGTGAGTAACAACATCGCCCAGGTACTCAGTGACCACCATAAACCAAACAGTTCGTCGGTTGGTCTCGTCTTCCTCCCTAAAAGCTTGGTGATATTTAGCACTTTGGAAGAATCCATGTTGAAACTGCCCGCTACCACATAAGACCAATCAGTTTCTGCTGTCAAGCCTCCTTTTATATTCTTAAGAACCAAGATGGTGCAATCCGATGAGTTATTGTATCAACGGCCACTAGTTGTTCCATAAGATATTTGTTGTTATATACTACATAGAAGTGGTTGGCACAGAGTACAGTGGAGCACATTATAAATACTGTTAGTTGGCGTGTAGTACACTTAAACACTCTTGCACAGGGTCAAACACCCAATCCTCTCACTTCCCAGTTACAAGTCTATTGTGGGGTAAACTGGTAGACATTCTAACCCACCAAAAGTACTAGGTAGTTGGCTGTTTACAACGTTCTATGCGCATTTATTTCGAATGGGAGGATTGTATAATTGAGTTATCTCAAAAAGTAGCCGAAAATAGGTAGCTCAAGACGAGGCAACCCTCGCTTTGTACCTAATATGAATACACGATGTCTTTACATACATACAGACAGTGAAGAAGACGGCGAGCATAGAATCAAACTACACAAATTAAAAATTGCTCAAAGGGTGGGGACCGAGCTAGCACAGCATTGGTGTTCCTCAACCTCTCGTTGTAATGCAATTGGACAGTTATGAGAAGGGGCGGGGGGGGGGGGGGATATCTCATTGCACAAGCGCTGGATGTTGATGTCTACTGTTCAGGGAAAGCTGATGCTTGTGTCATCAGTTCCTGGAGTGCTGATGCTGATGTCACCGAGCCGGCCGATGTGGCCGAGCGGTTCTAGGCACTTCAGTCTGGAACCGCGCGACCGCTACTGTCGCAGATTCGAATCCTGCCTCGGGCATGGATGTGTGTGATGTCCTTAGGTTAGTTAGGTTTAAGTAGTTCTAAGTTTTAGGGGACTGATGGCCTCAGATGTTAAGTTCCATAGTGCTCAGAGCCTGATGTCACCGAAGTTCCTGCCAGAACCGGAAGTTAACTTTTCCATTAGTTTATCCAGTGTTGCATTGACTGAAACTGCCTTATAATTGTTTGGAACAAAGTACAACAGTGTAATATCGTTACTAAAGCCATAAATGCTGGAGCCCGCGACTTTATTTTGGTTGGTAAGAAACTCTTTTGGAACTTCTCTCTCGTTGGATTTCAGTTCTAACGTATGTGTACGTGTTTTTCATCAACTGCTTACACAGTTCAATGAAGGGAACACATTCGTGTTTGTTCTACACATACATTTGGAAAGACAAATCACAAATTGAGTTAGATTTTACAACAATCACCCTTGTCATTTTTCTTATATATAAGCTATATGGGAGCCACTTGAATTTTATCCCACATTTTACATGTTTCTTGGGCAAAAATATTTTGATTAGACATCTGCCTCTAAATGGGTTTAGGCTCTCATCACACATGCATGAGCCCTAATGGAGTATGACTTCTGATAGATATAAAAATGTTGAAAATGTTGGACACAACTGCTCCAAGATCATCTTTGTTCCTTTCTTTACGAGAAGATGCGTCATCGAATCTGTGATACCAGTAAAGTTTCACCCCGTTCCAGAGACATGGCTACGAAAAATGGAACATCTGGTACAGTCATTTGGAAAAGATCGTGCTAAGTCTTCACGTCCAGATTTGAAAATGGAACATAGGATCATCAAACGAATCAATGCCTCAGTTTCAGTTTTGTCTGTATCTTTGTAATTGGAGGAAGAAGGATTCTCAAATTATCCCTTATGACTTGCAGTGTTTCACTCAACGGGGAAGTTGTAAATAAGTCACTTACTTTTGCCTGGCTGTACAGGTGGCCATTTTCAAGGGATCAATTAAAACTGCATTTGTTTGCAAGGATAACACTCTTTGTTTATTGGCTGCCAACGTGGAATAATTTTTGTTTTGTCTTTTGGTTCATCAGTCTTTTGACTGGTTTGATGCGGCCCACCAAGAATTCCTCTGCTGTGCCAACCTCTTCATCTCAGAGTAACACTTGCAACTTACTTCCTCAATTATTTGCTGGATGTATTCCAATCTCTGTCTTCCTCTACAGCTTTTGCCCTCTACAGCTCCCTCTAGTACCATGGAAGTCATTCCCTCATGTCTTAACAGATGTCCTATCATCCTGTCCCTTCTCCTTATCAGTGTTTTCCACATGTTCCTTCCCTCTCCGACTCTGCGCAGAACCTCCTCATTCCTTACCTTATCAGTCCAACTAATTTTCAACATTTATCTGTAGCACCACATCTCAAATGCTTCAATTCTCTTCTGTCCTGCTTTTCCCACAGTCCACCTTTCACTACCATACAATGCTGTACTCCACACGTACATTCTCAGAAATTTCTTCCTCAAATTAAGGGCGATATTTAATATTAGTAGACTTCTCTTGGCTAGGAATGCCCTTTTTCCCGTAGTTAATCTGCTTTTTATGTCCTCCTTGCTCCGTCCGTCATCGGTTATTTTACTGCCTAGGTAGTAGAAAGATAACATTTCCCGCAGCTAGGACTGTTGGGAAGCTTTCTTGGTAAATCATTTTTTTAAGGAGTCGTGTAATAAACATATAGTTTTTTTGCTGAATTTCCTCTCTACGACTTCTCATTCTTGTCACCTAACTCACGTAACTTAATTCCCAGATATTTCCTTCAGTAATGAAGTTTCCTTCCTAAAATTCAAATTAATTTATTTTATTAAATGCGTTTTCGTCGGAAAATAATATCTTCTTGAGAGCACTTTGTCTTTTGAAATCGCTTCTATTGTTACAGCATTTTCGTGTACTATACATTCATCTGCCTTGATAAAAAAAATTCCATTTTCTCTTGCTTTCCCCCTTTACTTCATGTAAACATGTATTTGTAGTGTTTGTGAGCGTTACTCCTTTCCTTCCGTGTTTACCCAAATTGCGTGTTTAATCATCTGTTGTTTTGTGCAGTGTCCTAATAAAATACGCACGTCGTGTAGTACCTTCAGTTAAGAGAACTTGCTACGACTAGTAACAGAAGAATTGCTGGATTTTCATTGCTGAGGCACTTATACCGAATATAAACTTTAAACCTGACAGATGCATATTGATTCGAATTTGTTTACATCCCAGAACTCGTCATGCTTTAGTATTCCAGAGGCATGGAGAAAACTTGCTTACTTGTTTAGGCGAATACCACTAACTGTACCGGCCGATGTGGCCGAGCGTTTCAGTCTGGAGCCGCGCGACCGCTCCGGTCGCAGGTTCGAATCCTGCCTCGGGCATGGATGTGTGTGATGACCTTAGGTTAGTTAGGTTTAAGTGGTTCTAAGTTCTAGGGGACTGATGATCTCAGAATTTAAGTCCCATAGTGCTCAGAGCCGTTTGAACCAGTAACTGTTTGAGTCCGAGCGAGTGTAAAGTTCAGTGAATTGAATAATTTATGTTTTTAGTTATTCCAAGATTACATGCTAGCGTTCTTATGCTCATTCCATTAGAAATGTTTCATATTTGCTCGAGGCTTAATGTTACTGGTGTAATTCTTCTTCTATTCGAAAGACCAGATATTTTTATTATTAAATTTTTTCTACGAACACATTCGTTTCTAGCAGAAGTGTCGTAGTAAGGACGCTCCTATTTTGGTACAGTTAGGAAAAACTTCATAAACATGTCTTCCATTGTCGCTGCCGTCCCACACTTCCTGCTACTCTCTCATTGCCTTGTTTCATATTTCTAGCCAGGTGTCAGCCTAATCGCCCAAACACCAGAGATCGTCTCCCTGTGAAATGAGAGTACGCGGGAGAATCCGTCCGCTGCTCGCGATTTGCGAACGGCGCGTCACGGTGTGTCCGCGGACACCCCTGCGCCCACAGGAATCCCAGAGGCATCGGAGCGGCATTCCATCCCAGGAATGTTCGAGCCGGTGATATAATTGAAAATAACAGTATCGTTAGCCTTCGTACACAAGCAATTTAGCGCGCCCGTCCGACTCCTAATTCTCACGGCGAATATTCTCTAACGTTCCTTGTCATTCCCATCCAGTTTGGGCACGTATTACAGAATTTAGCTAGATTTATCTTGCAGCTTCCCGCCCGTGTTTGCTTTGAATATTCAACGTTCACGCCGGCGAAGGGGCTATATTTTATACGTATAATGAGCGCATATAAATTTCCCCTTAAGTGTTGTCAGCAGCTCCCCTGAGATATACGTTAGAAATGCTGATGATCGGTTTAATGAATTAGTCGACTGCCTTTATTAGAGTGGAGATTGTGGCGTTTATTGCGCAGTGCCACGTGAAACTAAACGCTACTTCTCCACATCGCGTATCTGCCGTGCATAATGAGTAAGAGGACCAGTCGAAGTCGCAATGACAGCCGCAAATGCTTCGACGGTAAATTATTGCCACGGCTCGGGTTTATCGGTGGTATCGACTACGCGCGTGAAACTTATGTGACACTCCAAGGCACTTTTTTTAAGCAGAGAAATGTAATTAGTGTCAAACGCAGAGCGCAGTTACAGATCGATCCTAGGCTGAGACCTGTAATGAAGTAATCGGGCGGCATTACTGGCATTGCGTAAATGCAATTGAACGGAATTTTCCGATTGGTAAAGAGCCGAGTGAGAGTTTGTTAACAACAACTAAATTTAAAAGTGCCTTTTTGGTCAGCTGTTCTTCTATGATTTTGATCCAGCTGTGAATAAGTATACACACGAATACAATTAAATAATGTTGCTTTCGTATAGAGTTTGTACAAAGATGATGATCTCTTGACTGCTGTATTTCTTGCTTAGTTCCCTACGACTTCTTCCAAATTTCATTTATCTTAATCACTTGAAAAGTCATCTTTTTTGTCGTACAGCCCCAAATTACATTTGGAAATAGTCTGTCCTTTACTATATGCCACTGCACTCTATACTACACAGTGTGGGTGTATATAACACTGCAACTGGATTTACGTAGCTTATACAATCAAATACCAAGTTTGGCTTATTACGTACTGTGCCCCTACAGAACAA
This sequence comes from Schistocerca piceifrons, assembly GCF_021461385.2. Lineage (NCBI taxonomy): Eukaryota > Metazoa > Arthropoda > Insecta > Orthoptera > Acrididae > Schistocerca > Schistocerca piceifrons. The sequence continues at coordinate 909,125,626 of NC_060140.1, read as the reverse complement.
ATCAGTTCTGTCATGAAAAAGCCACGTATAACACAACCGTCCGCTACTACTATACCATAACCTCAAAGCTGAAGGCAGTTCGTAAAATGAAATTATTCTTATTCAAGTAATTATGGTATGAAGAAGCAGAGCAGTGTTACCCTCTGAGAGGAATTTTGTTATATTGACCGTGTTATACCTAGCGGAGGTAGCTTATTAGAAGTGAAAGTCAGAATTACGTAACTATTCAAACAGCAACAAATAATATTTTACCTAGCTACACTGTTTAAAGAATAAAGAAAACGGTCGCCTGCCCAATTAGGCAAGAGAATGATTAACATTCTTGTTTAAGAAATTAGGTATGAGTAACTTTAACGGACAAACACAACTTATACCTTGCCACACGCGAGTGCAATGAACTCTGGCACCTGAATACAGTGTGTTCAGGTTAAGGTTGGAGTCAACAGATCAGAACAAACTACTGGCATAAATATAACAGATAACAAAATGGGTCTGAGCACTATGGGACTTAACATCTTAGGTCATCAGTCCCCTAGAACTTAGAACTACTTAAACCTAACTAACCTAAGGACATCACACACATCCATGCCCGCGGCAGGATTCGAACCTGCGACCGTAGCAGTTCCGCGGTTCCGGACTGTAGCGCCTAGAACCGCAAGACCACCGCTGACGGCCTATAACAGTTAACAATACACACTATTACTTTCATAGATTATTCAAACTGAATGGTCTTTATAACATTACTATTAATATTCACTGTAGAATCATAAATTGGACATAGGCTCAGTATTAATTTCCAAACATTTTCCTAGCTGATATAAAATTGTAAATGTAGTTCATTGCAAAATTATGAACTGGCCACAGGTTAAGCCGCTCTCAGAACCAGCACAATATACAACTTTTACATGGGCAGTTCACCGTTTGGTGGTTCGTCCCCGACTGACTCTCAATTCCACCTTTTCTACCTATGCCAACCACAATTTGCGCGCGCTACTCATTTCCGTTCGCGAGGGGAACCACAACACCTTTTACATATGACATAACAAAGAACCCTAAGTGAAGGTCAGCAGTTTACATAACAACAAACAAACATTTTAAATAAAACAGAACCTTTGCACATATTAACATTTCTATGAAAATTATTTAAACAAAATTAGTAAGTTTTGTCTCCCTCCAAATGAGACAAAGAATTTAAATGATAGATACACTACATTGCATAGAATCAAACCATGACATCAAAGTTTTTGACACAGAAAAGAATAAACACTCTCATGATATCGATTCAACCCTAAAATCTTTACAGATACTCTATGTTATAACATTAAAGCAAAACAAAAGGCAAAATAAATCCATACAGCATTAGAGCTTTGGTGTTACACAAAGTGAAGACGACATCCAGCAAGTGATACACCAACTAAACCAAATATTTACAAAACATAATTTTAAAATCTCAGTACCTAAGGCAAAACCTACGGTCTTTTCAAGATAAATACCCATTAACACCGAAGATAGCAGTTAATAGCAAAATAATTGAAAAGGTGGCTCATATAGTTATCTAGGCATCGACACGTGTTACGATTATGGCAGGGATATAGACTTCTGTAGATGAAAAGCTGAGAAAATTCCTGCCTATAGACGGAACAGTGAACAGAACACTTAACTACAGAACCAGATGAGATAAAAAACTATTCATTATAAAACAACGAGATTGGAGCCTCTCTTCTTTCAAAGTAATGGAATAAAGAAAAAAAAGTTTCGTTACTAGTTGATACGAGGAACAAATCGTTGGTAATATTTCTGGATATCCTCCATATTATACTTCTGTATAGTACCATTCTCAACAGTAGCCACCGAGCGAGTTGGCGCAGCGGCTAGCACACTGGAGTCGCATTCGGGAGGACGACGGTTCAATCCCGCGTCCAGCCATCCTGGTTTAGGTTTTCCGTGATTTCCCTAAATCGCTCCACGAAAATGCCAGGATTGTTCCTTTGAAAGGGCACGGCCGACTTCCATCGGTGTCCTTCCCTACTCCGATGAGACCGATGACCTCGCCGTCTGGTCTCCTCCCCCGAACAACCCAACCCAATCTACTCAACAGTAGCTAAAATTACTGCCTCCTCCCAGCTTTGGGGAACAAACACCCTGAAAGGGTCTCCCAGTACAGTTATCGCTATTTAATATACTTTTTTCCGGCCGGCTGCTGTGGCCGAACGGTTCTAGGCGCTACAGTTTGGAACCGCGCGACCGCTACGGTTGCAGGTTCGAATCCTGCTTCGGGCATGGATGTATGTGATGTCGTTAGGTTAGTTAGGTTTAAGTAGTTCTAATTTCTAGGGGACTGATGACCTCAAATGACAAGTCCTATAGTGCTCAGAGACATTTGAACCATATATTTTTAAATATATTTTCTCCTAATTCATCGAGCTGCTCCAAGCAGTCTATGAAAGTTTGCACGACACTGCGGTGTCTGCAAATGATCTTCTCTGTCTTACTGCTAACAAAGAACGGTCACTGACGAGGGGCGTTCAATAAGTAATGCAACACATTTTTAATGAAATCAGATGGCTTTTATTCAGAATTCCAATAGACCATGTTATCCCCCATCCCTTTGTGTTCAAAACTCTGTTTTTGAATATAATTGCTGTTCAATGCGACGGCCTCACCCCGCCTTACTGGGAGGACCTATATGCCAAGGTGGTACCACTCTACAGGCTGACGCCGTGGCCAAAGTTTTACTGCATCAATAACCTCCCCATCATCCAGGTACTGCTTCTCATGGTGTGCATCCCTCACTGTGCCAAACGGATAGTCCTTCGTTGCTCGTTATGGTCTTCTTTTAGGTGGCGAGGAACCCAGCGGGCACAAACCTCTGTGTACCCCAACTGGTGGACGAGTGTATCAGCACTATCAACGGAGAGTCCAATTGAGGAGCGAGGTATTTGGTTGTTGTCCGTCGACCATCTCGAATGAGAGTGTCCACACGTTCCAACAATGCAGCAGTCACAGCTGTGTGCTATCGGCCTGCACGCGTAACATAGGATAGGTTTACGCGACCGTGTTGCGGTAATAACAGACTCCTCACCCAACGACTCACCGCGCTTTTGTTTACTGCCAGGTCTCCGCAGACGTTCTGCAAGCACCTGTGAATATCTACGATGCTCTGGTTTTCCGTCAATGACAGATCTCTGCCTGGAACGTAACTCCTTTACACGCGCCATTTTGAAGGGTATCTATAGCGCTATCACCTGTCAGAAATTCAGGAAACTATTGGGGCTGAAGCAGGAACATTGCACGATGCCCCACAACAAATTCCGAATTCTGCAACCGAAAGTGTCCAAGGAAAATATTTTGCATTACTTACTGAACGCCCTTCGAACTTACTAAATTAGGTACAGGGTGTTTAGAAGGTGTGTATGTGTATGGAAGAGAGAGAGAGAGAGAGAGAGAGAGAGAGAGAGAGAGAGAGAGAGAGAGAGAGATTGAACACAGTTAAATATGTATCAACGTATGTGGAATAAAAATATGGTATAAACCTAAAGACAGTCACCATGTTGCCATAATTTTCACTGAGAAAGTGTGCGAGTGAAATTGTGAACTATAGCAAATAACTAAACTAAACTGAAAGTACCGTGTTTACAATTTTGACTTTAAGTCTTTGGGACACCTTATGCCACATAAACTATCCCGGAAAAAGCTCACTTAGAAAATTTCAAGAACCATCTTAAAATAATGACTATAGGAATATACTACAACCCCATAAGTATCGCTCACGTAGGCTCGTGAAAACAAAATTGGATTAATTACAGCGCGGATAGAGGCATGTACCCTTTCAGATCTGAATTTTTTCTGAAGGAATGAATTTTTTTTTTTTTTACTAATGTAAAGCTGTTAGTTGTTTTTTTAAAATGATTCTATGAGAAAGAGCTATACAAATTGAAGTGCCCGTTTCAAAATATACTTTGTACATGATTATATAAATTGGGTCTCAATCAGTACTGAAATAATTGTAGATAAAAAAATTTTATTTACATCGTGCAGCTCACTTCAGTTAATATATAAACTTCACTTTCATTTACGTAATCTTGAAACGTTGTTTTACACAACAAGCAGCCTTCTGCAATATAAGTGTTCACATTCCAGGCTGGAATATAGGCTTGTGAAGGACGAGCTGGAAGTGCTGATATCCAGTGTAGGAAGCACAAACTGTATGGAATATAACCTTCCTGCCTTACAGGTCTAACAGGCTGTTGAGTTACACAATTCCATACAGAATCCATCGGGACTCTGTAAGTTCTGCCAGTAAATAAAGGGTTGAACACTCGTTCTCTCGCGCTTCACACGTGAATGGAACGGTAAGGATATCTTGTAACTAGTACACTGTAAAGTACCAAAAATGGTTCAAATGGCTCTGAGCACTATGGGACTTAACATCTGTGGTCATCAGTCCCCTAGAACTTAGAACTACTTAAACCTAACTAACCTAAGTACATCACACACATCCATGCCCGAGGCAGGATTCGAACCTGCGACCGTAGTAGTCGCGCGGTTCCGGACTGAGCGCCTGAACCGCTAGACCACCGCGGCCGGCTTGTAAAGTACCCCCTTCCATGCACTTCAGTCAGGTTTGCAGAGTATGGGTATAATGAATGCACACTGTGATAAACCTTTTGCATTTCTTTTATGTTTTCGTCTTCTTGAAAAGGCAAAGAGAAAAGATGAAGCCGTAGCCCATCATGTAACCTATGCGTACCGTCAGATATTTTTGATTTTCAGTTGTTAAAAAAGAGAGGAGTTTTTCTTGTACCAGTAGGAGGAAGGAAGGATTCGCGCTCGGCTAATGAACGAGTGAGAAGCACGCCATTTTAAGCGAGTAATTGTAGACCGCCATTTTGGGGGCGCTATAAATAAGTGAGGAGTATGTATTTCACATTCGCACCGTTTAGAAAAATACAGTATTGTTTTATTAACAGAAAGGTCGTGTGAGTTGTTATTTCAAATAGTACGATAATGACAACAACTGAAGCCCACCTGTGTACTTTGGAAAATTACGAAGATCCGATAAACTTAATGGGATCACGGTCAACACTTCGAAGGTGAACACGGCGACCAAACTTAGCATTATAAAGGATGGCAAGCACAAATGTACAGCGGAGAAAGAAACTACTTCGCCCTGCAAAATAATATGAACTAATACGAACTTATTTCCAGGCATAGCTCAACTTATTGTGCTTGTCATTCATCCCGAAAAATTAATCTCATCAATTCAATACATTTTAAAAAGTCACACATTTCAACATTTTATTATCATCTATTCCATTATTTTATTATAACACTGACAGGGAACAGAATACATTTGTCTAGGTAACTCACTGTGTTTAAGTGATTAACATTGGAGGATCGCAGTAGGAATAGTTTCAAAAATAAATTGAAATCATATATCTTTGACAACTCCTTCTATAGCATAGATGAACTCTTGAATAGGAATAAATAAATGTATAGGTATAATATACGCATTTTGTGCCATTTAAAGGAATGGGGTAGGTAGTAAAATTTGAAGCTTAAAAAAAACTTTATTCATGTTTGCATTTCTTAAGCACTTGACACGTTGCAAATCATTACGGGTACCGTGAGATTGGTCAGTGGAGCACGTAACTAACTAACTGACTAACGTAAGGACGAGATAATGTATTGAAGATGTGAAATGCTACTGCATTAATAACTAGTGTACCCACCAGAATGTTGAATGCAAGCGTTCAAATGGTTCAAATGGCTCTGAGCACTGTGGGACTTAACTTCTGAGGTCATCGGTCTCATAGAACTTAGAACAATTTAAACTTAACTAACCTAAGGACGTCACACACATCCATGCCCGAGGCAGGATTCGAACCTGCGACCGTTGCGGTCGCGCGGTTCCAGACTGAAGCGCCTAGAACCGCTCGGCCACAGCGTGCTGACGTCCGTGCATTGTGTTGTACAGGTGCGGGATGGTTTATGCTGGTTGTGCATGACGACGTCGATGTTGATGTCGATGGGAGACAGATTTGGTGATCGTGCAGGCCAAGGCAAATGTCGACATCCTGTAGAGCATGCTGGGTTACAACAGCGTTATGTGAGCGAGCTTTATCCTGTTGGGAAAACACCCCCTGGAATGCTGTTCATGAATGGCAGCACAACAAGTCGTATGGCCCGATTGACGTATAAATTTGCAGTCCTTGTGGTCGGGATAACAACGAGAGTGCTCCTGCGATAATACGACATCAGACCCAGGTCCAGTGTGTCTAACATGGAGGCAGTTGGCTGCAGGCTCCCAACTGGCGTCATTCTAACCAACACACGGCCATCACTGGCAGCGAGGCAGAACAAACTTTCATCAGAAAACACAACAGATATCCACCATGCTCTCCAGTGAGCTCTCGCTTGACACCAGTAAAATCGAAAATGGTGGTGAAACGTCCCCTTTGAACAATTATACAAGACTGTGCTTAAACTGACACACAATATTTTTAGCGGAACGCAATCTGACTTTCAAAAATCCCTACGAAAGAATGGCCCTGACTAACATTAACCTATACCTTTCACAAATCACTTACCTCACCAAAAGTCTTCGTTACTCGAACTACTGCAAAACAGCGAGCGCCACTACTGCCAGCTAAATAAAAGATTCAAACTACGGAAGGCACTAAGTACTGATAGGCATAGTTAGGAAATGAAAGATTTTAGTAGAGAACAAACAATGTATTTACCTTAATAATGTTGAAAAATCATAATATACATAACAGATCATGACATTCAGTCTTAAAAATTTCCAAACTCCGCCATTTCTCTCCCCACATCCACCACTGCTGGCGACTCACCTCCAACTGCGCAACGCTACGAGCTGTTCACATCCAGCTGCCGCTGCCCAACACTACAATGGCAGACAACAATGCAAACTAGCCACAGACTGCACACAGCACAGCCAGTGATTTACATACAGAGCGCTACGTAACGTTGCCAATAAGAAAACATAAACAGCCTACTTACAGTGGTAGTTTTGGGTCAGTGAAATGCACGCTACAAGGCGACTGGCTCGCAGCTTTTCTGGAAATAACCGATTTGCAACAGTTCGTTGTGTCACTGTGGGGGCGACCGCTGCTCAGTTTGCTGCTGCAAATGCAGCACGATGCGCCAGAGCTATACACCGAACACTATGGTCTTCCATCTCGGTAGTGCCACGTGGCCGTCCGGAACCTGGTCTCTTTGCGATCGTACCTTCTCGTCACCACCGCTGCCATCAGTCATGCACAGTGGCTACAGCTCTGCCAAGCGTTTCTGCAATATAGCAGAAGCAACATCCACCTGTTCAGGCTCAGTGAGGTGCTGATGATGGCGCCTATGCAGCCTTAAAGGCATTTTTGACTAACATACACTCTCTACGTCCAATCTCAAAGGTAACTAGCGCTCACGACTGCTACAGCATGGAATTAAGTAAAACCTAATTTGTATCCCCATAGTGACACTACTAGCTGTATTAATTGAACCAGTGCAGTAATTTATTTGTCCGCCTGCGTAGCTGAGTGGTTAAGTGCTTGCCTGCCATGCACCGGCCCCGGCTGCATTTGAGGTTTTCTCCGCTCGTGGACTGGGTGTTGTGTTGTCCTCATCATTCTTTCAGCACCGACGCGCAGGTCGCCCAATGTGGCGTTGCCTGAAATAAAACTTGCAACCCGGCGGCCGAGCTTCCCCGGATGCGGCCTCCCGGCCAACAATGCCAGGTGATCATTTCATTTCATTTCACAGCGGTGCTACCAGCAACACTCTCATGCGACTGATGGGAAACCTGAACAGACGTCGTCTTTCAGGTGTACAAACACCGCTCACAACTTTCGTTAATCTCGCACAACATAAGTGTAGGTACTCGTGCGTGGTTCGTGTTCCCGCCATCATGTATTTTACACCCTGTTTTTAACGTACTTCCACCTCACTACATTAATTTAAATTACTACTGTCACTGAGTTGTTGCTTTGCCTAACCGTGAGCGGCTCTAGCAGCGCGTATCGATATATCCCCTCTCGTAGCATCTTTGCTCGGCTGCTATTACTTCCCGGTCGTTGCCCGTCGTTAAGGCAGTTCGGGTTGCGAGTTCGGGTCTGCCAGTCAGTTGGAACGCGTCTGGAGCGCAGTCCGGACCTGCCAGTCGCGGAGTTGCAATGCGGCACTAGTGCAGTCGGGTTCGAGCACCAGTGAGGTCCCCATGGCTCGCCCGACCATTGCCGCCACGCATCACTTGAGCCGGGCCACGGTCTTGGTGGATCGTCGGTCGGTCGTCCTACCGGACGACGCGTTTTGGCTCGCCGATCGTTCGTGAGTCGGCTGTGCGTGTGTGTGTGTGTGTGTGTGTGTGTGTGTGTGTGTCTCCATCAACACCCGATTTGTCTTCGTGCATGCTTAGTTACTGTTGGGAATCGTTCAGGTCTACGTGCAAGTGTTTGTCAGGTTGTGTGTGTAGTCGGCGTTATTTCCACTGACGGACTATTTTAGATGTTGTGTGCATACTGAGACGATTCGGTCGGTTGATGCGGACCAGGGAGAATATCTCCGTGCGGTGGAGTTGGCTGGGTCCGCTGGCGGTCCCTGCTCAGAGTCGGAGCGTGTGTGGAGCTGTCTGATCGCTACGAGCTTCATGGTTCACCCACCCAGGACGTCAAAGTTGAATGGTGTTGTAAGTACCGAGGCCACGTCCATTCATGTTGTGTGGATCGTTTCGTTGGTTCGCTGTTGGGGAGGTTTTCCTGTGAGTGACACTGAGTCTTTGTATTGCTGAAATTTACCCATCATGCTGTGCAATTAACTATATTGGTTGACTACAATTCGAGTGCACCAGCGGAATTTTCTGCCTTGTGGCCATTAGTGTTCCGGTTATCCGCCCTGGTCACTAACATAATTTCAGGCAGTGTACTTGTCTAAGGCGCTGCAGTCATGGACTGAGCGGCTGATCCCGGCGGAGGTTCGAGTCCTCCCTCGGGCATGGGTGTATGTGTTTGTCCTTAGGATAATTATAGTTATGTAGTGTGTAAGCTTGGGGACTGATGACCTTAGCAGTTAAGTCCCATAAGATTTCACACACATTTCATTTAGGCAGTGTACTTTCCTCACCTGTTGTCGCTGTCCAACACGATGTGTAGTTTTGACAGCTTAATACATATACATATTTGAGTGTGGATAATTACGTCCGTAACGTTTTGTGTTTGAGTTCTCATGTACCTATTGGTGGCAAGGAAGTCGTTTTGTCGGTCGGTCCGTGGCTGTCCCTTGGTTGGGTCTCCGACGGATCAAGTGTAGTTGGGCTTACCACCTGTGTCACCTAAGTGAACGTCCGCCCCAGTAGCTGAGTGGTCAGCGTGACGGATTGCCGTCCTCTGGGCCCGGGTTCGATTCCCGGCTGGGTCGGAGATTTTCTCCGCTCAGGGACTGGGTGTTGTGTTGTGTTCATCACCATTTCATCCCCATCCGGCGTGCAGGTCGCCCAATGTGGCGCCGAATGTAATAAGACCTGCGATATGGCGGCCGGACCTGCCCCGCGAGGGGCCTCCCGGCCAATGACGCCAAACGCTCATTTCATTTCCACCTAAGTGAACGAGGGCAGACCGACCCCTGGAGGCTTCTGAGTGCCATTATCTTTATTGTCTTCCTCACCGGTGTTCAATTCTCTCTTTATAATCTGTCATAGCCAATGATTTAAAAAATTCTTGGTTTTACTGTATTTTATGTAAATTAAAGGCCTTCAGCTGCGTATAAGTAAATTTGAATTCCGCAAGTGGGTATTTGCTGAAAGGTTATTGTCGTTGTGTTGTCTTTCCTTTTAGTGCGTTTCAGCCTCCTAAAACATAAGACTTATGGTCATCTACATGTACATCTACATGATTACTCTGCAATTCACATTTAGTCCTTGGCAGAGGGTTCATCGAACCACAATCATACACCGTCTCTACCATTCCACTCCCGAACAGCGCGCGGGAAAAACGAACACCTAAACCTTTCTGTTCGAGCTCTGATTTCTCTTATTTTATTTTGATGGTCATTCCTACCTATGTAGGTTGGGCTCAACAAAATATTTTCGTATTCGGAAGAGAAAGTTGGTGACTGAAATTTCGTAAATAGATCTCGCCGCGACGAGAGACGTCTTTGCTTTAATGACTTCCATCCCAACTCGCGTATCATATCTGCCACACTCTCTCCCCTATTACGTGATAATACGAAACGAGCTGCCCTTTTTTTGCACCCTTTCGATGTCCTCCGTCAATCCCACCTGGTAAGGATCCCACACCGAGCAGCAATACTCTAACAGAGGACGAACGAGTGTAGTATAAGCTGTCTCTTTAGTGGACTTGTTGCATCTTCTAAGTGTCCTGCCAATGAAACGCAACCTTTGGCTCGCCTTCCGCACAATATTATCTATGTGGTCTTTCCAACTGAAGTTGTTCGTATTTTTAACACCCAGGTACTTAGTTGAATTGACAGCCTTGAGAATTGTACTACTTATCGAGTAATCGAAATCCAGCGGATTTCTTTTGGAACTCATGTGGATCACCTCACACTTTTCGTTATTTAGCGTCAACTGCCACCTGCCAAACCATAAAGCAATCTTTTCTAAATCGCTTTGCAACTGATACTGGTCTTCGGATGACCTTACTAGACGGTAAATTACGGCATCATCTACGAACAACCTAAGAGAACTGCTCAGATCGTCACGCAGGTCATTTATATAGATCAGGAACAGCAGAGGTCCCAGGACGCTTCCCTGGGGAAGACCTGATGTCACTTCAGTTTCACTCGATGATTTGCCGTCTATTACTACGAACTGCGACCTTCCTGACAGGAAATCACGAATCCAGTCGCACAACTGAGACGATACCCCATAGGCCCGCAGCTTGATTAGAAGTCGCTTGTGAGGAACGGTGTCAAAAGCTTTCGGGAAATCTAGAGATAGGGAATCAACTTGAGATCCCCTGTCGATAGCGGCCATTACTTCGTGCGAATAAAGAGCTAGCCGCGCTGCACAAGAACGATGTTTTCTGAAACCATGCTGGTTACGTATCAATAGATCGTTCCCTTCGAGTTGATTCATAATGTTTGAGTACAGGGTATGCTCCAAACCCCTACTGCATAACCGACGTCAATGATATAGGTCTGTAGCTGGATGGATTACTCCTACTACCCTTCTTAAACACTGGTGCGACCTGCGCAATTTTCCAATCTGTAGGTACAGATCTATCGGTGAGCGAGCGGTTGTATATGTTTGCGAAGTACGGAGCTATTGTATCAGCGTAATCTGAAAGGAACCTAATCGGTATACAATCTGGACCTGAAGACTTGCCCGTATCAAGCGATTTGAGTTGCTTCGCAACCCCTAAGGTATCTACTTCTAAGAAACTCACGCTAGCAGCTGTTCGTGTTTCAAATTCTGGAATATTCCATTCGTCTTCCCTGGTGAAGGAATTTCGGAAAACTGCGTTCAATAACTCCGCTTTAGCGGCACAGTCGTTGGTAACAGTACCATCGGCACTGCGCAGCGAAGGTATTGACTGCGTCTTGCCGCTTGTGTACTTTACATACGACCAGAATTTCTTCGGATTTTCTACCAAATTTCGTGACAATGTTTTTAAAATTTTGAAAAATTAATTGTGGACCTTCAGCTTCTTGGAATCATATTCTTAAAATTACCTTTCAAGCTTAAATATTGGGCCATCTGCCCTTAAAGATTTAAGGTATTTTTGAATTTTGGAAAATCAGTTGTGGACCTTCAGCCACTTAAAACCTTATGCTTAAGGTTACCCTTCAAGCAAAAACATTGCGGTCTTCTGCCTTTGAAGGTTATGGTAATTTATTTTAAAATCTTGAAAATTTTACTGTGGGCCTTCAGCCTTTTGTATTGCATATTTATTTTATTTGTAATTGTAACTGCTTGTCTTTAGTGATCTGAAATTAAGTTGTTGATTTTTTACGATTTCTTGTTTGCAGGCCATCAGCCGTGAAAGATTTGGAGTTTGATATGTTATAAAATTACAATAATTTACTATTAGAAACAGTCTTGATCACGATTTATTTATCAAGGCGACCAGTTTCAACCACTACTGAGGTCATCTTCAGACCTACAAGTTGTATACAAGCTTTAATTAGAGGGCTACATACATGAAAGAAAATACATAAAGTTATAAAGCTATAAAACGATGAATTACCTTTGAGCAGGAACCTTTTTCTGTTGGAGAATCACTACTGGAGAAACAAGTGCACGTCTTACTATATATAATGGAGGCTCCGCCCACTTCTGATGGCATGATTTCATTACTAATCAGTCAGTTATAAGTCGAAATACAATTTAAAATTTCCTAGCTAAAAGAACATTGTCAAGAATTAAAAATAAATACACACTAAACTTAGCTTATTGAACAGCTATTGCCAATTAAGAAGCGTTAAAAATATTTAAATATGTAGGATAAATGAACTTCGGTTTGGCAGTACATGGGTTGCCCTCTCAAGGCCTGTTAGTGAACCATTTGGAACCTCTGGTTGCCATGGTGAAGTTGGACGCCGTTCCAAAGATGAGGCAGCAGGCTTCTTTCCACTGAAGTTGTCATATAGTCGATAGTGGTTGCCATGGTGAGGACAAACGCCAGTGCAAAGAGGTAGCAGCAGGCTTCTTTCCAACGAAGTTGTTGCGAAAGTGGAATTGTGAAGACTGTCGCGTCAGATGATGTATTATTGAGCAGCAACATGTCTTATTGAAATTATTTTCAATGAGTAGGCTGCAATAATCTGTAAGTGACATGTATACTACACGCTACACAAATACGATAGGAAGTAGTTGTCCATATATATGAAATATTGTCTATGAAGTTGGTATGTAAATTACATGTGACTATTTTTAAAAGGCATTGCTATTCTTTAAGTTATATGCCAGTCTTATAAACAAATAAAAATAATGAAAATGGAAGGAATTTAAAATTATAATATTATGAGCGATAGTGTCAAAAATAAAAGGATGTGAATTAGCAATATGTACACAACTTGTAGGTCTGAAGATGACCACAGTAGTGGTTGAAACCGGTCACCTTGATAAATAAATCGTGATCAAGACTCTTTTGAATAGTAAATATTTGTAAGACATTGATCACTGCCTTTGCCATAATGTATTCAAAAGTAATTAAATTACAATAAATTACAATTTTAAGGTGAAACTGAACCCAACCTTATTTGGCCCTTTCCACAGTCCTAATCACCTGTTCTGCCCAGCGGGTTTAGCAGGCGTTTCAGTTAGTACTCTTCATCTCTAGTTATCTGAATGGGAACGATAAGACCTCACCAGTTTGATCATCGCGTAAAGTCCCCTACGGCTGAAATGGCAAAATAAGTCAACAGTAATTTCGTGTTGGGGGTCCACAGTCTGCCACTTCTCTCCGAGTGCCTGCCCTGGGTTCGCGTCACATAACGATCCAACAGCGGGAGAACCGCAGTTCGCGGTAGCGAGCGGTCATCCACGCGCGGCGCGCACACACGTGGTCGCTGTGGACTTGTGGACTCTGGGCAGGGCCGTGTGTGCTGGCCCGCCGCCAGACGGCCGTCCACATAACTCACGGCGCAAGCAAATGTTTCTCCAACGCCGACGGCTTATTAATAAATGATAATTTAGCTCTGCCGCCATAGGCAGCCGGCGCGTTCGGCAGTACGCCTCGTCACGTGAGAACAGGTACTGGTCTCAGCAGGACTCCGTTGCAGACATTTCGACAGTTCTTAGAACTCTTTAAAGATCAGCAGCAAAATAACCAAGGAAAACATACGAGAAAACATGTTCGACATTTATTACTTACGCTTTCACCACTCCTGCCAACTGTTTGAGAAACCTTATTTTAGTAATCACGTGAAATGTTAATAATACTCCAAGTATCATAAATTACGTACACACATCAACAAAAGTTTTGCATCACTCCGATATGTCATGCCTGGGTGTTGCTATTGAAACTGTTTCTGTGCGTAGCGGAAGGTCACACCTGATGTTATTTCTAAACATACAAAGGATGACTAAAAATGCGACAGTTGGAAGTGGACATGCGATTCCTCATCACTGTTCAAGACAAAAGATCAGTTCGGGGGCATTTTGAAATACACTGTGTGATCAAAAGTATGCGGACACCTAGCTGAAACTGACTTACAAGTTCGTGGTGTGCTTCATCGGCAATGCTGGAATTCAATATGGTGTTGGCCCACCCTTAGCCTTGATGACAGCTTCCACTCTCTCAGGTATACGTTCAATCAGTTACTGGAAGGTTTCTTGGGGAATGGCAGCACATTCTTCACGGAGAGCTGCACTGAGGATAGGTATCGATGTCGGTCAGTAAGGCCTGGCACGAAGTCGGCGTTCCAAAACATCTCGAATATGTTTCAGGTCAGGACTCTGTGAGGCCAGGCCATTACAGGGAAGTTATTGTCGTGTAGCCACCCCAACACAGACAGTGCATTATGAACAGGTGCTTTATCGTGTTGAAAGATGCAATCGCCATCCCCGAATTGCTCTTTAACAGTGGGAAGGAAGAAGGTGCTTAAAACATCAGTGTAGGCCCGTGCTATGATGGTTCAAATGGCTCTGAGCACTATGGGACTTAACATCTGTTCTCATCAGCCCCCTAGAACTAAGAACTACTTAAACCTAACTAACCTAAGGACATCACACACATCCATGCCCGAGGCAGGATTCGAACCTGCGACCGTAGCAGTCGCGCGGTTCCGGACTGAGCGCCTAGAACCGCTAGACGACCGCGGCCGGCCCGTGCTGTGATAATGCCACGCAAAACAACAAGGGTTGCAAGGCCACTCCATGAATAACACGACCACAGCATAACACCACCTCCTCCGAATTTTACTGTTGGCACTACACACGCTGGCAGATGACGTTCACCGGGCATTCGCCATACACATACCCTCCCATCGGATCGCCGCATTGTGTACCGTGATTCCTGACTCCACACAACGTTTTTACACTGCTCAGACGTCCAATGTTTACGCTCCTTATAGCAAGCGAGGCGTCGTTTGGCATTTACTGGCGTGATGTGGGGCTTATGAGCTGCCGCTCGTCCATGAAATCTAAGTTTTCTCACCTCCCTCCTAACTGCCATAGTAACTGCAGTGGATCCTGACGCAGTTTGGAATTCCTGTGTGATGGTCTGGACATCTGGACATATGTCTGCCTATTACACATTACGACCCCCTGCAACTGTCGGCGGTCTCAGACGAGTTTGGCATGTACGCTTTTGTGCTGTACGTGTCCCTTCACGTTTCCATTTCACTATGACATCGGAAATAGTGGACCTAGGGATGTTTAGGAGCGTGGAAATCTCGCGTGCAGACGTATGAGACAAGTGACACCCAATCACGCGACCAAGTTCGAAGTCCGTGAGTTCCACGGAGCACCCCAATCTGGTCTCTCGCGATTTCTAATGACTACTAGGGTTGCTGATATGGAATACAAGGTAATAGTTGGCAGCATAATGCACCTAATACGAAAAACGTATGTTTTTTGGGGGTGTCCGGATACTTTTGATCACATAGTGTATATGTGTGAAAACGAGGAGCTGGCAACACTGGCACATCGCGCAGCGCATCGAAATGTATGGAGGAACGCTTACCATCCCGCAATGCTGTATCAGCCGTCTTAGTTCACTGAATAGCCTGCTGGCACATAAAGCTCACATCCACCAGGAGCTAAGGCTCCAATCCTCGTCTCATTCCTTTTCTTGTTCTTTAGACGTCCGTTCTCGTCGTTTATAAGCAGTGCATCATTTTGTCTTATTACAGTAGCCCATCACATGGCAGTGGGATCCATTAAACTGTATGCATGTGTCTACTAATCACGCATTATTACACACATAACGGATTCCGTCAGGTAGTGAGACTGCTCGCAACAACCCCGAGAGGTGCCCCGTGGTCCCATGTAATGCCGCCCCGGACCATCACTCTGCCGCCAACTTGTTACACATGTGGGTCGCAGTGTTGGAGACGTTCGATGTTATCGTGTCGCCTCCAGACACGTTGTCTGCGATTATCAGGGTACAAACAGATAAGAGTATCGTCCATAAACATCCGACTCCGATCCTGGGGCATACATTTTTCATTATTCTTGCCCTTATGCAACGGAGTCCATGTTGAGTACGTCGATATGCTTTTGGTGCTGGATGAATCCGATAATCAACCTGTTGCTGGTGCTGCTGCTCGTGCGCATGCTGTATGGTACCCTCAAAGGCCACATTCCGATAAGAGTGTTTTTCGTCGCCTGGAGCAATGCCTTCGGCAAACCGGTAATTTTCGTCCAAAAGTAATAGACAAACGTCATCTGTGCTTTGAGCTTCTCCTGGGAGACCAGTATTAGATTCCGATGCACAACTGCAGGTTTTCTGTATCCCTTGGACCTTCACATTGACGATGAAACACAGAAATTGCATCGGGATTGAAAACCAAAGGCACAATGCCGACTTAAATACAAGAGGTGTGACTCCTCTAATAGTCTGTGCTTTGAGCTCCTCCTGGGAGACCAGTATTAGATTCCGATGCACCACTGCAGATTTTCTGTATTCCTTGGACCTTCACATTCACGATGAAACACAGAAATTGCATCGGGATTGAATACCAGAGGCACAATGCCGACTTAAGTACAAGATCAGTGACTCTTCTAATAGTCTGTACATTGAGATTCTCCTGGGAACCAGTATTAGATTCCGATGCACCACTGCAGGTTTTCTGTACCTGTTGGACCTTCTCATTGATGATGAAACACAGAAATCGCATCGGGTTTTGACTACAAAATGCACAATACCGGCTTAAGTACAAGAAGAGTGACTCTTATATAAGTCTGTTCTTTGAGATTTTCCTGGGAGACCAGTATTAGATTCCGATGCAACACTGCATGTTTTCTGTATCCGTTGGACTTCCACATTGACGATGAAACACAGAAATTGCATCGGGAGTGAATAGAAAAGGCAGAATGCCGACTTAAGTACAAGAAGAGTGACTCTTCTAATTTTCTGTGCTTTGAGCTTCTCCTGGGAGACCATTATTAGATTCCGATGCACCACTGCAGGTTTTCTGTATCCCTTGGACCTCCAAATTGACGATGAAACACAGAAATTGCATCTGGATTGAATTTCACAGGCACAATGCCGACTTAAGTATCAGAACGGTAACTCTTCTAATTGTCTGTGCTTTGAGCTTCTCCTAGGAGACCAGTATTTGATTCCGTGGAACCAATGCACTATTTCTGTGTACCTTGCACCTCCAAATTGACGATGAAACACAGAAATTGCATCGGAATTGAATGGAAAAGGCACAATGCCGACTTCATTTTATGAAGAGTGTTTCTTGAAACCGCTCATCAGCCACCTCTGCAAAGTATCCGTGATACTGCAGAGGAGAGTTGCAGATGCTTCAAACACTAGCTGTTGAAGCATTGTATGATGAAGAACTGCATCCATATCGTAAAACATTAACTCAACACCAGCGGACAGCACATCTCATTCGACAGCAACGTTTTGTAAATGGATTTTGTATACCCCCTCCTCTAGGACCTTGCCTAGTTGGCCGTGCAGGTCTCCCGCATCGTCCCCTATGCTCATCGGAGTATGGGACCTTATCATCGTCACCTATTGGAAGCTAACGAACATTTCATAAATAACGATATGTGAACTGACGAATGTCAAGTTTTTTCAACAGCCAAGGCATTCATTACTGGTCCGAAAACAACCCACATGAACCTGTCAATGTGGCTTTCAGGCAAGTTTTGGCATAAACCTGTATTCTGGAATCGTCATAGGAGTGCCTTTGGGCTCTTACCTATTGACGAGATAAGTTGAACGCTTCTCTATATCGTACGTTTCTTTGCAATACTTTTCCTGATGCATTAGAAAACATTCCGCTTGGTGTTCGGCGACGGCTATGGTTTCAGAATGATGGTGCACTGCTACACTTTGTGATGAATGTGCTAAACAATTTGGAGGAAGCGGTCCAGGGAAATGGATTGGTCGTGGATGTCCAACATTCTGGCTTCCAAGCCCCCCGGACCTTAATCTGCTAGATTCTTATTTGTGGGCACACTTAAACGAACAAGTTTATAGTACTCCATCCGTGGATGCATACAACCTAATAGCACGCGCGCTTGTCGCTTCGGCAGTCATGGATGCCGGTGTGTTGCACCGGGTCCAGCAAAGTATGATCCGCGTGTGCCGAAGTCGTTGCAAATGCAAGGTGGTCACTTTGCATATCGTTCCTAAAGCGAACATTGCTCGTACGTGCACCTACTGGCTGTATAAAGAGAAGCCTGGAGGCCAAACATGTTGAAAGGAATTATTGTGTGTAGCGTAATCTGCAATCTAGTGTCACATACCTTTTTTGTTTTTTGTACTTCTCAAGATACAGACGATGTTACTGTATCCACTATCATTTACTACTTTCTATATTTGTGTCACGGGTGAAAGAAAGTGGTCGTTTATGTCTGTAAGAAGTTCATGTTGTGTCTTAATGTTTAACTAAATGTAACAGTCACAGAAAAAAATAAACAAGATACTTCATAGTTGAGGAGTAAATTGGATAGAGTCTGATGTTTTAAGTGATTCGAACATCGGTGACTCTACACATCCGGTACTCAAGGCATTGCCTCGCTCACTGATCTTGTAGGGGGCGTTATTTTACAACTTACAAACCGCTTTTACAACCAATACGACATAAGTAAGCCCCTTCAATGATAGAATAGACCGGTTTGTCCTCGTTCATTAAAAACATGTATGTTACTGACATCGTCTAGTACACTTCATTTATTGTATAACGTCTGCATGTTGGGTGACTGGGGAATAAGCAGAGCTATGAAACTCGTGGTAGAACGGAAGGACACAGGAAGCTCAAACATTCCTTCGGACAATAGGACGGCACAGCCGCTTCCGGCGCTAATCCCGTGACCTGTCCGTGAGCTGGACCACCTGCAAAACGGGAACACGTGGCTGGCCTGCAGAAGTCAGAAAACGACCTGGTCAGCCAAAAACATATGGCAGCAGGTATTCGCGTACTTTCCTACGGACATAGAAAGTACTTGCAGAAACTTCGATCTGGATTCTAAACTGCGATTGGTCGGCGTTCAGGAACGAGCGCCTTCCGGAAAGATGATTTGTCACCCAAATTTAAGGGAGATAAAATACTTTGAACAGCGGAAAGAGGAGAGAAGTAAAAAAGGGAGTCGTTGCGGGGTCGTGGAGCAGCAGAGTCGTCTTGGAGGTCTACGGCAGTCGACGGACGTCTTCGCCTGTAATTTTGGTGAAGTACAATTTTGATATTATCTCGCTGAGGCGAGAAGTTCTGCAGTTATAACCTCTGATCATTACGGTGATCTTGCCTATGCACCGGCGTGTAGAAAGGTGAATTTACATTGGCGAATCACGTCCTCCACTCCGTTCTGCACTGAGGTTTCACACTGCTCATGGAGATGGTAGTTCCTTCTTGCTATTTAGTACAACGGGGGACGTCAGTTACTCCGCTCCTAATCACAGATCACGATTACATTATAGGTCAGAGCCTTATAGTTAAAGAGCCAGTATTAATACAGGAAGAACCTGAGATTTGTAATCATTATTCAGTGTCTTTAAATTGTTTTATGATGAATAAATGTGTTAAAATCACGGCATTTATCCTTTAGTAGATAGTATTTTCCTGAACCAATTAATCTTGTCTCATGTGTACATTTTATAACTTATTCGTGAAAAGGGGGACTGGATTTTGTCGGCGTACCCTAACATTCTATCGTATCCACAGAATAAGGTTAGGAAACGGGTAGGTTATCACATGACAATTTACAAAATTAATGAGAATAACGTACTCCTACTGGCGGACGTATAAGTGTCAGGGCGTCTTCAGTAGCGTTATATTATCTATTGTTCAAATTATCACTTGTACGTACTCATGGCTAGTCTCCGCCATCGACAGCAAGTAGAAAAGGAATGGTACGTTAGAAACTAATAGCTCAGAGTTCATGGTACCAGTTCTTGGTCACGCTGCATGCAGTTACAACGTTGCCAGAGCCCCGTTCTTACATCGTATTTCTGTTAAACCTTTTGGACTATGTTTTGCTAAATACCCTTTTGTCTTGAACTGAGGTTAGAAATCGTGTGCAAACCTCCAATTGCGGCATTTTTTCTTCATCCTATATGCAGTTATTATCAGCGCTACCTACAGGTAGACCCGCACACTCAAATGGTTTGCAGCATTCAGTTTAAAGTAAATAAGCAGTAGGGACGCATTAGAAATGTCTAGAACAGTACAGTAAACTTCCATCATACCACGAGGGACAGTCTCGTCGAATGATCGGGTTCGCATCATCACATTACCCACCAAAGGCACGTCAACCAGGGAAGTTACTCGAGTGTGCATCTGACTCAAAGTGGTGTTATGCGGACATGGAAGCGTTTCCTAATAACAGGTAGCCTTGAGGACTTACAGAGCACAGTCCATCCACGTTGGTCAGGTGCGCAGGATGATGAGTATCTACGAGTCAAAGAAAGCGTGGGGTGAGTGCTCCAGAAATGAATTTTACGTTAGAAAGCGGCTAAAGGACGACATGTACCGCATAAAATTTTTGAACAACATTACACGATTCGAACCACCATTACCGACGACCATACCGATCACCACATCTAACACCACAACCCCATGGACTCCATTACATAAGGGCAAGAATAATGTAAAATGTATGCCCCAGGATCTGCATCGGATGTTGTTTATGGACGATACTCTTATCTGTTTGTACCCTGATAATCACAGACAACGGGTCTGGAGACGACACGATAACATCGAACGCTTCCAACGCATGTGCAACAGGGTGGCGGCAGAGTGATGGTCCGGGGCGGCATTACATGAGGCCATGGTGCACCTCTTCGGGTTGTTGCGAGCAATCTCAATGCATGAGCGCTTCGGGACATTATGTCCCGCCAATGGTAATTTTCCCTAGAACCAACATGTCCGAAGTTCTAATGAGAGGCTGCCCCCCTGGTGCAATTGATAGAGCCCGTCCTTCAGGAAGGGTTCAAAACAATTTGTTCACCGAATGGTTCGTTCACTTCACTGAGAAAGCATGTACCACTGAATAAAGGCCTGTTCTCCTCATCTTGGATGGTCATTATAGCCACGTTCGAAATCCAGATGTGACTGACTTGGTGAAAGAACACCACGTGACTGCTCTACCGTACAGGGTCGAGATTCTGTAACCAATAGTAGGAACCTACGGTCAATATTTTGGTAACAGTTACGTCTTAATGGACAACAATTCGCGTGTTTATCGTGCTGTTTACGCGAACGCGGTCTTCAGCATGCTAGGAGCACCGGAATGGAGTGGGTTCTCAGACATGGAACCAACGGAACTTGTGTGGGATCGATTGAAACGAGCACGTACTCTACACTACTTACGCAGAGTCGCCAATGAAGAGTGGGGCAATGTGGACTAGCACTGGATTAGTGTCTCGTCGATGGTGTGCCACGACGGAGTGAAGCCTGCAACCAAGCAAGAAGACCTTCCATCGTGTATTGACTTTGATTAGGAATGCTGTTTTACACAAATGCCTTTTTTGTGATCTGGACACATTGCAAATGCTTTCTATGCAATGAATTTTGAAATAAAGGGGTGATGATAAACTTTAATTGCCGAGTTTATAATAAGAAAACAGAGTAAAATTTGAAAGCTCTCGTACAACAACAAACTGGTGCAGTCCATAACATAAAAATATGTATGAGAATATATGCTTAAAGTTTATGGTGTTTACTGCTGGTGGTGAAGCTCCACATTGCATCAATAAACAGTCTGCTGCAGCACTGTTGATATCTACATCTGCATCACTACGCCGGAAGCCGGTGAAATGTATGGCAGCGGGAACGCTGCACATGGTACAGGAGAAGGTGTAGCATTGTTTCAAGCGGTGTAGTTACAGCGTCGGTTGTTACGTGAAATGGTGTTTGTTCAGGACTGCAAATGTTTGGCAGGTATGTGAAGTCGTTTCCTTTTTATATCCTTCTGATTAGTTCAAAACAATTTCTCAGTGATATCCGGAATAACGAAATCCTAAGCTACTTTTAGAATCACGTTTTATGTTGCACATTCTTTTAGATTAGACGTGATAGTGGCCATGTTGCTTAAGAATGGTTGGTGAAAACATAGGCCCATTGGGATGGTGTAATAATGGGCCCCTATTTAAGGAGGGCCCATAATTGCATCATCTCTTCTCTTAAACAATGTAAAACATCTAAATAATCTTATGGGGGTATGGTTAGTCGAACTTTTTTTAAAGTTCATATATACAACTCAACAGCAAGAAACAAACAAATAGGGTTTCAAATTGCGATACTAGACTCTGGTGCTTTTGTTCGTCCTTGCAGAATCCCGAGAAAGAAGAAGCGCTATGAATGTAAGAACCAGAGGCATCAGTAGGATAAATCTCAGATGGTACGTGCCATAGAAGCTGTGAAAGCAAAGCAGGCTTCAGTGAAAGGTGCTGCAAGAACATTTGGAGAGATTTCTTAAACTTGATAAAATCCCTTAGCAAGTGGTTCAAGACACAATGCTTGGAAGAAAACCGATTTTAAATGCAGATCTCGAGAAACAGCTAGTTTCTTATCTCCTTGAAGTGGAGCAAAAGTTTTTTGGGTGCACTTTGGCAGATCTGAGAAGAACGGGCATTTTTAGTTACCCAGAGAAATAGTTTGACAACCCCTTTCAAAGAAGAAGAAGCAGGACGAGCTTGGGCTGACTTTCTTCTTGAGAGACACAAGGATCAGCTGTCAATTCGCAAACCTTGTGGAACTTTATATGCCAGAGCCTTAGGCTTCGATAAAGAGAATGAGATGGTTTTCTTTGATTTATTGGTAGACGCTTTCAGCAAACACTCATATCCAGCAGACCGAGTGTATAACGTGGACGAGACAGACCTGTCCATTGTCCAAAGCAAAATTCCGAAAGTGATAGGGATGAAGGGGAAGAAACAAACTTCAGCTCTCATGTCTGCAGAAACAGGGGCTACAATCACCGTTACCGTATGCATGAGCGCTTCGTGACATGTCCCGCCAATAATAACTTTCGCTAGAACCAACATGTCCCAAGCTCTAATGAGAGGCTGTCCCCTGGTGCAGTTGGTAGAACTCATCCTTCAGGATGGGTTCAAAATAATTTGTTCACCTAATGATTCATTCACTTCATTGAGAAAACATGTCCGACTGAACAAAGGCCTGTTCTCCTCATCTTGGATGGTCATTGTAGCCACGTTCGAAATTCATATGTGACTGACTTGGCGGGAGAATACCACGTGACTATCATCTCACTTCCTCCACACTGTATCCACACACTACAGCCTCCAGATAAGACGTTCATGTGATCTCTGGAAACGTACTACAGCGACGCAGTGAGAGTATGGTTACACCACAATGGACGTCCTCTCACACCTTGTGGAGGTTTTTCTGCCAAGACTACCTTTGGACCCAATCAGTTGAGATAGCAGTAAACGGATTCAAAGTAATTGGGTTATACCCTCTGAACCATTACATCTTCCCGACGCTGATATCATAGCTGCTGAGTTGGTGGCACGAAAAACTTGCTCCACAGTAGAACATAGAGCTATTTCTGAATCGTATGCTCCTCTACTTGGTATCTCTGGACTAGCGACATCGTCTGCTTCTTCTTTGAGTTACCCTGCTGTACAGTCACATCAAGCTCTAGCTATGGCAGCTGATGAAGCCATTAAAACACGGGAAGTTCTCCAGCGACTTCAAAAAATGCAGTTTCACCATTCAACTTATCTCCTATCCCCAACATTAGGAAGAGAACCACAAAACGGGGAAAGCAGCAACCACCTGCTACATCACTGGATCGCCATTCAAAGATCAGTTGACAAAGTCGCTTGACAAAAGTGCTGTCAAAAAGAGGTCGTTGAGTTTCTCTGGGGCTAGAGGGTGCCCTGCAAACAGAGCTGCAAAATCCAATGGTCTTAAAAAAAAAAAAAAAATCTTCCACAAATCTATCTGATTCGTCATCGGACTCTTCAGGCTCATGCAGCCCTGACCTTGTGGGCAGCGATAATGACCTTGATGTGAATGATGGGGATACACCAGACTCAAGCGATGCAAGTTGCATCTTCTGTGATGAAAAGTTCTCTCAAGACAGGAGAGGAGAAGTGTGGATTGGGTTGGGTTGGGTTGGGTAGTGTTGTTTGGGGGAACAGACCAAACAGCGAAGTCATCGGTCTCATTGGTTTAGGGAAGGATGGGGAAGGAAGTCCACCGTGCCCTTTCAAAGCAACCATCCCGGAATTTGCCTGGAGCAATTTAGGGAAATCACGGAAAACCTAAATCAGGATGGCCGGAGGCGGGATTGAACCGTCGTCCTCCCGAATGAGAGTCCAGTGTGCTAACCACTGCGCCACCTCGCTCGGTGAAGGTGTGGATTAAAAGTGTTATGTGCCAAATGTGGGCACACTTAGATTGTGCTGGCGCTGAAGGAGGTACTTATGTTTGCAATTACTGTAAATAATTACAAATTTAATGCATAAATGTACGAAAGTTGATATTTGTAAACTAGTCTACCATTTTATATTGTTTTAACTCATTTCAATAAAATATTTCAAAAGACTTCTTGTACCTTTTTATAGATGCTCGTATTTGCACCCCCTTTTTTTAAGGTCCATCTTATAATCTTTTTGTAAATCTTTGTTTTCGAATAGAAATAATAGATACTAATCATTGTTTCGCCTCTCATCATTTCTTAAACTTGTTATAGTTGTTAATGAAGATATTAAATGTAGAATTTTTGCAAAAGGAGGTACCTCTAAGTCGAAAACAAAAGAGGGTATCCATATTTACACCTTTCTACCAGTGTCATTTCTCCATGGCTGATAGCGCCCTCTCCCTTTCCTGCCCTTAATGTTACATCATTTGTTGATGGCGTGTGGGAAGCAAGACTGTTGGAAAAAGCTCCGTGTAAGTACGAATATCTCTTGGAGCGTACATGTAGTTCTACATGTAGGTACATATTCCGCAAGCCATCATACGGCACATGCCAGAGGTACTTTGTACTGCTGCTAGTTATTCGCTTTCCTGTCCCATCCGCAAATGGACTGATGGAAGAAAGGCTGATTTCTCTTGTCTTGTCTTTTGCAGTCCTTACGCGGGCGATGTGCAGGTTGGGGGCAGTAGTATCATTCTGCAGTCTGTCGCCAACGCCAGATCTTTTACCTTTCTCGATAGTGTTTCGCGAAAAGAACGTCTTCTCTCCAGGGATTCCCATTTGAATTCAGAGACCTTCCCCATAACAATCGCCTATTGATTGAACTTACCGGAAACAAATCTAGCTCCACGTCTCTTCCTTGTAACCGACATGATGATATTCCTCAAGACTCAAGCATTACTCAAGCAGTGGTCGTACAAGCATTCTGCACTCGGTTCCTTTATAGACGAGCTACACGTTCCTATAGTTCTCCCAATAAACCTAAGTCGATCACTCCCATTCGCTGCTTCCGATCTTATATGCTCGTTCCATTTCACTACACTTTGCAACGTTGTGCCTAGATACTTAACCAACTCGGCTATGACAACCAGCTCACTACCAATACATTACACGGCTGCTTCTTCTACTCGTCTGCATTTATTTACATTGAAACGTCCCCTTAGAAAAATTGTATATGACTGTGCTTAAACTGACAGACAATAATTTTTAGTGCAACACAATCTGACTTTCAATAATCCCTACAAAAGAATGGCCCTGACTAACATTAACCTATACGTTTCACAAATCACTTACCTCACAAAAATCTTCGTTACTCGAACTACTGCAATACAGCGAGCGCCACTACTGCCAGCTAAATAAAAGATTCAAACTACTGAAGGCACTAACTACTGATAGGCATAGTTAGCAAATGAAAGATTTTGATAGGGAACAAACAATGTATTTACCTTAATAGTGTTCAAAAGTCATTATATATATATATATATATATATATATATATATATATATATATATATCCATTCTTACAAATGTACTGTTTCTGATGGACACACGTCCAGATCATCTGCTCTCAAAAATCTGCCATCTCACCTCCCCACATCCACCACTGCTGGCGGCTCACCTCCAACTGCGCAACGCTATGCGCTGTTAACAGCCAACTGCCCAACACTACTATAGCAAATTCCAACAATGCCACCTAGCCACAGACTGCACACAGCACAGCCAGTGATTTTCATACAGAGCGTTACGTGGCTGTGGCGTTACCAATATAAGAACCTAAACAGCCTACTTACATAGCCCCCATGTTCCCCACAAAAAATTTTACAAATTGTTTTGGGCACTGGCCAATACATATTTGTTAAAATTTTTTCACAATTACAATAACAAAGAAATAAAACGCACACACTTATTGATACAATGTTGGTCAAAAGCTAAAATTTTCTCACAGTCCATAAAGACTGTCCTGATCGTTCATCATAGTAAAATTGCCGTGTTTTTCTCAAAGTCAGTAAAAGAAAATGCACACGGAAGTAGTGGATTTCCATGCAGTCTTGAAGAAGTAGTGTTGTCCTTCGAACGGAAAGACAGTGCTGACTCTTGACATGCAGACAGGTAATGGGCCACAACACAGCAAACCCACAGCAGAGTCAGTCGAAGTTTTGAAGAATATTGGTAGGTAGGTCATCACAGAGCAGACCCACTGTAGTCCTTGTAGAGATAATGGTATTGGTGGGCCATCAAAGATGCAGACCCACTGAAGTCCTTGTAGAATTAATGGTATTGGTGGGCCATCAAAGATGCAGACCCAATGTAGTCCTTGTAGAAATAATGGTATTGGTGGGCCATCAAAGATGCAGACCCACTGTAGTCCTTGTAGAGACGGCCAGCAGCCATCTGCTGCTTCTGTGCAGGCGCACAATCACCTTCGAAGAGTCTTGCGGACAATATAGCAAGTCCATAAACCACCACTTGTGCACTCACAAAGTGTTTGGAGTTGTCCTTAGAACCAGCAATGCTGTTATCCAGTCCCTTGCTGAATTATTAACACACGTGCAAGCACTAACAGTCCTCTTTTTTTTCACATATTGTGCATATACTATGACCAACAGAAATGTGTGCAGTGAAATGTAACTTAATTTGATGAACTGGTGTCAATTACAATTTTATAACATAAGAATACAATAACAAAGGTATAAAATACATCATTAAAGAACATAACAATACAGATAACATTTGTAGTAATAGGGGCTTTACAAAAGAATAGAAATAAACAGATACATCAGTGTTACAGGAATTATAACATAAGTACATACATAAAGATCAGAATAACTTTTGAAACATCAACTTCACATATGAGCAACAAAACAGAACAGATAAATAATGTCTAAACATCTTTTACAAAGTAAATAACATAGTATTAGAAAAATTCTACAACATAACTCTCATCAGCTAAACACATAAAGACAGGAAAAACACAAATACACAAGGGTACACAAACACATAGCGGAATGATACAAAAGGACAGGACAAGGTTTGTTTTCAGTGTGACATTTGGTACTGCAGTCCAACCCAAAACTTCATTCCATAGATCATTCGTCTTATTTCAACATTTGTTTCCACCAAAAAATCCTATCCAAGAATGCTTTCTGTATTTGTATGTTCACATATTTCTTACCTCATTATTTATTTTCCATTATCTTACCCATCATTTATTTCCAAGAAAATCCTACCCAAACCTGTTGTCCCTAAACCCTACTTTTTTGTTCATATCCTCTTTCAAAATACTTTTTGGCCAAACCATTTTCTTATAGCTTCTCAATGCATTTCTTCCAATTCATCACAACTCGTTCTCTTACATAGCCTACCCCATCTTAAGCTAACTTAAATCTACTGAGTTCAGATGCTAAGCTAAGGGACGAGGCAATGCAGCAGCATAAAACAATTAACACAAACAGCAATGACAAAAAAATGCAAATTGGCAAAGCAAGCAGCAGTATATGTAATAACTTATATCTAAATATGACAAAGCTCAAGCAGAAAAAATATTACAGTAAAAGTGGCCATGTTTAATACCTATGTCACATCTTAATACTAGAGTGATGCATCACAATTTATTCTACAAAAGAAATTACCAAGTACTTGAAACAATATTATGTATAGAGTTACTGTTATTAGTCCCTTCTTATTGTTCTTTCCAAGTGCTCCTTTTTCGAAGTATGTGGATCATAAAATTATTATTTAATAGATCTGTTGACAGAAAGTGTTCACATTAGCAAATGCATTTAATTTTATTTTATAAAACCAATGCTGCAACACACCTGGAAAACAGATATCAAATAAAATAAGCAACTATGTACAAAGTAAAGCATAAAAATATCATTCAGTAGTCATGAGGCATTTCACAAGTTAGTAGAAATTCTCTCAGTTCTCGTAGAAAGACACTTGACATAATCAGGTGTGCAGATGTAAGAATATTTCCCATCAGTTCATAAGCATTTCAGTAAGTATCACAAAGTACAATATGTTTCCAAGTAATGAGCGTGTCGTATTTTGCGATGCTTTCTACAGAGAAATGTCAATAGCGAGGATAATGTTTTTTCTCCACCTGTGCCTCTGAAAGGCGACTGTCACGCAGCTGGGTGCCCACGACGCATTATGTGAAGGCGGTCACTTAACTTTTTTACCGAAATATTTACGACACCAGTTTGCACTACAGTGACAGTCTCATATAAAAATTTCACAGGTCGAGAATTTGCGTTACAAATCTGTAGAAACAAAACCCTATAAATATAACAATGTCGAAAAAAATTTCGGCAGCATTATGATACATTCACGCATTTACACACATTTCATAACTCTTAAAGTACGATTCTTGGTTTCTAACACCTTTTTTTTTCACAAATCAGAGTTCCTAGCCACTACTCATTATTCCTTACCTTATTACCCATATACATATTTGTCGACACTTCTTCAATATTCCATCATAATAAATATATAGCATAATCAAATTCCTCATATAGCATCAGCTTATTGATTATAAAGATACCTCAGCAGCATAATACACATCGTCATCATAATAATAACATCATAACATCTCAGCCAAATCTCAAAAATGTTGTAGCTTTCTGCAGTAATTTCAAAACCTAAAAAATTCTCTGCTCATTTCAATAGTGTCATCTACTTCAAACGTACTTTAAAAACCATGATCCCATATCACATATCATTCAAAGCTCTCATGATATCACAATGGTTCTGAAAAAATGTGAACAGTTCACACAGTACAGATAAAATCCAATTTCATAAGTGTGAAGTTATCCAACCGTGTAATTGCGTAAACATGTGTCACTGAAGTAGTAAAAAAATTTTTTTTTCTCTGTTAAATAATCAGATCACTGTGTAATTCTGTGTTAGAGAAATATGGTACCGATGTGTAAAGTTGTACAAGCAAATACCATATTAGCTAGGGCTCCTTGTGCTTGCCAAACACATGGTACACAAAGTAAGCATGTACCCCCCTGAGGATTAGTGTATTTATACCCTCAGGTGTTACTGATTACAGCAATGGAATGAAATGTGTCACGGAAAACTTTCTTTGTTTCATTCTAATTCAAAAATCTTTAAAAATCATTGTTTTAAGTACAAAATTAATCACTCAAATACGTGTACTGTAGCGCTAAACTGTGCGTGTTTTTGTAAGATAATCTCTGTCATTACTTAAGGGTAAAAATATGCCAAGTGTCGTAATTATCGTCGTACATAAGCAACGTTCTGTAGAAGTCAATGTACTTACCTCCTCATAAACAAAAGTGAAATGCTTTGCGTATAGATATCTTAGTATTACGTTTATTGCCATGATGAAGAAAGTACTGTGCTGTAACGTATTGTTGTGCTACGGAAAAGGCTGTCTCATTGTAGCTATACCACAAAAATTACTACTAAAACATGTTTTACTTTCCAGAAGAATTCAGAAAAACTGTGCAGATATAAAAAGGATACACCACAAAAGCAACAATGTAAATTGTGTCACACATTAGTAGCATTGTGATATAGTCGTGTAGTTGTCAAATAAACTAACCACTGTGTCGTCTGGTATCTCTCAGAAAGCACTTTAAATCAATAATGTATTTTCAAGTAAACCAAAATGTTGCATTAAAATCTCATTAGCAGTACCGGTATATGTTCTAAGTATGTGAGCCTTATAGTCATTACGTAATCGTGCAACTAACAAGCAAGAATGTACACACACAATAGCACTGTGTCGTCTGTTCACTATAACAATGCACTCGTAAATACTATCTAAATATGTTCCCTAGGTTCTAGGCTGGATAGTTAACTTCAAACATTGTTGCATGTTAACAGATTCTAAATCTGACAAAGCATACTAGAAATGTAAAGTGAAAAGTTTTATGGCAAAGACAAAGTTAAAAGCAGATTATCTTTCAATAAACGGTTTTACATGTGAAATGTGGTGCAATCTTTTACCCTTTCTAGTACGCAGAGTTTCATCTTCAAAGCAATTATCATGTTGTATATGTCGGTAAGGAATACTGAAATTTTTCTCAAGGTTAACGACTATGTTATTTTTCGCTGAGCCAGGGGGCGCACGTGGCTGCCTGCGGTGCGAATCATAGTCTGTCTCTTTGTTGGCGAGCGTCGTTATTGGGATTAGGAGACCTAACTTCTACAAATTCACCTTGTCGAGAGGGCCCTGCCCTGTTTGAATCCCACCAGTTCTGATGCAGTTCAGGTCTGTCGTTACGATTATATCGTCTTTCGTCATGTCGGTAGATTCCATAATTTCTTTCTTGTCGGTCACGTGGTGGAGAATTTCTCCCTGAATCATAACTGCGTGCTGAACAGTTGCGTCTGAAGTTATTCTGTCTCCCTTGATAGTAATTGTTTTGGTTCCCATATTGTCTGTTTCCATGGTTATCTCTGTCATATACATTACTACGGAAGTGTGTTGTTTCTCTGTAACTATTATTCTGCCAATGGTTGTCATACGGGTGATGTCTGTTTTGGTCACGATTTAAGTTGTAAGAATAGCCTTGTCGTGTCCATTTATTATTTCTGTCATCGCGGATTTGTGACGGATGTGACCTGTAATTGTTGTGCTCCTATTTTCGCGTTCCGCAATTGTCAGTGTCAATTTCCAATTCTTGTAACAGTCCCTGAAAAGCTTCAATGTCGTCCTGCCAAAATAATATGTCGTAAATGTTCAGGCAATTTGATTAAGCAAATGCGGATGAGTTCTGAGGGGCTGTAGGGGTTTAACAGGTACTGATTCCTGTGCAACATGTCTTCAAAATATTTCACAAGACTGGAAAATTCAGATTTTTCGAAATGTTTCATCATTATGATGCTATGTTTTACTCGGTCTTGTGTGGCTTGAGACCAATATGCTGAGAGGAAGGCATGATAAAATTCTCCTTCCCTGTGACAATCGGGAATGATCAATTGCATTCTTACAGCTGGTTCAGTCTCTAAATAGCCACACATAAATTCTAATCTGTGCTCTAATGACCAGTTGGGAGGAAAACAATGAGAGAATTGACAAAGCCACGCTTGTGGATGAATGTCGTTGCCGGAATTCTTGAATGTTTTGAATTTTTGTGGTAATAAACAGCTTATAGTCAAAATCATCATGTCGGCGAGTCGCATATCGGTCATTGTTACTTCGTTTCGGAGGTTCCATCTCAAAATTCGGTATACCTTGCCAATTTCTTTCATAATTTCCGAAGTACCCCGTGTTATTATTTAGTAGGTGTTCCGTATTTATATGTCCCTCTTCCCGTATTGGAGCGCGAGTGTCCTCTGAAATACGTAATTCTTGTATTACTTGTGTCAGCTGATCTAGTACTCCCCGGATTTCTCTTTGGTGTTGCGTATTAATTTGATTCTGATTTTGTTTGAATTTCCTAATTTGTTCGCACTTTTCTGTGTCATTAAAGACTACCGGTTTTGTGTCATTCAGATTATCATCTACCTTCGTAGATAAATTATTTAGCTGATCCGAAAGTTCAACTACTTTATCTGGTAATGAACTAATTTCCTCCATGTGTCAATTTTAGCTTGTAAGGTCTCATGATTTTCATGAACAATAGTTTGCAGTCCTTTTATGGCTGTTTCGTGATTCTGTAATGCATTTTCATGCCGCGAAAAAATAGGTTGAAAATTCTCACAAATTTGTGTTTTTACTTCATTACAGACTTTTTGACATTTCGTTTCAATATTATGTAACTCAGTAGTTAAATGTTCACGTATTTGCTCAAGTGTGGTGTCTAACTTCCGAAGATTTTGTTCCATTGTGTCTAACTTTTGAAGCTTTTGCTGTGTTTGTCTCTGATTTTGTTCCATTGTGTCTAACTTTTGAAGCTTTTGCTGTGTTTGTCTCTGATTTTGTTCCATTGTGTCTAACTTTTGAAGCTTTTGCTGTGTTTGTCTCTGATTTTGTTCCATTGTGTCTAACTTTTGAAGCTTTTGCTGTGTTTGTCTCTGATTTTGTTCCATTTGTTACATTAATTACAATAATAATGTATTAGTGTCAGGAATCTGTTTCTCTATGCTTCTTGGCAGTGCATTTTCACCGGCAACATTCACATTTTTACAAGCAGAAGATGTGTCTTGACTCATTTGAGAAAACGGTGAGGACCCAAAACCTGAGTCTACAGTATTTGCAATATTGTGTTCTGCCATTTCGGATTCCTGAGGCGAGCTGTTGCCGACTGATCGATCGATAATCCTTCCCTGTTCACTACTTGTTTCACTGTCTACACCATTATTTGCCACCTGCTCCATTTCCCTATCCACAATTACCAAATTACTGCTTTGAATATCACAGTGGAGCTGATAAGCTACGCTCGTCGTCACTATTATTTCTCAGTTTACTTTGGAGCCTAGTGTTACGTTTTTCACACGCCATTATTGTCACAATATTTCACGCGATAACACAGAAAAGCACAATTTGAAGAGCAAAATAAAAAAAATCTCATTAACATAGCACTGAAAATAATATCTAGTTAATTGCAAGCGCAGCTGCGAAATACTTGGCGCAAATCTACATGCATGCCACAACTGTTTTACTGTACAACAATGAAAAACTACAACTACAAAGGAAATTCTCTCTATGATTACACGCTAGCAATAAACAATAGCTACACTAATTACACAAACTACAAGGAAAAAATCAAAAGATTCCAGTGAGGTATCCTCGGCTAAGGGTCGACATATGAAACGTACCCTTAGAAAAATTAATGAATTACTATGCAGTTAAATATCTTACATTATTTGATTTTCAAACAGCTGAGCAAAACTGAACGTACTCAGACATTACTCTCTTTACTAATTCTGATCAACACTAAGCTGACACACAATATTTTTTAGCGCAACGCAATCTGACTTTCAATAATCCCTACAAAAGACTGGCCCTGACTAACATTAACCTATACGTTTCACAAATCACTTACCTCACAAAAATCTTCGTTACTCGAACTACTGCAATACAGCGAGCGCCACTACTGCCAGCTAAATAAAAGATTCAAACTACTAAAGGCACTATTTACCTTAATAGTTTCAAAAGTCATAATATATATATATATATATATCAGTCCATGAAATCCATTCTTACAAATGTACTGTTTCTGATGGACACACGTCCAGATCATCCGCTCTCAAAAATCCGCCATCTCACTTCCCCACATCCACCACTGCTGGCGGCTCACCTCCAACTGCGCAACGCTACGCGCTGTTAACAGCCACCTGCCCAACACTACAATAGCAAATTCCAACAATGCCACCCAGCCACAGACTGCACACAGCACAGCCAGTGATTTTCATACAGAGCGCTACGTGGCGGTGGCGTTACTAATATAGGAACCTAAACAGCCTACTTACAACATTTTACCACATGTAGAGTATGTTGCCTCTAAATACTGGTGTGTGCCAGATGGAGACTAGAAGCAAGAAGCTTTGCGTTTCGAGGTCAGGCTCTCTGCCGACTGAGCTATACAAACACGACTCAAGACCTGCCCTTACAGCGCTATGTACATGCCTTCCAAACTTCACAGACGTTTTCCTTGAATACCTGGTGGCACTAACGCTCTTGGAAGAAATTATATTGTGGAGGCATGCGAGCGCATATGGTCAACACTATTTGGATAGTTCAGTTTGTAGAGCTCTTTTCCGCTGAGGGCAAAGGGTCTGGCACAGACTTCTGATCTGCCAGGATGTTTCATACTAGCGCACACTCCACTGCAGAGTGAAAATTCATTATGTAATATGCCATCCATCAAACCAAATACACTACTGGCCATTAAAATTGCTACACCAAGAAGAAATAATGACGATAAACGGGTATTTATTGGACAAACATATTTTACTACAACTGACATGTGACTATATTTTCACGCAATTTGGGTGCATAGATCCTGAGAAATCAGTACCCCGAACAACCACCTCTGGCCGTAATAACGGCCTTGATACGCCTGGGCATTGAGTCTGGCGTGTACAGGTACAGCTGCCCATGCAGCTTCAACACGATACCACAGTTCATCAAGAGTAGTGACTGGCGTATTGTGACGAGCCAGTTGCTCGGCCACCACTGGCCAGACGTTTTCAGTTGGTGAGAGATCTGGAGAATGTGCTGGCCAGGGCAGAAGTAGAACATTTTCTGTATCCAGAAAGGCCCGTACAGGACCTGCAACATGCGGTCGTGCATTATCCTGAAGAAATGTAGGGCTTCTACATCTACATCTACATCCATACTCCGCAAGTCACCTGACGGTGTGTGGCGGAGGGTACCTTGAGTACCTCTATCGGTTCTCCCTTCTATTCCAGACTCGTATTGTTCGTGGAAACAAGGATTGTCGGTATGCCTCTGTGTGGGCTCTAATCTCTCTGATTTTATCCTCATGGTCTCTCCGCGAGATATACGTAGGAGTGAGCAGTATACTGCTTGACTCCTCGGTGTTCTCGAAACTTCAACAAAAGTCCGTACCGGGCTACTGAGCGTCTCTCCTGCAGAGACTTCCACTGGAGTTTATCTATCATCTCCGCAACGCTTTCGCGATTACTAAATGATCCTGTAACGAAGCGCGCTGCTCTCCGTTGGATCTTCTCTATCTCTTCTATCAACCCTATCTGGTACGGATCCCACACTGCTGACCAGTATTCAAGCAGTGGGCGAACAAGCGTACTGTAACCTACTTCCTTTGTTCTCGGATTGCATTTCCTTAGGATTCTTCTCAGTCTGGCATCTGTTTTACCGACGATCAACTTTATATGATCATTCCATTTTAAATCACTGCTAATGTGTACTCCCAGATAATTTATGGAATTAACTGCTTCCAGTTGCTGACCTGCTATATTGTAGCTAAATGATAAGGGATCTTTCTTTCTACGTACTCGCAGCACATTACACCTGTCTACATTGAGATTCAATTGCCATTCCCTGCACCATGCGTCAATTTGCTGCAGAGCCTCCTGCATTTCAGTACAATTTTCCATTCTTACCACCTCTCGATTTACCACAGCATCATCCGCAAAAAGCCTCAGTGAACTT
Source organism: Schistocerca piceifrons (assembly GCF_021461385.2). Taxonomy (NCBI): domain Eukaryota; kingdom Metazoa; phylum Arthropoda; class Insecta; order Orthoptera; family Acrididae; genus Schistocerca; species Schistocerca piceifrons. The sequence continues at coordinate 909,090,023 of NC_060140.1, read as the reverse complement.
CCGATGTCATCCATAAGGTCATTTACGTACATTGTGAATAGCAACGGTCCTGCGACACTCCCCTGCGGCACATCTGAAATCGCTCTTACTTCGGAAGACTTCTCTCCATTTCGCAGGGATCGAATGAAGGGTAGAGCCACGAGTCGTAACACATCTGAAATGTAACGTCCACTGTCCAAAGTGTCGTCAATGCGAACAAGAGGTGACCGAGTCCTTCACGTGCGTTCACCGCGATGTCGTCAAACAGGGATGCGACCATCATGATGCTGTAAACAGAACCTGGATTCATTCGAAAAGATGACGTTTTGCCATTCGTGCACCCAGATTCGTCGTTGAGTACAGCATCGGAGGCGCTCCTGCCTGTGATGCAGCGTCAAGGGTAATTGCAGCTATGGTCTCCGAGCTGATAGTCCATGCTGCTGCAAACGTCGTCGAACAGTTCGTGCAGATAGTTGTTGTGTTGCAAACGTCCCCATCTGTTGACTCAGGGATCGAGTCGTGACTGCACGATCCGTTGCAGCCATTCGGATAAGATGCCTGTCATCTCGACTGCTACTGATACGAGGCCGTTGGGATCTAGCACGGCGTTCCGTATTACCCTCCTGAACCCACCGATTCCATATTCTGCTAACAGTCATTGGATCTCGACCACCGCGAGCAGCAATGTCGCGATACGATAAACCGCAAACGCGATAGGCTACAATCCGACCTTTATCAATGTCGGAAACGTGATGGTACGCATTTCTCCTCCTTACAAGAGGCATCACAAAAACGTTTCCTCAAGCAACGCCTGTCAACTGCTGTTTGTGTATGAGAAATCGATTGGAAACTTTCCCCATGTCACCACGTTGTAGGTGACGCCACAGGAGCCAGCCTTGTGTGACTGCTCTGAAAAGCTAATCATTTGCATATCACAGCGTCTTCTTCTTGCCTGTTAAATTTCGCGTCTGTAGCACGTCATCTTCGTGGTGTAGCAATTTTAATGGCCAGTAGTGTAATTACTCAAAGAAAGATTGGAGACACATTTGTAAGAATGACCGAAGTAAGGTGTATCTTGGTCCAAAATATCATATTACTCATGGGCAATCCTCACTTGGATTTTTTACAATATTCCATTTGCTAACAGTCGCGCAAAACTCTGAAGGGAAGTTTATATAGGTTACATGGCTGTCGCCTTCAGACGTAGAGCAGGTTGCATAAAACGAGTCGGTAGGGGTTGCTGAATCACCGTGCATGACATCCGGCCGCAGGCTCAACTCCGGTCCGCCAACAGAAATGCCAGTCAGTCGTGCTAGCGAAATGTCAGAAAAACCGTTAAACTTCGTTTGAAGAACCTGTGACAGAAGGCAACAAGCAATACGTCAAATAGGTGTTATATTTGTATGCCTGCGTTTAATCTGACGAAAAGATTTTTGTTGTCGGTACTGTATTGTTTTGTTTCAGCACTGCATTGTTTAAGTTGTGAAACTATGACTGATGTGAGCGGTCACAGCTACAATATTGAGAAATAATTAGCGTCGTGTGTGGGGGTGCATGAACGTCAACAGACAGCTTGAACAATTACAGAGATAACGACTCCACTTCGAGATCCATTTGGCAAGGTCTCCCCTTTACAGAAAGCCCGCCTTGTAGGCAGAAATGTGCCTTTTGTTCCAGGCTGTGGCAAAGCGAGGCCAAATAGTGGATATTAGAAAAATCAAGAGGAAACATGCGCCACCGTTGCTCAGTCTATTGAGCAGTCTCGAACGACAGCCATTCGTCAATAATCAACTGAACTTCAAGTACCATCACCAACAATGTGTAACCACATCAAAGAAGATTGAAAATAAAAGGTGTGGGTGGTTAGTGTTTAACGTCCCGTCGACAACGAGTTCATTAGAGACGGAGCGCAAGCTCGGGTTAGGGAAGGATCGGGAAGGAAATCGGCCGTGCCCTTTCAAAGAAACCATCCCGGCATTTGCCTGAAACGATTTAGGGAAATCACGGAAAACCTAAATCAGGATGGCCGGACGCGGGATTGAACCGTCGTCCTCCCGAATGCGAGTGCAGTGTGCGAACCATTGCGCCACCTCGCTCGGTGAAAATAAAAGGATTTGGTCTGGACTTTGTGACAGTTTTCTGAGGAGTAGCAGCCTGCCATGCTTTGTTGGCAAAATTTCCAAGTGCCATGCCTCACTGAAGATATTTTCTGTTGAACGTGAGATGTATCGCAGTTCACACAGGAGTAATGGATTTTCTGGTCTAAGAAAAATTTCCATGATTTGTGAGAGTTGGAAGGAAATCCATTCATGTTATGATATGTGCTGGAAAATCATCACAGTACCTAATCAGAAAGTTTTTTGGTAGGCTATGGGAAGTTACTACTTTGCTTGATGCAGATGTGGTTCATACCTCAGCACAGAAACAAGGGTATCGTGGATCATGTGTGATTGTAGCAGTATGGAACTCAAGCACACTTTGCCATACTCGTGTATGAGGTTCTCGAAAATTTCGAGGATGATGGATCGAGAGTGGTTCATGAACGTCTCCAGACCTATAGAAATGGCCACAATGAAGCCGTGACCTTATCACGGGCAACTAATCATTCGGAGTTATTAAGTGTCATGAGGATCAACGTCGCTACAAATCTAAGAATAATTATGCGAAAATTTCAAAACAAAAGTTCAGCTTTGCTCCAGAAGATGTCAAGGAGGACAAGGAAACACATAGTTCTCTGTGTAAATAACGATGATACACGTACAGATTCAGTGTATATATAGTTTTTACATCTAAGAACTCCAATTTAGAATACACTGTTTAGGCCTTCTCGGACACAGTGAACGATGACTACTTCAGTACCTCTGCCGCCACAGTCCTGAGCAACAATGTGCTGATGACAGGGACCACTGTCGTATCATGTAGGGAATCACTCGCCAGTTCAGAGTAGCAGAACATAGCAGAACAACACTAGGTGAACAACCATGCCATTCAGAAGACATCGTCCCTCTGTGGTACAGAGGCTAACGCCCCACTTGCCTACCTTTTCTCACTGAAAACTGGATGACAGAAGAGCATCGACATGTTCGAAGTATGGAAAAAGAGTGCCTCAGTTGATGAGTTATGGCACACGTTGGTACGCAGCAGTTCTAAATGGTTCAAATGGCTCTGAGCACTGTGGGACTTAACTTCTGAGGTCATCTATCCCCTAGAACTTAGAACTATTTAAACCTAACTAACCTAAGGACATCACACACCTCCATGCCCGAGGCAGGATTCGAACCTGCGACCGTAGCGGTAACGCGGCTCCAGACTAGCGCCTAGAACCGCACGGCCACTCCGGCCGGCTACACAACAGTGGCAGACAGATTAAAGCACGGACGACAGGAGGACATGTATTTCACTTGCCGAGAAAACATCGTCCAACAGGGTGATGGACGTATTTTCGTGTGATGGATATTTAATGAAGATGAAATGGATTCTCTGAAACGTCTGACATGATCTCTCAGCTGCGGACACTATAGGAAATAATTGTCCAGTGGTGAAGTTCCAGATAATTCTCCTACAGCATTCAACAGATTTCCAGTAAGACAATGAATGCATGACTATTAGACGAAGCGTGCATACATGACAAACAGTACTTTGGGGAAAGTCGATTTTTGTTTCGTATTAAAAGGAAAAAAGTATATGAAATTACATTGTATTTTGTCGAGTGGCAGTATTATTCTGTGTTGAGTGATTTTTCGTGTCAAGTGTTTCCGTATTGAACGTTTTTCACTGTAGTTATTTTGCAAAGTAGTCTTTTGATTTGCGGCAGCGCCATTTGGAAAAATGAGTTGCATCTTTCACCGGGCCAGCCAAACACGGCGTAACGCTATTCTGCCCTCCCGATGTATCCATCAGAGGACGTGTTAACGCGGAGGTGGAGTGAGTAAAGTCTCGGGTGTACCTCGGAGGATGAACTGCCGAGAAAAATAGGGGAGGCGGCAGCAGTTGCGGCGAGGTGCAGGAGGGCCGGCAGAGACGGATGAAGAGGCGAGCATTAGGGGGAGGGGATCGCCCGCAGAGAATAGCGACGATGAAGTCGTGGCTAGTGACATTTCCCCTGGGAGCCGGCTGTTATTGTAGCCGCCACAATGGTAAACGCCCGGCTAACAGCGCGACGCCGCCCCGCCGAGCGGCGTACAGTCGCTGCCGCGATGGGAAGACCGCTGTGGCCGAAGTCCGAGGACGCTCGGTAGTCAGCTGCTGCCCAAGAGTGCCGTGGCGACACAGCAGCTGGCTCACTGGAACCGTGGAAACAGCAGGGAGCTGTTGTAATTACACCGGCCGAAACTAGGCTCACCAGATTTCAGAGAGAGGAAAACCGGGACACTCGTGTTTATACCTAATTGATTACTACACTTACTACATTACAACGCTTACCTTTCTCGTCAGTTATCGTATTATTTTGAAATTGATAATATGCCTATGATGATGCAGTAGCTGAAAAACCCACACCAAGAATGTATCTTCATTTCGTGCCCGGAAAAAGAAAATGAAAGTACAGTACACACAAATTAAATTCTTCCAGAATGAGATTTTCACTCTGCAGCGGAGTGTGCGCTGATATGAAACTTCCTGGCAGATTAAAACTGCAAGGTTCGCAGGAGAGCTTCTGTGAAGTTTGGAAGGTAGGAGACGAGATACTGCCAGAAGTGAAGCTGTGGATACCGGCCGTGAGTCGTGCTTCGGTGGCTCAGATGGTAGATCACTTGCCCGCGAAAGGCAAAGGTCCCGAGTTCGAGACTCGGTCGGGCACACAGTTTTAATCTGCCAGGAAGTTTCAAATTAAATTCTGTTTTTCAGAAATAAAAAACACTGATGTTTACTTTTTTATCTTAATATCCTCGATATATTTTCTGGAGTGTTAAGTCACTAGGTACTTCGTTACAATTTTGGTTAATCCTAAAAACTATGTAATATTAGTAAGTAATCAGATAGAAATCATACGTTTCAGATTGGAAATGGAAATGAAGTCCCATACTCCTTAAACTCTACTATCTGGTGAGCAAGACGTATGAAACAGGCGAAATACCCTCAGACTTCAAAAATAATATAATAATTGCAATCCCAAAGCAAGCAGGTGTTGACAGATGTGAAAATTACCGAACTATCAGTTTAATAAGTCACAGCTGCAAAATACTAACACGAATTCTTTACAGACGAATGGAAAAACTAGTAGAAGCCAACCTCGGGGAAGATCAGTTTGGATTCCGTAGAAACACTGGAACACGTGAGGCAATACTGACCTTACGATTTATCTTAGAAGAAAGATTAAGGATACGCAAACCTACGTTTCTAGCATTTGTAGACTTAGAGAAAGCTTTCGACAATGTTGACTGGAATACTGTCTTTCAAATTCTAAAGGTTGTTGTTGTTGTTGTTGTGGTCTTCAGTCCTGAGACTGGTTTGATGCAGCTCTCCATGCTACTCTATCCTGTGCAAGCTTCTTCATCTCCCAGTACCTACTGCAACCTACATCCTTCTGAATCTGCTTAGTGTATTGATCTCTTGGTCTCCCTCTACGATTTTTACCCTCCACGCTGCCCTCCAATGCTAAATTTGTGATCCCTTGATGCCTCAAAACATGTCCTACCAACCGATCCCTTCTTCTAGTCAAGTTGTGCCACAAACGTCTCTTCTCCCCAATCCTATTCAATACCTCCTCATTAATTACGTGATCTACCCACCTTATCTTCAACATTCTTCTGTAGCACCACATTTCGAAAGCTTCTACTCTCTTCTTGTCCAAACTATTTATCGTCCATGTTTCACTTCCATACATGGCTACACTCCACACAAATACTTTCAGAAACGACTTCCTGACACTTAAATCTATACTCGATGTTAGCAAATTTCTCTTCTTCAGAAACGATTTCCTTTCCATTGCCAGTCTACATTTTATATCCTCTCTACTTCGACCATCATCAGTTATTTTACTCCGTAAATAGAAAAACTCCTGTACGACTTTAAGTGTCTCATTTCCTAATCTAATCCCCTCAGCATCACCCGATTTAATTTGACTACATTCCATTATCCTCGTTTTGTTTTGTTGATGTTCATCTTATATCCTCCTTTCAAGACACTGTCCATTCCGTTTAACTGCTCTTCCAAGTCCTTTGCTGTCTCTGACAGAATTACAATGTCATCGGCGAACCTCAAAGTTTTAATTTCTTCTCCATGGATTTTAATACCTACTCCGATTTTTTCTTTTGTTTCCTTTACTGCTTGCTCAATATACAGAATGAATAACATCGGGGAGAGGCTACAACCCTGTCTCACTCCTTTCCCAACCACTGCTTCCCTTTCATGCCCCTCGACTCTTATAACTGCCATCTGGTTTCTGTACAAATTGTAAATATCCTTTCGCTTCCTGTATTTTACCCCTGCCACCTTCAGAATTTGAAAGAGAGTATTCCAGTTAACTTTGTCAAAAGCTTTATCTAAGTCTACAAATGCTAGAAACGTAGGGTTGCCTTTCCTTAATCTTTCTTCTAAGATAAGTCGTAAGGTTAGTATTGCATCACGTGTTCCAACATTTCTACGGAATCCAAACTGATCTTCCCCGAGGTCCGCTTCTACCAGTTTTTCCATTCGTCTGTAAAGAATTCGCGTTAGTATTTTGCAGCCGTGACTTATTAAACTGACAATTCGGTAATTTTCACATCTGTCAACACCTGCTTTCTTTGGGATTGGAATTATTATATTCTTCTTGAAGTCTGTGGGTATTTCGCCTGTCTCATACATCTTGCTCACCAGATGGTAGAGTTTTGTCATGACTGGCTCTCCCAAGGCCATCAGTAGTTCTAATGGAATGTTGTCTACTCCCGGAGCCTTGTTTCGACTCAGGTCTTTCAGTGCTCTGTCAAACTCTTCACACAGTATCTTATCTCCCATTTCATCTTCGTCTACATCCTCTTCCATTTCCATAATACTGTCCTCAAGTACATCGCCCTTGTATAAACCCTCTATATACTCCTTCCACCCTTCTGCCTTCCCTTCTTTGCTTAGAACTGGGTTGCCATCTGAGCTCTTGATATTCATACAAGTGGTTCTCTTCTCTCCAAAGGTCCCTGTAATTTTCCTGTAGGCAGTATCTATCTTACCCCTAGTGAGACAAGCCTCTACATCCTTACATTTGTCCTCTAGCCATCCCTGCTTAGCCATTTTGCACTTCCTGTCGATATCATTTTTGAGACGTTTGTATTCCATTTTGCCTGCTTCATTTACTGCATTTTTATATTTTCTCCTTTCATCAATTAAATTCAATATTTCTTCTGTTACCCAAGGATTTCTATTAGCCCTCGTCTTTTTACCTACTTGATCCTCTGCTGCCTTCACTACTTCATCCCTCAGAGCTACCCATTCTTCTTCTACTGTATTTCTTTCCCCCATTCCTGTCAATTGTTCCCTTATGCTCTCCCTGAAACTCTGTACAACCCCTGGTTCTTTCAGTTTATCCAGGTCCCATCTCCTTAAATTCCCACCTTTTTGCAGTTTCTTCAGTTTCAATCTGCAGTTCATAACCAATAGATTGTGGTCAGAATCCACATCTGCCCCTGGATATGTCTTACAGTGTAAAACCTGGTTCCTAAATCTCTGTCTTACCATTATATAATCTATCTGATACCTTTTAGTATCTCCAGGATTCTTCCAGGTATACAACCTTCTTTCATGATTCTTGAACCAAGTGTTAATTCCAAAGGTGGCAGCGGTAAAATACAGGGAGCGAAAGGCTATTTACAATTTGCACAGAAACCAGATGGAAGTTATAAGAGTCGAGGGACATGAAAGGGAGGCAGTGGTTGGGAAGGGAGTGAGACAGGTTTGTAGCTTCTCTCCGATGTTATTCAATCTGTGTATTGAGCAAGCAGTGTAGGAAACAAAAGAAAAATTCGGAATAGGGATCAAAATCCATGGAGAAGAAATAAAAACTTTGAGGTTCGCCGATAACATAGTTGTTCTGTCAGAGACATCAAACGACTTGGAAGAGCAGTTGAACGGAATGGACAGTGTCTTGGAAGGAGGATATAAGAAGAACATCAACAAAAGCAAAACGAGGATCATGGAATGTAGTCGAATTAAGTCGGGTGATGCTGAGGGAATTACATTAGGAAATGAGACACTTAAAGTAGTAAATGAGTTTTGCTATTTGGGGAGCAAAATAACTGATGATGGTCGAAGTAGAGAGGGTATAAAATGTAGACTGGCAATGGCAAGGAAAGCGTTTCTGAAGAAGAGAAATTTGTTAATATCGAGTATAGATTTAAGTGTCAGAAAGTCGTTTCTGAAAGTATTTGTATGGAGTGTAGCCACGTATGGAAGTGAAACATCGACGATACATAGTTTGGACAAGAAGAGATTAGAAGCTTTCGAAATGTGGTGCTACAGAAGAATGCTGAAGATTAGATGGGTAGATCACATAACTAATGAGGAGGTATTGAATAGGATTGGGGAGAAGAGAAGTTTGTGGCACAACTTGTCTAGAAGAAGGGATCGGTTGGTAGAACATGTTATGAGGCATCAAGGGATCACCAATTTAGTACTGGAGGGCAGCGTGGAGGGTAAAAATCGTAGAGGGAGACCAAGAGATGAATACACCAAGCAGATTCAGAAGGATGTAGGTTGCAGTAAGTACTGGGAGATGAAGAAGCTTGCACAGGATAGAGTAGCATGGAGAGCTGCAGCAAACCAGTCTCAGGACTGAAGACCACAACAACAACAACTCCTTTACAGAGCGTAGGGGAATGATGCGGGAGACCCGCAGCGCCGTACTAGGCAAGGTCCTAGTGGAGGTGGTTTGCTGTTGCCTCCGACCGTAACGGGGATGAATGATGATGAAGACGACACAACAACACCCAGTCGTCTCGGGGCAGGTGAGAATCCCTGACCCCGCCGGTTTCGAACGCGGGACCCCGTGCTAAGGAAGCGAGAACGCTACCGCGAGACAACGAGCGGCGGACACATTTCATACTAACAATAAAAGTTTCACACTGTTAGAGGAAGCGTGCATACATGACAAACAATATTCAATCATAACTGTTAACACACGCCGCATCGCGCACTTTTCTGTATATCTGCAGTCCCGTTAGGAGAAATGGTTTAAGTTAAATGATGCTCCTTTTTACGTCCTTGAATTTTGTTTTTACTTGTCTCGAGTTCCATAAAGTGGAAGGTTGGCAACTAAAGATATATCTCTTACTCATTTTTTAGGCGTAAGACGGATTAGCGCAAATGCGGTACGCCTATGTTTTGCGAGAAGGTATATTTCTATGACGTTTCACTCTTAGGAAACTTGTTTTTCACAATTATTTAATTAAATGAAAAATATTATTGCACGCATTTTGTTTCCCGATTAAAAACGGGAACAGTTATGATTCCCTATTTCTCTGGATCTACGCACCCAAGTTGCGTGAAAATGTAATCACATGTCAGTTCTAGTATAATATATTTGTCCAATGAATACCCGTTTAACATCTGCATTTATTCTTTGCGTAGCAATTTTAATGGCCACTAGTGTAGTAATGTAGTCATACAGGTTTTACATGTCTCTGTCAGCTTATTCTACTTACAGTACTTACTCTTTCGTAAATGGTTCAGACTGTATGTATGGGAAATTATTATTTCAATCCTTCTCGTTCTGGTATCTCCTGTTAAATTCGTTGTTTCCAATGGTGAAACACATTTTATAAGACAATGTTTGTGAACCGTTTACAAAAGATTAAGTACTGTGCACAGAATGAAATTACGGATACATCCAAAACCTGTATGGCTTCTACACTAGCTACACAAAGAAAGATTGGAGACACTTGTATAACTATGGCAGGAGTAAGGTACATCTTGATCCAAAAATACCGTGTAAATCAAGGCCAATTTTTTACATTATGATTCCACTTGCTAACAGCTGCCCAGAGCACTGAAAGCGAACTTATTGGCTGTCGCCTATCTGGACATCATTCCTGATACAGAAGTAGTGCGTGTTGCATAAAACGAATCGGTAGGGGTGAAAGAAGATTATTGTTAATGAAGTAAAAGATCCACGCAGTGGACACCAAGTGAAAAAGCTACTCCTTGTGTTTCAAATCTAGACTGTCATAAAAATGCAAAGGAACTGTTAATCACCACTCAGGGAGAAGTTGTAGTCTAATTCACAAGCGATATATTGATCTTAAACATGACAAGACAACAAAATTATTAAAGAAACAACACACAAAAAAATTTTTTTTGACAAATGCCTTACTAACATTGGATCTAAGGTGGACAAAGTGATCTGCTGGGGACCGACACACGACATTAACCAGAGCACTACTCGCTCTGTCTGACTTCATACACGTGAATCCAGGTTATGCCATCAAAGTACACCACCACCAAGCATCTACGCTGCTGGCCATTAAAATTGCTACACCACGATGATGACCTGCCACAGACGCGACATTTAACCGACAGGAAGAAGATGCTGTGATATGCAAATGATTAGCTTTTCAGAGTATTCACACAAGGTTGGCGCCGGTGCGACACCTTCAACGTGCTGACATCAGGAAAGTTTCCAACCGATTTCTCATACACAAACAGCAGTTGACTGGCGTTGTCTGGTAAAACGTTGTTGTGATGCCTCGTGTAAGGAGGAGAAATGCGTACCATCACGTTTCCGACTTTGATAAAGGTCAGATTGTAGCCTATCGCGATTGCGGTTTGTCGTATGCGACATTGTTGCTCGCGTTGGTCGAGATCCAATGACTGTTAGCACAATATGGAATCGGTGGGCTCAACAGGGTAATACGGAACGCCGTGCTGGATCCCAACGGCCTCGTATCACTAGCAGTCGAGATGACAGGCATCTTATCCGAATGGCTGCAACGGATCGTGCAGCCACGTCTCGATCCCTGAGTCAACAGATGGGGACGTCTTCAAGACAACAACCATCTGCACGAACAGTTCGAAAACGTTTGCAGCAGCATGGACTATCAGCTCGGAGACCATGGCTGCGGTTACACATGACGCTGCATCACAGACAGGAGGTTCAGTGACACTGTTTGCTCTCCACAGCTATGTGAAAACGATTTGATACAAAAAATGCACTCTGGGTGCACGAATGGCAAAACGTCACTTTTTGGGATGAATCCAGGTTCTGTTTACAGCATCATGATGGTCGCATCCGTGTTTGGTATCATCGCGGTGAACGCACATTGCAAGCGTGTATTCATCATCGCCATACTGGCGTATCACCTGGCGTGATGGTATGGGATGCCATTGGTTACACGTCTCGGTCACCTCTTGTTCGCATTGACGGCACTTTGAACAGTAGACATTATATTTCAGATGTGTTACGACCCGTGGCTCTACCCTTCATTCGATCCCTGCGAAACCCTACATTTCAGCAGGATAATGCACGACCGCATGTTGCAGGTCCTGTACGGGCCTTTCTGGATACAGAAAATGTTCGACTGCTGCCCTGGCCAGCACATTCTCCAGATCTCTTACCAGTTGAAAACGTTTGGTCAATGGTGGCCGAGCAACTGACTTGTCACAATACGCCAGGCACTACTCTTGATGAACTGTGGTATCGTGTTGAAGCTGCATGGGCAGCTGTACCTGCACACGCCATCCAAGCTCTGTTTGACTCAATTCCCAGGCGCACCAAGGCCGTTATTACGGCCAGGGGTGGTTGTTCTGGGTACTGATTTCTCAGGATCTATGCACTCAAATTGCGTGAAAATGTAATCACATGTTAGTTCTAGTATAATATATTTGTCCAATGAATACCCGTTTATCATCTGCGTTTCTTCTTGGTGTGGCAATTTTAATGGCCAGTTGTGGATATTCTATCATACAAAAAAAAAAAAAAAAAAAAAAAAATTTGGTTCGAAATAACAGGGTGCTGAGAAATATGTATTATAGCCCTACGTCTCAGCAGCGGATACTTTACCATCCTGCTGGTCAAGGCGGCGCATCACGATGCGTTCGGCGACTGAAGTCATGGACGGCGGCAATCTGCTATTAAATGCGCGTTCCCGAAAAATGCAAGTACTCGGTCTCGCGTTCGGTTAATTCAGAAAGCAAGTACTTTCCTATGAGCCTCTGAAACCCAGATGGATCCCAGTGTGCAGGTGGACCCGCTTGCTGGTCTGCCAAACCAATTTGACTCCGTGCCACGACTGTGCGTGTCGGAATACGTCGAATGTTTAGACGGCCGACTCAAGACAAATAAGTACACGTACGCGTCACTCGTTGTGACCGTGATGATATAAGCAGTACCTCTGACAGTTCAGAAGGTGGCTGGCACAGGCTCTAAGCTGCACACTAGGAATGGATAGAAGTATCACCGTTTAGGTAGAGACCTGCAGTTCTTTGCTAGCGAAGCGCCAGTACAAGAGACTTGTACTAGAGTGCCCTGTAATCTCTCACAGGGGCGGCTGAATTACCTTGTAGCTATGCAACTGATGGAGTACTACTTGCTCCTAAGAATGCATTCTGGGTTGCAAACCTCCCACACTACAGACTGTCATATAGTTGTGCTGATTAGTTGCTACTATTTGGCACCACACTGGAATTTTAAGTGTAGCATTGGTGGTCAGAGTTACGCACAAGGTACACACACCATACTAGTAAGGTCTCAACACTGCTTCTGCTGACATGTGCCCTAACGAAAACACCTATTGTTCTTGAATCTCACTCCCTACCAAAAATAACAAAATATCGGAAAGGTATCTTGAAAGCTGTTTAAATGAACACTGAATTCATTGTTCTTCAAACGCATGAAAAATGGCCCTACTTTGCCTATTCACTGTACACAGCACAGTTCCGGTACACTCCACTCTTTTTCTAGAGTTATTCATTTCTCTTAGATTCAATGCAGTTTTTTGCCTTAATATTGTACATACTTTCAGCAAATACGAAATTAATCCTAGTCCCCAAATAATACACTTCTGTACGTGATTCTGCATATCCCATCCCCTTGCAGCCCATTCGGTGTGCCAGCTCAGAACTGTCTGGCTCGGAATCTCCTATTGTGGCAGGGTGGGTGATTATAGATAGCACAGTTAGTTAGATTACAATTTTTCAGTCTGTCAGTTCGGACTGGTCCTAATACTTAAGGTTGACCACAAAACAACTATTCAGGTAAGTTACCTGAAAACAGTCGTAAAAGAGTTAGCTGTAGTTTGCGTTACACTTGTCCACTTTTAGCCGGCCGGCGTGGCCGTGCGGTCTAGGCGCTTCAGTCTGGAACCGCGTGACCGCTCCGGTCGCAGGTTCGAATCCTGCCTCGGGCATGGATGTGTGTGATGTCTTTAGGTTAGTTAGGTTTAAGTAGTTCTAAGTCCTAGGGGACTGATGACCACAGATGTTAAGTCCCATAGTGCTCAGAGCCATTTGAACCATTTGTCCACTTTTCCGGCTCTCCTTAGCTGGAAAGAAACTCTTACTTGGTGTGGTAACGTAGTGAGGTTGTAGATTCTGAAACCAATTAAACAAGTCTGACAACAAATTACATATAATAAACTTCCTTTTTTATAACAGGCAAAAAGTACTGTTGTTCCACGACATAGCCTGAAGCAATGAACTGCCTAATATCGATTCAGCAAAACGACTTCACAGGGAGAGAGATGCCATCATCTTGATAGTAAAGCACCATGTATTAAGAAGGCACACTCGGAGTGCAGGAGCACTCATTCACTGTGCTGACCCTGTGGAATATATCTGCCACCACTTCTGAAATCCGAAGTTGGGACACCTTACAACAGAGGCAGGGCATCCAGAAAAGCTGACTGGATGAGAAGACCAAGCCGTTTAATTTACCATTGCCAAACGGTGGTGGCTTTGAACGTTCAACTTGTAATGGTTTTGGGCTAAAGGGCTGCCAAAGGGAAAACCCCAGCCAGCCCGGCTCAAATAAATACTACTTGCATCAGACCCTTTCTCGCTGCTGTGCTCAGATCTTCTCAGTTAGTATCCAAATGTGTATATGAGGCCAAACAAAGCAGGCTATTCCAACCACTAACTGTGAGATGGAGAGCGTTTGCAGTACAAGCAGACTACTTGGCAGCTACTTTGTACCGCTTGGACGCCTGAACGGTGACTTCATATCTGAAGGCGACTACCTCCCTAGTGTATGGGCTGGTCGCTGCTCAGCTACACAGTTGTTGCACACCCGTCCCAGTGGACTACCATTGTTGCCGATCGCCACCAGGTACAGGCTTACCCCTTCAACGTTGATCATGCTGGGAACAACAATTTAGGTACCATCCTTTCTTGTGCTGTACTCGGGTGCCACGAGGCGACTAGGCTGCATGAAGCTGTGTCTCTTACACACTGGTGGTAGATTGCAGCCATTGTCAGCTTTCTGCAGTCTCGCTAACATGAGTGGCAATCGCTGCTTTCACGTGCCGTGTTCCTGACAGTTGTTGACATCACCAAGCTGCACTCTTGTGGGACCCAACGTTATTCGGAGGCTAGAGGGGCCAACAGCCTCCACTCCAGCGGTAATCTGATCTCTGTACCTAACATGAATAAAGGACTGTTACATTCAGGGATGATTTACTAGCAACCTGTCATACAATTTCAGCCATAACCCACCTCCAGGCAAAAGAAGCGACACCTCTTCCTGACCTACAAACAGCTGAATCCTCTGCCACTTTTGGGGTCCACTTCCAGCCACAACATTCTGGCATCAGAAGTGTTTACTGCAACGTCAGCTGCTGCCATGGGCCGAGAGGATGCTCCAACTGCGACATTATCGCTCTGGTTTGCATTTTCAACGGTACATGTGTGGTGAGGGCAGTGGTCTTCTGTTTTGTTCTTTGACTGCAAAGATCACGGAAAGTCAGTGGGTTTTTGCAATGCGTTTGATACCATTTGTCTATGCATCATAATGTAACATGTCAGTCCATTGCTGAATTGACATGTCTCATGTTTCATTCAGGTCGTCAAAACGTGAATCATTCTCCTCCTGATTAATAAGTATGTTGTGATGATGATAGGTGAAAGCTTTGCCTTGGAACCTCAACTACGAAAACACGTACAGAGTGATGTTTATTAAAATATTTCCATTAAATTTATCTAGTATGTTACAAAAACTCTCGTAACAAAATCTTCATAGAAAGCATAATGCTATTAGGTTCCAGAGTAGGAACAGTTTATGGACAACAGGCCGCTACAGAAAGACACTAAAGTTTATGATGCTTAAACGCCACTTAAATTCGAAAGAAACACCACATGTGTTCCTTAATGCCTATTTCCTGACATATAAGTTATTCCACATTTCACATCGATAATAACAACTTGGTAATACTAACAAGACATAACAGGACTCGGAAAAGGACCTAGCTTAGAATGATTCCAACTCAGGTTTTAGTGTGAACCTTTCATGTAATCTCAGGCGTTGTATGTCGACACATCTCTGCATTATAATATTCTACACAAGGCCGTTTCACTCTTATTTGAAAATTTTCAGTTGATACCCGTATTAGCATCACTACAATCTAAAATCAGCAATGGCGTTACTAAAATCCAAAACTAAAATCTAATTCATTCATTAATAAATTTAAAAGGATATTTATTTACGTGCAAACATATCAAACAAACATTTGAGTTGCGAACAATGACGAAATGGCTTATGCAGTTGTATATTTTATCACCAGTAGGATACATTTCCCCCTCATCTACCCGCCGTTACTTACTTGGGCCTTTGTGCTTACTGACCACATAGATAACAGGTATTTATCATACCCAAGGTTAATCTGAAACAGGGATACTATACGATACAACTCCTGCTGCCCAGCAAGATATAGAAAAGCCCATGTGAGGTTCAGTGACAGTTTGCACTCCAGAGTTAGGTGAAAATGAGTTGATATCAAAAATGCACCTTAGCCCAGTCCACAAATCACCGTCCGGTCGACTTAATATCGCACCACAATACACACATTAACCTGATAAGTACGCAATCACCAGTAACGTCTGTTCTATTATGTGAGCTCTATAATTCTTTGGGGGGCACAAGACAAAGACCAACTGTACTACCCATGAGTTTGCATCAAAATAGATTGGGAACAAGTAATAAATGATATCACTGCAGAGCAGAAAACTGCTGTCAATACAGCTTACTCAGAAGGCCTACCATATAACAATCCACTATTTGGCCCATCCATGCTACTGAACAGGAAGTTACTGCGATCCACTCTGTTCCATCAAAATCACCATAACATCATAATCGACATACCATGATGTCAGTAGTAGGACAAACTATGTTTTGGCACAATTTGTTAGTACGAGTTTTGTGCATCAGGGTCAAGTATCCATTCAGGGGCAAACCTATTGTTCTCCTTTGATTGAAAGGTTCTAAACTTATTGTTCTGATAAGATTATGACCCCCTCGATGTAATACATCCTTTTGATTGGCAGATTATTACCCTGTAGGGATAATTTTTCCTTTTGATTGACGGGTCCTTAACCTACTGTTCTCTCATCCTCCTCCTCCTCCTCCTCCTCCTCCCCAATCCCTCTGGGAACTCACCTCGCTGGTACAAGTAAACTTTTGGTAATTTGATTAATTAATTAATTAATTAATTAAATCCCCCTCCCTCTGGGAAACGCCCTGAGCCCTTCCCCTCCCCTCTCCCGGAAATTTGTGGGAAAGAGACTCGTTGATCGGTTATTTTGAGGGAAATCGATTTTCAGTGTATGGACAATTTTTTAAACAATTTAGACAATATAATTTACTTATTTATTTAAATAATTTGGTGGGAAATCGATTTTAGTGTATGGAATGCTGTTTAAACAATTTAGACAATGTGTGGTATATTGTTTATATAAAAAATTCATTTTGCAGATGTTGGCTCTCTCTTGCTCAACACTGTCTGCTGTTTGGCAAGATGCAGGTCCTGAAAAATAATTAAATCGACCGCTTTTCTTTTTGTTTCTATCAGACAAGGAATACCGTCATGAAACACCAATCAGACAACGAATACCGTCATGAAACGTCAATAACATATAATTACACTGTTAAAAATCTTTCGATCGCAAAACATGTGCCGTCCTCTGGCCCATATAGAACGCCATCCTCTAAGGCTGATAGACGGGATGTCACACAAATACCTGAACAAAAACACCCGAGAAATTATTGTCGAAACACGTTCTCTCTCTGTATTCCTCCTCCTGTAACGTGCCGCTGCCGGGCCTGCAAGAGCCGTCGGTCGCGGTCGGACCGAACTGCAAAAAAAGCAGCGTTTACCCGGTAACCTCCTGCGGAAAACCGACGCACACGAGAACTCCTTCCAAGGCAAATTCCTGTCTGAGAATGGATTCCGCCGTGGGTTCCAAGCCGCCCCAGCACTCCTGGTGCACTTTCTTGTGCATTTTACGAACTGTTTCGGGAGTTATTACATCTGGTGTTGCGGAATATTGTCACATACGTAACTTGAATATGTCACAGGAACTAGATGTAACACTGCATAAAGAACGAGATAGAGACAGCTTTGCAGATGATATGAGAATATCTAAGCAATCCAAAGGAATAACACCACCGCCACACTTCAACTCTAAAAAGATCGCTTCACACTTGTGAAACCTTCCTGAGACACTTCACACGCTTTTGTGAGAAACAGATCCCGAAACCGATTGGTAGGGTTTCTGCACTTAACTTAGGATCCACTTAGCAACTAATAAATACACGAAACCCTCCGCTGCCAAATTTACCTTTATTGTAATTTTAATTAACGTGGAAGCCATAAAAGCACCAAACATGGAGGCAAAATGTACGCATCTAAAGGCTACTTAAAAAAGGAATAAAATCACTTAAATTTGTTTCCACAAGAGGAGAATACAACGTCCCAATTCGGACCTCGCTAACACTTACATTTTACTGACATTAAATATAACAAAATAAATAATCATACATGTGACGAGAACAAATGAATAACACTATCAATCTTTACAGATGAGAATACTACTATATCCACGAACGTTCGCGCCCTGGCAAGGGAGATGCTTAACTTCAACATATAAAGTGATTACAGTAAGCCCTAATTCTACTCGACAAACGTAGTAACGATATAAGCGAGACACATGTACTGAAGGAGGATAGCTGGATGTGCCGTAATAAAAATGGTGACCCCCTCAGGACGCGATCCCCGTGAACAAGTCAGTTTCAGCTACCTGCAACATACACAGTCATTTGTAGCACCTAAAAAAAAAAAAACAACTAACATGAAGAGACACAACGCGTAACACACTAATGAAATATAAACGACTACTTCACAGAACTAGCTCCTCTTTAGACAAAGCAAACAGCAGAATATTAATAACATGTAAAATACTTCTAACCTATATCAAACTAAGGTACCACGTAAATGAATATCGTCTTGAGCTCATAGAATACTCAGTTCGACTTGCCTGTTTATAGGTCTTACAACTCTGCATCGCGGTGTAGCTTGCTCGCCAGGTTTCGAGAGGGTGCGTTTCTGGATGAGGTATCGAATATATTGCTTCCCCCTACTTATACCTCCCGAGGAGATCACGAATGTAAAATTAGAGAGATTAGAGCGCGCACGGAGGCTTTCAGACAGTCGTTCTTCCCGCGAACCATACGCGACTGGAACAGGAAAGGGAGGTAATGACAGTGGCACGTAAAGTGCCCTCCGCCACACACCGTTGGGTGGCTTGCGGAGTATAAATGTAGATGTAGATGTAGATGTAGAACTCAACACTGTCAGCTTAAGCAGACCCGCGAATACAAAACCCGAAATATGACAGCAATAATGATTGAAACCACTGACAATGCTAGTTTGCCACACAGAGGAGACAATAGTAATTTACAGCGGCACACAACAGACCTTACATCTCCAATTTAGTATAAGCAGAATAAACAATTTTGTGTATAATAATTATTTACAGTACCATGACAACCTCCCAATAACACTTATTACCCAAGGTAGGTGCTGGTGTCGAAAGGCAGTTTAGTGATACAGAGTTCGAGTGTATTCACTTATGGGAAGGGTTTCAACTTAACATCCCTTTCCATATAGCTCTCTGTTTACACACAGCTATAACTTCTGCAACTAAAGAATGGCATATAAATGCAGATGTAACTGACACAGATTTAAGCAGAATAAAACAGTACCTTAGTATGGCGCCAATGGCTTCATTTGCTTTACACGTGCGATACCTTCAGCATTCAGTAATTCCGAAATATATTCAACAACGCGTGAGAGCAAGACGTCGCCGTGGTATCAGCTATTTACTTCACATAATTTCCTGCACAGACAAGGCAGACGAAGCGTTTTCAAATGCAACAGCGGCAAGCATCACACATTTCCTCCGTCACGCCATAGACACATCTCAATTTCCATGGCCAGTAACAAGAACCTATACATGCCCTCGCAGCAGAAAAGCCCCAAAACGCAACAGTGCACACCACGATACCAAACCCGAAGTCCCATCAAGTCACTGCCGCGATCTCTCGCTGACCCTGCCCATAGCGTACAGGCGTCGTACCACAGGCCTCACGGTACACGTCAACAAGCCACCACCGACCCTGCGAAACTCCACTCCGCTGTCTCTTTTCTCTCTCACTTAACCACCCGACCACCGGCCTGAATCGCGGAAGGCAAAGATGGTGACCCTATAATCGATGGCAGCGATGCCATTCTAAGTGCGAGAACACTAGCGCCAGCCGCCCCACGGCTCACCGATGTCAGCTGCAGTACCTGATTTTACGCACAAAAACGATGATATTTGGAAATCCAAATAAATATCTGTAAATCTAAACAGGACGTTCAGCACTTTTCGAGTTTTAACTGTTTGTTTGAAGGCGCTGCCAGAGAGAGAGAGAGAAAAATTTCTACGGTTGCTCTGGTGTTCATAACTTTTCTGAAATGGTGAGTGGGCTTAGTTAATATTTGGTGCTGTTGGAGTTAGGGGTGTAATTTTTTCTCACTTCTCGAAGCACGCCATGGTGTCTAAGCGCAGACGCGGAAATCAGAACAATTACACAAGCACTGTCCTACAGACGACAAAATGCTTGGAACTTTCAGTGAGTTGTCAGTGTCCTATAGCTGCTAGACTGGAGATGCTCTAAAGCCACAATGTCTGATAAGGGACAGCATTCCGCCAAGGACGATGGTCTGCATGGACGTCTCCGCCTGCTTAGCTGAGTGGTACCGTGCTTGCCTCCCATGCAGTGGGCCCGGGTTCGATTGCCGGCCGGGTTGGAGATTTTCTCCGTTGGTGGACCGGGTGTTGTGTTGTTCTCATCATCATTTCATCCTCATCACCGACAAGCAAGTCACCCAATGTGGCGCCGACTAAGACTTTCACTCGGCTGTAGAACTTCCCCAGATGGGGCCTTCCGGCCAACAAAGCCAAACGCTCATTTCATTTCTTTGCATGGACGTGTCTCTGAACACTTGAACACAGAAGACATCTTGGAACTTTTAGCAGACACCTTACCCCTGTGTTGTTCGAACCAGTCTGTAGAGGCTCCTATGCCCTGCACAAAGGATGTCTTGTGAATGGAGCGTTCTGATTGGCTTGTACTGAATTGGCCCTCCAAACTGCTGCTGCTGCCGGTGTGGAAGCATTATCCAACAGTTTTTTTCTGCAGACAGACAAAGAACGAGACTTTCAGGTGGCAAAACATCCAGTAGTCATATTGCACTGACAGTTAAACCCTGCCAAAGTCCTCTACAAATCATTAGCACCAATGACACTTCCTCAATTACACTGCTCTGCTACTGTCGAGAAAAGATTCAATTTTTTAGTTGAAACTGATCTCCAGCCGGGCTATGTCACCACATACCACATCAATGTGCTAGTAAACACAATTCGTATCTTGCCCCACCAAAATCATCAGTTCCTCATTCTGCATATGGTTATCAACCGCCACACTCTCGTACATATAAGGCAAATACAGATAGCATAAGCACATGCGCTGTCTATAGTCTTTCAAAATGGTTCAAATGGCTCTGAGCACTATGGGACTTAACTTCTAAGGTCATCAGTCCCCTAGAACTTAGAACTACTTAAACCTAACTAACCTAAGGACATCACACACATCCATGCCCGAGGCAGGATTCGAACCTGCAACCGTAGCGGCCGCGCGGCTCCAGACTGTAGCGCCTTTAACCGCTTGGCCACCCCGCCCGGCTCTATAGTCTTTGTAGCTCTAGATGTTTCCCGCGAGTTCGGTGAGTAATCCACAGTGGCCGGCCGGTGTGGCCGAGCGGTTCTAGGCGCTTCAATCTGGAACTGCGCGACCGCTACGGTCGCAGGTTCGAATCCTGCCTCGGGCATGGATATGTGTTGTGTCCTTAGGTTAGTTAGGTTTAAGTAGTTCTAAGTTCTAGGGGACTGATGACCTCAGATGTTAAGTCCCATAGTGCTCAGAGCTATTTGAGCCAATCCACAGTGGTCAACCGTCACCAGTGAACTGCCTCAGCACATGCTTGCCTTATATTCGATCAGAGCGCCCTCAGTGGACTGCAGTCAGTCTCCGAACTGGTGTACAGAGGCAGGGTCGGTTCCTCTCGGCACAAAGACATTGCTGATTCTGGCCCTGACCTGATTGCTTCATTGCTTGCTTTCTACACCATCTCCATACTCTGGGGTTACAAGACCACATGTATTTTCGTGCGGTCTGCCGGAATATCGTATCATTTACACGGTAGTTCTCGATATCAAGCACATAGCGGTATGCTACCGATCGCTTGCAAGATTTAATTCCGAAGATACAGAATGGAAATTATTTCTCTACAAATCAGGACTTTTAGCGAGGTTCAGTGCTGCAAACCACTGAGTAACTAGAAACTTATCTCGTCTGCGAAGATCATTAAGTGCAAACTGGAAAAAATACAGAAAACTAGTAGTTCTACTCGCAAATAGCGATGTCCGTGATATAGGAGATACCAAATTATCCTTCTACTTTACAAAGTCAGCTAAGGTGTTTCTCATATCTGCAGAACCGGCAGACGTGTCCTCCACCCGTCTTTCACCATCTAGATGCACACAACACACACTACAATCAATGATCTCTCAACCAGATAATATGTGATATGTGTTGTTGTTGTTGTTGTTGTTGTGGTCTTCAGTCCTGAGACTGGTTTGATGCAGCTCTCCATGCTACTCTATCCTGTGCAAGCTTCTTCATCTCCCAGTACCTACTGCAACCTATATCCTTCTGAATCTGTTTAGTGTATTCATCTCTTGGTCTCCCTCTACGATTTTTCCCCTCTACGCTTCCCTCCAATACTAAATTGGTGATCCCTTGATGCCTCAGAACATGTCCTACCAACCCATCCCTACTTCTAGTCAAGTTGTGCCACAAACATCTCTTCTCCCCAATCCTATTCAATACCTCCTCATTAGTTATATGATCTACCCATCTAATGTTCAGCATTGTTCTGTAGCACCACATTTCGAAAGCTTCTATTCTCTTCTTGTCCAAACTATTTATCGTCCATGTTTCACTTCCATACATGGCTACACTCCATAGAAATACTCGATGTTAACAAATTTCTCTTCTTCAGAAACGATTTCCTTGCCATTGCCAGTCTACATTTTATATCCTCTCTACTTCGACCATCATCAGTTATTTTGCTCCCCAAGTAGCAAAATTCCTTTACTACTTTAAGTGTCTCATTTCCCAATCTAATTTCCTCAGCATCACCCGACTTAATTCGACTACATTCCATTATCCTCGTTTTGCTTTTGTTGATGTTCATCTTATATCCTCCTTTCAAGACACTGTCCATTCCGTTCAACTGCTCTTCCAAGTCCTTTGCTGTCTCTGACAGAATTACAATCTCATCGGCGAACCTTAAAGTTTTTATTTCTTCTCCATCGATTTTAATACCTACTCCGAATTTTTCTTTTGTTTCCTTTACTGCTTGCTCGGTATACAGATTGAATAACGTCGTGGAGAGGCTACAACCCTGTCTCACTCCTTTCCCAACCACCGCTTCCCTTTCATGTCCCTCGACTCTTATAACTGCCATCTGGTTTCTGTACAATTTGTAAATAGCCTGTAGAAGCAGTCAACCAGACGATTTACATGGGAGGGAATAATGGTTCAGCACAAACACACGTCCATATTGAATCATCTCTAATTTCCAAACGGAACACACGCAATCACGAAGGCTGCCCAACCCATACTGAATATTAGCTCGCTATTCAGCCGTGTAGAGGGCGACACAGTTCGGTCAGCTACATTCCTGTACCGCAGCCGACTTCTCCAGTCCAGACAGCTCCCACCGTAAGCCGTTAGCGTCAATCGTTCCAGCGACAGGCTACTGCCACAACCCAAACAAAATCGTCGTAGTAAACCAGCCACATACAGGGCGTTACAAAAAGGTACGGCCAAACTTTCAGGAAACATTCCTCACACACAAAGAAAGAAAATATGTTATGTGGACATGTGTCCGGAAACGCTTACTTTCCATTTTAGAGTTCATCTTATTACTTCTCTTCAAATCACATTGATCATGGAATGGAAACACACAGCAACAGAACCTACCAGCGTGACTTCAAACACTTTGTTACAGGAAATGTTCAAAATGTCCTCCGTTAGCGAGGATACATGCATCCACCCTCCGTCGCATGGAATCCCTGATGCGCTGATGCAGCCCTGGAGAATGGTGTATTGTATCACCGCCGTCCACAATAAGAGCACGAAGAGTCTCTACATTTGGTACCGGCGTTGCGTAGACAAGAGCTTTCAAATGCCCCCATAAATGAAAGTCAAGAGGGTTGAGGTCAGGAGAGCGTGGAGGCCATGGAATTGGTCCGCCTCTACCAGTCCATCGGTCACCGAATCTGTTGTTGAGAAGCGTACGAACACTTCGACTGAAATGTGCAGGAGCTCCATCGTGCATGAACCACATGTTGTCTCGTAAAGGCACATGTTCTAGTAGCACAGGTAGAGTATCCCGTATGAAATCATGGTAACGTGCTCCATTGAGCGTAGGTGGAAGAACATGGGGCCCAATCAAGACATCACCAACAATGACTGCCCAAACGGTCACAGAAAATCTGTTTATGCCGTGGTTGCACAACTGCGTGCGGTTTCTCGTCAGCCCACATATGATTGTGAAAATTTACAATTTGATCACGTTGGAATGAAGCCTCATCCGTAAAGAGAACATTTGCACTGAAATGAGGATTGACACATTGTTGGATGAACCATTCGCAGAAGTTTACCCGTGGAGGCCAATCAGCTGCTGATAGTGCCTGCACACGCTGTACATGGTACGGAAACAACTGGTTCTCCCGTAGCACTCTCCATACAGTGGCGTACTCAACGTTACCTTGTACAGCAGCAACTTCTCTGACGCTGACATTAGGGTTATCGTTAACTGCACGAAGAATTGCCTCGTCCATTGCAAGTGTCCTCGTCGTTCTAGGTCTTCCCCAGTCGCGAGTCGTAGGGTGGAATGTTCCGTGCTCCCTAAGACGCCGATCAATTGCTTCGAACGTCTTCCTGTCGGGACACCTTCGTTCTGGAAATCTGTCTCGATACAAACGTATCGCGCCACGGCTATTGCCCCGTGCTAATTCATACATCAAATGGGCATCTGCCAACTCTGCATTTGTAAACATTGCACTGACGGCAAAACCACGTTCGTGATGAACACTAACCTGTTGAGCTACGTACCGATGTGCTTGATGCTAATACTGTAGAGCAATGAGTCGCATGTCAACGCAAGCACCGAAGTCAACATTACCTTCCTTTAATTGGGCCAACTGGCGGTGAATCGAGGAAGTACAGTACATACTGACGAAACTAAAATGAGCTCTAACATTGAAATTAAGCGTTTCCGGACACATGTCCACATAACATCTTTTCTTTATTTGTGTGTGAGGAATGTTTCCTGAAAGTTTGGCCGTACCCTTTTGTAACACCCTGTATATTTTATCACTGTACTTACAATTAAATATTACGATTGCAGCTTCAATCTGACGACATTCGATAATGAGGGAAGTATAGAAAATATCCTTTCCTGGTGGCTGTGGCTCTGGAAATAGAAATATCTGTACCATTCTTATAACTGAACTTTATTTTCCACACAAAAAAGTCTTTCATTCTCTCTTACAGCTATCTCAGTTTTCCACGTCAAATACATACCCTCTTTACGAAAGAACATTGTCATTTTCTTTGCACATGTCGAAACACACACACACACTTTATAAATGCACTGATCACTGCGAATTTATCACCCATCCCCTACTACTTCAATCATCACCAATATCTGAATGCTGGTGACGCCGAACAATACTGAGCGAAAATCCGTGATGGATGGAAATATCTCATTTTCTTTTTTCTTGCAAGTGGTACCAGTGTGTCTTAAGACCAGAGGCGTAATCGTCTTACAAGCCACCAGATGTTAAAAACACGGTCGCAACTACTATATTAGTGCCACAAGCGATCTTGGTTCTACCGGTGCACACAAAAATATCCATGTTAAAAACTATACTGGCTTCATAGGTCGAGGTATGGTATTGCTTCCAAATGGAGTGATGTTCCACACAAGTACTGCGATATTGAATATACGTGGTGATCACTGGGATGTGTATTAGCATATCGGAAGTGCGGGTACACGTAGCCTGTGGTGTAACCTCGTAATAAAATCACCGAATTTAGACAGTGATTCGGCTCAGGAACGTGATATGAAGCCGCTATTTGCAAGTCCCTCACGCTGCCACAAGATATTTCTCCAGTATTTGTAACACATACCATGTCTGAGGTTCTGCGGTATATCCACTGGATTAAAGGCAATGGTTGATTGTGAATAATCACATACAGTAGGTGGTGTCTTATGCGATGGATCGCTTTAAAAAAATGCAACGCTACATTGAGGTCGTAAGAAATGCACACTGGCTTTTAACATCTCTATTGTTGCGCTTTCTGGCAGAAATGCTGTCTGGATTCGGAATCAAGTCTTTCCATTCCATCATATACCTGGATTGGATCTTATGGAGATATCATTTAATGATTACAGCGAGTAGTGAATCATTTTCGTGACACTCTCGTATCTTGAGACGAAGCACCTCTTTTCGATCCTATTTGATACAGTAAAACTCCAAAGTGGTTTTAAACAGTCACTATGCATCCTGTAACTGTTGGTCAGTGTCTGTCCCGCCATCCCTGCAGCTTTATGCATGTGATAGAACCAAATTAAATTGGAACTGAGCAGAAGTCGGAGAGTGCTATATCTACCACCTTCTGCAACCAGTATAGAAACAGGGTAAACTAAGTTGATGCGGCAGGACCGTTACTTGATCATTTGGTGGAAATGGGAACATGTTGTTCTAGCTCCACCAACCGTGCACAGCGTGTAAGACCAGCGCCAAACGAAGCTTTCTACTGCAACATGAGGTCATAGTATAAAAAGACAGTACGGGAACTGCGAGAAGGACGAGAAGTTTCCTACTGCATTCCAGTACGTCTCCAAACTAAATGTAAGTGCTACAGCCCGGAGCAGGTCTACATCCCTCAGGATCCATTCACGTCTGTCATCCAAACATTCTCTTTATCATGCGCCATCCAACACAGAATAAAAAACTACGAACTATAAAAACTCCGCTAACTTCAATCGACAGGGTGAGGCGTAGCGCCGTATACCGATCCTGCCTTGGAGGCGGTTAAGTGGGAGATGTGTCTCAGAGCTGGATGGTGACAGATGGTGACGCGAGACTGGACGCACAAATGGTTCAAATGGCTCTGAGCACTATGGGACTTAACTTCTGAAGTCATCAATCCCCTAGAACTTAGAACTACTTAAACCTGAATAACCTAAGGACATCACACACATCCACGCCCGAGGCAGGATTCGAACCTGCGACCGTAGCGGTCGCGCGATCTGGACGCACACGTAGTTGATGTATCAGCCGATAGAGGACAGTATTGGATAGGGGACTGCGATTTAGTTTCGATTGTGCCCACTAGAGTGCACTAAAGTAATAGAATGTTTTTCATAAACTGTTCTAGTATTTTCATAAAGTTTTATTATGTCTTTTTGTGTATGTAAAATGTTATAAATGTGTTTTAGCAGTATGAATGATGCGTGAGTGTGGTTTAAGGTTAATATGAAGATAACTGTTTAACGAGTTATGTAGTAGGATTTAGTGTGGGAACATTTCGAAGAAGTATGGATATGAACAAAGGGGATTTTTGTAGAATAGATTTGTAAAGTAAGTTTATGGTAAAGGGAAAGTTTATTCAGGTATAAATAACAATAGTAAATAACTTAATGCATAAAAAAACTTCAGCATATTATATAATTACGTCGGTAAAAAGTGCAGTCGTTAGGTTTACTATTTTGAGATTGGTTATTGATGAAAAGCGCGGACTGACGCGGGAGAGTGTTGTTTTGCTATTGGCTGTTGAGTAAACTGACCAATGGTAAAGCAATATTCTTTACGCGCCTTTCTCTGCTGGTAGAGAAGACTTAGAGTATTCTAGAGAGGAGTCGGAGCCTAGCCATGAAACAGTTCGAGCGTGTGTAGTAGTAATTCCGATGGAAACGATAAGCTGCCGGATCTAGCAGTGTTTCATACATCAAAAGTGTTGTAAAGTGACAGCATAATTATTCCGATGGGCGTGTAGAAAGTTCGGAATTTTTAAGTGAATTTTTTGAAGAGAAAAGACATAAATCCTGCGTGGCGTATTGAGCAGGTCGGTGGCTAAAAACTGTGACTGCATTAGGTACCGACAGACTTAATATTTGTCGAGCATTTTCAATCAAAATCAATCCGTATTTTTGTAGCTATTACGTTTTCGGGAAATGCTACACCATAAACTTGCTAACGTGAGTGAAAGGGATTGTGAGTGACTGTGTTGAGACTAGCACGGGCTTGTCAGTGGAACTTGTTCACCTAAGTTTCAGAATATATTAATTAAGGACAAAATTTTCAACCTTTTATTTCGTGTGAAAACTGTCTCCCAAAACGTAGATTAGTGACTTTAATTGCAGCCTGGTTCACGTTGAAGTACAGTAGGTTTCGCTCGGCTTCCATACTGATGATATGCTGAGACAATGTTCGCAGGTAGATGCAGGTTCGTCGTAAAGGGACGGAAGGAACCGCGCCACCGCAAGGGAACTCGGTAAGATATTACGACGGCCGTATCTGCTGTCTGCATGCTGGCATCGAGCATATGGGCCGACCTCATTAAACATACAGGTATTGATCCACACTGTGATCGAAGACATTTTCACAGACCAGCATAAAGTGTCATCGCCTGTACTGTAGGAGCACCATAACCCACAGGCTACCGCCAGCCGCTGCGGCCGAGCGGTTCTAGGCGCTACAGTCTGGAACCTCGCGACCGCTACGGTCGCAGGTTCGAATCCTGCCTCGGGCATGGATGTGTATGATATCCTTAGGTTAGTTAGGTTTAAGTAGTTCCAAGTTCTAGGGGACTGATGACCTCAGATGGTTAGTTAGGTTTAAGTAGTTCCAAGTTCTAGGGGACTGATGACCTCAGAAGTTATGTCCCATAGTGCTCGGAGCCATTTTTGAACCCACAGTCACAAGGAAAGATGCTTGAGTTGTGGTTTGATTCACAGGTGTTTTATGCTATAACACATCCAAGCAGCCTATGGCACGCTTTTATACACCGCCATACATTTCGTTGTTTTTCTCCACGACTTTTAGATCTGCGTCATGTTCTAAACTGACATTAACATGTTTCGATCCATTGACCCTAAAAGCCGGACATTGCACGGTGTGAATTTACTTCTGCTCCCAAAACACACACACACACAAACGCACATACACACATGATGACTTTAAGTAAAGACATTCACAACATATGAAAACTGGATTGCGGCGCTTTGGAGCGTTTCCATACATCTGTCCGACAGCCTCTACATTTAAACTCATCTATCACTCTGATGAGATAGCTGATGGCTCAGTGTTCTGTTTCAATTCATTCCTCATATTGCAGTCGTGCTCACGATCGCTGTTTAGGTGCTAGCCATCCGCAGAAGGTGTTGCCCTTCCACAAAGACTCTTTCCCTATCTCAAACAAGCGATGTCAGTCAAGCATTATATCGTAATCAGCAGCATACCAGTGGACTGATGAGATGGAAAAGACACCATCGATGTACTGTAATAACGAGCATCACAGCTGATAGTGCGATCAGTTTCAGCAATTTTGCCGTAATTTCAACAATGACTACTGACGTGGCAGCATGCTTCCCTGGTTCTGTATCATCACTAAATCGCCTCTCCACTACTTTGCGAGTACCATGTACTAACTAGATTGTGAATGTAGACAGATGACGGTTGAGTACGTCCATTCATTGTTAATTCTCGAACATATAGGCCAAAGTATACCGAAAAGTGACCTGCACATTTCTTGCACTTCGATCATAGCACGTAACTTATGATCTTTCTCTATGCGGATAGGAGTCGCAGAGCATTCTCACATTCTTAGAACAAAGTTAGAGGTTAAAAGACATTCTCGCATTGTCTTTGACCAACCCTCCCTGCAATACTGTCACCGATTAAATTTGCAGCTGACCAGAAGTAGACTGCTACATTCCACATATTGTGAAGGAAAAGAGCAAGCCAAGCTTGTAACTGCTGTTCCGTGCCACTCTCACTCACGTCACCCATCCAAGAGCACAAGATTTCTCCAGATGCGCGTATCTCGAGGAGGTTACCCTCCCTTATCGACGTACAGTAGATATGAAAGCGTTGTGATGATATAACTGACGGTTAAGAAGAAGAAACGGGTGAAACTTCCTGGCAGAATGAAACTGTGTGCCGGACCGAGACTCGAACTCGGGACCTTTG
Organism: Schistocerca piceifrons; assembly: GCF_021461385.2. Taxonomy (NCBI): domain Eukaryota; kingdom Metazoa; phylum Arthropoda; class Insecta; order Orthoptera; family Acrididae; genus Schistocerca; species Schistocerca piceifrons. Next base: position 909,060,218 of record NC_060140.1, on the reverse strand, counting down.
GCTTTTGCGGGTAAGTGCTCTACCAACTGAGCTACCCGAGCACGAGTCACGCCCCGTCCTCACAGCTTTACTTCTGCCAGTCTGGTAGAGCACTTGCCCGCTAAAGGCAAAGTTCCCGAGTTCGAGTCTCGGTCCGGCAAACAGTTTTAATCTGCCAGGAAGTTTCATATCAGCGCGCACTCCGCTGCAGAGTGAAAATCTCATTCAAGAAACGGATGGTTTTTATGCATGATGATGCTCCGGACGGATGGAGTCTGAAGCATTTTACGCAAATCAATAGCGCTATCTATTTTAAAGTATTGTTCTAGTGTCTGAGGTCTGTACCAAGAAGGCATTGGTAAGAGAGAACATAAACTCATACCCCCCTAATGCTACACAGTTGTGCACTTAAGACACGCTATAATGTTAGATAGTTACGGTTCCTGACCAATTAGTCATGTGGAGCAGCGCTGTTCATATTCCAATGCAAGAAATATATTTCCAGCGCATGACATATATTCTCCTTACAGATTTCTCTACGATAAACAATGGTGGCAAACTGTAAAACGAAAAAAATGACCTACTTAAAACATAGTCTTTGTGTTAACTTATCAATATAGCTTTCCAGACTTATATAGCGCCCACTGTTCACATCCGACCACGGTTCAGAAATTATACTATGCTCGCATCACACCTATAAAATTATCGTTAGTTATGGATAATGCCTCTGACAAGGAAACAGACAAACGCAGAGCAGCAGTCACGCCGCCAGTAACTGCGCGAACAGGGCATCTGCCAAGCAGATATTTACATGGGGATTGCAATGCTGCACAAACACCTGTCGCTAACTTAGAATCACCGTAGTTATGACACTGAAGACTCGGTTTTATGCCCAAGATGCGGCAGACGAATGGAGTACGTCGCATAAATATACGTTCGCCTAGAGGAAAGTTCCGAAACAGGATGGACATGTTTGATCATCATCACACATGAGATGGAGGTCTTCTGATGACAGAGGTTTGCTGTTAACGTTCACAAGTAGCTAGTGCTCTAAGTCACACACGGAAGAAGCTGTCGTAGACGACTCTAACGCCAGTTATGCCACACAACTGATGCACCCCGACAGAACAACGGAAGAAAATGGTTAAATGACCTACGGCAACATCTTTCTCTCTCTCGAGAACGCATCATCAGTCTACCATTAAATCATATCTCGTTACAACTCTGTCTCAACCGATCACTCCATCCTCTTTCTGTCATCCCTCAACGAAAATGCAAATAAGTTTAGAGACAGATGTTTCTCTTTTGTCCAGGAAAGCATCAAAGACAGCAGCCAACTTGCGTGTATCACTGTTACCTCAATAGACATACGAGGTGCATTCAAGTTCTAAGGCCTCCGATTTTTTTTCTCCGGACTGGAAAGAGATAGAAACATGCGCATTGTTTTAAAATGAGGCCGCGTTCATTGTCAATACGTCCCAGAGATGGCAGCAGCGTACGGCAGATGGAATTTTACCGCCAGCGGCGAGAATGAGAACTGTTTTAAATACTTAAAATGGCGACGTTTTCCTTACTTGAACAGCGTACAATCATTCGTTTTCTGAATTTACGCGGTGTCAAACAAATTGAAATTCATCGACAGTTGAAGGAGACATGTGGTGATGGAGTTATGGATGTGTCGAAAGTGCGTTCGTGGGTGCGACAGTTTAAAGAAGGCAGAACATCGGGTGATAACAAACCGAAACAACCTCGGGCTCGCACAAGCCGGTCTGACGACACGATCGAGAAAGTGGAGAGAATTGTTTTGGGGGATCGCCGAATGACTGTTGAACAGATCGCCTCCAGAGTTGGCATTTCTGTGGGTTCTGTGCACACAATCCTGCATGACGACTTGAAAAAAGTGTCATCCAGGTGGGTGCCACGAATGCTGACGGACGACCACATGGCTGCCCGTGTGGCATGTTGCCAAGCAATGTTGACGCGCAACGACAGCATGAATGGGACTTTCTTTTCGTCGGTTGTGAAAATGGATGAGACGTGGATGCCATTTTTCAATCCAGAAACAAAACGCCAGTCAGCTCAATGGAAGCACACAGATTCACCGCCACGAAAAAAATTTCGGGTAACCGCCAGTGCTGAAAAAATGATGGTGTCCATGTTCTGGGACAGCGAGGGCGTAATCCTTACCCATTGCGTTCCAAAGGGCACTACGGTAACAGGTGTATCCTACGAAAATGTTTTGAAGAACAAATTCCTTCCTGCACTGCAACAAAAACGTCCGGGAAGGGCTGTGCGTGTGCCGTTTCACCAAGACAACGCACCCGCACATCGAGCTAACGTTACGCAACAGTTTCTTCGTGATAACAACTTTGAAGTGATTCCTGATGCTCCCTACTCGCCTGACCTGGCTCGTAGTGACTTTTGGCTTTTTCCAACAATGAAAGACCGTGGTCGCACATTCACCAGCCGTGCTGCTATTGCCTCAGCGATTTTCCAGTGGTCAAAACAGACTCGTAAAGAAGCCTTCGCCGCTGCCATGGAATCATGGCGTCAGCGTTGTGAAAAATGTGTACGTCTGCAGGGCGATTACGTCGAGAAGTAACGCCAGTTTCATCGATTTCGGGTGAGTAGTTAATTAGAAAAAAATTCGGAGGCCTTAGAACTTGAATGCACCTCGTAACAAGACAATGCTGCCATACAGCCACTCTTTTGTTAACTGACACCACAAGGTTGTGACTGCGGAGAGTACAGAGAAGCACATTGTAAATATTATTTGTTGGTGTTTAAAACAGCTGATCAGTCTTGCACAGAGAGAAACACGCGATCCATTCTGTAGTTGTATATAGCGGTCACCCCAGTCCGTAATACGACGCTCTTTAGCTAAGGACACACAGCGTCCCGCCGTTTGCCGGCGTGCAACACTCGTCTTTTGCCTGACAGCGCGACACTCGCCAGGGCGAACGCTCGGGCAGGCGCTAATCCTAGCCACACTTCCCGTCTCTCCGGAAATACCTTAGACGTCCTTCTTTGTGACCACATAAAGCCGTCAGCAGACCTGAAGCCACTGCGCCTTACTCTCTGAACCATCCGTGGTACACAGACATACAGAAAACAGAGCAAATGACCTACAACTGCGCTCGAGTACAGTGCTATATTATACAGGGTGCCAATTTTAAGTCGACAAACCAGAATAACTCGCAAAATAAGCTTCACATGAAAAAAAAGATAGAATCCAAAGTTGATTATTTTCGAGGGGGACATCTGCTGGTGCTAAATTTAGCCCGCCATGTGCTCATTTTTGCGTGGAAAATGGTTACGAATAAATAAAGAATACTTATTCACTTCGTAAATTTTTGATTCGCTACAACTAAAACTCTCCCTCTCTCCTCACAGGGTGGGGTTTGAGAGAGGGGAACTAGAATTTTTCAAAGGTTGACCCAAATATTAATTTTTTTCCGCAGATGCGGATAAGTTTTGTTTGTTTCGTGGTCAACATTTGTAAAACTCTAATTCCTCTCTCTCAAACCCCACCCTGTGAGGAGAGAGGGAGAGTTTTAGTTTTAGCGAATCAAAATTTACGAATTAAATAAGTGTTTTTTATTAATCCGTAACCATTTTCCACGCAAAACTGAGAACATAGATTTTCTTGAATTACAGCGCCAACTACCGAGAATCATAACAAATGTTTAAGACAAAATGTACGTAGCTTTTTTTTTAAGTAGAATCTGATTCTGCAATAAAAAATGGGGGTTCCCATTTGAAATTTTAAAGTTGCCTCCCGCCCCATCCCCAGGGGGCTGGGATGCTGGGCTAATTTTAGCATCAGCAATGTCCTCCTCGAAAATAATCTACTTTGGATTCTACATATTTTTTCGTGTGAAGCTTATCTTTCGTGTTATTCTGGTTTGTCGACTTAAAACTTACACCCTGTATATTCGATACGTGTCTAACATATTTCACACATATTTGTATACATATTCCACATGTATCTCTAGCGAATTTTGCCCTCCAATTCAATTTTCAGCAGCTCATTGTTTAAGAGGTCGTACGTCCAGAACTATGTCGCACAAAAATTGTGCAGGTACATTCAGTACTATATGTGGATATTCTCTACGAAATGTGTTGCGATTAGTGTTAGTAGTAAAAAAGTAATAATTTCAGATATCATGTATGATGCAGTAGTTATTCATATATCTCAATGTTTATGACTTACATGAGCTGAATAACGTGCAGTAAAAAAACATATTTTTGCAGGTACATTCAGTGGTATATGGGTATACTGTCTGCAAAACTGTTGCGAATAGAGTTGGCAGTAAAGAAATAATGAAACCAAACGTCACGCCTAACGCGGCAGTTTTACTGTATGAACAGCGAAAATGTAGTAAGCGATAAACTTTTTTTCTTTAATCATTTTGTACGGATATCAGCGTGAGAAAGTGTCATAAATACTTGATATTATGTGTAAAGTTTGTTGCAAGTCACTAAGTGCTCTTGTTCTCAAATACTGGATGAATAAAATCTGCATGAAGTTTCCTGGCAGATTAATACTGTGTACCGGGCCGAGACTCGAACGCGGGAGGAGACGAGGTATGATGGAAGTACAGCTGTGAGGACGGATTGTGAGTCGTACGTGGGTAGCTCAGTCGGCAGAGCACTTACCCGCGAAAGGCAGAGATCCCGAGTCCGCTTCACGGTCCGGCACAAAGTTTTAATCTTGCAAGAAAGTTTCGTATCACCCCATACTCCTCTTAAGACTGAAAACTTCATTCTTTAATCTGACCACTGACGTTATTGGCGAACTGTGGGGCCTTAGCGGGACCCTTTGCCGTTTATTCGCTTATTTGTCAACGTCGCAACCCTCTGTCATGGCGCCACAGGACGACGTGAAACATGAGCACTGAAAAAGCGTAAGATCCATTTGCTGCTTCGGATCACGTGCAAAACCCGTCGAATGCTTTGGAAAGGTCGCTGGTGGTTCCATCCTATACACCAGAACAAAAATTGTTGCGACACTGCACTCCACAGAGATGACGTCACGTTTATTACCTTGCTAGCCCACGATGCCCTTAGAGAATGGTTGAAGCGTCAGGGAGATGTCTGCGGTATCGAAGATTGTCAAGAACGTATTCATGTTATTCATCGCATTGTGAACTGTCGTTTCTGTCTACAGAATATGTGGGAATCAATGTCGCAAGGAAAGGGGTGGTTCCAGAGGCACTCTTCTCGCCGCTCTTGAGGCCTTTTCGCGGCCGGTCGTTGTGACCGAGCGGTTCTAGGCGCTTCAGACCGGAACCGCACTGCTGCTACGGTCGCAGGTTCGAATCCTGCCTCGGGCATGGATGTGTGTGGTGTGCTTAGGTTAGTTAGGTTTAAGTAGTTCTAAGTTCTAGGGGACTGACGGCCTCAGATGTTAAGTCCCATAGTGCTCAGAGCCATTTGAACCTTTTCTCGTCGATTCTGATCTGCGGTGTGTCTGAATTGTTTTCCAATGCTGGGTGTCGCGGTTCTGACCTCCATCGCAGAGCCGTCGACTGAATGAGTGAAATGTGGGTAAGAGGGGCTGTGACTACCTCCCAATGTGTGAAACGTCCTTGCCAGCGTTAGGGAGAATTGTAGCGAAATTGTGTGTCAATGGGACACCATTAACCTATTTTACACCTCACATGATCTTCTGAGCTTCGGTCTTTTTCTCGCGTGTGTCTTTACTTGCTGCTTGAGGCGTCACCGAGACCGACAGTGACGTCGAAGGGGGCCACACTTTTACACGATTCCAGAGGAAGGCTGTAGGCACCTTCGAGCCAAATTTCAAACCTATGTGTCTCCACGGGAGACAATTACGGGGTTTCGAAAAAGTGACCCTTTAACTCTGTTGCGCAATGTTTGTGCAGGACTGGGACTCGAACGTGGGACTATTGCCTTTCACGGGCTAGCACTCAACGGACAGAGCTACTCAATCACGACTCACGACACGACTTCAGAGCTCAACTTCAGCCATTACCTCATCTCCCACTTTCGAAACTTCACAGAAGCTCTCCCGTATAGCGTGTGGTATTGTCACTCCTTTCTTCCAGAAGTTGTTCGAGAAAGACAAAGGTCCCAGGCCCGAGTCCTGGTTTGGCACACAGTTTTAATCTGCCAGGAAGTTATGTGCTAAACCCTGCTATGATAATACTCTAGGCCATAGTGACTATTCCAGCATGAAAATGCAAGAGAGAACTCTACAGGTCACACCACAATCACCGTAAGGAATGTCTGTTTACTTCACTTGGCCTAACTGGTTCTCTCATTTCTCCCACACAGAGCATGTCCGGGATGCAGTGGGAAGACGTGTTTCCTTACCAAACTCCAGCCAGCAATGTTGATGAAATGACACACCAGATGTTTCAGACATGGGAAAAAATTCGTCAATATAACTTTTGCGTCTACGTTACTATGAACACAAGAGTGTATTCGTGTTCATGGTTATCCTAGATCATGCTCATGTGAGTAGTGATCATCAGTTCCGAATGGTATGGAAGTTTACTCAATTAACAGCATTATGTGATGAATATCTTCACGAAATTTGACAAGCATATAGCATATTGTGATTCTTAACTTCACCCGGCGTAATTCATGACGAAATAGTTCAAGGCTGAACGGCTGAAAGTCGTTGTTCAACGGGCGCAATGTTTCGACAAAGGACTACGTTGTGATCATCAGGTGCACCGACGGACTGAATGCCCAGGTTCTTTTTTTATCATTTTCGTTCTCAGTTTTGAAGAGAGTGGGCGGGCCACTGAGAAATTTGGATTCTATTGAGCCACTGCATACGTTTTCTTTCATTTATTTCTTTTACTTGATCAGTTTCTTATTTATTTCCTTTATTTGACCAGGTTCTTATTCTAACTTACATCTAACTTACTTCTAAGTATAATTATTTACAGTTTCTCTTGCCTTTTTTTCTTTTCTTTTACAAAATCTCTTACATCTGTTAAGTACAGCTAATTACAGTTTGTTTTGTTTCTCGATACATTTGTTTATACAACTAACCTTACGTATAAGTTATTTTATCTTGTGTGTGTTTTTTTTAAATTTCTCTCATTTTTGTGTATTTCTTAAATTTCATGCTGGTTTTTCGTTAATTCTATATTATTCTGTTGTTATGTATATGAAATACAATACAATACATTGTCATGTAGTATGGTGATTCAGCGGTATATTTTTTTTGTCTGTTTGGGCTTCACTGTTCGTGTCTGTGTTCTTGTCAGGTAGTAGGGATTAGCTGCTCGTCATCTGGATGTAGGGCTTGGAGATATGGTGGGGTGGGTGTGATATGTATCACTGTCAGTAAGTCGTCTTTTGTGTCATGCTCGCTAATATGTTCTTCGTATTTTGTTACGGTACTGTGGTCATTGATTCTTGGAGGTGGGGGGGGGGGGGGGGGTCGGTGTGTGTGAGTTTGGGCTTTGCGGTGTATCAGTGTTGATAATAGCTATGCGGTTTAGTATTTGTCTGCCGCAGTAGTTCGTCCTTAGTTTGCCGAGCCTAGTCAGAAATGGTGTTATGTTGGCTGCTTCATACACGTCGCTGTTTTATATTCTGTAGTGTAGTTTTGGTATTCTTCTGATTAGTTGTCGTCCAGTCTTCTAAGTTCGGCTTGTGCATTCCTGCGAGGGGGTAGAGGCGTGTTCCATTATCAGGTGGATGAATGTTTTGTATGTGTGTATTGCTGTATTCTTGTTAGATCCATGGAATTATCCCTGGACTCTCCTGATAGGGATTTCTCTGTTTTTTGTTTTGTCTATTATGCGGATTACATAGAAGTTGTTGATGAATACCGAGGTATTTAATTTCGTCAGACAGGCTGAGTTGTATATACCATGCGGAGACTCTGATGTCAGCCGGGCTTTGTTTTTGTTTTTGCGTTTTGTCTCCTTGTCAGAAGAGGATGACTAGTGTTTTGCCACGGTTTGGTTTGATTCTCGTCTTCCCCATCCACGTTTACAATCATGTCAGATATTTTTCTGCCTGTCTTGATGTGGAAGTAGTAGTTGTACGTTTTCGTAGTGTTGTGGCGACGTCTCTGGTGGATCGTGAATAGAGAAATGGAGAGACTGTTCCTCTCGCTGCGTAACATTTTCTTGGAGGGGGGGGGGGGGAGGGGGAAAATGGGGAAGGGATATTACCCCACCGATGTGGACCGCAAAAGGCAGTGACAGTGGAGGGACCTAATTAATTGCTTTAGTGATGTCGGTTGTTAGTCGTAATAGCGGATCGTTGGTTGAGTGATGTTTTCTGAAAACTGTTTCAGTGTCCAGTAGCAGTTGCCTCTGGTTGTTGAATTTTGTTTGCCTGTCTGTCTGTATTCTTCGATGATTAGCGGGGCTAGGAGGTCGTCATTTAATGTGGTCGCATATTTTTTCCATTCTGCTGCTGCGTAATTTTTGATTGTCCTACTGTTAAGTTTGGGAAGGAATGGATGGGTTGATGACTGTGGTCTTGTATGTGGGGAGGTGGTCGCTGGCGATCGTGTCGCTTACGTCTTTTACGTCTGCTTCTACTATGAGTTCTGTAAGGATTTGCCGTGGAAGATATGATCAGGTACGGATTTGCCTTGGTGGCCTACGAAGGTGGGCTTGGAGATGGGAATTCTTGTCATGTTTTCTGTTGTCAGAAAATCGTCCATTGTGCGCCCATTCCTGTCGATAACTGTGCATCCTAGCAGTTGATGTCTTGCATTAAAGTTTCTCAGAAGTACATATTCGGGGAAGGAGGTGATGTAACTGAGGAAGTGTGTTGGTACATGCATTATAAGGGGGACAAATATACAGCCAATGAGTTTTAGTCGTTGTGTTTGTCGTGGGATGTAGATCATAACTGCTTCTGTTTCTTCCAAATTGAGGCGGCAGAAGAGCTTCCATGGATGCAAATGTTGATTTGGTGTAAATCACCACGCTCCCACTTCCGTCCTGTCTGTGCTTGTAATAGCAGATACATTGGTTAATGTTGGTCTTGGTGTCAGGTTTCGTCCAGGTTTCCGCAAAGCCCGCTGTGTCAACGTCGCAATTGTGTAGTGTGTGGTGTAGGATCGCCTTTTTTTCTTTTCCAGTCCATACGTGTCAGCAAACATTATTATGGTAGTGTTTAGCTCTGCACATTACGCCATCTTACTTTCTAGGTTTTAGTTATTACGTGCTGCTCTGTGGTAGCTTTACTTATGGTGCAGTTTTCTAGGGTCGTTGAGTATCTGAGGTGGTGGGCTGCATGACCTTGACATTGTGTAGTTTGGCCTATTTCTGCGGGGGTCTTCTGGAGTGAAGCCCCTAACTTTCTCGTGCATCAGATCGTCGGCTGTCGACAAGTGTTAAGTGGATTTGTTGGTCAGTTTGATTGAGAACGATGTGATTTCTGTAGAACCGGCGTGGCATTTGTCGACACTTTCCACTATTGCCCTTTTCCTTGACTGCTGGAGATTCATTAGGGAGAAGGTTAGTGCTTTGAGAAAATCGTCGATTTTGACGGATTACTCAGCGTCATTTTATATTTTGCTCATGGGTGGGGTTGGGGGAATGTTGGGTCGTCAGTTAAGTGGAGGGGGTCTTGGGTTGCTTCATCTGATGGTTCAGTTGGCCGTACCTTGCGTTAGAAGGAACGGACACAATGAGAGTCTTTGAAATTGCTGCAGCTTAGTTCACTGGTTTCTGCAGTGCATTTGGTTAATGTGTGGTCTCCCGCCCATCTGCTGCGGATGGGTCCGTGCTGTTTGAGATGACTAAAACCCTAGCGTCTCTGGGATGGGGGAGAAAGGGGCGTTTGATGGCTCCACTTTGTACTTGTGCAGGAATATTTTAACTCCGTGTTGGAACAAGTGGTCTAAGGTTCTTTGGTTGCGTGTTAGCACTCGGAAGATAGGGCTTCAGCATTTGTATTTCTCGACCCGCTGCGGAAAGTTTTGTGTGCATTCAGTCACTGTCTTTCCAATGCACCCCTTGTATCTCATTTGACGATGCCAAATTCGACTTCTGTGATGACCACATTGAGTGATGGTAATGTCCGGAGCCAGTGCCGGGCTTATATCTGTATCCCTCTCCGTCCCACCTGGCGTTGCGTATGAGGTCCGCACCCAGGCATGGGTCCAGTATCTCCTCCTCTCGCCCCCGCCCCCCTCCCTCCCATTTCTCCTGCTATCAAGTTGTCAAGTCGTTTCCGTCCGTGGTTTCCTCTGAGGAAAGCCTGCTTGCGGCGTCTCTGCTGCTGCTCTGTCTGCTTCCGAAGTCAGTTTGTTGTGGGATATCTCCTTCCTCTTCTTAATCAGATACACTGCCGTGCCAAGGATGTAGCCACTGTCACGACTGATCAGCGGCTTCCTTACTCGAATCTTGATAGATTCCTTAACTAGACCGTCCCAGAAGTTTGAAACCTGTATGAGAACCTTAATATGATCATAATCCATTCCGTGTAGTTCCGGTAGGCAACGTTCCGCGAATGTCGACTTTTCAGCCTGCAGCAGTGTGACGTGCAGTAGGTATTTTCGGCAACGATCCTTGACAGTACGCACAGGTTGGCCTATGTAAGTCATGCCACATCGGCAGGGGATCTGATAGACCCCGGATTTCCGTAGTCCGAGGTCGAGGTCTTCCTTTACGCTACGAAGAAGTGCCTTTGCTTCAGCTGGTGGGCGGAAGACAGTTTTCACTTGATGTTTCCGAGGAATTCGTGCAATATCGCCGGATAATGTGCCGAAAAATGTAATAAATGCAATGGCCGCATTCTCCTGAGGTTCCTCTTTTGTTTCAGCTGGTTTTTCACTCGGTGTAGGACGTAGAGCTCTCTGAATCTGCAGTTATGAGCAGCGATTTTTCCGGAGGACGGTACTCAGACGTTCATATTCTTAGCTGAGGTTCTTATCGTCGAGAGGATGCGAGCCATATATACCAAAGGTTTGAGCTGCTCTTCTGAACCGGATGGTGGCAGTTGTCCGCATGTAAGTATAATTTGTTGTGCGTCCTCTTGCGATACACGCCGCGGTCCAAAGTGGCATCCGCTCGCCTTTTTACAAGGACGTTCAGACAGTGGAGTAGTCCACACACTTCATCTTCCATGGTAAAACTGATGTTCTGGTGTATGGATTTAAGATGTCTGAGGAAATCATTCAGCTTGTCTCTTCCATGTGACCATATGACGAAGGTGTCTTCGACATGCCGGAAGATGAAGGTAGGTTTCCACTGAGCTGATTCCAGGGCTTCCTCCTCGAAGTGTTCCATATACGAGTGTATGTTGGCGACAACATGTATAGAAGCTTGGACACACGACCGCCCCTGTATGTGCACCTCGTACAGAACCCCGTGTAAGAGGGAGTGAAGGAGGGAGAAGATATCAGCCCGGCGTCAGCTCCTAGGCATTCAGTTCCTCATCACCCATACCTACGGCAACGTTGTCGCTTGCCGAAATATTCTGCCCGTTCGACACAGATATCCGGCCGTTCACCAATGAACTATTTCGCCATCTAATTGGTTTTTCATGATCTATTACTTTCACATTTTTGTTAGTGTAAGATTTATCTTAGTCCAAATGAAAATATGAAAAGGTGCAATTGAATGTTTTCGTCTATCAGTTCCATTATTACAGTCATCTTCACAGGAGAAAAACTGTGTTCATCAATCGATCAAAACTACATTTTGGTCAAATATGACCCAATCAACTGTAGAACAAACACAGCTGTCATAACTATATGACTTAGTACAGTCCATGGTCTGCCTTGGCTAAAATGGCCGAGCGGTTCTAGGCGCTTCAGTGTGGAACTGCGCGACTGCTACGGTCGCAGGTTCGAATCCTGCCTCGGACATGGATGTGTGTGATGTCTTTAGGTTAGTTAGGTTTAAGTAGTTCTAAGTTCTAGGGGACTGATGACCTCAGAAGTTAAGTCCCATAGTGCTCAGAGCCATTTGAACCATTTGATCCTTAGCTCAATCACAATAAGTGTAAAGTTATCACCAAGTTTGCAATACTGCAACTGTAACAAGGGACAGCACGTTTACATGGACTTTTCTAAGACAGACCGTAATGACAGTTCAGTTGATCAAGGCAAATGTCAAGCTAATATAGATCGCAGTAACACATTAAATAGTGTCAACAGATTTTAAAGATATCTGAAAATTTATTATACTCTATCGTGAACTCCTTACAGCTTCGCATTGCATTCGGTGGTACGACAGGAGCATTATGAGCCAGCTATGAGACATAATTAAACTACAAGTTGGGTTTACTTCGCAGCAGAGTAGAGCACGATAGGTGGCTAAGGGAGGTTTTCCAGTGCTCACAGCACAATCTTACAAGAAGACTCTTGAGTTTAAAGTTATATTGCATGTAACCGAGTGTGGATGTTTGTTGAAATATATAAGAATTATTTTGAGAATCCACTACCAGGCACGTTTTGTTTTTACTTGTTTAAATTATGTATTATTACAACACGTCGCGAAGTATAGCGGTGTTGTTGTTGTTGTGGTCTTCAGTCCAGAGACTGGTTTGATGCAGCTCTCCATGCTACTCTATCCTGTGCAAGCTTCTTCATCTCCCAGTACCCTCTGCAAACTACATCCTTTTGAATCTGTTTAGTGTGTTCATCTCTTGGTCCCGCTCTACGATTTTTACCCTCCACGCTGCCCTCCAATACTCAATTTGTGATCCCCTAAGACCTCAGAACATGTCCTACCAACTGATCCCTTCTTCTAGTCAAGGTGTGCCATAAATTTCTCTTCTCCCTAATTCTATTCAATACCTCCTAATTAGTTACGTGATCTACCCATCTAATCTTCAGCATTCTTCTGTAGCACCACATTTTGAAAGCTTCAATTCTCTTCTTGTCCACACTATTTATCGTCCATATTTCACTTCCATACGTGGCCACACTCAATACAAATACTTTCAGAAACGATTTCCTGACACTTAAATCTATACTCGATGTTAACAAATTCCTCTTCTTCAGAAACGCTTTCCTTGCCATTACCAGTCTAAGTACAGCTGTATAACCCCATTATCAGGTAAAAAATGACAATAAAAAACTTTTAAGATAAACACACATATTTCTTAAACTAGTAGTCTTTTGTCTTGGATGTACCATAGAGCCACAGTAATGGATGAAAGTGAACATGCCACAAGGAGGTAGCCATTTCAAATGAACAGAGCAGGATCCACCACATGCCATGGATAAAGAATACTTCCGATGTTAATATCTACGTCTAATCACGCCAAATGATTTTGTGTTGACATTTATTCCGTGATGATGAAGCTATACCACGAAACGTTTGCAAAATTAAATATTTTAAACAAGTTCAATAATTTTGCCTTGTAGTGTTTTCTGAAAAATCGGTTTGTGAACGAAAGTTCATGTGTAGCGTAAATATCAAAAGATAGTTGGTATGATGTTAGTGGAAACCTTCTTAAAAACTACGATGGAATAATAATGCAACAGATCCTGTCAATAGGCAGTAAGTAACAGAGAAATTGTACAGGGTGAAGAACCAATGTGGCTGTTTGTTACTGAGTCTAAGGCCAATCAAATATTAACAATGATTGTGCTGACTGGCTAAATGGTGTTTCAGCTGGGGAAAGATAGCGTGATAAAGTCCGTGTGGAATGGATCATCTAGACATGACTGTGTTTCAGCCTAAGTATGTGGCATAATTTGGCTGCAGTGTTGTTTCAGGTTATAGGGGTGGGCGAGAGTTAAATCTTTATTTAAAATTGTTTTTAATACTTAGGCCTAACCAATTTCCATGAAACATTTTGTTCCTTACAATGTCAGAGTTGTTTTGCATTGCTAAAATTCAATATAAGCACCATCATTACGACCACTTTCCGTTAACGTGTGTGGATGTTTGCGACAGAGTTTTGCAGATAATCCAACGGTACGTCTCCAAGAACTTGGTGAACTCGCTTCTCCACTTCATGAAAGGTTTTTGGTTTTGTGCGATAAACTTTCTCTTTCGACCTCCCCTAGACAAACAAATCGCAGGGCATTAGGTCTGGACTCCTTGCTGGCCATTGAAGGGGACCTCGACATCCCAACCACCGTCTGGAAAATGGGTGTCGAGCCACACGCGGACAGGATATCTGAAGTGAGACGGAACCCATCTTGCATAAAGATCAGATCATCGTATTTTTTAACCTGTCCCGGTCCGAGACACGCCACCGCATTAATTTTGATCAATAATCAGCATTGGCGGCCGAAGACTCCCGACTTAAGAAGTCACCCTCATTTTGCCACCTGCTTTCTCAAAAGGGCGGAGGAATGGACAGAGGTTTAGGGCACTCTCTTATCCCTGGGAAGGCAAAGGCATCAGCAATGATCAACGGCATGAGGATAACGAAGGCAATAGAAACCACTGCATTAATGACACGTAATGTGTATCCACAGGTAAAGAGGCTTGTAATTGAAAAAAAAAAGAAAATGTCATGAGATCTCTGCATTACCAAAATATTCCTGACTAGTCCTCATTCGGACATCTGAGAAGGGATTGCCGTTGGGGGAGGTGACCACGATACAAAGATTGAGTAACCAACGTAAAGATAGCCTTGTATGGGTCGGGGCGTGGAATGTCCGAAGTGTGAACATGGTAGGAAAGATAGAAAATCTGAAAAGGGAAATGCAAAGGCTCAATCTACATATAGTAGAGGTCAGTGAAGTGAAGTGAAGAGAAGAATTTCTGGTCAGATGAATACAGAGTGATATCAACAGCAGCGAAAAGTGGTATAACAGGAGTACGATTCATTATCAATAGAAAGGTAGGGCAGAGAGTGTGTTACTGTGAACAAATCAGTGATAGGACTGTTGTTATCAGAATCGACAGCAAACCAACACCAACAACGATAGTGCAGGTATAGATGCAGACTTCGCAAGCTGAAGGTAAAGAGAGAGAGAAAGTATATGAGAATAATGAAAATGTAATGCAGTAAGTAAATGGATATGAAAATCTAATAGTCACGGGGAATTGGAATGCAGTTGTAGGAGAAGGAATAGAAGAAAAAGTTACATGACGATACGGGCTTGGATCAAGAATAAGAGAGTGGAAAGACTAATAGAGTTTTGTAATAAATTTCAGCTAGTTGCAGCGAATACTCCGTTCAAGAATGACAAGAGGAGGAGGTATACTTGAAAAAGACCGAATGATACGGGAATATTTCGGTTAGATTACATCATGATCTGGCTGAGATTCGAAATCAGCTACTGGATTATAAGGCGTACCCTGGAGTTGATATAGACTCAGTAGTGATGAAGAGTAGGCTGAACTTTAAGAGATTAGTCAGGAAGGATCAATCCGCAAAGAAGTGCGATACGGAAGTACTAAACAATGACGAGATACGCTTTAAGTTCTCTAAGGCTATAGGCACAGCAATGAGGAATAGCCCAGTAGGCAGTACAATTGAAGAGGAATGGACACCTTTAAAAAGGGCAACCACAGAAGTTCGAAAGCAAAACATAGGTACAACGAAGGTAGCTGCGAAAAAAACCGTGTATAACTGCAGAAATACTTCAGCTGATCGATGAAAGAAGGAAGTACAAAAAATTTTTCATGGAAATTCTGGAATACAGAAATACAAGTCTCTGAGAAATGAAATAAATAGGATGTGCGGGGAAGCTAAGACGAAGATGTGAAGATATCGAAAAGAAATGATTGTCAGAAGAATTGACTCAGCATACAGGAAAGTAAAAACAACCTTCAGTGAAATTAAAGTGTGGTAACATTAAGAGTTCTACGGGAATTCCATTGTTGGATGCAGAGAAGAGAGAGGATGGGTGGAAAGAGTGCATTGAAGGGAATATTTGTCTGATGTGATAGCAGAATAAACAGGGGTCGAGTTGCGAGAGATAGGGGATCCAGAACTAGAATCAGAATTTAAGAGAGTTTTGTAAGACTTAAGATCAAATGTGGCAGAAGGGATAGATAACATCCCATCAGAATTTCCAAAATCATTGGGGGAAGGGGCAGCAAAACGGCTATTCACGTTGTTGTGCAGAATGTATGAGTATGCCGACATACCATCTGACTTTCGGAAAAATATCATCCACGCAACCCCGAAGACTGCAAGAGCTGACAAGGGCGAGAATTATCGCACAATCAGCTTAAAACCTCATGCATCCAAGTTGCTGACAGGAATAATATAAAGAAGAATGGAAAAGTAAATTGAGGATGTGGTAAATGACGATCAGTTTGCCTTTGGAAATGGTGTAGGCACTAGAGAGGCAATTCTGACCTTTCGTTTGATAATGGAAGCAATACTAAAGAAAAATCAAGACACGTTCATAGGATTTGTCGACCTGGAAAAAGCGTTCGACAATGGAAAATGGTGTAAGCTGTTCGAAATTCTGAGAAAAATAGCGGTCAGCTACAGGGAGAGACGGGTAATGCACAATATGTACAACAGCTAAGAGGGAATATTAAGAGAGGACGACTAAGAACGAAGTGCTAGGATTAAAATGGGTGCAAGATAGGGATGTAATCTTTCACCCCTAATGTTCAATCTGTACATCGAAGAAGCAGTGATCTAAATAAAAGAAAGGTTCAGGAGTGGGATTAAAATACAAGATGAAAGCATATCAATGATACGATTCGCTGATGACATTTCTATCCTGACTAAAAGTGAAGAAGAATTACATGATCTGCTGTATGGAATGAACAGTCTGATGAGTACAGAATATGGATTGAGAGTGATTCGAATAAAGACGAAAGCAATGAGAAGTAGCAGAACGATAACAGCGAGAAATTTTAACATCAGGATTGATGGTCACGAAGTAGATGAAATTAAGCGACAGAAGATGAAGGCAGCGAAATAACGAATGTGGATGGAGCAAGGAGGACACCAAAGGCAGACTAGCACTGGCAAAAAAGGAATTCATGCCCAAGAGAAGTCTACTAGTATCAAACAAAAGAAAACAAAGACGAATGAAATTCGAAAAATGTCTAAATCTGGAGTCGCAAGAGGAGCACTGGTAGCGCCCAGTTGGACTGTAAAGATTAGGAAGCCAAGGGGATGTATTAATGCGAGAGTAAGAAATCATAACAGGATTAAAAAACTAAGGTGTGTTACCTACGACGATTTCTACCTTTACTACTTCGTTCGTCACGATTTGGCTTCCTTATCTTTAGATGAAATATAATATCATTCTAGGAATATAAATATTATCCTTTGTATCCCTCTGCCAGGCACTTAAATGTGATTTTTAGAGTATCCATGTAGATGTAGATGTAAATGATTCTCTCAATTCCTTCTACAACCCCATACCTAATCTTGTACTTATTATAGTCTTTGTAATTCTTTCCTTATTTTTACATTTCATTTCACGTTTATTCTTGTGAACTCAGTTGCTCCGCGCGAAATCGTGATTTTCGCTTTCTGTAATCTTTTTCTTTGTTACGTTAAAAACGTTACCCGATTTCCATTCTACGTGGTACGAGGGGTGATTGAAGAGTCAGTGCAAAAATAAAAACTACTTACGTGTTTGGAGTAAACCTTTTTTATTTTTCGAGAAAGTCTCCTTTTAGACTTATACACTTCGTCGAACGCTGTTCTAATTGGTTGATCCCTCACGAATAATAGGAATTGTCCAAGTCTGCAAAATAGCTATTAATTGCTGCAATCACCGCCTCGTTTGAATAAAATCTTTGTCCCGCCAGTCATATCTTCAAATCGGGGAACAAATAGTTGTCCGACGGAGCCACGTCTGGCGAATAGGGGGGGATATGAAACGAGTTGGAATCCCATTCCCATTAATTTTGCGACCACAACTGCTGAGGTGTGTGCTGGTTCATTGTCGTGATAGAAAAGGACTTTTTGCGGTCCAATCACCGACGTTTTTCTTACAGCTCGGTTTTCAAACGATGAATAATATGCACCTGTAATAGTTTTACCTTTTTCCAGATAGTCGATGAGGATTATCCCTTGCGAATCCCAAAAGGCAGTCACCATAACCTTTCCGGCTGAAGGACTGGTCTCCGCCTTTTTTGGTGCAGATTCTCCCTTGGTCACCCATTGTTTAGATTGTTGTTTGGTCTCAGGAGTATAGCAATGTATCCATGTTTCATACGCAGTGACGAAACGACGTTCAAAGTTCTGCGCATTGTTCCTGAACAGCTGCAAACCATTCTTGCAACAGTTCACACTATTCCGTTTTTGGTCAAGCGTGAGCAATCGCGAAACCCATCTTGCGGATAGCTTTCTCATGTCCTTTTGTTTATGCAAAATATTATTTACCCGTTCATTCGGGATGCCCACATCACTAGCAATCTCACGCACCTTAACTCTTCTGTCATCCATCACCATATCATGGATTTTATCAATGATTTCTGGAGTCGTAACCTCCACAGGGCGTCCAGAACGTTCAGCGTCACTTGTGCCCATACGGCCACTCCGAAAATTTTGGAACCACTTATAAACTGTTGTAATCGAAGGTGCAGAGTCACCGTAAAGTTTGTCAAACTTTTCTTTAGTCTCCTGTGGCATTTTCCCTTTCATAACGTAATGTTTAGTCACCATACGAAATTCTTCTTCGTCCATTTTTGACAATCACTCGCCTTCCTTGATTGACACAAATGCCAAACACAAAGAAATAGACCAATATGGCTGAAACTTGGTGTGCGTTCTTTCTAAAGATGCTAATAACTAAACATGACCTCGATACATGCCGATGGTGCCATCTCTCGGACTTTACAAACTCCTCTCATATTAGTAGTAATAATTTTTGTCCTGTCCTTACCTTACATTTAAATTAGTGCAGAGCAATCAAATCTTCTCACTTTACTTGCAATCTCCACTTCTTGGAAAGACGTGACGTATTCTGAGAAGTTCAATCGTGAGTTTTATTTGAAGCCTTACAGACGTGACGTTTGTCGTTATGGGTGTAAATAGTTCAAATGGCTCTGAGCACTATGGGACTTAACTTCTGAGGTCGTCAGTCCCCTAGAACTTAGAACTACTTAAACCTAACTAACCTAAGGACATCACACACATCCATACCCGAGGCAGGATTCGAACCTGCGACCGTAGCGGTCGCGCGGTTCCAGACTGTAGCGCCTAGAACCGCTCGGCCACCCAGGCCCGCGTCGTTATGGGAAAAGTTTATTTAGGATTGGATTCTAACCTGCTAATACCTTTAACGACACTGACAAGAATGCTGATGACCCTGTGATAAAACAGAGGCTAGTGCAAAATGCAGGAGCTAGAATAGATTGACACTGCCGCGAGTGTTAAGGACGTTCCCACCTCACATTCGCATTACAGTGCGGCACATCATTTTTATGATATGATTGGCTGCAATATTCTTGTATAACAGTTCAACGTATAGCGCATTTCCGCGTCTGATTCACAAAGTGGTTACACCATTACAGATGACACACACCAACCCCCTCCTGCGAAAGGTGATTTTTCTCTTTCGGCTGCGCTCGCCCTTCCCCTCTACGTAATAAATTTTACGACCGTAACGTCTGCCACCATCAGCGAGGCATCCAGCCGTTAATAACAAAATTTTTGTGCGTCCCGCGCGCGGCGGCGCGGATTGACTGCGATCGCTTTCTGGTAGCGACTGTACCGTTCTCCATGACCGTGACAATCGACCGGGGGACTCAGTTATTCTAACATTTACTTTTCCACACTGCTTAGCGCCCTCTGTCCCGCAACAAAGGCGGTCTATTGGCTTCATAAATTGCTCGTCTCCCCCGCGGGGAATCCCTCCCGACCCGGCTGCATTGTGCCGCGGTCCGCAGGGTTGGGGAGACAAATCGCGCGCCGACCCCTTCCCCCTAACCTCCTCTTCCCTCTCCACCTCGAGGGTAATGACGGGCCAATCGCCGGCGTTTGTTCGCCGCCGCTCCCTGTCGTCATTGAGCGCGACGCGCAAGGGCTGATGGGTCCAATCAGGAGCCACGGGAGCGTAAAAAGTGGCCAGCACCTGTAAACAGGCCGCCAGTGGGTTGGAGGGGGAGGAGAGGGCGCAAACAGTTTAGAGCGCAAGCGTAGCCGATCGGTTTTCTGGCGGTAGGATCTGCCACGGCACGGTACTCGGCCAATGGTCCCCTCGCGTACCGCCAGGTCAAGCCATACAAACACAAACGGCACTCGATGTGTGCTTGTCATGCGACATTCATCACGTACAATGTTTGCTGTGATTCGTAAGACTCGCGAGAGGAATTGCCGTGAAGCGAAGAAATGAATACATTTTTAGTCGAGCGATGTTCTTCAGTTTTGCTACTGAGGCGTATGTAAGAAATTCGTCACACGTACTCAACTGAACAAAAACTTTCGTTAATTTTTGAACAATTTTCCTTTAATTTACTTCTATGGTCACAAACTTTTTGTTAACAGATTACCAGTTTCGGTCTATAATGACCATCATCAGATCCGTTTAATGAAAACAAAGTCCAGCACCAGCATCGTCAAATATATATAAATAATATTGATTGGCGACTCCATGGCGTGTTGTGTGCACCAGCACCAAATAGTGGATAGAATTGGAAGGAAAATCATCATTGGCCGTATTTTGTTGTTTTATTTTCAGCAAAATCGATTTTCGGTCACCTAGTGACCATTCTCAGTGCTGTAATATACAATTAAAATTGATAGGTGAGTTTATGTGATCGCTCTAAGCTCGTGGTTATAGCTTGATACCAGTGCCTACCAATTTTAATTGTATATTACAGCACTGAGGATGGTCACTAAGTGACCGAAAATCGATTTTGCTGACAATAAAACAACAAAATACGGCCAATGCTGATTTCCCTTCCAATTCTGTATATAAATAACATAATATGCACGAGTCATGTTGTCAGTAGCACTCATTAATTCTTCGCAAAAGCCCAAGACAAGCTACATAAAATTAGTGTTCGTAATGTTCTTGTACTCTGTTGCCCGAGTCGTGTTGCAAAATAATGTACCAACGTTTCGGACGTTATGAAGTCAAATTTATCAGAATATGTATCATATACACTCCTGGAAATGGAAAAAAGAACACATTGACACCGGTGTGTCAGACCCACCATACTTGCTCCGGACACTGCGAGAGGGCTGTACAAGCAATGATCACACGCACGGCACAGCGGACACACCAGGAACCGCGGTGTTGGCCGTCGAATGGCGCTAGCTGCGCAGCATTTGTGCACCGCCGCCGTCAGTGTCAGCCAGTTTGCCGTGGCATACGGAGCTCCATCGCAGTCTTTAACACTGGTAGCATGCCGCGACAGCGTGGACGTGAACCGTATGTGCAGTTGACGGACTTTGAGCGAGGGGGTATAGTGGGCATGGGGGAGGCCGGGTGGACGTACCGCCGAATTGCTCAACACGTGGGGCGTGAGGTCTCCACAGTACATCGATGTTGTCACCAGTGGTCGGCGGAAGGTGCACGTGCCCGTCGACCTGGGACCGGACCGCAGCGACGCACGGATGCACGCCAAGACCGTAGGATCCTACGCAGTGCCGTAGGGGACCGCACCGCCACTTCCCAGCAAATTAGGGACACTGTTGCTCCTGGGGTATCGGCGAGGACCATTCGCAACCGTCTCCATGAAGCTGGGCTACGGTCCCGCACACCGTTAGGCCGTCTTCCACTCACGCCCCAACATCGTGCAGCCCGCCTCCAGTGGTGTCGCGACAGGCGTGAATGGAGTGACGAATGGAGACGTGTCGTCTTCAGCGATGAGAGTCGCTTCTGCCTTGGTGCCAATGATGGTCGTATGCGTGTTTGGCGCCGTGCAGGTGAGCGCCACAATCAGGACTGCATACGACCGAGGCACACAGGGCCAACACCCGGCATCATGATGTGGGGAGCGATCTCCTACACTGGCCGTAAACCACTGGTGATCGTCGAGGGGACACTGAATAGTGCACGGTACATCCCAACCGTCATCGAACCCATCGTTCTACCATTCCTAGACCGGCAAGGGAACTTGCTGTTCCAACAGGACAATGCACGTCCGCATGTATCCCGTGCCACCCAACGTGCTCTAGAAGGTGTAAGTCAACTACCCTGGCCAGCAAGATCTCCGGATCTGTCCCCCATTGAGCATGTTTGGGACTGGATGAAGCGTCGTCTCACGCGGTCTGCACGTCCAGCACGAACGCTGGTCCAACTGAGGCGCCAGGTGGAAATGGCATGGCAAGCCGTTCCACAGGACAACATCCAGCATCTCTACGATCGTCTCCATGGGAGAATAGCAGCCTGCATTGCTGCGAAAGGTGGATATACACTGTACTAGTGCCGACATTGTGCATGCTCTGTTGCCTGTGTCTATGTGCCTGTGGTTCTGTCAGTGTGATCATGTGATGTATCTGACCCCAGGAATGTGTCAATAAAGTTTCCCCTTCCTGGGACAATGAATTCACGGTGTTCTTATTTCAATTTCCAGGAGTGTATATCAACGTTTCTACCACTTTTGAAGTGGCTTTTAGCTGTAATAGTGGCCGAAATATTGGTTTCTATAATACTATAGTCTACCTCTCCCTTTCTTGTAGTTGCTACTGTCCACGATGGCCAAGTCTTTTCACAAGATTGGAAAGGAGTAAGATTTCCAATAAAGTTTTTACTTATCTTTTCTCGCACAGTTGGAGCTGAAATTCTCACATTTTAAGTTCTCATGGATCAATTGATCTAAATAATTTTGAAGAATGTCTTTACAGAATTTTTGTTTTCGCGACAATTTATTGTCTCGCATTTTACTATATCACACTGTCTTTTGAATTTTCGCATCAACAAAGCCCAAATTACAGTGTTCGTCCAAAATACAAAAATACGTCCGATCACATCAGAGGCATGCTTACTACTCCTTCACTCTGCAGTAATAACAATATTCCAAAGAGATTGCAATTTTTCTTGACAAATAAATTTCTATTAGTTTAGATTATTATTTTATAAATGAATCCATAAATAAACATAATAAACAGTACTAGATTGCGTAATTAAGAATAGAAATTTTAAGTGTGCCAAATATTTTGTAATTTCAATTGTATCTAAAAAAAATTAACTATACATTCAGAGCTAGTACATATCGATTTTAACAACGAAAATAAATTAATTCTTTTTCATACATTTTAGCTTGAAGTGTAATGTATTGGGTATGAATTTATATGAAGTTTTTCAGAAAAACAGCTGAGATAATACTGACCTGTCTAAAATTCGGAAAATACATATTTTTGGTATCGACTACTACTACATGAGAACTTAATTATTATGCAATAATTTTAGTAGCTGTGTATCCGGTTCCGAAGTCTCGTAACCGGTTGGCCCTGAATAGTATTAGTATGCAATCTGACTGCATAAAATAAACATAAAAAATGAAATTTCCGTTAACACAACTGATTAATTAAGTCCCCTGCAACTATAAAAGCTACGAAACAACAAAGCACAAGTGTAACTGTTCTGTGTGTGGTAGTGTGATTCAACGTACATGTATCTGGCACAGTTCTTCCTCAATACGATAAGAAATTTTAAACATCATTTACAATGAACTAATTGAAAAACTAGAAATACTATAATTGCACATAGAAACCAGAATTACAAGTCTAATACATGAACACGAACCAGATGCTTGTTGACTGGACCTGTGACTAAGAGGCATTGTCATTAAGGAGATGTGAAATAAAATTTCTTTTTGTTACCTCCATATATATATTGACGAAAAATTCACTGTGATCATTGCAACATCTTCCATCTATACATTACACCAACCGAACAGCATCTATTCTCTCGCCCATCAGAACAACAACTGCACATGACATCTTCTGGACTAGTACTGCTCTCGACATCCTCTCAAGTACTGCCCACGGCAACCTGCCCCAGTGGAGGCGGCGGAATAATAATCTTTGGCGCAGTCTCTGGCGCTGTGACTCAGTGTAGCCACCTTTCACTACCGTTGAGGAATAGTAATGCTAGAAGAGGATGCCTCTTTACAATACGCACTCTGATGAAAGCTGGTCGCCATAGTTTGATTGATGATGAATGCAAAAAAAAAAAAAATAAAAAAAAAGGTTCAAATGGCTCTGAGCACTATGCAAGTTAACTTCAGAGGTCATCAGTCGCCTAGAACTTAGTACTAATAAACCTAACTAACCTAAGGACAACACACACATCCATGCCCGAGGCAGTCGCGCGGTTCTAGACTGCAGCGCCTAGAACCGCTCGGCCACGCCGGCAGGCAAATACATTGGGATAAGAAATATTCATCTGTTTTCGCTGAACTGTACCTTCTAAATTCATCTAGTTAGAAACTTGGCGTTAATTTTAACTTCCACAGAGAGCTACAACTTTTAATTTTCAAAGGAATCTCCCGATTTTGCAAAGGCTTCTCTCTTACATGCATGCAGATACAAGCTTGGTGCACTTTTCACAATTACATTTATGACCAAAGTTTTCATCTTTCACAAATGTTCAATGTGCCTTCTATCAGAGGCATTATAAACGTCCAGGCAGCAGTCAGGCTTGTCACCTTCTAACATACCATTTCCTTTTTTGATACGATATCACATTCGCCTTTGACTGTAAAATTTATTTATATGCACTACTGCAATTTCGGCCTTGTATATGTCAGAGGATTTTTAGATTTTGATACGCGCTGAAGCACTGTCATACCGCTTGATAAACGTCACATGGGCGAAACAGTAACAGTGAAAATGAAAACTTTTGCAGTCGAGAGTGACTATCATGTCATTTAAAACATTCTACGTGGGTGTGAACCCACAATAAGTCACTCTAACTCCCTAGCTACGCGTGTCGCTCAACTATTGTGGGTGCTATGGGGCCATTTTGCGGTATCTGCAGTTGACTGGCTGGTCTCCCTCTAATCCTCCTAAATGGGTAGCGGTCTGAGCACACAAGACCGGTACAGGATCACGTGATTTCCCCATGACGGGCAGCATCTTCCGAAAGTCATGGCTGGAAGCAGCACTTTACAGAAGCGCTAAAAGGCAGCGAGCGGACTGGTCAATGAAAATGTCCACATTCTTCTCCAGACTGTCTGGAAGGTCTAAATGTTAAACAAATACGCAGAGCCAATTGGAGCTCGTGAAACATGGCAGTCGACTGGTAGCCCTCGTGGCGTGTACATGCTGCGAGCCCTCTGGGACAGAGCTGATGTTTCCGTAGTGTATGTCTCAGTCACGAGTTAGTGATTCCTCGTGATCAAACTGATAATTTTTATAATACGAAATGCCTACAGATTTTGTGAAAGGGGGTTTGCGTGTGCGAGCGTGGAGGTCTGCTTACGTATTCTCCTGTTTTTCTCGACGACAGAGCGTGAAAGCTCGGCAGGCAGAGACACATAACAACAGAGCGTAGTGCCCTTAGGTACCTGGAGGAAGCGTCTACTGAACGAACGGGTCTTGGCGAGGTTTAATAGAAGTAAGGAAGTTCCATTTTTTTCCGCGGATATTTCCGCCTTGTGTTTTTGTGAGACTTCTCCTTTATTGACGTGAAACTGTATTTTTGTTTTGCTCTGTGGCGATTATCGGCGGGAGTTGTTAGGGGCCAGCTGGAGATACTGTATGAGTCCTGTCCAATGGTCGGCTTTCGGAATCTTACTGAGAGTGGCTAGATTGTTATAGGGATTTTAATGGTTGATTTTGGTGTGATGGAAGTTTAACTCTGTTTTGCGGTGCGAAGCAAGGATACCGCCCCTTATATAGATTGATTTTACATGGCTGACACTTCAGAGAATTAATCTGGGTCCGCCAATGAAGATGCCCGCTTAAAACTGTGTAATTTGTCATGCAAGTTGCACATCGACAGAAGTGTGTTCCGCTCGATACCACGGGAGCTTCGGATGTTGATGACAGTAATGTTTCAGCGTATTCTTACTGCATACACCACTGTTGTTATGCAGAGCCGCAGCTGACCCACAATTACTGAAAGGGGAGGCACTTACAATTATACCGAGACTTCCACAATCACATTAAAGAAAGAAATATTTACCATGAGATCAGGCTATCCT
Organism: Schistocerca piceifrons; assembly: GCF_021461385.2. Lineage (NCBI taxonomy): Eukaryota > Metazoa > Arthropoda > Insecta > Orthoptera > Acrididae > Schistocerca > Schistocerca piceifrons. The sequence goes on along the minus strand of NC_060140.1, from coordinate 909,034,290 downwards.
GGATGCCAGTGCTGCAGTGTGAGATCCGAAGACCCCTTACGGTCCCGGGTACCCTCAGAGAAAATGCAGTGCCGCAGCTGACCCACAATTACTGAAAGGGGAGGCACTTACAATTATACCGAGACTTCCACAATCACATTAAAGAAAGAAATATTTATCATGAGATCAGGCTATCCTGGATGCCAGTGCTGCAGTGTGAGATCCGTAGACCCCTTACGGTCCCGGGTACCCTCAGAGAAAATAACGTCACGCCGTTGTAACTGAGAACACCAAACGCACTTTATCTCCATCTCGACTCGACGCACAGTGGATAATGAACAATGAGGCGAACGAGCCAATCAGCTGTACTGGGGCGACACCTACCGGCAAGCGATGAACCAACAAGCTAAATTCTAACAAGGGTAGCCCACAACGTTTGGAACGCGGATTTACTGTAAACTTCATGCACTCGTAGTATTCCATGAGGACAACAAAATGTGTAAGCAGTAGCGCGTACTTCTCAGGCGTTATTGAGAAAATCACAACGTGATTTCGGTCGTCAAATATTTACCTGTGCTTGTCCATTTTTACCATCAAGAGGCGGCAACAGAGTGGCTAGCATTCAAGCCCCGTAATCGCTCGATCGAGTCCCGTTCGTCAGTTTTTTTTTATTTTCAACACAGTCAGTTTCTTTACTATTTGTATTGCAATTAATCTAATTGGAAAAATACCTGTAATCGGATGAACTTTTATTAATTTTACGATGTTATTTGGCAGTCTACAAATATTCATAACTATCGACTAGTAAACGACCAAACGCATCAAGTGATACTGAAAATGTATGCTTGTCCGTGTCTTTCAAAATTGTTCGTATTTAATCGAAAGAGAACGAGAAACTGCTTCTGGTGAAGCCGCTATTAAAATACACTCGATACTGCACGACCAATTATCAGCGCCGATATTTAAGGAAATACTGCGTTATGCATGGTTTGCTTCCAAATTATGGGCTGAAAGAGACGTTTTTGAAAATACTAACGAGGTTTGTTTTTCCACGGAAAACCTCAAAAGACCTTGCGTATGCGGAAACATAGCATTTATTCAATGCAGCTGGTGCCGTTTAACTTTATGTTTTCCATGTTTTTAGGAAAAATAACATCCTGCAACTTGTAATGTCGAAAGCAACGATTAATTGAACATCTTTCGAAAGCCGTATGTGCCGGTCAAAACTTGGAGGTAACAAGTCGTTTCGGACTCCTTCCAGCTATAAGGGATTTCTCAAATCACGGACAAGCACACATTTTCAGTATCACTCCATGCGTTTGGTCGTTTACTAGTCGGTAGTTATTAACATTATATTATTTGTGATAATAAAAATTTGTAGACTGCCAAATAACATTGTAAATTTAATAAAAGGGCATCTCATTACTCGTATTTTTCCCATTATATCAACTGTAATATAAATAGTAAAGAAAATGATTGTGTTGGAAATAAAAGAAACTGACGAACGGGACTCGATTCAGCGATCCCTCGATTACGGGGCTTAAACGCTATCCAATCGGCTGCCGCCGCTTCATGGTAAAAATGGCCACGGACAGGTATACAGGGTGTTACAAAAAGTTACGGCCAAACTTTCAGGAAACATTCCTCACACACAAATAAAGAAGAGATGTTAAGTGGACATGTGTCCGGAAAAGCTTAATTTCGATGTTAGAGCTCATTTTAGTTTCGTCAGTATATACTGTACTTCCTCGATTCACCGCCATGATTTCATGCGGGATACTCTACCTGTGCTGCTAGAACACATGCCTTTACAAGTACGACACAACACGTGGTTCATGCACGATGGAGCTCCTGCACATTTCAGTCGAAGTGTTCGTACCCTTCTCAACAACAGATTCGGTGACCGATGGATTGGTACAGGCGGACCAATTCCATGGCCTCCACGCTCTCCTGACCTCAACCCTCTTGACTTTCATTTATGGGGGCATTTGAAAGCTCTTGTCTACGCAACGCCGGTACCAAATGTAAAGACTCTTCGTGCTCGTATTGTGGACGGCTGTGATACAATACTCCATTCTCCAGGGCTGCATCAGCGCATCAGGGATTCCATGCGACGGAGGGTGGATGCATGTACCCTCGGTAACGGAGGACATTTTGAACATTTCCTGTAACAAAGTGTTTTAAGTCACGCTGGTACGTTCTGTTGCTGTGTGTTTCCATTCCATGATTAATGTGATTTTAAGAGAAGTAATAAAGTGAGCTCTAACGTGGAAAGTAAGGAATGTTTCCTGAAAGTTTGGCCGTACCTTTTTGTAACACTCTGTATATTTGACGACCGAAATTATCTTACGATTTTCTCAATAACGCTTGAGACGTACGCGCTACTGCTTACACATTTTGTTGTCCAGTGGAGTACTACGAGTGTACGAAGTTTGAAGTAAATCTACGTTCGAAACGTCGTGGCCTCTCCTTGTAAGTAAGCTTAACTTTAACCCAAGTTTCTTTCCTCATTTATGTGGTATTTCGAAATCTCATTAATCTGTCTGAACCACCCAGTAGTTTGCTGTCCTCATTAATACGTGACGCAGTTCTGGAGAAGGGGAGAAGGAAGGAAGTTAGGTGTTAACATCATGTCGACATCGAGTGCATTAGAGACGGAGCACAAGCTCAAGGATGGAAAAAGAAATAGAACGTTATGAAAGAGAGTCCTCAACCTGAAAAACTCCGAGATGGTCTATGTAAAGTTTTAGTTATGTTTTTGTTTTAAAACATTTGCTGGGACTGGCTCAGCTTTTTGTGAAACTTACATCTTGGCGCCTCTCCTGTCTGCACAGAAAGCAGAAAGTAATATTATTAATCGTTGAAGAAATTAAATTAATTACATATGATCTAGTGCTGCATTAGTTTTGTTTAATATTAGTAACATTTCCTGTCGGAACATTGTTTTTAAAAGTTTTTTCAGTGTTGTGACGGTGAATGCCAAATTAAGTTCGGTGTTACTAATACGGTGATACTATTGATCGGCCGCCTTTACTGCAGCCTTAAATGTATATTGCTTGATGAATAAAAAAACCTGCGTTTATTCAAAATTCGTTTTACGATGTCCGATCCTTTTAAAAGGAGTACTGCTATGCAACGCAAATACTGAGTTTGTAATAATTACGTTTCTTGCCAATGTCACACATCACGCTGTTAGTAACGGACCAACGATCATTGATTGTGCCGATTTTGTCGTCGCTCTAGTATTAAAGTAATTCCGCTTTCCCATCTTGCTGATCACATAAGAAAATTAAGATTTAATTATTCGCTAAACAGAAGAAGGAATTACAGGAAGGCCGTGTCCTTTTCAAAGGAGCCCTTCAGCATTTACTTTGAACGAGTTAGGGTAATCGCTGAGAACCTAAATGTGGATGGCCGGACGCGGATTTAATCAAAAAAATGGTTCAAATGGGTTTGAGCACTATGGGACTTAACATCTGTGGTCATCAGTCCCCTAGAACTTAGAACTACTTAAACCTAACTAACCTAAGGACATCACACGCATCCATGCCCGAGGCAGGATTCGAACCTGCGATCGTAGCGGTCGCGCGGCTCCAGACTGAAGCGCCTAGAACTGCTCGGCCACTCCGGCCGGCGCGGATTTAATCGTCGTAGTCCCGATTGCGACTGCAGTGTGTACAACACTACCGTCTGCTACTGCTGTACCACAACCTTAAAGTTGGAGGCAGATCGTGAAATAAAACTATCTTATTAAAGCAATTATGGCATAACGCAACAGAACAGTGTTATCCTCTGAGAGGAATTTTGTTACGTTGACCGCGTTGTACCTAACGGAGGTGGCTTATCGGAAGTGAAAGTCAGAATTACGTAAATATTCGAACAGTAACAAATAATATTTTACCTAGCTACACTGTTGGAATAAAGAAAACGGTCGCCAGCCTAATTAGGCAAGAGAATGATTGGCATTCTTTTTCAAGAAATAAAGTATGAGTTACTTTAAACGGACAAACACTACCTATACTTTGCCACACGCGAGTGCAATGAACTCTGGCACCTGAACACAGCATGTTCACGTTAAGGTTGGAGTTGACAGAGTAGAACAAATTATTTGCATAAATATAACAGATAACAATACACACTATTACTTTCAGGCCTTATTCAAACTGAATGGTCTTTATAACATTACTATTAATATTCACTGTAGAATCATAAATTGGACATAGGTTCAGTACTACTTTTCACACATTTTCCTAGCTGACATAAAATTGTATATGTAGTTCACTGTAAAATTATGAACTGATCACAGGTTAAGTTTGTCTCAACTAAATACTTTTCTATTATTGCAGTTTTCCACTTTTGATACAGTGAGACACAATGTTGACAAATTTGCAAGAAACTGATTCAACTTTTAAAATTTACTACAGGCAGCACTATGATCATTAACTAAGCAACACTTTATAAGCCTCAGTTTTAAGAACTTTTAATCTTTAAAAGAAACAGCAAATTGTCTTTATTACCACAGTCTTCTACTTTCAAGTAAATGATTAAATAGGTGACTTTGAAACTCCACAAAACTTTAAATTGTACTGTTTCCATCACTGGGAGGCTTTCACAAAACTACATTTACTACCTTCCACAATTTCACTAAATCCACAGTAAATCTGAATACTCCCCTCTTACCAAAGATCAAACAACATTATTTAATTAACTATTTGGCTTTGAGACTTTCATTTTTTCCACAAACTAGGACACTCGGTAATCATAGTTCAAATGGAGAGGAACCTGAGAGGTTTTGTGATAGGGAAAAACTCAAGGTAGGTACATAAATTCAGTTATAAGTTACCTTATATTTGTGAACACTAAAGCATCCAATGAGCTGATCCTTCGCTGTACATTACTATAGTGTTCCATTACAGTGATTGCGCAATGTGGTGGCGATTGCATGTTGGTAGGTGGAATTGCAGGTAGAATTGCTGGGCTCTGTCATTTCTTGGTAGCGATGATAGATACCAATTTCAGAATAGTTCCAGCTCTTTATCCATCCATCCGAGGCATTGGAAAGCGGCAGGAAAAGCCTCTCTCGGAACCAGCACGATATACAACCTTTACATGGGCAGTGCACAGTTTGGTAGCTCGTCCCCGACTGACTCTTTGTAACGTCTCTTAGCAAAAGACATATTATGTAATAAAGAGAAAACATTGTGTGTCATGTTTTGTTCTTGTATGGAATTATGTACTGATTTTTTTTATTTAGATAATATCTGTGTCGGCGAGTACTGAAACCGCCACAGACGATACTTATTAAATACCAAACAAAGATGAGAATGGGTGACTAGTATAAATAGTAAAAAACGAACATTAATTTCTCTGTCGTCTACTTGGAGTTACGTGAGTAGGATAGCCTGTGACGTTATATCGAACGCTAGCGTAGCATTCTTTTGTCAAGATTGTAAGAGGGACGCCATTAGACATAGCCTTGGAAAGGTGTGTTATTAATTGAATTGTTTAAATTCAAATTGCATTAAATGAAATCTATCATACCGCAAAGAAGCGGGCAGGTAATAGTGAAGTAAAATTATTTCTTTCAGCTTTCAGAATTGCAGAGCAGAGCAGCAGATTTTATGATGTGTTTTACAGATTGACGCGGGCTGCTGATAATATATTACTAACAGTGTATGAAGATAATTTACCTTCATAACATAAAAGAAATCTTGCTGTGCGTAGTTCTGGTCTGGCAACCTTATAGTAAAAACATCTTTTTTCTCCGATAATAGTGTCATGTTCTCGTGTTAGTCGTAGTACTTATTGTTGTTTTACTGTTAACAAAAATCCACTGCAAAATTTTGATGTTGAACAACCATTGCGTACTGTAACATCAGTATTGATAACGAAGTAATTATCATTAACATTTTCAATAACTATAAAGTAAGGAAGATATGTTGAACTTTATGGCGAGTTACAGTAACGAAAAAATGTTCCTTTAATAGAAAGCCAGATCCAGAACAATAAGAACACAATATATTTTGTTTGTTGAGAATTAATTATCCAAAGAAAGTCACAGCACAGCATCACTAAAAGGTATTTCGGGGCTCTTTTCGTTGTAACATATTTTATTTCATATATTAGTTGTTACGCGAGTAATAGTAAAACAAAGCAAATAATAATAATAGAGCCAGAGAAATCTTGTTCCACCTTTTCTACCTAGGCCAACCACAATTTGCGCGCGCTACTCAGTTCCGTTCCCGAGGGGAACCACAACACCTTTTACATACAAATAACTAAGAACCCTAAGTGTAGGTCAGCTGTTTATATAACAGAGAACAAACATTATAAATAAAACAGAACATTTGCACATATTGACATTTCTACAAAAAATTATTCACACGGAAATTACAATTATATACAGTAAGTTTTGTTCCCTCCAAATGGGACAAAGAATTTAGATGATAGATACACTACATAGCATAGAATCAAAGATTTTTACAAAGAAAGGAGTATACAATTTTGTGTTATCGATTCAATCAAACAACATTTACAGAAGCTCAACGATGTAACATTAAATAAAACAAAAGCAAAATAAATCAGTAGAGTAGTAGAGCAATGGTGTTACATGTGCTAGCTAACAAAGAGAGAGTCTGCGGTTACTTCGACATAGATGTTAACCGTTGATGAAGGACAAACCGAAGTGCAGGAAGATACGGTAGCAAGTGACACCCGATTATGTAGAAGGAACATTTCTGATTTTGCTGAACGAATATAAAGAATCTTTTAGAATACTCACGAAGTCCAGGCATGGACTGAAACTCAGTTTCTCTTGGCTAGCGTACTGCGCTTATCAATGTACCACCTGGGTCGTTATCAGGAAAATTATACGTGTTGGTTCTACATCTGCATACTACACAAGCAGCCATACGGTGCATGGCAGAGGGTTCCTAAAGCTATTTCTAGTCATTCCCCTTCCTCTCGCAAGTGGAACAAAGGAAAAACGACTGTCATCTGCTTCCGTTCGAGCTCAAATGTCTCTTATTTTCTATGCTGGTAGCAGTAAAATATTTCTGCAGTCTGTCGCAAATACCGTTTCTCTGCACTTTTTCAATAGCGTTTCGCGAAAAAAACGTCTTCTTCCCTCCAGGAATTACCATTAGAGTTCAAGTTGCATCTCTCTAAGACCTGTGTTTCCATCAAACCTCATAGTAATATCAAGCAGTAGCCTCTGATCTCTGATTTGCTTCCGTGTCTGCCTTTAAGACATCGTGCTGGGTGTCTCAAACTCTCAAGGGGTACTCAGGAATCGGTAGCGCAAGTGTTCTGCGTATGGCCTCCTTTATCGATCAGCCACACTTTTCCAAAAGTCTCCCTATAAACCGAAGTCGAACACTCGTCTTCCATTGAAACGAGCTATCATGTCAGCAGGGAAAAACAATTGATGACGGTAATTCTGCATTTTTGACACAAAAACCGTCGGTGTTTCTGGGACAACTTTACAAGTGTTTAGACTGCTCAAAAAGCCTTTGCAACTGAAGACTGCGAAAACATCATGATGTGAAATGGGCCTGCTGATACGTGTTTCTTGCGTCGTTGCGGTAAAGCCTCTTTGTCTCGTGAGCTAACAAGACAATCTGCAGGTCATTAAAGAGGGCGATGCTAGACGTATGCCGTGCCGCTTTCCGCGCAGAATAATGGGAAGCGAGATAGAAGGATGCGCCAATTCGGCTATCAGATTGCAGAGGGGACGTACAAATTATAACTGCCCGGCTGGGAGCGGCTATTATAGATTGCTTCCGCCCGGCAGTCCATCCTTGTAGACGTCGTGTAGCGGGGGCAGATAATATCACGGAAACTCGATCGGGGGCGTTAGGACTATCAATTTACGTTATGCTCTCCGGCGGCGGAGCTCCGTGCAGGGCCTGGGGAGCCGATACACGATCTGCCCCACTAAAAGGGCTCCTAGGCTGTACCCGCCACGGGGCGCAGAGCACGAGGCGCGGTCAGGGTCTACAATTCGTGGAGGTTTCGGTTCGGCAGGTTGGGACGTATCGATCTACGGCTGGACTTCAGGCTACTTGCGCACTGCCGTTGAAACAGAGACTATAACGCATTTACTTCCTTACGACGTGATAACGCCATGTACACTACGGGCCATTAAAATTGCTACGCCACGAAGATGACGTGCTACAGACGCAAAATTTAACCGACAGGAAGAAGATGCTGTAATATGCAAATGATTAGCTTTCCAGAGCATTCACACAAGGTTGGCACCGATGGCGACACCTACAACGTGCTGACATGAGGAAAGTTTCCAACCGATTTCTCATACACAAACAGCAGTTGACCGGCGTCGCCTGGTGAAACGTTGTTGTGATGCCTCGTGTAAGGAGGAGAAATGCGTACCATCACGTTTGCGACTTTAATAAAGGTCGGATTGTAGCCTATCGCGATTGCGGTTTGTCGTATCTCGACATTGCTGCTCGCGTTGGTCGAGATCCAATGACTGTTAGCAGAATATGGAATCGGTGGCTTCAGGAGGGTAATATGGGACGTCGTGCTGGATCCCAACGGCCTCGTATCGCTAGCAGTCGAGATGACAGGCATCTTATCCACATGGCTGTAACGGATCGTGCAGCCACGTCTCGATCCCCGAGTCAACAGATCGGGACGTTTGCAAGACAACAACCATCTGCACGAACAGTTCGACGACGTCTGCAGCAGCATGGACTATCAGCTCGGAGACCATGGCTGCGGTTACCCTTGACGCTACATAACAGACAGGAGCACCCGCGATGGTGTACTCAACGAAGAACCTGGGTGGACGAATGGCAAAATGTGTATTCGTCATCGCCGTACTGGCTATCACCCGGCGTGAAGGTATGGGGTGCCACTGGTTACACGTCTCGATCACCTCTTGTTCGCATTGACGGCCATTTGAATAGTGGACGTTACATTTCAGATGTGTTAACACCCGTGGCTCTACCCTTCATTCGATTCTTGCGAAACCCTACATTGCAGCAGGATAATGCATGACCGCATGTTGCAGGTCCTGTACGGGCCTTTCTGGATACAGAAAATGTTCGACTGCTGCCCTGGCCAGCACATTTCCAGATCTGTCACCAACTGAAAACGTCTAGTCAATGGTGGCCGAGCAACTGGCTCGTCACAATACGCCAGTCACTACTCTTGATGAACTATAGTATCGTGTTGAGCTGCATGGGCAGCTGTACCTGTACACGCCATCCAAGCTCTGTTTGACTCAGTGCCCAGGCGTACCAAGGCCGTTATTACCGCCAGAGGTGGTTGTTCTGGGTACTGATTTCTCAGGATCTATTCACCCAAATTGCGTGAAAATGTAATCACATGTCAGTTCTAGTATAATATATTTGTCCAATGAATACCCGTTTATCATCTGCATTTCTTCTTGGTGTAGCAATTGTGATGGCCATTAGTGTAGTCACAGCTAACGAGATGAACAGCTGTATATTGATGTAAGTGATTTAATACACGTTATACATTTCGAAAACAAGTGTTTCTGCCAAAAAATATGAATTCCAATGAGAACCTCTGTGGGAGCTGTACACGCGCCTGCAAGTCAATGTGGAATTAATGTTACGAAAACACGTATTCCAGCTGGTGATCTCACTGCGATGCTACTGGATCAAATCAAATTTCAAACTAACACATATACACTCAGATACGTACACACACAATATTTCAGTTTTTGTCCTAGAAATAAATTTAAATAGCTCCAGCAGTCTCCCCAGTTCTAACAATAGTTATAGCCAGGTTTTTCTTAAGCAAATGATACTGCCAAATATTCCCCGTAACTATTGATAGGGAAATATTTGCTCGAACGTGAGGGAACTTTTTCTGTGTCTGATGAACATTAACTTTCACGATAACTGTGATTCCACCCTTAACTCTAGTCCTCGCTTCCCGTAAGCGGCAATGCCACCTTTTTCGCATATTCAAAGAGGCAGTAGTGTACTGTTTCTAACCAATTTGAGCGCAGTGAAGCAATGCTGTAGTTTCACTCGCTTATGTCTCTATTTCTATTTTTTGTGTCATCTTGTATTTCATCTAATCTTGTGCCAATTTGTTGCTCTCTGCTAAAATCCTGTATTCAAAATCGACGTCAATTTATTTAATGTATTTCATCTTTTTACATACATTTTAGCGTTAACCATCTATTCCTCTGATATCTCGATATTTGGGCATTTTGGAATCTCCGTTAGCGCTCATAAACGTGCCCTACCACATTACACGTAGGCTGTTCTGACACCACCATAGAACTGTTGTGGCAAATACGTCACAAAGGGGGCTTCTCTTTGGCTTAAACACTTATTTGTCCTGCAACAGCGCTTCTTCGCCCATAGTAACGTCACAACTTCTTCAAATATAGGTCCTTCCTAGATAGACACGTCATGTACTAAAAGTACCTCAAGACGTCCACATTATAGTCATACATGTGGTTGGATATGCTATTCGAATATATTTCCCTAGCTTCTGGCCGTTCGATGTAGAATCGAAGGTATTTCTGAAAACAAGAAGTAATAAATCTACCTTTTTATAGCCAGCTTGTTATCATCGACTAAGGATAGCTTACGTTGACAATTTTCAAGCCAGATCGGTCTAAGTGCAACTGCGAAAAAAGCAGTTTCATGCTAGCATCCATGTTTCGCCTTTTATTTTCTGAAGGACGTCATGAGTGACCTGAAATATATACATACTTATGTGTACCCTATTTTGCTTTACTTACTAGCCACTGTACCTTTAGGCTAAAAACAGTTCTGATACTTTCTGATTTTCTGTACCGAAATAATGGTCCAAAATTTTAATTGCAAAATTTATAGTTGCTACTCCACATGTGTGCTTGCTTTGCCGGTTTTAAAGCCGTTCTTCTGCTTCATGCAAGCACACATATGGAACAGCATTTCAAGTAAAAGTTTGAACCATTATTAAACTATAGAAATACAGAAAGTGCCAGAAGTTTCTTCTAAGTTGAAAGTACAGGGGCTAGTATTCAAATCAAAATAGCATATACATAAATATGTACATATTGTAAGGTGGCAACGGCCTTGCACCTTACTTGAGTCCATTTAAGGTGACACTTTAGGTTTTGTTGGAGTAATACTCTAAATTACGGTGTAGGAAATCTACCTGGAAACGCATCGGCACGCGAGAATTCCGCGATTTTGTAATTATAAGATTTTGCGGAAAGGCAGTACGCGAGACAGAGCTCGGCTACCTCCCCGCTTAGCCGCCGAAGGCCACAGCCTGCCTGTATGAATGGTGAACTGGGGGATTTCTGTAATCCGTTCAGAGGCGCCACAGCGGCCGCCAACCTCTGAAGGACATGCGGCTGCAGGTGTTCAAGTGTTTACCAAAACAGAGCAGTGGATAGTTGGACGGGCTTTCCTGTGCGTGCTCTCACCTATGTCCCACTAATTTTACTCCTTCGAGTAACTCAAGTGGGGCAGGCCAGGAGTTCCGAATAACAAACTTTAAATGCAAGAATCTGTGTTCACTACGACGGGGAATCTTGCCGGGAAAATCTCGAGTGGTGTCTTGGAAGAAATTTTCAAGTAAACGTGTTATTGCCCACAGCTGTGATTCTTCCCAGCCGGCGAGGGCGGAGTTTACTTGTGAAATTTTGTAGAAATAAAAGAATGGTGGAAAAGAGTTCTATTCCCAGGCCGTACATTGGTCGGCACTCGCAAACTGGATATTTTGAGAGCTTCTAGTGATGTGATTCGCTCGGTAAAAGTTGAGGGGAGAAAACAAAAGTGAAGAGCGATCTTGCTGGACTCTCGGTAAAGAGTCTTCCGTTCTGGGTTCTCGTACTGAGAGGACGTTAACCAACTCGTCTCCCGTCTTGGTCTTTCGTTCTGAGAGGACGTTAGCCGCGCCAGCTGTTTGCTGCCGGGAAGATCGCTGCAAATAGAGAAGTTTACGGACAGCAGTCTGTTGTCCGAGTAGTGTAGGAGTGTACTTTCCGAGACGCCACACGCCAACCGCACAGCCGCGCCGTCGCCGTCGGAGACCGCCGCTGCAACAGGAGTATTACGGTGAGATCGCTCCCGCTTCGGCCTGTGTTAGGAGTAACGTTAAATAGTTGAATCACTTGCAACTGCTGTTTCCACAGAGGTTACACGGTACTTTGGGGTGTAGTGGTTATTCGTATTTAACGTTTTGTGTCGATATCAGTCTTTCAGCCAAGTTATAAGAGATCGCGTTTTGGACCGATTTTAGCACAGTTTACTGCCAATGCCAGTTAGGAGGATAATTTGTAAATTGTTCATTGTGTTTTATTCAGCTTTGATCTGAAGGTTATAATAAAATTATTGCGATTCAGTAGAGCCTTTACTTTCAGTAGTTGATCCTGAATTCACCCTTGTGCTTTATTTTATTTTTGTGTATGTGTTTGATGTCACTGAACACCCTAAGTGTTCGTGATCGTTCATGTTTGGAAGTAAAAATAGGTGTGATTTATCGTGAACACTACCACCGCAGACTAATTAGGGGTGACAGGACCACATTTAAAGCTAGCGTTATCCATTTTTGCGTACAGTTCCACTCCCAATTTCTCTGTAAGTTGTTTGTCAGGGGCGAACACACGCAAAAAGCGGACAAGCAACGGGTGGGGTGTTACAATATTTCTGAGCACTGATGACTAATTTCAAAATACAAAGGCGAAACGCGTTTGACAGTATACAACTGGCTTTATCCAGTGGCATACACATGGATTTGTCCCAAAAATCAGCAACACAATGTTACGCACAACTGAGGACGATACGACAACAAACATCAAAGAGGTTTCTGGCTCTTAGTTTCTGCTAGATTGTCTAGTTCACTGGAAGTTGGAACCAATTCTTCCTCTCATATGTCCCATTGCTGCTGGTGATGGTGAGTTTAAGGATACCAAACGTCTAAGGTCAGCAGCCGTCTATTCAACCCCCTGGAATGAATCAATGTACCCAATCCGTCTACGTCTAGAGTATAATAATTTGTGAAAGTCTGAAAAAGTTTTCTAAACGTTTGTGTGACGTGTACCCGAGGCAGGACGTGTGTACCAGCCCTGTCATCAACTAGTGGAACGTGGAAAATCGCCTAAAAACCATATCCAGGCTGTCCGACAAACCAACCCTCGTCGTTAATCGACCGGTCGGATTCGGTCCATTGCCTGCTATCGCCTGCCTATTGTACCTTTGCTGTTCAAGCACTGTACAATTTTGTGGGTACCATCGCAACACCGTATTGGTACTACTTAAATCCTGTTTTGAAACGCTGGCGGCCCTGTTCCACTTGAGCGTGTTATCGATTTTCAATCAGTCCCGTTCCTAAGTTAAATGGTGTTCAGTATCGACGGAACAATAATGTATCATGGCCCATGTCAACAATGTACATATTAAACTGTGCCAGAACGACACGGAAACATCGGACGTGACCGGATCGTTCCCCAGACTATATCTGGATTGCTTCCCTGTTACCACAGGTTTCAAGAGGACGTTTATCTAGTTTCCACTGGGTAAAGTGGCGCAGTGGTAATACATTGGACTCATATTCGCGATTTTGAAGGTAGCAGAGATGAGGTAGAAAAGGTTATTTACGAGTTGTACGAAAATCGGTATGAAGTAACAAGAGTCCGGTGACATGAAAGGGAACTAGGATTGAGAATATAGTCTATGCCCAGTTTTATTACGTCTCTACATTGAGAAACCAGTAAAGGAAACAGTGAGAAACGAGGAAAGGGAATTGTAGCTTAGGGAGAAGAAATAAAATCTTTGACACTGTACTTTTGTCAGAGATGGCAAGGGACTTGGAAGAACAGAGGAATGGAATGGATATTGTTTTGACGGTAAGATGAATGCCAACAAAAATAAAACCAAGGTAATGAAATACAGTCTAATTAAATCGGGTGATGCTGAGGGCATTGGCTTAAGAAATGAGACTCTAAAACTAATAGATAAGTTTTGCTATCTGGGTTCCAATTTAACTGATAAAGTCCGAAGTAGAGAAGACACAAAATTCGAGTTGCCAATACCAAGAAAATCAATTCTGAGGAAGATGAATTTATTTACATCTAATACAAAATTAAATTCTAGGAAGTCTATCCTGAAGGTACTTGTACCGACTGTAGCCCTGTAAGGAAGTGAAACAAGAACGAACAGAGGTTCAGACAGGAAGCGAATAAAAGCTTTTGAAATGTAGTGTTATAGAAGAATGCTTAATTCTAGATAAGTAGATCAAATAGCTAGTAACTGCAGTTGGGTAAAAAAGAAATTTATGGCAATGTTGACTGAAGCCAGGGCGTGGCTGACAGAACACATCCTGAGGCATCAAGGGGTCGTCAGTTTCGTAATGGAGGGAAAAGGGGGAGGGGGATAAAATTTTAGAGGAAGGATTAGGCATAAATAAAATAAGCAGGTTCACATGAATGTAGACTGAAGCAGTTATTCAGAGGCGATGAGACTCGCGCAGGATAGACCGACGTAGAGAGCTGCATGAAACCAATCTTCGGACAGAGGAACACAACAAGATCTTTTAGTGTACACATCAACACTTTACTTCATGGCGTTTTGCGGAGGTTGAAAATCCCGAAACGACGTGAGTGTAAGTCTCATTCCATTTATTCTGCGGATATGTGTTTTGGATATTTAGACCCAACTCCTAGCTATGAGGGTCTTCATGAAGAAATGAGTGCCGGCCGAAGTGGCCGTGCGGTTAAAGGCGCTGCAGTCTGGAACCGCAAGACCGCTACGGTTGCAGGTTCGAATCCTGCCTCGGGCATGGATGTTTGTGATGTCCTTAGGTTAGTTAGGTTTAACTAGTTCTAAGTTCTAGGGGACTAATGACCTCAACAGTTGAGTCCCATAGTGCTCAGAGCAATTTGAACCATTTTTGAAGAAATGAGTGGTTCTTAATCTGTTAGTATCGTGCTGATTCACCGCAGCTGCTACGCTGAACCGATATGATTTCGTCCTATGGATGAATTTATAGAGAGCTGAGCAAGCCATCTCTTGATGCACAGTTTCTGTCACTTGCAGCAAGTAAGTATGAAGGAACCAGTAGGTGAGACGAAATTTATCTTATAGCACGAGGATGTAGGACAAGAAATGCTGTATACCTTGCTCTTCGCCGATGACCAGTTCGTGAAAGCGGGAGATTTCGACGACTCCGGTTACATGTTTAGAAAACTGCATGAAGAATACTAAAAATGGAGCATGACAATAAACACAAAAAAGACATACTGCAACATCCCCTTAGAAAAATTATGAATTACTGTGCTGGTAAACCTCTACGTTTTTTGATTTTCAAACAGATGAGCAAAACTGAACGTACTCAGACATTTCTCTCTTTACTTATTCTGATCAACACTAAACTCACATACTACTTTTTTTTTTTTTTTTTTTTTTAGCGCAACGCAGTCTGACTTTCAATAATCCCTACAAAAGAATGGCCCTGATTAACAATAACCTATACCTTACACGAATCACTTACCTCTCAAAAATCTTCGTTACTCAAACTACTGCAGTACAGCGAGCGTCAATGCTGCCAACTAAATAAAAGATTCTAACTACTGAAGATACTAACTACTGATAGGCATAGCTAGCAAATAAAAGATTTTGATGGAGAACAAACAATGTATTTACCTTAAAAGCGTTCAAAAGTGATAATATATATATCAGTTCATGACATCCAGTCTTGCAAATTTCCTTTTGCTGACGGACACACGTCCAGATCGTCCGCTCTCAAAACTCTGCCATCTCTCTCCCCACATCCACCACTGCTGGCGGCTCACCAACTGCGCAACGCTACGCGGTGCTCCCATCCAACTGCCCAACACTACCATAGCAAATATTCCAACAATGCAAACCAGCCACAGACTGCACACAGCACAGTCAGTGATTTTCATACAGAGCGCTACGTTGCGTTACCAACATAAAAACCTAAACGGCCTACTTACAGTACTACATGGTAGTGGGTGAAGATCTCCTAAAGATTAATACGCGGAATTCTGGAAAATTAAAAATGTCTGTACATTTAAATACTTCGACATACTTTTACAACAAATGGAAGAAGCGCACAAGACATCGCAAACAAAATAGGATAACGGAAAAGAGTAATGGCCGTCTTAGCTCTGTGCTATGAAGCGAAAAAAATTTATTGCAAAGAAAAGAGAGGTGTTGTTACACAAATCAACCGTAGAGAGCATTGTCACATATCGCCCTCTACAATGGGAGCTTACGAAAAAGGAGGAAAATAAACTGATGTCACTTGAGATGGAATTTTGGCGAAGATGTCGCATCTCCAGACTAGAGCACATCAGAATAGACAGATTACTAGGAATTAGAAGAAAAAAGAGCTTGTGTTTGATGCTACAGCTACCAAAATGTTAACTTGGTATTGTCAGCGATGCTACAGATAGCAAAATATTAACCTGGTACGGTCAGCTCCAACGAATGTATGAAACCGGCAACCAAAAAGAATATATGAATGGACGTCAGCCGACCGAAGAAAACCTGGAAGACCACCTAGAAGATGGATGCAAGATGTTAAAGATACGATGAATAAATGGGGCCTTCAGGAAGATGATTGGGCAGATAGAAAACGTGCAAGATGAGGAGCGGAAGGTGGAGATCGTCGACAGAAACCAGCAGGTAGGGCAAGAAACACTGTACACCTTGCTTTTCCCGATGACGAGTATATTAACTGTCATTGCGGCGCAGCGTCTCTGTTACTTCGGAGGATGTGGATCCCTTGAATAATGATTTTTGTCTAGTTTGAGAGCCGAAGGTAGCAGTCTTTCATTAGTCAGTAACGATGTATCTCTGGTTTCGATTAGACAGGAGGCCGCCTTTGAACCTCTTCATCTGACGTCCAACAAAGCGACTACCTTTAGTTACTCGGATCAGGACAAGCGATTTGGAGTGAGAAGATCGGGCTTACGGGCTACACACAGCTGCTGATATTTGACTCGAAGAGTTTTTAAACTTGTAGTAAGAACCTTCTCTAGGACGCTTATAATTCTGCGCTTGTTCTGCCGGTGATTTCCAGCCTGTAAGGGTTGGGAAAAGCTATGAAAACACGGCGAAAAGTTCGTGCTTAAACATAAATGCAGATTTTAGACAAGCCGGCGGGTTGCGATGTTGTATCTGATCACGAACGGCATCTGTGCAATGTCCGAAGCACGTTGCAGGTATCAGTGTGATCAGAACAGTGTTCTAGGTAGTTATGATTGTATTATATCAGAGAGAAATGACTTTGAACGTGGGCAAATTTTTGGTGCTCGTGTTATGCTTGCTTCCGTAACCAGAGTAGCCGAACCGTTGGTGTTTCAACAGGCAATGTGTAAAGGTGAAGATATAAATAGAATAATGCAAACATCCACTGGCGATGCTAATCCAGATGTGCAATTGCAGAACAGTGTAACTAAACGACCACTTGGTCTAGGGAATTTGCATATCATCCTCTGAAATTTGCTAGCGGACAGTTTTAGAGAAAAATGGCAACGTTACAGCTGCACACGGAAGATTTATTCCGAATACAGGGAAAGCGGAAAAACATCATCCACTAAATCACAACACTGACGAAAGTGTTATAGCGTGATCGTGTCAGGAGGACGTGATGAGGATTGTGAGGAAAAATAAGAGGACGACAGGTGAAAGGTAACTGGAGAACCGCATGTCGCACTCGAGAACCCTGTCAACACCAAAAAAACTAGCAGGGAACTCTATAAGCAGGAAATTACAGGGCGGGCTGCAGTCCTAAAACCACGCATCGTTGATGCAAATGTCCGTAACAGTATAACGTTTTGCTGAGGCCAGAAAACCTGGGTTATGGGGCAGTGGGAGAAAGTAATTTGGTTGGATGAGTCTTGTTCCACACTGTTTCCAACCCCTGACCGAGACTGCGTTCGATGACGAAACATGGCGGAGTTCGGTGATGGTTTTGGGCAGCCATATGGTGGTACCCCATGGGCCTCGTGGTTCCTCCGCAAGATTGCGTTATTGCCGAGGAAATGTGACCATCGTCAGGTCCATTCCGTGGTATAATGTTTCTTTCCCAGTGGTGATGCTGTGTATGCTGTGTCCCAAGGCGTCAGGACCTCTGTTCATACACCTCGCATCGCCCAGGACACGTTTTGTGAGCTCGAGGGTGAATTTTCACGTCTCCCATGGCCAAGACTCAACATTGTTGAGCCTTTGTGGTCTACTTTGGAGAGAAGGCTGTCATACTCCATCACTGTTTCCCGAACTTGCCACTATTTTGTAGTATGGTGTAAGATTCCATTGTAAACCCTACAGAAACTGTACTTATCCATTCCGATTCGACTGGAAGGTGTTTGGAATGCCAAGATTTTACACCGTATGAGGCACATTAACTTATTGTGTTTTTGGGTTCCAATATTTTTGTCCATCGCTGTGTATCTGAGTGTCATTTTAGTAGGTTTTCGAACAATTATCGCCTGTATGTTTTCCTTGTTTTGCGCATACACAGGAGTACAGGCAACACAACACCTTTGCACTATACACATATGTTGCAGCTGTCTTATTGTGGTTATTGAATTCTCACGCATGTAGCCTTCTAAATGTCGCTCTAGCGCATTTGAGGCAGTTTTCATCCTCGACGTCGATATTGACTTGTGTAGACAATATAGTTTTGGAAACAGGTAATACTGCATTTTGTTCAGTATTTTGTGAAACATTGTGTCAAATTTTCGATCGTAGTTTCTCACGTAGTTTACATTAAAGTATTGATCTCCCAACATTTGGCTCAAGCCAAAGCTTGTGTCAACACATGATACACGCAACGATAAACTTTTCTTGATGAGTATCGTAATGTTTTGAGCCATGAGAATGAAACTTAGATGTGTGGCAATCGGTGTTTACTTTCCTGATTTGCTTTGTATCTGGAAAATACGGTTGTAGCACGTCATGCGTGGAGTGTACTGTCTGACTTTTGCTAAAAAGTCAAGGAAATGTTTTAAGGAGCTAAAGGAAAACAAAAAATTACTCGCAGTCTGGCTCAAGGAACCTCACTCTCGTCGAAGAAGAGTATTAACCATGGCGTCATCTCACTCAGTTTTATCTTTGGTCCCTCGTGAGCTCTAGACGAAGACCGACTTTTTCACGCCGTTACCAGTACTTCGTCTGAGCAGTCGCGTCAATTTACGAGGTACAGCTGACACAGGGGTGGGTTACCGGAGGCAGGGGCGAAACGGCGAAGGCGGCAGACAATTGGCCAGCCACCAGCTGCCGCCGCCCCTCCCCCTCTGCCCTCCCCACCTCTTCTGTCAGCCGACAAATCGCGTCCCTTTGTGACACGGCGGGGCCGCTCTATCGATCGGGCTTTTTTAGCGAGTAATTGACGCGTGATGGGGTCGCGGCTCGGCTTATTCCCGTTAAATGACCCGTCGGAATCGGCGCGAGCGTAGCAGTCTGCTGGTGGGAGATGGGAGGGGTAGCGTGGTCTCCGTCACTGATGCGTGCTCGACGCGTGACACTGGCCGTCACTGGGCGCCGGGAGGCCGCGTCTCGCTTCCTGTGATGCGTGCCCTCCGTTTCTAGCTGTCCACAGCCCTCCTACAGTTAGTTAGTTACGTGTTCCATTCATCAATAGCACGGAAAAAAGGTTATGACGTGAAACGTGTCGAATGCACAAGAAACGCGCACAGGAAAAAGTTTTTTTCTTTTTTTCTACATTATAGTGTTATACCGAAATATTTCTATTATCTATCCCGTTCCCTTAAATGGCACAAAATGTATATATTACATCTCCAGATTTACTTACTCATATTCAAGGACTCATCTATGGTATAGAAGGAGTTGTCAAGGAGGTATGATTTCAATTTGTTTTTGAAACTATTACCGCTGTCTGTCGGACATTTTATTTCGTCTGGTAATTTATAAAAAAGTTTTATAGCAGCATATTTTACCCCCTTCTGTGCCAAAGATAGGTTAAGTAAAGGAGAGTATAGGTCTTTCTTTTTTCTGGTATTGTAATCATGAATGTCGCTGTTGATTTTAAACTGGTCCATGTTGTTGCGAAAAAAATTCATTACTGAGTAAATGTACTGTGAAGCAGTTGTAAAAATTCCTAACCTTTTCAACAGATGCCTACAAGATGTGCGAGTATGAACCCCACACATTATTCTAATTACTTTCTTTTGAGCAGTGAATACCTTTTGCCTAAGTATTGAGTTGCCCCAGAATATTATTCCGTATGACATCAGAGTGTGGGAATATGCAAAGTAAGTTAGCTTACTGATGTTTACATCCTCAAAATTGGCAATTACTCTGATTGCAAAAGTTGCTGAACCTAGTCGCTTTAGGAGATCCAAAATATGAATTTTCCAATTAAGATTCTCATCTATATGTACAGCCAAAAACTTAGTATGCTCTACCCTGGCTACTGACTTCTTTTGATGTGTTATTTTTATTGAAGGAATTATACTTTTTGAAGCAGAAAAATGGATGTACTGTGTTTTTGAAAGTCTTTTCAAAGTACATGAATTCTCGCTTCGCTAATCAACTTACTTGTACTATTACTTGATGAAATACAGCAACAATTCACTTTTTATATAGCTTTATTTGTGTCTAGACGTGTGTATGTCTTCATAAACACAACGCTCGTATGCACTGCATTTTGAACGTTTCAGCTCACCTACAAAAAATAACAATTCGTTCTACGGAAGGCAGGCGTGTATAGAATCCCCTGTTATTTTTCCTTCATTTTTATTTCAATTCCGCTCTAAGGGGAGGGCTGACAGCACATAAAACGGTTTTTCAGCCAAGGATTACACGTACTTAATAGAAGTTTTAAAAGATATAGAAAGGTGACGAAAATAATTTTTTACTACACTTAGGTAAGAAATTTTTATCATTTTAAAAACTTTTAAGACAATTTTATATGACAGCTAATACATAATCGCTGGTAATAATAACGCTACTGTGATATAAATATATTATTAGCGGTACATGAAAGTAATTATAGTCATGATGTAGGTAGAATGATGAATATGGTTATGGGGCCTTGTAGAATGGCAGGTAGCTACTAAGAGTCATTGAGGGGGAGGCAATGTAAAACACAACTAGCTCTTTACTCACACAAGTAGTGAGTGCTATTGACAAAGTGTTGCAAATTGTTTCTGTGTTTCTAGATTTGCAGAAAGCTTTTGACACTGTACCTCACAAGTAGCTTGTTGTCAAGTTGCGTGCTGATGCAACATCGTCTCGGTTACGTGACTGGGTTCGTGATTTCCTGTCACAGTTCGTAGTAACTGACGGAATCATCGAGTAAAGCAGAAGTGATTTCTTGTGTTCTCCAAGGTAGCGTTATAGGCCCACTGCTGCTCCTTATCTATATAAACGATTTAGAAGACAATCTGAACAGCCGTCTTAGGGTTTTTCAGGTGAGAAGCTCAAAACAAATTGCAAAACGATTTAGTAAAGGTACCTGTATGGTGCGAAAACTGTCAATTGACAGTAAATAGGGAAACGCGTGAGCTCATCCGTATGAGCCCTAAAGGGGTTGAAGGCCGTAAATTCAACTAAATACCTACAAATTACAATTATGTACAACTTAAGTTAGGAAGAACACATAGAAAACGTTGTAGAAGATGCAACCGATCTACTAAAGAGACTGCCTACACTGCGCTTGTCCGTCCTCTTTTAGAATACTGCTGCGCGGTGTGCGATCCTTACCAGGTAGGACTGACTGAGTACATCGAAAAAGTTAAAAGAAGGGCTGCATGTTTTGTATTATTTACAAATAGTGGAGAGAATGTCACTAACATACAGGAATTAGGGTGGACATCATTAAAACAAAGGCGTTTTCCCTTGCGTCGGAATCTTCTCACGAAATTTCAATCACCAACTTTCTCCTCTGACACCGACCCACATGATCATCATAGTAATATAGGTGAAAACATAGCTCGTAAGGAAATATACAGGTGTTCCTTTCTTCCGCGGATTGTTCGAGACTGGAATAATAGAGAATTAGGGCGAAGGTGTTTCGATGAACCTTCTGCCAGGCACTTAAATGTGATTAGCAGAGTATCCATGTAGATACAAATGTAGATGTAAATGTAGGAAAGTAGGAAAAGGGAAGAAGGAAAGTGGAAGGAGGGATTGTGATGTTGGGGGAGGGGGGGTTGTGATTAGTGCTGAAAAGAGGAGAATGTCTCGGGACAGATTTCATGTTGGATAGTGGCAGTTGGTTGAAGTATAGAGAGGAGACGATGGATAAGACATGAAGGCAAGTTGGAGGTGGGATGCGGATGTAGTGGTGCTGTAGGTGCCTGTATTCGTGGTTGGTGGATGGGATATTGGATGATGCAATTCGATTTAAGGTACAGGGTGAACATTAATAAAACCGACAAACTTCTGGATCGGATTCCTGACTGAAAATGGAGGAAAAAATATTCTGTGAACATGTATCCGGAAATGGACGGTCCGCATGCAATGACAACATATGAATTTTGCATGTACTGTGTATATTTATAGAACTAAAGCTTAAAAAAGGTTAATTTTAGTTTGACTAAGCAAGCTTACCCGCTTATGACCAGCTAAATCACGCACTTTTTTAAGTACAGATATCTGACGTTGATCGCTTTGCTCTCGAGCTTCAAACCGTCGCAAGGCGTGTCTAAACGTGCAAATCCTTCAGAAGCAGCCGGTATATTTTCATCTTCATTTTCCGGACCAGTAGTTGACGAGATTATGGCGGCATCAGCATTGCCAATGACGAGGTTTACAGTTTCGTTACCCTGCATGATTTGGTGGTCTCGACCTGCATCGTCGACGCTCATCCATTCCTGAACGTCTTCTTCATCACATTCGTGGCACTCGAGTGTTTTAGCATTCTGAACATTTCGGACATATTATTCTTTCCGTCATTTCCTACGATACTTCGAGAAATTTTAGCTATACCCAAAACTTTATTCCAATCTTTTTCTAAATTCTGTTCCTCTGCACTATCTCATGTTCCTCCGACCATGTAGGATGCATCTAGCAAATCAAAAGATGCTGTTTCTATCATTTCTTAGGAGACTTTCTTCTCCCTCCTCTTCTCTTTCTAGCAATAGCTTCTTTTGACTAATATCGTAAGAAAGTCTCAATAACGCCTTAACCCATGGGTTGTAATAAGGAGATAAAGCTGAATGGAAGAAACGTCATTTTTATGAACTCGTTCTTTTATTTAACGTACCACTTGATGGATGAATTGGTGCGTTGTGAAGAAGCAATAACATTTTCTCTCATATACCATTTTTAACTGGTGAACTTTTACACAGGGTACAATAATTCCTATAAACCATTCCGTGAATATAGTACTATCCATTCATTTGTGGGATGTAAACAATAGGCAACGCAGAGATATTTACGTGTTTAAAACAACGGAGATTCTTACTTTTATCAGTAGTTACAAGTAGTATTAGCAAAAGCTAAAGCAGTAATATGATCCTTAATAATTTTAGGATCAGGTTCTTCTAATTCACGACGTAAAGCAAGAGTTTTTATTGGCAAAACTTTCCAGTTGACCCCAGTTTCGTCAGCGTTATGTACGTTTTTGAGAGTATAATATTCTTTCCTCGATGTGTCCTTTAATTTGAAGTTGAAAGAATTAGAAGCAGAAGAATTAACAGGCAATATTTGTACTTGTACTTGAAGTTCGTGAATGCCATGTCTTGATTTAAAGCATTTTACCAGCCCGTGCTTGCTTTAAAGTTCGACAGCCCTTGAAGATTTTCACTAAACTGAATTGACTTTTCACACAGAATGGGATAGAGATAAGTTCTCTTTCTGATTTTAAAAAAATGTAAACCGCTTGTAAACAGTATCATCTTGATCCGTGCTAGAGTCGAGCTTCATAGTTTTACAACTTGTCGACCAATCAGTAGAATTAAGCTTAGCTATGAAATCTGTGATGCACATCTTTTGTCTTTTTATATCCGTAATTGCCGACTTACGAGCCTTCTTGTCATCAGATAACTTGTTTGCAGACTCAGGTCACTTTTATTAGTTTCATATTTATCTCTCACAGCAAGGAAAACACGCTTTACGTTTAGGCACTTTACATCGCAAGTTTACTTTACGTGGCAAGACTGACACAACTGATCGTAACGGAACTTAAACGGTTACTGTTGTCGCCATCTCGGCATTGGTGCTGGTGGGCTGGCGGGGAGGGGGGGGGGGGGGGCGGAGGGGGGGGGGGGTAGAAAGGGGGCAACACCATACAGGGGAGATTGTGGGAATCGCTCTACAGCATATCTCTGCCACCCGTGTGGTATTTCTTCAAATATGATTTGCTGTGTACACGTACATAACGTGGACGTAATGAGTTTGCTGCTTTCTGTTAACTACCCCACGCTCGCAGACGTTCGTACAACACACAGTCTCACATCCGGTGACTGTTCGGTAGGAACTACGTGAACCAAATCTTTTTTTTTCAGAGGAACTAGTAGAACTATCCTGTGATGGGCGCACTGTACAATGTGAGTGGGATGTTCTCCATTTCTACCAGCCTTTCCGGCTCGTTTACAGCCGAAATATTAAAGCAGTCTGCGTTTGGTTACGGCTGAGTTTCCACGTTTTTATACAACAGTTCCTTTAATACCATATTTCTAAGTTGCATATTTACACTTATATCAACAATGAAGGTAGCAGAGGTAAAATACAGGGAGCGAAAGGCTATTTACAATTTGTACATAAACCAGATGGCAGTTATAAGAGTCGAGGGACATGAAAGGGAAGCAGTGGTTGGGAAGGGAATGAGACAGGGTTGCAGCCTCTCCCCAATGTTATTCAATCTGTATATTGAGCAAGCAGTAAAGGAAACAAAAGAAAAATTCGGAGTAGGTATTAAAATCCATGGAGAAGAAATAAAAACTTTGAGGTTCGCCGATGGCAATGTAATTCTGTCAGAGACAGCAAAGGACTTGGAAAAGCAGTTGAACGGAATGGACAGTGTCTTGAAAGGAGGATATAAGATGAACATCAACAAAAGCAAAACGAGGATAATGGAGTGTAGTCGAATTAAGTCGGGTGATGCTGCGGGAATTAGATTAGGAAATGAGACGCTTAAAATAGTAAATGTTTTGCAATTTGGGGAGTGTAAGGGGTCCGTAGGCCCTTACTATAACTTTGCATTCGGCACAGGTCGATAGGGCGGACAATCGATTGTGACGTGTTGCGAGAGCGAGTGTCGAGATGCGCCAGTGTGGTTGGCGGGTATATGTGTGTGTGAAGGCCATTGTTGAAATACAGGGTCTTTAACCGAGAAGGGTGTCACCATCGCCGTGGTTAGACCCCTATACAATAGATTAATACCGGGAAAGTGAAGAAGTATCATTATGAAAGTGATCAGTGACGTTACCAGTGCCGATATGTAGTCTCGCGTCTACCACGTCGGCCTAACCTTGGAATGCAGTGTTGGATGCAGTGATGGATTAGCGTGTGACGATAATGGAAAATGAAGAAAGCCTATGCTGAGATTAGCCGTAATTAGATATGTATGACGAAGGCAGTGGCTGTCTCCTTTTTTGTGTTTTGAGAAGAATATAAGTTCGTAATTAGTAAAACTGTGTTGGTATTCCTCATTACCAGAAATTCAGTATTATAGTATTGAGCAGAACGAACTGGAAAGTAACAACTTCCGTAGCAGTCAATTCCGATTACCAGCCCCATTAGGTACACGGCCATGTTAATAATAAATATTGGACTGCTATTCGATCAGATCAGGTCGGGATAAAAATCGGAGGTGTTACAGGAGCAAAATAACTGATGATGGTCGAAGTAGAGAGGATGTAAAATGTAGACTGGCAATGTCAAGGAAAGCGTTTCTGAAGAAGAGAAATTTATTAACATCGAGTATAGATTTAAGTGTCAGGAAGTCGTTTCTGAAAGTATTTGTATGGAGTGTAGCCATCTCTGGAAGTGAAACACGGACGATAAATAGTTTAGACAAGAAGAGAATAGAAGCTTTCGAAATGTGGTGCTACAGAAGAATGCTGAAGATTAGATGGGTGGATCACATTACTAATGAGGAGGTATTGAATAGAATTGGGGAGAAGAGGAGTTTGTGGCACAACTTGACTAGAAAAAGGGATCGGTTGGTAGGACATGTTCTGAGGCATCAAGGGATCACCAAATTAGTATTGGAGGGCAGAGTGGAGGGTAAAAATCGTAGAGGGAGACCAAGAGATGAATACACTAAGCAGATTCAAAAGGATGTAGGTTGCAGTAGGTACTGGGAGATGAAGAAGCTAGCACAGGATAGATTAGCATGGAGAGCTGCATCAAATCAGTCTCAGGACTGAAGACCACAACAACAACAATCAACAGTAAGGTATACTCACTTTTACGGTGCAACTTTTAGCCCTTTCTTGCATCTGTCTAAATGGCATATACTCTTTGGGCTTCAGTTACGCGCAGATATAGTGCAGCACGTGGCTGACGTACATGTGGAATAACCTAACATAAGCCATTTCATTACATACATTGTACATTAAAAATGAATATGATACCATTAATTTTTTTGTCTTGTATAGGGCATGAAGGTCGGCAATATCAAGTCAGTAAACACAACTGACTTTAGAAGTAATTTCAGAAAATATAGGAACATTATAAGTTGATTTTAGGTTAATTTTGCTTAAAGAAATGTATAAGTCGGCCACATGGCAAATGTTATACCAACTCAGTTTATCAGTGGAGATAAACGTTTGTGTGCTATACATATAAATGAGAAAAAAAGTTACAACTCACGAAACAGTAGTAAGTGCACCTAACTATTCATTAAGCGCGAATTTACGACTTGGGAAACGTGGTAACTAAGCGAATTGTTATTTTGTGCATGGCAGGTGAGCATTCAAAATTCGGTCGATAAAAAATTGTATTGATGGAGACTAGAGTTGTAAGATGACCAAAGCTACCGTAGACTACCATAAGTAAGGGTAGACTACGATGGTTTTCCTAGTAGCTTTGGTCAGTTTAAGTCATACCCGCATTAACTGCACGTCGGGTATGTTGCTTAAGTATGGGGCGTTTTCTCATGACGATTGCTTTCCTTACAAATGTCATCATTGTCTTATGAGATTTCCCTAAAAAATGAAAGCGGTGAACTGTCAAAGAACTGAATGAGGTTATAAAAAATATTGGGTAACCTACGGAACATTTTTGTTCAACATAGTTATCCTCTTGTCTGTTCCTTAGGAATAAATAGTATTTGAAGCAGAACTGAAACTTTCTATGTTTAAATAAGGTTATATTCGAAAATTGCTGATCTGTAATGTGAAAAAACTGAATGTTGTAGTCAAAATAAAAAACAAAGGACATTTATCACATAGCGCTAGGAGACTAAATTTACTCAACAAGAAGGTAAAATAAAAAAAATACGCAAAACACAAATATACTTCGTCATCTAACATAGAACATGTTTCTGTTGTTCATAAACAGCTTTTGCATTTACCTAAGTCATCGCAACCTCTATGTATTCCTGCATGTTCCGTGGACTGCCGATGTAGCTTGAAGGTAAAATAAATGCAACACCGATGTCATTGTGTTTAAATTTTCATCGTTTACCGGTAATAGCATCTCGTAAATGGATGTATTCCTCCGCTCGTAATTTAGTCTGGTTGTAGCTAATAAATCGTAAAAGTTCATTTTTGATCTTAGAGAGCATATCCACAACGTATTGATGGTACAGCTGATGATATCGAAGGATATAATTATCTTCATTAAGGCTAATCATCGATCTGTCCATCTAGTTCATTGAAATAACTTTTTATTCGTTTCATTACCTAAAAAAATTGGTAATTAAATAGAATAATTAAGAATAAGAAATTAAAATCATTAAAATAGCGAATTACATAGTTTAATACCAAACGTAACAATAAGTAGATCACACTGTTTGATGTTGATGCGATATTCATCCTGCCCTTTCCAGAACATTGGAGGATGCTGAAGTGCGTCATACAAACGTTGGTGGTCTGAAATTGTACTAGCAGTGCTGTCTCTAGGCATCGGCATCAGAAACATAATCTTTTGATATACCTGGCGTTGGATTTTGTATGTAGTTTCAAAATTATGTCCATCAGATCTGAGACCGGAAATTTTAGTTGCCCCAAAGTATGTCATTTGAAAGCAAGAATTCAATTTGCGTGTCTCACGTACAAAAAATTTCGAATCGTCTCATTCACCAGCAAGAAGTGATTGTAAAGGTTCCAGCAGAGTAGAAAGAGGTGACAGTGCAACTTTTCCTGATGCACAAAACATACCTACTGCTTCATTGCGGGAATTTTAATGCTTGACAATACCGGCATATTTTGTCCATCGCACCAATTTTAATTTTAGGATGTGCAGAGTAATCGATGTCTGGTGCATATTCGAACGCAAGGCGAACCAATAATGCACGTGTTAATGCGCGGTTGGGGTTTGCTGCCTCTCTCTTCCGCATTCTCTGAATGTGGCTATGTGCCGATCTTGCGCCGCTCTTGTTGTCGATTATGTTATGTCACAGACTTTCATCAAGCTGTTCTCAAGTTTCTTGTCTACGAATTTCTACTGTTATGATTCGTTGAGCTGCGCTCCTTGCCGTAATTTGCTCTTACGATCCATGAGTTCTCTCAACACGCTTGCGTCGTGCTTCTCTGCTATGCTCATTGTTAAGATTAGATTTTTTCCGCGGCGTTATATTGAAATTGAAAACTAAAATAAAATTTTAATAAATAAATTAGATAAAATGAGTGAATGAATCAATGAACAATTAACAGTATAAAAAATCAAAATAAAATACAAATAATAAAATAGAAAACAAGCCAGAAATACTTACGTGTTGTCGAGGTGGTATGAAGATCAACGGAAAAAAATTAGCTATCAAGTCTTATTTTTCTGTTAAAACTGATAATAATATACAAACGATACACAGTACAATTATAAGACAATGAGCAGATTCATTTTGCAGTTAGTTTAGTTCATACAAAAGTGTAGCTGTTGCACAAATGAAAAGTAAAAATATTTTTAAGGTTATATACGTTAATAGGGAGTTCTTTTACTACAGAATAAAAATTCGAAAGTGATGCAATTAATTATTTATACTCGGATTGCAATAACAACTTTACATATCGGAACCGCAGTCGTCGTTTCTGGTAATAGATACGGGGTGTACATAAAGTCCGGGAACACTTTCAATTATTTATTGCACAAGAAAAAACATTGTACAGATATCATACATATGTCATTTCGAAGAGAAACCCTGGAAGTTTATTTTCGTGTATACCGCCACAGCACAGTTTGGTAATTTGCCGATAGTCAGCGCTAGTCGCAAACATGGCGAGTTCAGGTGCGGAGCGAGTTTTCTGGGTTGGAGTTCGACAGAAACAAGTGTGCTACAGCTGTTTAGCGGATGCTTGATAGGTTCCCGGGACTTACGCCGGATAATATTGTAGAAGCCGCACAATATTTCAGCGAGACAACTGCCCGCCATCTTCAGGTGCTACTGTCGCGTGACGCTACTGTCAGTGACGCGACAGTAGCACCTGAAGATGGCGGGCAGTTGTCTCGCTGAAATATTGTGCGGCTTCTACAATATTATCCGGCGTAAGTCCCGGGAACCTATCAAGCACACGCAGCGCCGGGAAAGCCTCAAACAGCATGTTTAGCGGATGTTTAGAACCAAGTACGGTAAGAAGCCACCAACAAAGGAGGCCATTGACCACTGGCACAACAAATTCGTTACGACGGGTTGCTTGTGCTCGGCAAAGAGAAGGGGACGTCCCAGTGTGAGTAAAGTAAATGTGGAGCGCGTACTAGAGACATTCATAAGAAGTCCAAAGAAATAGGTGCGTCGTGTATGTCGTGAACTCGAAATGGCTCCAATGACAGTGTGGTAAGACCTGCGACAGAGGCTGTCTATGAAACCATTCAAATTGGAGCTAGTGCAGAAGCTCAATGACGACGACAAAGACAAGCGTTTTGAGTTTTGTTCGCAGTTACAACAATTGAATGAGGATGGGGATGCCATTGTTCATCACTTAATTTTTAGCGACGAAGCCACTTTTCTCTCTAGTAGGAAAGTGAAGAGACATAATTGTCGAATGCATTGAATTTGAGCGTGATTCCCCGAAGGTAAATGTTTTTTTGTGTCTAGTCATGACGAAAACAGTAAGGACCATTCTTCGCCGAGAGCACTGTCACTGGATATTCCTACTTGGACATGTTGCAGCAATGGCTGATGCCTCAAATGCAATCGGACTCGCCGTTCATCTTTCTGTAGGATGGGGCTCCACCCCATTTTCATCGTGAAGTTCATGGGTACCTGAGCACGGAGCTGCCACATCGATGGATCAGCTGTGCTACAGAAGGGGAGAGCTGTTTCATGGAATGGCCTCCCCGGTCACCAGATCTCACTCTGTGTGACTTTTTTCTGTGGGGACACATTTAAGATATGGTGTACGCACCGCCTCTACCACGCGATGTAGTAGAGCTCTGGGAGGGAATAGGGGGAAGGGACTGCCACAGTCGAGAATGTCATGCTGGGATGGGTATGGCAAGAATCCGATTACCGTATTGACGTCTTCTGGGTCACTCATGATTCGAATTTCGAATGTCTGTAAAAAAATAATAAAATAAAATAAAACTTTCAAGGTTTCTCTTCAAAATGCAATATGTATGACATCTGTACGAGGTTTAGTTCTTGTGCAGTAAATAATTGAAAGGGTTCCCGGACTTTATGTACACCCTGTACTATTGACACTCGCAAATAATGCAATAATATAATCTTCTGAAGAAGGACACTAAGTGCCTCAAACCCGTCAAGAAATTAAATATCTTTAATGCATCTGGTTGTTGATTATTTCGATCTATACAACTGCAGTTGCTCAAGATGGATAAAATACTAAACATTTTACAGTAACTGAGTTTTCCTCTGAAAGGTCTCTGTTGGATTCCTTTCATGTTAATTTCTTAAATCTGTTGTCATTTACGGCATAAATTCCTCTTCTAAATTTACTGTGGTGTTTCTGACTATCTTGGAGAAGACTGAGCAGTGAAACGTGTTACTTTTACACTTAAACAAGAACGATCTGTCACACTACTACACTTTAAAACATAGTTTATATGTAATTCATGTCACACAGTCTCATACGGAACTTACATCCGCTTTCTTTTATATACTGTATATGATAAGATACTGTCATCCCCCTTCCCTTCTGTGTGAGAGGATGAATGAGCAAATGTATTTCTAGTTGCATGCTGGATGTTAGCAGACACGCCTGTCTGCTAGAGAACAGTAGGACCAACGTCGGAACAGGTAGCTACGCTTTCTAAAAGCAAAGCGGTTTCTATCCTTAGTATGGTCCTGTCCGTCCCTTGTCATGTTGGTATAGGAAGCTGCCTCTCCCCGTCACTTCCGTTTTGTATACGGAAGCACCCTTGGTAGGAGCCCAGGTCAGTCGGTCCGCGGCGAGCGTCTGAAGTGGTAAGATCTCCGGCTAAGCGCGTGTCTGCTAAGTCCGTAGGACAATGGATTTCTTAAGTTCAGCCTAACTGAAAATTTAATCACCTTTATTTCAGATTTTTCTCTAAAATATCTAATGTTATCTTAAATTGCAACGCAGTGTAATTCGAGTGTGAAGTTCAGAATATATTCCGGTAGTTGCTTTGTCACTACTTTGTGAGTAAAGTGGAACCACGTGTTGATCAGTAACTCTAACTAGCATCATCAATCTTCAATGCGAATGTGCGTGAGATTTTAACGTCTCGTCTTGACAATATTTTTCAATATAGCAACTTTTCTTTATGATCAACCCACGTGGGGAGTGCTTTGTGAGACCAGTACCACGTGCTTATACAATTCTTTGACCCATCAGGATAATAGTAAGACGATAGTAACCAGTTCGAGGTTTTTCTTCTGTAAATTGCTTTTCGATCTAATTTATTTTAATCATCAAATTTATTGTGGAGTTACACTCTTTGTGTAAACCAAGTTGACCACGTGAAGCATGTGGTGTAATCATCAAAGTAGCCCTCAGCTATTTTTTCAGGAAGATTTCACAGAGACTTAGTATGTATTTAGTATACCAGTGTGTTGTAATTACATGACAGACAGGATTGTGCTATGAACGTAACTTCTTTGGGTGAAAATTGAATCGGTTGGTTGTGGTTAATTTCCTCTTGCATATATTTCAACATTCTTCGTGTGTTATTTTATGAATGCTGTGTTGTATGCAGTCTCCCAATCTTGGCTCCATATTTGATGTGTTCTGTAAGATTACACTCTCACATTTTCACAATCCTAAATAAGGCACCAGTTTAGTTATGAATCAAGTCTAATATGCTGAAATTTCAATGATCAATGTTGAAATAAATTTCCAAATATAAACTGATTTATTTATTTTTATTTAAATTCTCATTTTTATATATATATCACTGGTTGTCGTATGACTATTAAAAGATTATAATTCATGTTAGTCTGGTTGGGAATTTGGTAAGCTAGACTGGATACCTGGTGAAACAGTTGCGCAGTAATGCAAGGTTAACTTCCCCAGACAGCTCACAGCTTTTAAATCGCTTTAATTGTCTATCAGCACCGCTTTCAGAAGAAATTAATGCAACAACATTACACATGGCGACCCTGTTCTGTGATTCCGCTAGACTCTGGAATCTCTGAAACGTTGATTGCGAGCGTTGTATAATCTTAATTTTTTTCCCCTGTAGCGCTCAAACAACTTCTGCGTTGTTTCTGAGTAGACTTTCAAAAGATTCACGGCGTTGTTGAGCGGCGTTATGTTGTTTGTCTTGTTTTGTTTTCTATATGTATGTGTTTTTTTTTTTTCTCGCTTGTAAATTGCACTGACTTCGATCAAAGACATAAATTTGTTTTTCGTGTGAAAAAGTGCGTACCAGGTTCGGTGCCTTTCGTGTGCCTGTCGTAATTTTTGGGGGATACATTTAAGCTGATTAGTGTGTTGCGTACCGGGTATGAATTGAACTAATGCAGACACGTAACTAAGCTAAAAGTAGGCGGTCCAACAACTTAAGCAACATGGACCAAAGGGATAATTTGATTTCGAATTTTAACACGTTGGACGGTTCCGAAAATGCAATGGGGAATACTTCAGAGGAAATGCAAAACAGGACGAATGGGCTCACAGCAGAGCCAGAAATTAATTTGCCTCCAACTAACCAAATTGATTTGGCAGAACTCATAAAAGCCTTATTGCATCAAAATAAAGAAAAAGCAGAGAAATCAGAAAAATCGTTCCGAGAACAAAAAGGTTCATCCGAAAAAATCGATCCGAGAGCTTGGCGAACAAATGACGCAGAAATCTGAAAAATCGATCCGAGAGCTAGGCGAACAAATGACAGAGAAATATGAAAAATCGATCCGTGAGCTAGGTGAACAAATGACGCAGAAATCTGAAAAATCGATCCGCAAGCTAGGCGAACAAATGGACGAAAAACTAATCCAGCAGACAAATAAAGTCGACAAGTCGATGCAGAGAGTGTCTGATGATATCTCACAAAGAATAAACAATCTGGCAAGTGAAATAAAAAGCGATATTATGAAAGAATTATGCCGTACATTTGAACAAATCGATGACCGTCTGCAAGCCTTAGAACAGGGCAAGCGGAGTCGCGATGCAGAATCGAAAGAGAGCGAAGAACAGCTACTTAGGAATTTCCAAGCACTGAGAGAAGAATGCCAAAGGGAACGCCAGCAGGTACTCTCGAGGGTCCAGGAGGCGGAAACGCATTGTCCCGCATCCGTTAGCAACACAGTAGCGGACAACAGTCAAGCGATTCACGCACTTGAACAGCAAGTAGAACAATTGAAGCAGACTGGGGCGGAGGACAACAGACAAATACATGATAAGATTGCGGCATTAGCGGACATCTTAGGCACGATGAAGGTGACGGAGAGCAATAACAATACTACACAGGTAGCGGTCGCAGAGACCGAAGAAGTGCGTTCGCTTCTTAGATTTCAGAAGGGACAATTCGAAGTGAACAGGCGGCACAAAGCTGTAACAGGCGAATTACAAGAATGCATGGCGCATCTGGAAAGCCACATTGGGTGTGATTCCGATACGAACAGTGCAGAGAGGGACTCCAGCCACGAGGGAGATTTTGACGACAGGGAAGAATGTATTTTGAGGGGCAGACATGAGAAAAATAGAAACATTCTAGGGCCTCGCCGGGAGGAAATGCGGGGATTTGATTTCAAACATTTCCTTATGGTGAGAAAGTTTGAGATATTTCGAAATTCGCAAAAAGGAATACATCCACGAGCATGGCTCGAGCAATTTGAGTTCTTTCTTCCCCCCGACTGGGCAAGTTCACATAAGATAGATTATATGTGTGACTATTTGGAAGGCGAACCGGCGATTCGCATGAGGTTGGCATAGCGTCACTTCAACTCCACTTGGGAGTTTCGACAAGCCTTCCTGTCCGCCTATTGGTAGGAAGCGGCACAAGATAGGGTCAAGCATGGCATAATTATGCTGCCAAATTTGAACCAATCTGGTTTCGGCAGCCCAGCACGCCTATTCGACCACATGCTGCAGGCAAATCAATTTTTATACGACCCATACGGGCCTGCGGAACTAATTAGGATATGCATTACCAAAGTGCCGATGCACTTGCGCCACGTCATTCTTGCGGGACGATGCAAAGAGGACGTGGAAACGTTTAAGACACTTCTTCAAGAGTTGGAATATAATACAACAGAATACCCACCTAATCAGGCACAAAGTTATTACGGGGCACAGCAGCGCGATCGCAGTCGTTGCCGTAGTACTAATCAACGGCGTGACTGGTCGTCGCGACGCGAACGGAACAATAATCGGGACCGGCCGTATAGAAACTGGGGTAACAGTCGCGAACACAGGTGGAACAACGGAAATGATCGAGGACGTGGACGGGATCGTGAACGCTACAGGTACGACAACCAGAATCGATACTACGATGAACATGGGGGGAATGGGATAGTAGGCGGAGCACCACATGATGTTGAAATTCGGCCGGCCAACCCTAGACATAATCCAGCAAATGGAAATGAACAAAACCGGCAATGACAAATGATCAGCGCAGAAGGCGCCCAATCGCAACAATTGAGCGACATGGCAAATGAGTACATAGGTTATATAGAGAGGACAGTGAGGAGTAGAGAGGACGGTGAGGAGAAAGAATTGATTAGTTTAAATTTGTGACATATGCATTTTGAATAATATGTTGGTAAAAATAATGATAAAGATGTTTCTGTGTGATTGATTGAAGTAATGTTTGCGGTTTTTTTTCCTTGTGCAATTAGGATTTAGGTTGGTTCAAATGTGAAGATAAAAGGTTTCTTTGTGAACAAGTGAAATGCTGTTTATCGTTTTTTTGTGTAAATTGAAAAGACTCGCTCCTGAGGGAACCAAGATCTGTGTTGAATTAATGCAAAACTCAGGGGAATATCCGATCTGTTGGTATTATGGGTCTGGCAAACCCAGGTCCCCAGCTGTTAGTAGCCTTGTTTCCGATTTTCTGCTTTCAGTGCTACTATCTATCTAATACCATTCTATATCTGTCAGTATAGATGAGGACCTCTTACCATAGTATACGTGCTGTATGAATATTTTAAGATAGGAGAACTCTGAGAAAGGAATGAGTAAGTTTGGAATCTTGAAAACAGGATGCGATAATACGATTGTTTAACCGATGGCTTCCCAATATAAGCTAATATGTTAATATTGATGGTATATGTCTTTTTTGTTCTTTATAGCTGAGTACGTAAAGTGCTGTTTGTGGATTTCGTAAGTAGATTGATTCCCTTCAAGGTGAAAGAAGACTTGTGGTTTGTGTAATTTAAGTGGCCCTGAAATAGTATTACGGCAGTCAAATAACGAGCAGTTTTCCAGCAAATGGAGAATGGAACGGAAATATGGATCCTTTTTCTAGTCTTGACTGATGTTGAGCCAGAGCCTGAAAAATTATTCTGCTTTAATACTTATCCTAGAAAAGCGACGTTTATGTGTTTTGCTGATGCTGTGAGCATTACAGCCTACTGTTTTCGCTGGTGCGGGATGCACTGCAGCCTATATGATTTGTACTGAGGAAATTTCCCTCTTGAAGGTAGAGGAAGATTAAATAATTTTGATTATGAAACCGAAGCAAAGCTTGGTTTAAGGTAATAATGATGAAGCAAAACATTTGTCATTTCAACTACAGGAGGGTTCGGATCTTTTGTGTCTGTTGTAAGTTCAATATGTTAAGATTAAACTGTTTTACAGAATAGAGGAGACCACATTTTTGCCATTCATGAGAAATGAATCCGAAATAACCACCACAGGCGAAATAACTGATTTGGAAGCGAAAGGTAACTTAAAGAAGGAACGAAATGGGTAAGAAAATGTACTATAACCTGTATAATGAAAATATTTTTACCCTGCTCAGAGTCATCTGTGTGATTAATTCTTGTGATAACGTAATTTTAGATGAAATTTTCTTACTGTGTTATGTGTGAATATATGAGTATGATAAATGTATAATTGCGAGTCTCTTATCAGGTGTGTCAACTGGTATATATATTTTGGCGTGTAAATAACCATTGTTCTTTTTACTATGTATGTTTAAGGAAAGTTTCTCCATTATTTATCATGTGACAAGACATATGCCACGAGCGTCAAGAAGAGGACGAATTAGAACAGTGTTGTAGTGGTATAAACACTGTGTTGAAGTAGCATTGAAGTAGCTTGTTGGATTAACTAGTAGTAGATTGAAGTAGAATTTTGAGTAATACATGTTTATGGGTAGTTAGTTTGTAGTATAGACAACAGGTGTGCGTGCGTGTGTGTGTGTGTGTGTGTGTGTGTGTGTGTGTGTGTAAATAACATGTGAACCCTTTGCTGTCCTGACCTATACTTGCACAAGGCATAATCCTATTCATTTTAGTGAATTAATAAGTAGCATTTGATTTATTAAAACGCAAGTGAACCACATTAATGATGTGGATTTAGGTATTATATTGTCAGTTCATTTAATTTTAATTTTTATACTGTCAATTCATTTCACTTTTATTTTTTTATATTGTGAAGTCATTTAACTTTTATTTTTATATTGCCAATTCAAGTAACTTTTTTATTAAAAAGAAAGAATAACTCTCACTTTTGTTCTTGAAAATTGTGAAAGACAATACTAAGCGGTATTATGTATGACATTTTGTAATCACATGACTATGATGAACAATTTCTGTGAATGCAGTTGAGAACGTGAAAACGAACTGGCTCAACTCTTATGAGACAGCTGGAGCAGCGAGGAGGAGGACTAGGTATTAACAGGCGGTTTTCCCAGCAGGGCACACTGTCAACCGGGCCACTTTGGGAGCGCGGTCACAACGAAAGAAGGGTACGGGACAAACAGTTTCCCTTGCACCCGGAGCTAATGGCCGGCCGCACCAGTGCGACCCTCCGTGGAGGTGATGACCTGAGATGGCCGAGCGGTCCACCGCTTGGAAATTCATCTGCTGGCAACGCACCACATGCACGCGACCGTGACAAGACGGCCACGGTGAAACGACAGAAGACAGGGGATAAAGGGGCGTGGAGCCTTTTGACACGTACTGTCCAGAGAAATTGGCAGACTTCAACGACGCCTATCAACATTTCCTGACGTATGCCCTCTGTCAAGCGACAGTAAATCATAGTTCGATGTTCTCTGGTAGCTAAGGGTGGCACAAAGAAGAGCCATTAAGAGTCATCCTTGCCCAGGAATATGAACCTGGCGTGTCAAATGAGGATACCGCACGAATTTGACAACACAGACATGGAACCAAATCGAGATGTACATGACACGGGTCACCAAGAGAAACTTCATGAGAGGGCAGAGACGGCGGGATTGCACGCAACGGATTGGCAAAAATCCCTACTGACAGCTGCGGCGACGAACCCCCTCCCCTCCCCTTATATTGTGCCACGGAACAGTGGAACTACTGAGTGTGTCAGTGAACAGTGATTATACGGTTCTAAGTTCAATGCGTATACGTGTGTTCTTTCAGAGAAACTTTGACTCGTGTGTTTTGCAGGGGTTCGATTTATTGGTGTTTATTAGACTGACTCTTGTATTTCTATTCTATTCTATTTATTGTTTTCTATTTATTGTGTTCTATTTATTGTTTTTTTTTTTAGACTTTGACTCTTGTATTTTGCAGGTGTTTGATTTATTGGTGTTTTTTTTTAGATATTGACTATTGTACTTTCAGAGCTGTTTTATTGATCAATGTTTGTTCTTGTGTGATGTATTAGATTTGTGATATTTTGTTTCGTAAATTCATTCCTGTGGCATTGCTTTGTTTATCAGTCAGATAGCTATTCATTCTCATTGGACTGTGATCGATAGGCCTTTGCATGGGGCATATTTATAGTGAGGAACCCCATAAGGGAAACAATCACATAGTTAATTGGAGTTTCAGTATAATGACACAGTGATAATTGTTTGCTAACTAACTGAAATATAGTAGATTGATTAAATTAGTGCCACAAAGTTATTTTAATTCTACAAATTATTAGTTTTATAAGATATAGAATTTTTTTGCGATAACCACTTTGTAAAACATGTTTTTTCTCTTATCTTTTTTTTTGCCTTTGCGGATTGTGCATTGCAGTGTTCTGCTTTATAATACTGATATTATTTTCATGTTTTTTTAATTGCTGTGGCACCTTAGCTATTTTCATAAATTTTACTTGTTAATAAACAGTCATAAATTTTCCTGTGATCAGTTGGCTCTTGCAATGAGCAAATACTGGTGAACTCCATAAGGGTAACAACCAGAAATTGTTTTCATATTAATGACACAGGAACCATTGTTTTTACTTGCTGACCGAATTAGGTCTACACTATCTTTTAAATAGGTGTCACAGATTGTTTTTTTCTCTTTGAAATTGGTAGATTCTAAAATTGTGTTGACATTATTGTGTTTTAGCAAGTAGCTGGTGACCTTTTGCCTTTTCTTTACATTTTTGTTTTAAGTTGGGTGTGAGAAACCTGCTTGGGAATGTCGTAGCATAGCCAGAAAATTCCCTGTACAGTCTTTTCCCGGAGCGTTGGGGTTATGAAAGGTCTCTGTTGGATTCCTTTCATGTTAATTTCTTAAATCTGTTGTCATTTACGGCATAAATTCCTCTTCTAAATTTACTGTGGTGTTTCCGACTATCTTGGAGGAGACTGAGCAGTGAAACGTGTTACTTTTACACACAAGCAAGAACGATCTGTTATACTACTACACTTTAAAACACAGTTTATATGTAATTCATGTCACACAGTCTCATACGGAACCTACATCCGCTTTCTTTTATATACTGTATATGATAAGATACTGTCATCCCCCTTCCCTTCTGTGTGAGAGGATGAATGAGCAAATGTATTTCTAGTTGCAAGCTGGATGTTAGCAGACAAGCCTGTCTGCTAGAGAACAGTAGGACCAACGTCGGAACAGGTAGCCACGCTTTCTAAAAGCAAAGAGGTTTCTATCCTTAGTATGGTCCTGTCCGTCCCTTGTCATGTTGGTATAGGAAGCTGCCTCTCTGGTCACTTCCGTTTTGTATACGGAAGCACCCTTGGTAGGAGCCCAGGTCAGTCGGTCCGCGGCGAGCGTCTGAAGTGGTAAGATCTCCGGCTAAGCGCGTGTCTGCTAAGTCCGTAGGACAATGGATTTCTTAAGTTCAGCCTAACTGAAAATTTAATCACCTTTATTTCAGATTTTTCTCTAAAATATCTAATGTTATCTTAAATTGCACTGCAGTGTAATTCGAGTGTGAAGTTCAGAATATATTCCGGTAGTTGCTTTGTCACTACTTTGTGAGTAAAGTGGAACCACGTGTTGATCAGTAACTGTAACTAAGATCATCAACCTCAAATGCGAATGTGCGTGAGATTATAACGTCTCGTCTTGACAATATTTTTCAATATAGCAACTTTTCTTTATGTTCAACCCACGTGGGGTGTATGTTGTGAGACCATTACCACATGCTTATACAGTTGTTTGACCCATCAGGCTAATAGTAAGACGATAGTAACCAGTTCGAGGTTTTTCTTTTGTAAATTGCTTTTCGATCTAATTTATTTTAATTATCAAAATTATTGTGGAGTTACACTCTTTGTGTAAACCAAGATGACCACGTGAAGCATGTGGTGTAATCATCAAAGTAGCCCTCAGCTATTCTTTTCGGGAAGATTTCACAGAGACTTAGTATGAATTTAGTATACCAGTGTGTGGTAATTACATGACGGACAGGATTGTGCTATGAACGTAACTTCTTTGGGTGAAAATTGAATCGGTTGGTTGTGGTTAATTTCCTCTTGCATATGTTTCAACATGCTTCGTGTGTTATTTTATGAATGCAGTGTTGTATGCAGTCTCCCAATCTTGGCTCCCTATTTGATGTGTTCCATAAGATTACAAACATTTTCACAATCCTAAATAAGGCACCAGTTTAGTTATGAATCAAGTTTGTTGTTGTTGTTGTGGCCTTCAGTCCTGAGACTGGTTTGATGCAGCTCTCCATGCTACTCTATCCTGTGCAAGCTTCTTCATCTCCCAGTAC
Organism: Schistocerca piceifrons; assembly: GCF_021461385.2. Classification (NCBI taxonomy): domain Eukaryota; kingdom Metazoa; phylum Arthropoda; class Insecta; order Orthoptera; family Acrididae; genus Schistocerca; species Schistocerca piceifrons. Next base: position 908,993,741 of record NC_060140.1, on the reverse strand, counting down.
TTACTGCAACCTACATCCTTCTGAATCTGCTTAGTGTATTCATCTCTTGGTCTCCCTCTACGATTTTTACCCTCCACGCTGCCCTCCAATGCTAAATTTGTGATCCCTTGATGCCTCAAAACATGTCCTACCAACCGATCCCTTCTTCTAGTCAAGTTGTGCCACAAACGTCTCTTCTCCCCAATCCTATTCAATACCTCCTCATTAATTATGTGATCTACCCACCTTATCTTCATCATTCTTCTGTAGCACCACATTTCGAAAGCTTCTATTCTCTTCTTGTCCAAACTAGTTATCGTCCATGTTTCACTTCCATACATGGCTACACTCCATACAAATACTTTCAGAAACGACTTCCTGACACTTAAATCTATACTCGATGTTAATAAATTTCTCTTCTTCAGAAACGATTCCTTGCCATTGCCAGTCTACATTTTATATCCTCTCTACTTCGACCATCAACAGTTATTTTACTCCCTAAATAGCAAAACTCCTTTACTACTTTAAGTGTCTCATTTCCTAATCTAATTCCCTCAGGATGACCCGATTTAATTTGACTACATTCCATTATCCTCGTTTTGCTTTTTTGATGTTCATCTTATATCCTCCTTTCAAGACACTGTCCATTCCATTCAACTGCTCTTCCAAGTCCTTTGCTGTCTCTGATAGAATTACAATGTCATCGGCGAACCTCAAAGTTTTTACTTCTTCTCCATGAATTTTAATACCTACTCCGAATTTTGCTTTTGTTTCCTTTATTGCTTGCTCAATATACAGAGTGAATAACATCGGCGAGAGGCTACAACCCTGTCTCACTCCCTTCCCAACCACTGCTTCCCTTTCATGCCCCTCGACTCGTATAACTGCCATCTGGTTTCTGTATAAATTGTAAATAGCCTTTCGCTCCCTGTATTTTACCCCTACCACCTACAGAATTTGAAAGAGAGTATTCCAGTTAACATTGTCAATAGCTTTCTCTAAGTCTACAAATGCTAGAAACGTAGGTTTGCCTTTCCTTAATCTTTCTTCTAAGATAAGTCGTAAGGTTAGTATTGCCTCACGTGTTCCAACATTTCTACGGAATCCAAACTGATCTTCCCCGAGGTCCGCTTCTACCAGTTTTTCCATTCGTCTGTAAAGAATTCGCATTAGTATTTTGCAGCTGTGACTTATTAAACTGATAGTTCGGTAATTTTCACATGTGTCAACACCTGCTTTCTTTGGGATTGGAATTATTATATTCTTCTTGAAGTCTGAGGGTATTTCGCCTGTCTCATACATCTTGCTCACCAGATGGTAGAGTTTTGTCATGACTAGCTCTCCGAAGGCCATCAGTAGTTCTCATGGAATGTTGTCTACTCCCGGGGCCTTGTTTCGACTCAGGTCTTTCAATGCTCTGTCAAACTCTTCACGCAGTATCTTATCTCCCATTTCGTCTTCATCTACATCCTCTTCCATTTCCATAATATTGTCCTCAAGTACATCGCCCTTGTATAAACCTGCTTAGCCATTTTGCACTTCCTGTCGATCTCATTCTTGAGACGTTTGTATTCCTTTTTGCCTGCTTCATTTACTGCATTTTTATATTTTCTCCTTTCATCAATTAAATTCAATATTTCTTCTGTTGCCCAAGGATTTCTATTAGCCCTCGTCTTTTTACCTACTTGATCGTCTGCTGTCTTCACTACTTCATCCCTCAGAGCTACCCATTCTTCTTCTACTGTATTTCCTTCCCCCATTCCTGTCAATTGTTCCCTTATGCTCTCCCTGAAACTCTCTACAACCTCTGGTTCTTTCAGTGTATCCAGGTCCCATCTCCTTAAATTCCGACCTTTTTGCAGTTTCTTCAGTTTCAATCTGCAGTTCATAACCAATAGATTGTGGTCAGAACCCACATCTGCCCCTGGAAATGTCTTACAATTTAAAACCTGGTTCCTAAATCTCAAGTTTAATATGCTGAAATTTCAATGATCAATGTTGAAATAAATTTCCAAATATAAACTGATTTATTTCTTTTTATTTAAATTCTCTTTTATATATATATATATATATATATATATATATATATATATATATATATATATCACGGGTCGTCGTATGACTATTAAAAGATTATAATTAATGTTAGTCTGGTTGGGAATTTGGTAAGCTAGACCGGATACCTGGTGAGACAGTTGCACAGTAATGCAAGGTTAACTTCCCCAGACAGCTCACAGCTTTTAAACCGCTTTAATTGTCTATCAGCACCGCTTTCAGAAGAAATTATTGCAACAACATTACATCTCTTTCGACAAATTAGGAACTTACTTCTTTTACCCCTACTTATTTCATCGAAACCACCTGACGTTATTTCGGATCTTCTGTTTGTTTTTGTTTCTTTTGCCGTCCATACAGTCATTGCCTTCCACTATATTAAATAGAAGGACTCATCAACTTGCTCTGTGATCTCATTTTAGTTTTCCACTGATACCTTTTCGATGCACTCATGGTACATTGTCCTACTGTCATTCTACGCCGATACCTCCACATTTTTCATCAAAAGCATTATTTGACAAGGGACACAAAGTTTTGTAATAATTTAGTAAAAATATTTCTCAGAATTTATGACTCCGAGACAAAATAGTAATTTCTACTCATTACTTCGCTCCATAATTCCATCCACTAATTGAAAATGGTTCGTTGTGCTACCTACATCATTTCGGAGACAAGACTCATAGGTCTTAGGATGTTGTGTCGTTCCTGTCTCCTTTTCTTTGAGAATAATAGTCTTTCGCAAATTATAAATAATTTTGCTTAAACCTTCATACAACTTTTCAAATAACATTTAATCCCCTCTACGGAGACTCAATTTTTTCCAGGCCCCTTCCCTTTCTTCTTATATCGAATTGTTGAACACACTTCTTCTAGCATTAGTTTCAGAATGTTATTCATTTCATTATTATGTTCCTGTTTTTTATTGATCTCTAGAAGTACACAAACATTTAAAGAACTGTTGGAGAGCTCGTACAGTTCTCTCTGATGAAGATTTGCAGACTGAAGCGATGAATCGAAATTTGTACCACGGCTGGATTCGAATCCTGGCCTTGATACAAATTTGCATTCGTCGCTTTAGTTTGCATATATACATCACTGATGACTGAGACGTAAAACGATCTCTGGAACCGTATAGTTCTACCTGAGTTCTCTCTTTCTCTCTTTTCTCTCTCTCTCTCTCTCTCTCTATTATTAGTTACTGTGCCAGGTGCCCTATTAATTCATGAATGTGGTGTGTACCCACCTTATATATTTTTCTGATTCGTACGTTTCTTACTCCTAAAAAATATTTATTGTTTCCTCTTACAAAGAAAGCAGGTGTTGACAGATGTGAAAATTACCGAACTATCAGTTTAATAAGCCACAGATGCAAAATACTAACGCGAATTATTTACAGACGAATGGAAAAAGTCGTAGAAGCCGACCTCGGGGAGGATCAGTTTGGATTCCGTAGAAATGTTGGAACACGTGAGGCAATACTGACCTTACTAATTATCTTAGAAGAAAGATTAAGGAAAGGCAAACCTAGGTTTCTAGCATTTGTATTGAACAAGCAGTAAAGGAAACAAAACAAAAATTTGGAGTAGGTATTAAAATCCAGGGACAAGAAATAAAAACTTCGAGGTTCGCCGATGACATTGTAATTCTGTCAGAGACAGCAAAGGACTTGGAAGAGCAGTTGAACGGAATGGACAGTGTCTTGAAGGGAGGATATAAGATGAACATCAACAAAAGTAAAACGAGGATAATGGAATGTAGTCGAATTAAGTCGGGTGATGCTGAGGGAATTAGATTAGGAAATGAGTCACTTGAAGTAGTAAAGGAGTTTTGCTATTTGGGGAGCAAAATAACTGATGATGGTGGAAGTTGAGAGGATATAAAATGTAGACTGGCAATGGCAAGGAAAGCGTTTCTGAGGAAGAGAAATTTGTTAACATCGAGTATAGATTTATGTGTCTGGAAGTCGTTTCTGAAAGTATTTGTATGGAGTGTTGCCATGTATGGAAGTGAAACATGGACAATAAATAGGTTAGACAAGAAGAGAATAGAAGCTTTTGAAATGTGGTGTTACAGAAGAATGCAGAAGATTAGATAGGTAGATCACGTAACTAATGAGGAAGTATTGAATAGGATTGGGGAGAAGAGAAGTTTGTGGCACAACTTGACTAGAAGAAGGGATCGGTTGGTAGGACATGTCCTGAGGCATCAAGGGATTACAAATTTAGCTTTGGAGGGCAGCGTGGAGGGTAAAAATCGTAGAGAGAGACCAAGAGATGAATACACTAAGCAGATTCAGAAGGATGTAGGTTGCAGTAGGTACTGGGAGATGAAGGAGCTTGCACAGGATAGATTAGCATGGAGAGCTGCATCAAACCAGTCTCAGGACTGAAAACCACAACAACAACTTACATCTTCTGAGAGGCTATTATGTTTAGGTCTATATTTTGTTTGATGTTGCTGTTGTAGGTTGCTTGAAATTATCGCCTTGTCTTAAACTGCTGTCTCATTCTGTATAGCAGTCCTAGGCAAGGGAGAGTATTTGCAGTCAATACATACCTTAGGAAACGTTTACGAAAGTGCAGTTCTTTACAACTGTTAAAATTTTTTAAATGGGTCAACGCCCATCGATAGTAGAGTCCTAAAAGTAGGATAAATGAGAAGTCAATGGTGTTTGGCCGGCCGGGGTGGCCAATCGGTTCTAGGCGCTACAGTCTGGATCTATGCTGCTGCTAAGGTCGCAGGTTCGAATCCTGCCGCGGGCATGGATGTGTGTGATGTCCTTAGGTTAGTTAGGTTTAAGTAGTTCTAAGTTCTAGGGCACTGATGACCTCAGAAGTTAAGTCCCATAGTGCTCAGAGCCAATTGAACCATCAATGGTGTTTGTTGCAGGAGGTAGTTTACGAGTTAGCGTATTGTGAACATTGTAAACACCGACATCTGTTCCTTCCTTTCTGTTGCTCAGATGCTAAGCTACGACGTTATGTTTGTTTACGTTGCGTTGTGTGTGCACTGCGACTGCATTGGACGTTCCTGCCAGTTATTGTGTGACAGTGGAAGCAGCAGGACATGTGTGGAAGACGGTATTTCCCAATGCGGAAAAAGCGGACATGTTCATAGTTTATGGTGAATGTAGGAAGAATGCCGTTTGTTGGTATACCGTGTATGGCACTGCGTCTTCAGACCACAAGTGGACCATCGGGACCATCCGACCGCCGTGTCATACTCAGGTGAGGATGCGGATAGAAGGGGCGTGTGGTCAGCACACCGCTCTCCCGGTCGTTATGATGGTTTTCTTTGACCGGAGTCGCTACTATTCGGTCGAGTAGCCCCTCAATTGGCATCACGAGGCTGAGTGCACCCCGAAAAATGGCAACAGCACATGGCGGCTGGATGGTCACCCATCCAAGTGAGGACCACGCCCGACAGCGCTTAACTTCGGGTATACCGTGTATGCCGGAAAGATATTACAATAGATGTCAACCAACACGACAATTATTTGTGAACGTCTTTAAACAATTACGAGCAAGTGGTAGCGTAACGATTAAAATACGTCACGGAATGAAACGTGTGACTGGAGAAGAGGGTGAAATTCATGTTCTGGCTGCTGTAGTAGTAGATCCGCAAAGTAGTTCCAAGCTGTTGCACGAGGCAGTGGCATGAGTCAGGCAATTATGCTACTCGCTCTCCATGATCATAAGTCCCATCCCTACCACATCTGCCACCATCAGGTGTTGCATGAAAATGATTTGTCACGAGGGCATTAAGACATGGTACTCAGGATGTGTGATGTATCTCGTTTTCTTGTTTACAGATGAAGGAATGTTTACCAATCATGGCCAAGTAAATCTCAGAGACGTGCACTACTGAGCTGATGATATTCCCCGTTGGCTTTGTCAGGTGAAACGGCAGTGTCCATGGAGCTTAAACGTGTGATATGGAGTAGTGCACCATCACTTCATACGTCCGTTCTTCATAAACGCAAATTACTATCTCACACAAAATGCCTTTGTATGTGTTAGTGACACAATAAGACAGGACCACTTTTCGGAATGGGCATCTTCAATTTTACAAAATGTGTTCAAATGTGGGTGAAATCTTATGGGACTTAACTGCTAAGGTCATCAGTTCCCAAGCTTACACACTTCTTAAGCTACGTTATCCTAAGGACAAACAGACACACCCATGCCCGAGGGATGACTCGATCCTCCGCCGGGACCAGCCGCACAGTCCATGACTGCAGCGCCTAAGACCGCTCGGCTAATCCCGTGCGGCAATTTTACAAGGTTTTACAATAAGCAGTTCTATTATGCTTGGAAAGAACTACAAGAAGTAGTTCATATCCCATTCTTTGTCCTTCTTACAGTTGCAAGAAGGAAAATCCTTCATGCCTAGCCGATATAAATGGGAAGATGTTGAACTGTTGTTGGTATACATTCGTAATTGTCTAGTTCGTACATGGCTGATGGTTGGTACATGGTAGTTAGCAGCTCCGTGTTCGCCTTCAATTTTTGAAACTAGTGGTAACTTCTAGTAACTAGTTGGATAAAAACATTTTTTATCTTGTTCCTCGGGCATGGATGTTTGTGATGTCCTTAGGTTAGTTAGGTTTAACTAATTCTAAGTTCTAGGGGACTAATGACCTCAGAAGTTGAGTGCCATAGTGCTCAGAGCCATATCTTGTTCCTGTGTTTTTGAAGAGATCAAAACAGTGACTTTCAAACGTAGTTCTCCAAAAACAGATATCTGGTTTGTGCGTGTATATACTCAACAAGTGAGTATGCAGATGAGAACACATACACACACCAAAAAAAGTTTTGCATCACCTAGGTTCCGATAGTTCTGGAACCTGTACAGAAAACTGGAATAGAGATCAATACAAACATCATTTCTGCGCTTTATGTTGCTCATGAAAACCACACATTGCATATTGTACTACCATACTTCGAGACCTTCAGAGGTGGTGGTCCAGATTGCTGTACACGCCGGTACCTCTAATACCTAGTAGCACGTCCCTTTATTCGTGGTGGCATACTATCAACAAGTTCATCAAGGCGCTGTTGGTCCAGATTGTCCACTCCTCTACGGCGATACGGCGTAGATCCCTCAGAGTGGTTGGTGGGTCACGTCGTCCATAAACAGCCCTTTTCAGTCCATCCTAGGCATGTTCGATAGGGTTCATGTTTGGAGAAAATGCTGGCCACTCTAGTCGAGTGATGTCGTTACCCTGAAGGAAGTCATTCACAAGACGTGTACGATGGGGGCGCGAACTGTAGTCCATGAAGACGAATGCCTCGCCAATACGCGGCCGATATTGTTGCACTATCTGTCGGAGGATGACCTTTACCTATCATACAGCCGTTACGGCGCCTTCCATGACCACCAGCGGCGTACATCGGCCCTACATAACGCCACCCCAAAACAGCAGGGAACCTCCACCTTGCTGCACTCGCTGGACAGTGTGTCTAAGGCGTTCAGCCTGACCATGTTGCCTCCAAACACATCTCCGACGATTGTCTGGTTAAAGGTATATGGGACATTCATTGGTGAAGAGAACGTGATGCCAATCATGAGTGGTCCATTCGGTATGTTGTTTGACCCATCTGTACCGCACTGCATGGTGTCGTGGTTCCAAAGATGGACCTTGCCATGGACGTCGGGAGTGAAGTTGCGCATCATGCAGCCTATTGCGCACGGTTTGAATCGTAACACGACATCTTGTGGCTGCACAAAAAGCATTATTCAACATGGTGGTGTTGCTGTCAGGGTTCCTCCGAGCCATTATCCGTAGGTTGCGGTCATCCACTGCAGTATTAGCCCTTGGGCGACCTGAGCGAGGCATGCCATTGAATGTTTCTGTCAATCTATATCTCTTCCATGTCCGAACAACATCGCTTTGGTTCACTCCGAGACGCCTGGACACTTCCCTTGTTGAGAGCCCTCGCTGGCACGAAGTAACAATGCGGACGCGATCGAACCGCGGTATTGGCCGTCTAGGAGTGGTTCAACTACAGACAACGCGGGCCGTGAACCTCCTTCGTGGTGGAATGACGGAAACTCATCGGCTGTCTAATAGGTGCTGCTCAAGCATGGTTGATTACATCTTTGGGCGGGTTTAATGACATCTCGGAACAGTTAATGGGACTGTGTCTGTGATACAATATCCACAGTGAACGTCTATCTTCGGGAGTTCTAGGAACCGGGTGATGCAAAGCTTTTGATGTGTGTAATACGAAGATAACTGCCGCAGACTAGACAATAATGTAAAGAAAATCCTGCAGAAGCTAAAATCCTATAAAATAAGAACTGCGTTAAAGTACGAACAGCTGATGGGCCAAAAATACTAGAACACGCCTGAGCATTAAAGAAAGAACAGTGGTTTGCGTAACAGACGGAACTACTCGTGAATTTCCATGATTTAGTTTGCAAACACGGCTATTGTTACAGCTCGAATAGCCAACGATGATTATTTCTTGACCCTACACTGTTCGTCGCCCTGGATCAGGTAGCCGGTTTGAGGGCTTTCCTGTGAAGAGTGAGCAGTAAATTAGACGGCGCCGCGACCCTCGAGGAAGACTCGATTCTCCTCGTATCGGCGGCACAACAGGATCTGCGCCAAAGCTAAAGGCGGCCGGCACGTCCGGATGGTTTCTTCGGCGGGGCCGCGCCGCTGACAAAAATGCGTGCCGAACCTGGCGGGGACAGGAATCCAGCCGCCACTTTGCTCGGCCCCCGGCGACAACGCGGCCTTTGTTTGCAAATGGTCCTCACTAGGGGCCCCGATTATACGGGCCGACCGTCCGTCTCCGTACCTAAATTCGACTTCAATTTGTACGGGGCGTGGCAAGTTAACGGCAGCAGCGATTTATACCGGCGGCTCGCATCGGCCGATTTAAGCAAATCAGACGCTGTCGGCGCACTTGTTCGACACCGGTCAGCGGCCGCCGGCCCGCAATGGCTGTGACGAGAGACTGCCGCGTCAGCGCGCTCCGTCTCGACCTGCGTCGCTCGTTTTTCCCCGCTGTCTATCTCGAAACGTTCTCGTCAAGAGGCTCTTCGCTATTCAGAGCACGTCCAGGATAATCGACTGTCGCCTGGGGTACTACGTGTTCACCATGTTCCTGCAGTTCTGCTGAGAGTAAGGTCCGAAATAAACATCTGTAACAGATTCAGATCGACACTACTGGCCATTAAAATTGCTACACCACGAAGATGACGTGCTACAGACGCTAAATTTAACCGACAGGAAGAAGATGCTGTGATATGCAAATGATTAGCTTTTCAGAGCATTGACACAAGGTTGGCGCCGGTGGCGACACCTACAACGTACTGACATGAGGAAAGTTTCCAACCGATTTCTCATACACAAACAGCAGTTGGCCGGTGGTGCCTGATGAAACGTTGTTCTGATGCCTCGTGTAAGGAGGAGAAATGCGTACTATCACGTTTCCGACTTTGATAAAGGTCGGATTGTAGCCTATCGCGATTGCGGTTTATCGTGTCGCGACATTGCTGCTCGCTTTGGTCGAGATCCAATGACTGTTAGCAGAATATGGAATCGATTGGTTCAGGTGGGTAATACGGAACGCCGTGCTGGATCCCAACGGCCTCATATCATTAGCAGTCGAGATGACAGACATCTTATCCGCATGGCTGTAACGGATCGTGCAGCCACGTCTCGATCCCTGAGTCAACAGATGGGGACGTTTGCAAGACAACAACCATCCGCACGAACAATTCGACGACGTTTGCAGCAGCATGGACTATCAACTCGGAGACCATGGCTGCGGTTACCCTTGATGCTGCATCGCAGACAGGAGCGCCTGCGATGGTGTACTCAACGACGAACCAGGGTGCACGAATGGCAAAACGTCATTTTTTCGGATGAATCCAGGTTCTGTTTACAGCACCATCATGGTCGCATCCTTGCTTGGTGACATCGCGGTGAACGCACATTGGAAGCGTGTATTCGTCATCGCCATATTGGCGTATCACCCGGCGTGATTGGTATAGGGTGCCATTGGTTACACGTCTCTGTCACCTCTTGTTCGCATTGACGGCACTTCGAACAGTGGACGTTACATTTCAGATTTGTTACGACCCGTGGCTCTACCCTTTATTCGATCCCTGCAAAACCCTACATTTCAGCACGATAATGCACGACCGCGTGTTGCAGGTCCTTACGGGCCTTTCTGGATACAGAAAATGTTCGACTGCTGCCCTGGCCAGCACATTCTCCAGATCTCTCACCAACTGATAACGTCTTGTCAATGGTGGCCGAGCAACTGGCTCGTCACAATACGCCAGTCACTACTCTTGATGAACTGTGATACTGTGTTGAAGCTGCATGGGCAGCTGTACCTGTACACGCCATCCAAGCTCTGTTTGACTCAATGCCCTGGCGTATCAAGGTCGTTATTACGGCCAGAGATGGTTGTTCTGGGTACTGATTTCTCAGGATCTATGCACCGAAATTGCGTGAAAATGTAATCACATGTCAGTTCTAGTATGATATATTTGTCCAGTGAATACCAGTTTATCATCTGCATTTCTTGTTGGTGTAGCAATTTTAATGGCCAGTAGTGTACATGTACATCTTCGTGACTACTGTGGAATTAAATAAGCACCTGGCAGTGGTTTCACCAAAGCACTTTCACACCATTTCTCTACTGTTCCACTCTGGAACAGCGTGCAGGAAAAGCGAACACTAATACCTCTCCATGCGAGCTATGAACTTTTCCTATTTTATTACGATGATCACTTCTCCTTACGTAGGTCGGCGTCAAAAAATGTATTCGGATTCGGAGGAGGAAGCAGGTGAAAGAAATTTGGTTAAAAGGTCTCGCCGCAGCGTAACACACCTTTGTTTTAATGACTCCCACCCCAACTCGCGAATCATATCCGTGGTTCTCTCTCCACTGTTTCTCCACAATAGAAAATGAACTCACCTTTATTAACTTCTTTGATGTACTTGTAACACCGAAAATGCAGGATGCATGGCACCTGCTACCGATATATAATTTTTTTTTAATTTTATGTAAGTATTTATAATTTAAATGCTTTCTTTTAATAAGTAAGGATATTGCTTCACTGTATGTGTACATTTAGGTAGAAGTCTGTTGACGTTTTATTGTATTTATCTGTGTTGTACTGTGAAACTTATAGGCTCTGGGAAAAAGCCAAAGGAATTGTTATTTGCATCGACTAGCAACGATAACAGCAGTGCTCGTACGTTATAAAATCTTTGGGTAGGGGGTAGTTGTGCAGAGCGCGCGGAGAGAGACAGGTTCCAGCGCTTGTAGTGTGCGGAAGTGTGGTGTTAACGCTCTCATAGTAGAGAGTACCATTTCGGCGGCATCTTGTATGCGCGCCGGCCAAATGACTAGTAGCAGGAGGAAGGACAGTGGACGGGCGGAAGAGGCTGTATTAATTACGATTGCCCGTTCCTGTAATTAGCCGTGGCTCCACAATATGCAACCGTCTTGAACAATAGCAGCAGTTCCAGCAACACAGATTCGTCGTCGGCTCCGAGTTTCGTCGCACGCACAGCACTGAAGTGAGACTGTTCATTGGTAGAAAGTATTAACGGCTAACCCAACAGCACAACTGAATGAGATTTGATTAATGAACTTTATTTAAATAATAATCAGTTAAATTCAGGGCGATTATGTCCTCATTGCCCCCCAGACATTGTTACCAAGCAGGGTCCTTGTTCCCTTTTTTCCTTATATGCTAACCTAAGTTTGAGAATCTATCACTGGAAAAAATCCAGATCTAAAGAAAATGCACAAATTAAGAGTGCGGAAGTTTTATTTATTTTACATATAGGTTGGAGCACATAGCTGTTTAGCTTGGTACGTATTCTAGTATTTAATTCTGTTCAAGTCAGTGAAAAAGGCTCTGTTGTTCAGACAATAATATGAAATCCAATTTGAAAATTAAGTAACTGCAAAGTAAAAAGTGCTTGCCTTTCTCTAAATTTCTTTGATGGCGTTATGTTGAGGTCTCTGAAAGTCATCTTTCACGTAACGAAGTCCAGTACTAACATACAGTTTAAGTGGACATTTTCAAATCATTACTCGATTGAATTTTTCAAAATTTAATGACAAACGTAACGTAAAAGTGACTTCTCAGTTTTCTTTATCATTACATACTTAAAATTAGTGTCAAAAAACATGACAACCTTCAGTTGCCACGTCAGTGTTTAATAATAAATGTTTTTCTTTCCCATCATCTTGTACAGGGTTTTGGATGTAAATCGACCTAGTGGGCTGGCGACCGTAATTATTTCCTTTTCGTTCGTTAGTGCAACTTTTGGGTTCATTATCAGTGGTACCCCTTTTCTGTCCAGTGTTGTTCGCGAGTGAATGCACAAAATAACTTTCATTTTTCCAAATTGTAGCCCTGTTCGGTTTAATTACTTTTTTATTTACAGTAGAGTTTTCTATCAGAAAGATCGGTTGTACACTTTCCCCCTACTTATTGGTATTACTTCTTCGGGAAAGATAGCCTTATCCAATTAGAAAAATTCCATTAGGTATACAAGCGATCCACGGTCATATTTTATATCACAAGCAGGATAGGTCGATTAGTAAAGGGGAGGTTACATACTCCGTCAATCTTATCTGGCAAGGACCCCATACCGCACGGCAATACTCTAACAGAGGAAGAACAAACGTAGTGTCGGCAGTCTCTTTAGAGGATCTGTTACGTCTTCTAAGCGTTCTGCCAATGAAGAGCAGCTTTTGGTTCATCTGAACAAGAACATTGTCTATGGGATCGTTCCAATTTAAGTCGTTCGTAATTATAACACACATAGAACCATGACTCGTCTATGAAAAAAAAAATCGTTCAAATGGCTCTGAGCACTATGGGACTCAACTTCTGAGGTCATCAGTTCCCTAGAACTTAGAACTACTTAAACCTAACTAACCTAAGGACATCACACACATCCATGCCTGAGACAGGATTCGAAGCTGCGACAGTAGCGGTCTCGCGGTTCCAGACTGTAGCGCCTAGAACCGCACGGCCACTCCGGCCGGCTCGTCTATGAAAATCAGTATGTTTCAAACGTATGGTCATCTTTACCCACCACACTGTATTCTTTAAGCCCATGCAAACATAAAAGCTTTATTTTTGGCTCTTCGGGTATAAAATATTTGCGTTTATGAGAGGAACGATATATTTATATTATTTTGTACAATCTTTGTAAACGGAAATTTATAAATGATAGATTCTAATCTACAGCGTGTCACAAACCCGTTGGATGAAACTGAAACAGGTGATAGTTGGTCGGATATTTATATTTTTTGTGGCATGGATATAGACAGCGTACACCGCATAACAACAACGTAGTTTCTTCTTCTTCTTCTTCTTCAGTAGCTCTACAGCCCTTGGTGAGCCTTGGCTTCTTCAACAATCTTCCTCCACACTTCTCGGTTATTTGCTGCTCTTTTCCACCCCCGGACTCCCATATTGCTGATATCCATTATTACCTCATCGATCCATCTTCTTCTAGGTCTCCCTTTTCGCCTAACTGAATGGATCATACCTTTCATCATTTTCTTTGGAAGTCTATCCTCTGCCATTCTCTCCAAGTGTCCTAGCCATCGTATTCGCTGTGATTTAACAAATTTTACTATGTCCCTGCCTTGTATTAACTCCTGTAATTCAGCATTGTAGCGTATTCTCCAGCCTTCTTCCTCCCTTATTGGCCCATAGATTTTGCTTAGTATTTTCCGCTCAATGCTTCTCAGAGCATTTTTATCGTGTTCTGTCAACGTCCATACCTCTGAGCCGTATGTCATAACTGGGCGGACTAGGGAATTATATATTAGCAATTTAGTTTTTCTTGTAACTAGGCTACTTTTGAAAAGCTGCATATTTGCAAAGTAAGCTCTGTTTCCTGCTTGTATTCTTTCCCTTATAGCCTTTCCAATATTGTTATCATTTGTTATTAGGGCTCCCAAGTAGTTAAAAGAAGACACTCCATTGAAGCATTTCCATTGATGTTTAGGTTTTTAGGGGTTCTTCTGGCCTCAGATTGTGACATTACCATATATTTTGTTTTGTTTACATTTACTATGAGGCCAATTTTTAAGGCTTCTGTTTCCATTGCCCGGTATGTTTCTAGGAGTGTATTGGTATTTCTTCCTACTATAGCAATGTCATCAGCGTATGCACATATCTGGCTAGTTTTCATAAATATGGTGCCTCTTTTGTTGATTTTATTTACTGCACTATGCAGGGCAATGTTGAATAGGACAGTGGAGAGACTATCCCCTTGCTTCACACCTTTATTAAAGTCAAAGCTTTCACTTGTTCTGCTAAGGACCTTTACTTTTGCTCTTGTCTCTGTCATTGTCATTCTGATTAGTCTTATTAATTTAGCACATATACCAACTTCTTTCAGTACTCTGTATAGTTCTTGCCGATTTATGCTGTCAAAGGCTTGTTTGAAATCGATGAATAAGAAATGCAGATCTATATCATATTCATAGAACTTTTCTATCATTTGCCTTATCACAAATATTTGATCAGTTGTTCCTCTGCCCGGTCGAAAGCCACACTGATATTCCCCTAGTATGCCTTCTGCACACTTCCGTATCCTTTCGTTTAATATACTTGTGAAGATCTTATAAGCTGTACTTAGGAGTGTTACACCTCTATAGTTTTCACATGCTGTTCTGTCCCCTTTCTTATAAATGGGGACTATTATTCCAATTTTCCAATTATCTGGCATAGTTTCTGTTTCCCATATATCTGATATTAATGTGTAGCTCACAGTAATTGTTCAAAGTGACGACCGCCAGTCTCTAAGTATGCAAAGCAATGGCGCATGAAGTTTTGGCGCACTCTCTCAAGCGTCCTTGGTGTCTCTTGTACCAGGGGCAGGCGGGTTGAAGTAAGCTGGCCTTCATGTGATTCTACGGCGCTCTCGTACACCTGTGTCTTGACGTAAACCCAGAGGAAGAAGTCCAGTGATCTGGGACCAGGCGATCGCGCTGGCCATGAGACAGGATCTCGGCTTCCAACCCAACGATGAGGATAAGTACTGTTTACATGCTTTCGGATGTTATCTCGCAGGAACATCAGGTCACGTGAACCAGTCAAGCGGGGAGACAGCAAACAAGATCCTACTATGTGACACTTGACAATGCCTGCCCATACGTTGACAAAGAATCTTCTTTCCTGCTAGCCACTGATGTGGGTGGCCTGAGGATTGTCCTCACTTCATACATGGCTGTTGCGGTTATTGAAAACACCATCACAGATGAATAAGACCTCATCCGTGAGCAATACAAACTATACGATATTCAGCGGTACAGCACTGCGGTGGATAATCCATTGACAGAAGTGAACGTGAGGCTCAAAATCCATTGGTCCCGGTGCACACGTTCTTTGTGATACGAGTGTAATAACTGCTCCACTCGTGCTCTCCACACTGTATCGTTCGAAGTGTACTTTTCACGTATAGTTGACGGGTGATTATTTCTGGGTAGTCGGCCACACGATCCAATACCATCTCCTCAAAGTCTCGTGTTCGGATATGTATTTGGCGGGAATCTTGGCTATCTATCGGTATCGTGAACGACCCCATCTCGCGTAATTTGGTATTCACTGGAATAAAACTCTTCCTGTTAGGATGATACTTGTTGGGAAAATGTCCTCTGTACATTCGTACATTACTGGCACTACATCCTGCCGCTCCTTGCGTTCCATCTTTGACTAAGCCTCATGCATTGTACACAGTAACGCACCGCACACCATGGACACATAACAAACTGTATGATGCAATGGACGAAACAGTGCGCGTGCGGCACAGATTAATGCACCGTTTTAATACAAGCATTGAGACTGGAGGTCGTCGCTTAGTACAATTATTACGATCTACGTCCTTTTTTGTGCTGAACGCTTTGTATGTCCATAACACAATAAATATGCATTTCCGACCATTGGTTCCCTATATCGGTAAAATCTGTTGTGGACCCACTATCTTCTGTTTCAATTTGAGCCAAAAGGTTTAAGATAGCCTGCATAAGACTAGAAGATACTGACCAAGCAATATTATGGCGTAAAATACAAGAAATATAATTACAAAAACGTGTAGACGCAATAGTATCTAATAAAATATTTAAAATAAAACTGTTTGTTTCAGATAAACAGTAAAAATCGAATGACCGTACTTTGTATGTTGGGAGCGAATGAAGCCAACCGTGTTCCATCTCGCACAGTATAGCATTCTTCATACGTTATGTAAAAGCTTGCCGAGCACAATACTAGATACCACACTGGAAGACACGCTGGTCGCTCTGGAGTGCTGTAAATGGCACAGGACTTTCACCAGGTGGTCGTGTGAACCTCCGTCGTGTAATGCGATGTGGGGATTTGCTATGTAAACACCTTCCCTATTACGGAATGTTGACTGCAGGCTAATCGAACATCCATCGAACAGAGGTAATACGATTACAATACCTTCACATGTGTGTTTTTGGAAATGAAATGGTTCAATGAAATATAATATAGCGAACATTGTTCAAGGTATGGTCAATGATTTAGAACAAGAACTGTCTGCACTGCATTTATGAAAAAAATAACACAAACACAGAAAAAGCATTCATATATACTCTCAAGCTCACTGCACTATTATTAAGTGTCCACAAATATATAAACGGAAAATTCATAGACAATAAGTAATGAAGGTATCTTGTATCAATAATTCATAGGTAATAAGCAATGAAGATATTTTGTAGTCAATAATTCATAGGCAATAAGAAATCAAGATGTTTTGTAACCAATATAGCGCTAAGAAACAACTGAGATGGCGTTCAGCTTCAAATTCATGTCGTATTTATTAGTAGAAATGAGAACAGTCATTATCTAAAATGAGTTTAATAGCAATAGTTGTAATTTAGTAACGAACACAATAGTGCGTTCTCAAACTTCTTATCTAGTCTTTTGCAAAATACGTATGATATACAGGGTGTATCACAATTAATGGCGTAAACGCATGCAGTTGAAAGTACACGATACCAGAAGCAAACAAGTCTCAGTAAAAATAGGGTCGAAAATGCAAGAGCTAGCCCCCCCCCCCCCCCCCCTCCATGAACCATGGATCTTGCCGTTGGTGGGGAGGCTTGCGTGCCTCAGCGATACAGATAGCCGTACCGTAGGTGCAACCATAACCTAGGGGTATCTGTTGAGAGGCCAGACAAACGTGTGGTTCCTGAAGAGGGGCAGCAGCCTTTTCAGTAGTTGCAGGGGCAACAGTCTGGATGATTGATTGATCTGGCCTTGTAACACTAACCAAAACGGCCTTGCTGTGCTGGTACTGCGAACGGCTGAAAGGAAGGGGAAACTACAGCCGTAATTTTTCCCGAGGGCAAGCAGCTTTACTGTATGGTTAAATGAAGATGGCGTCCTCTTGGGTAAAATATTCCGGAGGTAAAATAGTCCCCCATTCGGATCTCCGGGAGGGGACTACTCAGGAGGACGTCGTTATCAGGAGAAAGAAAGCTGGCGTTCTAAGGATCCGAGCGTGGAATGTCAGATCCCTTACTCGGGCAGGTAGGTTAGAAAATTTAAAAAGGGAAATGGATAGGTTAAAGTTAGATATAGTGGGAATTAGTGAAGTTCGGTGGCAGGAGGAACAAGACGTCTGGTCAGGTGAATACAGGGTTATAAATACAAAATCAAATAGGGGTCATGCAGGAGTAAGTTTAATAATGATAAAAAAATAGGAATGCGGGTAAGCTACTACAAACAGCATAGTGAACGCATTATTGTGGCCAAGATAGACACAAAGCCCACGCCTACTACAGTAGTACAAGTTTATATGCCAACTAGCTCTGCAGATGACGAAGAGATTGATGAAATCTATGATGAGATAAAAGAAATTATTCAGTTAGTGACGCCGGCCGCGGTGGTCTAGCGGTTCTAGGCACTCAGTCCGGAACCGCGCGACTGCTACGGTCGCAGGTTCGAATCCTGCCTCGGGCATAGATGTGTGTGATGTCCTTAGGTTGGTTAGATTTAAGTAGTTCTAAGTTCTAGGGGACTGATGACCACAGATGTTAAGTCCCATAGTGCTCAGAGCCATTTGAACCATTTGAATCAGGTACTGAAGGGAGACGAAAATTTAATAGTCATGGGTGAATGGAATTCGATAGTAGGAAAACGGAGGGAAGGAAACGTAGTAGGTGAATATGGATTGTGGGGAAGAAATGAAAGAGAAAGCCGCCTGGTATAATTTTGCACAGAGCATAAGTTAATCATAGCTAACACTTGGTTTAAGAAACATGAAAGAACGTTGTATATATGGAAGAAGCCTGGAGATACTAGAAGGTATCAGACAGATTATATAATGGCAAAACAGAGATTCAGGAACCAGGTTTTAAATTGTAAGACATTTCCAGGGGCAGTTGTGGACTCTGACCACGATCTATTGGTTATTAACTGTAGATTAAAACTGAAGAAACTGCAAAAAGGTGAGAATTTAAGGAGATGGGACCTGGGTAAACTGAAAGAACCAAAGGTTGTAGAGAGCTTCAGCGACAGCATAAGGGAACGACTGACAAGAATGGCCGGCCGGGGTCGCCGAGCGGTTCTAAGCGCTACAGTCTGGATACGTGCGACCGCTACGGTCGCAGGTTCGAATCCTGCCTCGGGCATGGATGTCTATACAAGGGCGATGTTCTTGCGGACAATTTTATAGAAGTGGAAGAGAATGTAGATGAAGATGAAATAGGAGACACGATACTGCGTGAAGAGTTTGACAGAGCACTGAAAGACCTAAGTTGAAACAATGCCTCGGGAGTGGACAACATTCCATTACTACTACTGACAGTCTTGGAAGAGCCAAGCCTAACAAAACTCTACCATCTGGTGAGCAAGATGTATGAGGCAGGCGAAATACCCTCAGACTTCAAGAAAAATATAACAATCCCAATCCCATAGAAAACAGGTGTTGATAGATGTGAAAATTATCGAACTATCAGTTTAATAAGCCACGGCTGCAAAATACTAACACGAAATCTTTACAGACGAGTGGAAAAACTGGTAGAAGCCGACCTCGGGAATGATCAGTTTGGATTCCGTAGAAATGTTGGAACAATCGAGACAATACTGAACCTACGACTTATCTTAGAAAATAGATTATGCAAGGCAAACCTACGTTTCTAGCATTTGTAGACTTAGAGAAAGCTTTTGACTATGTTGACTGGAATACTCTCTTTCAAATTCTGAAGGTGGCAGGGGTAAAATACAGGGAGCGAAAGGCTATTTACAATTTGTACAGAAACCAGATGGCAGTTATAAGAGTCCAGGGGCAGGTATGGAAAGCAGTGGTTGGGAAGGGAGTGAGACAGGGTTGTAGCCTCTCCCCGATGTTATTCAATCTGTATATTGAGCAAGCATGAAGGAAAGAAAAGAAAAAGTTGGAGTAGGAATTAAAATCCATGGAGAAGAAATAAAAACTTTGAGGTTTGCCGATGACATTGTAATTCTGTCAGAGACAGCAAAGGACCTGGAAGAGCAGCTGAACGGAATGGACAGTGCTTTGAAAGGAAGATATACGATGAATATCAAAAGCAAAACGAGGATAATGGAATGTAGTCGAATTAAATCGAGTGATGCTGCGGGAATTAGATTAGGAAATGAGACGTTTGAAGTAGTAAACGAGTTTTACTATTTAGGGAGCATAATAACTGATGATGGTCGAAGTAGAGAGTATATAAAATGTATACTGGCAATGGCAAGGAAAGCGTTTCTGAAGAAGAGAAATTTTTTAACATCGAGTACAGATTTAAGTGTCAGGAAGTGGTTTCTGAAAGTATTTGTATGTAGTGTAACCATGTATGGAAGTGAAATGTGGACGATAAATAGTTTGGACAAGAAGAGAATAGAAGCTTTCGAAATGTGGTGCTACAGAAGATTGCTGAAGATTAGATGGGTAGATCACATAACTAATGAGGAGGTATTGAATAGAATTGGAGAGAAGAGAAATTTGTGGCACAACTTGACTAGAATAAGGGATCGGTTGGTAGAGCATATTCTGAGGCATCAAGGGATCACCAATTTAGTATTGGAGGGCAGCGTGGAGGGTAAAAACCGCAGAGGGAGATGGTTCAAATGGCTCTTAGCACTACGGGACTTAACATCTATGGTCATCAGTCCCCTAGAATTTAGAACTACTTAAACCTGACTAACCTAAGGACATCGCACAACACCCAGTCATCACGAGGCAGAGAAAATCCCTGACCGCGCCGGGAATCGAACCCGGGAACCTGGGCGCGGGAAGCGAGGCCGCTACCGCACGACCACGAGCTGCGGACGTAGATGGAGACCAAGAGATGAATACACTAGGCAGATTCAGAAGGATGTAGGTTGCAGTAGGTACTGGGAGATGAAGAAGCTTGCACAGGATAGAGTAGCATGGAGAGCTTCATCAAACCAGTCTTTGGACAGAAGACGACAACAACAACAAGGGCAACGAGCAATTTTTCATCTTCAAAACTGTGAAGCAAATCTCTTCTAAGCTCTTTTCTTTCGATATTTTGGCAATTAGTAGTATAGACAAAAAAAAATATCCAGTAACCATTTTCTCTAGAATGTATACCTTAAGAGCTATGAGCACGTGTTCATTTTCGATACTTGGAAAGACAACTCTTCTAATGAATAATATCTCATAACTTTTAAGGTATCGATTTTAGAGCAAATGTTTAGTGGACATTTTTTCTTTTTTCGTCCATACTACTAGTTCCCAAAACGTAGAAAGCAAAGAGCTTGCAGAAGAAGAGATTTGCTTCACAGTATCGATGATGAAAAATTGCTCTTAGCTCTTAAGGTATGCATTTGCGACCCTATGTTTACTGAAACTTTTTTGCTTCTAGTATTGTGTACTTTCAACTGTATGCGTTTGCGCCATTAATTATGATACACCCTGTATATTCACAGCTTTCAGCAGTTAAATTCCACAGCTAGGTTATGAGTGTATTAATCCAAATGAACGGTCTACACTATGCTGGAAGAGCATTCTTTTAATAAAGTGGTCTTGTTAAACATTAGTCTGTAAGGACGTCGTTCATCACAGTTGTGCAGCAATATACTGTTTTATTTTGGGAAGCATGGCAACAGAGCATATTTCGAACAGTCGTTCGCCTCGATGCTCGTACTTGTGTATCTATATACATACTATGCAAGCCACCATTCGACGTATGGCACAGGGTACCTTGTACGACTGCTAGTCACGCCCTTTTTCCTCTCGCAAGTGGAGTGAGCTTCAACTCAGGCTGTCTGCTGAGGAACGGTCAGTATTCAGGGATATGACAGCAACGATCATTTGAAGCAAAGAAGTCCTGTCAACACGGGGTCTAAAATGCATATCTTAAGAGCTATGATCTCTTATTCAACGGAAGAGATGTGTTTCATGGTAGCGAAGGTGAACAGGTGTTCGTAGCTTTTAAGCTATAGACACGTAGAGTTTTTGTTTACTGGGTACTTTTTCCTAGTTTGGGGCCGGCCGCGGTGGTCTAGCGGTTCTAGACGCTCAGTCCGGAACCGCGCGACTGCTACGGTCGCATGTTCGAATCTTGCCTCGGGCATGGATGTGTGTGATGTCCTTAGGTTAGTTAGGTTTAAGTAGTTCTAAGTTCTAGGGGACTGATGACCATAGATGTTAAGTCCCATAGTGCTGAGAGCCATTTGAACCATTTGAACCTAGTTTAGGTCAATACTACCACGTTTCAAAATATGGAAACGAAACCGCTTGCATTTGAGACCCCATGTGTACTAAACATTTTGCTTCGAATAATCGTTCCTATCATATCCCTGAATACTGACCAGCCTTCCTGGGACACCGACCATACGTTTTCGTACGAGCCCTGTTTTATCCTCTCTTCGTGGTCCTTAGGTATGTCCATGGCTGTAGGATCGTCTTCAGTCAGTCGCAAATGGTGATTCTCTGAAGTTTGTCAATGATTTATGTAAGTTGAAGGTGGAGAGGCGAGAAACGAAATGAAAAGAAAGGGAAGGAACTAATGATAGCAGCTGCATCGGGACTTTACGCTGAATCAGCAGTAACAAGTCAAAGCATTTGTCAGACTGGGACTCAAACCCGGGGTCTCCTCCTTATTGGGAAAATGCGTTAACCACAGCGCCATTGTTTATTCACAAATGCACGGACTACCTCTGCCCGCTCCACCTAGCACCATCAATTGTCTGCTGTTCCCTTGATGTCCTCTGTGCTCGCTAATTTTAGATTCCTGCTAGAGGTCGAACGTAAATGTGCATCTGCACTAATTGTTGCGGATTCGTAGCCCACCAAAGCATTATAGTTACATGGATGCATGGTATCTGTTCTTTCAGATATGTCCGAAGGAACAGACACAACCTCTCATCTAATTTCTCAGTAATCTTTCTTGAAAAGAACGCATTCCTTCCTCAAAGGATTCCAATTTGTGTTCAGGGAGGATTTCCATAATACTCCAATGTTCATCGAACGTTCCGGTAACAAATCTAGCAGTACTGTTCCAAATTTCATCGAGATGTTCCATTGATACGACCTACTGGGGATCTCAAACACAAAAGCACAGTCGAGAATGGGTCGCGTAAGTGTTCTGTATGCGGTCTTCTGTATAGATGTGTTACACTTTTTAGAATCCTGCCAATAAACCAAAGTCGACCTATCGACCTTATCTGCTCATTCCAGTTCACGTCACTTGGCACCGCTAAGGCTAGGGTTTCGATCGACTTGACTTCATCAGGAGCACCCTAGCAACAGTGTAGTAGAACATTATAGAGATTGGAGTCGTAGAGAAATATCCGCTACCAGTCACAATAAAAGATTGTTTATTCGTCACACGACCGGTTTCGGGCTTGCGCCCATCTTCAGGTGTTTATACATTCATTTACATGTTTGTACTGTTGGAGATCACTGTATAAATACAAAAAAAATTATTTGCTGGTGACTACACAATTACAAGTGGGACAATTGTAAGTGGTGAGGCAGCATTTGACGAAAATATATCTGTACTTACAAAAAGATGAAGCACCATTATTACAGTTATGCTGTAATGATAGTTTTGCCACTTAATTACACACTTATGGTCATTTTCACGTCCATATATCAGGTATAGCTCCATATTACACTATTATGATGTGCACTCGTGAAATACACTATGCTTACATACAAACTTATGGGCTGTGGTCAAAGAACTTAGATGTAGCAGATGTAAAGATGTTGTCGGTACAAACATGTAACTGAATTTATAAACACCTGAAGATGGGCGGAAGCCCGAAACCCGTCGTGTTTCGAATAAACAACCTTTTATTGTGACTGGTAGCGGATATTACTCTACAGTCCTATAAAGGAACAGTTACGGAGTTCGACGGCATCCACTATGGATAAAATTCATTTTAGAGATTGCTATTGTTTCAAAGAAAATGCCTTTTTTGCATGCTGCACATCGAAATTTTTATTTATGTTCCCAGACGCGTTTCACGTTTTTTACAACGCATCTTCAGTGGGAGTCCTGAAGTATTACACGATTCGTCCATTTTTACACATAGGCTATGGTTTCACATCTAGGTCATAGATTTAAAAACAGTTCCCTAACGTTTTTTTATGAAATGGAAAGGTACTTACAGGTTACTCCTAATTCATTGCCTCTAAACAAACCGCTTTTTTCTCATCTGGCAACCACGTGGACATCTTGCAGTTCACTTTCAGTTCACTGTTTACGCTACACATCACTGTAACTGCTATCTTTTTAATACAGAGTTTCATTTGTTTTTCTACGTGTTACCAAATTTCTCAGTTTTCTGCATTCAACTGTTTTGTGCATGTGTGTATGTGTATTAGAGAGGGAGAGATTTTTTTATTCTTAATAATAATAATAATAAATAATAATAATAAAACCCGTGGAGGCCCGGGAAAAGAATAGGCCTCCGGTATGTTCTGCCAGTCGTAAAAGGCGACGAAAAGAACAAACCACTAATAGGGCTAATCCCCCTTTTAGCGTGATTAGTTCGTTCAGGACAGAACTAATAACTAATGAAGCCTCGGACAAGCGCTGTCACGGTCGGGGACGACGCTTGAACCCTATGCCCGTCCACAATGGTAACGACACTGCTAGCCACACGGAAAATGATTTAAATCCAAATAGAGATGTTTTGCAGGATATGCTTCCTGCAACCACTCTAGAAGGAATACAAAGACAGAGGATGAGATGGTCAGATGAAGTTCGTCGATACCTCATGTTCTGTTATTACCAAGCAACAAACTTAGGAACCAACACAACTGGATACAGATCACAAGTATACACAACATTTATTACCAGATACCCAGAATTAAAATTTTTAACAGAACAACGACTAGCTGATCAGATCCGTGTAATAATAAAAAATAGCAGGATACCCCAGTCAGAATTAGAAAACATCAAACAATAAGTACAACAAATACTAGAACAAAATAATGTGCAATCACAAGAAGAAGAATAAAATACAGTAATGGACTCAAACATCCCAGAGCAAACAAACAAAGAACAACACGCATCAATTAAACAATCAGAGGAAAACGAAATCTTAAGATAGCCACCAGAATAAGCACAAACAGAACACGAAGTGACACACATGGTAGACATAGAAGAATAATTTCAGCTGACATATATAGAATACAAAGACACAAATACAAACATTAGGTCATTCTTTCATAGACCACCAAATAACCCACAAAACGAAACAACAATAAGAACTATCAACACAATCATACACAACAAAATAAATGAAAATACAACTATGGAAGAGTTACAACTACTGGTTTATATAGGAACACTCACTACACTAAATATACACACTAGACAGAGATCAGAACCAACCATCACACAGAAGAAACCCACAAAACCAGCATGGCAACACAGGCTACAGATCAGAATAGAAAAACTGAGAAAAGACATTGGACAGCTAACACAATTTATAAGAAATGAAATATCAGACAAAAAACGAAAAAGGTTAGGTAAAATCTCACAACAAGAAGCGATAGAGCAATTAGATGAAAAGAAGCGGAAATTACAAGCATTGGCCAAACGACTTAGAAGATACAAAAAAAGTGAAAATAGAAGGAAACAAAACCAAACATTCAACACAACTCAAAAGAAATTTTACCAGACAATAGATAACACACACATTAAAATAGACAATCCACCAAACATAACAGACATGGAACACTTCTGGAGCAACATACGGTCAAATCCGGTACAGCATAACAGGCATGCACGGTGGATACAAGCAGAAACAGACACATACAAGATGATACCACAAATGCCTGAAGTCATAATTTTGCAACATGAAGTCACCCAAGCAATTAATTCTACTCACAATTGGAAAGCCCCTGGAAAAGATAAAATAGCAAATTTCTTGCTAAAGAAGTTCACCTCAACACATTCACATCTAACTAAATTATTTAACAGTTACATTGCAGACCCATACACATTCCCTGATACACTTACACATGGAATAACTTTTCTGAAACCTAAAGATCAAGCAGACACAGCAAACCCAGCTAAATATCGCCCCATAACATGCCTACCAACAATATACAAAATATTAACTTCAGTCATTGCACAGAAATCAATGACACATACAACACAGAACATAATTATAAATGAAGAACAAAAAGTCTGTTACAAAGGAGCACAAGGATGTAAAGAGCAACTGATAACAGATGGAGAGGTGACATATCAAGCTAAAACTAAACAAAGGTCGCTACACTACACGTACATTGATTACCAAAAAGCTTTGGATAGTGTACCCCACTCATGGTTACTACAAATATTGGAAATATACAAAGTAGATCCTAAATTGATACAGTTCCTAAACATAGTAATGAAAACTTGGAAAACCACACTTAATATCCAAGCAAATTCAAATAATATCACATCACAGCCAATATAGATTAGGCGTGGAATATACCAAGGAGACTCATTAAGTCTTTTCTGGTTCTGCCTTGCTCTGAACCCACTATCCAACATGCTAAATAATACAAATTATGGATACAATATTACTGGAACATACCAACACAAAATCACACATTTGCTATACATGGATGATCTAAAACTACTGGCAGCAACAAATCAACAACTCAAACAATTACTAAAGATAACAGAAGTATTCAGCAATGATATAAATATGGCTTTTGGAACAGACAAATGTAAAAAAAATAGCATAGTCAAGGGAAAACACACTAAACAAGAAGATTACATATTGGATAACCACAGCGACTGCATAGAAGCGATGGAAAAAACAGATGCCTATAAATATATAGGATAAAGACAAAAAATAGGAATACATAATATAAATATTAAAGAAGAACTAAAAGAAAAATATAGACAAAGACTAACAAAAATACTGAAAACAGAATTGACAGCAAGAAACAAGACAAAAGCTATAAATACTTATACTATACTAATATTGGCCTACTCATTTGGAGCAGTGAAATGGAGTAGACCTAGAAGCACTCAATACACTTACACGATCACAATTCCACATATATAGAATACATCACATACATTCAGCAACAGAAAGATTCACATTAAGCAGAAAGGAAGGGGGACGGGGATTTATCGAAATAAAAAACCTACATTATGGACAGGTAGACAATTTAAGAAAATTCTTTATAGAACGAGCAGAAACTAGCAAAACACACAAAGCAATCAGTCATATAAATACATCGGCTACACCACTGCAATTTCATAACCACTTCTACAACCCTTTAGATCACATAACATCAACAGATACGAAGAAAGTAAATTGGAAAAAGAAAACAGTACATGGCAAGCACCCATATCATCTAACACAGCCACACATCGATCGAGATGCATCCAACACATGGCTAAGAAAAGGCAATATATACAGTGAGATGGAAGGATTCATGATTGCAATACAGGATCAAACAATAAACACCAGATATTACAGCAAGCATATTATTAAAGATCCCAGTGCCACAACAGATAAATGCAGACTTTGCAAACAACAAATAGAAACAGTAGATCACATCACAAGTGGATGTACAATACTAGCAAATACAGAATACCCCAGAAAACATGACACTGTAGCGAAAATAATACATCAACAACTTACCATACAACATAAACTAATAAAACAACACATTCCCACATACAAGTATGCACCACAAAATGTACTGGAGAATGATGAAAACAAATTATACTGGAACAGAACCATTATAACAGATAAAACATCATCACATAACAAACCTGACATCATACTCACCAATAAAAAGAAGAAATTAACACAACTAATCGAAATATCTATACCCAATACAACAAATATGCAGAAGAAAACAGGAGAAAAAATTGAAAAATACATCCAACTGGCTGAGGAAGTCAAGGACATGTGGCATCAGGATAAAGTTGACATTATACCAATTATACTGTCAACTACAAGAGTCATACCGCACAATATTCACCAGTACATCAACGCAATACAGCTTCATCCTAACTTATATATACAACTACAGAAATCTGTAATTATTGATACATGTTCAACTACCCGAAAGTTCCTAAATGCAATGTAACATATACCGTACAGTTAAAAGGAAGTCACGCTTGATCAAGGTCCGCATCACTTTCCATTTTTAACCAGACATAACGTCTGAGAAAGGAAATAATAATAATAATAATTATTATTATTATTATTATTATTATATTTTCCTGTATATACTTGTGAGAGGAATCAGATGTGTAATCATTTGTTGGGATTTCTGTCTATTATATGATCAATCAGTGTAAACAATGAGTTGTTAGTCATATTTACTTGGTCATTTGGTATTTGTTCCTTTTCAGCCTTAGTTTTGTATATATTAAATTGAGAATGTTGGTAACACTTAGAAAAACAAATGAAACTCTGTATTAAAAAAAGATGGCAGTTACAGTGAGGTGTAACGTAAGCAGTGAACTGAAAGTGAACTGTAAGATGTCCACCTGATTGCCAGATGAGAAAAAAGCAGTTTGCTTAGATGCAATGAATTAGTAGTTACCTGTAAGTACCTTTCCATTTCATAAAGAAACGTTAAGGAACTGTTTTTAAATCTATGAACTAGATGTGAAACCATAACCTATGTGTAAAAATGGACAAAACATGTAATATTTCAGGACACCTACTGAAGATGCCTTGTATAAAAGGCGAAACGCGTCTGAGTGCATAAATAGAAATAAAAATTTCGATGTGCAGCATGCAAGAAAGGCATTTTCTTTGAAACAACTGCAATTTATATACAACTGCTGCGAAAATGGCCACTACAGGAAACATGAAACATTATAGGTTTGTTTTTCCTAATCATCTGCATCAAATTACACTTCTCCATGCTTAGAGGAAGCTGTCATTCACATTCCATAGAGAGATCGGTGTCTTGGATTTGTTTGTCCCTCCAGTTCGGCTAAGTCCAAGGAAGTGGTGGCTGAAATGACCTTAGAGGCTAACGACGAAGAAGAAGAGAACGTTAGTGTTTAACATCCGGTCGACAAAGTACGGAATACAAGCACGGAATAAGGAAGGACAAGAGAAGGAAACTGGTTGTGCCCTTCCAAAGGAACCAACCCGGCATTTTCTTTGCCTTAAGCGATTTAAGGAGATCAGAAAGCCTAAATCTGGATGGTTGGGTACGGATTTGAACCATTGTGCTCCCAAATGCACGTCTAGTGTGCTAATACTGTGCTGCTTCAGTCGGCACCACGAAGAAGTTGGTAACAGCGATGGCGACAATTAATATTTTCGATAAGGACAGAAGATGAAGCAGTGAATTAACATTAGTGTGATGGCCGGGATTTGAGCCTGGGACCTCTACTTATTAGGGAGATGTGCTGGTCCCTTACCGCCATGGCATGTGGTGACCACGGCCGCACAGTAATTCCACAGCTGTATCCTTATGGCCTGCAGGTGGTGCGGATGTGTTGGTGCTTTGGCGCTGTGTTAACTGAAGCTGTAGCTACGTACATCACCAAACCTAGGACGCATGTGAAGCGGGACTGGTCAAGCAAGGCGCATCATCCCGAATACGGACAGCTCCGCCGCTACCCTAGTACTATGCCCTCCCTAACACTAACTTCAATTGACGCCTTCAGCCCATTCTCCCTTCCCAAATCATCAATATTGCTGAATGTCTCCGATTTTGAAATAGCATCCCAGCCTTGTGTACAGGATGGTCCACTGATCGTGACCGGGCAAATATCTCACGAAATAAGCGTCAAACGAAAAAACTACATAGAACGAAACTTCTCTAGCTTGAAGTGGGAAACCAGATGGCGCTATGGTTGGCCCGCTATATGGCGCTGCCATAGGTCAAACGGATATCAACTGCGTTCTTTTAAATAGGAACCCCCATTTTTTTACATACTCGTGTAGTATATAAAGAAATACGAATATTTTAGTTGGACCACTTTTTTCGCTTTGTCATAGGTGGCGCTGTAATAGTCACAAAGACATGGCTCACAATTTTAGACGAACAATTGATAACAGGTAGGTTTTTAAATTAAAATACAGAACGTAGGTACGTTTGAACATTTTATTTCGGTTGTTCCAGTGTGATACAGGTACCTCTGTGAACTAATGAATTCTGAGAACGCATGCCGTTACAGCGTGATTACCTGTAAATACCACATTAATGCAATGAATACTCAAAATGATGTCCGTCAACCTCAATGCATTTGGCAATACGTGTATCGACATTCCACTCAACAGCGAGTAGTTCGCCATCCGTAATAATCGCACATGCATTGACAATGCGCTGACGCATGTTGTCAGGCGTTGCCGTTACAGCGTGATTACCTGTAAATACCACATTAATGCAATGAATACTCAAAATGATGTCCGTCAACCTCAATGCATTTGGCAATACGTGTATCGACATTCCACTCAACAGCGAGTAGTTCGCCATCCGTAATAATCGCACATGCATTGACAATGCGCTGACGCATGTTGTCAGGCGTTGCCGTTACAGCGTGATTACCTGTAAATACCACATTAATGCAATGAATACTCAAAATGATGTCCGTCAACCTCAATGCATTTGGCAATACGTGTATCGACATTCCACTCAACAGCGAGTAGTTCGCCATCCGTAATAATCGCACATGCATTGACAATGCGCTGACGCATGTTGTCAGGCGTTGTTGGTGGATCACGATAGCAAATATCCTTCAGCTTTCTACACAGAAAGAGATCCGGGGACATCATATCCGGTGAACGTGCGGGTCATGGTATGGTGCTTCGACGACCAGTCCACCTTTCAC
This sequence comes from Schistocerca piceifrons, assembly GCF_021461385.2. NCBI lineage: Eukaryota > Metazoa > Arthropoda > Insecta > Orthoptera > Acrididae > Schistocerca > Schistocerca piceifrons. The sequence goes on along the minus strand of NC_060140.1, from coordinate 908,963,409 downwards.
GGAATATGCTATTCAATACCGCTTAAACCGCACACGAGCTATGTGCCGGACATCCATCGTGTTGGAAGTACATCGCCATTCTGTCATGCAGTGAAACATCTTGTAGTAACATCGGTAGAACATTACGTAGGAAATAAACATACATTGTACCATTTGGATTGCCATCGATAAAATGGGGGCCAATTATCCTTCCTCCCATTATGACGCATCATACATTAACCCGCCAGGTCGCTGATGTTCCACTTGTCGCAGCCATCGTGGATATTCCGTTGCCCATTAGTGCATATTATGCCGGTTTACGTTACCGCTGTTGGTGAATGACGCTTCGTCGCTAAATAGAATGCGTGCAAAAAGCTGTCATCGTCCAGTAATTTCTCCTGTGCCCAGTGGCAGAACTGTACACGACGTTCAAAGTCGTCGCCATGCAATTCCTGGTGCATAGAAATATGGTACGAGTGCAATCGATGCTGATGTCGCATTCTCAACACCGACGTTTTTGAGATTCCCGATACTCGCGCAGTTTGTCTGCTACTGATGTGCGATTACCCGGGACAGCAGCTAAAACACCTACTTGGGCATCATCATTTGCTGGAGGTCGTGGTTGACGTTTCACATGTGGCTGAACACTTCCTGTTACCTTAAATAACGTAACTATCCGGCGAACTGTCCGGACACTTGGATGATGTCGTCCAGGATACCGAGCAGCATACATACACACGCCCGTTGGGCATTTTGATCACAATAGCCATACATCAACACGATGTCGACCTTTTACGCAGTTGGTAAACCGTCTATTTTAACACGGGTAATGTATCACGAAGCAAATACCGTCCGCACTGGCGGTATGTTACGTGATACCACGTACTTATACGTTTGTGACTATTACAGCGCCATCTATCACAAAGCGAAAAAAGTGGTCCAACTAAAACATTGATATTTCTTTACGTGGTTGACGAATATGTAATAAATAATGGTGTTGCTATTTAAAAAAGGCATTTTATATCCGTTTGACGTATGGCAGCGCCATCTAGCGGGACAACCATAGTGCCATCTGGTTTCGCCCTTGAAGCTGGACAGATTTCGTTCTTTGTAGTTTTTTCGTTTGATGCTTATTTCGTGAGATATTTGGCCCGGTCACTATCAATGGACTACCCTGTATAATGCGGTTAACCTGCCTATACCTCAGCCATAGGTGATTTATTGATCTGATGGAATTTAATTGTTCTAAAGACATACGTGTCGCGACTTTCAAATGTTCGAATGTGTGTGAAATCTTATGGGAATTAACTGCGAAGGTTATCAGTCCCTGAGGTTACGCACTACTTAGCCTAAATTATCCTAAGGACAAACACACACATCCATGCTCGAGGGAGGACTGGAACCTCCTCCGGGACCAGCCGCACAGTCCATGACTGCAGCGCCCTAGACCGCTCGGCTAATCACGCCCGGCTGTCACAACTTTATCTTCAATAGTGATAGAAGCTGAAGTAACGAATTAAAATTTTTCCGTGGCTGGGATTTGAATCTGGGTCTCCTGATTACCAGTCAGGGGGCTATTGCAGTATGTGAGAGCCTTGGGAACGCTGACGATTTAAGATGGGGAAAATGGGCTGAAGGCATCAACTGACGTTCGTGTTAGGACGGCACTGTGTAGTCCGTGCAGCTATTGTACACGCAGTGCTACAGTGGTGTACTGGTTAGCACGTTACTTTACTTGCGAGGACAGCTTGAATCAAGTCGTGACGGTGGCGTAAATTTTTATTTATTATTTCAGTTTCAGTTTGTGTTCGAAGATAAAGTTGATACCCATATATCTCCAGGAAAATTTAGTTCCATTAAGTCAGTTAGTACACTCCTGGAAATGGAAAAAAGAACACATTGACACCGGTGTGTCAGACCCACCATACTTGCTCCGGACACTGCGAGAGGACTGTACAAGCAATGATCACACGCACGGCACAGCGGACACACCAGGAACCGCGGTGTTGGCCGTCGAATGGCGCTAGCTGCGCAGCATTTGTGCACCGCCGCCGTCAGTGTCAGCCAGTTTGCCGTGGCATACGGAGCTCCATCGCAGTCTTTAACACTGGTAGCATGCCGCGACAGCGTGGTCGTGAACCGTATGTGCAGTTGACGGACTTTGAGCGAGGGCGTATAGTGGGCATGCGGGAGGCCGGGTGGACGTACCGCCGAATTGCTCAACACGTGGGGCGTGAGGTCTCCACAGTACATCGATGTTGTCGCCAGTGGTCGGCGGAAGGTGCACGTGCCCGTCGACCTGGGACCGGACCGCAGCGACGCACGGATGCACGCCAAGACCGTAGGATCCTACGCAGTGCCGTAGACGACCGCACCGCCACTTCCCAGCAAATTAGGGACACTGTTGCTCCTGGGGTATCGGCGAGGACCATTCGCAACCGTCTCCATGAAGCTGGGCTACGGTCCCGCACACCATTAGGCCGTCTTCCGCTCACGCCCCAACATCGTGCAGCCCGCCTCCAGTGGTGTCGCGACAGGCGTGAATGGAGGGACGAATGGAGACGTGTCGTCTTCAGCGATGAGAGTCGCTTCTGCCTTGGTGCCAATGATGGTCGTATGCGTGTTTGGCGCCGTGCAGGTGAGCGCCACAATCAGGACTGCATACGACCGAGGCACACAGGGCCAACATCCGGCATCATGGTGTGGGGAGCGATCTCCTACACTGGCCGTACACCACTGGTGATCGTCGAGGGGACACTGAATAGTGCACGGTACATCCAAACCGTCATCGAACCCATCGTTCTACCATTCCTAGACCGGCAAGGGAACTTGCTGTTCCAACAGGACAATGCACGTCCGCATGTATCCCGTGCCACCCAACGTGCTCTAGAAGGTGTAAGTCAACTACCCAGGCCAGCAAGATCTCCGGATCTGTCCCCCATTGAGCATGTTTGGGACTGGATGAAGCGTCGTCTCACTCGGTCTGCACGTCCAGCACGAACGCTGGTCCAACTGAGGCGCCAGGTGGAAATGGCATGGCAAGCCGTTCCACAGGACTACATCCAGCATCTCTACGATCGTCTCCATGGGAGAATAGCAGCCTGCATTGCTGCGAAAGGTGGATATACACTGTACTAGTGCCGACATTGTACATGCTCTGTTGCCTGTGTCTATGTGCCTGTGGTTCTGTCAGTGTGATCATGTGATGTATCTGACCCCAGGAATGTGTCAATAAAGTTTCCCCTTCCTGGGACAATGAATTCACGGTGTTCTTATTTCAATTTCCAGGAGTGTATTTTAACAACCATTGTTATTAAAGTCAGAAGAAAGAGTAGTGACGGTTTCCAGCTGGTCGCTAATGAGAGGGAACTGCTCGGGCAGAGTAACGGGAACTGGGAGTGGCGCGCAGAAGGCGGTTCCGGCCGAAGCGGCGGAGGCCGCCGCAGCGGGAGCGAGGATTAATGCGGGCGGCGCTAATGCGGCGCGAGGCTGGGGCGGCAGCGGCAGCGGCGGCGGCCCCTGCATTCCGGAGGCGGCGGCGCCGATGAAGACGTCTGCGCGGCGCGTCGCTTCCCGCCGGCCGCCGGTGGCCGGTGGCTGCGGGCCGCGTTCCTCGGCGTGTGCTTGATTTATCTGGCGGCCGGCCGGCGGACGTCATTAGCCGCGGAATACCGCGCCGAGGCTCGCGCGGAAAAAGCCGGCCCGGCCCCGGCCCCGGCAAGCCCTTTGTGCCCGCGCTGCTCGCCGGAATGCTCGCCGCTCCGTTTGATGAGGCCCCGCCGTCGCGCCGCGGACGGCAAAGTGCCGGGGCCGGCCGTATTCGGGACGGTGCGCTTCGCTCGAGCAGCCCCGCTTTACGTGCCTCCCGGCTCTGGTGACGAACGTAGCTCCAGTTTCAGTGTACGCCGTGTCGAAGCTTCAACACGTCGCCGCCATCAGCAGGTCTTACCACTACAGTTGTAAAACTACTGTAGGCTACCGTAGACTACCGTAAGTAGTTCGGTCACTTAAGGTCGTAAATGCATTTCTTGTACACTGAGTATGTGGTGAAATGTCTTGGAACTGACTCAGGATATACACTACTAGCCATTAAAATTGCTACACCACGAAGATGACGTGCTACAGACGCGAAATTTAACCGACAGGAAGAAGATGCTGTGATAGGCAAATGATTAGCTTTTCAGAGCATTCACACAAGGTTGGCGCCAGTGGCGACACCTGCAACGTGATGACATGAGGAACGTTTCCAACCGATTTCTCATACACAAACAGCAGCTGACCAGCGTTGCCTGGTGAAACGTTGTTGTGCTGCCTCGCGGAAGGAGGACAAATGCGTACCATCACGTTTCCGACTTTGCTAAAGGTCGGATTGTAGCCTACCGCGATTGCGGTTTATCGTATCGCGACATTGCTGCTCGAGTTGGTCGAGATCCAATCACTGTTAGCAGAATATGGAATCGGTGGGTTCAGGAAGGCAATACGGAACGCTGTGCTGGATCCCAACGGCCTCGTATCACTAGCAGTCGAGATGACAGGGATCTTATCCGCATGGCTGTAACGGATCGTGCAGCCACGTCTCGATCCCTGAGTCAACAGATGGGGACGTTTGCAAGACAACAACCGTCTGCACGAACAGTTCGACGACGTTTGCACCAGCATAGACTATCAGCTCGGAGACTGTGGCTGCGGTTACCCTTGACGGTGCATCACAGACAGGAGCGCCTGCGGTGGTGTACTCAACGACGAACCAGGGTGCACGAAGGGCAAAACGTAATTTTTTCGGATGAATCCAGGTTCTGTTTACAGCATCATGATGGTCGCATCCGTGTTTGGCGACATCGTGATGAACGCACATTGGAAGCGTGTATTCGTCATTACCATACTGGCGTATCACCCGGCGTGATGGTATGGGGCGCCACTGGTTACACGTCTCGGTCACCTCTTGTTCGCATTGACGGCACTTTGAACAGTGGACGTTACATTTCAGATGTCTTACGACCCGTGGCTCTACCCTTCATTCGATCACTGCCAAACCCTACATTTCAGCAGGATAATGCACGACCACATGTTGCAGGTCCTGTGCGGGCCTTTCTGGATACAGAAAATGTTCGACTGCTGCCCTGGCCAGCACATTCTCCAGATCTCTCACCAATTGAAAACGTCTGGTCAATGGTGGTCGAGCAACTGCCTTGTCACAATATGTCAGTCACTACTCTTGATGAACTGTGATATCGTGTTGAAGCTGCATAGGCAGCTGTACCTGTAGACGCCATCCAAGCTCTGTTTCACTCAATGCCCAGGCGTATCAAGGGCGTTATTATGGCCAGATGTGGTTGTTCTGCGTACCGATTTCTCGGGATCTATGCACCCAAATTGCGTGAAAATGTAATCATATGTCAGTTCTTGTATAATATATTTGTCCAATGAATACCCCTTTATCATATGCATTTCTTCTTGGTGTAGCAATTTTAATGGTCAGTAGTGTATAAAGGGCCAGATAACCTACGGAACATTCTTTTTCTATATAGTTATCTTCCTGTCTGTTATTATAGGTAAACACTACTTATAGCAAAACTGGAATTGTCAATGTTTAATTCAGGTATTATTCGAAAATTGTTGATCTGTAACGTAGACTTCACACGAGACGCTTATAAAAGTTTCCACAACGAAACTTTATTTCGATACCTGACCGAAAATCCAATGGGGTTCAGTTCGCATGTTAAGTACGCTGGCGGCAACAAACAGTCAATACCTTCTCTGCCCTACAGCAATGTAAGTAGTATCCATGACAGTGCTGCTAAGGCAGAGCTCCTGAACACAGCCTTACGAAATTCTCGCGCCAAAGAAGACGAAAAAAATATTTCAGAATTCCAATTTACGAAACTACCCAAACAGCTGTCTTACGTTGTTTGCATTGCTGCTCTTATCGTGTAGTAAATTGATTGGAAGATTACAATCAATTGCTTGCGATAATAGGCAATTTACTCTAAATAATGAAAAGTGTGAGGTCATCAACATGAATGCTAAAAGATATCCGTTAAACTTCGGTTACGTAATAAAACAATCAAATGTAAAGGCCATAAATTCAACTAAATACCTAGGAAGCGGAATTACGAACGACTTAAATATAAAGAACACATAGAATAAGTTGTGAGGAAGGCGAAACAAAGACTGCGTTTCATTAGCGGAACACTTAGAAGATGCAACAGATCTACTTAAGTAATTACCGATGTTACGCTTGTCCGTTCTCTTTTGGAGTACAGCTTTACGCAGTGGAATCCTTACCAGATAGGATTAACGGACTACATCGAAAAATTACAAGAAAGGGCAGCATGTTTTGTATTATCGAGAAATAGTTGAAAGACTGTCACGGAGATGATGCAGTTTTTATTCTGTAAAGATTTAAAATACACAACGGATTAACACAGGATGATGAGCGGTTCTAATTAAGGACAAAAGAAACAGCCAAACAAACAGACAAAGAAAGAGAAGTCATCGGCTACCATTGGCTCTCTTGCACATTAATTACGTTTCTTCCCTACCAATTCTATCAATACTGCCGGTGAACCTATCTTTTAGTACGTTATTTATGCAGTGTACCAAAAATACCGGACCGTAGTTTTGGTAGAGCACAACTCTATGTACGGCACAAAATACGAGAGTAAGCCAATAAGTATCTGCGATTTTACTCTAATTGTTTTTAGACAAGGCCGCGCTGGGCAGCCGTGCGGTCTAGGCGCCTTGCCACGGTTCGCGCGTCTCGCCCCGTCGGAGGTTCGAGTCCTCCCTCGGGCATGGATGTGTGTGTGGTCCTTAGCGTAAGTTAGTTTAAGTTAGGTTAAGTAGCGTGTGTAAGCCTAGGGACCGATGACCTCAGCAGTCTGGTCCCATAGGAACATACCACAAAAATTTTCTGTAGACAGGCTGTACGGCTTTGAGTGCTCAGCAGCCTCTAGACGGCACCCTTGTCTTCGCCCGTGGTAGGCTGCAGTGTTCAGTCCGCTTTGCGCTGTTGAGGCGTAAAGATGGCCGAACCACTCTCTTTTTGCACCACAGAGGAACAGCGTTTATTAATCCGTTTTTTGTGGTCTGAAAGTATACCAGGAGCGACAGACAGTTCATCGGAGGTCTTCAGCACAAGGCGGGGACAACGTTTTGTCATAGCGAAGTATTTGCTATTGAAAAGAACAGTTCAAATGTTGTCGAACGACTGTTAAGAATGAGGAAAGGGCGGAGGAAGGGTGGGAGGAGGAGGCACTACAGACACGACTGATGTCTATATTGAACAAGTCCGTGCTTTGATTCTGAGTAACAGAGGAGCGAGTGTTGATGATGTGGGAAACCATATGCAGATTACACAAAGTTCTGCATATGAAACCACGCGTACGAGCTCAACATTCACGAAGTCTGTGCGGGGTGGGTTCCAAAACAACTTAATGAGGAGCACCTGTGTAACCGTGTGAAGCCGGCCGAAGTGGCCGTGCGGTTAAAGGCGCTGCAGTCTGGAACCGCAAGACCGCTACGGTCGCAGGTTCGAATCCTGCCTCGGGCATGGATGTTTGTGATGTCCTTAGGTTAGTTAGGTTTAACTAGTTCTAAGTTCTAGGGGACTAATGACCTCAGCAGTTGAGTCCCATAGTGCTCAGAACCATTTGAACCATTTTAACCGTGTGAAAATCTGTCAACACCTACTGGACTATAATGCTAACGAAGATGAAACGTTTCTGAAACGAGTCGTCGCTGGAGATGAAATGAAGATTCATCACTTTGAACCAGAGAGCAGCACTTGTCAACGGATAAAGGAAATGGTGCATATGTGGTCTGTTGCACAACTAAAAACCTTTCTTTGCTTAGGGTATCGGAAAGCTTGTGCAACGGTAAACACAGTGTACTGAAAAGCAGAGTAACTATGTTGAAGTATGATATAAATACCTATATGTACTTTTGTTATAATAAGTTATAAAGATTGTTTGCAGGTAGTTATTGACTTCCCCCAGTAACGTCTCCTCCTACTGCGAATAGGGATGTTCGATGACCACTGATATTACAAAATATCGGTATGGGGAGTTTAATCACCATGTTTCAAGTCGATACTGAAGTCAGTGATACTTCGCAACATATATGTCAGAAATGAAATCAGGCTACCTTTTACCATTGACAATAATTAAACCGTCATGTAAATAAACTTTTTGTATAATAATTTATTACGTCCAAAATTGCTTAAAATTACATTGTTCAGATTACCATTTTCAGATATGATTTATTACATAAAAGCTTCATCATGATAAATAACAAAGGCAGTTACGCAAATGACAATCATATGCTGTAACTGCTAGTGTGAAAACCGTGCAATTTTAAGCGATATTGAACATAAGAAATTAGTATAGAAACGTTTAAAAGGTCGCATACTTCTGCTTGGCATTATGTCAGATTTGAAGAAACGTTCGCAACTTATGAAGAATGGTCATGTCTTGTGGGCGGCGGGGGATGAGGGGTGGTGATGGTCTGCTGTACCTCGGAGGGAGCGTGGGAGGGAAATTTGTCTTTATCTATAAGTCATGAAACTGTGTCCTGGCGCCAATTCTATACACGGGATACACTGGTGTGCAATTCAGATGTAAGGCGGTTGATCTAAAGAACAATGAATTATTCAGTAATTTGCCGCTGGCGACCGAGTGTCCCTGACATCAAAACCCGCAGCAAATATATCCTGTTTAACTTACGAAAGTTTGTCATTATGATCAGAAATAGCCCTGCATTTTCTGGGTGTAAAATTCGTGCATTGGATGCTAGCTGATTCAAATCCATGATCACAATTCACTGTCAGTTCAGAAAAAAAACGATTTTTTAGAAAATTTATACTTCGCACACTTACTGTTAATTGAACATGTTAACATATTAGCAGTGTTGAAGCTACTCAGCTCTAGATTCACGAACACACTCTTTTAAGATGCCTTACCATAATCGAAGGGAACAAAAACCATCAAAGATTTTCTTGAAGCTATCGAAACGATTGTCAGCGAAGATGGGAAACACGTTGATACAGGAAGGGAAAACACAAATCAAATAAGATTTATAGAGTGAACATTATACAACAGCACCACAAAGAAATAATTTGCAAGCTAGAGCAGAAGCTGTAGTACCAATGCGATACAAGTACTGTCTAAAAGATGGCCTTCTAGATGTTGAATGAGATCCATTAGAAGAATAGTATCGCATCTCTGGTTCTACCGACCCAAAGTTACAGATGATGACACTCCACTGTTTGATCTGTAGGACCATTTATTCAGCTTCTGAAAGACTATTTTCTGAAGCAGATGTTTCTGCAATAGATGGCAGAGAAAATTTCTCTCAAAACTTTTATTTCCACTGTCTATAGAGAAAAGTTTTGGTGTATGTAATGTTAATTATTCCTGTATTTATTGATTAATAAACATGGCATTAGTTCTATTTGTGTGTCACGTTTTATGTAATTCTATAAATTCATCATTTTACTTCAGTAGTTTGCCGGCCGTTGTGGCCGAGCGGTTCTAGGCGCTCCAGTCTGGAACCGCGCGACCGCTACGGTCGCAGGTTCGAATCCTGCCTCGGGCATGGATGTGTGTGATGTCCGAAGGTAAGTTAGGTTTAAGTAGTTTTAAGTTCTAGGGGACTGATGACCTCAGCAGTTAAGTCCCATAGAGCTCAGAGCCATTTGAACCATTCAGTAGTTTTAGGGTCGCTTATTATAGGTCATCATGTTTAGACGTCGATGATGAACCCGAAATCGCCATAGATATTTGGTAAAATTGGTAAAATAACACTCGCTAGCTGCGTATTATAAACCATGTTCCATGATAAACACGCACCGAGGACAAGCAGTAGCGGTGGAATCGTAAAAACTCGCCACTAGAGTGCACAGGAACCCAAGTGACACGAATAACCTCAGCATCCTAAATCTGGGGAAGTCACACGAATAATCTCAGCATCCTAAATCCGGGGAACTACGAACTACTACCCTAGTCACAGGTGGAAGCAGAACGAGCCAAAAACAGTCTTTCATAAATGAAACTAACCACCTGTGCCCAACAGCTAATACATTGCAGACAACATTATCGGTGGACCTCTGTGGCACATTGCAACTACTGAGGGATAGAGAAACGATTAAAATCGATCAAAAGAGGAAAGGCCGCTGGACCTGATGGGATACCAGTTCGATTTTACAAAGAGTACGCGAAGGAACTTGACCCCCCTTCTTGCAGCGGTGTACCGTAGGTCTCTAGAAGAGCGTAGCGTTCCAAAGGATTGGAAAAGGGCACAGGTCATCCCCGTTTTCATGAAGGGACGTCGAACAGATGTGCAGAAGCTATATCTCTAACGTCGATCAGTTGTAGAATTTTGGAACACATATTATGTTCGAGTATAATGACTTTTCTGGAAACTAGAAATCTACTCTGTAGGAATCAGCATGGGTTTCGAAAAAGACGATCGTGTGAAACCCGGCTCGCGCTATTCGTCCACAAGACTCAGAGGGCCATAGACACGGGTTCACAGGTAGATGCCGTGTTTCTTGACTTCTGCAAGGCGTTCGATACAGTTCTCCACAGTCGTTTAATGAACAAAGTAAGAGCATATGGACTATCAGACCAATTGTGTGATTGGATTGAAGAGTTCCTAGATAACAGAACGCAGCATGTCATTCTCAATGGAGAGAAGTCTTCCGAAGTAAGAGTGGTTTCAGGTGTGCCGCAGGGGAGTGTCGCAGGACCGTTGCTATTCACAATATACATAAATGACCTTGTGGATGACATCGGAAGTTCACTGAGGCTTTTTGCGGATGATGCTGTGGTATATCGAGAGGTTCTAACAATGGAAAATTGTACTGAAATGCAGGAAGATCAGCAGCGAATTGACGCATGGTGCAGGGAATGGAAATTGAATCTCAATGTAGACAACTGTAATGTGCTGCGAATACATAGAAAGAAAGATCCCATATCATTTAGCTACAATATAGCAGGTCAGCAACTGGAAGCAGTTAATTCCATAAATTATCTGGGAGTTCGCATTAGGAGTGATTTAAAATGGAATGATCATATAAAGTTGAACGTCGGTAAAGCAGATGCCAGACTGAGATTCGTTGGAAGAACCCTAAAGAAATGCAATCCGAAATAAAGGATGTAGGTTACAGTACGCTTGTTCGCCCAGTGCTTGAATACTGCTCAGCAGTGTGGGATCCGTACCAGATAGGGTTGATAGAAGAGATAGAGAAGATCCAACGGAGAGCAGCGCGCTTCGTTACAGGATCATTTAGTAATCGCGAAAGCGTTACGGAGATGATAGATAAAATCCAGTGGAAGACTCTGCAGGAGAGACGCTCAGTAGTTTGGTACGGACTTTTGTTGAAGTTTCGAGAACATACCTGCACCGAGGAGTAAAGCAGTATATTGCTTCCTCCTACGTATATCTCGCGAAGAGACCATGAGGATAAAATCAGAGAGATTTAGAGCCCACACACAGGCATACCAACAATCCTTCTTTCCACGAACAATACGAGACTGGAATAGAATGGAGAACCGATAGAGGTACTAAAGGTACCCTCCGCCACACAACGTCAGGTGGCTCGCGGTGTATTGATGTAGATGTAGATGTAGATGCCTGCCTACGAAGAACTTGGCAGAAAACTTCCAAAGGCACCAACAACACTGCCACACAAACAGTTCTTACACCCTTAATACACCGGTCCACAAGTCTTATAATCAAACTATTCACGGCTCTGGCTCATTACAGGAACGATTAGTTCTCAGAACCCGTTCCAGGAGACTTGATAGGTGTAGACAGGTACAGTAATTTATCGGCTAGCCAATTACTAAAATATCTTAGTATCAAGGGTTAGCTGCCGCCAGAGACACTTAAATCCCTTTCCACCAATCGCTCCTCTACCCGACTATACGATCGAAGAGGTTGTTTCTCTTGTAGCAGACGCTGTGGTGTTCTTTTACGCTCTGTGCTTACGTTCTGCCATTCTCCAAGATAACTATCTCCTTCAAGGGGCCACGTTAGTGGCGGCTCAAAGGTCCAGAGGTAAATTCTAATGCTCTCTGTAAGTTCTCAGGAAAAGGATGGATGGTATTAGCATTTAATACCTATCAACGACGAAGTCTTTACAGAGGATGCACAAGCTCGGCTTAAGAAAGGATGGGAAAAGAAATCAACCATACCCTCTCTAAGGAACCATCCCATCACCGATTTAGGGAAGTAATAAGAATGATAAATCTGGTTTGTCAGCTGGAGATTCAGACCGACGTACTCTCGAAAATGAGTCCATTGTCTGACCGCTGAGATATCTCGTTGCGTATAAGTCCTTAATGTTTTGCCACTGCCCCACTCTTCCTTTTCAGTGGAATGAAACAGCGGAATCTGAACAAATCCGATATAGTTATAAGCACCAGGAAGGGCCGTGGAGGACGGTAAACGCCATCCACCCGAATACTAGACCTGTTTCTCACCATTGCGCCCACTCACTTGGTGTAAGTCCTCAGAATGGAAAGTGGCTGGCGGAAGTTTCAGATGGTTTAGTGGTTCACTCTACAGTCTGCTCTGGCAAGCCAGGAAGGAACAGTGTCTGCCAGATGCTGGTAGTCATTCATGTAATAGAAAAGGAATCAAACAAGGGAATGTGAAAAAATGTGACATCACTCTTAGCAGACTGTAAGACTGACGAAAGCGGTTGGCTGCAGAGTAGAAAAACAGTCATTTGCAGAACCATCAAGCGCCAAATGAATCAGCTGCGGACAGGAAATGAGAGGCTATTTCCATCTGGATTACTTGCACTGCCATGACCTCTTTGATATTTCAATATCGTTCCCAAAAGTCTACAGCCATTCCGTCAGAGATACAACGAACAGTGGTTATAATTTAACTGTAACCGACGTGATGTGAACCAGCTTTATTGGAATACTAGCATTCTCCCAGCAGCTTCACCTGCATACATGTCGACACATATAATGCGCACATCTCTTCCTCCCCCCCTCCCTCTTTGTCCTCGTCTTCTTCTCCCATCTCTCTGTGTAGGAGATGTGGAATATTTGTTCACTGCCCCCTTTAATTTAAGTGAAATAATGTGAACTGTCTTTCCAGTGGCATATCAATAAAATGGTGCTAAACTGACAGCTTTCGATTTGGTTTTGTAGTCGATAGCGCTTCGTAACTGACAGTTGTCCTAAGTGTTTCAAACCGTGAGAACTTCTCTTACGCTATGTTAACTATTGGGGTACCTTGTCGCCACGGCATATGCGTTCAAGGCCTATTTAATACGTGCACATCATTTATGTCCAGTTCCTCTTCCCTGACTCTGTCCATCTCCCCCACCACCATCTCTATCTCCTGCTGCCCACCTTTCTGTGCCCATCTCCCCTATCTCTGTCCATCTTATCCCTCCCTCTCTAAAGCCACCTAACCTCTTTCTGTCCATGTCCTCCTCTGCCTCCCTGTGTATCTCCTACCCCCCCCCCCCATTCTCTCTCTGTCCAACTCATCCACCCACATCTATCTGACCCTCTCGTCCTCTCCAGTCTCTCTGGCTTTCCATCTCTTCCTCACTCTCTCTATGTTTATCTACCTACTCCCACCTCTCTGTCTACCCATCTTCTCCTTCCCCCTTTCTCTGTGCATATCATCCCTCTAACTATTCATTCCCCCCCCCCTCCCCCACTAACCCATGATCATCCACACTTATAGGCCCTGCAACACATACTGATACTATCCACACAACACAACTGTGATGAAGAGCAGCCTACATGTTAGGGGCTGAAAATCATTTTCACCCATATTTCCATTTCTGTGGTAGCTACAAAGTTCTGGCACCCACAGTGCTGAGTTCCAGATAGCAAGTTAATATGTGTACTAAATTTGGTTGACAATGGTCCAGTAATGTGGAGATGTGGGACATAAACACCAGCACATGTACATATGTCCATGAATATATACAGGGTGGTCCGTTGATCGTGACTGGGCCAAATATCTCACAAAATAAGCGTCAAACGAAAAAACTACAAAGCACGAAACTTGTCTAGCTTGAAGGGGGAAACCAGATGGCGCTTTGGTTGGCCCACTTTCTCTATCTCTTCATCTTCAGCTTGAGACATCAGCATGTATACGTGAACTATCGTTGTCGGAGATGGTTTGCTGTCGATCCTGATAAGAACAACAGTATCACTGAACTGTTCACTGTAACGCACTCTCTGCACTACCTCCCTATTCATAACGACACCTACTCCTGTTATACCGTTTTCTGCCGCTGTTGAAATTACTCTATACTCATGTGACCTGAAATCCTTGTCTTCTTTCCTCTTCACTTCACTGACCTCTACAATATGTAGATTGAGCCTTTGCATTTCCCTTTTCAGATTTTCTAGCTTCCCTACCACGTTCACACTGCGGACATTCCATGCCCCGATTCATACAAGGCTATCTTTTCGTTGGTTACTCTGAAAGGGTACAGTACCGCCCGACATTGAAAATAGGTACAACATACTTCATTATTTTTGTCAGAACAACACATTTTTTTTGTAAAATAACTCAATTTCAATTAATACAGCGAAGCCGGATACCAGTGTGGGAAAGAATGACAATTTATTTATTTAATTGATCACATGTGCACTCCCACAAAGTAAATCCCTACATTCAGTTTGGTGAGATCTGTGAAATGAATGAATGTATGGTCGTCTGCTAACCGCAGATAGTGAACGTGAATATATGATCATCTTTGAGTCGATCCTTTGGCCACCTTTGGTGGGACCAAAGAGATGAAATTTACCAGAGCTTTGAGCGCCTGAAATGTGGCTGACCAATACGATAGCAAGGTGCTTCCCCCACCTCGACAGAGGTACGAGATGACCTGGAGAACGGCCATGTTTCAGCACTCTGCCGCTGGATCTTGTGCTGTTAAGACCTGTTTTAGTTGTGCTCCGTAATGATGAAAGAGTGGAGACATGGTATGCATGTGGAATATTTAAGAGTAGTTTGAAATAATAAATTCTCTATTTCAGGAACTTTTGTGGGGAGAATTAAATGTCAGGCAGGTAATATTAAAGGGATCGTAGTAATCTTCGGAAGTGACCAATGGTCACAATGAAACCACGTGTAGCAATAAGTTGAAATACTTCCGTGTGCTTAAGTTAAGCTGAATTACTAGCTTGTGTACAATAAGTTGAAATATTTAAGAAATAGCGTGTGTACCATAAGTTGAAATATTTAAGAAATGGCGTGTGCAGGACTTGAAATTAGAGACGAGTACTTCCACGTGGTGAGTACTGTGTGAGTCTCAATCTGTGTATGAGACAAAGGATAAAGAGAAGTACTCGTCCATGGTATCAGTTGAGGACTCGCGTGTGTGATGTTCTTAATGTTAAATTGTGTGATATGATTCCGTGTAACGCTAGATTTAAACTCTGAGAGAGAATCAAGGTGAGTCGGCCGTCTATCCAGCAACGCCACTTGGCTTGCATTGCACAGGAAGACGTGCATATATCTCCAGAGTTCACAGTAGGAAAGTAGAATTACAAAGTGGGGCAGTGTCGTGTGAAACTGGGATAAATATTAATTGAAGTGGGAAAGCTGAAAGTGAAAATGTTGTAACCATTCTTTGTGTAGTATTTCATATTGTAGTGTGGTGTATGTCATGTAATTTTGGTATGTGTGGTTTGCATGGGAGAGTAGCGAGGTAGTTTCAAAAGATTAGTGGGTTATGCTTGTTCCTTCGGTACCGCTCGGTCTGGAGGAAAGTTTCGTGATGATGATTGTGAGAGTCGAAGTGTGAGGTATAATAAAAGATCCACCATCCTATCCAGAAAGTGCACTGTAGCGTTAAAAGTAATTACGAGACCATAATATAGAGATTCACTATTGTAAAGCCATGCCCACTGGGCGGAATTTCTTATGTGTTATTGTTGTAGGTTGTAGAATTTGTGTGTTTAGGTTAGAGAATTTATCGGAATAAATATGATAGTGAAAAGAAAAAGATTGGTGGACTTTTACTTCGAATTGTATGTTGTCATGATGTCCCTACTTTATAATGTGTGCGCCATTCATATTCAGTGCGGTGGCCACGTGTTGATAAAAGCCGTTAAATAAAAGACAAAAAGAAAATGTGGTATTGCCAGTGCGTAGTGTACAGTCAGAGTTCTGTAAATTACTGATAGGTCAGATGCGTGTTTCCGTTGCGTGTTAATCATATAGGAGGATAACTTGTAACGTAAGTGTGAGTACTAGAGTTCATGTTACTCGATAAATAAGAATGAATCCACTCGCTTGGCAGACCACTCATCTTGCAGGCCTGACTGCTTGATGCCACAGTATGAGCAAGGCATGTGGGTGCCTCTCAACTCAATCTTTGTCTCGTGGTCACTTTAATGAAATTACGTTAAAGAATAATCAGTTACCTTTTTTAAATTTGTTTTTAGTTAATTTGCCTTTCTTTCCTTCTGTACGTACGAACTTTGTTGTAGAACCTCTTATTTACGTGTGGTAATAAAAATTCATTTACACAGAATTAAGTACATTTAAAATTACGTGAATTCATATTAACTGATTAAGAATATTTAGTTGAGAATTAAATCCTTTACATAATTCGGCCTTGGCACATATTTTCTAAATGCAGTGGTTTTTTTTTAAATATTTACTGAATTCTTTCTCGGCGTTAGCTATGGAACACAAGTCTGTCTCTATTAGCAGAAAATGGTTAAATATTGCCAAGCCGACGTTTAATTATCATTGATAAAACACACTTCACTATACATTTAAGGGGATACGGAATCACCTATCCCCGCAATGTTAATATATGCCTACTATAGGGAACATTTTCTCACAAACTACTGGAGACAGAGAGGTAAAAATTTTACTGTATGTGCATTCATATGTTACAACAATACTGAAACAACAGTTTATTGTCAAAGTATTTTCTTACAGAGATATTGTACATTTATTTTTAAGTAAATTTTTTCCATCGCTTTTTACTAGACTATCACCCCTAAGTCTTTTGTAAATCAAGTAATTAAAAAATCGTTGTTTCAGTATGTAATAGGGACCTATGTCACTACGTCATAAAAATTTCAGACTTCTAGGTTGACCAGTACCTGAGATAATGTTCCTAGATGAAGTAAAAAGTAAACTTACGGGAAACGGAGAAAGAAGATTAAAACATTCCTGATCCGTAGCTAATACCCCCTTCACAGTCTTCATAATCATCTTCAAGTCTTCTTTTGGCACCCCTCTGCACCTGTCTTGCTTTTTTCACTAATGTCTTGATTATATTATCAGCATGCCTTAGTCTGTGCTGATCTAAAAAGAACATAGCACGTACCGTACGGGAACCAACACACATACCCAACTTTTGAAGGACCTGGCATTTAGTTATATTTCCAAGATTGAAGGTTGCCACAGCATCATACACACCAAAATGTAGTGTATTAATTCCGACAAACACTGTTTTTGGGAGACGATGCCATATCACACTATTCAAGCACTCGTTGGGGTTCTGCGTTTTTCCGTGAAGACATTTCATCAGAAGACTTCTGTCAGCCAGATCTCTGAAAATGGGCTTTATTTCTGCCATGATGGCTGATGGTAGACTGTGGTGGTGAATGTATTTCTCTCCTGTTGTTAGTCCCCTATTGTATTTACACCAGCTGTTTTCACCTTTGGGGCACAAACCATGTTGTGGATCCTCATCCGTGGATGCGGTGTGGAAATATAAAGCCCATATAGCTCTCCTCATTTATTCAAGATTGCCTGTATTTTGCCTGATTGCAAGGCCATAGCAGTTCTGAATGTGGTCTATTATGGAATCAGTCAATCTTCCTCTGCCATCCAAGGTTTTCCCATCATCTAGTTTTTTCCCTTTCATAACTGATTTTAACCTTCTCAGCCTGGCACCCATTCTCTTCTGCACATGTCCTATACATTCAAGTTTGCTTATATTTACACTGTTCCCATATGGTTTGCTTTCCAAAACTTCTTTGAATGCTTTAGAGTCACCATCTCCCAGATATTTGACATAGCGAACATTATACCACTGTGAAGAGCGATGAAAAATTTTCTTCACCCCAGCAACCTCCATGCCACCACTACTACCATAATAATTAGCAATACAGTCATCACTGTGTTCATTTTTCAGCCTGCCTGTGCACCTACAGTATTTAGACATTATTGCAACATCAATAACCTTGCCAGTATCCACACTAGTTGCTGTTACAACACCATTGTTGGAGGTGTGGCCCCTTTTCTGCCACGTGCCATCAAACGCCACTGTGAGGTCACGACTGCTGTTATTTTCTTCCACTGCTTCTTCCACAGCAACCTGCATTGACTTCTGTGCTACATCTTCAACTGCAGATCCTAGTACATAATTGTAAGCTTCAAACTTTGAAGGTGCACTTGGAAGATTTAGAACACCACATAGCATATCACCAGCTGCTTTGCCCTTACCAATTGCTCGCAATCCATAAACTAACCTAATATTTACACTATAAAGTTCAGTTTTCTTGTATCCATTATTTACAGTTACTGAAACCGAACTTGGAAACTTACAGCTGTATTTACAAACACTGCATATCAAATTAAACTGGGCAGCCAGGCCAACATGGGATTCTACTTTCAGAGAAACGTTTCCATGACATTTTTTGCAGCACAAACTGTTTTCAAGAGCTTCACACAATATATTCGTATCAATGAGTTCAAAAACTTCATTCCCTCTATCAAGTAAATTATATTTCTCTTCCAAATCTCTTAGTTTTTTATGAGAAGCACTGTTTTCATTTGGTGTAAGTTCGTTCGGCAAATCAGTAATAAGTGGATTCACATTTTCCAACAGTGATGATGATGAACTGCTTTGCTTTGCTAATGAATCATTATTTCTTTTCTTTTGCCAGTTCACACGCTTTTTAAATACTTTTGCTTTAGCTCTAGGCATTTTCACTGCGAAAAATGAAGCACTAAATACGAAATAACTCAACAACAACTACTTTCTTATATCACACTGTTTACAAAACAGTCCCGCCACAAAGTCAAAGAGTAACTTGAGGAAACCAGAGAGAAACATTTTCGGGCAACTAGTGTATAAATAGTCGCTGGAAACCGGGATATTTGAATTCATGTCACTTTAAAGGTACTGCCAAAAAGTTCATGGTCAGCCACGAGAGACGTGTATAACTAAAGCGCAATACCCGATCTCACAAATATATAAAAATAAAATAGTTATAATTGTAGTAGAGCTATGTATGATACGTCATTTTAAAGAGGAAACATGGCAGAATATAATACGCCAATAAAAAAAAATTCGATTTTTTAACCCAAAATCCGATTCCGTATCCCCTTAAGTTATCTGAAAGAACCAAAATTGTCAAATTTCAACGTTAACTGTCCGGTCCCCCTATGAATGCACAAATGTGAAACTAGTAATAAATTCCGTCAGTCTCAGGATCGCTGTAAAAGAAAAACATTTTCTTAATTCACTGCTAATTTTTATCTGCTCCCGATTTACGGGTTTGGTTAATATTTCTTAGCGGAACAATTTTTTAAATGTGCCGCCGCTGCAAATCGTTCGGTCGCGGCACAGCCCAGCAACACCGCTAAAAATGCTGAAAATTCTTTAAAGAAATATTATAGATGACATGGGCAAGCTGATTTACATTAGTAATACACACTTTTGTTAAATTATAATGTATTTAGACCACAACAATAATTCAACTTACATTAGTTTGTAATTTCTCCTCTAATGGCGGCTAAATCTAGATACAGACAAAAGAAGTCTACCCATTCATAAAATGCAACATCACAGATTCCTCTCACTTTCAGCTCTCCAGGAAGACGACAAAGAATGCACACTACGCGGTGCTTTTTATACTACTGCTGACCATTAACATCTCTTTGTAATCTTACAACATTATTTTCCTCTGTGGCTGAATTTTACATTTTTGTTATCGCAGATATTGACACATTTCGCAATTACATTATGAGTATAGAAAAATTACAATCATAAATACATCGAGAATATTACTACAGAAAATATTACAATAATAACGAATGTCCTTCACACAAAATTAAATAATATTTTCTGTTAAATAATTACAGTATATACAAAAAAATGGTTCAAATGGCTCTGAGCACTATGGGACTCAACATCTTAGGTCATAAGTCCCCTAGAACTTAGAACTACTTAAACCTAACTAACCTAAGGACATCACACACACCCATGCCCGAGGCAGGATTCGAACCTGCGACCGTAGCAGTCCCGCGGTTCCGGACTGCAGCGCCAGAACCGCTAGACCACCGCGGCCGGCAGTATATACAAATTGCTTCATAGCGGCGTATATAGTACAATCAAATTTTAGTTTATTAATAGTGTGAGTGTTGCCAGGGGCCGGACGAAGTGGCCGTGCGGTTAAAGGCGCTGCAGTCTGGAACCGCAAGACCGCTACGGTCGCAGGCTCGAATCCTGCCTCGGGCATGGATGTTTGTGATGTCCTTAGGTTAGTTAGGTTTAACTAGTTCTAAGTTCTAGGGGACTAATGACCTCAGCAGTTGAGTCCCATAGTGCTCAGAGCCATTTGAACCATTTTTTTGTTGCCAGGGAACGTTACATCGCCTCCCCCCCTTGGCAATCCCTTCCAGATGTCCGAATGGCGGACTAGTCCGGAATCTTTTGGCTATGCAGAGGCCATCATGACAATTTCCTTTTTTTCCATTACAAGCCACTTTACCTGTGGATACACATTACATGTCTTTAATACAGTTGTTTCCATTGCCTTCTGTATCCTCATGTCGTTGATCATTGTTGGATTTTCGGGCCTTTAGGGACAGTATCCCACCACAAGGGCAAAAGAGTGCCCTGAACCTCTGTCCCCTCCTCCGCTCTATTTGGACGGCCGCTGTAGCCGAGCGGTTCTAGGCGCTTCAGCCTGGAATCGCGCGACCGCTACGGTCGCAGGTTCCAATCCTGCCTCGGGCATGGATGTGTGTGATGTCTTTAGGTTAGTTGGGTTTAAGGAGTTTTAAGTTCTAGGGGACTGATGACCTCAGATGTTAAGTCCCATAGTGCTCAGAACCATTTGAACCATTTTTACGCTCTCTTTGACAAGGCCGTTGCCAGAATAAAGGTGACTACTTATGTCGGCAGTCTTTGCGGCTATTGCAGATGATTTTAATATAAAATTTACGCAGCGCCAGTTTCGAACGCGGGATCAAGGACGTTTTAATTATAGTCAAAGACGCTAGCCCGAGACCACGTGAGCGCCGTATGAAGGCAGCTCGCCATAAATCCCACAGAGCTGTTTGTGTGTCACATTTGATTGAAACTGATCCAGGGTTTGGGCGCAGATCCCAGACATACATACGTACTTACATATGTGCCCGTTTATATACGTACATGTTTAGTGATAATTTTCTCCACTATCAGATATGTTTCACTATAATTAAACACTTCAAACATTCGGTACTAATATAGAAATTCATAAAAGGCACATCTAGACCAACCTCATGAAAGAAATGCTGTAACTATGATAGTGATCACTCCATGAGGTGGGGCCATTTAGTCTGATGGCCCTCTTCACACTTCCCAAGATTAGCCTTCTTCCTTGGTTCCAGTAGATACTCGTCCATAAGAACACTAGCACTCATCGCAGTACCTTCAACACATAGTTGCACATCTGACGCTTCATCTTCACGTCGTAGAGTACGAATGGTAACCAGAATTCAACACGGTCTCATTAGTATGCCGTCAGCTTTCCGACAATTATTCCTTTCAATCCACACTCACTTTATATACATTTTATATGGCCAGTTGCTAGACACTACTGCTTCGCGAGCACGTGCATATGAAGGCTGCAACATGAAGGTGCAATACTATGTATTACACAGTAAGACTACACATACCGTAGTGTTGAGAATGCAGGCTGTGACGCACGTTAGACCCAGAACAATGTGTTTCGAATAGTTGTGACGTAAAAAATGTTTCCCAAGATGTGACACATAGTTCCCTACATGCATATCTACACTCCTGGAAATGGAAAAAGAACACATTGACACCGGTGTGTCAGACCCACCATACTTGCTCCGGACACTGCGAGAGGACTGTACAAGCAATGATCACACGCACGGCACAGCGGACACACCAGGAACCGCGGTGTTGGCCGTCAAATGGCGCTAGCTGCGCAGCATTTGTGCACCGCCGCCGTCAGTGTCAGCCAGTTTGCCGTGGCATACGGAGCTCCATCGCAGTCTTTAACACTGGTAGCATGCCGCGACAGCGTGGACGTGAACCGTATGTGCAGTTGACGGACTTTGA
The DNA here is from genome assembly GCF_021461385.2 of Schistocerca piceifrons. NCBI lineage: Eukaryota > Metazoa > Arthropoda > Insecta > Orthoptera > Acrididae > Schistocerca > Schistocerca piceifrons. The sequence continues at coordinate 908,941,112 of NC_060140.1, read as the reverse complement.
GCGAGGCCGTATAGTGGGCATGCGGGAGGCCGGGTGGACGTACCGCCGAATTGCTCAACACGTGGGGCGTGAGGTCTCCACAGTACATCGATGTTGTCGCCAGTGGTCGGCGGAAGGTGCACGTGCCCGTCGACCTGGGACCGGACCGCAGCGACGCACGGATGCACGACAAGACCGTAGGATCCTACGCAGTGCCGTAGGGGACCGCACCGCCACTTCCCAGCAAATTAGGGACACTGTTGCTCCTGGGGTATCGGCGAGGACCATTCGCAACCGTCTCCATGAAGCTGGGCTACAGTCCCGCACACCGTTAGGCCGTCTTCCGCTCACGCCCCAACATCGTGCAGCCCGTCTCCAGTGGTGTCGCGACAGGCGTGAATGGAGGGACGAATGGAGACGTTTCGTCTTCAACGCTTCTGCCTTGGTGCCAATGATGGTCGTATGCGTGTTTGGCGCCGTGCAGGTGAGCGCCACAATCAGGACTGCATACGACCGAGGCACACAGGGCCAACACCCGGCATCATGGTGTGGGGAGCGATCTCCTACACTGGCCGTACACCACTGGTGATCGTCGAGGGGACACTGAATAGTGCACGGTACATCCAAACCGTCATCGAACCCATCGTTCTACCATTCCTAGACCGGCAAGGGAACTTGCTGTTCCAACAGGACAATGCACGTCCGCATGTATCCCGTGCCACCCAACGTGCTCTAGAAGGTGTAAGTCAACTACCCTGGCCAGCAAGATCTCCGGATCTGTCCCCCATTGAGCATGTTTGGGACTGGATGAAGCGTCGTCTCACGCGGTCTGCACGTCCAGCACGAACGCTGGTCCAACTGAGGCGCCAGGTGGAAATGGCATGGCAAGCCGTTCCACAGGACTGCATCCAGCATCTCTACGACCGTCTCCATGGGAGAATAGCAGCCTGCATTGCTGCGAAAGGTGGATATACACTGTACTAGTGCCGACATTGTGCATGCTCTGTTGCCTGTGTCTATGTGCCTGTGGTTCTGTCAGTGTGATCATGTGATGTATCTGACCCCAGGAATGTGTCAATAAAGTTTCCCCTTCCTGGGACAATGAATTCACGGTGTTCTTATTTCAATTTCCAGGAGTGTATATCAATACTCCGCAAACCACCAGACGGTATCTGGCGGAGGGCACTTCTCCTACCACTAAGTGATCCTCCATTCCCTGTTCCACTCGCAAATGGCGCGTGGGAAAAATGATTGTCGGTAAGGCTCTGTATTAGCTCTAATTTCCGCCACGCAATACGCCAGATTTCGTGGGTTAGTTACCCATCTCCGTTTCGCCATAGGTATCTTAAAGTAAGAGCAAGAGACATTCCTGATTCGTGCTTTCACTAAGCTAGGTTGCCGTTTCGATGTTATCTGTGAGAGGCAAGGTGCGTGCAATCAGCGCGTTTCACCTTCTCCCTTCGTCACCAATGTCATAAACACAACTCTAGACCTACACACAGTGTTATCAGTCACCCAAGTTAAACATATGTTTAGAACACACATCGCGCTGGGAAAGAAACATGCCAATTTGTGCGAAGAACAATGGAACTCCCCAGAATTTTGCAGAGAAATTCATCATCGGTATCTTTCTGTTACTGAATCATTGAGTACATAGATCGAAGAAGGGTTAAAATATAGCTGCTTGACGATAACCTGCCAACTCCTCCCTCAAAACTACAAATGTGGATACCTAGATTACCGCGATCGATTCCAAGAATCACCATCGGTATTTTCTCACTCCACTAGATATTGCAGAGAGTTGAAACTTTAGCCCATGACCTCAACATACGAACAAGAGACCAGTAATTGCTGGCTGTCTCATTTACTCATTCTGGCGACATTCAGATAATTACATTTTTCCACCATACAGATTTGTATCAGTTGGTACTGGGTCACCTACCTGAACAGGGAAATAACGAAGTACCGGCTTTCATTGCTTCCGATGTACGGGCTAGTGGTCCAAGTTACCACTCGGATTGGTTGTTAAAAGACTCAGCTCTCAGTCACTTCTGCTTCCTACATTCTGAGTGAAGTGTACAGAGCTACCAGTCCCTGGCGGCACATTACTGGATTTTATATCGGTTTCTGTATTTTTGCAGCTCTAAGTATTCATTTACTGAAATAATTAACTCTCATTATTAGCTATTTATTCAGTGAAGTTTATATCCCAACATTAATTTTATTTTATAGCAGTCACAGGATGTTATTCTGTATCAATATTAAGGTTAGGTTCAAGGTCTGTTTTTCCAGCTCGCTTCTTGTCTGAAAGATCAGTTCGTCATTAAAACTTCAGGGAACATTGTCACGTGTAACAACCAACCCTAGCAGATTTTACTTAGTGTTTTTTATCGTTTTAGATAAAGACGGTGAGAAATCATAAAAAAGGCTAAAGCGAAGGCGCTTCAGACATTACGCCTGCAGATATGAGGAGTGAAAAAAGATGGATTGTTAATTCGTAAAGCTTCATTTATCGAAATTTTGCAAGATATGGTAAGTAAATTATCTAAGATGAAATTGACGATGAAAAGATTATTCAGGCTTTCACCACAGCTAGTTATTTTTCAAATAGAGAAGTTCTTTTCTGATGACTACCAGAAAGAATTAAAGCAATATGTTCTTCAATTTTCCAGAAAGGGACAGGTGCAATGCACTGAGCAGTTACTGAAAATAACGCAAATATCTCGAAGCGCGGTCAGCGGTGTGGGTGAGGTGAGGAAGGTTATTTCGTTAGTAGGGGCACCTTCCAGCACGACACTGTCACCTCCCATATACGTCGTATGCTGCTCGGCCGTGTGCAAGCCCTCCATGATTCTTGGCCGGCAAACTAGTTTAAATATTCTAAGGCCCAGAAATGTCTGAAAGTCACCTCTTGTATTAAGACCTTTAGCAAAGACAGCGATAGGGAAAATCCGTATAGAAATAACTTCCGCAGAAGAGATATAGGAGTTTTACGTTCACCGGCAAAAAGAAAGCTTGAAGAACCAGCTGAAAAACAAGTAAATAAATCACTGAAATGCCTGTTCAGAAAAGCAAAGTAGCGAATATGCGCAGGTAAGGAAGTAAGAGAAGGAGCATCGTAAAATATTAATTAGAAAATGGTTCAATTGGCTCTGAGCACTATGCGACTCAACTTCTGAGGCCATCAGTCCCCTAGAACTTACAGCCACTTAAACCTAACTAACCTAAGGACATCACACACATCCATGCCTGAGGCAGGATTCGAATCTGCGACCGTAGCGGTCGCGCGGTTCCAGACTGTCGCGCCTAGAACCGCTCGGCCACCCCGGCCGGCATCAATTAGAGAAGACAAGAAAGATGATGTCTGTTTTTGTTCAGTTTTCCCTCAACCATTCGGTAACAGTAAAGCTAAGGAAAGATGGATCCAGTGTGTACAACGTACGAAGCGGGCCCATGAATTATGTGCCCCTGGCCAAATAACTTCTATGCGTATCAGAAGTGTGAAAGTGTGCTCAAAGTGACCAAAGTAACATAGTACATCTTCTTAAATATCTACGTAAATTACTACTTAAAAATTCTCATATATACATGCTGTTACAAAAAGGTACGGCCAAACTTTCAGGAAACACTCCTCACACACAAAGAAAGAAAATATGTTATGCGGACATGTGTCTGGAAACGCTTACTTTCCATGTTAGAGCTCATTTTATTACTTCTCCTCAAATCACATTAATCATGGAATGGAAACACACAGCAACAGAACGTACCAGCGTGACTTCAAGCACTTTGTTACAGGAAATGCTCAAAATGTCCTCCGTTAGCGAGGATACATGCATCCACCCTCCGTCGCATGGAATCCCTGATGCGCTGATGCAGCCCTGGAGAGTGGCATATTGTATCACAGCCGTCCACAATACGAGCACGAAGAGTCTCTACATTTGGTACCGGGATTGCGTAGACAAGAGCTTTCAAATGCCCCCATAAATGAAAGTCAGGAGGGTTGAGGTCAGGAGAGCGTAGAGGCCATGGAATTGGTCCGCCTCTACCAATCCATCGGTCACCGAATCTGTTGTTGAGAAGCGTACGAAAACTTCGACTGAAATGTGCAGGAACTCCATCGTGCATGAACCACATGTTGTGTCCTACTTCTAAAGGCACATGTTCTAGCAGCACAGGTAGAGTACCCCGTATGAAATGAATGATAGTGTGCTCCATTGAGCGTAGGTGGAAGAACATGGGGCCCAATCGAGACATTACCAATAATGCCTGCCCAAACGTTCACAGAAAATCTGTGTTGATGATGTGATTGCACAATTGCATGCGGATTCTCGTCAGCGCACACATGTTGATTGTGAAAATTTACAATTTGATCATCAGAATCGAGGAAGTACAGTACATACTGACGAAACTAAAATGAGCTCTAACATGGGAATAAAGCATTTCCGAACACATGTCCACATAACATCTTTTCTATACTTGTGTGTGAGGAATGTTTCCTGAAAGTTTGGCCGTACCTTTTTGTAACACCCTGTATATATACAGGGTGTTTCAAAACTGACCGGTATATTTGAAGCGGCAATAAAAACTAAACGAGCAGCGATAGAAATACACCGTTTGTTGCAATATGCTTGGGACAACAGTACATTTTCAGGCGGACAAACTTTCGAAATTACAGTAGTTACAATTTTCAACGACAGATGGCGCTGCAAGTGATGTGAAAGATATAGAAGACAACGCAGTCTGTGGGTGCGCCATTCTGTACGTCGTCTTTCTGCTGTAAACGTGTGCTGTTCACAACGTGCAATTGTGCCGTAGACAACATGGTTTATTCCTTAGAACAGAGGATTTTTCTGGTGTTGGAATTCCACCGCCTAGAACACAGTGTTGTTGCAACAAGACGAAGTTTTCAACGGAGGTTTAATGTAACCAAAGGACCGAAAAGCGATACAATAAAGGATCTGTTTGAAAAATTTCAACGGACTGTGTAACGCCGGAAATGCATATCCTCCTATTTCCATCTATTGTACTATAATTTGTTTTCCTTATTTTTGTTACCTGAATATATGACATTTCTGTGTCTTTACATATTGTAATTGTTTTACTATTTGTATATATATATTTATGCATTTATGTCGATGTATAATTGGTTTGTTTCGTAAATATTATTTGTACACTCCTGGAAATTGAAATAAGAACACCGTGAATTCATTGACCCAGGAAGGGGAAACTTTATTGACACATTCCTGGGGTCAGATACATCACATGATCACACTGACAGAACCACAGGCACATAGACACAGGCAACAGAGCATGCACAATGTCGGCACTAGTACAGTGTATATCCACCTTTCGCAGCAATGCAGGCTGCTATTCTCCCATGGAGACGATCGTAGAGTTGCTGGATGTGGTCCTGTGGAACGGCTTGCCAAGCCATTTCCACCTGGCGCCTCAGTACGACCAGCGTTCGTGCTGGACGTGCAGACCGCGTGAGACGACGCTTCATCCAGTCCCAAACATGCTCAATGGGGGACAGATCCGGAGATCTTGCTGGCCAGGGTAGTTGACTTACACCTTCTAGAGTACGTTGGGTGGCACGGGATACATGCGGACGTGCATTGTCCTGTTGGAACAGCAAGTTCCCTTGCCGGTCTAGGAATGGTAGAACGATGGGTTCGATGACGGTTTGGATGTACCGTGCACTATTCAGTGTCCCCTCGACGATCACCAGTGGTGTACGGGCAGTGTAGGAGATCGCTCCCCACACCATGATGCCGGGTGTTGGCCCTGTGTGCCTCGGTCGTATGCAGTCCTGATTGTGGCGCTCACCTGCACGGCGCCAAACACGCATACGACCATCATTGGCACCAAGGCAGAAGCGGCTCTCATCGCTGAAGACGACACGTCTCCATTCGTCCCTCCATTCACGCCTGTCGCGACACCACTGGAGGCGGGCTGCACGATGTTGGGGCGTGAGCGGAAGACGGCCTAACGGTGTGCGGGACCGTAGCCCAGCTTCATGGAGACGGTTGCGAATGGTCGTCGCCGATACCCCAGGAGCAACAGTGTCCCTAATTTGCTGGGAAGTGGCGGTGCGGTCCCCTACGGCACTGCGTAGGATCCTACGGTCTTGGCGTGCATCTGTGCGTCGCTGCGGTCCGGTCCCAGGTCGACGGGCACGTGCACCTTCCGCCGACCACTGGCGACAACATCGATGTACTGTGGAGACCTCACGCCCCACGTGTTGAGCAATTCGGCGGTACGTCCACCCGGCCTCCCGCATGCCCACTATACACCCTCGCTCAAAGTCCGTCAACTGCACATACGGTTCACGTCCACGCTGTCGCGGCATGCTACCAGTGTTAAAGACTGCGATGGAGCTCCGTATGCCACGGGAAACTGGCTGACACTGACGGCGGCGGTGCACAAATGTTGCGCAGCTAGCGCCATTCGACGGCCAACACCGCGGTTCCTGGTGTGTCCGCTGTGCCGTGCGTGTGATCATTGCTTGTACAGCCCTCTCGCAGTGTCCGTAGCAAGTATGGTGGGTCTGACACACCGGTGTCAATGTGTTCTTTTTTCCATTTCCAGGAGTGTATTTTTACGCTGGGTCTTGCCTAGGGAAAACTGCTATCGAACGATTACATCGATAGGTCGTGTGAAGACTCAAAGTGTGTAGGATCTTTGGTAGTGTTAACTCTGCCGCGTGGAGCGCGGGCAGAGCTGTCGGAGTCTGGCTGGAGTAGCGAGTGGAGCAGGTGTGTTGTGTGACGCTCCCGCGAGTTGCCGCGCTTTCGGGGTTTGGCAGCATGTAATTGCGCTCGACTCGCGATGATAGTTTCTGACATGGTGTCGCGGACGGGAAGCATTAGCTGGCGCACATCAAGAGCCCGTTTCGCCTGGTGACCGTGTCGAGAAGAAGGCGCGCCAACATCCAGCTTCTGCAACAGCGACGGCCGACAATGAGTGACTGTCGCCACCTCCTCGATCGACGGCTTCATACCTTCAATCAACCAACAAGGAAGACTAAAAGCACGTAAAGTTTCAGAACTGTATGGCAGACCTCAGCTTTTCAAATTGTTCCATTTGCCTCGCAAAATTACAGCAACTTAGCATGAACCTTTGTTGCTCATTGTCCCAATTGCATTGCCAAGCAGGGTCCCTTCCTTTTCCGAAATGAACCCGAGTGTCGTTGAAATTCAAACGCCAGCATAATTCCATTTCACTGCTTTAATTTCAAAGTTCAATTTAAGTATTCATAGCTGGCTACAATAGTTAGATTACACAAGCACAAATTAAGAGTGCGAGTTTTGTTACCGTATTTTAGCTTACCTGTGACTGCAGCTCAGCTTGGTACGTACTAAATTTTACTATTGTTAATTGTTCAGAATCGTTTAATTCAAGTTCAAAGTTAAATCTCTTCTTTCTAAATTGCGTAGATTCAAGTAGCTTTAGAAATGATTGTTGAGGTAGTCCAAGACTAACTGTATTTCGATGTGCTTCAGAAAGAAAGCTCACTATTAACTTCAGTCACTAAATTAACTTTCGATTTTCCGGTTTCATTAATTCTTTTGCTAAATTAAGTGTAGCGAAATTTATTACTTCTGACAAACTTTCAGTTTTCACACTACACGTGTCAACCTTCAGTTGCCACGCTTCTAGTGCTAATTATATGTGTAATAATCTTTCTTTTTCAGTTATTATAGTAATTGTCCATAGGACTAGCGACCGTAATTTCCCCCAAATCTCAAATATCTAATTACCGCTAGTTGATTGTTAACGTAACGGCCGCACATTTACTTTCTTTATTAACTTTATCCCTATTTCAAAATTAATTTCCACCAGTTTCACTTGCATTTTTCCTTTCATTTAGATGTAAACCTTTCCTCCCTCTTTACCGACAGGTTAACTTCGGTGACGATTGCTTTTCCAAAATTCCCATTAGGTACACGCGGTTTCATTTTTCACTGTCATTAAGGTCGATAAGTGAGGGGGAGGTTACACGTGGCGACCTGGTGACAGGACAATCTTCAAATTTGAGGTTGTTCTGGACACGAATTTTGCATTGTACAAATCTCGTAACAAAGTACTGGTTACGAAATGGTCGATACGTCAGCGAGAATATTAGTGTGAGGAATCCTAATTAGATTTGAGATTTGGCATTTATATTGAAAAATATTAAAATGAGTGAAGGCAACATTAACCCAAATTTGGTAGGCTTGGATAAGGAACAATCGGTCGAACAGTGGGGAACGCGCACCGCGGTACCCATTGTTCAGGGACAGGCGGCTAGCATGAAAGACGCAACCGCCGAAACCCAACAAAGAGCAGAAATGGAATTCCACACTTTAGGAAATGTTTCGGAGTCGGAAGTGAAAACCAAATGCGAATCCCTTGATGACGAATACGGGGGGACAATTAAAGAGGAAGCCGCTACGGAAGTAAAACCGGTAGTTTCCGGGAATTTAACTGATTTATTGAATGTTTTGATTAACGAAATCAAGAGTCAATCGGCCAAGCAAGAAGCTCAGTCTGAAAAAATTGAACGAAAGCTAGACAGTCACAACAAAGCTATTAATGTTGTTAACAACAATGTTGGAGTTGTTAACACAAAAGTTGATAAAATCAAAGAAGATATTGTTGTGATTAATAGCGAAATCGGTAATCTTAAACAGGAAATGATAAGCGTCCAGGCGGAAATTGCGAGTATAAATACTCGTTTTTATTCCGAAATTAGCAGAATCGAGAAAAGTGTAGGAGAATCAGTTGCTCCGATCATCGAGAATAAGGTGACGGAACAAATTCAATTAGTGAAAAAAGAGGATCAAAAGAAGGTGGAAACTTTAAAGGCTTTAGTATCCGAAGTAGATACCAAAGTGACGAAGCAGGCTAATACCTGCGAAGAGAAAAAAAGGGAAGTAGAAACGCTTGCGACAACCACTTGCCAAGTAATTACGAGAGTGTCGGAATTAGAAAAGAAACTTGACGAAAAACAGAGCTATGTGCCAATCTATGCACATAGTTGGGAGTTGTTGACGAAAGAGGAGCGGTTCGACCCCTTGAAAAAAGGCGGTATACACGCGACGGATTTCATTAAGAATTGTGAAAGAGTTTTACCCAGATCATGGACTAATGAGAGAAAAATTAATGCGATTATTGATGTGTTGGCTGGTGATGCCAAGCGTTGGGGCTTAAACCTCAACATTACGAACCTGACTTTTGACGAATTTAAAAATTTGTTTCTGGCTGAATACTGGTCAGAGCAAAAACAGCAAAGTATCTGGCGCGAATTTGTCGTATCGAGGCCTTTCGATGCGAATTCGCGCGGTTCGATGAAGGAGTTTTGTGAGCGCTGGATCCGCAAGTTGGAATACTTGCGTGATCGCCGCACGGAATCCGAAATAGTCTGGGAACTCTACAAAAAGCTTCCAGATGATACAAAACGCTACGTAGGAAGCAATTACAGAACAATAAATGATTTCCTGGAAAGAGTGGAGGACGTGGACAATTGGCGCAATAATCGCGACAGTGGTAGAGGCCGTGGTAACAACAACGGGTACCACAGCAACCACAACAACGATAACCATGGGAATAATGCATACCGCAACCATGGCAGCAATAACAATAATGGTTCGGATCGTAATAACAATCGGTACAATGCAAATAATAACAGGAATGACGGAAACCAGTATCATACTAACGTGATACGGGCTTCACAGAATAGTAATAACGCCAGAGGGTGTGATCAGCCGCCTCAGCAGCATCCGGGGACCGTATCTGCTGGGACGAGACAGGGAAACCATTAGCCGCGCCGGTGAGGGGCCGACCGGGCGTGGAGAAATTTTGGCGGCCCAATAGCAGGAGAAAACCCAGGTGTCGTCGATATGAAAATTCCGTGTGGAATAATCAACGGCGGGAGAGTTTGCCAGTGTTAGGAGAAAGGAGTGCGCCCACAAGTAGTAGATCAGCTGTATACACGGCAGTAGGAAGTACATTCACTGTCAGTGAGAACAATTTAAGTAGTGTTCCGGAAATCGATTATAAAGTGGCAGCTGTAATACCCACAGCGGAACTGGAGATTGAGTTTAAGAATGATTCGCAAGTGTTGAGAGAAGATCAGATGTCGGATAAAACGTCCGTCATCGAGCGAGGGGATGCAGAGAGGGATGAGGTCTGGTTAAGGCAGTTCGGTCGCTTATACGACGAACTAAGAGATTATAGGGGCCTGTATGGGAGAAGTGTTTATGGGGAGCGCGTGCAGGATTTTCCGCGTCTCGTCCCGCAGGAAGATAGTGTTTGTGAAATGATAGGAAGTTCTGGCCCTGACCGGCAGACTTTACTAGAAATAGTTGATGTTAATGGGGAGCACGAGCAAGATTGGTCGTGTTTCGTCCCGCAAGAGTTGGATGTTGAAGTAGTAACGGAAAGTTCTGGCCCTAACCGGCAGACCTTACCGAAAGTTTCAGTGGTAGAAGTAGCCGACCCATCCGACGCAAACCTCCAGTTTAAACATTGCGAAAGTATTAAGGAGAAAGATTGCGAAAATTTTAGTGATAGCCGAACACGATTGGTAGAAAACCACGTAGATTACAGTGTGTATGAGGTTAGAGCTGACGTTATACGGTCAGACGATAACAGTGTGGATTGCGCAGATCTAGAGGAAGTAATTGCAGATACTACTGGGCACATTTCTCCAGGTAGATTGGCAGATGAGATCAATCTGGCTAAAGAGGAATCAACGAAGGTGACAATTAGTGAATTGATAGCAAAGCAACACTCGCTAGTTGACGAGTTACAGGAAAAGGTTTCGGTATTGGTGGCGAAGCTACAGACGAAGCCTCAGGACAAACGTGTTGAAATTAAAACTGTATGTGAACAGAGGCTGAAAAAGCCGCCAGATAAGCCGGGTTTGGGATCAAAGCCGGATGGTTTTTTTCTGGATTGACCTGGATATAGACGAGGATTTACTGTGGGAAAATAAAGAAACAGTCGAGGACAAGTGTAGACGGGTAGTAGTGTCTGTTAATATGCACGACCTACAACTAAACGTGTTGATTGACACCGGTGCAGAATTGAGTGTTGTATCTGGGAAAATATTTGATTTACTGAAAGATAGACCTGGCATCGTAGTTATGCCGGTAACAGGAGTGAAAATTATCGGTGTTACTGGGAAGGCCAGTAAACCGGTCACAAAACAGATTTTTGTCCACTTCGAGATATGTGGGGCACGATTTGAACAAGAGTTTGTCGTCGTGCCAGACTTGACTACGGAAGTAATTATTGGGTTGGATTGGCTATTAAAGTACCGTGCAGTGATTAATTGCGAAAGCAAAACTTTGACATGTACGTCACAAGATAAAACAATAGTAGTTAGTTTTGACGAGGCAGGAGACGGTGTGCATAGGCAATACCAGCCTATACACATTGTTAACTGGCCGGATGCTATTGACGTAGGTATGAATTTGAACTACTGTAATGTGAGGAATCTCGGCATTGACAATAGTGTAGAAAGTGAATTGGAAAGTATTGTAGACGGTGTGTCAAACTTAACACACGAACAAAGACGAGGCCTGTATGAAGTAATAATGAAGAATAAGAGTGTGTTTTCAGACAAACCGGGACTTGTGGAAGGATATAAATGCAAGTTGCATGTGATTCCGCATGAACCATTCTTCGTGAGACCGTATGCTATACCGCTGTCCAAAAAGGAAGCAGTGCAACGGGAGATAGATAAGATGATCGAATGGGGAGTGATTGAAAGAAGTACGAGTCCATATAATAACGGTTTGGTCGTTGTAGCAAAACGGGATGGTAGTGTTCGTATTGTGATTCACGCACGCACGTTGAATAGGGTCGTTCAACGTGAAACAGACAGACCAGAGAGTATGGAGGACATTTTGCAACGTTTTCATGACGTTAAATTCATGACTAGCCTCGATCTGACGGCTAGATACTGGCAAATAGAACTCGAAGAAGAATCTAGGCCATACACCGCCTTCTTGTTTGCGGGCAGGTGTTGTCAGTATAGAGTACTGCCGTTTGGACTTAATATATCTGTGTCCGTATTCATCAGGGCCCTAGATAAAGTGCTAGGACCGGCTTTGAGTTCAAGATTAACTGTATATGTTGACGACCTATTGTTGGCCAATGCCACTTGGCATGACCATTGTGACCTGTTGGATGAAGTTTTTAGAGCATTGCGCCGTGGCGGAATGACTCTAAAGCTAAAGAAATGCGAATTTGTGAAGCAGGAACTGAAATTTTTAGGGCATGTAATTACCACTGCTGGTATTACAAAGGACCCAGAGAAACTAGAGGCAATAAGGAATTGTCCTCCACCCAAGTCTAGGAAACAGTTAAAAAGTTTTCTAGGGCTAAAGGATTTTACCGTAAATTTGTAAAAGGACAAGTGTTTAATGACGAAAATTTGAATAACCTCTTACGCAAAAACGTTCCGTTTGTGTGGACTGACGGGTGTCAGGCCGCTTTCGAGAGATTAAAAGACGAGTTGTTAAGATTTAACATACTATTTCATCCTGATTTATCGCTACCCTTCCATCTGGGAACGGATTCGTCGAATTATTGGGTGGGGGTAGAACTGTTCCAAGAAGTTGGTAAAGGAGAGGATAAGGAACACCGGACGATAGCGTTCGCGAGTCGAACTTTATCAAAAAGTGAGCGAAACTACACGATTTCTGAGAAAGAGTGTCTCGCTATCGTGTGGGGATTCAAAAAGTTCAAGGGTTACCTATGGGACCGTAAGGTGATTATTCATACGGACCATAAGGCGCTCACTTATCTGAAGGATTGTAAACTACTTCACGAAAGACTGACTAGGTGGTCGCTGTATTTACAGCAATTTAACTATGACATCTGTTACGTAAAAGGGACCGACAATTGCGTAGCGGATGCGCTGTCGCGTTTGTCCGAGTCTAATCAAGAGATATTGAAAGATGAGTCAGATGGAGTGGTCAAATTATACTATTTTAAAGAAGTTGAGGGACGTAAATTAATAATGAACATCTATAAGAATCTACGTCGTCATCAGAACGAGGACGGTTGTTTAAATATGGTGAAACCCCGATATGACGAAAGGAGTTCAGAAGGAGAAAAATTAAGGAAGTATTACAAGATATACGATCATATCTTGTACATATGCAAGAGTGAAGATAGTAATATTTGGCGGGTATGCTGACCCACCAAATACGTCACGGAAATAATTGACTACTACCATTTGGCATATGGTCACTGTGGACCAAAGAAATGCACGGAAAAGCTGAGTGAAGTAGCGCATTTTAACAACATGTTAAAACGCGTTACTGACAGAGTGAAAACTTGCGATTTATGTCAGAAGGTGAAGGTTACCAACTGTACGAGTCGTGGTCCTATGCAAAGTATAAGGCCTAACGACACCTTTGAATTACTGTGTGTGGACTTGTACGGACCTTTGCCCAAGTCATCAGGAAACTTCGCCTACATTTTAGTAGTGCTAGAAGCTTTTTCCAAGTTCATCAAACTATACCCGATTAGGAAAGCTACAATCAAAGCGGTCTATAGCAAGCTTGTGAACGATTATTTTGTTCATATTGGTAAGCCCAAGGCGATTGTATCAGACAATGGGGCACAATTTACTTCTAAGTTGTGGAATGAAGGCATGGAAAGTAATGGGGTCGAGGTGATCCATATTTCAGCTTATTGTCCGGCTGGGAATCCCGCTGAGAGGTATATGCGCGAGCTAGGCCGACTTTGCCGTACCTATTGCCGTCACAACCATAGGGCATGGGGCAAATATGTAGCAGTATTTGAGAGAATTATGAACACCTTGAGACATGAATCTACGGGATTTTCTCCAGAGGAAATCCTGTTGGGTGACAGAAGACAGATTGACATTAGTATTTGTGTGAAAAAAGATCGTTTGCGAGAAGTAATGAAGCTAAAAGCCGATGCTCGCATACGTCGTCATGACGCTAAAGTGCGTTTTGCTAAGTTTGCAATCGGAGACTTAGTACTTGTAAAAGCTCATGAGAAATCGAGCGAGATAGACAATGAAATCTCTAAATTTAAGTTTGTTTGTAATGGACCGTATAAAGTCATTGGTATACCTCACACAAATGCTTATTGCTTAGAGTATCGAAGCTCTGGAAAACTATTAGGTATACGGAACATTGTAGACCTGAAATTGTACCAACCTAGGATTGATTAATACCACAGAATGGGTAATTTGTACAGTATGTAAAATAGAGTGTAAGATTTAACGATTTGCTACATTGCCCTGCTTTTGACTGACCAAGGTCATTAAAGAAGTTGTAATTAATAAGTAATTAATTTTGATTAATCAATTTAATTTTAATCAATTTAATCATGATCTAATCAACTGAAAAATCCAAGCTGCTAGTTTAAGTTTTCAGCTGAGTCACAGTAGATTAAGGAATGTAAATATGATTTTGTAAATAGCTGTAAGATTCCATAAATATGTGATTTAAGATTAGGAGTGTCTCCACTCAATTATTATCGTCTAAAAATTGGTTTATGGTTAATTAGGCGAATGCTAAATTTTGTTGATGTTTTGAGCATATGCATTTCCGCTGTTTCTTTTTTTTGGACACTTTCTGAGTCTGTTTACGTTACACGAACATCCTCAGACAATGTGGGGCACGTGTAACGCCGGAAATGCATATCCTCCTATTTCCATCTATTGTACTATAATTTGTTTTCCTTGTTACCTGAATATATGACATTTCTGTGTCTTTACATATTGTAATTGTTTTACTATTTGTATATATATATTTATGCATTTATGTCGATGTATAATTGGTTTGTTTCGTAAATATTATTTGTATTTTTACGCTGGGTCTTGCCTAGGGAAAACTGCTATCGAACGATTACATCGATAGGTCGTGTGAAGACTCAAAGTGTGTAGGATCTTTGGTAGTGTTAACTCTGCCGCGTGGAGCGCGGGCAGAGCTGTCGGAGTCTGGCTGGAGTAGCGAGTGGAGCAGGTGTGTTGTGTGACGCTCCCGCGAGTTGCCGCGCTTTCGGGGTTTGGCAGCATGTAATTGCGCTCGACTCGCGATGATAGTTTCTGACATGGTGTCGCGGACGGGAAGCATTAGCTGGCGCACATCAAGAGCCCGTTTCGCCTGGTGACCGTGTCGAGAAGAAGGCGCGCCAACATCCAGCTTCTGCAACAGCGACGGCCGACAATGAGTGACTGTCGCCACCTCCTCGATCGACGGCTTCATACCTTCAATCAACCAACAAGGAAGACTAAAAGCACGTAAAGTTTCAGAACTGTATGGCAGACCTCAGCTTTTCAAATTGTTCCATTTGCCTCGCAAAATTACAGCAACTTAGCATGAACCTTTGTTGCTCATTGTCCCAATTGCATTGCCAAGCAGGGTCCCTTCCTTTTCCGAAATGAACCCGAGTGTCGTTGAAATTCAAACGCCAGCATAATTCCATTTCACTGCCTTAATTTCAAAGTTCAATTTAAGTATTCATAGCTGGCTACAATAGTTAGATTACACAAGCACAAATTAAGAGTGCGAGTTTTGTTACCGTATTTTAGCTTACCTGTGACTACAGCTCAGCTTGGTACGTACTAAATTTTACTATTGTTAATTGTTCAGAATCGTTTAATTCAAGTTCAAAGTTAAATCTCTTCTTTCTAAATTGCGTAGATTCAAGTAGCTTTAGAAATGATTGTTGAGGTAGTCCAAGACTAACTGTATTTCGATGTGCTTCAGAAAGAAAGCTCACTATTAACTTCAGTCACTAAATTAACTTTCGATTTTCCGGTTTCATTAATTCTTTTGCTAAATTAAGTGTAGCGAAATTTATTACTTCTGACAAACTTTCAGTTTTCACACTACACGTGTCAACCTTCAGTTGCCACGCTTCTAGTGCTAATTATATGTGTAATAATCTTTCTTTTTCAGTTATTATAGTAATTGTCCATAGGACTAGCGACCGTAATTTCCCCCAAATCTCAAATATCTAATTACCGCTAGTTGATTGTTAACGTAACGGCCGCACATTTACTTTCTTTATTAACTTTATCCCTATTTCAAAATTAATTTCCACCAGTTTCACTTGCATTTTTCCTTTCATTTAGATGTAAACCTTTCCTCCCTCTTTACCGACAGGTTAACTTCGGTGACGATTGCTTTTCCAAAATTCCCATTAGGTACACGCGGTTTCATTTTTCACTGTCATTAAGGTCGATAAGTGAGGGGGAGGTTACAACTGGGAACGTGACGGATGAACGTGCTGGAAAGATAGGGCGACCGTGTACGGCAACCACAGAGGACAACGCACAGCTAGAGCAGCAGGTGATCCAACAGCAGCCTCGGGTTTCCGTTTGCCGTGTTGCAGCTGCGGTCCAAATGACGCCAACGTCCACGTATCGTCTCATGCGCCAGAGTTTACACCTCCATCCATACAAAATTCGAACGCGGCAATCCCTCAGCGCCGCTACCATTGCTGCACGAGAGACTTTCGCTAACGATATAGTGCACAGGATTGATGACGGCGATATGCATGTGGGCAGCATTTGGTTTACTGACGAAGCTTATTTTTACCTGGACGGCTTCGTCAATAAACAGAACTGGCGCATATGGGGAACCGGAAAGCCCCATGTTGCAGTCCCATCGTCCCTGCATCCTCAAAAAGTACTGGTCTGGGCCGCCATTTCTTCCAAAGGAATCATTGGCCCATTTTTCAGATCCGAAACGATTACTGCATCACGCTATCTGGACATTCTTCGTGAATTTGTGGCGGTACAAACCGCCTTAGACGACACTGCGAACACTTTGTGGTTTATGCAAGATGGTGCCCGGCCACATCGCACGGCCGACATCTTTAATTTCCTGAATGAATATTTCGATGATCGTGTGATTGCTTTGGGCTATCCGAAACATACAGGAGGCGGCGTGGATTGGCCTCCCTATTCGTTAGACATGAACCTCTGTGACTTCTTTCTGTGGGGACACTTGAAAGACCAGGTGTACCACCAGAATCCAGAAATAATTGAACAGCTGAAGCAGTACATCTCATCTGCATGTGAAGCCATTCCGCCAGACACGTTGTCAAAGGTTTCGGGTAATTTCATTCAGAGACTACGCCATATTATTGCTACGCATGGTGGATATGTGGAAAATATCGTACTATAGAGTTTCCCAGACCGCAGCGCCATCTGTTGTTGAAAATTGTAACTACTGTAACTTCGAAAGTTTGTCTGCCTGAAAATGTACTGTTGTCCCAAGCATATTGCAACAAACGGTGTATTTCTATCGCTGCTCGTTTAGTTTTTATTGCCGTTTCAAATATACCGGTCATTTTTGAAACACCCTGTATATATAGTAGATATTTAAGAGGATGTACTATATTACTTTGGTCAT
This sequence comes from Schistocerca piceifrons, assembly GCF_021461385.2. Lineage (NCBI taxonomy): Eukaryota > Metazoa > Arthropoda > Insecta > Orthoptera > Acrididae > Schistocerca > Schistocerca piceifrons. The sequence goes on along the minus strand of NC_060140.1, from coordinate 908,923,737 downwards.
ATATATATATATATATATATATATATATATATGCCTCATCAATAACATTGTTTGATTTCTGTATTCTTAGTGCGACTTCTTATGCTGAATAATTTCCTCTTTCTGGCAAAATGACCCGTGGCAAGAGATCCTCCCAATATCTGTGATAACCATCTCAGCGTCAGGGCAGACGGTCAGAAATTTGCGCCAAGGAAAGCCGAATGCTGCTATGTCCTCAAATGTGCGGGAAAATATCACCAAGAAGATATGTTACGAGCTACACTTATGACAGAGGGAAACTGTAAAATATGACTCTTAAAACGCAGAAATTATGACTGCCACAGTCTCCGCACCTGACTACGATTTTGCGAGTGTTGCCCAGCCTACGTTGCACTATCACAGACACAACGAACTGTTACAAACCGGTTACTTCGACAGTTCCGAGCCACACGCTCTGTAGCGTGCATTCCACGAACCCCAAACCACCGCCATTTTTGTTTTCAATGACGTCATTTGAGGACAGGGTAGAGAGGCCTCTTCTGTTTTCTAGTGAAAACTGGTTCTGCCTCGCTGCCAGTGATGACCGTGCGTCGGTTAGGAGGAGGCCTGTTGAGGGCCTGCGACCAGCCTCTATCCGTGCTAGACACACTGGACCCACACCTGGAGTCACGCGATTTCATACAACACCAGGGGCACTCTCGTAGTTATCCCCCGCACCCTGACTGCAAATTTATGCATCAGCCTGGAGATTCGACCTGTTGCAGTGTCATTCATGAACAGCATTCCATGGGGTGTTTTCCAGCCGAATGACACTCGCCCACATACCGCTGTTGTAACCCAACATGCTCTACAGAGTGTCGACATGTTGCTGCTCGATCACCAAGTCTGTCTCTAATCGAGCAAATATGGGACATCATCGGATGACGACTCCAGCGCCAGACACAAACAGCGTTAACCGTCCCTGTATTGATCGATGAAGTGCAACAGGCATGGGACACCTCATCACAAACTGACATTCGACACATGTACAACGCAATGCATCCAAGTTTGCATGCCTGCATACAACATTCTGGAGTTTACTTTATTTATTAGTGTACCAGTATTTCACACTTGCAATGCCTTATCTGGCGCTTGCATTAACCTGTGATCTTGAAACTTTGATCACTTGAATATGTTACCTAGACAAATGTATTCCCGAATTTTCGTTACTGCCTATTTATTATTTTTTGGTTCAAAATGGTTCAAAATGGTTCAAATGGCTCTGAGCACTATGGGACTTAACTTCTAAGGTCATCAGTCCCCTAGAACTTAGAACTACTTAAACCTAATTAACCTAAGGACATCACACACATCCATGCCCGAGGCAGGATTCGACCCTGCGACCGTAGCGGTGGCTCGGTTACAGACTGTAGCGCCTAGAACCACTCGGCCACTCCGGCCGGCTATGTTTTGGCGTTGTGACTTATTTCCGCCAGTGTATGTATTCTCATGTAGCAGTTAAAATGTGAACACCATTTATTATTCTTACTGCTCGCTTTCGTGCAAACCCTTTGTAAGTGATGACCTACCCCATAAAATTATTCAAGAATACGTTATTCAGTGGAAATATGCAAAATATGTTGTGAGGTTGATATATTTGTTTGCAAGAATAGCAATTATATTAAAAGAAAAAGTAAATGAACTTAACTGTTTGAGTTGATCAGTAACATGCTTCTTTCAAATTATTCTGTAATTATCCCCTTGAAGTGTTGGGGGTATATATTGCATACGGTGAGCATGTGGGAAAGTCTGTGTTGCAACGCCAGGATCACCGAACATAAATGGCATCGCATGTTGCGACAGAGGAACAAATCGGCTGTAGCGCAGCATGGAGTGTATGTGACCACCCACGTGTCCAGGGAAGCCACCACAAGCATGACTTTAGTTCTAGATAGCGACCTGCCCCATCATCATACGGCTAGCACAGCCGTCTGGTGTAGCGATAACCTCGTAAACTGTCTATTTATTAATGACAACTGTATCAAAATCCCTACAGCTATTCCTGACATTGTACTTCACGTACAGACAGAAAAACCGGGGCTTTAATTTAATATGTGTGGACAAACAAGAGGGAAATCTTAAAATAAGCGCTACCTGTTTCTCTCGTAACAGCCAACGGCCGTTTAGGATAACAAGCGGAAAACTACAGCGATAATGACCAGTAGAAACCATCAGCTCCTCGAATAAAGTCCGCCACCAGCAATTCAAGATGAATCTTCGACAACGTTTGCCTCTGGTGCTGACGAAATGTTAGGAAAACCAGTGACTGAGCGTCACCTGAAGATTCCGAAAGGAGCGCCAACGTACAATACGTCGAATTCTTCGCCTTCTGCGCGTGTACCACGGAGGTGTTCCAGACAAACGTACTGCATGTCCCTTGTGGTAATGATGAAGCCTCGTTTCTTTTCTTTAAACGAACAAAGCGACCACCTCAACCACTGTGCAGGTACACATTTATGATGACACGTACAATTACTGGGGAAATTCCTCGCTAATTGAGGTGGTACTAGCATTAACTACCCTTTTTAATCAGATTCTTTAAAATGAGGCAACGCAATAGTTTTCACATCCTAATCAAACTGCGAAATTAAATGTGTAAAGCAGTAGAACTTAGCTGTAAGATATAAAATGGAATCAGAGCAAACACTAAAGTCTCTGAAAGTGAAAGGAGCAAAAAGATCGGCTGATGAATTATTATCAACAGGTCATGGAAATCAGCAGGAATGTTTATCTCATTCGGTGAAGCGTAACTGAATTAAGAACAACAGTTCCATAAAAATTCTGACATATAAAGTTTCTAACTATTCCACCACTTGCAAAGTAGGTTAGAAATCAGATTAATAATGTTGCTCACGCAGCATATGTTCGCTTTATCGGGCTACAATGAAGTTATTGACTGTGGATGGTATCGTCAGAATGGAAATAATGAAGTCACTGTAAAAATGTCATTAATTGTGGCACTTGTCTTGAATGGATTCCCACGTAGACTTCGTCGAAGTTGTTATGGCTCATCTTATTGATTCTAGGGTGATTCCACTTTGACTGCTAGAAGGTCCAGATCTGTATTTTAGCAATATTTGAAGACCTAACAAATGCGTTTTTCAGGAAATTCTTAATGATCAAACAATCCCAGATCACAACAATGGTATGGTAGAAATGATTTATGACTTGGTGTTCACGATCCACATTTTTATTAAACTTCTTGTAAATTCACATATACTTCTTCTTAATTGTCACATCAAGAAAACAGTTTTCTATCAATCTTCATATATTTAATTTCCACTTTAACTAAACACAAGACCTGACTGTTCTTTTACAAAGCGAAATAACAACTTAACTTCAGCAAAGTGAAACAAAAACTGCTCTGTGCGCATTTGCGCCAAAACGGTTACAAGTAAGTCAAAGATTATGACAGTCTCACAGAAATGAATACACACAAGAACCATATCACTGTAATATATCGATACAGCGGAGTACCTATACATTAATAAAACCAAATGTGAATATTGTCAAAAAAATATGTCTGTTACTTCGCAGAGAAGTAGTACGATATTACTGGTATCTAGAATTGGGGTTGGAGTGCCGTAATCGTCACGTAAATAAAGAACCATTACAAGTTGTAGCTGTGGATTTTTCAAGCTTAATGACTGAGCGCGGCCGACCTTAAAAGTCAGTTTGCGATCATTACACGAATGGGCTTGTCCCGTGCCTTATAATAATAATTTATGCCCCTCGGCCCTCGACTTAAGATGACTTGCGAGATCTGTCTGTTGATTTTTGGACTACTTTACTGCTGTCCTGCTCGTTATAGACAAATCCAGTAAATCCGGGCGAGCGCCGGAGAGAACACCTTTCGGTTTACGGCCTAATGAACGAAAATTATTTTCCGCTCCCACGGAGAGGCCTTCGATTGAGTCGTATAAACTGGTTCCAGCAGACCCGTGTCGCGGGACCAGCACGCTGCCGTCCGCCGACCAACTCGTTCCTATATTTTCAGCTTATCATGCCCTCGACATCGGTATTTGCGTCCTAAATGAGCTTCAGTACTCGAACAATATCTTGCAGCAATTTCTTCCTTATTTAACTTACACGACACTTTTCGCTCTGTAACTATTTCAGCGTCCAGAAAGTTAGTTTCTTATAATACTTGTATCTCATTTCCACGCTGTCTTTCTAAAGTTTTAATTAACTCATGTTGCCATACACTACATCGAAACTTAGCCATGTGTTAAATATATTTTTAGAATTTTATGAGAGAATAGCTTTCAAGTCCGGATGTCTTGCTTATTGCGAGGCTTCGCCTTAAACGTTTATGTCATCTTATGACGCCTTTAAGACCGATCAGGTCTGCATTGCCTTTGACGTTTTCTCTCCTATTACTTATTCGAGCACTGCACTGCACTGCAATCAGAGTTCCTTCCATGGGATATATACGGTTCGGCACCGAAAGAAAAATGGATTTAATCGAGTACAGGGTGTAAGTCTGTGGCTGGTTGGCATTAATGGAATATTCGCTATTGTAGTGTTTGGCTGTTAGTTGTGAACAGGACGTAGCGTTTGGCAGTTGGACGTGAGCCGCCAGCAGTGGTGGATGGGGGGAGAGAGACGCCAGAGTTTTGAGAGAGGACGATCTGGACGTGCGTCCATGAGAAAAAGGAAATTTGTAAGACTGGATGTCATGAACTGATATATATATATATATATATATATATATATATATATATATATATTGACACAAGAAACTTAAGTTTGTCTTTACAACTGAATATCCAGTCCTTCAACCCAGCGCACTGCATCTGGAGTTGCTAGCAGGAAGTCCTCTTTGGCGCCGTGATAGGCTCGAATCCTGCACTCACTGACAATGTGGTGAACAGTTTGGTATGGAGCCCCGCAGTCACAGGCTGGATCAGGCAGCTTCTTCCACTTAAAGAGAGCATCCCTGCATCGGCCATGGCCGGTACGGATTCTGTTGAGAGTAGTCCAGGTCTTGCGTGGTAGGTCGAATCCACTTGGAACTTTAGCACCTGAGAAGATGTTATGCAGGTGCATATCTGTCACTGCTTCCCATCGACCTTTCCATTCGTCAAGAGGTTTGAAATCCTTAGCAACCATGTCAGCAAAATCGCACAGAGTTGAATGGCGTGATTTCAGCCTCTTGCGATTCAAAAGTGGCAAGTCGCTATGCACGGGTAGGTTAGAATTCTTGGAGATCTTGTGGAATTCTCTCATAAGGGCAGTACATCTGCGTAGATCAGGAGGCATTATACCGATTAACAGTGGAAGCCAATAAACTGGAGTAGATCTGATTACGCCAGATATTATGCGCATTGTCGTATTCAGCTGGGTATCAACAAGCCTTGTACGATGACTGTTCGTCCAAACAGGTGCACAATACTCAGCGCTTGAGTACACCAATCCCAGAGCTGAAGATCGCAGGGTGGTTGCTGAAGATCCCCAGGTAGTTCCGCATAGCTTATGGAGGATGTTTCGAGTCCTCAACTTTTGAGCTAAGTTAAGATGGTATTGTTTGAAGCATAGTGTACGATCCAGGATGACACCAAGATATTTTGGGTTCCAGTTATGACAAAGAATTCTGCCTCTGAAACTTACTTCCAGTTTTACGTTCGCCAACCGGTTATTTAGATGGAAGCAGCACACTTCTGTTTTACTCACACTGGGTTGGAGTCTCCAAATTTTGAAGTAATTATCTAATGCAGACAGGTCATTGGCTAGAATCTCTTCTGTTGTCTTCATTTGCTGGTGTTTTATGGCTAGAGCCAGGTCATCGGCATAGCAGTATTTTCTGGACGAAGTGTCAGGTAGATCAGATAGATATAGGTTGAACAGTAAGGGTGAGAGAACTGATCCTTGAGGCAATGCATTGTTCAGCTTTCTCTCCATACTTATGTTGCTTCCAGTGATTACCTAGAACTTCCGATCACTTAGCATGCTGTTAATCAGTCGAGCCATTGATTAAGGTAAATACGTTGTTTGTTCTCTATCAAAATCTTTCATTTGCTAACTATGCCTATCAGTAGCTAGTGCCTTCAGTAGTTAGAATTTCTTATTTAGCCGGCAGTATTGGCGCTCGCTGTATTGCAGTAGTTTGAGTAACGAAGATTTTTGTGAGGTAAGTGATTCAGGAGAGGTAAAGGTTATTGTTAGCCAGGGCCATTCTTTTGTAGGGATTATTGAAACTCAGATTGCGTTGCGCTGAAGTATTGTGTGTCAGTTTAGTGACGATCAGAGTAAGTAAAGACAAAACTGTCTGAGTACGTTGAGTTTTGCTCAGCTGTTTGTAAATCAAATAACGTAGAAGTTTACCAGCACAGTAATTCATAATTTTTCTAAGGGGACGTTCCAAGGGATAGCGATTTACATTTAAAAGGGACGGAAATCAGTAGATGTGATGTACATTTACAGACAAAGAAACGATTACAAAATGAAAATTTTACTGTGGAGCGGAGTGTTCGCTGATATGAACTTCCCTGACATATTAAAACTGTGTGCCGGACCGGAACTCGATATTGGGACCTTTGCCTTTAGTAGGCAAGTTTTCCGCTAACTAAGCTACCCGCGACTCACGGCCGGTCCTCACAGCTTTACCTCCTCCAGTACTTCATCTCCTAGCTTCCAAACTACACAGAAGTTATCCGACGAAACTTGCGGGACTAGTACTTCTGGATGAAAGCATATTGCGGAGATATGGCCTAGCCACAGCCTGGAGGATTTTTCCAGAATGAAATTTTCACTCTGCAGCGGAGTGTGCGTTGACATGGAACTTCCAGGCAGATTAAAACTGTGTGCCGGACTGAGAGTCTAACTCGGGACTTTTCCTTTCACGGGCAAGTGCTCTACCAACTTCTTTCTTTATCTCCTGTGGACATGAAGGGAACTGAAAAAAAGATCTATTTGCCACCTCCGCTTGTGGCCTAAGGGGAAAAAGAACTGCACCTCTTCTGGTGTTGGAGCCTACTTATGCCTATCCCAAAACAACTAACCTATTACTAAAAGGAAGGTAGGAAAGGATGAAACTATGGCAAGAAAAGACACAGGGGAGAGATGAAAATCAAAGGAGTCGTATAGGGGCTTTATTTTCTCCTGAATTTCCGGGGACGCTGGAAGTCCTTACGTGTCTTCTCGAAATTTGTATGGAGATTACGTTTGTACTTCGTTCAGAGCACATGTCGGGGCCAAAAAAGTGGTGGACTGTATGGATCCTCTTCACAGCTTTAATTTTAATTGCAGGGTAATGAAGCACGTCTGGGAATATAAGCGTCTGGAAAGTGATCTTTCGGATAAAGAAGGCCAAGATACACTGCGCAGGCCTCCAGACGTCAGACGATGAACAACCTCAGAATCGGTGGGCGTCTGTGTCGCCACATCACAGAGAACACATTGAGGTGTCTGCAGTCATGAAGCATTGTTTACACACCGACCGGCGCAGCTTCGCGAAACGCCATCAAGAAGGTTCTGACCCGCGCGCCAATGGAAGCGGGCAGCGCCACACCTCTAGGAAGACAGGAGTTCCGCGCCACTGTCAACGCTGACTTGACGAGTCACCCATAGTTGATCGGTCAGTTCGGTCGCAGACTTCGAGAGCATCAGTACTGAGTGATAGCAAACCGTTACTTTTCGTGCAGTCTGCGAGTAGTAACAGATTACGTATATGAAGATAGTAACTATTCTCAAAAGAACAGATACGACTGATGACCGTGCAGCTTCTCTAGAATAAATGATAATTAATTGAAACTCTCAGTTGCCGACAGATGTTGTTGGTATACCTCGATAGGGACAGCTGAAAATGTGTGCCCGACCGGGACTCGAACCCGGGACCTCCTGTTTATATGGCAGATGCTCTACATATCTGAGCCACAGAGGACACAGATGAGTAGCGTGACTGCAGGGACTTATCCCTTGCAAGCTTCCCGTGAGACCCACATTCCCAACTGTCCACAATCTACATACTTAATGTACCTAATAGACATACACTCCTGGAAATGGAAGAAAGAACACATTGACACCGGTGTGTCAGACCCACCATACTTGCTCCGGACACTGCGAGAGGGCTGTACAAGCAATGATCACACGCACGGCACAGCGGACACACCAGGGACCGCGGTGTTGGCCGTCGAATGGCGCTAGCTGCGCAGCATTTGTGCACCGCCGCCGTCAGTGTCAGCCAGTTTGCCGTGGCATACGGAGCTCCATCGCAGTCTTTAACACTGGTAGCATGCCGCGACAGCGTGGACGTGAACCGTATGTGCAGTTGACGGACTTTGAGCGAGGGCGTATAGTGGGCATGCGGGAGGCCGGGTGGACGTACCGCCGAATTGCTCAACACGTGGGGCATGAGGTCTCCACAGTACATCGATGGTGTCGCCAGTGGTCGGCGGAAGGTGCACGTGCCCGTCGACCTGGGACCGGACCGCAGCGACGCACGGATGCACGCCAAGACCGTAGGATCCTACGCAGTGCCGTAGGGGACCGCACCGCCACTTCCCAGCAAATTAGGGACACTGTTGCTCCTGGGGTATCGGCGAGGACCATTCGCAACCGTCTCCATGAAGCTGGGCTACGGTCCCGCACACCGTTAGGCCGTCTTCCGCTCACGCCCCAACATCGTGCAGCCCGCCTCCAGTGGTGTCGCGACAGGCGTGAATGGAGGGACGAATGGAGACGTGTCGTCTTCAGCGATGAGAGTCGCTTCTGCCTTGGTGCCAATGATGGTCGTATGCATGTTTGTCGCCGTGCAGGTGAGCGCCACAATCAGGGCTGCATACGACCGAGGCACACAGGGCCAACACCCAGCATCATGGTGTGGGGAGCGATCTCCTACACTGGCCGTACACCACTGGTGATCGTCGAGGGGACACTGAATAGTGCACGGTACATCGAAACCGTCATCGAACCCATCGTTCTACCATTCCTAGACCGGCAAGGGAACTTGCTGTTCCAACAGGACAATGCACATCCGCATGTATCCCGTGCCACCCAACGTGCTCTAGAAGGTGTAAGTCAACTACCCTGGCCAGCAAGATCTCCGGATCTGTCCCCCATTGAGCATGTTTGGGACTCGATGAAGCGTCGTCTCACGCGGTCTGCACGTCCAGCACGAACGCTGGTCCAACTGAGGCGCCAGGTGGAAATGGCATGGCAAGCCGTTCCACAGGACTACATCCAGCATCTCTACGATCGTCTCCATGGGAGAATAGCAGCCTGCATTGCTGCGAAAGGTGGATATACACTGTACTAGTGCCGACATTGTGCATGCTCTGTTGCCTGTGTCTATGTGCCTGTGGTTCTGTCAGTGTGATCATGTGATGTATCTGACCCCAGGAATGTGTCAATAAAGTTTCCCCTTCCTGGGATAATGAATTCACGGTGTTCTTATTTCAATTTCCAGGAGTGTATATCAACAACACCTGTCGGCAGTTGGGGGTTTCAATTAATTATCATTTATTCTAGAGAAGCTGCACGGTCATCAATGGTATCCGTTCTTTCGAGAACAGTTTCTATCTTCACATACTGTATATAGTTAAAGGCTACTCAGCCATTGACCTTCGTCTGTGCAAGTGCGCACATTTTGCCCGAACTCTTACGGGAATCGTCACCTTAGTCTGCGCTAGTAATGAGTGGGTGGGCAAATATCTGTTAGGTACATTAAGTGTGTAGATTGTGGACAGTTGGGAATGAGGGTTTCACGGGAAGCGTGCAATGGATAAGTTCCTGCAGTCGCGCTATTCATCTGTGTCCTCGGTGGCTCAGATGGATGCCGACACGGTACCTCAGCGCGTACGGTCAGAGAGCCAGTTGGCCTCTGTAGTACAAAAAAAAAAAAAAAAAAAAAAAAAAAAAAAAAAAAAAAAAAAAACTGAATGGAATGATCAACAAAATGAACTTGAACGGATGTCATGTGACGTCTGCCATGTAAGGAGGAGGTCCCGCGTTCGAGTCCCGGTGGGGGCACACATTTTCAGCTGTCCCCATCGAGGTATATCAACATCTGTCGGCAGCTGAGGGTTTCAATTAATTATCATTTAGTACTAGATTATCAGTGTAATTGCATGTAGGAGACAAAGGAATCATGAGAAGTTGAATTTTGCTTATTGCGTTAGTAAAAATACAGTGTTCTGTTAACTTGAATGTGTTTTGTAGAAATGATTTTGGATTCCTGCGACCGGCCATTACAACTTCTCTACTTTCTTGTTTGTGTTGGTGGTGACTCCCACAGTAGCCGGCACAACAGGGCGTGTCAGCGAGACGGATGCACTGCAAACTAAATTGATTGACGTATTTGCCATTGGCGGTGATATACCAGGCAGAATGGACGTTAGCGTCGAGAAAGTCTGCATGCGCCACTTTCCGTACACGATGCCATATGATCTGGGGATACTAGTGTTCGATGGGACTGGGGGAACTATGCATGTGTAAGGCGTCGTGTGCAGTCATTGCCCGGAGTATTTGTGGGAGTGGTAAGCACTGGTGGATGAAACTTAATTCCAGAAAGAAATTCCGAAAGTAATAAAACGGAATGGAATGTCTGGTAGCCGTGAGAGGTAGCCGCGTGGTCTGAGGCGTCTTTTCACGGTCCGCGCGGCCCTCCCCGTCGGAGGTTCGAGTCCTCCCTGGGGCATGGGTGTTTGTGTCGTCCTTAGAGTAAGTTAGTTTAAGTGACATTAAGTAGTGTGTAAGCTTAGGGACCGATGACCTCACCAGTTTGGTCCCATAAGACCTTACCACAAATTTACAAATTTCCAATGTCTGATAACATGACCGGAGCGGACATGGAGACCGGCACGTATTCATGTACAAGCAGTCCGGTGAGGCTCTTCGGGCAACGGCGCTGATCCTTGAGTTGGGAGCTAACAATAAGTGTCGTACATTTCTCCGGTTCGTGGAATAAGCCAACCCCATGTAACCTCCCCCTCACTTATCGACCTTAATGACAGTGAAAAATGAAACCGCGTGTACCTAATGGGAATTTTGGAAAAGCAATCGTCACCGAAGTTAATCTGTCGGTAAAGAGGGAGGAAAGGGTTACATCTTAATGAAAGGAAAAATGCAAGTGAAACTGGTGGAAATTAATTTTGAAATAGGGATAAAGTTAATAAAGAAAGTAAATGTGCGGCCGTTACGTTAACAATCAACTAGCGGTAATTAGATATTTGAGATTTGGGGGAAATTACGGTCGCCAGTCCTATGGACAATTACTATAATAACTGAAAAAGAAAGGTTATTACACATGTAATTAGCACTAGAAGCGTGGCAACTGAAGGTTGACAAGTGTAGTGTGAAAACTGAAAGTTTGTCAGAAGTAATAAATTTCGCTACACTTAATTTAGCAAAAGAATTAATGAAACCGGAAAATCGAAAGTTAATTTAGTGACTGAAGTTAATAGTGAGCTTTCTTTCTGAAGCACATCGAAATACAGTTAGCCTTGGACTACCTCAACAATCATTTCTAAAGCTACTTGAATCTACGCAATTTAGAAAGAAGAGATTTAACTTTGAACTTGAATTAAACGATTCTGAACAATTAACAATAGTAAAATTTAGTACGTACCAAGCTGAGCTGCAGTCACAGGTAAGCTAAAATACGGTAACAAAACTCGCACTCTTAATTTGTGCTTGTGTAATCTAACTATTGTAGCCAGCTATGAATACTTAAATTGAACTTTGAAATTAAAGCAGTGAAATGGAATTATGCTGGCGTTTGAATTTCAACGACACTCGGGTTCATTTCGGAAAAGGAAGGGACCCTGCTTGGCAATGCAATTGGGACAATGAGCAACAAAGGTTCATGCTAAGTTGCTGTAATTTTGCGAGGCAAATGGAACAATTTGAAAAGCTGAGGTCTCCCATACAGTTCTGAAACTTTACGTGCTTTTAGTCTTTCTTGTTGGTTGATTGAAGGTTTGAAGCCGTCGATCGAGGAGGTGGCGACAGTCACTCATTGTCGGCCGTCGCTGTTGCAGAAGCTGGATGTTGGCGCGCCTTCTTCTCGACACGGTCACCAGGCGAAACGGGCTCTTGATGTGCGCCAGCTAATGCTTCCCGTCCGCGACACCATGTCAGAAACTATCATCGCGAGTCGAGCGCAATTACATGCTGCCAAACCCCGAAAGCGCGGGAGCGTCACACAACACACCTCCTCCACTCGCTACTCCAGCCAGACTCTCACCGCTCTGCCCGCGCTCCACGCAGCAGAGTTCACTACCAAAGATCCTACACACTTTGAGTCTTCACACGACCTATCGATGTAATCGTTCGATAGCAGTTTTCCCTAGGCAAGACCCAGCGTAAAAATACAAATAATATTTACGAAACAAACCAATTATACATCGACATAAATGCATAAATATGTATATACAAATAGTAAAACAATTACAATGTGTAAAGACACAGAAATGTCATATATTCAGGTAACAAAAATAAGGAAAACAAATTATAGTACAATAGATGGAAATAGGAGGATATGCATTTCCGGCGTTACACCCACCACGCTCCCATGGGAGAGCAAGCGAGGCAAATTGAACATTGGGTATCATCCCGGTACAGATAAAGAATCCCATCACCATCAACATACGACAGGTGATGGCAATCGGGACTGGGAATACTTGAACCACGTGAGGGATGCGAGAGATATGGCAGACATTCACGTATTGTGCACACTGTACAGTGTCAAGATATCTAAGCTGCAGATTTGTGAGGCCAACCCTGATTTGGAGGAGACGTCTGCTGTTTCTGTCAGCGCATAATCCGTTGCAGAGTGAAAATTTCATTCTGGAAACATCCACCAGCTTGTGGCTAAGCCATGTCTCCCAATCCCCCCTCCTTCCAAAGTGCTAGTCCCGCAAGTTTCGCAGTAGAACTTCCGTGAAGTTTGGAAGATACGAGATGAGGTACTGCCGGAAGTGATGCTGCGAGGACAGGTCGTAACTATTGCTCGGGTAGCTCAGTTGTGTGGCGTCCCCGCACTCCAGCCGCGTGCTGATGTTGTCGACGCCGTAGAGCTGCTGCTGTCACAGCTCTCGCAGTCGAGTTGAGACACGATGCGCGATGACGTAGGTCCCCGTTGGTGAACGGGAGACAGAAATGCGAACTCGTACGATGGATGCTTCTTCTGATTTAACATTGACTAATTCATTGCCCTGATATGCAGCAGTTGTTAAATCTTATCTCATCCGCACCGTACACACCACCAATTGCGAGGAAACATTGTAATTATCAGTCTTCTCGTACGTTGTTGGTTCGTTGCTATGGAGTTGTTGAACCTGTATGAAGCGGGATCCACAGATACTCTTTGATCACGTCTGAGTGAACCTACGCCGTAATGTTAAAAAAAATGTTCAAAAGTTCTCTTTTCAATTAATGAAGTAGGTATTTTGATATTCAGATTAAATTATCCCTGCTGAACAGTCGTTGGTTAGCTATCATTGATTAAATCACTTAATAATGTAGTCCACGCTTGATGTTTCACTTTGAACGAACAGTTTATTGTTCCTTGGCCACTTTCGCACCACACGCACACGCATTTGGTTGGTAAAATCAGTTCTATTAAAATTAAGTTTCTTGACAATTACGGCAACTTGACTCTTCAGCGTAATTGTATTATCTTCGTGAAGTCGTGTAATTGTGTCCTACTCGAGACTAATTGAGTGCAGTCCTATCAGTTCCTGTCTCTGCCTAGAAAATCAGTTTCCGAAGTTCGTGAATCACGTCACGCAAGAAACACTTCTGAACGCAAAACAATCTCGTCGCGTTCCGTACTCTCAATAACTAAGACAAGAATTATTCTCGCACATCTTTACAGGACTAGAGCAGCAAGCGACTTCTTCTGTGAAAGAGTATTGTAGGCGCATTGAATTTCTTCGTTGCGCTTACAACTCTCTTCCACATAAAAGTTATCTCTGACTAACATCACCTTGGATCTAGCTTTCAAGATGTTAATTGCAATTATCACTTGGATATTTGTCCATTAATTAAATCTGAGGTTTCTTCCTTCTCTTTTCATAACAAAAACTCTCAGTGATGTATAATGTTGTTGTTATCAAAACTTCTTGGTGTTAGCTTATCGGCAAAGATGTCATATTTGCCAAGATAACTCTTCCCTACCTCATATTATGATATTCTGTCTTAATTGACTTTAAGGGGGTCGTTGGGGTGTTATACTTGGTGCAGCTCTTGCCTGTGAAAGGCAAATGGCCCGAGTTCGAGTTTCGATCCGGCACACAGTTTTAATCTGCCAGGAAATTTCAGATGATTACATTTTCAGAAAAATTGGATGATTTATTCAAGAGAAAGCGCTTCACAAATTGAGAATGTCAATAACGCTTAGGTCTATCTCCGGCCCTTATGCAAGCAGTTACTCGGCTTGTCAGCTGCAATTTGGTTTTTGTACAAGTCGTAAATAATCTTCTCCCTGTATTTTATCCCTATTTCCTTCACAATATCAAAGAGTGTATTCGGGTCTATTTTGTCAAAAGCTTTCCCTAAATCTACAAATGCTATAAAGGTAGGTTTATCTTTCTTTTATCTCTCTTCTACGGTATATTGTAAGGTCAGTTTTGTCTCGCATGTTCGTACATTTCACCGCACCAAAAACTCATCTTCTGCTTTTGTAAATTATTGCCGCGCGGAGTGGCCGAGCGGTCTGAGGCACCATTTCACGGGCTGTCCGGCCACTCACGCAAGAGGTTAGAGTGCTCCCTCGGGCATGGGCGCGTGTGTTGTTCTTAGCAAAAGTTAGTTTAAGTAGTGTGTAAGACGAGGGACCGATGACCTCAGCAGTTTGGTCCCTTAGAAATTCACACTCATTTTGACACACAAATTATTACCGCGAAAAGCAACTATACTGAAAATCATTTACGTCCATCGCAGCTTGAACGAGATTACTACCAATAAGTGAGAAAATACAGATTCTGTGACTGCACTACTGATTGCTTCTAATTGTGCAATTTACGTAGACTATGGAATTGTTACTGGTAAAGAAAAGTCACAAGTTGAAAAGCATCAGTTAGCGGTCATACTGAAGAATTATCAACGCTCCAGAATTGCACCAGCCGATAGCAATTGCCGACATTTGCCATAAGGACTTTTTCATTTCTGTTTAATGTACACGTTGCAACGAACAAACAGTTGCATAGTTATTAAGAGAGACAAAAACTCTAAGTGTCGCACTGTGAAGAGCGTCGTCATATTTTGTGGCTGATCGAAGTACTTGTATGGTGACGAACCAATGGGCTGAGGAGAAGAAGACATTGCTCGACCTCGCAGGAAGTTCGCGTTTCAGGGACATTAGCAGGAGACATGAATTCGGTTCGTCTAGTTTCCTGAAAAAGCAGTGGCTCTCGATAACATTCGCGGTCTCCAAGCGTTGTGATACCCTACGGTACGTAATGTGACACCAGGTTGTTACGCCTGCCGTCTGTCAAGCACAACATTCAGCCCAGGTTGTTGAGCGACGACAGTCCTCATTGCGTCACTCTCAGTCCAGCCATCTCTGTAAATGGATAATGTAAGGCGCAGGGATCCCGGCGGAAAACGCTGGGAGCGTACTCCACATGAGACATGTATCTGCCTGTCTTGTAGACTGAGACATTATGGTCTCACGGATAGTGTGTCTGATTTTTCTTCCGCAGTGGAAACCTAAAAAGCCCTATACAGCGGAACTAGCCCCGTTGTTCTTTGTAACTGGTCTCCCGTCCCACTCCCATACCCATCCTCTCCCCCTTGTCCTCTCTTACAGTCACAGAATAGTCATTTAGTCGCCATTAAAATGACACAACCAATCATTATGTAGCCCCAGAGCAGCCATCGTATCGAAATTGCATAATTTTTTTGATTTTTTGTATGGTTACTAAATAAATTTATTCAAAAAATCATGTTAAGGGTGTAACTTGCAGTTTTTCATATCTAAAATACGTCAGCGACACACACACACAAACACACACACACACACACACACACACACACGCACACACACAAACACAATGCTATATGATGAACTTGCAGGTGAAGCAGCTTTTGTGGACGTCAAAATTTCTGTCACTTTACAATACTTGATGTAATGTACAACAGAACCTCAAATTAAAGTATTTTCTAAATCTAAATTGATCTACGATGCTTGTGTAGTGCCACAATGGCAAATTAGCATCTAAAATGTCTGCAAAATACGTCAACGATACAAAACAATAACGGTTATGACAAGTGTCACAACGTCCCTTTTCTACACACACACACATTGATATATCAAAATTCCTGCTGTAAGCATGATAATGAACTGTCAAATTAAATGCCCCAATGCTATTTTCACGTCTAAATTGTTGTAAAATATGTGTACCTAAATAATAGCATGCTAAACACCCAGTTAACAAGGTGAACTATGTAATACAAAATGTTTACATGCAGCAAGGCCAAAGGCAGTGGTCGAACAAGGCAGATATGTTACATAGCTGAAAGCAGTGGTACAGCAATACAGAGAGACAAAGTCAATATCTATAAAATACAATCTTTACCTTCAAAATTATATTACCTATCAAAATAAGCAATGATTTCACGTAATCAAACACACACACACACACACACACACTCACACACATACGCCCACACACATTAACACGCCGTATTTGATTCTTCTGATCATAAACGAAAATTTTAACTTAACAAAGAAATAAAATTGTATTATTTCATAAAATACTTGAGATTTACAGCACAAAACTTACACAGCACTACCATTGTAACCTAAACGTTGTCTAACATTTTCGAAAAAAATACACACATGTTTTGTATATTGGCACAAACTGATTTCATTTACAGGTTAATGCATACGACCAGAAAATGCATTTGTTGATACCTCAAGTGGCGATTATCCATGCCTGTAGCAAAAACCTCTGGGAAAATGGAGCTCTTGAAACATGTTTTCCAGAATCATCATCATACCCAGTACTGGCTAAACTGGCAACTACAGAAGAACTAGGCTCAATGGAGGAAGTTCATTATTATTTATCTAAGCCTGATATCTCTAAGTAAGACTTCAGCAAAACAGCATACCTCAGAGTACGAATACACATTCATATAGAAGTGGGTTGCTATGTCTTCAACTACCCTAACACTTGGTGACCCCTTGCTAAGGTTTTGACTTTATAAGGCAATAAAAATCATTTATCATCTTCTACTGATAATGCTAACATATGCTATCACTCAGCTGTGATTCCATGACACTTAGATGGAAAAGAATACTGAACAGTAGTAAAACCATTCCTACAGATAAGAAACGATGGTTGGTATGCTTTCAAAGTCACCAAAACATCGTAGGGACTACATGCTAGGATTTAACTTAATTTTGCAATAAAAAATGTTCGCCATCTTCTGCTGATGGTACAAAGATGAAACAAGGAACATTCACAAGCGGTGCCCAAGCTCTAAATGAAATCAGCAGTGCTAGTACGCAAACAAAGTCTCTTTTTAAACTTTCCAAAACAGTAAAGTTATGACAGTGGTTACATGTGTGCTTGTGGTAGAAATCATAAATATTTTGAGAAATTATGCAATTTTTTTAGTATAAAGTTTAAATTTTCGTTTCTTGTTGTAATGTAATGTTAAAATATTCGTTTCTGCTTAGTGATCTATAAATGTACTTGCATATTACGATAAGCAACCTGTGTGTGTGTGTGTGTGTGTGTGTGTGTGTGTGTGTGTGTGTGTTTGTGTTTGCACTTAAAAATTTTACTGTTTTGATAGATAATTTCATTTTGATGTTGAAAATTGTATTTCTGAGATAATGAACCTTCACCTCTGACTTGTTGTATCATTTTCCTTTGGCTATATATCATCTCTGTATCGTTACACCACTGTCTTTGGTCAAGCTGCACGTAAATGTTTTGCATTATAAAGTTCTCTCTATGTATACAAAAATATACATTGTAAGTGTTACATCATAAAGAAGATCTCATCAAAACACCTTCTTCCTTTCTGCTAAAATGGTTTTTGGTCAGCTCATTTGCCCTTGAGGTATGTTGTGTGTTTACACACATGTATTTCGATTCAGTTTTTAGTATTATTTACTAGCTGATTATGGGAAATACAGTCTGTAAACATTTCAGAAAGCCTTGGCCATGTAGTTCTGGTCAGTAATTACTGTAACCTTCCTGTGCAGTTCGTTTTGTCATTACCTCAAGAGGGCGTAGTTTAGGTGCAAGTAAAAAACAATATTAACGTGTTAATAACATCATTTTTCCCTAGTGCTGGCTAGGGTGAAAACCACTGAACATTTGTAAATACGTCAGCTGATGCCAGTTCTTTCTATAAAGCACCAATAACACTTTCTCAATTCTAAAAACCAACACCCTTTACGTATTTTGGATGTGGAGATTCATAGTAACACTTTATATAAACACTGTAGGTATTGATGTATGTTTTTATTTATTTATTTTGTTTTTGACAAGATGAGACAATGACAGTAACATAAAAAGAGCGTTATCGACATATTTTTACTAACATTTCAGGCGTTGAATCAACACTATGACAATTGACAAGCATTAAAGTACAACTTAGATGTGGGAAATATATAATCCGAGCCTTTATTTACCATACAACAAGTATGATACAAAAACCAGATTTTGAACATTATGAGATGGAAATACATTAGTTCCCAATGGTATTTATACGAGGGTTGGAACTTAAATAGTGGCAACTATTTATTCACAATGATACAAAAGAGTTACTTGTTTGCACCTGTTACTGTCCTTCAAAGTAGTCACCAACGTTATGTAGAACCATTGAAACGTCCCCTTTGAACAATTACACGTGACTGTGCTTAAACTGACACACAATATTTTGTTAGCGCAACGCAATCTGACTTTCAAAATTCCCTACAAAAGAATGGCCCTGACTAACATTAAACTATACCCTTCACAAATCACTTACCTCACAAAAATCTTCGCTGCTCAAGCTACTGCAATACAGCGAGCGCCACTACTGCCAGCTAAATAAAAGATTCAAACTATGGAAGGCACTAACTACTGATAGGGATAGTTAGCAAATGAAAGATATTAATAGAGAACAAACAATGTATTTACCTTGATATCATCATATATAAATATAGCAGTTCATGACAAATTTCAAAACTCCGCCATCTCTCTCCCCACATCCACCACTGCTGGCGGCTCACCTCCAACTGCGCAACGCTACGCGCTGTTCACAGCCAGCTGCCTAACACTACAATGGCGAGTATTACAACAATGCAAAGCAGCCACAGACTGCACACAGCACAGCCAGTGATTTTCATACAGAGGTGGCCATACCAATAAAAAAACCTAAACAGCCTACTTACATAGCCCCCATGCTCCCCACAAAAAATTTTACAAATTGGATTGGGCAGTGGCCAATACAGATTTGAAAAAAAATTTTCATAATTACAATAACAAAGAAATCAAATGCACACACTTATTGATACTATGTTCGTCAAAAGCTAAAATTCTCTCACAGTCCATAAAGACAGTCCTCATCATTCGTCACAGTAAAATTGCAGTGTTTTTCTCAAAGTCTGAGCAGTAAAGGAAAATGCACACAGAAGTAGTGGATTTCCATGCAATCTTGAAGAAGTAGTGTTGTCCTTCCAACGGAACGACAGTGCTGACTCTTGACATACATACAGGGAATGGGCCACAACAGAGCAAACCCACAGCAGAGTCAGTCGAAATTTTGAAGAGTATTGGTAGGTAGGTCATCACAGAGCAGACCCACTGTAGTCCTGGTAGAGATTACGGTATTGGTGGGCAACCAGAGGTGCAGACCCACTGCAGTCCTTGTAGAAATAATGGTATTGATGGATCATCAAAGATGTAGACCCACTGTAGTCCTTGTAGAGATAGCCAGCAGCCATCTGTTGTGACTGTGCAGGTGCACAATCACCATTGAAGAGTCTTGCGGATAATATAGCAAGTCCATAAACCACCACTTGTGCACTCACAAAGTTTTTGAAATTGTCCTTAGAACCAGCAATGCTGTTATCCAGTCCCTTGCTCAGTTATTAACACACGTGCAAACACTAACAGTCCCTACTTCTCACATATTGTCCATATACTATGACCAACAGAAACGTGTGCAGTGAAATGTAACTAACAAGTTAATAATATCATGAACTGGGGACAATTACAATTTTATAACATAAGAATACAATAACAAAGGTACAAAACACATCATTAAAAACATAATAATACAGATAACGTTTGTAGTAATAAACTTTACAAAAGAATCGAAATAACATATACATCAGTGTTACAGGAATTATGACATAAGTGAATATATAAAATAATGAAAATAGTTTTCGAAACATTAATTTCACACATGAGCATTAAATCAGTTTTCGAAACATTAATTTCACACATGAGCATTAAATCAGAACAGAATAAATAATGTCTAAACATCTTTACAAAGAAAATAACATAGTATTTGAAAAATTCTACAACATAAATCTTATTAGCTAAACACATAAAGACAGGAAAAAGACAAATACACAAGGGTACATATACACATACTAGAATAACACAGGAGAAAAGGACAGGGTTTGTTTTCAGTGTAACATTTGGTACTGCAGTATTTTGCGAACAAAACCTTTTTTGTTCTTGGAGATCTCCCTTCGTTCATCATTATTCCCAAAAAGTCCTATCTGTACCTCTTTTCTGTATTCTAACCATATTTCTTTCAAAATAAATATGGCTCATTGTACAATACTCATTTAGGCCCAAATCGTTTTCATATAACTTTCAAAGCATTATTTCCCTATTCTCCATAGTTAGGTTCTTATATAGTCTACCCCCTCATAAGCTAACTTAAATCTACTGAGCTCAGGTATTAAACTAAGGAACAAGGCAATACAGCAGCACAAAACAATTAACACAAACAGCAATGACCAAAAAATGCCAATTTGCAAAGCAAGCAGCAGTAAATCTAAATTAACAAAAAAATGCAAAATTACAACTAATATAAGGCACTGTGCAGGAAACAAGAAAAACTAGCTTAGAAGAGTAACACAAAGTCAAATTCAGTAACACTATGCCTCGCAAACAGCAGCAGCAAATGCTATGACGTATACCTAAGCATGACAAAGCTCAAGCATAAAAAATATTTCAGGAAAAACAACAATAAGGGAAATGTATATTCACATCTTAATGTCTATGTAATTAAAGTGGTGCACCACAAGAAGTTATTCTACCAAAAAGTTACCAATTACTTGAAAAGAAAATTATGAATGCAGTTCCTGTGAAGGTAAATGTCATTTTGTGCTCCCTCATTTTTTTAAAAAAATTATTATTTACTCGATCTGTAGACAGAAAATATTTATATTAGTACATCTATAAAATTTTATTTTAACCAATGCTGCAGTGCAGCTAGAAACTAGATATCAAATGAAATAAGCAACTACGAAAAGCAAAGCATAAAAATATCATTCAATAGTCATGTGGCATTTCGTAAGTCAGTAGCTCTCAACTCTCATAGAAAGACACTTGTCATAATCAGGTGTGCAGATGTACGAATATTTCCCATCAATTCATAAGCATTGCAGTAATTAGCACAAAGTACGAGTAATCATATGTTTTCAGGTAATGAGCGTGTAATATTTGCGATGCTTTCTACAAAGGAATGTCAATAGCAAGGTTAATGGAAGTAATGAGGGTGTCGCATTTGCAATATTTTCTCTAAAGGAATGTCAATGGCGAGGATAAAGGCCTGCCTTTTTTCCTTTTTTTTTTTTCTACCTGTGCTTCCGGAAAGGCACACCCTAATGGCTTGTTCTCCAGGTGTTTGACACAGCTGCGTGCCCACAACGCATTACGTGCAGGTGGTCACTTAACTTTCTTACGGAAATTTTTACGACAGCAGTTTCCGCTACAGTGACAGTCTCACATAAAAATATTTCACAGGTCAAGAATTTGCGTTACAAATCTGTAGAAACAAAATGCTATTGATATAACAGTGTCCAAAAAAATTTTCGTCTGCATTGTAATACATTCACGCATATACACACACATTTCATAACTCTTAAAGTACGTTTCTTGGTTTCCAACATCCTTTTCATAAATCAGAGTCCCTAAACACTACTCATTATTCCTTACCTCATTATACATATACATATTCGTCGACACTTCTTCAATATTTCATCATGAGAAATACGTAGCATAATAAACATTCCTCAACAACATAATACACATCGTCGTCGTAATAATAACATCATAACACTTCAGTCAAATCTCAAAATCGTCGTAACTTCCTCCAATAATATCTAAGCCTAAAAAAATTCTCTGCTCATGTCAAAAGTGTCAGCTGCCTCAAACGTACTTTAAAAATCATGATCTCATACCAAATACATCATTCAAAGCTCTCATAGTATCACAATGATTCCGAAAAAATATGAACAGTTTACAAAGTACAGACAAAATACAGTTTCATAAGTGTGAAGTTATCCAACTGTGTAATTACGTAAACATCTGTCACTGATATAGTAAAATAAATGTTTGTCTCTCTCAGTTAAATGATCAGATAGCTGTGTAATTTGTGTGTTAGAGAAATATGGTACCGATGTGTAAAGTTGTATAAGCAAATACCATATTAGCTAGGGTTCCTTGTGGTTGCCACACACATGGTACACAAAGTAAGCATGTACCCCCCTGAGGATTAATGTAATTATACCCTCAGGTGTTACAGATTACAGCAATGGAATGAAATGTATCACGGAAAACTTTCTTTGTAATTCAAAAATCTTTAAAAATAAATGTTTTAAGTACAAAATTAATCACTGAAATGCGTGTCCTGTAGCGCTAAATGTGCGTCTTGTTGCAACATAATCTCTGTGGAAGTGTCGTAGTTATTGTCCTCCGAAAGCTAAGTTCTGCAGAAGTCAATGTACTTACCTCATAATACACAAAAGTGAAATGCTTTGTGTATAAATGTCTTAGTTATTACGCTTATTGCCGTGATGAGGAAAATACTGTGCTGTAACGTATTGTTGTGCTACGGAAAAGGCAGTCTCATTGCAGCTATACTACAAAAGTTACTACTAAAACCTGTTTTACTTTCCAGAATAAAACAGAAAACTGTGCAGATATAAAACAGAAACACTGCAAAAGCAACATTGTAAATTTTCACTCATTAGTAGCGTCGTGATAAAACCGTGTAGTTGTCACATAAACTAACCACTGTGTCGTCTGGTATCTCACAGAAAGTACTTTAAACCCAGAATGTATTTTCAAGTAAACCAAAATGTTGCATTAAAATCTCATTAGCAGTACTGGTAAATGTTCTAAGTATGTGAGCCTTATAGTCGTTACGTAATCGTGCAACTAACAAGCAAGAATGTACAAATACAACACTGTGTCGTCTGTTCACTATAACAATGCATTCGTAATTTCTGTTTAAAAATGTTCTCTAGGTTCTAGACTGGATATTTAACTTCAAACATAGTTGTATGTTAACAGTTTCTTAAGTCTGACGCAGCATACTAGTAATGTAAAGTGAAAAGTTATATGGCAAAGACAAAGTTAAGAAGCAGATTATCTTTCAATAATCGGTTTTACATGTGAAATGTGGTGTAAACCTTTACTCTTCCTAGTACGCAGAGTTTCGACTTCAACGCAATTATCATGTGGTATACGTCGGATTCTGTAAGGTCCATTGTAAACTAGAAAGAATTTGTGACTCAAGTGTTTCTTCTTATGTGACAATGAATGAGCTTTAATGAGAACTTTCTGACCAATATACAATTTCTTTGCATTTGCTTTACCGTGTAGTTTTCTCCTTTTGTCTGCTGAAGATTTTGTATTTTTAAGAGCCAAATCAATTATGTCTTTGTGTCGAAGTTTACGTGTATTCGGGAAAGGTACAAGCTCTCTGATTCTGTTCGGTGGTTCTTCATTCTTCAGTACAAGAGTAGGTGGTAAAGCAGTGGAATCATGAGGCATTTCATTCAGCACATTTTGAAATAAGTGTAAATATCTGTCCCAATGCTGATGCTTTCTGTGACAATAAAGTCTGCAAAGCTTATTGATTTCTTTCATAATCCGTTCAGACGGGTTACAATGTGGTGAGTACAATGAAATAAAAACGGGTTTGATTTTATGGTTGCGAAGCATGCGTGACCAAACAGCAGATCTGAATTGCGGTCCGTTATCTGAAATGACTTTGCTAACGTGTCCAACTTCACGTAAGAAATTTTTAACAAAGGCGTTGGATACAGATCGTCCAGTGGCTTTACGTAACGGTGTGAAAGAAACAAATTTTGAAGTAAGTTCAACAGCGACTAGAACGTACGAAAATCCATTAGATGTTCTGACAAGTGGTCCCAAGAGATCAACAGCAGCAAATTCTTTTAATTTAGAAGGAATGATAGGAAACAGCGGAGCAATATGTGAGACAGTAGATGGTTTCGCCTTTTGACAAAGTTTACAAATAGACAAGACTCTTCGTATTCTTTTTTCCATATTGTTAAAATAACAAGTCGTTCGAAGAATATGATAACATTTTCGTGGACCAAAATGTGCGTAGCTGAAATGAATGTACCAAATGAGCCTATTAACAAAATCGTCAGGAATGCAAAGTACCCATAGCTTGTCATCAACAGTGCAGCGTTTGAACAGTATGTTGTTTCTAACCAGATAATAATGCCGAATCTGTGTGTGTGTCTTTTCATGCCATTTGCTCTTGATGTCTTTCCAAATCGGATCTTTATCTTGTTCATGAGCAATGTCCTTTAAAGATGTGGTGATGAAGTTTTCAAAGGCGACTTTCTGAATGTAAAGAATACTGAAATTTTTCTCGAGGTTTCCTTCTGTGGTACTTTTCTCAAGCCCAGCCGGTGCGCGTGACAGTGCGTCCGCAACAATGTTCTCCTTGCCGGGAATGTAGACTATTGTGAAGCGGAATTCTTGCAGAAACAATGCCCAGCGTTTTAACCTGTCATGATTTAATTTTGAAGACATAAGAAATTGTAATGCACGATGATCACTGTATACTTTTACGTGCTTACCAGAAAGAAAGAAACGGAATTTGTTAAATGCCCAAACAATAGCTAAAGCTTCTAATTCAGTAACGGAATAATTTTTTTCAGATTTTGTTAGCACTCGGCTAGCAAAAGCAATGGTTTTCTGAACAGTAGTGTCATTTTCTGTGGCTTCTTGAAATAAATGGGCACCAAGACCGACTTTAGAAGAATCCGTGCTAAGGCAGAAATCTTGTGACAGATCTGGATGAGCTAAGATTGGCGCGTGAAGTAACGCTTCTTTCAAAGAATTGAATTCCAACTGTGCTTGTTCGTCCCAGTTCCAAATAGTATTTTTTCCAGTGAGAGAACAAAGTTTTGGTGTAACAAGAATTTGCATATTCAGAAAACGACGGTAAAAATTTACGAGACCTAGAAAACTGCGGACTTGTCTTTTTGTGGATGGAACTGGAATGGCTCTGATTGCTTCTAACTTTTCAGGATCCGGCTGAATGCCTTCAGAAGAAATAATATGTCCCAAAAACTTCACTTTTGTCCTACCGAATTCAGACTTTTCCAAGTTAACTGTAATTCCAGATTCTGCAAAAATACGTAACAAACTGTTGAGGATGCGATTATGTAGTTCCCATGAAGCTTCTGCTATTAGAATATCGTCCACATATAAGGTGATGTGACGTTTTAAGAACTCAGGTAATATGGAATTTAACCCACGAATGAATGCTGCCGAAGAAATGTTCAAACCAAAAGGAAGTTTCCGAAACTGATAACAAACGCCGAAACAAAGGAAAGCTGTGTATTTTCTACATTCTGGATGAAGTTCGATCTGATAAAAGCTGGATCTGAGATCAATGGAAGACAACACTTTTACACCATTAAAATTTTGAAGAAGTTCTTCCAACGTTTGCGGCCTGTCTGTTTCAGGAATAATGATCGTATTGATTTGTCTCGAATCTAAGACAAGCCTGATCGATCCATTTTTCTTCTCAACAACATGTAATGGATTGTTGTATGAGCTTACTGCAGGCTCGATAATGCCCTCGTCAAGCATAGATTGTATTTCTGTTCTAACACGGTCCCTATAATGTGCTGGAATTACATATGGTCTAACACAAAATTTAGTATGCTCACGAACACGAAATTGGTATTGAAATCCCTTGATTGTTCCTGTTTTATGAGTAAAAACTGTGGAATGTTCTTGTAAAATCTCAAAAAGTTCCTGCCTATCAGTGTCATTACAATTCTCAATTGTTTGAATTTTATTCTGAATTAACTTATTAGTGTCAAACGCGCCGTCGATATCATCCCTGTCAGTACTTGCAGAGTGATTGTTAGTGTCTAGTTCCGTAGAAAATTCCGAACTGTTGTCTAACAGAAGGTAAAGCCGATTAATTTCCTCGTCATGGTTTGAGAGCCAATCTTCAAATTCCAAAGCTATTGACTTACCTTCTTTCTCTAAACTTATTTCAGCATCGTGAAAGTTTAAGATTGCTTTGTATTCATTCAAAAAGTCTACTCCCAATATAATTTCCGTCGACAATAATGGAACAATGAGAAAGTTCATAGAGAAGCTGTGGCTTTGACAAAAGAATTCTAAATTGGTTTGTTGGCGTACATCTACACTTTTTCCAAAGATTGCACCTTGTAATTTAATCTTACGTAACGGAAGTGTGGGGCAATCGTTCGATTTGTTGCATTTGCTAAAGGCTGTTTCACTGATTACTGAAATGGGACTGCCAGAGTCAAGTACTGCCGCAAATTTTACGTCATTTACTGTAATGTGAATCACAGGATATGCAATGTTGTTATGTTTTACGTCGTGTTCTTGGAGTAAGATGTCCCTAATGTCTTCCATTTTTACGTAATTACTAGCTACGGCAGCTGCGTCGTTAGTGTCATAAGAACGTTTTGTGGCTGCCAGCGGTGTGAGTCATTGCCTATTGTCTCTTTGTTGGCGCGCGTCGTTATTGGGATTTGGAGACCTAACTTCTACAAATTCACCGTGACGAGAGGGCCCTGCCCTGTTTAAATCCCGCCAGTTCTGATGCAATTCGGGTCTGTCGTTACGATCACATCGTCTGTCGTCATGTCGGTAGTTCCTGTAATTTCTTTCTTGTCGGTTAAGTGGTGGAGAATTTCTCCCTGAATCGTAACTGCGCGCTGGACCGTTGCGTCTAAAGTTATTCTGTCTCCCTTGATAATAATTATTTTGGTTCCCATATTGTCTGTTTCTCTGATTGTCTCTGTGATAGTCACTACCGCGGAGAGGTGATCTTTCCCTGTAATTATTACTACTCTGCCAACGGTTGTCATACGGGTGGTGTCTGTTTTGGTCACGATTTGTGTTGTGAGAATAGCCTTGTCGCGTCCAGTTATTATTTCTTTCATCGCGGAATTGCGACTGATGTGATCTGTAATTGTTGTGCTCCTGCGTTCCGCGATTGTCAGTGTCACCTTCCAGTTCTTATAACAGTCCCTGAAAAGCTTCAATGTCGTCTTTGCAACGTCCTGCCAAAATAATATGTCGTAAATGTTTAGGTAATTTGATTAAGCAAATGCGAATGAGTTCTGAGGGGCTGTATGGGTTTGACAGGTACTGATTCTTGTGCAACATGTCTTCAAAATATTTCACAAGACTGGAGAATTCAGATTGTTCGAAATGTTTCATCATTATGATGCCATGTTTTACTCTGTCTTGTGTAGCTTGAGACCAATATGCTGAGACGAAGGCATGGTAAAATTCTCCTTCACTGTGACAATCGTGAATGACCGATCGCATTCTTACAGCTGGTTCATTCTCTAAATAGCCACACATAAATTCTAACCTGTGCTCCAATGACCAGTTGGGAGGAAAACAATGAGAGAATTGATGGAGCCACGCTTGTGGATGAATGTCGTTGCCGGAATTCTTAAATGTTTTGAATTTACGTGTAGTAATGAACAGCTTATAGTCAAAATCATCATGTCGGCGAGTCACATATCGGTCATTGTTACGTTGTGTCAGCTGTTCAATCTCAAAATTCGGTGCACATTGCCAATTTCTTTCATAATTTCCGAAATGCGCTGTGTTATTATTTTGTGGCTGTTCCGTATTTCTGCGTCCCTCTTCCCGTATTGGGGCGCGAGTGTCCTCTGAAATACGTAATTCTTGTACTACTTGTGCCAACTGATCTTGCACTTCCCGGATTTCTCTTCTGTACTGTGTATTGATTTGATTTTGATTTTGTTTGAATTTTCTAATTTCTACATACTCTTCAGTGTCAGTGAAGGCTACAGGTGTTGTGTTATTCAGATCATCATCTACCTTTGTAGATAAGTTAGTGAACTGATCTGAAAGTTCGGCTACTTTATCCGATAGTGAAATTATTTCCTCTGTATGTTTTTCTGAACCTAGTTTCAGAGTATCTACTGTGTCCTTTAAGTTTTCCTGAGTTTTTGCAAGTTGCGTAACTGAATCGGTAGATGCAACTGAGTCAATTTTAGCTTGCAAGGTGTCGTGATTTTCATGAACAATGGTTTGCAGTTCTTTTATGGCTGCTTCGTGATTCTGTAATACATTTTCATGCTGCGAAAAAATAGGTTGAAAATGCTCACAAATTTGTGTTTTTACGTCATTACAGACTTTTTGACATTTCGATTCAATGTTATGTAACTCAGTAGTTAAATCATCACGTGTTTGTTCAAGTGTGGTGTCTAACTTTTGAAGATTTTGTTCCATTGCGTCTAACTTTTTAAGATTTTGTTCCATTGTGTCTAACTTTTGAAGATTTTGTCCCATTTGTTTCTGATTTTGTTCAAGTGTTGCGTCTAACTTTTGTAGTTTTTGTCCCATTTGTTGCATTAACTGTAATAACAATGCACTGGTGTCTGAAACATGTTCCTCAGTGCTTTTCGGCAGTGAATTTGCACTGGCAACATTCACATTTTGACAAGCGGAAAACGTGTCTTGACTCATTTGGGAAAACGGTGAGGACGCAAAACCTGAATCTACAGTATTTGCAAAATTGTGTCCTGTCATTTCGGATTCCTGAGGCGAGCTGTTGCCGAGCGATCGATCAATAATGCTTCCCTGTTCACTAACTGTTTCACTGCCTACACCATTGTTTGCCGCCCGCTCCATTTCCCTATGCACAATTACCAAATTACTACTTTGAACATCAGTTAATTCATTACTCGGTGGCGCTAACACACTGCTTTCATTTTCACTGTCATTTCTCAATTTACTTTGGAGCCTAGTATTACGTTTTTCACACGCCATTATTGTCACAGTATTTCACACGATAACACAGAAAAGCACAATTTGAAGAGCAAAAATAAGAGAACACATTAACATAACACTGAAAATAATATCTAGTTAATTGCAGCTGCGAAATACTTGGTGCAAATCTACATGCATGCCACAACTGTTTTACTGTACAACAATGAAAGACTGCAACTACAAAGGAGATTTTCTCTACAATTACGAGCTAGCAATAAACAAAATCTACACTAATTACACAAACTACAACAAAAAATCAGAAGATTCCAGTGAGGTATCCTGGCAGGGTCGCCATATGAAACGTCCCCTTTGAACAATTATACGTGACTGTGCTTAAACTGACACACCATATTTTGTTAGCGCAACGCAATCTGACTTTCAAAATTCCCTACAAAAGAATGGCCCTGACTAACATTAAACTATACCCTTCACAAATCACTTACCTCACAAAAATCTTCGCTGCTCAAGCTACTGCAATACAGCGAGCGCCACTACTGCCAGCTAAATAAAAGATTCAAACTATGAAAGGCACTAACTACTGATAGGGATAGTTAGCAAATGAAAGATATTAATAGAGAACAAACAATGTATTTACCTTGATATCATCATATATATAAATATAGCAGTTCATGACAAATTTCAAAACTCCGCCATCTCTCTCCCCACATCCACCACTGCTGGCGGCTCACCTCCAACTGCGCAACGCTACGCGCTGTTCACAGCCAGCTGCCTAACACTACAATGGCGAGTATTACAACAA
The DNA here is from genome assembly GCF_021461385.2 of Schistocerca piceifrons. Lineage (NCBI taxonomy): Eukaryota > Metazoa > Arthropoda > Insecta > Orthoptera > Acrididae > Schistocerca > Schistocerca piceifrons. Next base: position 908,893,704 of record NC_060140.1, on the reverse strand, counting down.
TGCAAAGCAGCCACAGACTGCACACAGCACAGCCAGTGATTTTCATACAGAGGTGGCGTTACCAATAAAAAAACCTAAACAGCCTACTTACACCATTTGCCAGAGATGTGTAAGGCGTAGTATACCGTCAGCAGAGCCTGTTGTGTTGACGGTGCGAATGGAGCGACCTCAAGTTATGGTGATTCACGTGTACGACTGTGATGGTGTTATCCCAACGCATTACACTCCTCCACGGCAGATCGTCAGTGCACAGCTTTGCGAAAGAAGTGGCGTCAGTTTCTGCGCTACCCACCCATCATTTTGCACGACAATGCGCGGGCGCATACAGTGCAAGCTGTGGCTACTCTGTTCGGTCGATGGGACTGGGAAGTACTGTACCATCCACCATACTCGCCGGGCTTAAGTCCTCGTGACTTTGATTTGAATCCGAGGATGAAGGAACCAGTTCGTGGCATTCGTTTCAGAACTGTTCCAGAGATTCGACAGGCATTAGACCGCTCCATTCGCACCATCAACAGAACAGGCTCTGCTAACGGTATACTACGCCTTCCCCATCGCTGGCAACGGGTTCTACAAAATGCTGGTGACTACTTTGAAGACAGTAACAGATGCAAACATGTAACTCTTTTGTACCGGTTGTGAATAAATAGTTGCCACTATATAGGTTCCAACCCTCGTATAACAGCCTCTCCTCTAATTCAGTAGGAAGCATTACAAAATTGTAAATACTTTCTTTATTTTCTGCCTCTGAAATTGTTTCATTTATTTTGTGATTTGTATATGCATAAATATGTAAAAAGAAATTGTTATGTCAGCTGATATAGTTATTTGATTAGTAATATTGTTTCAGCATATATATGTACATTGAATTTCTACTACTATTTCTGGGAGATCTGCCACATTAAGAAAAGTACATGTAAAATTTTTCATGTACATTCTAACAGACAACTGAGGAATATAGTGTCAAATTACAGGAGAAATAGTCAGTGTATTTTTGTAGGAAAAAATGTTTGTTGATAGCCACGATTAGGAGGAGGAGTTTGGAAGAAGTGAATGTACAAGCTTCATGCCTGATGTAGTTCAAGGTGGGACTTGGAAGTTAAGCAGATCCATCGGGAGTTTATTGTGACTTGGTGGAGGGAGTAACTAAATTATGGATTATCTTCCTTTAAGCTTCTTTTCAATAATGTTAGATCCAAACTTCCAGACTATTAACGTGAAAGTATTAACAAACAGTTTTGAAAATGGGAAATCGGTGTACACTATACTGGCATGACGCACCCTTTGCAGAATCTTTCGAAATCAGTTAACGATGTGCTTCATTAAGAAGCAGTATGCTGGAGCAGCCATATAATTTATTTTATTTCAGATTGGTGATTTTCATGTAATTAGCAAAATCGATGTCGCCATCTTGCTGAGATTCTGCAGGCTGCCAGAGACAACATCATCGCATCGACGGCAGAAAGTATCAACCATATTGTAGTTTGTCTTCAGGTAGGACTACCTATGACTCACTGAACAGCGGTCGGCCGCCATCTAATAGTTGTGTGGCACAGGAACAAAATTCCGACAGCAGCCGATTTTAATTCACCTGAACTTACGAAGTGAGAGGAAGAGTCTGTTGTGAAACAATAACAGTAAAAAGCATTCAGTTTACAGATTCTTAAAATTTAGAACTTTATACAGAAGTGATATTATTAAACACTTGCATTCGACGACTACTCAAGACTACAAAATGTTTAACTGAAGCTATAGTTTAAATTGTTATTGCTTCTGGTCCACACATTATTCAACATGGTTATTACGATCGATCTAAACTCTCACTACATAGAATTGTCAACGCAAGCCAGTAAAACCATTCCGTTCGTTTACTCTGGGCGTCATATTCACGTAAGGTTCTGAGTTATCACGTGCTGTAGCTAACAGTTTACTGGGAGCAATGATCAATACGGAAGTGGTTATAGCATTTGTGTCTTTCATCTGTTAATGAGCATATTCATTGCGTATATTTCATTAGAATCACTGTCGCTGTGTCCGTTTATTGCACTGACCAATGGCTATCAGAGGATTTCATAGGAGTGTTCGTTCAATTTTGCAAAGCGATTTGACTAAGGGTCATGTCGCATCAAGTTTATTCACTCATCTAGTGGTTGTGGCGTGATGTTTGGGTATTGACACAGCACGTAGTCAAGACAGTGTAGTGCACTCTGACAGTCAGATGTATGGAGTGAGGAGGATGTTGATTTTCCATTACTTGTTAACTAGAATCGGATCTACCGTGGGGCACAGTAGCTAGTTACAGCAAAACTTTCAGAAAACTATACCTTAATCTACATAAATATAGTCATCAGAGTTACAATCAGCAAGTGAAGTAGTTAGGTCCGTTATAATTCTTTGGACAAATACTTTAGAACAGGGGATAAAAATTCAGATGGTTTGGAAACTTTTGTGGATTCCTAAGATCGCTTCTTTGGGGCTACTTTACAGTTAGCAGTTTCATTTTAATACCTGCTAAAATATTATGCTGTGATTGGAGAAGAGGAATCGGGAAGAAGGGAGGGTTGGAGGGAGAGGGGCTACAAAGCATAACTGGGCTAGTTCCACCATATTAAGTTTTGCTTTAATTTTTTTGTCTTATAAATTTCCAACACTTTGCATTTTTAATATCCTGTCTTCACTGTCTTGGATCATTAAATATCGTGACATCGACGTCTATGACTGCACAACTGCAGTACCACCAAATAAAAATGGAGGCTGCTTAAATTCAGTGCAACTGTGGCTGACTGCAGTGCTGCCAAGCTGAGCCTACCTGAATTCAGTTATTACTCCAGATTCTGGATAGTATTCCTGCTCATGATCATTAACATTAATTTTCTTAATCTTTTTTCGAAAAGTAAGCATTTTGTCTCTTCTGGTCACACAGGAAGTGTTTCCCAATACTCCCTTGGTCTTCTAACATCTCTTCTACGATTTGGGCTAAATGGAAAAAGATCGTTTGGTATTCTTCTGCTTGTAATCACTTCACATGTGAGAGCTATCATACTTTAAGTTCTTTAAATCTGCCTACTGTTTTCGGAATATTCGGTTCTCATATTACTGCCCCACTCCGTGTATATAATATTGACTGCAGATGTTTGAGACACTCTGTATCACAAATGCACCAAGAACTTGCTGTTGGCATCCAGCAATATTAACAACTCTGTTATGCAAAACAGGGACCCTACGATTCAAGAAATATAACTGGGCAGGTGTCTAACGACATACTGCTAAAGTCCATTTCTAATCATCTGATTAATCTCTTAAAGTTTCTGCTCTTTCTATGATGGAGATGCTTTCTGTAGGCCATACGTTTCATTTCATAGTATTTATATTGCTAGAGGATCAGGTAGCGGGCAGCCTGACAAAAAAGTGAACCACCTAGAAAGGAGGAGGAAACGAAATTAAACTTAAGAGATTGAAAGAATGTGTGGTTTCTGGACCTCTCGTCAGTAGCTGAAGGCTCAGATTACTGAACACACGTGTTCATGAACCCGTTTCTTTTGACAGTTACGAGAACTGAAGGTTCACACTTCTCGTGCTACAAACATGCAACATAAATGTACTGCATGGCCGGCCGCGGTGGTCTCGCGGTTCTAGGCGCTCAGTCCGGAACCGTGTGACTGCTACGGTCGCAGGTTCGAATCCTGCCTCGGGCATGGATGTGTGTGATGTCCTTAGGTTAGTTAGGTTTAAGTGGTTCCAAGTTCTAGGGGACTGATGACCACAGATGTTAAGTCCCATAGTGCTCAGAGCCATTTGAACCATTTTTTTGTACTGCATGTGAAAATGCATTATTATCAACGTACGCAAAACTCTGCTGTTAACTCTAAACACCGCTGTTATCTCATCACGATTAGGCACTTTGTAATAACATCATCAGAAGAAAACACAATGAAGTGCAAAAGGTATTAAACTCAGCGTCTGCCCGACAATTATTAGGACAACGTTGTAGTGATCCGAAGGACCAGTACGAGCAAGAACAAGGGGTATCATGCCTACCACACAAAGGAAAAGATTATTTATTACTATCAATAAGCGGAAATCATATGAAGTCCCGATATTAAATCTTGCAAGTAAATAGGCACGATGATTAGAAACCAAAAAATGGTTCAAATGGCTCTGAGCACTATGGGACTTAACATCATAGGTCATCAGTCCCGTAGAACTTAGAACTACTTAAACCTAAGGACATCCATGCCCGAGGCAGGATTCGAACCTGCGACCGTAGCAGTCGCGCGGTTCCGGACTGCGCGCCTAGAACCGCGAGACCACCGCGGCCGGCGATTAGAAACCAAACTTTACTACAATGGAACAATACAGTGCGTGAAATTAGGCATCAGAGAGACCAAAACAGTAAAAGCACTCACACCATAAGCGACGACATCAAAATAAGACAGACGAAATCACCTGACTTCAAACGCGAGTTCCGTTGCACACAGTTCGAAACATTATGTAACTGAATCAGCCCGACACAGATTACCAATTCTACTAACATGTTACTGACCACATGCAGTTATTTGCGACCGGTTTCGAAGGAAACTAACATTGTAAGAAAGCAAGATGGCTTAGATCAGGCCGCAGACTGGACCACGTTTTCCATTCAACCCTGCACATAGCACGGAGTGTTTGTGACGTCATGTGAAGTGAGCTACAGGAGAGCAAAGAAATTCTACCGAAGTATTTGGCGTTGGTAACGTTCCTTCTGTTCTTACCGAGAAAGTACTCAATGATTACAAATATATAAACCGAGAGATTGTGGCCGTCTAAAACAGATTTCTACAGAGCACATTATTATGGAGCTAACACCGGCTTAGCACGGTGCCTGATCGACAACATGGGTCCATGGCTCTGTGGGGTGTGCCCCATACTCGAACCCTACCATTAGCTCTTCCAAACTGAAATCGACACTCATTTGATCAGTCGTCTAGGGTCCAACTGATATGGTCATGGGCCCGGGATAGGCGCTACAGATGATGCCGTGCTGTCAGCAAAGGCAGTTGCGTCGGTCGTGTGCTGCCATAGCCCAATACCGCCGAATTTCGCCACACTGTTCTTACGAAAGTCCAACATTGATTTCTGCGGTTGTTTCACGCGGTGGAGATTGTCTGTCAGCACTGCCAACTCTATGCAAACACCGCTGCTCTCGGTCGTTAAGGGGCTATACTTGCAATGTTAAAATAACGCTTATAAATTACATCTTTCCTCACAAAGTATTTGAGGTAGGAAGTTGAACTTTTTACAGATTATTTATTGGAATATGGGCCACAACTTAACACAGGGATTTTACAAAATTTTAGTTCAGTTATTAAAGATGATTTTTTTTTCAATTGTAATGAAAATTTACATTTTTTTGCAATTTTTTATTTATATATTCAAAAATGTACAGTTTTCTGGAAAAAGGCTGTGTTAAATTATGCAGAAGGTACTGTGTAACATTTACTGAAAGTTTGAAACAAATATGTTTGGAAGATCCTTAGAAAACATGTAATCAGTATGAGAAAATAAAAGTTGTGGGAATCGAGCGACAAAGATTGGATTAACTTTTTAGTGCATTCCAGGTCCATAGGATGGATTATCTTCATCCTCTGCAAACTCCTCCTTCAGCTTCCTCTTGTTCCTCCTCCTGTTTACTCTTGCTTGTATTTCTAGACTCTTTACAGCCCTGTCTGCAGCCCGAAGGCGTTCCTTGTCTAAAGCAAGCATCGCTCGTTGTTGTGTCCGTAGATTTTGCTACCATTTTCTTCAGTTGCAGTTACTGCAACACTGTTCCAAAAGGTGGTCATGTATGAACCTATCACATTTCAGTTGTATTTCACTAGCAAGTCCTACGTGCTTTATTATGGAGAGTTCCAGACCAACTTCACTACGATGAATACATCTTACACAGTTTGAAAAAATTCCTTTGAGAACCGACATATCAAATATTTCATTCACATCCGATTCGCCCATAAAACATTCATAGTTTTCACTCATTGAACCAAGCTTCTTCTGTGAAGTATTTTCTTTCCCACTTTGACTGCTATGGGCAGGTGTACTTGAGAGGTTAGGTTCACTCACTTGGTTATCGTCTTTATTGTTTACAGTAATAACACATACCTCTGGCTTTCCAACATTTCTCCTTTTCTTAAAAGCCTTCAGAGGATTTCTAATAACTTTACTTTTACTCATTATTATACTTCAACAAAACAAAGACTCAAGAAACAGAATTAATTCGAATATTTTCGAGATAACGACAGAGTAAATAAACATGAAACAATCGACAATCACACCAGCGATATATATTGAACCATCACAGGTTAGCCACAACACATACTTTATCTCACATCACTAAAATGTACCTGATGAACACGGACGTTAATAATAACACCATTTGACAGCAGTTTAACAGCGCCACAGTGGGTCACGCCCATGTAGAACACATTTCAAAAAAAATTTAAAAATAGTTGTAGTCTTCGGAATTGAATAAATTATGTATCTATTAAAAGGTAATAGTCTGCAGATTCAGAAAATCCAAAAAAGTAAAAATTGAACTTTTCATGATTTTGAGCCTTTCTGGAGCCCCTTAAGTGAAAACCGTCGGCTAACGGGTTGTCCATAGAATTATGCCTGAAATTTGTTATTCTCGGCACACTCTTGACGCTGTGAATTTCGAAATGTTGAATTACCTAACGGTTTCCGAAATAGAAAGTCACATCCGTGTACTTCCGACTACTAGTCAGCATTCATTGTCTGTTAAATCCAGTCGTGCGGGTCATAATCACGTCGGAAACCATTTGACATGAATCACCCATAAAACGTCGCGAATGCACTTCCCCTTTATGCCATGAGTACGCGATGCTAGTGCCATTTGTATATGTGCATATCGCTGTGCCACGACTTTTTTCCTATCAGTGTGTACCGTGCACGGCAATTTGGCATTATCCAAAACCGGCATCGAGACAACTGTTGTGCATCACGGGTCACAGATGGCGGGGTCGAAGGACGGCTGCGAAGACGTATACGGGAGAAGAGATGTACAACTGTTGAGCCACTGACGGCCTAGATGACTATTAAGCAATCGTTGGTGCGTATGGCCGTCCCCAACAGGCGCCTATTTAATGTACCTATGCTCACTAGTGTTTATCGGTGACAAAGGCTGGAATTTGTGCTCCAGTACTGCAAATGGACAGGTGGCCTTTTTAGATGAATCAAGTTTGGTGCTCCATCGGACATATGGACAAACGCTCTGCAACAATCGTCGGAAGGATCCAGGCCGGAAGAGAGAGTGCTGTGTTCTGGGGAACGTTTTCGTAGCATCCCCTGAGCGGTCTCGTCATTCTGGAAGGCACAATGGATAAACGTACATACGCATCTGTTCACTCCTACATACAGTTTGCGTTTCCTCGGCTCGAGGACACCTATCAGCAGAGTAATGCAACTTGTCACACAGCTCGCTGGGTACATGCGTGGTTCGAAGAGCACCAGGGTGAGTTTACCATACTCTCATGGCTACAAAACTCCCCGGATTTAAACTCAATCGCGAATTTGTGGGACCATCTAGAGCTGCTTGGATCCTCAAGCGAGAAACTTGACGCAGCTGGCCACGGCACTGGAGTAGGCGTGGCTCCACACGGAATCTTACAGCACATCACTGACTCTCTTCCGGCTTGTCTAGCAATGGTCCACGCTGCGAAAGGTGGATATTCAGGCATCTGGCAGACGGTGACGTTAATGTGACTAGACGTTGTATAATAAACTGATAAACTGCAGGCAGATAATTATTTGCGTCCCAATGCCTCGAATTTATTGTGTTGTAACCACCCAACAGAAAAAATAAATGTAATTATAATATTCACATTTAGTGTAACCTCCAAAGCGAAAAATCTCGTTTAAGTTCCAAATAGAGAAATTTCTTTCCAATAATAAAATTTCAAGTTTTAATGTTATCTTCCATTAAAGACTGACTGCAGATCGTGATTAATGAGTTTTGACGTCAGCAGCGCTGCGTTATGGCCCTGTGAAATCATCCTGAATAAACTGGGAAATTCTTACCTCACAATGATGTCGCCGGATAACGCTATCTATATATCTGCTCCTATAAGAAATTTTTGGCACAGCCCAGTGCAATGTTGGCCACTAGATTTTCATTTGTAGGAAAACAAATGATTTTCTTTTGCTTAATGAACATCAATATGCGCAGGAAAAACTCGTAAAATCTTTAAACTCGCAAGGGGAGGCCACCACGTTTGGAATGCGGATTTACTGCAAACTTCGTACACTCGTAGTACTCCATGAGGACAACAAAACGTGTAAGCAGTAGCGGGTACTTCTCAAGCGTTATTGAGAAAAACCGCAAGATAATATATATGGCTGTGCGTGGCCATTTTACCATGAAGCGGCGGCAGCCGAGTGGTTAGCGTTCAAGCCCCATAATCGCTGGGTCAAGTCCCGTTCGTCAGTTTTTTTTTATTTCTAACACAGTCATTTTCTTTACTGTTTGTGATACAATTGATATAATGGGAAAATACGTGTAACCGGATGAACTTTTATTAAATTTACCATGTTATTTGGCAGCCTACAAGTTTTTATTATCACAAATGATATTCTTAACTATCGACTAGTAAACGACTAAACGCATAAAGTGATACTAAAAATGTATGCTTGTCCGTGATTTGAGAAAACCCTCATACCTGGAAGGAGCCCGAATATACTTATTACCTGCAAGTTTTGACCGGCACAGACGGCTTTCGAAAGATGTACAATTAATCGTCGCTTTCGACATTACGAGTACAAGTTGCACGATGGTATTTTCGTAAAAAACATGGAAAACAAAGTTAAACGGCACCAGCTACATTGATTAAATACTATGTTTCCGAATACGCAAGGTCTTTTGAGGTTTTCCGTGGAAAAACAAACCTCGTTAACATTTTCAAAAACCTCTCTTTCAGCCGATAATTTGGAAGCAAACCATGCAGAACGCAGCATTTCCTTAAATATCGGCGCTGATCTTTGGTCATGCAGTATCGAGTGCATTTTAATAGCGTCTTCACCAGAAGCAATTTCTCGTTCTGTTTCGATTAAATACGAACAATTTTTAAGAAACGTGCAAGCATACATTTTCAGTATGACTTTATGCGTTTTGTCGTTTACTAGTCGATAATTATGAATATTATATAGTTTGTGAAAATAAAACGTTGTAGACTGCCAAATAACATTGTAAATTTAATAAAAGTTCATGCGGTTACACGTATTTTTCCCGTTATATCAATTGTAATATAAATAGTAAAGAAAATGACCGTGTTAGAAATAAAAAAACTGACGAACGGGACTCGATCCAGCGATCCAGCGATTACGAGGGCTTGAACACTCACTAACCACTCAGCTGCCGCCGCTTCGTAGTAAAAAATGGCCACGCAAAGGTATATATATGACGAACGAAATTATCTTGCAATTTTCTCAATAACGCTTGAGAAGTACGTGCTACTGCTTACACGTTTTGTTTTCCTCACGGAGTACTACGAGTGTGTGAAGTTTACAGTAAATCCGCGTTCCAAACGTCGTGGCCTCCACTTGTCAGATAAATCACTGGCAAAAGTTTTCTTCAGAAGAAAAGGTATGATTGAAACATTGCTGCAAGGAATTGCATGGGAGTTTAACATTACAATTGTGATTAAATCAGTTGTGGCAATTCGCATATGCGCGAGACAACAAAGAACAATAATTTTTTTTTTACCTTATACCACATCGCTCAGGCACCGCCATCGTTCTACACGACCGGCTCAACACAAGTCAACCGCTGCACTGCCCTGTCCGAACTCCATAACTCCAAACTACAAAACACGATTGTTCTCTGCGTGCTACTAAACTCGACTTACTGCCTACACTGCTCTGACCTGCGATTCTATTGTAGCATAGATATTCCATACTGCAGGCAGCGCGTGAGCAATCCGTCGAAATTACATCTGCTCAAATGCGCTAGCGAATAGTAATGAACCCCTTACGCTGTTGTTACAAGATCCACAGACAGTCATCAGCCTCTATGTGCAGCGAATGTCGTCTGCTGCAAGCAATCGTACGTAAACATTTTGCGCTTTTCGGTGGTGAAATGAAGCGAATGACGTGGCCACCTTTTCCCAGAGTCGAAGAGAAACCACACTGAAAGAGTATTTTGCAGGAGTAGCTTTGCATCTACATCTATTCCGCAAGCCACCGTATGGTGCGTGGTGGAGGGTGCCCCGTACCACTACTAGTTATTTCCTTTCCTGTTCCATTAGCAAATGTAGCGAGGAAAAATGGCTGTCTGTATGCCTCCTTAAGAAGCCTGATATCTCTAATCTGGTTTTTTGCGGTCTTTGCTCGAAATGTACTTTGGCGACAGTGGAATCGTTATGCAGTCAGCCTCAAATATGTTGTTGTGTAGTCTTCAGTTCAGAGAATGGTTTGATGCAGCTCTCCATGCTACTCTATCCTGTGCAAGATTCATCTCCCAGTACCTACTGCAACCTACATCCTTCCGAATCTGCTTAGTGTATTCATCTCTTGGTCTCCCTCTAAGATTTTTACCCTCCACGCTGCCCTCCAATACTAAATTAGTGATCCCTTGATGCCTCAGAATATGTCCTACCAAGCGATCTCTTTTTCTAGCCAAGTTGTGCCACAAATTTCTCTTCTCCCCAATTCTATTCAATACCTCCTCATTAGTTATGTGATCTACCCATCTAATTTTCAGCATTCTTCTGTAGCACCACATTTCGAAAGCTTCTATTCTCTTCTGGTCTAAACTATTTATCGTCCATGTTTCACTTCCATACTTGGCTACACTCCATACAAATACTTTTAGAAAAAACTTCCTGACACTTAAATCTATACTCGATGTTAACAAATTTATGTTCTTCAGAAACGCTTTCCTTACCATTGCCAGTCTACATCTTATATCCTCTCTTCTTCGACCATCATGAGTTATTTTGCTCCCCAAATAGCAGAACTCCTTTTACTACGTTAAATGTCTCATTTCCTAATTTAATTCCCTCAGCATCACCCAATTTAATTCGACTACATTCCATTACCCTCGTTTTGCTTTTGTTGATGTTCATCTTACATCCTCCTTTCAAGGCACTGTCCATTCCGTTCAACTGTTCTTCCAGGTCCTCTGCTGTCTCTAACAGAATTACAATGTCATCGGCGAACTTCAAAGTTTTTATTTCTTCTCCATGGATTTTAATTCATACTCTGAATTTTTCTTTTGTTACCTTTACTGCTTGTTCAATGTACAGATTGCTTCCCTTTCATGCCCCTCGACTCTTATAACTGCCATCCGGTTTCTGTACAAATTGTAAATAGCCTTTCGCTCCCTGTATTTTACCCTTGCAACCTTCAGAATTTGAAAGAGAGTATTCCAGTCAACATTGTCTAAAGCTTCCTCTAAGTCTACAAATGCTAGAAAACTAAGTTTGCCTTTTCTTAATCTATTTTCTAGGATACGTCGTAGGGTCAGAATTGCCTCACGTGTTCCGATATTTCTACTGAATCCAAACTGATCTTCCCCGAGGTCGGCTTCTATCAGTTTTTCCATTCGTCTGTAAAGAATTGGTGCTAGCATTTTCCAGTCGTGGCTTATTAAACTGATAGTTCGGTAATTTTCATATCTGTCAACACCTGATTTCTTTGGGATTGGAATTATTATATTCTTCTTGAAGTCTGAGGGTATTTCGCCTTTCTCATACATCTTCCTCACCAGATGGTAGAGTTTTTTCAGGGCTTGCTCTCCCAAGGCTATCAGTAGTTCTAATGGAATGTTGTCTACTCAGATCTTTCAGTGCTCTGCCAAACTCTTCACGCAGTATCATATCTCCCATATCATCTTCATCTACCTACTCTTCCATTTCCATAATATTGTCCTCAAGAACATCGCCACTGTATAGACCCTCTATATACTTCGTCCACCCTTCTGCTTCCCCTTCTTTGCTTAGAACTGGGTTTCCATCTGAGCTCTTGATATTCATGCAAATGGTTCTCTTTTGTCCAAAGGTCTGTTTAATTTTCCTGTAGGCAGTATCTATCTTACCCCAAGCGATATACGCCTCTACATCCTTACATTTTTCCTCTAGTCATCCCTGCTTAGACATTTTGCACTTCCTGTCGATCTCATTTTTGAGACGTTTGTATTCCTTGTTGCCTGCTCCATTTACTGCATTTTTGTATTTTCTCCTTTCAGCAATTAAATTCAATATCTCTTCTGTTACCCAAGGATTTTTATTATCCCTCGTCTTTTTACCTACTTGATCCTCTGCAACTTTCACTATTTCATCTCTCAAAGCTACCCATTCTTCTTCTACTGTATTTCTTTCCCCCATTCTTGACAATCGTTCCCTAATGATCTCCGTGATACTCTCTACAACCTCTGGTACTTTCAGTTTATCCAGGTCCCATCTTCTTAAATTCCCACCTTTTTGCAGTTTCTTCAGTTTTGATGTACAGTTCATAACCAATAGATTGTGGTCAGAGTCCACATCTGCCCCTGGAAATGTCTTACATTTTAAAACTGGTTCCAAAGTCTCTGTCTTATCATTATATGATCTGTCTCACACCTTCCATTATCTCCAGGCTTTTTCCATTGTATACAACATTATATCGGTGCTCTAAATTTTCTGAATTGAGCTACTCGAAAAGAACGTCGCCTTCCCTCCAGTGTTCTCCATCTGAATTCCCAAAGCATCTCTGTCATACTTGTGCGTTGTTACGACCTTTTACATGTAATATTATTAAGAGTCAAAGCTTCGCAGTGGACTGGAGGATGGCGAGTAATCTCCAAGTATGCCCGATGCCTGAAAAGGAAGGCGAATTAAGGGGAGACGATAATAGTGGGGCAGGAAGCCTGTGGAACGGGTCTGTACTATGGGAAGACGGCAGCGGCGGCGGCAATGGCGAGGGTGTCGTGTCGGTCGGCGGCAGACAAAGTGGAACGCCGGGAGCCTGTTAGAGAATGAAGACGGCAGGCGGCCCTCTGGTGCGGCTAATGGCTGCCTTCAAAGTCGCAGCAGCCGCCGGCAAAACGAAACGCGAGACCCGCTGGCGTGGCGAGAGCGTCGCCCCAAAAAGAGACCAAGAAACTGTCGGGAAGAGCACCCAAAAGAGAAACACACGGCCGCTGGAATGTTTTGTTCGCCTCTCTAATTCGGCCTTAAATCAGCGCGGACGTGAAAACACCTGGACTGCAAATATTTGTTTTCGGGCCCAGAGCTGCGAGCGGCTCGGTTCTGCCATCCGCACAAGGACGAGCGAGCGATCGTGCGCGGAATCCAGGAGCGGTGCGGGTCCGGTATGACCTGCCGCGCAAGGACAGCATCGCCGCTAAACGGCTTCTTTATATAGAGCGGCCGAGTTTTTGACCCTTTGTGTATCGACAACACTTACCGCGTACCGGCGGCGAAATCTGACAGGTGTAATCACGTAATTTGGGCTCCGTCGGCTTGTCGCAATTAAGACTCACCTCGTTTACCGCGCAACAGCGCTCTTTTTACGCTCCCGTAATACCAACACGGTTGCCGTAGCTGCCTACGGGAGAGACCCCTGTCCCCTAAGGGCTGTCAGCTGGAAATGCGGCTCTAATTATCTTATGTGACGAGCTAGACTGCGCGACAATATAATTACAAGAAAACTCTACCTGCCTCTGGAATCGAGCGGCGGGGCAGTTCGAAAGCTGCTTCTGATCCGAGTTTACAAAATATCGGGTACGAAACATGGAACTCCACATTTCTCGGCTGTACAAACAAGTTTTAAGGTCCTTGTTGACAGCCGTGGAAAATATGCTGGCAACCAAGTACATTTCTTTCTGCTGCCTACTCTGATGAGCTCTTTCCGGCTTTTCCGTAGTAACAGTTGCTTGAATGGGTGTTCGGAATGACGTTGTATGTATGTTGTCGTAAAACCTAGACATTGTTTCTACTAGTCTGTTGTCTGTTGCTAATCGTTAGGTGCGACTATAACAAGCTGTACTGCTGAGCCCCGCGTAATCCCAATACTAGCAATACTGATTATTGGTCAGACGATAAGCAGGAAATAATAGCGTAAGTTGACACATGAAATGGAAGGAAAAAAACGGAATTAGAGAGAGATGGACAGAAGCAAAATACTGGGACCGTGCCGAGAGGCAAGCCACGTCTATGATAACGGATAAATCTTTAATCTCATCTTGAATGAAGAGTTGTTTTGGGTAAGATGTGTGTTACATTACAGTTTGTTCCAGACTCGTACGGCTGAAATAGAGAAGATATTGAAATATTAGGAGTCATGCAAAAGTACATCTAAGATGCTAGTACCGCAGTTACTGAATCTTGGTAGTTGTTATAGGTCAAGAGAGGCATTGAGGATTCCAGTGACTAAAAGACCCAATGAAAGAGAAAGAGCGTATGAAAATCACGTCATCCATCCTGTTACATCCAGCCAAACTAAGCATAGGGTCAAATAGCCGAATATTACACATGCAAGTATATTTAATGCAAGCATTCAAAACTAGCTGAAATTGTCTACAGTTTTCTAATTGCGCCAAGTTTTATGGATACACTAGTAAACATTTGGCAAGACTGAAGATAGGGCTAATGTTTTTGCTTAGTAAGAGATGAAAATATCTTTCTAAATTTTTAGATTGAATGTAGGCAAGAGAGAGATTGCCTGTATGCTACAATAGTATCTTCTCTCCTAATTCGATGTTTTATAAAGACTGTGCCGAGATCCTTTAGTGTTTTACAATGAAATGAATACCCTTAGCTGCATACAGGCGTTGATATAAGTCAACGGGGACAGATGAAAATGTATGCCCCGACCGGGACTCGAACCCGGGATCTCCTGCTTGCATGGCAGACGCTCTATTCATCTTTTTTTTTTTTTTATTCGTTGTTGATCGTTGTGTTTGGTCTTTGCGGTCGTCACATGACATCCGGTCAAGTTCGTATGTTCATCTTTGCACTCAGTTTTTTATTACAGAGGCCAACCAGCTCTCTGGCCGAACACGCTGAGCTACTGTGCCGACTAATCAATCTGAGCCACGGAGGACACAGAAGATAGTGCGGCTACAGGGACATGTCCGAAAGAACAGATACCACTTTCATACACATATATTTTAGTGTTTTGTATGTGATAGTTGGATACCAGGAGGAAATGTTAGAGCAAAGGCTTCACAACCAACTTTCGGTGTGATATGAAGATGACATTTGACTTTTTAGCGTTTGATTTAAGACTCAGGTAAATCTGTAATTATATCAGACGATTTTTTTTATTTTTATCAGGTTGTCCGTCCTTCTATCAGGACCCTATTCCTCAGGAACGGGTAGAAGTATCAAAGGTCTATGGTCCCTTGGCGGTCTAATAAACGTAAGTTTCTAAGTCATTGCAATCAAAATGTATGGCCATTTATCACATGTTGTGATACTCGCAAACTCAGTCATCAAAACCTATAGGGTACTTCCCGTTGATCTACAATGATGAAATTTGGTAACAATTAAGGTTTCATTGTACAAGCAAAGGAAAGAATCCGAAAACTGTTAATTTGTAATTATGTCACACGAAAAAAATTTCTTTTGTCATTTGTTATCAGACGTCAAACTTGAAATGAAAACAGCCTCCAGGCTGACTTGCTCGCAATGGTCACAGTTAAACGTCAGGTAAGGAAAGACTTAATAGCTCGTACGACTCATTTCAGAATCATCAGACATCCAGCAGCGATTATTTCACATAGATATGGCGTTTGAAATTGTCTGTGAAACAAAGGTTGTAGTAATCGCTCTTGGATATCTGATGATGGGTGAATTCCGAAACGCGTCATATGAGCGATAAAGTCGTTCCTTGCCTGATGTTTCACTGTTACCAGACAGCCTGAATGGAGAACTACTGATTATTATAACAATGGCCGCCTGCCCCGTGCTTGACTTTATGTCACATTTATACTGTTGAAATTAAAACATTCTCAAAGAACTTGGAATCCCTGGGATCGATAGCTTGCCACTATCAATGATTATAACAGGCAAAAATGGTTGGGATTCTCTATTCATGGAATAGATAAACTGTCTATATATACAATTAAGTCTGTTCGGAACTCTCATTGCAGGAGTCGTGCTCGCACCTGATCAATATTTATTGAGATTTATTGGCTGTATATCTGCAGTGGGGCCCATTGCATTATATTCTTGTGTATACCATACCCCGTCGGTCGAAAAAAGTTTCGATACTGGATTAATAGAAAATAGAGAAACGTTAAGATGGTTGTTTCAGTGCTTCTGGTGTTCTACGTAGTCTTCCCCCACAAGAGTACGCACAGAATATTCATACAACCACGTGAAACAGCGAGTAAAGTCTTTCTCTAGGATGTTGTTCGATCCGCACGTCATATCGGCTTGAATATCAGTTATGTCGTTAACGTGTTGACGCTTAATGTGAAGTTTTGTCGTTTTGTGATAGGTTAGTATTGATAATTCTATTACCCGTGATGAACTTGTAGTCAAACCTCCCTCCTGCCCGTTAAGAACGATGAGCGTACTTCGTTTCTCCGGCAACAGCTCTGGAAGTTAACTTTCCCTGCTATGACATTACAGGCTTCCCTCCTTAGGGTACATAAGCTACATTTTTCCCGCGATGAAGGAAGCTAGTCGACAGGCACTTTTCATCGAAAACAGTGCGTCCAATCTGTACCGTATAAAATGTGTTATACGAAAACCGATAAGGGGGAACAGTTTTGTGAAATGTACATAGAATGAAAGTTGATAGCAGATGAAGGAAACGAATTCAACCACAGAAATTCAAATTGGAGCATGGGGGAGAAGTAGTTCTATTCGAAGAGTGAACATATTCTGTCTGAAACTTTTTTTTTTTTTTGTATTTTGCGCTGTTTCGATGATGTGAAAAACTCTTTACCAGCTAATGGTCCAATTTTTAGCTAGGAATTCATAGACATATTGTTGCCTGATTCAAAAGTACTGGCTTTCCTGGAGGCTCAGTACTGTGAGTGTACATGTCAGACCACAAATCCAAAGACCTGGAGTACCATCCTCAGTTGGTCCTCGTTTTTTTTTCTCTGTCGTTGATCACTTCTTTAAACTTTTGCAACAGTTGTTTGAAACCTGCGTAAAACAGATGGCTGAGTGGATACGTTTAAAAGCCAAGAAAGGATGTTATTACCTCCTGCAATAGTGCATATTAAAACGGTCCTAAATTGTTCTTTATTTTTACTGATTCCGGTTTTTCTACTACTGTTCGGTTAAGATTCTTTGTGAAAAAGGTGCAGGGATTGTCCTTCGGCCACGTTTTCTATAGTGATTTCCACCGTGTCCTACAAGTGAATACACAGCTGACACCTCCCCTCACATTGTCAGTTAGCTTGTAACATTTGAAAGCGTCTTGCTGCATGTAACACGTTAGGGCTATGTAACAAAACGTTCACCAATACACCACGTCAACTATTGAGACCAAAGCTTCACACATCTGTCGATTTAATCCAACCCCCAAGAAGTCTGTTTCTATCCCGAACTAATGTGTCTCTGATATTATCTGATAGATAACGTCTATCTCTAAGAGATATTGATTGTGATCGCAGATACGGGACACAAGCACACTTCAATCACATACAAAATAAATACATATAAGTGAGACACACTCGACCGGGTTCCCGGGTTCGATTCCCGGCGGGGTCAGGGATTTTCTCTGCCTCGTGATGACTGGGTGTTGTGTGATGTCCTTCGGTTAGTTAGGTTTAGGTAGTTCTAAGTTCTAGGGGACTGATGACCATAGATGTTAAGTCCCATAATGCTCAGAGCCATTTGAACCATTTTTTTAGACACACAAACAAATAAAATATCTACAAATATTATTTAGCAAGAGCTGCTATGATGGTAAATAACACTACGTTATTTTTGCTTTTGAAGATGGCTAGCGGGTAAGCAGTGCAACCTTGTTGTACGTGAATATCTTTCACAGACTTAGTGAATTTGATGAGTATTGCCTTATTATTGATATAAATTTATATCTTTAAGAATTCAGAATGAACTTGGTCGGAACTTCAATTATTAAACAGTGAAGTCAACAAACAAGTAAATGATCCCTGAGTGGAATGAAGTTAATGTCAGCACTGAAGAATGATGTTAATACACTCCTGGAAATGGAAAAAAGAACACATTGACACCGGTGTGTCAGACCCACCATACTTGCTCCGGACACTGCGAGAGGGCTGTACAAGCAATGATCACACGCACGGCACAGCGGACACACCAGGAACCGCGGTGTTGGCCGTCGAATGGCGCTAGCTGCGCAGCATTTGTGCACCGCCGCCGTCAGTGTCAGCCAGTTTGCCGTGGCATACGGAGCTCCATCGCAGTCTTTAACACTGGTAGCATGCCGCGACAGCGTGGACGTGAACCGTATGTGCAGTTGACGGACTCTGAGCGAGGGCGTATAGTGGGCATGCGGGAGGCCGGGTGGACGTACCGCCGAATTGCTCAACACGTGGGGCGTGAGGTCTCCACAGTACATCGATGTTGTCGCCAGTGGTCGGCGGAAGGTGCACGTGCCCGTCGACCTGGGACCGGACCGCAGCGACGCACGGATGCACGCCAAGACCGTAGGATCCTACACAGTGCCGTAGGGGACCGCACCGCCACTTCCCAGCAAATTAGGGACACTGTTGCTCCTGGGGTATCGGCGAGGACCATTCGCAACCGTCTCCATGAAGCTGGGCTACGGTCGCGCACACCGTTAGGCCGTCTTCCGCTCACGCCCCAACATCGTGCAGCCCGCCTCCAGTGGTGTCGCGACAGGCGTGAATGGAGGGACGAATGGAGACCTGTCGTCTCCAGCGATGAGAGTCGCTTCTGCCTTGGTGCCAATGATGGTCGTATGCGTGTTTGGCGCCGTGCAGATGAGCGCCACAATCAGGACTGCATACGACCGAGGCACACAGGGCCAACACCCGGCATCATGGTGTGGGGAGCGATCTCCTACACTGGCCGTACACCACTGGTGATCGTAGAGGGGACACTGATTAGTGCACGGTACATCCAAACCGTCATCGAACCCATCGTTCTACCATTCCTAGACCGGCAAGGGAACTTGCTGTTCCAACAGGACAATGCACGTCCGCATGTATCCCGTGCCACCCAACGTGCTCTAGAAGGTGTAAGTCAACTACCCTGGCCAGCAAGATCTCCGGATCTGTCCCCCATTGAGCATGTTTGGGACTGGATGAAGTGTCGTCTCACGCGGTCTGCACGTCCAGCACGAACGCTGGTCCAACTGAGGCGCCAGGTGGAAATGGCATGGCAAGCCGTTCCACAGGACTACATCCAGCATCTCTACGATCGTCTCCATGGGAGAATAGCAGCCTGCATTGCTGCGAAAGGTGGATATACACTGTACTAGTGCCGACATTGTGCATGCTCTGTTGCCTGTGTCTATGTGCCTGTGGTTCTGTCAGTGTGATCATGTGATGTATCTGACCCCAGGAATGTGTCAATAAAGTCTCCCCTTTCTGAGACAATGAATTCACGGTGTTCTTATTTCAATTTCCAGGAGTGTATTTTCAACTTCAGGTTACTGTTAACTGATCATAAATATTATACATTACAGACTATCTGATCAGGGTGCGATCTGCAGAGTGTAAAATTTGCAGAAACACTTCGGAGCCAGTATCACGTTTAAATATTTATTTTCAGCTGATGACTGGTTTCAGCAGTACTTTGCTGTCATCTTCGGATCTGAAATACGATAAAGACATGCATTGCATTTGTAAACATGTTTTCTATAGCAGTAGTAATGAAATACATAAGTATAATATTTTACATATATGTAACATACATCCTCTTTTTCAAAATTATCCCACATATTTCGACAACGTTGACGATTTAAATAGTTTGGAAATGTAAGCTTCACCAGCGGGAAGATCACAACCAATCAGCATGTTACTAATAAAAGGATATTTACAATCACGTTGCCCGCAACTTTCTCCGATTACGTGCGACCACGCACATGACCATATGAGGGTGTACTGAATCTGACGCTGGGACAGGTGGCAGCATGGTAACAGATGTTACTGTTTGAATTTTCATTAGATAAAAAATGGTTCAAATGGCTCTGAGCACTATGGGACTTAACTTCTGCGGTCATCAATCCCCTAGAACTTAGAACTACTTAAACCTAACTAACCGAAGGACATCACACACATCCATGCCCGAGGCAGGATTCGAACCTGCGACCGTAGCGGTCACGCGGTTCCAGAATGCAGCGTCTAGAGCCGCTCGGTCACTCCGGCCGGCCCATTAGATACAGTACACAATGCACTTATCAGAATTTGGTATAAAAATTAAATTAGTCCAAATCTAAAGTAGAAGAAAATGACAGATATTTTATAAAGATTGTGTGGTAGTGATAGCCTTCAAAACACAAGCTTTCATAAAAGAGCGATATCGCCATTGAAGTATTATTCTGCTTAAAAAGTTCCATTCTGCACAGTACGTGTTATATTTATAGTATTTAAAAGCAAACCAACAAAGGCTTTTTAATATTTTTAATTTTTAAATTTTATTGTCACTTTAGATCGCAAATTAAGTACAAAAAATTGTTTGGACAATAATCACTTCTATAGTATAATGCAGGTGACATTTATTCTCATGATTTCTTGGTTTATTTCTAAAGCAACCATCTCTAGACAATTCACACATTTACGGTAACGTATTTTAGTGTGACATCAAAATTTTTATTACGCTACCTAGCGTCACAAAACTAAATACCACTAACGAAGTAACATCAGCGTACTATCACAACATCGTAATGTAACATTTCAACTCATACAGCATGCAATTATCTACTGTTTGGATGTTGTGATTGTACCCTGATGTTACTTAATTAGTGGTTTGTAATTTTGTGACGCTAGTAGCGTAATAAATAATGGTGAGGTTACACTAAGATACCTTACACATAAAAGAGTGAATTGTCCAGAAAAGGTTGCTTTAGAAATACATTAACAAATATGAAAATACATTTTGCCTGCCTTATACTATTGTGGTCATTCACTTGAAAAAAAAAAAAAAAAAATAAGGAAACACGTACACAAACTTGAGACGTACAAGTATCAATAAAACCTAAAAATTAAAAAGCTGCTGTTGGATTGCTTTTAAATTGCATGGCAACATGACTATAATCAGAATATTTGTTGACAACATGCTGATTGGTTGTGATCTTCCTGCGGGTAGAGCTTGCATTTTCAAGGTATTAAAATTTTCAACATTGTCAAAGTATATGGTATAATTTTGAAACAGATGAGGTATGATACCAAATAATCGCAAATCTAGGATGGAATGTAACAATATTATGAAAAGAAAATTTTATACTCATCGTATAGCAGAGATGCAGAGTTGCAGATAGGCACAACATAAAGACTGTCAGAAATAAAGCTTTCGGCCATACAGACCTTCCTCAACAATAGACGTAGTCACACACACACACACACACACACACACACACACACACACACACATGCGCGCGCCCACGTAAACGCAACTCATACACTTGACTGCAGTCTCAGGCAACTGAAACCACACTGCGAGCCAAAAACTTTATTTGTGACAGTCCATTTGTTGTGACAATCCGTGACTTAGCATCTACGCTATACGGTGAATAACAACTTTCCTTTTCATAATATAGAAGGTGTGATATCTATATATAAATTATTATACTTACGTATCTCATTACGACTGGCATTGAAAATATGTTTTCAAATGCAATGTGTGTTTGTGTCGTACTGCAGATCTCAAGATGACAGCAAAGAACTGCTGAAGGTGGTCATCAGCTCAAAATAAATATTTAAACTCATCTTGGCTCTGAAGTATTTCTTCAGATATTATGATTATAAATGCCTCTATTGTTTCACGAGTACTATCTTTAATAATGTGAGTTCATAGCATCAATAGAACAAAATTATTCAGTCTTTTTCCCTAGTGTCATCAAATCATCGTTAGCTAAATTGTAACCGTTAGATCAACACACTTCGTCATGTGGCAAATACGTACCGTTCTGACATTGAAACAGTACAAATGCAGTTTTAATTTGAAGTATTACTATAGGACAACTGTCAAAAAGTACATTGAAAACTGCTTGAACCAATATAACACACTTCACAAATATTCGTGTATAGGATTTTAATAGTAATGTTGCTCTGCAGCAATGAAATTTCGGTTGACAGTCGAAAGCGTGATTGTTAGCTTCCTACCTGAGACAGCTGCTGTAAGATCTCTGGCGCCGATGCTCCCTTGTCTCATCGGTCGCCAGTCCGTCAGAATGTACCATAAATAAAACCTCGCTAGTCCAAAGCCAAACGGGACAAGGTCAATAGAGTTAATTCAGTAGCATGAAAGCTGATATCCAGAAACAACTGTGGATGGCTGGCCAATCATCAACCTCGACGCGCAGTCAGGCCGTTTATTAATCACTTCAAGAAAATTAAACCGTTCTGGAGATCGTCCATCCTACAGACTCTAGTACAATTTTCAGCATTCCAGACCAATCCAAAGCGAACGATAGACAGCTCGCTGCCCCAGACGATGACAGACCATTGCACTCGAAATATTCTGCTTCACCCGTAGTTGCAACTCAACAGCACTCATCATCGCTGCTCAACTGTCTCTTCATAACATCGTTGACAGATATTAATTTTTCTAACTGGCCGAAGCTACTAAAAATGACGACGAAATTTAACACATGCGTGGAATTAGTACCACACATTAAATAATAATACTGACTATACGTAATACGTTATATTGCATCTGTACACACAATAGCATTACTATCAAAGATAAATTATGTTCACAGAGAAAAAGAAAGAAAACGGAGAAAGAATAAATACATACTAACTTCATTATCATTTACAGGACTGTAAACCATTAGTGGTAGTAGATCTTCAATAAAATGACACAAGCCAAATGAGCTCTTACTGGCTGTCCGGACCTCCCGCCTGTCAAATTCTGGTAATAACTTGTCAAAAATGAGATCGACAGGAAGTGCAAAATGGCTAAGCAGGGATGGCTAGAGGACAAATGTAAGGATGTAGAGGCTTATCTCACTAGGGGTAAGATAGATACTGCCTACAGGAAAATTAAAGAGACCTTTGGAGATAAGAGAACGACTTGTATGAATATCAAGAGCTCAGATGGAAACCCAGTTCTAAGCAAAGAAGGGAAAGCAGAAAGGTGGAAGGAGTGTATAGAGGGTCTATACAAGGGCGATGTACTTGAGGACAATATTATGGAAATGGAAGAGGATGTAGATGAAGATGAAATGGGAGATATGATACTGCGTGAAGAGTTTGACAGAGCACTGAAAGACCTGAGTCGTAACAAGGCCCCCGGAGTAGACAACATTCCATTGGAACTACTGACGGCCTTGGGAGAGCCAGTCCTGACAAAACTCTGCCATCTGGTGAGCAAGATGTATTTAACAGGCGAAACACCCTCAGACTTCAAGAAGAATATAATGATTCCAATCCCAAAGAAAGCAGGTGTTGACAGATGTGAAAATTACCGAACAATCAGTTTAATAAGTCACAGCTGCAAAATACTAATACGAATTCTTTACAGACGAATGGAAAAACTAGTAGAAGCCAACCTCGGGGAAGATCAGTTTGGATTCCGTAGAAACACTGGAACACGTGAGGCAATACTGACCTTACGACTTATCCTAGAAGAAAGATCAAGGAAAGGCAAACCTACGTTTCTAGCATATGTAGACTTAGAGAAAGCTTTTGACAATGTTGACTGGAATACTCTCTTTCAAATTCTAAAGGTGGCAGGGGTAAAATACAGGGAGCGAAAGGCTATTTACAATTTGTACAGAAACCAAATGGCAGTTGTAAGAGTCGAGGGACATGAAAGGGAATCAGTGGTTGGGAAGGGAGTAAGACAGGGTTGTAGCCCCTCCCCGATGTTGTTCAATCTGTATATTGAGCAAGCAGTAAAGGAAATAAAAGAAAAATTCGGAGTAGGTATTAAAATTCATGGAGAAGAAATAAAAACTTTGAGGTTCGCCGATGACATTGTAATTCTGTCAGAGACAGCAAAGGACTTGGAAGAGCAGTTGAATGGAATGAACAGTGTCTTGAAAGGAGGATATAAGATGAACATCAACAAAAGCAAAACAAGGATAATGGAATGTAGTCGAATTAAGTCGGGTGATGCTGAGGGGATTAGATTAGGAAATGAGACACTTAAAGTAGTAAAGGAGTTTTGCTATTTGGGGAGCAAAATAACTGATGATGGTCGAAGTAGAGAGGATATAAAATGTAGACTGGCAATGGCAAGGAAAGCGTTTCTGAAGAAGAGAAATTTGTTAACATCGAGTATAGATTTAAGTGTTATGAAGTCATTTCTGAAAGTATTTGTATGGAGTGTAGCCATGTATGAAAGTGAAACATGGACGATGAATAGTTTGGACAAGAAGAGAATAGAAGCTTTCGAAATGTGGTGCTGTAGAAGAATGCTGAAGATTAGATGGGTAGATCACATAACTAATGAGGAAGTATTGAATAGGACTGGGGAGAAGAGAAGTTTGTGGCACAACTTGACCAGAAGAAGGGATCGGTTGGTAGGACATGTTCTGAGGCATCAAGGAATCACCAATTTATTATTGGAGGGCAGCGTGGAGGGTAAAAATCGTAGAGGAAGACCAAGAGATGAATACACTAAGCAGATTCAGAAGGATGTAGGTTGCAGTAGGTACTGGGAGATGAAAAAGCTTGCACAGGATAGAGTAGCATGGAGAGCTGCATCAAACCAGTCTCAATACTGAAGACCACAACAACAAACTTGTCATTAATAGAATTTCCACTATCTTTAATCATTCACACTGAAATAATATTTATAAGATGTAACATAATATACACACACAGCAGTATTCACCCCTTGTTCACCCGTCCTTGCTGTCATGTTGGCCGATGGGTTACTGTCACTTCATATCAGCGGCACGCTGTACAATTTTCAACTACCAGATGACGTGACAATTTTCATTTGTTCCACCGCTCGTCCACGTACCACGCTCCACGATGATAAACATTTCTCTGCAGTATATGGGAGGTCATTAGCACGCAAAGAAACAACTTCATCTCATAGACGATTAAAATTTGCCTCCTACAATAATCAGTCGCTTACGTCAGTGAGTGAATGTTCTAGCTTTAGCTCAGACTCTCAACTTCATTGGATAGCCTCGTATATGTGCTTGGACAGCAACACACAGCCTCTGACTAAAATGCAGCAAAATCTTCTTATAAGAGTCTTCGCGTAAACCAATAGTCATCTCTTTCGTCTCTTCTATAATATCTCCTTAATTCAGTGATGTTTCCTTTACCAGATTTCTCATATGAGTGGGGTTTTGTGAGTTCATACATCTTTGGCGGAAGTTCACTCATTATCACAAACGGTCATTCGAGCTAATAAAAGAACCTCTCTGTCTCTCCCACGTCTTCGTCTGATTTTTTGTGCCAACGTGCCAAAACATGCTCCGCTGCCTGAAGTTCCATAGGATTACTACTTTCGTTATGGCGCATTTTCCTGCTTAACACTTCCTTCTCACATTTCCGTCTGATTGAAATCTTCAGTTCCTCATTGTTGATATTTCCTTGTTCAGAAAATTTCAAATTGTTCCTGGTCAGATTGTAAGGCTGTTTCACATTTTCAAGCTAGTCCGTTACAGGAATCACTTTCCAGAAGGTGATCCTCTGTCTTTCTCGTGATTTTTTAAATGGTAGTTCTGGTACATACGAGCGAATAATATCAAGTCCTCGTTTCCAGTCAACTTGGTTCGCGCAATTTAAAGGTAATTTTCGTCCTTCCTGTTAATACATTTCCCTATTAATTCTACCGCTGCTTCAAATTCCTCTTCATTTATACGTGTTAAATCGCCATTACTCCCTACTCTCTTGTCTTCTCCCTCTTGATCCGGAACCTCTTCCTCGTCGTCTTGTCCCTTTCTCTCAGTTCCATCATCTTACTCTACCTCCTCCGTTTTCTCCTCGTCTTCTGTAACAAATACTTCTCCTCTCTTCAACATGACATTTCCTTCGAGTCCATGGTAGTAATGATTCTTCCTTTCTTCAACACTTGTAATATCCACCTCGTTTGTCTGAACGTCCTACGTGTCTTTACAAAATTCATGCTCATTGCTCTCTTGTGGACCGTCACCATCTCTGTATTCTTCCCTTTCCTCTTTATCAGTATTCTCCTAACCCACCCTCTCCTCATGTCTTATGAAGGAATTAATTAGCATCTTCCATGCTTCTTCTGGCGCTATGATTTCGTCTGTCTCGACATCATCCCCACCATTGTCTTCCCCTCCTGTTCCTGCAGTACGCCTCCACTGCTTTCGTGGTCTCATTTCTGATTTACACCTTCTTCAGCACCAGCTTATACCCCCACCAGTTCTTCTAAGGCTTCGATCTCTAACAAATCTGACTTCAATGAAACGTATTCTTTATTGGCATATCAGTCTACTTCCATTTGTTCCAAATTCTGTTCCAGGTTGGGTTGGGTGGCTTCAACTACCTTAAAAAAATGGTTCAAATGGCTCTGAGCACTATGGGACTTAACATCTGTGGTCATCAGTCCCCTAGAACTTAGAACTACTTAAACCTAACTAACCTAAGGACATCACACACATCCATGCCCGAGGCTGGATTCGAACCTGCGACCGTAGCAGCCGTCAACTACCTTACTCAAAGTGGCTCCCATTTCACTGGTTGTTTGACTAGACTCTGTTTCGGTATCATAACAAACTGGCGACTCTGATTCTTGCGTTACCCCTCGAACTGTAATAATCCCTGTCGAATTTTAGCTAATTGCTTCTTCATTTTAATGCAAGTTAGTCTCATAGTTGATGGCACCCCTTTTATACTATGCCGGCCGTGGTGGCCGAGCAGTTCTAGGAGCTTCAGTCCGGAACCACGCGGCTGCTACGGTCGCAGGTTCGAATCCTGCCTTGGGCATGGATGTGTGTGATGTCCTTAGGTTAGTTAGGTTTACGTAGTTCTAATCCTAGGGGACTGATGACCTCAGATGTTAAGTCCCATAGTCCTTAGCGCCATTTGAACCATTTTTTTTATACTATGGATCCTAGCTACGCTGGAGGGGGCGCCTTTGCTACTTATTTCTATCTCGTTCCCACGCCGTTGACTCCACACGGTCGGTACTCATTGACGCCACCCGTCAATCAGTTAAATCTTGATAACCTGCCATTGTAGCAGCAGTAGCCGATCTAAGAACTGCCCCAAACACTTGTCTTATGTGCAGCGGCACCACCATTTAAAATAGGAAAGTTAGATTCAGTGCAATTTTTCTGAGCGCACAAGATACAGCCAGGTGCGGGCCTGTTGACAGTAAGTTACAATTACCAGTGGTTGCGAAGCAGAATGTAGGCCACAGGGCCGTAGAACCGTTGAAAAGAGTAAACGCAGCGGTTTGCATGGCGCAAATTACAGGCAGAGGGGGTCCATTTGCCCAACCTAGGTGTTATGAGTACATGACATGAGCCGGCCGCGGTGGTCTGGCGGTTCTAGGCGCGCAGTCCGGAACCGCACGACTGCTACGGTCGCAGGTTCGAATCCTGCCTCGGGCATGGATGTGTGTGATGTCCTTAGGTTAGTTAGGTTTAAGTAGTTCTAAGTTCTAGGGGACTGATGACCAAAATAGTTAAGTCCCATACTGCTCAGAGCCATTTGAACCATTTTTAGTACATGACATGAAGCGGCACGTTAGCAAAACAGAGGTGCACAGCCGCGTATAAATAGGTGCCGATTTTCTAAAGAGGGGATTCAAGAGAGACAGCTCTCCTGGACGGTGGGGCGTGTCACACCAGCGGCTACACGCAGCAGCAGATGGCGCGCCAGCGTTCCAGTCCACGGCAGGTCGCTGGTTCGACCCTCTGAGGCCAATTCAGGGTCTGCAGCCAACCAGCAGCGGGCCACGCCACGGCTCGCTAACGCAGGCAGTCTTGTTGGCTCCCAACACACGTCGGAGGCATCCAGAGGCGAGGGCGGAAGATTTGGCTGTTGGATCACAGGCGCTTGTTGTCACCGCGATCCTAACCACGACGGCGAAGAAGCTCGCAGTGGGCCACCCTGTGGTTTCCTACGAGCAGTGCTGAGACAACAGGGACGAAGACCACTGAGTCGACTGCCGACGCATACTGACTTCGCCACAACTCCACGGCCATACAAGGCCGACACACTGCAGAACGTTGCTGCATGGAACCCTGAGGCAGCCATTCTGCGCCAATTCGTTTTGCACACAGCGACGGTGTGTCCTCAGCAACGTGGGACCCAGTGATGCAGACCGAGAGGAACAGGGGCACAGTGGCTGGAAATAATAAATCACTTGGGAAACATGGCCGAGGTTTAATACGGCGCATCCTGACAGTTTCCATCCTCGTCCAACATCCCCTCTGCATATATAAGAATGACTGACCGCAGCGCCGTATTCTGCATCTTTAGATATCTCTGTATTTGAATACTTATGCGTATACCAGTTTCCTGGCACTTCAGTGTAGTAGTTCACGATGGAGAGGGTGGGCTAGGTGGACATGTACGTGGCACTTTAATCTCAACAGTTGACGAAGTGCTTTGGTGAACATTTTGCTACAGAAGCTTTACGTGCAGCAAGGCACTTCCAACTTCTACAAGCTAATTGACAAGATGGAGAAAGGTACTAACTGTGTATTTAGTTTCAGGACACTGTGGAAAAAATGGCTCTGAGCACTATGGGACTTAACTTATGAGGTCATCAGTCCCCTAGAACTTAGAACTACTTAAACCGAACTAACCTAAGGACATCACACACATCCATGCCCGAGGCAGGATTCGAACCTGCGACCGTAGCGGTTGCACGGTTCCAGACTGTAGCGCCTAGAACCGCTCGGCCACTCCGGCCGGCGACACTGTGGAAATCAGTATAGAACATATATCTGAATGACGGTCCTTGCAACCTTTTCGTAAATAGTCTTAACTGAACAGCAGTACTACATCAGAATAAAAGTAAAGAAGAAGAAGATAGGACCATTTTATGTGGCGATCGTGGTGTGAACTGCGTGATTGTCATTTGTAACACCAGCTGGCTGACCAGTTCGACAATCTTCAGATGAGAAATAGTGACTTTGAGAAGAGTTTAAATGATTGTTTATGTTTACTCGTGCCGAAGCTAGATTAAATGTTAATAAGGTAGCGTCTGTTGAAGAAGCTGTTGAAGTTGAAAGAACTATTGCTATACAGGGGAGGGAGAAAGTAATAGGAAACAACAGGATTAGAGGTTCGACCAGCAGCTACCAACACAACAGTAGAAGCAAGCCATTGGAAGATATGAATGCTGATCGTATGCTCAGACTGCTTTATAACTTATTGGAAAACTTGTAGGACAGAAATAGGCAAAACAGAAATAGATGTAAAGAAACACGGGATGTTCAGGCCTAGTAAGAAGAAACTACTGCCAGCGCAGAATCATAATTAAATAAAGAACTCAAAACGATACGATCATATGTCGATAAAAAGATCAAGGGCAAAGGGAGCATACAAAGAAGATAATCGAGGTGAGAATTGCAAAAATGGCTGGGCAGGCAGAGACCGATGTTACTGAATGGATGACAGCTAAGGTTACTGAAAAAGTGAAACCCTTAGAGGATATCGTGCTTGAGATTGCTATGAAATATGCTGAGACTGCTAATGCCATTGTACATAAAATAATCCAGACGCATCACCAATTGCGAGAAGTGTCGAGACATGTTGGCTCGTATGGTGTGCCAGGAGAGTGATTCGATCGAAAGTTCGAAAAATCGAAAGCCAAGAACTTAGAATTTAAAAGAGTAGGGTTAAGACATCCACAAGATTCTATAGATGGATTGAGGAAGAACATACCAGCTCACTGGAATGAGGATAAGAAAACATGTGGCATGTAGCCTAATGAAGGAAGATGCTTTGTGCTGGTCTTATATAGCGCAAGGAATCGATGAGAAATTTTAAAAGAATGTGGCTTTTTGAAGACAAGGATATAGTGGAGAAGCTTATACTCATATTATGAAAGATACTCCGAAAACTGCGCTACACAAATCAATTTGAAGATGACGCACTAAAACATATGGAGTCTTGGAGTAAGTTGCCAAAGGCGGTACAGGAAGTAATGGGACGCAGTATTTGGGCGTATGAAGTAAGTTTCCCGAGGAAGGAGCAGCGGACAGAACTGCAGTTCAATAATTACACAGCACCTTAGCAGCATTTGAACCACATGAGTGGATCGATTCGCGAGGTTACTTAAGTATCGTGGGGTGGAAATGATCGAGGATGACACAGTAGCTGAGGAAACGATGGAAGAGCAGGCGGAGGACAAGAAAGAGGGAGAGCTCAGAATCAGAACCGGCAGAAAAACGAAGGAACGCGAATGTGGACGTCCGCACACACGCGAGACAGCAGACAGGGCCAATTAGTCGAGGCAGCAGGCAGAGGACACGCCACAAGAAATACGAAATCAAAAGCGGAATTAGACACGGGTACAAGACTGGAATAAAAGGGGTTGTTTACTAACATTTACGATGGTACGAAGCGAAGTGCATATCAAGGCGGGCGGCGACAATGAGTACCGACCGTGTGAAATTAACGGCTCGAGGAGGACATAGAAATAAGTAGCAAAGGCGCCCCCTCCAACGAAGCTAGGATCCATAGTATAAAACAGGTTCCATCAACTAAGAGACTAACTTGTATTGAAATGAAGAAGAAATTAGCTAATATTCGGCAGGGATTATTAAAGTTCGAGAGGTAATGCAAGAATGAGGATTTGTTATGATACCGAAACAGAGTCTAGTCAAACAACCACTGAAATGAGAGCCACTTTGAGTAAGGTAGTTGAAGCCACCCGACCCAACCTGGAACAAAATTTGGAACAAATGGAGGTAGACATATACGCCAATAAACAATATATTTCATTGGAGGCAGAGTCGTTAGAGATCGAAGCCTTAGAAGAACTGGCAGGGGTAGAAGTTGGTGCTGAAGAAGGTGTAAGTAAGAAGTGGAGGCGTACCATAGGAACAGGAGGCATAGACAATGGAGGGCATGATGTCGAGACAGACGAAATCATAGCGCCGGAAGAAGCACGGAAGACGCTAATTAATTCCTTCATAAGACATCAGGGGAGTGTGGGTTAGGAGAATACTGATTAGGGGGATCCACAAGAGAGCGATGAGCATGAATTTTGTAAAGACAGACGAGGGGGATATTACAATTGTTGAGGAAAGGAGGAAACGTTACTACAATGGCTGGTGTAGCAAAAATTTAATTATAACCACCCCGTAATCCATCGACATATTTAGAGCTGGTGGATTATGTTGAAATAAACGTAGCTGGTCAAAAATAGATACAGAAATAGCTTTATACACCCTTTCACAAACTGTGGAAGAAATGGAGTTTCAACCAGCAGCAGACGCTTCAATATACACCGTCGTCGAATAAATTTCCGACACTGATTTTATTCCAGAAGTGAGGTCAGCGCAGTAACTACCGTGGCAGCTGTAACTAACAACTGTTGAATTATAGATGTGCACTCGATCATTCAGTTGTGTACAGGCAGTGTTAGGTATTGAATGTAGGGCCGCAAAGTGTCAAAGCTATTGTGTTAAAAGTCGGAACGGAGCAACGAACCGAACTTTTCTAAATCAAATGTTCAACACACTCTCCATAATATTTTGAAGAAGAGAAGTGTGTAAAGTTTGTGTCGCAGTCCTTGACTCCCGACAAAAACAATGACGCGTGGACGTTTGCTGCGACAAGACTGGTATGCAAACGCGGGCGATTCTTTTGAGAAAAAATCATCATGTATAACGAGACGTTGTGTTATCAATATAAAATTACCTCAAAACTACAAAGTGCACAGCCAAGGCCGAAGGAAGTGCGAATCTGGAGCGCGAGGTGATCAGTTTCCCAAAGAAGGAGTTTCCTGTTTCACGTAGTGTATGAACGTACTGTGCGCTGCACTGAAGTGGAGGAAGACTATGTACGAGAACCACTCAGAAATAATAGTTCCAATCGGTCGCGAAATGGAAACCACAGGAAAATAAAAAAAAATGTTTTATTTGCAACAGTTTGCCACATCTTCCAGCTGCTTCTCTACATAATCGCCTCTCCCATTTAGACATTTGTCGTAGCTTTGTACCAACTTTCCAACGCTCTCGTCTTAGAAGATAGCCGCTTGTGCTTTCCGCCACTGCTCTACTCTAGTCTGCTGTTCGCTGTCTGTGCCAAAATGTTATCTTCATAGTCAGCGGTTCATGTGAGTAGAAACCAACATCAGAGGGAGTCAAGTCCGGAGTGTATGGCGAGTGATTAAACATTTCCCGACGATAACGCTGCAGGGGCGTCCACATTGCCCTGCAGTGTGCCGCCGAAGATTGTCGTGAAGAAGGAAATGCATGACAGGTACTTTATGTCGAATTACGTGAAATCAACGAAACCCTGCTGCGGGCATCCATACTTGACGGGAGACACTATTGTTCTATGCGTCTTTACATGTTCACTGTCCGTTCAAACTGAAAACACTGATGTGACGCTAGCGACAAGCATACTAGAGACACTGCCCAACATATTGTGCAAAGTTTCGTCAGATTTTTACTGTAGTTTCCACTGCACGACCTATCGAACCTCAGTTTCCGAATAACCCACGTAGAACACCTGAACCATTAAACGCATCATCTTAAATTTCCTGTACTTTTGATTAATCCATTTGCAAGTAGGCTGTTTAGGTTTTTATGTTGGTAACGCCACGCAGCGCTCTGTATGAAAATCACTGACTGTGCTGTGTGGTGCAGTCTGTGGCTGGTTGTACTCATTGTTGGAATATTCGCTTGTGTAGTAGAGATGGGCAAACTGAAAAACTTAACTGTTTCGGAACAAATGAAACAACACAATGTAATGTTTCGATACGCTGTATCGAAACAGTGAAACAGTTTGTGTTTTGTAATCTAATAAACGAACACATTTAATCATCCTGAATGTCTACTGTATAAGTATGTCCATATAAACACAAATGAGGTGCGAGAGCACTAATCATTTCGCAGAAAGTATGAAACTATCGCCTGGGCGTCTTGGCAGTTTCGTATTTCCTGCAGCAAATGCGCTGCTTTCGTGTTGTGTGACTTTCATACTTTTCAATTGGCTGAGGACAGCCATAGCTGAAGACAGAAGAACCACCACAAACGGAACTGGACGTAGGAGCAAACTGCAGAAACAACGGATATGCTACTGGGATTCCTACATTCCGTTAGAATCCTGCTAATTTCCATGCACACAAAGGGAATCATTGTGGATAATAGGCACAGTGACTATAGACTTACAAATAACGCCAAATAATTCGAATAAATAACAAAATATAACAGAAAAAAATTTTGTCTTTCAAGGTGCTTCGAACCTTTACTATAAAGTCACCATGCTTCCCAGCCCTTCCCGTTCACCATTACACTATCAGTGATATGTCAAACAGATTGCTTGGAAATATACCTAGATCAAATTTATGTATGTGTCTAATAACTGTCACTCTAAGCCTTTTTTTATTCAGAATGTTGTAGGCTTACTTGCGTTTCTTAATACGATTACTGTACATGAAAAGAGAAGCGTATGTTATTAAAAAAAGTGTAATTTAATCGAATGATTTTCACATATTTATTATTTTGAATGGGAATAGTATGCGTTGTTTCATTGTTTGGTTAGTGTTTATAAAGCAGATGTTACGCCATTTCGTAACAGGACAGTCAGCTAGAAACGAAGCTTTATTTTCGGATATCTTAAGCTTCATTCTATTGCTTGTCAAAAAGAATTCGACACTCTTGAAAGTGTTTCATGAAGTGTTATGTTGTGTTTCAGTATCTGTGCCGAGCCCGAATCTCGTACGACACAGAGCGGAATGAAACATCACTGTTTCGATACAATTAGTCCGTTCCAAGCGCAGGTGGACTGAAACAGCCTTATTTTGAAACAACAATACAGTTTCTGTGTCTGGCTCGAGATCGAATCTGGTGCGGTTATCCGAAACAGGGGTGGAATGAAACACCACTGTTTCGAAACAGTGAACCACAGCCGTTCCGAAACACTGAAACAGTTCCACGTATCGATACACTGTATCGAAACATAGAAACAGTGGCCAAGTCTATTGTGTAGTGTTTGGCAGTTGGATGTTAACAGCGCGTAGCGTTGGGTAGTTGGAGGTGAGCCGCCAACAGTGGTGGATGTGGAAAGAGAGATGCCAGAGTTTTGAGATGTTACTATAAGCGGACGATCTGGACGTGTGTCCGCCAGAAAAAGGATATTTGTAAAGATGAATGTCATGAATTGATATATATATATATATATATATATATATATATATATATATATATATATATATATATATATGACTGTTGAACACTATTAAGGTAAATACATTGTTTGTTTTCTATCAAAATCTTTCATTTCCTAACTATGCCTATCAGTAGTTAGTGCCTTCAGTAGTTAGCATCTTTTATTTAGCTGGCAGTATTGGCGCTCGTTGTATTGCAGTAGTTCGAGTAATTAAGATTTTTGTGAGGTAAGTGATTCATGAAAGGTATAGGTGTTTGTTAGTCAGGGCCATTCTTTTGTAGGGATTTTTGAAAGTCAAATTGCGTTGCGCTAAAAATATTGTGTGTCAGTTTAGTGATGATCGGAATAAGTAAAGAGAAAACTGTTTGAGTACGATGAGTTTTGCTCAGCTGTTTGAAAGTCAAATAACGTAGTAGTTTACCAGCACAGTCATTCATAATTATTCTAAGGGGACGTTTCACATTCTCTAAACTTTTTAGGCCGACGGGCTGTTTTACCGAATCATTCGCACTTGTGTAAGCCATTAGGCATATAATCTTCCTCAAAATCTCATGAGCAGTATAATCAACGACTCGCAAAACATTCTGTAATGTTACTTAGGACCAACTAAATGAACTATTACGTTTAGGACCAAGTAAATACGGCAAAGATCCTGCAACGCAATATAAGCAAGTAAAGCTAATAGTCAAATTATGGAACCGTCTGCAGAAGATGTGAATCAGCATTAACTACAATGGTGTTAAACAGCGAAAAATGCAACTAAGAATCGCCTGCAGCAGATGTCGTATCAGTATTAACTGCCATGGTATTAACCATGGAAAAACGCAATTAGCGAGCGAGGTGGCCTAGTCGTTAGCATCCTGGACTTGCGTTCGAAAGGACGGTGGCTCATACCCTCGCCCGGCCATCCTGATTTATGTTTTCCGTGATTTCCTTACATCGCTTCAGGAAAATGCCGTGATGATTCCTTTGAAAGGGCAACGCTGACTTCCTTCCCCATCCTTCCCTAATCCGATGGCATTGATGACCTCGGTGTTTGGTCTCCTCGCCCGTATCAATCAACTTACCAAAGATGCAATTAAGGGCGCCAGGC
Organism: Schistocerca piceifrons; assembly: GCF_021461385.2. NCBI lineage: Eukaryota > Metazoa > Arthropoda > Insecta > Orthoptera > Acrididae > Schistocerca > Schistocerca piceifrons. The sequence continues at coordinate 908,858,212 of NC_060140.1, read as the reverse complement.
TTATGAATATAAAAGATCTCATAATTAAATTATCTCCTGAAATTCAAACAAGAGACAGCTTCATGACAGGGAGTGCGGAAACATAACAGGAGGTGCATTGATCTGTTGCCGTTAATACTAAAATAGCCACTCAGAGCATAAACAGTCGATGAACATATGAGCGTACAATGTGCGAATGTATATCAGTCACCCATCTTTTCCCCTCAGGCTTGCATAAAATAGGCATAAGGGACACACCTTACCGTCATTCATGTGAGTCAACAATGGAGTTTGTAAATCAGATCCTCTTTCGTTGGGGCTTGAATTTTATGCCAAAAATGAACAAAGACAGATCTCAGGTTGGTGGCGTGTTTTTGACTTTCGGGAGCCATTCAGTACATTTCCGCACTGCAATTGAGTGTAGGACTATATTTTTGATTGGATCGAGAATCCTCTTGCAGGAAGAACACTCTATATGAGGTAGCTGACGGGAGAAAACCAACAGATGAAAGAGTGTTTTTAGGGAATCCCAGGATAATGTTATAGGGCCATGTTCGCAGTATCTATTCATAATTTCGTGGATAACGCCAAAAAAAACTCTGTGGGGCTGTTCGAGGACGCTGCTGTTGTCTGTAGTGGCGTTGCAACGCTAGAAGACTGAGGTGAAATGCAGTAACGATCAATGAGTGGTCCAAGTATTGGCAGCTGGCGATGAATGTAAGTAAAGCGTGTTACATGTAAGTAGGAAAAACGATCAAATATTGGTACATTAAACTATTGACAAGAAGTCACTCGAAACTGAAGCAATCGTAAAACATCTAAGTGTAACCAACTGTGCAGAGCGACCTCAATGTGGAACGATAATATAAAAGTACAGTGCGATCCATATAAACCTGAACTACACTACTGGCTCTGAGCACTATGCGACTTAACTTCTGAGGTCATCAGTCGCCTAGAACTTAGAACTAATTAAACCTAACTAACCTAAGGACATCACACACGTCCATGCCCGAGGCAGGATTAGAACCTGCGACCGTAGCGGTCACGCGGATCCAGACTGAAGCGCCTTTAACCGCACGGCCACACCAGCCGGCTTACACTACTGGCCATTAAAATTGCTACACCAAGAAAAATGCAGATGATAAACGGGTATTCATTGGATAAATATTTTATACTAGAACTAACATGTGATTACATTTACACGCAATTTGGGTGCATAGATCCTGAAAAACCAGTACCCAGAACAACCACCTATGGCCGTTATAACGGCCTTGATACGCCTGGGCGTTGACTCAAACAGAGCTTGGATGGCGTGTACAGGTACAGCTGCCCATGCAGCCTCAACACGATACCACAGTTCATCAAGAGTAGTGACTGGCGTATTGTGACGAGCTAGTTGCTCGGCCACCATTGACCAGACGTTTTCAATTGGTGAGAGATCTGGAGAATGTGCTGGCCAGGGCAGCAGTCCAACATTTTCTGTATCCAGAACGGCCCGTAAAGGACCTGCAACATGCGGTCATGCATTATCCTGCTGAAATGTAGGGTTTCGCAGGGATCGAATGAAGGGTAGAGCCACGGGTCGTAACACATCTGAAATGTAACGTCCACTGTTCAAAGTGCCGTCAATGCGAGCAAGAGGTGACCGAGACGTGTAACTAATGGCACCCCATACCATCACGCCGGGTGATACGCCAGTATGGCGATGACGAATACACGCTTCCAATGTGCGTCGTTCACCGCGATGTCGCCAAACACGGATGCGACCATCATGATGCTGTAAACAGAACCTGGATTCATCCGAAAAAATTACGTTTTGCCATTCGTTCACCCAGGTTCGTCGTTGAGTACAGCATCGCTGGCCCTCCTGTCTGTGATGCAGCGTCAAGGGTAACCGCAGCCATGGTCTCCGAGCTGATAGTCCATGCTGCTGCAAACGTCGTCGAACTGTTCGTGCAGATGGTTGTTGTCTTGCAAATGTACCCATCTTTTGACTCGGGGATCGAGATGTGGCTGCTTGATTCGTTACAGCCATGCGGATAAGATGCCTGTCATCTCGACTGCTAGTGATACGAGGCCGTTGGGATCCAGCACGGCGTTCCGTATTACCCTCCTGAACCCACCGATTCCATATTCTGCTAACAGTCATTGGATCTCGACCAACGCGAGCAGCAATGTCGCAATACGATAAACCGCAATCGTGATAGGCTACAATCCGACCTTTATAAAAGTCGGAAACGTGATGGTACGCGTTTCTCCTCCTTACACGAGGCATCACAACAACGTTTCATCAGGCAACGCCGGTCAGCTGCTGTTTGTGTATGAGAAATCGGTTGGAAACTTTCCTCATGTCAGCACGTTGTAGGTGTCGCCATCGGCACCAGCCTTGTGTGAATGCTCAAAAAAGCTAATCATTTGCGTATCACAGCATCTTCTTCCTGTCGGTTAAATTTCGCGTCTGATCTGTAGCACGTCATCTTCGTGGTGTAGCAATTTTAATGGCCAGTAGTGTACTTTAATGAGTCATAACATCTCAATCAATAATGGGACACATTTGTGATTCTGGAAGATAATAATATAGAATGAGATTACATAGCTACACTCGTACATACGTACATACAAAGTCCGCACCGTAAATGTTGGAAGTGCCCTCCACCAGCATCAGTGCCCAACTATACTCGTTTCACCAATTACACTACGTTCTGTGAAGTGTATCCTCAACGATGTTGCTAATTTCGTGTGTAATGGTCTCTCGAAGATCTGCAGTTGTTCACGGTCTGTTCTTGTCCAGTTGGCTTTTAAGATATCCACCAGAAGAAAAATTCGGGAGAGGGGTTAGGTTACGTGATCGGCTGGGTGGGGCACAAGTTTTTTGAGATTATTCAGTCACCAAAAGAACTGGTCGCAAGGCGCATGGAAGCTTTAGACGCCTGACACGGTGCTCCGACTTGTTGGAGATAACCTTCTGTAAGTTCGACGTCATCCAGCTGCTCCATAAAAATACTGAAGGTACCCGTATGAACGGTAGACTCTACAGTAGTACCAAAGAAAATGGCACCAACAATCGTGGAAGCTGACACGGCCCACCACACTCCAACACATTCATCACACAGTGGTGTTCCATGGGTGATATGGGGGCTTACTCAAGCCCAGTATCTGCTGTATCGTGTGTTGATGTAACCTGACAGATGGAACCAAGCCTCATGTACAGACCAAGTTACGCAAAGGACGTCTGAATGTTGAATAAGAAACCCCTGAAACCGACGGAAGTAACGCATTCTTTTCTCATTACCTGATCCTTGCGGTGCTTGCATCACGCTCGCTCTGTATGGTCGCAAAGCCAACGCCTCATGTGCAGACCAAGTTACGCAAAGGACTTCTGAATGTTGAATAAGAAACCCCTGAAACCGACGGAAGTAACGCATTCTTTTCTCATTACCTGATCCTTGCAGTGCTTGCATCACGCTCGCTCTGTATGGTCGCAAAGCCAACGCCTCATGTGCAGACCAAGTTACGCAAAGGACTTCTGAATGTTGAATAAGAAACCCCTGAAACCGACGGAAGTAACGCATTCTTTACTCATTACCTGATCCTTGCGGTGCTTGCATCACGCTCGCTCTGTATGGTCGCAAAGCCAACGCCTCATGTGCAGACCAAGTTACGCAAAGGACTTCTGAATGTTGAATAAGAAACCCCTGAAACCGACGGAAGTAACGCATTCTTTTCTCATTACCTGATCCTTGTGGTGCTTGCATCACGCTCGCTCTGTATGGTCGCAAAGCCGACGCCTCATGTGCAGACCAAGTTACGCAAAGGACTTCTGAATGTTGAATAAGAAACCCCTGAAACCGACGGAAGTAACGCATTCTTTACTCATTACCTGATCCTTGCGGTGCTTGCATCACGCTCGCTCTGTATGGTCGCAAAGCCAACGCCTCATGTGCAGACCAAGTTACGCAAAGGACTTCTGAATGTTGAATAAGAAACCCCTGAAACCGACGGAAGTAACGCATTCTTTTCTCACTACCTGATCCTTGTGGTGCTTGCATCACGCTCGCTCTGTATGGTCGCAAAGCCAACGCCTCATGTGCAGACCAAGTTACGCAAAGGATTTTGAATGTTGAATAAGAAACCCCTGAAACCGACGGAAGTAACGCATTCTTTTCTCATTACCTGATCCTTGCGGTGCTTGCATCACGCTCGCTCTGTATGGTCGCAAAGCCAACGCCTCAAGTGCAGACCAAGTTACGCAAAGGACTTCTGAATGTTGAATAAGAAACCCCTGAAACCGACGGCAGTAACGCATTCTTTTGTCATTACCTGATCCTTGCGGTGCTTCCATCACGCTCGCTCTGTATGGTCGCAAAGCCAACGCCTCATGTGCAGACCAAGTTACGCAAAGGACTTTTGAATGTTGAATAAGAAACCCCTGAAACCGACGGAAGTAACGCATTCTTTTCTCATTACCTGATCCTAGCGGTGCTTGCAACACGCTCGCTCTGTATGGTCGCAAAGCCAACGCCTCATGTGCAGACCAAGTTACGCAAAGGACTTCTGAATGTTGAATAAGAAACCCCTGAAACCGACGGCAGTAACGCATTCTTTTGTCATTACCTGATCCTTGCGGTGCTTGCATCACGCTCGCTCTGTATGGTCGCAAAGCCAACGCCTCAAGTGCAGACCAAGTTACGCAAAGGACTTCTGAATGTTGAATAAGAAACCCCTGAAACCGACGGAAGTAACGCATTCTTTTCTCATTACCTGATCCTAGCGGTGCTTGCAACACGCTCGCTCTGTATGGTCGCAAAGCCAACGCCTCATGTGCAGACCAAGTTACGCAAAGGACTTCTGAATGTTGAATAAGAAACCCCTGAAACCGACGGCAGTAACGCATTCTTTTGTCATTACCTGATCCTTGCGGTGCTTCCATCACGCTCGCTTTGTATGGTCGCAAAGCTGACGCCTCATGTACAGACCAAGTTACGCAAAGGACTTCTGACTGTTGAATAAGAAACCCCTGAAACCGACGGAAGTAACGCATTCTTTTCTCATTACCTGATCCTTGCGGTGCTTGCATCACACTCACTCTGTATGGTCGCAAAGCCAACGCCTCATGTGCAGACCAAGTTACGCAAAGGACTTCTGAATGTTGAATAAGAAACCCCTGAAACCGACGGCAGTAACGCATTCTTTTGTCATTACCTGATCCTTGCGGTGCTTCCATCACGCTCGCTTTGTATGGTCGCAAAGCTGACGCCTCATGTACAGACCAAGTTACGCAAAGGACTTCTGAATGTTGAATAAGAAACCCCTGAAACCGACGGAAGTAACGCATTCTTTTCTCATTACCTGATCCTTGCGGTGCTTGCATCACACTCACTCTGTATGGTCGCAAAGCCAACGCCTCATGTGCAGACCAAGTTACGCAAAGGACTTCTGAATGTTGAATAAGAAACCCCTGAAACCGACGGCAGTAACGCATTCTTTTGTCATTACCTGATCCTTGCGGTGCTTCCATCACGCTCGCTTTGTATGGTCGCAAAGCTGACGCCTCATGTACAGACCAAGTTACGCAAAGGACTTCTGACTGTTGAATAAGAAACCCCTGAAACCGACGGAAGTAACGCATTCTTTTCTCATTACCTGATCCTTGCGGTGCTTGCATCACACTCACTCTGTATGGTCGCAAAGCCAACGCCTCATGTGCAGACCAAGTTACGCAAAGGACTTCTGAATGTTGAATAAGAAACCCCTGAAACCGACGGCAGTAACGCATTCTTTTGTCATTACCTGATCCTTGCGGTGCTTCCATCACGCTCGCTTTGTATGGTCGCAAAGCTGACGCCTCATGTACAGACCAAGTTACGCAAAGGACTTCTGAATGTTGAATAAGAAACCCCTGAAACCGACGGAAGTAACGCATTCTTTTCTCATTACCTGATCCTAGCGGTGCTTGCAACACGCTCGCTCTGTATGGTCGCAAAGCCAACGCCTCATGTGCAGACCAAGTTACGCAAAGGACTTCTGACTGTTGAATAAGAAACCCCTGAAACCGACGGAAGTAACGCATTCTTTTCTCATTACCTGATCCTAGCGGTGCTTGCAACACGCTCGCTCTGTATGGTCGCAAAGCCAACGCCTCATGTGCAGACCAAGTTACGCAAAGGACTTCTGAATGTTGAATAAGAAACCCCTGAAACCGACGGCAGTAACGCATTCTTTTGTCATTACCTGATCCTTGCGGTGCTTCCATCACGCTCGCTTTGTATGGTCGCAAAGCTGACGCCTCATGTACAGACCAAGTTACGCAAAGGACTTCTGAATGTTGAATAAGAAACCCCTGAAACCGACGGAAGTAACGCATTCTTTTCTCATTACCTGATCCTAGCGGTGCTTGCAACACGCTCGCTCTGTATGGTCGCAAAGCCAACGCCTCATGTGCAGACCAAGTTACGCAAAGGACTTCTGACTGTTGAATAAGAAACCCCTGAAACCGACGGAAGTAACGCATTCTTTTCTCATTACCTGATCCTAGCGGTGCTTGCAACACGCTCGCTCTGTATGGTCGCAAAGCCAACGCCTCATGTGCAGACCAAGTTACGCAAAGGACTTCTGACTGTTGAATAAGAAACCCCTGAAACCGACGGAAGTAACGCATTCTTTTCTCATTACCTGATCCTAGCGGTGCTTGCAACACGCTCGCTCTGTATGGTCGCAAAGCCAACGCCTCATGTGCAGACCAAGTTACGCAAAGGACTTCTGACTGTTGAATAAGAAACCCCTGAAACCGACGGAAGTAACGCATTCTTTTCTCATTACCTGATCCTAGCGGTGCTTGCAACACGCTCGCTCTGTATGGTCGCAAAGCCAACGCCTCATGTGCAGACCAAGTTACGCAAAGGACTTTTGAATGTTGAATAAGAAACCCCTGAAACCGACGGAAGTAACGCATTCTTTTCTCATTACCTGATCCTAGCGGTGCTTGCAACACGCTCGCTCTGTATGGTCGCAAAGCCAACGCCTCATGTGCAGACCAAGTTACGCAAAGGACTTCTGAATGTTGAATAAGAAACCCCTGAAACCGACGGCAGTAACGCATTCTTTTGTCATTACCTGATCCTTGCGGTGCTTGCATCACGCTCGCTCTGTATGGTCGCAAAGCCAACGCCTCAAGTGCAGACCAAGTTACGCAAAGGACTTCTGAATGTTGAATAAGAAACCCCTGAAACCGACGGAAGTAACGCATTCTTTTCTCATTACCTGATCCTAGCGGTGCTTGCAACACGCTCGCTCTGTATGGTCGCAAAGCCAACGCCTCATGTGCAGACCAAGTTACGCAAAGGACTTCTGAATGTTGAATAAGAAACCCCTGAAACCGACGGCAGTAACGCATTCTTTTGTCATTACCTGATCCTTGCGGTGCTTCCATCACGCTCGCTTTGTATGGTCGCAAAGCTGACGCCTCATGTACAGACCAAGTTACGCAAAGGACTTCTGACTGTTGAATAAGAAACCCCTGAAACCGACGGAAGTAACGCATTCTTTTCTCATTACCTGATCCTTGCGGTGCTTGCATCACACTCACTCTGTATGGTCGCAAAGCCAACGCCTCATGTGCAGACCAAGTTACGCAAAGGACTTCTGAATGTTGAATAAGAAACCCCTGAAACCGACGGCAGTAACGCATTCTTTTGTCATTACCTGATCCTTGCGGTGCTTCCATCACGCTCGCTTTGTATGGTCGCAAAGCTGACGCCTCATGTACAGACCAAGTTACGCAAAGGACTTCTGAATGTTGAATAAGAAACCCCTGAAACCGACGGAAGTAACGCATTCTTTTCTCATTACCTGATCCTTGCGGTGCTTGCATCACACTCACTCTGTATGGTCGCAAAGCCAACGCCTCATGTGCAGACCAAGTTACGCAAAGGACTTCTGAATGTTGAATAAGAAACCCCTGAAACCGACGGCAGTAACGCATTCTTTTGTCATTACCTGATCCTTGCGGTGCTTCCATCACGCTCGCTTTGTATGGTCGCAAAGCTGACGCCTCATGTACAGACCAAGTTACGCAAAGGACTTCTGACTGTTGAATAAGAAACCCCTGAAACCGACGGAAGTAACGCATTCTTTTCTCATTACCTGATCCTTGCGGTGCTTGCATCACACTCACTCTGTATGGTCGCAAAGCCAACGCCTCATGTGCAGACCAAGTTACGCAAAGGACTTCTGAATGTTGAATAAGAAACCCCTGAAACCGACGGCAGTAACGCATTCTTTTGTCATTACCTGATCCTTGCGGTGCTTCCATCACGCTCGCTTTGTATGGTCGCAAAGCTGACGCCTCATGTACAGACCAAGTTACGCAAAGGACTTCTGAATGTTGAATAAGAAACCCCTGAAACCGACGGAAGTAACGCATTCTTTTCTCATTACCTGATCCTAGCGGTGCTTGCAACACGCTCGCTCTGTATGGTCGCAAAGCCAACGCCTCATGTGCAGACCAAGTTACGCAAAGGACTTCTGACTGTTGAATAAGAAACCCCTGAAACCGACGGAAGTAACGCATTCTTTTCTCATTACCTGATGCTTGCGGTGCTTGCATCACACTCACTCTGTATGGTCGCAAAGCCAACGCCTCATGTGCAGACCAAGTTACGCAAAGGACTTCTGAATGTTGAATAAGAAACCCCTGAAACCGACGGCAGTAACGCATTCTTTTGTCATTACCTGATCCTTGCGGTGCTTCCATCACGCTCGCTTTGTATGGTCGCAAAGCTGACGCCTCATGTACAGACCAAGTTACGCAAAGGACTTCTGACTGTTGAATAAGAAACCCCTGAAACCGACGGAAGTAACGCATTCTTTTCTCATTACCTGATCCTTGCGGTGCTTGCATCATGCTCGCTCTGTATGGTCGCAAAGCCGATTTCTTCGCAGCTCTCTGAAATGTTCCATACGAAATGCCTGGCTCTTGGCTCAGTCGACTCAATGATTACCTTGGAGAGTTCTTCAAGCGTCTTCGAACATCATCAATAACATCTGATTCAGTGACGGTCTATGTTTGCCACTGTCACCGTTTAGTACACCAGTTGCCTCCAGCTTCCATACAATCGATAAAATTATTACTTTTGTTGGAATAATGACCGCTGTATTTTAACAAATGAGTCTGTCATCCAATACGTTTTCGCAATATAAATTCGCTCTCGAAATGTGTACTGCATGTTTGTGCCAACTAAAGACTACGAACGAATTACTAATTTTCCCGTTATTTTCACGCAGCCCGAACTGCACCCTTAGAGACTTTCCCAATCGCGACCGTCGAGGCTAGGAACGATCTAACACTAGCCGAGCAAGTGCAGCATTATACCGGACAAAGGACCTCAGGTGCAGAAACAACAATCAACTTTCCAACAATTTCAGAACTACTGAGATCATTAAAACCACTCTCACGTTTTTACAAGCTTTGGGAGGGAAATCATGAACCGTTGAAGTAGCTCAGCTTTATATGGATCGTCCTGTATTTGCACGAAAAGTAGATGCCAGGTCGACATGCACTGGAAGAATATGAAGGAAATATAATTAATCAACAAATCAATTGGCTCACAAAATTCGTTCAACAGATTCTTGAGTGTTGTTCATCAGTCTCGGATCATTACCAGGTTGGAGTAACAAAAGAGACACAAGATCCAACGAAGAGCAGCGCGCTTATTTACGGGACCGATTAGTAAGAGCGAGTTCGTTACAAAGATACTAAACAAATTACAGCGGCAGACGCTACAAGAGAGGCGTTGCGCTTCACTTAGTCCTTTACTGCCTAAAATCAGAGAGTGTGCGTTTCAAGAAGAATCGGGCAAGATACTCGCTTCCTGGTACAACTGTCGAAATGGCCAGGACGAGAAAACGATCAGATCTCATTACGGAGGCTTACCGAAAGTCACTCGTCCTACGCAACATTCACGAATGGAACAGGAATGGTGGGAAACAAAGCAACGTCCGGAAACAATGCCGCAAACGCCTATCGCATTATCCTCATCTCTCGGGAATTGCCTTGAGTGGGTCATTAAAACTCGTTTAGAAATGTTGCTAGTAGAACTGCTAATATTATTAAAAATATCTGGTATCCGATATATCGATATTTAAGGAATATCCTTGTCGGCTCTCGATGTATCGAAAAAACGTTAGTATACTGATATATCGACGAAAAAATCGACGTACCAACCTATGAAAATATTGGGTGCACGTTGTGAATATACTGTCGGTTTTAGAGCTGTATACTTAAGGATTGATTTATTACTAGACATTCTGTACATCAGCAAGCTAGCAGCCTGCTTATCACCCTTAGAGCAAGTACTGAACGGCAAACGACGTACGTTAACGCTAGGCGATAACCACCTTGCTAACAATGGTAACTTGCTGTAACTGGCGCAATAGAAGGTGACCGACAGGTTCTTAGTTCGATTTCGTCACACAATCGATTTGTCCGAAACACTTCAGGTCGAGTTCCCTGATTTTTCGTTTCTGTAAACGCCAGCGACCGAGCAGCTGTGGTGTCAAACTAGTGTGGCAAAGTTAAAACGTTTCAGTTTCTGTTGGTAGCGCCGAGCGCCGATTACGTCAGCATTTCCCTCTCACACGTTTCCGACCACCGCAAAGACCAATCATGTAATTTAGATTTTCGTTCATCATTTTCAGCAGCTGTTTTCGAAGACTGCCGACGTGGAGAACTAGCACACTAGTAGCGTAAAAAATTGCTGCTTCTTCACGTCGGAAATCTTGTTATTCCAATCACTCTGCCATTACCCAGTGCAATCAGACTTCTTTTTTGTGTCGCCCGTACTTGCTTCACATAGTCAAAAATATGGTCTAGACGTGATGAAAGATCAAAAAGTAGTAAGAAAGTAAAATTATGTTCTACTACAATTTCAAGATAACAGTTTCAAATATTTACCAAAAATTGCGAAAAAATACAATATATTATGAAACTATCGGCTGTCGGGGTATCACCTCGATATCGATATATCAGTATGTCGAGAAAGATAATATCGCCGATATTTATCGTTATTCTTTGAGGAAGGTGTCGACATATCGATACTTAATCAACAGCGCTAGTTGCTGGAAACCGAGAATTCGCTTTCTGAAAGTCAGATTGATTTTCAAAAGTCTAAATAGTCCCTAGACAGAGTTTCAATTCGCCATTCTTAAATTCGTCGGGTACTGCATAATTACGGTAACACTCAACTTCCGATTCTGCTACAAAAAAAGGGATATTGGCATTTGAAAAAAATTGCGTTCCAAAATATTTGTTGTTCGACATTTAAAAATTCCTGGCGCACAGAACTGCAAGTGTACAACGCAGAACAAATACCTCTGGCCTCGTACAGTATCAAGACGACTGACCCCAGGCTCAGTCCCTTAGCACCATTCTATTTTTAATCAATTCGCGAGATGCGTGCAACACTGACCCACCGGGCGACAAAACTACCTACTCGTAGTATGCAGGTGGTGCATGGCTTCATTTTACACATCTTTGACTCTGTTTGCCTAGGTTTATACACAGGACACTGTAATCCGCTGATCTGCTGTCAAAGATCTAACTGTTATTAGTAACAAGGGAACCTTCCCATCGCACCCCCCTCAGATTTAGTTATAAGTTGGCACAGTGGATAGGCCTTGAAAAACTGAACACAGATCAATCGAGAAAACAGGAAGAAGTTGTGTGGAACTTTTAAAAAAATAAGCAAAATATGTAAACTGAGTAGTCTATGCACAAGATAGGCAACACCAAGGATACTGTGAGCGCAGGAGCGCCGTGGTCCCGTGGTTTTAGCGTGAGCAGCTGCGGGACGAGAGGTCCTTGGTTCAAGTCTTCCCTCGAGTGAATGAGTTTAATTTTTTATTTTCAGACAATTATTATCTGTCCGTCCGTCCGTCCGTCCGATGCGAGATAGCTGCGCCGTAGTATGGGGACGCTACACCTAAACAAACATCGAAACACACAACGTCAGTCGACTACAGCGCTCGGAAGAGAAATTATTCCTGCTAACGAGGCTCCCTGGCTGGCAGTTGAATGTTCGCCACTTTGTACGAGAGTGCATTAAACACGTGAGATGTATTCAGTGCAATATTTTTTCGGTTCCCATTGGAGACGCATGTCCTTTCGTCTACTAATCACACGGTTTTGCGGTGCGGTCGCAAAACACAGACACTAAATTTATTACAGTGGACAGAGACGTCAATGAACGAACGGACCGATCATAACTTTGCTTAAATGAAGAAAGTAAACTTTTCACTCGAGGGAAGACTTGAACCAAGGACCTCTCGTTCCGCAGCTGATCACGCTAACCACGGGACCACGGCGCTCCTAAGTTCACACTCTCCTTCATGTTGGCTATCTTGCGCATGGACTACACAGTTTGTATATTTTGCCTATTTTTTTCATAGTTCCACACAACTTCTTCCTGTTTTCTCGGTTGATCTGTGTTCAGTTTTTCAAGGCCTATCCACTGTGCCAACTTATAACTAAATCTGAGGGGGGTGCGATGGGGAGGTTCCCTTGTAAGAAATCTTCTGTAGTCCACTTCAGCCGCAGAAAGGCACAGTTGATCAACTCAAGAGTTTTATTGGGATGTCTCTCCTTTCCGCTGGTGACCAAAGCAAAAGTTTTAGGTACTGTGTTTGACCTGCGCTTAATATAAGTTGTCAATATATTTCATAAAAAGTACGAAGGTGAAAAACAGCATTCACCTAATGAGACCTGTCGCTGGCACTTTTGGGGGCGTAAGGCTTTACGTATTGTTGGTAATGTACAAGGGCATCTTAATGCATTACTTCCGAGTGTGCAGTTTCTACTTCGTTCACAATATTTCGACGACTAAACCAGCCGTCTTCTTCTCGTAGGATCCGTTATCGAGTTTTCCAGTTATTTTGAATGAAATAGAAACAATAACTCGCTGTTCATACAATGAAGGCTTTCACGACCGGATGGTACTGTTGTTGATAATTCTTCCGGGTTATATGGGCGTGGTCCATGGAATTCTTCTATTCCTAATGTTTCGTCCAATACTACGTTGGACATCTTCAGAGGTATGGCTGGTCCTGCTGAGTCCTGTCGACTGACGAGTCGGACGTCGGAGAGCGGCCTAAATACCGAGAAAAGTGGGCGTGGCCTAGCTTGCACATAGTAGCAGAGAGAAAATTAGTCAAAGATAAAATGTAACTATCGATAATACTCCGTCATAGATAAAAATAACTTATCGATTCTGTAACGCCACTGTCCATATCTCGCTTACTTTCAAGGCCTCTTCGTTTCTATTAAAATTGTCTTCATGTTTATAAATTTGAATAGCCTCCCTACACAGTCGTGGATAATAGTTCGTGGTAGCACTTAATCTGTAGTTTCAGAAAACTTAACTACATGGTCACCTGACTGGAGTGCATGTTCCACAACGGCCGATTTATCTATTTTTCCCAGTCGGCAAAGACTTTTATGCTCCTTTACCCTCGTATTCATACTTCTTTTCGTAGTACCAATATAGACCTTGCCATAAGTACACGGAATTTTATACACACCGTTAGATGGTAATGGTGGCCTTCTATCTTTAACAGAACGAAGTACTTGTCCTATTTTTCTGGTAGGTTTGAATACCGGTTTCACTTTATGTTTCAGCAAAATTTTGCCGATTCGATCTGTAACCTTACTAATGAAAGGTAAAGACACCGTGTTATTCCATTGCTGTGTACCATCCTTGTCCTTTGGCCTGCTGTAATTAGGTCTTAACACTCTATTAATTTCTTTGTTTGAGTACCCATTCTTTTCGAAGGCCTGTTTTCAGATGATTCAGTTCCGTATCCAGATGTTCCGGCGTACAAATCCGTTTTGCCCTGTCCACTAAACTTTTGATTACACCTCTTTTTTGTTGTGGGTGATGATTGGAGTTCTTATGTAAGTACACTCCTGGAAATTGAAATAAGAACACCGTGAATTCATTGTCCCAGGAAGGGGAAACTTTATTGACACATTCCTGGGGTCAGATACATCACATGATCACACTGACAGAACCACAGGCACATAGACACAGGCAACAGAGCATGCACAATGTCGGCACTAGTACAGTGTATATCCACCTTTCGCAGCAGTGCAGGCTGCTATTCTCCCATGGAGACGATCGTAGAGATGCTGGATGTAGTCCTGTGGAACGGCTTGCCATGCCATTTCCACCTGGCGCCTCAGTTGGACCAGCGTTTGTGCTTGACGTGCAGACCGCGTGAGACGACGCTTCATCCAGTCCCAAACATGCTCAATGGGGGACAGATCCGGAGATCTTGCTGGCCAGGGTAGTTGACTTACACCTTCTAGAGCACGTTGGGTGGCACGGGATACATGCGGACGTGCATTGTCCTGTTGGAACAGCAAGTTCCCTTGCCGGTCTAGGAATGGTAGAACGATGGGTTCGATGACGGTTTGGATGTACCGTGCACTATTCAGTGTCCCCTCGACGATCACCAGTGGCGTACGGCCAGTGTAGGAGATCGCTCCCCACACCATGATGCCGGGTGTTGGCCCTGTGTGCCTCGGTCGTATGCAGTCCTGATTGTGGCGCTCACCTGCACGGCGCCAAACACGCATACGACCATCATTGGCACCAAGGCAGAAGCGACTCTCATCGCTGAAGACGACACGTCTCCATTCGTCCCTCCATTCACGCCTGTCGCGACACCACTGGAGGCGGGCTGCACGATGTTGGGGCGTGAGCGGAAGACGGCCTAACGGTGTGCGGGACCGTAGCCCAGCTTCATGGAGACGGTTGCGAATGGTCCTCGCCGATACCCCAGGAGCAACAGTGTCCCTAATTTGCTGGGAAGTGGCGGTGCGGTCCCCTACGGCACTGCGTAGGATCCTACGGTCTTGGCGTGCATCCGTGCGTCGCTGCGGTCCGGTCCCAGGTCGACGGGCACGTGCACCTTCCGCCGACCACTGGCAACAACATCGATGTACTGTGGAGACCTCACGCCCCACGTGTTGAGCAATTCGGCGGTACGTCCACCCGGCCTCCCGCATGCCCACTATACGCCCTCGCTCAAAGTCCGTCAACTGCACATACGGTTCACGTCCTCGCTGTCGCGGCATGCTACCAGTGTTAAAGACTGCGATGGAGCTCCGTATGCCAAGGCAAACTGGCTGACACTGACGGCGGCGGTGCACAAATGCTGCGCAGCTAGCGCCATTCGACGGCCAACACCGCGGTTCCTGGTGTGCCCGCTGTGCCGTGCGTGTGATCATTGCTTGTACAGCCCTCTCGCAGTGTGCGGAGCAAGTATAGTGGGTCTGACACACCGGTGTCAATGTGTTCTTTTTTCCATTTCCAGGAGTGTATCTATCAGTACGTGTGCGCTTCCGAAACAGTTCATGTTTTAGACTGCCATCGGTCTGTCTCATGACTAACACATCGAGAAACGAAATAACCTTGTCTTCTTCCACTTCAATGGACATTGGACTAACAAGGTTGAATGTTTTACAACGGCAAGGGTCCGTAACCGGTAGTATCTGATAAAAATTTCAATTTGCTGCCTCTACCGGTTTCTGAGAAACGCCGATGTTAACAGAAGGACGGACAGACTGGCATACGAACTGTAAATGCCTAAAAATATATTTCTTTATGTGATGTAATTAGACATTAACAATTTCCGGATTTCTTCTTTACTCGTATTATGAAACCTTGCTTCTTGCCAAATTTCATGATTTTGATAAACGGAAAGTACCCTGTATTAATTACATTACATTAACACTTGTTCCACAGATCGTGCATACGACATTTCGTAATGTGGAACGTGTTAGTTTAACATAAGGGCTTTTTTCCGTTACTACTGCATATCTAAAGATTCATCTGTTGAGCGGAAGGAATTGTCATTCAGAAATTCTTTTAATTTGTTTTTAAAAGTTGGTTGGCTATCTGTCACATTTTAATGCTATTTGGCAAATGACGAAAGATTTTCGTGGCTCCATAATTCTCCCCTTTCTGTGCAAAAGTCAGGTTTATCCCAGAGTAGTGAAGATCATCCTTTCTTCTGGTGTTGTAGCTATGTACGCTACATACTTCGCTATATTTTTGGATTGGAATGGGTTACTAATAACAAATTTCATTAGCGAATACATGTTTTGCGAAGGTACTGTGAATATACCAAGTTCCTTAAATAAAGGTCTGCAAGGTGATTTCGGGTGGGCTCCAGCTATTATCCTGGTTACACACTTTTATGGAATCAATACTTTTTCTCTTAACGACGAATTACCGCAAAATATGATGTCATATAAAAGCATAGATAGTTGTACCTAACCGTTTCAGCAGACCATCAAAGTGTTTCATTCAATTCAATTTCTCATCAACTCACACCCACTGAATATTTGAATATTCTGCCTTAAGCAACACACTTTTGTTCAAAGTCTGCATTTATCAATGATGTTATGCCATTTACTGTACAGAATTGTATACAGGGTGGTCCATTGATCGTGACCGGGCCAAATATCTCACGAAATAAGCTTCAAACGAAAAAACTACAAAGAACGAAACTTGTCTAGCTTGAAGGGGGAAACCAGATAGCGCTATGGTTGGCCCGCTAGATGGCGCTGCCATAGGTCAAACGGATATCAACTGCGTTCTTTTAAATAGGAACCCCCATATTTTTTTACATATTCGTGTAGTACGTAAAGAAATATGAATTGTTCAGTTGGACTACTTTTTTCGCTTTGTGACAGATGGCGCTGTAATAGTCACAAACATCTGGTTCACAATTTTAGACGAACAGTTGGTAACAGGTAGGTCTTTTAAATTAAAATACTGAATGTAGGTACGTTTGAACATTTTATTTCGGTTGTTCCAATGTGATACATGTACCTTTGTGAACTTATAATTTCTGAGAACGCATGCTGTTACAGCGAGATTACCTGTAAATACCACATTAATGCAATGAATACTCAAAATGATGTCCGTCAACCTCAATGCATTTAGCAATACGTGTAACGACATTCCTCTCAATAGCGAGTAGTTCGCCTTCCGTAATGCTCGCACAAGCATTGACAATGCGCTGACGCATGTTGTCAGCCGTTGTCAGTGCATCACGATAGCAAATATCCTTCAACTTTCCCCACAGAAAGAAATCCGGGGACGTCAGATCCGGTGAACGTGTTTCAACGACCAATCCACCTGTCATGAAATATGCTATTCAATACAGCTTCAACCGCACGTGAGCTATGTGCAGGACATCCATCATATTGGAAGTACATCGCCATTCTGTCATGCAGTGAAACATCTTGTAGTAACATCGGTAAAACATTACGTATGAAATCAACATACATTGCACCATTTAGATTGCCATTGATAAAATGGGGCCCAATTATCCTTCCTCCTATAATACCGCACCATACATTAAGCCGCCAAGGTCGCTGATGTTCCACTTGTCGCAGCCATCGTGAATTTTCCGTTGCCCAATAGTGCATATTATGCCTGTTTGCGCTACCGCCGTTGGTGAATGATGCTTCATCGCTAAATAGAACGCGTGCAAAAAATCGGTCATCGTCCCGTCATTTCTCTTGTGCCTAGTGGCAGAACTGTACACGACGTTCAAAGTCGTCGCCATGGAATTCCTGGTGCATAGAAATATGGTACGGGTGCAATCGATGTTGATGTAGCATTCTCAACGCCGATGTTTTTGAGATTCCCGATTCTCGCGCAATTTGTCTGCTACTGATGTGCGGATTAGCCGCGACAGCAGCTAAAACACCTGCTTGGGCATCATCATTTGTTGCAGGTCGTGGTTGACGTTTCACATGTGGCTGAACACTTCCTGTTTCCTTAAATAACGTAACTATCCGGCGAACGGTCCGGACACTTGGATGATGTCGTCCAGGATACTGATCAGCATACATAGCACACGCCAATTGGGCATTTTGATCACAATAGCCATACGTCAACACGATATCGACCTTTTCCGTAATTGGTAAATTGTCCATTTTAACACGGGTAATGTATCACGAAGTAAATACCGTCCGCACTGACGGAATGTTACGTGATACCACATACTTATACGTTTGTTACTATTACAGCGCCATCTACCACAAAGCGAAAAAAGTGGTCCAATTAAAACATTCATATTTCTTTACGTACTACACGAATATGTAATAAAAATGGGGGTTCCTATTTAAAAAAAACGCAGTTGATATCCGTTTGACCTATGGCAGTGCCATTTAGCGGGCCAACCAAAGCGCCATCTGATTTCCCCCATCTAGCTAGACGAGTTTCGTTCTTTGTAGTTTTTTCGTTTGATGGTTATTTCGTGAGATATTTGGCCCTGTCACTATCAATGGACCGCCCTGTATACTGTATACTAGAGGTTTTAATGAATGACTTTGTAATCATTAAAATATGTGGTATTTGGCCATATCAGTGACTGCACAGACGTCGAAGCTTAAATTTTTTGCTCTGCCGAGGGAACGTAGAGCTTGGTGTTTGATATTAATTTCCAGTTGATGCGTCTTCTCTTTCCTGGGACAAAGGGGTCTTAACGACGGAGAGAGAAACAGACAACAAAGGGATCCTATAGGGGTTCTGGTTTTACCGATTCATGTACGGAATCCTTAAAAGGGAGGACTGATAGTCTACTTCGCATATTTTCATACGCTTATATCGTATGGTATTATTTTTTGGGGTAATTCTTCTGATTCAAAAAGGGTATTTTTGGCTCAAAAACGGGGTGTTCGAGCTATATGTGGTGTAAGTTCGAGAATCTCTTGTCGATCCCTATTCAATAGTCTCGGATTTCTGACCTTTTCCCTCACAGTATATATTTTCTCTAATGTCGTTTGTTGTTAGCAATATTAGCTTATTCCCAAGAGGTAGCAGCTTTCACTCAGTTAATACTAGGCAGAAATCAAATCTGCATGTGGTATGCACTTCCTTAACTCTTGTGCAGAAAGGAGTGCAGTATTCTGCTGCATCAATTTAAATAAGCTACCACAAGAACTCAAAAATCTTAGCAGCAACCCAGACACTTTTAAGTGTAAACTGAAGAGTTTCCTCATGGCTCACTACTCTTATTCTGTCGAGGAGCTGCTGGAAGAGCTGAAAATTTAAGCCAATTCCAGTGTTACATTGTCGATTTTCTTTATTTAAACTTACGACTTGTCGCCTGAATATGTTTCTTATATTTCATTTTATCTGTTTCTACTATCGTGTTATAATTTCATCTATTGACTCGTTCCATGACCATGGAGACTTCTCCTTAATTTGGTCCCACGGAACAATAAATAAATAAATAAATAAAATAAAGATACTACAGTAGAGCGTCGATTATCCGAAGTAACTGGGGGACATGGGTGTTCGGAAAACTGGTTTGTTCGGATAATCGAAGTGTACATGTTTATTTGCCAAAAAGAAGTACTGCACAGTAAATTTATTCGTAAAAATAGGCATCTCTTTTAGTATTACAAAGTAACATACTAAGGCAACTTCAGTAGGAATATATAGTATGTGGCACAGTTTATTAAACAAAAACATATACATATTACATACGCATTTTGCATGATCAATACACACAGTATACAAAATTAACGTTTAAAAAAATCCGTTATTTTGGTCTGCCTAAGCAAGCTTACACGCTTATGAGCAGCTAAGTCACGTACTTTTTTCATTACAGATTCATATATCTTGGGCTTCAAACCATCGCAAGGCAGTATCTAAACAAGTGAACGCCTCAGAACCTGTTGGTATACTTTCATCTTCACTTTCTGGAGCACTGATTGATGAGATGCTGGCGGCGTCATCTTTATCAATGACGACGTTTACAATCTCGCTGTCCTGCCTGATTTGGTGGCCTGGATCTGCATCATCGATATTCATCCATTCATAACATCTTCTTCATCACATTCGTGGCAATTATTTGTTTTAGCATACTGAGAATTTCGGACCTGTCATTCTGTTCGTCATTTTCAATCACCGCCAGCGGTGACCCAGTGCGGCGACTACTGTGGGAAACTTGGTTTGGGAGTGAGGGGGATGATGGAGAGTAACAGGTGCAAGCGAGTACACAGTTCGGTTAAGCGGTCGTTCGGTTGACCGACGTTCGGATAATCGACGCTCTACTGTATTACTATATGTACACTCTGCCACACACCTTTAGGAGGCTTTCGGAGGGTAGGTGTGGATGTAGAAGGAGGCCGTAAACATGTACCTTCGACAAGAGGTCCTCATCTATTCTCGTTCCTAGATAAAGGCTGCGCCACGATTCACGAAACGTGTCACCTTTTCCGGGAAGTTGGCTGCCAGTGTGATGGGAAGAATGGTTAAGATACCGTACTGCAGTATTGAAATTAAGAGTCGCCCAGTAAGCTGTATAATGTGAAAAGAGGTCGGCAGCACGCCTGATCAGCGTACGACACGGAGTAGCAAGGGCCCTGGACAGTGATAAGCAGGAAGAGTACCTGGAGACTCCAGCAGTCCGGAAGCAGCGAGATGAAGACGCCGGACACCGGCAGCGACAGGGCGCTAACACGGCCGGCGTTGTACGCCTGTCAGGACCATCACCTCCCTGCCGCCGGTACCCCCCCCCTCCCCCCCACCCCAGGCGTGTCCCCCCGCCACCCGTCAGGTCATTCCACGGGGCCCTGGCCCCATATTTATTAATACGACGCCGGGGCACCAGGTACGCGCATTCCGAGGAGCGGCGTCGTTTGTTTTCCCCGCCGGACGGCGTCGCAGCACCGCCGACCCCTAAAAACTCTGCTTTTCGCGCTACTCGACACAAAAAGCCGATAAATAAAACATTCCGAGGCCTCTATCTGCCCGGCTGCAGTCCGTCCCTTTCTCTCCTCCGCTGCTTCCTGCTATCCGCTGCCCGAGGCTCCTCCGCCATCCGCGCCGCTCACTCACGAATTAATTTGCGAACGTAATGGGCATACCGCGGTCGCGCCGACGGCATTCCGCACGCCGCGGACACATATCATTGCATTAAGAGGTTTCTTCACAAAAGGTGGCTCTCCCGCGCCGACCGCGATTTGGGGCAACGGAATCACTTAATATGGATCCTGGGAACGGAATGCCGCCGGCGAGATAGCCCCGGGCTGATAGCGGGCACCTGCCCGGAGCCTCCAGCCGCAGTCGCGGCCGCCGGTATCGCGCGCCGCATCGCGCCGCTAGCTGGCGTCGTCGTCCGTCAAGGGCCTCTCCCTGCCCCTTCCCCTGCGGTAAAGCGGCGATTATCACACACCGAGCAACCTGGAACTTTTAGGAACGCTCGTGCTTGCCTCGGTATTTCTTGTTGTAACATTAACAGCCGAGGTGTTAGAATGAGTGAAGGTGTTCGAGCTAAGCCAGTAGCAGTAGCAACAGTCCTGGCGTGAGATGTCCTGTCAGGGTCGCCACATTTAATTCCTGCATATTCCCAGAAGCACTTATGGAGGAACAACAAATTGTCCTGAGCTGTCACTGTTGACCAGTGTCAGACGCTACATTTCAAAAGTCATGTCCCATGGGACAAAATCTAAATTGGTGCTTCATCAGTCTTGGCCCAGAAGAAAAACTCCTATTCAGGGTTATGAAAGAAATGATCATTCTAAATAAGGAAGCCTAGTAAACATCGGCTCTATAATGCATGCCTTAAGAGCCAAGAGCACTTACTCATCTTCAATATAGTGAAACTAATCTCTTCCATTGCATGCTCTTTGCTTTCCATATTTCAGGAAGAGAACGTATGTACCAAAGCAAGAGAACTTTTTTTTAGCAAACATGAGCTCTAAAATGCATACCTTAGAAGCTATGAGCACTTGTACAATAGAAGAGAGGTGTTTCACAGTAGTGAAGATGAACAAGTGCTCATGCTACTTACGGTGTGCACCTTAGAGCCCATGTTTACTGAATGTTATTTCCTTATCTTGGTCGATACTACCGCTTCTCATAATACGGAAAGCAGAGGGCTTGCAGTAGAAGAGATTTGTTTCACAGTATCAAAGATGAAGAAGTGCTGATAGGTCTTAAAGTATGCGTTTTAGAGTCCACGTTTACCAGACTTTTTTTATTTCGAGTGATCTTTCCTGCCATATCCCTGAATAAGACTTTGTCCTGTCGGAAATCACTCTTGAATCACACTGCATATTGGGTGAACTGAACTTCCCCGAGAAAATTTCGTAGTACATTACTCCACTCCACTGCTTGCAGCGTAGACTGTTTTCTACTCCTAGAAAACTCCGAAGGTTGTTCAGGAATATTTTTGAGTATTTTGGAAAAGGGACCAGTCACCCACAGTGACTCAGTATAGAATTATTTCATTTCCTTTGATCTCTTACCATCCCACCCCACTTATATTTCTATATGTATTGCTCTCAAAACATCTGTACAAGATTTCGAAAGTCGACAGTTTGTGCTGTGTGTTTTTTTTGAAAGCGAACTTGTGCCATTCACTCACAGGACTTGTAGTTCACAACAATACGCCCACTTCACTTTTCGCCCTCAATCTTGCATTCAGCAGTGCTCTGTTCCGTCTCAGTTCCGTTTTTCTTCAGTATTAATTGGACGTTAACACTGATACACGTCAGTATGAATTAGGTTGACTGATGTGGTCGCTGCGAGAACAGTGTTCGGCGTAGTGCAGTTGTTCCACTCTACCACTGCATGCAGTGAACCCAGACACGAGGTGGACATCAGCCAACGCTTCGTCAGTAAATCTGTCCATACTGACGTGTATCACTGTTGATGTACAACTAACAGTCCCTACAAGCCTCAGTGGGGGCATAACAGAGCAGTAGTGACTCAGTGCTTGAGAGAGAAGAGTAAAGTGTGTAATGTTGTAACATTAATTTTCTTAGCTGCTGTGTAATGTTGTAACTTTAATTTGGTATGCTGATATCGGTGCTAATTGACAATGAAAGTGGGTTAAAAGCCGTGATCTGTCTGGGGACGTTAACCGTGGATTACTGGGCAACTGTTTCATCAGATATTTAGTCTAGGTTTACCAAGCAGACTAAACATTAATGATAATCTTTTAATAGTCATACAAAACCGGTAATATATACAGGGCGTTTCAAAAAGAAAGAGCAGATTTCAAACATTTATTTCTCAAAAACTACAAATGATAGAAACACAATTCAAACGTTTCTTGTCAGAGAAAGGTTCAAAGTTTTTCAATGGTCCGCGCAGAAGTTCCATGCAAATCCGCAGTGGCGCTGGCGTTTGTTTGTAGGAAAATGGCGACGACACCACAGGAACGATCATTTTGTGTGCTGCAATTTGCAAAGTTAGAGTCCATTGTTGGTGTGCAACGTGCATTCCGCCGTCAATTCAACAAACAGCCGCCTCGTCATAAGCAAATTTATGAGTGGCATCACAGATTCGTAGAAGATGGTTGCATCTGCAAGCGAAAAAGCACGGGTCGTCCACGCACATCGGATGAAAATGTCGAGCGTGTCCGTGCAGCTTACGAAAGGAGCCCTAGAAAATCCACGGCACGGGCAAGTCACGAACTAAACATGTCTAAAACAACGGTATGGCGCGTTCTGAGTAACCGTCTGCACATGAAGCCGTACAAACTGCAGTTATTGCAAGCATTGCGTCCTGACGACCACAACAAAAGGTTCGAATTTTCAACTGCAATTCTACAGGACATGGAAGAGGACAATTTTGCCGAACGATTAATTTTTTCAGATGAATCAACGTTTCACATTTCTGGTAAAGTTAATCGGCATAACGTACGAATTTGGGCGAGTGAAACTCCGAGGGACGTTATTCAACATGAAAGAGACTCACCAAAGGTTAACGTCTTTTGTGCAATTTCGGTAAACAAAGTTTATGGACCTTTCTTTTTCATGGAGAAAACTATCACAGGAACCATTTACCTGGACATGTTAGAAAACTGGCTATTTCCTCAACTTCAGGAAGATTCAAATCACTTCATCTTCATGCAAGATGGCGCCCCACCACACTTCTCTGAACCTGTACGACGGTACCTAAATAACACCATTCCAGGACGGTGGATTGGAAGAGCAGGAGCACAAGATCAATGTCATCGTCTGTGGCCTCCCAGGTCACCAGACCTTACTCCCTGCGATTTTTATTTGTGGGGGTACATAAAGGACTGTGTTTATGTCCCACCTATGCCCGCTACTCTTCAAGAGGTACGACATCGAATTGTTGCGGCCGTGAATTCGGTAACTAAAGACCAGTTGCGTCGTGTGTGGCAAGAAATGAGATACCGGTTTGATATTTGTCGTGTAACAAATGGTGCTCATATTGAGGTACAGTTTTGATATTTGTTGTGTAACATTTGGTACTCATATTGAGTGAAGGACCGTTGGAATTGTGTTTCTATCATTTGTAGTTTTTGAGAAATAAATGTTTGAAATCTGCTCTTTCTTTTTGAAACGCCCTGTATATATATAAAAGGAGAATTTAAATAAAAAGAAAGAAATCAGTTTATATTTGGAAATTTATTTTAAGATTGTTCATTGAAATTTCAGCATATTATACGTGAGTTATAACTGAGCTGGTGCCTTATTTACGATTGAAAAATGTGAGATTGTAATCTTACGGAACACATAAAATATGGAGCCAAGATTGGGAGACTGCATACGACACTGCATTCATAAAATAACTCACGAAGAACATTGAAACATAAGCAAGAAGAAATTAACCACAACCAACAGATTCAGTTTTTTACCCAAAGAAATTACGTTCATACCACAATCCTGTCCGTCATGTAATTACCACACACTGGTATACTAAATTCATATTAACTCTTTGTGAAGTCTTCGCAAAAAGAATAGCTGAGGGCTACTTTGATGATTACACCACATGCTCCACGTGGTCAACTTGGTTTACACAAAGCGTACAACTCCACAATAATTTTGATAATTAAAATACATTAGATCGAAAAGCAATTGACAAAAGCAAAACCTTGAACTGGTTACTAACGTCTTACTATTAACCTGATGGGTCAAACAGTTATATAAGCACGTGGTAGTGGTCTCGCAAAGTACACCCCACGTGGGCTGAACATAAAGAAAAGTTGCTATATTGAAAATATAGTCAAGACGAGACGTTATAATCACACAAGCATTCGCATTTAAGATTGATCTTAGTTAGAGTTACTGATCAACACGTAGTTCCACTTTACTCACAAAGTAGTAACAAAGCAACTACCGGAAACTAATCTGAACTTCACACGAGAATAATACTGCGCTGCAATTTAAGATAACATCGGATATTTTAGACCTAAACCCGAAATAAGGGTGATTAAATTTTCAGTTAGGCTGAACTTAAGAAATCCATTGTCCTACGGGCTTAACAGACACGCGCTTAGCCGGAGATCTTACCACTTCAGACGCTCGCCACGGCCACACTGCAACTGCCTACTGCCGAGCGTGTTTCCTGAGGGTGGCTCACCAAGACAAACGGAAGTGGCCAGAGGGGCAGCTTCCTATACCAACATGACAACGGACGGACAGGACCATACTAAGGATAGAAACCTCTTTGCTTTTAGGAAGCGTAGCTACCTGTTCCGACGTTGGTCCTACTGTTCTCTAGCAGACAGCCTTGTCTGCTACCCTCAAGCATGCAACTAGAAATACATATGCTCATTCATCCTCTCACACAAAAGGGAAGGGGGATGACAGTATCTTATCATATACAGTATATAAAAGAAAGCGGATGTAGGTTCCGTATGAAACTGTGTGACATGAATTACATATAAGAATTACATATAAACTGTGCTTTAAAGTGTAGTAGTGTGACAGATCGTTCTTGTTTATGTGTAAAAGTAACACGTTCCACTGCTCAGTCTCCTCCCAGATAGTCAGAAACGCCACAGTACATTTAGCAGAGGAATTTATTCCATAAATGGCAACAGATTTAAGAAATTAAGCATGAAAGGAATCCAACAGAGACCTTTCAAGTGGGCTTTACTGATGTCAGCATCAGGTACCGATATTGGATTGTTTCCAAGCAACACTCACAGGAAGATAGATGGAAGTACATCAAATTAATCTTAAAAGAGCCCCGAATAACGTCCGTTGGTGGAGTTCGGGTTCATCCTGTACGCTTCACAAGACACCGTTAAGGAGTAGGGGGGGGGGGGGGTAATATTATTAGCCGTTCCCATTACCCCTGTGTTCTGTCTCTGGTGTGGTGTCACTCAACCCAGTGGTAAAACGTTCGAAGAAAAGTGATTCCAGGAATGTTCGTAAACAACACTAGGCTGAAAATGAGAAGAGCGGTAGTTGCTTGATACTACAATGTGTGCGAGAGTCTTACGTTTAATTTCCTAGCTGAGCATTATGATGTATGCCACAGGGTACTAGCTTAAAAAAGGAAACAAACACCTCCGTGTTAGGTAAGTCTTATGCAACTTATGCTATAATTTCATAATCGATAACCGAAGCGAAGTCGATCACGACGCCTAACAACAAACTCTTTGAACCTACCAAAAATTGTACCATATGAATTTCAGTTTGTTGTCTGCACATGACGTATTTATGACAACAGAAAAATAGTGGTGATTGCTGGCTGGTTCCATTGATACCATTCAATGCTCCCGAAATTGTATTTCAGGATTCCGTAAGAAATCTGTACGCAAGAAACGTCATGCTTGCCAATATGTTACGAAACGCCGCGCATAAAAATGAGATTTTTACAGAGGCCATATTGGTGATAGAAAGGTACGGTCAAAAGTTCTGGATAGCCTTTTGGCTAGGGACCATGACTGTACGTAACAGAAGGATCGTCTTACTATAAAGTACAACGTCAAAATTTCAATCTTACACACCTGTGCAAATGAAGCAAATCGGCTGGTTCTTTTTGCGTTTGATGTGGTCTACGGTGCACCTTAAAGGGGTTATTATGAAGGCACTATTTAGTTCATAGGCGGTTCCTGAGAAACCCCGAAAAAAGAGATTTTCACCATTTTCCGCCGTCAGCAGCGGATATCTGAGTAATTAACAGCAGTAAATTACTCAAATGTTAACGGTATACTCTCTAAGCATTAATCTAGAAATGTGCTCTTCTCGAGAAACACCCCAACAACATGGTTTTTGCCTACCAAAATCTAGAGTACAAGACTGCTATGCATAGAAAATTGCTTTAATATATTTTTTGTGGTATATTCCCTCTGAGATGGTTCAAATGGCTCTGAGCACTATGTGACGTAACTTCTGAGGTCATCAGAACTTAGAACTACATAAACCTAACTAACCTAACGACATCACACACATCCATGTCCGAGGCAGGATTCGAACCTGCGACCG
This sequence comes from Schistocerca piceifrons, assembly GCF_021461385.2. Classification (NCBI taxonomy): domain Eukaryota; kingdom Metazoa; phylum Arthropoda; class Insecta; order Orthoptera; family Acrididae; genus Schistocerca; species Schistocerca piceifrons. The sequence goes on along the minus strand of NC_060140.1, from coordinate 908,830,953 downwards.
TCGCGGTCCCGCGGTTTCAGACTGTAGCGCCTAGAACCGCTCGGCCACGCCGGCCGGCAGGCTCTCCTCCTGAGATCCCGAGCTCGGAAAACCTTGAAAATTTTCTTGATGTCTTTATCCGTTTCCGAGGCTCAAAATTACTTTATTTGCATACATAAAATGCACACATAAAATCCGGTGCCAGGCGAAAAAATTGTTTAGAAAGAGATGTAGTATGGGAATACGTGTTCTAAAGAGGCTTCATTGGTATGAGAAGCTTTACAGTTGTACTAACGAAGCATATCCAAATTTTTTGTGCCTATAAAATCCGGTAAGAACTGTAAAATTAGTTCCACATACGTAAACAATAAAAATTTTACTGACCAACAGATTTATTTTCATATGAGTGATATGCCGTGACGTAGCAGAAAGAACAAGGAAACTAGTGCTTCTACGAGCACAAAAAAGGCGAATACGCTCCTGTTTTTTAAGAGTCTGACTGAAAAGTGGGGTACCAACTGCCTTTTCCTACCTTCCACAGGACCTTTAAAAATTTTCCTAAAAATTTGGCTTGCGCACTTATTTGCTCTTTTTTTATATGAGAGAGAAGAAAACTGGCAGTGGCAAAGGGATAGAGAAGTAATAAATACTAGAACATAGTACACACTGCTTGTGTTACATCAAAACGAAGGAGACAATGGCAGTGTCAGAGAAAGAGAGGGGCACAGTGGCAACAGAACATAGTTGACAATGACAGAACAGTGCTTGGACAAGAACGAAGGAGATAGCTCCAGGTGGGAGGAATAAAGAGAAAGAGAAAGTGGAAGTTCGTGAGAGCCAGTGATAAAGAGAGACAGAGGATGTTCAAATGTGCGTGAAATCTTATGGACTTAACTGCTATGGTCATCAGTCCCTAAGCTTACACACTACTTAACCTAAATTATCCTAAGAACAAACACACACACACCCATGCCCGAGGGAGTAATCGAACCTGCGCCAGAACCAGCCGCACAGTCCATGACTGCAGCGCCGAAGACCGCTCGGCTAATCCCGCGCGGCAGTGACAACGAGGAGGAGAGAAGTAGTGAGACGCGAGAGCAACAGTGGGAAGGAAGGACAGCGGCGACAGAAGTAGCAGGGCAGAACGAAGGAAACCGTGGTTGTGAGACAGGAGACAGTGACGGTTTGAGAAACGCAAAGAATAACGACAATGACATAGGCTGAGTGAGCCAATGAGAAAGAGCGAGTGGGAATGGATGGGATGCTCGACTTACATCGACGGACTAGTGGATGTGGGCGAGTTACAGTCGGAGTGAGAGGAGAGTTTCGTGCTAGAAAACAGTACGAATGTGGTCCTACCCCAAAATTTTTGGAAATTTTTTTAAAACTGTTAAGGTAGAATCAGGCGGCTGGTACCCTTCTTTTCAGTCAGCCATTTAATAAAAAGAAGCATATTCGTTTAACGTGTCGTCTGACGGAAGCATTCTTCGGCTGGTCTTTTAATATTTGTGAATGCCAACGAAATATAGTTTGGCAGCACTGTAAAGGCGTACCCAATGTCACTCATGAGCGACTGGTGAGAATTGTTTACGAAATAAATAGTAAGTTCTGAAGACATTTTTCGATTGACAAATATTTACATTGCACATAGCTGTAAAGCGTGAAACCACAAGTGAACGTGAGGAGCAAAGACCTGGAATCAACTGCAGTTACCAAATTCATCACACCATACTGATGTAATCTATAAACAGAGTTTGTGGAGGAATAGTATTATAGTGAGTGGACGATCAGACGTTTTTCATCGATCCTGAGGACAGGTAATGCCACAAACTGTTGGTCAACAGATTCCTATGCGTATCTACTTATGATTCCCTCAAGTACACTATGTGATTAAAAGTATCCGTGCCGGCCGGTGTGGCCGAGTGGTTCTAGGCGCTTCAGTCTGGAACCGCGCGACCGCTACGGTCGCAGGTTCGAATCCTGCCTCGGGCATGGATGTGTGTGATGTCCTTAGGTGAGTTAGGTTTAAGTAGTTCTAAGTTCTAGGGGACTGATCGCATCCGATGCTAGTCCCATAGTGCTCAGAGCCATTTGAACCATTTTTTTGAAAAGTATCCGTAAACCCACAAAAACATACGTTCTTCATATTAGGTGCATTGTGCTGCCACGTACTGCTAGGTGCTCCATATCAGCGACCTCAGTAGTCATTAGACATCGTGAGAGAGCAGAATGGGGCGCTCTGCGGAACTCACGGACTTCGAACGTGGTCAGGTGACTGGGTGTCACTTGTGTCATAAGTTTGTACGCGAGATTTCCGTACAACTAAACGATCCTAGGTTCACTGTTTCCGACGCGATAGTGACGTGGAAACGTCAAGGAACACGTGCAGGCCGACCTCGTCTCTTGACAGAGACCGCTGACAGTTGAAGAGAGTCGTAATGTATAATACGCAGACATCTATCCAGGCTATCACACAGGAATTCAAAACTGCATCAGGATCCACTGAAAGTACTATGGCAGTTAGGCAGGAGGTGAGAAAACTTGGATTTCATGGTCGAGCGGCTGCTCATAAGCCACACATCACGCCGGTAAATGCCAAACAACGCCTCACTTGGTGTAAGAAGCGTAAACACTGGACGATTGTATAGGGGAAACGTTGTGTGGAGTGACGAATCACGGTATACAATGTGGCGATCCGATGGCAGGGTGCGGGTATGGCGAATGCCCGGTGTACGTCATCTGCCAGCTTGTGTATGCGACGCAGGCGGTGCTGTTATGGTGTGGTCGTGTTTTTCATGAAGGGGGCTTGCACCCCTTGCTGTTTTGCGTGGCCCTATCAAAGCACAGGCCTACATTGATGTTTCAAGCACCTTCTTGCTTCCCACTGTTGAAGAGCAACTCGGGGATGGCGATTGCATCTTTCAACACGATCGAGCACCTGTTCATAACGCATGGCCTGTGATGGAGTGGTTACACGACAATAACTTCCCTGTAATGGACTGACCTGCACTGAGTCCTGACCTGAATCCTATACAACACCTTTGGGATGTTGTGGAACGCCGACTTCGTGCCTGGCCTCACCGACCGACATGAATCCCTCCCCTCAGTGAAGTATGAGCTGCCATTCCGCAAGCAGCCTCCGAGCATCTGTTTCAACGTATGCCTGCGAGAGTGGAAGCGGTCATCAAGGCTAAGGGCAAGCCAACACCATACTGAATTCCAGCATTACCGATGGAGGGCACCACAAACTTGTAAGTCATTTTCATCCTGGTGTCCACATACTTTTGATCACATAGTGTACATCCCAACCCGATTTCCGCTTTAGTGCCTACATTTTCTTTCATCGTCTTTTTCTTCTTCTTCTTCGTCTTCGTCTTCCACTTTCAACTCCACACTCTTCCTTTCCCATTCTTCATACCCATCCTTTTCAGCCAGGTGTCCAGATACTTTTGATCACACAGTGTATATCCCAACCCCATTTCCGTTTCACTGGCCACTAATTCTTTCTTTTCCTACATCTTCTTCGTCTTCATCTTCCACTTTCAACTCCACACTCTCTCTTTCCCATTCTTCATATCTTCCCTTTTCAACAAGGTGTCCAGATACTTTTGATCACATAGTGCATATCCCAACCCCATTTCTGTTTTAGTGCCCACTAATTCTTTCTTTTTCTACTTCTTCTTCGTCTTCATCTTCCACTTTCAACTCCACACTCTCTCTCTCTTTCCCATTCTTCATACCCTTCCTTTTCAGCCAGGTGTCCAGATACTTTTGATCACATAGTGTATACCCAAACCCCATTTCCGTTTTAGTGCCCACTAATTCTTTCTTTTCCTTCTTCGTCTTCATCTTCCACTTTCAACTCCACACTCTCTCTTTCCCATTCTTCATATCCTTCTTTTTCAGCCAGGTGTCCAGATACTTTTGATCAGATTGTGTATAGCCCAAACCCATTTCCATTTTAGTTGCCACTAGTTCTTTCTTTTCCTTCTTCTTCTTCGTCTTCATCTTCCACTTAATACTCCACACTCTCTCTTTCGGGTCCGCAGCTCGTGGCCGTGCGGTAGCGTTCTCGCTTCCCACGCCCGGGTTCCCGGGTTCGATTCCCGGCGGGGTCAGGGATTTTCCCTCCCTCGTGATGACTGGGTGTTGTGTGATGTCCTTAGGTTAGTTAGGTTTAAGTAGTTCTAAGTTCTAGGGGACTGATGACCATAGATGTTAAGCCCCATAGTACTCAGAGCCATTTTCTCTCTTTCGCATTCCTCATGTTCTTCTTCTTCTTTCTCTCTCCACTCCAGGGATCGCGTTTGGTGTCCGATATCCAGGTCACGCCGCTGGATGAAGGCAATGTATCGTTTTTGGGAAATTACGGCGCGCACGACATTGTACGCGAATCAATTAGTAGGCCAGATCCGTTAGCAGCGGAAAGCCGCGGCCGGTGAGAGCGGTCGCTAGGGCCCAGAGCGGGGTTGGGCTGACAGCGGCGCGCCGGACAGCACAATGCGCCATTGACGCTGGCCTGACGTATTGTGGCCGCAGCGAGACGGACGATTATGTCGGCGGCCGGCCGGCCCGGGCAGAGGGCGGCGGCGGCGGCGGCGTCGCCACGGCGACGTCTGTTGCCGAGCTGATGGATCGCGGCCGTCGGCGGCGGACCATCGCTTAGGCATCGCCGCCGCTCATCGGCATGGAGGCCCGCGCCCCCGCCGACAAGCCCCGGGCGAGAAGTACAACGCCGGCCCGCGGATGACGACCGCCGCCGCTGGCAGCTGCCGTTTTTCTCCGGCCGCGCGCTCATACCGCATGTACAAATCGTCCGCCGTTCGACACTTTTTCTCGCTCCTGACAGGTCCTCCGCAGGAATACATTAATTCCGATCTCCGTCGGGCCCCCTCTATTTCATAATTTGTGAGCCGCGGCACTTTGCGCCGAGGCTGCTGCTCCTCCAGCCCGTTAACTTTCGGATCGCTTAAGGGTAAAGGGACGTCTGGGCGCATAATGTTGTGACGTATCATTTTCTTGCTACGTTCGTGCGCTCCCAAGTGCGCTGTTGCTGACGGGGAACGTACCAGCTTGTCTCTCGTCTCGGGGCTTCCTCGGCGTCAGGCGGAGTCGCAACAGCGGCCGGGACCAGAAGAAAGCACGCTCTCTTGCCCATGTGCTGCGCCCGAGATAACTTACGAGACATACTCCTCCACGAATTTAACTGAAAACGTTTATTGGCGGGCCTCGGTTAATTATCTGCTCTGTTATACTACGATACTAGTCTAAACGAGGGTCAACAGCCTTGCTTTGATCCGCAAGACGGGGTAGAACTCCTGACAACTTCAGTGCCAATAATGAAAGCCCTGTATCAATCCGGCAACACCATTGCCGCAGTGGATACACCGGTTCCCGTCAGATCACCGAAGTTAAGCGCTGTCGGGTGTGGCCGGCACTTGGATGGGTGACCATCCGGGCCGTCATGAGCTTTTGCCATTTGTCGGGGTGCAATCAGCCTCGTGATGCCAATTGAGGAGCTACTCGACCGAATAGTAGCGGCTCCGGTAAAGACAACCATCATAACGACTGGGAGAGCGGTATGCTGACCATACGCCCCTCCTATCCGCAATCTCAGCTGAGGATGACACGGCATCGGATGGTCCCGATGGGCCACTTGTGGCCTGAAGACGGAGTGCTTTGTAAGAATCCAAATGCTTTCAGAAAATCTTTCTTATAATTGCGTAGGCTCCCGCGGCCAGAGTCAGTCGACATAAAAGTTTTCTGGGTTTGTACCGCGTCATAATGTAAAAACTACTGCTGCTGTAGAAAAGCCAACGTTTCGGCCACGATTGCAGCGGCCTTCTTCTGGGTCTGGGTCTGGGTCTTAGACCCAGAAGAAGGCCGCTGCAATCGTGGCCGAAACGTTCGCTTTTCTATAACAGCAGTAGTTTTTACATTATGACGCGGTACCAAACCCAGAAAACTTTTATGTCGACAAAATCTTTCTTATTTGAAAAAAAATATATATATATATATCTCCTGGACAGTCAGCACACAGACATCACCCAGTTTCTACCATTTTCTCTATACACACAACAAAGGATCAGTCTAAAGTGAAAAGGTAAAACACACGCATAACATCTCCACTCTTCTAATTTACAACGGAGCAAAACAGAATTTATTATCCTCTGAGAATCCGCTAAGTACCCGCCAGGATAGCCGAGAGCGCTAACGCGCTGCTTCCTGGACTCGGGTAGGCGCGTCGGCCGTGTGCTGGCCAGCCTAGATGTGGGTTTTAGGCGGTTTCCCACATCGTACTAGTTGAATACCGGGCTGGTCCCCACGTCCCGCCTCAGTTACACGACTCGCAGACTTTTGCAACACATTCACACTATTTCACGATTGACACTAGCCGCAGACACTACTTCCGTTCCAGGGGATATGGGTTGGCGGCAGGAAGGTCACCCGGCCGCCCCTTCAAATTAGCCATGCCAAATCCGTACTTAACCCTGCCGACCCTGCGCACAGTGCAGGATCAAGGCAGTAGCGAAAGAAGAAGAAGAAGAAGAATCCGCTAAGTCAGCTTCCTTCGTTAAACAACATGTCCATCTAGCTCATAATTTCATGCTCTATTATGCAGCCCCTTGCTACAGAGTTAGACTAGACTCAATACGACTAAGCCGTAGCTAAATTAACAGACGAGAGTGCACTCGACAATTCTTTCTAACCACTTCATCGATCATTACCAACTTCCAAACTAGACTCCACAACACTACTTCCGCCCGAGAGGGCGCAAAAATCCTGGTGCACATCCCGAGGGCTGCCAGCCAATTGGTGATTACGCAGATTAGCAAACGTATCCACCAAATTACTTTAACATGCAGATTTTTCTCCCAATCAGCCTCCAGAGTAGACTGCAGGTTTTCAACTGGACTTCGCCAGCTAGCGCTTATAATACATGCTGAGAGGTATTACTTCAGGCCAACCCTCTGAGATTTTTTTACCGAGAGTATCTGGGAACACCGATCATCCTGTGTAACGCACTAGCCTTTGAAAACAGCCAGCTTGCAGCAGACCACCACCATTTAGTCAAGTTAAGCGAAGGTACACTCACAGTCTCTTTCGTTTGGTGGACAGCCCTCATCCCCTGAAAACGGCAGTGGCATTCACAAAGTAATTAACAGTAACCGAAGAGTGTAGCCAAGAAAAGATATATTACTGTTGCCAGTATTGATTTCTGTACCTGGGGATGCGATCATTTTTCACCCTGCAGATGATGGTCCAGCCTTTCAGTAAACCTCGTAAGTGGATTGTGGTTAGGGCTGACTAGGCTGATTACAACAAATGAATGATTTTCTCACGACAGCCGGTGTTGCACAGCACGTGCTGGAAATGAACTTTTCAAAGTCCTGGCAGGAAGCAACACCTTCTTGGGGAATGCTTTCTGTGGAAGCAGGGAATGGCTAGAAGAAATTTCTGTTTCCTGATACTGAAGCTAAAAGAGCTTAACGGTAAAAAAATATTTCATGGAGCTGCTAGACCTCGCTAAATATTATGAGTTCACCGGTTGCCCTCGGGTTGTAAGAAGTGAGCCTTGGGCTCTCTGTAGCAGTGATGGCATTTTAAGTGTTCCGTGCACACTGTAGGGAGTAAGTGATCCTCAGTGATCAGTAAACTTGTTTTGCTGGTACTGACACCCTTGAAAGATTCAGCAAGTGGAATCCCTAGCGTTGTTGTCGAATTCTGGTTGATTAGCTTTCGACCATCCGGTCGAGTATTGAGCGTTCTCGGTAGGCAGAGACCTCACACTAGATCAGGAATCCGGGAGCTAGCTGCAGGTAGTGGTCAGTGAATGAAGCGGACTTGGCATGTTTGAATACAAAAATGTCCGTTTCTTTCCGTGGAGATTTTAGAGCTGTGTTTTTTGGATGATTTTTTTCCCTATTTATTTCAAACTGTTATCCTATTTTGTCTTCGAAGAGGTCATTGGTGGTTGTTGTTTGCGACTAGCAGGAGGTGGTGTATGAAATTTTCAGCGTTGCACACATTTCAGTCCAATGGTCGAATCTCTTAACATTTCTGTGAGTAGTTAGACAGCTATAGAACCTTCATTAATGACTCTGGAATGCTGCAAAGTTTACATCTGTCTCGCAGATCAAAAGAGAATGCTGTCTCTTATTTATACAGTAAAAACCTTAAACATGGCTGTAAACTCAACACCTGCGCGACAGCGAATTTGGAGAAATTGAAAAAACTAGCCAGCCAGGTCCAAATAAGGACTTATTAGTACACCTGACCAAGGTTTCGACAGTTTTAAGTCTTCTACAGAAGGAGTAATGGACCTTGTTACATCAGCATAAGGTGTAACAAGGTCCATTATACCTTCTGAAGATGACAGTTTGAAAATTGTCGAAACCGGGATCACAGATTCCAGTAAAACTTTACTTGCAACAGGTTGGCTGTTTTGTGAAACCTCTCCAATTTATTTACACTGATTTAGTAGACCAGAATTGCAGAGATTGGATCCGGGGCCTGCAATAAACGTTTCCGAGCGGATTTCCGGGCCAGTTTGACGCGTAATTCGTGTCGCGCTCTCCACATGTCTACAAGAATGGATTCTGGCTGTGTCCGCGAGTTGGACTTCGCGTGACGCCACCGAAGCTCCCAGGGTGGACGGAAGGAACTTTTCAAAATTTAACATCTCTTACGTATGAATTATGACAGTCATTGCCACCATTTCCACTGCAACCACCATTTCCTCCATTATTATGTTAATGATATACTCTGATGAGCCAAAATATTATGACCTCCTGGTTAATACCTTGTTTGTCCGTCTTCGGAACGAAGTACGTCACTGATTCCGCATATTAGGAACCGACAGTTTGTTGAAAGGTTTGTGGAGGTATGGGGCATTAGGTATGCACAGATCATGCAATTCGCATAAATAACGGGCCACTGATTTGCGTAAGCGGTGATAGCGCCAGATAGTTATCCGGATGGCGATAGGATTTACATCAGGCGAATTTGGTCGCCGAGACATTAGCGTGAGTTCACTATAATGCCCCTTAAACCACTGTAGCCCGGTTCTGGCCCTCAGACACGGACAGCTGAAAGATGACATCGCCGTCGGGGATTCATCAAGTATGAATGGGTGCAGGTGGTTCGCAGCTGTCAGCGTGTCTTCGGTCACTATCACAAGTCCCATGCAAGTGCAGGAAAATATCTTCGATAGCAGAATACTGCTACCACCAGCCTGCACGTATCGAGCAGCCGCTCCCCTCGATGGCGACGTTTGTGGAGACGACCATTGACTCAGTGTAGGAAAAATTTGTTTCACCCGAAGAGCCGACACGTTTCCATTGATCGACGGTCGAATGCTGATCTACGTCATACCCCGCAAACCACTTGATGGTGTGTGGCGGGAGGATACTTTTTGTACCACTAACTGAGCCCTTCAACCCGGTTCCACTCGCGAATAGCGCGTGTGAAGAATGATTGTCGGTAAGCATCTGTATTGGATCTAATTTCTCGAATATTCTCTCGTGGTCATTACGAGAGACGTATGAGGGGGAAGTAATATGTTGTCCGACTCTTCTCGGAAAGTACTCTCTCGAAATTACAATGTCCGCACCTCGTGGTCGTGCGGTAGCGTTATCGCTTCCCGCGCCCGGGTTCCCGGGTTCGATTCCCGGCGGGGTCAGGGATTTTCTCTGCCTCGTGATGACTGGGTGTTGTGTGATGTCCTTAGGTTAGTTAGGTTTAAGTAGTTCTAAGTTCTAGGGGACTGATGACCATGGCTGTTAAGTCCCATAGTGCTCAGAGCCATTTGAACCATTTGAAATTCCAATAGCAAATCCCTCCGTGATGCACAAAGCTTCTTTTGTAAGGTCTGACAGTGGAGGTTGTCGGGTATCTTCGCAACGCTCTTGCTCCGACTAAATGATCCCGTGACGAAACGCGTAGCTCTTCGTTGCATCTTCTCTGTCTCTTCTATCAGCCCTATCTGGTAGGGATCTCAGACTGATGAACAATACTCAACAATCGGTCGAACAAGCGCCTTATAAACCACTTCCGTCGTGGAGGAGTCGCATTTCCTTAACATCTTTCGTATGAAACTGAGTCTGCTTTTCCCTCTCTTTGTTTTATGTGGTCATTCACTTAAGGTCGCTCTGGGTTCTTACTCCTAGATATTTTACGTTAGGTACTGTTTCCACCGGTTAGCCATCAATAATGTAGCTGTACAATAGTGGATTTCTTTTCGTGTGTATGCGAAGTATGTTACATTTCTTTACGTTTAGGGTCAACTCCCAGAGCCTGCAGCATTCATGAATTCTCTGGAGGTCATTCTGCAAATTGTTGGTATATTCTGGCATCATTACCTTGTTATAGACAACCCCATCTTCTAGGAACCACCTTAAAGAGCATCCGACGCTTTCTACTAGATCATTTATATAAATTGTTGACTTTATCGGTCCTATCACACTTCCTTGGGGTACTCCGGAAATTACCTTTACGTCTGTCGATTTTGTTCCGTTAAGAGCGATATGTTGAGTTCTGTCTGCAAGGAACTCTTGAATCGAGTCGAATACCTGCTCCGATACTCGGTAAGCTCGTATTTTTTTTCACTAAACGGTCGTGCAGGACGGTGTCGAATGCCTTTCTGAAGACAAGGAACATGGCATCAATCTGAGCGCCGTTGTCTACTGTGCTGTGGATCTCATGGAGGAACAAAGTGCGCTGAGTTTCGCATGATCTCTATTTGCGGAATCCATGTTGATCTTCGTGGAGGAGATTTTCATTTTCCAAAAACGTCAGAATTTTTGAGCATAAAACATATTCCATAATTTACAATAGATTGATGTCAACGACGTAGGTCTATAATGGTGTTCATCTGTGCTACGGCTCTTCTTAAAAACGGGAATGACTTGCGCTTTCTTCCAGTAGCTAGGTATTCTTCATTGCTCAAGCGATCTACGATAAATTACTGCTAGAAGCGTAGCAAGTTCTTTCGCACACTCTTTGTAGAATCTTATAGGTATATCATCTTGCCACGACGCCGTTTCACTACTAAGCGATTGTGGTTGTTTTTCTATTCCGCGATCGGTTATCTCAATGTTTGCCATTTCGACGTTTGTACGATAGTTGAAATGGTGGACCATGTTATAATCTTCCGCGTTGAAACAATTTTGAATGACCGAATTCAGTACTTCGGCCTTCTGTTATATTCCGTTTCGGTGCCAGTATGGTTACTGAGTGAAGAAATAGATGATTTTGAACCACTTATCGATTTTACATATGACCAAAATCTCTCAGTGTTTTTACTCAGATCGGAAGGGAAAGTTTTACCTTCAAAGCAATTGAACTCTTCTCTCATTGATCTTGAGCTCATTTTCGCTTCGTTCAGCTTTAGTTTGACAGCTAGGTCTTTAATTTTCTTGAATCTGAAGTTCTCTTTGCTTACGTAGCAGTTTTGTAACACGGCTGTTATACCATGGTGGGTGTTTCCCATCCCTTAAGACCACACTCGGAACACATTTGTCTAGGGCATATTTCCCCGATTTCGCTGAATTTTTTTCATTTGTTATTCAGATCTTCGTCCTCATCACCGAATATTTGATGCTGACTGCTGAGGTACTCTGAAATCTGTATCCTGATAGTTTTGCTAAGTATAAATTTCCTCCTGTCATTCTTAACGTTGTTTGTCACACACGTTGTCAAAGATACTATCACTGCCTGATGATCACTGATACCTTCCACTATGGTAACTCATTCGATAAGTTCAGGTCTCCCCCCCGCCGGAGGTTCGAGTCCTCCTTCGGGCATGGGTGTGATGGGCGTGTGTGTTGTTCTTAGCATAAGTTAGTTTAAGTAGTGCGTAAGTCTAGTAACCGACGACCTGAGCATTTTGGTTCCTTAGTGATTCACACACATATGATCGTTTAAGTTCAGGTCTGTTTTTTTCCAGGAGGTCTAAGACGTTACCGTCACGAGTTGGTTCTCTAACTGTCCGCCCAAAGCAATTTTCGGACAAGACATCCAGAACAATGTCACACGATTCCATGTCTCTGTCACCAGTTTTGACAGCACGCCACTCCGAATCTATACCTGGCAAGTTGAAGTCATTCCCTATTACAACGGCATGATCAGCAAAATTATTAGCGATATTTTGCAAATTCTGTCTGAAGCGCTCTACCACTAGAGCTCCTGACCCAGTCGGTCTGTAAAAACATCCGATTACCATTTTTGACCGACCTTTGATACTTAACTTACAGCAAACTAATTCACAATCGAAATCCGTGATAACCTCGCCAGATTTTACCGAATTATTTATTGCAACAACAACGCTTCCACCATTGGTGGCTACCCTATCATTACCATAAATATTCTAAACTGAACTTAGAATTTCGTTGTCATTAACGTCCGATTTCAACCAACTTTCTGTTCCTAATACTATCTGTACATTATAACCTTCAGTAAGCGATTCTGGTTCTGGAACGTTTCCTTGCATGCTCCTGCAGTTTACTAAAATCATACTAACATTTTCTGTCTCTGACGACCAACATTCTCTGAGGGCATTGTGGCTAATTTATCAGGCAAATCGTCTTTGATCCCAAGAGATCTAACTTACGAAAGCCCCATGTGCACGCCAAACGTACTGCACGCCAAACGTACTAAAAAAAAAAAAAAAAAAAAAAAAGGTTCAAATGGCTCTGAGCACTAAGGGACTTAACATGTGTGGTCATCAGTCCCCTAGAACTTAGAACTACTTAAACCTAACTAACCTAAGGACATCACACACATCCATGCCCGAGGCAGGATTCGAACCTGCGACCGTAGCGGTCACGCGGTTCCAGACTGAAGCGCCTAGAAACGCACGGTCACACCGGCCGGCACACGTACTCCGCTACCCTAGTAGCCACTTCGTGTGTGCATTAGACGCCTGACCTATTAAGAGGAACCCTGCAATTCAGCACCTGACAGCGTGGAGGTCGAGAAATTCGCATCCGAAACCGTCGCAGTGTCGTGTGAGCCTCTGGTTTACACCTTCCACTCCTCCCTCAACCAGAGGGCCGCTATCAACCCTGGGTACGATGCTACAGATAGACAACTTAACCTGCACCCCGCGTCGGGATGCTAGTTGGCTTCACTAAATGAAGCATCCGCCGAAAGAAGCCGATGATGCCCTCAGAACCCAAGCGGCAGGACATGTGGCACTATATATGCAGCCGGTTACACCGTGTGCGCTGGCAAGGCCGCTTCCACATGACGGACTAGACCCCCAACCACGACAAATACACCGAGTGCGCACTGGCATTTTTTCCCTCCTTGCCTGTTATTTCCCTGAGGGGCTCCATCATTCGCCTGACAATTGAGCGCCCAATGACAGGCATACCCATCCTCTGCACTTGTTCGGATTGGACAGGAAAATCGGATGCTCGCTCAACTGGAGGGGCATTCCGTGGTGGCTCAGAGTTATCATGAACACTGGGTAGCACTTCTTAAGGCGCAGGGAGCCAGCCGCGCGACCTGCTCCTTTCGCCTTCCACCCAATGACCCGTCACTGTCTGCCACCCGCTTTCGAATGAGGACGGACCGGTAAGTTGTTGCGTATCAGAAGATGCAGCAACACCCGGGTCGCCAACGGCACCAAAAGTGTCGCTGGACTCTTCAGCAGCTCCCCGACGTCGCCGCAACTTTGAGCATTAGCCAGAAGCATGTAGATTGTAGCCGACGCAGCCTCCAGCTGATTACGGATAGCAGGCAGTTCTTCTCGTGGCCGATCGCAAGAAGCACAATCTCTAGCCAACTCGTAGCGTGTAAAAAATACACTCCTGGAAATTGAAATAAGAACACCGTGAATTCATTGTCCCAGGAAGGGGAAACTTTATTGACACATTCCTGGGGTCAGATACATCACATGATCACACTGACAGAACCACAGGCACATAGACACAGGCAACAGAGCATGCACAATGTCGGCACTAGTACAGTGTATATCCACCTTTCGCAGCAATGCAGGCTGCTATTCTCCCATGGAGACGATCGTAGAGCTGCTGGATGTAGTCCTGTGGGACGGCTTGCCATGCCATTTCCACCTGGCGCCTCAGTTGGACCAGCGTTCGTGCTGGACGTGAAGACCGCGTGAGACGACGCTTCATCCAGTCCCAAACATGCTCAATGGGGGACAGATCCGGAGATCTTGCTGGCCAGGGTAGTTGACTTACACCTTCTAGAGCACGTTGGGTGGCACGGTATACATGCGGACGTGCATTGTCCTGTTGGAACAGCAAGTTCCCTTGCCGTCTAGGAATGGTAGAACGATGGGTTCGATGAAGGTTTGGATGTACCGTGCACTATTCAGTGTCCCCTCGACGATCACCAGTGGTGTACGGCCAGTGTAGGAGATCGCTCCCCACACCATGATGCCGGGTGTTGGCCCTGTGTGCCTCGGTCGTATGCAGTCCTGATTGTGGCGCTCACCTGCACGGCGCCAAACACGCATACGACCATCATTGGCACCAAGGCAGAAGCGACTCTCATCGCTGAAGACGACACGTCTTTATTCTTCCCTCCATTCACGCCTGTCGCGACACCACTGGAGGCGGGCTGCACGATGTTGGGGCGTGAGCGGAAGACGGCCTAACGGTGTGCGGGACCGTAGCCCAGCTTCATGGAGACGGTTGCGAATGGTCCTCGCCGATACCCCAGGAGCAACAGTGTCCCTAATTTGCTGGGAAGTGGCGGTGCGGTCCCCTACGGCACTGCGTAGGATCCTACGGTCTTGGCGTGCATCCGTGCGTCGCTGCGGTCCGGTCCCTGGTCGACGGGCACGTGCACCTTCCGCCGACCACTGGCGACAACATCGATGTACTGTGGAGACCTCACGCCCCACGTGTTGAGCAATTCGGCGGTACGTCCACCCGGCCTCCCGCATGCCCACTGTACGCCCTCGCTCAAAGTCCGTCAACTGCACATACGGTTCACGTCCACGCTGTCGCGGCATGCTACCAGTGTTAAAGACTGCGATGGAGCTCCGTATGCCACGGCAAACTGGCTGACACTGACGGCGGCGGTGCACAAATGCAGCGCAGCTAGCGCCATTCGACGGCCAACACCGCGGTTCCTGGTGTGTCCGCTGTGCCGTGCGTGTGGTCATTGCTTGTACAGCCCTCTCGCAGTGTCCGGAGCAAGTATGGTGGGTCTGACAGACCGGTGTCAATGTGTTCTTTTTTCCATTTCCAGGAGTGTAGATGTAAAATCGGAAATGGCGCTACCGATTTTACAATAAGGAGAATAAAGAAAACCAAAAAACTGCTCTGCAGATTTCTTAACAAAAATAAATTTCTCTACTGAAGTGGACGTATGTTATTAGAGACTCTGCTTACCCAAAGCTGCTGCACGAGATAAGCATGCAGACTAGAAAGCACGAATATTAACTACGTATATGTTATGTACCAGCACGAGATTTAAACGTAGTGGCGTGAGGTGGGACTTCTGGTAGCGGGAAATTGCACCAGGATTTACGCAACAACAAAAACTTATCGTAATTTGCTAACCACTGGCCTACAGAGTAAAATACACAGGTATAGTGCACTTCTTTGTAGAAGCACGTGAGCTGGTGCGCTGCTGGCGCCAGTCTCCATCGATTGTCATCCCGATCGTGGTGAGTCGATTTTTTATGCCTGCTTGTCTTCTTCGCATCTTTGGCGGATGGCTGTGTAACTGCGGCACGCGCGCTCTGCAGGGGCTTGAGTTGGGGTACCAGCTGTGTGACGTGTGTCGCTGGCGAGGGGCCGAGTCGGTACGACGGAGGGACGTGGTCAGCTGCTGCGGCGTGTTTCGCCGTTTGAATGCAGATCCACTGCCGATGGTGACTGGGGTTTCCTTGATATTTGAAGGACCGATTTCCTTCGCGTCTGTTACATGTTACTCAAAGTGAACGAACTGGAGTCGTCGAATTGTTTCTTGGTGGGTTCTGTTCACGTTAATTGAATACCCGAGTGCACTGGTTGTTTCAGTTGCTTGTCACTGTACTTGGTCTGGGCGCCTGATATATTCATGGTATTTAAGGGAGTGCTAGTTACGCACAACAAATAGACATGAAGCCGTGCTTAATTCGTAGCTAGAGGTCATGTCAAATAGTACGTGAGGTTCAAGAACGGGCCGAAATAATTTTCCTATTTTCTGTTCTTACATTACTATTTTATTTATTTGTCCTAGAGAACTGCCTAATCAAATTTTAAGAACCGATACCGGGCAAGTGTTCATCTAGGTTAGACTTGGGTTCATTGGTACCGTGTATAATTAAAGGTTTATTCATAACCAGTTGGGCAGAAATGTTTGTCTATCTGATGCACCAAGATGTTGTCTGCCGCTGATGTGTTTATGTTTCAGATATTTTGCAGTGGTCGACGCGAGGAAACTCCGATCGGTGTATCGCGGTGGAAGAGGGAAGTTTAAGGACCTGGATCGGTGTCTATGGTTACGTTGTTAGTGTCCCGCAATTCCATCTTTTCGGTGGAGCGGTGTGGTTTTCTGGAAGCTTAATTGTAGTCCAAAGTTGAGTATAGCTCCATTTTACCTTCTCGTTCGTGAATCTATCTGCTAGCAACTTTCGGTCTGCTCGCGCCTATCACTAATTTTCAACGTAAAAAGTGTAATGGCTCCATGTTAAGAGCATTTAATATCCTGTTATTATATTCTGGCCATGAAATGTATGTGAACGTCGTAACTGTGAGTATACTAAAGAGAAGCTTAGCCGCGTGCATTAATCTGATAATACTTTTATTTGTTACGATTGATTAAAACCAGCCCATGGAGCAATTTTAGAATTTGATATGGGAGCCGGTTCGTATGAAAGTTATGAAGCATTCAGTTATCTCAGTCAAATTTTATTAATGGGGTTTTATGAACATTGATTTAATTAGTGAAAATTGTTTGAGTAAATTTTGTAAGCTCTGGGTCTATCACATTTAAATGCATTAATGTTCCAGTCTGAG
The DNA here is from genome assembly GCF_021461385.2 of Schistocerca piceifrons. Classification (NCBI taxonomy): domain Eukaryota; kingdom Metazoa; phylum Arthropoda; class Insecta; order Orthoptera; family Acrididae; genus Schistocerca; species Schistocerca piceifrons. The sequence continues at coordinate 908,813,992 of NC_060140.1, read as the reverse complement.
TACTGCTGCTGGTTCTGTCGGACAGGTGCCTTTATTACAATCGTGTTCGTCTTGGATTCATTAACAGCATGTGTTTGTAATAAAGAAGTGTTTGGCAACTACAAACTGGTTATGCGTTTAATTTCGATGTGTCGAAAGGAACGGCGCATCAGCACGTGAAAGAAAAAAGCGGAAACTAAATTAAATTACTGTGTATCATAATAAATGAAAAGCACCAGTTTGCTTCTGTTCTACAATATTATTTTTATTGCTAACCGGTTTTCGGCTTACAAGGCCATCTTCAGGCATTTACTGAGTATTATCACCAAAGAAGTTAAATGTTAAATATGCCTTAACGAAAGACACCACTGCAAAATATATAGTTGCCAATGCACTAAAGAACGAAACCAAATTCGTGTCTAACATCCCACGGTCTATTGACTTTCACACCCTCAAGTCCTTAAAACAGAAATTACAACACCAAGGTATCGTTGCCACAAAATCTGATAAAAACAACAGTATTGTGCTTTTGAACAAATGTGATTATGTGGATAAAGTTAATGATTTTCTGAATACCACAGGCTTCCAAGTCCTTCCTAAAGACCCTACTAAATTGTTCAAAGAGGATGTTAAATATGCAATCATTTCATGCAAAAGCATATTCTCTGAATTTGAAGTAAAACTGCTAACTAATATGAACCCATTGCCTCCTAGAATGTACGGCCTTCCTAAACTGCATAAGCAAGATATTCCTATTCGTCCAGTTGTATCATCATTCACTGCTCCATCTTACAAACTAGCCAGTAAACTTGATGTCCTAATTAAGAGCAAGACTAAATTTAAACCAAAGCATGGTATTTCAAACTCTGTGGACCTAGTAAACAAGTTAAAAGGTATATCTGTCTCACACAGTGATAAATTAGTATCCTTTGATGTCAACAGTTTGTTTTCTAACAAACCAGTAGTAGAATGTATTGACATGCACAAGTCTGATGCACAAGTCTAATGTCAATCCTGTGGAATTGAATGACTTGAGACTGGCCACACAGACCTGCCTTGCACAGAACTATTTCCAGTTCCAAGGCACTTTTTATAAACAATTAGATGGCTTAGCTATGGGTTCCCCTCTTAGTCCACTGTTGGCTGAAATATTTATGGACCATTTTGAACAAAATTTTCTAAAAACAAAACCTTTGAGTGCAAACATCAAATACTGGTTTAGATATGTAGATGATGTCCTGTGTATGTGGACTGGTACTACAAGACAACTCAACACATTCTTGAAAAACCTAAACGGTCAACATAAAAATATCTAGTTCACTATGGAAATTGGCAACAAATCCATAAACTTCTTAGATCTCACCATTGACATCAGTACACACACACATTGTTTCAAAATTTACAGAAAAACAACAAATACAGGCACAGTAATACCTTCTTGCTCACAACACCCCATAGCTCACAAACATAGTACTAATTTTATCTTATTTCAATAGTTTTGTTTATCAATAGAAACTGTTATGTAGGCATGCTATTCTTATTTTGTGCTAAAGGTTTTCCTGTCAACTCCATTGTTATTTATGTACTGTTCAGTTTTTACTATTTCATTGCAAAGATGTTACTCACTGTATGTTTCTACTTCACTCTAGATGTGATACTTCTCTTCCAATGTTGTCTGCTAACATTTAACTTCTTTGGTGATAATACTCAGTAAATGCCTGAAGATGGCCTTGTAAGCCGAAAACCGGTTAACAATAAAAATAATATTGTAGAACAAAAGCAAACTGGTGCTTTTCATTTATTATTATAATGTTGTTCTACCAAGAACCGACGGAAGATTCTGTTAATACTGTGTATCAGGTAACTGCTGTTCCTGCCACTGCTGTTAGCGCGTCCACTCGGCTCGGCGTCCAGTACCCACTGTAACCGTAATTGACGATGTCGTTCAATCAACATGTGAACACGCAGGGGTGGTCTTCTGCGCAGCTCCATGGTCAACAATGTGTGATGAAACACTTGTGCGTGCACCAGCACTGTGCTCTTTCGGCAGAGACGTCACGGATCACCGGCTGTCTTATTTTACGGAGCAGACAAGCCTCCGAACTCCATGTTGCGTGAAGAGTCGTGGACGTCCAACCATTTAGCGTGTAGTGGTAATTTCGCTGACCTTCTACCTCTTTCCGTAGACGCTCACGACGGTAGTACGTGAACATTCGACCAGCTTCGCCGTTTTCGAGATATTCGTTTTCTGTGGTAAGTTTCTATGGGACCAAACTGCGGAGATCATCGGTTCCTAGTCTTACTCACTAGTTAATCTAATTTAAACCAATTTACGCTAAGAACTACACACCCACCCACGCCCCAGGGAGGACTCGAAACTCCGACGGGGAGGGGGAGGGGGGGGGGTGCGAACCGTGGCAAGGCGCCCAAGACCGCGCGGCTACCTCGCGCGGCTGAGATACTCGTCGCAGGCTCTGCGTAATAATAATCTTCTCTTTGTCAAAGTCACTTATCTCAACGGATTTCTCCATTTTCAGCCAATACCTTCGCTAGGGTGATCCCCAGTCCTTGTCTGCTTCGCTTACATGCTTTTGTTACCGCGTCACGTGCCCGAAACTCCACCAGACGGCATCGAACATCGCGGTGGCCAGTGGCCATAAAGTTTTGGCCCTCGGTGTACATACCGGTACCGAACTCCACTGACAAAATTTCGCACCTTGTACAGGGATATTTTCTATTTTGGTATGAGGGACACGTGGTTTCCGGTGACACGTTAGGGAGATTCACGTTACGTCGGATTTCTTACTCCAATTTATCTTGGTATCCGTACCGCCCTCTAAATTCTTCTACAACACTACGAACGACCGCATCCACTGCACGTCTTGTCTGAAAACAAATTAGTTTCACGAACTCACCGTACTAGCTGTTGACGACAATAGAGCCCCATTTAATACTCGCCCTGCGCTCGATTCTAGATAGCGTTTATTTTATTGGCAGTGTCGGTTGAACATCAACAGTGGTAAAAAAAGGTTGAAATGTGTGTGAAATCTTATGGGACTTAACAGCTAAGGCCATCAGCCCCTAAGCTTACACACTACTTAACCTAAATTATCCTAAGGACAAACACACACACCCATGCCCGAGGGAGGACTCGAACCTCCGCCGGGTCAGCCTTAACAGTGATACGTGGCAACATCCACAGAATTTACTCATGAAGATTTGTATCTTGTGTACGGGTTCACCGAGTGGAATGGAAGAGCGAGACACGAATGCTAAACTGAGATGTTGCAGCAGTGGTGACAAACACGTCACAGCAAATTTGTGTATTTATGGCTTTTCCACATTTGAGAACCTATTTTCAGAAAAACAAATTTAATTGTAGTGAGAACCCGAATATACCATATTTATATTATTACTCTGTTGTGTACCACCAGAGACCACGCACCCCTCATATTTAAGTACTGACATCTAGTATTTCGTAGATGCCCTCCAATCTTGTACTGCTGTACCATTTGCAGTTCAGCAGCTTCGCTTACTGCTTATCCAGAGCTACTGCTGGCTGATGTGGGCCAGGGTTTGGTGTTACCAATAATAGCGTACCATGTAATTGTAAACGTGAGAGTCGTGGGTAATTTAAGCTGTTGATTCATTGTCCTGGCAGTTTGGAAATCGCTGCAGAACATCTCCCTCTGTCAGTTCAGTGACCAAAAGCTACAACAATGTGCCACTGGTGTATGTTCGCGTCCTGCTACAGCGGTCGTTAGTAAAAACCCAAATACCACTTGGCCCTAGAACAGTGTCATTCCAAGCAATTCACGAGCGCAACACCTCCGCACTCACTCGTCGCTACATCAGCCATTGACTGCCGACGCTACTCTGCTGTCTACCTCGCCAAATTCTCGACACATTACTATCCCACTGGTTATTCCACTACTGAGTTCTTTACGCGAGTAACAAGAAAGCAGCTACGCTCCGGTCAGTCTTAACACTAGTTTGGCATAGTTGCCAGGTGTATACAGTTGTTCCGAACACTTTGGGAGGTAACACACAAACTCCAACTGAAAGCCAAGTTCGACGGGAGCATAAAAATAACCGACCAATCCTAAAGTACGATAAATTTAGAGAAAAAGCAGTATTAGTGCAGTAACGCGAAGGGTGTTCAATAAATAATGCAACACATTTCTCTCGGTTGAAGAAATTTCGATTTATTAAAAACTAAAAACCCACGTCGATTGCGAAAAAAGCACCTAGTGTTAACCCAGGTTTCGGTGTAGATAACTACACCTTCTTCAGAACAACAATAAAACCCACAGGTGCCTAAGAAGACCTTTGTCAACGATTAAAAGAACACCATAGCTATACATTTATAAACGAAAAAGAAAAAGAAACACAAACAGTACACATGTACAAAGTCAAAACCATTACTTATCTTATTAGTGTATGCTCCACCTCACACCGGCCTATATTCGATGGGCCATGACCCGCCATGAACTGCAGCTACAAATGGTCGCTCACTTACAAGCCAGACCCGCTACCTATGCACTTGCGCAAGACAAGGGAAGTTACTTGAACGCGCATGCGTATACGAATACGAGAAAGTTTATACATGGGTCGAGGCTAAATAGTCCATATATTCCCAACCGTGGATCAACGTACATCAAAAACTGGAATGGATAGAATAAGAGACGAGCTAAATAGGAGATGAAACCTAAAAATAACCGCACACGGTTGCTTATGCTAGGAAAGAAACATATATGAAGCTACCTATGACAACAGGAGCAACTCTTAAAAACTATACTTAAAGCCAGTAGTTAGCCTGGGGGAGAGGGGGCTGAGGTGACGTAATCTAAAGACATCGTGCTAATTAGGATATAGGGATAAAACGTGAGGTGTTCAAAGGGCTAAAATCACCTTCATCGTAAAAGCAAAATGAGGGTACAAAGAAAGAAGATGAACGGCTTGACCAACTGCGCTCGCCAATCAGCGCACGCATGTGAAAATCCCCAGATCATCAGATTTACAAGTATGAAGAACAAATTAAAGGTGCGAAACCTTCAAAAAAATTTTCTGTTTCTTAGTAGGAGTTGGACGTTAAGGATACTGTCTTTAGCATGTTGCAGATGCTTAAAGATGTCCATTTCTTCCAGAACATCCAGTTTTAAGCCCTTAACCTCGGCATGAAGTAACTCGATATTAACTGGAGGGCTCGGCGCATGAGCCGTTTGCACAAGGTGTTCCGCATAAGTAGAGCCCTTAGTACCGTCACCTCTTCTAGTAGGAATATGCTCTTTATACCTGAGACCCAGAGCTCGTCCCGTTTGCCCGATGTAAAATTTTGGACAATCCCCGCATGTAATTTTATATACTCCTGATTGGGAAAGTTTATTGCTCTTATTCTGCAAGGAGTGGATTAAATTCCTATGTAAACTATTATTAGTAGAATAGGCGACTCTGAAATTATGGGCTCTGAGTAAACGGCCCAATTTGTAACTTATATTGCCTATGAAAGGAATAGATATCGTTGCCACTTGTTTGTCATCTAACGCATCCCCTAGGGTGGAAGACGTAATATTATTTTTATTTATTTTCTTGTTATACATCTGTCTAACCAACTGAGGCCTATAGCCATTATTTATAGCAATATTCTCAAGTGTGACTAGTTCAGTTTCTACCGCATCTGGTGCAAGAGGGATAGCTGTAACTCGATGAATATTAGAATGAAAAAAGGCCATCTTATGGGCGTATGGATGGGCCGAGTCTGCAGGTATAATATTGTCGGAAAAAGTATTTTTCCGAAAAATATTAAATTCAATGCGTTTGTCAACCACAGTTAAAGTGAGGTCCAAAAAATTTAATGACCTAGTATCGGATTCTCGCTCAATTGTAAAACTGATATTATGGTGAAGCTCATCAAAAATCGAAAAAATATGGTCTACATCATTTTGAGAACCATCAATGATTGATAGAATGTCGTCAACATATCTTTTGTAAAATTTTATTCTCCTAAGAATCTCTCTGTGACTGGCACGGAGATGCGTTCCAAGCAGACCATAGTAAATATTCGTAGGTGCTTGGAGAATGTGTGCGAAGACCTGGAGGTGAACAAAAGCACTGTGAGTCGTTGGGCGAGACGCCTGTCATCAGCGCAATATGGTCGCGCAAACCGGTCCCATCTCCCAGATGCCAATCGGCCGCACACAGCTGATTCCTACAATGTTGGGACGTGCGGGCACGCATTCGAGGTGACCGACGCATCGCAATGAAACACCTCGCTGCTCATCTGGACTTCTCTGTTGGTAGTGCTGACATACTGCCTCCCTCCTCCCCCCTCCCCCCCCCCCCTCCCCACCCCCATCAGTTGTGGTACTCAAAGGTGTGTGTCCCTTGGGTTCCTCACCGCCTAACAGAAGACCATAAAGAGCAACGAAGCAGCATCTGTGCAGGATTGCTTGTACGCTACGAGACTGACCGTGTCAATTTTTTGTCGAACATGGTCACAGGGGATGAAGCATGGCATCAACATTTCGAACCGGGAACGAAACGGCAATCCGTCGAGTGGCGCCTCACAACCTCTTCTCCGAAGAAAAACTTCAAAGCCTCATCTCAGCCGATATAGTCATTCCGACGTTCTTCTGAGACTATGAAGGGGTTATTCTGTTTGGTATCCTCCCTCACGATGCAACGGTCAACTCTGAAGCGCATTGTGCTACCTTCAGGAAATCGAAGAAGCGATTTCAGCGTGTTCGTCGCCACAAAAATGCGAACGAACTTCTCCTTCCTTTACAACGCTAAGCCTCACAGAAGTCTGAGCTCCAGAGAGCAGCTCAAAAAACTTCAATGGATCGTTGTTCTGCATCCAGCCTACAGCCCGGATACCGCACCTTCTGACTTCCATCTGTTTGGCACAATGAAGGATACACTGTGCGGGAAGCAATACGTGGATAGTGGGGAAGTTACTGATGACTTCAACGTCAACCAGTAGAGTGATTCCATGCGGCTATATATCCCTCACAGTAAGGTGGCTTAAGGCTGTCGCATTGAATGGAGAATGTGTTGAGAAATAGGGTTCTGAAGCCAAAAGAGTAGGAAATAATATGGTGGGACAATAATTTACACAGCATGTCACAGTTCGGATTCCGGAAGGGTCACTCGACTGAGAATGCTATCTACACATTTACCCATCAAATACACTCCTGGAAATTGAAATAAGAACACCGTGAATTCATTGTCCCAGGAAGGGGAAACTTTATTGACTCATTCCTGGGGTCAGATACATCACATGATCACACTGACAGAACCACAGGCACATAGACACAGGCAACAGAGCATGCACAATGTCGGCACTAGTACAGTGTATATCCACCTTTCGCAGCAATGCAGGCTGCTATTCTCCCATAGAGACGATCGTAGAGATGCTGGATGTAGTCCTGTGGAACGGCTTACCATGCCATTTCCACCTGGCGCCTCAGTTGGACCAGCGTTCGTGCTGGACGTGCAGACCGCGTGAGACGACGCTTCATCCAGTCCCAAACATGCTCAATGGGGGACAGATCCGGAGATCTTGCTGGCCAGGGTAGTTGACTTACACCTTCTAGAGCACGTTGGGTGGCACGGGATACATGCGGATGTGCATTGTCCTGTTGGAACAGCAAGTTCCCTTGCCGGTCTAGGAATGGTAGAACGGTGGGTTCGATGACGGTTTGGATGTACCGTGCACTATTCAGTGTCCCCTCGACGATCACCAGTGGTGTACGGCCAGTGTAGGAGATCGCTCCCCACACCATGATGCCGGGTGTTGGCCCTGTGTGCCTCGGTCGTATGCAGTCCTGATTGTGGCGCTCACCTGCACGGCGCCAAACACGCATACGACCATCATTGGCACCAATGCAGAAGCGACTCTCATCGCTGAAGACGACACGTCTCCATTCGTCCCTCCATTCACGCCTGTCGCGACACCACTGAAGGCGGGCTGCACGATGTTGGGGCGTGAGCGGAAGACGGCCTAACGGTGTGCGGGACCGTAGCCCAGCTTCATGGAGACGGTTGCGAATGGTCCTCGCCGATACCCCAGGAGCAACAGTGTCCCTAATTTGCTGGGAAGTGGCGGTGCGGTCCCCTACGGCACTGCGTAGGATCCTACGGTCTTGGCGTGCATCCGTGCGTCGCTGCGGTCCGGTCCCTGGTCGACGGGCACGTGCACCTTCCGCCGACCACTGGCGACAACATCGATGTACTGTGGAGACCTCACGCCCCACGTGTTGAGCAATTCGGCGGTACGTCCACCCGGCCTCCCGCATGCCCACTATACGCCCTCGCTCGAAGTCCGTCAACTGCACATACGGTTCACGTCCACGCCGTCGCGGCATGCTACCAGTGTTAAAGACTGCGATGCAGCTCCGTATGCCACGGCAAACTGGCTGACACTGACGGCGGCGGTGCACAAATGCTGCGCAGCTAGCGCCATTCGACGGCCAACACCGCGGTTCCTGGTGTGTCCGCTGTGCCGTGCGTGTGATCATTGCTTGTACAGCCCTCTCGCAGTGTCCGGAGCAAGTATGGTGGGTCTGACACACCGGTGTCAATGTGTTCTTTTTTCCATTTCCAGGAGTGTAGTACAAGCCCTAAATAACAAATTATCGTCAGCTGGCATATTTTGTGATCTGTGTGGATCATGTCACACTCTTAGTAAAACTCAGGTTTTATGGAATTGAAGCCTATACACACAGCTGGTTTCAATCATACGAGGTGCATTCAAGTCCTAAGGCCTCCGATTTTTTTTCTAATTAACTTCTCACCCGAAATCGATGAAACTGGCGTTACTTCTCGACGTAATCGCCCTGCAGACGTACAAATTTTTCACAACGCTGACGCCATGATTCCATGGCAGCGGCGAAGGCTTCTTTAGAAGTCTGTTTCGACCACTGGAAAATCGCTAAGGCAATAGCAGCACGGCTGGTGAATGTGCGGAAAAAGCCAAAAGTCACTAGGAGCCAGGTCAGGTGAGTAGGGAGCATGAGGAATCACTTCAAAGTTGTTATCACGAAGAAACTGTTGCGTAATGTTAGCTCGATGTGCAGGTGCATTGTCTTGGTGAAACCGCACACGCGCAGCCCTTCCCGGACATTTTTGTTGCAGTGCAGGAAGCAATTCGTTGTTCAAAACATTTTCGTAGGACACACCTGTTACCGTAGTGCCCTTTGGAACGCAATGGGTAAGGATTACGCCCTCGCTGTCCCAGAACATGGACACCATCATTTTTTCAGCACTGGCGGTTACCCGAAATTTTTTTGGTGGCGGTGAATCTGTGTGCTGCCACTGAGCTGACTGCGCTTTGTTTCTGGATTGAAAAATGGCATCCACGTGTCATCCATTATCAAAACCGACGAAAAGAAAGTCCCATTCATACTGTCGTTGCACGTCAACATTGCTTGGCAACATGCCACACGGGCAGCCATGTGGTCGTCCGTCAGCATTCGTGGCACCCACCTGGATGACACTTTTCGCATTTTCAGGTCATCATGCAGGATTGTGTGCACAGAAAATTCCATCTGCCGTACGGTGCTGCCATCTCTGGGACGTATTGACAATGAACGCGGCCTCATTTTAAAACAATGTGCATGTTTCTATCTCTTTCCAGTTTGGAGAAAAAAAATCGGAGGCCTTAGAACTTAAATGCACCTCGTACTTAATGAAAAGAAAGCAAAAAGTTGTGTTGAATAGCACAAATAATATTGCGAGGGTGGTAAATTCTAGTGAATGTGGAGTTATCACAAAAGGAGTCCCACAGGGTTCAATTTTACGTCCTCTGCTGTTCCTTATTCATGTCAATGACTTCCCACTTAACGTTCAACAAGCGGAAATAGTACCTTTTGCACATGACACGAGTGTTATAATAAATCTCATTCCAGAAAAAGCTGCTGAAGATATTGTTAAGGATGTCTTTCAAAGAATTATTAAGTGGTTCTCAGAAAATGGACTCTCCCTTAATTTTGAAGAAAACTCACTATATCCAGTTCTGTACACCGAATAGAGACATACCGACAATTGATGTAGCATAGGAACAGGGCTCAGTTAACAGGATAGATTTCTCCAAAGTTTTGGGTGTTCACATTGATGACAACTTCAGCTGGATGAAGCATATTACTGAGCTTCTCAAACAACTCAGTTCGGTTTCTTTTGCTCTTCGTATGATCTCTAGTCTTGTTAATAAACAGATCAGCCTCCTAACGTACTTTTCATATTTCCACTCAATAATGTCTTATGGAATAGTTTTCTGGGTTAACTCACCACTTAGACATAAAGTATTGATTGCACAAAAGAAAGCAGTTAGAACAATTAGTGCTGTTCACCCAAGGACGTCACGTAGGCACCTTTTCAAGGAGTTAGGTATTTAAGGGGAGTACGTACGTCCTATACCCACAGTGTTAAATCTGCAATATTGATGACCCAGTATCTCAGAACCTGTTATTTTGATCCTCAAATAGCAAAACTCACTTACTACTTTAAGCGTCTGATTTTCTAGTCTAATTCCCGCAGCATCACCCGATTTAATTCGACTACATTCCATTATTCTCGTTTTCCTTTTGTTTATGTTCATCTTATATCCTACTTTAAAGATACTGTCCACTCCGTTCAGCTGCTCTCCCAGGTCTTTTGCTGTCTCTGACAGAATTACAATGTCATCGGCGAACCTCAAAGTTCTTATTTCTTTTCCATGGATTTTAATTCCAATTCCGAATTTATCTTTTGTTTGCTTTATTGCTTGCTCAATATGCAGATTGAATAACATTGGGGAGAGGCTACAACCCTGTCTCACTCCCTTCCCAACCACTCCTTCCCTTTCATGCCCCTTGACTCTTATAACTGCCATCTGGTTTCTGTACAAATTGTAAATAGCCTTTCGCTCCCTGTATTTTACCTCCGCCACCTTCAGAATTTTAAAGAGAGTATTCCAGTCAAGATTGTCAAAAGATTTCTCAAAGTCTACAAATGCTAGAAACGTAGGTTTGCCTTTCCTTATTCTATCTTTTAAGGTAAGTCGTAAGGTCAGTATTGCCAACATTTCTACGGAATCCAAACTGATCTTCCCTGAGGTCTGCTTCTACCAGTTTTTCCATTCGTCTGTAAGGAATTCGTGTTAGTATTTTGCAGCTGTGGTTTATTAAACTGATAGTTCGGTAATTTTCACATCTGTCAACACCTGCTTGCTTTGGGATAGGAATTATTATATTCTTCTTGAAGTCTGAAGGTAGTTGGCCTATCTCATACATCTTGCTCACCAGATAGTAGAGTTTTGTTAGGCCTGGCTCTCGCAAGGCTGTCAGTAGTTCTAATGGAATGTTGTCTACTCCCGGGGCCTTGTTTTGACTTAGGCCTTTCAGTGCTCTGTCAAACTCTTCACGCAGTATCATATCTCCTATTTCATCTTCATCTATTTCCTCTTCCATTTCTATAATATTGTCCTCAAGAACATCGCTCTTGTATAGACCCTTCATATACTCCTTCCACCTTTCTGCTTTCTCTTCTTTGCTTAGAACCGGGTTTCCATCTGAGCTCTTGATATTCATACAAGTGGTTTTCTTTTCTCCAAAGCTCTTTTTAATTTTTCTGTAGGCAGTATCTATCTTACCCCTAGTGATATGTGCCTCCACGTCCTTACATTTGTCTTCTAGCCATCCCTGCTTAGCCGTTTTGCACTTCCTGTCGATCTCTTTTTTGAGTCGTTTGTATTCCTTTTTGCCTGCTTAATTTACTGCATTTTTATATTTTCTCCTTTCATCAATTACATTCAATATCTCTTCTGTTACCCAAGGATTTCTGTTAGCCCTCGTCTTTTTACCTACTTGATCCTCTGCTACCTTCACTATTTCGTCTCTCAGTGCTACCCATTCTTCTTCTACTGTATTTCTTTCCCCCATTCTTGTCAATCGTTCCCTAATGCTCTCTCTAAAGCTCTCTACAACCTCTGGTTCTTTCAGTTTTTCCAGGTCCCATCTCCTCATCTCCTCATATTCCCAACTTTTTGCAGTTTCTTTAGTTTTAATCTGCAATTCATAACGAACAAATTGTGGTCAGAGTCCACATCTGCTCCTGGAAATGTCTTACAATTTAAAACCTGGTTCCTGAATCTCTGTCTTACCATTACATAATCTATCTGATACCTTCTAGTATCTCCAGGCTTCTTCCATGTATACAACCTTCTTTCATGATTCTTGAACCAAGTGTTAGCTATGATTAAGTTATGCTCTGTGCAAAATTCTACCAGGCGGCTTCAACACAATACTGCCCAACTCTCTCTTTGTTGTCGGGTTCGTCTCTCGTGACAGCTGCAGGTCAGTTCCACAAACATCGTGGTGTCCGCATACTTCCGAGCGAACAGGGAGCGCAAATTTTAAGGTGACGAAAGTTTTGTGAACGTACAGCCTTCTCTCAGTCAACAGCAGGCAGGACAGTTTAACCTGCTCTTTGATGCCCACGGGTTCCCGGGACGCCGGTCTGTCCCCTGGAACACCTGCTCCCTGCAGCCCTGCATTCCAGAGGCCCCTCTGGAAGGCGGTCGCGACCGCGGATGGAGACGTCGCGCGGCCGATAGCATCTGCACGGCCGGCCCGGGCGCGGTGTCTATTACAGCGGCGTTCATTAGCCGCGCCCAAGCCCGCGCTGGCAGTCGCACGACCACACGACCACGACCACGGCCACGGACAGCCACGACCAGCTGCGACCCCGGGGCGGGCGCCCCTCGTTAACCCTGCGCGCTTTATGGACTACACTTCCCCTAACAGCCCCGCGACGCGACGTCAGATACCGTCGACACACCGTCCGGAGCGGCCGTAAACGAAGGGAAAGCGTAATTGTGTAATTTACCTGCTGCTCGGAGTAGTAAAAATACAAGGTAAACGATTGTTCTACTAACCTGGCAGACATTGCCCAAGCACGTAACGACAGCTTACTCGTTGATTGATAAGCATCCTTGTTGTATCACGGTCTTATATTTGAGGACGCTGACAGTCCCGACTGTAACACACGCCAAAGGTTTTACTGTTACCCAAATACTAGAGGTAGTAGTAGAGTTTTGATTATTACTTTAATATTTAGAGGTTATAATTAAAACCTCTAAATATTAAAGTAATCCCTAACTAATGGTTTCTTTCTTTGCAGAAATTTGTCTGCAGCCCTATTATATATTATAACGGGAAGTTGTAATTAAAGTGCAGCTATTCACGGAGGTTTTAACAAACATGCTTCCTTCTGCATAAACCTCTCCCTTTCTCCTCGGTGGCTGCTCTGGTTTCAAAACTGGCTGAAAGACGCTAAGGTAGTTCTACTAATAGTCTACAGCTGTATTGTGGTCGACACCAGAGGTAGTTTTAAAAGACTTTAATTACACTCTTGGCGTAAAGTATTCAGTGATATGGCCAATTTCGGGTATCTGAGCAGTTCTCTTAGGTTGTTCGCAGATGATGCTGTAATTTACCGTCTAGTAAGGTCATCCGAAGACCAGTATCAGTTGCAAAGTGATTTAGAAAAGATTGCTGTATGGTGTGGCAGGTGGCAGTTGACGCTAAATAACGAAAAGTGTGAGGTGATCCACATGAGTTCCAAAAGAAATCCTTTGGAATTCGATTACTCGACAAATAGTACAATTCTCAAGGCTGTCAATTCAACTAAGTACCTGGGTGTTAAAATTACGAACAACTTCAGTTGGAAAGACCACATAGAAAATATTGTGGGGAAGGCGAGCCAAAGGTTGCGTTTCATTGGCAGGACACTTAGAAGATGCAACAAGTCCACTAAAGGGACAGCTTACACTACACTCGTTCGTCCTCTGTTAGAATATTGCTGCGCGGTGTGTGATCCTTACCAGGTGGGATTGACAGAGGACATCGAAATGGTGCAAAAAAGGTCAGCTCGTTTTGTATTATCACGTAACAGGGGAGAGAGTGTGGCAGATATGATACGCGAGTTGGGATGGAAGTCATTAAAGCAAAGACGTTTTTTGTAGCGGCGAGATCTATTTACGAAATTTCAGTCACCAACTTTCTCTTCAGAATGCGAAAATATTTTGTTGATCCCAACCTACATTGGTACGAATGATCATCAAAATAAAATAAGAGAAATCAGAGCTCGAACAGAAAGGTTTAGGTGTTCGTTTTTCCCGCGCGCTGTTCAGGAGTGGAATGGTAGAGAGATAGTATGATTGTGGTTCGATGAACCCTCTGCCAAGCACTTAAATGTGAATTGCAGAGTAATCATGTAGATGTAGATGTAGATGTAGTTCGAATTAAACGAAAGCAGACTGTTACCGTCAGTGCTAGTTCATAAATTGTTAGACTGTCCCAGTGCAGTAATCACGTAACACAGTCCAGTTGTTGAAAACGATTCAGGTCTGGGAAAAATTTAACGTACCAGTTCACCATATAACTTACGCAAATCCAGATTTCGGCTAGTGGCTAGCTATTCTCAGTGCACTATTTTCTATTCTCGATGCATGTACTCGTAAGTCCCTTTTCTCCGGGCGTATTGAGTATTCAAAGAAATGTGACTCACCCCGAACAACAGGGACTTACATCCATCGAGAACAGAAAATAGTGCAGTGAGAATGGCTAGCCACTAGCCGAGATCTGGATTTGCGTAATAAAATCTAAAAAAGGAGGAATGATTGCTGAACTCTATCATTTATAAGCCACATAACAGTCGGTGAGTGCACCCACTTTCCGAATGGAAGGTAACCTGAGTTCACCATATCACTGTCCTCATACACATTTCAGGAACTCGAAACAATTAAGTGGACAACACTAATCAGTAAGTCCGTCAACACTGTTCTGCTAACCAGTCATTGTGCAGAGGAGTCGGTAATCACCGTGTTCCTCTAGTAAGTACTCTCTCTGAATTAATTAGTAATTACTTGAATTAAACCCACGAGTGAGGAAAACAAACTGCACGCAATACATGCGAGTATTTCACACTATTAGTTATCGGACTGCAACACACTTTTCATGACAGGAGACATGGTGTTGCTCACTTTACTCTCAGGCGCAGATGTGCTTGATGTGCTACATCTACATATAGTTTCGCCTGTCAACAGTGTGTTTCACACTACTCATTATTGACGGCAGCCATCTTAAATAAAGTATTTTATGACCTTCAAAACATTGCATTATCTAATTAGTGAGTTAATTAACAAATGCTTCACATCAAATGGAACACAAAAAAAAAAATGGCTCTGAGCACTATGGGACTCAACTGCTGAGGTCATTAGTCCCCTAGAACTTAGAACTAGTTAAACCTAACTAACCTAAGGACATCACAAACATCCATGCCCGAGGCAGGATTCGAACCTGCGACCGTAGCGGTCTTGCGGTTCCAGACTGCAGCGCCTTTAACCGCACGGCCACTTCGGCCGGCGAACACAAAAAAATACATCAATAAAATTATAATGCTGAAGTTCAGAATCTAACAGTAATGTTGACATAATTTGTAACTGAATTTAGCAGTGGTGTAAAGCTTGAATGTTAATTCGGAAGATAATTATTTTCAAACAGTTTTAGATATTTTACGCAAAAGTTGGAGTTGTGTACTTTCAGATGATAGGTGTTAATATGCCAAAATATGTTTCCTACCGCTCACAAGTGTGTAAGGCCGTATTGCATGAACCTTCTCAATTAACATTATTTCATAATTAACAAAGTTTCTGAGTTAACTAATTGGATCATTGCAACTTTATTAGCAAATAGTATGTAACGAGCAATGAAATTCAATGAGACTAAACTTATTTATGATCTGAAATTACCATGCACTCGTTGGGTACTGGATACACTATCATATTGCCACTGTCAAAGTTTGGGAAAATATTTAGATGATCTTGAGAGGCCAAAATAATAGAAGATGAGACTGGACACTCAGCTTTCTTCGTCTCGAGGTCCAGTGTGTGTTGCAATAGTCGTATGGCGGCGAAATATGGTAGATATGGTAATGCACTAATATGGAAGCCTTCTAACTGGAAAAAAATTAGATCCAATATTGGTCACGTAGCGTAAATTTATTCTTACTGAAGTCGATCGATTTCGGTCATCAGTCTGACCATATCTGGGTCCAAAAATAGTATTCGGCTATGCGTAGCACAACTATAATCCCGAGTGGAAATTCTTGAAATGTACCATTCTTATTACAGCTCTGTGTGTTGAGCAGCCATATCTTGTAAGCATCAAAGCGTGTTGTAGCAATCACGATCGTTCTTAGTGAAACTGTTCTTAATTTCACAGTGTGTGCTGAAATGTATTCCGATCTAGCTAAGCTCTCGCGATTTGTCTTTGGAAATTGGTAGTGTGTAGAACAACATACCCCACGGTAAAAGAAAAGCAACTGATGAGAAAAACGCAAGTAACATATTAGCAGCGGTAATACACTATCCACGTGTCACCATGAGGCAGCTTGTGTGTGTAAATGGAATCAATGGAATGTTCTGAGAATATTACATTCCAGTGCACCTAATCCTTTTTACATTTTGCTTCGTCAACAGCTTTATGGAAACGATTTTTAAAAACTGTTACATTTCTCAGTACAATGTCTACAAAAACTAGAAAGTGACGTTGATCTTCTATACAGTACTTTGTTTACGGATCGGACGTAGTTTACGAACAACGCACAAATAAATACTTGAAATATGTAGTACTGGTCAGGCGAAAATCCACCTTAGCTGAGAATAATGGAGAAACAATGTACTTGACCTGTCAATGTGTTGTGTGGGTTATTTAAGAATCACAATATTAGTCCCTGTTTTATTGTTGGGACCCTAAATAGTTACACGTATCTACAGATCCTAAGAGAAATACTGCCTCAGTCCTTGCAAGACATCTGACTGGACATAAGGCCATTCATGCGGTAGCATCATCACGGACGTCCCACCAGTTTCACACTCATTGTTATCGATTTGGCCAACAAAACATCTGGAGATAGTTAGAATGATGGTTTGGGGAATCACAAAATGACAACCACAGTCACCAGAGTTAACACTTTTTGTCTTTCATCTATGGACAAAATTAAAACAGCAATTCCTTCCGAAGAAATGGAATGGCACATACACCTGCCTATCTGCGCTAAGACAAGCCTTATGATAAGTTCAGACGAAATTCAGCATCCACTTTTTGTCTGTTCTGAATCGCTTCATAACATATATATCAATGCTCAAGGTCAATATTCTGAGCATTTGGTTTGACAGTGCTAACGAAAAACACACGAACCAAACTGCGTTATATGTTTGCTTACGTTTTTGCAGTGGGGTATCCGTTGTTTGTCCACTTCCCTGACGGCATGACAGTGGTTTGCGACGCTTTTATATTGTTACTACGTGAGCAAAGTCCGGACATGTCATGTCAACGAAGTCCTCTTCGAAGAAACTTTCTGACAGCCCGTAATTTTGGCACTACAAAGTCTAAAATACTTGTGAACCTTAGAGCTTTTGCAACGCTGTCCGATGTAGCTTAACAGAAGCCGCGCGTTTGCTAGAAATGGATTCACACGGTATGGGCAAAAATACGGAAACCCCCAAAGAACAGTATATTACCATGCATAATCTACATCTACATGGTTACTCTGCACTTCACACTTAAGTGCCTGGCAGAGGGTTCATCGAATCATTTTCATACTACTTCTCTACCATTCCACTCTCGAATGACGCGTGGGAAAAAGCAACACCTAAATCTTTCCTTTCGAGCTCTGATTTCTCTTATTTTATTATGATGATCATTTCTCCCTACGTGGGTGGGTGTCAACAAAATATTTTCACATTCGGAAGAGAAAGTTGGTGATTGAAATTTCGTAAATAGATCTCGCCGCAATGAAAACCGCCTTTGTTTCAGTGACTGCCACCCCAACTCGCGTATCATATCACTCTCACCCCTATTGTGAGATAACATGAAATGAGCTGATCTTCTTTGTACTTTTTCAATGTCCTCCATCAATTTTACCTGGTAAGGATGCCACACCGCGCAGCAAAAGATATTCCAGCAGATGACAGACAAGTGTAATGTCGGCTGTCTCTTTAGTGAGTTTGTCACATCTTGTAAGTGTTCTGCCAACAAAGCGCAGTCTTTGATTCGCCTTCCCCACAATATTATCTATGTGGTCTTTCCAATTTAAGTTGCTCGTAATTGTAATTCCTAGGTATTTAGTCGAATTGACAGCCCTTATATTTGTGCGATTTATCGTATACCCAAAATTTATCGGATTTCTTTTAGTACCCATGTGGATGACCTCGCACTTTTCTTTGTTTAGTGCCAATTGCCACTTTTCACACCATACAGAAATTCTTTGTGGATCATTTTGTAATGTGTAGATCATTTTGTAACTGGAGTTGGTCGTCTCATGATTTTAGTAGACGGTAAATTACAGCGTCATCTGCAAACAATCTAAGGGGGCTGCTCAGATTATCGCCTAGATCATTTATGTAAATCAGGAACAGCAGAGGGCCTATGACACCACCTTGCGGAAAGCCAGATATCACTTCTGTTCTACTCGATGATTTGCCGTCCATCACTACGAACTGTGACCTCTCTGAGAGGAAATCACGAGTCCAGTCACACAACTGAGACGATACTCCATATACACACAATTTGATTAATGGTCGCTTGTGAGGAACGGTATCAAAAGCCTTGTGGAAATCTAAGAATATGAAATCGATCTGAGATCCGTTGTCTACAGCACTCTTTACTTCATGGAAATGCACAAGAACGATATTTGCTGAATCCGTGTTGGTTATGTATCAATAAGTCATTTTCTTCAAGGTAATTCGTAATGTTCGAGTACAATATATGCTCCAGAATCCTACTCCAAATTGAGGTCAGTGATATGGGTCTGCAATTGAATTGGTTAATCCTATTTCCTTTTTTGTATATTGTTGTGACCTGTGCTACTTCCCAGTCTTAAGGAACAGACCTTTCGTCAAGTAGGCGGTTGTATATGATTGGGATGAAGGAAACTTCTTGGCCTTCCGAACAGCTTCCAGTCGTCTATGAATGGATAAATACAGCCCCTGTATGGTTTTCAAAAGTATTTTATATCGTTGTTCCAACGAAATAGTGGCAAGTTCAGGTAGCGATGATGTAAGATAGATAACGATCAAGGACCCTGCCTTTCAAAATAGACCACAGAGGCTCAATAATACCAAAACCAATCCTGGAGAACGCGAGCTGTGTGGAGAGGGTGTAGCGGGACTTTGAATTTCGCCGCGCTGCACTCGTTCCCTCAGATATAAATTATACCGTCGCAGCTGTATGAGTGCTCGACGGCAGAGAAAAAATTTATAAGAAAATGAAGGTACAAAAAATTGTAACTCTTTGTTTTTCTACCCGCTCTTGTCTCTTGAGAGCGGAAGCTTAACTTCAATTATTCGCTGGTCTTGGTATGATTCAGACGTAAAAACGCATTCTTTGGTCTTAGTCTTATTAACACGCAAAAACTTATTGATGTGCAGACATATTGTGTTGTGGAAGCTTGTATGAAATTTGGAGGATGGAAGCAGCCGTAAAATACATTGCATTCAATATCAAGATGGTTTTAATTCGTAGACATTAGTAATTTCTGGACGATGAAATTTACAGCTACGACTTTTTCATGCAGAAATGAAGCAGGAGATTGTTGGAGAACGAGACCTGGACGCCGCACGAGGGAAGACATATTAACCTGGTAATGAATGAACTCTTATCTACGCCATTTCCCCCTGTTAATCACATTTTGTTATTCTCTGTTCTCTTTCAAATAACTTTTGTAGTAGAAACTGGTTTGACTTCTGCTCAGAAACGCCACAAGGACCACCCCAACAATAGCTTTTCCGAATCACGAAGTCCGATAGCTTTTCTGTAATACCAAGTACGATTTGCACTTCATTCTTTCCCTTTTTCACGGTCATTAACGATTTTAAAAACCCCTTTTTATTCACCATTTCTTCCCACATTTTCAACCTTTTCTTTTCTTCACTTTTTCTTTTTTATTAACCACTACAACTGGCTCCCGCGACGAGACGCAATCTTCGGATGTGTCGTTTCTGAGCAAATTTGAAACTTTAATTTGTATTTTTTTCCCAACAGAGAACAACCAAAAATCCTGAAGTTTGAAGGGTAACTAAAAGACCAACTTTATTGTACCTAAGCAAATGATTATACAACAATATTGTAAAGAATTTTTGTAACTAATTCAATCTGTTTTTCTTTTCATGGTATATATTGATGCAAAACTGTTATTTTGAGACCTTTTGGTTACTATCCGATGGAGATGTATTAAGAAAATCCATATTTTGACGGATACGATTTACGCAGAAGTGATTGACCGGTCGCTACAAGGGTCCAGTCGTGTTAGAACACCGCATCACCTTTGGGAGACAAAGAAAGATTGTATCACGGGGTGGACCCGATCAGCCAGTAACGGTCACATAATCCTTGGCAGTAATGCGACTTCGGAAAGTAACCACGAGGCCCAGGGAAAACCGCGACACAGCTGCCCAAATCATCAGCGAACCCAGGCCAAGTTTCACTTTTGGAATGTAAACTCGGCCTGAAATTGGAAATAGTGTGAAGACTGAAACGACTTTCTTTCATTGCTTCTTAGTCCAGGTTTCTGCACCACGTTTCCCTGTTACACGCACTTGCATCACTAATGAACGATGTGCTGAGAGGGTTCGTTAGTGCGACATACATGTCTGCTGTGACTTTTACAACCGCTGTCCTCTTAATTTTCGTCACAGTCCTCTTCACTCAATACATATTTTCGTCCGCATTGTGGTTGGTAGGTTGGTTTAGGGAAGGGGACAAAACAGCGAGACCATCGCTCCCATCGGATTGAGGACGGATGCGGAAGGAATTCAGCCTTGCCCTTCCAAAGGAATCATACCTGCATTTACCTTAAGCAATGTAGGGAAATCATGGAAAACCCGTTGTGACTTACGGACAATGTTTTACCGCTTTCCCTGTATGCGGTATAGATATTCGATACTGTGCCTCTTGCAATACCAAATGCTTCGGCTCCCTTAGTTACGCAAGCAACCATCATACGGGTACCAGTAATTCGCCTGCGTTCGCAGTCACTTGGTTCCGACATAATGGACCCATAGTTACACAGAACGCTATACTTACTACGACTGATACTTACAACGTACTGAGGACATCCCAGAGGTGCCTCTCGTGGTCAAATACAACAGTGCAGCTTGCACGGTTGGTTGGCATCTGCATTTATGTTTAAGTATTCATTTCTCAAGGTATCTGCACATTTTTTACCAGCCAATATACAGGTGTCCCATTCAAACCCCCCTGATTTCAAAGATCCAGGAAAAAAAACACAACATATACGACAATGAAAAGTGCACCACATTGTAGAGCATCTCAAAGAATTCATTTATTTATCATCAATACACCGCTACATGTGAACCATTTGTAGCACGAAGAATATCGAGTCTATATACAATTTCTTGTCAAGATCTGTGTAACATTTCCTCTGTTACTGTTGCAATCACATTTGTGATACGATGTCGCAACGTAGGAATATCGTTCACTTTGGTCGCATACACGCGGCGGTCCTTCACGAATCCCCACATGAAGAAATCAAGCGGCGTAATGTCGGGTGAAGGTGGTGGCCAGACAATGGGTCATCCGCGTCCGATCCAACGCTTGGGAAATTTCCTATCCAGGAACTTTCGAACAGCCTTGACCAATGCGGTGGAGCTCCATCTTGTTGAAAAATTATGTTGGGTTGCAAGTCTTGTATCTGAGGGTACACAAACTGCTCCAACATGTCCAGAAACACTGACCCATTCACCGTTTGCTCCGCAAAGAAGAACGGTCCTACAATCCTGGCGTGCATTAGCCCACACCAGTTAGTTTGGGGCTATCACGAGCATGTTCAATGACAATGTGCGGATTTTGCGAAACCCAAATCCGAACATTATGCCTATTAAACCTTCCTGATAGATTAAAGGTTGCCTCATCTGATAGTAAACATCTTTCCAGGAAGCTGGCATCCATATCAATACGCTGAGCATATCCGCAGCATATTGTTGTCGGCGGGGTTTGTCGTTCGGCATCAGATCTTTCAGTATTTGCACTTTTTAAGCACACATACGAAGACGC
This sequence comes from Schistocerca piceifrons, assembly GCF_021461385.2. NCBI lineage: Eukaryota > Metazoa > Arthropoda > Insecta > Orthoptera > Acrididae > Schistocerca > Schistocerca piceifrons. The sequence goes on along the minus strand of NC_060140.1, from coordinate 908,791,898 downwards.
TGGTGAACTACACGATGCAGTGTTGATCGAAGTACATCAAGTTGACTAGATGCTTGACGAACTGACTTAACGTGGGCTTCTGAGAAACGTTTGTCTGATGTCCTCCACTGTCTCTTCTGAAATTCCGTAACGTGCACCGCCAGAATGTTTCAGAACACTTTCTGTGGCCAGAAACTTCCTATTCCATTCCTTAATGTTTTCACATCAGGTGCATCACATTCATACATACGACGATAATTTATTTGCACAGTAATGGGCGATTTTGTTTCTGCAAACCACACTACTGCTTGCGCGCTGCTGGGGAGTCGCCATTTTCACTTCATGCGACCATGCTGCACTCTGGCGATGATACTTGGCACTTCTGACGCGGGAATATAGCTTCTTTGAGATGCTCTACAATGTGGTGCACTTTTCATTGTCGTATCTACTACGGTTTTTCTCTCCTGGGTCCTTGAAATCATGGAGGTTTGAGTGTGCTCCCTGCCGCCGTTGGAGAAGCAGCTGAGCAGCAAGTCGTATACTCCTAGCTCACTCATTTGTTACATAGTTTAATTCTTAATTTCTTTGCGTGTCTTTGGTACTTGCATTGTTTAATTCATAAATTTCGGGCGTATTATAGTATTTGAGAGTTGTAGCATCGCGTTTTAGTACCTGAATAGTGTAAATTCGCGTAGTCTCCTTCCGCCGCCGAGCAGTGTCAGCAGTGCGCAAGTAGCAGCATTACTGCATTTACTAGGCAATCTTGTATTTTAATAACCGTTTAAATTTTGTCGATTTGTTTGCGCTCTCTGTAGATTAGTTCAGACGTTCTTTGCAAAACAGTTTTTAGCATGGATAGGGACTGCAACTGCTGTGTTCGGATGCAGGCTGAGTTGGCATCCCTTCGCTCCCACCTTCAGGCAGTGTTGGCTTCGGTCACACAGCTTGAGGCTGTTGCCGATGGGCATCACTGTGGGGGTCCGGATGGGGGTCCCACGCATCCCCTGATCGGACTACGACTGTGGTTGCCCGGGATACTGCCCGCATTGAGGCTGATCCCTCACCTGTGGTAGAGTGGGAGGTCGTCTCAAGGTGTGGCAGGGGGCGAAAGACATTCAGGAGGGCTGAACGGAAAGCCTCTCCAGTTTGTCTGACGAACCGGTTTCAGGCTCTGTCTCAGGCTGATACTGATCTTCGGCCTGACATGGCTGCTTGTCCTGTTCCAGAGGTTGGCCCTCAGTCTGCAAGATCCGGGCAGTCGCAGAGGGTGGGCTTACTGGTAGTTGGGAGCTCCAACGTCAGGCGCGTAATGGGGCCCCTTAGGGAAATGGCAGCAAGAGAGGGGAAGAAAACCAATGTGCACTCCGTGTGCATACCGGGGGGAGTCATTCCAGATGTGGAAAGGGTCCTTCCGGATGCCATGAAGGGTACAGGGTGCACCCATCTGCAGGTGGTCGCTCATGTCGGCACCAATGATGTGTGTCGCTATGGATCGGAGGAAATCCTCTCTGGCTTCCGGCGGCTATCTGATTTGGTGAAGACTACCAGTCTCGCTAGCGGGATGAAAGCAGAGCTCACCATCTGCAGCATCGTCGACAGGACTGACTGCGGACCTTTGGTACAGAGCCGAGTGGAGGGTCTGAATCAGAGGCTGAGACGGTTCTGCGACCGTGTGGGCTGCAGATTCCTCGACTTGCGCCATAGGGTGGTGGGGTTTCCGGTTCCGCTGGATAGGTCAGGAGTCCACTACACGCAACAAGCGGCTACACGGGTAGCAGGGGTTGTGTGGCGTGGGATGGGCGGTTTTTTAGGTTAGATGGCCTTGGGCAAGTACAGAAAGGGCAACAGCCTCAACGGGTGCGGGGCAAAGTCAGGACATGCGGGGACCAAGCAGCAATCGGTATTGTAATTGTCAACTGTCGAAGCTGCGTTGGTAAAGTACCAGAACTTCAAGCGCTGATAGAAAGCACCGAAGCTGAAATCGTTATAGGTACAGAAAGCTGGCTTAAGCCAGAGATAAATTCTGCCGAAATTTTTACAAAGGTACAGACGGTGTTTAGAAAGGATAGATTGCATGCAACCGGTGGTGGAGTGTTCGTCGCTGTTAGTAGTAGTTTATCCTGTAGTGAAGTAGAAGTGGATAGTTCCTGTGAATTATTATGGGTGGAGGTTACACTCAACAACCGAACTAGGTTAATAATTGGCTCCTTTTACCGACCTCCCGACTCAGCAGCATTAGTGGCAGAACAACTGAGAGAAAATTTGGAATACATTTCACATAAATTTTCTCAGCATGTTATAGTCTTAGGTGGAGATTTCAATTTACCAGATATAGACTGGGACACTCAGATGTTTAGGACGGGTGGTAGGGACAGAGCATCGAGCGACATTATACTGAGTGCACTATCCGAAAATTACCTCGAGCAATTAAACAGAGAACCGACTCGTGGAGATAACATCTTGGACCTACTGATAACAAACCGACCCGAACTTTTCGACTCTGTATGTACAGAACAGGGAATCAGTGATCATAAGGCCGTTGCAGCATCCCTGAATATGGAAGTTAGTAGGAATATAAAAAAAGGGAGGAAGGTTTATCTGTTTAGCAAGAGTAATAGAAGGCAGATTTCAGACTACCTAACAGATCAAAACGAAAATTTCTGTTCCGACACTGACAATGTTGAGTGTTTATGGAAAAAGTTCAAGGCAATCGTAAAATGCGTTTTAGACAGGTACGTGCCGAGTAAAACTGTGAGGGACGGGAAAAACCCACCGTGGTACAACAACAAAGTTAGGAAACTACTGCGAAAGCAAAGAGAGCTCCACTCCAAGTTTAAACGCAGCCAAAACCTCTCAGACAAACAGAAGCTAAACGATGTCAAAGTTAGCGTAAGGAGGGCTATGCGTGAAGCGTTCAGTGAGTTCGAAAGTAAAATTCTACGTACTGACTTGACAGAAAATCCTAGGAAGTTCTGGTCTTACGTTAAATCAGTAAGTGGCTCGAAACAGCATATCCAGACACTACGGGATGATGATGGCATTGAAACAGAGGATGACACGCGTAAAGCTGAAATACTAAACACCTTTTTCCGAAGCTGTTTCACAGAGGAAGACCGCACTGCAGTTCCTTCTCTAAATCCTCGCACAAACGAAAAAATGGCTGACATCGAAATAAGTGTCCAAGGAATAGAAAAGCAACTGGAATCACTCAATAGAGGAAAGTCCACTGGACTTGACGGGATACCAATTCGATTCTACACAGAGTACGCGAAAGAACTTGCCCCCCTTGTAACAGCCGTGTACCGCAAGTCTCTAGAGGAACGGAGGGTTCCAAATGATTGGAAAAGAGCACAGATAGTCCCAGTCTTCAAGAAGGGTCGTCGAGCAGATGCGCAAAACTATAGACCTATATCTCTGACGTCGATCTGTTGTAGAATTTTAGAACATGTTTTTTGCTCGAGTATCATGTCGTTTTTGGAAACCCAGAATCTACTATGAAGGAATCAACATGGATTCCGGAAACAGCGATCGTGAGAGACCCAACTCGCTTTATTTGTTCATGAGACCCAGAAAATATTAGATACAGGCTCCCAGGTAGATGCTATTTTTCTTGACTTCCGGAAGGCGTTCGTTACAGTTCCGCACTGTCGCCTGATAAACAAAGTAAGAGCCTACGGAATATCAAACCAGCTGTGTGGCTGGATTGAAGAGTTTTTAGCAAACAGAACACAGCATGTTGTTATCAATGGAGAGACGTCTACAGACATTAAAGTAACCTCTGGCGTGCCACAGGGGAGTGTTATGGGACCATTGCTTTTCACAATATATATAAATGACCTAGTAGATAGTGTCGGAAGTTCCATGCGGCTTTTCGCGGATGATGCTGTAGTATACAGAGAAGTTGCAGCATTAGAAAATTGTAGCGAAATGCAGGAAGATCTGCAGCGGATAGGCACTAGGTGCAGGGAGTGGCAACTGACCCTTAACGTAGACAAATGTAATGTATTGCGAATACATAGAAAGAAGGATCCTTTATTGTATGATTATATGATAGCGGAACAAACACTGGTAGCAGTTACTTCTGTAAAATATCTGGGAGTATGCGTGCGGAACGATTTGAAGTGAAATGATCATATAAAATTAATTGTTGGTAAGGCGGGTACCAGGTTGAGATTCATTGGGAGAGTGCTTAGAAAATGTAGTCCATCAACAAAGGAGGTGGCTTACAAAACACTCGTTCGACCTATACTTGAGTATTGCTCATCAGTGTGGGATCCGTACCAGATCGGTTTGACGGAGGAGATAGAGAAGATCCAAAGAAGAGCGGCGCGTTTCGTCACAGGGTTATTTGGTAACCGTGATAGCGTTACAGAGATGTTTGATAAACTCAAGTGGCAGACTCTGAAAGAGAGGCGCTCTGCATCGCGGTGTAGCTTGCTCGCCAGGTTTCGAGAGGGTGCGTTTCTGGATGAGGTATCGAATATATTGCTTCCCCCTACTTATACCTCCCGAGGAAATCACGAATGTAAAATTAGAGAGATTAGAGCGCGCACGGAGGCTTTCAGACAGTCGTTCTTCCCGCGAACCATACGCGACTGGAACAGGAAAGGGAGGTAATGACAGTGGCACGTAAAGTGCCCTCCGCCACACACCGTTGGGTGGCTTGCGGAGTATAAATGTAGATGTAGATGTAGATATTTAGTGTGACTTGTCTCAGCTGCCTCACCCAATACATCAACAAAATTTCTGAATATGAGATCGAAAGCAAAACTTAAGGAGGATAGTGAACCTATGAGTTTCGCGCGGCACAGGTAACATCAGCTGAAGTGCGATTATCTGAAGCAGCAGCTAACTAAATACGTAGACTTCTGGTTCCGCATCTGATTACATTCACGAGTTTCACGGCAGAGGCTTCCGTTCTTTTTGGATAGCTCCTCTCAGATTGGAGATGCCTAGAAAGTAGGAATGAGAGCAGAAACATGGCTCGAGGGAGCCTATCAAACAGGCTCTGTAGAATCCCGATCTGAAGATCGAACGGGCGACTGTGTGCAATGAATAATCACGTGAAGCCCAGCGTATTTGTAGTTTGTAGGATTAACTCGTCATTTCAACATATGGAGTACGTAAACATCGAGGGCGTCATCTGTATGAGACTGCCCAGTTCAAATTCCACGGATAATTAATTGAAGGTTTGAATGCCCCCTCCCCCGGCGCCCCTCCCACCCCCCCCCCCCCACCCTTCCCTTAAGGTCTAGTACGCCACTCACAGACGCAGCCTCATCTGAATGCTGTACTTGTGATTTCGAGTTTCAACTCTGTGAAATAATATCTGCTCTGACCGGGACTCGTCCGTAACGTGAACGGCCCCCACTGGTTAACCCTCTAATGTACATTTTGTTATGGTCGCTGTACACATTCCCTTTGTGACGAGCTGGGAGCTGCACAAAATTTATTCATGAAGCCTCTTGGTCTCGTTTATCACACCCTCTCGTTAGCTGGCGCATGTGAAGGCTGTAGTTGAACTCTATCATGATAATACAACTGTTATCGTTTTACATACACGCTGATTTCTTCTGGTGGCTTCAATTTCTTCTCAGGCAGTGTATTTGGAAAAGGACGGATGGTGAAACATGTCTTAAGACGTAAGAGGCTGATTTTCATGGTATTAGAGGGTCCCACACAGGGCATAAACTGCAGGGGTAGACATATATCCTATGAATAATAAAGGACGTTGTATGTAAATGGTTCTCTGAGATGATACGGTTGAAACAGGAGAGGAATTCATGGCGCGCCACAACTAACTATTGAAGATTCAAAAGAAAAAAAAAGTTAATGGAAGACTAGCATAATTTGCAAACGGTCTTTGGGAGCTTTCGACATTATCCACCAGAAAGAACCACTATACATCGAATAACGCGAAGAGTAACAGACCTATAACCCTATCTTGGGACACTTTACAGTTTACTTTTATCCCTTACGATTTCGTTCGGCTAAAAACGACGTGTTGAATTCTGTCTTCTATGAAGTTCTGAATCCAGTCACAAACCTGGTCTGGTTTTACGTAAGCTTGTAGTTTGTTCGCTAAGAGACAATGAGGGACAGTATGGAAAGCCATGTAAGGCATCAGACTCGACACCATTATTTACGATGCTCTCGCTCTCATGGACGAAAAGAATGAACATCTGTTTTTGCAGAATCCATGTTGATTCCTATAGAGATCATTTTCGTTCCCCATAGAGACCTTAATACCCGAACTTAAAATGTGTTCCACAGTTTTACAGCAGACTGACATCAGAAATATACTCTTATGCTTACGATCATCGTTAAGACAATCTTTCATGGAAACGCTTTTGTGTAATCCCTTTGCTCCATTTACTCATGATGAATTGTTACTAGAAGAATAACTAATTCCTTCGCACAATCTGTAGCCCTAGATATCTTTCCCCTGTTGAAAAATTCTAGCCGACTTTCTATTCTGCGATAACTTATCTCAGTATCTGCCATTTCTGTCATTCATGCGGCGAAAGGAAGGAGAAACTGTGTGGTATTCGCTTTCTGCCCTTCATCTTCTGTTTTAGTTTTAGTATTATCATTGAACGACTGAATAGCTGACTTTGATTGTTTTGTAGGCACTTCAGTGGCGCATTTCAGTTATGGAATCTACCCACTGGGAAAAATTATGGAAAAAGTAAATAGCCCTAAAAGATTAGTTGAAGAGTAAGGTCATGTTCACTTAACATAAAAAACAGCATTTCACGGCCATTCCGAGAAAGCTTCACTATTCTACAGTATTTATATCATCCTAGTACTTATACCGAACTTCCACTGTAAGTAAATTACCAACCAGCAATTTAGCAAGTAAGGTAATTTCGCACAGGTCGTTAGCTAAATACCGGTAGGCGTTTCCGGTATGATATTTCATACTATGATGAAATACTTTCAGTACATTTCAATAATTTAGTGTTCAAAGGACATTATTTAGTTGTCATTTCGTGATGTCCTGATAAACTGCAAACTGGTTAGAAAAAAAAAAAGCTTTGTGTCTACTTTTCCGTCTTAACCCATTAGCATGATGATGTCATCTGTAGTTAAATGTATCATGTAAATGCTAGAGGTCCATTGCTGCTCTAGCGACTAAGGGCAGGCAGCCCCTTCGACGCCTGTTATGTGGTATTGCCTGCTCTCAGCCGCTAGAGCAGTTGCGGAACGCCACTTTAACTGACTGGATGCCGAACTCTTCGATGGTATACTTTCAAAGTGCTCAGCACTAGTAGAGCATCACTCAGCCGAAGGCATTTTAATGTGCTCTTCAAAGGTGCGTGGGTGACACAGAGTGCTGCCGAACTGGAGGGCTTTAGAGGGACCCTTTGCGTGTTATTCACGCACACGTCAGTGTTGCATCCCTCTGCGATAACGTTGAAAAGGGATAACCATCCTCTGCTGGTTCAGATCACGTTTAAATTTCGTCGAATGGTTTTGAACGGTCCCTAGTGGTTCCTCCCTGTGCGCCAGAGCAAACATTGCGGTCGCACTAAACTCCAGAGGGGTCAGACCACGTGCGCTGGGGTTGCAGCTCCACGATGTCCTTGGAATAGGGTCGAATCGTCAAGGGAGGGAGGGGGGGGGGGGACAGGCTGTCAGCAGTGTCTAACGTTGTCGAACACGCTGTCCTGTTGCTCATTGCACTGAGAAATGTCATTTTCGACCCGAAATGTATGGGATTGAACGCCCAAGGAAAGGAGTAGTCTGATTGACTCAATTTATGGCACTCCTGAAGGCCCTTCACGTCAATTCTGAATGGCAAGAAGTGTTTAAAATGTTTTTGTCTATCACTTATAAGATTACCGTGTGATTTAAATGTTGAGTCGCTCGGTCGCAGAGGCGTCAGGAGGGGTGTAACGTGATTAAGAGCGGATGTGACGACCTGCATATCGTTTGACACGTTCACAATGCCACTGGGCATAATTGTGGTGGAATTTGATGCCAGTGCGTTACCTTTATTCCACCATATACTTCACTCCTGAGCACTGGCATTTTTTCCCATGTGTCGATTTTGCTGTTTGAAACATCACTGAGCCCAATAGTGACGCCGCAACGCGCCACGCCAGATTTCCAACTTCCGCGTCCCACTGGGGGACAATTATGAGGTTTCGAAAAAATTGTACTTTTATATCTGCTCAGTGTATAAAACTAAACTCCTCCCGCACAGGCCGTTAAGGCCCAAAGGCACCGACTGGCCGCCGTGTCATCCTCAGCCCACAGGTGTTACTGGATGCAGATATGGAGAGGTATGTGGTCAGCACACCGCTCTCCCGGCCGTATGTCAGTTTCCGGAAACTGAGACCGGAACGGCTACTTCTCAGTCACGTAGCTCCTCAGTTTGCCTCACAAGGGCTGAGTGCACCCCGCTTGCCAACAGCGCTCGGCAGACCGCATGGTCACCCATCCAAGTGCTAGGCCAGCCCGACAGTGCTTAACTTCGGTGATGTGACGGGAACCGGTGTTACCACTGCGGCAAGGCCGGTGGCTGCTCAATACAAGGCCAGAAAAAAATCTTAGTGATCCACGTCGAAGGATTAAAACACGCAAACTCATTTTACAACTCTTAGAAAAAGATGAGATAAAGAAAGCTCAGCCCAAATACCAAATCCCAGGCCATGTACTCCGTCAGTCAGAGTTGATCAGTACAAATGGATTTCTCTGTCTCTTAAGCTGTATGACCCTGACCATTCCCTAGTTAACATACATGTAATTCCTGACTGTTCAATTTAACTTGTTACAGAAAATTCTGCAGAACAAATTGGTTAGGAAAGTGAGCAGTCTGAAAGAAATTGAGCAACGTGACGTATTGCATGATACTTGGCGTCCACACCACTCTGTTCTGCACAGTGGACGATGCAGACCTAACTGACCTCAGGAAATGAATGGTGACACACCGTGCGCTTTGCTAGAAACCTCGCTACTGCGATGCACTGTTGCATCAAAGAGCTTACTGCTTCATAGCGCCACGATCTGGTGGACACAAGCTTGGAGTGACTGAAATTTATTGACCTTCAGTTCGTGTTTGGTGGAATGATGTGAACGATGATGAAAGGAAAGCTAAATTGTGCGATGTAGTGTAACTTTTTAGCTAATTGTCTCTCTCCTGAGATCTACCAAACCTCAAACATGATATTTCTTCAATGGCTAACAGTTATTCCACCCAAATAACATGGTATATGGAAACTGTAATGTTGTAGAATTAGGGATAAACTCAACTTCGCGACACATATTGCGTCGTGATCATGCGCTGGGTACTTAGTCGATGATGTGAAACGAATGAGAAATACGTTTTCTCGTCTCCTATTGGTTGTCCAGAGCAAGTCTTTATATGAAAATGTTGCCTTTTTGGCTTCTCATTAGCTAGTTCTTGAGCACAGAGACTTCAGGACGGCCTGACATGGAGAGGTGGAGTCATTCTGAGGGTGAGAGTGAACGTATATGGAGAAAGACCTACGTAGTGTGAGAGAGTCTTTTAATCTACTTCAGTTGTGTCTCATCATTTTCAAGATGCCTCTGGTTGCAAGTGGTTCATATTCCACAAGGATAGTGCTTCGTGTAAAGTATCATGGCATCCCTAAAAAATTAATAAAGAACGGTTTACCAGTCACCAAGCAGCCAATGAAAATTGTAGTGATCCTCATTACAGTCAGTCGAACCTACGATTGTGGAGTACCACCTGTGTAATGGACGTTGCTATAAAAGACGCAGGTTAATTAACTTTTCATAACTGGGATTGACAGTCATGGGAAATTTCTTGAAAGACATCATGTGACTGTTAAAATTTTTATTTATACTATTTTAATTTCGGCCTTAGGTCATTATCAAGTGCAACTGAAATACAAAATGTTTATAAAATATTTTACAAAAATCGTAGTGTATTTTGACATTCGGCCGGTTACACAAAACGAAAAATGCAGCTATGTAACACTGTTTACTTACATGTTTAGGCTTTAAGCCATGTCTACTTTGTACGAACTGACACATCTATATGTCGTTGTCATTTACTGTTACATACATTGGTAACGCTGCTAAGTAGTGCGGGCACACATGTCCATATATCGGAAAACAGCACAGTGTGTACATACATATGTTCGTTCCACCATCACTAGTAACTTTTGCACTGAACCATAGCAGCGAACCACTGTTTGCAGGCTACTGGACTGCAATGGGGCTGTACTCAGAACAAAAATAATATCTGTAATCCGTTTAAGCGCCAAAATGGCTATCAGTAGCCTGTAAACAGTAGTTCGCTGCTGTGGTTTAGTGCAAAAGTTACTAGTGATGGTGGAACGAACGTATGTATGTACAGACTGTGCTGTTTTCCGATATATGGACATGTGTGCTCGCACTACTTAGCAGCGTTGCCAATGTATATAACAGCAAATGACAATGACATATAAAGACCTGTGGAAAACCTCCCGTATCCTGATGTTCCTTAAACCCGGTAAACCGCCGTCCGCTGTCTCCTTCTACCATCCCATCAGCCTTACCTCGGTCTTCAGCAAGGTCCTGGAATCCATCCTAACCCGACGCATCCACCAGCATCTCTGTCAGCACCGCCTCCTTCCCTTTACCCAGTGTGGCTTTCGGCCGTCCTTCTCTTCCGATGACCTTCTCCTTCACCTCACTCATCTCCTCTCCGAACAGCTTAATTCCCGTCGCTCCGCTATCTTCCCCTCCCTTGACCTTGAACGAGCCTATGACCACGTGTGGCATTCCGGTCTCCTCTTCAAGCTCCAAACATTCGCCCTTTCTATTAACTACATCCGTTTGATCGGCTCCTTTCTTTCCCAACGTCCTGCCTACGTCACAATCCATAACACGGATTCCTACACCTTTTTCCCTCCGCCGGTGTGCCCCAAGGTTCCGTCCTCCCCCCCCCCCCTTTTGTACCTTTTGTATACGACGGACATGCTGCCGCCGTCACCCCCCCATCCACCTTCTCCAGTACGCCGATGACACTGCTTTCCTTGCCCTCGCCCCCACCCTGCAGCGCTCCCAACACCTTCTCCAATCCCATCTTGACCAGTTCACCACTTGGTGCAACCAGTGGTTGCTTAAGGTCAGTCCTTCCAAAACCCAGGCGATCATTGTAGGCAAAACCTCCCCTTCCTTCTGCCTCCTCGATTTCTATATCACCATCTATGGCCATCTTATCACCCTCACCCCCACCCTTAAGTACCTTGGCATCACCCTCGATCCTGGACCCCCCACCTGCGGACAATCCAATCCGAGACACGCTCCTGACTCCATCTCCTCAAGCTCCATTCTGGCCGTACATGGGGTCTGGACCCCTCCACCATGCTCCATACCTACAAATCCCTCATTCTCCCTATCCTTTGCTATGCCCACACTGCCTGGATCTCCACTCCCCCTACCTTTTACAAATCCCTTCAGATCCTAGAACGCCATGCTCTTCACCTCACCTATCACATCTGTCTCCCCTCTCCCGCGCAGATCCTGTACGACCTTATTCCGTTCCCCCACCTCCTCCTTTTCCTTGAATGGATACGGATCCTCTACACCTCCCATAAACTCGATCCTCCTCACCCGCTGGTTTCTCCCATCCTCTCCCACTCCCGTTTGCTGCCGTGCCTGTATTTCCACGTCCCACCTGCTCTCCATCTCTCCACTCTCCATACCCTCTCCCAAGGTGGCTTCTGCCAGCTCCCCCTCCCTGATGATGCCCTCCTCCCCTCCATCTACCCCTCCCTCTTCCTGTGTTTGTTCCCATGGGCACCCTCTCTCCCTTCTCTCCCCCTTCCCTCCCTCCTCCCTTTCTTTCCACTCCTCCCCCGGGATTCCACTACCACCATACCTCCATTCCTCCTACCATCTCCTCTGCCATTGGCATCTTTACTCTCCCCTCTCCCTCTCCCACCCCCTTCTTCCCCTCTTGGCAGGTCGCCGGACTCGCACACGTTAAGTGGACATTCGCGCGCCGGAGATCATTGCCTAGTGTTTGTGTGTGGCGTCATGTTCGTGATCAAGTGTTCCAGTGTTTATTCGTTTGTGCTCCAACGTTCGCGTGTGCCATCTCTCATCTCTGTGCATGTCCACGTGCCAGAACATTCTTATCTTGGACTCTGCGCCCGTGAACGGCTCCGTGTGTTTTAATTTTGTATGTCTACGTCTATATATCCGCCCTGTCTGTTCTACGATTGGCTTCTTTTGTATCTTTAGTTTTATCTGTGGCCGAAAAGCGGCGTAATATGCCGCTGCTGGCCTACCTGTATCAGGTGTGAAATTAACAATAAAGAAAAAAAAAAACGACATATAAATGTGTCAGCTCGTACAAAGTAGACATGGCTTAAGGCCAAAACATGTAAATAAACATGGTTACATAGCTGCATTTTTCATTTTGTGTAATTTGCCGAATGTCAAAATACACAATGATTTTTGTAAATTATTTTATAAACATTTTGTGTTTCAGCTGCACTTGATACAGGTCTGAGGTCGAAATTGCAATAGTGGAAGTAAAGAGTTTACCAGTCACTGGTATAAACATGATGCCTTTCGTCTTTCAAGACGCAGGTTGCCTGAGAAAGGCATTCAAGGCGTCTGCCTGAAGCCCTCATGTCAACCTTCAACGCCCACGTGAAACGTCTGGCTCATACAATCAGCCCACATAATCACGTTCTCGGCAAGAGTTGTTACACTATGCTCTCTCTTCCGTCGCCTGACTTCCTGAGTTATATTGCCTGCGTTCTTAATTACTTGCTCCGAAAAGTGGCAATTAGCATCGTCAGTAAACAATGAGGCAACATTAGCACACGTGGGAACGCGCGCACTGCTGCACGTGTCCACAGCCGGCGCCCGCCGGCTCCGTGTCATTACGGGGATTCCCAGAGGCGTGGCGAGCCGTAAATCTGCGCTCTGCTCGCTAATTACACGGCGATGGCGCAGTCCGCGGCCGGGCCGGGGGGCTCCCCCGGTTCCGGAATGGCTTCTTAAAAATATACGGCCTTCCCGCTTCGGTTTCGCCTAACTGCCCATGGCTTCTTTAACTTCTAATTAAGGGAGCTGTAACAAAGTTTCTGCTTTTATAGTTCTCAAAAACTGTGCGAGAACTTTAAACGAGCGCTAAAGACTAGTCCGCTTTCCACGAATTCCATTGAGTGCGTCGTTCTCGAACTACCGGCAACCTGAGTGTTATCAACACCTTTGTACTACCAGTTGCCATTAGTCACAATGATCTAAGACTTTATAGATGTGAGGATGTGTGAATGTATACGGAAAGGAAGTATGGTAGGTCTCCATCTGAGCTTTGTAAGCCATTTCCAGAATGAGATTTTCACTCTGCAGCGGAGTGTGTCTCGGTCGGGCACACAGTTTTAATCTGCCAGGAAGTTTCATTGTACATTGCTTGATAGAGAAGTTGGAGCAAGGAAAAATTAGTTGCCTCTATTCGTCTCCATCCATCTAGAATCGGTAGCTGTATGGTGCAAGCCAACAATCAGCGCGTGGTGGAAGTTATAGCGTATTAGTTTCCTTTCCGTACTTCATTCACAGATTGTGCGTGAGAGGAAAAATTGTCGATACCCTCTGTATATGCCTGAATTTCTACAATCTTCTCCTCGTGGTCATCGCAAAAGAATGTGATCATTCGGTGATCGCGAGTGTCTCCCCCCCCCCCCCCCTCCATCCCCTCTCCTACCGTCCCAACATAAATTATACCTGACACATCGTGCAGACAGGGAATGAGACAAGGGTTAGGAGGGAACGATAAGACTATAAAAAGAGGCTCGATGTAGCGAGGGAATCACCTAACTTCGATGGCAACGTGCGCTATTGAAATAACGTGGTCTAGCGGTAGCGTCTTTGATTCATAATCAAAACGTCTTTGGTCGCGGGTTCGAATCCCGCCGCTGCTTAAGTTTTGATTAATAATCATCATTGGCGGCCGAAGACTTCCGGCTTAATAAATCACCCTCTTTCTCCCAACGGCCTTGTCAAAGAGGGTGGAGGAGCGGACAGAGGTTCAGGCCACTCTCTTGTCATAGGGGTGGGAAACTGCCCCTAATGGCGGAAGAATCAGTAATGATCAAAGACATGAGGATGCAGAAGGCAATGGAAACCACTGCATTATAGACACATAACGTGTATCCACAGGTCATGTGGCCTATAATTGAAGAAGTGTCATGATGATCTCTCCATTGGCAAAAGATTCCGGAATAGCCCCCAGTTCGGATCTTCGGGAGGGGACTGCCAAAGGGGAGATTAACATGAGAAAAAGATTGAATAATCAACGAAAGGATAACGTTCTACGAGTCGAGGCGTGGAATGTCAGAAGCTTGAACATGGTAGGAAAACTAGAAAATCTGAAAAGGGAAAGTCTCAATATACATATAGTAGGGGTCAGTGAGGTGAAGTGGAAAGAAGACAAAGATTTCTGGTCAGATGAGTATAGGGTAATCTCAACAGCAGCGGAAAATGGTATAACAGGAGTAAGATTCGTTATAAATGGGAAGGCAGGGCAGACAGTATGTTACTGTGATCAGTTCAGTGATAGGGCTGTTCTTATCAGAATCGACAGCAAACCAACATCGACAACGATAGTTCAGGTATATGCGCCAACTTCGCAAGCTGAAGATGAACAGATAGAGAAAGTGTATGAGGATATTGAAAGGGTAATACAGTATGTGAAGGTGGATGAAAATCTGATAGTCATGGGGGACAGTTGTAGGGGAAGGAGTAGAAGAAAAGGTTACAAGAGAATATGGGCTTGGGACAAGAAATGAGAGAGCTGAAAGACTAATTGAGTTATGTGACAAGTTTCAGCTAGTAATAGCGAATACTCTGTTCAAGAATCACAAGAGGAGGAGGTGTACTTGGAAATGGCCTGGTGATATGGGAAGATTTCAGTTAGATTAAATCATGGTCAGACAGATTCCGAAATCCGACACTCGATTGTAAGGCGTACCCAGGAGCGGAGACTGACTTAGATCACAATATACAGGGTGTTACAAAAAGGTACGGCCAAACTTTCTGGAAACATTCCTCACACACAAAGAAAGAAAATATGTTATGTGGACATGTGTCTGGAAACGCTTACTTTCCATGTTAGAGCTCATTTTATTACTTCTCTTCAAATCACATTAATCATGGAACGGAAACACACAGCAACAGGACGTACCAGCGTGACTTCAAACACTTTGTTACTGGAAATGTTCAAAATGTCCTCCGTTAGCGAGGAAACATGCATCCACCCTCCGTCGCATTGAATCCCTGATGCGCTGATGCAGCCCTGGAGAATGGCGTATTGTATCACAGCCGTCCACAATACGAGCACGGAGAGTCTCTACATTTGGTACCGGGGTTGCGTAGACAAGAGCTTTCAAATGCCCCCATAAATGAAAGTCAAGAGGGTTGAGGTCAGGAGAGCGTGGAGGCCATGGAATTGGTCCGCCTCTACCAATCTATCGGTCACCGAATCTGTTGTTGAGAAGCGTACGAACATTTCGACTGAAATGTGGAGGAGCTCCATCGTGCATGAACCACATGTTGTGTCGTACTTGTAGAGGCACATGTTCTAGCAGCACAGGTAGAGTATGCCGTATGAAATCATGGCGGTGAATCAATGAAGTACAGTACATACTGACGAAACTAAAATGAGCTCTAACATGGAAATTAAGCGTTTCCGGACACATGTCCACATAACATCTTTTCTTTATTTGTATGTGAGGAATGTTTCCTGAAAGTTTGGCCGTACCTTTTTGTAACACCCTGTAGTACCTATGAATAGCAGGCTGAAGTTTAAGACATTAGTCAGGAAGAATCAATACGAAAAGGAGTGGGATACAGAAGTACTAAGGAATGATGAGATACGGTTGAAGTTCTCTAAGGCTATAGGTACCGCAATAAGGAATAACTCAGTAGGCAGTACAGTTGAAGAGGATTGGACGTCTCTAAACAGGCCATCACAGAAGTTGGGAAATGGCTCAATGGCTCTGAGCACTATGGGACTTAACTTCTGAGGTCATCAGTCCCCTAGAACTTAGAACTACTTAAACCTAACTAACCGAAGGACAGACCACACATCCATGCCCAAGGCCGGATTCGAACCTGCGACCGTAGCGGTCGCGCGGTTCCGGACTGTAGCGCCTAGAACCGCTCGGCCACAAAGCGTGCTGTTGGGAAAGAAAACATAGGTACAAAGAGGGTAACTGCAAATAAACCATGGGTCAGAAGAAATACTTCAATTGATCGATGAAAGGACGAAGTACAAAATGTTCCGGGAAACTCAGGAATACAGATAGTCAAGTCGCTGAGGAATAAAATAAACAGGAAGTGCAGGGAAGCTAAGATGAAATGGCTGCAGGAAAAATGTGAATATATCGATAAAGAAATGATTGTCGGAACGACAGACTCAGCATACAGGAAAGTCAAAACAACCTTCGGTGTCATTAAAAGCAAAGGTTATAACTTAAGAGTACAACGGGAATTCCACTGTTAAATCCAGAGGAGAGAGCGAATAGGTGGAAACAATACAGTAGATGACTCTATGAAGGGGAAGATTTGTCTGATGTGATAGAAGAAGAAACAGGAGTCGATTTAGAAGAGATAGGGGATCTAGTATTAGAATCAGAATTTAGAAGAGCTTTGGAGGACTTAAGATCAAATAAGGCAGAAGGAATAGACAACATTACATCAAAATTTCTAAAATCATTGTGGGAAGTGGCAACAAAACGAATATTCACGTTGGTGTGTAGAATGTATGAGTCTGGCGACGTGCCATCTGACTTTCAGAAAAGCATCATCCACACAATTCCGAAGACGGCAAGAGCTGACAGGTGCGAGAATTATCGCACAATCTTATTAACACCTAATGCATCCCAGTTGGTGACAAGAATAATGTACAGAAGAATGGGAAAGAAAATTGAGGATGCGCTAGATGACAATCCGTTTGGCTTTAGGAAAGACAAAGGCACGAGAGAGGCAATTCTGACGTTGCGGTTAATAATGGAAGCAAGACCAAAGAAAAATCAAGTCACGTTCATAGGATTTGTCGACCTGGAAAAAGCGTTCGACCATGTAAAATGGTGAAAAATGTACGCAATTCTGATAAATGTAGGGGTAAGCTATAGCGAGAGATCACATACAATATGTATAACAGCCAAGAGGGAATAATAAAAGTGGACGACCAAGAACGAAGTGCTCGTATTAAAAAGGGTGTAAGACAAGGATGTAGCCTTTCTCCCCTACTGTTCAATCTCTATATCGGGGAAGCAGTGATAGAAATAAAAGAAAGGTTCAGGAGTGGAATTAAAATTCAAGGCGAAAGGATATCAATGATACGATTTGCTGATGACATTGCTATCATGAGTGAAAGTGAAGAAGAATTATCATGATCTGCTGAACGGAATCAACAGTCTAATGAGTACAGAGTATGGGTTTAGAGTGGATCAAAGATAGACGAAGGTAATGAGAAGTAGTAGAATTGAGAACACCGAGAAACTTAACATCAGGATTGATGGTTATGAAGTAGATGAAGTTCAGGAATTCTGCTATCTAGGCAGTAAAATAACCAATGATGGACAGAGCAAGGAGGACATCAAAATCAGACTAGTAATGGCCAAAAAGGGCATTCCTGGCCAAGAGAAAGCTACTAATGTCAAATATCGGCCTTAATTTGAAGAAGAAGTTTCTGAAACTGTACGTCTGGTTAACAGCATTGTATGGTAATGAAACATGAATTGTGGGAAAACCATAAGAGAATCGAAGCATTTGAGATGTGGTGCTACAGACGAATGTTGAAAATTAGGTGGACTGATAAGGTAAGGAATGAGGAGGTTCTGCAGAGAATCGAATAGGAAAGTAATATGTGAAAAATACTGATAAGGAGAAGGGACAGGATGATAGGGCATCTGTTAAGACATGAGGGAAAGACTTCCATGGTACTAGAGGGAGCTGTAGAGGACAAAAAAAATAGAGGATGACAGAGTTGTAATACATCCAGCAAATAATTGGGGACGTAGGTTGCAAGTGCTACTCTGTGATGAAGAGGTTTGTGCAGGAGAGGAATTCGTGGCAGGCCGCATCAAACCAGTCAGAAGACTGATGAAAAAGAAAAGTGATTATTCCTATTTGGTTTTGATATCAGTGTGGCCATGGTAACGTTGTTGATCTTATGAAATTCGATATGTAGCTATTGTAGCTGTCATTGGTTTTGTTGTGGCTGTGGCTGGTCTGAATGTTGGTGTTGTGGAGGCTAAGTCGCTGCTCATGTTAGGAGGAAGACAACAAACTAAATACTGCAGTAGGGTATGAACTGTTAGTGCAGAGCTGCCTACATAGAAGGGGACAGGGAGATCCGTCAGCACGCGAGCTGGAGAACATGAAAGGCATGTGCTGCGGTCATAGTGGAACACCAACCTGACTGTGGACAGCCTATCTTGTTCCAGGAAGCCTGTTTGCTGACGAAAGAGTCGTAGACAAGCTAACGAAGAATTCAAAATGCGTTTGGAATTATTAAGCAGTCCAACAAAATCAATAGAGAGGACGGCTACAAACTTCCGGCGTCCTGTCTGCCGGCTATACCAGTCCAATGTGCCAGTCACGGACGCGACAGTCTAAACAAACAGCTACAGGGAAACTGTCAGTGCATTTCGGCGCACTCCAGAAAGAAAATGTGCCCACAAGAAACCAAGCAGTGATTGGCAGACTGTCACCAACCAGTGACAAGCCGGCTAGAGCACCAGTAGTTTCTTTCTTACCCTACCCCTTCCGTCATGAGTTGCCTATTATATCAGGTTACCTTCCATTAGAAAAGTGGGTGCACTCAGCGACTGTGATACGATTTATAAATTATAGAGCGCAGCACTCAGTTGTCCTTTTTTGCAGGTTTTATTTGGCAAATCCAGATTTCGGCTAGTGGCTAGCCATTATCAATGCACTATTCTCTAGTCTCGATGAATGTCAGTTCCCTGTTGTTCAGGCATCAGTCATAGTTCTGTGAATTCAAAGGGAACTGACATGCATTGATAATGGCTGGCACTAGATGAAATCTGGATTTCTGGATTTGCCAAATAAAACATGCAAAAAAAGGCGACTGATTGCGGCGCTCTATAATTTATAAAGCCTATTATACTCCAGGACCGATAAAGTTTCAAAAATATGACGTATTGACACAGAGCCACCTCCCCTCGACCAAAACCAATCTGGCTCTGAAGAAGGCAGCAGCAATATGGTCGAAACGTTGGTTTTATGTCTACAGTATTACTATTTTGTACTGTGACACGGAACAACACGCAAAGCCGGTAGTCGTGGCCGAGAGGTTCTAGGCGCTTGAGTCCGGAAGCGCGCGACTGCTACAGTCGCAGGTTCAAATCCTGCCTCGGGCATGGATGTGTGTGATGTCCTTAGGTTAGTTAGGTTTAAGTAGTTCTAAGTTCTAGGGGACTGATGACCTCAGATGTTAAGTCCCATAGTGCTCCGAGCCATTTGAGCCATTTGAACAACATGCAAAAGAATTTTAATCACCACGACACCGGCCGCGGAAGCGTACGTAGCTATGTCTGCTCATGGTAGTTTTGGAAGAGCGAAGTAGAAACGTATTGAAGTGAATGAGCACAGAACTGGGTAATGAAGTAGTGCTTGTATGGAGTCAAGATGGAAGAGGAAGAAATTGGTTGAACTGCGGCAGAGAGTTGTGCTGCACAATTCGTGCTTGAGACGTAATGGGACGTGACTCTAGTTAGCGCAGTTTGGTTATAAGACAATATATGTAATACATAGACTTTTTTGGAAGAGCGGCGGTAGATCTGTTTCAGCCCCAATACAGTTTAACCATCATTTAACACTGCCTGAATTCTCATAGGCTGCAGAAAGACTGCTGCTTTTAACAGGTCCCATCCGGGCGCTGCCCTTTCTTATTAAAATGAGTGCCTGCATTATTGCTTCCTGTTGTGACTGATGCAGACATCAACCGTCATACGTAATTAACTTCGGCCTCTAGATTAATCATTGCAGTTAACAGAAATCAAGGGCAGGTAGAGAGGTTACACCGCTACATAGGTAAGAGTCGTAGATAGCATCAAATTCAAGAACCAACACTTCATCAGTTAATGTGATAGCACTTTACGGGTGGTGTAGCACACACGGGAAACGGCCAGTTTTGTGAGTTCGAAACATATCAAAGGGAAAGTTACGACACAAGAAATGCTGGTCGCCTAGGAGTGACAACAGCCAGACCTCGAAGGGAGATACGCAAAATGTCGGAGACTTCTAGATGCATCCGGGAAAAGAACTGACCAGAGACGCCAGGCTGGCGATGGCTGCGTGTAGCGATAACACTATAAGATGGAAAAACAATAATGATGTACACTGAACAGCCAAAGAAAGTGGTACACCTGCCTAATATCGTGTACAACCCTCGCGAGCATGCAGAAGTGCCACAACACGATGTGGCTTGGACTCGACTAATGTCTGAAAAAGTGCTGGAGGGATTTGACACCATGAATCCTGCAGGGCTGTACAAAAATCCGTAAGAGTACAAAGGGGTGGAGATCTCTTCCGAACAGCACGTTGCAAGGCATCCCATATATGCTCAATAATGTTCATGTCTGGGGAGTTTTCTGGGCAGCGGAAATATTTAAAATCGGAAGGGTGTTGCTGGAGCCACTCTGTAGCAATTCTGGATGTATGGGGTGTCGCATTGTCCTGCTGGAATTGCCCAAGTCCGCTGGAATGCACAATGGACATGAACGGATGCAGGTGATCAGGTAGAATGCTTACGTACATGTCAAGGGTCAGAGTTGTGTCTAGACATATTAGGGGTCCCACATCACTCCTACTGCACACGTGCCATGCCATTACAATGCCTCCAATAATTTAAATAGTCCCCTGTTGACATATAGGGTCCATGGTTTCATGAGGTTGTCTCCATACACATACACGTGTATGCGCTAGATAAAATTTGGAACGAGGCTCGTCCGACCAGAACAGATGTTTCCAGTCATCAACAGTCCAATGTCGCTGTTGACGGGCGCAGTGAGGCGTAAAGCTTTGTGTCGTGCAGTTACCAAGGGCGCGCGAGTGGACATTCGGCTCCGAAAGCCCATATCGATGATGTTTCGTTGAAGGGTTCGCATGCTGATACTTGTTGATGGCCCATCATTGAAATCTGCAGAAATTTGTGGAAGGGTTGCTCTTCTGTCACGCTGAAAGATTCTCCTCATCGCCTATACGTCATGAAGAACCTGTAGCAGGCCTAGGACCTGCTTTAACGACAGATGCCTCCATCCCTCCCTCCACGCAGCCTCCGAAGAACAGTACACAGTTAGAGCCAATGTGATGGTGAGGGCCCTTCGACAACACTTCATGTCAGTGACTGGCGGAGGTGATGAGGAAAACAGAACAAAACTCTGAAAAGGGAATCTCCCAGAGGTCTATTGCTGTCAGAATAGTAAGTTGGTAGCAGTATCACCAGGGGCACCTAAAGAGAGTAGCCAGGCAGGGCTAAGCAGCAGTTTCAGTGCTGCGGTTGGAATCCTAGACATTTAGCAGGACTTCCGCGTATCGGGTCGAGGGTGCAGGCTCAGTTAGTACTGAAAGTTTCATTTTAAGTAGATGGAACGCTGCTAGCCAGTCACCATCTCTGCGTAAAGACTAAGGCTTTTCGTAGGTCAGTTCCTTCAGAGCAAGTACTGTTTCCCGTATAGTCAGAAATACTAAGACACTCATAGTGCCTGTCTTTTCAGTGCTTTTCCAAGCCCTACTTCTCGTAATAAGGGAATTTTAACAACATAGTCAGTTCAAGATTTTCTCCCACTTAGGCAACCGGCTATGTCTGTTCTTCCCGAACCCTGTTACCCAGTATCAAGCAACACTCGCGTCTGGGACGCGACAGTGGCTTAATGTGGTTAAACTATCAAGATTGTAGTGGTTTTTAATACCAACAATTACTGCTTGATTAATGGGAGAAAATCACAAAGGGATGTTGAAATAACAAGAACATGAAGGCGATTGGGAGACAGATTCTGTCAAATGACGATGCGATTGCAGCACAACGTTGAGAGTTACGTGACGGACGGTGTGTATGATGTAAGGGTTTTGTTTTATACAGAAAACTGTAATTTTGGTAATATTTTGGATGTCACATGGAAAAGTAAAGCTTGAATAGCAATTGAGTAATAACAGGCAACACCTCTCCCATAGAGGTTGCGCTGCGAGAGACTGAGCAGAATCTTTGGTTGTGAGTGGAGAGCAGTCTTGGAGAGAGAGAGAGAGAGAGAGAGAGAGAGAGAGAGAGAGAGAGAGAGAGAGAGACAGAGAGAGAGAGAGAGAGAGAGATCTTCTAATGGAGTAAGTTCGAAACGTCCCCTAAGAAAAATTATAAATGACTGTGCTTAAACTGACACAAAATATTTTTAGCGCAACGCAATCTGACTTTCAATAATCCCTACAAAAGAATGGCCCTGACTAACATTACTCTATACCTTTCACAAATCACTTACCTCACAAAAATCTTCGTTACTCGAACTGCTGCAATACAGCGAGCGCCCATGACTGCCAGCTAAGTAAAAGATTCAAACTACTGAAGGCACTAAGTACTGATAGGCATAGTTAGCATATGAAAGATTTTGATAGAGAACAAACAATGTAATTACCTTAATAGTGTTCAAAAGTCATAATGTATATAGCAGTTCATGACATCCATTCTTACAAATGTACTGTTTCTGATAGACACACGTCCAGATCATCCGCTCTCAAAATTCCGCCAGTTCTCTCCCCACATCCACCACTGCTGGCGGCTCACCTCCAACTGCGCAACGCTACGCGCTGTTAACAGCCAACTGCCCAACACTACAATAGCGAACATTAGAACAATGCCACCCAGCCACAGACTGCACACAGCACAGCCAGTGATTTTGATACAGAGTGCTACGTGGCGGTGGCGTTACCAATATAAGAACCTAAATAGCCTACTTACATAGCCCCCATGCTCCCCACAAAAAATTATAGAAATTGTTTTGGGCAGTGGCCAATAGAGATTTGAAAAATTTTTCCATAAATACAATAACAAAGATATCAAATGCACACACTTATTGATACAATGTAGGTCAAAAGCTAAAATTTTCTCACAGTCCGTAAAGACAGTCCTGATCATTCATCACAGTAAAACTGCAGTGTTTTTCTCAAAGTCTGAGCAGTAAAAGCAAATGCACACGGAAATAGTGGATTTCCATGCAATCTTGAAGAAGTAGTCTTGTCCTTCCAACGGAAAGACAGTGCTGACTCTTGACATGCAGACAGGTAATGGGCCACAACAGAGCAAACCCACAGCAGAGTCAGTCGAAGTTGAAGAATATTGGTAGGTAGGTCATCACGGAGTAGACCCACTGTAGTCCTTGTAGAGATGGCTACCAGCCATCCGTTGCAACTGTGCATGTGCACAATCACCATTGAAGAGTCTTGTGGACAATATAGCAAGTCCATAAACCACCACTTGTTCACTCACAAAGTTTTTGGAATTGTCCTTAAAACCAGCAATGCTGTTAATCAGTCCCTTGCTGAATTGTTAACACACGTCCAAATACTAACAGTCCTCTTTTTTTTCACATATTGTGCATATACTATGACCAATAGAAATGTGTGCAGTGAAATGAATGCTTACAAGTTACTTAATTTGATGAACTGGTTACTATACAATTATAAATTTACAACATAAGAATACAATTACAAAGGTACAAGATACATCATTAGAGAACATAACAATACAGATAACATTTGTAGTAGTACAGGCTTTACAAACGAATACAAATAAACAAATATATCAGTGTTACAGGAAGTATGACATAAGTAAATCCATAAAAGATCAGAATATCTTTCGAAAATAATGTCTAAACATCTTTACAAAGTAAATAACGTAGTATTAGAAAAATTCTACAACATAACGCTCATCAGATAAACACATAAAGACAGGAAAGGACAGGGTTTGTTTTACTGCAGTATTTTGCAAACAAAACTTTCTTTTTCTTGGAGATCTCCCTTCGTTCATCATTATTCCAAAGAAGTCCTATCTAAACCTGCTTTCTGTATTCTATTAATCCTCTTTTAAAATAAATATTTCTCTACAAAATTAATCACTCAAAAACATGTACTGATGCTCTAAATTGTGCATATTGTTATAACATAATCTCTGTCATTACTTAAGGGTAAAAAATGTGCCAAGTGTCGCAATCAACGTAGGCTGTAAGCAAAGTTCTGTGGAAGTCAATGTACTTACCTCGTAATAAACAAAAGCGAAATGCTATGCGTATAGATATCGTAGTTATTACGTACAGTGCCGTGATCAAGAAAGTACTACACTGTAACGTATTTTGTGCTACGAAAAAGGCTGTCTCATTGTAGCTATACCACAAAAGTTACTACTAAAACATGTTTTACCCTTCAGAAAAACTGTGCAGATATAAAGCAGATACAGGACAAAAGCAACAATGTAAATTCTGTCACACATTAGTAGCGTTGTGATATAATCGTGTAGCTGTCAAAGAAACCAAGTGATAAGTCATCTTTAATCCCACAGAAAGTACTTCAAATAAAGAATGTCTTTTCAAGTAAACCAAAATGTTGATTGAAAATCTCATTAGCCTTATAGTCGTTAGGTAATTGTGCAACTAACAAGCAAGAATGTACACACACAGTAACACTGTGTCCTCTGTTCACTATCACAACGCATTGGTAATTACTCTCTAAACATGTTCCCTAGGTTCTAGATTGGATAATTAATTTTAAAACATAGTTGCATGTTAACAGTTTCTAAGGGTGACAAAGAGTACTAGTAATGTGAAGTGAAAAATTTTATGGCAAAGACAAAGTTGAAAAGCAGATTATCATTCAATAAACGGTTTTACATGTGAAATGTGGTGCAAGCCTTTCCTCTTCCTACTATGCAGAGCTCCAGCTTCAACGGAATTATCATATGGTACATCGGTAAAGAATGCTCAAATTTTTCTCAAGGTTAGCATCTATGTTTTTTTCTCTGAGCCAGCCGGCGCACGTGGCTACCTGCGGTGCAAGTCATTGTCTGCTATCTCTTTATTGGCGTGCATCGTTATTGGGGTTAGGAGACCTAACTTCTACAAATTCGCCTTGCCGAGAGGGCCCAACCCTGTTGAATCCTGCCAGTTGTGATGAAATTCAGGTCTGTCGTTATGATTATATCGTCTGTCGTCATGTCGGTAGTTACTGTAGTTTCTTTCTTGTCGGTTAAGTGGTAGAGAATTTCTCCCTGAATTATCACTGCACGGTGGACCGTTGCGTCTGAAGTTATTCTGTCTCCCGTGATAATAACAGTTCTGGTTACCATATTGTCTGTTTCTATGATTGTCTCTGTCATATTCATTACTACGGAAATGCGTTCTTTCTCTGTAACTATTACTCTGCCAGTGGTTGTCATATGGGTGGTGTCTGTTTTGTTCACGATTTGCGTTGTAAGAATAGCCTTGTCGTGTCCAGTTATTATTTCTGTCATCGCGGAATTGTGACGGATGTGACCTGTAATTGTTGTGCTGCTGTTTTCGCGTTCCGCGACTGTCAGTGTCAATTTCCAACTCTTGTAGCAGTCCCTGTAAAGCTTCAATGTCGTCTTTGCAACGTCCTGGCAAAATAATATGTCGTAAATGTTCAGGCAGTTTGATTAAGCATATGCGAATGAGTGCTGAGGGTCTGTATGGGTTTGAAAGATACTGATTCTTATGTAACATGTCTTCGAAATATTTGACAAGACTAGAAAATTCAGATTGTTCGAAATGTTTCATCATTATAATGCTATGTTTTATTCGGTCTTGTGTAGCTTGAGACCAATATGCTGAGAGGAAGGCATGGTAAAATTCTCCTTCACTGTGACAATCGTGAATGACCGATCACATTTTTACAGCTGGTTCATTCTCTAAGTAGCCGCACATAAATTCTAATCTGTGCTCTAATGACCAGTTGGGAGGAAAACAATGAGAGAATTGATGGAGCCACGCTTGTGGATGAATGTCGTTGACAGAATTCTTAAATGTTTTGAATTTACGTGTAGTAATGAACAGCTTATAGTCAAAATCATCGTGTCGGCGAGTCGCATATCGGTCATTGTTACGTCGTGTCGGCGGTTCCATCTCAAAATTCGGTGCACCTTGCCAATTTCTTTCATAATTTCCGAAATGTCCTGTGTTATTATTTTGTGGCTTTTCCGTATTTCTAAGTCCCTCTTCCCATGTTGGAGCGCGAGTGTCCTCTGAAATATGTAATTCTTGGATTACTTGTGCCAACTGATCTTGTACTTCCCGGATTTCTCTTTTGTGTTGCGTATTAATTTGATTCTAATTTTGTTTGAATTTCTTAATTTGTTCATACTCTTCTGTGTTAGTGAAGGCTACAGGTGTTGTGTCATTCAGATCATCATCCACCTTTGTAGATAAGTTAGTGAACTGCCCCGAAAGTTCGGCTACTTTCTCCGACAGTGAACTTATTTCCTCAGTGTGTTTTTCTGAACCAAGTTTCAGACTGTCCATTTGTGTTGAAATCGTATCTACTGTGTCCTTTAAGTTTTCCTGAGTTTTGCCAAGTTGCGTAACCGAATCGGTAGATGCAACTGAGTCAATTTTAGCTTGAAAGGTTTCGTGATTTTCATGAACAATAGTTTGCAATTCTTTTATGGCTGCTTCGTGATTCTGTAATGTATTTTCATGCCGCGGAAAAATTGGTTGGAAATGCTCACAAATTTGTGTTTTATGTCATTACGGACTTTTTGACATTTCGATTCGATTTTATGTAACTCAGTAGTTAAATCTTCACGTGTTTGTTCAAGCGTTTTGTCTAACTTTTGAAGATTTTGTTCCATTGCATCTAACTGTTGCTGTGTTTGTCTCTGGTGTTCTTCATTTGTGTCTAACTTTTGAAGATTTTGTTCCATTGTGTCTAACGTTAGAAGATTTTGCTCCATCGTGTCTAACTTTTGAAGATTTTGTCCCATTTGTTTCTGATTTTGTTCAAGCATTGTGTCTAGCTTTTGTAGCCTTTGTCCCATTTGTTTCATTAACTGTAATAACAATGCACTGGTATCTGAAACATGTTCCTCAGTGCTAATGGGCAGTGCATTTGAACCGGCAATATTCGCATTTTGAAAAGCAGAAAATGTGTCTTGACTTATTGAGAAAACGGTGAGGACGCAAAACCGGAATCTACAGTATTTGCAAGATTGTTTCCTGTCATTTCGGATTCCTGAGGCGAGCTGTTACCGACCGATCAATAATGCTTCCCTGTTCACTAATTGTTTCACTGTCTACACCATTACTTGCAGCCCGCTCCATTTCCCTATGCACAATTACCAAATTACTACTTTGAACGTTAGTTAATTCATTACACAGTGGCGCTAACACGCAGATTACGTCTTCACTATCATTTCTCAGTTTACTTTTGGAGCCTAGTGTTCCGTTTCTCACACGCCATTATTGTCACAATATTTCACACGATAACACAGAAAAGCGCAATTCGAAGAGCAAAATAAGGAAACACAGTAACATAGCACTGAAAATAATGTCTAGTTAATTGCAAGCGCAGCTGCGAAATACTTGGTGCAAATCTACATGCATGCCACAACTGTTTTACTGTACAACAATGAAAAACTACAAAGGAAATTCCCTCTATAATTACGAACCAGCAATAAACAATAGCTACACTAATTACACAAACTACAAGAAAAAAATCATAAGATTCCAGTGAGGTATCCTCGGCTAAGGGTCGACATATGAAACGTCCTCTAAGAAAAATTATGAATGACTGTGCTTAAACTGACACACAATATTTTTAGCGCAACGCCATCTGACTTTTAATAATCCCTACAAAAGAATGGCCCTGACTAACATTAACCTATACCTTTCACAAATCACTTACCTCACAAAAATCTTCGTTACTCGAACTGTTGCAATACAGCGAGCGCCCATTGCTGCCAGCTAAGTAAAAGATTCAAACTACTGAAGGCACTAACTACTGATAGGCGTAGTTAGCAAATGAAAGATTTTGATAGAGAACAAACAATGTATTTACCTTAATAGTGTTCAAAAGTCGTAATGTATATAGTAGTTCATGACATCCATTCTTACAAGTGTACTGTTTCTGATAGACGCACGTCCAGATCATCCGCTCTCAAAATTCCGCCATTTCTCTCCCCACATCCACCACTGCTGGCGGCTCACCTCCAACTGCGCAACGCTACGCGCTGTTAACAGCCAACTGCCCAACACTACAATAACGAACATTACAACAATGCCACCCAGCCACAGACTGCACACAGCACAGCCAGTGATTTTGATACAGAGCGCTACGTGGCGGTGGCGTTACCAATATAAGAACCTAAATAGCCTACTTACAAGTTGTGTTAAGGCTAAAATGTGTTTTGGGCGTACTGTGTGCTGGCAATAATTTTCTTACATTATTTTTCACTTATGGTGAGATATTCTGTAAATTCATTCATAAGACTTCAAAAGGTACTGTCATAGCGCATTTTTCGAGACATCCAAGCACAGTAATTAATTTGGTCAGGGATTTAGAATTGAAGATTATTTTATGGTAGTGTAACAGTGTGTGATATACTGATTTTTCTTAAAAGATGGAGTGTTCTTGTAGTTTGTAAGACAGTAAAGAGAATTTTTCAGGCTTTCCACTATTAACGTAAAGTGAATTTTTAATATTTTAAGTGTTAAAATATTTTGTCTTAATGAAGTAAAGCTTTGTTAATGCAGTTGCCTTATTGTTTTTCCATTAATCAAGCATTCGTGTCTTTGTTTCAAGTTTCACTTACATAATTTTGTTTACTTAGTTTCTCAGTAACAGAATTTTAATTCACTGATGTGATTTATTAGCACGTAGGTTTTGTAGATGTCTCTATAGTTTAAAGCAAGCAGTGGACATTGCGTTACTAGTAATTTGAGTTTTTATTTTGTTAATTAGCATAGCAGCAGCAGCCACAGTAGTTAGGAGATAGCAGCATCACAGTATTTGTTCATCGTGCAAACATGTATGCGATTTGTAATATACGTGTGGTACAATTAACATATCAATAGTGACATACTTCTCAGACAGAGCATTTTTGTTAGTTACTTATATTTCTTCATATTTTTCTCACAGTCACATTGCTTGTATTACTGATAACAGGGCAGTTTCATTAAATTCAACGGAACAGACTGTACTCGCGTCATAAACGTTGCAGTACACAGATTAACGTTCCATGTTTGCTTAACTTTTCCACTGCTGGTTACTTTTCAAGAATTATGAGATTACTTTCGTACTTAAATAAGAGCTTAACTCAATCATGAGTTCAACTTGACATTACCACACACACACACACACACACACACACACACAGAAAACACTAGTAAGTGTAGTTATACATTCCCTTACAGCAAAAACAAATTAGTCACTTTCAATGATTAAGCTGTAGGATTGCACTTGTAAAAAGCTGCTCGAATTTCTTGCTTGACGAAAGTGGGCAGCCTTCACAAAAACTGCTGATGGCTTAGCCCTCAGGAACACAGCTACCATATGTCGCCTAAACTGCTTGTCCAAGTAGTCTGGAACTTGACTGTACTTAATCTGGAAGTTTCATTTGAACTCTCTAAGACAATCCAATAAGTAAAACCCACTGCTCGCTCTGGTTGTTGTTTAAAATTCTACCTACAAGGGTAACTGTGGACAGACAAAATACCACTCTGAAAAGTTGTCAGGCGTTGGCGTATTGTAGTGGCGAACTTCACCTTGCAGGTGTATTTCTGCCCATAAAGCGTTCACGCGGAAACGTTCATTTCTCCTTTCCCACAGAGCTTCCGTGGCATTGCGTGTAACACACTCACCGCCGCGGCAAGACCACACGCAATTCTGGCGGTGTGCGTGGCGTTAGAGAAACCGCGAGGCGTGTTGTTCCACAGATTAGTCGGGAACGTTTGTTGCCAGACCCAGATTAGTTCTCTGCACTGCCGCACTATCAAATCTGTATATAAATAGGGGTGGCCGTATAACCATCCCCTACACTTTCAGTTAATTAGGGCTTAAATGAACCGTGTACCTAAAGTTCCCTGTTGTGCGGGGTAGGCATCTACTCTAAATAACAGATAAAATCCGTGAAATGCAGATGCAGTCATAATGAAACTGCAATGGTCAGTACTTGCAGTAATGACAAAAACGGAAAACTAGCTTCAAGTAAATGAATATAAAATTGGGCTGGGTGGAATTACAGGGGTTAGTTAAATTTCGAAAATGTTATAAGTTTAATTAATGAATCAATGAAAATTAACTACGTGATCAAAATTACTGTCTCTATGATTATTGTCTCTTAATACTGAGAAACTTACGTAAGAATGCTTGGTTTTGCTGCAGGGCGGAAACAGCACAAAATTTGTAGATATTGGCCTGGCATAATTTCAGATGGATATGTCACAGTGAAAAAATGTGTTTTATTTAAGTAGCGACTCGTGGAAATCAATTAATAATAATCAAAGAACAACAAAATGTCATCAGTAGTAAACAGGTATGTAAATGAGAAAGTTTCGTGACGTCTTTCACTGTTATGCTTACTGTTTTTAATTTTACTCGAATAGTTATTTATATTTATTCATTACTGAATGCTGTGAATTAGCTTTACAATTATTGTAATGAGAAGGCGTCATTCAGCGCTCATTTTCCTGTGAGCTACAGTTATGTAATTGCAAAGTCAAAATTTCAATTCTAAAAAAATGACAAAGTTCGTGATGTGATTTCACTGACTTTTTGGTTTAATGAAACTTCACCTTTTATTACTATTGATTGATAATTACTGCTAATCACTTTGTGCAATTACTACTATTATTTGCTCGAGAGGTTTACAAACACTTCCGACTGATAACAATTGATTGAGAACTTATTTATCCATTAAAAATACATAAAAATATCTCTTACTGAATCTTGCTCTGTTAAGCACTGTCTCCGAAATTACTGATTACTAGACCTGAGCATTTTGGTTAACTGCAGTCATGCAAGTTATTGAACTTTCAAATTTTTCTTTTTCTCTTTCATAAAACACTGCAGTAGTTTCTCAGCCATTAGGACTTCTCGGATCATCAACAATAGCTAGGGTGGATCCTGCTTATGTTGTAAGTGGGCTGCTTCTGTTTTGGCAGCACTGTGTAGCGCCTTGCATTGGATCTCTGACTGCGATTTCTGTGAAAGAGATCCTGTGGCTGGTCGGACTCTGTTCGAAGTTAATCGCCAGTGGTGTTGGGCAGTTGGAAGTTAGTCGCCAGCAGTGATGGAGGTATGCTGGGCAGTTGGAGGTGAACAGCCAGCAGTGATGGATGTTAAATGTGAGAAGTTGGCAGTGATGGAGGGTAGAGGTCTGAAGTTTTAGCGTAGGCTAACGATCTGGAAGGATACGACTTGGATACTGAAAATTATACATGATAGTATATCTTTTTACTGGATGTCAATGACGATTTATATTCGTGTTTGAACTGGATGTCACATTATTAAGGTAAAAAATACATTATTTGGTTTGCAACAAAATCTTTCCTTTGCTAATTACATGCCTGCTAGTAGTTAGTGCCTTCAGTAGTTAGAATCTTTTATTTAGCTGGCAGTATTGACGCTCGCTGTATTGCAGTTGTTCGCGTAATGAAGATTTTTGTGAGGTAAGTGCTTAATGAAATGTATAGGTTATTATTGAGATTTCCTTTTAGTCAGGGCCACTCCTTTGAGCTGATTTGGTAACAGTCAGATTGCGTTATCGTTGTATATTGAGAGTAATTAATGAATAAGAAAATTTGAGTTCTGTTTGACAGGGCAAATTCCGCAGGTCAGTGTTGTAAGGATAAAGACTAGCAAAGTGACACTTGCATTCAATTTCACTCAGCAGTTTAAGCAAATGTTTTATTAAGAAGTTTCAAAGTGTCGTGTCTTACGTAAAACTGATAGTCAACACCTGGAACAACTCGGTATTATTGAGACAC
Organism: Schistocerca piceifrons; assembly: GCF_021461385.2. NCBI lineage: Eukaryota > Metazoa > Arthropoda > Insecta > Orthoptera > Acrididae > Schistocerca > Schistocerca piceifrons. Next base: position 908,759,910 of record NC_060140.1, on the reverse strand, counting down.
AAAAATGAACTACGACACTTACTAGTCGTATACAAGTCTGGCCAAGTAATTAGTTGGATCTTACTTCAGGATGAGATGTCGTCAGTGCAAAGTAAGGCAGTGTTCGTTGACGATGTGTGGCACGGGCTGTCTTGGATCCGCAGTACTTCAAATAGCTCTGAGCACTATGGGACTTAACATCTGAGGTCATCAGTCCCCTATACGTAGAACTACTTAAACCTAATTAACCTAAGGACATCACATACGTCCATGCCCGAGGCAGGACTCGAACCTGCGGCCTAGCAGCAGCGCGGTTCCGGACTGAAGCGCCTAGAACCGCTCGGCCACTGCGCCCGGCGATACTCTTCATGATCATTTGCATCCTCTTGAGGTAATTATTCTGTGCTCATTCAATGCTATATATTTCACACATCGCCACGCGGGGTAGCCGCGCGGTCTATGGCGCCTTGCCACGGTTCGCGCGGCTCCCGCCCTCAGAGGTTCCAGTTCTCCCTCGTGCATGGGTGTGTGTGTTGTCCTTAGTGTAAGTTAATTTAAGTTAGATTAATTAGTGTGTAAGCTTAAGAACCGATGACCTCAGCAGTTTTAACCGCTAGAAACTTACCACCACCATCGCTTCGCATGTCCACACAAAATTATTTGCTAAGCCATTTCATGCTTTGGCACCACTGAGTTACGGCTCTCATTCATTGAATATTCTTTAGCAATCGTCGGTTGTTCCGCAGCATCTGCCAGTTGTTCCTTAGCAAGTGTCAGTTGTTCTTAACCAACTGTCAAGCGCCGGCCGCTGTGGCCGAGCGGTTCTAGGCTCTTCAGTCCGGAACCACGCGGCTGCTACGGTCGCAGTTTCGAATCCGGCCTCGGCCATGGATGTGTGTGATGTCCTTAGGTTTAAGTAGTTCTAGGTCAAGGGGACTGATGACCTCGGATGTTAAGTCCCATAGTACTTAGAGCCAACTGTCAAGCAGTGTATACCCAGAAAGCCCTCATCAATATATATTATTAATCATTTTGTCAAATAGAGGAAACGGCGCTGTTCATTCGATGATGATTGTAATTCAGAGCCTAGACCGCAGGAGATGTGAAAGTAAGCAGTCGTAGTGTGGGAACAGAGTGGGTGCGAAACGAGCGGTGCTACTGTTTTTGAGGGAGGGCGCGGAGCGGCCGACTGCGGCGTGCCTCAGGTGGCAAGCCTGGTCCACCTGCGAGGCGTCGGCGCGGCGTCGCGGCGCTGACGCTTCCCACACATAAATCGGGCGCAGGGGCGGCTTTTTGTGCGCCCGGCCGGGACATCAGCGCCGATATAGAGTTGGGTCACGTCGCGCTGCCTCGGCCCCTTAATGTAAGCAACACATTCGACAGATACGGAACACGGCTTTTTTCTCGCGCGGGCGGACGGTGGCTATACAAATGTATCCGTCCGCGGCATTAATTGTAGCGGCGAGCCACCTGCCCCGGCCACAGGAGGGGCACAAAAACACGCGGCTATCTGCCGCTCATTAGCGTACAAGCCCCGGACGCTTAATTGTGTTGCCAATCGCGCCCGAACCAACCGAGGGACACCTGTACCACTATAATCTGCCTCACTTTTTTACCGTTCCATTGTCTTCCCCTAAGTTCTTCCGTTGTTAACGTCGCATTAAACGTTTTGTTTCGCTGGTACACAGGCTCGATGAATTTTTATTCTTGGTACTTGTACTATAAAATAAGAGTAAAATGTTAGCTATGAAACAGCTCTAAAATGTACACTGACGTGACAAAAGTCATGGAACAGCAATAAACACGTACACGGGTTGCTGTGGTATCACTTACACAAGGTAAAAGATAGCAGTGCATAGGCGGCGATTCATGTGAAAAGGTTCTCGACGTGATTATGGCCCCACGACCGGAATTAACTGACGCCGAACACGGAATGGCAGTTGCAGATACACGTATGAGACATTAAATTTTGAACATAATAAGAAAATTCAATATTCCGAGATCCATAGTGACAAGAATGCGCTGAGAATACAAAAATTCAGGCATTTCCTTTCACCGCGGACATTGTGTAACACCATAGCTCTAATACTGTACTGACTTATTTTGCCTTTTGTTTTGTGTAATCTTATAACGTTGAGTTTCTGTAAATTTTTTTGGATTGAATCGATACCATGGGAGTGTTTATTCTTTTCTCTGTTAAAAACTTTGATGTCTTTTGGATTGTAGGAAGTGTAATCTCTGTAATATGTACAATATGAGCAAATTATATGTTTTGTCTTTGTCATATAATCTCTTTGGTTATCTTGTGTAGAACTATCAATATGTGCAAATGTTCTGTTTTATTTAATACGTTTGGTTGCTGTTATGTAAACTGCTGATCTTCACTTAGGGTTCTTAGTTATTTTGTACGTAAAAGATTGCGTGGTTCCCCTCCGGAACGGAGCTTAGTAGCGCGCGCAAAATGTGGTTGGCATGGATAGAGAGGTGGAACCAACAGTCAGTCGGGGACGAGCTACCAAACTATCAACTGCTCAAGTAAAAGTTGTGTATTGTGCTGGTTCCGAGAGAGGCTTTTCCTGACGCTTTCCAATGCCTCGGATGGATGGATAAAGAGCTGGAACTATTCTGAAATTGGTATCTATCAATGAAATGACAGAGTCCAGCAATTCTACCTGCAAATCCACCTACCAACATGCACACATCACTACATTGCACAATCACTGAAATAGAACAGACGAACGATAGTACTGTACAGTGAAGGATCAGCTCATTGGATGTTTTAGTGTGCGCAAATATGAGGTAACTTATACTCAAACTCTTATACCTACCTTGATTTTTTATCCCTAGTCACACGACCACTCAGCGTCCTTCCCATGCTAAAGTGATTACCGAGTGTCCTTCATTGAAGCCATATTAAAATTAATATGGCAATAGAGTGTGCTAAAATTATTATTGTTCGTTGAAAGGATCTTCGAAATATCTCAATTTTGTGTTTCAATGCAGTAAAAGTTCAGAACTGCAACTGTTGAGAGTTATATGTTCATGCTTGCTACGTGCTCGTTTCACTGATGTAATGAAAGTGTGTAGTAAGCTCTGCTACAGTGGTCAAGATTAAGGGCCCCCTTCATTGAAAGTCGTTCAAATGCACAAATTTACTTAATTATAGAAAGTTTCAATTACTGTTGCTATTCAAGTCAAATTCTGTACAATATTGGGTTCCTGTTGGGAATTAAAAGTGCATATTAATGTTGTAACAGGATCGACAGTTTGTCTATCGTGCTCATGCCACTTAACGATTAATAGAAAGACAACTGTCTATGAAAACAGTAATTTCTTTATTTAAAAGACAGTGAGAAGAAATCTGTTAGTGAATTCCATTTAATTTTTATTCTAAAAAGAAAGGTGTTTAGTAGTGAAAGACTTAATCTATGCACAATAACTAATTTTGCTGTGAACCATATCCATATTTCATGTCAGATACGAATCTGTGTGAAAAGTAATATTAAACCTATGTCCAATTTCCGATTCTACAGTGAATATTAATAGTAACGTTATTGAGACCATTTACTTTGACTAAGCCCTCAATGTAATAGTGTGTTTTGTTATCTGTTATATTTATGTAACTAGATTGTTCTGATCTGTTAGCTCCAACCTTAACGTGAACATACTGTATTCAGGTGCCGGAGTTCATTGCACTCGCATGTGGCAAAGTATAGGCTGTGTTTGTCCGTTAAAGTTACTCATACCTGTTTTCTTGAACAAGAATGTTACTCATTATCTTGCCTAATTAGGCTGGCGACCGTTTTCGTTATCCTTTGAACAGTGTAGATAGGTTAAATATTGTTTATTATTATTTAAATATTTACGTACTCCTGATTTTCATTTACGATAAGTCACCTCCGTTAGATATATCACGGTCAACACAACGAAAATCCTTTTCAGAGGGTAACACTGCTCTGCCTCTTCGTACTATAATTACTTGAATAAAAATAATTTCACTATACGAACTGCCTCCAGCTTTGAGGTTATGTTATAGCAGCAGCGGACGGTAGTGTTATACGTGGCCTTGCCGTGACAGGACTGTTATTTCTGTTGGGGCATAGTACCTAATAAGCCAAACTTGGTATTTGATTGTACAAGCCACGTAAAAGCAGTTGCAGTGTTATAATTGCAGTGGCTGACAGACTTCACTTAACGACCGAAAGCAGCGGCGTTTGTGTAGACAAGCAAAACTGCGTGAAGTAACTGTTGAAATCAATTTTGAACGTGCGATGAATGTGTTTGTTAGAACAGTGCGGCGAAATCTGGCGTTAATGGTCTACAGCACCACACGACCGACCCGAGTGCCTTTCCTAACAGCACAATATCACCTGCATCGCCTCTTCTCTGCTCGTGACCATGTTCGTTGAAACGTAGACGACTGGAAAGCCGTGACCTGAACAGATGAGTGCCGATTACAATTGGTAAGAGATGTTGATTGGGTTCGAGTGTGGCGTAGACCCCACGAAGCCACGGATCCATGCATGCAAACACTTGCTCCTGAAAAGGTACACCTCGTAGATGTGGTGTGAATCCACGTATGTTAAACACATAAAGATGCACATCACTTCTAAAAACTGAGCGAACGAGACAGAGTATGTGGAAGATACGAGACCCATTTTGTGGCGGTGGGCTGAAGTAATTAAAAATGCCGTCTTACTCACGCGAGCCTGGCAATTAATTTAGTGGTCAGCCAGAAAGCGAATGGAAACATACTGACCTTAGTTTCCAGACTAGTCGGCCACATTCTGGTGCAGCACACTGAAAGAAAAGGTTCTGTTCTCCTATTTCTTTCCGGGATTAGCACTATGAATTAAATAAAAGTATATAGTTTCAGTTAAAAATTATATTACGTAAAGTTTCCCACGTAGAACACTAGGAAATTCACAATGTTCCATTGAAAACAAGTCTTTCTATTCTAACAGCACATTTAGCAATGCAGAGGCGACGTCTACGGTACGTTCCTAGCAGATTGTCTTTCGCCCTGACTAAAAATACTCAACTGAAAGTTTGCAATAAGTGTTCAAAGTTAATGCTCGCCTTAAAAGTAGAAATGAAATCACCACATGCCACGCGGAATCGTAATCCACACGCACGGCACACTAACCGTTACTTTGGCGAATTCTAAGCGATCCAGGTCGGTGTACGGTCCTCGCGAGTTCACTATCCGTTTTTGACGCAAGATACGCGCTTTGTCACAGTCCGTCTCTGACGTCTTCCGAGGCAGAGCGTGATCCGACGCTTAACACAAGTGGATCCTACAGTGGCTGAGAGAGAAGTGCCTCTCGGCTGTATTTATGTAGGTGCCGGAGCGGACGGCCGAGGGAACATCTGTTGTCTATGGCTATCTGCATACTGCAGCTGCCTCCGAACGACCGCTTTCTCGGGCACATAAATTTTAATAATGTAGTTACAAATTACATCAGAAACCTCTTACTTTCTTACTTGTATTCAACAAAGTTGTTTGAAAGCAAAGAAAAAGTTTTATCTCGCTTGAATGAAAATTTTCCCTTCTAGATATTTTATAGTGGAACTAACGGTAGATCTTTACCTCTGAACCATATCTTTACTAGAGCTTATGTCGGCAGTTATTAACACAAAAACTCTCGATTTTGGTATAACTGTATCATTTTGTATGTTTTATCATCCACTTTAACCAAAATTCTCTATAATTAAAATTACAGTTACGTAATCCACAACAACTGAGTCCATTTCAGTTACGAAATTAGTTTTTACTTAATTACTCAAAAGGTATAAGAGGTAGCTTAACGTGGTCTCTCAGTTATTATTTTTGGGGTGAACTGAAGCACAAAACAAATTTTCATGTTTCTAAGTTCAATATTTAGCGCCTCTGATTTTTCCTAAAGACGTGGATTCTGGTGTCAATTTTTATTCTACGGTTTTGGAAACCTGCACCACTTATTTATGACTTCTAAAGACACCTTCGGACGAAATTCTGGCTTTCTAGCTTTATTATTTAGCTCCACTTACTTTTCTCTTAAAACGGCATTTATACGTAAACTGTTAAGTCTAAAACACAAAGGCTTGATATTTGAAACATTATAACACTAAACTATATTTTAACAAAGTTTTAAACATAAATTTTAATTTTTAGTTTTACACTTAACTGTGGTGCAATACTTGTGCGCTACACGCAGAGGCGTTAAGGTGGCGTGGTGCTACTGAAACGTCCCCTTAGATAAATTAATGAATGACTGTGCTGGTAAACGCCTTACGTTATTTGATTTTCAAACTGCTGAGCAAAGCTGAACGTACTCAGACATTTCTCTCTTTACTTATTCTGATCATCACTAAACTGGCACACAATATTTTTAGCGCAACGCAGTCTGACTTTCAATAATCTCTACAAAAGAATGGCCCTGACTAACAATAACCTATACCTTTCATGAATCACTTACCTCACAAAAATCTTCGTTACCCGAACTACTGCAATACAGCGAGTGCCAATACTGCCAGCTAAATAAAAGATTGTAACTACTGAAGGCACTAACTACTGATAGGCATAGTTAGCAAATGAAAGATTTTGATAGAGAACAAACAATGTATTTACCTTAATAGTGTTCAAAAGTCATAATATATATATCAGTTCATGACATCCAGTCTTACAAATTTACTGTCTCTGACGGACACACGTCCACATCATCCGCTCTCAAAAACTCCGCCATCTCTCTGCCCACATCCACCACTGCTGGCAGCTCACCTCCAACTGCACAACGCTACACACTGTTCACATCCAACTACCCAACACTACAATAGCGACTATTCCAACAATGCCACCCAGCCACAGACTGCACACAGCACAGCCAGTCATTTTCATACCGAGTGCTACGTGGCTACCAATATAAAAACCTAAACAGCCTACTTACCCTACTAGCAGTGAAGTGGGTTAAGTCCCGGCACACTCGCTCGCCTGTGCATCTCACACACGATACAGCGCTTGCCTTGCTTTATCCTGTTCAAGAGCAGCGAAAATATAATTTCCCTTTTGCGGTCCTAATTTAGTATTTCCGTGGTTTCCCTAAACCACTTAAGGCACACACTTTGAAAGTTGCTTTGAAATGCATGCATCCGATTTCTGTCCACCATTCTTCCCTTATCGGGGATCTAATGACCGCATCGCTGACGAGAATTTGAAGCCTAACTTTGCTCCCTTCCTACCTTGAAAGCATTGCGTTTAATATTGTGCTTGTTGACGAGGTAAAGAAGCCCACACGATCAAAAAGTAGTCGATACCACATTGCTATGCATACATGTCCGAAGTAACATTGCATCGTTCTTCTGAAAGACTTGTATTGATCCGCCGACAACAGACAGCGACTTTCAATTAAAAATATCCTCCCCTGTACGGGGATTACGTAATGTATGTACAAGTATAGGATGTGACTTGGTCACCGAAAATGTTGAAATAAACAGCCTGCTCCATGTTCTCGGTATCGTGAATGACTGGGCTCAAGCCATGATATGAAAGACATCCCCGAAACTTCACAAAACCTCAAAATTGGTTCAAATTGCTCTGAGCACTATGGGACTTAACAGCTGAGGTCATCAGTCCCCTAGAACTTAGAACTACTTAAACCTAACCTAAGGACATCGCACACATCCATGCCCGAGGCAGGATTCGAACCTGCGACCGTAGCAGTCGCGCGGTTGCAGACTGAAGCGCCTAGAAGCGCTCGGCCACACTGGCCGGCCACAAAACTTCCTCCGGCTTCAAACACACCTTCCACTTATTGCGAGTAAATCTGACCTGGGCGTTGGTGCCCTCGACGTCTTGTGTTATTTGAAAAGAGGCAAAATCGCATGTCTTCGGACTGCAGTGACGTCTGCTCAGCTACTGCTCCGTTCTGTGTTGTTTGGGTCATTGAAGACGTGCAGCCCATTGCGAGCTACCTTACTCCAGATATCTACACTCCTGGAAATTGAAATAAGAACACCGTGAATTCATTGTCCCAGGAAGGGGAAGCTTTATTGACACATTCCTGGGGTCAGATACATCACATGATCACACTGACAGAACCACAGGCACATAGACACAGGCAACAGAGCATGCACAATGTCGGCACTAGTACAGTGTGTATCCACCTTTCGCAGCAATGCAGGCTGCTATTCTCCCATGGAGACGATCGTAGAGATGCTGGATGTAGTCCTGTGGAACGGCTTGCCATGCCATTTCCACCTGGCGCCTCAGTTGGACCAGCGTTCGTGCTGGACGTGCAGACCGCGTGAGACGACGCTTCATCCAGTCCCAAACATGCTCAATGGGGGACAGATCCGGAGATCTTGCTGGCCAGGGTAGTTGACGTACACCTTCTAGAGCACGTTGGGTGGCACGGGATACATGCCGACGTGCATTGTCCTGTTGGAACAGTAAGTTCCCTTGCCGGTCTAGGAATGGTAGAACGATGGGTTCGATGACGGTTTGGATGTACCGTGCACTATTCAGTGTCCCCTCGACGATCACCAGTGGTGTACGGCCAGTGTAGGAGATCGCTCCCCACACCATGATGCCGGGTGTTGGCCCTGTGTGCCTCGGTCGTATGCAGTCCTGTTTGTGGCGCTCACCTACACGGCGCCAAACACGCATACGACCATCATTGGCACCAAGGCAGAAGCGACTCTCATCGCTGAAGACGACACGTCTCCATTCGTCCCTCCATTCACGCCTGTCGCGACACCACTGGAGGCGGGCTGCACGATGTTGGGGCGTGAGCGGAAGACGGCCTAACGGTGTGCGGGACCGTAGCCCAGCTTCATGGAGACGGTTGCGAATGGTCCTCGCCGATACCCCAGGAGCAACAGTGTCCCTAATTTGCTGGGAAGTGGCGGTGCGGTCCCCTACGGCACTGCGTAGGATCCTACGGTCTTGGTGTGCATCCGTGCGTCGCTGCGGTCCGGTCCCAGGTCGACGGGCACGTGCACCTTCCGCCGACCACTGGCGACAACATCGATGTACTGTGGAGACCTCACGCCCCACGTGTTGAGCAATTCGGCGGTACGTCCACCCGGCCTCCCGCATGCCCACTATACGCCCTCGCTCAAAGTCCGTCAACTGCACATACGGTTCACGTCCACGCTGTCGCGGCATGCTACCAGTGTTAAAGACTGCGATGGAGCTCCTTATGCCACGGCAAACTGGCAGACACTGACGGCGGCGGTGCACAAATGCTGCGCAGCTAGCGCCATTCGACGGCCAACACCGCGGTTCCTGGTGTGTCCGCTGTGCCGTGCGTGTGATCATTGCTTGTACAGCCCTCTCGCAGTGTCCGGAGCAAGTGTGGTGGGTCTGACACACCGGTGTCAATGTGTTCATTTTTCCATTTCCAGGAGTGTATTTCACTTAGTTGCCTCCGCAGTATTCTCTCGGAAACTGAAATGACGTTGTATTCATTGGCAATAGCAATTCCTGTCGGGTTTGATTCCGATTGTAATTGGCAAGGCGTAACACTCGTCTCTACTCGCTGCCGGTTTGATATTTGTACGACACTGTTCTTACATCGTGTTACATGACCTGGAGAGGCACTTGATTCCTTGTAGACACATGGGACAGTCCGCGCTGATACACCAAAGAACCGAGCAACTTCTTTCACTGGGCACGTCCAAACAGGATAGCTCCTTTCTACCATTCTGTCTCGCCTCCATGTCAACCCAACCGACTGCACTGATTCCATACAACCGACTGGCACACTTATAACCCCACTGCCATGGCTTACATAAGCGATGGAGTTTTAGATGACTGGCTGGTAACAGTTCCATAACATTCATAGCGTTCCAACGCTCTCTTTATGGGAGCTACTAACATTTTATTCGGAGAGCTCTTATCTATTAAGAAGAAAAAGATGAAGAGGCATGGGCAGAAACAGAATAACTTGTAGGTAGACAAATTGTGTCCCTTATGTTGCGTGCTACGCTTGTAGGTACGAGTTGACTGAGTGCACAGTGAACGGCATTCACATACCACGACGTAGGGAGAAATTTAGAGGACCTGTTTTCATTACGTGGCTACACTCCTCCGAAAGTGGTGTAATAATATTTTGGAAATCCTCAAGGTCTCCAGATACCCAGAAAGAAACGGCTGTAATTGCATGGACCACCTGAAGAAACAAGGAAGGTTGATGTTTAACATCCCATCGACGACAAGGTCAGTAAAGGTGGAGCTCACGCTCGGAATGGAAAAGTGATGGGGAAACGAATCAGACACAACGTCTTGGAAACAATATCGACTCTAGCCTGAGGCAGTTTAAGGAAGGCTTAGAAAACGCATATAAGGAAGGCCTGAAAGATACACACAACAAAAAAGTTTTGCATCACCCCGGTTCCCAGAACTCCTGAAGATAGACGTTGACTGTGGATATTGTATCACAGACACAGTCCCTTTGACTGTTCAGAGATGTCACTAAACCCGCCTAAAGATATAAACAGCCATGCATTAGCAGCTCCTTTTAGACGGAGGGGTCCGACAGCCGATCAGTTCCAGTCATTCCACCAGAAAGTACACAGCTCGTGTTGTCTGTAGTTCAACCCTGCCTAGACGGTCAAAACTGCGGTTCGATCACTCAGGCCGCCCAAGCGCTAATACTGCAGTGGATGACCGCTGCCTAAGGATTATGGGTCGGAGGAACCCTGACAGTAACGCCATCATGTTGAGTAATGGTTTTCGTGCTGCCACAGGACGTCCTGTTACGACTAAATTTGTACTCAGTAGGCTGCATGATGCGCAACTTCACTCCCGACGTCCATGGCGAGATCCAGCTTTGCTACCACGACACCATGCAGCGTGGTACAGTGTAACGTTGTTGCTTTATTTTGTGGTGTAAGCGGTGTTGTTAGACAATAAAAGCGGTTTAAAAGCTGTGAGCTGTCTGGGGAAGTTAACCTTGCATTACTGCGCAACTGTTTCACCAGGTATCCAGTCTAGCTTACCAATTTCCCAACCAGACTAACATTAATTATAATCTTTTAATAGCCATACGACAACCGGTGATATATATAAATGAGAATTTAAAGAAAAAGAAATAAATATATTTGGAAATTTATTTTAAGATTGATCATTGAAATTTCAGCATATTAAACTTGAGTCGTAATAAGCTGGTGCCTTATTTAGGATTGTGAAAATGTGAGATTGTAATCTTACGGAACACATCAAATATGGAGCCAAGATTGGGAGACTCCATACAACACTGCATTCATAAAATAACACACGAAGAACATTGAAACATATGCAAGAGGAAATTAACCACAACCAACCGATTCAATTTTCACCCAAAGAAATTACGTTCGTAGCACAATCCTGTCCGTCATATAATTACCACACACTGGTATACTAAATTCATACTAACACTCTGTGAAATCTTCCCGAAAATAATAGCTGAGGGCTACTTTGATTACACCACATGCTTCACGTGGTCAACTTGGTTTACACAAAGCGTGTAACTCCACAATAATTTTGATAATTAAAATAAATTAGATCGAAAAGCAATTTACAAAAGAAAAACCTCGAACTGGTTACTAACGTCTTACTATTAACCTGATGGGTCAAACAATTATATAAGCAAGTGGTAGTGGTCTCACAAAGTACACACCACGTGGGTTGAACATAAAGAACAGTTGCTATATTGAAAAATACTGTCAAGACGAGACGTTATAATCTCACGCACATTCGCATTTAAGATTGATGATCTTAGTTAGAGTTACTGATCAACACGTGGTTCCACTTTACTCACAAAGTAGTGACAAAGCAACTACCGGAAAATAATCTGAACTTCACACGCGAATTACACTGCGTTGCAATTTAAGATAACATTAGATATTTTAGAGTTAAACCTGAAATAAAGGTGATTAAATTTTCAGTTAGGCTGAACTTAAGAAATCCATTGTCCTACGGACTTAGCAGACACGCGCTTAGCCGGAGATCTTACCACTTCAGACGGTCGCCACGGACAGACTGACCTGGTTCCTTTCTGAGGGTGGCTCACAAATACAAACGGAAGTGGCCAGAGGGGCAGCTTCCTATACCAACATGACAAGAGACGGACAGGACCATACTAAGGATAGAAACCTCTCTGCTTTTAGAAAGCGTAGCTACCTGTTCCGACGTTGGTCCTACTGTTCTCTAGCAGACAGGCTTGTCTGCTACCCTCAAGCATGCAACTAGAAATACGTTTGCTCATTCATCCTCTCACACAGAAGGGAAGGGGGATGACAGTATCTTATCATATACAGTATATAAAGAAAGCGGATGTAGGTTCCGTATGAGACTGTGTGACACGAATTACATATAAACTGTGTTTTAAAGTGTAGTAGTGTGACAGATCGTTCTTGTTTATGTGTAAAAGTAACACGTTCCACTACTCAGTCTCCTCTCAGATAGTCAGAAACGCCACAGCAAATTTAGAAGAGGAATTTATGCCGTAAATGACAACAGATTTAAGAAATTAAACATGAAAGGAATCCAACAGAGACCTTTCATAACCCCAACGCTCCGGGAAAAGCCCGTGCAGGGAATTTTCTGGCCACGCTAGGACATTCCCAAGCAGGCTTCTCACACCCTACTTAAACCAAAAGTGTAAAGAAAAGGCAAAAAGTCACCAGCTACTTGCTAAAACACAATAATTTCAACAAATCTTTAAAATCTACTAATTTCAAACAGAAAAAAAGAACACAATCTGTGACACCTATTTAAAAGATAGTGTAGACCTAATTCGGTCAGCAAGTAAAAGCAATGGTTCCTGTGTCATTAATATGAAAACAATTTCTGGTTGTTACCCTTATGGAGTTCACCAGTATTTGCTCATTGCAGGAGCCAACTGATCACAGGAAAATTTATGACTGTTTATTAACAAGCAAAATTTATGAAAATAGCAAAGGTGCCACAGCAATTAAAAAAGAACATGAAATAACATCAGTATTATAAAGCAGAACATTACAATGCACAATCCGCAAAAGCAAAAAAAATGATAAGAGAAAAAACATGTTTCACAAAGTGGTTATTGCAAAAAAATTCTATATCTTATAAAACTAATAATTTGTAGAATTAAAATAACTTTGTGGCACTAATTTAATCACTCTACTATATTTCAGTTAGTTAGCAAACAATGACCACTGTGTCATTATACTGAAACTACAATTAATTAAGTGATTGTTACCCTTATGGGGTTCCTCACTATAAATATGCCCCATGCAAAAGCTAATCGACCACAGTCCAGTGAGAATGAATAGCTATCTGATAAACGAAGCAATGCCACAGGAATGAATTTACGAAACAAAATATCACAAATCTAATTCATCACACAAGAACAAACATTGATCAATAAAACAGCTCTGAAAGTGCAATAGTCAACATCTAAAAAAAACACCAATAAATAAAACACCTGCAAAATACAAGAGTCAAAGTCTAAAAAAAAATCAATATATAGAACACCTGCAAAATACAAGAGTCAGTCTGATAAACACCAATAAATCGAACCCCTGCAAAACACACGAGTCAAAGTTTCTGTGACAGAAACACACGTATATGCACTGGACTAAGAACCGTATAATCACTGTTCACTGACACACTCAGTACTTCCACTGTTCCGAGGCACAATATAAGGGAAAGGGGGGGGGGGGGGGGAGGGTTCGTCACCGCAGCTGTCAGTAGGGATTTTTGTCCATCTGTTGCGTGCAATCCCGCCGTCTCTGCCCTCTCATGAAGTTTCTCTTGGTGGCCCGTGTCACGTACATCTCCATTTGGTTCCATGTTTGTTGTCAAATTCGTGTGGTATCCTCGTTTGACACGCCAGGTTGATATTCCTGGGCAAGGATGACACTTAATGGCTCTTCTTTGTGCCACCCTTAGCGACCAGAGAACATCGAACCATGATTTACTGTCGCTTGACAGTGGGCATCCGTCAGGAAATGTTGATAGGTGTCGTTGAAGTCTGTCAATTTCTCTGGACAGTACGTGTCAAAAGGCTCCACGCTCCTTGTGTCGTTACATTCTTGAGTTATTCTCAAATGGCTCGCCGGTTTGATATTCCTGGGCAAGGATGACACTTAATGGCTCTTCTTTGTGCCACCCTTAGCTACCAGAGAACATCGAACCATGATTTACTGTCGCTTGACAGTGGGCATCCGTCAGGAAATGTTGATAGGCGTCGTTGAAGTCTGTCAATTTCTCTGGACAGTACGTGTCAAAAGGCTCCACACCCCTTTATCCCCTGTCTTCGGTCGTTTCACCGCTCCCGTCTCGCCACGGTCGCGTCCGTGTGGTGGGTTGCCAGCAGATGGATTTCCGCGCGGTGGACCGCTCGCCCATCTCAGGTCATCGCCTCCAGGAAGGGTCGCACGGGGCGGCCGCCCATTAGCTCCAGGTGCAAGGGAAAGTGTTTTTCGGGTGCCCTTCTTTTGTTGTCGACCGCGTTCCCGAAGTGGCCCGGTTGACAGCGTGTTCTGCTGGGAAACCCGCCAGTTTACAACTAGCCCTCCTCCTCAACTGCATTCACAGAAATTGTTCATCATACTTATGTCATTACCAAATGTCACACATAATAGCGCTTAATATTTCTTTCACAATTTTTTAAGATCAAAAGTGAGACTTAATTTTTTTTTAAATAAAAAAGTTACATGAATCGACAATATAAAAATAAAAGTTAAATGACTTGACAATATAACAAAATAAAAGTGAAATGACTTGACAGTATAAAAATAAAAGTTATATGAACTGACAATATAATATTTAAATCCACATCACTAATGTGGTTCACTTACGTTTCAATAAATCAAATGCTACTTATTAATTCACTAAAATGAATAGGATTATGCCTTGTGCAAGTATAGGTCAGGACAGCATAGGGTTCACATGTTATTTACACACACACACACACACACACACACACACACACACATGCACACCTGTTGTCTATTCTACAGACTAACTACCCATAAACATGCATTACTCAAAATTCTACTTCTATCCACTACTAGTTAATCCAACAAGCTACTTCAATACTACTCCAACACAGTGTTTATACGACTATAACATTGTTCTAATTCGTCCTCTTCCTGACGCTTGCGGCATATGTCTTGTCACATGATAAATATGGAGAAACTTTCCTTAAACACACACAGTAAAAAGAACAATGGTTATTTACACGCCAAAACATTTATACCAGTTGACACACCTGATAAGAGACTCGCAATTATACATTTATCATACTCATATGTTTACACATAAAACAGTAAGAAAATTTCATCTAAAATTACGTTAGCACAAGAATTAACCACACAGATGACTCTGAGAAGGGTAAATATTTTTTTTAAATTTTTATTTATTTATTTATTTATTTTATCCTACAGGTTATATTACATTTTCTTACCCATTTTGCTCCAATTTCGTTCCTTCTTTAAGTTACCTTTCGCTTCTAAATCAGTTATTTCGCCTGTGGTGGTTATTCTGGATTCATTTCTCATGAATGGCAAAATTGTGGTCTCCTCTATTCTGTAAAACAGTTTCATCTTAACATATTGAACTTACAACAGACACAAAAGATCCGAATCCTCCTGTAGTTTAAATGACAAATGTTTTGCTTCATCCTTATTACCTTAAACCAAGCTTTCCTTCGGTCCCATAATCAAAACTATTTAATTTTCCTCTACCTTCAAGAGGGAAATTTCCTCAGTACAAATCATATAGGCTGCAGTGCATTTCGCACCAGCGAAAACAATAAGCTGTAATGCTCACAGAATCAGCAAAACACACAAACGTCGCTTTTCTAGGACAAGTATTAATGCAGAATAATTTTTCAGGCTTTGGCCCAACATCAATCAAGACTAAAAAAAGGATCCATATTTCCGTTCCATTCTCCATTTGCTGGAAAACTGCTCGTCATTTGACTGCCATAATACTATTTCCGGCCACGTAAATTACACAAACCACAACTCTTCTTTCACCTTGAAGGGAATCAATCTACTTGCGAAATCCACATGCAGCACTTTGCATACTCAGCTATAAAGAACAAAAAAGACATATCATCAACATTAACATATTAGCGCATATTGGGAAGCCATTGGTTAAACAATCGTATTATTGCATCTTGTTTTCAAGATTCTAAACTTACTCATTGCTTTCTCAGAGTTCTCCTATCTTAAAATATTCATACAGCACGCATACTATAGTAAGAGATCCTCATTTACACTGACAGATATAGAATAGTATTAGATACATAGTAGCACTGAAAGCAGAAAATCGGAAACAAGGCTACTAACAGCTGGGGACCTGGGTTTGCCAGACCCATAATACCTACAGAACGGATATTCCCCTGAGTTTTGCATTAATTCAACACAGATCTTGCTTCCCTCAGGAGCGACTCTTTTCAATTTACACAAAAAAAACATAAACAGCATTTCACTCATTCACAAAGAAACCTTTTATCTTCACATTTGAACCAACCTAAATCCTAATTGCACAAGGAAAGAAAAAAAATTAAAAACATCATTTCAATCAATCACATAGAAACATGTTTATCATTATTTTTACCAACATATTATTCAAAATGCATTTATCACAAATGTAAACTAATCAATTGTTTCTCTTCACCGTCCTCTCTACCCCTCACTGTCCTTTCTACTCATTTGCCATGTCGCTCATTTGTTCCGATTGGGCGCCTTCTGCGCTGATCGTTTGTCATTGCCGGTTTTGTTCATTTCCATTTGCTGGATCATGTCTAGGGTTAGCCGGCCGAACTTCAACATTATGAGGTGCTCCGCCTGCAGTCCTATTCCCACCGTATTCATCGTAGTATCGATTCTGGTTGCCGTACCTGTAGCGTTCACGATCTTGTCCACGTCCTCGATCATTTCCGTTGTTCCACCTGTGTTTGCGACTGTTACCCCAGTTTCCATACGGCCGGTCCCGATTATTGTTCCGTTCGCGTCGCGACGACCAGTCACGCCATTGATTAGTACTACGGCCACGACTGCGATCGCACTGCTGTGCCCCGTAATAACTTTGTGCCTGATTAGGCGGGCATTCTGCTGTATTATATTCCAACTCTTGGAGAAGTGTCTTAAACGTTTCCACGTCCTCTTTGCATCTTCCCGCAAGAATGACGTGGCGCAAGTGCATCGGTAATTTGGTGATGCATATCCTAATTAGTTCCGCAGGCCCGTATGGGTCGTATAAAAATTGATTTGCCTGCAGCATGTGGTCGAATAGGCATGCTGGGCTGCCGAAACCAGACTGGTTCAAATTTGGCAGCATAATTATGCCATGTTTGACCCTATCTTGTGCCGCTTCCGACCAATAGGCGGACGGAAAGGCTTGTCGAAACTCCCGAGTGGAGTTGCAGTAACGCGCTGCCGACCTCATGCGAATCGCCAGTTCGCCTTCCAAATAGCCACACATATATTCTATCTTATGTGAACTTGCCCAGTCGGGGAGAAGACAAAACTCAAATTGCTCGAGCCATGCTCATGGATGTATTCCGTTTTTCGAATTTCGAAATATCTCAAACTTTCTCACCGTAAGGAAATGTTTGAAATCAAATCCCCGCATTTCCTCCCAGTGAGGCCCTTGAATGTTTCTATTTTGCTCATGTCTGCCCCTCGAAATACATTCTTCCCTGTCGTCAAAATCTCCCTCGTGGCTGGAGTCCCTCTCTGCACTGTTCGTATGGCTATTTTTAGTGCTATTGGCGAGTTCGGAATCACACCCCATGCGGCTTTCCAGATGTGCCACGCGTTCTTGTAATTCGGCTGTTACAGCTTTGTGCCGCCTGTTCACTTCTAACTGACCCTTCTGAAATCTAAGAAGCGAACGCACTTCTTCAGTCTCTGCGACCGCTACCGGTGTAGTATTGTTCTCGCTTTCTGTCACCTTGATCGTGCCTACGATGTCCGCTAATGCCGCAATCTTATCGTGTATTTGTCTGTTGTCCTCCGCCCCAGTCTGCTTCAATTGTTCTACTTACTGTTCCAGTGCGTGAATCGCTAGACTGTTGTCCGCTACTGTGTTGCTAACGGACACGGGACAATGCGTTTCCGCCTCCTGGACCGTCGAGAGTACCTGCTGGAGTTCCCTTCGGCATTCTTCTCTCAGCGCTTGGAAATTCCTAAGTAGCTGTTCTTCGCTCTCTTTCGATTCCGCATCGCAACTCCGCTTGCCCTGTTCTAAGGCTTGCAGACGATCATCGATTTGTTCAAATGTACAGCCTAATTATTTCATAATATCACTTTATATTTCACTTGCCAGATTGTTTATTCTTTGTGAGATATGATCGGACACTCTCTGCATCGACTTGTCGACTTTATTTGTCTGCTGGATTAGTTTTTTGTCTATTTGTTCGCCTAGCTCTCGGATCGATTTTTCGGATGATTCTTTTTGTTCTCGGAACGATTTTTCTGATTTTTCCGTCATTTGTTCGCCTAGCTCGCGGATCGATTTTTCGGATGATTCTTTTTGTTCTCGGAAAGATTTTTCAGATTTCTGCGTCATTTGTTTGCCTAGCTCGCGGATCGATTTTTCAAATTTCTGCGCCATTTGTTCGCCTAGCTCTCGGATAGATTTTTCAGATTTCTCCGTCATTTGTTCGCCTAGCTCGCGGAGCGATTTTTCGGATGATTCTTTTTGTTCTCGGAAAGATTTTTCAGATTTCTGCGTCATTTGTTCGCCTAGCTCGCGGATCGATTTTTCAGATTTCTGCGCCATTTGTTCACCTAGCTCTCAGATAGATTTTTCAGATTTCTGCGTCATTTGTTCGCCTAGCTCTCGGATCGATTTTTCAGATTTCTCTGCGTTTTATTTATTTTGCTGCAATAAGGCTTTCATGAGTTCTGCCAAATCAATTTGGTTAGTTGGAGGCAAACTAATTTCTGGCTCTGATGTGAGCCTGTTCGTCCCGTTTTGCATTTCCTCTGAAGTTTTCCCCATTGCATTTTCGGAACCGTCCGGCGTGTTAATATTCGAAATCAAATTATCCCCATGGTCCATGTTGCTTAAGTTGTTGGACCGCCTACTTTTAGCTTGGTTACGAGTCTGCATTAGTTCAGTTTATGCCCGGTATGCAACACACTAATCACAATAAATGTATCCCCCAAAAATTTCGACAGTTACACGAAAGGTACCCAACCTAGTACGCACTTTTTCACACGCAAAACAAATTTTTATCTTCGATTGAAACAGTGCAATGTACAAGCGAGAAAAAAAAACACACACACACATATAAAATACACAAATATAGAAAACAAAACAACAAGACAAACTACACAACGCCGCTCAACAACGCAGTGAATCATTTGAAAGTCTCCTCAGAAACAATGCAGATGTTGTTTGAGCGCAGTAGGGAAAAAAAAATTAAGATTATACAACGCTTGCAATCTAATGTTTCAGAGATTCCAGAGTCTAGCGGGATCACAGAACAGGGTCGCCATGTGTAACGTTGTTGCTTTATTTTGTGGTGTAAGCGGTGCTGCTAGACAATAAAAGCGGTTTAAAAGCTGTGAGCTGTCTGGGGAAGTTAACCTTGCATTACTGCGCAACTGTTTCACCAGGTATCCAGTCTAGCTTACCAAATTCCCAACCAGACTAACATTAATTATAATCTTTTAATAGTCATACGACAACCGATGATATATATATATATATATATACACTCCTGGAAATGGAAAAAAGAACACATTGACACCGGTGTGTCAGACCCACCATACTTGCTCCGGACACTGCGAGAGGGCTGTACAAGCAATGATCACACGCACGGCACAGCGGACACACCAGGAACCGCGGTGTTGGCCGTCGAATGGCGCTAGCTGCGCAGCATTTGTGCACCGCCGCCGTCAGTGTCAGCCGGTTTGCCGTGGCATACGGAGCTCCATCGCAGTCTTTAACACTGGTAGCATGCCGCGACAGCGTGGACGTGAACCGTATGTGCAGTTGACGGACTTTGAGCGAGGGCGTATAGTGGGCATGCGGGAGGCCGGGTGGACGTACCGCCGAATTGCTCAACACGTGGGGCGTGAGGTCCCCACAGTACATCGATGTTGTCGCCAGTGGTCGGCGGAAGGTGCACGTGCCCGTCGACCTGGGACCGGACCGCAGCGACGCACGGATGCACGCCAAGACCGTAGGATCCTACGCAGTGCCGTAGGGAACCGCACCGCCACTTCCCAGCAAATTAGGGACACTGTTGCTCCTGGGGTATCGGCGAGGACCATTCGCAACCGTCTCCATGAAGCTGGGCTATGGTCCCGCACACCGTTAGGCCGTCTTCCGCTCACGCCCCAACATCGTGCAGCCCGCCTCCAGTGGTGTCGCGACAGGCGTGAATGGAGGGACGAATGGAGACGTGTCGTCTTCAGCGATCAGAGTCGCTTCTGCCTTGGTGCCAATGATGGTCGTATGCGTGTTTGGCGCCGTGCAGGTGAGCGCCACAATCAGGACTGCATACGACCGAGGCACACAGGGCCAACACCCGGCATCATGGTGTGGGGAGCGATCTCCTACACTGGCCGTACACCACTGGTGATCGTCGAGGGGACACTGAATAGTGCACGGTACATCCAAACCGTCATCGAACCCATCGTTCTACCATTCCTAGACCGGCAAGGGAACTTGCTGTTCCAACAGGACAATGCACGTCTGCATGTATCCCGTGCCACCCAACGTGCTCTAGAAGGTGTAAGTCAACTACCCTGGCCAGCAAGATCTCCGGATCTGTCCCCCATTGAGCATGTTTGGGACTGGATGAAGCGTCGTCTCACGCGGTCTGCACGTCCAGCACGAACGCTGGTCCAACTGAGGCGCCAGGTGGAAATGGCATGGCAAGCCGTTCCACAGGACTACATCCAGCATCTCTACGATCGTCTCCATGGGAGAATAGCAGCCTGCATTGCTGCGAAAGGTGGATATACACTGTACTAGTGCCGACATTGTGCATGCTCTGTTGCCTGTGTCTATGTGCCTGTGGTTCTGTCAGTGTGATCATGTGATGTATCTGACCCCAGGAATGTGTCAATAAAGTTTCCCCTTCCTGGGACAATGAATTCACGGTGTTCTTATTTCAATTTCCAGGAGTGTATATATATATATATATATATATATATATATATATATATATATATAAATGAGAATTTAAATAAAAAGAAATAAATCAGTTTTTATTTGGAAATTTATTTTAACATTGATCATTGAAATTTCAGCATATTAAACTTGAGTCGTAATTAAGCTGGTGCCTTATTTAGGATTGTGAAAATGTGAGATTGTAATCTTACGGAACACATCAAATATGGAGCCAAGATTGGGAGACTCCATACAACACTGCATTCATAAAATAACACACGAAGAACGTTGAAACATATGCAAGAGGAAATTAACCACAACCAACCGGTTCAATTTTCACCCAAAGAAATTACGTTCGTAGCACAATCCTGTCCGTCATATAATTACCACACACTGGTATACTAAATTCATACTAACTCTCTGTGAAATCTTCCCGAAAAGAATAGCTGAGGGCTACTTTGATGATTACACCACATGCTTCACGTGGTCAACTTGGTTTACACAAAGCGTGTAACTCCAAAATAATTTTGATAATTAAAATAAATTAGATCGAAAAGCAATTTACAAAAGAAAAGCCTTGAACTGGTTACTAACGTCTTACTATTAACCTGATGGGTCAAACAATTATATAAGCAAGTGCTAGTGGTCTCACAAAGTACACACCACGTGGGTTGAACATAAAGAAAAGTTGCTATATTGAAAAATACTGTCAAGACGAGACGTTATAATCTCACGCACATTCGCATTTAAGATTGATGATCTTAGTTAGAGTTACTGATCAACACGTGGTTCCACTTTACTCACAAAGTAGTGACAAAGCAACTACCGGAAAATAATCTGAACTTCACACGCGAATTACACTGCGTTGCAATTTAAGATAACATTAGATATTTTAGAGCTAAACCTGAAATAAAGGTGATTAAATTTTCAGTTAGGCTGAACTTAAGAAATCCATTGCCCTACGGACTTAGCAGACACGCGCTTAGCCGGAGATCTTACCACTTCAGACGCTCGCCACGGATAGACTGACCTGGTCCCTTTCTGAGGGTGGCTCACAAATACAAACGGAAGTGGCCAGAGGGGCAGCTTCCTATACCAACATGACAAGGGACGGACAGGACCATACTAAGGATAGAAACCTCTCTGCTTTTAGAAAGCGTAGCTACCTGTTCCAAAGTTGGTCCTACTGTTCTCTAGCAGACAGGCTTGTCTGCTACCCTCAAGCATGCAACTAGAAATACATTTGCTCATTCATCCTCTCACACAGAAGGGAAGGGGGATGACAGTATCTTATCATACACAGTATATAAAAGAAAGCGGATGTAGGTTCCGTATGAGACTGTGTGACACGAATTACATATAAACTGTGTTTTAAAGTGTAGTAGTGTGACAGATCGTTCTTGTTTATGTGTAAAAGTAACACGTTCCACTACTCAGTCTCCTCTCAGATAGTCAGAAACGCCACAGTAAATTTAGAATAGGAATTTATGCCGTAAATGACAACACATTTAAGAAATTAAACATGAATGTAATCCAACAGAGACCTTTCAACAGATGGGCCCAATAACATGCCGAATGGACCGCTCAGGATTGGCATCACGTTCTCTTCACCGATGAAGGTCGCATATGCCTTCAGCCAGACAATCGTCGAAGACTTGTTTGGAGGCAACCCGGTCAGGCTGAATGCCTTAGACACATTGTCCAGCGAGTGCATCACGGTGCAGGTTCCCTGCTGTTTTGAGGTGGCATTACGTGGGGCCGATGTACACCGCTGGTGGTAATGGAAGGCGCCGTAGCGGCTGTATGACACATGAATGCCATCCTCTGACCGATAGTGCAACCATATCGATAGCATATTGGAGAGGCATTCGACTTCATGCACGAAAATTCGCGCCACCATCGTGCAAGTCTTGTAAATGACTTCCTTCAGGATGACGACATCACTCGACTAGAGTGGCCAGCGTGTTCTCCAGACATGAACCCTAATGAACCAGCCTGCTGTTTATAAACGACGTGGCCCACCAACCACTCTGAGGGGTTAACGCCAAACAGCCGTTGAGGAGTGGGACAATCTGGACCAACAGTGCCTTTATAAACTTGTGGGTAGTATGCCACGACGAATACAGGTGGTACACCATGCAATGTCTGGTTTTCATGAGCAATAAAAAGCGCGGAAATGATGTTTATGTTGATCTTCATTCCAATTTTCTGTACAGGTTCCGGAACTCGCAGAATCGAGATGATGCAAAACTTTTTTTGAAGTGTGTATTTTGGCTACGCTCCTAAGGAAATCAAGTACAGTGTCCTAACCAATGCGCTACATCGTTTTTTCTGAAACTGGGTGTGACTTACATACACTGATTCCGTGTTTCAGTTCTTTATTAGTTATTACTTTCCTACGTAATTAGGCTTGTTACAAGCCCTCAGCAGCCCCGAGCACTCACGTATACAAAGAACTCTATGTTTTCGTAACCTGAAGTGGGTCGCGACGTACTTACTCTAAAAGGTCACGCGCAGATCAGAGATAAAGTGGTTTTTTTGTCACTCATTTCTTGATACGCCATAGGCGTACAGGAGTAAAACAGCGACGAGGTCGAGCTGAGACTTTAAGGTCCCTGTGGTTGGTGTCGTACAGAATGACTCGGCTGTTATAATCAGGCTTTTGGAGAAACGTGAGCCACACAATTCCGAAGATAGCAAGAGCCGACAAATTCCAGAATTATCGCACAATCAGTTTAACAGCCCATGCATCCAAGCTGCTGACAAGAATAATATACAGAAGAGTGGAAAAGAAAACTGAGTACATGTGCAAACTAATCCATGACAGACAAAGCAATAGTGAGATAAAAAGCAGACTAGCACTGACAAAAAGGGGCATTTCTGGCCAAGAGGAGTCTATTAATGTCAGACGTAGGCCTTGATCACAGGAAGAAATTTGTCAGGATGTACATTTGGGGCACAGCATAGTAAGGTGGTGAAACGTGGATTGTGGGTAAATCAGAAGAGAATCAAAGATTTTTGGCTATGGTCATACAGAAGAATGTTGAAAATTAGGTGGACTGATAAGAAATGAGGAGATTTTCCACACATAAACAAAGAAAGAAATACAAGGAAAACAGTGACAAGAAGAAGGGTCAGCATGATAGGACGTTTAGATAACTTCCGTGATACTAGAGGGAGCTGTAGAGGGTGAAAACCATAGGGGGAGGCAAAGATTGGTATACATCGAACAAGTAATTGAGTACGTAAGTTGCAAGTACTGCTCCGAGGAGGCCACATGAAACCAATCAGAATACTGATGACTGCAGAAAAAAAGACAGGGATTAAGCGTTTTGCCCCTACTGTTTAATCTATAAATCGAAGAAGCAATGACGGAAGTAAAAGAAAGTTTTAAGAGTGGGACTAAATTTCAAGATTAAAGGGTAACAATTATATCTTTCGGTTATTACATTGCTATCCGTAGTGAATGTGAAGAAGAAACATGAATGGAATGAACAGTCTAACGAGTACTGAATATGGACTGACAGTAAACGAGAAAAATAAAAATGTAATGAAATGTATAAAATAGAAGAGCGTGAAACTTAACATCAGAATTGGTGATTACAAAATAGACCAATTTAAAATAGTCTAATTTGTATACACATACATTTACAGACTTCTAGTTAGAGACAATCATTAGATTTACTCCTGGTATACAATACTTTTTGTACAAATAAATTATTAAATAATGTAATGTCACACTGTTCACTCATATCTCACTATCAGTCGCTGCGCACACTACACACACCTTGTTTCACAACACTTCACTCACTATGCGCACAAACTCACACACACACACACACACTGGTGATCTCTGGGCCATTTTCTGTACCGCAACTTCCCATTTGCTATCCCGAAAAACTGAGTCAGTATCCCTCTATAATGAGTGAGATGTTGAGCTCAGCAAGAGGAAGAGGTGTTAGTATTGTGCTATGCATAGCTTGGGGTTAAGTTTTGAACTTTTGCAATTTCTTTTATCTCTCTTGGTTATTTATTGTACAGTTTCATTCCTTGGTAGAAAATGCTGTTTATGTTTATTTTTTCTTGGTAAATGTACATAAAAAGTAGATTGGAAGAGTCAAAGAGGACATTCGTCGCCAAGGGAAGTCTACTGGTACCAAACGTAGTTTTGATTTGTGGAAGAAATTTCCAAGAATGTTCGTTTACAACTCAGCTTTGTATTTATTGAATCACGGAAAACTGGAACAGAAGAGGAGTGAAGCGTCTCTGATGTTTTTCTAGGGAAGAATGTTGGGAATTAGATGGCCTCATAAGATAAGGAATGAGAAGTTTCTGCTCAGAATCGGCGAAGAAAGAGAATTAAAGAAAACCACAAGAGGAAGGAGGGACACGATGACAGGACATGTGTTACGTCATCAGAGAGTAGCCCCCATGGTGCTAGAGGAAGCTGTAGAGGGTAATATTGTAGAGGAAAACAGAGATCTGAATACATCCACCAAATAATTCGGGACATGGGGTACAAACGCTACTATGGGATGAAGAAGTTAGCGCAGGTTGGAAATTCGTGGTGGGCTACATAAAACTAGACAGAGTTAGAATTACATGGAGATATACCAGCATTGTTTTGTGTACAGTATTTGTAGACACACAGATACAAATTCATGGAGTGCACAATGACGGGCGTTTTGGTATCACGACCTGCGGAGGAACCAAGCGGACGTGCTTTCGTCATGTGTCCACACTGCTCGGCGTGTGGTACAGTAGCGTTTCTGAAATCTCTCCAGACACCCAGAAACATACGACTGTAATTGCATCGAACACGTGAAAAGACAAGGAAGGTTGCTGTTCCATTAAGTTTCGGGTGTGCAGCCGCAAGAAATCTCCTCCTTCTTCTAATGTTTCGGTTGTAAAACGTTCAGCCTTCTTCAGAGTGAGCCGCAAGACTGCCGCTCCAGTGCTTGCTTCGTCCCTTTGTACTGTTGTACCGCGCGACTGCGCATGCGGCCACAGATGCAAATGCGCCAGAGGCGTTGGTCGGCGGCAGAGACGTGCATAATGCGCGAGTTGTATCTATGACTCCGCAGTTGATCTTTGTTGGCATATCGATATATCATTGAGAACTGCACTGTGACGAAGTCTTTGCGAGTTTATCTTTCGTCACAGTGCAGCTCACAATGATATATCGATATGCCAACAAAGATCAACTGTGGAGTCATAGATACAACTCGCGCATTATGCACGTCTCTGCCGCCGACCAACGTCTCTGGCGCATTTGCATCTGTGGCCGCATGCGCAGTCGCGCGGTACAACAGTACAAAGGGACGAAGCAAGCACTGGAGCGGGATTCGAGGGTTGGATTCCCTCTCTTCTTCATCGAAGAGTTTCACTGCCTGGGCTACTCTCAGGGTGCACCTTCGACGTGGAAGTTCCCCGCCGTTTCCCTGCCGTGTCGTCTGCTTGCCGTCCATACTGCCTGCCGGTGCTCGCCGCCGCCGCCGCCGCCGCCGCTTGGTCGCCGCCTTCCGGTCCTCGCCGCCACCGCCGCCGCCGCCGCCGTCGCCGCCTGCCGGGGCTCGCCGCCCCCGACTGGTCGCCGCCTGCCGGTGCTCGCCACCGTCGCCTGCCGCCTTCCGGTCCTCGCCGCCGCCTTCCGGTCCTCGCCGCCGCCGCCGCCTGCCGGGGCTCGCCGCCGTCGCCGCCTGCCGGGGCTCGCCGCCGCCGCCGCCGCCGCCGCCGCCGCCGCCGCCTGCCGGTCGCCGCCGTCGCCGTCTGGTCGCCGCCGCCGCCCTTCTCGCGCGCCGCCACCATGTCCCAAGCCACCACCACCACCACTATCATTTTCACCTCTCCCTCCGCTGCTCCAACCACCATCACATGGAGCTCTTCCTCCACCCCACTTCCCGTCCTTCCTTCTCTCCCTGTCCACCCCACCCCTGCACCACTTTCGGCTGTAACCACCCCCAACTCCTCCTCCCCTATCACTGTCGCCCCATCGACAGCTACTGACTTTCCGCCGCTCCCCGCACCGCCTCCGACAGGCTCCAAGCCAGCACGGATCTCTGCTCGACGTTCCACAGTCTCAGTGACACCCACGCCCCCTCCGTCTGCGTCATCCGCTGCTCAGGGTGGTCCTGCCCCCCGCCATCTCCCCCTGCAACCCGTACCCCTGCCCCCTCTCCACCCGGTCGTGCCCACGAAACCTTCAAAGCGCCCGAATGCTGACCGTTCCCCTGCAGTCTCCTCCAAAAAAACTCCCAGCCCCCGTGACCCACCCACCCCCATGGACACGGTTCCGACCCCCGCCCCCGCCCCGCCTGCCACCCACACCTTTGTCCTCTCCAATCCTGACCCTCAATTCCTTGATGCCCGCTCCCTCACCCTCGCCATCCGGAAATACTACCCCAATGCTCCCATCTCCCAACTGATTCCTCGCAAGGACTCGGTCCTCATCAAATCCCCCAGTGCTTCCCTCCACACCGATCTCCTCTCCCGCATCCCCCGTATCCAATTTGGCCAACGTGCAACCCTCACCCCCTACCACACCCCGTCCTCTCCCTGTCAGCCTCAACCTCCCCGGCGTCCGCCAACCTTCACCGCTGTGATCACGAAGCTTAGCCCCGTGATCACGGAGGCTGAGGTGTTGGCGGAACTCAACTCCCGGCCCGACATTGAAATCCGCTCGGCCCGTCGCATCTTCAATGATGCCGGGCCGACTTTTCTCATGCGGATATTCACCGAATCCTCCTCCTCCATTGACCGCCTCCTCACCGAGGGAGCCCTCATCTACAATCAGCGCCATAAGGTGGACCCCTCCCGTTCCCCCGTCCAATCCTACTGCTGCCAACGCTGTCCCACCTACAACGACCACGTTAGCTCTGCCTGCAGGAACCCCCCCCCCCCCAACTTGTCCCCACTGCAAAGCTTCCCACTTCCTCAAGCATTGCCCCAACCTCACCTCTCCCCCCTCCTGCAACACTTGCAATGAACCACATCCTACCTACTCCTCGAAGTGTAAAGCGAAACCTCCACCAGTAACCCCTGAGCTCACCGTGCCTGTCCGTCCTGTTGATGACCCCATCCACCCCAACAACTCGCTCCGCCCTCCCCCTACTGCTGAGGACATCATCCGTTTCACCACCATTGTGCTCCAAAACATCCACCCCTTCCAGCGCTCACACACTCTTTCCCAAATCGCCCTCGCTGCCCGTTCCATCTTCCATCTTACCACCTATGCCACATACTCCCACAACCAGGCCCACTTCACCTTCACCCCCCTCACCACCCTTGTCTAACTCTCCACTCCCATGGCACAACAACCGTACCGTATCCTGTACCACAACATTCGCTCCCTGCCCACCCACAAACTCCTCTTCCTCCACACCCTACGTCAGCACTGCGTGGATGCCTTCGTCCTAAATGAAACCTTCCTTCAACCCCGTCTCTCCGTCTCCATGGCTCCTTACACTCTACACCGCACCGATAACCCGTATCCTCTCGCGCGTGGTGGAGTTGCTATAGGCCACCTCAAGCACCTCCCTGTCCGGCCCCAACCTCTCCTTAACAATCCTGCCGAGCATCTCACCCTCAGCCTCTTCTTCCCCACCCTTACTATCACCTGTGCCACCATTTATGTCCGCCCTCGCACCCCCATCCCGTACGATTTCCTGGCCCACATTGACCGCACCTTCTCCACCTACGTGATTGCCGCTGACCTCAATATCCACAGCCGTGATCCTGCCGACCTCCGGCGGTGGCATCAGTTTCTCATCACTCTCCAGGGAGACCTGGTTCCCCTGCCTCAGCACACCCGGCCCGAATCCAACACCACTCCTGATGTGGTCCTTGCCTCTCCAAACCTCCTTGGGCGCATCACCACGGATGTCCTTGACCTCATTGGCAGTGACCATGCTCCTGTCCTCCTCACTATCTCTAACGGTCGCCATCCCCGCCACGCTCCTCGCCCTGACGTCCCTCCTAAACTTGTCCATGATTACTCCCGTGCCAACTGGGATGCCTACCGGGATTCCATTCACACCCAGGTTGACGGCCACGAACTTACCCTTCCTGCACCAGACATTGTCTGACGCCGTCGCCACCCATATCCCCACCAAAGCCATCCACCCTCACCGCCCCGCCCTGCCTCCACAGGCCGTCCTTCTCCTTCGAGAGTCCCATCGCCTCTACCGCTCTTTTCTCCACACTCGTGACCGGGATACACTTACCCGCCACCGGCAATTACAGCAACACATCCGCAACCTGCTTGTTGCGAAGAAACGCCGAGCCTGGCGCCAGACATGTACACGACTCAACACCACACTCCCCATCAACTCTTCCAAGTATTGGTCTGCCTTCCACCGCCTTACTGGGAACCGCCCCACCCCCCAGTACCCTCTCCTCCATAATGACCGTCCCTTTCCTGACAACCTCAGTAAGGCCAACCACTTTGCCTCCCACCTCTCTGATGTTTTTTCCATCCCAGATGATCCCCACTTTGATTATTCCCTCTTACCTGATGTCATGGGCCGTACGAATACCTCTGTTCCTCCCCTTGCTCCTAGCTTCCAGTACTTGGGCCACACCCCACCTTCTGCACTTAACACTCCCATCACTACACAGGACATCAGCCTCACACTCCGCACTAAACGCCACACTGCTCCCGGCCACGACTGCGTTACCTACCGCCACCTCAAACACTGCCCTCCCTCCTTCCTTTCCCTCCTTGCCACCCTCTACAATGTCATCCTTACCACTGGCTTCTATCCCGACCTGTGGAAAACCTCCAGTATCCTGATGTTCTCCAAACCCAATAAGCCTCCATCTGATGCCTCTTCCTATCGTCCTATCTGTCTCACATCGGTGTTCAGCAAGCTCTTGGAATCCATCCTTTCCCGGCGCATCCATCTCCACCTCCACCAAAACCACCTCCTCCCAAACACCCAATGTGGCTTTCGACCCTCCTTCTCTGCTGATGACCAACTCCTCCGCCTCACTCATCTCCTCTCCCTCCAGCTTAACTCCCGTCGCTCCGCCATTTTTGTCTCACTTGACCTCGAAAAGGCCTACGACCGTGTCTGGCATCCCGGTCTCCTGTTTAAACTCCAAACCTACGCCCTTCGTATCAACTACATCCGTCTGGTGGCCTCCTTCCTCTCCCACCGCCCCTCCTATGTTACCGTCCATCATGCCAATTCCCACACCTTCTACCCCTCTGCCGGTGTGCCCCAGGGCTCTGTCCTCTCCCCTCTCCTCTACCTCCTGTACACGGCAGATATGCCCCAACCCCCCCCTCCAGTACACCTCTTGCAATATGCTGATGACACCGCATTCCTCGCCCTCGCTCCTACCCTCCAACGGACCCAACGCCTTCTCCAGAATCACCTTGACCTTTTTGCTGCATGGTGTAACCAATGGCTCCTGAAACTCAATCCTTCCAAGACCCAGGCAATCATCGTAGGTCGTACCACTCGCTCCTTCCGCCTCCTGGATTTCTCCCTTACTGTCTGCGCACGTCCTGTTCGCCTCACCCCCACCCTCACCTACCTTGGCCTCACCATTGACCGTCACCTCACCTGGATACCTCATCTCCGCTCCATCCAATCCAAAGCCCACAACCGCCTCCGACTCCTCAAACTCCTCTCTGGCCGGACATGGGGGTTGCACCCCTCTACCATCCTCCACACCTACAAATCCTTCATCCGTCCCATCCTCTGTCATGCCAGTCCTGCCTGGATATCTGCCCCCCCCCCCCAAATTCTATCAGTCCCTCCAGATCCTTGAGCGTCATGCACTCCGCCTCGCCTTCCGTATCCGCCTCCCGTCCCCCACGCGGATCCTCTATGATCTCATTCCTTTCCCCCATCTGCTCCATTTCCTCGAACATATCCGCATCCTCTACACCTCCCGCCGTCATGAACCCCCTCACCCCCTGGTTGCTCCTCTCCTCTCCCGTCCCCGCCCCCTGCCACGTCTTCACCGTTGTGTCCCCCCTACCCTCCATCTCTACACCCTCCATCTCCTTTCCCAAGGTGGCTTCCGTCACCTCCCCCTCCCGGATGATGCCCTCTCTCCGTCCATTTATCCTTCCTATCAACTCTGATCCTCCATCCCCCTCCTTTCCTCTGTCCTTTCCCTGGGCTCCCTCTCCCCCCCCCTTCTGTCCTGTTTTTCTCCCCACTAAACCTCTCCCTACCTCCCTTCTCCCCCCCAGTCCTTTTGTATTCCCCTCCTCTGCCTACCCCACTCCCTGTCGCGTCTGCCCCCCACCCCTCTTATGGGTCCTCATCCTCCTTCAGCTCCTTTCCCGGCTCCCCCCTTCTTTTTTACTCTCCTTTCCCCCCTTTTTTGTTTTCCCATCTTCTGCCCAGTTTCCCCCCACCTGCTCTCGACTGTGGTGTCACATTTGCCAACTTTTTAGTGCAGTGTTCCAGTGACTATTCAGTGTTGTTTGTCTTTCTCGTGTTGCGAACAGAAACCATGCTGTCGCTAGGTGTGAATTTTATGTCCTTTGCGAACAGAATCCAGACTGTCGCCGTGTTTTTTAATTGTCTATTGTTTTCCCTGTCTGCTTCGTATGTATTTTTATTAGCGTCATCATCCCTATGTTGCTGTTTTAAGTTCCACGATTTCTTTTCGCCTTGTTACTCTCTAAGTCTCCGATTTTATCGCCTGTTTTTTATTATTTGTTCTCTTGATCTTTGTCACAAAATCTGTCGGCTGAAGAGCGGCATGCTAAGCTGCTGCCAGCCCGCCCCCCTTCGGGGGGAATTGAAATTCAATAAATGAAAAAAAAAAAAAACTGGAGCGGCAGTCTTGCGGCTCACTCTGAAGATGGCTGAACGTTTTACAGCCGAAACATTATAGGAAGGAGGAGATTTCTTGCGGCTGCACACCCGAAACTTAATGGAACAGTCTCTGCGCCGCCAAAACCTGAAGATTCACATCAAGGAAGGTTGCTGTTTATCATCCCGTAGACGACCAGGTCATTACAGATAGAGCTCACCCTCAGAATGGAAAACAGAAATGAAATCAGCCACGACATCTCCGGAACGACACCAACATTAGCATGATGAAATTTAAATAAGGTGTGGAAAACTTTAATAAGGAGGGCCTAAAATGTCATAGGCTTCGATCGTAAGGAAATAGTATTAACCACTGCACCACCTCTTCTTTATCTGGAACTGGATGTAATTTACATCCAGTGGTTACGTCTATCCCTTCTTTATTAGTTATTGCTTTCCTATTTAATACGACTTGTTGTAAGCCTCCAGTAGCAACAAATGCATGTAATTCTATGTTGTAGTAACCCGAAGTGGGTCGCCACATACTTACCTTAGATGCTTACACTCAGATCAGAGGTGAAGCGGGATTTTTGGTGGTCCGTTTCATGATACACGGCCGGACGTGTGTAGGAGGGGACGCAGTGACGAGGTGAAGATGAGACTTAAAAACATCTGTCGTTGGAGACAGTACATAATGACTCGTATGTTAGGCTAAGGAAGTGGATGTGGTGATGATAGGGGAAACGACACTCTGGCGTAGCTTATTGACCTGCTTTATGTTGCTTGTTCACATAACTTGGTTAAGATTTGGGTATACGCAGTAATGTATGTTACAAGAGACCACAAACCGTGGAGCTGCCAGATTCTATTGTTCTAATCATACCCTTAAACTGAAGTCCTCGTCACAATGTAAATGACGTACTGACATGCAATGTACAATAAAACCAATAACGTTAGCCCAGATGTACATATTAGCAAGCTTTTCCAAGATGTTCTTAGTGTACAAAGTTGATTGAGTCTGACTGCTCACTTACATTGCATCTGCTGTAGGCTTGTCTATCCGAGGAGCCGTCACTAGATCTCTCGAATTGTTCAGAACTCTCGAACTCTGCCAAACTCCTGTTTGAGGGCCTCGATATATACGACGTTTGAGCCTGTTTGCTTATAGATGAAAAGTGGCTATGTAGCTTTACATGGCTGGTGGCTGTGAATTCAATGGTTTCCGAGTGCGTATGACGTCTTAATAGATTGATGAAAGCAGCCTGCACTGTGCGCCTGTACCTAATAACTTAAAGCAAATATACATACCTGCACTGTTTCTTTCGCAACCTTTCATGATTCTGTCCCGTGCGGCTCCCCCCGTCGGAGGTTAGAGTCCTTCCTCGGGTATGAGTGTGTGTGTTGTCCATAGCATAAGTTAGGTTAAGTAGTGTGTAGGCTTAGGGACCGGTGACCTCAGCGGTTTGGTCCCAAAAGACTTTAGTACAAATTTCCAAATTTTCCATGTTTCTGTCATTCTAATGCACACTTTGTAATGGAAATGGAAATGAGCGTTTGGCGTCATTGGCCGGGAGGCCCCTCGCGGGGCAGGTCCGGCCGCCATATCGCAGGTCTTATTACATTCGGCGCCACATTGGGCGACCTGCACGCCGGATGGGGATGAAATGATGATGAACACAACACAACACCCAGTCCCTGAGCGGAGAAAATCTCCGACCCAGCCGGGAATCGAACCCGGGCCCAGAGGACGGCAATCCGTCACGCTGACCACTCAGCTACTGGGGCGGACACAGCCTTAGATTTCACGTCATACCTCAGTAAGGCAGTTCGTATACCAATTCTATATTGGCAAATGAGTTATGTGATTTTAAGGTATCATTTGATTCATTGAGGTTTTATAAGGTTGTAGTATATTTATGTTTATTTATTCCACATTTATTAATCATTATCTAACATTAATTGAAGTATTGTGATCAGTTGTAGACGACAAAGTTCGTCATAGTATTCCATTTGGAAGATTATGAATCTGTACAATTTGGAATTACTTGAATACGTATTTCTGTTCAGTCAACTCAATAATTTCAAATCCACGAAGACGTCGATTCGCTTCAGTAATGTAGTTTTTGTGTGAAATTCTCAAAATTAAGGAAGAGGAGGTTCAGGAAAACAGTGTGATATGCCATAGTCAAACATACAAAATCCAAACACTTTAGTGAACAGCAATCTTTAACATAATTTCAAGCAGTTGCTTATATGAAATAATATAAGTTTAGCACTGAAACCACTATAAAGGAAGCCAATCAGAATAGTTGAGTACTATAGCTAGAATTTGGATTTTTCTAAAATAATTGTTTGAAACATTTTTTTACGAAATCCTCTGTAAAAGAGGTAATATACAAGAAACTAATCTGCATCGTGTATCACTTTTATTAACGTTAAACTTAATGTCTTATTTAAGTTTTTGTGACTATTTAATTTTTCATTATAACTTTAGAAAAGTGATGCTAATAACAATGTGTAAGTAGGCTGTTTAAGTTTTTATATTGGTAACGACACGTAGCGCTCCGTATGAAAATCACTGGCTGTGCTGTGTGCAGTCTGTGGCCAGTTTGCATTGTTATCTGCCATTGTAGTGTTGGGCAGACTGCAGCTTGCTTTGACCATTTCCATTTTTTTTCATTGCTGTTTGTATTAATTGTTTTATGCTGCTGCATTGCCTCGTCCCTTAGTTTAGCATCTGAGCTCAGTAGATTTAAGTGAGCTTAAGAGGGGGTAGACTATATAAGAGAATGAGTTGCGATGAATTGGAAGAAATGCATTGAGAAGTTATACGAAAAAAGTACAGAAAGCAGGTATAGATAGGACTTTTTGGTAATAATGATGAACGAAGGGAGATCTCCAAGAAAAAAAAGGTTTTGTTTGCAAAATACTGCAGTACCAAATGTTACACTGAAAACAAACCCTGTTCTTTCCCCCTGTGTTATTCTGCTATGTGTTTGTGTACTCTTGTATATTTGTGTTTTTCCTGTCTTTATGTGTTTAGCTGATAACAGTTATGTTGTAGAATTTTTCTGATAATATGTTATTTTCCTTGTAAAGATGTTTAGACATTATTTATTCTGTTCTGTTTTAAAGCTCATGTGTGAAGTTGATGTTTCAAAAGTTATTCTGATCTTTTATGTATGTACTCATGTCATAATTCCTGTAACACTGATGTGTATGTTATTTCGATTCTTTTGTAAAGCCTGTACTACAAATGTTATCTGTATTGTTATGTCCTTTAAAGATGTATTTTGTACCTTTGCAATTGTATTCTTATGTTACAAAATTGTAATTGACACCAGTTCAACATATTATTAACTTGTAAGTTCCATTTCACTGCACACGTTTCTGTTGGTCATAGTATATGGACGATATGTGAGAAGTAGGGACTGTTAGTGTTTGCACGTGTGTTAATAATTCAGCAAGGGACTGGATAACAGCATTGCTGGTTCTAAGGACAATTCCAAAAACTTTGTGAGTGCACAAGTGGTGGTTTATGGACTTGCTATATTCTCCACAAGACTCTTCCATGGTGATTGTGCACCTGCACAGTCGCAACAGATGGCTGCTGGCCGTCTCTACAAGGACTGAAGTGGGTCTGAACCTTCCATGGCCCACCAATACCATTATTTCTACAAGGACTGCAGTGGGTCTGCACCTATGGTGG
Organism: Schistocerca piceifrons; assembly: GCF_021461385.2. NCBI lineage: Eukaryota > Metazoa > Arthropoda > Insecta > Orthoptera > Acrididae > Schistocerca > Schistocerca piceifrons. The sequence continues at coordinate 908,724,356 of NC_060140.1, read as the reverse complement.
CCCACCAATACCACAATCTCTACCAAGACTACAGTGGGTCTACTCTGTGATGACCTACCTACCAATATTCTTCAAAACTTCTACTGACTCTGCGGTGGGTTTGCTCTGTTGTGGCCCATTACCTGTGTGCATGTCAAGAGTCAGCACTGTCTTTCCGTTGGAAGGACAACACTAATTCTTCAAGACTGCAGGGAAATCCACTACTTCCGTGTGCATTTTCTTTTACTGTGATGAACGATCAGGACTGTCTTTATGGACTGTGAGAAAATTTTAGCTTTTGACCATTATTGTATCAATAAGTGTGTGCATTTGAGTTCTTTGTTATTGTAATTGTGAAAAAATTTTAACAAATATGTATTGGCCACTGCCCAAAACAATTTGTAAAATTTTTTGTGGGGAGCATGGGGGCTATGTAAGTAGGCTGTTTAAGTTTTTATATTGGTAACGCCACGTAGCGCTCTGTATGAAAATCACTGGCTGTGCTGTGTGCAGTCTGTGGCTAGTTTGCATTGTTATCTGCCATTGTAGTGTTGGGCAGCTGGATGTTAACAGCGCGTAGCGTTGCGCAGTTGGAGGTGAGCCGCCAGCAGTGGTGGATGTGGGGAGAGAAATGGCGGAGTTTTGAAATTTGTAAGACTGGATGTCATGAACTGCTATATATATTATGACTTTTGAACACTAATAAGGTAAATGCATTGTTGGTTCTCTATCGAAATCTTTCAGTTGCTAACTATGCCTATTAGTAGTTAGTGCCTTCAGTAGTTTGAATCTTTTATTTAGCTGGCAGTAGTGGCGCTCGCTGTATTGCAGTAGTTCGAGTAACGAAGATTTTTGGTGAGGTAAGTGATTTGTGAAAGGTATAAGTTAATGTTAGTCAGGGCCATTCTTTTGTAGGGATTATTGAAAATCAGATTGCGTTGCGCTAAAAAAATATTGTGTGTCAGTTTAAGCACAGTCGTGTATTATTGTTCAAAGGGGACGTTCCAAATGTACCAAATTTTGTTGATTGTTACTTTTGTGTATATGCATCTATGTACAGCCAAGCAAGTTAATAAGCGGGACGCTGCGAAAGTTTGTTAGTGTCTGTTTTAGTCCCAGAAACAAAAATGTTTCATTGTTCAACCAGTTTATGTGAAATTTAAGTCGAAGTTGAAACAAGACTATACTACGTGAGCTAAGAGTTAGTGTTTCATTCCATTTCTGAAATACGTCCTGGAACGTCGCGAACTCTAGACATCTAACCAATTTCGGCAATGAAGTATTGTGTCAGCTTCGAGCTTGCCCTTGTAAGATAAGCTGCAAAATAAGATTATTCATGTTTATCAGCGGCGCTGTTGCAGTTACTTGAGCGTAGAGAGGAGGTGTCACTTGTGAACGCAAATAAATGATGCACATATGAATGCCGTAGTTGGTTTGTAATTGCAATAGATTACCGTTATGAAATTAATTATAGTAGAATCATTTTTTGTAGTGTTGTATAACGAAAAAGGAATGGTGAAAGTCGTAATTATTCTCACTGAGGAATAACTTCATAAGGACAAGAACGGCTGCCTCCTTCATGCTCCCCAGCCTCATATGAAGTCCTCCTTGTGGTTCTGGGCTGGCAGGCTAATACTCTGATTACCAATTAGAGTGGGCAATTATCCGGCAGCGAGCCTCGTTAACGAATCATCCGCCGTGCTTCCCAGTCTCCTCCCGGCTCTGTTTCTCACACCGTGTCCTTCCGCAACGCCGACAGTCCGTTTGCCCATTGTTCCGTCGAGAGTTACGCTCGGCACCCACGAGGAAACAATTATTATGCCCCGCGAACGGGCCGGTGGTGTACGCGCGGCCGCTATCTCGTGTTTGGATCGTTGCGGTAATTGGGAGCGGTTACTTATTTACTCTGCCCTCCATCACTGTCCTAAAGACGGGAATAAGAGCGCATTCCAGCAGGTGTCTGGCCGCCGTCGCCCGCGGCCGCGGCTACGGAATTTACGGCGGGCGAGGCCTGTGATAATGTCGGCCGTAATAACAGTGGCGGTCGCCGCCGGCGTCCATCACACTTGTCGCCACCGGCGGACGCGCGACGGCCGAGGGCTCCACCACTGGCAATCTGGAGCCGGCCTCCGCTCGTTCCACTGCACACCAACCCTCCCAACCTGTGCATTGTGGCTCCAGAAGGGCGGCGCCATATTTGATGTTATCAGTCTTCCGGAAATGAGGGCTTTGTCACCATGCTTGTAGGATAGTGGGCAACGGCCTTGCCGTAGTGGTTACACCGGTTCCCGTGAGATCACCGAAGTTAAGCGCTGTAGGGCGTGGCCGGCACTTGGATGGGTGACCATCCAGCCCGCTACGCGCTGTTGCCGTTTTTCGGGGTGCACTCAGCCTCGTGATGCCAATGAGGAGCTACTCGACCGAATAGTAGCGGCTTCGGTCAAGAATACCATCATAACGACCGGGAGAGCGGTGTGCTGGCCCCACGCCCCTCCTATCCGCATCCTCCATCGGGGATGAAACGGCGGTCGGATGGTCCCGGTAGGTCACTCGTGGCCTCAAGATGGAGTGCTTCGTAGGATAGTGGGTAGCGCGAATGCCTCCTATCACACAGGTTCGATTTTTTGGTAGTTCCTCATACATTGATGGAAAATAAATCGCACCACGGAGAAGGAGTTGTGCGACATAAATGAAAATTTTCGCCTAGCGTCGTCGTCGACAACCGCCGATACTTCGACAAGAGCGAAACTGCCGTTTCCAAGGCAAGTATGCAGCTAGTACGCACTGTATAATCGATTTTAAAATCTCTTTTTTCTTAGAAACTCCTGAAAGATACACGCACACACACACACACACACATCTATCTACATCCACATTTATACTCCGCAAGCCACCCAACGGTGTGTGGCGGAGGGCACTTTACGTGCCACTGTCATTACCTACCTTTCCTGTTCCAGTCGCGTATGGTTCGCGGGAAGAACGACTGCCGGAAAGCCTCCGTGCGCTCTCAAACCTCTCTGATTTTACATTCGTGATCTCCTCGGGAGGTATAAGTAGGGGGAACCAATATATTCGATTCCTCATCCTGAAACGCACCCTCTCGAAACCTGGACAGCAAGCTACACCGCGATGCAGAGCGCCTCTCTTGCAGAGTCTGCCACTTGAGTTTGCTAAACATCTCCGTAACGCTATCACGGTTACCAAATAACTCTGTGACGAAACGCGCCGCTCTTCTTTGGATCTTCTCTATCTCCTCTGTCAACCCGACCTGGTATGGATCCCACACTGATGAGCAATACTCAACTGTAGGTCGAACGACTGTTTTGTAAGCCACCTCCTTTGTTGATGGACTACATTTTCCGAGGACTCTCCCAATGAATCTCAACCTGGCACCCGCCTTACCAACAATGAATTTTATATGATCATTCCACTTCAAATCGTTCCGTAGGCATAGTCCCAGATATTTTACAGAAGTGACTGCTACCAGTGTTTGTTCCGCTATCATATAATCATACAATAAAGGATCCTTCTTTCTATGTATTCGCAATACATTACATTCGTCTATTTTAAGGGTCAGTTTCCACTCCCTGCACCAAGTGCCTATCCGCTACAAATCTTCCTGCATTTCGCTACAATTTTCTAATGCTGCAACATCTCTGTATACTACAGCATCATCCGCGAAAAGCCGCATGGAACTTCCGACACTATGTACTTGGTTATTTATATATATTGTGAAAAGCAATGGTCCATAACACTCCCCGGTGGCACGCCAGAGGTTACTTTAACGTCGATAGACGTCTCTCCATTGAGAACAACATGCTGTGTTCTGTTTGCTAAAAACTCTTCTATCCCGCCACACAGCTGGTCTGATATTCCGTAGGCTCTTACTTTGTTTATCGGGCGACAGTGCGGAACTGTATCGAACGCCTTCCGGAAGTCAAGGAAAATGGCATCTACCTGGGAGCCTGTATCTAATATTTTCTGGGTCTCGTGAACAAATAAAGCGAGTTGGGTCTCACACGATCACTGTTTCCGGAATCCATGTTGATTCCTACAGAGTAGTTTCTGGATATCCAGAAATAATAGGATCCGCGAGCAATGTCGATGTCAGAGATATAGGCCTACAGTTTTGCTCTACGACCCTTCTCGAAAACTGGAACTACCTGTGCTCTTTTCCAATCATATGGAACCTTCCGTTCCTCTAGAGACTTGCGGTGCACGGCTGTTAGAAGGGGGGCAAGTTCTTTCGCGTACTCTATGTAGAATCGAATTGGTATCCCGTCAGGTCCAGTGGACTTTCCTCTGTTGAGTGATTTCAGTTGCTTTTCAATTCCTTGGACACTTATTTCGATGTCAGCCATTTTTTCGTTCGTGCGACGATTTAGAGAAGGAACTGCAGTGCGGTCTTCCTCTGTGAAACAGCTGTGGCAAAAGGTGTTTAGTATTTCAGCTTTACGCGTGTCATCCTCTGTTTCAATGCCATTATCATCCCAGAGTGTCTGGATATGCTGTTTCGATCCACTTACTGATTTAACGTAAGACCAGAACTTCCTAGGATTTTCTGTCAAGTCAGTACATAGAATTTTACTTTCGCATTCACTGAACGCTTCACGCATAGTCCTCCTTACGCTAACTTTGACATCTTTTAGCTTCTGTTTGTCTGAGAGGTTTTGGCTGCGTTTAAATTTGCAGTGAAGCTCTCTTTGCTTTCGCATTAGTTACCTAACTTTGTTGTTGAACCACGGTGGGTTTTTCCCGTCCCTCATAGTTTCACTCGGCACGTACCTGTCTAAAACGCATTTTACGATTGTCTTCAACTTTTTCCATAAACACTCAACACACACACGCACACACAGAGTAAACACAAGAGCCATCTTAAATCAAGCTTACCGATAGTGAAATTAATAATCGACGGGTGAGCTAGCATAAACTTTGGCCCCTCCTTTTTGGCAAGGGAGAGAGCAGAATTCCATGCAGAATTTAAAGAAAAACCACCATCACTATATCTAAGGTTGCTAAATTAATTTCAACGGTTTCCCTAATGCTACTGTCCCAAGAGCTGGAAGTACATGCCAGAACCTCCGTGTTGTCACATTCCACTGGATGACCAAGTACCAAGACAGTGTTCTGCAATGGCGCATTTGCTTGGCTGTTGTAAGAGTGTGTGCCGCTTATGCCCGGTACACCGGTCCTCCAAGTCCTGACAAGCTAAAACCGCAAGGAATACCCTAGACACCCGCCATAAGCAAACCACTGTCATTCCTTACGGAACCTAGAAGGATGGTGGTCAAAAAACGCTTTTCACAGCATATTTCCGCAAAATATGACCAGTCATGTTCGAAATGCTCCTGTGTTTAGGCAAAAAGGCCGTAGGCTTTGGTGCCGCCTCGGTACCATCATCACTCATCCCCACAGTTCGTCGATAGCGCAACGCACGTCTGATCTGTATTTCATTGTAACCATTCTGACAAAAGTTGACTTCAACATGGGCTAACTGAGCTGACGAACTCTCAGGGTCTGGCATCACGTGGGCCCTGTGAACCAAGGTACCAAGTACCCCTCACGTTGAACAAGGTAGTGACAAGTATAACCTTGGAGATACAAGACAGTAATCTTCCCACAAACGGTATATCCCAATGTACCATCCACCTACCTCCTGACCAACAAATCAAGAAAGGGAAGGCAGCCTTCTTTTCTACCTCCATCGTGAAACTAATATTCGGGCGGATTAAATCCTGATGTTCTAAACACTCGTTCAAATTCTCACCGCCATAAGGCCAAGCAGCATGTCACAAAAAACAAACAGGTTTCAAAGCCGCCGACTCCGAGGCACATTCCACGAAATCTTCCATAAACAGATTGATAATAACAGGTGAACCATCGCAGCTCCACCTGTCTGGTCGCACTACTGGTCGTTGAGTAACATGTAAGTGGAAGTCAACAAATGTCGAAATAGGTTCGTTAATTCCGCACCAAACCTAACGAGTCAGATACAGGAACACGAGTGAACAGAGACACCACATCAATACTTACTCTAACCGATGTAAGAATCTACCGATTGCTTAATGTGGTGCTCACACTAATCTAGTACAGTATTCAGAGTAGCAAGGTGTGTTGCTGTACGGTACGTCGGAGCACCAAAGGTACTCACAATCGGACAAAGAGGAACCATTTCCTAGTGGACTTACGGTCGCCGTATAGCCTAGGGGCTACAGCACAATAAGAACTGAGGCTTTTGATAGTCTCCTGCAATAAGGAGTTTTTCTCCAGGAGGCTGACAGCTTTTCTCTCAACACTTTTGCGGGGTCAGCACAGATCCTGTGAAACGCCGAATAAGACAGTAAACCCTGCATCCTTTGAACTTTGTCGTGCTTTGTTTCACAATGGAGAGGGAAAAGGATGGCTGTAATCGCTTTCTTGATGTGTTGGTCAGGAGGAAGGTGGATGGTATGTTCGGAAATTCCGTTTGTAGAAGCCTGCTCACACTGACTTCTATCTGCAGATTGATAGTTGTCACCAACTGGCTCAACGTTGAAGGGCTACTTCGTACCTTAGTTCACAGGGCCCATGCCATCTCGGATCCTGTGACTTTGTCAGCTCAGTTAGCCTATCTCGAAGTCACCCTTCGTCAGAATGGCTACAGCGAAAGACAGACCAACTGTGCTCCGGGTTAGTGACGATAGTACCGAGGCGGCATCGAAGTCTAAGGCCTTTTTTCATCACTCATGGACAGTTTCGAACTGGGTTGGTCATATTTTATGGAAATATGACGTGAAGTGTGTTTTTCGACCGTCATCTAAGATTAGGGTCCTTTTAGGTTCCGTAACGAATGATCGTGCTTTGCTTCATGCGGGTGGGTAGCGTATCCCCTGCAGTTGTAGCTTGTCATATGTGGGTCAGACTATCTGGACTATGGAGGAACATTAGCGGCGTACACGCTTACAACAGCCAAGCAAATTCGTGATTGCAGAACACTGTCTTGGCACTCTGGGATTCTGACATGCACTTCCAGCTATTTGAATAGTGTTATCAAGGAAGCTGTTAAATTAAATTAGTAAATAACCATATAAATAGTAATGGTGGTTTTTGTTTAAATTCTGCCTGGAATCCTACTCTCTCCCTTGTCTAAAAACAGAGTGACAGAGTTTATGCTACCTCACCCACTGATTATTATTTCACTATGAATAACGTCTGACGTCAACCATCTTATATATATATATATATATATATATATATATATATATATATATATATATATATATATGTATATGTGTGTGTGTGTGTGAGTGTGTGTGTGTGTGTGTGTGTGTGTGTGTGTGTGTGTGTGTGTTTTGACACTGAAAACCAAAGTTTTAAATTAGCTTGCACAGTGCTTACTTTCTGCAGTTTTGAGTTAAAAATGACAGGGTGCGCTCCTGTCGCAATATCGGTAGTTGTCGATGACATCACCTGGCTGCATTCCCGTAAGTTAGCTGAACATTGTATATGTCGGGAGAAACGAAGGTCGACTCGAAAGTTGGTAGGCGTGTTTCTACACCCAAAAGATGATGGCCATTAAGGGGACATTGTATGTCCTATGCCCCCAATTTTAAATTATCGAATTTTGTGGCCCATTATCTTGAAAAATTTTTAAGACACAAACTTACATTTTTCCATTATTATTTAATGCACCTTTCTCGATTTACTGAGCTAGAGTTATTACTAAAATTATATTGTGGGGCATATTATCGTTTTTTTTTCAAACACTCAATTTTTTGACAGAATTTTGTAAATAAATGAACTTAAAAACAAAACAGCTGTGTATAGTTTTACTATTCTAGTTCCATATGTGTTGAGTCTCACAATCCGCATGCTGTGAAAATTTCATGTCTCTACCATCAATACTTTTTTAGAAAACGGGTCATTTATTGCAAAAAATTTAGTTCAGAGATATTGAGGTTTAAAACTTTTTTCATTACAAATTCTTATACAGGCTTACATTTCTGCATCTTTTATGCACTAGAACTGCCCTGTTCCATAGTCTGTGTCTGTTTCATTGTCGCAACAGCCCAGTGCTTGCCTCCTCCTTTTCTTTCGTGCTTCTTTTGTCCTTTGCTGAGAAGCTGACTCTGCTTCACGTACACGAAGCTCATCCAGTTCCCGCAGTCCTTTATCTGTGTTCTGTCCAAATCTTACCCCTAACTTCTCCAGAACCTACAGTATATCTTTCGTAGTTCCCACCATTACAAGTTATTACAGCATCAGACACTGCTAACGTTAGAGCCATAAGGCCAATAAATGCGTTTTTAGGCACATGGCACCACACAACATTATTGAAGGACTCATCCAGATTCTGGGTCTTCCCATGTAAAAACTCCTTTAGTAGCTCAGGAATTGCCAAATCTCTTTAAATAGGTTTGATTGCCTCCGTTACTGCCAAAGGAAGAGAATGTTTATGTGTAAATTCACGCAGGGTGCCAGAAAATTCAGCTTGCCTGTATTTACACCAAGTGTTTGGTAGAGGTGGACACAAAGCATGACATGGCTTTTCATCGTTTGATATTCGATGAAAGAAAGTGCTCCACACAGCTCTTTTCATCTTCTCTAAATTATCACAGTTATCTCTAATGGCCTTCCCATAATATTCCTGTAATTCGTCAATTACTTTGTCCGTTAGTCTTCCAGCACATTTTATGGTCTTGCTATCAGACAGTTTTGTGTTACCCAGCTTGGGTTTTAGGCTACGCAGACGTGTTCCCATCCTTTTCTTGACATGTCTTACACAAAACAAAGCCTTCTAGACTGTGTAGTTCCCAAGATATGACTGCTCAACTGTGGCAGTATATGCGTAGCAGCGAAATTTGACAGTCACACGTCAATATTAAAAATATTATTTGAAGGTCTCACAATTGTCTGATTTTAATGTATTACATACCAAAATGTTCAGAAAAGTCCAAAGTACATTATGAAGTAGAAAACAGCAAGTGTCAAATTTCAACGAATTTCACGTACAGTGCCCCTTAAATTTCACGGCAGCTAGTAGCGCCACTATGTGGATGCATATCGAGTGATTTAAATATATGCTATAACGGGCGTGAGAGTTATCTTTGAGACTGGATGTGGTGAGCTGATGTTAGTCAAGAAAGCGTTTAAGGCGACAAATAGACCATTATCGACACCTCACTGAGTTTGAACGAGGTCGTGAAATAGGGCTACGACAAGCTAGATGCTCCTTCTCCGATACTGCAGAAAGACTTGGCAGGAGTGTAGCCACTGTAAATGACTGCTAGCAGCAGTGGTTACGAGAATGTGCGGTCGCAAGAGCACCGGGCTCCGGACGGCGATGTGGCACTACTGAGAGGGAAGACCATCGTATTCGGTGTACGGCTCTGTCGCATCGTACTGCATCTGCAGCAGACACGTGAGCAACAGTTAACACCACACTGACACTACGAACTGCTAAAAGTCGGTTACTTCAAGGACAGCTCCGAGCCAGGCTCCCTGTAGTGCGCATTCTCTTTGTAAAATTAAGCGTATTTAAGCGAACTAGTCGGCCGACTAGAATCGCTATGAGGTAAGATGAATTTGTTGTACAGCTGAAAGGTAGCGGGATGAGGTCTGAAGGCGCGCTCCGGCATTTACGGCTTCCGGAAAGGTGGCCGACACGAGCGAGTGCAGGTACACAGACAGGCTGCGTTGCTGGAAATGGGGAAGATCACTAGACTGGGAATTTGGAAGGCTATTAATCGCATGAGCTTTGTATAGTAGACGCTCCAAGAAATGGTGGTTAGAGAATCTTACAGATGGCTAAGCTACAGCTCCGATATATTCGACAATAACTCTCGGTCCGATATTAATACACTACTGGCCACTAATATTGCTACACCAAGAAGAAATGCAGATGATAAACGGGTATTCATTGGACAAATATATTATACTAGAACTGACATGTCATTACATTTTCACGCAATTTGGGTGGATAGATCCTGAGAAATCAGTACCCAGAACAACCACCACTGGCCGTAATAACGGCCATGATCGCCTGGGCATTGAATCAAACAGAGCTTGGATGGCGTGTACAGGTACAGCTGCCCATGCAGCTCCTACACGATATCACACTTCATCAAGAGTAGTGACTGGCGTATTGTGACGAGCCAGTTGCTCTGCCACCATTGACCAGACGTTTTCAATTGGTGAGAGATCTGGAGAGTGTGCTGGCAAGGGCAGCAGTCGAACATTTTCTGTATCCAGAAAGGCCTGTACAGTACCTGCAACCTGTGGTCGTGCATTATCGTGCTGAAATGTAGGGTTTCGCAGGGATCGAATGAAGGGTAGAGTCACGGGTCGGAACACATCTGAAATGTAACGTCCACTGTTCAAAGTGCCGTCAATGCGAACAAGAGGTGACCGACACGTGTAACCAATGGCACCCCATGCCATCACGCCGGGTGGTACGCCAGTATGGCGATGACGAATACACGCTTCCAATGTGCGTTCACCGCGATGTCGCCAAACACGGATGCGACCATCATGATGCTGAAAACAGAACCTGGATTAATCCGAAAAAATGACGTTTTGCCATTCGTTCACCCAGGTTCGTCGTTGAGTACACCATCGCAGGCGCTCTTGTATCTGATGCAGCGTCAAGGGTAACCGTAGCCATGGTCTCCGAGCTGATAGTCCATGCTGCTGCAGACGTCGTCGAACTGTTTGTGCAGATGGTTGTTATCTTACAAACGTCCCCATCTGTTTTCTCAGGGATCGAGACGTGGCTGCACGATCCGTTACAGCCATGCGGATAAGATGCCTGTCATCTCGACTGCTAGTAATACGAGGCCGTTGGGATCCAGCACGGCGCTCCGTATTACCCTCCTGAACCCACCGATTCCATATTCTGCTAACAGTCATTGGTTCACGACCAACGCGAGCAGCAATGTCGGGATACGATAAAGCGCAATCGCTATAGGCTACAATCCGACCTTTAACAAAGTCGGTAACGTGATGGTACGCATTTCTCCTCCTTACACGAGGCATCACAACAACGTTTCACCAGGCAACGCCGGTCAACTGCTGTTTGTGTATGGAAACTTTCCTCATGTCAGCACGTTATAGGTGTCGCCACCGGCGCCAACCTTGTGTGAATGCTCTGTAAAGCTAATTATTTGCATATCACAGCATCTTCTTCCTGTCGGTTAAATTTCGCGTCCGTAGCACGTCATCTTCGTGGTATAGCAGTTTTAATGGCCAGTAGTGTACAAATCTGAATAGGTTGGCAATCCGAGAAAGATGAGGCACATCCAGTGACTCGACAGTTTCAGTATCTTTAAAACAGGCAGAAGTTAATATTTCATAGTGAGCAAACATTTACGCAGTGAACCTCTGAATTAGCAACTTTTAATCGCTTCATACGATTTCAACAAATGATTTCTCAGATGATAGCATTGCACTATAGCCATCGTCTCTGAGAGGTACGTACCTGTATCTTTTTAATTTTTCGATTAATTACGTCTTATATATCTGTTTTATTACTTTATGTTTGTCAGAACATCATATTCTTCACATGTACAGGGCAAATGAGTACAGCGTGGATACCTCATATTCCGTCATACAGGTCTAGTTATTTAATGAGCAGTTTACTATTTTGACAGTAACTTTATTTAAATGTTGATAGCAAATGTTATTAAAACCTGTGCTAATTTATAAGTGGTCAATCGCATGATTTAACCAAAAGATGCATCTGTCAAGAAGGCATAAATAACTGTTTAAATAATACTTAAGGACAATCTGTTGTCATTTATTGTGAGCACTCTTGCACAAGAATGTTGGCTTATTTATTTATGACTTAATTATTACTTATATGTTTTAGTAAATGATCTGAGTTTTACCGAATGTTCATGACATTTCTTTATTTACATACTGTTGTAATATATTACTCCAGTTCAAGAAGTGTTGAATCAAATCATGTCTGTAAAGCCTATTGCGGTATATTTTTTGTTGTGATGGCCTTCAGCCGAAGGAAAAGAAGATAGTAGTGGAACACAACGGAAGTCAAGTGAAAACTGGGACTTCTCGAGTAAAGAGGTCAAGGGAGCGATTCTGGTCACTTTTACGCCAGTTCTGGAAAGAGGCAGATCTGCCTGTGGTTAACGAGCGGTATTCGTTTGTGCAGGTGATTCATTCTGAGCGGTGAAAGGCCGCTACTACACTTTAACTTCTGAAAAGACTTTACATGTCGACAGGTCTGAATGTATTCCATTATAGGACTTTTTCTGCTTGTATTACCTAGTATCCCGCGAGTGTTTGTTTGTAAATCAGCATGTTGAACTCTGAATTATTTTGAGTTGATGAATATTTCGTGTATTTTGATCAAGAAATGGACTTCGCTTTGGCCTGTCTCTGACGACTATTTAGTTTGGGCATTTTGATGCCATTCTCGTAACGCTCACAACGTAACTTTACTGCACATGATAAAGGTATTTTTGTCTGCATTTTAACTGAATTTTGTAGGACTTCTTCCCGTTTACTTGAGATGTGCTTTCTTGAATAAACGTTATTCAGCATAATTATGTGTTGTCTACATCAGAGGTTAAAATAGAACACTTGTCATTAAAGTACTCATTTAACTTTTATTTTATATTTTTGTGTATTTTATTAATTCGCAGTTCTAGTTAAGGTTTAAACGATAGCAGGATATCAGCTGCAGGTTATTATTTGGAACGAATTAACTACGGGGCATGGAAGCAAACGTGCGTGGGTCGACCTTACATCGAGCTATTCTTTTTAAACAGAGCCGTGCCTAGCCCAAGCACCTAAAGGACGAGAAAACGCAGGTAAAGTCACAACTTTTTGGCTCGTATGGACTGCTATTTGGAAGAGTAATTACCCAGCAGTAACCGTTACGTACCGTCACATATTGACCCCATTTGCGACTTCAGTGTTGTCAAGTGACAGTTCACTAGAGGCCAGGCTGAAAGTCTGTTGTCTTTTCTGATCAAAGCTCGTTCTGCCTTTGTGGCAGTGATGGCCATGCGTTGGTTAGGAGACCAGTTGAGGTCCTGCAGCCAACCTGCATGCATGGTACGCACACTGAACCTACTCTTTGACTTATGGTCTGGGATGTGATTTCGTATGACAACAGGATCACTCTCGCGGTTATTCCACGCACCCTCACTGCAAAACTGTACGTTAATCTCGTGATTCGGCCTGTTGCGCTGCCATTCATGAATAGCGTTTCAGGGGATGTTTTACAACAGGATAACGCTTGGTCACATACCGGTTGTTGTAACCGAACATGCTCTACAGAGTGTCCGCTTGTAGCCCTGGCCTGCTCCATCACCAGATCTGTCTGCAGTCGGCGCATATGTGACATTATCGGACAACTTCTCCAGGATCATCCAAATTGATATTAACCGTTCCTGTACTGCCTGATCAAGCGCAACATGTGTGGAACTCTATCCCACAAACTGAAATTCGGCACCTGTACAACACAATTCATGTGTGTTTGCACGCTTGCATTCAACATTCTCGAGGTTACAGTGGTTATTAATGCAAGTACCAGTCGTTCACATTTGCAATGACATGTCTCGGGGTTACATTAACCTGTGGTACTGCAATGTTAACAACTTAAATATGTTACCTATACAAGTGTATTCCAGAAATTTCGTTCCTCTATTTTAATTACGTTTTGGTGTTGTGATTTTTTCCATCAGTGTGTTTTTCTGTGGTGCTTAGGTTTGGAAAGGAGAACCTTCAGCCCTGTGGGTTCAAATGGGAGATTGATCCCTTCTTAATCGGCTTACTGAATTGCGATATAGTTCACCGTTATCGCGTGTGCCTAATGGTATTTTACAGTGTTTAAGACTGTCGTTACCGAAGAAAAATAAATACCAGTTGAAAGCAGGAAAGTATCTTCTGAAAGAAGACTCTATTCTAAACCTAATCTAAACACTGATGATAATTTTGAAATTGGTTGAATATAGTGTAATCATTCACAAACTACACAGTGGGAAAAGGGTACCACGTAATATTTACTACAAAAATTACTAGTAATACAGAAAATTACTGATTAAGGGGCTCCGGAACGCCCTATACTTGCAATGTTAAAATAACGCTTATAAATTAGATCTTTCCTCACAAAGTATTTGAGGTAGGAAGTTGAACTTTTTACAGATTATTTATTGGAATATGGGCTACAACGGAACACAGGTATTTTACAAAATTTTAGTTCAGTTATTAAAGATGATTTTTTTTTCAATTGTAATGAAAATTCACAACATTTTTTTGCAATTTTTTATTTATATATTCAAAAAATATACAGTTTTTTGAAAAAAGGCTGTGTTAAATTATGCAGAAGGTACTGTGTAACATTTACTGAAAGTTTGAAACAAATATGTTTGGAAGATCCTTAGAAAACATGTAATTAGTATGAGAAAATAAAAGTTTTGGGAATCGAGCGACAAAGATTGGATTAAGTTTTTAGTGCATTCCAGGTCCATAGGATGGATTATCTTCATCCTCTGCAAACTCCTCCTCCAGCTTCCTCTTGTTCCTCCTCCTGTTTACTCTTGCTTGTATTTCTAGACTCTTTACAGCCCTGTCTGCAGCCCGAAGGCGTTCCTTGTCTAAAGCAAGCATCGCTCGTTGTTGTGTTCGTAGATTTTGCTACCATTTTCTTCAGTTGCAGTTACTGCAACACTGTTCCAAAAGGTGGTCATGTATGAACACTTATCACATTTCAGTTGTATTTCACTAGCAAGTCCTACGTGCTTTATTATGGAGAGTTCCAGACCAACTTCACTACAATGAATACATCTTACACAGTTTGAAAAAATTCCTTTGAGAACCGACATATCAAATATTTCATTCACATCCGATTAGCCCATAAAACATTCATACATTTCTCTCATTGAACCAAGCTGCTTCTGTGAAGTATTTTCTTTCCCACTTTGACTGCTATGGGCAGGTGTACTTGAGAGGTTAGGTTCACTCACTTGGTTATCGTCTTTATTGTTTACAGTAATAACACATACCTTTGGCTTTCCAACATTTCTCCTTTTCTTAAAAGCCTTCATAGGATTTCTAATAACTTTACTTTTACTCATTATTATACTTCAAAAAAACAGAGACTCAAGAAACAGAATTAATTACGAATATTTTCGAGATAACGACAGAGTAAATAAACATGAAACAATCGACAATCACACCAGCGATATATATTGAACCATCACAGGTTAGCCACAACACATACTTTATCTCACATCACTAAAATGTACCTGATGAACACGGACGTTAATAATAACACCATTTGACAGCAGTTGAACAGCGCCACAGTGGGTCACGCCCATGTAGAACACATTTAAAAAAAAAAATTAAAAATAGTTGTAGTCTTCGGAATTGAATAAATTATATATCTATTAAAAGGTAATAGTCTGCAGATTCAGAAAACGGAAAAAAGTAAAAATTGAACTTTTCATGATTTTGAGCCTTTCCGGAGCCCCTTAACTAAAAAGGAGATAATTAAACGGCTGTCAGTCCACTAGGGCAATGAATTTCAAGAATATTAAGGAAGGTAATGGCAAAGTAATTTAAGCAAATAATCACTGTCATTGCAACAGAAGGTTGTCACGCTTTTCCACAACACAACAATTCACGAGAAGGTAAATGAATCAGAAAGCACTTAGTTTATAGTCACTTATACTAAACTTTGAAACTAAAGTTTAAACAAATGTTACTAAAACTTCGTTGTGAAAAAAATACTATGAGTAACATCAGTGTAACATAATACAAAATTTAGAAGAAGGCAAGCAATTTAATTTTAATATAACAACAATAAAATACATACCAAACCAGCAGAAGTCATTCGCTAAGCTAAATGCAGAATAAATTAGACGACGCACTCTTAACTTGTGCTGTATGTTTAGTTATTAATTTTGCTCACGAAATTTTATGTTACTTTAAGTCAATGAAATCAATACTCAAAACTGCAAATTAGTTAAGCCTCTGTTAAGCAATATTATAACGAACAGTTACTGAGGCAGGAAATTTAGACTGAAACTGATCATTAGCAAACACACAAAACTGGCAGTAAATAGTTAACCAAGTAGAAGTAGTAGCGTCTGCGGCAGCTTCCAAGAAACATCCCCGCACTTTTTTATGGCTCAAGAAGCTCTGCTTCCTCTGTGCTGTCAGCGCCACAAAGATAAACAACGGCACAGTTACTGCCATTTCGTCGTTGCTATCGATACATACGAATAAAATTCCCATGCTATTACCCAGCAATTTACAATAATTACATTGCAGTTACAATCAGTTACATAGTCATAAATATATACACTATTACATCCATTACATATTAAATATAGTTTCTATAGTAAAACATACAGGTTCAGAATTACCAGTACAGTACAAATTATCAACAGCTATTAAACACCGAAAAATATTGGATCGTGCAGAAGGTATTTTATCAGCATTTTTGGTGTTACAACCCGATTCAGATCCTCATGAACCATCTTCAGTAACTAACCACCTTGCGCTCTACAGCATACAACGATGCTAGTATACCATATCAAAAATCAAATGTACTGGAGCATACGTGACTGTATTGGTTGCAAGAATAACCGTTCCACTTGGCCCTACAATTAAGGTGTTGAGTTGATGATAGAGGTTAGATAGAATCCATGTTGTTCATACAACCTACAAGTCAACCCCCAGCCGATGGTATCCTATTACTCCATAATTATGGTTTATTATAAATAACAAGCTCTTCATACACACACTTTTATCCACGAAACTTGGCTTTAAAAATGTCTTATTGCAAATTCAGAGTTGGCAAATGATTATAGTAGACCGTTCGCTATATATCACTTTTAAAAGGAGAGACAAAGAACAACACTGCGTAACAACAACAAGATAACATACACATACACACAGTGTAAACAGTTGTCGACATTTTAACCCGGCTCCATTCTCGTAAGGTATTTGAACATTGTATACGCCGCGAAAAACTCAGGTCTCACAATGCCTTTGTGGATTGCATTCCGTGTTGTTGTTGCTCTTATTGTCTTTAGCCCGAAGGCCCATTTCATGCAGCTCGCTATGCTACTCTTATCCCGTGCAAGCCTCTTCATCTCCGAATAACTACTGCAACCTACGTTCTTTTGAATCTGCTTAATGTATTCATCTCTTGGTTTCCCTCTATGATTTTTACCACCCTCCCCCCCCCCTTCCCGCCCGCACCTCCCTCCAATACTAAACTGGTGATCCTTCAATAACTCAGAATGTGTCCTATCAATCGATCCCTTCATTTATACTAATTGTGCCACAAATGTCTTGTGTCCCCAATTCTATTCAGTACCTCGTCATTACTTACGTGATCTGCCCACCTGATCTTCAGCATTGTATTGTTGTTGCTGTTGTTGTTGTTGTTGTTGTGGTCTTCAGTCCTGAGACTGGTTTGATGCAACTCTCCATGCTACTCTATCCTGTGCAAGCTTCTTCATCTCCCAGTACCTACTGCAACCTACATCCTTCTGAATCTGCTTAGTGTATTCCTCTCTTGGTCTCCCTCTACGATTTTTACCCTCCACGCTGCCCTCCAATGCTAAATTTGTGATCCCTTGATGCCTCAAAACATGTCCTACCAACCGATCGCTTCTTCTAGTCAAGTTGTGCCACAAACTTCTCTTCTCCCCAATCCTATTCAACACCTCCTCATTAGTTATGTGATCTACCCATCTAATCTTCAGCATTCTTCTGTAGCACCACATTTCGAAAGCTTCTATTCTCTTCTTGTCCAAACTAGTTATCGTCCATGTTTCACTTCCATACATGGCTACACTCCATACAAATACTTTCAGAAACGACTTCCTGACACTGAAGTCTATACTCGACGTTAACAAATTTCTCTTCTTCAGAAACGATTTCCTTGCCATTGCCAGTCTACATTTTATATCCTCTCTACTTCGACCATCATCAGTTATTTTACTCCCTAAATAGCAAAACTCCTTTACTACTTTAAGTGTCTCATTTCCTAATCTAATTCCCTCAGCATCACCAGATTTAATTTGACTACATTCCATTATCCTCGTTTTGCTTTTGTTGATGTTCATCTTATATCCTCCTTTCAAGACACTGTCCATTCCGTTCAACTGCCCTTCGAAGTCCTTTGCTGTCTCTGACAGAATTACAATGTCATCGGCGAACCTCAAAGTTTTTACTGCTTCTCCATGAATTTTAATACCTACTCCGAATTTTTCTTTTATTTCCTTTACTGCTTGCTCAATATACAGATTGTATAACATCGGGGAGAGGCTACAACCCTGTCTCACTCCTTTCCCAACCACTGCTTCCCTTTCATGCCCCTCGACTCTTATAACTGCCATCTGGTTTCTGTACAAATTGTAAATAGCTTCTCGCTCCCTGTATTTTACCCCTACCACCTTCAGAATTTGAAAGAGAGTATTCCAGTTAACATTGTCAATAGCTTTCTCTAAGTCTACAAATGCTAGAAACGTAGGTTTGCCTTTCCTTAATCTTTCTTCTAAGATAAGTCGTAAGGTTAGTATTGCCTCACGTGTTCCAACATTTCTGCGGAATCCTAACTGATCTCCGCCAAGGTCCGCTTCTACAAGTTTTTCCATTCGTCTGTAAAGAATTCGCGTCAGTATTTTGCAGCTGTGACTTATTAAACTGATAGTTCGGTAATTTTCACATGTGTCAACACCTGCTTTCTTTGGGATTGGAATTATTATATTCTTCTTGAAGTCTGAGGGTATTTCGCCTGTCTCATACATCTTGCTCACCAAATGGTAGAGTTTTGTCATGACTGGCTCTCCCAAGGCCATCAGTAGTTCTAATGGAATGCTGTCTACTCCCGGGGCCTTGTTTCGACTCAGGTCTTTCAGTGCTCTGTCAAACTCTTCACGCAGTATCTTATCTCCCATTTCGTCTTCATCTACATCCTCTTCCATTTCCATAATATTGTCCTCAAGCACATCGCCCTTGTATAAACCCTCTATATACTCCTTCCACCTTTCTGCCTTCCTTTCTTTGCTTAGAACTGAGTTTCCATCTGAGTTCTTGATATTCATACAAGTGGTTCTCTTCTCTCCAAAGGTCTCTTTAATTTTCCTGTAGGCAGTATCTATCTTACTCCTAGTGAGACAAGCCTCTACATCCTTACATTTTTCCTCTAGCCATCCCTGCTTAACCATTTTGCACTTCCTGTCGATCTCATTTTTGAGACGTTTGTATTCCTTTTTGCCTGCTTCATTTACTGCATTTTTATATTTTCTCCTTTCATCAATTAAATTCAATATTTCTTCTGTTACCCAAGGATTTCTATTAGCCCTCGTCTTTTTACCTACTTGATCCTCTGCTGCCTTCACTACTTCATCCCTGAAAGCTACCCATTCTTCTTCTACTGTATTTCTTTCCCCCATTCCTGTCAATTGTTCCCTTATGCTCTCCCTGAAACTCTCTACAACCTCTGGTTCTTTCAGTTTATCCAGGTCCCAACTCCTTAAATTCCCACCTTTTTGCAGTTTCTTCAGTTTCAATCTGCAGTTTATAACCAGTAGATTGTGGTCAGAGTCCACATCTGCCCCAGGAAATGTCTTACAATTTAAAACGTGGTTTCTAAATCTCTGTCTTACCATTATATAATCTATCTGATACCTTTTAGTATCTCCAGGATTCTTCCAGGTATACAACCTTCTTTTATGATTCTAGAACCAAGTGTTAGCTATGATTAAGTCATGCTCTGTGCAAAATTCTACAAGGCGGCTTCCTCTTTCATTTCTTCCCCCCAATCCATATTCTCCTACTATGTTTCCTTCTCTCCCTTTTCCTAGTGACGAATTCCAGTCACCCATGACTATTAAATTTTCGTCTCCCTTCACTGCCTGAATAATTTCTTTTATCTCGTCATACATTTCATCTATTTCTTCATCATCTGCAGAGCTAGTTGGCATATAAACTTGTACTACTGTAGTAGGCATGGGCTTTGTGTCTATCTTGGTCACAATAATGCGTTCACTATGCTGTTTGTAGTAGCTAACCCGCACTCCTATTTTTTTATCCATTATTAAACCTACTCCTGCATTACCCCTATTTGATTTTGTATTTATAACCCTGTATTCACCTGACCAAAAGTCTTGTTCCTCCTGCCACCGAACTTCACTAATTCCCACTATATCTAACTTCAACCTATCCATTTCCCTTTTTAAATTTTCTAACCTACCTGCCCGATTAAGGGATCTGACATTCCACGCTCCGATCCGTAGAATGCCAGTTTTATTTCTCCTGATAACGACGTCCTCTTGAGTAGTCCCCGCCCGGAGATCCGAATGGGGGACTATTTTACCCCCGGAATATTTTACCCAAGAGGACGCCATCATCATTTAATCATACAGTAACGCTGCATTTCCTCGGGAAAAATTACGGCTGTAGTTTCCCCTTGCTTTCAGCCGTTCGCAGTACCAGCACAGCAAGACCGTTTTGGTTAATGTTACAAGGCCAGATCAGTCCATCATCCAGACTGTTGCCCCTGCAACTACTGAAAAGGCTGCTGCCCCTCTTCAGGAACCACATGTTTGTCTGGCCTCTCAACAGATACCCCTCCGTTGTGGTTGCACCTACGGTACGGCCATCTGTATCGCTGAGGCACACAAGCCTCCCCACCAACGGCAAGGTCCATGGTTCATGGGGGGGCATTGTATTGTAGCACCACATTTCAAATGTCTGTATTCTCTTCTTGTACAAACTGTTTATCGTCCACGTTTCACTTCCATACATGGCTCCACTCCATACAAAAACTTTGAGAAGAGACTTCCTAACACGAAAGTCAATATTTAATGTTAAGAAATTTCTCTTTTTCAGAAACGCTTAGCTTGCCATTTCCAGTCTACATTTTATATCCTCTTTTTTTCGGCCATCATCAGTTATATTGCTGCCCAAGTAGCAAAACCAATCTACTGCTTTAAGCGTCTCATTTCCTAATCCTTTTTCTTCGTCGTCACCTGATTTAATTCGACTGCATTCCATTATTCTTTTCCTTTTGTTGATGTTCATCTTATAACCTCCTTCCAGGATACTGCCCATTCGTTCAACTGGCCTTCCAAGTCTTTGCTGTCTCTGAGAGAATTATAATGTCGTCGGCAAACCTTAAAGGCTTCATTTCTTCTCCCTGAACTTTAACTGCTACCTCAAATTTTTCTTTGTTTTCTTTACTGCTTGCTCAACGTACAGGTTGAATAACATCAGGGATAGGCTACAGTCCTGTCTAACTCCCTTCTCCATCACTGCTTCGCTTTCATGCTGTTTGCTTTCGTATGGTTTCTGTACAAGTTGTGAAGAGTCTTCCGCTCCCTCTATTTTACCTCTGATACCCACAGAATTTCAAATAGAGTGTTCCACTCAAAATTGTCAAAAATTTCTCTAAGTCTACTACTCCTATAAACGTAGGTCTGTGTTTTCTTAATGTATCATCTAAGATATGTCATAGGGTCAGTATTGCCTCGCGTGTACCTACATTTCTACGTAATCCAAAATGATCTTCACCGAGGTCAGCTTCTACCAGTTTTTTCCATTCTTCTGTGAAGAGTTCGTGTTAGTATTTTGCAACCATGACTTATTAAACTGATAGCTCGGTATGATTCGTCCAAGTCAGCATATGCTTCCTTTGGAATTGGAATTATTACATTCTTCTTGAAGTCTGTGGGTTTTTCACCCGTGTCGCACATTTACACAACAGATGGAAGATTTTAGTCTTGGCTGGCTGTTCCATTATTACCAGTAGTTCTTACGGAATGTTGTCTGCTCCAGGGGCCTTGTTCCGACTTAGATCTACACCTTCCACTTTTCAACTTTCTCTTCTTTGCTTAGGACTGGTTTTCTATCGGAGCTCTTGATCTTTATACAGTTCCTTCTCTTTTCTCCAAAAGCCTCGTTAACTTCCCTGTAGTTGGTATCTATCTTTCCCCTAGTGAAACATCCTTCTAAATCCTTACTTTTGCTCTTTAGCCATTAGTGCTAAGCCATTTTACATTTCCTGTCAGTATCATTTTTAGACGTTTGTACTCCCTTTGCCTGCTTCATTTGCTGCGTTTTTATATATTCTCCTTTCATAAATTAAATTTAGTATCTTCTGTGTTATCCAAGACTAGACCCTTTTCTTTTACCTACTTGATCCTCTGCTGCCTTCACTATTTTGTCTCTCAAAGCTACCCATTCGTCTTCTACTGTATTCATTTCCCCTGTTATAGTCAATCGTTCCCTAATGCAACCTCTGAAATTCTCAACAACCTCTGGTTCCTAATGCAACCTCTGAAATTCTCAACAACCTCTGGTTCAATTAGCTTGTCCATGTTAAGCTCCTTAATTTCATAACTTTTTGCAATTTCTTCATTTTAAACTACAGTTGATAATCATAAATTGTGGTCAGGGTCCACATCTGCCCTTGGAAATGTCAATCTGTCTTAGAGCTCAATCGATATCACGAGTTACGAATAAGAACTAAGCAAACTATGACAGATATAACGGGAGAGAGCTGGCGTAAAATTTAAATGAATGGAAAACAAATTTCAGCCAAGTTACTTACGTAGATGACTTAAATTAAATAACATTAACGTATTACAATAATGTGATGAAGTCGGAGATATAACAGGCATGCGCCTCACACAGATGAACAAAGTGCGCAAGTATTTGCAGAGGAGTACAGGAGTAATTCATTACAAGAAGCAGAGGTAAACAAAAAGACAGTGAATTACAAAGGTTTAGTTCTAAGGTGTGGCGTAATATATGTAATATCTGGTGTGTGATGAAATTTCTCCGTACAAAAGCGCTATTCTTCTACCGTCATTAATAAACCGTCCAGTATATACCGGCACTGCGCTGCAATTTTCTCGCTACGCGCGCCGGACAACGCCCTCCGGCGGATGACGTGAGCCTAGCGTCACAGTCGATAAGTTGTGGGGCCAGGGAGAGTCACTCATTGCTCCGAGGGAACGTTCGTAGGTTGTTCACAAGGCTCGCCCACCGGTCACTCTTCTCAAGGAGTCGCACTTCAGAGTACACTGTCATGATATGAGAGAATGGAGCCTACTGAAATACAAGCAAGTTACCGTTGCACGGAAGAGTAGCACGCACGTGCACACAACTCATCCAGCTGATCTCCCACACAGCAATCTAACCCCTCCTTACCCCCGATCTCCTTCCCCACCCCCTCCCCATCTCCCCACACACACACACACACACACACACACACACACACACACACACACACACACACAACAACTCACTCACGCACACACACACTCACACATACACATCATATCATTTTTGCGCTTATGGACAGTGTTTGAACTCAAATATCTCACGATGACACAATTTTCACTTCTTTCCTTTCTTCCTTTTCTCTTCCCAATATCTCTGCATCCTTTGAATATGCTCTCGTTTCCTTTGTGCCGTCCATAATGCTCCCGTCTTCCTCTTCTCATTTACCATAAATTTTGCGTTCCTAATTTTGTTCCTGAATTCCTTTCTAACTTTTATCATTTGTTTGTTGATCCCCAGCTGCATTATGTCTTCCTCTATTTCATGACACAAATTTGTTTTAAGGCTTGAATGTTTTACTACATCAAAGATTCTCTTTGTAACTCTGGTGTTGTCCATTCTCTGTACGTGTCCGTAGAAATTTAGTCTGCGTTTTCTGTTCATGTCTGTGAGTCTGTCAGTGTGTTGGTATAACTCATTGGTCTTTTCTTCCATATGCCATCTTTGTGTAGTGGTCCGAATATTTTCATGAGAATTCTGCGTTGTATTTCTTCTGTCTCTAAAATGCCTGATGCTCCAATAGTGGTCGTTTATGACGCATATATACTTTTCTTATTATAATGTGACCATGTGAGTTTGTATGCTTTCTGGAGTCTTTCTGTTCGTTCTATGTTGGATGCCTTGCTTGATCCTCGTATTTGTACGTATTCCCCTAAATATTTTAAATTTTTCGACTCTTTTTAGGGATCCATACATCGTTTGTATGATGTGTACATTTTTGGTTTGTCGTTCCATGTATTGTTTTCTCAAACGGTACCTGTAGACCTGTTTATACAGCTATTTCATGTAGGTGTTCCAGTGCTTCCTTTGCCTCCTGCGTGTTATTACTAAGTATGGCTATGTCTTCTGCAAATGCCAGACTTTTTATGATTGTTCTTGTTTCCCGTGTCCTACTTAGCTGTATTCCCTTAACTAGTTCTTCCAATTGTTTGACACAATTTTGTGTAAGACTGTGTTAAACAGGATTCGTGAAAGCGCATCTCCTCGTCAGACATACACACACACACACACACACACACCCTCTCTCTCTCTCTCTCTCTCTCTCTCTCTCTCTATATATATATATATATATATATATATATATATATTGGTGTTTTGCTCTTAAAGAGCGCAGTTGCACTAAACTACATGGCCAATTCCTTTTGCTGCCTTCCTTGCTGTCCAAACTTTCCTCATTCGCTCGCTGTGTTTCTGTTTCCCGTCCTCTGTCCATGCTTCTTGTCGACTTCGTGTCTTCGGCTTCACTTTGGTTGCCGTTTTGGTTGCCCGTATTTCTTTCCTCTTCCGGCTGTGATCTTTTTTGCGTTCTTTTGTCTACCTGATTGTTTCAGTCCCTCAGATGGCCGTCTACGATGGGCACGACCTACCACGCGCTGTTTTAAATTCACCCACTTCTTTGAGTGCACTTCCTGCAGGGCCCACTTCTTATCTCACCACACTTGAAACACAAGGCTGTAGTCATCCTTAAAACGCAACAAAATATTCTATAACTTTTCTCCATTGCTGTTGGCTGTTTCTGATACTGTCTCTCCAGCAGTCATCAGAAAATCCAGTACCATATTGTACTTGAGAGAAAGCTGAAACACTTTGTCGTTTTAGGTATGTCTCTTTCTCTCTCCCTCTCCCCCCCCCCCCCCTCCCCTCCGGCTCCCACCTCTCTGTCTCTCTCTCTCTCTCAGATTACATGTAATTAAATAGGTTGTATGTTGATGGAAACATTTAGCCTATCTGCAATTTGACAATACGCTCACTTGGCGTATTACTATTATTTGGACAATGACCCCACGTTTGGGTCTCGTGTGATGCAATTTATATATCCACCTGATAATGTGGCTTTAAGATACGAAACCAGCTGTGGTCGCAAATAAAGTATTTTGCATACACCAGTTTCCGTCTTTCATTCCACTACATTTCCCATTTTT
The DNA here is from genome assembly GCF_021461385.2 of Schistocerca piceifrons. Taxonomy (NCBI): domain Eukaryota; kingdom Metazoa; phylum Arthropoda; class Insecta; order Orthoptera; family Acrididae; genus Schistocerca; species Schistocerca piceifrons. Next base: position 908,699,145 of record NC_060140.1, on the reverse strand, counting down.
TTACGAAATTTTAATTCATTTTGAAAACTCACATGTTTCATAAAGTCATTAAATAAAAACAAAGGTACGTTATTTCTACTAAAACGTATCTCTGAATATTTCTCATTTAACAATTCGGTTTGTTAAATACACAATTTAAATGAAAATTATGCTACTAGCGAGATTCAGAGCAGCGAGTGCACGATTGCCAGACTTCTATACTACACTCTCGGCTGTTGTCAACCACACTGACGCAAAGAAAAGTTGCAACACCGAGAAGGAGCTGTGCGACATAAACGAAGATTGGAGGCGCGTTTCTACATCTGAAAGGTGATGTCTGTTAAAATTTCGCACCAGCGGCATAGCAGTACCGGTAATAGCGACACTATGAGGATGCAAATCAGGATTCTTTCAAGTACACGCTGTAACGGCCGTGAGTGTTAGTTACCTTTGATACTGTTCGTAGTGAGTTGATGTTAGTGAAAGAAGGCGCAATTACCAGCACCTCACTGAGTTTGAACGAGGTCGTGAAACAGGGCTACGAGAAGCTGGTTGTTCCTTCTGCGATAATGCAGAAAGACTTGGCAGAAATGTATCCACTATACACGGTTGCGGGCAGCGGTGGTCACCGAATGTACGGTCGCAAGAAGACCGGGCTTCGGACGGCCACGTGGATCCAGAGAGAGACATGACCGTCGTGTTCGGTGTATGGAACCATCCCAGCATTTGCCTGGGGCGATTTAGGGAAATCACGGAAAACCTAAATCAAGATGGCCGGACGCGGGAATCTGTAGCAGTAATCTGAGCAACAGTTGGCACCGCAGTGCCACAACGACTTGTTCAAAATCGGTTACTTCAAGGACAGTTCCGAGCCGGGCGCGCTGTAACGTCTGACTCAAAACCACCGCCATTTGCGACTTGAGTGGTGTCAAGCGAGCGATCATAGGAGGGCAGGGTGTAGGTCTGTTGTGTTTTCTGATGAAAGTTGGTTCTGCCTCGGTGCCCGTATGTTGGTCAGAAGGAGTCCAGTTGAAGGCTTGGAACCAACCTGTCTGGGTGCTGACACACTGGACTTACACCTAGAGTTAGGGTCTGGTGCGCGATTTTGTACGACAGCTAGACCACTGCACTATACCGACAATCCTTCTTTCCATGAACAATACGAGACTGGAATAGAAGGGAGAACCGATAGAGGTACTCAGGGTACCCTCCGCCACACACCGTCAGGTGGCTTGCGGAGTATGGATGTATATGTAGATGTAGATAGCTGGAGATTTGTTCGGTAATATGATGATTCGACCTCTTGTGCTTCAATTTCTGAACAAAATTCCAGGGGCTATTTTCCAACAGGATAACCCTCACACACGTACCGCTGTTGCAACCCTACATGCTCCACAGAGTGTCGACAGGTTGCCTTCGCCTGCTTGATCACCAGGAGTGTCTCCAACCGAGCACATATTGGACGTCATTGGACGACAAATCCAGCGTCATCAATAAACAGCATTAACCGTCCTTCTATTGACTGACAAAGTGCAACAGTCATGGGACTCCATCCCCCCAACTGACATCCGGCACCTGTACAACTCAATGCATTCATTTTTTCATGCTTCCCTTAAACGATCTGACGGCTACACCGGTTGTTATTGTTGTTGTGGTCTTCAGTCCTGAGACTGGTTTGATGCAGCTCTCCATGCTACTCTATCCTGTGCAAGCTTCTTCATCTCCCAGTACCTACTGCAGCCTACATCCTTCTGAATCTGCTTAGTCTATTCATCTCTTGTTCTCCCTCTACCACTTTTACCCTCCACGCTGCCCTCCAATACTAAATTTGTGATCCCTTGATGCCTCAGAACATGTCCTACCAACCGATCCCTTCTTCTAGTCAAGTTGTAGCATAAATTCCTCTTCTCCCCAATCCTACTCAGTACCTCCTCATCAGTTCAATGATCTACCCATCTAATCTTCAGCATTCTTCTGTAGCACCACATTTCGAAAGCTTCTATTCTCTTCTTGTCCAAAATATTTATCGTCCATGTTTCACTTCCATACATGGCTACACTCCATACAAATACTGTCAGAAATGACTTCCTGACACTTAAATCTATACTCGATGTTAACGAATTTTTCTTCTTCAGAAACGCTTTCCTTGTCATTGCCAGTCTACATTTTATATCCTCTCTACTTCGACCATCATCAGTTATTTTGCTCCTCAAGTAGCAAAACTCCTTTACTACTTTAAGTGTTATTAATGTATAAATATTTCACATTTGCAGTGGTTTATCCGGTGCTTACGTTAGCTGTGGTCTTGCAATGTTGATCACTTCAGTATGTTACCTAGCCTAATCTATTCCTGGAATTTCGGTATTCTACGTTAATTCATTTTTGTGTCGCGATTTTTTTTTCGTGCGGTGTATGATTATAGTCACAAACTTTTTGAATTTTAATGCGGTCAGAAACTTTCTAACGTTGAAAGACGATTATTTCGAGTTTAGGAAACTGATGTTTACGGCACTGAGCTTGAGAGCCCTTCTACATCTACATCTACATGGATACTCTGCAAATTACATTTAAGTGCGTGGCAGAAGGTTCATCGAACCACCTTCACAATTCTCTATTATTCCAATCTCGTATAGCGCGCGGAAAGAATGACCACCTAAATCTTTCTGTACGAGCTCTGATTTCCATTATTTTATCGTGGTGATCGTTCCGCCATGTGTAGGTCGGTGTCAGCAAAATATTTTCGCATTCGGAGGAGAAAGATGGTGATTGGAATTTCATGAGAAGATTCCGTCGCAGCGAGAAACGCCTTTCTTTTAATGATATCCAGCCCAAATCCCGTGTCATTTCTGTGACACTCCCACCCATATTTCGCGATAATGCAAAACTTGCTGCCTTTCTTTGAACTTTTTCGATGTACTCAGCCAGTCCCATCTGGTAAAGATCCCACACCGCGCAATGGTATTCTAAAAGAGGACGGACAAGCGTAGTGTAGGCAGTCTCCTTAGTAGGTCCCTTACATTTTCTAAGTGTCCTGCCAATGAAACGCAGTCTTTGGTTAGCCTTCCCCACAACTTTTTCTATGTGTTCCTTCCAATTTAAATTGTTCGTAATTGTAATACCTAGGTATTTAGTTGAATTTACGACTTTTAGATTAGACTGATTTATCGCGTAACCGAAGTTTAACGCGTTCCTTTTAGCACTCATGAGGATGACTTCACACTTTTAGTTATTTAGGGTCAACTGCCATATTTCGCAGCATTCAGATATTTTTTATAAATCGTTTTGCAGTTTGTTTTGATCTTTTGATGAATTTATTAGTCGATAAACGACAGCGTCATCTGCAAACAACCGAAGACAGCTGCTCAGATTGTCTCCGAAATCATTTATATAGATAAGGAACAGCAAAGGGCCTGTAACACTACCTTGGAGAACGCCAGAAATCACTTCTGTTTTACTCCATGACTTTCCGTCAATTACTGTGACCTCTCTGGCAGGAAATCGCAAATCCAGTCACATAAATGAGACGATATTCCATAAGCACGCAATTTTACTGCGAGCCGCTTGTGTGGTACAATGTGAAAAGCGTTCCGGAAATCCAGGAATACGGAATCGATCTGAAATCCCTTGTCAATAGCACTCAGCACTTCATGTGAATAAAGAGCCAGTTGTGTTTCACAGGACTATCCGTCAGTTACTGCGAACTGTGACCTCTCTGGGGCAGGAAATCGCAAATCCAGTCACATAAATGAGACGATATTCCATAAGCAAGCAATTTTACTGCGAGCCGCTTGTGTGGTACAGTGTGAAAAGCCTTCCGGAAATCCAGGAATACGGAATCGATCTGAAATCCCTTGTCAATAGCACTCAGCACTTCATGTGAATAAAGAGCTAGTTGTGTTTCACAGTAACGATGTTTTCTAAACCCATGTTGACTGTGTTCAGACCGGTTCGTTCGAGGTAATTCATAATGTTCGAACACAATATATGTTCTAAAATCCTGCTGCATATCGACGTTAACAGTTGCATACCAATAGGGGGAGGGGGGGGGGGTCAGTAACTGACCCCAACGAAGTTTTTAGGCTAAAACTCCTGTCCTGTTCAGTAGTTTATTTAATAAATATAAGACATTTATCGTAATTATAATTGCTACGATCGACAATAAGAGCAGCTTTTGGTTTACACTCATTGTTGAGTTATAGCCATTGTTATAAATGAAGGTGTAGCAGGTCAACAATCACCACTCGCAGTCAACCGGTAAACAGTGTGGTGAGTGGAAGGTAATACCTTTGTGGCATTTGACAGAATGTAGAAGAAGATGAAATTGACAGATGAAGGAATTAGAAATTTGCTTGAGAGTTCAGACAATGAATTTAGTGGTGAACTATCCGAAAGCTCAAGCAATGAAACTGAAGATGTAGTCATGGAAATTCCAGATCAAGTAGTTTCTGACAGCAGCGAGTTGGATGAAAGTGAACAGGGTAAGTATTGATTTTTATTACTTTTTGCAGATATTTTGGAGTATATTAGGATGTGTGTCTCGGTAGAGTGCTTAGTTTGCTAGTATTCAACCAACAAGAAGACGACCCAGGCCGAAAGAACAAATTCATCAACTTGAAAAAGACATGGTGGCCCCGTCAAGTATGATATGGAAGAGAAGCCCTTACGTAAATCAAAGGAGGAGGTCTGTTGCTAACGTAATGAGAACCCCGAAAGGAGCTAAGCCAGGGATAAAACCTGATACTCCAGGTACTTCGATGATAACATCCTGGATAACATTTTGATGTGTACCAATCAAAAGGTTGGAAATCTTAGGGAATCATCTGAAGATATTTTCATAAAAAATTAGAAAGCATTTGAAAGGGAAGAAATTGTGTCAGCAATTGGAATTCTATTGAACTGTGGATTCCATAGACAGAACAAGGACAGTTTACGTAATATATTTAGTAAAGAAAACTTTTCGATGATGCTCTAACTCGAGCAGCTAGAAAACAGAGCGACAAATTGGCTCCTATCAGGTATATATGGAACATGATAGTTAGTAAATTTCCTGAGTTTTATAATCCTAGTGAGACAGTCACAGTGGATGAAGAACTTGTGACCTTCCATGGGCCGGCCGGTTCTAGGCGCTTCAGTCTTGAACCGCGCGACCGCTATGGTCGCAGGTTCGAATCCTGCCTCGGGCATGGACGTGTGTGATGTCCTTAGGTTAGTTAGGTTTAAGTAGTTCTAAGTTCTAGGGGACTAATGACCTCAGATGTTAAGTCCCATAGTGCTCAGAGCCATTTGAACCTTCCATGGGCGACGCCCATTCAGGCTATATATTCCACAAAACCAGGAAAATATGGAATAGAGGTGAACCTGTTATGTGATTCAGATAAGAAATACTGCTTCGCTGCGGATCTCTACGCTGGAAAGCACGGTAATGAGAAGAAACATAATAGTGGCCCTGAAATAGAAGATTGATTGAAATGTCTAACTTGAAACAATCTGGAAGAAATGTTAGCAAAGACAGAAAGTTCACTACCGTTCCACTAGCATCTGATCTTTTGAAAGAGAAAATAACTACTGTTGGTATTATTCGAAGTGACAAACGCGATGTTCCTACAGAACTCCTTCCTGTTTCTCTAAGGAAAGCTACACCGGGAACAATCCTATTTGCCTTTAGTGATGATGCCACTTTAGTCAGTTATGTGCCTAAGAAAGGAAAGGTTGTTACAGTAATGTCAATCCAACATCATGATATGAATGTCACAGAAGAGAAGCCAGACATCATCCTGTTCTGCAATTGTACAAAGTCAGGAGTGGATACATTCGATAAGTGTGTAAGAACTTACAGCTGCCGTCGAACAACGCATCGATGGCCAATGGCGGTGTTTTTCAACTTGATTGACATTGCAGCATAAAATTTATATGTTGTATTTCAAGATACACACAAGGAATGGACAAAGTATTACCTGACAAAGAGATCTAGAAGAAAGATGTACCTGAAAGATCTTGCTCGTGAATTTTGTGACCTTAACATGAAAAGACGCGCTCAAAATGCTGTAGGCTTACACTCAAAATACACTATAGCGTTATCAACTTTTGGATATGAGTGTAATCAAAATCAAGTTACTGTGAGCAGAGGAAAGAACGTTACGGAGCCATGACGGAAAGTAACACATGCAGGTGTGCATAATCTGCGAAGGAAAGGACGCCATTACTTATGTGCCAGAAGTAAAGACTGTAAGTACATGAAGGCTTGCACTTCTTGCAGGAAGTATATTTGCCCTGCACACACCAAGAAAATTGTAAAGTGTTCTGAATGTGAATCTGAGTAATCCTTGTAATTGTGAAATTAATACAAATAAAAGTAAAAAAACTTTATTTTTTACTAAAAATGTCCCAGAAACCTTTACCAGTAATAATAATCAATATTTTAATCTTATAATCTGCCAAAATTATGGAAATACATAAGTAATCTATCCTTGATAGAGAATGTGTGATGGTTGTGGGGTCAGTCGCTGATCCCTCCCATTGGCGTTGGCTAGTGCAGCATACAGCATCGGTATGCAACTGTTAACGATATGGGCCTGTAATTTAGTGGATTACTCCTAGTACGTTTCTTGAATATTGGTGTGACCTGTGCAACTTTCCAGTCCTTCGTCGAGCGAACGGTTGTACTGTAAGATGGCAGGAACTATGCCCCCCACATGAAGTCATTAAAGATCGCCTAACTCACATTGAGCGAACAGTAGGGCTGAACAAAATGACTGACAAGGCACAATGCATCTTGTAGAGGGTATAGTATGGACGTATTGGAATAATTAATGTCGGGTGATGGTTTTAAAGTAATTCACATGACATGAAAAACTTTGTGGAAACGCATCGATTTACTGGAGGCTAGTTTATCCCAGGGAAGTATACAGAGTGACCATGGCCAGCCGGCAGGGGAGCGGCGAAGGGAAGTGACAATAGGCAGCTTAGGGCGGCTCAAGCTCAGAGAAAGCGGTAACGGGGCGCGGCCTCCAGCTGCCTTATGATGAGTGACAGTGAGTCGGTGTTTGATCCCATGCTGGTGTACCGGGAAGCAGGCGGAGAACTTGTACGCCTGTTGATAAATGTCCGTCGTCCCGTTTTCAGTGAAACATGCGAGAAAGCCGCGCAAAGCTACAGTGGAGTGGTCAACAGAGGTCAAAATATGCGTGTTCGTGACTATAGCAAGTTCACGCTGAATTCACGGTCCGCAGAGCCTGAAGTAAATCAGGTGAAGAATGAAATATGCTGGCCTCTGATGGGAATGTAGGACCAAGGAATTTGAAGTACTCTCCTGGGAGTCAGAATTCTGGAAAAATTGGTGTTTGTTCAGACGCTAACCTTGATGGGTGGCCTGGGAGGAGCGAAATAGCAGAAGTGGAGAGGAAGGGAAATTTTGTGGGAATTTGTTCACTTCCCAGAGCAGGCATTGGTCGGTGCTGGGAAGCGATGCATAATTAATGTGACTTGCGCTGCAATTGGCATAAGTGATTTTGCTGGAGGGGAAACCGAGGTGAAGAGGGGACTGTGAGAAGTCTCCGTAGAAGTCTTCCGTTCCCAGCTTGCCTAGAGTGTGGACGTGGCGTTCTTTACTCAGCTTGCCTGAGAAAGAGTGAGTATCTCTGCAGTTTAGGACTTAGCAAATGGAACGATTGAGCTTGGAGATAGGAAGTTTTGGTTCAGCTATGTACTGAGCAAGATAGCTAGGAGTCAATAGACGAGCGCAGCCTTGCAGCACGAGGTCGGCTGACGTCCACACAACGACGCCACTCTGCCACGCTGTATTCAGTGATATTGCGCCCTCTCCGGCCACTGATTAATTTGTTGGCTCACGTCGGCAAAGTTTCCACGAGGGTTTCATAGGCCGTGTACTTCAGAATTCTTCTCGCACTTCGCATTACGCCTGGGCCAGTCGATAGGAAATACTTTTGAGTTATGGAGCTTTACTCCACGCAAACGCAATTTATTATCACTGCCTGGTAGGAGAGTCATGTAACGTGTTGATTGAAGGTCGTGAGTTAAAATAAATCTCTGCTAATCGACTGCATCTGTTTTCAATCAAGTAGTTGAAATCCCAAGTCACTTTCTTAATTAATTTTATGATCGACATTTGCATCTGGTGTTCAATAGTTGAATATAACATCAATGTGCACCCCTTTTTAATTAAAAATGATCAGTTCTGAATAAATTAATGTCAACACTGCCACCACAGTTCAATCAGGAGTCACAGGGCCATATTACTTTTTTGCGTTATACGATATTGCGGCAGTTTTGCTTTCTCTGTTGATCTGTTAGCCAAATAGTTGGGGTGAACACACGGCAAAACCAGCTAAGTGACGGGTGGAGTGTTACAGTATACGATTGTTAAGTATGGAGTTATGGATCAGCATACTCCGAAAGGAACGTAATTGGTATACAGTCTGGACCAGAAGACTTGCTTGTATTAAGTGATTTGAGTTGCTTCACTACTCCGAGTATGAAGGATATCGAACAGAACCAAATTGTAAGGCGTCCTTGTAAGAAGTGCAATACTTCGGGTCACCGCGGGAAAGACTGCCCGCCATTCGAACTAAATCGTGTTTCGGACAGCGCGCTAAGGAGCCGGGCGGTGGACGCGGCGCGTCGGCCGCGGGGTGCCCGCCGCGGAGGCTGCGACGTCGTTTCCGGTCGCCGTAACGGCGCTCCGGAGGGCCATCGCTCGCCCGCTTCCAAATTGTTTTCCGGCAAACAAGCGCCCGCCAGGGAATCGATTCAATCGCCGGCCACGCCGGCCAAATTCAAAATCGAAAACGAAATGGCGCCCGCTTTAAGGGCCGTCCGGCGGAACGCGCCGGTTATAAACAACTGGCCGCTCGTGCGCGCCCGCGGAGGAGCCTCGGGCCCTCCGAGGGACGCCGACGCCTCCAAAAGACGGATCCTCAGCGGCCGGGCAAGGAGGGCCATACAGCCGGACTCGAGGCACGGGGAGAGCAAGTTTTAAAAATTGGCGCCGGGCCCTGAAGGGGTGGGCGCGCGCGCGTCTGTGAGCGTCGCGACGCCCGGCGGCCGTAAAGCGACGCCCGCTATGGCTTTACGGCAGAGGCGGGCCCCCACTCTCACCGCCTCAGCTCGGCGCCCGGCTGCGTCGTGAAACCCGAGCCGCGCAGGCCGGGTCAGCGTAACGAGGCGCGGCCGATGGCGCAGAGCCGCCCTGCGGGACCCTGCGTCACCGATATCCCACATCCCGACCAGGAGACGGCCGTACGTCCCGCGCTTTACCGCTGCGCTCAGGGCGATACGCGTTTTACGCGCTCAGATATCGGGGAGGACTCCCGTCCCTTACAGGAGTACACAGTCCGTGAATGTCCCCTGAGGAACGGCTTAGTCATAGCCAGTTACAGCTGGACATTTTTGTATTTTCGGAAATGAGCTTCGTACGTAAAGACGGTTACAGTGTACCGTCTTCATCTGCCACAGCTCTTTCATCTTATCGAGCAATGGCGCATTCAAGGCGTGAAACAAACATTCCTTGTCATTCGCAATTTTCAGGTGCTTATAAATAATATTTTAACAGTAGTTTCTGTATACATCGTTAATATTTACGTTCTTTTATTAATTTCTAGTGAACAAGGGCAACTTCTACAGGGTGGTACATTGATTGTGACAGGGCCAAAAATCTCACGAAATAAGCGTCAAACGAAAAAACTACAAAGAACGAAACTTGTCTAGCTTGAAGGGGGAAACCAGATGGCGCTATGGTTGGCCCGCTAGATGGCGCTGCCATAGATCAAACGGATATCAACTGCGTTTTTTTAAATAGGAACCCCCATTTTTTATTACATGATCGTGTACTACGTAAAGAAATATGAATGTTTTACTTGGACCACTTTTTTCGCTTTGTGATAGATTGCGCTGTAATAGTCACAAACATATGGCTCACAATTTTAGACGAACAGTTGGTAACAGGTAGGTTTTTTAAATTAAAATACATAACGTAGGTACGTCTGAACATTTTATTTCGGTTGTTTCATTGTGATACACATACCTTTGCGAACTTATCATTTCTGAGAACGCATGCTGTTACAGCTTGATTACCTGCAACTACCTTATTAATGCAAAAAATGCTCAAAATGATGTCCGTCAACCTCAATCCATTTGGCAATACGTGTAACGACATTCCTCGCAACAGCGAGGAGTTCGTCTTCCGTAATGTTCGCACATGCATTCACAATGCGCTGACGCATGTTGTCAGGCGTTGTCGGTGGATCACGATAGCAAAATCCTTCAACTTTCCCCACTGTAAGAAATCCGCCGACGTCAGATCCGGTGAACGTGCGGACCATGGTATGGTGCTTCGACGACCAATCCACCTGTCATGAAATATGCTATTCAATACAGCTTCAATCGCACGGGAGCTATGTGCCGGACATCCATCATGTTGGAAGTACATCGCCATTCTGCCATGCAGTGAAACATCTTGTAGTAACATCGGTAGAACATCACGTAGGAAATCAGCATAGATTGCACCATTTAGATTGCCATCGATACAATGGGGGCCAATTATTCTTCCTCCCATACTGCCGCACCATACATTAACCCGCCAAGGTCGCTGATGTTCGACTTGTCGCACCCATCGTGGATTTTCCGTTGCCCAATAGCGCATATTACGCCGGTTTACGTTACCGCTGTTGGTGAATGACGCTTCGTCGCTAAATAGAACGCGTGCAAAAAATCGGTCATCGTCCCGTCATTTCTCTTGTGCCTAGTGGCAGAACTGTACACGACGTTCAAAGTAGTCGCCATGCAATTCCTGGTGCATAGAAATATGGTACGGATGCAATCGATGTTGATGTAGCATTCTCAAAACCGACGTTTTTGAGATTCCCCATTCTCGCGCAATTTGTCTGCTACTGATGTGTGGATTAGCCGCGACAGCAGGTAAAACACATACTTGGCCATCATCATTTTTGACGTTTCATATGTGGCTGAACACTTTCTGTTTCCTTAAATATCGTAACTATCCGGCGAAAGGTCCGGACACTTGGATGATGTCGTCCAGGATACCGAGCAAATAGACAGCACACGCCCGTTGGGCATTTTAATTACAATAGCCATACATCAGCACGATACCGACCTTTTCCGCAATTGGTAAACGGTCCATTTTAACACGGGTAATGTATCACGAAGCAAATACCGTCCACACTGGCGGAATGTTAGGTGATACCACGTACTTATACGTTTGTGACTATTACAGCGTCATCTATCACAAAGCGAAAACAGTGGTCCAACTAAAACTTTCATATTTCTTTACGTACTACACGAATAGGTAATAAAAATGGGGGTTCTTATTTTTTAAAAACACGCAGCTGATATCAGTTTGACCTATGGTAGCGCCATCTAACGGGCCAATCGTAGCGCCATCTGGTTTTCCCCTTCAAGCTAGACGAGTTTCGTTTGATGCTTATTTCGTGAGATATTTGGCCCGGTCACTATCGATGGACCACCCTGTATAATTGTAATGTCAACTGAAAAATGTATCCAACATTCTCGGACTTCCTTCTGCCTCAGTTCACCGTAAAACGTCAAGCTTTCGACGATTACCTCCACCATCTTCGTCAGGAGCAATTGACTGTCTAAACTGCTGCTGTGGTGGCCAAATACGGCTTGTGATTGGTCGGTAATTACATAATGCCAATTCAGATGGCACCATCACTCCCGCAGTAGCGTAAACACTGCAACGAATAGACTGATGAGTTGCCGGCCAGGGTGGCTGAGAGGTTCTAGGCGCTACAGTCTGGAACCGCGCGACCGCTACGGTCGCAGTTTCGAATCCTGCCTCGGGCATGGTTGTGTGTGATGTCCTTAGGTTAGTTAGGTTTAAGTAGTTCTAAGTTCTAGGGGACTGATGACCTTAGAAGTTAAGTCCCATAGTGCTCAGAGCCATTTGAACCATTTTTTAGACTGATGAGCCAAAATAAATGACCACTACCCAACGCGAAGTTGAATGCCTTCCGTTGTTGTTGCGGACACGATACGCTGTAAGGAAAGAATTTTAGCGGGAAAGAGACGAACTGACAGTCGTTATGGCGAAGATACGGGCCACCAATGCGGAAATACAGTGATGTAAGCGGTTCTGACAAAGGGCACATTGTTGTGAAGCTGCAGCTGGAAACGAGAAGCTCTGAAACGACGAAGATGGTCGTCTGTTGGCGTAGTACTGTCGCGAGCACCTATGGAAAGTGGTTGAAGGCTGGTGAAATAACAAGTAGGCCGTATGGCACTGCACGGCCATGTCTCGTCACAAAACGTAGAGGTCGGGTCGGCCGCTGTGGCCGAGCGGCTCTAGGCGCTTCAGTCCGGAACCACGCTGCTTCTACAGTCGCAGGTTCGAATCGTGCCTCGAACGTGGTTGTGTGTGATGTCCTTAGGTTAGTTAGGTTTAAGTAGTGCTAAGTCTAGCGGACTGATGACCTCATATGTTAAGTCCCATAGTGTTTAGAGCTTTTTTTTTTTTTTAAAAAAAAAAAAAAGAACTCGCGGGATCCCCCATTGTGTAGCCAAGGATAGGCAGCGATTTGTGGCAGATCTGAAGACAGAGTACAACGCTGGTGGAGACACAAGTGTATCGGAGCACATGGTTCAAAGGCCATTGTTGAACATGGAGCTGCACATCACACGAACGCCACGCCTTCCTGTACTGACCCAAGAACGCCATCAGTTATGATTGAAGTGGGCTCTACATCGCTGACTTTTCACAAAAGTTGATTGACAGAAACGCGTCGCCTGTCGAATGAATCACATTTCTTATTACACCAGGTCGGTGGTTGGGTCGTTACAGGCCGTCATTCAGGCGAATGGCTACACGAAACATACGCTAAGTCACAGATGAAGGCCGGTGAGAGCAGAACTATGCTATGGGCTATACGGAGTTGAGCTTCGATGCGATCTGTGGGGCTAATCGAAGGATTGATGACGGCAGTGAACCACGTGACCGTTGTTAGTGACCACCTGCATCTTCATGCTTGAACTCTCCCCCTACGGCGGTGACTTCTTCCTACAGGATAACTGTGTTGTAAGGACAGAATCGTGCTATAGTGCTTTGAAAGGCATTAGAGTGAACGCATGTTGATGTCTCGGTCAGCAAACGTGCTTGATCCGTACCAGTTGGAACACAAATCGGGTGTAAGCTGCGTGCCTATAAACCACCATCTCGTAATTTTCGGGAATTGCTTCTCTGGTGCCACACACTCCTGGAATCCTATGAAGGACTTGCAGAATCCATACCAAACAGAATCGCTGCTGTATTGTGTTTGCATAGTGCACCAACACGCTGTTAAACGGGTAGTCATAATGTTTTGGCTCATCGCTGCATCTCTGCCCCTTTTCTGCATCTACAGCTCGCTTCCATACACCGCTAAGATTATATGCGCTGTCACATTATTATTTTTACAGCCTCTTTCATTACATAATCCCAGTACGCAGAAGTCTGGACAAAACTTTTGTTTCGTCAAAGAATCTAGGTCTCTATAAGAACGTAGCGTTCCAAAAGATTGGAAAAGAGCACAAGTCATCCCCGTTTTCAAGAAGGGACGTCGAACAGATATGCAGAACTATCCTTAACGTCGATCAGTTGTAGAATCCTGGAACACGTACTATGTTCGAGTATAATGACATTTCTGGAGACTAGAAACCTACTCTGTAGGAATCAGCATGGGTTTCGAAAAAGACGGTCGTGTGAAGCCCAGCTCACGCTATTCGTCCACGAGACTCAGAGGCCCATAGACACAGGTTCCCAGGTAGATGCCGTGTTTCTTGACTTCCACAAGGCGTTTGATACAGTTCCCCACAGTCGTTTAATGAACAAGGTAAGAGCATATGGTCTATCAGACCAATTGTGTGATTGGATTGAAGAGTTCCTAGATAACGGAACGCAGCATGTCATTCTCAATGGAGAGAAGTCTTCCGCAGTAAGAGTGATTTCAGGTGTGCCGCAGGGGAGTGTCGTAGGACCGTTGCTATTCACAATATACATAAATGATCTTGTGGATGACATCGGAAGTTCACTGAGGCTTTTTGCGGATGATGCTGTGGCATATCGAGAGGTTGTAACAATGAAAGACTGTACTGAAATGCGGGAGGATCCGCAGCGAATGACGCATGGTGCAGGGAATGGCAATTGAATCTCAATGTAGACAAGTGTAATGTGCTGCGAATACATAGATAGAAAGATCCCTTATCATTTAGCCACAAAATAGCAGGTCAGCAACTGGAAGCAGTTAATTCCATAAATTATCTAGGAGTACGCATTAGGAGTGATTTAAAATGGAATGATCATATAAATTTGATCGTCGGTAAAGCAGATGCCAGACTGAGATTCATTGGAAGAATCCTAAGGAAATGCAATCCGAAAACGAAGGAAGCAGGTTACAGTACGCTTGTTCGCCCACTGCTTGAATACTGCTCACCGGTGTGGAATCCGTACCAGATAGGGTTGATAGAAGAGATAGAGAAGATCCAACGGAGAGCAGCGCGCCTCGTTACAGGATCATTTAGTAATCGCGAAAGCTTTACGGAGATGATAGATAAACTCCAATGGAAGACTTTGCAAGAGAGGCGCTCAGTAGCTCGGTACGGTTGATATTTCGAGAACATACCTTCACCGAGGAGTCAAGCAGTATATTGCTCCCTCCTACGTATATCTCGCGAAGAGACCATGAGGATAAAATCAGAGAGATTAGAGCCCACACAGAGGCATATCGACAGTCTTTCTACCCACGAACAATAGAAGGGAGAACCGATAGAGGTACTCAAGGTACCCTCCGCCACACACCATCGGGTGGCTTGCGGAGTATGGATGTAGATGTAGAATATTTTCTGTGTGTTTGTAAGGCTGTGCTCAACAAGCGGCAGATTACTCCGGTTCTCGATTTTTAGTATGCCGTTGATGTTCTGCACAGCGGTCGGAAACGGTAGTGATGGACTCACCAATGTAACTGCTCCTTCTCTGACAAAGGATGTTATAAATCCCAGCGATCCTGAGGCCGAGAATGTCCTTAGTGGGTTGGAGCTTCTCCTTTATTTTCCGGGGAGTCGGACAATAGGTCGTATACCTCGTCTTCGCAGAATTGTGCCTATTTTGCTGGATTTAGCACCGCAGAAAGGAAGGAATAAAATCAGTGGTTCATCACGTACAAGTTCAACATTTTCAAACTTCCTATTTGTGGGGAGCGCTGACTTCATGTCACGTGAACCGTAGCCGTTCTTTCGGAACACCTACATCTGGTGATTAATTTGGGAATTCAGATCGGAAAGGGACTTTGCTCTGTGTACCAATGTATTTGAAGTGCCTCTCTTCTGGTCTGGATGATGAAAACTTTGGGCGCTAAGATGGATGTTTTGCTACAACGGAAGTCGGATGGACGTCTTTGCTATGCACACTGATCTGTATCTTAGCGCCGAGACGTGTCATCACAGAACGCAAAGATCGGAGGCTCTATGAAGTAGGACAGACGGCGGTCTGTGGTAGATCTGACGACAGAGCACAGTGCTGGTGCAGAAAAGTGTTTCGCAGCACACCGTTCAGCGTGCAAATATGGGGGGCCCGCAGAAGACGACCCCTTCGTCTTCCCACGTTGACACGACATCGTCAGTTACGATTTCAGTGGACTGTGGACCCACGGACACTTGTCGCCTCGTCGAATAAGTGACATTGTTTGTTACACCAGGTCCATGTTCGTGCGCGGATTCACCGTCATCCAGGCGAATAAATGCTGGAAACAGGTATCGCACAACGAACGCTGGCAATTAGGGCAGTACTATAACATGGGCTTCTATGGGACCTATACAGTAATCGAAGACACCATGCCAGCTGTGGCCTACATGAACATTTTTCAGCATCTCCTGCATCCCTTCATGTTTGATGTCTTTTCAGAAGCCTGTGGCATGTTATAAAAATCTGACAATCTGTGTCGCATGACAGGAATCATGCAAGTCATCATGACACACGTCTGTCACAAGTCACTAAGCGACAAAGTGTACATACATTAATGAGCCAAATCATTATGACCACCTGCTTAATAACTTGTTTGTCCGTCTTCGGAGCGAAATACATCACTGATTCTGCATATCAGGTATCCGACATTTTGTTGGTAGGTTTCTGAGGTATGTGGCGTTAGATGCCTACGCACAGGTCATGTAATTCGCGTAAATAACGGGCCACTGATCTGCGTACTCGGTGATGGCACCCGATAGCGACTCAGATGGGTTCCATAGGACTTACATCAGGCGAATTTGGTAGCTGAGTCATCAACGTGAGTTCGCCATAATGCTCCTCAAACCGCAATAGCACAGTTCTGGCTCCGAGACACAGACAATTATACTGCCGAACGGGGAAGACATAAATCATGAAGGGACGCATTTGGTTCCCAGCTCTCAGCGTGTTTTCGATTACTACCACAGGCCCCATGCAAGAGCAGGAGAACGTTCCCCATTAATATCCACTACTAATACTACTAAGTTTATTGTTGTGATTTATTTAATTTTTCAGTTCTGTTCATGAAGTCAGAATAACAAGATTGCAACAATGAACAACATAAAGATACTATTATAGAGATGTTGATGAATGGAGAGTTATCAGATTTAGATTACTTCCTGATCTATCGTTCTGTTCTTCGGGAGAAAAAAGGGAGTGTGAGGGCTGAGAAAATAAACTGGGGAGAAACCAATGACCAGATAACATCAAATAATGAAAGTGGTGTTTGTAATGTCCATGATAACGATGTTCAAGGAAGTGATGTAACTACCAACATTTCATCAGAAAGAAAGGACATCAAGAAGCGTCATCAGCTACTTTCTGTACTGCACCCATATTTTGAATGGGTAAGACGTACTCAAGACCAGGAGTTACTTTCTCCTTCACTAAGTATGTTTCCAATGATCTCTTCAGCACTGTGGCTGCTATTACAGACGTCTATATATTAGAGGAAAGATTAGCAATTTCAAACACACTACACAATCAGAACTCACAACACTGTTTGGACTTCATATAATTATGGGAAGTCTAGAAGTTCAAAGAATTCGAGTGTACCGAATCACGATGTTGAAAATGCAAGTTTTCTTAGATTGTATGTCCAGAGACAGGTACTTCCAACTGAGAACAAATTAGCACCTTGATAACAAAATGGCTATACCAGCTGACAATAAAAATTCTAATCTGTATACACAACCCTGCGTAACAGATGTCGACAGTTACTTGTAGATGAAGAATTATCAGACTGTGGAGAAATAATTCTATTTACGGGGCAGCCCACTGTAGAACAGTATGTAACTGGGAAGATAACCCCATGCGGCATCAAAATGTACATGTAACGTGGTAGTAGTTGACTGGCTTTAAGTGTTATTCTTTAACATAAAGCATCAACTGAATGTGAGGAATCTTTTTTGAAGTCATTTAGGCTAGAGTAAACATTAGTTTTACGGTTAGCCTAGAGAATTAAAAAAAATGATCATTTTTCCTTTATACAAGTTCTTCCAGCACTGAAAAATGAAAAATTGGTGCTGCGAGAACTGTCAGAGTCGACCATATTGGTAATCCTACTAATACCGAACAAGGAAGCGCTGAAAAAGGAAAGAGGATTTTCAGAAGAAATTAGGATCAGATATGGTATAACACTGATAAACTACTTTGACAAAGAAACATTTGTTATATTTCCAAATTTTATTAGGAAAGAAGAACCTGTCAAAGCTGAATACCGGTACAGGAGATAGAATGAAAATATGTTACCATTAATCTATCAGAGATTGTAAAACATTAGGAACAAAATTTCTAATACATTCTATTGTTAACTAGAAACATGGAGAATTTTATATCTCTTTCGTGTGTAAAAGAGTTCACAGTTAGCTGCACAATGCAAATAAAGTTTTTTTTTGTCTAGAACGATTAGTGCTGATTGAAACTAGGAATTGCAATTGTGTACAAAGTGTATTTTGGAAACGGGCTCATATATTTAATGAATGTTGCTTCTAAAATAATTAAAAAGTCACCTAAGGGCATTACAGTATTAAAAAAGATTTTCTTCCTCCACAAAAATTCAGGTCTGAGAAGGTTAAGTGGAGCCAACAGAGATTTGATATTATTGCGCCAGATATAAGCACTACCACTTTCAGTATTGTATTGCCAAACGAGGTACCTAGATCAATTCGAGGTATGAAGTAAGGGATGTTACACGTAACGTACTTGTAAAGTTGTTTACGATATGTCTTCCAAAGAAGGCAATTCTCAAGGCTGCAGGTACGCTGTAATTGTTCTCCATTAAAGGAAATGAGACAGACAAGATATAAAAAACTACAGACGTGTCAACCCCCTCTCCGTAACACATTCACACAAATAATACCAAATTATATAGGGTGAGTTAGGTCATCGGTTAATCTCAAATACTTGTATTTCCGGAACCGTTTAAATCATCATAATTCTGTTTACATCCAGATGAATTGTGAGGAAGTCCTCAATAAACTATGAATCCTTTCTTTTTACAGCTATATTAATTAAGAGATAAAGTTATCAACTTACCTTTTTCAAATGGAGCTACAGTATTTATTGCTGCTAGTATCGTACTTCTAAAATGGACGAATTCAACGGCGTTTCAATCTTCAAACTCCGATTGGTAGTTTCGGACACACTACTATATTTATAACTTAGAGAGAGAGAGAGAGCTACGAACAACAATGCGATCATACAATGGTTCCATTTTTACCGATTGGGTATGGGTTACTAAAAAAACTATGCACAGCGAAGTAATAATGCGAATGGGACGAAAATCGGTCGTTGTGGTATTCAAGTACAGATAAATAAATGATTTCAGTTGCAGAAAAAATGAGGATTTATTCAAGAGGATGAGCTTTACAAATTGAGAAGTCAGTAGAGCGTTTCTTGTTTTTTTTTCTTTGTGCGTACGAGGGATATTCGGAAAGTAAGTTCCGATCGCTAACGAAATGGAAACCACTGTGAAAATCCGATGAAGTTTTATGCAGATGTGTAGGATAGTGTTTCTAGTACGCCCGTCGATCGCGGCACGTTGCTCTTCCAATTCTGAGCGCACAGTGAGCAAGTAAACATGGTCAGAACAACAGGCCCCCGCCAAGTACGAGGGCCTGGTGAGAGATTTCGCCTGATGTCGTGCAGCCCACATGACATAACTGTCAAGCGTTTAGTTCTACACGATAATTCTCGGCCGCAATCTGCAGGATCAATGCAGATGCTCCTGCAGCTTTTTCGATGGGAAGTGTATGATCACCCACAACATAGCATGTAATTGTCTTGTCCTTAGCTTCATCTCAGCTCACGTGAACCGCTGCTTATGGAGACAACATTTTAGCACAGACAACATTTTGGCACAGACAACGACCCGTAGATGAGCGTAGAGAATTGGAGGAAAACCCAGACAGCTACCTTCTACGATGAGGGTATTGGAAAGTTGGTACAACGCTACGACAAATGTCTAAGTCGAACTGGCGACTATGTAGAGAAGTAGCTGTAATTGATCAAGCTTATCCATTACGGTTGTTTAAGAACGATGACTGTTCAATCAATGTAAATACATAAAACTGTAACCTGTTACTTTTTTGAAGTAGTTATTTATTTATTCCATGAACCGGTTTTCGAACATTTTCACACTCATCTTCAGATGTTTTTCCAGAGGCTACTTAGCTATTTCAAGCATAATGGTGGGTGCTGGCTCTGTGACAAGAGGATGGATCATGCTTTAATGTATCAGTATGGTATTGTTTATTTGTCGATTTTGATCCAAAATTTAGTTTTTTAGTTGTAGATGGATTCTGACAATAAAAGTCGCCCATAGTGTCGCAGTGAGTGTTGTTTATCTGTCGATTTGGATCCAGTATTTAGTTTTGTACTTACTGCGACAGATGGGCGGCTCTTGTTTTTAGTATCCATCTGTCTGCTGTGTGCTGTAAGCAGACAGATGGATTATAACACCAAAAGTCACACATAATACGACTAGAAATACAAAACTACATTTTGGATCCATACCAACGGATAAATTACACTCATGACGATGCATTAAAGCTAGTCCCATCCTCTTGTCAGTGAGTCAGCACCCAGCATTGTGCTTGAAACATCTACATAACGTTTGGAAATCTACCTCAAGATGAGCTCGAAAAGCTTCGAACAAAGAGGCTGTAAGGTGTAGCTTACTATTGCAAACAATACATTTTTGATTTCCACAGTGGTTTCCATTGCGCAACCAACCAGAACTTACTTTCCAAGCAGCCCTCGTATATGGCTTCTTGAGAACAGTCACTGATGTGAAACTGTTAATAAACACGGAATATTTAAAGTTAACGGTCAAGAAAGCAGTAATGTGACAAATTCATTACGAACATCGATTAACTGTTTTGATAGTCATTGGCCATTAACTTTCGCTAATGTTCACACAAAAGTCTGCTACATGATACCTGTTTACGGAGGTGCAGAACAATGTTCAGCACCAGAGATGAATCCCTGGGATGTTTTCTTAGCTGACCTGGGTGTCGTCACTGTTGCTGACAATCTCTGGTATCGTTGTGTTGCAGTTGTTCGACGATTACCAAGAACAGGGCAAGATGGCGGGTGCTACCTTGTCAACAGCAGAATTATCTAAGAATTATATAAAATAAAGTCTCACCTCTGCTAAATTTCTCGTCGTTGAGTAAGACATGTAGGGGTTATCAACTGGCCTGCACGATAGGCTGATTTGAGGCCTCTCGACCTTTTTCTCTGGTGTAAACTCAAAGAAGAAGTCGATGCAAAAGTTTCAACGACCCTAGATGTTTTTACTATATCGCACTGTTGCAGCATGTGCAATGAAAGCGAAGAAATTTCAAAAATGGCTCTGAGCACTATGGGACTTAACATCTAAGGTCATCAGTCCCCTAGAACTTAGAACTACTTAAACCTAACTAACCTAAGGACATCACACACATCCATGCCCGAGGCAGGATTCGAACCTGCGACCGTAGCAGTCGCGCGGTTCCGGACTGCAGCGCCTAGCACCGCGTGGCCACCGCGGTCGGCTCGAAGAAATTTCTTCAGTCTCTATGTGACCGTTCGATTTCATATTTTCATAAGTTGTTGCACCCAGGTTTGTACGAGTTGACCGATTCCAGCTGTGAATCGTTGTTATTGTAGTCATAGGATACTAAGTGTTTTCGTTTCACGAAGTGACCAATTTTCTATTTCTAGACATTTGAAGCAAGTTCTTTACACCACTTTGAAACCTTTTCAAGACACGACTGAATACTGGAGAAATTTTTTTCGGACGTACTTAGCCAGAAATAACCCTGATCTAATAGAGAGCGTCATGACGTATACAGGGATTAGTGAACACAAGGTCATTGTAGCGACACTCAAAACCATATCAACCAAAACCACTAAAAATAAACGCAAAGAGATTCTGGTCGCATATAAAGTACACCAGTGGCAAAAAACAGTTGAAAGGTCTCTGTTGGATTCCTTTCATGTTAATTTCTTAAATCTGTTGTCATTTACGGCATAAATTCCTCTTCTAAATTTACTGTGGCGTTTCTGACTATCTGGGAGGAGACTGAGTAGTGGAACGTGTTACTTTTACACGTAAACAAGAACGATCTGTCACTCTACTACATTTTAAAACACAGTTTATATGTAATTCATGTCACACAGTCTCATACGGAACCTACATCCGCTTTCTTTTATATACTGTATATGATAAGATACTGTCATCCCCCTTCCCTTCTGTGTGAGTGGATGAATGAGCAAATGTATTTCTAGTTGCATTCTTGAGGATAGCAGACAAGCCTGCCTGCTAGAGAACAGTAGGACCAACGTCGGAACAGGTAGCTACGCTTTCTAAAAGCAGAGAGGTTTCTATTCTTAGTAAGGTCCTGTCCGTCCCTTGTCATGTTGGTATAGGAAGCTGCCTCTCTGGTCACTTGCGTTTGTATCTGTTAGCACACTCGGTAGGAGCCCAGGTCAGTCGGTCCGCGGCGAGCGTCTGAAGTGGTAATATCTCCGGCTAAGCACGTGTCTGCTAAGTCCGTAGGACAATGGATTTCTTAAGTTCAGCCTAACTGAAAATTTAATCACCTTTATTTCAGGTTTAGCTCTAAAATATCTAATGTTATCTTAAATTGCAACGCAGTGTAATTCGAGTCACAATTCAGAATATCTTCCGGTAGTTGCTTTGTCACTACTGTATGAGTAAAGTGGAACCACGTGTTGATCAGTAACTCTAACTAAGATCATCACTCTTAAATGCGAATGTGCGTGAGATTAAAACGTCTCGTCTTGACAATATTTTTCAATATAGCAACTTTTCTTTATGTTCAACCCACGTGGGGTGTACTTTGTGAGACCAGTACCACGTACTTATACAATTGTTCGACCCATCAGGTTATTAGTAAGACGATAGTAACCAGTTCGAGGTTTTTCTTTTGTAAATTGCTTTTCGATCTAATTTATTTTAATTATCAAAATTATTGTGGAGTTACACTCTTTGTGTAAACCAAGTTGACCACGTGAAGTATGTGGTGTAAGCATCGAAGTAGCCCTCAGCTATTCTTTTCGGGAAGATTTCACAGAGAGTTAGTATGAATTTAGTATACCAGTGTGTGGTAATTACATGACGGACAGGATTGCGCTACGAACGTAACTTATTTGGGTCAAAATTGAATCAGTTGGTTGTGGTTAATTTCCTCTTGCTCATGTTTCAACGTTCTTCGTGTGTTATTTTATGAATGCAGTGTTGTATGCAGTCTCCCAATCTTGGCTCCCTATTTTATGTGTTCCATAAGATTACAAACTCACATTTTCACAATCCTAAATAAGGCACCAGTTTAGTTATGAATCAAGTTTAATATGTTGAAATTTCAATGGTCAATGTTAAAATAAATTTCCAAATATAAACTGATTTATTTCTTTTTATTTAAATTGTCTTTATATATATATATATATATATATATATATATATATATATATATATATATATATATAAAATCACCGGTTATCGTAAGGTGAATACTAAAAGATTATAATTAATGTTAGTCTGGTTGGGAATTTGGTAAGCTAGACTGGATACCTGGTGAAACAGTTGCCCAGTAATGCAAGGTTAACTTCCTCAGATAGCTCACAGATTTTAACCCACTTTTATGGTCTTGAATATCAGCACCGCTTTCAGAACAAATTACAGCAACAACCTTACACAGTCAATACCGTCACTGCGCTATAACGATGCAAATGTTACCGATGATGGTGCCACTAAAGCGGATCTACTAAATACAGTTTTCCGTTATTCCTTCACGAAAGAAGACGTAGTAAATATTCCAGAATTCGAAACCAGAACAGATGTTAGCATGAGAGACATAAAAGCAGGTATCTTAGGTGTTGTGAAACAACTCAAATCACTTAAGACAGGCTAGTCTTCCAGTCCAGATGGTATACCAATCAGGTTCCTTTCGGAGTATGCAGACACAACATCGCCTTTCTTAGCAATCATATACAACGGCTCACTTGACGAAAGGTCTGTTCCTAAAGATTCGAAAGTAGCACAGGTCACAACAATATTCAAGAAAGGAAATAGGAGTAACCCACTGAATTACACACCCATGTCACTGACCTCATTTTGCAGCAGGATTTTGGAGTATGAACTGTACACGAACATTATGAATCACGTTGAAGAAAATGACTTATTGATACACAACCAATACGGATTCAGAAAATATCGTTCTTGTGCAACACAGCTAGCTCTTTATTTCCATGAAGTAATGAGTGCTGTCGACAAGTGATCTCAGATCGATTCCATATTCCTAGATTTCCAGAAGGCTTTTGATACCGTTCCTCACAAGCGACTATTAATCAAATTGCGTGCATATGGATTAAAGTCTCAGTTGTGTGACTGGATTCGTGATTTCCTCTCAGAGAGGTCACAGTTCGTAGTGACAGACGGTAAATCATCGAGTAGAACAGAAGTGATATCTGGCGTTCCGCAAGATAGTGTCATAGGTCCTCTGCTGTTCCTGATTTACATAAACAATCTAGGTGATAATCTGAGCAGCCCCCTTAGATTGTCTGCGGATGACACTGTAATTTACCGACTAGTAAAGTCATCAGACGAGCAATTCCAATTACAAAATGATCTTGAGAGAATTTCTGTATGGTGCGAAAAGTGGCAATTAGCACTAAACAAAGAAACGTGCGAGGTCATTCACATGGGTACTTAAGGAAATCCGACAATTTTTGGGTATACCATAAATCGCACAAATCTAAGGGCTGTCAATTCCACTAAATACCTAGGATTTACAATTACGAGCAACTTAAAGTGGAAAGACCACATAGACAATATTGTGGGAAGGCGAAACAAAGAGTGCGCTTTGTTGGCAGAACACTTAGAAGATGCGACAAACCCACTAAAGGGACAGCCTACATTACACTTGTCTGTCCTCTGCTGGAATATTGCTGTGCGGTGTGGGATCCTTACCAGGTAGGATTGACGGAGGACACCGAAAAAGTGCAAAGAATGGCAGCTCGTTTGGTGTTACCGCGCAATAGAGGTGAGAGTGTCACTGATATGATACACGAGTTGGGGTGACAGTCACTAAAAAAAAAAGGCTGTTTTCTTTGCGGCGAGATCTATTTACGAATTCGAAAATATTTTGTTGACACCAACCTACGAAGGGAGAAATGATCATCATAATAAAATAAGAGAAATCAGAGCTAGAACGGAAAGATTTAGGTTTTCCTTTTTCCCACGTGCCATTCGAGAGTGGAATGGTAGAGAAGTAGTATGAAAATAGTTCGATGAACCCTCTGCCCGGCATTTAAGTGTGAATTGTAGAGTAACCATGTAGATATAGATGTAGATGTAGATCTATGAAAGTCTGGGGTTCGTGTACTCACAGGAATAGGAGAGATTTCATTCTTGATCGGCAAGGCATCACTAGTGGAAATGTTTACATAGAACGCTCTTTTCGCCCTAGGTGCCGTGTGTCTGCAACAGAAAACACAGAATTTTTCTTACCTCGGCGTATCCCCAGAGACAGGTCAGAATGAGATGAGGTTGGCGGTCTGGACGTCTCCCTGCGACCTCAGTCACCGTTTCTCATTCTCCTGCCATCTGTCCAGGGCCACTTTTCACGTTGCTTGTCCCCCACGGTGAAGGGAATAAATATGGTGACGCCGCATAAGAAATCGACCTTCGCGAGACTGGAACTCCGCAGAGGGACGTCTGGATATAGAGTGACAGGGACCAGATCAGAAGTCGATTTAGGAATTGCACATCAGTATGTAGGCTTGACACGAAATGAATGGGATTCTCTGTATGAAGCTGCGAAGTACCGTGAGCGCTGGTTTGCTCACTGGACCCTCACACGGTAATACTGGGGCTCAAATTTCGTCTCGCTCTCCGGTTTTACATTATTTTTTAGGGTTGTTTTGGTGCTCTGCGCTCACTCGTTCATGACTCTGGGAATGTTGTGATATGACGAGAACCAGAACGTAAAGACAAGTTTCGGTCATTGTACAACTGTCAGATTTTCAATTACCTCTTTATTATAATGTTTCGGTGTGGCCGAGCGGTTCTAGGCGCTACAGTCTGGAACCGCGCGACCGCTGCGGTCGCAGGTTCGAATCCAGCCTCGGGCATGGATGTGTATGATGTCCTTACGTTTAAGTAGTTCTAAGCTCAACGGGACTGATGACCTCAGAAGTTAAGTGCCATACTGCTCAGAGCCATATTATAATGCTTACCAATGAAGGTCTGCCTGCTTAGC
This sequence comes from Schistocerca piceifrons, assembly GCF_021461385.2. Taxonomy (NCBI): domain Eukaryota; kingdom Metazoa; phylum Arthropoda; class Insecta; order Orthoptera; family Acrididae; genus Schistocerca; species Schistocerca piceifrons. The sequence goes on along the minus strand of NC_060140.1, from coordinate 908,673,372 downwards.
TGTGTGGTAACGTGGTTACCTACTATGTGGCGGGTCCGGGTTCGATTCTCGGCCACGTTGGAGATTTTCTCCGCTCGTGGACTCAGTGTTGTGTTGTTCTCATCATCCTCTCATCATCACCGACGCGCAAGTCACCCAATCTGTTATCACCCGAAATAAGACTTGCATCCGTCGATCGAACTTCCCCGGATGGGGGCTTCCCGGGCATCAATGGCACACGATCATTTCATTCTTTTTACCAGTGAGACTCAACCTGCTCCATTCTGATTGGTAGGGGACAGAAACCTAATGCCAGACCCCATGGCGTGCGGTCTCATTTTACCAGATAGAATATTAAATACCTAAATTACCTACCAAATGCTCATAATGGCAAACAATAAGGAAACAAACACAATGTCAGCGAACAGTAGCGGTAGCAGTAAGAAAAAAATGTTCTTATGTGTGTGAAATCTTATGGGACTTAACTGCTAAGGTCATCAGTCCCTAAGCTTACACACTACTTAACCTAAATTATCCTAAGGACAAACACACACGCCCATGCCCAAGGGAGGACTTGAACCATCGCCGGGACCAGCCGCACAGCAACAGTAAGAGTATGGATATTTAAATCTGGTTACTATATGATTACATTTATGGAAACATATATTTGATTACTTCAATTAGGATGAAATTACATTAGAAATATTTTGAGCTGGTTTTAGAGTCTTAATTAAGAGAGAGCTTTATGGCAATGTAAAATTATAAAGTTGCTTGCCTGTGCTTGATGGATGCTGTCAGATATTGTTAGCAGCTAGATGGTGTATTTGGGTAGATAGGTAGCTTAAAAAATTAAAAAGGGAACTGGATAAGTTAAAGTTAGATATACTGGACAAAAAAATGGTTCTGAGCACTATGGGACTTAACTTCTGAGGTCATCAGTCCCCTAACTAACCTAAGGACATCACACACATCCATGCCCGAGGCAGGATTCGAACCTGCGGGCGGCCACCCCGGCCGGCTGTACTGGACACTAGTGAGATTCAGGGGCAGGATGAACAGGACACCGGGTCGAGAGACTATAGTGTTATAAATACAAAATCAAATCGAGGTAACACAGAGGTAGGTCTCAAAATGAATGAGAAAATAATAATGTGGGTAAGCTATTGTGAGAGCCGTAATGAAAATATTGTCGTAATAATCGTCACTGTAGTACAGGTATATTTGCCAACTACACCGGGGGCGCTGATGGGACTGAAAGAATATACGATGACAAGAAAGCAATTATTCAGATAAGAGGTGGGTGACTGAAATTTGGTAGTAGGAAGAGGAAGAGAAGGTAAAATTGGGGAAAAGAAATGAAAGAGGAAACTGCCTGGCAGAATTTTTCACAAAGCGTAATATAATCATCGCTAACACTTCGTTTAACAATCGTGAAAGAAGATTTTATGCATGGAATCCATCTGGAGACTCTAGAAGGTTTCAGCTTGATTGTATAATGATAAGACAGAGATTTTGGAATACATGTGGGGCACATGTGTGCCCTGATCACTATTTTACTGGTTATGAACTGTAGATTAAAAGTGAAGAATTTCCAAAAAGGTATAAAATTAAGGAGATGGGACCTGGATAAGTTGAAAGAACCACAAGTTGTTGAGAGTTTTAAAGTTAGCGCTAGACAATGATAGACTGAAACAGAGGAAAAGAATAAGGTAAAAGACGAACAGGTAGCTTCGAGGGATGCAACAGTGAGGCAGCAGAGAATGAAACAGATAAAAAAAGGACGAGACCTAGCAGAAATGCCGGCCGGAGTGGCCGAGAGGTTCTAGGCGCTGCAGTCTGGAACCACGCGGCCTCTGTGGTCGCAGGTTCGAGTCCTGCCTCGGCCATGGATGTGTGCGATGTCCTTAGGTTGGTTAGGTTTAAGTAGTTCTAAGTTCTAGGGGACTGATGACCACAGAAGTTAAGTCCCATGGTGTTCAGAGCCGTTTTTGAACCTAAGCTTACAAACTACTTAACCTAAATTATCCTAAGGACAAACACACACACTCATGCCCGAGGGAGGACTCGAAACTCCGCCGGGACCAGCTGCACAGTCCATGACTGCAGCGCCTAAGACCACTCGGCTAATCCCGCGTGGCGTTGAAGGTCTCTCCGATGTGTCCTTAAATAACTCCTGTGTCAGTAAGTGTGCCTTCAATCTGGAAAACAGTTCAAAACAGCAGCTGAAATTCTTTTACTGACTGTTACTGTCCTTTTTTAGCAAGTATGTCAAAGCAATGCTTTTATTTGTTCCTTATGGCTTGCATTTAGTGTAGAAGTATAGTAATATGAAAAATATGATAATTCTGTAGCTGTTTTCAAAATGCAACTTTTTATCGTTTTGCTGACTAAATCAGTAAATTTCGCTTTAACTATTGTCTCTTAAATAGTGAACCATACATTTACGACCTGAACCAGATTTCGATCCAGTTCTGGGGATATGTTCCTGGATACGTAAATAAAAACCGCCATCATTTCTACTGCGTTTAGCAAATTGTCGTTACACGCTCAATGATATTTTTACCCTTAAAATTAGTTATATTAAATTACTTGAACAAATCGTATATTTATTGTTAGTAAATAATCAACTTCCAACGTGCGATTTGCACTACATGACAACAAATGGGACTGAGGAGTGAAGAATGAAATTTCATGCCAAAAGCATTTCACGAGATGCGCCGGGGGTTCCCCTGTACGAGGAACTGTTCTTCCGGCGACCAGCTGCCCTGACCAACTGCTACTGGGAATACTGGCAAGCCCCTCGCGGGGTGTCTGCTGTTGTTAATATGTGTCAATATGCTGCTGCTTCTCCGCTCACTTCAGACGGCTGAAAGCAGTGACCATACGAGTATCGTCGTACTCACTGTATCGTTTCATTGGCGTTTTTCCTTGTGGAATTGGTTATATGCTATTTACTCCTTCTACATAAAACTTCAATATGTAGGTACAAAAAATATTATTTGTTACTTACATACTGTATTACTTGTGATACTGTATATCAGGGGAAAGAAAACTGGCGTCTACGGATGGGAGCGTGGGATGTCAGATCCCTTAATCGGGCAGGTAGATTAGAAAATTTTAAAAAGGGAAATGGACAAGTTAGAAGTTAGATGTAGTGAGAATTACTGAAAAATCGGTGGCAGGAGGACCAAGACTTCTGGTCAGGTGAATACAGGGTTATAAATACAAAATCAAATAGGGAATAGGTTTAATAATGGACAACAAAATTTAGCGCGGGTAAGCTACTACGAACAGCATAGTTGAACGCATTATTCTAGCCAAGATAGACACGAAGCCCACGCCTACCACAGTAATACAATTAGCTCCGCAGATGATAAAGTGATTGAAGAAATGTATAATGCGATAAAAGAAATTATTCAGATAGTTAAGGGAGACGAAAAGTTAATAGTCATGGGGGACTCGAATTCGATAGTAGGGAAAGGAAGAGAAGGAAAATTAGTAGGTGAATACCGACTGGGAGTAAGGAATGGAAGAGGAAGCCGGCTGGTAGAATTTTGCAAAGATCATAACTTAATCATAGCTAGCACTTGGTTTAAGAACCATGAAATCAGGTTGTATACGTGAAAGAGTACTCGAGACACTGGAAGATTTAAGATAGATTATATAATGGTAAGGTAGAGGGTTAGGAATCAGGTTTTAAATTGTAAGACATTTCCAGCGGCAGATGTGGACTCTGACCACAATTTATTCGTTATGAATTGCAGATTAAAACTGAAGAAACTGCAAAAGGGTGGGAATTCAAGGAGATGGGACATGGATAAACTGAAAGAACCGGAGGTTGTAGAGAGTTTCAGAGAGACAGGGGAAAAAAGTACAGTGGAAGAAAAATGAGTAGCTTTGAGAGCTGAAATAGTGAAGGCAGCAGAGGATCAAGTAGGTAAAAAGACGAGGGCTAGTAGAAATACTTGGGTAACAGCTTAGATATTAAATTTAATTGATGAAAGGAGAAAATATAAAAATGAAAGTAATGAAGCAGGTGAAAAGGAACACAAACGTCTCAAAAATAAGATCGACAGGGAGTGCAAAATGGCTATGGAAGAATGGCTAGAGGACAAATGTAAGGATGCAGAGGCGTATATCACTGGGGGTAACATAGATATTGCCTACAGAAAACTTAAAGACGCCTTTGAAGAAAAGAGAACCACTTGTATGAATATCAAGAGCTCGGATGGAAAACCAGTCCTAAGCAAAGATGGAAATGCAGAAAGGTTGAAGGAGTATATAGAGGGTCTATACAAGGGCGATGTTTTTGACGGCAATGTCATAGAGATGGAAGAGTAGGTAGATGAAGATGAATTGGGAGATATGATACTGCGTGACGAGTTTAACAGAGCACTGAAAGACCTGTGTCGAAACAAGGCCCTGGGAGCAGACAATATTCCATTAGAACTTCCGATAGCCTTGGGAGAGCCATCCGTGACAAAACTCTTCCATTGGTGAGCAAGATGCATGAGACAGGTGAAATATCTCCGACTTCAAGAAGAATGTAATATTTCCAATCCCAAAGAAAGCACGTGTTGACAGGTGTGAAAATTATCGAACGGTCAGCTTAATAAGTCACAGTTGCGAAATACTAACACGAGTTCTTTGCCGACGAATGGAAAAACTGGTAGAAGCTCACCTCGTGGAAGATCAGTTTGGATTCCGTAGAAATGTTGGAACTTGCGAGGCAGTACTGATCCTACGACTTATCTTAGAAGATAAAGGAAAGGCAAACCTACGTTTCTAGCATTTGTAGACTTATAGAAAGTTTTTGACAATTTTGATTGGAATACTCTGTTTCAAATTCTGAAGGTGGCAGGAGTAAAATACAGGGGGCGAAAGACTATTTACAATTTGTACAGAAACCAGATGGCAGTTATAAGAGTCGAGGGTCACGAAAGGGAAGCAATTGTTGAGAAGGGATGTAGCACTGGTTTGTAGCCTATCCCCGATGTTGTTCAATCTGTATACTGAACAAGCAGTAAAATAAAACAAAAGAAAAATTTGGAGCTGGAATTAAGATCCGTAGAGAAGAAATAGAAACCTTGAGGTTTGGCGATGACATTGTAATTCTGTCAGAGACACCAAAGGACCTGGAAAAGCAGTTGAACGGAATTGACAGTGTCTTGAAAGAAGGATATGAGATGAACATCAACAAAAGCAAAACGATAATAATGGAATGTAGTCGAATTAAATCAGGTGATAGTGAGGGAATTAGATTAGGAAATTAGACATAGTAGTAGATGAGTTTTGCTATTTGGGTAGCAAAATAACTGATGATGGTCGAGGTAGAGAGGATATAAAAAGTAGACCGTATACAGGAAGGAAAGCGTTTCTGAAGAAGAGAAATTTGTTAACATCTTGTATAGATTTTAGTGTCAGGAAATCTTTTCTGAAAGTATTTGTATTGAATCTAACCATGTATGGAAGTGATACGTGGACGATAAACAGTTTAGAGAAGAAAAGAATAGAAGGTTTTGAAATGTGGTGCTACAGAAGAATACTGAAGATTAGATGGGTAGTGCACATAACTAATGAGGAGGTACTGAACAGAACTGGGTAGAAGAGGAATATGTGGAACAGCCTGACTAAAAGAAGGGATCGATTGGTAAGGCACATTATGAGGTATCAAGGGATCACCAATTTGGTATTGGAGGGAAGCATGGAGGGTAAAACTCGTAGTGGGAGACCAAGAGACGTAAGTTGCAGTAGTTACCCGGAGATGAAGAAGCTTTCACAGGATAGAGCAGCATGGAGAGCTGCATCAGACCAGTCTCTGGACAGAAGACCACAACAGCAACAACAACAACATAACTGGTTGTAGAATGCAACCTCCTTCAACTCACAACTCTCACAGTTACTCATTTTGTATCAGAGATTCGATTGTCTCGTTCGTTCCCTTAGCACTGTAATTGTAATTTATATATTTTGGGGGAAATGTATGAAGAATATCTTGCTTTTTATCATCTCTCGTAACTGTTACAATAAAACTAACAGCAACTGCCTGCACAACGTCCTTATTCCGATTTTGCTTGCAACTGACAAGCAGATTGTTGTACACGTGACAAAGTAATTTTTCAAACGGCTTCAATTATACACATATACTTTTCTTGCTTGAAGGAGCAAACAAATTTGAAGTCTATAACAAATTTGAAGCCTGTAAAAATGTGAGTGGCCTTACCTGCCCTAGTTCTGCTTGGCAGCTGTTGTTAGACATCGTGACACTTCTCACTACTGTCATTGTTAACGATCTAACTGTAAATGCAAGTGTTCACCAGGCTAAATTTAATGTCATGTGCAGCACTACAAACAGTACGACATTTGAACATTGGCGTCTTCATAATGCGCTTTTACGAGATCTTATTACACTCCTGGACTTTGAGCGAGGGCGTATAGTGGGCATGCGGGAGGCCGGGTGGACGTATCGCCGAATTGCTCAACATGTGGGGTGTGAGGTCTCCACAGTACATCGATGTTGTCGCCAGTGGTCGGCGGAAGGTGCACGTGCCCGTCGACCTGGGACCGGACCGCAGCGACGCACGGATGCACGCCAAGACCGTAGGATCCTACGCAGTGCCGTAGGGGACCGCACCGCCACTTCCCAGCAAATTAGGGACACTGTTGCTCCTGGGGTATCGGCGAGGACCATTCGCAACCGTCTCCATGAAGCTGGGCTACGGTCCCGCACACCGTTAGGCCGTCTTCCGCTCACGCCCCAACATCGTGCAGCCCGCCTCCAGTGGTGTCGCGACAGGCGTGAATGGAGGGACGAATGGAGACGTGTCGTCTTCAGCGATGAGAGTCGCTTCTGCCTTGGTGCCAAGGATGGTCGTATGCGTGTTTGGCGCCGTGCAGGTGAGCGCCACAATCAGGACTGCATACGACCGAGGCACACAGGGCCAACACCCGGCATCATGGTGTGGGGAGCGATCTCCTACACTGGCCGTACACCACTGGTGATCGTCGAGGGGACACTGAATAGTGCACGGTACATCCAAACCGTCATCGAACCCATCGTTCTACCATTCCTAGACCGGCAAGGGAACTTGCTGTTCCAACAGGACAATGCACGTCCGCATGTATCCCGTGCCACCCAACGTGCTCTAGAAGGTGTAAGTCAACTACCCTGGCCAGCAAGATCTCCGGATCTGTCCCCCATTGAGCATGTTTGGGACTGGATGAAGCGTCGTCTCACGCGGTCTGCACGTCCAGCACGAACGCTGGTCCAACTGAGGCGCCAGGTGGAAATGGCATGGCAAGCCGTTCCACAGGACTACATCCAGCATCTCTACGATCGTCTCCATCGGAGAATAGCAGCCTGCATTGCTGCGAAAGGTGGATATACACTGTACTAGTGCCGACATTGTGCATGCTCTGTTGCCTGTGTCTTTGTGCCTGTGGTTCTGTCAGTGTGATCATGTGATGTATCTGACCCCAGGAATGTGTCAATAAAGTTTCCCCTTCCTGGGACAATGAATTCACGGTGTTCTTATTTCAATTTCCAGGAGTGTACTTCTATGTAACATTTCTTCAAAGCAGATGATCGTAACGAAACGTAATAGGCTGCCGGCACTCATCATTGCTACAACTGCTTCCCCCCCCTCCCCCCCCCACCCCCAAGGTGTGGCCACTAAGATTTCTACAGACTTGAATTAGCACGTAAATTACGTATTCTTATAAGAATCTGTCACCTCTGCATTTATATTGTTACTTAATTTATATTACGTAATTAATTTTTTGTGTGAAGTGATTAGAGTGTCGCAGTCATAGCTGTTAAAACAATGGCGGTATTAACCAAAGAGATGGAAAAGGATTTGTTGGTTACGATTGGCTGGCACTTGCAAAAATTCAGATCTATTCGTGTTGACTGTCTTTTATTTAGGACTACTGGAAACCTCGCGGCCGTTGGGGAGTCGCTTTATATTCCAGTTATGTTCTCAACTGCAATCATCTATCGGTTATTTTAAGTACTAAAATAGGTCTAATTTAATTTTGTGTATCGTACTAAGCTGAAAATGATCGTCTTCATCTCTAAAAAGCTCTTTCACGGTAGTGCATTAATTCGGTGTTTCATGTCCACCACAGTACCTGATTGGCAGATTGTCACAGGGCGCCTGTGTTGGCAGGCTGGCAGCTATGCTGAGGCATCAAGAGAGTGAAAAACGTTATACCCTCTCAGCTTCTTATCACCCCAACTGTTAGTATTTCTTAAACATCGAATGTTTCAATATCCGATAGTATCGACAATATGTCTGAATACACTAGACGTTACAGCCTACAGGCTAATGCATTTCAGTCGTCGAAAATGGGACTATATTTCTACTGCGGTTCTTTGCTCTCGCTTCAGGGGAGATTTGTTTTGACAGAATGATCTAGCTGAGCAATCTTGTACATGAATGCGGGGGGATAAAATGACTAAGAGGATAACAGATACTAAGCCACGAAGCGATTACGAGTATACATATGTAGCTAGGAATGTGATGAAGCCTAAGTTTACAGTAGTTCCACCGACGTCGAGATTTTTCCGCATCTGTGTCGTAACACTCATTACACGTCTGGATCGAGATTTATCTATTTTTCACCAAAACAGGAAGAAAATTAGCTGGATGTTAATGCATTAACGTAGATATTCTGCTTTAAACACGAAATGCTAGTAATTCTTTCTCTCAGTCAATTGTAAAAACAAAAAGTAACACACTTTAGACAGCAGTCTTCGTGGTGTAGTGTCATAGTAACGGACTGGTAAATGTAAGGTTATGAGTTCGAGTCTATTACAAGGTGATTTTTTTTCCAGTGTTTAATGAAATGGTGAAATTAAAAGTTTAGTTACGAGAAGATCACCGAATGTCTAGGACTAAATTGTTCAAACACTGCGCCGCGTGGGATTAGCTGAGCGGTCTAAGGCGCTGCAGTCATGGACTGTGTGGTTGATCCCGGCGGAGGTTCGAGTCCTCCCTCGGGCATGGGTGTGTGTGTCTGTCCTTAGGATAATTTAGGTTAAGTAGTGCGTAAGTTTAGGGACTGATGACCATAGCAGTTGTCCCATAAGATTTCACACACATTTGAACATTTTAAGCCGGCCGCGGTGGTCTAGCGGTTCAGGCGCTCAGTCCGGAACCGCGCGACTGCTACGGTCGCAGGTTCGACTCCTGCCTCGGGCATGGACGTGTGTGATGTCCTTAGGTTAGTTAGGTTTAAGTAGTTCTAAGTTCTAGCGGACTGATGACCACAGATGTTAAGTGCCATAGTGCTCAGAGCCATTTTTTTGAACATTTTAAACACTGTGACACGCGTAGTTGACATTGTCCTGTTTAATAACTGATAAATTATGTATCATATTTTTAAATTTCTAATTGCATTTTGTTCACGGTAAACGGAGGACTGTTTACAACTAAGTTTCATTTCAAGGAGTGCAACTTTGACTGAAAACGTGTATTTGACGTTTTGACTATTGCATATTGCTCAAGGTCTGCTACAATAATCAGTGCACAAAATTTTTTTCCTAGCTAGAAATAGAATGATAAAACTAGATTAAACAATATTACAGCTTCACAAAACTGGTATGTTTAATCTTAATATTGGTTACATTTACACGAAGCAGCAGTAATGACACAGATCATTGTAGCTTGTCATAATTAATGTGTCAGGATGAACTGCCTTTCGTGGCCCTGATTGAATGAAACATTTAAAAACATACATTTATTACAGGGTGGACACAAATATTCCATTAACACTGAACCATTGTTTTATAAATATTAAAAAGGAGGCTGCAAGTGAGATAAATGTGTCTGCCTTTGGCATAAAATGCTCACAAACACTAAAAGGCAGTTTTCATGCCACCACAAACTTTTTAAAACGTCTTAAGGTAAATACATATTACTGTACAATTCACACTTGGAGGCTTGTACAGGGTGACAATTTTTAAGTCGTTTATCTGGGTTACTATTGTGTAGATGTGGTTAACGTCTGTAGAATCAATTACATTCACTCCGCTTAGGCTTGACTTCACATAAGTGGCTATTCCATATTGTGGATGGTGGATAGCTTCGACCAATGTATAACCAGGTATTCGTCCTCTATGCTGAAGATCTTGCTCATCTTTGGTATGTATTTCTTGAATGTTGACAACATTAATGTTAAGTTCATGCATTTGTTTCTGTAGATACTCACATTTGGCAGAGCTTATGCCTTCATTATTAAGCTGCATAATGCGAACTAGGTGTTTCTCGTCTCTAGTTGGATGATCCTGAAAAGGACGGTTATTAGTTATGTTTCCGGGCATAGTGTATATAACCTATGACACTGTTGCTCGTTTAGTACCACCTAGGGGTCACGAGTACTGTGCACCAGTCTGGTTGGAAAGTGTACATATGAAGACGGTAGACACAAAAGTTAACGACACAATGCGCTGCATTGCTGGTTCCATCATATCAACCCCATGCCACTGGTTACCTGTACTGAGTCACATCCCTCCACCTCACTTGATGCGGAAACAAGCTCTACTGAGGGAGGCCTACAAAACCTCTTCATCACCTTCTCTACCACTGCACCAGGAATTCTGTCATCCGCCACAGCAACGATTGCCATCAAGAACACCAGCAAGTGTTACTGCAGGACAACTCTTCGCGGATGGTTTTCATTTAAATGAAAGCTGGAAGCATGAATGGTCAACAAAAACACTGGAAACAAGAGCCCATCACCTTCATCCCACAAAGAAGCCAAAAGGTTTTGACCTACCAAGGAACCTTTGGCGCCCCCTCAACAGGTTAAAGACTGGACTCGGTTGTTGTAGGTACTTCAGGTACAAATGGGGCTAGATCAGTCCACCATTGTGTGACTGCAATCAAGAAGAGCAGACAATTGAACATTTAGTCCAACGCTGTCCACTTCATTCATACCCTGGAATTCCTGATGACTTGTTCACTCTTACACCCAGCTTAATGAAGTGGTTGGAAACTACGGACCTTAAGGTTTAATCTTGTCTAATATCAAATGTATATTGTATAAAATCATCTGCCTTATATCAACTGTATATTGTATAAAATCACCATACGATTAAATAAATAAATAAATAACTGTACAATGCCAAATATAGCTTTGATTATAATTAAAAAGTTAGTTTTATGGATTGTTTATCCTTTCTTTCATGGACCAGCATACCATCATTGAATTGTTTTCAGACAAAAGGAAGTGCTAGCTATTGACTGAGCGCGAAAAGCTGAAGCCTGTTAATATGAAGAAAAGAAGACGTGAAAGTGATGATACTACTTAGTTGCGTACTTATTCAAAATAAGAGAAACAAACCACAATTACAAATGATATGCAGATGTTAGCTAATTTCCACCAATGCGTAGTTGACTTTGCAATTAAAACCACGATCCCAATATCAATAACTGAAAACAAGTCATTTAAAGCTCTGATTGAAAGCGTTCAACAGTTATCAAGCCCTCTAAAAACTATATGTCGTCGAACTCGCGGAAATAAAATTACCGAAAAATTTAAGAAATCAAAGGAAATTACTAAGCAGCTTTGAAGACAGCTGATTTGGTCTGTATTACCGCTGACATTTGGAAATCATCCAGAAGAAGCTTTTTAGGTGTTACAGTTCACTGGATTGATAACAATACGCTTACAAAATAAAGTGCTGCACTAGCTTGCAGAAGGCTTAAAAGCTCTCACACTCATGACGAAGTAGCTGAGCTTATTTCTGACATACATTCAGAATACGTTCTTAAACTAGAATGAGGTTTTATCTCTGCAGCGGAATGTGAGCTGACATTAAACTTCCTGGCAGGTTTATATTCTTAAACTGTCTAAAACCGTGAAAGCTTTTACTGATAATACATCAAATGTGGTTAAGACATTTACTGAATATGAGAAAAGTGAACAGAGTTCAGATAGCTCTGTATAGAATGAAGGTGATATTGATGATAATGGCGACTTACTTTCAGCAGTTTTTTCAGAGGCATCTGATGATCTCGACGAGAATCTTCTTCCTTGTCAAGATAGAAGTGCAACTCACACACCAGATTTGATAGCTGCAAAAGATATGGATCGAGTTGCAAGACAAAATAACACTCGCAAAAAGCTGCATGATGCAGCAATCGCTAAATGCCAAGCAGATGGAATTTGTGTTCTAGGTCTCCATAAGTATTTGAGACATCCCTTGACTCTACTGGAAAATTTATTACTTTTCCTTCTACAAAAAGACGGAATTCGTACTATAACTGTCTCCAAGATTTTTTAATGGTACAAGAAAATGTAAATGAAGCATTAAGAAAATGATATAGACTATCTTACAGAGTACGTAAACTGTTTGAAACCGATTATAGAAGCTACAAGAAGCTTAGAAGGAAACAAAGAAACATTCTATAGATGTCTGCTGCCTGAATTAATGAGGATGCGACTAATGTTCAGCACACTAAAGACCGACAATCAAAAATACTGCATTCCTTGATTGCTGTGTTGGAAGAAAGTCTAACCCAAGCAACTTCCATCGGTTAAATTTATAAGAGATTAGTGCAAAGGATACTGTTTTGACAGCTGTATCACACCCATTTTTCAAGCTAAAATGGGTTCGTTATTTTAAAGAAATGTTAGCTGACGAAGTCCTAAGAGTAAAAAATCAGGGATGATAAAAAAGCAGAACAACAGTCACAAAGTATCACTGAAAATAATACGGAGAAAATTGAGTTTATATACTTGTGGAAGACACGGATTCCTCAGTAACATGTGACAAAACAAACATTTCAACTGAATTAAACAGTGCACTGCCTGAAAGATAGTCATAGTAATTTGGATTCACTAAATAAATACCCATCAGCAAAGAAAATTTTGGTAATATATAATACTCGTTTTCCAAGCTCGGCTCCAGTAGAACGTCTTTTTTTCGTTTGGGGAAATGATCGTGAAGCCTCGTAGAAGGAAAATTAATGATGAATTATTTGAGAAACCAGTTAGTTTGAAATCAAAAAATGATTATGGCATTGTAATTCAAAAATACTATTTTAATAAAAGTATTTGAAAAATTTCTATTTCGTAATTTGTATCTAAACAGCAAATCAAAAACGTACTTTGTACTTTGTATTTCAAATGCAAAAATTTGAAGTACTTGGATTTTGCATTTAAATCCTTTTTTAAAAGTATTTTTCAAATCTCTGGCTGCAAAATAGTGGCACGAATTATTTACAGAAGAATGAAAAAACCGGTAGAAGCTTGAAAGGTGGCTACACTGTGCCACTGCGCCAGAGATTGCGCCAAAGAGTACTATTAAGCCGCCTCCACAGTGCTTGTTGAAAGTTCGTAGCAGTCAGTGCTAGTAGAGAGCTCGTAGAAGTCAGTGGTAGTAGAGAGCTCGTAGAGGACAGTGCTTGTTGTGACATCGGAGAGGACAGTGTGTGTTAAGAGTTCGTACCGAGATGTGCTAGTGGGCACTGCTTGTCGTGAAATCGGAGGGATATGTTGTAGTAAAGAGTGTTGTTCCATGTCTTATGCAGTTATTTGATGGGAGAGATAGCAGATGTTATTGTAATGAGTGCATTTCGTCAATATATATGAAGGTAAAATTTATAATGTTCCTTTATTAGTTGTGTATCTGAAATAATGTGTCACTACAGGTTCAGTCAACAAAGCATCTGGCTTGTGTTCTTGGATTAGAGTGTAATTGTGATTTTTTTGCGTAATTGTAGTTTTTCTAAATTTCTTTGTCACGTCAGTATAGTTGGTATTTAAAAATTCTTGTCTTGTTGGAAAAGAACCGTGCCAGATGTGGGCGTTGAGTCACACTCCCACATACAGAACAGTTACTCTTGTGCTCATTGGTTTCGTAGATTTTTATAGTTGCTGGGGTCTTAATTAATTAACTGTGTTTACGAAAATTTTCTTACATTGTTCCTTGCAGTCAGATAGCGTAATAATTCTAGTCAGGGCCAACCGTTTACGAGACTTACGTAATCGGACAGACAGTTACTAAAATTAAAAATCATTTTCAATCAATAAATTAAATTAAGCCCCCATGCACGTGGCGACCGCTGCTTCGGATCGTCCCTTGGATTCTTCTGATTGTGAAAATTGTAGACTGTAGTATTGTTGTAGTAATTTGTAGTTCAGTAATTGTAGTCTGTATTGAATGTGTAGATTTGGTAATTGGCATTCTTCTAATCGTATTTTTCAAAATTTAATTTCTATTGCCTTGTATACGCGTTTGACAAATTAGTGCAATTATTTCAATTGTTCGATTGATCGTGTTTGAGGGAGACATTGCATGTGAATAGTATTGTTGGAGATAAGGAGTCATTGTGTGTGATTTTCGAACAGTGACGAATTTTTTTTTATGTTTTGCAAATGATTACGCGATCAATGAAAAAGGCAAAAATGATGGATAGTGAGAATGACGAAATTGTTAACATGGCGAACTCGCCAACAGAGGAAAACTGTATAATGGATAATGAAGTGGAAAACAATGTAATAAGTCGGGAAGACAGTCCGGAACCATTTCAAAATTTTTCTCAATCGGAAAATTGACAGAATCGGAGATTAACGACAGAAGATTCTGAAATAGTATCGAACACAGATAGCCTTACAGCTGTGACGAAGGAAGTTAGTTTTGCGGGAGATGTTAGGGGCGAAAAGAATTCTGAACAATTTAATATGGAGCAGTTGATGAGTGTAATATTAAATTTTCAATCTGAATTAAAAACACAGATAGGAACAATGGAAACACGGATGGGAACAATGGAAACACGGTTTGGATCTGAATTTAAAACAGAGATGGGAATTTTACGGACTGAATTAAAAACTGATATGGGAACAATGGAAACTCGGTTAGGATCTGAATTTAAAACAGAGATGGGAACTTTGGAAACACGGTTAGATTCAAGAATAGGGACATGTTTCAAAAATATGAAAGATGAATTAAAGAAAGAAATCAGGGAAGAAGTACAACCGATTCTGAATTCTCACAATAATAGATTAATTGCAGTAGAAATCAGACAAAGGGAACAGGATAGAGAACAGGAAGAAAGAGATCGCGTGATAGTACAGAATTTTTCAGAGTTAAATTTACAACGTGCAAAGAATAAGGAAGAAATATTTGAGAGAATCGAAGGATCCGTACCAAATGACAGATTAAATAACCTAACACAACAATATGAACAGCTAGCTACCAAATGTGACAATACTGAAACCCGAGTCGCGACACTTACGGAAGACGTAAATAAACAGAAAGAACAATTTGGTGACTTATCGGAAAGAGTGGAGGAAATTTCAGATAAACTGACAAATCTTAGTTTACATGGGGACAGAGATTCAGATGATACAGTTCCATTACCATTTGCAGAAACTGAAGAGTATCAGAACATAAATAAGCATGTTGAAAATCAGGGAAAATTTAATGAACGTGTGAAAAGGGAATTTGAGGCATTACGGAAGCAAGTCAAACAAATTGAAGGCGAAATAGTAGGAAAGGACAGTAGAAGGAACTTAGAATCACAGATAGCAGAGGGGTATGAAGAAAACAATTTATTTCATTTACGGGATGCAGTAAGAGAGCGCGAGGCGCGTGAATTTAACAATAATCGACATTCGGACTGGGACAGACGCGGTAGGTCTTTGTCGCCACGAGGCGAAAACTTTGACTATAAACACTTTTTGACTGTCCGGAAATTTAAGATCTTCCGCAACTCTAGGAATGACATACATCCATGTGCATGGTTAGATCAATTTATGTACGCACTTCCGCCAAATTTGCCACAAAGTCACAAACTAGAAATTATGTGCAGTTATTAAAGTCCTCAGGGGATTCACTACACTAAGTGAATATGTGCGGTAGCGAGCATAGGGCCCCGAGCTGTAGTGGTGCTATTTCTCTTTTAGTTTTCTGTACCGCTGCCTACTCTTTTACTATTCTTTGCATCTGTCAAAACAACTCTTCGACTATCAATCTATCTAGTGAGTAAGTAAACAATAACCTGATATGACTGTTTTACCCAAAAGTGACTTTGGAAATTACCGATTGGACTTACTGTACCTATTGCAGCATTTATTCGTAGTTTAAACGAAATGTTACCTGTTTATCTTCGTGACAATATTATTTCATATGTTGACGACATTCTTATTGTTAAACGTTCTTGGAGTGAGCACAACAAAATTTTGGATTCATTATTACGTATTTTTGCACGAGTTGGCATGACAGTGAACTTGGAAAAATCTGAAATTTGTCGTTCTCAAGTGGAATTTCTCGGTCACGTTATTTCTACAGAAGGTATTCTTCCTGATCCAGAGAAATTAGATGCTATTCAGTTCGCAATGACATTCTTTTTAAACGAAAATCGGTCGACAACTTTGTTTGGTTAGTTTGTATTCCTGATGAGTGGGTCAATAAATTGATTTGGTATACGCATTTCAGTTATGCACACTTTGGTCCCCGAAAATGCTTTCATAAATTACGAGAAAATTGTTACTTCAGTAATATGGAAAAACGTATTCGATCTGTTCTTGCCAAATGTAAATTATGTCAAATGGCTAAGCCTCCAACGATTTCTCACAGAGCACCGTTGTTTCCCATCATTCCAGCGAAATTAAAGGAGATGGCTGCGGTCGATTTGTTCGGTCCAGTGGTTCGTTCTACTAATGGTTTTGCGTACATTTTCGTAGCAGTGGAGTTGACGTCAAAATATGTATGTTTTACACCTTTACGCAAAGCAACAGCTCGTTCAGTATCCAACGCTTTTATCAAACATTTTCTTAAAGAAGTTGGTCATGTTGATAAGGTTATATCAGATAATGGATCACAGTTTCGTTCTAAAATTTGGCTTCGTACTCTACAGCGTCGTAAAATTAAACCAATCTTCATTTCACTTTTTCACCCTCAATCTAACGCTTTAGAGAGATGGATGAAGGAAATCAATAAATTGTGTCGTCTTTATTGTCATCAGAATCACAGAACTTGGGATCAGTATCTTCATATTTTTCAAAACATTCTGAATGAACTTCCTAATGACTCAACTTCTTTACCGCCTCTATTGATATTAAAAAATAAAGTACCAACAAATCGCATTTCTGAAATCGTTCCTTTTCCGCCTTCACGGAAACTGCGACATTCTGAAGTTGTCAACCTGGCTCTGCAAAATATTGCATCTGCGGCTGCTAGAAGAGAGAAATCAGCTAAGCGTCCTGGCCGTTTAAAAATCTTGTCAGTTGGTCAGAAGGTGTTAATTAAGTCTCATCGTTTGTCTCATAAAGGAAAAGGCTTGTGTCGCAAATTTTTTCTGCTTTATAACGGTCCATATAGAATTCGCAAAATTATACATGATAACACTGTTGAAGTAGAAACTCTTAAATCTCGACGCTCTAAGGGAATACATCACATATCGAACGTAAAAATTTTTGTGGAATGACATACTTCTGAGAAACCAACAGCTAGATGTAAACATGCGGAGAGTACAAGGATACCGCGCTGTGTTTTGGCGGCGGCACATACTCAAAGCAACAGTGAAGTCTGCGCGCCGCACAAGGCAGTCGTTGACCGCAAACAATTGCTTCCTACGTCACGCGCCTACAGCTGATCGAGCGCTCAGTGCGAATGCACTGACAGCCGTAAACAAATACACAGTCTAATTTCTCCGACTAAATTCAGTATAAAGCTATAAGGACTTGTTGAATTGTGTTATTAACATTCAGTATTTTGCAGGATACGGTGTATAAAGTATTTAAGACCTTCAGGTAAATTCTGTGCGTGTCCGACGTTAAGACGACTTGCTATCGAGAAAATTTCAGGAAGAATGTAATTTCGAAGAAGAAAGTAATAAACTAAAAAAAGGTAACTGTTAATTGAGTTTATTTTTCAGGTAACATAAATTCACTTAGGTACGTACTTTGGACGTAATTTGCTGCTCACGATTACGTGATTCATACTTTGTGCTAATTTCATGTTCTATGGATTTACTTGTGAAGCGACGTGCTTGTATACATTTACTGATTTTGACAATTATTGATTAATGAACTGGGTTGTAACTTGTGTGTATTATGCATCGCTTGGCTGCTATGCTTTTTCACTGAAGTCATATTCTTTTTTTTTAATTATGTGCCTGCTGTGCTTATTTATTTAAATTATAATTGTCATCTGATTAATTGTGCTGACTGTGGTTATGTATGTAGGTTATACTTTGTGATTTATCTGCTTGCGCCTTCATGTTTACTTATTAAGATGACATATGAACATTTATTTGCTTTTGCTGATATGATGCTAATGACATGTTTACTGCTTTACGTATGGATTATAATTGTAACCTGATTAATTGTGCTGACTGTGATTATGTATGTAAGTTATACTTTTTGGATTTATCTGCTTGCGCATCCATGTTTACTTGCTAAGATGACATATGAACATTTATTTGCGTATGCTGATATGATGATAATGACCTGTTTATTACGTAAGATATATGTTTGCTGCTTTTTCTATGGATTGCATATTTACACATTTCTGTTTTGTTGCCATAACTACTCTTCAATTTAGAGTATAGAAATGCTGATATACTGTGTATAAACATAGAGTTTAGGTCACACTATTGTATTAATTATAGATTATTCGCTTGGCAGAGCCTCGTTGTAGGAATTGTGCTGCATCCACTTGTTGACATTCTGTTCTCTACTGGTATATTTACTCGCTATTGCAAGTTTTGCTTACGCTCAGTGCCTTATATTTTAAGATAAGAAAATGAACTGCTATAATACGACGAACGACCTTAGTACAAGAAAGTCATAGAAGTCACATGAGCTGAGGTTTTATGGAAGCTGTATAAATTTATGCTAATAGGAAGGAAGCTAACGACATGACATACTAATACTAGGTTTAGACCATTAACAGTTATTACACTGCATTTTCGTGAGCAATTGAAATAGGAAGTGACACTTGACACAAAAAATACTCCACATGTTTGCTTCTGCCATAATTCTTGAAGTGGTGTACACACTGTGAAATATTATGATCATTCACACTCCGTAATCGTACTTAAGTACTGAGAGTTATTCGAACTAAGTCTGTTAGAGGTCAGGTATGCATTTCTTTTATTTAATGATGGACAAGGAACCAAAATGTATCTTATAATTTATAATGAGTAGAAGATTGGGCTCAGATGGATTACACAGAGGTTGTGTGTTGACAATGTGTCTTCGGATTGTATGGGATGCTGAATTGAAGTTGCATTAGGATTTTATCTGTACTTGTTCAAGGAGACTGACTAGAGGAAAGAGTTGTTATGGAAGTGAAATGATATTGGTGCTGAGGTTTATATTTATCGACGTATTATTGAGGTATAGAGATTATATGAAGTTGATGATTATTGGAGTTTTTATGGACAAGAGGTAAGGTAAATGATATTGAAGATAAGACGTATTGAAGAGGTATTATTGAGGTATTATTGAGATTGTGTGAAGCTGATGATTATTGGAGTTTTGGTGTATAAGAGGTAAAGTAAGTGAGGAGCATATTTTTTTGTTGGTCTTATGGAACAAGGAGGATGAAGATAGCAGACTAGAACATTAAAATAGAAGGAAGATAGTCTATACACACACTTTGTTAAATAACTAAGCAGTATATACTTTTTTTTGGAGAGAGGAAGTAATTGCATATCTTGGCTCACTGACAGTTGTTCAACAACAGTACATTTTGATCTGGCTTGGCAAACATTGGTCTTGACATGATGACTATGACGTTGACTAACTATTATTGACTGTTATACATTGCTGCCACTACTACTTAATACACATGATGAACATTAAATTTTGACAGAATTGCATTTACACAGTTAACACTATTCAATTACACAGTAGCACTAATGTGAATGAAAGATGAATGAGTGTGTTCTGTGTGTTTTCCTTTCCTAATCCTACCCACCTATCTCCTAAATATTATTTTATTTATTTGTAGTGGCTTGCACTGACACCCATAAATATTATAGGTTTACTGGTATTTGAGTATTTGTAATAGTTAATAGGACAATTATCTGATATCATTTGTGTGTTTGTTATGATTTGTATGTTACTGTAAAAGCATTTGTATGTGCATTCAAACTATTGTTCATGCCTGAACTGTCTGATTAGTGAAGATAAATATTCTGATCTGTTACCTGCACTTTTTCAACATGATGTGTGACATTTGGTCGTGTTTAATTTCTGCTGATGAACTGTGTGATCAGTGATTGTAAAAAAAAATTATGGACTGTTACTTGTACCTTTTCTTCATGATTGGTGCCACTAGGACATGTTTAATTTCTGCTCATAAACTCTGATGAACAGTGTGATCAGTGTTAGTGAATTTTGTGGAACTGCTTCTGCTGAGAAATGTGACTTTTTGGTGTCTGCACCTGCACTCAACATTGCTGGGTGCAACTGATGAACTGTTTCTACTGAAATAATGTCACTTGTTGCTGTCTGCACCTGCTCAACATTGCTGGGTGCAACTGATGAACTGCTTCTACTGAAATAATGTCACTTGTTGCTGGGTGTACCTGCTAAACTTTGCTGGGTGCAACTGATGGACTGCTTCTACTGAAATGGTGTCACTTGTTGGTGTCTGCACCTGCTCAACATTGCTGGGTGCAACTGATGAACTGTTTCTACAGAAATGAAGTCACTTGTTGCTGTCTGCACCAACTCAACTTTACTGGGTGCCACAGATGGAACTGCTTCTACTGAAATGGTGTCACTTATTGGTGTCTGCACCTGCTTAACATTGCTGGGTACCTCTGATGGATTGCTTCTACTGAACTAATGTGACTTGTTGCTGTGTGTACCTCTTGAACTTTACTGGGTGCCACAGATGGAACTGCTTCTACTGAAATAAGTCACTTGTTGCTGTTTGCACCTGCTCAACATTGCTGGGTGCAACTGATGAACTGTTTTTACTGAAATGAAGTCACTTGTTGGTGTCTGCACCTGCTTAACATTGCTGGGTGCATCTAATGAACTGTTTCTACTGAAATGAAGTCACTTGTTGCTGTCTGCACCTACTCAACATTGCTGGGTACCTCTGATGGATTGCCTCTACTGAACTAATGTGACTTGTTGCTGGGTGTACCTGCTAAACTCTACTGGGTGCAACTGATGGACTGCTTCTACTGAAATGATATCACTTGTTGGTGTCTGCACCTGCTCTCAACATTGCTGGGTGCAACTGATGGACTGCTTCTACTGAAATGGTGTCACTTGTTGGTGTCTGCACCTGCTCTCAACATTACTGGGTGCAACTGATGGACTGCTTGTACTGAAAAGATGTCACCTGTTAGTATCTTTTTTTTGTATAAACTAATCATTGAAAGCATTTTATGTGAACATTTGTATAAACTGATTTTTTGTATATTGTGTAAACTATTATGTAAAGCCACATGTATGAAAAGAATTTGTATTGCCTACTGTATTTTATATATTAGGTTAGTAAAAGGTCAGTGCAAAGCCAAAATTTTTAACTAATTATGTGATATTTAGGTATTAATATTATCTTTTATTTTTGTCTGTATTTTTCTGGACGAATTTGGTGGTATTTTCACCACCAATGCTGGCAAAAATACCATCAAATTCTGGCCTGTGGAGGAGGGGCATATGAAAGGTGGCTACACTGTGCCACTGCGCCAGAGATTGCGCCAAAGAGTACTATTAAGCCGCCTCCACAGTGCTTGTTGAAAGTTCGTAGCAGTCAGTGCTAGTAGAGAGCTCGTAGAAGTCAGTGGTAGTAGAGAGCTCGTAGAGGACAGTGCTTGTTGTGACATCGGAGAGGACAGTGTGTGTTAAGAGTTCGTACCGAGATGTGCTAGTGGGCACTGCTTGTCGTGAAATCGGAGGGATATGTTGTAGTAAAGAGTGTTGTTCCATGTCTTATGCAGTTATTTGATGGGAGAGATAGCAGATGTTATTGTAATGAGTGCATTTCGTCAATATATATGAAGGTAAAATTTATAATGTTCCTTTATTAGTTGTGTATCTGAAATAATGTGTCACTACAGGTTCAGTCAACAAAGCATCTGGCTTGTGTTCTTGGATTAGAGTGTAATTGTGATTTTTTTGCGTAATTGTAGTTTTTCTAAATTTCTTTGTCACGTCAGTATAGTTGGTATTTAAAAATTCTTGTCTTGTTGGAAAAGAACCGTGCCAGATGTGGGCGTTGAGTCACACTCCCACATACAGAACAGTTACTCTTGTGCTCATTGGTTTCGTAGATTTTTATAGTTGCTGGGGTCTTAATTAATTAACTGTGTTTACGAAAATTTTCTTACATTGTACCTTGCAGTCAGATAGCGTAATAATTCTAGTCAGGGCCAACCGTTTACGAGACTTACGTAATCGGACAGACAGTTACTAAAATTAAAAATCATTTTCAATCAATAAATTAAATTAAGCCCCCATGCAAGCTGACCTCGAGGAAGATCGGCTTAGGTTCCAGAGAAATATTGGAACTCGTGAGGCAATACTGATCCTACGATTTATCTCTGAAGGTATGTTAAAGAAAGTACAACGTTCGTATGGGCCTTGTAAACATGGAGAAAGCTTTTGTTAATGTTGACTTAATATACTCTTTGAAATTGTGAAGGTAGCAGGATTAAAATACAGGGAACGAAAGGTAATATACAACTTGTACGGGAAACCAGACGGAATAAGAGTTAAGGGGCATGATAGGGAACCATTGGCTGAGGAGGTCGTGAAACGTGGCTGTAGCCTACCCCTATGTTATTCAATCTGTACTTTGAGCAAGCTGTAAAGGAAATCAAAGAAATATCTGGAACATAAATTAAATTTCAAAGAGAGGAAATAAAAACTTTGAGGTTTGACCAAGACATTGTAATTCTGTCCGGGGGCAGCAACGGATTTGGTAGTGTAACTGAACGGAATGGACAGTGTCTTGAAAGTATGTAAGATGAACATTAACAAATCAAAACAAGGATAGTGGAATGTAGTGTAATTAAATCAGGTGATACTGAGGAAATTAGATTAAAAACAGAAACGCTTAAAGCAGTAAATGAGTTTTGTTATTTGGGCAGCAAAATAACATGATGGCCGTAATAGAGGCAAAGTAGAATGTAGATTGGTAATGGTAAAAAAAGCGTTTCTGAAGAACAGAAGTTTGTTAGCAACGCAAATAAATTTAAGTGGTAGGAAGTTGTTTATGAAGGTGTATGTAAGGTATGTAGCCGAGTACGGAAGTGAGCGGAGGACGATAAGCAGTTTGAACACGAAGAGAGAAGATCTTTTGAAATGTGCTGCTACTGAAGAATCCTCTAGATTGGGTGAATAGATGGAGTAACAAATGAGGTGATAGCTAATAGAATTGGAGAAAGAAAAAAATTTATGGTACAGCTAGACACATTCGTTGATAGGACACATCCAGACTCAGCAAGGTATCGGAAAATAGCAACACGGAGAGTCAGTCATACCCTTCGAGCTGCTGGGTAAGCGTTGTTAGGAAAGTAGTTGAAATTAAATTAGCAAGTGACCTTACAAATAGAAATGGAGGTTATTTCTTAAACTTTCCATAGAATCCAGCTTTCCTCCTTCTCAAACAACACAGTGAGGAGTTGATTCAGCCTAACCCATTGGTTCATAATAGCCACTGATAGCATCTGACGTGGGTCATATTTGGTTACTTGCTGCTGCTAGTGTTAACAGTGTGTGTGTATGTGTGTGTGTGTGTGTGTGTGTGTGTGTGTGTGTGTGTGT
Source organism: Schistocerca piceifrons (assembly GCF_021461385.2). Lineage (NCBI taxonomy): Eukaryota > Metazoa > Arthropoda > Insecta > Orthoptera > Acrididae > Schistocerca > Schistocerca piceifrons. The sequence continues at coordinate 908,649,645 of NC_060140.1, read as the reverse complement.
GTGTATGTGTGTGTGTGGGTGCGTTTTATCACCCTCATATGTTCTGCATTTCGAGGTTCTACGTTTCCTTGCACATCAGTCTCTCGTAGCATTTGTGCCTTGTAAAAGACACCTGTCGAATTGCCGGTGTTTGTCAAAGACATCACCTGGCTGCATTTCTGTAAGTTATTTGAATACATCAAACCAGTCTTCAGACTGCAGTACCGGCATCCAATATCAGTCCCTACATAAACGCTGGTGATTAAGCCTTCCTCAACATGTGAGACTGTAATTACTATACACTATTTTCAAACACTTGATTTTTGTAACATTTTATTATGAAAATATTGATTTCAATATTTTAAAGATTAAGGGAGAAATAATAGTAAAAGAGACATGTACCTTTTAAAGAGGCACCAACTGACATGCATAACATTTATGTAGACTGAAAAACTTTAAATGGCGAACCGAAATGTAGATTCGATGTCACTGAAAAACGGCCACCCCTGTTATAAATAGGTGTTCACGAGGCAGTTTTTTTCTTTTTTCTAGCCACGGTCGACGACAATTGTGCTAGCGAGTGTTGTGATACGATTTGTGTAATAAGAAGTGTTGTTACATGAGCGGTTAAACTGTCTCATCGTTGCACTTGGAGAATGCTTTTTTTGCTAATTTCTCCGACTTAGAAATATTCTGTTTGGTGTTGGATTTTGAAATATTTTTGACAGTCGATAGACTTTCAAATATTTCCTACAGTTATTGGACTTTGAAAGATTTCCAGTATTCATTGGATTTAGAGTCATTCGACATTGTGAGAATGATTTTTGTAGGCAACTTCGAACTTCGGAATAAACCAAAGAAAATCGCTCTTTGAGTATTTCAAATAAAGAGGGAATACGACAGGAAACTACATGGGACTCGCCATGTGATATTGTGAGTCATGCTTCAACAAACTCAACGAATTTTCGTAAATTATTTCATTCGAAGAATATGTCTATCACAGTATTTTGATAGGAGACTTTATCACTGTCCGAGATTTGATAAATTTATTATGTTTCGGTGGACGTAAAGCCGAAGCGAGCATCTGCTCTGTGGTATCCCTAGTCAGCCATGAACATAAGGTCTAGTTGAAGAACAGCGTCGTAGAATTCAACGAGCTAGAAAATGCAGTTGTAAAATGTTCCCCAAATTCTTTCATTCAAGTACCATTAATGTTCGGTTACGTCTGAAATAGGAAAAGAAATCAGATCCTTTGAAGAATTGCTATTGAGTATTGACAAAAATAATTAGCAAAATTTACCACTGAGTAATTCACCTCAAAGTCTATAAACATTATTAAAATTAAAAAAAAGGTTTTTTTTTCGCTTACGTAACTTCTTCTGTTACTGGATTTATTCCATTATCTTTGTGCTTTATGTACTTAAATTTTGACTGGTTTTATTTTTGCTAAAACTGAACAAAATGTGGTCTGAAATCTGTATTTTTGTCTGGGCAGAGTGTTAGAAACACACAAAACAGTCCTCATATTGGACAGTGGCCTCGTCCCTTAACAGTGTAGGACTGAATCAAAAAGTTCTTAGAATGAGATTTTCACTCTGCAGCGGAGTGTGCGCTGATATGGAACTTTCCTGGCAGATTAAAACTGTGTGCCTGGCCGAGACTCGAACTCGGCACCTTTGCCTCAGTTGGTAGAGCACTTGCCTGTGAAAGGCAAATATCCCGAGTTCGAGTCTCGGTCGGGCACACAGTTTTAATTTGCCAGGAAAGTTTCATATCAGCGCACACTCCGCTGCAGAGTGAAAATCTCATTCTGGAAACATCCCCCAGGTTCTGGCTAAGCCATGTCTCCGCAGTATCCTTTCTTTCAGCAGTGCTAGTTCTGCAAGGTTCGCAGGAGAGCTTCTGTAAAGTTTGGAAGGTAGGAGACGAGATACTGGCAGAAGTAAAGCTGTGAGGACCTGGCGTGAGTCGTGCTTCGGTAGCTCAGGTCGTAGAGCACTTGCTCACAAAAAGCAAAGGTCCTGAGTTCGAGTCTCGGTCGGGCACACCGTTTTAATCTGCCAGGAAAGTTTCAAAAAGTTCTTATCTCCCAATTTTGAAACGTTACTGCGCAGCCATGCCAACTGAAATACAGACTTCCTTACCACAATCCTGAATCTTGTGCAGCTTGGGAAGGTCACAGTTTCTGGAGACCACATACCTCCAATCTTCAAAATTTATTTTTCCCGTCTTTTGGGTGTAGAAAATGGTATTTCTTATTTGCAACTGCTGCTTTTGGATGCATAAATGAAGTTGAACACATCTATAATATAGCACAGCCATATTTCTCCGTCTCTGCCACAATGTCTCTGCCGTGAAAAACGTGTTTTCTTTGTCTACTGACAAATAGCAAACTACCGTTGGGATGAAGATGTGCAGCATGAGAAGAAGTGTATCCTTTAGGGAACTGGCAACAGTTAACGGATAGTTACGCTAAAGCCATATTTACTTTGTGATCAGCGTTGGAACAGTCGTGTGTGACTCATAGCCGAGAATGCTCGCAGGAAGAAGCAGAGCACACGTAATGCAATTAACAGAAGCTTTATTACTAAACATGGACGTATAAAGAAACACAAGTGAGGAACTAAGGGAGTCAAAGATATCCTTACAGGAGGCTAAGCTCGCTACCAAAGAGTCTTATTTTCTAAAATTCGTTCGTCAGGGAATACGTTAGTAGGATTGCTGGTTGGCATTGATATCAAGTTGTGGAGGTGACGAAATAATAGGTACGGCAGTATTCGTCTGCACCTGCATGCCTGCTGTCAGTAGTCATTTTCTACGAGCCATGGCCGGCCGCGGTGGTCTCGCGGTTCTAGGCGCGCAGTCCGGAACCGTGGGACTGCTAGGTTCGAATCCTGCCTCGGCCATGGATGTGTGTGATGTCCTTAGGTTAGTTAGATTTAAGTAGTTCTAAGTTCTAGGGGACTGATGACCACAGCTGTTAAGTCCCATAGTGCTCAGAGCCATTTGAACCATTTTGAACGAGCCATGACCGCAAGGAAACAGGCGGCTGATAGCCGCGAAAAGATAGTCACATCAGATAGCAAAAAAAAACAATATGGGATATAGTGAAGGAGGAGGCCGGTAGAACCAGACATGAAGAGGGGCAAATAGCATTAAGAGCAAATGATACATTGTTGACAGATGTGTATAGTGTTGCAGACCTTTTTAACAAACATTTTGTAACTGTTAGTGAAAACAACGCGTTCCGAGGCTCTTATGTGTCTTGAAAGCAAATACAAATAAGTTCTTTTACTGGCTTGCTAGGCCTAACGTAATTGAGGATATTCTTTCAGGGTTTATTCCCTCAGCCTTTGATAAGCCAATATCATAATACGAGGCAGCAGCTGCTGGTTTTGGTCCACCCCGGGTATTTTATTCCCCCGGTACCTACCACATCTGGTGTGAATTCCCCTATCCGCCACCTTGGGGAGCCGCAGGTATCCAAGGCATACAATGACTGCACCGAGTACTCAATACCATATGGGCAGATAGCAAAATACCTGCGGATTGGAGTAAGGGTGTAATAATTCCCCTGTTTAAGAAAGGTAGCACGGGGAAACCCATCAACTATTGTCTCTTGGCCGAAAATACTTGAGAAGATCATAAAAAAGAGACTGAGAACTGTCGTACAACCACAGCTGGAGGAGGAACAATGTGGTTTCGGAAGTAACAGATCAACAACAGATCTAATTTTTAGCACTCGCATGATGATGGAAAAGTAATGGGAGAAAGGCAAGAACTTGGTTATTGAATTCCTGGATATACAAAAAGCCTATGATAGTGTTATAAGAGATAAGATCTGGGAATGCCTCAGGTCAAGGAATGTACCTGACGGACTAATAAGAAAAATTCAGATGTTGTACAAAGACTATACTAGCTGTGTACAAATTGGTGAAGGACGATCACCATGGTTTGAGACCAAGAGTGGAGTTCAGCAAGGAAGTGCACTGTCCCCACTACTGTTCATCACTGTTATGGATACTATAATGAAGAACGTCAGGGAGAAGTCAGGTGAACTGAATGCATTTGCCTTTGCTGATGACATCATAATATGGGGTGAATCTGAAGAGGAATTACGGATCAGACTCCATGAATGGAAATCTCAGTTCCAGAAATATAGCCTCATCATCAGCAAGACCAAGACAGTGGTGATGGCAGTCAACAGAGATGGACAACCAATAAGTGTAAAACTAGGAGACCACCAATTACAGTGTGTGGACAGTTTTCCTTATCTTGGAAATGTAATCTCCAGTGATAATTTGATCAGAAATGAAATCACCAACAGAGTGCAAAAAGGATCTGAATTCTACCAACAAGTAAGACCATTTTTATGGGCCAAACAAGATGTTTAATAGCGATTTCATACCAATATTGGCCTACGGTTTTGAAATATGTCCCCTCACAAAATGAGAATCATCAAAACTGCAAGCATCAGAGATGAAATTTCTTAGATCCACCATCCAGAAGGCCAAGATGGACAAGTCAAGGAATGAGGAGGCGAGGAAAGAAGCCGGATTAACGACATCTCTATGAGATCGAATTGGAGCATCTAGACTTCGATGGTACGGGCGTGTGATGGGTATGGAGCCAATTAGAACTGCCAAAATAGATTTGGACAGACAGGTGGATGGGAAAAGACGTCAAGGAAGACCTCAAACCCGATGGATGGAATTGATTAAGGCTGATCTAGTGACCAGAGGATGGACAGTGGATTATGTTCTCCCCAAACAGGTGTATTTGGACAGGACAAAGTGGAGGAGGATCATTACCAGTACCTGGGAAACTGGAACTGTTAACTGATGATGATGATGTTGATCACTGAAAATATGGGGTTGTCAGGTTCTGTAGATGCTGCCATGGGATACCTCAGACCAGACATTTCAAGTAACTTCCATTATATGAATATGGCCATCACTACCCCAGCAGGAGTAATGTCCATCATAAAGTCTTTAAAATCAAAACATCTAGTGGGTATGATGAAATATCGTTGTTGTTGTTGTGGTCTTCAGTCCAGAGACTGGTTTGATGCAGCTCTCCATGCTACTCTATCCTGTGCAAGCTTCTTTATCTCCCAGTACCTACTGCAACCTACATCCTTGTGAATCTGTTTAGTGTATTCATCTCTTGGTCTCCCTCTAAGATTTTTACCCTCCACGCTGCCCTCCAATAGCAAATTGGTGATCCCTTGATGCCTCAGAATATGCCCTACCAACCGACCCCTTCTTCTAGTCAAGTTGTGCCACAAACTCCTCTTCTACCCAATTCTATTCACTACCTCCTCATTAGTTTTGTGATCTACCTACCTAATCTTCAGCATTCTTCTGTAGCACCACATTTCGAAAGCTTCTATTCTCTTCTTGTCCAAACTATATATCATCCACGTTTCACTTCCATACATGGCTACACTCCATACAAATACCTTCAGAAACGACTTCCTGACACTTAATTCTATACTCGATGTTAACAAACTTCTCTCCTTCAGAAACGCTTTCCTTGCCGTAGCCAGTTTATATTTTATATCCTCTCTATTTCGACCATCATCAATTATTTTGCTCCCCAAATAGCAAAACTCATTTACTACTTTAAGTGTCTCATTTCCTAATCTAATACCCTCAGCATCACCCGATTTAATTCGACTACATTCCATTATCCTCGTTTTTCTTTCGTTAATGTTCATCTCATATCCTCCTTTCAAGACACTGTCCATTCCGCTCAGCTGTTGTTCCAGGTCCTTTGCTGTCTCTGACAGAACTACAATGTCATAGGCGAACCTCAAAGTTTTTATTTCCTCTCCATGGATTTTAATTCCTACTTCGATTTTTCTTTTGTTTCCTTTCCTACTTGCTCAATACACAGATTGAATAACATCGGGGATAGGCTACAACCCTGTCTGACTCCCTTCCCAACCACTGCTTCCCTTTCTTGTCCCTCGACTCTTATAACTGCCATCTGGTTTCTGTACAAATTGTAAATAGCCTTTCGCTCCCTGTATTTTACCCCTGACAGCTTTATAATTTGAAAGAGAGTATTCCGGTCCACATTGTGAAAAGCTTTCTCTAAGTCTACAAATGCTAGAAACGTAGGTTTGCCTTTGCTTAATCTTTCATCTAAGATAAGTCGTAATGTCAGTACTGCCTCCGTGTTCCAACATTTCTACGGAATCCAAACTGATCTTCCCCGAGGTCGGCTTTTACCAGTTTTTCCATACGTCTGTAAAGAAATCGTGTTAGTATTTTGCAGCCGTGGCTTATTAAACTGATAGTTCGGTAATTTTCACATCTGTCAACACCTGCTTTCTTTGTGATTGGAATTATTATATTCTTCTTGAAGTCTTAGGGTATTCCGCTTGACTCATACATCTTGCTCACTAGATAGTAGAGTTTTGTTAGGCCTGGCTCTCCCAAGGTTGTCATTAGTTCTAATGGGATGTTGTCTACTCCCGGGGACTTGTTTCGACTTAGGTCTTTCAGTGCTCTGTCAAACTCTTCACGCAGTATCATATCTCCTATTTCATCTTCATCTACATTCTCTACCATTTCTATAATATTGTCCTCAAGAACATCGCGCTTGTATAGACCCTCTATATACTCCTTCCACATTTCTGCTTTCCCTTCTTTGCTTATTACTGGATTTCCATCTGTGCTCTTGATATTCATACAAGTGGTTCTATTTTCTCCAAAGATCTCTTTAATTTTCCTGTAGGTGATATCTATCTTACCCCTAGTATTATGCGCCTCTACATCCTTACATTTGTCCACTAGCCATCCCTGCTTAGCCATTTTGCCCTTCCTGTCGACCTCATTTTTGAGACGTTTGTATTCTTTTTTGCTTGCTTTATTGACTACAGCATTTTTGTACTTTCTCCTTTCATCAATTAAATTCAATATCTCTTCTGTTATCCAAGGATTTCTATTAGCCCTCGTCTTTTTAACTACTTGATCCTCTGCTACCTTCACTATTTCGTCTCTCAAAGCTACCCATTCTTCTTCTACTGTATTTCTTTCGCCCATTCTTGTCAATTGCTCCCTAATGCTCTCCCTGAAGCTCTCTACAACCTCCGGTTCTTTCAGTTTATCCAAGTCCCATCTCCTCAATTTCCCACATTTTTACAGTTTCTTCAGTTTTAATCTACAGGTCATAACCAATAGATTGTGATCAGAGTCCACATCTGCCTCTGGAAATGTCTTACAATTTAAAACCTGGTTCCTAAATCTCTGTCTTACCATTATATAATCTATCTGATACCTTTTAGTATCTCCAGGGTTCTTCCATGTATACAACCTTCTATCATGATTCTTAAACCAAGTGTTAGCTATAATTAAGTTATGCTCTGTGCAAAATTCTTCCAGGCGGCTTCCTCTTTCATTTCTTAGCCCCAATCCATATTCACCTACTACGTTTCCTTCTCTCCCTTTTCCTATACTCGAATTCCAGTCACCCATGACTATTAAATTTTCGTCTCCCTTCACTATCTGAATAATTTCTTCAATTTCTTCGTCATCTGCAGAGCTAGTTGGCATATAAACTTGTACTACTGTAGTAGGTGTGGGCTTCGTATCTATCTTGGCCACAATAATGCGTTCACTATGCTGTTTGTAGCAGCTTACCCGCATTCCTATTTTCCTATTCATTATTAAACCAACTCCTGCATTACCCCTATTTGACTTTGTGTTTATAACCCTGTAGTCACCTGACCAGAAGTCTTGTTCCTCCTGCCACCGAACTTCACTAATTCCCACTATATCTAACTTTAACCTATCCATTTCCCTTTTTAAATTTTCTAACCTACCTGCCCGATTAAGGGATCTGAAATTCCACGCTCCGATCATTAGAACGCCAGTTTTCTTTCTCCTCATAACAACGTCCTCCTGAGTAGTCCCCGCCCGGAGGTCCGAATGGGGGACTATTTTACCTCCGGAATATTTTACCCAAGAGGACACCATCATCATTTAATCATACAGTAAAGCTGCATGCCCTCGGGAAAAATTACGGCTGTAGTTTCCCCTTGCTTTCAGCCGTTCGCAGTACCAGCACAGCAAGGCCGTTTTGGTTAGTGCTACAAGGCCAGATCAGTAAATCATACAAACTGTTGCCGCTGCAACTACTGAAAAGGCTGCTGCCCCTCTTCAGGAACCACACGTTTGTCTGGCCTCTCAACAGATACCCCTCCGTTGTGGTTGCACCTACGGTACGGCCATCTGTATGGCTGAGGCACTCAAGCCTCCCCACCAACGGCAAGGTCCATGGTTCATGGGTAAAGGATGAAATAATAACAAAGTTAATTAAAGAATTTGACTGTGAGTTATGCAACATATTAAGTTATCTGTGGGACCAGTCGTTTATCAGTGGAATATTTTCTAAACGGTTGAAATATGCTGAAGTTAAGCCACTGTTTAAGAAGGGAGATAAGAAATATCGTCAAAGTTCCGTCCAATTTCACTTTCGCCAGCATTCTCAAAAAGTTTAGAACAGCTACTGTGCAATCGGCTTTGTAACCATCTTATCGCAAATAATATACTGTCAAAGTCGCGGTTCGGTTTTTTAAAGGATTCTGATACTGAGAAGATTATCTACACTTACAGTGAAAATGTACTTAATTAATTAGACAAAAGATTACAGGCAATTGGTACATTTTGTGTTGCGTCAAAGGCATTTGATTGTGTAAATCACAATAGCCTCTTAAGTAAATTAGAATTTTTTGGTGTAACAGGGAATGCTGCAGAATGGTTCAAATCTTATATCTTTGGAAAGAAACAAATGGTGTTATTAGGAAAGAGACATGTATTAAGCTGTCACTGGGAACTAATTACATGTGGGGTCCCACAACGTTCCATCTTAGGGCCCTTACCTTTTTTGTGTATATCAACGACCTTTCTTCAGTAACATTACCAGATGCCAAGTTTGTTTTGTTTGTCGTTAATACAAAGTTTGCAATAAATAGCAAATCAAGTATAGTCTTAGAAAGGTCAGCTAATAAAATATTTGTCGACATTAATCACTGGTTCCTAGCCAATTCTTTGTCACTAAACTTTGAAAAAAACACATTACATGCAGTTCAGAACTTGTAAGGGGTGTCCCATGAGTATAGGCGTAATATATGATGACAAGCAGATAGAAGAGGTGGACAGTGTTAAATTCTTGGAATTACAGCTTGATAATAAATTCAACTGGGAGGAGCACACCACAGTCTGCTGAAGCGTCTAAACAAATCTCCATATGCAATGAGAATTGTGTCAGATATACGGGATATAAAAATGAAAAAGCTGGCATACTATGCTTACTTTCATTGCATAATGTCATATGAAATTTTTTGGGGGGTAATTCACCAAGCCAAGATAAAGTTTTCCAGGCACAAATTCGTGCAATAAGAGTTACATGTGGTGTGAACTCAAGAACACCCTGCCAAGGCCTGCTTAGGGAACTAGGGGTACTAACTATTGCTTCTCAATGTATTTATTCCTTAATGAAATTTGTCATTAAAAATATATCACTTTTTAAAACCAACAGCTCAGTTCATGGAATCAATACTAGAAATAGTCATAATCTTCACAAGGATTTAAAGTCTCTTAGTCTTGTACAAAAAGGTGTGCATTTTTCAGAAACACATATTTTCAATAACTTGCCAGCAGCTATAAGATGCTTAAGAACCAATGAAATTCAGTTTAAGAGAAGCCTAAAGGATTTATTGGTGGCCAACTCCTTCTACTCCATTGATGAATTTCTCAGTAGAACCAACTGATTATATAGTACAATCGAACTTCTGCACCATTTCAGTGCAGTAATGTGTTCATTGTAAATAAGTATTGTAGTAGTCCTGTTATAAACAAAAAGCATTCTTTTTAAATTTTAAATTCAGTGAATTAATGAGATCTTAGTAAATGAGTGCTGTAAAATGATCCTTTCATAAAATGTTCATTAAAAATTGACGATCATTCCACTTGGGACGTGTGGAAGGCACATTAGCTTATTTGTTTTAGTTGTAAATATTTTTCATGTATTACTGTTTTTCTGACATGTACATCCAGGAGGCCCTACTCTCTACGGATCAGTTGGAATGAATCTAATGTTATCGTTGCAGGATCAACGCTGTCCCGTATGTCCTAGTGGCCAGTGATCTCTCTGGAAATAAAACCGTTCTCGACCTGTCATTTCTCATGCTGCCCTTCAAACACTACGAAATCGTCTACCAGTTGCACGTCTTTTTTATTTAGCTGGAACTGTTGCACAACAAGTCTCGCCTCCACTCGTCATCAGCATTCTTGTTGCATGATTGTCTATTGTGCTCTGTAATGACGTGAGTGATGTCGTCATTCCGAACAGTCCTTGTGTCGGCTGTGCTAGTTACACCTCCAGTTGGGTTTGAGGCGATGCGCTAAGACGGTGACTGGTTTCCCGTGCAGTAAGATACTGAATGTGTTGTCTCTCCGTTTAAGCACACAAAGTACGCCAGAATATGGAGTGCTGGATTTATCATATCGTTCTCCAAGAAGATACACCCGTAGTTCGCTAAACCCATGTGCACGAAAACTTTTGATGAGCTACGGGGTCGGGGAGGCGGTTTTCTGAGTTACATGGTATGTTGTTGCAAGCCCTGGATAAGAGCTGGTAGCTCCATAGTCGTCGGCGGTTGCACAACGGAGACGATATCTGCTGGTAGCTTGAGCAGCTCGTTGTATAAAATCTCTGCCACAGAGGGGAGAATGTCTTCTTTGAACACAGAATGCACACTTAAACGAGCCCAGGACAAGGAATCTGTCCACTGGTACCTAGACACGTAAGTGGTGCTTTGAGTGTTCGATGCCCGAGATAGTACGGACTCAAACTGGCGTCCTTGGTCGATAGTGATGAGTGCTGGGCAGCTAGTGTCCACAGTTGTACAAATGTCTCGTCGTCGTTTCCGCTGTTATGTTCGGCAAGAGTTTTGCCTCAAAGCAGCAGGTGATGCGATCGATCATGGAAAGAATATCCAGGAAACCTTTCGATTTCAGTGGTGAACAGAGCACTGCATGGGCCTTGTAATTGGCCTTCGGGTATTGGATACGGTACGTATTTCGGATGTGTGTGTTGTCCAGTCTTGCATCGCTAGCAAGCTGTACATGTTTGGGTCCACAGTTTGTAGACTAGCTTCACATCCGGCCAGGCAAGTTACTCGGGAATACCTTAGGTAGTTGGATGTACTGGATGCGACAGTCCAAGCAAGCTGTCGAAAACAGAATTCCAAATAGTGAGAGGCACTACTGGGAGGCAGTTTTGTGACACATCAGACCAAACATACATGGATGAATCAGATGTAGTGTGCAGCTCAAGCTTCAAATCAGTCATAGTACCTAGTAGGAGATTGCAGATTTGTGTAACCTGTTGTTGGGCCTTGTCGAGTTCGTCGTATGTCGACTGATGCTGCTTTTACTCGAGGTAGGTTATCACTAGTCAACTATAGCGCTATCTGTGCCTTTGAGATCCTGAACGTCAGTCGTAAACTGTGCAATATAATAAAAGGTGGCGGAACAGTCTTTTGCTGGATTTTATATAGAAACTGTCAGAGGTCTGTGGTCCTTGTAAATAGTGGATGTGGATGGTCTACCCTCGATGTCTATCTTGAAGTACCTTACTGCCTGTTATAAAGCGAACATTTTTCTACCATAAGCTGACCACATACGTTGAGATGCGGTTAGCTTCTGTGAGAAGAAGCCCAATGACTGTTGCTTGCCTGCAACTGTCTGATGAAGCACAGCTCCAATTCCAATGTCACACACGTAAGAGGTAATTGACAGGAGAGATGTCGCTATTAGATGGGCTAACGCTGTAATGTGTAAGAAGATGAGCTTAATTCGGTCGAATGCTTGATGCATGTGAGACGCCCAAAAGAGGGCCTGCTTGTGACATGTGTTTCTGGCAGCCAGTGCGTCTGTCAACGGTGCCTGCATGGCTGCCTCTTGTGGAAAGTCATGTCTGTAAAAATTAATGATTCCAAGAAATCACTGTAACTTCTGGGCCTTGGAAGCTCACGAATAAGTTCCATGCATTGAGACGTCGATCTAATCCCATTTCTGCCAACAAAATGTCTCAGAAATGTCTACACCAAAACGTTCAATGGCCTCGAAAATGAGTGTGAGATGTGCCTCATGTTCTTGCGGAGATACCAAAAATACTAAAATATCGTCCAGGTTTACGTAGTAGATTGCAGATTTGAAGAGAATATCACCAATGAAGTGTTTCCACGTTTGTGCTGCATTTCTCAAAATTGGGCCATGAACAACAATTTGTAGACGCCAAACGGTGTTATTATTGCTTTTTTGGATATGTATGCAGTAGCCATTGGAATTTGCAGATAAGATTTTTTACATTCTAGAACACCAAATACGGTATCACCTGCTAATGTATGAGTAAAATCTTCGATTTTAGGTGTCTGGTAACTATCAGATACTGTGCGAGTGTTGAGAGCCTGGAAATCATCAAATAATCCGTCTTTCTTGTGAACTAAGTGTGTGGGTAAAACCCAGGGGCTTTCTGATTGCCTGACTATGCCACGACCAGTGGACTTGGCGCAGCATTAATTTTGCGCACAATATTGTGTCTGACACCTCTTTGTTTAAATGTTAAGTTCATGGCGGGCACACATGGGAGAGGCATGCCAAGTGTTAGAAAAGTTTACAGTAATGGTATTTGTTGTGAGCCATGTAGTGGGGAATGTTCCAATTGTAGGTGCATGCTGTCTCATTTGCAGTGGGTATTTGGAGACAGTGATGCGCTTCCTGCTGTAAGTGCCAACTTAAGACTTCAGGCATCCAGTTCACTTCCCAACAAAAGCATTTTGCTGTGCAATTCGAGAGTCTCCTTGTGTAGGCTGAGTTTCTCTTTTGTCACTTCTTTATAACTCATAGTATCCTTTTGTATTTCTGCTTCTAAAGCCTCATGGTCATTAATCATCTGTGGACAGAAGTCATGCGCAAAGACTCGGGAAGGTGTTCTCGATGTAGGCTCCTTGTGGATGACGTGGCAAAAGGCTGGTGTTACAGATACCGACCCTCCACTACTGATTTGCCTGAGGATACGTCATATTAGGTTCAGAAAAGGATAAATCGACGAAGCAAATCTGCACCCAAAGCAAGTTCTTTAACATCTGCGACCAGAAACTGTCATGAAAATGTTTTGTGCAGACCGAGGTCCATGGTGGGCATGACAGTTTCAAAAAGTTTAATATGAGTATCATTTGCGACGCTTAGTTGGATGACAAGTGTCGTAAATTCCATTGGTGGTTTCTCTCTGGGAATGGTTCTCGCTGGTGTCGATAGAGAAGTATTGCTTTGTTGTGTTGTAAACCACGTACTGTTTGCTACTCAGAAACAAAGTAAAACAACAGCACATGTTTTAGCTGTAGGCGACATAGGAGAATGTTTGTGTTTTGGTGGCTGCATGGTGTGGGGCAGTTCTGAGCCCTGTAGACGAGAGGAGTGTGAAACCAACACAGCTCTGGTCACGGAGGCTGGCCTGTTTGAGGAATTTTACTGTCACCTGTGGGCGTGGCTGTCGCGGCAGGCCGTGGGTCGCCACCATCATGATGGAGGGTAGTGACTTCACACTCATGAGTGTACGTAATCGCTTGGGTCCTGTCGTCCGCTGGGAGCAAGTCCCAACAGTTAAGGTACTAGCGGTAGTCCTTGTTGTCTGCCACATTCTAGTATTGTCGTTGCTCTAGGGTAGAAAAAGTCTGTCAGCCAGGAATAAATTGCATTCTATCGTTTCGTTTTCGGGTGAGATCATTGCCAACTGATAATGCGCTGTCTGTCATGAGAGCCTAGTTGATTGACGTACGGGGGTATTCCCAAAGCTGAGATGATTTCCTGTTGCCTGCTCTTTCCTCGTAAATTACTTGTTGCAACTATTGCTCTGGGTCTTGGTGAGTTGGTGGAGCAACACTGCCTTCAGGGCGTCGACCTTGCTGTTGGCCGGAGGTGCTTGCATGACGTCGTTCGTGACGTGGCCGTGCTTCCCTATGTTTCTTAAATAGGACCAACAACCCCCAAGTATCACTGTATCGTTGAAAGTGCCATTCCTATGTAGTATGAAGTCGATGTTCATGAACCATATCTCTGGTGTTCCGGTTGGAACTGCGGTAGTTTAGAGAGCGTCCTGATCGTGTATATATTCCGGAGAAATGTCGTTAACGTGCTGGGTCGTGTGGTCTGAGGGCGAAGGCGGAAGAGATCCCTTGTACAGCGCCCGACATGGATGGCAACCCGAGAATCGGCTCTCGTGGTCCAGTAGTCTGTGCCCTGCTGGAGGTTATGAAAGGATTCAGCAGGATAGTTCTTGATTCAGATGGACTGGCAAAATGGCAGGAGGTAATTCTATGTAGACATGCAATAGACAGCGGAAAATTTTGTTGGTGTGAGGAAAGACTGAATTCATCACCAAAATCGCCAGGGACGTCATAAATCGTTACACACTGTTGAGGCTCACGTTCGTCATTGTTGTAGTCGACTGTACGATATATTAAAACGTTGTTTTCGTGCTTCACACGTAACGTTGACTGAGCCGGGTGGTATAAAACATTATGCGAACTACCTTATTGTCCATGATAAGGTGGCTATAGGCGATGGTGCAATGTCTCCACTGTTGAAGTTGAATACAGACGAAATACTCTTACTGTGTTGAAGTAGCTTCTGCTTTTCACAGCGGGGACACCAACGTGGGAGTTACAGACGGTTATGCCCGTATGAAGTAGCAGAACGCCCGTTAATACAAATGAATACACACTTTATTATTAAGCACAGACATACAAAGAATGCGTGTACTGAATACAAATGTCCACAACGAACTGAGCGAGTCATCGATATTCTACGTGCGGGGAGCGAAACTTACTGCCAAAGAGTCTTGCGTTCTAATGTTTTACATCGTCGATGGTGAGTTTCCGCAATGGACGCAGATCGGTGGGTCGCTGGTGAAATTGTATGTGTGAATGATATGTAATTTGAATATTACGAGGACTCTGCTTCGATGTGAATAAGTTTTGAAATGTGCAGTGTCACTCAATGAACTGAAACTATTCACGGGTGACACGGGGAAGGACATCGTAAAACTGCTGACGAGGATTTGGTTGAGCGGAAGGAACCACGCCATGGAAAAGTTTAGTTTAAAAAAATTACAAACATTTGTTTAAATTTGTAATTTTGCAAGCTCCACAAGTAGTAGAGAACATTGTTAAACTTCAATCATTTACACACGCTGAATTAACTTGACCACTTGAGAACTTAAAATCAGTAAGCATAACGGGAAACACTTTAATTTGAATTCTTGCGCAGTGTTTAATTTGACGTTTATAAAGCACTTTCCTCACAGCTGTTCGAAAGCAAGCTGAGCTTCCACTTTGGGCACAACTGTACACATGATTAAGTACAGTTCGATAATACAACTAGAACACAGAGAAGCTTGCATTATAAAATAGTCGTAAGATATGCAAGCGAACAATGAACGAAATAATCTTCACACTAAATTAATCAGTTAAAAACAGTCCTCCCATCAGTATGTTACTAACCACAAGCGCTTAAACCAATAGTCTAAAACATTAAAGTATTAAAACCATTCTAGTTCTCTAACAGAAATGTTTAATGCATTTATAATAAAACTAGTAAAACAATAACTGATCAGCTAATGCACATAGTTTAGAATACACAACTTTTTTAATTAACACATCATGAGTCGCCCATCTGTTTTCGGCGTCAATGTGAAAAAGGCACGGCATGCGTTTGCAAGAAATTCGATAAAATGGGTGTGTACGGCGACCAGAGCGTTGGAAATGAAATCATCAATACTGAGCAGCGTTTTGCATAAATAGTTACGGATATATGCCTACGACGTGTAACTGTTTCAGATATTAAAGCCAACGGAGGAAACGCAGAGCGCATAGTCTGCAGTGGATATTCTAAGCGAGACTGAAGCAAGCAGTAGCCTTTTGGAAATGATTTGTTTCTCAGATGAGCCAAAGTTTCATGCATCTAGAAAACTGAATCGTCATAATGTTCGTATGTGGAGTTCACAGCATCCACATGTTTCATATGAAATGGAAAGGGACAGTCCAAAGGTCAATGTTTGGTGAGGAGTGATGTACTATTCCATCATTGGTTCAATCTGTTTCATCGCTTACCTGCACACATTACAAGAGTTTTCTGTGCCCCAACTGGATTACCTGCAATCTGATGTCATATTCCAACAGGATGGGTCACCACCCCACTGTTCCCTAATTGTCCGTCAATTTCTGGATGAAAAGTTTTCAAATATGTGGATTGGACGAGATGGTGAATTCGATGCCCACCACTATCGCTTGACCTCGCATCACTAGAATTCTTCCTGAGTGGTTTTGTTAAGGATACGGTGTACCAAAGAAAACTTAGAGACCTACAGGACTTGATGGTACGTATTCAAAGTGCATTTGAAATGTCACTCTGTATATCTTGGATCGTACGTGGGGAGAAATGGAATTCCGAGTAGACATTATCATTGCCATGGGTGCTCCCATTGATGTGTATAAATGAGCAAACAAAACTTTATGAGTTATCTTATCACACGCTGAAAACCATTTGTTATATATCTTGTATAGCTTTAAAGGTACTAAAGTCATAAGTTCTAAAGATAATTTTAGGACACCCTGCATAAGGAACAGGATAAAATGTTTAGTTACATTTGCTCTCAAACAATATGCATCCTTCAGTTTATGGTTGAAATGGCACTAAGCATTATGGGACTTAACATCTGAGGTCATCAGTCCCCTAGACTTACAACTACGTAAACCTAACTAACCTAAGGACATCACACATATCCTTGCCCGAGGCAGGATTCGAACCTGCGACCGTAGCAGCCGCGTGGTTCCGGACTGATGCGCCTAGAACCGCTCGGTCACACCGGCCGGCTTCAGTTTATGTAATGAGTTATTTTTAACCGAATGATTTTCATTTATCTGCGGTTAACACACATTTCATAGTTAATAAGGAAATAATACTGATTTGAAATGACAATTTATTGAAAACAATTTAGTTACAAAGCCATCGAATTACACTTTATAAATGGCATCATAATGCAGAAGAATTTATGGTTTCTAGTAAAGAAGCGATTTCATCCCATAGATTCCGAAATGTATTGTTATGATATTCCTCATCCTTAGGATCTCACGGACTACTTCTTTCTTGTACTAAAGTTGTAAGTCTGTTAGAATCGATGTTTTGCGTGTGGGAAAGTCGCCTGGACCAACCGAGACAGATTTTAATTCTGACATCTCGTGACATTTTTATATCATGCTGCTATTGGACAACTAGGGCTTGTCATCTCATGCTACGCAGCTGAGATTAGGTCACGGGCTCCGTTGACCATGCAGCACCACGTGGAGATGTGGCTTAGTGGGCCTCGTGGAGATCTCCGGTCCTCTTTCTTTGCGTAACTGACAGGTGTGTTGTAAAACTATTATACATCATACTGGAATTTATTTAAGAAGAGCGATAGAAGAGGATAGGGTAGATGGTGCGCTGCCCTGGGGGGAGATCTGGGAATGTGACCTCGAGCCTGACATCCCAGTGCAGTGCCTCCCAAGGTTACTTACTAAGATACGTTGATATGTTAGTCTACTTACCGTGCGAACGAGGCGATAGCATACGCAGGTGAACTTCTGGTGGTGCTCTCCGCGGACTCGAGAGCGATACTTGAACACCGGCCAACACAGCTACTCACAAGCACCAGCCGGATGGCTCTAAACAAAACAGTTTATATACTACTCAAAGGAACACTACAAAGTAATCCTACCATAAAACTACGATATTAACTTACACAGACAACGGGAAACATGCCATCTTGGTGTGCAACTCGACGAACGACTGTCATTGGACGAACACATCAGAACAACGACTGACAGGGCTCCCAAGATCATGCACAAGTTGGCAAGACTCAAAATAACACACCTCAAGCTACCATTACACACACTCTGAGAACTTACCATAGTGAGCTCTTTGAGTCTGTGGTCTGTTTTGCAGCCAGTGCATGGCCCACACAGTACGTCTAGTGATGAATCGGAACACCGTGCAGTGAGGCCACAGAAGTGTCCCCGTAAGGCTGTCAAGAGCTTACACCACGTCAGTGGAATCACCCTGCGTGGTGCTTGGAACCTTTCCTATCGATATAACGATTCGGTTTTGGGCTGTAATGTACTGGCTGAGGAGAGGGAGACGGGAGAATGTAATCGAGATTACAAGACATCATATCACCGAGAAGCGTCAACTCGTTAAATGGCGAGTGGATACCTGGCAAAGGGAATGGGAATCAAGCGGTAAGAGCCGTAGAGTATATCAGTTGTTCCCCGACATCAGGGAACGTCCGAGACTGAGCCATATCAATCGCAGCCCGGGTGTGGTTCACTTTCTACATCTACATCTGCCACTTGAGTTTGCTAAACATCTCCGTAACGCTATCACACTTTCCAAATAACCCTGTGAGGAAACGCGCCGCTCTTCTTTGGGTCTTCTCTATCTCCTCCGTCAACCCGACCTGGTACGGATCCCACACTGGTGAACAATACTCAAGTATAGGTCGAACGAGCGTTTTGTAAGCCACCTCCGTTGTTAATAGACTTGATTTTCTAAGGACTCTCCCAATGAATCTCAACCCGGACCCGCCTTACCAACAATTAATTTTATATGATCATTCCACTTCAAATCGCTCCGTACGCATACTCCCAGATATTTTACAGATGTAACTGCTACCACTGTTTGTTCCGCTGTCATATAATCATACAATAAAGGATCCTTGTTTCTGTGTGTTCGCAGTACATTACATTTGTCTATGTTAAGGGTCAGTTGCCACTCCCTGAACCAAGTGCCTATCTGCTGCAGATCTTCCTGCATTTCGGTGCAATTTTCTAATGCTGGCAGGTCACGCCTCTTAACCCTGCGCACTTATACCGTGTAGGCCGCAGCCAGAGTGCTGATTGTACATGAGGGGAACATGGATTCCCAGAAAACATAATTTTTCTCTGTCACCGATGCAGAGCAGCACACGAGACGCCAATGCAGTACAACAATGTGATGATACGAGCAATAAGAGATAAAGACGAGTGGGAAATAGTAAACAAAATCGCCGATGATGTCTCAAGGACGTTACATGACGAATACAGACGGACACGGCCGTATAACAGAATACTGCAACACACACGAAGCACATAAGATGTTCGGTGAAAACTTGTGCACCCTACGACTTTGGTCACTTTGGTTCCACTATCGTCGCCAAACATTCAACCGTCAAGCGTTCGAGCTGTCCTTTCTGTTCCATGTCTTCTCTTGTTATTTCCATGATCTTATCATCTCTTCCCTATTAAGCCAGCAGCATGCGGCCCGACATCTGGTCGTTATGTCTGTTGAGTTGTCCTTTATGTTCGATGTCTTCTCATGTTATTTCCTGTTCTTATTATGTCTTCCCTGTTAAACCAGTAGCATGCAGCCCGATATCTGATGGTTATGTCGATCAGGAACACACATCAACCTTCGGACGCTAAGGTAGGTTCCACTGAGACCACGCATACACTGCCGCTTCTTTTTTTTACCTCGTCTCTTCTTCTTGTCAGTATTTTCCATATATTCCTATCCTCACAGATTCTGCCAAGAATCTCCTAATCCCTTATCTTATCAGTCCACATAACTTTCAACATTCGTCTGCAGCACCAGGTCTCAAATGCTCCGATTCTTTTCTGTTCGCTTTTCCCACAGTCCATGTTTCACTACCAATAATGTTGTGCTCCAAATATACAGCGCGGGCCATTGATCGTGACCGGGCCGCCCGGTGTGGCCGAGCGGTTCTAGGCGCTTCAGTTTGGAACCGCGTGACCGCTACGGCCGCAGGTTCGAATCCTGCCTCGGCCCTGGATGTGTGTGATGTCCTTAGGTTAGTTAAAGTACTTCTAAGTCCTAGGTGGACTGATGGCCTCAGAAGTTAAATCCCACAGTGCTCAGAGCCATTTGAACCATTTGAACCTTGGCGAACTTATCATTTCTGAGAACGCATGTTGTTACAGCGTGATAACTTGTAAATACCACGTTAATGCAATACATGCTTAAAATTATGTCCGTCAACCTCAATGCATTTGGCAGTACGGGTAACGACATTCCTCTCAACAGCGAGTAGTTCGCCTTCCATAATGTTCGCACATGCATTGAAAATGCGCTGACGCATGTTGTCAGGCGTTGTCGGTGGATCACGATAGCAAATATCCTTCAACTTTCCCCACAGAAAGAAATCCGGGGACGTCAAATACGGTGAACGTGCGGGCTATGGTATGGTGCTTCGACGACCAATCCACCTGTCAGGAAATATGCTACTCAATGCCGCTTCAACCGCACGCGAGCTATGTGCCGAACATCCATCATGTTGGAAGTGCATCGCCATTCCGTCATGCAGTGAAACATCTTATAGTAACATCGGTAGAACATTACGTAGGAAATCAGCGTGCATTGCACCATTTAGATTGCCATCGATAAAATGGGGACCAATTATCCTTCCTCCCATAATGCCGCACCATACATTAACCCGCCAAGGTCGCTATGTTCGACTTGTCCCGGCCATCGTGGATTTTCCGCGGCCATTGTGGATTTTCCGTTGCCCAATAGTGCATATTATGCCGGTTCACGTTACCGCTTTTGGTGAATGACGCTTCGCCGCTATATAGAACGCGTGCAAAATATCTGTCATCGTCCCGTAATTTCTCTTGTGCCCAGTGGCAGAAGTGTACACGACCTTCAAAGTCGTCAGCATGGAATTCCTAGTGCATAGAAATATGGTACGGGTGCAGTCGATGTTTATGTAGCATTCTCAACACCGACGTTTTTGAGATTCCCGATTCTCGCGCAATTTGACTGTTAGTGATGTGCGAATTAGCCGCGACAGCAGCTGAAACACCTACTTGGGCATCATCATTTGTTGCAGGTCGTGGTTGACGTTTCACATGTGGCTGAACACTTCCTGTTTCCTTAAATAACGTAACTATCCGGCAAACGGTCCGGACACTTGGATGATGTCGTCCAGGATACAGAGCAGCACACATAGCACACGCCCGTTGGGCATTTTGATCACAATAGCTATACATCAACACGATATCGACCTTTTCCGCAATTGGAAAACGGTCCATTTTAACACGGGTAGTGTATCACGAAGCAAATACCGTCCGCACTGGCGGAATGTTACATGATACCACGTACTTATACATTTGTGGCTATTACAGCGCCATCTATCACAAAGCGAAAAAAGTGGTCTAACTAAAACATTCATATTTCTTTACGTACTACACGAATATCTAATAAAACATGGGGTTCCTATTTATAAAAAACGCAGTTGATATCCATTTGACCTATGGCAGCGGCATCTAGCGGGCCAACCATAGCGCCATCTGGTTTCCCCCTTCAAGCTAGACGAGTTTCGTTCTTTGTAGTTTTTTCGTTTGATGCTTATTTCGTGAGATATTTGGCCTGGTCACTATCAATGGACCACTCTGTACATTCTTCTAGTAGCAGTCTCTTGTCCAGGAATACCCTTTTTTCCAGTGCTAGTTTGCTTTTTATGTCTATGTTCCGTCCGTCATAGGTTATTGTGCTGCGTAGGGAGCGCAATTCCTTAACTTCATGTACTTTGTGATGATCAATTCTGATGTAAGGTTTCTCGCTGTTGTCTTTTCTGCCACATCTCATTACTTTCGTCATTCTTCGATTTACTCTCAGTCCAAATTCTGTACTCATTAGACCATTAGACAGCTCATTTCATTCAACAGACCCTGTAACTTTTTTTTTCTTTCACTGAGGATAGCAATACCATCAGCGATTCTTTCTTTTATTTGCGTGATTGCATCGTCGATGTGTAGACTGAACAGTAGGAACGAAAGACTACATCCCTGTGTTACACCCTCGGTGTACTTCTTTCTTTGTTTTCCAATCTCATTACTCCCTCCTGGCTCTTGTACACGTTGTATATCACCCGTCTTTCCCTATAGCTTACCCCTACATTTCTCAGAATGTCGAATATCTAGCAACTTTTGACATCGTCGAATGCGTTTTCCAGGTCGACAAATCCTACGAACGTGTCTTGATTCCCTTTAGTCTTGCTGACATTATCAACAGCGATGTCACAACCGCCCCTCTTGATGCTTTTACTTTTCCTAAAGCCAAACTGATCGTAATGGAACACATACTAATATTTTCTTTTCCAATCTTCTGTACACTATTCTTGTCAGCAACTTGGATGCATGAATTGTTAAGCTAATGGTACGATAATTCTCGCACTTGTCAGCTCTTTCAGTCTGCGAGATTGTGTGAATGACGTTTTTCCGAAAGTCAGATGGCGTATCGCCAGACTCATATAGTCTACATACCAACGTAAACAGTCGTTTTGTTGCCCCTTCCCACAATCATTTTAGAAATTCTGATGAAATGTTGTCTATACTTTCTGCCTTATTTGACAACAGGTCTTCCAAAGCTCTTTTAAATTCTGATTCTAATACTAGATAGCCGGCCGCGGTGGTCTAGCGGCCCGCATCTCGTGGTCGTGCGGTAGCGTTCTCGCTTCCCACGCCCGGGTTCCCGGGTTCGATTCCCGGCGGGGTCACGGATTTTCTCTGCCTCGTGATGGCTGGGTGTTAGGTTAGTTAGGTTTAAGTAGTTCTAAGTTCTAGGGGACTGATGACCATAGATGTTAAGTCCCATAATGCTCAGAGCCATTTGAACCATTTTTTTGGTCTAGCTGTTCTAAGCGCTCGGTCCGGAACCGCGCGACTGCTACGGTCGCAGGTTCGAATCCTGCCTCGGGCATGGATGTGTGTGATGTCCTTAGGTTAGTTAGGTTTAAGTAGTTCTAAGTTCTAGGGGACTGATGACCACAGATGTTAAGTCCCATAGTTCTCAGAGCCACTTTTTTTTTTAACTAGATACCCTGACTCTTCTAAATCGACTCCTGTTTCTTCTTCTATCACATCAGACAAATCGTCCCCCTCATAGAGTCTTTTAATGTATTCTTTCCACCTATTTGCACTCTCCTCTGAATTTAACAGTGGAATTCCCGTTGCACCCTTGCTTATAGTGTCACCGGAGGTTGTTCTGACTTTCCTATATGCTGAGTCAATCTTCCGGCAATAATTTAGATTTCGATTTTCTCATATTTTTCGCGCAGTTATTTCGCGTTAGCTTCCATGCATTACACATTTATTTCATTGCTAAGTGACTTGTATTTCTGTATTCCTGAATTTTCTGAACATTTTTGTACTGCCTTCTTTTAACGACTAACCGTAGTATTTTTTCTGTTGTCCATGGTTTTCCTCGCTATCTTCTTTGTACCTATGTTTTCCTTTCCAGCTTCCGTGATTTCCGTTTTTAGAGATGTCCATCCCTCTTCAACTGATCTGCCCACTGAGCTATTCCTTTTCGGAGTATTGTGCTGTTTCTCCTGGGTGGACTTGGGTTTAAAAAAAAAAAAGGAAACTAAATCTTACGACAAATTTTATAAATAATCGACAAGTACGCCAAGAAGAAGAGATAGAACTGCAATGGACATATTATTCCATGAACTGTTGCGCTTCTATGCATGAAGTATCTTTCCTTTGTCATTCGCTTATCTTCTCTGCTTGGATGCGGACCTAAGAGGACGTTCTTGCGTAAAGCTCATCTTGCTGTAGCAGCTGACAATGTAAGTCGTACTTAAAACCCGAAAAATATAATGGTTATTTTGTCAAAAGAATTTGTGTATGTGGCCAATCTATTGTAAATCCGATACGTTTATTGTCTTAAGTAGATATGGGCCTTAACAAAGAATTTTCATTGTTAGGCGCCATCTTAGAAAATCTTTAACATTTTTCTTTTAGCTCATTTACGAGACGTGCCGTCGGTTAGGACAATTAACTTTATTTCAGATGCCACGAGACTGGATGCAGTTACTAATAATTTAACAATTTTACTTACAGATTTTCTATATATCACGAGATAACATCCCAGGCAGAAAAGGTCTGGTCACAGGATTCCAGTTCCATTACAGGATTTCATTTGTAGATACTAATCTTGTTATCTTGTATTGGGGGAATCAAGACGAAACCACGATGTATCTACGATAACGTAACTACCCTGAGAACTGAGCTAGTTTACTGAGTGCTTATACACGCCGGGCTAAATTAAACAACGTATTACACTGTTAATAATACTCTTACATTAGTTATTTCTGTTTTATGCTAAGCCATTGCATTAATGTGTGTTTCTTTTTTGTATAAAGAAAATGGCTCTGAGCACTATGGGACTTAACTACTGTGGCCATCAGTCCCCTAGAACTTAGAACTACTTAAACCTAACTAACCTAAGGGCATCACAAACGCCGATGCCCGAGGCAGGATTCGAACCTGCGATCGCAGCGGCCGCGCGGTTCCAGACTGTAGCGCCTAGAACCATTCGGCCACTCCGGCCGGCTCTTTTTTTGTATAAGTCACGGCTCATATATTATTTTAGTACATTACACTTGTTGTGGATTGACAAGACAGCCAACCCACTATGAGAGGAAGCCTTAAGGCACGCGTTTTAGCTCACGCAGGCTGGCGTGAGGTCTGGAACAGGTCAAGGAAATGAGACTAACAAAAAACGTACGTAGCTGCTGGAATACTTAACTTTAATCCATGATTGGTGAACATCGCTCTTGACGGTACATGTTTTACAGCATCAATAGTAACTGGTAATGGCGCCTTGCTAGGTCGTAACAAATGACGTAGCTGAAGGCTATGCTAACTATCGTCTCGGCAAATGAGGGCGTATTTTGTCAGTGAACCGTCGCTAGCGAAGTCGGCTGTACAACTGGGGCGAGTGCTAGGGAGTCTCTCTAGACCTGCCGTGTGGCGGCGCTCGGTCTGCAATCACTGATAGTGGCGGCACGCGGGTCCGACCTATACTAACGGACCGCGGCCGATTTAAAGGCTACCACCTAGCAAGTGTGGTGTCTGGCGGTGACACCACAACACTAATAGTCACAAAACAAATAAAAAATTTATATTTTATTACATTACAGTATCTCTTGCCTCGGAGAACTTCAAGCGTGTCCCTTCCCTCTTTTTGTATCCCACTTCTTTGCGCATTGATTCTTCCTGAATAGTCTCTTAAACTTCACCTTACCCCTCGTCGTCTCTACATTTTGATGTGAGTGTATGTCTGCCCCTGGGTAAGCATTACCATCCAATATCTGATTTTGGAGACTCTGACCGACCATGATGTAATCGAACTGAAATCTTGACGTACTGACTCGAAAAGAATCCTCAGTGTTGGTTCCAGTGTTACGTAGCCTGTTGCGAACGATGGGCCGGCGACTGGCCGGCGACAATATGTTCTAGACGCAGCTGATGTTTATTAACGTGCGGCGCTGTCGAGGAAACGCTCTTTAATCCAGAAAATAGGCACTCGCTTAATTCACATGTAAATAAGCGGCGTCGTAATGGCCGGGTTTCAAGTGCGGAGCTAGTGTACGCGGACAGCGCGGCGTGTGACGGCCGCTGGGAAACAACGCCGCCATTATCGCAGTCATTGTTCTCCCGCCGAGCTACAAACGAGTACGATGCAATTAGCGGGCGGCGCCGTCCATTACTGCCGCTCATTACCGCAAGACAAATGTCGTCCGACGCGCGCCGCCCGCTTACGTAATTAGGCGTCGCGCGCCGCGCGGGCTAATTAATTAATACGTAAACAGGCGGGCAGAATTAGCGCCGGGCTAACTACGGTCCGTGCAGCTCCTGCCCCGCGGGCTAGGTCGCACCTCCCTCGCTAGCGAAATATTTTCAGCTTCTCTTTTTCTCCTAACTCTTATTTCTTCACCAGCAACCTTTTTTTTCCCCTCTGCTGCACTTCTGCCCTCTGTCATTTACTGAGATGTATTGGGGTTTATTCCGCAAGTAGATGGGAATGAAAATAAACAGCGCCGCAGGGCTGTGGCGTGCTGTGCAACTGTGGTTCTCTTATTGTGAGGGCCAGACTGCGGGAAGATTTATGCCCAGTTATAACGAGCCTGACCACTAACACCAGCTCGGTAGGGCTGCGCTGTCCGGGAGGGTAAGGGGGGAGGGTAGGGGAAGGGAGAGGGGGTGATGATGCTTACTCAGTGCTTACACTTCCTCGCAATCCCGATGAACAGATGGGTTGAAGGGCTGCGACTTGGGAATAACCGAGCTGATGCCGGTCCTTTCCTCCCCATCTTCTCTCTCTCTCTCTCTCTCTCTCTCTCTCTCTCTCGCACACACACACACACACACACACACACACACACACACACACACACAAGGGAAGGGGGGGGGTACAGGGTAGTGCTGGAATTAAAGCATCATGCTCTGACGGGCCGAGGTAAGCACCGAAACGAACACCACCTGTCCGGCTACACAGCCATGCTCGCCGAAACGCAACAGCTCACCGTCGTTATCGCACATCTCTGGCCGGCAGTGTGAGCACGGCGAGGGGATTAATTTACTTCCCTCGACATGGAACTCTTAAGGGAGGTCACGTACGCGAACGGCGATGCATTACCTCACGTAAGGTAAGTTTCCGCCCTGAAATTAATGTCTCACAGGCCGTGACCACTTATTTACATCCTTGTTACTACTAATGACTAACTTTTATCGCGTTCTGAAGCACATTTTACAACTATAGCATTACTTTTTCGTCAGCCTCTACATTAAATCAGCAGCAAGTAATTAATTTTATACTCTTTGGGGTGAATCCACAACTGCTGCTAATTTTTTTTCCATGATGAATAAAGCCGCTCCAGTTGTATTTGACTAATCCTTTATTTGCACAAAATTGTAGACACGAGCCGGCCTAAGTGGAGGAGCAGTCCTAGGCGCTTCAGTCTGGAACCGCGCGACCGCTATGGTCGCAGATTCGAATCCTGCCTCGGGCATGGATGTGTGTGATGTCCTTAGGTTAGTTAGGTTTAAGTAGTTCTAAGTTCTAGGGGACTGATGACCTCAGAAGTTAAGTCCCATAGTGCTCAGAGCCATTTGAACAATTTGTACACACGACCCGGGTTTCAGGATGTAAATCCCATCTTCAGGCGCTTCAGAAAACAAGGAAAATTAAATATTAAAAGTGTCTATACGATCGTGAACATCAGGTCATACCCTGATAGCCACAAGAAAATCGTACCAGTCCAGCAAACTTATCAAGTGGCTGGCTCTGATCATTATGGGGCTTAACATCTGAGGTCATCTGTCCCCTAGAACTTAGAACTACTTAAACCTAACTAACCTAGAACGTCACACACATCCATGCCCGATGCAGGGTTCGAACCTGCGACCGTAGCAGTAGCGCGGTTCCAGACTGAAGCGCCTAGAACCGCTCGGCCACCGTGAGCGGCAAACTTATCAAGTAGGACGCGGCATCCCGTGTGGGTGAAGCATGAAATGGTCCTCTGGGTCAACTGGTAACACACTGCGTAAATGGGGCCTAACTGAAAGAACCATCAGCTTAACAGCAAATAGACACTCACTCCCAGCGTAATGTAACCCATGAACCAACTGTGAACGACTGGACATGTGTCATGGGCTTAACAAATGAACATTAATGTATGGATGCCCTAAAATGACCATTTGCGAACCTCTAAAGTAACTTTCCATGTAAGTGACCAGCCACCCGCACGTCGTGAATGTCTAGCACGACCGGTCAGCAGACTGCCGCACGAACCGCATTGAGACTCCTGTGGAGACATTATGTCAGAGAGTCGCCGAATCCGGAACTAACACCGAGAGCTGGAGGGACCACCGAAGAAATAGAAGCTAACAGTAAGTCTGCACCCCCTCAATTCCCCCCAAACGTCACTCACTGCTAGTAGCGTTAAGGCCGCCTTACTTATACATGGCTTTACGAGTGAAACTTAGGCCTGGTACAGAGAGCAAACAACAAAAGCAAGATATGCGATCTATAATGCAACTGTCACGAAATAAAAATAATGAAAAGGTATGATGAGATTGTCAAGAAATAAAATTAATAAAACCACAGTGCAACATATAAAATGGCTAAACCAAAGTACAAAATGTAAAAGGGGCCAAACCGACTTGTCACAAATTGAACATAACAGTCGAGGATATGTCAAGGCTATGGATCAGACAGTGCAGCACAACGTATAGAGTTGTAGATTTTGTTGTGGTCTTCAGTCCTAAGCCTGCTTTGATGCGGCTCTCCATTGTACTCCCTCCTGTCCAAGCCTTTTCATCTCCAAATAACTACTGCGACCTACTTCCTTCTGAATTCCTTATTGTATTCATCTC
The DNA here is from genome assembly GCF_021461385.2 of Schistocerca piceifrons. NCBI lineage: Eukaryota > Metazoa > Arthropoda > Insecta > Orthoptera > Acrididae > Schistocerca > Schistocerca piceifrons. The sequence continues at coordinate 908,621,333 of NC_060140.1, read as the reverse complement.
ATGGTCTCCACCTACGATTTTTATCCTCCCCCTGTCTCCCCTCCCCACTTCCCTCCAATACTAAACTGGAGATCCCTTGATGTCTCACAATGAGTCCTATGAACTGATCCCTTCTTTTGGTCAGCTAGCCGTCCGCGGTGTCCAAGCAGTTCTAGGCGCTTCGGTACGGAACTGCGTGACTGCTACGGTCGCAAGTTCGAGTCTTGCCTAGGGTATGGATGTGTGTGATGTCCTTAGGTTAGTTAGTTGTATGTAGTTCTAAGTTCTAGGGGACTGATGACCTCAGTTGTTAAGTCCCATAGTGCTCAGATTCATTTGAACCATTTTTTTGGTCAGCTTATGCCATAAATTTCTTATCTTCCCAATTCTGTTCCGTACCTTCTCATTAGTTACATGATGTACCCACCTAGTTTTAAAAATTATTCTGCAGCACCATATTTCGAAAGATTCTATTCTCTTTTTGTATAAACTATACTGATGTCCAAAACGAAAGCAGCAAAAGGAAATTTGACAAGTTTGTGTTTATTTTGCAACAAAACATTATAAACAGGTGACAGTAAAATAGAAACAAGCTAAAAAATTACAGAACGCAAATAAGTGCAACATGAATAACGGTAGACAAAAATGTTCTTCGTTTTCTCCAACTTAATGGATTTGCACGCACATTCCGACAACTGGTTAATGTACTCAGTATGGGGTGCAACCAGCTCTGGCACAATTGCGTGCCTGACAACGACAGGGAATGCCGTGAATGATGTCATCAGTCTCATGTTGAGACAATAGCACCCATTCTGCCTGCAAATCTGGCCGCAGTCTTGGGAAGAGGTTGGTGGATGCTGACGTGATGCAAGCCGTCCCAGACGTGCACTATGGGATTCAAATCGGGAGAGCGAGCAGACGACACCATGCGTGCAATATTTTCCGTTTCCAGGAAAACATCAAACACTCGTTCTCCATGAGATCGCAACAACTGCGAAGGAGGTCCCAAGACATCGTCATGATGCCTGACAGCAGTTAAATCTTGGCGATCCACCTGTACAATTTCATGAAGAGGTGGTAAACGTAATCCCTGGCCATACCGTTAGTGACCCTCCTTGATAGCTGTCTCCTTCCACGATGTTTGGGACCCGAAATCGTGTTCCCCGTTCTCTCCAGATACGAATCCATCGAGAATCGGGATTCATCTGTGAAAACAAGATTGGCCCACTTTTCGACCGTCCAGGTGGCGTGTTGATGACTCCACTCCAAACGTTCCCTTCTGAGAAGACACGCCAGAGGTAGACATACAGCACGTCTCCGACAATAAAGGCCACTCCGCCGAACACTTGTGTACACTTTTTGCCTCGATACAACACGTCTAGTGGATGCTGCGAGCTCACATGCCAGTTATCGTGCCGTAATATGGCATTAATATCGTGCCCTTACAGCCAAAGAACGGCCCTGTCTTCTGAAGTGACCGCAGAGAGTCGTAGACATTTCTCTGTGCCATACTGCACCGTCTGTGGCTGTGTACGCAGGCGTCATCGTTGGCATGGTTGTCCGTTGACCGGAATGCCATCTTCCATGCAGAACACGACTGTACGGACATCTGGTTGATAGTTAGTATAATTATATCGTGAATTAGACACAGCAAAGGGAAATTGCAGTTTTTTGCTTTAATTTTGCACATCAGTGTATTTATCGTCTATGTTGCCATACATGGCTACGCTCTAGACAAATACTTTCAGAAAAGGTTTCCTAACACTCAAATCTTTATTCAATGTTAACAAACTTCTCTTCTTCAGAAATGCTTTTCTTGCAGTTGCCAGTCTACATTTTATGTCTCCTCTACTTCACCCATCATCAGTTATTTTGCTGCCCAAATAGCAAAACTCATCTATTGATTTACGTATGTATAAAATGCATCTTTGATCATCAACTGCTTTTTTATTCAAAAGCCATATATTGACCGGTTTCAGTCACAGACCATTTTCACAGATTCTATCCAAATATAAAAAAAAAATAGAAAAGCCACGTAGTATACAGGAAATGTACATTTTTTTCCAAGGAAGTGCAAAATATGCATGAATACTTACGGGTTTAATACAGATTAAGCCACATCACATCTTTCATTACGTAAATGCTGCCCACGTCTCATATGTAGAGCATTCCACAAATACCAGTATACCACGCAGGAATTTTAAAGGCGAACATACTCATAGCTGGCGTAAACAGAGCAGTACTGAAGAGAAGGTCAGCGGCGTAAGTGATAAATTTTACAAAATATTGAGGAGTTGGTCATGTGGTACAAAAATATCTCGATAAGTTTCTTGCTAAATTCAGACGACTAGACTATCTTTGGTGAACATCTTTGCTATAGTTTCACATGTAAACAGAAAAACGAAGTTGGTGTCCCCAAACATAGAATAACTTCGATCTTACAATACAAGGTAGAAATCGTTATAAAATCCTAATGTTAAACTGTAGCATAATCATTGCATAAACTCGATGAAATGTTTATAAACAAACGTCAATTATATCATAAACGTAAGGAAAATAGGAGCCATAACATAAAAACAAGCTAAAATATAGTATTCAGAAATAGCATTCATACGCATCTAAGTTCCAGTAGTGTACCATTACTGTAAAATATCGACTACATGTAGAGGAAAACATCATATTAAAATAAAATTTAGCTATAGAGCTTAATTAGAAGGCTAATATTCCAGTAATACTAATATAATAAATAAGAGGAGACGGTAAATGACCACAGCATAACCAACCATCTGCCCAAATTTGGCCTTAAGTAATGTTGATAACATATGTATATAATAGTGGTAGTCATGAGCAACTTCCTTTATCAAAGTAAAACGTTAGCCAAAGGGAATTAGAGGCTCAGACACTAGGGGAATGTTTTGAGAGGCAAATAGAAAACATTTTTTACCTAATGCAGCCAAGAGATTACTGAATCAAATATGTACTCGCTTATGTTTTTAAGTCTCTACGTATGCAAGACAGAATAACAATGTCATCGTCGAACTTCAAGGTTTCTATTTCTTCTCACTGAACTTTCATTCCTACTACAATTCCTTTTTTCCCCTTTTTTGTTGTTTCTTTTACTACTTGCTCTATGTACAGACTGAATAACACTGTCGATGGGCTACAGCCCCGTCTCACTCCCTTCTCAACCACTGCTTCACTTTCATGGTCATCGACTCTTATAACTGACGCCCGGTTACTGCAGAAGTTGTAAATAGCTTTTTGCTCCCTGCAATTTACCTCTACTACCTTGAGAATTTCATACAGAGTATTACAGTCAACATTGTCAAAAGCTTTCTTATTGTCTGTAAATGCTATAAACGCACGGTTGCCTTTCCTTAGCCTATCTTTTGAGATAAGTCGTAGGGTCAGTATTCCCTCACTTGTTCCTACATTTTTCAGGAATCCAACCTGATTTTCACCGAAGTGGGCTTCTACCAGTTTTTCCATTCTGTAGATATATAATCTAATAAATTCCATGTGAAACCAATGTTTTCTACACTTTCTTCAATGCTGCCAACAACTTGACATCCAGTTGTTTGCCTGTGATAACTATATTTTCATAGAGCTCTAAACAATATGCACCAAATTATTTACAAAGATGTTTCACGTTAGATCTGAATATCGTCTGCCATTATCTGTGTGGGTCACATGGATTGTCATGTTTGATAACGGCAGCTTGCGGAACCCTTCTACTTGAAGTGGACATAATTGTTCAGCTGCAAATACCAACCATTCTTTTATTAAATCACCGTCCGTGAAAGGATGCAATGAACCTGTTAAAAGTAGAACGGTTTTGCAGCTCATCCGAAAGGCACACTCACTCTTGGTTTTCCTTCCTCTTCTTCAAAGAGCTCCCTTCACTTTTTTTCATTTATGGATTTTTTGACGCCATAAATCACGATGTTTTTGTAAATTGATTCAGTGTCTTACTTCAAGCGGCGTTCAATGAGTAACGCAACATTTTTTTTTCTGAAACTTGCTTGGTTTTATTGAAGATTCCAATACAACATATTATTTCGCACTCTTTTGGCTATAAAAGCCTATTTTTCAACATAACCCCCGTCCAATGCGATGACCTGAGGTGCTTGTATGCCGGCATGGTAGCACACTACTGGTCAACATCAGACCCAACTCAATGCTGCCTCAATTACCTCCCATTCACCCACGTACTGCGTATCGCGGAGTGCCCCCTTCATTGGGCCAAACAGATGGAAGTCGGAAGGTGCGGGTTCAGGGCAGTAGGGCGTATGAGGAAGAACAGTCCAGTGAAGTTTTGTGTGCCCCTCTCGTGCGAGCGGACTTGTGTGAAGCCTTGCGTTACCTTGGAGAAGAAATTCGTTTGCATTTTTGTGGCGATGAACAAGCTGAAGTCGTTTCTTCAATTTCCTGAGAGTACCGCAATACACTTGACCACTGGACCAAGGGGGAAGACATCAAACAGACTAACATCTTCAGAGTCCCAGAAGACAGTCGCCGGCTGGGGGTGTGGCTTTGAAATTTTCTTTGCAGGATAGTTGGTATGGCGCCACTCCATGGATTGTCGTTTTGTTTCCGGTTCAAAGTGATGAACCCATATTTCATCGCCTGTTACGATATTCGACAAAAAATCGCCGCAATTAGCCTCCTAAAAGGCAAGCAATTCCGCACAGATGGTCCTACGTTTCTCTTTATGGTCTAATGTTGGGCGGTGAGAAACCCAGCAGCACATACCTTTGAGTACCCCAGCAGGTGGACGAGTGTGTCAACACTAGCAACAGACGTCCAGTTGTTCAGGAAGGTATGTGATTGTGATCTGTCGATCGCTTCGAATGAGAGTGTCCGTGCGTTCCGACATTGCAGTAGTCACAGCTGTGTGGGAGCGGCCGGCATGTGGGGGATCGGACGGGTTTGTGCTTCGTTGTTGCAATGTTGGCAGTAGCCTGGCCCAACGACTCACCGTGCTTTTGTTCACAGAGAAGTCTCCGTAGACATTTAGCAAGATCCTACGAATATCTGCGATGCTCTGGTTTTCCACCAAAAGAAACGCAATGACAGGACTGGTAGAGGGTACTGTCAGCCTCCTGATGGCAACTTAGAAGCTACTAAATAGAGTGGTTGCGAACTTATGGTCTGGAAAGTCTGCAGAACGGCTGTAGAGTGGTGCGTCTACCACATGCCGCTCCATACCACATCTGCAAGACGCTGCAAGACAGTGAATGACACGGCGGCCGGTGGACACTCCTTGGTCCTTTACTGTCTGGATGAGGAGCTCATTAAATGTGATACCAATAACACGGAACGTTTCCTTTGAAGAAGCCATTGACGATTAGATGGCAAGTTCTGGTCCAATACAAGCTTCCGTCTGGTCTCCACTGACGTCAACAACCACGGGACCTTAAAACTACGTATGGGCTTACCTACTATTCTCTTAAATAAGAAATATTGAGGTACAAGAATAGTGTAGTCTTCTGGAGAACGTGGCATGGCCTCAGTGGATTATTATATTTATCAGACACCCACACAGAAAGATTTAATCATCACTGCAGATGTCGCAACAGTTAGAGGTCCAATCATAGCTGTGAACATGACTGCAAGAACTGTACGTTGTTTCATAAGGATTCAGTATGTGTTGCACATGACTGAGCAAAGCAGCTTGGGGTGAATTTTAAGTTACTGATGCAAAATAAAAGTTTAGCTCTATGCTAGTCGTAAGTTGGGCGGTTTATGTGGTTGCCGGTAGGGGTCTCCACGTTGCAGCTAACAAGTACGCTTGTTCGTTCATTACCCTGTGTGTATAGATTCGAGGTGACGATAACTCAGGAGCAAAAGGCGTTTTGCATTCTCAGTCTCAACAGGAGCAATTGAAACACGACTGTGCGGTGTCATTTCCGTATAGAGTACGGCACTTCAATGCTGCAGATTAAGAGGCGCGTGTATCTTACATTGCACAATTGGTTTTCGGGGTCGCCTAATCTCAAAGTATGTAATTCTGTTTTTATTGTGTCGGTTTCTGAGCGACTCATATGTGCCTCTCCTTCCAAAAACTTTGAGTGAACTGCGATGCCGTATAGCGACAATAGTCAACACAGAAACTCTAGACATGCTCGCAATATTGTGGGACGAGTATCACCTGCATGTTAGTCAGGCGTGCGATGGAGGGTGCACTGAACGTTCGTCAAAGGTCAGTGATAACTATCATCCTAAACAAAAGTCTGTAAGTGTGTGAGCGTAGGGTCGAACAAACAGTATACCCCTTTGATGCTTACAAGGCCTGAACCCGGTGAGTTATACAGTGAACAGATCACTCCACACAAGATCATGTGGAATGTTAAGACAATATCGCGCAACGGAAACTATTGAAAACCTGAATTTTAACGGGGATGGTCCTAGTAAACATTAAATACGAGTGTCACAGCTCACATAATTGCGATGAGAAAGTGAAATGTTTTTTATTCCAGTCTTTGATCACAATATCACCTCCTTAGACGATGACAGATTTCCGTCCGTAAAGACCACCCTCAGATCTTTTTTACACCATGTCCTAAAGTGATAAGGCCATAATGGCATCGTCAAAACATATGAATATAGTCAGCACAGCATCATCATATAGATCTAAAATAAGGTGTAGAATAGGCCACATCGTCCATAGAGTGATTATTGTAACTGGCTTTAGGACATGTTGCAAAAAAGATCTGAGAATGGTCATTACGGACTGAAACCGGTCATCGTCTAAAGAATTTATATTGTGATCAAAGACCGGAATAAAAAACATTTGACAGTACTGGATCACTGTTTGTATACGCGACTATGTCGCAGTTGGTGAAACGATGAGAAAGGGTTTGATCATACTATGTAATGAAACTAAAGGTCACTTGTTCCACTTATTGAATAGTCAGTACAAATAATAATGAAGTGTACAAAGGTTCAAATAAATTGCTAAATAATACTGTGGCACAGATGGGTGGAACTGGAAATGAAATGATACAATTAGCTATATCTACGTAAACCACCAATGACTGCTGAAATTAGTTAACATATTTAGAGAAAAGAACCAAAAAAGTTCATATAAACACCAGTTCTCTTACCTAATGACATGTTGAGTTCAAGTAGCTGGCTGTGTGAATTAATCCACGAAAGCAAAATTCTTACTCGAAACAAATGACATCAGAGGGGTCCCCTCGTCACGACGTACATAAATGCGGCTCATCCTTACCACCGTTCTGAAACTCGGGTACAAAGGACGGCTGCAGTGATCACTGCGACCTATAAGGTCAGCCCCGGCATCTATGATCAGTTCTAGGACTCCCTCTCTCCAATTCTGAGGACGTCTCTCACTCTCATGATTCAAGACGATGTGCCTGTCCGCTCTTCTCCTCAAAATCTTGCTGGCTCTGCCAGCACCGCGCTCTTGTTAGCCCACAGCTGTAGAGGTTCCAAGTACTGTCTGTGGTATCGATAGCAACGATGCCACGGCGTAAATACAAGTTCATAAGTTGGCACTACGAGACACCGACGACAGAGCCCTCTAGCAGCCGCTGTTGAGATCTACGAGCTCCGCTGCAGGTACTGCCCATTTGGTCAAGAGCAGAAGGCCGGGACACTTCGCACCTGATTGCAAAGTTATGTAACCATTTATTAACTTGTTTTTGCCTATAGTAAACATCTATAATTTTAAACGCAGTACCGACGTGTTTTACCTCACCTACTCCTACTCGCTTCTTTCATTCGGCCAACCTTTCAGTTTCCAGGAGCAGACCCACGCGCAAAACTGTTTAAGTACAAAACTGTTCAATGAAAACTTTATAAAATTGTAATCATCTTCCCTCTCCAAAATAATGTGCTGAGGATCAGTGGACAAAGTTCAAAACCATCGTACAATATGCGTTAGATGAGTATGTGCCAAGCAAGATCGTAAGAGATGGAAAAGCGCCACTGTGGTACAACAACCGAGTTAGAAAATTGCTGCGGAAGCATAGGGGACTTCACAGCAAACATAAACATAGCCAAAGCCTTGCAGACAAACAAAAATTACGCGAAGTGAAATGTAGTGTGAGAAGGGCTATGCGAGAGGCGTTCAATGAATTCGAAAGTAAAGTTCTATGTACTGACTTGGCAGATAATCCTAAGAAATTCTGGTCGTATGTCAAAGCGGTAGGTGGATCAAAACAAAATGTCCAGACACTCTGTGACCAAAATGGTACTGAAACAGAGGATGACAGACTAAAGGCCGAAATACTAAATGTCTTTTTCCAAAGCTGTTTCACAGAGGAAGACTGCACTGTAGTTCCTTCTCTAGATTGTCGCATAGATGACAATATGGTAGATATCGAAATAGACGACAGAGGGATAGAGAAATAATTAAAATCGCTCAAAAGAGGAAAGGCCGCTGGACCTGATGGGATACCAGTTCGATTTTACACAGAGTACGCGAAGGAAATTGCCCCCCTTCTTGCAGCGGTGTACCGTAGGTCTCTAGAAGAGCGTTGCGTTCCAAAGGATTGGAAAAGGGCACAGGTCATCCCCGTTTTCAAGAAGGGACGTCAAACAGATGTGCATAACTATAGACCTATATCTCTAACGTCGATCAGTTGTAGAATTTTGGAACACGTATTATGTTCGAGTATAATGACTTTTCTGGAGACTAGAAATCTACTCTGTAGGAATCGGCGTTGGTTTCGAAAAAGACGGTTGTGTGAAACCCAGCTCGCGCTATTCGTCCACGAGACTCAGAGGTAGATGCTGTGTTTCTTGACTTCCGCAAGGCGTTCGATACAGGTCCCCACAGTCGTTTAATGAACAAAGTAAGAGCATATGAACTATCAGACCAATTGTGTGATTGGATTGAAGAGTTCCTAGATAACGGAACGCAGCATGTCATTCTCAATGGAGAGAAGTCTTCCGAAGTAAGAGTGATTTCAGGTGTGCCGCAGGGGAATGTCATAGGACCGTTGCTATTCACAATATACATAAATGACCTTGTGGATGACATCGGAAGTTCACTGAGGCTTTTTGCAAATGATGCTGTGGTGTATGGAGAGGTTGTAACAATGGAAAATTGTACTGAAATGCAGGAGGATCTGCAGCGAATTGACGCATGGTGCAGGGAATGGCAATTGAATCTCAATGTAGACAAGTGTAATGTGCTGCAAATATACATAGAAAGATAGATCCCTTATCATTTAGCTACAAAATAGCAGGTCAGCAACTGGAAGCAGTTAATTCCATAAATTATTTGGGAGTACGCATTAGGAGTGATTTAAAATGGAATGATCATATAAAGTTGGTCGTTGGTAAAGCAGATTCCAGACTGAGATTCATTGGAAGAATCGTAAGGAAATGCAATCCGAAAACAAAGGATGTATGTTACAGTACGCTTGTTCGCCCACTGCTTGAATACTGCTCAGCAGTGTGGGATCCGTACCAGATAGGGTTGATAGAAGAGATAGAGAAGATCCAACGGAGAGCAGCGAGCTTCGTTACAGGATCATTTAGTAATCGCGAAAGCGTTACGGAGATGATAGATAAACTCCAGTGGAAGACTCTGCAGGAGAGACGCTCAATAGCTCGGTACGGGCTTTTGTTAAAGTTTCGAGAACATACCTTCACCGAAGAGTCAAGCAGTATATTGCTCCCTCCTACGTATATCTCGCGAAGAGACCATGAGGATAAAATCAGAGAGATTAGAGCCCACACAGAAGCATGCCGACAATCCTTCTTCTACGAACAATACGAGACTGGAATAGAAGGGAGAAACGATAGAGATACTGAAGGTACCCTCCGCCACACACCGTCAGGTGACTTACGGAGTATGGATGTAGATGTAGATGTTGATTAACAAGTAATACATATTTCTCTCTTAAAAAGGGGTATAAAGCAGAATTCTCTCCCACTACGAGGAGAGTATCACATTTCGGTCATAGGCGAGTCTCCATGCCTGCTACAAAAATAATTTTAGTGAACTAATCCAGGGCTCCCTTACAAAATTAAGTATCATTTACTGCTGGCCTCCTTCGGATCCAACAGATTCTTCTCGCTCTGAGTGTCACGTGTTTTCCCAATCCCTTGGTTTTATTTGATTAAATTTAGTTTATGTGGGAGACAAAAACAGTAATGGTCTTACCTCCCGGTTGCCCATCCAGAAACTGACTTTATTGTGAATCTAGTGAAGCCAACCTGTACCCTTAAGAAGTAGTAGGAGACCTTTTACTAGTTCCTTATTAGATACGATTTTTTTTAGTCTCTTCCAACCCTAATATTCTGTGTCTTTTATCTTCCAGAGATTCGGGTTGGAAGATTAGATGCGGTGCAGCTTCAACCTCCTCACTACATAGTCTACACGTAGGGGCTTCTCTCTCTATATCTATCGTGTTCCCATGGACAGTCATGAGTCCTATGATGAGTATAATCTGTTTCCTGTACAATTTTAGGATCACAGAACTTCTCTTGAAACATGGCTTCTGCATCGTGAGCTTGCCATATTTTTATTTTTGAACCATACTCTAATATTCTACGTGCTAACTCCCACAACAGGTTTACCCTGTTGCTTTTCCCTAGTTTCCCAAGCACTTCAAGGCATTCTGCAACGAACTTTGATCTCATTTCAGGGGTTGACAGGCATTTCGGAGCTGCTTGTCTGCCTGAATAAATGTAGATGTAAATGTATGATTGGTTCCATGTCCTCTTCTGCACGTCGCCACTTATTTTCATCAATTTTATTAATGTAATATGTCATTGCACGGTGGTAAGAGGGTGAATAAGGTTATTGTAATGAGACTATTTGTACTGAGAGCTCGAAATACTTTTTACTTGGGTTACTTCCCTGGATGGCATGTGCAAGGCGAGCACTGGAGGACGCGGCATACTGCGTTTGCGGTTGGGGGCTGCAATTCTGCGAATACTGAGAGGGTCGTACATCAATGGGCTTCAGCGCCAGCGGGACGACTGACGTCGGTCGAGTTTCGTCTGTTGTATGCAGGGCGAAACGACCTGCAAGACGTCTGACAAGGGGAGGCCGCCAATTGTGAAATTCAGGTTCGATTCATACTGCGCATGATAAAAGCTCATGGCCAGAGGTGTAATGTGGCAAAGCACCAAGATGCACTTCTCAAACGTTGTTGAGAAAATCGACAGTTAAAAGAAACGGTTGCGGTGAAATACTCTCTACGATTAACAATTCTCTACAGTGTCGTGGCGCAGCGGTAAGAGCTCGGGTTCGTAATCCAAAGGTCGCCGGATCGAATCCCGCGTTATGCAACTTTGTTGAAAATCGTTTGTCGTGGAAAAATAATACTTGAAATAATACACGATATCACAAATAATATTCAAGTGGATACAATTTATTCAAAAGTTCGGTATACACTCGCACATAATTAGCAATTAGTGACCAGAAGTAGCTGTAGTATCGCACGAACCAGAGTGACAGTTATCATAGAAACATGGAAAGCACAAAACAGCACGACATCGAGCGCATCTGATAAACGATACACCAACGTATCTGTCAATTGTTGTTTCGCCACTTCACTGTGTATAGAATCCTCTTCGATCACATCACTTTCATGTGAAGGGCCCGGATCGCTCTTGAATTGTACCGCCTCCATTTTTCCGTTTGTTGAACAGGGTGTACCAAAGCTCTCACGTACGCACTGATTTTCGACGGTGTTATAAGTTGCGCTAGGGACCGCATCTACCTTCTTTCGAAGTTAGCAGGCCACTACGCTGTTATGCGGTGGCTCGTTTCGGCCCATTCAACATCTGTCCTTCAAGTGTAACGAGCGAGTAACGGAGTTTATATTTCAAACCTGCCACAGCAAATTTGTGTTCTTGGGGTCTCTATTCTAATTCGAACGTTTGACTTACACTACACGAATTCGCTTCGGAATATCGTTTCTACGTCTTCCGTTAACTATACGTGGTAAACATTATGAAGACAATTAATAACATTTGTGAAATACAACTTCGTTTGCGGAATACATTATGATGTTCGAAGTCGCCAGTTTTTCAACGACAAACGACTTTCAACAACTTATTATATGCATAATTGTTGCTACTGATTGCCGGGAATTATATATATATATATATATATATATATATATATATATATATATATATTTGAATTACAAAAACAAATACTAAAAAAAAACGTTGCATGGCGCGAGATTCGATCCGGCAACCTTCGCATTACAAACGAGAGCGCTTACCGCTGCGCCACGACGCTGTGCAAAATCATTAATCGTAGAGAGTATTTCATCGCAACGGTTTCTTTTAACTGTCCATTTTCTCAACAACGGCTGAGAAATGCATCTTGGTGCTTTGTCAGATTACACCTCTGGCCAAGAGCATTTATTATGCGCAGTATGAATCGAACCTGAATTTCACAATTGGCGGCCTCGCCTTGAGAGTGTCGCCACAGTTTGTGTGTTTACCGTTCCGGCGTGTCTGGAACGAAGACTGCTGGCGACGACTGACTGTATTGTCCTCATGATTTTGAGAACACTTACGGACCGTGCCCTGCTGGATGCGACTGTCTGGTATCGGATGGCCGGTGATCTAGGCATGTTGTTTTCGTAGCCGGTGAAACGGCAAGTTCAGTGTCCTCAGCCGAATAGCAGAGGCAGGATTGGTCAACTTAAACTGAGGCTAGTTGACGTCATAAAGCCATGCTCTAAATTGGAGGGAACGGTCGCTGTTGGCTCGAATGATGTTCTGAGACAGTGTGGGGGAATTTTGGAATCAGCACTGAATGCTGATTCGCAGTTTTTGAGGGTAATAGGGAGTTTAGCAATGTTGGCTTCGCTCTTGTGTTGTGTGGGCGCAGCGCATTCGGGATCTGATCTTCCTCGAAGTCGGACGGTCTTGCACGTTTTCCGCAGAGCCTAGAATTCTCGAACAGCCTTCGAGGCCAGGGGTTGAAACAGAGTTGCTGTACGGCATAAGTCGGCGCCTACATTATCGGGATGCTGTCTATCGACGGCCTGCTACAGATTTCAGGATTGCTAAAGTATTTTGCAAATCCAGCATTGTAGGACCCATCAATCTCTACTGAAGTTCTTAACAGCACATGCGCTCGCTTTGCTACAAGTCCACCTTGCTTGTTTCTTTATGTGATCTCATTTGAGCTCTCACTTCTAATCGCGATACTGCAATATAGTCGGGAGAGTAATTTTTGATTCATTAGCACCTCCAGTCATTATCGTCACTCTATTGCATCACAGAGAGTAGGAGCCCCTTGTTCTCGAGCCAACCCTTATTCTCATAACAGTTCAGTATACCCTATCCTTTAACCTACTGTGTCGATAATCATGTGCCTTTATCTTCTGATGAATAATAGATCTCATTGCAATACTTAATCCGCGTATCATTTCGTAGATATATGCAGAATTCCATTTCCTTTTGTTAATCATGGTATAGTTCTCTTTTTTTCTGAGTAGATTACAATTTTTATTAAATTATTGTGAATGTGCACTCCTTATTTTACCAGCTAGCAGGGTCCACCATCATTTCCTTTCGTTACCGTTGTGTTCATAATTAATTAGGTGGTAGGTAAGAAGGGGGTCGAGTGCATGTCTCGTTCTCATGCAAAATTCGTCAGAATTAAAGAGGCACAGACTCTTCTCCACTCCTACACCTCGAATTTATATGTTATGATCTTTGCAGCACCTATGCAAATCCTCCCCCGCACACACTCTGGTAACTGATGTTTGAGCCTGGAATATTGCAGTCAGCTTCCCTGGAGGGGCTGCACTCTGTAGTCTATGCTGTACCCCATGTATGTCGGCCTCAGCATGTCCGTGCATACATCTGTTCTCGACCTGTCTGTAAATTAAACTGTGTCTTCTGAGCGATTCGTGGTTCATTTTCCCTTCTTCAAATTGTTACATTGGACGGTTTATTGAATTAACTGGAAATTATTGTATGGTCACCCGGCATTTCTCCAACCATTCCTATGTTTACCACAATCCCTATATTGTTGTAATATTCTCGATATCTTAAAGTAATGCAGTTATTTTCCATTTTTAACCTGTATGCCCCAGCCGCTGTCTTCATTGTAACTCAAGGCTGTAATGGGGACATCGACAGCACAGTCCCTGTCCCTGTCGCGTGTGTGTTGCTAACCCTTCCTGTGATGTCTAAGCAGGCCAATCTCTGCACGTTGTCAGACTCCTTAGCAATCACTCTCTTTTCTACTTTATTTCACCATAATGTATCCCCATAAATTATCATAGGTCTTATTACAGTGGTTCACATACAGTACGCGCTCCTAGGGTTTAGACGACACTTTTTGCTTTGGAACACATATTCGTTGTATGTGGGTTTCATGATAGTTTTGCATCAAGGGCTATTCCTAAATACGTCACTACTCCCTTTGTCGGTGGAGTTTCATCTAGTAGCGTGAGATTCCAGTATGTGTGCTGTATTTGCTTCCTCATAAATGGCACTGCAACAGTTTTTTGGGGCTAACCCCTAGATCATGTTTTCTGCGGCAGTTTTCCACAATGTCTAGTGTACACTGTGACATTATTCTAACAGTAGTAGCAAATTTCCCGAGTATTATTAAGACCAAGCCTTCTGTATATCTTTGGCAGAAGTAGCTTCTAGTATTTAACCCTTCGATGAGTTCATTCACCATTAGGTTTTACAGTAGTGGAAACAATACTCCTCCTTGTGGACACCCTCTGGCGAAATTAATCAACATTTTCTCATTCATCAAGATGACTTCTACCTACCGTGGTTTTAATCCACCTGCATATGGTGGTCTTAGTGCCACGCTCATCTGCAGCTGTAACCACGGATTCGAATGTCTTACTTCTAAAAGCCCCCTTGATCCCCAGGAGTCTACAGATACCTATTTCCTGAAAGTGTAGAGCTTTTTCCACCTTCCCAACAAGCTGGTGAAATGCTGTTTCACATCGTTTACGTGGTTTATATGTGTATTAGTTTACATTCAGAAAAACCTCTGTTCACCTCTAATTCTTGGATGCACACTGATCAATTTTTCTAATGTTTGTAGAAGGAAGGACGACAGACTGATCGATCTCATATCTTTGGCCCTAATATGATCAGATCTCCCTGGCTTCCAAATGGAGCAACCCACGCTGTCCTCCAAGCATTAGCAATGATTCCTGCTGCTAGGCTAACCCTAAACAGTCTACATTTGAATCTAGTTAAATCTTCTCCTGCTCGTTGCAGTAGAGCTGGAAAGATACCGTACGGGGCTGGTGAGTAGAGTCGTTGAAAGGTTCCCACCGTCCACTCGATTGTTTTTAAAGCTACATATTCTCTGGCAGATTACTAGTTTTCCGTTTGATTACCAGTAAAGCATGCCTCTCAAGGACTGACTCCTGCTTTGTGTTGTCTGCCAGGATGCATTTAGGGAAGTGAGTTTTGAGTAGCACTTCAAGAGTCTCATTCGCTATCCTTATATGCTCATCATCCATCTTCCTTACAGTACTTGCTGGATTAGTTGGTATTCCAGTGATCACTTTATGAAGTCTAGTGACTGTACCCTCCACTGCCTCACAAAATACTTCCAGGAAGATAGCTTTGCTTCCTTGATCATAAGGTTGTATTTGAAAAGAAACTCCCAAAGTGTGCCCCATTGTCCCTTCATCCTTCCAAGATTGAACAGTCTTCTTACATGTTTCCTTTGCATTCCAGATTGTTGTTATACCAAGGTACATTTCTTTTTGTGCACTTTTTGGTGACTGGGTAGTTTTCTACATATGAGGTCATAATGGCAAATGCCACTCTGTCTTCCATTTCCTCAAAATCTACGGGTTGTCTTATCACGGTTTTGACTTCCGATAAGCGTGAGACAGATCTTTCCTATATGTGTCCCAGTCTGTTTCCCTAGGATTCCTATAGCCCACGATTTGCTTAACATCCGTTTCAACCTCATATACACTCCTGGAAATGGAAAAAAGAACACATTGACACCGGTGTGTCAGACCCACCATACTTGCTCCGGACACTGCGAGAGGGCTGTACAAGCAATGATCACACGCACGGCACAGCGGACACACCAGGAACCGCGGTGTTGGGCGTCGAATGGCGCTAGCTGCGCAGCATTTGTGCACCGCCGCCGTCAGTGTCAGCCAGTTTGCCGTGGCATACGGAGCTCCATCGCAGTCTTTAACACTGGTAGCATGCCGCGACAGCGTGGACGTGAACCGTATGTGCAGCTGACGGACTTTGAGCGAGGGCGTATAGTGGGCATGCGGGAGGCCGGGTGGACGTACCGCCGAATTGCTCAACACGTGGGGCGTGAGGTCTCCACAGTACATCGATGTTGTCGCCAGTGGTCGGCGGAAGGTGCACGTGCCCGTCGACCTGGGACCGGACCGCAGCGACGCACGGATGCACGCCAAGACCGTAGGATCCTACACAGAGCCGTAGGGGACCGCACCGCCACTTCCCAGCAAATTAGGGACACTGTTGCTCCTGGGGTATCGGCGAGGACCATTCGCAACCGTCTCCATGAAGCTGGGCTACGGTCCCGCACACCGTTAGGCCGTCTTCCGCTCACGCCCCAACATCGTGCAGCCCGCCTCCAGTGGTGTCGCGACAGGCGTGAATGGAGGGACGAATGGAGACGTGTCGTCTTCAGCGATGAGAGTCGCTTCTGCCTTGGTGCCAATGATGGTCGTATGCGTGTTTGGCGCCGTGCAGGTGAGCGCCACAATCAGGACTGCATACGACCGAGGCACACAGGGCCAACACCCGGCATCATGGTGTGGGGAGCGATCTCCTACACTGGCCGTACACCACTGGTGATCGTCGAGGGGACACTGAATAGTGCACGGTACATCCAAACCGTCATCGAACCCATCGTTCTACCATTCCTAGACCGGCAAGGGAACTTGCTGTTCCAAGAGGACAATGCACGTCCGCATGTATCCCGTGCCACCCAACGTGCTCTAGAAGGTGTAAGTCAACTACCCTGGCCAGCAAGATCTCCGGATCTGTCCCCCATTGAGCATGTTTGGGACTGGATGAAGCGTCGTCTCACGCGGTCTGCACGTCCAGCACGAACGCTGGTCCATCTGAAGCGCCAGGTGGAAATGGCATGGCAAGCCGTTCCACAGGACTACATCCAGCATCTCTACGATCGTCTCCATGGGAGAATAGCAGCCTGCATTGCTGCGAAAGGTGGATATACACTGTACTAGTGCCGACATTGTGCATGCTCTGTTGCCTGTGTCTATGTGCCTGTGGTTCTGTCAGTATGATCATGTGATGTATCTGACCCCAGGACTGTGTCAATAAAGTTTCCCCTTCCTGGGACAATGAATTCACGGTGTTCTTATTTCAATTTCCAGGAGTGTACATGAGGTCAATTGAGGATGGCTCCATCACCACATGCCATTGTTTAACACCTCATATACATGAGGTCAATTGAGGATGGCTCCATCACCACATGCCATTGTTTAACACAACTACCCATTAGAGTGGATCCAAAAGTTAAAAAGTTATGTCAGTTACTTCATCTCTTCTGTTCCTGATGGTAGGGTCCCTAATCCTACCCAAGAGTTCCAGGCTATTTTTCAGTAGAAATTCGAGTAAGCGCTCACCTTGGAACCTCCCCGTTCCCAATAGGCCTACTGGATTGCAATATAACTGACCGTAATCCCATATGCCAAATGAAAATTCACAGTGAGTAAGGCTATCGTTACCGAAGGAAAATAACACCGTTTAGTTGGAGGAAAGTGTTCAACATACTCTTCTGAAGGAAGAATCTATTCTAAACTTTAGCTAAATACTGATGATAATTTTGAAATGGGTGGAATTTAGTGCAATCGCTCACGAATTGCACAGGGAGGAAACAGAGTACCACGTTATATTTACTACAAAAATCACTGATGACAAAACGAAAACACTGATTAGATAAAAAGGGATAATTATACGGTCGCCAGCCCACTAGGGCAATGAATCTCCAGGATTTTGTGAACAGTAATGGCAAAGAAATTTAAGCAAATAATCACTGGCGTGGCAACAAAAGGTTTTCCACAGCACAACAGTTCACGAGAAAGTAAATGAATCAGAATGCACTGAGTTTGCAGTACCTTATTCTGAAATACTAAATTTTGAAAGTAACTTTAAATGAAATTACTGGTTAAGTAAATGACTGACTTAACTTAAACTTGGTTATGTAAAAAAAAAATAAAAAATAACTTACAGTAATCTCAGTGTAACGTAATGCAAAACTTAGAAAAAGGCAGGCAATTTACTTTTAATTATTGATAGATTGAACTGAATTTACGCTAAGCAAATGAGCAGTTGGTTTTACTTTTGAAATAACAACAATAAAATACATACCAAGCCAGCAGAAGTCGTTCGCTAAGCTAAATACAGAATAAATTAAATTGCACACTTTTTATTTGTCCAGTGTCTTTAGTTATTAGTTTTGCAAGTGAAATTTTACTTTACTGTAAGTAGCCTCTGTTATGCAATACAAGAGTGAACAGTTACTGTGGCAGTAAATAGTTAATAACTTTTCATATTCTTACGACACTCGGTGATTGCATGGAAGGGAAAGGGTCCCTGTTTGGTAATAATGTCTGAGTACAATGAGAACACAGGTGCTCTACAAATTTTAATTATTGCAAGTTATTATATAAGTTATTCATACTTTGTGAAAGAAATGTTGCTGGGCAAAGCCTCTAAATTACTAAATTTGTCAGTCAACAGTTTTACAATGCTGTGCCTGTGCGGACGACGAAGAATGTAGCCGACGACAATGCTGAGCGGCCCTTGTTGCTGCTGCTATTCGATGAGAAGAACCCCTCGTCGTCTCCAGAGCCCCGGATAATTGTGGGACAAGCAATATTCGGAATTACAGCTTCCTCCGCCTGTTCACTTATACTGTGCTTTCAATATTCGCGGGTTAACAAATCAGGCGCGTCTACATTGACGCGAGCATAGCTGCACACCGCGTCGGCGGGAGCGCCCAACAAACACTTCCACACTTTTTCATGACTCAAGCTGCTCTGCCTCCTCTCTGGTCGCAACACGACAGAGATTCTGCATACGCAAAGATAAACAACGGCACAGCTGCTACCATGTCGTCGTTGCTATCGATACATTTCAATAAAATTCTCTTGGCTATTAGCCATAAATGTACAATATTTTCATTATAATTACAATCAATTATATACAGTCAAAAATAAAAAGACTAGTACATCTATTACGTATACATACAGTTTCTACTGTATAATACAGCTTACGGCTTCTGAATCAAAAGTACAGTACAAGTTATCAATGGATATTAAACGGCGAACATTTTGGATGGTGCAGAAGGTATTTTAACTGCATTTTCGCTGTCACAACCTCTGCTGTTGGTGTAGTCCTTTACATTTCTAACATAAATAAACTTATCCCCAATTCTTCTGAGGCCAGAAAGCCCTCTTTATGGTATAGAGGTGATTCCTGGATCGGGGCCACGTCTAACTCCTGTCTTCCCAGGAGACTCAGGGTGACAGTTGCTGCTTTAATGTGTTGCAGGCTTACCTGCAACATTTGCAGTCTCCAGCTTGCCACCATGGTCACTTCTGAAGTTTTTACTTGTCCTGATGGCAACATGTGAGAACCCAAAGTCCAATTTTAGGTCCTGTTCATGTATTGCCGTCAAGTATTTTTCACGTAGTTTCATTACAAGGCTTTGGCTGTCCAGTATAACTTTTTGGTTGGTTACCCTCCAATCCTCCGTCGAGACTTTCTGGTTCTGCCCATTAACTTACCCAGACAGACTCTTTGGGGGGAGTATCCTTAAGAAGTTTTGTTATCCAGATTGATATGTTCGCGGTCTTGAACAGCTCAGCTATCTTTCTTGACCAGCAGCTTACCATCCTCCCTCAGAGATATCTTGGGAATCATTTCCTTAAATCATTCCATTGTTCCCATCCTATCACAGACAAAGATAAGAGAACATTTGTCAAGGTAGATCCTCCTGAATTTGAATCCCGTACTTGTGACCCCTCCCTCCCCCTCCAATCTTCTCAAAGAGAGCCATCTGAACAGCTCCCCTTGGTGTGAGGTGGTGTTGGCCAGTGGATGCCCCTGCTGCATAACTGCCATCCTGAAAACCGAAACTGCCGTACTATAGGTCTGTTTCCCTATTTCCTGACTCAGATTTTCCCCGATCTGTTTATCCCAAAAAGTGAGGTATTTGACTCCTTCTCTTTTTCTCTTTCTTAGAGGTATAATGGGGATCTGATAACTCCCTTCACGCTGAGATAGTATTTTTCTGGAGGTCTTTTAGTTCCCTTAGTTTATTGTTAGGAAGCTATTCTTAACCTTCCTTTTCTTTTTGTTCTTTGAGGAGTTTCCTCCTCTGAGCCTCAAACAAGGATTTGATCTTGACCTGGTCCATCTTCTCAGTAACAGTTTCCCCTTCTTGGACTCCTCTGTCGTCCGATGCAATTCTGGAAACAGCTTCTATCACTTCCAGTCCCAATGTCTGAGTGTTCAAGGTATCATAAAGTCTCTCAGTTTTTTTTTTTATTTTCTGTGTTTTCCATTTTGGTCCCATAAGAATTGGGGATCTACTTGGTCGATACCACAGAAACCCACGAGATGCAAGGCTAACTACTCAGGAATGTCTCCCAGTATCCCCGAGGCTCTATTAATGATACACCTCCCCATGTGCCATGCGCACCTTGGCACGAATCATTTCATACCTTTAGGGTGAGTATCTAGGTAAGTGGGGAAGGACTATGGGAGTGGAAAGGAGAGAGGCTTTGTGGGACACACTTCGCCTGGTAAATTCATTGAGACATGTTCAGTAGGGACCCACATGATCCTGCTAGTAGCTGTGCTATCGCCAGTAACAGCCCTCAGGTTCTTGTGAACGCGCAAGGGCAATGCTTCTACGAGGCAGTGTCCACAGACAGGTTCCCTTCCCCAGGTACATCTCTATCATTCTGGAAAGCTGGTTCTGGCAATGGAAGTTTACAGCCTGCAAGTTTACAGCCTGCTAAATGTCTCCTCCTTTGCGAAACTCTTATCTAAACATGGGACACCACAACTGACAGCGCCCTTCCATTCCGTGTGTACCTGGTCGAGACTCTGCCTTTGTGCGAGGAACAGTTTTATGACTCTCTTGCTGTCGTTCTCCTGTGGCCCTCTCGCTCCCACAGTCAACCAATGGACCCAGTGTACAGAATAAGATTACGTATATCTCTTACCGAACAGAAATGAAAGGAAGAAGTAGTTGATAAATTCGCAATCATTGCTGTTTGTTTCAGTTATCTCTGTACATCTACATCTACATCCATACTCCGCAAGCCACCCGATGGCGTGTGGCGGAGGGTACCTTGAGTACCTCTATCGGTCCTCCCTTCTATTCCAGTCTCGTATTGTTCGTGGAAAGAAGGATTGTCGGTAGGCCTTTGTCTGGGCTCTAATCTCTCTGATTTTATCCTCATGGTCTCTTCGCGAGATATACGTGTCACAAGTAAATCGAATTGATTTGGTAATCTAATTTGAATAGTGGGTTATTAATCAGGTAAAATAAATGTAAATGTCGTGTGACTAGGGTCTCCCGCCGGGCAGACAGTTCGCCGGATGCAAGTATTTCAATTTGACGCCACTTCGGTGATGATGAAAAATCATGATGATTAGGACAACACATCACCCAGGCCCTGAGCGGAGAAAATCTCCGACCCAGTCGGGAATCGAACCCGACCCCTTAGGATTTATATTCCATCGCGCTGGCCACTCACATACCGGGGGCGGACATTAATCAGGTTATTGGGCAGTTTTGGAAAAGCCTATCTCAATTGTATAAGTCTGGCCACTCAAAAATATTATGACTATAGTAAGAATTTTTAAAACTGACAAATTAGGGAAAACTACGTCCTTGGAAACACATTTCTTTTGAGTCAAAATATGAATATATTAAATAACTTGAAAATGAGTAAAATTTCTTAAAAAAATATTTTTCATTTGAATGACCGTTGGTACAATGCAAGAACGCCTTGCATTAAACTGAACCTTTAATTTCGTAAACTAAGCTATGATTAAATAAAGATGAAAATCTGTTTGAAAAAAATTCTACGTGTGGCACTGGTGCACTGATTAGCCAGAGCATTGTGATCACCGACGTGTAGTCCATATAAACCCGCCCAGGCGGTAACAGCGGCACCTGGCCAGGAATGACTACTAGTAAGACACACGCACGGTGCTTGTAGTATCAGTGAGCGAGTTGTCCGTGTGTAGAATGGGGGAGGCACGCAAACTGAGTTTGACCAAGGACAGATTGTGATAGACCGGAGGCTCGACACTAGCATTTAGGAAACAGCACCACATGTCGGGCGTTCGAAGAGTGCTGTGGTGCGTGTCTTCAACACTCGCCAAGGTGAAACCGCGTCCAGACGGTGGGGTGGGCGGCTCATTACAGATGTCGGGCGTCGTAGACTGGTAAAACAGGACAGGCGGCGAACTGTGACGAAACTAACATCAGACTTTAATGCTGGGCAGAATACAAGTGTGTCTGAGCACCCTGTGCACCGAAAACTCCTAACGGCGGGCCTCCACAGCCGACTAGCCATGCATGTGCCAAAGTTAACACCACGACATCGCCAACTACGACTGAAATGAGTGAGCCAGATCGCTGGTCGATCATCAGCGATCGGCTTGTTACCGTTGGCGCGTGCCCGGGCATGAGCATCTTTGCGTTTTCGGCTGGGGTGCGCGGGACGGCGAGAGGCAGTCGGTTTAGGTCGGCCGGTGAGACTGGCGGAGTTGTGGCTCGCGCGTAAGCACATGTGTGATGTCTGTTACGCTGGGGCTGTTAGCTAATCGTGAAACTCCTGCGGCGGTTACTGGTTGCCTGGAAGGCATTTCACATAAACTGTGCCAAGCCTCGCAGTGCAAGGGGAGTCTGGAGTTCGTGTTGGCCTAGATGTTCGTACAAACTGAGGTGCCTGTGTTAGAAGCACAGCGTGGGCCTGTTGGTTGCTTCGTCCTTCTGGCAGCCACCGCAAGCGGATGTTCGGCCGGAATGTCTACAGTTTGGGGTGAGCATAGGGTGAACAAGTTCTCGTAGGATGTGCTCCCAGCCTGACTCTTAGCCTGTGTTATTTGTGGGTGCCGACCCCTTTTCTGTTACTGTTTCCGGGTGTCCTGTAAGATTTCACAGCAAAACTGTGTTTTTGTGGCATTCTGTGTTTCTGGCTCAGCCTCCGCCTAGAAAGGGGAAAGACTTGGAATTACTTAATGCTGTAATTTAAATATAAAGAAAATTGTTCTTTCAGAATAAGTGCCTGTTTCTTTGCGACACTGCAGTTCAAACAGGAGTGGCGTAATGTTAATGGGTATTTGTTAATCGTCAAATAAAGTGTATTTAATGACTTGCTGTTTTGTGGGGCACGCAGCTGTGTTATTGAACTCATTTTGAAGTGTTCTGTCGGGTGAATGACTGCTCCCCACTTCATTGTGTTCTGTTGAGTAGTATTGTAAGGTTTTTTGTGTATTTGTCAGTGGCGTGTATTGATTCAGTTTTGTTTTTCTCTTTCTTTTGAATTACGGGGAATTGTTTAGTTTACCTGGTTATTCGCTTAACTCGCGCTTCACGCACTAAATCAGCTGATATTGAAATTGTTTTTTCATTGCTGTTTAATGTCAGACAGATTCAAATGTAACTTCATTTATATTATTTGAAATAAATGTGCTGGATTGACCTTAATGAATTATGTGTAATCGAAGTAAGGGACCCAGTCCTTCATTAGTGCCTAACAGTGGCGTGTGGTTCGGGTTGTGAGCCCCGTTCTCGTACCAGTGGCAGAGTGGTGCGTGATATTATGAATCCCTGTACCTTCTTCATGATGCCGATGGGAGGGTGCGAATCCGTCGTCTTACAGAGGGACAGCTCCTTGGCACTTGTACTGAGGCATGGAACCAAGCTGGCGGTGGCTCAATCATACTCTGGGGAACATGTTACATGGGCGTCCACAGGCCCAGTGGGGCTCGTGCAAGCAACCATGACCACTTTACAACCACCACGTACCATGACCATCATTTCTCCAGACGACAGTGGTATTTTTCACCTAGATAATGTGTCATGTCACAAGGCCGGGAGTGTGATGGAGCGGTTTGAGGAATACAGTGGTGACTTCCAGTTGATGTGCTGGCCCCCCCAACACGCCAGATCTGAGCCTGATCGAACACATCTGTGATGTGATAGAACGTGGCGCCACAGCTTATCGCCCATCTCCTCGGAACTTAAGCAAATTAGGCGACTTATGGGAACAGATGCGGTGCAAACTCCACCCAGCGACCTACCAAAGCCTCATCGCTTCCATGCCACGACGCTGTGATCCGTGCCAAAGGTGGACATATACTGGCTATTAGGTAGGTGGTCATAATATTCTGGTGGTAAGTATATATTGTGCTGTCCAGACACAGAACACGTGGCAGCAAAGTAGCAACCAGTCCATCTCTTTGACAAAGGGATGGCGCCCTAGTAATATACACTCCTGGAAATGGAAAAAAGAACACATTGACACCGATGTGTCAGACCCACCATACTTGCTCCGGACACTGCGAGAGGGCTGTACAAGCAATGATCACACGCACGGCACAGCGGACACACCAGGAACCGCGGTGTTGGCCGTCGAATGGCGCTAGCTGCGCAGCATTTGTGCACCGCCGCCGTCAGTGTCAGCCAGTTTGCCGTGGCATACGGAGCTCCATCGCAGTCTTTTAACACTGGTAGCATGCCGCGACAGCGTGGACGTGAACCGTATGTGCAGTTGACGGACTTTGAGCGAGGGCGTATAGTGGGCATGCGGGAGGCCGGGTGGACGTACCGCCGAATTGCTCAACACGTGGGGCGTGAGGTCTCCACAGTACATCGATGTTGTCGCCAGTGGTCGGCGGAAGGTGCACGTGCCCGTCGACCTGGGACCGGACCGCAGCGACGCACGGATGCACGCCAAGACCGTAGGATCCTACGCTGTGCCGTAGGGGACCGCACCGCCACTTCCCAGCAAATTAGGGACACTGTTGCTCCTGGGGTATCGGCGAGGACCATTCGCAACCGTCTCCATGAAGCTGGGCTACGGTCCCGCACACCGTTAGGCCGTCTTCCGCTCACGCCCCAACATCGTGCAGCCCGCCTCCAGTGGTGTCGCGACAGGCGTGAATGGAGGGACGAATGGAGACGTGTCGTCTTCAGCGGTGAGAGTCGCTTCTGCCTTGGTGCCAATGATGGTCGTATGCGTGTTTGGCGCCGTGCAGGTGAGCGCCACAATCAGGACTGCATACGACCGAGGCACACAGGGCCAACACCCGGCATCATGGTGTGGGGAGCGATCTCCTACACTGGCCGTACACCACTGGTGATCGTCGAGGGGACACTGAATAGTGCACGGTACATCCAAACCGTCATCGAACCCATCGTTCTACCATTCCTAGACCGGCAAGGGAACTTGCTGTTCCAACAGGACAATGCACGTCCGCATGTATCCCGTGCCACCCAACGTGCTCTAGAAGGTGTAAGTCAACTACCCTGGCCAGCAAGATCTCCGGATCTGTCCCCAATTGAGCATGTTTGGGACTGGATGAAGCGTCGTCTCACGCGGTCTGCACGTCCAGCACGAACGCTGGTCCAACTGAGGCGCCAGGTGGAAATGGCATGGCAAGCCGTTCCACAGGACTACATCCAGCATCTCTACGATCGTCTCCATGGGAGAATAGCAGCCTGCATTGCTGCGAAAGGTGGATATACACTGTACTAGTGCCGACAATGTGCATGCTCTGTTGCCTGTGTCTATGTGCCTGTGGTTCTGTCAGTGTGATCATGTGATGTATCTGACCCCAGGAATGTGTCAATAAAGTTTCCCCTTCCTGGGACAATGAATTCACAGTGTTCTTATTTCAATTTCCAGGAGTGTATAATCAACACTTTTGATAACAGATTTAGCTTCATCTTTAGATTACAAGTGGACTGATATGTCACCAGTTTCCTCGGAGTCTTTCGCGACGGCATACATGAATTAAACGTTCTCCGTGTTTCAGCGGCGTCAATTCGAATAAAATCTTCGAGCTTTCGATGACCATCACCGCCATCGTCGTCAGAAGTTCACTGACAGCGGGGGCTGCTACGGTTTCTCGCTTATATAGGCATGATGACATCAGCAGCAGCCAATCAGATCGATCTAAAGTGGCGCGCGCGCCTAAGTCGACTCCGGCAGCTAGCGGAGCTGTTGCCCGTGGCAGCACGGGTGACGTCAGGTGGCGCCAGGGGGCGGGCGCCACGTTTGAAGCTGCCGCCCCCGCGTCGCGCACCTGTCTTTGCTTTCTTTCGGTATCCAACTCCCGCCACCATGCCCTGCTGAGTGTGTACCCCTGGTCCCTGTTGAAATTGTTGTTGTTTAAACGAATCTCGACCGCTTCCTTTGTAACGGCGTCCCAATATGTCGATGCATGGGCCAACACTTTTGTATTTTAGAACTGTATTTTATGTCCGTTTTCTAGGCAATGCTCCGCCATGGCCGACTTGTCAAGCTCCCTTTCTTTTATATGGCGCTTGTGCTCAGTACAATGCTCCGCAACCGTGCGAATTGCTTGTCCGATATACATGCTGCTACATTCATAGGGTACACCTTACACGCCGGACACTCGAAGAGCAATGTCGTCTTTAACAGGGCGCAACATATCTCGTATCTTGGGGGCGGTCAGGAAATCTGGTCATGTTTCTGCAGCAGACGTCCTAACTTGCTGCTAGGTGCTCCACATTATGGCAGGAATGCAATCCGTTTGGCCTCTTCTACTGATTCACAAGGTGTCTTTCTTCAGCGGCCCTTGAAAGCGTTTGCGATGTCTTTTGCTGTATCCATTTTCCCCGAAAACACGTTTTAAGTTCTACAATTCAAACTGTAGGTGGTCGTCGTCAGAGATAATCTTGGCTCTATGAATCAAAATGTTCAGAAGCGCTTTCTTGCGCACAGGGTGGTGGAAACTATTGGCGTTCAAGTACTGATCAGTGTTTTCTGGTTTCTGGTGCACTGAATGACCAAGCTGGCCTCCTGCCTTCGCTCAACCAAACATCAAAGAATGGTAGCTTGCGGTGCTTCTCTATCTCGACAGTATATTTAATTTGGGATGGACACCATTCATGTGATCGACGAAATGCTGCAGTGTATCTTCACCATGAGGACATATCAGGAAGGTGTCATCAACGTATCGTAGAAAGCAAGAGGGCCGTAATGTCGCAGTTTGCAGAGCATGCTCATCAAAGTGCTCCATGAAGAAATTTGCGACTGCTAGAGACAGTGGTGATCCCATGGCTGTGCCGTCCGTCATCTCATAATATTCATCGCAGTACAAAAAGTACGTTGTCGTTAGGAAGTGACGGAACAACTTAATGATTCCAGATGGAAATGTTGCGACAAACGATCGAGCGTATCTTGTATTGGCACCCTCGTAAAAAGTGACACAACGTCCAGCCTATCCATTAGGTCGTTTGGGCCTATCTTCATTCTCTTGAGTGTCTCAACAAATTTCTGCGAGTTGACAGCATGGTGTTCACAATGACCCAGTTTGGTGCTAATAGTCCTGCCAGATTTTTAGCAAGTCTGTAGGTGGGCGAGCTGATTCCACTAACAATGGGCCTCTGAGGAACACTTTCCTTGTGTATCTTTGGTAATCCATAGAGCCTGGGAGGTCTGGTGGCACGAGGCGTTAATTTCTTCACCATTTCATCTGGTAAACCAGAGTCCTTTAATAATTTCCCTGTCTTCCTGGCAATGGCCTGTGTGGGATCACGACTAAGCTTGCGGTACGTGGCGTCTTCTAATAAATGTAGCATCTTCAGGTGGTAGTCTGCAGAGTTCAGAACCACGGTGGCATTCCCTTTGTCAGCTGGCAAGACAACCAAGTCATCATTCTCACGTAATAACCGTAAGCAACGTCGTTCCTTCTGGCTAATATTAGATATTGGTAGCATACGTTTCGCCAGGGTATGGCTGCTAGTTAGCCTGACGTCCTCAGCTGCATCATGCGAGAGATTCCTAATGCACTGCTCTATTCTACTAATTATATCCTCTATGGCAGACAACCCGTGGTCTAGAGGTAGCGTCTTTGATTCATAATCAAAACGTCTTCGGTCCCGGGTTCGATTCCCGCCACTGCCTAAATTTTGATAAATAATCACCATTGGCGGCCGAAGACTTCCGACATAAGAAGTCAGCCTCACTCTGCCAACGGCCTTGTCAAAGAAGAGCCGATAGAGGTTCGGGGCACTCTCTTGTCCTAGGGGTGGGAAATTGCCGCTAAAGGCAGAAGAATCAGCAATGATCAACGACATGAGGATGCAGAAGGCAATGGAAACCACTGCATTAAAGACACGTAACGTGTATCCACAGGACATGTGGCCTGTAATTGAAGAAGTGTCATGATGATCTCTCCATTGGCAAAAGATTCCGGAATAGTCCCCCATTCGGATCTCCGGGAGGGGACTGCCAAGGGGGAGGTTACCATGAGAAAAAGATTCAATAATCAACGAAAGCATAACGTTCTACGAGTCGGGGCGTGGAATGTCAGAAGCTTGAACGTGGTAGGGAAACTAGAAAATCTGAAAAGAGAAATGCAAAGGCTCAATCTAGATATAGTAGGGGTCAGTGAAGTGAAGTGGAAGGAAGACAAGGATTTCTGGTCAGATGAGTATCGGGTAATATCAACAGCAGCAGAAAATGGTATAACAGGTGTAGGATTCGTTATGAATAGGAAGGTAGGGCAGAGGGTGTGTTACTGTGAACAGTTCAGTGACCGGGTTGTTCTAATCAGAATCGACAGCAGACCAACACCGACAACGATAGTTCAGGTATACATGCCGACGTCGCAAGCTGAAGATGAACAGATAGAGAAAGTGTATGAGGATATTGAAAGGGTAATGCAGTATGTAAAGGGGGACGAAAATCTAATGGGCGACTGGAATGCAGTTGTAGGGGAAGGAGTAGAAGAAATGGTTACAGGAGAATATGGGCTTGGGACAAGGAATGAAAGAGGAGAAAGACTAATTGAGTTCTGTAACAAGTTTCAGCTAGTAATAGCGAATACCCTGTTCAAAAATCACAAGAGGAGGAGGTATACTTGGAATAGGCCGGGAGATACGGGAAGATTTCAATAAGACTACATCATGGTCAGATTCCGAAATCAGATACTGGACTGTAAGGCGTACCCAGGAGCAGATATAGATTCAGATCACAATATAGTAGTGATGAAGAGTAGGCTGAAGCTCAAGACATTAGTCAGGAAGAATCAATACGCAAAGAAGTGGGATCCGGAAGTACTAAGGAATGACGAGATACGTTTGAAGTTCTCTAACGCTATAGATACAGCAATAAGGAATAGCGCAGTAGGCAGTACAGTTGAAGAGGAATGGACATCTCTAAAAAGGGCCATCACAGAAGTTGGGAAGGAAAACATAGGTACAAAGAAGGTAGCTGCGAAGAAACCATGGGTAACAGAAGAAATACATCAGTTGATTGATGAAAGGAGGAAGTACAAACATGTTCCGGGAAAATCAGGAATACAGAAATTCAAGTCGCTGAGGAATGAAATAAATAGGAAGTGCAGGGAAGCTAAGACGAAATGGCTGCAGGAAAAATGTGAAGACATCGAAAAAGATATGATTGTCGGATGGACAGACTCAGCATACAGGAAAGCCAAAACAATCTTTGGTGACATTAAAAGCAACTGTGGTAACATTAAGAGTGCAACGGTAATTCCACTGTTAAATGCAGAGGAGAGAGCAGATAGGTGGAAAGAATAGATTGAAAGCCTCTATGAGGGTGAAGACTTGTCTGATGTGATAGAAGAAGAAACAGGAGTCGATTTAGAAGAGATAGGGGACCCAGTATTAGAATCGGAATTTAAAAGAGCTTTGGAGGACTTACGGTCAAATAAGGCAGAAGGGATAGATAACATTCCATCAGAATTTCTAAAATCATTGGGGGAAGTGGCAACAAAACGACTATTCACGTTGGTGTGTAGAATATATGAGTCTGGCGATATACCATCTGACTTTCGGAAAAGCATCATCCACACAATTCCGAAGACGGCAAGAGCTGATAAGTGCGAAAATTATCGCACAATAAGCTTAACAGCTCATGCATCGAAGCTGCTTACAAGAATAATATACAGAAGAATGGAAAAGAAAATTGAGAATACGCTAGGTGAAGATCAGTTTGGCTTTAGGAAAAGTAAAGGGACGAGAGAGGCAATTCTGACGTTACGGCTAATAATAGAAGCAAGGCCAAGACACTTTTATAGGATTTGTCGACCTGGAAAAAGCGTTCGACAATATAAAATGGTGCAAGCTGTTCAAGATTCTGAAAAAAGTAGGGGTAAGCTATAGGGAGAGACGGGTCATATACAATATGTACAACAACCAAGAGGGAATAATAAGAGTGGACGATCAAGAACGAAGTGCTCGTATTAAGAAGGGTGTAAGACAAGGCTGTAGCATTTCGCCCCTACTCTTCAACCTGTACATCGAGGAAGCAATGATGGAAATAAAAGAAAGGTTCAGGAGTGGAATTAAAATACAAGGTGAAAGGATATCAATGATACGATTCGCTGATGACATTGCGATCCTTAGTGAAAGTGCAGAAGAATTAAATGATCTGCTGAACGGAATGAACAGTCTAATGAGTACACAGTATGGTTTGAGAGTAAATCGGAGAAAGACGAAGGTAATGAGAAGTAGTAGAAATGAGGACAGCGAGAAACTTAACATCAGGATTGATGGTCACGAAGTCAATGAAGATAGGGACTTCTGCTACCTAGGCAGTAAAATAACCAATAACGGACGGAGAAAGGATGACATCAAAAGCAGACTCGCTATGGCAAAAAAGGCATTTCTGGCCAAGAGAAGTCTACTAATATCAAATACCGGCCTTAATTTGAGGAAGAAACTTCTGAGGTTGTACGTCTGGAGTACAGCATTGTGTGGTAGTGATACATGGACTGTGGGAAAATCGGAACAGAAGAGAATCGAAGCATTTGAGATGTGGTGCTATAGACGAATGTTGAAAATTAGGTGGGCTGATAAGGTAAGGAATGAGGAGGTTCTACGCAGAATCGGAGAGGAAAGGAATATGTGGAAAACACTGATAAGGAGAAGGGACAGGACGATAGGACATTTGCTAAGATATGAGGGAATGACTTCCATGGTACTAGAGGGAGCTGTAGAGGGCAAAAACTGTAGAGGAAGACAGAGATTGGAATACGTCAAGCAAATAATTGAGGACGTAGGTTGCAAGTGCTACTCTGAGATGAAGAGATTAGCACAGGAAAGGAATTCATGGCGGGGTGCATCAAACCAGTCAGTAGACTGATGACCAAAAAAAAAAAAATTGGCAGACGTAATGGAGTTGGAGAAAAATTGAGGCCTTTACTCAGCGCTGATATAAAGCCGTCGTCCAGTTCTTGGATGGAGAGATTAACAACCGTTCTACGGGCCTTATCGGATTGTGATTCAGTCGGTCGAACTTGGCCCATTGTTTCGATGTTGCCTTGGATAATCTTGCATGTTGTTGCGCTGCCGTGGCTACATCCTCCAACTCCCAATCGAATGGTGACAATGTTGATGACAAAGACTGAAGACACTCAAATAGCTTCCTGGCATTATGATCAAGCTCGTACCTTGTCTGTCGTATCCGCTGTCTCACTAAGGCGAGACTGATCCCCTTCAAAATTCTGTCCACTGCAGCAGGTCGAATATGGTGCTTGACTGCTGCAAAGCGTGGAATTTTCTCCTTGTCCCGGCAGCGTTCTAAAAATGCCAAAGAACTCAGCAGATGTAATCTCGTTTACCGCAGTTTTTCTAACAGTCTCACACTGCGCATTATGTCCTCACCGTAGAGGAATGCTATGTGTCCTCGGAGTCTTTCGTGACGACATACATGAATAAAACGTTCTCGGTTTTCCAGCCGCGTCAATTCGAATAAAATCCTCGAGCTTTCGATGACCTTCTCCGCCACCGTCGTCAGGATTTCACTGACTGCCGGGGCTGCTACGGTTTCTCGCTTGTATAGACATGATGACATCTGCAGCAGCAATCAGGTAGACCCAATGTGGCGCGCGCCTGTCGACCCGGGCAGCAGTTCACAAGTCGAGTTCATTAATTGCCAATTAAACTATAGCATTATGATTTTCAGATGCCTGGTTTAATTAATATAGAACTGGTACAATTTGACGTATTACTGGAAGGCAAAGGTAGCCGTTAGTTAGAATGTCAGTTCTTCTTCGCCCCGTTTTTGAGGAAGATCCTTTATTGCAGGTGTCGCAACTGTGAGGGAGCCGACACTGACTTCACGGGCCGGAATCAATGCGCGAGAGGTTCATCTGTTAGAATGGTCACGGAGATCCTCTTCTTGTCGGCGGAGGCAGACAGCGTCGTTGCGTCTTGGCACACAAAAATGGTGGCAGACGGTGTCGACGCCCCAGTTGAAGCCAGTTCCAAGTGGGTGCAAGTTCGTGACCATCGTCCGAGCGTGAGTTGCCGCCATTGTGCACAGATGTGGATACTGGTTACATCGCTAGGGGCCGTCGACCGCGCGACACAATACAGCATACTCACAAGGGAACCTCCCCATCGCACCCCCCTCAGATTTAGTTATGAGTTGGCACAGTGGATAGGCCTTGAAAAACTGAACACAGATCAATCGAGAAAACAGGAAGAAGTTGTGTGGGACTATGAAAAAAAAAAAAAGCAAAATATACAAATTGAGTATTCCATGTGCAAGATAGGCACATGAAGGATAACATGAGCTCAGTGGCGCCGTGGTCCCGTGGTTAGCGTGAGCACCTGCGGAACGAGAGATACTTGGTTCAAGTCTTCCCTCGAGTGAAAATTTTAATTTCTTTATTTTCGCAAAGTTATGATCTGCCCGTTCGTTCATTGACATCTCTGTTCACTGTAATAAGTTTAGTGTCTGTGTTTTGCGACAGCTCCGCAAAACAGTGCGATTAGTAGACGAACGGACGTGCCTCTCCAATGCGAACAGAAAACATTTGATCGCAAGGTCGTGGGTCAACCGATTCCTCCACAGGAAAACACGTCTGATATATTCTATACGATACTGGTGTCGGCATATGCTTCACATGACAGGAATATGTTGTCGACCCACCTAACTTGTACACTTTGCGAATGGGTAAAAAGATTCTTCTACCTTGCCCGACTTAGGTTTTCTTGTGGATGTGATAATCACTCCAAAAAAGTGCTGAAAACATAAGAGTTTGTGACATAAACTGCAACAAATGAATGGAACAGTTTCACAGTCGCACAGTTTTGCCTGTGCTCTATCAAAACATATGTTTTTAACGTTTTAAAATTTTTCCGTGTGTAGACCGTCAAATCCTGCATATGTCCAAGCAAATCTGAACATGTCCTGGAATTTTGGAGAGCGAAGTTGATTATGTGTGAGTGTCTGAACTTTGATAATTGTCTGAAAACAAAAACTTAAACTTTTCACTCGAGGGTAGACTTGAACCAAGGACCTCTCGTTCCACAGGTGTTCACGCTAACCACGGGACCAGAGCGCTCCTGAGCTCATACTGTCCTTGATGTTGCGTATCCTGCGCATGGACTACTCAGTTTATATATTTTGCTTATTTTTTTCATAGTTCCACACAACTTCTTCCTGTTTTCTCGATTGATCTGTGTTCAGTTTTTCAAGGCCTATCCACTGTGCCTACTTATAACTAAATCTGAAGGGGGTGCGATGGGGAGGTTCCCTTGTCAGTAATCAGTTTTCGGTTGCTAATCGGTAGTAATTCCGACGCATGGGGTGTTACACCGGACGCTTGGTGCGGACTTTTATCATGCTTCCGTGAAAGCTGGTTTCGTCAATTTTCATGACTATTAGTATTTTAACTACCTCTCAGCGCACTCAGGGACTGGATCATTCAATATTTCGTCCGAAATATGTACTGTTTGATTATTATGATGCCTTGACCTGCAGAAAGACAAGTCTAGTCGGTTTCCTAACTTCACTGAAGGACAGTAACCTGTTCGTACAGAAGGCTGCCTCTCATTCAACGTGCTGCCTTGATACAACATGTGCAACGTCATACCAGGTACATCTGTTTGTTTTCTTGGTCTGTGGATTCCCCATGTTGTCTCTTTCTTTATCGCGGAATTACTGAAACCTTGCTAGACGTGATGGAGCGTGATGCCGGCAGCGGTCGGGACAACAAAAGAATCGCAGGTCAGATTTAATAACGCCAGTTTTTAGGGCAACAAGAAAAATGGAGAGCCAAATTAATTATTCAATCATTCTTCATACATCCTCACAAACCTCCTTCACCAGTCACAACCCAACAGTATTTTGTCTTCATTTGCCCGGTCGAGCACAATATTGATGTATCCTCTTCCTACATGTCATACCCTCTTTTCACCTTTCTAGCGTATTGTAAGTCGGCTGTTTAGGTTTTTATGTTGTTGACGCCATGTAGCGCTCTGTATTAAAATCGCTGACTGCAGTGTGTGCAGTCTGTGGCTGGTCAGACTCATTCTTGGATTATTCGCTAGCGTAGTGTTGGGCAGTTGGACGTAACAGCGCGTAGCGTTGTACAGTTGGAGGTGAGCCGCCAGCAGTGGTGGATGTGGGGGGAGAGATTACAGAGTTGTGAGATGTTAATATGAGCTGATGATCTGGACGTATGTCCGTCAGAGACAGGAAATTTATCAAAACAGATGTATAAAATGACTGTTGAACACTGTTAAGGTACCGGTACATACATTGTTTGTTCTCTGTCAAAATCTTTAAATTGCTGACTGTATGCCTATCAGTAGTTAGTGCCTTCCGTAGTTAGAATCTTTTATTTAGCTGGCAGTATTGGCGCTTGCTGTATTGCTGTAGTTTGAGTAACGAAGATTTTTGTGAGGTAAGTGATTCATGAAGGGTTCAAATGGTTCAAATGGCTCTGAGCACTATGGGACTTAACATCTGTGGTCATCAGTCCCCTAGAACTTAGAACCACTTAAACCTAACTAACCTAAGTACATCACATACATCCATGCCCGAGGCAGGATTCGAAACTGCGACCGTAGCAGTCGCGCGGTTCCGGACTCAGCGCCTTAACCGCTAGACCACCGCGGCCGGCGATTCATGAAGGGTATAGGTTATTGCTAGACAGGGCTATTCTTTTGTAGGGCTTATTAAAAGTCAGCTTGCGTTGTGCTAAAATATTGTATGTCAGTTTAGAAATGATTAGAATAAGTAAAGAGAAAACTGAGTACGTTGAGTTTTACTCAGCTGTTCCTGTATCAAATAACGTAGAAGTTTACCAGCATAGTCATTCTTTACATTCAAAGGCGAAGTTTCAATATTTTACAAAAGCAGGTAACTGTTTCAATCTTCGACTTTATCTTGACGTCATTCCAACGTTTTATACAGCGACAAAGTCAAAACTGTACAGTCTCCTGTCTTCCTCTTTCTCATTTTTTTTTTATTTTTACGAACTGGGGATATTTCTTGTGCCATTTCGTAGTCCTCATCAGTCGAAGAGCTCTTATTTTTATGAAGAGTGAAACTTTCAGTACCGGTAAACTTTCCTTCAACAAGGTATAGAGACAAAGCTACAACTTCCGCTGCACCTGCTGCTGCAAAAGTTTCTGTCACTGAAAACATTCCTGTTCACAGACAAAATTCGAGTCCTCCTGAACCGATTCATGTTAATGTCTACGTCTGCAGCTCGCCCATAAGTCACCGAACACTTCACTTCTCTGAAAATGCCTGAATGGACTCAACTGGACCACTCGAATGTTTGTAAATGTGCCTGATTTTTATTCCAGCCACATCCAGACAAATAACTACGTGGGCATGAGCAGCTCACGTATCCACAATAACCTTTCTTTCTGGAGAGCTAGTGCTGCAAGGTATGCAGGAGAATGTGAAGTTTCTAAGCTGGGAGACGAGATACTGGCTGAAATGAATCTGTGAGAGTGAGTCGAGAGTCGTGCTTGTATAGTTCATGTGGTAGAGTTGTCCACAAAAAGTCCCAGGTTCGAATGCCGGTCCGATACACAGTTTTAATCCGCCAGGGAGTTTCGCATACGTTATCGTTTTTACTGTTAAATCTTCTGTAGAAAATGTATGGTACAGCTTTCACACTTTGAACAATACTCTCTATGTTGGCCCAGATGTAGGACATCAAATTATATACACTCCTGGAAATTGAAATAAGAACACCGTGAATTCATTGTCCCAGGAAGGGGAAACTTTATTGACACATTCCTGGGGTCAGATACATCACATGATTACACTGACAGAACCACAGGCACATAGACACAGGCAACAGAGCATGCACAATGTCGGCACTAGTACAGTGTATATCCACCTTTCGCAGCAATGCAGGCTGCTATTCTCCCATGGAGACGATCGTAGAGATGCTGGATGTAGTCCTGTGGAACGGCTTGCCATGCCATTTCCACCTGGCGCCTCAGTTGGACCAGCGTTCGTGCTGGACGTGCAGACCGCGTGAGACGACGCTTCATCCAGTCCCAAACATGCTCAATGGGGGACAGATCCGGAGATCTTGCTGGCCAGGGTAGTTGACTTACACCTTCTAGAGCACGTTGGGTGGCACGGGATACATGCGGACGTGCATTGTCCTGTTGGAACAGCAAGTTGCCTTGCTGGTCTAGGAATGGTAGAACGATGGGTTCGATGACGGTTTGGATGTACCGTGCACTATTCAGTGTCCCCTCGACGATCACCAGTGGTGTACGGCCAGTGTAGGAGATCGCTCCCCACACCATGATGCCGGGTGTTGGCCCTGTGTGCCTCGGTCGAATGCAGTCCTGATTGTGGCGCTCACCTGCACGGCGCCAAACACGCATACGACCATCATTGGCACCAAGGCAGAAGCGACTCTCATCGCTGAAGACGACACGTCTCCATTCGTCCCTCCATTCACGCCTGTCGCGACACCACTGGAGGCGGGCTGCACGATGTTGGGGCGTGAGCGGAAGACGGCGTAACGGTGTGCGGGACCGTAGCCCAGCTTCATGGAGACGGTTGCGAATGGTCCTCGCCGATACCCCAGGAGCAACAGTGTCCCTAATTTGCTGGGAAGTGGCGGTGCGGTCCCCTACGGCACTGCGTAGGATCCTACGGTCTTGGCGTGCATCCGTGCGTCGCTGCGGTCCGGTCCCAAGTCGACGGGCACGTGCACCTTCCGCCGACCACTGGCGACAACATCGATGTACTGTGGAGACCTCACGCCCCACGTGTTGAGCAATTCGGCGGTACGTCCACCTGGCCTCCCGCATGCCCACTATACGCCCTCGCTCAAAGTCCGTCAACTGCACATACGGTTCACGTCCACGCTGTCGCGGCATGCTACCAGTGTTAAAGACTGCGATGGAGCTCCGTATGCCACGGCAAACTGGCTGACACTGACGGCGGCGGTGCACAAATGCTGCGCAGCTAGCGCCATTCGACGGCCAACACCGCGGTTCCTGGTGTGTCCGCTGTGCCGTGCGTGTGATCATTGCTTGTACAGCACTCTCGCAGTGTCCGGAGCAAGTATGGTGGGTCTGACACACCGGTGTCAATGTGTTCTTTTTTCCATTTCCAGGAGTGTATATTATGGCTCCTTAAAAGAAAAACGAAGATAACAGCACAGCACACATTTGTATCATCGGTCAACTTACTTCTCAGTAACGAAGAAACTAATCTTCGGTTTAAAATGACTAGAATACAACACCATACTTCCTTCCTGTTCTTACTCACCCGTTTGTCTTCAGAACTTGGTCCATTATAATCACAGAAGCCGTAATGGCATGATGGAATGATTTTAGGAAAAGGAACTGAGCTTGGTCAGTTTCCTGTGTGTATCGAAGAGACGGTAAGTTTCGGTTAGAAGCAGCTAGAGTGCGGAACCGTAGCCGGCCACGGTGGCCGAGCGGTTCTAGACGCTTCAGTCCGGAACCGCGCTGCTGTTACGGTCGCAGGCTCGAATCCTGCCTCGGGCGTGGATGAGTGTGATGTCCTTAGGTTAGGTTTAAGTAGTTCTAAGTCTAGGGGACTGATGACCTCAGATGTTAAGTCCCATAGTGCTTAGAGCCATTTAAACCATTTTTTGCGGCGCTGTATTTCCTTCCCAGTTTTTCTACGCAGCTCAGTTTAGAAAGAGACACCGTAGATAATCAGGGCAGCTATAATACCACTATGTAAGATTTAAAAAGAGAAGTTAAAATGAACGGGAGACGTATGCCACATTCTGTGGCCTACAGAAGGATTTTGCTGGAGCCTTTTGAAAGAGGCTGATCTGAGAAGTGAATAAAACTGGAAAGAGCTGAAGAGACGAAATTTTTTAATCTCTACAAATAGTAGAGTTCAGAAATATTTTCAATGACATTAAGAAAGAGGATAGAATAACAACAGGTGTCCGATTACGCTTTCTTCTCTCTCTCTCACTACATTTATTTACTTTATTCATAATAGGAAGTTAAATGCAAACAAAAAAAATCGACGTCAAAATGGTCAAAATCAGTGTTAAACAAATACATTGTGTTCGATTTGCTTATGAGAGGGTAGCCTTAGCATGTTCTGGAAAAGGACTTGAACATTATGCGACAAGGCTTTTTTTTTAATTTTGTGGTAAGCTCCTATGGGACCAAACTGCTGAGGTTATCGGTCCATAGGCTTACACACTACTTAATCTAACTTCAACTAAATTACGTAAGGACAACACATACATCCATGCCGTCGGGAGGACTCGAACCTCCTGACGGGGGGAAGCTGCGCGAACCGTGGCCAGGCGTCCCAGACCGCGCGGCTAACCCTCGCTGCGTCAAGATTTGTCTGGTGCCTTGAACAACCAGAAACTTAAAATAAATAGGAACAAGTTAAAAACGAAAATGATAATCAAAACAGATAAATAAGGCAAACATTGAAATAGAAAATACCGTCCTGTGTGGCCGAGCGGTTCTAGGCGATTCAGTCTGGAACTGCGCGACCGCTACGGTCGCAGGTTCGAATCCTGCCTCGGGCATGGATGTGTGTGATGTCCTTAGGTTAGTTAGGTTTAAGTAGTTCTACGTTCTAGGGGACTGATGACCTCAGATGTTAAGTCCCCTAGTGCTCAGAACCATTTAAACCTTTTTTTTTAATAGAAAAAGTAATATACAAATGCAAGTAGATGAAATTTTCTGATTGGGAATTGCAATAGCAAATGACAACAGAAGTGGAATGGACATTGAAAGAAACATTGGAGAGACCACACAAACCTTCAGAAGTAAGAGCAAGTAGCAGCTTGAGATTTTTGTATAATAATTCTACGTTCAATGTTTGTGAGGAAAATCTGATAGAAAAATCAAATTTTCCTTTTAAAATTCCTTATTCTTTGATGAAGTCTGTCTCTTATGTTGTGGGAACTTAACACAATACGCATTGACAACCTGAAGCCTATACTGCTTCAGTTTCTCATTTCAAATAAATAATTTATTGTTGTCAAGCTTGAGATTGTTTCGAAGCATACTCTTCAGCACACGTTGTTGAACATGGAGCCCTGTAGCGGACGACCACGAAGTGTTCCCACGTTGACCCAGCGACATCCTCAGTCACGATTGCTATGGGCACAGAATCACCGAGACTGGACGTTGGACCAATAAAAAGTGTTACTTGCTCGGACGAATCACATTCGCTCTTACAACGGTTGGATGGTTGTGTCCAGATACGGCGTCATTCTGGCCAATCGCTGCTCGAAATATGCAGTACGCCAGGCAGCACCCTGGCTGGTTGGAGCATTACTGTGCTGTAAGGGTTATTCATTTCGTCTTCTAAGGGACCTGTGGCAGTAATCGAAGGCACCGTGATAGCTGTGATCTACTGCGGACCTCCTGAATCCCTCCATGCAGCAATGGCATTTTTCAGTAGGGTTTCTCTCCGTGTCAAAAGGCCACAATCATGCTAAAGTGGTTTGAAGAGCGTGACAGTGAACTCATCACGTTGATGACGTGCCCACCAGAATCGTATCATCCGAACACTGTGGAACATATCGGGGACTCAACCAGGTGCCAGCTCCGTGCAAACAAACCATAAGCCTGTAATTTACGGGAACTGCATGATTTGTGGGTAGACATCTCTAGCCAAACACCTCTGAAAACCTATCACGGAGTTGAAGGATCCGTAATGTGCTGAGTCGCACTACACTGTGTTCGAGAGGTGCGCCGACACTCTTTAAAGCAAAGATCATAGCTTCTTGACTCATAGGTGTATACACTCATAAAACTCGAATCTTCTTTTATAAAATAGAAACTCTGTAGACCCTTGCATAAGCTGAAATTCACTGCAGATTTCCTCATTTAGAAGATACACTGAGGTGACAAAAGTCATCGGATAGTGATAAGCACATACACAGATTGCGTAGTATCGCATACACGAGGTGTAAAAGGGCAACGCTTTGATAGAACTGTCATTTGTACTCAGGTATTCATGTAAAAAGGTGTCCGACGTAATTATGGACGCGCCAGAGTTGTATATTGTATCCAGCATCCTGCAGATGAGGGATTAAAATAATGGGTGACTTTTGAGAGGCACCCACATGCCTTGCTCATACTGTGGCATCAAGCAGTCAGGCCTGCAAGATGAGTGGTCTGCCAAGCGAGTGGATTCATTCTTATTTATCGAGTAACATGAACTCTAGTACTCACACTTAAGTTACAAGTTACCCTCCTATATGATTAATACGCAAGGGAAACACGCATCTGACTATCAGTAATTTACAGAACTCTGACTGTACACTACGCACCGGCAATACCACATTTTCTTTCTTTTTTTCATTTAACGGCTTTTGTCAACACGTGGCCACCGCACTGAATATGAGTGGCGCACACATTATAAATTTGGGACATTATGACAACATACAATTCGAAGGAAAGGTCCACCAATCTTTTTCTTTTCACTATCCTATTTATTCCGATAAATTCTCTAACCTAAACACACAAATTCTATAACCTACAACAATATCACATGAGAAATTCCGCCCAGTGGGCATGGCTTTACATTGGTGTATCTCTATATCATGGTCTCGTAATTATTTAACGCTACAGTGCACTTTCTGGATAGGATGGTGGATCTTTTATTATACCTCACACTTCGACTCTCACAATCATCATCACGAAACTTTCCTCCAGACCGAGCGGTACCGAAGGAACAAGCATAACCCACTAATCTTTTGAAACTACCTTGCTACTCTCCCATGCAAACCACACATACCCAAATTACATGACATACATCACACTGCAATAAGAAATATAAAACACTAAATAGTCACAACACCATCACTTTCAGCTTTCCCACTTCAATTAATATTTATCCCAGTTTCACACGACACTGCCCCACTTCGTAATTCTACTTTCCTACTATGAACTCTGGAGATATATGCACGTCTTCCTGTGCAATGCAAGCCAAGTGGCGTTGCTGGATAGACGGCCGACTCACCTTGCTTCTCTCTCAGAGTTTGAATCTAGCGTCACACGGAATTATATCACGCAAGGTAATATTAAGAACGTATTCACCACACACGCGAGTCCTCAACTGATACCATGGACGAGTACTTCTCTTTATCCTTTGTCTCATACACAGATTGAGACTCACACAGTACTCACCACGTGGAAGTACTCGTCTCTAATTTCAAGTCCTGCACACGCCATTTCTTAAATATTTCAACTTATGGTACACACGCTATTTCTTAAATATTTCAACTTATTGTACACACGCTAGTAATTCAGCTTAACTTAAGCACACGGAAGTATTTCAACTTATTGCTACACCTGGTTTCATTGTGACCGTTGGTCACTTCCGAAGATTACTACAATCCCTTTAATATTACCTGCCTGACATTTAATTCTCCCCACAAAAGTTCCTGAAATAGAGAAATTATTATTTCAAACTACTCTTAAATATTCCACATGCATACCATGTCTCCACTCTTTCATCATTACGGAGCACAACTAAAACAGGTCTTAACAGCACAAGATCCAGCGGCAGAGTGCTGAAACATGGCCGTTCTCTAGGCCCTCTCCCATCTCTGTCGAGGTGGGGGAAGCACCTTGCTATAGTATTGGTCAGCCACATTTCAGGCGCTCAAAGCTCTGGTAAATTTCATCTCTTTGGTCCCACCAAAGGTGGCCAAAGGATCGACTCAAAGATGATCATATATCCACATTCACTATCTGCAGTTAGCAGACGACCATACATTCATTCATTTCACAGATCTCACCAAACTGGATGTAGGTATTTACTTTGTGGGAGTGCACATGTGATCAATTAAATAAATAAATTGTCATTCTTTCCCACACTGGTATCCGGCTTCGCTGTATTAATTGAAATTGAGTTATTTTACAAAAAAAAATGTATTGTTCTGACAAAAATAATGAAGTATGTTGTATCTATTTTCAATGTCGGACGGTACTGTACCCTTTCACTTTGAAAGCGTAATGGCACATATATGGGACACTCCAATGCGGAAATCGCTAGAGAGGTCAAGATTCCGAGATCCACAGTGTGAAGTGTGTGCTGATAATACCAAACTTCAGGCACGACGGACAACGGAGTGGCCGATGGCCCTCACTTAATGACCGAGAGCAGAGACGTTTTCTTATAGTTGTCCGTGCTAACAGACAAGTAACACTGCGTGAAATAACCGCAAAAATCAATGTGGGATGTACGGCGAACGTATGCACTAGGACAGTGCGGCGAAATTTGACGCTAATGAGTTATGGCCACAGATGACCGACGCGATTTCCTTTGCTAACAGGGAGACATCGCTCGCAGCGCCTCTGCTGGGCTTATGATCATATCGGTTGGATGCTAGAGAACTGGAAAACCGTGGATTGTTCAGGCGAGGCCTAATTGCAAATACACTCACGCTCATAAATAAAGGATGATTGCAGAATGTGGTGCCACACAACGTGGCACCACACAAAACTGGCGCTAATAGCATAGGCACATAGAGAACACACATGACACAGATCTGTAAGTCCACGGTATTGGTGATAAGTTGCGAAAACCGTCCCGAAACACATGTGCTACAAAACGCCACTGTTTCCTGCGCATGTACCACGACATCAATATGGCATATGATCCCCATGCACACGTACACAGGCCGCACAACGGGTTGGCATGCTCTGGACCAGGTGGTCGAGCAGCTGCTGGAGTACCAGTATTGTCTCCCATTATTGCAGCAGTGCCTGTCGGAGCTCCTGAAGCGTCGTAGGGAT
This sequence comes from Schistocerca piceifrons, assembly GCF_021461385.2. Taxonomy (NCBI): domain Eukaryota; kingdom Metazoa; phylum Arthropoda; class Insecta; order Orthoptera; family Acrididae; genus Schistocerca; species Schistocerca piceifrons. The sequence continues at coordinate 908,578,096 of NC_060140.1, read as the reverse complement.
TTTAAGACGTGCAGCGATACGACCGAGAGCATCCCAGATGTGCTCGATGGGGTTTAGGTCTGGAGAATAGGCAGGCCACTTCATTCGCCTGATATCTTCTGTTTCAAGGTACTCCTCCACGATGGCAGATCTGTGGGGCCGTCGTTATCATCCATCAAGAGGAAGGTGGGACCCACTGCACCCTGAAAAGGCCGACATACTGGTGCAAAATGATGTCCCGATACACCTGACCTGTTACCGTTTCTCTGTCAAAGACATGTAGGGACAGCGCACCTATCATAATCCCACCCCACACTATCGACCACGGCCTCCATACAGGTCCGTTTCAAGGACAGTAAAGGTTTGGTATCTGGTTCCTGGTAGACGCCAAATGAAAACCCGACGAGAATCACTGTTTAGACTATACGTAGGTTCGTCCGTGAACTTAATCTGGGACCATTGTGTCAATGACCATGTACTGTGTTGCTTAGATCAAACTTTATAGGTTCTCCTTTGACCAGGGTCAGTAGAACGCACCTTGCAGGTCTCCTGGTGAATAAACCATGTCTGTTCAGTCGTCTGTAGACTGTGTGTCTGGAGACAACTGTCCCAGTGGCTTTGGTAAGGTCCCGAGCTAGGCTACCTGCAGTACTCCGTGGCTGTCTGCGGGCACTGATGGTTAGATATTGGTCTTCTTGTGGTATTGTACAGTGTGAACGTCCCGTACTGTAGCACCTGGACACGATTCCTGTCTGCTGGAATCGTTGCCATAATCATGAGATCACAGTTTGTGGCACACGGAGGGCCCTTGTTACGACCTGCTGTGTTTGACCAGCCTCCAGTCGCCCTAGTACTCTACCTCTCATAACATCAGTATGTGTTCTTTGAGCCATTTTCAACACTGAGTCACCACTAGTACGTCTGAAAACGTCTGCACACTTACTCGATGTACCGTACTGTGACATGCATCAACACAGCTCTGCGAGTGTTGACTGCTGCCAGCGCCACTGTGCGAGGACCGCATGGTCATACCCCGAGGTGATTTAAACCCGCAAACCGTCCACCGGAGCGTTGTTTCACCATGTATCAGCATTATCCTTAATTTATGAGCATGAGTGTAGTATGAGCTGATGGTAGGTTTCGAGTGTGTTGCAGACCCCCACTGAATCTTGGACCCAAGTTGTCAAGTAGGCAGTGAGAAAGCTGGTGGTGACTCCATAATGGTGTGGGCTATGTTTACATGGAATGGACTGGGTCCTCTTGTCCAACTGAACCTATCATTGACTGGAAATAGTTATGTTCAGCTACTCTGAAACCACCTGCCGGTATTCGTCGACTTCAGATTACCAACTAAGGATGGAATTTTAGTGGATGACAATGCGCCGTGTCACGAAGTAGTTGGTTTGAAGAATATTCTGAACAGGACGAGCGAATGATTTGGTCACCCATCAAACGTTTGTGTGATATAATCGGGAGGTCAGTTCATGCAGGAACTCCCGCACTGGCGACACTTTCGCTATTACAGACGGCAGTAGAGGCAGAGTGGTTCAGTAATCCTGCTGGGGACTTCCAACGACTTGTTGAGTCCAGTCACGTCGAGTTGCTGCACTGCACCGGGAAGAAGGAGGGACGACTCGATAGTAGGAGATATCTCATTGAACCATGAATTTACTTTCAAAACCTTTTCTTAAGAGCATTCCTTTATTTACTAGCGATTCATCAAGAACATTACACATTTAATCACACTATGTGAGCGCGGAAGTAGTTGCCAGTGGGTAACTGAGAAAACAAATCAAATTTCTTTCAACAAATGGAAGTTTTATTCCTAAAAGCCTTTTTTTCCAAACAGATTTAAAATTGTAATAAAAAAGCACCCTGTAAATATCAAGTTACAATTTATTCAGAGGCAGAAAGAACAATTTTTGACTGTATGAGCTTTCAGGCTGAGAACCTTGCTGCTCCCTTTTGACGCGGCAGTAGTAACGACCGCTCACACCAACCTCTGAAACACTACAATGGTGCAAATCTGCTACACACCAGATTACTTTAAACTATAAATTTTAACCACTCACACAAGCACATAAACGATGCACCCCGTAGGAGGAATGGAAATGGTACAAAACACTAACATTAAAAGATTAACATGCCACCAAAGGTGCAACTTGATTTTTTTAAAAAAAAGGTCTTACGGTGGAAGGTTGCCAACTTTATATACTAAAATGGCCATTTAAATAAAAACTCATGAATTGCAGTCTTACATAAAATATACAAGGTTGGCCAAACATGCCCTACATTACACATATACCGCCTCCAAGATGATAGGCAAGATAGAAACGTATTTCAGGAATTCGGCCGTTACACTTCAAGCAATAAATTCGTTAACACTGAATCCGACAAACGTACGGCAGACCGACAGACTCTAACTGCCTAACAAATGCGGACGAGAGACAGACGAGAAAGCTGGGGATTAGAGACTGGCCACAAAAACAAGTAGAATTTAACAAGTAAACGAAACAACATATCACGAATCACTTATCTTTTAATAAACAGCGATGTCTAGCGAATACCTGGCGCAGCACCCCCCAAAACTCTCTCCGAACCGTCCGCTGCCAGCCGCTTCAACGGACGCATGAAGGCGCGCCGATCTCCCGTCTCACGGCGTCGCAGCTCGCACCGGCCAGACCGATGTCGTGGGCTGGCTCCTGTTGCTTTCGTGTGGGCCGCGAAGCCACTACCCCTCGATATACGGCGCGGCCCACTGGACTCAAGGGGCGACCTCACATGCGCCGACGCTCAAGACGGACAACTCATCTTGTGTCTCAGTGCGCGACCGAGCAACCGATCAATGCAACCGCCAATGTCAATGACCATTGCCTGAACAAACTCGAGCAGACTGGCGACCTAACACATACTAGCACTCCGGACGACAGACAGGCACTGGCTGCCCCGCACCGACCCGGCTGACCAACTGACCAGACTCGCCGCCTAGCGAGCTCATAGCGCCCCTTACAAGGGGAGGCCGCCAGTTGTGAAATTCAGATTCGATTCATACTGCGTATAAGGTGTAATGTGGCAAAGCACTAAGATGCACTTCTCAGCCGTTGTCGAGAAAACCGACAGTTAAAAAAAACCGTTGCGGTGAAATACTCTCTACGATTTACAATTTTCTACAGCGCTGTGGCGCAGCGGTAAACGCTCGGGTTTGTAATCCAAAAGTCGTCGGATCGAATCTCGCGCCATGCAACTTTTTTTTTAGTATTTGTTTTTTGTAATTCAAATGTGTATATATATACACACACACATATATATAATTCCCGGCAATCAGTTGCAACAACTATACATATAATAAGTTGTTGAAAGTCGTTTGTCGTGGAAAAACTGGCGACTTCGAACATCATTATGTTTTCCGCAAACAAAGTTGTATTTCACAAATGTTATTAATTGTCTTCATAATGTTTACCACGTATAGTTAACGGAAGACGTAGAAACGATATTCCGAAACGAATACGTATAGCGTAAGTCAAACGTTCCAATTAGAATAGAAACCCCACGAACACAAATTTGCTGTGGCAGGTACGAAATATAAACTCCGTTACTCGCTCGTTACACTTGATGGACAGATGTTGAATGGGCCGAAACGAGCCGGCCCATAACAGCGTAGTTGCCTGCTAACTTCGAAAGAAGGTAGATGCGGTCCCTAGCGCAACTTATAACATCGTCGAAAATCAGTGCGGGCGTGAGAGCTTGGGTACACCCTGTTAAACAAACGGAAAAATGGAGGCGGTACAATTGGAGAGCGATCCGCCTTCACCAACATGCATAAGCAATTCATTAATTCGCGGCATGCAACTTTTTATTATTATTAGTTTATTTGAATATATATATATATATATATATATATATATATTTGAATTACAAAAAACTAATAATAAAAAAAAAGTTGCATGCTGCGGGATTCGATACGGCTATCTTCGGATTACGAACCCGAGCGCTTACCGCTGCGCCACGACGCTGTAGAAAGTTATTAACCGTAGAGAGTATTTCACCGGAATGGTTTCTTTTAACTGTCGATTTTCTTGACAACGGCTGAGAAGTGAATCTTGGTGCTTTGCCACATTACACCTCTGGCCATGAGCTTTTATTATGCGCAGTATGAATCGAATCTGAATTTCACAATTGGCGGCCTCCCCTTGTTAGATGCACGTGAGCAGGCAACCTTTCCCCTTTCCCACCAGAGGGAGACACCAAAGCTGCCATTGCCACAGCGGCGCCACCGCCAGAAACGGAGGGCGACTGCTTCACACTACGCGCTGTGGCGCGCTCTTCAAAACAGCAATTTTTTTTCACGGCTCACTCATGACTTTTGTCACATCAGTGTAGAACGCAACGAAATCGAATGAAGAGTCTGACAAAGGAACAAACCTATGTGATGAACCCGACCAGTTCGAGAGCAGGAGAAACTGCCGTGCCTCCTCGCTCTCCAAGTTGGGCACTTGTGGCGGAGGGTGCTTGAGCGGCATGACGAGTGGCGTCCACGCCCGCGCGGAGGAGCGCCCGCTATGCGAGTGGGCGGCCAGGCCCGGCCCGACCCGGTGGGCCGCGAGACATAATTAGCGGCGGCGTGGCCCGGCTCCATTGTTGAGAGGCGCGCTGCGCGGCTGCGCGCGTTAAAGAGTTATTTACCCCGGTTAATACGGGGTCGCGGGCGGCAGCGTGTATATTATATTCAGTATTCTGTAGATGAGGCATTAAGATAATGGGCGATAGCGCCCGGCCGAGCGGATGTACAGCGCCGCGCAGCGCACTTGCAACGCTGCGTGCTGTCTCTCTCTCTCTCTCTCTCTCTCTCTCCCTCTCTCTCTGGCTCTCTTTCTGCGCTGTGCTGTGCAGCACCTGTAGCAGACCACCCTACTGAGAATTCCAAAAAATCAGCACAAACGTTCCTGGACCGCACACTTTTTTGTTGCCAACTAAAATTACTCTCCTGGAAATGGAAAAAAGAACACATTGACACCGGTGTGTCAGACCCACCATACTTGCTCCGGACACTGCGAGAGGGCTGTGCAAGCAATGATCACACGCACGGCACAGCGGACACACCAGGAACCGCGGTGTTGGCCGTCGAATGGCGCTAGCTGCGCAGCATTTGTGCACCGCCGCCGTCAGTGTCAGCCAGTTTGCCGTGGCATACGGAGCTCCATCGCGGTCTTTAACACTGGTAGCATGCCGCGACAGCGTGGACGTGAACCGTATGTGCAGTTGACGGACTTTGAGCGAGGGCATATAGTGGGCATGCGGGAGGCCGGGTGGACGTACCGCCGAATTGCTCAACACGTGGGGCGTGAGGTCTCCACAGTACATCGATGTTGTCGCCAGTGGTCGGCGGAAGGTGCACGTGCCCGTCGACCTGGGACCGGACCGCAGCGACGCACGGATGCAAGCCAAGACCGTAGGATCCTACGCAGTGCCGTAGGGGACCGCACCGCCACTTCCCAGCAAATTAGGGACACTGTTGCTCCTGGGGTATCGGCGAGGACCATTCGCAACCGTCTCCATGAAGCTGGGCTACGGTCCCGCACACCGTTAGGCCGTCTTCCGCTCACGCCCCAACATCGTGCAGCCCGCCTCCAGTGGTGTCGCGACAGGCGTGAATGGAGGGACGAATGGAGACGTGTCGTCTTCAGCGATGAGAGTCGCTTCTGCCTTGGTGCCAATGATGGTCGTATGCGTGTTTGGCGCCGTGCAGGTGAGCGCCACAATCAGGACTGCATACGACCGAGGCACACAGGGCCAACACCCGGCATCATGGTGTGGGGAGCGATCTCCTACACTGGCCGTACACCACTGGTGATCGTCGAGGGGACACTGAATAGTGCACGGTACATCCAAACCGTCATCGAACCCATCGTTCTACCATTCCTAGACCGGCAAGGGAACTTGCTGTTCCAACAGGACAATGCACGTCCGCATGTATCCCGTGCCACCCAACGTGCTCTAGAAGGTGTAAGTCAACTACCCTGGCCAGCAAGATCTCCGGATCTGTCTCCCATTGAGCATGTTTGGGACTGGATGAAGCGTCGTCTCACGCGGTCTGCACGTCCAGCACGAACGCTGGTCCAACTGAGGCGCCAGGTGGAAATGGCATGGCAAGCCGTTCCACAGGACTACATCCAGCATCTCTACGATCGTCTCCATGGGAGAATAGCAGCCTGCATTGCTGCGAAAGGTGGATATACACTGTACTAGTGCCGACATTGTGCATGCTCTGTTGCCTGTGTCTATGTGCCTGTGGTTCTGTCAGTGTGATCATGTGATGTATCTGACCCAGGCATGTGTCAATAAAGTTTCCCCTTCCTGGGACAATGAATTCACGGTGTTCTTATTTCAATTTCCAGGAGTGTAGCTAGTCGTTTTTTGCAGTACTCTGTCATTTTCAGATTTACATTAGCACTCTAAGTTGGCGAATGGTAAAGATAAATGACCTATACGGTCTAAAATAGTAAACTAATTAACAACAAAGTAATTGAACAAATGACACGCTTTAAATATTTGGGGTGCGACACGAGTCTGATTCAGGAGCTTGAGAAGGTCCAAAGAAAAGTGGCAAGATTCGTGACTGGTACATTTAGCCATTGCGACAGCTTTACAAATCTCATAGAAAGTTTGAAGTGGGACACACTTGCAGATAAGCGACGCGCTAAACAGAAGGGGCTGCTCACCAAATTCCGAAATCCAATCTTCACCGAGGATGTAGAGCATATATTATTACCACCAACTTTCAGATCGTGTAATGATCGTCATTCAAAGATAAGGTAAATAAGAGCTCGTACTGAGGCGTTCAGACAGTCGTTTTTCCCTCGTGCGATCCGCGAGTGGAACAGAGGGGGGAAATATCACTTTGGCGCGAATTGTACCCTCCGCCACACACCGCTTGGTGGATAGCGGAGTATATATGTAGATGTAGAGTTACGGTTATGATAAAGATGAACAGCTACACGAATTTCAAGCAATTTTTGGGACAGTAGACAGAACACTTGTATACTAAACCAGTAAAGATACAAAAATCAAGTTTTATAAAAACATGGCAACACGATTACTATTACTATCGTACGAAAGCGGAAGTTGATGACAGCAAAATACAAGCAGCGGAGATGGCATTCTTGAGGAGATTCAGGACCGCACAAGAAGAGATTTGAATTAAATGGGTTAAATGTAAATGCTGTTACTGAGAAAATAACTGGATACAGAGAGAGAGATGGAAACAGTAACTGAATAGAATGAAAGATGAAAGACTGCGGAAAGAAACGCTAAACCTCATCACGAAAGAAAAGAGAGAGACTGCTTACACCACGCTTGTCCGCCCTATTCTGGAGTATTGCTGTGCGGTGTGGGATCCACATCAGGTGGGACTGATGGATGACATCGAAAAAGCACAAAGAAGGGCAGCTCGTTTTGTATTATCACGTAATAGGGGAGATCGTGTCACAGACATGATACGTGAATTGGAGTGGCAATCATTAAAACAAAGGCGTTTTTCGTTCCGACGGCATCTTCTCATGAAATTTCAATAGCCAATTTTCTGCTCCGATTGCGAAAATATTCTGTTGGTACCCACGTACATAGGGAGATATGATCATCACGATAAAATAAGACAAATCAGGGCTCGGACAGAGAAATTAAAGTGGTCATTTTTCCCGCGTGCCGTTCGAGAGTGCAGCGGTAGAGAGACAGCTTGAAGGTGGTTCATTGAACTCTCTGCCAGGCACTTTGTTGTGAATAGCAGAGTAATCACGTAGATGTAGATGTACACGCCGTTCCACCAAAGAAATGATGGACATAAACTTTGTGAAGACGAAAAAGGTATCTGCTTAACCCATGTATATAAGACGACGATAACGTTGTATTGCTTCTTTTTCATTCTGTTTTGATCATTTGAGGATCACATTAATTCTGATCAGGTCCTTTTCTCGTACTATTTTACACTGTATGAGATGACACAGATTTTGGTGCAGTCTACTGGGCTGCTCCCAGGTGATAGCACCACAAAAATTTAAAGTAAAAAAAAAAAATTCGCCATTTTAATACTAAGACGTAGGCCCTCATACAAGCTCGAAGACTTAGACTTAATTCTTTTCTGTGGACCTATTTGGCTGAATTTTTCTGTGTACAGCTGATAATCAATAACTCGGCAATTTCTTGTCAAACACCATCCTTCCTTGAGTCAAATTCCCAGTGCTACTTCGTCAAACTTGTGCCAATGGATGTGTGTTTAAATCCACTATATCCAATATATGTGTAATGTGTTACATACGTACGGATTTGCTGTGAACGACTAGAATGATTTCTCAACTACTGTATCTTCGGTTTGTGTTGTTGCGAATAGTCTTGGACTTGTAATATCGAAGATGATAAGACCCATTATGGGCACAGAGTTTTTTGCTGAGTAGTTCTCTTTGCGACGAGTTGGACTATACACTGCTACTCATTAAGTTATTCTGGAACAACTGACGTCGTGTCAAACTATGAGGAATGAAATTTCTTAAAAATATGGCTCTCATATGCATTTCCTACCATAGTTGCGTACACTGAATTTGTTAAAGAATGTTTACGTGAACAGCGAGTCTCGACTGACACGCTACATGGAAAGTAATTTAAGTGTTGTTTATGGAACCAAGCTTCATCCATGAACGGAATGAACCGAAACCTAAATATATGATTTAATGTGTAGATGTAGACGTAGAGAAGTAGTATACTAAGTTACTAAACAAAGATGAAAAATACACGTTTAAATTTCTGAAATATTTGACGTCTTCATAGAAAGGAAACAGGGAGATTAGGACGCAAAGACCCTGATGACGAGGTTGTTAGAGGGGGGCCGCTAGTTCAGGGCGGGGAACGAAATCGGAGATGAACCATCCCGGCATTTGAACTACGCCACTTTGGAAAATCGCGGAAGGCTTACAGCTGGATGACCAGAAGGGAACCTGAACCGCCTTCCTGTATAATGCGCGTCCAGTGTCTTACTATCACCTCAATTGTCTTTCCGTGGAACTGATTTCTCCCCAATTAAGAGGTTCAAATGGATCTGAGCACTATGGGACTTAACATCTGAGGTCATCAGTTCCCTAGAACTCTATTTTTTTTTTTTTGTCATCAGTCTACTGACTGGTTTGATTCGGCCCGCCATGAATTCCTTTCCTGTGTTAACCTCTTCATCTCAGAGTAGCACTTGCAACCTACGTCCTCAATTATTTGCTTGACGTATTCCAATCTCTGTCTTCCTCTACAGTTTTTGCCCTCTACAGCTCCCTCTAATACCATGGAAGTCATTCCCTCATGTCTTAGCAGATGTCCTATCATCCTGTCCCTTCTCCTTATCAGTGTTTTCCACATATTCCTTTCCTCTCCGATTCTGCGTAGAACCGCCTCATTCCTTACCTTATCAGTCCACCTAATTTTCAACATTCGTCTATAGCACCACATCTCAAATGCTTCGATTCTCTTCTGTTCCGGTTTTCCCACAGTCCATGTTTCACTACCATACAATGCTGTACTCCAGACGTACATCCTCAGAAATTTCTTCCTCAAATTAAGGCCGGTATTTGATATTAGTAGACTTCTCTTGGCCAGAAATGCCTTTTTTGCCATAGCGAGTCTGCTTTTGATGTCCTCCTTGCTCCGTCCGTCATTGGTTATTTTACTGCCTAGGTAGCAGAATTCCTTAACTTCATTGACTTCGTGGCCATCAATCCTGATGCTAAGTTTCTCGCTGTTCTCATTTCTACTACTTCTCATTACCTTCGTCTTTCTCCGATTTACTCTCAAACCATACTGTGTACTCATTAGACTGTTCATTCCGTTCAGCAGATCATTTAATTCTTCTTCACTTTCACTCAGGATAGCAATGTCATCAGCGAATCGTATCATTGATATCCTTTCACCTTGTATTTTAATTCCACTCCTGAACCTTTATTTTATTTCCATCATTGCTTCCTCGATGTACAGATTGGAGAGTAGTGGCGAAAGGCTACAGCCTTTTCTTACACCCTTCTTAATACGAGCACTTCGTTCTGCATGGTCTACTAATATTATTCCCTCTTGGTTGTTGTACATATTGTATATGACCCGTCTCTCCCTATAGCTTACCCCTACTTTTTTTCAGAATCTCGAACAGCTTTTTCCAGGTCGACAAATCCTATGAAAGTGTCTTGCTTCAATTATTAGCCGTACCGTCAGAATTGCCTCTCTCGTCCCTTTACTTTTTCTAAAGCCAAACTGGTCGTCACCTAGCGCATTCTCAATTTTCTTTTCCATTCTTCTGTATATTACTCTTGTAAGCAGCTTCGATGCATGAGCTGTTAAGCTGATTGTGCGATAATTCTCGCACTTGTCAGCTCTTGCCGTCTTCGGAATTGTGTGGATGATGCTTTTCCGAAAGTCAGATGGTATGTCACCAGACTCACATATTCTACACACCAACGTGAATAGTCGTTTTGTTGCCACTTCCCCCAATGATTTTAGAAATTCTGATGGAATGTTATCTATCCCTTCTGCCTTATTTGACCGTAAGTCCTCCAAAGCTCTTTTAAATTCCGGTTCTAATACTGGATCCCCTATCTCTTTTAAACCGACTCCTGTTTCTTCTTCTATCACATCAGACAAATCTTCAACCTCATAGAGGCTTTAAATGTATTCTTTCCACCTATCTGCTCTCTCCTCTGCATTTAACAGTGGAATTCCCGTTGCACTCTTAATGTTACCACCGTTGCTTTTAATGTCACCAAAGGTTGTTTTGACTTTCCTGTATACTGAGTCTGTCCTTCCGACAATCATATCTTTTTCGATGTCTTCGCATTTTTCCTGCAGCCATTTCGTCTTAGCTTCCCTGCACTTCCTATTTATTTCATTCCTCAGCGACTTGTATTTCTGTATTCCTGATTTTCCCGGAACATGTTTGTACTTCCTCCTTTCATCAATCAACAGTATTTCTTCTGTTACCCATGGTTTCTTCGTAGCTACCTTCTTTGTACCCATGTTTTCCTTCCCAACTTCTGTGATGGCCCTTTTTAGAGATGTCCATTCCTCTTCAACTGTACTGCCTACTGCGCTATTCCTTATTGCTGTATCTATAGCGTTAGAGAACTTCAAACGTATCTCGTCATTCCTTAGTACTTCCGGATCCCACTTCTTTGCGTATTGATTCTTCCTGACTAATGTCTTGAGCTTCAGCCTACTCTTCATCACTACTATATTGTGATCTGAATCTATATCTGCTCCTGGGTACGCCTTACAGTCCAGTATCTGATTTCGGAATCTGACCATGATGTAGTCTTATTGAAATCTTCCCGTATCTCCCGGCCTTTTCCAAGTATACCTCCTCCTCTTGTGATTTTTGAACAGGGTATTCGCTATTACTAGCTGAAACTTGTTACAGAACTCAATTAGTCTTTCTCCTCTTTCATTCCTTGTCCCAAGCCCATATTCTCCTGTAACCTTTTCTTCTACTCCTTCCCCTACAACTGCATTCCATTCGCCCATGACTATTAGATTTTCGTCCCCCTTTACATACTGCATTACCCTTTCAATATCCTCATACACTTTCTCTATCTGTTCATCTTCAGCTTGCGACGTCGGCATGTATACCTGAACTATCGTTGTCGGTGTTGGTCTGCTGTCGATTGTGATTAGAACAACCCGGTCAGTGAACTGTTCACAGTAACACACCCTCTGCCCGACTTTCTTATTCATAACGAATCCTACACCTGTTATACCATTTTCTGCTGCTGTTGATATTACCCGATACTCATCTGACCAGAAATCCTTGTCTTCCTTCCACTTTACTTCACTGACCCCTACTATATCTAGATTGAGCCTTTGCGTTTCCCTTTTCAGATTTTCTGGTTTCTCAACCACGTTCAAGCTTCTGACATTCCACACCCCGGCTCGTAGAACGTTATCCTTTCGTTGATTATTCAGTCTTTTTCTCATGGTAACCTCCCCCTTGGCAGTCCCCTTCCGGAGATCCGAATGGGGGACTATTCCGGAATCTTTTGCCAATGGAGAGATCATCATGACACTTCTTCAATTACGGGCCAGATGTCCAGTGGATATACGTTATGTGTCTTTAATGCAGTGGTTTCCATTGCCTTCTGCATCCTCATGTCGTTGATCATTGCTGATTCCTCCGCCTTTAGGGGCAATTTCCCACCCCTAGGACAAGAGAGTGCCCTGAACCTCTATCCGCTCCTCCGCCCTCTTTGACAAGGCCGTTGGCAGAATGAGGCTGACTTGCCGGAAGTCTTCGGCCGCCAATGCTGATTATTTATCAAAATTTAGGCAGTGGAGGGGATCGAACCCGGGACCGAAGACGTTTTGATTATGAATCAAAGACGCTACCCCTAGACCACGGGTCCTATCCTCGCTAGAACTTAGAAGTTCTTAAACCTAACTAGAACTTAGAAGTACTTAAACCTAACTAACCTAAGGACACCACACACATCCATGCCCGAGGCAGGATTCGAACCTGCGGCCGTAGCGGTCGCGCGGTGTCAGACTGAAGCGTCTAGAGCCGCTCGGCCACAGCGGCCGGAGAGGAGTAGTACTTACGAAAGAATACGCAAATGTGAAGCAGATTAACTTCGGGATAAGAGTTACAGGTAGGAATGGAAAAACTGCTAGAATGCGACCTCAGGAAAAATGAGGAACCCTTGAGGAAATACTAAGCCTAAGACTTAGGAAACAGATTAAAGAATATCACACCTACGCTTATGGAGTTCGTAGATCCAGTGAAAGTGTCAGATAATGTTCACTTGAGTATATCGTTTGGAATTATGAAGGTATCAGGGATCAAATGCGGGAAGCGAAATCGTATTTACAACTTACACAGAGACTAGATAGCAGTTCATGAGACACGTTCCCATCAGGTGTTACAGTTTTGTGTCAGTTGATTGACTGGTGTTCACTGATTGTGGGTTTTTGGTCAGTTTTCTGAATTATGTGTATCGTAACTTAAATTCCGCCCACGAACCTTGGCGGCCCCCTCGGTACCGGCCGGCCGTCGTCTCACCCTCTGCCAAAGCTGTCATTGGCTGCAGTAAAGAGGGTGTGCGGTGGGCACACCGCTCTCCCGGCCGTTGGCAGTTTTCGTAGCAGCTGCTACTAATCGGTCAGGTGGCTCCGCAGCTGGAATCTCCGACGCTGCGTACACCCTGTTCCAGTCCTCACACCAGGAGAAGAAAGTCGCTGACAGTATTGGAACGGAAGTGGACCTTCGATTTACATACTGTTGTGTGAATCTGGGAGTCCACGGCTGTATGTTTCTCTTCTCAACAATGGACCTGGTTGGGCGAGCGCCAGTGTGCAGCGAGTGTTGTGAGGAAGTTTCCGTAGGATGGAGTCACTGTGTGGAAGTGAGTCCAGCAACCCGCGCTGGTCTCTCGCCATCACTGAGTGAAATGTATCAGAATTACACGTAGGGCCGATTATATTGTAGTGGTACATGGTGTAATGCACCACTTTCTCCAGGGGGCAAATATTAATTATCATCAGTAGTAGTATATTAAGCTACAAATTATCATTTTAAACCTGTCTGGTCTCCCTGGTGTGCCTAGTCGACCACAAGTCCACGTCACGCTGTTCACTCTAACAACAGAGTACATACAGGGTTGAAGACATGGAGAAAGAAAGCTATCATCACAATTTGAATTTAGAATAATATAACTTCCTTACCTTTACGGTCGTTGTTGCACGCTCGTGGTCCAGTGATGAATCTCGCCATCCGCTGTTTGTTAAATCAATTTGAGCTCCAGGGTGTGTATTCTGCTGCGTCAGAACTGACACATATTTAAACTTCCACCTCTTATTTTATAAATGCTGATCGTGACGATATTCAATAATTTTCAATGTAACAGCTTTTCCTATGCATCATTTCGTTCCCTCTTGACCTTCTCAAAGCAAGCGTATTGCAAGACGTCTCAACACCAACTGCCCATTGTCTCTACACCCGCCAACAACCGGCCCCTGTTCACAGATCTTACAAACTGTGTAGTACTGCCAACCTTGGTTGTATATCGATATTGTACACATCGCACGTATACATATATGAAAACCATAGTACGAAAAATGAAAAGTGTTTATAATATACACCCCTGGAAATGGAAAAAAGAACACATTGACACCCGTGTGTCAGACCCACCATACTTGCTCCGGACACTGCGAGAGGGCTGTACAAGCAATGATCACACGCACGGCACAGCGGACACACCAGGAACCGCGGTGTTGGCCGTCGAATGGCGCTAGCTGCGCAGCATTTGTGCACCGCCGCCGTCAGTGTCAGCCAGTTTGCCGTGGCATACGGAGCTCCATCGCAGTCTTTAACACTGGTAGCATGCCGCGACAGCGTGGACGTGAACCGTATGTGCAGTTGACGGACTTTGAGCGAGGGCGTATAGTGGGCATTCGGGAGGCCGGGTGGACGTACCGCCGAATTGCTCAACACGTGGGGCGTGAGGTCTCCACAGTACATCGATGTTGTCGCCAGTGGTCGGCGGAAGGTGCACGTGCCCGTCGACCTGGGACCGGACCACAGCGACGCACGGATGCACGCCAAGACCGTAGGATCCTACGCAGTGCCGTAGGGGACCGCACCGCCACTTCCCAGCAAATTAGGGACACTGTTGCTCCTGGGGTATCGGCGAGGACCATTCGCAACCGTCTCCATGAAGCTGGGCTACGGTCCCGCACACCGTTAGGCCGTCTTCCGCTCACGCCCCAACATCGTGCAGCCCGCCTCCAGTGGTGTCGCGACAGGCGTGAATGGAGGGACGAATGGAGACGTGTCGTCTTCAGCGATGAGAGTCGCTTCTGCCTTGGTGCCAATGATGGTCGTATGCGTGTTTGGCGCCGTGCAGGTGAGCGCCACAATCAGGACTGCATTCGACCGAGGCACACAGGGCCAACACCCGGCATCATGGTGTGGGGAGCGATCTCCTACACTGGCCGTACACCACTGGTGATCGTCGAGGGGACACTGAATAGAGCACGGTACATCCAAACCGTCATCGAACCCATCGTTTTACCATTCCTAGACCGGCAAGGGAACTTGCTGTTCCAACAGGACAATGCACGTCCGCATGTATCCCGTGCCACCCAACGTGCTCTAGAAGGTGTAAGTCAACTACCCTGGCCAGCAAGATCTCCGGATCTGTCCCCCATTGAGCATGTTTGGGACTGGATGAAGCGTCGTCTCACGCGGTCTGCACGTCCAGCACGAACGCTGGTCCAACTGAGGCGCCAGGTGGAAATGGAATGGCAAGCCGTTCCACAGGACTACATCCAGCATCTCTACGATCGTCTCCATGGGAGAATAGCAGCCTGCATTGCTGCGAAAGGTGGATATACACTGTACTAGTGCCGACTTTGTGCATGCTCTGTTGCCTGTGTCTATGTGCCTGTGGTTCTGTCAGTGTGATCATGTGATGTATCTGAACCCAGGAATGTGTCAATAAAGTTTCCCCTTCCTGGGACAATGAATTCACGGTGTTCTTATTTCAATTTCCAGGAGTGTAGTTCTGTGGCAATATACGTCATGATTGTCCTCATTTTAACCGTTTTGTAACAAAATAATAGTATTTCAGTTTATGTTTACTTAGTTAAAGTTCACTTGCTCCTTCAAGTTGATTGACGGCTACGCACACCTCGCCAGCCGGTGGTATCGGCAGTTTCAGTAGTCCGTTACATTGCAATGGGCATTAGAGAAATCAATGACTGCCTTGATGGATGTTTTGTCAAACCGATAAAATAAACGTACACCTTGTTCTGTATTTGACGAATTATGTGCAGGGCCGGTTTAAGGGCCAAGAGACACAAGTTGCCGTTTAGGACACCAAGCTGAGATTGTAAAGGACGTATCCCAGTAAGTAGCCGCCGCTTGGTTGGCCAACCTGAGAGGGACACCCCAGTGCCAGGTTTCTGTACAGTTTGTATCACAATTAGTAGCGAAACCTGACATAGATAAAAGTGCGTGAGATAATAGAGAATAAAGGGGAAAGGGCACAAACCGTGCGATCGACACAGACCTTCGCCGAACATGGAAGGACAGGTTCACACACACAAACTTTATCAGCTCACTCTCTTTGCAGACTGTACGTCAGAACAAAGACCAAAATAATACCCAGTCAGAGGGTAATAGCGGAGGAGTTTACAGGATAAGATCCACAGCGTTTGTACATCGAGAAAGTAGTAAAATAAATTTAGGAGAAACGTGGAAAAGGAACTAAAGTTCCGGGAGAAATAGTAAGGCTCTGAGGAACGCCGATGCCATTGAAATTCCGTCTGGTAGATCAGTTTAACAGAATGGATGATGTTTTTATAAGACGAGCATGAAGAAAAGTAAAAAGAGATGATGTAATGCAGTCTAATTAAATCAAGCGATGCTGAAGAAATGAGGAACAAAAATTTAGAGGACTTTTGCTATTTTGGGCAGAAATATAACTCTCAATGGCCGAAGTAGAGAGGATACAAAACGGAGAATGGCAATGGCAAGAAAATTACTTCAGAAAAAAAAATCGTCTAAGATAAATTTAGTTATATTAACAGATTCTTCCGTCGGTTCTTGGTAGAACAACATTATAATAATAAATGAAAAGCACCAGTTTGCTTTTGTTCTACAGTATTGTAGAAAAAAAGCAAACTGGTGCTTTTCATTTATTATTATAAATTTAGTTAATAATAAAGTACTGTCTGAAGTAATTTGTAAGGCGTGTAGCCTCCTATGGAACTGAAATGCTGCCGATAAGTAATTCAGAGTTCTACAGAAGTGAAAAGTGGATGATAAGTCGTTCAGAGGTCTTTGGAAGGCTGTTAACAGAAGTACGAGCATATGGAACAGCATCCCAGATATGCGAGTGCCGTGAAGGCTTCTTAAGTAACAGAATCCAACACATTGTGCTCAACGGTGAGTGTTCATCAGAGACAAGGATGTCGTCAGGTTTCCCCCTTGAGAAGTGTGATAGGATTATTTTCTATTTACATAAGTGATCGGGTTGAGAGAGTGTGGAGCAATCTGCGGTTGTTTGCTGATGATGCTATGGTGTATGGGAAGGTGTCGAAGTTAAGTACTGTAGGAAGACAAAAGATGACTTAGACGAAATTTCTTGTGGATGTGATGAATAACAGATGTAAATGTAAAAAGATGCAATTTAGTGAGGATGAGTAGGAAAAACAAACATGTAATGTTCGGATACAGCATTAGTAGTGCCCTGTTTAGTCATGTCATTTAAATATCTGGATGTAACGTTGCAAAGCGATATGAAATATAGCGACCAGGTCAGGTTTGTGGTAGGGAAGGTGAATGGTTGACTCGGAGTTTACCGGGAGAATTTTGGGAAAGCGTTGTTCTTCTGTAAAGGAGACCGGACGTTGGTTGCTAGTGCCATCTATTCTTGAGTGCTCCTCGAGTGTTTCAGATCCATACCAATTTGGATTAAAGGAAGACATCGAAAAAATTCAGAGGCGGGCAGTGGATTTGTTACCGATAGGTTCGAACAACACGCAAGTGTTATGAAGATGCTTCGGGAACTCAAATGGTAATCCCTCGAGGGTAAGCGATGTTCTGTAAAAGGAACAGTAATGGGAAAGTTTAGAGTACCGGAACTCTGAAGCTGATCGCAGAACGGTTCTACTGCCACCAATACACATTTCAACTAAGGAAATCGGTTTATTTGTTCATGAGACCCAGAAAATATTAGATACAGGCTCCCAGGTAGATGCCATTTTCCTTGACTTCCGGAAGGCGTTCGATACAGTTCCGCACTGTCGCCTGGTAAACAAAGTAAGAGCCCACGGAATATCAAACCAGCTGTGTGGCTGGATTGAAGAGTTTTTAGCAAACAGAACACAGCATGTTGATCTCAATGGACAGAGGTCTACAGACGTTAAAGTAACCTCTGGCGTGCCACAGGGAAGTGTTATGGGACCACTGCTTTTCACAATATACACTCCTGAAAATGGAAAAAAGAACACATTGACACCGGTGTGTCAGACCCACCATACTTGCTCCGGACACTGCGAGAGGGCTGTACAAGCAATGATCACACGCACGGCACAGCGGACACACCAGGAACAGCGGTGTTGGCCGTCGAATGGCGCTAGCTGCGCAGCATTTGTGCACCGCCGCCGTCAATGTCAGCCAGTTTGCCGTGGCATACGGAGCTCCATCGCAGTCTTTAACACTGGTAGCAGCCGCGACAGCGTGGACGTGAACCGTATGTGCAGTTGACGGACTTTGAGCGAGGGCGTATAGTGGGCATGCGGGAGGCCGGGTGGACGTACCGCCGAATTGCTCAACACGTGGGGCGTGAGGTCTCCACAGTACATCGATGTTGTCGCCAGTGGTCGGCGGAAGGTGCACGTGCCCGTCGACCTGGGACCGGACCGCAGCGACGCACGGATGCACGCCAAGACCGTAGGATCCTACGCAGTGCCGTAGGGGACCGCACCGCCACTTCCCAGCAAATTAGGGACACTGTTGCTCCTGGGGTATCGGCGAGGACCATTCGCAACCGTCTCCATGAAGCTGGGCTACGGTCCCGCACACCGTTAGGCCGTCTTCCGCTCACGCCCCAACATCGTGCAGCCCGCCTCCAGTGGTGTCGCGACAGGCGTGAATGGAGGGACGAATGGAGACGTGTCGTCTTCAGCGATGAGAGTCGCTTCTGCCTTGGTGCCAATGATGGTCGTATGCGTGTTTGGCGCCGTGCAGGTGAGCGCCACAATCAGGACTGCATACGACCGAGGCACACAGGGCCAACACCCGGCATCATGGTGTGGGGAGCGTACACTCGCCGTACACCACTGGTGATCGTCGAGGGGACACTGAATAGTGCACGTTACATCCAAACCGTCATAGAACCCATCGTTCTACCATTCCTAGACCGGCAAGGGAAATGCTGTTCCAACAGGACAATGCACGTCCGCATGTATCCCGTGCCACCAAACGTGCTCTAAAAGGTGTAAGTCAACTACCGTGGCCAGCAAGATCTCCGGATCTGTCCCCCATTGAGCATGTTTGGGACTGGATGAAGCGTCGTCTCACGCGGTCTGCACGTCCAGCACGAACGCTGGTCCAACTGAGGCGCCAGGTGGAAATGGCATGGCAAGCCGTTCCACAGGACTACATCCAGCATCTCTACGATCGTCTCCATTGGAGAATAGCAGCCTGCATTGCTGCGAAAGGTGGATATACACTGTACTAGTGCCGACATTGTGCATGCTCTGTTGCCTGTGTCTATGTGCCTGTGGTTCTGTCAGTGTGATCATGTGATGTATCTGACCCCAGGAATGTGTCAATAAAGTTTCCCCTTCCTGGGACAATGAATTCACAGTGTTCTTATTTCAATTTCCAGGAGTGTATATAAATGACCTAGTGGATAGTGTCGGAAGTTCCATGCGGCTTTTAGCGGATGATGCTGTAGTATACACAGAAGTTGCAGCATTAGACAATTGCAGCGAAATGCAGGAAGATCTGCAGCGGATAAGCACTTGGTGCAGTGGGTGGCAACTGACCCTTATCATAGACAAATGTAATATTTTGAGAATACATAGAAAGAAGGACCCTTTAATATATGATTATATGATAGCGGAACAAACAGTGGTAGCAGTTACTAATGTAAAATATCTGGGAGTATGTGTACGGAACGATTTGAAGTGGAATGATCATATAAAATTAATTGTTGGTAAGGCGGGTGCCAGGTTGAGATTCATTGGGAGAGTCCTTAGAAAATGTAGTCCATCAACAAAGGAGGTGGCTTACAAAACACTCGTTCGGCCTATACTTGAGTATTGCTCATCAGTGTGGGATCCGTACCGTGTCGGGTTGACAGAGGAGATAGAGAAGATCCAAAGAAGAGCTGCGCGCTTCGTCACAGGTTATTTGGTAAGCGTGATAGCGTTACGGAGATGTTTAGCAAACCCAAGTGGCAGACTCTACAAGAGAGGCGCTGTGCATCGCGGTGTAGCTTGCTGTCCAGGTGCGAGAGGGTGCGTTTCTGGATGAGGTATCGAATATATTGCTTCCCCCTACTTATACCTCCCGAGGACATCACGAATGTAAAATTAGAGAGATTCGGGCGCGCACGGAGGCTTTCCGGCAGTCGTTCTTCCCGCGAACTATACGCGACTGGAACAGGAAAGCGAGGTAATGACAGTGGCATGTAAAGTGCCCTCCACCACACACCGTTGGATGGCTTGCGGAGTATAAATGTAGATGTAGATGTAGGAACACGGAGATAAGATACGAGAAAACAGGATTCATGTGGCGGAATAAGACAGTCGTTTTTGCCTCGCTCTGTCTGTGGAACACGAAAGGAAATGAATAACAGTCGTGCGGGTTATCCTATACCACATACCATACGATGAATTGCGGAGTATGTAGGTAGGTATAGATGTTGATGCTAAGTAAAACGTGGATGATAAGTAGGTTAGGCTTCTGCGGAAGTGAGACATGGCGACAAGCAGTAGCGACGTGAAGAGAATAGTACACTACTGGCCATTAAAATTGCTACACCAAGAAGAAATGCAGATGATAAACGGGTATTCATTGGACAAATATATTATAGTACCACTGACACGTGATTACATTTTCACACAAATTGGGTACATAGATACTGAGAAATCAGTACCCAGAACAACCACCTCTGGCAGTAATAACGGCCTTGATACGCCTGGGCATTGAGTCAAACAGAGCTTGGATGGCGCGTACAGGTACAGCTGCCCATGCAGCTTCAACACGCTACCACAGTTCATCAAGAGTAGTGACTGGCGTATTGTGACGAGCCAGTTGCTCGGCCACCATTGAGCAGACGTTTTCAATTGGAGAGAGATCTGGAGAATGTGCTGGACAGGGCAGCAGTCGAACATTTTCTGTACCCAGATAGGCCCGTACAGGACCTGCAACATGCAGTCGTGCATTATCCTGCTGAAATGTAGGGTTTCGCAGGGATCGAATGAAGAGTAGAGCCATGGGTAGTAACACATCTGAAATGTAACGTCCACTGTTCAAAGTGCCGTCAATGCGAAGCAGAGTTGACCGAGACGTGTAACCAATGGCATCCCGTACCATCACGCCGGGTGATACGCCAGTATGGCGATGACGAATAAACGCTTCCAATGTGCGTTCACCGCGATGTCGCCAAACACGTATGCGACCATCATGAAGCTGTAAACATAACCTGGATTCATCTGAAAAAACGACGTTTGGTCATTCGTGCACCCAGGTTCGTCGTTGAGTACACCATCGCAGGCGCTCCTGTCTGTGATGCAGCGTCAAGGGTAACCGCAGCCGTGGTCTCAGAGCTGATAGTCCACGCTGCTGTAAACGTCGTCGAACTGTTCGTGCAGATGGTTGTTGTCTTGCAAACGTCCCCGTCTGTTGACTCAGGGATAGAAACGTGGCTCCACGATCCGTTACAACCATGCGGATAAGATGCCTGTCATGTCGACTGCTAGTGATACGAGGCCGTTGGGATCGAGCACGGCGTTCCGTATTACCCTCCTGAACCCACCGATTCCATATTATGTTAACAGTCATTGGATATCGACCAACGCGAGCAGCAATGTCGCGATACGGTAAACCGCAATCGGGGCAGGCTACAATCCGACCTCTATCAAAGTCGGAAACGTGATGGTACGCATTTCTCCTCCTTACACGAGTCACCACAACAACGTTTCACCAGGCAACGCCGGTCAACTGCTGTTTGTGTATGAGAAATCGGTTGGAAACTTTCCTCATGTCAGCACGTTGTAGGTGTCGCCATCGGTGCCAGACTTGTGTGAACGGTCTGAAAAGCTAATCATTTGATTATCACAGCATCTTCTTCCTGTCGGATAAATTTCGCGTCTGTAGCACGTCATCTTCGTGGTGTAGCAATTTTAATGGCCAATAGTGTAGCTTCACGTAATACAAGTTACGTTGAGAGAGCTATGTATAGGGAGGCTGTGGCAGCCGGAAGGGGCCCCGGGTAACCACCAGCAGCAGCAACAGCGAGCGCAACGAGGTGCACGCCACGCCGGTAGTGCTGTACCAATCTGAGACAATAAACGATCGCTCGGACACACCTGTTTGTTTTAAAAGCAGCCGTGGAGAGGCGTCTTTTTGTCCGGCCGGCGTGTATTTATACAGCTATGCTCGGAGCAGGTTGTGGGAGTGGCAGGGGCCGCCGGCTGACGGCTGGGCGTGTCCGGCCAGGCGAGAGACGAGGGGCGCGGCCGCCGTAATTACAGCAGTTTACGGAAGGACGGCGCCGATTTATGGCCCGCCCCGCAACCGTCCCAACCACCTCCAACCACCCGGCGCGCACCTCGGCGCTGCGGGACTTCGCACGCAGGCAGTGCTCGCTCACGACGAGCTGTGGTGCATCACAGCACGAGACCTCCCTGCAAGACCGGTAGTCTACATCTACATCTACATGTACAATCTGCAAATCACATTTAAGTTCCTGGCAGAGGGTTCATCGAACCACCTTCACAATTCTCTATTATTCCAATCAAGTATAGCGCGCGCAATGAATAAACACCTATATCTTTCCGTACGAGCTCTGATTTCCCTACAGTCCGCCATCTTGTGTTGTGCGTATAACATCGAAGCAAAGAAATAAAGACTTTGGTAAATCTGTGTATATGTCACCTTCCCCACTATCCCTCTACACCCGTAGTAGACGTAAAATATCTGTAAATGAGTCTGTATTCATCTGGATTAAAGGCAAAGGTGTATGTGAATATGTAAAATTTGTTGGAGACTGTACATTGTGTTTTCATAAATAAAGTGATCTGTAGCGTAGCTGAGAACCGGACAAGGGTACACCACGAACCGGGGGCTCAAGGAGGCAACAGCATGTTCCATGCAGTGAACTACGTTGGCAATCAGTGACATAATTATAATGTGCAATTGTGTAATGTCAATCAACAGCTCCGCCACTACACCAGATATGCGAGTGAAGCAGCAAGAATATGAAATTGCTGTGATATACACTACTGGCCATTAAAACTGCTACGCCACGACGATGACGTGCTACAGACGCGAAATTTAACCGACAGGAAGAAGATGCTGTGATATGCAAATGATTAGCTTTTCAGACCATTCACACAAGGTTGGCGCCGGTGGCGACACCTACAACGTGCTGACATGAGGAAAGTCTCCAACCGATTTCTCATACACAAAAGGCAGCTGAACAGCGTTGCCTGGTGAAACGTTGTTGTGATGCCTCGTGTAAGGAGGAGAAATGCGTACCATCGGGTTTCCGACTTTGCTAAAAGTCGGATTGTAGCCTATCGCGGTTGTGGTTTATCGTATCGCGACAATGATGCTCGCGTTGGTCGAGATCCAATGACTGGTAGCAGAATATGGAATCGGTGGGTTCAGGAGCGTAATACGGATCGCCGTGCTGGATCCCAACGGCCTCGTATCATTAGCAGTCGAGATGACAGGCATCTTATCCGCATGGCTGTAACGGATCGTGCAGCCATGTCTCGATCCCTGAGAAAACAGATGGGGACGTTTGCAAGACAATAACAATATGCACGAACAGTTCGACGAAGTTTGCAGCAGCATGGATTATCAGCCCGGAGACCATGGCTGCGGTTACCCTTGACGCTGAATCACAGACAGGAGCGCCTGCGATGGTCTACTCAACGACGAACCTGGGTGCACGAATGGCAAAACGTCATTTTTTCGGATGAATCCAGGTTCTGTTTACAGCTTCATGATGGTCGCATGCGTGTTTGGCGACATCGCGGTGAACGCACATTGGAAGCGTTTATTCGTCATCACCATACTGGCGTATCACCCGGCGTGACGGTATGGGGTGCCATTGGTTACACGTCTCGGTCACCTCTTCTCCGCATTGACTGCACTTTGAACAGTGGACGTTACATTTCCGATGTGTTACGACCCGTGGCTCTACCCTTCATTCGATCCCTGCAAAACCCTATATTTCAGCACGATAATGCACGACCACATGTTGCAGGTGCTGTACGGGCCTTTCGGGATACAGAAAATGTTCGACTGCTGCCCTGGCCAGCACATTCTCCAGATCTCTCACCAACTGAAAACGTTTGGTCAATGGTGGCCGAGCAACTGGCTCGTCACAATACGCCAGTCACTACTCTTGATGAACTGTGGTATCGTGTTGAAGCTGCCTGGGCAGCTGCACCTGTACACGCCATCCAAGCTCTGACTCAATGCCCAGGCGTATCAAGGCCGTTATTACGGCCAGAGGTGGTTGTTCTGGGTACTGATTTCTCAGGATCGATCCACCCAAATTGCGTGAAAATTTAGTCACATGTCAGTTCTACTATAATACATTTGCCCAATGAATACCTGTTCATCATCAGCATTTCTTCTTGGTGTAGCAATTTTAATGGCCAGTAGTGTACGTAGTCAACCACAAAGAAGAAAACCAGCAGGAGACATCACATATTTCTATTTCTAGCCATACACTGCCCCCCTCCTTCCACCCAAATGGCACACCAGCACCTACAGTAAAAAACAAGGGACAAAGTGTTCTAGATTGATCTAGTTTAAGACTGTTTATTTTTAAGTAACATTATGTATGTATGTATGTATGTATAAACGCCTGAAGATGAACAAAACATGTTCGAAACGCGTTGCATTATGTTATATTAACAATAAAATAAAAAGTGACTGGTAGCAGAAACATGAAATAAATAATTTTCCCATATTTTATCGTGGTGATCGTTCCTCCCTATGTAGGTCGGTGTCAACAAAATATTTTCGCCTTTGGAGGAGAAAGTTGGTGATTGGAATTTCGTGAGATGATTCCGTCTCAACGAAAAACGCCTTTCTTTTAATGATTTCCAGCCCAAATCCTGTATCATTTCTGTGACACTCTCTCCCATATTTAGCGATAATACAAAACGTGCTGCCTTTTCTTTGAACTTTTTCGATGTACTCCGTCAGTCCTATCTGGTAAGGATCCCACACCGCGCAGCAGTATTCTAAAAGCGGACGGACAAGGGTCGTGTAAGCACTCTCCTTAGTAGCTCTGTTACATTTTCTAAGTGTTCTGCCAATAGAACGCAGCCTTTGGTTAGCCTTCCCCACAACATTTTCTATGTGTTCTTTCCAATTTAAGTTGTTCGTAATAGTAATACCTAGGTATTTAGTTGAATTTACAGCTTTTAGATTAGACTGATTTATCGTGTAACCGAAGTTTATCGAGTTCCTTTTAGCACTCATGTGGATGACCTCACACTTTTCGTTATTTAGAGTCAACTGCCACTTTTCGCACTATTCAGATATTTTTTCTAAGTCGTTTTGCAGTTTGTTTTGATCTTCTGATTACTTTATTAGTCGATAATCGACAGCGTCACCTGCTAACAACCGAAGACGGCTGCTCAGATTGTTTCCTAAATCGTTTATATGGATAAGGAACAGCAAAGGGCCTATAACACTACCTTGGGCAACGCCAGAAATCACTTCTGTTGTACTCGATGACTTTTGTCTTATTTTGCTGTTGGAGACAACAGTTGCTAAATCATACACGAAACACCAGGGAAGAATAACACACAGTGGTATGTCTGGCACGAGGAACATCCAGGAAGAATATTCCGCAGTAATAAGATTAGTTTTATGCTGCTCTCGACGCTACTCTGTCGCGTGGAAGCCTCTGTATCTCTGCATAGCCACTGCAGCCTACATCCATTTGTGTCTGCTTATCGTATTCAGTCCTTGGCGTCTACGATTTTTACCCTTCATATTGCTTTCGTTACCACATTAACGATTCCTTGATGCCTGAGGATGTGCTCCGTTAATAGATCCCTTTTGTCAAATTCTACAACAAATTTATTTTTCCCCCAATTCGATTCATTAAATCAATATTACTTATTAGACTTACACACCTTAATTTCAACTACCTTCTGCGGCGTCACATTTCAAAAGGTTCCATTCTCTTTTTGACGGAACTTTTTGTCGTCCACGCCTCAATTCCGTACAAATCTTTACTTTAGGCAAGTACTTACCTCCAGAAAAGACCTCCTAATGCTTAGATTTATCTCAGATCTTAGCAAATTTATTTTTTTCAGAAATGTTTTCTTGCCATTGCCAACTGCGTTTTATATTCTGTCTACTCATCATCAGTTATTTCACATTCCAAATAGCAAAATTCGCCGGATATTTCTAGTGTATCGTACATAAATCTGATTTTATCATCATCATCTGACTTCGCTGGACATCACCAATCCCTTTGAACTGTTATTCCAAGTTTTTTGTCGTTTTTGATGGAAATACAATGCCATAGACAAACTGTAAAGTTTTTATTTTTTCCCTTGACATGCAATTCATTTTCCAAATTAATACTTGGTTTCGATAACAGCCTGCACACTGTACAGATTAAATAACATCTGGGATAGGCTGCAACCCTGTTTCACACCGTTTCCAACTACTGCTTTTTTTTCGGTGCCCTTCGACTCTTGAGACTGATTTTTCTACAGGTTGTAGAAAACTTTTCACTCCCTGTATATTCTCAAATCTACAAATGCTATAAAGGTAAGTTTCCTTTTACTCAGATTGTCTTCTAAGAGAAGTTATAGGGTCATTATGGCCTTACTTGTTTCTACATTTACCGAAACTCATTTCCTTCTATTTTTCCATTGTTCTGCAAGTAATTAAGTAATTCATGCCAGTATTTTGGAACCACGACCTTCTTTTGTTCTTTATTGGATATCGATTCCCTCGCAGAGAGGGGAGGGGGAGGGGTGGCAGCAGCACAATACGCTGCTCTGCAGCCTATAGGAAAGTTAAAAAACAGAATTAGGAGATATCTCGTATCCAGTTTCTTTTGTAGAAAACCAGATCACCGAAGGCATTCATACGGCCTTGCAGACAGTCTACGGAGACCTGCAGTGAACAGTCTGTCATCATCGCAACAAGGTCGCTCATATCTGTCCGAGCCCCCGTGTGTCGGCCGGCCGCACATACTGTAGCTGCGACTCCTGCATTGTCCGGACGCGCGGACACTGTCGTTCGATCCACGGATCACAACCAAACACCTCGCTGCTCAACTGGACGGCTCTATTGCTCGTGCAGACACACTCGTCCGCCTGTTGGGGTACTCAAAGGTTTGTGCTGCTGGGTTCCTCACAGCCTAACAGCAGACCATAAAGAGCAACGAAAGACCATGTGAGCGGAATTGCTTGCGCACTACGAGGCTAATTGTGACAATTCCTTGGCGAACATCGTCACAGGCGATGAAATATGGATTCATCGCTTTGAACTGGAAACAAAATAATCCTTTCAGTGGCGCCGTACCGCCTCTCCTATGAAGGAAAAGGTACAGTCATGGTAACTGTCCTCTAGGACTCTGAAGGAGTTATTTTGTTTGATAGTCGTCCCTCATGTTGCACCGATCAACTCTGAAGTGTATTGCGCTACCCGCAGCAAACTAAAGAAACGAATTTAGCGTGTTCGTCGCTTCAAGCGTACTGTAAACGTAAGGCACTGTAACTTTGCAACTTAAGTCTTGTGTTGTTACCCTATGCTTTTATTTAGTTACACCAAAACGTTCTTTAATTTCTGGATGACCGTCGTACATTCTACTGCACGTCACAGGCTATGCTCGCCAATATTTGGTTGTTTAGTGTCAAACTGTGGAATGCGGTGGAATCTTTTATGAATGTGAACCAAGTTTGTTTTTGAGTGGAAAATTTAGGGCAACGTCGTAATTGTAAAAATGTGGCGTGCAAGACGCCGCGAAAATTACTGCTTCCCCTCTTTTTACAATGAATATCATCCCAGAGCGAGTAAATCATCAACTGTAAAATAATAAAAGTATGTAATGTTATAAGCGAAGTTCTCGTCTACGCCTTAAAAATCCTTCCAGGAAACTTATTTCCAATCACAAATTTCCTTTGCCTTCCCTTTTTCCGCCTCTATTAAAATATTAATATATACAATATACTGAGCATTATTTCAGTTTATCTGCAGTATACGTAACATAAAAATTAAAAATAAAAGAAAAATTTATGCACAGGGACTTGAATTCACGACCTCAGATTCGCTTCTGTCACTTTAATTTCTGACCAGGTCCAACATCAACTATACGTTTGGATGGAATCGCGGTCCCCTTGTAAGTGTGGGACATTGCCCCATAACACATGGCTTTCTCTTATAGCACTAGCGTGTCCAAGTTGTGGAACTCCATTTTATGGATTATCTGCCGGCCGCTGTGGCCGAGCGTTTCAAGGCGCTTCAGTCCGGAAGCGCGCTGCTTTTGCGGTCGCAGGTTCGAATCCTGCCTCGGGCATGGATGTATGTGATGTCCTTAGCTTTGTTAGGATTAAGCAGTTCTAAGTCTAGGGGACTGATGACTTCAGACGTTAATTCACATAGTGCTTAGAGCCAATTGAACCATGGATTGTCGTTGAAGACTCTCCCTACGTTAATGGTGTATTTTTAAATCTTGTTTGTTTACAAACCTTTGTATCAGAGTTTGTTATGGTGCTAATAGATTTTAACCATCTTCTTCTGTATTTATTTCATGCAAGGGAGCTACTGACGTCGCAGTTTCACGCCCTAAATCACTAAACACCAGTTAACTAACAAGAACTCATCAACGTTCCTTTCAATTCACCATTGATTGCAATTTTCCTTTCACAGTAATGATTATACCGTAATTTTATCTTAAGGTAAAAGGCCACCATTCCTACTTCCAGATTTGCTGAGTTGTTCAATTTGCTGCTGACGTTTATCTGCCCGAGAGACAGGCAGCAGAATGTCACCTGTGAAACGTAGGTTGTTCAGGTACTTGCCCCTCCCACGTGCTCCTTTTTTTCACCAGTTGAGGTATCTGACAGCTTCCCGTAGTGCCGCTGAAAATAGTTTGGACGATATGGCATCCCGTTATCTACTCCGAACTTCCCAGTCTCCTGAAGAGGTCTTCATATATGTTCCGCAAGGTTGGCGCAATGTACCTAATACCATTGCTATCCTTTCCGGTTTCTGTTCCACTCGCAATTGGAGCTAAGGGAAAACGACTGGGTCACTCGTAGCGATACTTTTGACTGTCATAAACATTTTCGGTCCAGGTGATTGTGCTGGTTTCTATTACTTAAGAAGCCTTGGATCCGCTCAGATTCCTGAGAACCCATTCCGTAAGCTCGGATCTTCGCCAACAATTTGCAGTGTGGCACTGTGTCAAAAGAGTTCCAGAAATTTAGGTATGTGTTTACTGCCTGTTGCCGTCCATAGAGGATTCGCAGGATGTTGTGCGAGAAAAAGGGCAGGCTGATTTTCACAAGAGCGATGTTTGCTAAATTCGAGGTAGTCTGCTGATGGAAGCTTTTCTCTCTCAAAGAAATGAATTGTATCTTGTGCTCAAGAATTTTGCGGTAAACGACTTCAAATGATATTGGTTTGTAATTGCGCGTGCCCTTAATATTGTTCATCTTATACATGCACGTCGCCCACGCTTTTTTCTCGGTCACTTGGGACTTTGCGCCGGGCGAGAGATTCAAGTAAGAGGCCAGTGCTCTAGTGAAACCGAACAGTTATTCCGTGCAGCCCTGGCGACTTATTTCTTTTCATCTGTTTGACTTGTTCTCAATGGCAGGGGTGCCAATTTCTGTTTTCCAAATAGAGATCGTTCGACGATCAAACGATGGTATTTCCGTACGATCTTCCTGCATAAATATTCTTCAGTATACCACCACAGATTGAATAACTTCTCCATCTACATGATTACTCTGCAATTCACATTTAAGTGCTTCGCAGAGGGTTCATCGAACCACAATCATACTATCTCTCTACCATTCCACTCCCGAACAGCGCGCGGGAAAAACGAATACCTAAACCTTTCTGTTCGAGCTCTGATTTCTCTTATTTTATTTTGTTGATCGTTCCTACCTATGTAGGTTGGGCTCAACAAAATATTTTCGCATTCGGAAGAGAAAGTTGGTGACTGAAATTTCGTAAATAGATCTCACCGCGACGAAAAACGTCTTTGCTTTAATGACTTCCATCCCAACTCGCGTATCATATCTGCCACACTCTCTCCCCTGTTGCGTGATAATACAAAACGAGATGCCCTTTTTTGCACACTTTCGATGTCCGTCAATCCCACCTGGTAAGGATCCCCCTTTTTGTCAAGACTGACAGTACAGGCACTGTCAAAACTGTCAGCCCTAGGGTAATTGATATTAATCTTATTGCCTCGTTCTGAAATATCATTCAGGACTTGAGGATGATGTCATATATATATATACTCCTGGAAATTGAAATAAGAACACCGTGAATTCATTGTCCCAGGAAGGGGAAACTTTATTGACACATTCCTGGGGTCAGATACATCACATGATCACACTGACAGAACCACAGGCACATAGACACAGGCAACAGAGCATGCACAATGTCGGCACTAGTACAGTGTATATCCACCTTTCGCAGCAATGCAGGCTGCTATTCTCCCGTGGAGACGATCGTAGAGATGCTGGATGTAGTCCTGTGGAACGGCTTGCCATGCCATTTCCACCTGGCGCCTCAGTTGGACCAGCGTTCGTGCTGGACGTGCAGACCGCGTGAGACGACGCTTCATCCAGTCCCAAACATGCTCAATGGGGGACAGATCCGGATATCTTGCTGGCCACGGTAGTTGACTTACACCTTCTAGAGCACGTTGGGTGGCACGGGATACATGCGGACGTGCATTGTCCTGTTGGAACAGCAAGTTCCCTTGCCGGTCTAGGAATGGTAGAACGATGGGTTCGATGACGGTTTGAATGTACCGTGCACTATTCAGTGTCCCCTCGACGATCACCAGTGGTGTACGGCCAGTGTAGGAGATCGCTCCCCACACCATGATGCCGGGTGTTGGCCCTGTGTGCCTCGGTCGTATGCAGTCCTGATTGTGGCGCTCACCTGCACGGCGCCAAACACGCATACGACCATCATTGGCACCAAGGCAGAAGCGACTCTCATCGCTGAAGACGACACGTCTCCATTCGTCCCTCCATTCACGCCTGTCGCGACACCACTGGAGGCGGGCTGCACGATGTTGGGGCGTGAGCGGAAGACGGCCTAACGGTGTGCGGGACCGTAGCCCAGCTTCATGGAGACGGTTGCGAATGGTCCTCGCCGGTACCCCAGGAGCAACAGTGTCCCTAATTTGCTGGGAAGTGGCGGTGCGGTCCCCTACGGCACTGCGTAGGATCCTACGGTCTTGGCGTGCATCCGTGCGTCGCTGCGGTCCGGTCCCAGGTCGACGGGCACGTGCACCTTCCGCCGACCACTGGCGACAACATCGATGTACTGTGGAGACCTCACGCCCCACGTGTTGAGCAATTCGGCGGTACGTCCACCCGGCCTCCCGCATGCCCACTATACGCCCTCGCTCAAAGTTCGTGAACTGCACATACAGTTCACGTCCACGCTGTCGCGGCTTGCTACCAGTGTTAAAGACTGCGATGGAGCACCGTATGCCACGGCAAACTGGCTGACACTGACGGCGGCGGTGCACAAATGCTGCGCAGCTAGCGCCATTCGACGGCCATCACCGCGGTTCCTGGTGTGTCCGCTGTGCCGTGCGTGTGATCATTGCTTGTACAGCCCTCTCGCAGTGTCCGGAGCAAGTATGGTGGGTCTGACACACCGGTGTCAATGTGTTCTTTTTTCCATTTCCAGGAGTGTATATATGTCATCCGTTTCTGGTTTCTGACTGGTTTGATGCTGCACGAATTCCTCTCTTGTACCAACCAACCTTTTCATCTCAGAGCAGCAACTGCAACTTACTTTCTTAATTATTTGCTGGATGTACTCCAATCTGTGTCCTCTGTCTTTCTCTTAAGTTTTATCCAATAGTGCTCCTTCTAGCAACGTGGAAATTATTCCCTGATGTCATAACAGATTTCATATCGTCCTGTCCCTTCTTCTTTTTCTTATGTTTATTTCCTCGCCGATTCTTCCGAGAAATTCCTCATTTCTTATTTTGGCAGTCCACATAATTTTCAACATTCTTCTCTAGCACCACATCTTAAATCTTTCGATTTTCTGTTCTGATTTTCCCACGGTCCATGTTTCACTAACATACAATGCTGTGGTCCAGACGTAGATTCTTAGAAATTTCTTCCTCAAACTAAGGGCTGCGTTTGATACTATTAGACTTTTAACGGCTAGGAATCCCACTTTCGCGAGTGCTACTATGCTTTTTATATCTTGCTTGCTCCGTCCATCATGCATTATTCTGCGCCTAGGAAGCACAATTCCTTCAGACAGCGCTGTCCTAACTACGAATACGATACGTTACATTAATTATCACCTTGCTATTTAAATCACTTGATTAGTTTGACAAGATTCAGCTTGCTGTTTATTGCGTTGGTTCTTTGGTGGTAGAAATGAATAAGAACATACGACTTTATATTCAGCAAATTTTGCCGTTGTGAAGAGCTTAAAGTTTTGAAATGACCACATGGGATTTTTGGGGGTGTTCTTTTTGCTCAGAATGGCGAGGGACTGCTCAGAGAATTTTGTAAAAGTTTCAGCTTCAAACTTCTTATTACAGTTGTTGTATCCATCTTTTCTTAAAATATTCTTTAGACTGATTTAAATGTTACTGGACGTGCATAGTTAGGATCAGTTGCCTGTTACTGTGAGTTTATGTAAATTATTTCACGCTCTGCTGAAAGTTTTTAAGTGTTGTAAGATTAGGTAACTTTATTCTCAAATCCCCATTGGTGTAAAGAGTATTGGGTACATTTCATCTTATGTAAGTCTTAGCTTTGCAGTGCCCTCAGTCTGGAAATTGATAACTACACCTCTGGTTATGTGCACCATCCCTTCAAGTCTGCTTATAAGACTTGCCCGCGAGTTTGCGCCAAGTACAACGCTATACTCACAGACTAGTGTTACCCTCTGGGAGCATTTTTATATTTGACCATGTGATTACCTAATGGACAGGGGGTATCGAACATTAATTTCGTGCCTCAGCGATACATGTAGCCATTACCGTAGGTGCCACCACAACGGAGGGGTATCTGTTGAGAAGCCAGACAAACAAAATGATTGACTGATCTAGCCTTGTAACGCTAATCAAAACGGCCTTGCTGTGCTGGTACTGCAAACGGCAGAAAGCAAGGGGAAACAACAGCCGTAGTGTTTCCCGAGGGCATGCAGCTTTACTGTATGATTAAATGATGATGGCGTCCTCTTGGGTAAAATATTCCGGAGGTAAAATAGTTCCCCATTCGGATCTCCATGCGGGGACTACTCAGGAGGACGTTGTTATCTTGAGAAAGAAAACTGGCGTTCTACGGATCGCAGCGTGGAATGTCAGATCCCTTAATAGGGTAGGTAGGTTAGAAAATTTAAAAAGGGAAATGGATAGCTTAAAGTTAGATATAGTGGGAATTAGTGAAGTTCGGTGGCAGGAGGAACAAGACTTCTGATCAGGTGAATACAGGGTTATAAATACAAAATCAAATAGGAGTAACGCTGATGTAGGTTTAATAATGAATAAAAGAATAGGAGTGCAAGTAAGCTACTACAAACAACATAGTAAGCGCATTATTGTGGCCAAGATAGAAACGACGCCCACACCTACCACAGTAGTACAAGTTTATATGCCAACTAGATCTGCAGATGATGCAGAGACTGATGAAATGTATGATGGAACTCCGTCATCAAGCCACATGTGGCCCACCTGGACCATCCGACCGCCGTGTCATCCTCAGCTGAGGATGCGGATAGAAGGGCGTGTGGTTAGCACACCGCTCTCCAGGTCGTTATGATGGTTTTCTTTGACCGGAGCCGCTACTATTCAGTCGAGTAGCTCCTCAATTATCATCATAAGGCTGAGTGCACCCCGAAAAATGGCAACAACGCATGGCGGTGCGGATGGTCGCCCATCCAAGTACCGGCCACATCCGACAGCGCTTAACTTTGGTGATCTGACGGGAACCAGTGTATCCATTGCGGCAAGGCCGTCGCCTGTAAAAGTATGATGAGATAAAAGAAATTATTCAGATAGTGAAGGGAGACGAAAATTTGAAAGAAATGGGTGATTGGAATTCGATAGTAGGAAAAGGAAGAGAAGGACATGTAGTAGGTGAATATGGAATGGGGGTAAGAAATGAAAGAGGGAGCCACCTGGTAGAATTTTGCACAGAGCATATCTTAATCACAGCTAACACTTGTTTCAATAATCTTGAAAGAAGGTTGTATACATAGAAGAGGCCTGGAGATACTGGAAGGTTTCAGATAGAATATATAGTGGCAAGACAGATTTAGGTACCAGGTTTTAAATTGTAAGACATTTCTAGGTGCAGATGTGGACTCTGACCAGAATCTTCTGGTTATGAACTATAGATTAAAACTGAAGAAACTGTAATAAGGTCGGAATTTAAGGAGATAGGACCTAAATACTGACAAAACCAGAGGTGGTAGAGAGTTTCAGGGAGAGCATAAGGGAACGATTGAGAGGAATGGGGGCAAGAAATACAGTAGAAGAAGAATGGGTAACTCTGAGGGATTAAATAGAGAAGGCAGCAGAGGATAAAGTAGGTAAAAAGACAGGATCTAGTAGAAATCCTTACATAACAGAACAACTATTGAATTTAATTGATGAAAGGAGAAAATATAAATATGCAGTAAATGAAGCAGGCAAAAAGGAATACAAACGTCTCAAAAATGAGGTCGACAGGAAGTGTAAAATGGCTAAGCAGGAATGGCTAAAGGTGTAAGAATGTACGGGTAAGATAGATACTGCCTACAGGAAAATTAAAGAGACCTTTGGAGAAAAGAGAACCACTTGTATGAATATCAAGAGCTGAGATGGAAACCCAGTTCTAACCAAAGAAGCGAAAAAAGAAAGGTGGAAGGAGTATATAGTCGGTCTATACAAGGGCGATTTACTTGAGGGCAGTATTATGGAAATGATAGAGGATGTAGATGAAGATGAAATGGGAGATATGATACTGCGTGAAGAGTTTGACCGAGCACTGAAAGACCTAAGTCAAACCAAGGCCCAGGGAGTAGACAACATTCCATTAGAACTACTGACAGCCTTTTAAGAGCCAGCCCTGACAAACCTCTACCGTCTAGTGAGCAAGATGTATGACAAAGAAGTAATACCCTCAGACTTCAAGAAGAATATAATAATTCCAATCACAAAGAAAGTAGCCGGCTGCGGTGGTCTCGTGGTTCTAGGCGCGCGGTCCGGAACTGTGCGACTGCTACGGTCGCAGGTTCGAATCCTGCCCCGGGCATGGATGTGTGTGATGTCCTTAGGTTAGTTAGGTTTAAGTAGTTCTAAGTTCTAGGGGACTGATGACCACAGCAGTTGAGTCCCATAGTGCTCAGAGCCATTTGAACCATTTGAACAAAGAAAGTAGGTGTTGACGGATGTGAAAATCACCGAACTATTACTTTCATAAGTCGCGGCTGCAAAATACTAACGCGAATTCTACACAGACGTATGGAAAAACTGGTAGAAGCCGGCAGATCAGTTTGGATTCCGTAGAAATGTTGGATCACGTGAGGCAATACTGACCCTACGACTTATCTTAGAAGATAAATTGAGGATAGGCAAACCTACGTTTCTATCATTTGTAGACTTAGATAAAGCTTTTGACAATGTTGACTGGAATGCTCTCTTTCAGATTCTGGAGGTGGCAGGGGGTCAAATACATGGAGCGAAAGGCTATTTACAATTTGTACAGAAACCATATGGCAGTTATAAGAGTCGAGGGGCATGGAAGGGAAGCAGTGGTTGGGAAGGGAGTGAGACAGGGTTGTAACCTCTCCCCTATGTTATTCAATCTGTATATTGAGCAAGCAGTAAAGGAAACAAAAGAAAAATTCGGAGTAGGAATTAAAATCGCTGGAGTAGAAATTAAAACTTTGAGGTTCGCCGATGACATTGTAATTCTGTCAGAGACAGCAAAGGACCTGGAAGAGCAGTTGAACGGAATGGACAGTGTCTTGATAGGAGGATATAAGATGAACATCAACAAAAGTAAAACGGGGATAATGGAATGCAGCCGAATAAAATCGGGTGATGCTGCAGGTGTTAGATTAGGAAACTAGACGCTTAAAGTTGTAAATGATTTTTGGTGTTTGGGGAGCAAAATATCTGATGATGGTCGAAGTAGAGAGGATATAAAATGTAGACTGGCAATGGCAAGGAAAGCATTTCTGAAGAAGAGAAATTTGTTAACATCGAGTATAGATTTAAGTGTCAGGAAGTCATTTCTGAAAGTATTTGTGTGGAGTGTAGCCATGTATGGAAGTGAAACGTGGACGATAAATAGTTCAGACAAGAAGAGAATAGAAGCTTTCGAAATGTGGTGCTACAGAAGAATGATGAAATTAGATGGGTAGATCACATAACTAATGTGGAGGTATTGAATAGAATTGGAGAGCAGAGACATTTGTGGCACGACAGGAAGAAGTGATCGGTTGGTAGGACATGTTCTGAGGCATCAAAGGGATCACCAATTTAGTATTGGAGGGCAGCGTGGAGGGTAAAAGTCGTAGAGGGAGAGCAAGAGATGAATACACTAAAGCGATTCAGAAGGATGTTGGTTGCAGTAGGCACTGGGAGACGAAGAAGCTTGCACAGGCTAGAGTAGCATGGAGAGCTGCATCAAACCAGTCTCAGGACTGAAGACCACAACAAAAACAATAGCCAGTGTCATACGTTCTACACACCAACGTGAATAGCTGTTTATTTTCCAGCTCACACAATGATTTTAGCAGTTCTGATGAAATGTTGTCTATACCCTAATTTGAACTTAGTCCGTCCAAAGCACTTTTAAATTCTAATGCTGGATCCCTGTCTCTTCCCCATCGACTCCAGTTTACTCCTCTATCACAGCACCAGACGAATCCTGCCGCCCAGAGAGACCTTAAATGTACTCTTTCCAGCTATTCGCTCTCTCGTTTGCGCCCGCATCTCGTGGTCGTGCGGTAGCGTTCTCGCTTCCCTCGCCCGGGTTCCCGGGTTCGATTCCCGGCGGGGTCAGGGATTTTCTCTGCCTCGTGATGGCTGGGTGTTGTGTTCTGTCCTTAGGTTAGTTAGGTTTAAGTAGTTCTAAGTTCTAGGGGACTGATGACCATAGATGTTAAGTCCCATAGTGCTCAGAGCCATTTGAACCATCTCTCGTCTGCACTTAATAACGAATTTCCTGTTGCACGCTTAATGTCACTGCCCTTGTTTTAATTTAGTCTAAGACTGTTTTGATTTCTCTACACGGTGAGACAGTCCTTCCGACAATCATTTCTCTTTCGTTTTCTTCACATTTTTCAATTTCCTCTTGGCTTCCATGCACTTCCGATTTATTTCATTCGTAAGTGACTTGTGTTTGCGTATTTCTAAATTTCCCTGAACACGTTTGTACTTTCTTCTCTAGTAGAG
Source organism: Schistocerca piceifrons (assembly GCF_021461385.2). Classification (NCBI taxonomy): domain Eukaryota; kingdom Metazoa; phylum Arthropoda; class Insecta; order Orthoptera; family Acrididae; genus Schistocerca; species Schistocerca piceifrons. The sequence continues at coordinate 908,540,702 of NC_060140.1, read as the reverse complement.
CAGCTGAAGTATTTCTTCTATTACCCATGGTATCTGTGCACTTACCTTCCTTGTACCTATGTTTTTCCTTTTCAGCTTCCCTGACTGTTCCTTTTAGAGATGTCCATTCTTCTTCAACTGGACGGTTTACTGAGCTATTCATTGTCACAGTATCTACAGCCTCAGAGAACTTCAAGCGTATCTCTTCATTCTGAGTACTTCTGTGTGCTTTCTTTGCTGTTTGATTGTTCTTAACTAGTGTGTTAAACTTCAGCCTAATCTTCACCATTACTGAATGGTAATCTGAGTCTATGTCTGGTCCTGGATACACCTTACAATCCAATATCTGGTTTCGGAATCTCTGCCTGAGCATTATATAATCCAACTGGAATCTTCCCATATCTCCTGAGCTTTTCAGAGTATACCATCTACTCTCGTGATTCTTCGACAGAGATTTCGCCTTTACTGGATGAAATTTATTGCAGAACTCAATCAGTCTTTCTCCTGTCTCATTCGTACTATCGTGTTTATATTCTCCAGTAACCCTGTCTTCTACCGCTCCCCCTACAACTGCATTCCAATCCTTCATGAGTATCAAATATTCATCTATCTATATCTACTGAACTATCCCTTGAATACCCACATGCACTTTCTACATGTCTTCATATTTTGCTCGCAACGTCGGCATGTGTAGATGCAATGTTGTTATCGGTGCTGGTGTGCTGCTGATTATGACGAGAACAACCCTATTAACAATTATTCACAGTAACTCACTCTCTGACCTACTTTCCAATTCATAATGAGTCCTACTCCCGTTATACCATTTGCTCATCTGACCAGATATCCTTGTGTTTTTTCACATTCACTTAACTGACCCTAATTATATCTATATTGAAACTTAGGATTTCCCTTTCCACATTTTGTAGCTTCTTTATCACTTCCAGACTTCTGACATTTCCCGCCACGGGTCGTAGAACGCTGCAGTGGCGGTAACGTGGTGGGGTAAATTTCCTGATCTCCATACTTTGCGCCAATGTCTGGTTTGGATACCAAACCTCTCCACAGTGTCTCACCGTTCATGGTGATCCGTCCGCCGGATAGGGACTTCAATCTTGGCGGCCCCTTGATATTATTCGCGAGTAGTGGGCTATGTGCCGACACTGAGTTTCACCCTCTCCCTTCTCTCATAAAAAATAAATGTCGTGTGACTACAGCCTCCCGTCGGATGAACCGTTCACCGCGTGCAAGTCTTTCGATTTGACACCACTTCGGCGACTTGCGCGTCGATGGGGATGAAATGATGACGAACTGGACAACACAACATCCAGTCCCTGAGCGGAGTAAATCTGAGCACTCAGCTACTGGGAGCGGACTCCCTTCTCTCGTGATCATAATACAACACAAACATTACACCATACACACACAAAACACATACTTGTAGTATTACAAATATTGTAATGGAGCATATTGCAAGTAAATAAACGAAACAAAAAAACACTCCACTGACTCATTTTGCAGAAACGATAATGCTTCATCTGCCGCTTCTTTCTCACCCTGAGAAATTTCATGGGTTGCTTTCTGACGAAATGTCAACCTCGTCAACTGTTGTTGTAGACATGATGCATTGTTTGCTTTGTTTATCATTGCCATTGGTCTGCTTTGCGTCAACACCACTAGCGCTGTAGCAATGTTGTACGTTACTCGTCGACTAAGTGGTTCAACTACGCTCCGTATCCCCATCTCATGCTGACCAATGTATGCCTCCCTTCCCGCTCCTTATTGCCATTAGCAGCCAATATCGTGGTTGCGTGGTAGACAATATGTGGGACGTCGGATGCCGAAAACATCATTGACCTTTTGCAACCTCGCACTCAAGAGATTTGTCAGTTTTTTAACCCTTGCGCCTTATTGTGTGTTTGTCTTCTGAGCTATGCAATGTTTCGGCAGATAATGGAAACCCTGTAGAACGCATCCTACTCTTTACGCCCCGTAACATCATGGCGAATCAGGATTTTAACTCCCCACGGTGGACATCGGTTCTTCTATAAACTTTTAGTGAACGGACTCTTAAAAAAAAAGGAGCATCATTGTTCAAGATGCTACTGCAGGCGGGTGTAAATGAATGTGCGGAACTGAAAATAATAAACACTAAACTGATGATTTGGCCCTCTCTGACTACCCTCTGAAGCAGATCTTAGGATGTCTTCATTCATTCTAACATATAAATTACAATCTAAACATAAATGAATGATGAAGGCAACTAATACTACTAAATGATAAACGTTGTTGCTCAATATCTATTTATTATAGATTAAAATCTACCCTTTACGTGCAATTGTCTATATTTCCTGACTAAAATTGCAGATAAATTGCTCACTCTGCCCCTTTTTATGGCCACGCGATCTAACATAAATAACGCGAAATGACTGACATCATCTACGTACCAAACACTAGAAGACGCTACTTTCAAATATGATCTACGGTGGTGCGGAACCTCAGTGGAAACAAACTAACCTGATCACAGCTGTTTAGCTTTATAGCCCTAACAAGCCGAAGCAATTCGCGATATCACCGTATGTACAGCGTCCGGTGCGTCGAAGTGATGGTTCTCGTACTCGTCTGCGACGATGGAAGAACTCCAGCCACAAATAAACTCTTTCAAACACTAGGACGGCAGAAGACGGTCTTCTGACTAATATACTCTAATACTGTCTTGTCCTCTCTGTGTTCTACAGACGGGAAATGCGAACTCCCAGCCACTAGGACGGAGTTCAGATAACGCAAATGTTCAAAAGTGTGTGAAATCTTATGGGACTTAACTGCTAAGGTCATCAGACCCTAAGCTTACACACTACTTAACCTAAATGATCCTAAGGTCAAACACATACATCCATGCCCGAGGGAGGACTCGAATATCCTCCGGGACCAGCTGCACAGTCCATGACTGCAGCGCATGAGACCGCTCAGCTAATCCCGCGCGGCTACAGATAACGCGTCAATGTAAGTATAGGTAGAAGAAGTGCTCTCAATTACTGAACGCTGCGTACTCAACGACGACTTCCAACCTGGAGGTGACGCCCAGAATCGCATAGGTTCGCAACAGTACAGTGCCTAACTGTTCTGCCTATAAACTCTCCTGAGAGCAAAGACAGTAAGTCCGTCTGTGCCAACAAAGCTGATACCGAGCGACTGTCACATACGGGCGCTCACAACGGAAGACCTCGTCTCTCCACCACTGGCTTCCCAGCAAGGCTCGGCACCCTACCCTCGTAATTTCGAAAACGAATCATACTCCCGAAACCACGGAATATTCTCCCTCTCTACAGATACTTTCGAACGCCGACCAACCATATTTTATTCTCTTCTCGTCCAGCGGAAAGTTGGCGAGGAAAAACCTATACTCGTACAATGGTAGGATTCTGAGTAAAAATCCTTGGAAATAACACAGCCTGCGTGGTTTCTGAGGTGACACTTCTTCGTTTCTCTCAGCTGCGTCCAAGCTTTCCAGAGTTCGGAAGTATTATCCGGTTATCCTTCCTGCCCTGCTACAATAGCGGCTGGCCGCCCCACTATTGTGTCTTCGCGCTCAGGTGTCCAGACTCTCCGTCTTGGCACTTCCTGTGTGGAGCTGGACAACCACACCTGTGTGGCCCTTCCACACAGGGCTTGAGTTCTGCCTGCCATTTCACCTCCACTGGTGTTCCAACCTCTACTAGTATAGGCAATCATTCATTACGCCATTCTGATAATAAAGACACTCTGTCACATTTCATTTCATGCAACAAGCGTTAACAGTTATTTACAAGGCGTACATGACAATGTCAGTCTCCTTTATATATTCATATATACGATGTACAACCTATCAAACGATACCTAATTGTGGTTACAGTTTACGGCAAAGTATGTGGATGAGTCCAGAATGAGATTTTCACTCTGCAGCGGAATGTGCGCTGATATGAAACTTCTGGCAGATTAAAACTGCGTGCCGAACGAAGACTCGAACTCGGGAGCTTTGACTTTCGCGGGCAAGTGTTCTACCAACTGTGCTACCCAAACACGACTCAAACCCCGTCCTCGCAACACACAGTTTTAATCTGCCAGGAAGTTTTATGTGGATGAGAGCTTGTAAGGTCCGAAATTATAGCCACCTTAGAACTGTAATTGTTCATTTTACTTTTCCACTGAGTTTGTTGCTTTTTGACGAACGTCCCATATTCATAATCATTATTCATTATAGTTTTACCCACCTATGTATTCCGGTTAGGGATCTATGTGTCGATTAACTTAAGGAAACACGGAGTGTTTCCCCTGGAAAACGGCCCATTTTAAGCTATAATGTGGGCTCTTGTGACTTGAGCTGTTTTGCGCCCTAAAATCTCAATAAATAAAGAATGTGCCGCTGCCAAATGGAATGAGATATTCGACACCCCAAGGCGAGGATTCCAGTCACGCAATTCGATGCTTGGGTGCCCGTGAGGATTGTGTAGTAGCGATACCACGGAGTTCAGTATGGGTCGCATGCCCTTATAGAGAATCACGTCACATACCGGCAGAAGTGTTAAAAGTTGAGACCCACAATGCTGCTGAAGAATAAGGAACAGCCATCCAGTCGGGAAGCGCACACAGAGTGAGATTAATTAAATCCCGAAATCGTAAAACTGGTGACACGTCGGTAATCTCGGAGCAACCTTCGTCGTCGAGAAGCCGTTCGAAATCACACGGTAGGCGTGGGAAGGAACGTAAGACATAATCCGGCGTCCACTGGAATTCTACTCTGAAGCAGTCACACAACGGTCTGACGCCAAGTCGACTGGAGGCAGCGTTTGGAATTTTCTACGGCGCCTGGAGCCTCATTGCTTCCTGTGTGCGTGCCCAGGGTGCGTGTTTCCTGTGCGAAGGACGAACGCTATTACACACGCAGCTTCCTGATTTACTAGTCGCTGTCGTCTGCTTGTTACACCATTGTGCCATCGACTCAACTGCCTAGGGTGAGACTTGAATGACATATCAGCGTTGCAAGTTGTTACAATTTAGGAAAGGTACTTGTCCTCCTTACACTAGTGCATATTTCTGTAGACAGCAACTTTTAAGGAGAATTATTCCAAACTTGTATGCTATAATTCCGTGCTAATGTTTTATACTCAAACGTTGCCAGATATCAAGCGGTACAGAGTAAAACCTCGGTAAAGCCCCGGCAATCCCAGCCTCCGTTTAATCAAAAATGGTTCAAATGGCTATAAGCGCTATGGGACCTAACATCTGAGGTCATCAGTTCCCTAGACTTACAAGGGAACCTCCCCATCGCACCCCCCTCAGACTTAGTTATAAAATGGCACAGTGGACAGGCCTTGAAAAACTGAACACAGATCAATCGAGAAAACAGGAAGAAGTTGTGTGGAACTACGAAAAAATAAGCAAAATATACGAACTGAGTAGTCCATGTGCAAGATATGCAACATCAAGGAGCATGTGAACTCAGGAGTGCCGTGGTCCCGTGGTTAGCGTGAGCAGCTGCTGAATGAAAGGTCCTTGGTTCAAGTATTCCCTCGAGTGACAAAATTATTTTTTTTATTTTCAGTTTATGTGACAAACTCTTATGTTTTCATCACCTTTTTGGGAGTGATTATCATATCCACAAGAAAACCTAAATCGGGCAACGTAGAAGAATCTTTTTACCCATTCGCCAAGTGTACAAGTTAGGTGGGTCGACAACATATTCCTGTCATGTGACGCACATGCCGTCACCAGTGTCGTATAGAATATATCAGACGTGATTTCCTGTGGAGGAACCGGTAGACGTATGACCTTGCGATCAAATGTTTTCGGTTCCCATTGGAGAGGCACGTCCTTTCGTCTACTAATCACACGGTTTTGTGGTGCGGTCGCAAAACACAGGCACTTAACTTATTACAGTGATCAGAGACGTCAATGAACGAACGGACAGATCATAACTTTGCGAAAATAAACTATTCACTCGAGGGAAGACTAGAACGGAGGACCTCTCGTTCGGCAGCTGCTCACGCTAACCACGGGACCACGGCACTACTGAGCTCACATTCTCCTTGATGCTGCCTATCTTGCGCATATATTACTCAGTTTGTATATTTTGCTTATTTTTTCATAGTTCCACACAACTTCTTCCTGTTTTCTAGTTTGATCTGTGTTCAGTTTTTCAAGGCCTATCCACTGTGCCAACTCATAACTAAATCTGAGGGGGGTGCGATGGGGAGGTTCCCTTGTTAGAACTAGTTAAACCTAACTAACCTAAGGATATCACACACATCCATGCCCGAGGCAGGATTCGAACCTGCGACCGTAGCAGCAGCGCGGTTCCGGACTGAAGCGCTAGAACCGCTCGGTCACAGCGGTCGGCTCCGTTTAATCCTAAGTGGATGACGGATAACTGCAAGGTAAACAAATCAATAGAATAAAACGGGTAAAACGGAAAATATGCAGCGAATGAGTGTGTTCAGCGACCGAGAAGCGTGCGCATACGTTGTTTAGTCTTTCCCGCTTTACCTGCTATTGTTGTTTTTCACCCGCCGTCAGTCAGCCAGTGGCTGCTCAGGCTCAGAACGGTGTTTGTGTGTTGTCGAGTCTACATCTACATCTACATCCATACTCCGCAAGCCGCATGACGGTGTGTGACGGAGGGTACCTTGACTAGCTCTATCGGTTCTCCCTTCTATTCCAGTCTCGTATTGTTCGTGGAAAGAACGATTGTCTGTATGCCTCTGTGTGGGCTCTAATCTCTCTGATTTTATCCTCATGGTCTCTCCGCGGGAGCCGGCCGGTGTGGCCGAGCGGTTCTAGGTGCGTCAGTCTGGACCCGCGCGACTGCTACGGTCGCAGGTTCGAATCCTGACTCGGGCATGGATGTGTGTGATGTCTTTAGGTTAGTTAGGTTTAAGTAGTTCTAAGTTCTAGGGGACTGATGACCTCAGATGTTAAGTCCCATAGTGCTCAGAGCCATTTGAACCATTTTTTTGAACCATCTCCGCGGAATATACGTAGGAGGGAGCAATATACTGCTTGACTCCTCGGTGAAGGTATGTTCTCGAAGCTTCAACAAAAGCCCGTAACGAGCTACTGAGCGTCTCTATTGTAGAGTATTCCACTGGAGTTTATCAATCATTTCCGTAACGCTTTCGCGATTACTAAATGATCCTGTAACGAACAGCGCTGCTCTTCGTTGGATCTTTTCTATCTCTTCTATCAACCCTATCTGGTACGGATCCCACACCGGTGAGCAGTATTCAAGCGGTGGGCGAACAAGTGTACTGTAACCTACTTCCTTTGTTTTAGGACTGCATTTCCTCAGGATTCTTCCAATTAATGTCAGTCTGGCACCGGCTTTACCGACGATTTATTTTATGTAGTCATTCCATTTTAAATCACCCCTAATGCCTACTCCCAGATAATTTGTGGAATTAACTGCTTCTAGTTGCTGACCAGCTATATTGTAGCTAAAAGATGACCTTCTTTCTATGTACTCGCAGCACATTACACTTGTCTACATTGAGATTCAATTATCATTCCCTGCACCATGCGTCAATTCGTTGCAGATTCTCCTGCATTTCAGTACAATTTTCCATTGTTACAACCTCTCGGTATACTACAGCATCATCCGCAGACAGCCTCAGTGAACTTCCGATGTCATCCACAAGGTCATTTATGTATATTGTGAATAGCAACGGTCCTACGACACTCCCCTGCGGCACACCTGAAATCACTCTTACTTCGGAAGACTTCTCTCCATTGAGAATGACATGCTGCGTTCTGTTATCTAGGAACTCTTCAATCCAATCACGCATTTTGTATGATTGCCCATATGCTCTTACTTTGATCATTAAACGATTGTGGGGAACGGTATCGAACGCCTTGTGGAAGTCAAGAAACACGATGTCTACCTGGGAACCCGTGTCAATGGCCCTCTGAGCCTCGTGGACGAATAGCGCGAGCTGGGTTTCACACGATCGTCTTTTTCAAAACCCATGCTGATTCCTACAGAGTAGATTTCTAGTTTCCAGAAACGTCATTATACTCGAACATACTATGTGTTCCAAAATTCTACAACTGAATGACGTTAGAGATATAGGTCTATTGTTCGGCACATCTGTTCGACGTCCCTTCTTGAAAACGGGGATGACCTGTGCCCTTTTCCAACTTTTGGAAGTTCCTTCGCATACTCTGTGTAAAATCAAACTGGCATCCCATCAGGTCCAGCGGCGTTTCCTCTTTTGAGGGATTTTAATTGTTTTTATATCCCTCTGTCATCTGTTTCGATATCTACCATTTTTTCATCTGTGCGACAATCTAGAGAAAGAACTACAGTGCAGTCGTGATACCTATTTATAACGTTGCAACCATTTTTCGCCCATATGAGCGCTGTCCCTTCAAACGGAAGACGTACTTTGTTTCTTTCGAGACGAAAGTTGTACCACTAAAAAGATTGAATGTGGGGCAACAGAATGTGGCGAAATTGGCTAACGACATGCTTCTATGAAGATGGCAGGACAATACTTCAAAGAACAGACGTTTACCGCTATTTATTCTTTTTTTCTGATAATGAAATATGCACAGGAGTAGCAGTTGTACAGTAATTATGTAATAAGTATGCGTTTATACTACCATGTTTCAGGTTTTACTAGAAAATTATTTACAGATGATACTCTATGTAATATTAAAAAAAAAATTATTGTTTGGGAAACTACAGCCACGATCAATCATGTTGAGAAATTAAACCGCTTCAGCTGTGAAATCCTTTTAATCCTAGCCATTAACGGTTTCACAGCACTTAACAGCTGCGTCTTCATGTGCAAATTGGCGTCAGGTCATTATATACATAACATATTACGAGAAGACTCGGCGTTGAAAGTCAGTCCCAAGCAATAATTTATCGGCAAAAGCGGCGATGTCCTAAAAATAATAAGACATGGTGGAAAACTCTCCGGTAAAACAGAATGTCAGCATGTAGAAGTGAGCACCGACTGTCACGTTACCATTACTATCAAAGACCGATGTGGAAGTGTACACTAGGACACGCAAGTACTGTTCCATTTTCCAGTTTCCTTGACATATTGCTACTATGGTGGCAAAAGGTTTTATCCAGTCGACTTTCACCTAGATACTACGTGATAGTGGGTGTTCAAGCTGACGTTCAGTTTTATGAGAGCGTTCTCCACCATACCTTATTACTTTTAGGAAATACGCCTTTTTTGGGGGATTGCGGATTTTGCGGTTAAAAGGTTTCTAAGTAATGTATTAACCGATGAAATAACTTTGTTTACTCTAATGATAGTGGGATCGTCAAGTCCAAATCTGTTTTTAAACGAAAGATCTCTAAAATTGTTACTCTTTGTGTAATTCGAGTTTTCCCAAATTCTAACTCTACTCGGTCCCAATTACCCCGAATTACTGAATTAACTGTATTGACATCGTTTCCACATCTACGTCTACATCTACGTGACGGCTCTGCACTTCAAAAGTAAGTAATTGGCAGAGGGTTCGCAGAACCACTTTCAGACTATTTCTCGACCGTTCCATGCGAGCAGCTTGGGTTCTCTTATTATATTCTGATAGTCATTTCTCATCTTGTAGGTGGGAGTCAACAAAACGTTGTCGCATGCGGAGGAGGAAGCTGGTGATTAAATTTTGCGTAAAAATCTCGCAGGAAGGAAAATCACCATTGTTTTAATAGTTGGTCTCCCAAATCGCATATCATATTCGTGATACTCTCTCCCTTATTTCGCGAGGATACAAAACGAGCTACCCTTCACCGAACTTTTTCAAGGCCCTCCGTCAATTCTGTCTGGCAAGGATCCTCTGCTGCGTAGGCGTACTCCAGAAGATGACGAACAAGCTTAGGTAGGTTGGCTCTTTAGTAGAATTAACAGACATTCCAAGTCTTTCGACAATAAAACGTAGTCTTCAGTTCGTTTTCACCACAACATTTACTGTGTCATGGATCCATTTCAAGCCGATTGTAATTGTAATCCCTTGGTAATTAGTTTTAGTAACATCTACATTGGTGTAATTTAATGGATAACCGAAATTTAACGGATTTTTAGTATTTATGTCGAAGACCTCCACCTGTTAATGCTTACTGTTGGAGTCAGTTGCCAATTTTCGCACCATGCAGGTATCTTGTCTAAACCATTCTGCAATTCCTGTTTATTTTCAGGCGATTTTCCTAGGCGATAAACGACAACGCAACAATCCAATAGGGCAGCTCACGGTGTCTCCTAAATCGTTTATGTAGATTAGGAACATCGGAGGGCCTACAACACATCCTTGAGGAACTCCATGTATCTCCTTTGGTTGACTCGATGACTTACCGTTAGTTATTATTAACTGTAACCTTTCTGGTACGGAATTACGAATCCGGCAGCACAAATGTGATGATTCTCCACAGGCATGCGGATTGATTAGCAATCGTTTGTGAGTAATGGTGTCAGAAGCCTCCTGGAATCTACAAATATCTAATCAATTTGAGATCCTCGGTTGACAGCTCTTATATTTCGTGTGAATACAGAGCCAGTTGTGTTGCAGAAGAATGGTTCCCCTGCTGGTAATATGCTAATAGATTATTTTCTTCGGGGTATTTCAAAATGTCTGAACACAGTGTATATTTTTCAAAATCCTATTGTAAAGCAGATTCAGAAGGATGTAGGTTGCAGCAGGTACTGGGCGATGAAGAAGCTTGCACAGGATAGAGTAGCACGGAGACCTGCATCAAACCAGTCTCTGGACTGAGGACCACAACAACAACACATTGTAAATCGATGTCTCTGATATGGTTCTACAATTCTGCGGATTATTTCTATTTCCTTTTTTGTGTAATGGTGCGGTCCATGTAACTTCCAGTCTTTAACGTAAAGATCTTTTGTCCATCAGGCAGCTGTACCCGTATATGACTGCTAAAAATGTACGTTCTTCATCAGCATACCTGGAGAGTAACATACAATGAGGTGACAGAAGTCATGAGATTGCGATATGTACATATACAGTTGGCAGGATATCAAAAGGCAGTGCATTGGTGGAGCTGTCTTTGTACTTAGGTGATTCAAGTGATAAGGTTTCCGGTGTGATTACGGCCGTACGACGTGAATTAACAGGCTCTGAACGCGGAATGGAGTGGACAACCGATACTGAGTGAAGTGACCGAAGAAATCAGTGTGGGAAGCACGACGAATGTATCCGTTATGACAGTGTGGAGAAATTTGGCGCTAATGGGCTATGGTAGCAGACGACGGACGATAGTGCCTTTGCTGACACCACAGCATCGCCTGCAGCGCCTCTCCTGGGCTCGTGACCATATCAGTTTGACCCTTGACGACTGGTAAACCGTGGCGTGGTCAGGTGAGTCCGAATTTCAGTTGAGTAGAGCTGATGGTAGGCTTCGAGTGTGGCGCTGGCCCCACGAAGCCATGGACCCATCAACAAGGCACTGTGCAAGCTGGTAGTGACTCTGTAATGGTGTGGGCTGTGTCTTCTTTGAATGGATTGGGTCCTCTGATCCAACTGAACCGACGATTGACTGGAAATTTTTGTTATGTTTAGTTACTTGGAGATCTGATTACGAAGGCTTTCCCGGCGTAATAATTGATAATATTTTTCTCGGGTATGCAGCCGGATCATAACGTCATCTTGACACAGTATTTCAGCGTTCCAACTGGCCGCCATCTTCAGGTGAATGTGCTGGTACACGATTTCGCCGTAACTGACTTCTCAGCGCAAGCGGCGGCCCCTACATAGGCCGCTTGCGCGAGAAGGTGCCGTAACTGCCTCTAGCGCAAGTAAACATACTGTGCCGTCACTGGTGAAAACAGACAAAATAGAGATATCGTGTCTGATAACACCGGGTGTCAAGTCTTACTTTAAAGGTAACCCTTGTCTCTATTAATAAGATTATCAGATAAACGAATCTCTATGGATTCTTTTAAAACACTGTCCCAACAGCGAGATGCAGGGGCAATCATTTGTGTCTCGTCATACAGCATTCTACGTCCCTCGGTGAGACAGTGCTCCGCCACTGCAGATTTCTCAGGCTGAAGCGACAGTGTGTGCCGCTGGTGCTCAACACATCGGTCCTGAATGGTCCGAATTGTCTGACCAACATAAGCCTTCCCACAGCGGCAAGGGATCTGGTACACACCGGGCTTCCTCAAACCCAAGTCATCCTTAACAGAGCCAAAAAGATTGCGCTGAGAAGTCAGTTCCGGCGAGATCGTGTACCAGCACTCTCACCTGAAGATGGTGGCCAGTTGGACCGCTGAAATATCGTGTCAAGATGACGTTATGATCCGGCTGCATACCCGAGAAGAATATTATCTACTTGGAGATCATTTGCAGCCGTTCACGGACTTCAAGTTCCCAAAAATCGATGGAATTTTTATGGATGATAATTGGGCATGTCACTGGGAGACAATTGTTCGCAATTGGTTTGAAGAATATTCTGGACAATTCCATATCACCAGACATGAATCCCATCAAACATTTATGAGACACAATCGAGAGGTCAGTGTGTGCACTCTGATTTCTCTTATTTTATTATGATGATCATTTCTCCCCACGTAGGTCAGTGTCAACAAAATATTTTCACATTCGGAAGAGAAAGTTGGTGATTGAAATTTCATAAATAGATCTCGCCGCAAAGAAAACCGACTTTGTTTCAGTGACTGCCACCCCAACTCGCGTATCATATCAGTGACACTCTCACCCCTATTGCACGATAACACGAAACGAGCTGCCCTTCTTTGCACTTTTTCGATGTCCTTCGTCAATCTTACCTGGTAAGGGTCCCATGCCGTGCAGCAATATTCCAGCAGAGGACGGACAAGTGTAATGTAGGCTGTCTCTTTAGTGGGTTTGTCGTATCTTCTAAGTGTTCTGCCAACAAAGCGCAGTCTTTGTTTCGCCCTCCCCACAATATTATCTATGAGATCTTTCCAGTTTAAGTTGCTCGTAATTGTAGTTCCTGGCTATTTAGTCGAATTGACAGTCCATAGATTTGTGTGATTCATCGTATACCCAAAATTTTTCGGATTTCTTTTAGTATCCTTGTGGATGACCTCGCACTTTTCTTTGTTTAGTGCCAATTGCCACTTTTCGCACCAAGTACAGTATGCTCGCGATCGTTATATCCTATGGTAAGTCTTGTTTGGTGTGTAGCACGTGTCTTTCATTCTCTTAGTGCGTTGTTCTGTTGTTGAATGTCTGTCAGCAGTACCCTAGTGGGCAGCTGTCATTTCCTATTTCAGGGTCGCCGCCAAGCTGTTACTTACAGAATTTGCGCGTAGTACGTGCTTATATCATAATGTCCTTTGCCAGTATTACACGACCACTATATTACTGCACTGGGACTCCCGTTGCAATTATCGGAAACACGCGGGGACGTTGCAGTAAACACGTACAGCGATGTCTAAGGAAACCACATCACACTCTGAAAGTTTTCACGACAGTTGCTCATATACTACTAGATAGTTAACTGTGTCCCCGTGAAATAGCACGATAAAAACTCAGGATACGACGACCCAAGTATACTCACTCCCAGGTGCAATAATATTGTCCTCGAGTAAAACCCTACTGCGCGGCTATCATTTCGCATTCTAGGGACCCCGCCAGCCTGGTGCTTGTGCTGTTTGCGTGTATGACGTGTTTAGGTTTTATTGTCTGTTAGTATTACCTAGCGTGCGGCTGTTATTTCCCTGTAGGCGCGTCGCCAAGTTGGTACTCGTGCGTTTGCACGTAGGCACTAGATTTTCCCTTCCTGCTATGCGTTTATATTCTCCTATTCCGGTTAATGCTTCCACAGAGCTTATTACGACCTGTGTCGGGTATGTCGATCGCTGGTGCTTGTTTATTAACATTTCGCTTGTAAAACTTGTTTCATTAGGTTTTCATCCTTTCCCTAGGCTCTTTAACGTACATGATATGGAAGCTTGTGTGAGCGCAACTGTATTAAAGAAGTTTATTTTGATGCGGGTAATACTTAGAGTCATTATCATGAGTGGTTTGTAAACGTATGATAAAGCATCCTGTCTGTGACCAGTTAGGCCTGTTCATGTTCACGAGCCATTCTGATGTGCGTGAAAGCACTGGATCATTAGATATATTTGTTCATTCATTTGTGTAGATGGCCAGCAGAGAAGAATGATGTCTTATTGTAATTTCGTGAGTGCTCATTTCATATTATCCATTTTGATTAAGCTGCTACTTATGCTGTTGATAGGCCATGTTTTTCTGTTCTGTTTGTTTTTGGTGTAACCTTTTAGACATTCCCATTTGTGGCTGTTAAAACTGTAGCTTTTAAGTTCTGCTTGTCGATTGACGAGAAGCTCTTGTGGGAAAATATCGTGTAATTCGTTTATTAAATTATTATGAAATATTTCACCTTCATCATTTCTACACTCCTGGAAATTGAAATACGAACACCGTGAATTCATTGTCCCAGGAAGGGGAAACTTTATTGACACATTCCTGGGGTCAGATACATCACATGATCACACTGACAGAACCACAGGCACATAGACACAGGCAACAGAGCATGCGCAATGTCGGCACTAGTACAGTGTATATCCACCTTTCGCAGCAATGCAGGCTGCTATTCTCCCATGGAGACGATCGTAGAGATGCTGGATGTAGTCCTGTGGAACGGCTTGCCATGCCATTTCCACCTGGCGCCTCAGTTGGACCAGCGTTCGTGCTGGACGTGCAGACCGCGTGAGACGACGCTTCATCCAGTCCCAAACATGCTCAATGGGGGACAGATCCGGAGATCTTGCTGGCCACGGTAGTTGACTTACACCTTCTAGAGCACGTTGGGTGGCACGGGATACATGCGGACGTGCATTGTCCTGTTGGAACAGCAAGTTCCCTTGCCGGTCTAGGAATGGTAGAACGATGGGTTCGATGACGGTTTGGATGTACCGTGCACTATTCAGTGTCCCCTCGACGATCACCAGTGGTGTACGGCCAGTGTAGGAGATCGCTCCCCACACCATGATGCCGGGTGTTGGCCCTGTGTGCCTCGGTCGTATGCAGTCCTGATTGTGGCGCTCACCTGCACGGCGCCAAACACGCATACGACCATCATTGGCACCAAGGCAGAAGCGACTCTCATCGCTGAAGACGACACGCCTCCATTCGTCCCTCCATTCACGCCTGTCGCGACACCACTGGAGGCGGGCTGCACGATGTTGGGGCGTGAGCGGAAGACGGCCTAACGGTGTGCGGGACCGTAGCCCAGCTTCATGGAGACGGTTGCGAATGGTCCTCGCCGATACCCCAGGAGCAACAGTGTCCCTAATTTGCTGGGAAGTGGCGGTGCGGTCCCCTACGGCACTGCGTAGGATCCTACGGTCTTGGCGTGCATCCGTGCGTCGCTGCGGTCCGGTCCCAGGTCGACGGGCACGTGCACCTTCCGCCGACCACTGGCGACAACATCGATGTACTGTGGAGACCTCACGCCCCAAGTGTTGAGCAATTCGGCGGTACGTCCACCCGGCCTCCCTCATGCCCACTATACGCCCTCGCTCAAAGTCCGTCAACTGCACATACGGTTCACGTCCACGCTGTCGCGGCATGCTACCAGTGTTAAAGACTGCGATGGAGCTCCGTATGCCACGGCAAACTGGCTGACACTGACGGCGGCGGTGCACAAATGCTGCGCAGCTAGCGCCATTCGACGGCCAACACCGCGGTTCCTGGTGTGTCCGCTGTGCCGTGCGTGTGATCATTGCTTGTACAGCCCTCTCGCAATGTCCGGAGCAAGTATGGTGGGTCTGACACACCGGTGTCAATGTGTTCTTTTTTCCATTTCCAGGAGTGTAAGTCTGTTACCAGTGTTTCACGAATTTTGTTATTATGGGTGTCTTTTTCCTTTTTTAAAAATTCTATAGCATTGCGTTTTTAAAATTTTGCTTTCAGATTGCCCCCTATTGACATTAAGATTTTGTATTTCGATTTCGTCATGGGTAGCTGTGATAACTTTAACTGATTTTCTAATAGTGATTTCATTTTATATTATGCAAATGCGTAACCTGAGGATTATGGTTGACATGTACATCCAAATAATCTACTTTGGAAGCTATTCATTTTATTTTCGTTTTGCACGATTTTTTCTGATGTTTTGTACTTTCAAGTTGGAGTTAAAACTATAAAACAGAAAAATTGTAATCATTTTTGTCATTTCGGGTATATAGATGTTAAACGTTGGGTACTTCATCTTACTTGTTCAACTAATGCATTTGAAGGTTAATAAGTTTGTTGAACTGCATTGTCATTTTCTGAATTGTCACTCAGGTCAATACAAGGATTAAGAGTTTGCTAACTTGTTTTCCTCTCAGTGCTTGATTTTAAGTAATTATTATTAGCTCAACCGACCTATAATCAAAGGTCCTACTCGTTACCTGTACTGAATTTGTATTTCTTACCACTTACTGACTCGTGCTGCGAATAAGTTTGTTTGTTTAAAGTTCTTTATACCATCTGGCTCTAGTAACTTACAACTCCCTCAACCCGCTGACTACTTTTCCAACATGTTTATTATTATTTACGTAGTCAATGAGGTCTGCTAAATTCTTCCGGATGTTCTACCAGCAAGCGTTCTTCTAGACATCCTCGATTAATGACCGATAAATTGTTTTCCTAACTTATCGGGAGAACGTGTTATTTGCACAGTCGAAAATTCTCCGTCGATTGTCGGTATTCCAAGGCGCGAAAAGACATTGGCCAGCAGTAATTTGATCATATCAACTACTTACAATTCTAGCACCCGCTTTTTGAAGTTTGTTTTATATATCTCTTGGTGGTGGATGGAGATTTTTCAGCTGCCTAAAAACAACGAAACATGTAAGTTTTGCTTCAACACCTGCTAGAGTTGTCACTTAAAAGGTCACAAATATTTTACTGGAAGCAGTAGAAAGACGGAACTCTTGGCTCATAAAACGCACAAGCATCTCATCACCGGCCCAC
This sequence comes from Schistocerca piceifrons, assembly GCF_021461385.2. Taxonomy (NCBI): domain Eukaryota; kingdom Metazoa; phylum Arthropoda; class Insecta; order Orthoptera; family Acrididae; genus Schistocerca; species Schistocerca piceifrons. The sequence continues at coordinate 908,523,746 of NC_060140.1, read as the reverse complement.
ATCTCACACCACATAAGAGCTTCTACTGGAGAACAACATCTCTCAATAGTAACCCACCGACGATAGCGACCCACCACAAAAGATTTCAAACAGTAAGATTTCAAACAGTAGATATTAAGAGACTCATAAGTTGCCCACAAGAACTAAGAGCACAGAGCCACGATACGCCAGGTAGCCAACACTCAGTAGCTAGACAACAACGATTACTAGGTGCAAATGCTGCTTGGAGGAATGACGCTATAGTTGTGGCTATGATGTGTGTGATCCTGGGCAAATCCAGAAACTGAAACTTCTGCTCCTACTTCTGTGCTCAGTCGGAAGTATGAACAAGTAACATACGATTATCGTGTGCCGATGAAGTTGCAGATTATTCAAGAAAAGAAAATAAGGATTAGGAGTTTATTATACCATGACGAAGTCATTGGAGGCAGAGCACAAACGATTCGACGAGGACAAGGTAAGATATCATCCTTGTATTGTTCAAGAATGATTTGCCTTAAGTGATATTTGGAAATTTATTTTTCTATTTATTTATTTATCGCTATATTGTTTGTTTATACAATAGGATGTCTTTACAAGATTATTATAACTTAATACGTGATGTTATCAAAGACAAAGCTAAGTTCCGTCACTGCGTTATCAATAATATTAATCGCAAAAAAGTAATAACGATGATGAAATAATAGTAAAAATGTTATACATTAGCAGTAATATCAAATGAGACAAACATTTGTGCTCGTGCTGGGTAAAACTAAAGAAAAATGAGCATTTAAAAAGAAGAAAAGAATACTGAACAGATGAAATTTAACAGAAAGGAGTATATCCTGTAGCAGTAAAGTATTTTCAGGAATGTTAGCCCCGCAAGGTTAGAGGAGAACGTCTGCGAAGTGTGGAAGGGGGGAGACGAGGTACTGTCGGGAACAAAGTTGTGAGGGCAGATGGTGAATCGCGCTTCTATAGCTTCGTCGGTACAGCCAGCAAAGGCAAAGGTCCGTTTCATATCATCAAACATATTGCTATAGAGTGAATTCGTTCTGGAAATTATAAACTTAGTTCAACAATGGAGTATTCGATAATCCTATGAAGTTACCTGTGCGTTGTTTTACATGCTCTGAAACGGAATGAGAGCAGGTTACCGATGCATCTCTATTCCACCTCTCACAATTTTTGCCTGTGTAAAAAGTAGCCTATTTATTCTGCGTGTTAACTTGAAATGTTTCATTCACATATTGAGCGAGGGCAACATGTCTGTTTTTAGGCACCTATACGGGTCCTAATCTCTCATACCTTATTCCTATGACACCTGTGAGTGATAAGCCCTGTATGTACCAGAATGGTTGCACAGTGTTTTTGAATTACAGGTTCTCTAAATTTACTCAAGAGTGTTTTCCCAAAACTACATCTCTTTTATTTCAAGTATTTCCATTCACGTTCTTAGAGCATCTCTGTTACAATGTTATAAATGCTACATAGATTTTCTACGATCCTAGCAGCGTGTTTATCCATACTTCTATACCTGTACTCAAGCCCACGTGGTTAGAACTAAACATGCAGGAATAACACTAAAAATGTTCATTTCTTATTCACTGTTACTCTGAAATATGTATCCCGTATGAACTGTTGAAGATGTTCGTCAGTACTTTTGCAATCGAATACTTTCTGGTACTTTACCTTTGCAGAAGGAATTATTCAGATTGAATAAGAGTTGCCATTCATTACACCAAGGAGAAATGTTGTCCAAGTCTTTCTTCATTTTTGTTCGACGGTCCAACGATGATATTTTCCTGTAGAGTGTAGCAATGTTAGAAAATAATCTGATAGCACTGCTGCTCCTATATAGACGCATAGTGTGTTTAAATACAGTGTGGGGCTCCAGTGAAGACTTCTGCATTAACAGGGACGTCACATGGGAGAACCGCGAGAGCAGACTCCATGTTGTAAGAGAACCGCCGAGTTTATGCAAGACTGTCCGCCGTAGCGCTGGGCGCGCTCTTTGACGGCGGCTGCTGAGCTGAGGGAGTGTGACAGGCTGTGACGTAGAGTTAGTTGCCATGGCAACTGCAGATGAGAGGGTATTTGCAGAGCTGCCGGCGCGCGGATCAATACGAGTTCCGCCATCTTGGCGCGCGGCCGCCCTACGCCCTATGCCCTACGCGTCTGCCGCACAGAAGCTACTCGTGACGTGGCACTCAGTGCCAGCCCACACAATCTAGGCGAGCACCAACGAGTTCCCGTATCGACTGAAGTTTTTAGAAATAGTAACAGAGAGACGCTTGCTGTCAGCGAAATATTAGGAGAAATAATATATTTTTTAGTAACATAAAGTTCATAATCGATTATCGAAGAAAAGTCTATCACCACACGTATCAACAAACTTTGGACCTAACCAAAGTTTATATCAAGCGATTACATTTATTTTATACAGAAGACGTGTTAATGGCAACAGTGCAATTTTGCTGATTCCATGAATACCATACTACTCCTGTGATAAGTTACTGTATTTCGGGACACCTGTAAGAAAAGCGTATGTTGAATGTTGAAGTCAGTTTCATCCATCATCCGTTGTTTTATTACCATGAACTGAGACTCAATAGTGACTAAAAACCATAGTATGATAACTGGTTTTACGGGGACCAACTCATTTGGCTAATTCTAAAATTTTGTCACATACGAAAAAATGAAGCTGTTGTGTAATATTGAGACTGAATTAAACAGCTATTTTGAAAAGTAACATGTATTCAGCAGACGCTAGAGGACAAAGAATCATGATTTACACATACAACTGTGAACCAATTGCATCAGTTGACTTAATATTACCTAAATATAAGACAGAATATTAAATTATACACAGCTTTGGAAGTATTGACATAAGGTTTAGGAATCAGCAGAAAAATGCCGTTACGAAGAGATATTTTGTACATAAATTCTCAATAATTTTAAATTTCAGAAAAATTTCAAATATTTTTTTCAGGCAGCTTTGTTCAGGTATTAAAAACGTTTATGTATTTCGTTTTGTGACATTTCTTTAAATACATTTTGAGTGGCCGCCGGTCGTCACTTTAGAGTGAGTTGATGTTGTAGTAGATCACAAGAATTCTTTATTTTTGTGGATGCCAACCAAAAGTTGGTTGGCGACAGCGTATAAACCTGTGGGATGTCATGCTCGAGCGACTTCTATGATTTCTTTACAAAATAAATATTGAGCTATGGAGACATATTTTAATTAACAGTAGTAGTCAACTGATGCACTTGGTTCCCAGTGATTCTTTGTCCTCTAGCGTCTGATGAATATATGTAACATTTCAAAATAGCTCTTTAATTCAGCTGCATATTACGCAACAGCTTCATTCTTTCATGCTACACACGACACATAGGTACTAAAGCTCACAGCACAAATGAATTCAGAGACCAGAGACTTGGAATTGACTGCAGCCATCAAATACACTACACTACACTGACGAGTTCCACAAGTTGGATTTCCGGAATACTTATACCATACTGGATGAGGGATCCGACTTTATTTAATCAACCCCAAGCACAGGTAACGTCACAAAGTGCCGTATCTGTTAAGTTACCGTTGTTTATCAACGCTGCAAAGAACAACGTCTACTGTTACGACTGGAAATCTTCTAGATGATTCCACCGGACAGCCTTCAAAGAATCCAGTAACTTCTCATGTGACGTGTTACCAGAGGGCGGCTAAAAGCATTGTTTGTTTTCGGGTACACTGAACATAAACAAGCAAATAAATTTCCTAACAGTGCAATAATTTCCCTCGAATCGCATGTCTCATTGATTTAGAAACCATTTCGAAATGTTTTAACGGTTCCTGATTACACGACACGTCGGAGACGCTATACATTTTTCTCTAAAAGCAGGTTGGTTTTATTCAAAATTCCAACGTACCATATTATTTCCCACTCTTCTGGCTACAAACCATATTTTTCAACATAGTCCCCGTTCAATGCGTCGGCCTTACGCCACTTTACTGGGAGGGACCGTATCCCCCAAGGCACCACTCTAAAGGTAGATTTTGGAGCCAACACCCTGCTGCATAAATAACAGCCCGATCACCAACACACTGCTTCCTGCAGAGTGAATCCTTAATTGGACCCAAAAGATGGAATTCGGGAGGCGAGTAACCCAGCGGGCACAGAGCTTTCAGTAACACAGCTGGTGGACGAGTATGTCAGCACTAACCACCCAGTTAGCTTGAGAGGTGGCATGAGCCCCCTCTCATATTTCTATCTTACTCTGAGTAATTCGATTTTCCTCTCTAATTGCATGTGGTGAAAAGTTGCTATTCCTTCACACGCGGACTTCCCACGCAGCGTCTCTCATCACCCGGGTGGTCCGGTGACAGGCGGGTTCTGCTGAGCTCGAAAGGGTTAAGCCGACGGGTGTGAGGGATCGAGAGGATGCTTTCCAGATGCCTACATTGTCATAAGAGCGGGAGCGACACGCCCAGAGGGGCCAGAAGGGGCGGCTGGGCGAGAGATTCCGTTACTTCGCAGAAACTTAGTGAAAACACTTTCTGTTGGGCTACCAGCAAGGCGTGGGAATGACTGTGTTCCCAGGCAGTCATGGCGGTCAAATTACCGCATTTTCTGCAAAATCGTAACTGTGAGTGGCTTGCTCAGGGGATAGCTCCGTGACGCAGCAAAATCGGCGCAGAAATTGGTGCCAAGAATCTCCATTGGTGGAATGGTAGCGATTCGGCAATAGAGTGGAATTTTCCGCCGGTTTTCGAGTTGCTGATTGGGACGTTTAACCACGGCCACTGTCGTGGGGGCGGGAATGTTCTGTGTTCAGTTTGTACGGGTGCTCTTGAGGTAGTCGGCTGCCGCCTTTCAGTTGGGGTAGGTTACAAGACTGAGCTCTCGCTGCTCTGGACAGTCTGCCTTCCGTTGGCTGTCTAATATACTTTCATTTAATTGTAACTGTTTGACGAAGTTGCTGAAGTTTCGACTTTAGCGTAACTTTCCGAGTACAGTTGGCAATTGAGCGTTCTGCGTACAAGCGGCCTATGTTGTCCGTCTTGAGCAGTTTTGGCTAAAGTTGACTGTATCGGAGTTACTGTGTGACTTCGCTTTTTAAAATCAATCACTGTACCGTCAGTGATTGTGTGGCGAGCCTTCTTCGTCTCCCTCAGAGGCGCATTTGTATTGATAGGAAGTCTTTAGTCTGGAACAACCAGACCAGGACAATTTGTTTCGGGCTATACTCGCGACATTATCATCACCACGACGGGACGTCGAAGCAACCAGCCATCGCTTCCGGTACGCCAGATCGTGTCCTTCCAGTTAAGAAGACAGCTTGGTAATATATGTCCGCAGCACCGGCAGATTAGGGAATTTGCTCTGTGATAATCAGAGCTCAGCAGAACGCGCCTGTTCGCGTCTTTTCTTACGTGGTTCTGTCTTGGATGTTCATTGCCTGAGTTCTCTCCTCTGTAGCAGCAATTAATGTTGGGTTGGCTGTGTGTTTCTCTTAAGATCTGACTTGCAAGGAATTGGCTCCACATACCACTTGGTCATAAATGTCGCAATCTAGTTTATGGACAACCTCACCTTCACAGCATTTATTTGAGTATCCAATTTGATGTATTGTAAATGTTTCATGTGTTTTGTTTACTATTTTGAGTTTAGTCATAATAAATCAAATTGTTATTTTGTACAGAACTTTCATTCTGTGAATCGGTAAAGCAACCCTTTCATTTCTCACTACATTAATGTAACTTTCCTTTATCTAATTAATTTCTATTCAATTACATTATAAGTCGGAGTTAGAAAATGGGGGGGGGGGGGGGGGGGGGGGCTTAGAGCATAATTTTCATATGGAGATTCTAGAAGAACTTAGTGTTAAATACACTGCTAGCCCCGGCACCTCGCAAGCTGTGGGGTCTAAAGCACTGCTTTCCGAGCGGGAAGGCGTGTTGGTCCCCGGCACGAATCCGCCCGGTGGATTAGTGTTAGGTCAGATGTGCCGGCCAGTCTGTGGACCGTTTTAAGACGGTTTTCCATCTGCCTCGGAGAATGCGGGCTGGTTGCCCTTATTCCACCTCAGTTACTGTATGTCGGATCTCCACGTACGTGTACACCATAACTACTCTACTACGCAAACAGTGGGGTTACACACGTCTCGTGTGAGACGTTCCCGAGGGGGGGGGGGGGGGGGGGGGGTGTCCACTGGGGGCCGAACCGCACAATATCCCTGGGTTCGGTGTGGGGCGACGGTGGGGTGAGTGGATTGCTGTAGTCTGTTGTGGGGTTGTGAACCACTGAGGGCTACGGCGGGGACGAAGCCTCTCAGTCTTTTCTAGGTCCCCAGTTCCATACAATACAATGTTAGCAATACCAACAGATACGTCCAACTGAGCAGTAAGATGTCTGTGACCTGGCGATCACCTCGAACGAGAGTGTCAGCACGTTCCAAAATTGCAGGAGGCCGGCTGGTATGCGGGAAACGGAGAGATTTGCAGGACCTTGTTGCGAAGATGAATATCTACTGGCCCAACGTCTCACCGTGCTTTTGGTCACTGCCATATCCGCCGCAGGCATTCTACAATCTCCTATGACTATCTGCGACGCTCTGGTTGAGTGACAGATCTCTACTTGGAACACTCCTCCGTTGCAGACGCCATTTCGAAGACTACGTACAGTGCCGCCCCCCATCGGAAGGTTCAAATGGTTCTGAGCACTATGGGACTAAACATCTGAGGTCATCAGTACCCTAAACTTAGAACTACTTAAACCTAACTAACCTAAGGACATCACACACATTCATGACCGAAGCAGGATTCGAACCTGCGGCCGTAGCAGCAGCGCGGTTCCGGACATAAGCGTCAAGAACCGCTCGGCCACAGTGGCCGGCAGCCCCTCGGAACTTCATGGAAATATAAGGGTTCAAGCGTAAATTTCCACAATGTTCCACAACAAATTTTGAATTTTCTTTTTTTTTTTTTTTTTCAACCTAAACTGGCTGATGAAACACGCCCCGTAGCTGTGTCAACATACTGTCTGAAAATCAAAAAATGTTCAAATGTGTGTGAAATCTTATGGGACTTAACTGCTAGGATCATCAGTCCCTAAGCTTACACACTACTTAACCTAAATTATCCTAAGGACAGTCACACACACCCATGCCCGAGGGAGGACTCGAACCTCCGACGGGGGGAGCCTCGCGGACCGTGACAAGACACCCTAGACCGCGTGGCTATCCTGCGCGGCGCAGCCTATGCATGGGAGAGTAGTTCCCTAGTCCGCCTGCTGTTAGTCTCCGAACAGTGGTGCGGCATAACACAGGATGTTGTAGGGAGTCTGTGTTCACGGATGGCAGGCGCAGATGTGAAATGGTTAGATCTGCTTGGTAGACAGTACAGCGATTCTCCATTGTGGGAGTCAGACGTAGTCGTTCGAAAGCCTGACACACATATACCTGCTCTCAAGTCAACTTGCAGTCAAACATCGGGCCGAATGCTAAACCAATCTCGATACGGCTCCATTCGACCAGCCGGCCGAATGATGGCCCACAATGAGACTCCGTTTCAAATCCTGTCCGGTGCTGATAACGCTTTGTCTCGCCTGTACATGGCGTGTCTGTGTCCTTCACAATGATAGCTCAACATGTGACACTGTTCATGTCCCTTATACGCCTGTGCCCTAACGTGCCTAATAACGGTCCAAATAACACTAATGTACTGATGGACCATATAATTTGGACTGGAACCTCGAAATGTGGCAAATACTTGCCCACGATTTTATCTGTCGTGTCTTTACTCACTGCACCAATACATTTAACACAAATTTGATTCTGTTGCTTCAATGATATGGGGCGTCTCCCCATGTTATAGTGCTTAGCAATTCTTTCGTGACCCATTCTTAAACTTTCCCTATCCAGTTTGCACGTGTCTCAAGTTTCTGCAACACCAACTTTCTCTGGCAAAAAATCATTTAAGGACCATAAATAGTAGTGGAGTGAATTAGGCTTGAATGTAAACAAGAGACAGGTTAGATCTCATTGAGCACATAATGGATAGCTGTGTTAAACGCATCTTGTTGTTGTGGTCTTCAGTCCTGAGACTGGTTTGATGCAGCTCTCCATGCTACTCCATCCTGTGCAAGTTTCTTCATCTCCCAGTACCTACTGCAACCTACATCCTTTTGAATCTGTTTAGTGTATTCATCTCTTGGTCTCCCTCTACGATTTTTACCCTCCACGCTGCCCTCCAACACTAAATTGGTGATCCTCTATCGTCCACGTTTCACTTCCATACATGGCTACACACCATACAAATACTTTCAGAAACGACTTCCTGACACTTAAATCTACTTCATGTTAACAAATTTCTCTTCTTCAAAAACGCTTTCCTTGCCACTGCTAGTCTACATTTTATATCCTCTCTACTTCGACCATCATCAGTTATTTTGCTCCCCAAACAGTAAAACTCCTTTACTACTTTAAGTGTCTCATTTCCTAATCTAATTCCCTCAGCATCACCCGACTTAATTCGACTACATTCCATTATCCTCGTTTTGCTTTTGTTGATGTTCATTTATATCCTCCTTTTAAGACACTGTCCATTCCGTTCAACTGCTCTTCCAAGTCCTTTGCTGTCTCGGACAGAATTACAATGTCATTGGCGAACCTCAAAAATTTTATTTCTTCTCCATGGATTTTAATACCAACTCCGAATTTTTCTTTTGTTTCCTTTACTGCTTGCTCAATATACAGAGTGAATAACATCGGGGAGAAGCTACAACCCAGCCTCACTCCCTTCCCAACCGCTGCTTCCCTTTCATGCCCCTCGACTCTTATAATTGCAATCTGGTTTCTGTACAATTTGTAAATAGCCTTTCGCTTCTTGTGTTTTCCCCCTGCCACCTTCAGAATTTGAAAGAGAGTGTTCCAGTCAACATTGTCAGAAGCTTTCTCTAAGTCTACAAATGCTAGAAACGTAGGTTTGCCTTTCCTTAATCGTTCCTCTAAGGTAAGTCGTAGGGTCAGTATTGCCTCACGTGTTCCAACATTTCTACGGAATCCAAACTGATCTTTCCCGAGGTCGGCTTCTACCAGTTTTTCCATTCGTCTGTAAAGAATTCGCGTTAGTATTTTGCAGCTGTGACTTATTAAACTGATAGTTCGGTAATTTTCACATTTGTCAACACCTGCTTTCTTTGGGATTGGAATTATTATATTCTTCTTGAAGTCTGAGTTTTGTCAGGACTGGCTCTCCCAAGGCCGTCAGTAGTTCTAATGGAATGTTGTCTACTCGCGGAGCCTTGTTTCGACTCCGATCTTTCAGTGCTCTGTCAAACTCTTCACGCAGTATCGTATCTCCCATTTCATCTTCATCTACATCCTCTTCAATTTCCATAATTTTGTCCTCAAGTACATCGCCCTTGCATAGACCCTCTATATACTCCTTCCACCTTTCTGGTTTCCCTTCTTTGCTTAGAACTGGGTTTCCATTAGAGCTCTTGATATTCATGCAAGTGGTTCTCTTTTCTCCAAAGGTCCCTTTAATTTTCCTGTAGGCAGTATCTGTCCTACCCCTAGTGAGCTAAGCCTCTACAGCCTTACATTTGTTCTCTAGCCATCCCTGCTTATCCATTTTGCACTTCCTGTCGATCTCATTTTTGAGACGTTTGTATTCCTTTTTGCCTGCTTCATTTACTGCATTAAAGGTATAGTTCAACTAATACGAAACCACTTAGTGTGGTATCGTGATGGAAATCGAAGAGGGCAGCACGTATATTTCGAATAACGTGCTCCGCAAATGAGGGATTTGGGGAATAAGCTATTGTAGTAGTATGCACTATTCTCATCTAGAAGCAAAAGTTTCTAAACGCTGCTGACGAAAAGTGGTAGTATTATCCTATACGGAAAAACAAAATACCTTCAAACATTTGCTAGTCGTCGGTGCGTTACTGCTCCTCGTGCAGAGTAACCAGCTACCCGCATACCCGCTTCTACGCACACAAATGCGAAGCGGTTCCCTTCTTTTGACAGTGGATACGGTTCTACACAATCAATATAAATCTTGTGCACCGTAGTCTGAACAGTGTTGGAGGACAGTCAACCACGTCGCGTGTCCAACGCCGGTTTACTAAGGCAATAAGTCAATAAGACTTCTGGATCTGCTTCTCCGTCTCCAGAACATAACTGTTGAGGATCTTTATTCCGGTCTTACGATTGCCTAAATGCATTCCTACAGATAATAACACTTAAACAAACACGGTACCAGTTCCGAAGGTAAAAGAATATTATTTCAATGGCGTTTCCAAACTAGACAACACAGGACGTTCCCTCTCATAACATGGCTGTCTGCCCCTTTCTCAGACGTTCTTTAAGGGGAGACAACTGAGGCTCCGTATCTTGTTCCAGGGCAACGTTCTTAAAAAGAAGAGCAATTCCTGCCAAATTGGGCACGCACGTCTCTCGGTTCGAAGTCAATCACCTGCATCTGTTCGTTCTCCTGCATATCTCCTTTGCTGTCTTCGCTCTACACGCCGCCCAGGCCATCCGCAACAATGTTCCTCATCTCTCGAATACGTTTAATCTCAAAATATGCAGTTATCCTCACCACCCACCTGGATATAGGCCTTGTGCACCTCGAGCACCTGAGCATCCGACTAAAGGGCTTGGTTACCAGTGTCCAGCTGAATGGCTTGGTGCTCGAAGTACATTTTAAACAACTCTGAGGCTAGTAAAATGGTCAAATCCTCAAATTCTTACACCGAATACTTAGCCTGCAATGGAGAAAGACTCCGAGAACCATAAATCACCAGCATCCTCCCATTAGGATATTCCTGAAGCAAAACTGCTGTCACTACAGATGTCGAAATGTTCGCCTGGAGAACAAACTCCTTTTCGAAGTCGGGCACCGCCAGCATGGGCGTCCTTGCCAGAGCCGCTTTCAGACCTTCAAACATCCCCTGCTGGTGGGGATCACACTTACTTTTTGTTCCTTTTCTCCTTAGCCCATTAAGTGGTGCTGCTATCTGAGCAAAATTGGGGACAAAATCTCAGAATAAATTCGTCATCTCTATGAAGAAGGCAACTGTGGTGCCCAGGTGTAAATCGCTTCTGTTCGATTCTACTAATGGCAGTTGGATATAAGTCCGGTTACGTCCAGAAGTTGTGAACCCCTTACAACTTTTAAACGACGAAAGCAGGAATTAAAATCTGGTAATGGAATAAACTTCAAAACTGTTTCGTTATTGAGTGCGAAGTATCAAACACAAGTTGAACAGCAACTTGAGGTCTCAGAACCTGAAAAATGGGAGTCAAGTATAGAAACTTCGGCGGTCTAATTACTCCTTCCCTCAGAATTTCATCCACAGCGAATTTTAATTGCTTGATGCGCGATGGGGAAGACGACACGGAGGGTGTCTAACCGGAACAGTACTTTATACTTCTCACACTTACCAGCCCTGAATGGTTAGTGAAAACATCCTTAAATTCTTCACACAACTTCTCCAACTGTTCTTGTTATTCAGGATTCAAATGACTCATTTCGTAATAACTCATCAGATACGGTTCTAAAATCTCTATTACTAACCACTGTGAGCACACCAACCTGTGAACAATGCTTACAAATGCCAGTAACGGTGTGACGCTCAAAGTCAAAGGAAAACCCACAGATATTCCAATAAAGATATTTCACTTAATTTAGCTACCATACACGATTCCCTTTTCCTAGACGGAATACAGATTTACAGGTGTCCTTATGTGGATAATAAAATTCCTGACTAATCAATATTAAGGAACTATCCGTATCGAGCAATGCGCATACAAGTTCTCCATTAATTCCTGCACACAAAAGGAACCTGAGCAGTGGGTACCTCAAGGACCCTTCTATATACTGACGCTGACTGTGGCTCCTGATTCCTCGGGCGTCATCCATTCGTACCCTTATCCTTGTCAGTACAATTCCTGGCCAAGTAACGCAGAGGGATACGGTCATAACAGCCTATTTTATTCTTGTTATATTCCCTAATCGGAGATTGGCTATCCTTCTCCAAACATTCCGGAATCTTACTCAACGGCGCTTACACGGGATCTTGCAAACATTTCACTTGATTCTGCAGCAGTGTGATAGATTTCTCCAATTTTTCTTCTTCCTTGACCCTACTCGAATCCCTGAGTATCTTTATATAATCCAACACTCTTCCTTGACGCTACACAAATCCGTGAGTCTGCTTATATAATCCGACACTCAAGACAGAATTATAGCAATCTAAGAATGTGAAGGTTCATTGACTTCTAACACGTCTATTACTGGAGCTAGCTCGGCCAATGGGAGCTGAATATGGGAGGTCGCCGCACTCACCTCCACGAGCTGCAGGTACCGTGGTTCCCCTGAGATGCCAAGCACCTCCTGAAGATGTTCGGCCACTTCAGTTGCGCTTCTCGCGGTATCCACGTTCCCGAGCTCGCCGTCATACTTCAGCTCGTCCTTGAGTAGGTCCACCACCCACGTCACTTCCCTTCTGACCATAATGAAACAGAGTAGCAAGCAGAGGAGTATTTGCAATGATCAAGATCCAAACAGTTACACCAAAATTATTGTCTAAATTAACTCTATCACTCACAGCCCATTACGGCCGAAACCACACTTCGCTGCTGGAGTGCGACATAAAAGTAACTGGTCGGGCTGGGTTGAGTATTGAGTGAACAAAACTTTTTAAAACTGTTACTTTAAAACATCTAAGAAATTTTGTATTACAATCAAATAAAATAAAACTTATAAGATCAGTGCGTTAAAATCCACCAACAAGTGGCTGGATAGCAAAAAATATGCAGAAATCGACTAAAGCCCTCTCAATCAGGGGAAAGTGAAAGAAACATTACAATTAATTAATATCCGAAACCAGCCAACAGGCCCCGAAGATATTAACAATGAGAGCAAAAGCAAACACAATAAAATTACACCCGAAAACCCACCGAATTTGAACAATTTAAAAAAGCATAGCAGAATCAAAAATGAACTGACTGCACACAGCCACAGCACGAAATATGATATTACTATAACAGCGAGAATATTTGTAGGAAACTTTTCTCTGGATAATCGTGCCCACAGTCTATGCCAAATAACAAAGCGACAAGAAATCGTATAATGAAGCACAGTGATTTTCTTTACAATTCAGATTTACAATAGCGTGAAAGAATGTTTCCAAAAAACTTCCCAAAATGGTTTTAGACTTAGTACTCAGAACTAGCGTTGTAGGAAACAACATAGCTAGCAAATACAAGGATAACAACTGATTGATTGCGAAAGGGAACCAGTGCGAAAATTCAATAACATTAGATCAAAGACACCAAAATATACCAAGGGTTTGTGTTACTTAGACGTGCTTGCGTCACCTGCCAAAAGGTACAACAACGTGACCCAGCCATTCACTGAGTGTTACTGCACTACCGGCCGAAATGATTAGAGTACAGGTAGTCAGAATTAGTGACAATCTGCTACAAAAATGCTTACGAGCCACACAGTAATAAATAGTCACCCTTCACCAGACTAAAAACCTATGTACACACCAGTAAGACTCATTGGTCTTTCCTGTATGCACAATACCACTCGTGTAAGGGAGAGAATTAACAATAAATTACACCAGAAAAGACACACACACACTTTAAGATTCTACATCATCTACATATATATTATCCGCTAGCCACCAAGCGGTGTGTGGCGGAGGGCACTATTCGCGCCAAAGTCACATTCCCCCCCCCCCTCCTCCTCTGTTCTACTCGCAGATCGGGCGAGGGAAAAACGACTGTCTGAACGTCTCAGTACGAGCTCTAATTTCCCTTAACTTTGAATCGTGATCATTGCACGATATGAAACTTGGTGGAAATAATATATGCTCTACATCCTCGGCCAAGATCGGATTTTGGAGTTTAGTGAGCAGCGGCTTCCATTTAGCGCATCGTCTGTCTGCAAGTGTGTCCGATTTCCAACTTTCTATGAGATCTGTAACGCTCTCGCGATGGCTAAATGTACCAGTCACGGCCGGCCGGAGTGGCCGTGCGGTTCTAGGCGCTACAGTCTGGAACCGAGCGACCGCTACGGTCGCAGGTTCGAATCCTGCCTCGGGCATGGATGTGTGTGATGTCCTTAGGTTAGTTAGGTTTAAGTAGTTCTAAGTTCTAGGGGACTGATGACCTCAGATGTTAAGTCCCATAGTGCACAGAGCCATTTGAACCATTTTGTACCAGTCACGAATATTGCTTCTCTTCTTTGGACCTTCTCAATCTCTTGAATCAGATCCAACTGGTAAGGGTCCCATACAGACCAACAATACTTTGAGACTGGACGAAGTCAAGTGATGTAAGCAATTTCCTTTTTTGAAGGTCTACATCGCTTCAGGATTCTACCAATAAACCGCAATCTAGAGTTCGCCTTACACGTTACTTCTGTAATGTGATCGTTCCATTTGAGATCATTTCGAATAGTCACATCCAGATACTTGACGGATGTTACCGCTTCCAAAGACTGGGCCTTTATTTTGTACTGGGGTTTTTCGTCTTGTTATATGCAGTAGGTTACACTTACTAATATTGAGAGATAACTGCCAGTCATGACACCACGCATTTATTTTCTGCAAATCCTCATTGATTTGTTCACAACTTTCGTGTGATACTACTTTCCTGTAGACTACAGCATCATCGGCAAACAGTATAACGCCGCTGTCAGTACCATCAACCAGATCATTTATGTAAATCGTAAAAAACAGCTGACCTATTAGACTGCCCTGGGGCACACCTGATGTTACGCTTGTTTCTGTTAAAGTCTCCCCATTCAGGACGACATACTGCTCTCTGTCTGTTAGAAAACTTTCTAACCAACGCATATGTCATCGGATAGACCGTAAGCGCGCACTTTTTGCAGCAAGCGACAGTGCGGAACTGAGTCGAACGCCTTTCAAAAGTCGAGAAATATGGCATCAACCTGGGAGCCGGTATCTAGAGCCTGTTGTATATCATGCACAATTCGAGTTTTCCAGAAACTGCCAGAAACAGATAGCTGCTCGATAGTAAATTGCACCAGAAGTGCCGTGCTTCCACTCTTCAGACAGCATACTGATCGTATCACCCACCGACTAGCCCACGGGTATCCAGTCATCCAGTTGTGTCCGTTCTGTTCTGTGGTACTCATGGGCTGCCATTCGTATTATGTTATGTTATGTTATGTTTACCGGAGACCTAGAGACGACGGAGAGGCTCCGTCCCCGCCACAGCCGCAGTGGTCCGCAACCCCACGACGACTATCGCAGTCCACTTCAACCCTCTGCCGCCTCACACCGAACCCAGAGTTACTGTGCGGTTCGGCCCTCGGTGGACCCCCCAGGGAACGTCTGACACCAGACGAGTGTAGCCCCTATGTTTGCGTGGTACAGTAATGGTGGTGCACGTGTACGTGGAGAACTTGTTTGCGCAGCAATTGTCGACATAGTGTAGCTGAGGCGGAATAAAGGGAACCAGCCCGCACTTGCCGCGGCAGATAGAAAACCGCCTAAAAACCATCCACAGACTGGCCGGCTCACCGGACCTCGACACTAATCCGCCGGGCGGATTCGTGCCGGCGACCGGCGCTCCTTACCGACCGGAAAGCCGTGTGTGAAGACCGCACGACCAACCGCGCGGGCTGCCTTTTATGTTACTCGCTTGGTCGTGGTCCCAGTCCTGCCCAGTTTGTCCAGCTGGCCTCGCACGCCGACTCGCGCCAGCACTGGCGCCGCGGTGCTCTTCATGGAGACGCCCTGCTGCAGCCGCAACTCTGTTCGCGCGGCTTTTGAAACTGCCATGACTGAGTGGTGTCTTGTGACGTCACATAGAATATCATGTCATATCATTTCACGATACATCCAAACATCACAAGCACAATTTATCCTGATAGATCACATGTGTGCAATTTCTACGGTCGCCTCATTCTATATGGTACCTCCTAAGGGAAGCCTTCTTCTGACACACCGCTTTTGGCCTGCATCATTCATCGAAGCAGGAAAGAATTAGGTTATTATTGTCTCCCAAGTACAGCTCCGTAAAACCACGGATGTCATACGCTGAGTTTATGGTCGCCGCTCTCCCCAACATGGACCTCTCACTCTTCCACCCAGTGGAAACGTGGTACAGGTGAGTAATGGCAAGCCAAGGATAGGTAAATCCGTCTGTATTGTAATGCTGCCAGATGCAAAACGCTAGACATGATGGAGCAGTGCATGGAACAAGTCTTACTCTAGAAGAGCGGAGTGTTTGAGTATTCCCTCAATAGTATTATCTGAAAGATCCTTACTGCTAATCAGTGAGTAAGCCAACGTATAACACTGCAACTGGATATACGTAGCTTATGCACTCAAATACCAAATTTGGTTTATTAAGTACTATGCCCGAACAGAAAAAATAGTCCTGTCACGGAAAAGCCACGTATAACACTACTGTATGCTACTACTATACCATAACCTCAAAGCCTAAGGCAATTCTTATAAAGAAATTATTCTTATTCTATTAATTATAGTTTGAAGAAGCAGAGCAGTGTTATCCTCCGAGAGAAATTTTGTTATATTGACCGCGTTGTACATAGCGGAAAGGTGGCTTACCGGAAGTAAAATCAGAATTACGTAATTATTGTAACAGTAACCTAGTTACACCGTTTAAAGAATAATGAAAACGGTCGCCAGCCTAATTATGCAAGAGAATGGTTAACATTCTTGTTTAAGAAAATAGGTATGAGTAACTTCAACAGACAAACAGACGCGAGTGCAATGAACTCTGACACCTGCATATGTTCACCGTTAAGATTGGAAGCTGACAGAGCAGGACAGACTATTTGCATAAATATAACAGATAATGGAACACACTATTACTTTCAAGGCTTATTGTTGTTGTTTTTGGGGAAGGAGACCAGACAGCGAGGTCATCGGTCTCATATGATTATGGAAGGACGGGGAAGGAAGTCGGCCGTGCACTTTGAAAGGAACCTTCCCGGCATTTGCCTGGAGCGATTTAGGGAAATCTCGGAAAACCTAAATCAGGATGGCCGGACGCGGGATTGAACCATCGTCCTCGCGAATGCGAGTCCAGCGTCTAACCACAGCGCCGAATAAGATTTATAACGTTACTATTAACATTCACTGCAGAATCATAAATTGGACCTAGGTTAAGTCTCTCTCAGCTAAATACTTTACTATTTAAAATGAAACTTAATTGGAATCCACTAACAGGTTGTTTCTCACTATCTTTGAATAAAGAAATTAGTGTTTTCATAAATAGTAGTCTTCCAGTTACTTGTTACCTAACATTAGCACCATAGGCAAACTGTGGATCCTGTTATACTATTAATATGCACTTCCAATACACAAGAGATACAAACACTTAGCAAACATGAATATATAACTGTCCACTATTGCAGTTTTCCACTTTTATTGCAGTGAAACATAATGTTGACAAATTTACAAGAACTGACTCACCTTTTAAAATATACTACAGGCAGCACTATGATCATTAACTAAGCAACACTTTAGAAGACTTAGTTTTAAGAGCTTTTAATGTTTAAAAGAAACTGCAAATTGTCTTTATTACTACAGTCTTCTACTTTCAAGTAAATGATTAAATAGGAGGCTTTGAAACTCCACAAAACTTTAAATTAGACTGTTTCCATCCCTGGGAGGCTTTCACAAGACTACATTTACTACCTCCTACAATTTCACTAAATCCACAGTAAAACTGAACACTCTCTTCTTACCAAAGATCTAACAACATTATTTAATGTTCTGAGGCTTTCATTTTTTCCACAAACTAGGACACTCGGTAATCACTGTTTAAATGGAGAGGAACCTGAAAGGTGTTGTGATAGGCAAAAATCAAGGTACATGAATTCAATTATAAGTTACCTTATATTTGAGCACACTAACACATCCAATAAGCTGATCCTTCACTGTACATTATCCGTTACAGTGATTGCGCAATGTGGTGGCAACTGCATGTTGGTAGGTGGATTTGCAGGCAGAATTGCTGGACTCTGTCCCTTCTTGGTGGCGATGATGGATACCAATTCCAGAATCGTTCCAGCTATTTATCCATCCATCCGAGGCATTGGAAAGTGGCAGAAAAAGCCTTTCTCGGAACCAGCACAATAACAACTTTTACATGGCAGTGCACAGTTTGGTAGCTCGTCCCCGACTGAACTCTTGGTTACACCTTTTCTACCTAGGCCAACCACAATTTGCGCGCGCCACACAGTTCCGTTCCCGAGGGGAACCACTACACCTTTTATACATATACTAAAGAACTAAGAACCCTAACTGAGGATCAGCACTTTACATAACAGCAATCAAACACATTAAATAAAACATAACATTTGCACATATTGACGTTTCCACAAAAACTTATTCACACAGAAATTACAATTATATATAGTAAGTTTTGTTCCCTCCAAATGGGACAAAGAATTTAAATGACAGACATACTACATTGCATAGAATCAAACCATATCAAAGTTTTAACAAAGAAAGGAGTATACAATTTTATGTTATCGATTCAAACACATTTACAGATACTCAATGTTATAACATTAAACCAAAGCAAAAGGCAAAATAAATCCGTACAGCATTAGAGCTATAGTGTTACAAACTTTACGCAGATGACGGGCAAATGGTTCTAATGTTTAGGGATGGGAATTGATTGCCTATTAGTTTTCAAAAACACGTGTATGTTCACACAGAATGAGATATCGTAGTTCAGATTATACAAGGTACGACAAAAGTATTCGACCAGCCTCACTGTTCTTGAAATGTAAAATTTTCTTCGAACATTTGAGGTCCACAAGAAGCAATTGCCGGTCCATTCTGCAGTGTGAATATTGTCAAGCAATGTACCCCAAGCAGGTCGCTGTATAAAATAATTAACTACGTGCAAAGCATATTTTCATTAAAAGACACCAGAACATGCAGTCACTTTATTATTCGGGCACATGTCGTACAGGCGGTAGGTGCTAGCTGTAGACCGAGCAGGCTCATTCTGTGCTGCGTTTCCATGTTGTTAACACGCATGGTGCACAGTACGATGAGGCGGAATAATACGCCATTTGAAACGAGACAACTTATTTTCCATCACGCTAAAGGACGTTCCGAAAGACAGATTGCCGCATTGTTACAAATAAGTAAGAGTACTGTAAGTGACATTATACGAAGATTCAACAGAGAAGATAGAACTGAGGGTAAACCAAAAACAGGGCGACGAAAGAAGCTGAGTAGAAGAGAGTAAACCAGAGTAATAAGAAAATTTAAAAAAATTCAAGGTTGTCGGCAACGAAAATTGCTGCCGCAGTGCAGCAGGAATATGGGAAGAACGTACAGCCTGAAACGGTACGACGAATTATCAGACGAGAGGGGTACAATGGCCAAGTAAGCAGGAAGAAGCCTATGATAAAAGAGAAGAATAGGAAGCAGCGGCTGGACTTCGCGAAGTAGCACGTAAATAAATGTGTCAGTTGGTGGAACAAAGTAATTTTTGTCGATGAGTGTCAAGTGCAGATGCTCTCCTCAAAGGCAAGACCACCTGAAGAATTTCAATGGAAGCATCTGCAACCCACAGTTAAGCACGGTGGAGGAGATGTCATGATTTGGGGTTCCATGTCGTCATCTGGGGTAGGCGAATTACCCTTCATTGAAAGTGCAATGGACAAGCATAAGTATCTGAACAACGCAAAAGAGAACTTACCGCGAAGTGCTACAAGTTTCGGCCTTTCAAGGACGTTCAAATAGTATGAGGACAATGGTCTGAAGCATAAAGCGGATATTTTGAGACTATGGCCACTGTATGATTGACCTAAGGTTTTGCATACCCTTCCTAAGAGTCCAGACTTGAACCCAATAGAAAATCTTTGGACTGAATTAAAGCGAAAAGTACTGCAAATGCCAGTGACATCAAAACAAGCTTTAAAGGAACGAATACTGGAAGAATGGCTCGTTCACCGCATGTCTAAACGATTGGAAGAAGTGATTAAGCAAAAAAGGACTGCATACAACGTATTAAAGTGTACAACGTTGTGATTATTATACTTGCCGGCCGAAAACTTTTGTGACTGTGATAGTGGGCATGTTTCTTTATGTGTCATTGTTTATGTTGCATGAGTTAAGTTTGCAAATAAGAAAATGCTGCCGGACGGGGTGGACGAGCGCTTCTAGGCGCTACAGTCAGGAACCGCGCGACCGCTGCGGTCGCAGGTTCGAATCCTGCCTCGGGTATGGATGTGTGTGATGTCCTTAGGTTAGTTAGGTTTAAGTAGTTCTAAGTTCTAGGGGACTGATGACCTCAGAAGTTAAGTCCCATAGTGCTCAGAGCCATTTGAACCAGTTTTTGAAGAAAATGCTGTTACATAGTCTTCTACCATTCTGTGCCGAGACTACTCCTGTAATATGTGATGCCTGTATATAATGAAGAAAAAATGAAACATAACACTGGTGGCCGAATACTTTTGTGAGTCACTGTAAGTTGGTACGTGACTAACACCAACTCTTTATTTACCAGAACAATATAGAGTCTGAAATTCTATGTTACAATACAGTGTTTCTCGTGTGCCGTAAAGTATTTACAAGTTACATGTGCTACTCATTGCAGCACGTGTCGTTAGTTCACTCTTCCACCACTAGTATAAATCATTTATCAGATGAGTTCCTTATTCATTTGCATCTTTCCTGAGTCATACATACAACACCTCAGTATGGTGTGCAAGATATTACCATATTTACAAAGATAATTCATTTTCTCTCCGAAAAATTGGATGCATCAATTCTTATTACATCATAATCCTCACTAAAATTTAATACATATAACCCAATCACTCACAGGTAGTATACTCTTATTATCTCGGCAGTTGGGGTCGCGTTGTGAGCAGGATGCTGGGCGTAGTTTCGCTATGTGAGGGACAGTGGTCTACTCTAGTTGATGCCGAGAGGCGTTAGTAACATAGTACTCGTAGTATTTGTAACAATATTCATTCCTTCTGTTGAGTTTATACATTTGTAAAGTGTCTTCTGTCGGCAGTCGGTGATGGGGCATGTGCTGGGAAGAAGTGCTGACGCATCATCAGGAAGACCTGATGTCGCCCCGAAGGTATGTGAGACAAGGCAGCATGCTGTGCTGGCAGCAGTGCAGGGGGAGGGGCGAGAAGGTATCACCCGCCCATAGGGGGGGGGGGGGGGGGAGTTCGGCAGGGAACAAAAAGGTACCACCTTCCCAAATATTTTGATAAAAAGTGAAGCAGACGTTCACGAGTCAGCCATGGAGCAGCGCGAACATGGCAGCCTGGTTATCGCTTATCCGCGATGACAAGCAGTACAGTCTTCTCATTCACGATGTCCCAGTTGGTAGCGACGGCAGACCGCGGCTGTGTTATGCAGCAGGCCGGCTGCGTCTTAGTGTTGAAGTCAGCAAGCAGCTGGCAGGCAGACCATAATCAGTCAGCTTGTCGTGGTTTCACTGAAACTCAGTAGACCCTCATTCTGTATGGTTCTAGTGGTACAGACAACGGCAGCAAGACTGAACGTGTCTTTAGGATTGGAAAGCCCTATGACGCGGACGCTTTGGATGTGTGAACGCATTTGCCCTCGTTTATCGGTCCCGTCAGCGCTCCTTGCCTCGAATGGTAATTCGGTAATTGTTCTGGGTTGCCACGCGGAGTGGCCGCGCGGTTTGGGGCGCCATGTCACAGATTGCGCGGCCCCTCCGGCCAGAGGTTCAAGTCCTCCCTCGGGCTGGGTAAGTGTGCTGTTCTTAGCATAATTTAGTTTAAGTTGTGTGTAAGTAAGTCTAGGGACCGGTGACCGCAGCAGTTTGGTCCCTTGCTAATTCACACACATTTGAACATTTTTTCTTCTAGACCGCCGGGCTCGAGTCTTTCTGCCTACATTTTTTACAGTGGCGCTCTGGCGGTGAAGTTACGAAGTACTACTTGGCACTACCTTGTTATGTAGCACTGCCACGGCTGTGTTGCCGCCTTCCTCGCTAAGCTATTGTGTGGCAGTGATAGCTTCAGCCCTGTCATCCGTCATATTGGCGGTACGTCTTGCTGACATTACGATTCGCACACTCGTCCAGAGCCAGCCTTTTCTGTTCTCCGCCTGGTAGAACTTTTGAAACTAGTAAACGTGTGCAACAAAATTATTCTGCTGCACGATAGTATATTTAGTAATGTATCAACGAAATAACGGAAGTCATCAAGTGGAAAATATTTAAATTAAAAAAAAGCTGTTTTCGTTGTGTACCACGAGCCTTAATTCACAAAAGAGTGTGTCAAACATTCGTATTGCATATTCTATGGAAGAATAAACGTAGGCAGCAGATGATGAAGCCCATTTGTGTTCCTTGTGGTTTTCCTTACCTACTTATAGATGTACAGACTGCTATCCCAATTAGGATCCTTTCAGTGTATGCTGATGCAATAGCTCCATACTTAACAATCATATACAAGCGTTCGCTCTACGAAAGATCCGTACCCAAAGATAGGAAAGCTGCACAGGTCACACCAGTATTAAAGAAAAGTAGTTGGAGCAGTCCACTAAATTACAGGTCCATATCATTAACGTCGATATGCAGCAGAATTTTGGAACGTACATTGTGCTCCAACATCATGAATTACCTCGAAGGAAACGGTCTATTGACACACAGCCAAGACGGATTTAGAGAACATCGTTCTTTTGAAACACAACTATTATAGCTCTTTACTCGGATGAAGTGTTGAGTGCTATTGACAAGGGATTTCAAAGTGATTACGTACTTCTGGATTTCCGGAAGGCTTTTGACACTATACTACACAAGCGGCTTGTATTGAAATGCCTGCTTATGGAATATCGTCTCAGTTATGTGAGTGAATTCGTGATTTCCTGGCAGTGAGGTCACAGTTCGTAGTAACTGACGGAACGTCGTCGCCAAAGACAGAAGTGACTTGCTGTTCCTTATCTATATAAGCGATTTGGGAGACAATCTAAGCAGCCGTCTTAGGTTGTTTGCAGATGACACTGTCGTTTATCGACTAATAAAGTCATCATAAGATCAAAACAAATTACTAAAAGATTTAGAAAAGATATCTGCATGGTGCGAAAAAGTACAATTGATCCTAAATAACGAGAAATGTGAGGTCATCCACATGACTGCTAAAATGAATCCGTTAAACTTCAGTTACACAATAATTCAGTCAAATCTGAAGGTCGTAAATTCCACCAAATACCTGGGAATTACAATTACGAACACTTAAATTGGAAAGAACACATAGAAAATGTTGTGGGGAAGACTAACCAAAGACTGCGTTTTATTGGCAGGATGTAACAAATCTACTAAGGAGGCTACCTACATTACATTTGGCCGCCCTCTTTTAGAATACTGCTGCGCAGTGTGGGATCGTTACCAGATAGGATTGACGTAATATATCGAAAAAGTTTAAACTAGGGCAACATGTTTTGTATTATCACGAAATAGGGAGACAGTGTCACTGAAATGATACAGGATTTGGAATGGACATCATTAAAACAAAGGCGTTTTTCGTTGCGGAGCAATCTTCTCATGAAATCCCATTTTTTTCCCCCAAATACGTAAATATTTTGTTGACGCCGACCTACATATGGGGAAACGATCACCAAGATAAAATAACGGAAATCAGAACTCGTACGGAAAGATATAGGTATTCGTTCTTTCCGCGCGCTATACGAGATTGGAATAACAGAGAATTGTAAAGGTGGTTCGATGAACCCTCTGCCAGACACTTATATGTGATTTGCAGAGTATCCATGTAGATGTAGATGTATATCTGTACTTTTCAAACCGCTATGAAGCGCACTGCAGACGGTGCGTCCCTTTGTACCAGTTATCAGGGCTTTTCCCAGTTCCATTCACCCATGGAGTCTGAGAAGAATGATTGCTATATAGCTCTTTGGTCGCTGTATGTAAAATTGTCTTGGCGATTCCTATGTGAGGGATACGTAGGTGGTTGCAATATGAGGAGCGATCAAAAATTTTCCGTTAAATACGCCAACGTGAGCTAAGGGACGTTCTTTCCAAATGCTTTCAGAGAGGACCAACATGTTGTTATTCTTTCCTTGGCTGCCAAAGGACAAACACCTGTAGACATCAATCGGAGAATGAATTGCTGTAAGTTCCGTGCTGCTTCACGAACGCAGAGGTTACGCCAACAAACGAGGGAAACACTGAAGCAGCCGCCGTATAGTCCTGGTCTCTTCCCATGCCAGTTTCACGCCTTCGGTTCCTTAAATGAGGCCTCCAGTGCTCTAAGATTCCTGTCCGACGGACAGGCAGCGACGGACGTCTTCACGCAGCAGGAAACGGTGTTTTACCAAACGGGTATTTTCATCCTGGTGCGTCGATGGGATGATTGCCTCACTTCTCACGGCGAGTTTGCTTAATTGGCATGCCGATTCCGGAGTGTACGGCCTTCAAACGAAAACTGTTTGATTGCACCTTGTAAATTCCTAGATTCATCACTTCAAGTTGTTTCTAGTTACTTTCAAAGTAGGCTTTCACGGAATACGGTGGTTAGCGTCCTTCTTCAAGCCTCTGCCACTTCAGTTCTTTTAACATCTTCCACTGGTCGAACAAACTTGTGACCATTCGTGCTACACTCCTTTGTATCCGTTCAGTATCCGTTAACATTTGTGAATGGTATTATTATTTTCAAATAGTGACTGGCTCTTCACAATAAAGTACGTAAGAGTACTAATGTATTGACAGGTTGTCGCAAGTGACTCCAGGCTTCTTTTTCTAAGAAAAAAACTGTTCGATAGAATAGTCAGTGAATACGTTTAGTTTGCAAATACAGTATATATTTGGTGCGAGCACTTGAGAAGGTAACGGGTAACAAATACATAAAATACCACTACGCGATAGTAAAAACATTTCTTTTTTAAGTGCGTGAGAGAGCTGGGTTATTAGTGTCAGTATAGTATACTAGTTATGAGCGTTATGATAAAACTGGTAGAATGGGAAGGTGCTGAGATCGTAAAAGTCAGTAGTTTCAGGCGTGTCCTCTTCCACGAAGACACACACTCACGCGCGCGCGCACACACACACACACACACACACACACACACACATACATACACATACGTGGCAATCGAGCACGCATACGCCTGATCATCTAAACCAATTTAAACGCCCGCATCCCGTGGTCGTGCGGTAGCGTTCTCGCTTCCCGTTCCCGGGTTCGATTCCCGGCGGGGTCAGGGATTTTCTCTGCCTCGTGATGGCTGGGTGTTGTGTGATGTCCTTAGTTTAGTTAGGTTTAAGTAGTTCTAAGTTCTAGGGGACTGATGACCATAGATGTTAAGTCCCATAGTGCTCAGAGCCATTTGAACCAATTTAAACTGGTCATTAGTTTCCTAGGTTTCTCTCGCTTCTCTTATGATTTCTAAATAACAGCAGGTTTCAAATTTACGTTATTAGTAGTTTTGTACTTGTAGATGTTGTAGTGAAGACGATGGGTTTGTACAAATAGGGTATTCTTTTCTCTAAGTTTTCAGTTCACTAACCAAGCAAATTAAATTTTCGGATGTTTGGTTAATGAAACAACATGGAAGAAATATTATAATATTTGAGATACATGAGTCACAAAAGAAAACGTATAATTTGCGAAATGCAAGTTTTTACCTATTGTGAACGATGTCTTTTGATGCGTATATGAACCACAGAAAAGTGGTTTTCCGGATCGTGTGATTCATCAACGTTTCAAATAACCGCTATATTCAGTTATAATTCTCTGAATGAAGCTAAAAATATCTATAAATGCCCTCTGCAGCGAAAGACTAACCGTCTCGTACCTGTACGTTATTGAAGGTAACCTAATGATTGTCAGTTTCATTTGCATTAACTTGTTTTAATTATCATCATAGTGAAATTCTTCTTCTTTCCTTGTGATTTCCACAGGGTGACAGATGGTCATTTCACAATTTTCTCCTTCTCTCTCCAGAACTTCTGCTGTCTCTTCCCTCCCCCACATCATCTCACTTTCTTTCTTCTTATCTCCCTCGTTGGTTGTCACTTTCCTCTAGTCTTTTTTAATCGTGATATGCAGAATACTGGTTACAGTGAACTTATTTCTCCAGTTGTCATTCTTTTATCATCCGGAGGCCAGTCCTTCCTCAATTTATTTATCTCATTCGCTTCTGTCTGTCCTCTCGTCCTAGTAGCCGTTTCTCACACACTTATACCCGCACCAATCGTGATCAAACGGCCATTAATGCGTTCCGTTTACAGTTCAAATTCTTTTGATGTTTACTTATTTTTCATACAGCTCTTTCCGTAATATTCGCTTTCAGAGATCACCTCACCATTTTGTATCCACTAATTTCCAGTCGATGTTTCTCTTTTTCCTATTGTTGCGTATCACTCTTGCTGAATAGTGTAAGATTTCCATGTCTGTAGACACATATATTATACATTTCACAGGTAGAACAGTAAAGTATCGGAACCAATCATCAATTTTCGGACGCCTGTGACATAGACCGATTCAACCCTTGTGAAATACATTTCTCATTCGTCAGCATATATTGTGTATCGGAACAACGGGGAATCTCAGACATAGTTAGGTAGTCGCATGTTCCATAGATCAGTTACAGGATTTCTGTGAAAATCGTGTGAAGTGGGTCATTTTACTGCTGCGTATACATGATTTGCTCATCAAGATTTAAAAGGTGGCCCGTTACACGTTGCAATACAATAGATGTAATTGTTCATAACAAAGAATTTCACGCTAGATTTAAAATTACTTTTTCTCAGGCATTTTATATTAGTGGCCAAATGATCAATTTTTTGACTATGCCTTCCATGGTAGTGGTAACTTTAATACAAAAGGACGTTTTTCTCTTCCAGTTTCCTAGCTGTGAACGTCAGTAATTTTCTAACATTTCAGTGGCAGATATACACCAGCTGATCAAAAGTATCCGGACACCTTTTGATGAGTGTTTCCACTCTTCACCTTTATGACGGCCTCAGCTTCGGCGGTTTGGAGGAATAGTCGCCCATTCTTCCTCAAGAGCCGAATCAGGGAAGGTAGCGATTTCGCACGCTAAGGTATGGAGAGAAGTCGACGTCCTAACTCTACCTTTATGTTCAGGTGGGGACTATGTGCGGGCCAGTGCCTTTCAGAAATGTTTTTGTGCACACACCACTGCCTCACAGACGCTGTTTTATGACAGTATGGGATCGTCATGCTGCTGCAATCACTGTCTCCTAACTTCTCCTCTACTGAACACAGAACACAGTGTTATAAAAGTCGTTCATATCCATTTAACATTTCGCGTTCCGCATTTAGCCTTTTCTTGTTCGCAATAACTGGACCACATCCTACCTATGGAAGACACCCCCATGCCGTAACATCATTTCCTACGTACTTCACTACACATGATGACAGGTGACGTTCTCCAGACATCCACCAAACCCAAAACCTTCCGTCGGCTTTCCTCGAGGTACAGCTCTATTCGTCACTCCACATCTCTCGTTTCCAGTCATCCACTGGCCAGTCGCGCCACCTCGAGCTTCGCTTAGCACTGACCTTAGAAATGCGTGGCCTATGGGAAGCTGCTCGGACACTGTACCCCATTCCTTCTAACTCCACACGCACAGTCGTTGTTCTAGCTGGACTCCTGGAAGTACTTTGGAACTCACAAGTGATTCCTTCCATTTATTTAATGCGAATTTTTTACAACTACCCTTCACTGTCTGCCCTTACATGAAGTCGGCCTAGTCTGGGTTTGTTTGTGGTTGTTCCTTCGGGTTTCCACACCACACTCACATAAGCAACAGTCGATTTGAGTTACTCACAAGGGGACCCTCCATACGGTAAAGCATTGATTTTGATGCACTTCAAATATGTTGTAGAGGCACTCACCCTGAGTCCCTGGCTATCAGGTTCTTTAGAGACGGGCCTTGGTTCTTGAGAAAATCGATTTTGAAGTTCATCGCCCTCTTTGTATACCCGTAACATTACATTTATTACGAGCACCTCAGCATAGCTCAGCGGACAGATATTTGACGAGCGGTCTAAGGCGCTGTAGTCATGGACTGTGCGGCTGGTCCCGGCGGAGGTTCGAGTCCTCCCTCGGGCATTGGTGTGTGTGTTTGTCCTTAGGATAATTTAGGTTAAGTAGTGTGTAAGCCTAGGGACTGCTGACCTTAGCAGTTAAGTACCATAAGATTTCACACACGTTTGAACATTTTGCCAGCACGGTAGCTCAGCGTGTTCGGTCAGAAGGCCAAGTGCTCTCTGTAACAAATAAACTGAATCAAGGCATCAACGATCAACTTGAACGAATGTCTTGTGACGGCCGCCCCGACCAAACGCAACGACGAACTATATAGAACAAAAAAAAAAAAAAAAAAAAAGCGGTAAAGGTTCGCGGCTACCGAGTTGGAGGTACCGTGTCCTTTTTTTTCAAAATCGACGAATTTTATTTCAAAGAATATCAACAAACAGTGTAAGGTGTGCGAAATTATAAAGATATATTCAGTTATTATTTTTTTTAAATATTCGTTCCGCTTGTGGTTCGCATCATATTCTCCCAATTCATCTTCTTCGTTGAAATCTATCAATTCATCATCAATAATGATGTCTTTCGTCCAAGAGATCGTGTATTGCGGTACGTATCCCATCGCAAATTGCAACGGAACTGCCAGAGATCACGTTAGGCGCTGTATTCGTTACGAGATTCAAATCGCGGAGTGGATTTTCGGCGTGTTTAATGGCGTTTGTGATTTCGCCTTTTGATTCTTGCGGATCTTCTTCTGGCTGCACTACTGCAGAAAGACTTGGTTCTTCCACTTTACAGAATTTTTCTAATACACGGCACTAGAGACGCTTTGTGAGCAACTGACGCTGTAGTTATATGCGAATGTAAAGGAATGCAACTCGCATCCCCATTGGCTTAGGAGCTGGGGTTCCCGTTACGGCTAACGGTATTCACGGGAGAGGGGACGATAATGGGCGGAGATCGCTTTCAGTTAATACAAGAGGCGACCCTTGTACGAACATTTGGAACTGCAACTGCAACCACAAAAGAAATAAATAACAGAAATAACTGAATATATCTTTATAATTTAGCACATCTTACACTGTCTCTTGTTATTATTTGATATAAAATTGAAAAATTTCGTCGATTTTGAAAAAAAGTAAACAAACAGGATTCGAACACGGTACCTCCACAGCGGTACCTGTGAATCTTTACCGCTGCGCTACGCTGACTTGCTCGACAGATATATAATGTTACGGATATACAAAGCACGCAATGAATTTAAAAATCCATTTTCTCAAAAACCAAGGCCCATCGCTATAAAACTGGATAGCTAGGTACTCAGGGCAAGTGCCTCCACAACATATTTGAAGCGCATCAAAATCCATGCTTTACAGTATGGAGGGTTCCCTTGTCAGATGATATCCAGTGACTAGTTCATGTTCGAAGTCACTGAGGTCTTCTGACCGACTCACTCTGCTGCTCTACATCTACATCTAAGTGATTAGTCTGCTGTTCAAAATGAAGTGTCAGGACGGTTCCATCTGTCTACACCGTTCCACTCTCGAACGGCGCGCGAGAAAAAAACCAGCACTTAAATTTTTCTGTGCAAGCCCTGATTTCTCTTATTTTATCGTGATGATCATTTCTCCATATGTAGGTAGGTGACACAACACGACACTCCGTGATTCCTTTTATACTGGTGGGTCTGCCCCTCGTGACATCAAAAGGTCATTTCTGCATTGTCTGGGAGTGCCCGTGTACTTTTGACAAAGTAGTGTACTTATTGTGACCAAGCGATTAAAACGTCAAACTCGTTCCGTTGGCGTCAACAAACGACCGTGGGTGAGCAGTACAAATTGCTCTCATTGGCCGCTTTTGCGCAGTCAACTGCTTCTTTCTCCGTAATAAGCTACGACATAAAACTATTCCATAAAACATTAACGAGCGGAGTAACGGAAAATACGTTAAACCGTTGATTTGTTTCTGGAACCAGCAATTACACAAAGATTAAAAGTTGATGAACGTAGTTTATTCAGTACTTCAGTTCGGTAATATGCTCCTTTCAATTCAAATTTTTATTGATATGTACAACAATAGATTTGGCCTCGGGTTGATATATGTATAAATGACATTTTCAGTAGAGTAAGCGTTCTGAATGGAAAAACTGGTAGAAGCCGACCTCGGGGAAGATCAGTTTAGATTCCGCAGAAATGTTGGAACACGTGAGGCAATACTGACCCTACGACTTATCATAGAAAATAGATTAAGAAAAGGCAAACCTACGTTTCTAGCATTTGTAGACTTAGAGAAAGCTCTTGACAGTGTTAACTGGAATATTCTCTTTCAAATTATAAAGGAGACAGGGGTAAAATACAGGGAGCGAAAGGCTATTTACAATTTGTACAGAAACCAGATGGCAGTTATAAGAGTCGAGGGGCATGAAAGGGAAGCAGCGGTTGGGAAGGAAGTGAGGCAGGGTTGTAGCCTCTCCCCAATATTATTCAATCTGTATATTGAGCAAGCAGTAAAGGAAATAAAAGAAAAAGGACAGCAAAGGACTTGGAAGAGCAGTTGAACGGAATGGACAGTGTCTTGAAAGGAGGATATAAGATCAACATCAACAAAAGCAAAACGAGGATAATGGAATGTAGTCGAATTAAGACGGGTGATGCTGAGGGAATTAGATTAGGAAATGAGATACTTAAAGTAGTAAAGAAGTTTTGCTATATGGGAAGCAAAATAACTGATGATGGTCGAAGTAGAGAGGATATAAAATGTAGAGTGGCAATGGCAAGGAAAGCGTTTCTGAAGAAGAGAAATTTGTTAACATCGAGTATAGATTTAAGTGTCAGGAAGTCGTTTCTGAAAGTATTTGTATGAAGTGTAGCCATGTATGGAAGTGAAACATGGACGATAAATAGTGTGGACAAGAAGAGAATAGAAGCTTTCGGAATGTGGTGCTACAGAAGAATGCTGAATATTAGATGGGTAGATCACATAACTTATGAGGCGGTATTGAATAGAATT
Source organism: Schistocerca piceifrons (assembly GCF_021461385.2). Taxonomy (NCBI): domain Eukaryota; kingdom Metazoa; phylum Arthropoda; class Insecta; order Orthoptera; family Acrididae; genus Schistocerca; species Schistocerca piceifrons. Next base: position 908,492,700 of record NC_060140.1, on the reverse strand, counting down.
GGGGAGAAGAGGAGTTTGTGGCACAACTTGACAAGAAGAAGGGACCGGTTGGTAGGACATGTTCTGAGGCATCAAGGGATCACAAATTTAGCATTGGAGGGCAGCGTGGAGGGTAAAATTCGTAGAGGGAGACCAAGAGAGGAATACACTAAGCACATTCAGAAGGATGTAGGTTGCAGTAAGTACTGGGAGATGAAGAAGCTTGCACAGGATAGAGTAGCACAGAGAGCTGCATCAAACCAGTCTCAGGACTGAAGACTACAACAACAACAACAACAACAACAACAACAAGCCTTCTGCAGTACGAACTGCGACCTATTAAGTAAATTGTTTCTGATCTCTATGGTTTTCTTGGCGGAACTGGTTAATGGTGTAGATCCAAGTGTTATGCCAAGTTCTCGTTTCCATTTTCATCATCATCATCATTTTCTTAGGGCCTTTGTCCCACTTTAACGCAGGGTCGGCCTGTTACTATGTATTTGGCAATGTTAGTGTCAGAGGGTGGCCGGATGCCCTTCCTGTCGCCATCCCATCCCCCCCCCCCCCCCCCCCTGTGTCGGAAATTAGCGTACCCCAGCTGCCTGTGTCTAGTTCATCATTCATCATTAGCCAATTCAATCATTAAATGATGTGGATTCAGGTAGGCTTTCAGCAGTCTTCTCCATGTGGGACGGTCTTGGGCAGTTCCCTGCCAGGTGTTACCAGCGATCTTTTTGATGTCTTTGTCCCATCTGTCTGGTGGTCTTCCTCTAGGCCTCCGGTGCTCTCTTGAACTCCACTCCAGTACTAGCTTCGTCCATCTGTTGTCTTTTCTTCTTGCGACGTGACCATCCCACTGCCATTTCAAGGAAGCCTGTGTCTAGTGTAACTCATGAAATAGTGTGAAGATTTTCATATATCTGCGAGTCGTGTAACTGAAGCGGGACGTGGGGGCCAGTCTTGCATTCACCTAGTGGGATGTGGAAAACCGCATAAAAACCACATTCAGGCTGGCCAGCACACCGACCTTCGTCGTTAATCCGCCGGACGGATTCGATCTGGAGCCGGCGCGCCTACCCGAGTCTAGGAAGCAGCGAATTTCTTTTTTAATTGTTTAATTTTATTAAATTTGTTTTAATTAAATTAGTGTATATACCAGAACTCGAGGGGTCACTAGCGCTTTCCGATTCGCAGAACATCCAAACGTGTCGTCTCGAAAATTTAATGGAGATTCCGTTTGTAGTGCGTTCAGAACATTAAGTCGGCAAAAAAGTATTATCATTTCCTGGCTTGGACGTTCCAGCTGTAAGGTGGGTCATGAAAGGCGCTCTGTAGAAAATTGGAAAAGAACTGCTTGTAACTCGGGTTGCGAACAAGTACAGTGTCGATCGTTAAGGTACGCCCAATAACCCAGTTCTGATTTCTCGTCGGGGCCAAAAAGGTAGCGGACCGTATAACCGCGTATTCAGTTCACAGCATTAGTTTTTGTTGCGGGGTAATGTATCACATCTGGAAATAAAAGCGTCAGGGAAGTGATCTGAGCAAGTATCTGTCGGGTAAAGAAAGCCAAGATACGCTGCGCGAGCCTCCAGGGGTCAGGCAACGGACCACATGAGAATCAATGAGCGTCCGTGTCCTCTACACCACAGTGAACACAGAGGGGTGTGTCAGCGAAGCGGATATGGTACATACGAAACTGGTTGACCTGCTTGCCATAGACGATGATATGTCAGGTGGACTGAAAGCTGGTGTCGAGATAACCGCTTTCCACATACAACGTCATATGATCTGGGGAATTTGTGTTCGATGGGGTTTGGGGTTCGGCACATTTGTAATGTGTCGTGTACAGTCTTTGTCTGGAATATACGTGAAAGGGGAAGGAGTGCAGGATGTAACTTAATTGAAGAAAGAAGTGCCGAAAGTGATAAAAGTGGAGTGGCGGCGGCTGGCGGATTTGGTGAAGACCGCTGGCCTCGCTCAACGGGGGCAAGCAGAGCTCTCTATTTGCAGCATCGTTCCCAGAGTGGATCGGGGTACTTTGGTTTGGAGCCGAGTGGAGGGTCTCAACCAGAGGCTTCGTCGACTCTGTGACGGTCTTGGCTGCAGATTTCTAGACTTGCGCTATTGGGTGGGGAATTGTAGGACGTCCCTAGATAGGTCAGGGGTGAACTACACAAAGGAAGTGGCTACTTGGGTAGCAGAGTACTTGTGGCGTGCACATGGGTTTTTTTTTAGACTAGGCAGTAGTGCGAGGTGTCCTGATGAACACTCACCAGCGACGTGCAGGCAGGGAAATCACGACGCGCTCAGTGTGAAGACACTTCAGCTATCAAGATATCAGCAGTAAATTTTCAGAGTGTTCGGAATAAAGTTCCAGAATTTACTGCCCGCCAGGAAGCGTGTCGTGCGCAAATTATTCTCGGGACTGGGACCTGGATGAACCCTGAGATAGGAAGTTCTGAAATATTTAGTGAGGGTTGGAACGTGTATCGGAAAGACAGATTAGACACCGTAGGAGGTGGTGTCTTCATTGCAGTTGACGAATATATTGTGTCTACTGAGGTCGAAGTAGAGTGTGATTGTGAAGTTATCTGGACACGGTTAACAGGTCTAGGAGGAATAAAGTTAATTGTTGGGTGTTATTACCGGCCACCAGGTTCCACCGTGACAGTTGTAGAATCATTCAAAGGGCGTCTACACTCTGTACCGCAGAAGTACCCGGATCATGCTATATTAGCCGGAGGCGACTTCAACCTACCTAGTATAGACTGGGATGTCTATGGATTCATTACAGGTGGTACAGACAAGCCGTCGTGTGAATTACTTTTGAACACACTATCCGAAAACTGTCTTGAGCAGCTAAATCGACAGTCAACGCATAATGGAAATATTTTAAATCTGGTAGCCACGAACGGGTTCTGAGCACTATGGGACTTAACATCTATGGTCATCAGTCCCCTAGAACTTAGAACTACTTAAACCTAACTAACCTAAGGACATCACACAACACCCAGTCATCACGAGGCAGAGAAAATCCCTGACCCCGCCGGCAATCGAACCCGGGAATAGCCACGAACAGACCAGACCTCATCGACGGTGTCAGTGTTGAGACAGGGATGTTGTCATTACGACTATGGTTATGAAAGTTAAAAAGTCGGTCAAGAAGGCTAGGAGAGTATTCTTACTAGAAAGAGCAGCTAAGCAGTTGTTAGCATCCCACTTAGTAAATGAATCGACCACATTTACTTCCGGTACGATGGACGTGGAAGAATTATGGACAAATTGTAAACACATTGTAAATCACGCATTGGAGAAGTATGTGCCGAAAAAGTGGGTTACGGACGAAAAAGACCCACCGTGGTTTAAAAGCCCAATTCGGAGAATGCTCACAAGAAAGATCGGGAGAATGAGGGCAGGCAAAAGTTAGTAGAGATTCGTGCTGCTGTAAAAAGAGCAATGCGCGAAACATACAACCACTGCCACCGTCATACCTTAGCAAGAGATCTTGCTGAAAACCCGAGGAAATTCTGGTCTTACGTAAAATCGGTAGGCGGGTCGAAGGCTTCCATCCGGTCACTCACTGATCAGTCTGGTCTGGCAGCGGAAGACAGCAAAATGAAAGCTGAAATTTTAAATTTAGCATTTGAGAAATCTTTCACGCAGAAGGATCGTACAAACATAACGCCCTTTGAGTCTCGTACAGATTCCCGTATGGAGGACATAGTGATAGACATCCCTGGGGTTGTGAAGCAGCTGAATGGGGGGAAAATAAATAAATCGCCAGGTCCTAGGATTACAATTCGGTTTTACAGAGAGTACTCTGCTGCACTGGCTCGTTACTTAGCTTGCGTTTATCGCGAATCTCTTGCCCAACGTAAAGTCCCGAGCGACTGGAAAAAAAGCGCAGGTTACGCCTGTATATAAGAAAGGTAGAAGGACGGATCCTCGAAATTACAGACCAATATCCTTAACATCAGTTTGTTGTAGGATTCTCGAACATATTCTCAGTTCGAACATAATGAATTTCCTTGAGACAGGGAAGTTGCTGTCCATGCATCAGCACGGCTTTAGAAAGCATCGCTCCTGCGAAACGCGAGTCGCCCTTTTTTCATATGATATCTTGCGAACCATGGATGAAGGGTATCAGATAGATGCCATATTCCTTGACTTCCGGAAAGCGTTTGACTCGGTGCCCCACTGCAGACTCCTAACTAAGGTACGAGCATATGGGATTGGTTCCCAAATATGTGAGTGGGTCGAAGACTTCTTAAGTAATAGAACCCAGTACGTTGTCCTAGATGGTGAGTGTTCATTGGAGGTGAGGGTATCATCTGGAGTGCTCCAGGGGAGTGTGGTAGGTCCGCTGTTGTTTTCTGTCTACATAAATGATCTTTTGGATAGGGTGGATAGCAATGTGCTGCTGTTTGGTGATGATGCTGTGGTGTACAGGGAGGTGTCGTCGTTGAGTGACTGTAGGAGCATACAAGATAACTTGGACAGGATTTGTGATTGGTGTAAAGAATGGCAGCTAACTCTAAATGTAGATAAATGTAAATTAATGCAGATGAATAGGATAAAGAATCCTGTAATGTTTGAATACTCCATTAGTAGTGTAGCGCTTGACACTGTCACGTCGATTAAATATTTGGGCGTAACATTGCACAGCGACATGAAGTGGGACAAGCATGTAATAGCAGTTGTGCGGAAGGCGGATAGTCGTCTTTGGTTCATTGGTAGAATTTTAGGAAGATGTGGTTCATCTGTAAAGGAGACCGCTTATAAAACACTAATACGACCTATTCTTGAGTACTGCTCGAGCGTTTGGGATCCCTATCAGGTCGGATTGAGAGAGGACATAGAAGCAATTCAGAGGCGGGCTGATTTGTTACTGGTAGGTTTGATCACCACGCGAGTGTTACGGAAACGCTTCAGGAACTCGGGTGGAAGCCTCTGGAGGAAAGGAGGCGTTCTTTTCGTGAATCGCTACTGAGGAAATTTAGAGAACCAGCATTTGAGGCTGACTGCAGTACAATTTTACTGCCGCCAACTTATATTTCGCAGAAAGACCACAAAGATAAGAGAGATGAGGGCTCGTAGAGAGGCATATAGGCAGTCATTCTTCCCTCTTTCTGTTTGGGAGTGGAACAGGGAGAGAAGATGCTAGTTGTGGTACGAGGTACCCTCCACTACGCACCGTATGGTGGATTGCGGAGTATGTATGTAGATGTAGATGTAGAATGTCTGATGACATGACTGCGGCTGACTTGGAGACTGGTGTGTATTCATGCAAAAGCAGTCTGGTCAGGCTCGTTGGGCAGCGACACCAGACTTTCAGTTGGGAGTGAACAAAATGCACCGTAACTCTGTCTGTCACATGGAATAAACCCACTACACCTCGCTCCCGTGGGAGGGCAAGGGAGGAATATTGGACTTTAAATAACATCCCGGTACAGACAAAGGATCCCTTCACCATCAGCATATGATGTGCGAGGGTAATCGGAACCAGGAACACTTGTGCGTGAGGTGTAGTAAACATTCACGTATTGCGTACGCTGTACAGTGTCAAGGAATCTAGGCCAGTGGTCCACAAGGCCAGCCCTGATAGTTTGGAGGAGATGTCTACTGGTGGTTGCTGCTGAACTACAGAGGTCATTCATAAAATCAATGCCCAAACAGGGGACTTTGGTGGTCACAGAGGAGCGACATAATGCTCAGGTAGACCCTCACCCACGAGCAGAAACTTTGATTTGGAAATGTTAAGAGAACTGCCCGATACCTCCCCAAATGTGACCACCCAAGTCAGAGCCATGAAAACATCGTCTTCATTCAGAGTTAGAGATCTACATCATCAGCATAGGCTGTACAACAGACGCGGTTCCCATGCAATGTCAGGCCCACCAGGCGTTGGCGAAACTCCCGGAGTAGGGGCACTAATGCCAAAGCAAACAGTATCGTGGAAAGTGGGCAACCCTGTCGGGAGAGCGCTCGATCGCTAGAGGCGCGGTGAGGCGACCATTACAGAGTATTCTTGAAGTGGTGCAGTTCAAGAGCCACATTACCACTGTTACTATACGAGCCGGAAAACCCAGGTGTTGGAGAAACGATTACAGAAAGGTATGGTCGACACAGTCGAATGTCTGACTAAAGTCAAGCGATGCTAATGCGCCAGGTAAATGTTGAGACCACGCGAGCGTGATCATGTACCTGTAATGGCAAAGGGCTGTATGGATGTTGCTGTCACCGCCCAGCGAAGTCTGATCAAGGGAGGTGACGTATCTTGCTGCCTTCTTGAGTCGTGAGGCCAACGAACGGGTAAAAATTTTCATGTCACTGTTGAGCAGAGTGATGGGAGGGTAATCGCGGATCAGTGATCGCCCTTGTGGCTTAGGGATCAAGATGATGACCCCATCATGGAAGGTGGCTGGGATCGTCGTTGTAGGTGACATCATTTCGAGACAGATGGACGTCCAAGTAGGTATCAAAATATAGCTATAACACTTTTAAATTCCAGGGGGAGGCGGTCAGGTCCAGAGGACTTGGCAGCTCCCACCTTGACAGCGTCTAGGATTTCATCGGAGGTTACTTGTTCCTGAAGTTCTTGAGCAACATCTTCTGGCATGGTGTTCACAGTTGTGCTGCTAACTCCTCTGTTAGGGTCAGGGGATGTGGGACGGCAGCATACAGCCGGCGGAAATGAGAATAGAAAGCATGACCAATGGCGCATCGCATAGTGTATCATCGTCCTTCCGCATCGATGAGGTCGTGGATGAGAGCTCGATGACGAAATCGGCGTTCTGTGAGGAGGTGGTACATCGATGGCATTTCCTGAGGCATATGGTCATGGGTGCAGGATTTGATAAGGGCCTCTTCCAAGCATCGTTGCATGAGTGATCTGCACTTTAGTACAATGTATTATCGTCTGACGAACAGGAGCGAATGCCATCGAAGTGCTATCACAAAAAACCGTGTTACAAAAGTCAATGGTGCTCGCTTTCCAAGTTTTGAAGTCTTTCCCATCAGTGCCCTGCGTGGAGCTGGTTTCGCGTGGGATAGCCAACATCCGTCTATAGCACCACATCTCAAATGCTTCAATTCTCTTCTGTTCCGGTTTTCCCACAGTCCATGTTTCACTACCATACAATGCTGTACTCCAGACGTACATCCTCAGAAGTTTCTTCCTCAAATTAAGGCCGGTATTTGATATTAGTAGACTTCTCTTGGCCAGAAATGCCTTTTTTGCCATAGCGAGTCTGCTTTTGATGTCCTCCTTGTTCCGTCCGTCATTGGTTATTTTACTGCCTAGGTAGCGGAATTCCTTAACTTCATTGACTTCGTGACCATCAATCCTGACGTTAAGTTTCTCGCTGTTCTCATTTCTACTACTTCTCATTACCTTCGCCTTTCTCCGATTTACTCTCAAACCATACTGTGTACTCATCAGACTGTTCATTCCGTTCAGCAGATCATTTAATTCTTCTTCACTTTCACTCAGGATAGCAATGTCATCAGCGAATCGTATCATTGTATTTTAATTCCACTCCTGAACCTTTCTTTTATTTCCATCATTGCTTCCTCGATGTACAGATTGAAGAGTAGGGGCGAAAGGCTACAGCCTTGTCTTACACCCTTCTTAATACGAGCACTTCGTTCTTGATCGTCCACTCTTATTCTTCCCTCTTGGTTGTTGTACATATTGTATATGACCCGTCTCTCCCTATAGCTTACCCCTACTTTTTTTCAGAATCTCGAACAGCTTGCACCATTTTATATTGTCGAACGCTTGTTCCAGGTCAACAAATCCTATGAAAGTGTCTTGATTTTTCTTGAGCCTTGCTTCCATTATTAGCCGTAACGTCAGAATTGCCTCTCTCGTCCCTTTACTTTTCCTAAAGCCAAACTGATCGTCACCTAGCGTATTCTCAATTTTCTTTTCCATTCTTCTGTATATTATTCTTGTAAGTAGCTTCGATGCATGAGCTGTTAAGCTGATTGTGCGATAATTCTCGCACTTGTCAGCTCTTGCCGTCTTCGGAATTGTGTGGATGATGCTTTTCCGAAAGTCAGATGGTATATCGCCAGACTCATATATTCTACACACCAACGTGAATAGTCGTTTTGTTGCCACTTCCCCCAATGATTTTAGAAATTCTGATGGAATGTTATCTATCCCTTCTGCCTTATTTGACCGTAAGTCCTCCGAAGCGCTTTTAAATTCCGATTCTAATACTGGACCCCCTATCCCTTCTAAATCGACTCCTGTTTCTTCTTCTATCACATCAGACAAATCTTCGCCTTCATAGAGGTTTTCAATGTATTCTTTCCACCTATCTGCTCTCTCCTCTACATTTAACAGTGGAATTCCCGTTGCACTCTTAATGTTACCACCGTTGCTTTTAATGTCACCAAAGGTTGTTTTGACTTTCCTGTATGCTGAATCTGTCCTTCCGACAATCATATCTTTTTCGATGCCTTCACATTTTTCCTGCAGCCATTTCGTCTAAGCTTCCCTGCACTTCCTATTTATTTCATTCCTCAGCGACTTGTATTTCTGTATTCCTGATTTTCCCGGAACATGTTTGTACTTCCTCCTTTCTTCAATCAACTGAAGTATTTCTTCTGTTACCCATGGTTTCTTCGCAGCTACCTTCTTTGTACCTATGTTTTCCCTCCCTAGAACTTAGAACTACTTAAACCTAACTAACCTAAGGACAGCACACACATCCATGCCCGAGGCAGGATTCGAACCTTCGATCGTAGCGGTCTCGCGGTTCCAAACTGAAGCGCTCAGAACCGCACGGCCACACTGGCCACATGCTTCCTCCGTCGTCATTTGAATATAGACTATACTGCCAGTGATAGAGAAATGAATACCTGTCGCTTCCTGGGGTTTAGACGTTGCTCTTCGCGAATAAATTGTTCAGTTTCAAAGCGCGTGGTCGTGCATGTTCGGCGTGAAATGTTATTGTCTTAATTATGTAGAAAAACAATGAGTATATTACGTTGTAATTCAAAATACACACACACGCACGGATGCACGCATACACACTCTGATCTCTGCCACCACCAAATTCAAATCACTTCATACAAGTAATGTCACTCATGCAGTTGTTGTCACTTTTCGTCAACTCACTTCAACGACATTCTAGGTACCCAGTTGCTTGTAACAATGAAAACAATCAGAGCTGCACCAGAAATATTGTTTCTATTAAGAGCGTAGTGAACAAAATGGCAGACATTGTCTCAGTTTGCATTATTTATTTATCTGCCAATGCTATAGTAATTAGCATCTTTTCCAACTATTTCTTAAACACACCAGAAGTTTTTATATTCGATGTTTATGCAGACAATGAACTAAATATTATTTTAAGTTAAAAAAAAGGTTCAAATGGCTCTGAGCACTATGGGACTCAACTGCTGTGGTCATTAGTCCCCTAGAACTTAGAACTACTTAAACCTAACTAACCTAAGGACAACACACACATCCATGCCCGAGGCAGGATTCGAACCTGCGACCGTAGCAGCAGCGCGGCTCCGGACTGGAGCGCCTAGAACAGCACGGCCACCGCGGCAGGCTTAAGTTTTAAAGTCATACCTTTACTATACAGGGCCTTCTTAATCTCTTGTGTATGAAGAACATCTCTACGTCTGCTATTATAATTGCGAACTTAATATTCTGGAAAGATGTGAATAAAGAAATTGGACAACAATTCAGAATGAGATTTTCACTCTGCAGCGGAGTGTGCGCTGATATGAAACTTCCTGGCAGATTAAAACTGTGTGCCCGACCGAGACTCGAACTCGGGACCTTTGCCTCGCGCGGGCAAGTGCTCTACCATCTGAGCTACCGAAGCACGACTCACGCCCGGTACTCACAGCTGTACTTCTGCCAGTATCTCGTCTCCTACCTTTCTAACTTTACAGAAGCTCTCCTGCGAACCTTGCAGAACTAGTACTCCTGAAAGAAAGGATATAGCGAAGACATGGCTTAGCCACAGCCTGGAGGATGTTTCCAGAACGAGATTTTCACTCTCAGCGGAGTGTGCGCCTTTCGCGAGCAAGTGCTCTACCATCTGAGCTACCGAAGCACGATTCAAGCCCGGTACTCACAGCTTTACTTCTGCCAGTATCTCGTCTCCTACCTTCCAAACTTTACAGGTACAGCTGCCCATGCAGCTTCAACACGATACCACAGTTCATCAAGAGTAGTGACTGGCGTATTGTGACGAGCCAGTTGCTCGGCCACCATTGACCAGACTTTCAATTGGTGAGAGATCTGGAGAATGGGCTGGCCAGGGCAGGAGTCGAATATTTTCTGTATCCATAAAGGCCCGTACAGGACCTGTAACATGCGGTCGTGCATTATCCTACTGAAATGTAGGGTTTCGCAGGAATCGAATGAAGAGTAGAGCTACGGGTCGTAACACATCTGAAATGTAACGTCCACTGTTCAAAGTGCCGTCAGTGCGAACAAGAGGTGACCTAAACGTGTAACCAATGGCACCCCATACCATCACGCCGGGTGATACGCCAGTATGGCGAGACGTATACACGCTTCCAATGTGCGTTCACCGCTATGTCGCCAAACACGGATGCGACCATCATGATACTGTAAACAGAACCTGGATTCATCCGAAAAAATAACGTTTTGCCACTCGTGCACCCAGGTTCGTCGTTGAGTACACCATCGCAGGCGCTCCTGTCTGTGATGCAGCGTCAAGGGTAACCGCAGTTATGGTCTCAGAGCTGATAGTCCATGCTGCTGCAAACGTCATCGAACTGTTCGTGCAGATGGTTGTTGTCTTGCAAACGTCCCCATCTGTTGACTGAGGGATCGAGACGTGGCTGCACGATCCATTACAGCCATGCGGATAAGATGCCTGTCATCTCGACTGGTAATGATACGAACCGCGCGACCGCTATGGGCGCAGGTTCGAATCCTGCCTTTGGCATGGATGTGTTTTATGTCCTTAGGTTAGTTAGGTTTAAGTAGTTCTAAGTTCTAGGGGACTTATGACGTTAGAAGTTAAGTCCCATAGTGCTCAGAGCCATTTTTTTGCTAGTGATACGATGCCGTTGGGATCCAGCACGGCGTTCCGTAAATCCCTCCTGAACCCACCGATTCCATATTCTGCTAACAGTCATTGGATCTCGACCAACGCGAGCAGCAATGTCGCGATACGATAAACCGCAGTCGCGACAGGATACAATCCGACCTTTATCAAAGACAGAAACGTGATGGTACGCATTTCTCCTCCTTACACGAGGCATCACAACAACGTTTCACCAGGCAACGCCGGTCAACTGCTGTTTGTGTATGAGAAACCGTTTGGAAACTTTCCTCATGTCAGCAGGTTGTATGTATTGCCACTAGCGCCAAGCTTGTGTGAATGCTCTGAAAAGCTAATCACTTGCGTATCACAGCATCTTTTTCCTGTCGGTTAAATTTCGCATCTGTAGCACGCCATCTTCGCGGTGAAGCAGTTTTAATGGCCAGTACTGTAGCTTTATTCTAAGGATGTACAACAATGATGTATTTTAATATGTCTGGAGTTATTCCAAGAGCTAACGATGCACTTCAAGAATCACAAAGGACATGTACATTAATTTAGAGCAACTCTTCAGTTTTCAGATTTCGTCATCACACGCAGGTGTGATCTATCCACTAGCATCGCCCCTGAAACGTCTGCAGACAGTCTGTACTCTTCCATCAACAGACAAGGCTACGCAAGGCAGTAGCCCTCGAGTTTGTCGCCATTAGTACGACAGTGTTGGTACAATTCGTCACGACAGCGGGCAGACAGGTACGCCTCCCCCGAGACACGTTTCTTCACTGCTCCTAAACGAGCTGCGCTGCGTGATATGTACCCACATGCTAATATGTTTGTGCCCCTTTTTTTTATTCGGTGTGCCATTAGCTGTTATTTATGTCGTCCCGGAGTCCCATTCCTCTCGTAACGACTGCGGGGTAATGGCTGGAGAAGGGCCGTGAGCGACGTTCGAGATTCAGTGCAAGACGGCCGCATTACTAATAATCTGAATAAAATTGGCTGTGGAAGTGTTAGTACTCGGATTTATGACAAGAGTTCTGTGTGTGTGTGTGTGTGTGTGTGTGTGTTTATAACGCCGTCGCAGGCTGTTTAAAGTATCCTTGCATAATGTAGACCAAAATAACGTACGTCTATCGACTAAAACAAATTCTTAGAACTCTGTTGCGCAAAAATGTATTTCTGACTTATAATTAGCATAAATCACACCTCTGTCTGTTTTTATAACCCTTCATTTGTGCTGCCCATTATAATTTGATGGCACATCAGGTCATATTTCGTAGATGGCCGCGCAGACGTAATCGTAAACTTTCATTATATCCTAACGACACTTCACACTCTCATAAAAGGGAGGAACTCTTCCGACGTTCGCTTAGGAAACGAAGCGCACAATAATAACACAGAATTTGTGAACATGTCAGAGATTTTATGTTCTGGGTTCCTGACATTTTGAGCTTTAAAAACAAATAAAGAAAACAAAGTAGAAAGATGCTTAAAAATTGAATATCCTGTTTACAAATTTTTCATCTTCATTCTGGGTAATAATTGTTGTGTTTGGTTTGCTTCCTTTTTTTAATCAGCTTCGAACGTCCACCGCATAGTATGGCCAAGAACTATGTTCCGCTTTAATTTACGGTATCCAGATTTTTCTTCATCTTCATCCTCAGTCATTAGACCGGTTAGTCCGTTGCAACTTCTTGAGCCATCCATTTTTCCGTAGATTCCCAATGCTCCATCTTCCCCTAGAGATGTACTATAGAAGTTGTTTTGGAATACTCAGCTTCAATTCTATCTATACGTCCATTCCATTCTTTTCTCTGTTTCTTAATCATTTCATTTAAGTTGTAAATTTCTGCGTTATTCCGGATGGTTTAATTTGTAAATACGACTCTTCTTGTTACTCGAGGACTGTTGTAAAACGTTTAATCTCGGCTGCTTTGGAGGCTACCATGTATTCTAGAGTTCATAGTTCAGTTTTAACTTCTACATTGTCCACAAGGGACTGATAGAACTATGTAAAATTTTAGCATGATGTCTTTGCTTACTCGGACTTTTTCCCTGAGAGTGCTTTTGATAGTATCGTACATAATATTGAATCTCTCAGTCTTCTTTTTGAGTATCCGCTTCACTGAGATGTGATATGTCACACCCAAGGAATGTGATATCTTCAGTTGTTGAAAAATGTGTTTTATTTATTTATTTACACGTCTAGTTCACCAAATTGAGGAGCAAATCTCCAAGGTCACTGAACGCTTCAGCACATGAAATTACAATATAAACGCAATAACAGATAAAATAAAATGTCTATGAACCCAAAAGAAGACAAGATATAAGTATATTTAAACGCAGTCAACAATATAACACAGGAAACAGCTTAATTTTTTGAGGAACTCATCGACAGAATAGGAGGAGTGACCCATGAGGAAACTCTTCCATTTCGATTTTAAAGCGCGTGGATTATTGCTAAGATTTTTGGATTCTGTGGTAGTTTATTGAAAATGGATGCAGCAATATACTGCACACATTTCTGCACAAGAGTTAAGGAAGTGAGATACAAATGCAGATTGGATTTCTGCCTAGTATTAACTGAGTTAAAGCTACTGATTCTTGGGAATAAGGTGACATTGTTAACAATAAACGACAGTAAAGAACATATATACTGAGAAGCCAGTGTCACGATGTCAGAATATCCAGACTAATGAACAGGAGTCGGCAAGAGGTTCGTGAATTGACACCACTTATTACCCGAACTGCCGGTTTCTGAGTCAAAAAAATCCTTTGAGAATGGGAAGAGTTACCCCAAAATATAAAACCGTATGTCATAAGCGAATGAAAATAAGCAAGGTAGACTACTTTTTGCATCGAACTATCACTTATTCAGACACCGTTCGAACAGCAAAAATTGCAGCATTAGGTCTCTCAGCAAGATCCTGAACGTGGGCTTTCCACGAAAGTTTAACGTTTATCTGAACACGTAGAAATTTTAACTGTTCAGTTTCACTAACCATATGCCCATTCTGTGAAATTAAAACGTCAGGTTTTGCTGAAACGTGTGCTAGAAACTGTAAGAACGAATCTTACTGTGATTTAGCGTCAATTTTGCACACAACAACCTTTACCACCAAGCTAGTGTCATCTAGAACAGAAACATTTTAGAATCCTCTGTATCACTAGAGGTCATATCATTTATATAAATAAGGAGCAGAAGTGGCCCATGCACTGACCCCTGGGACACCCCATTTGACCTGCCCCACCCAGAACCCACATCATAGCCATTCTCAACACTGTGGTAATGATCTTTTGCTGTGTATTGTTAAAGTGAGAGATGCTCCAATTGCGAGCTACTCCCTGTGTTCCATAATGGTTCAACTTCTGGAGAAATATTTTGTGGTCAACAAAATTAAACGCCTTAGTTAAATAAAAAAAACATGCCTAGTGTTCGAAACCTTTTGTTTAATCCTTCCAGAACCTCACAGGGAAAAGAGAATATATAGTTTTCAGTTCATAAACCACTTCTAAAACCGAACTGTACATTTGATAGCAAATTATATGAAACAAAATGCTCAATCAACCTTATATACACAGCCTTTTCAATAACTTTAGCAAACACTGATGGCATAGAAATAGGTCTAAGATTGTTTGCATTATCCCTTTTGTCCCTTTTTATAAAGTAGCTGTACTACTGAGTACGTCAATCGTTCAGGAAATTGACCATTCTTAAGGGAAACACAGTTACAAATAGGGCTCAGAACAGGGCTAACCTGTGCGGAACAGTACTTAAATATTCTGCTAGGCTCTCCATTATATCCGATGAGAGTCTTTAGTTTTCAGTAATTTAATTATCGACTCAATCTCCCCTTGTCAGTATCACAGAGGAGCATTTCAGACATCAGTCTCGGAAAGGAATTTTGCAAGAGAGTTATATGAGTACCTGTGGGAACTAAGTTATTATTTAATTCACCAGTAATGCTTAGAAAGTTACTTTTAAATACTGTATGTATAAGTAGTAGAAATGTTTTTACTACAAACTGACTTTATGTCGTCAACCTTGTGCTGCTGACCAGACACTTCCTTCAAGACTGACCCAATGGTTTTAATTTTAACCTGTGAATTAGCTATTGTATTTGCGTACCCCATACTCTTTGCCTTTCTAATAACATTTTAAACACTTTAAAATACTGTTTGTAATGGGCTGCTGTAGCTTGATTGTGATTACTTCTAAGATTTTGATTTAATTCCCATGATATCCTTATACCACTAGTCAGCCACCCAGGCTTCCTTTTACTGCTAGTACCCTGTTTAGAACGTTCTAATGGAGTGCAACTCTTAAAGAGTATGAGAAATATGCTAAGGAAAGTATTATATTTGTCATCTGTGTTATCAGCACTATAAACATCCTGCCACTCTTGTTCCTTAATGAGGTTTAAGAAACACTCTATTGCTATTGGATTAGCTTTTCTACATAGTTTGCAATTATATATAACATTTGTTTCAGTACAAGAAATTTTTAGTGTTAAAATTTGTGCATCATGGTCTGAAAGGCCCATCTAGTGATGAGGAATGAATAAAAATATTATATATGGGTGTGCTACTGTTCCCCTGCACCCTCTTTGGAAAATACACAGTCTGCATCAGATCATATGAATTTAGGAGATCTTCCAACATCCTTATTCTTGCATATCAGTTACAAAATTAATACCGAAGTTACCACATATAACTAATTTTTGGTATTACCTATAAAGTGAACCAGGAACCATATCTAGCTTGAGCAGAAATGCTCTGAAATCAGAGTTAGGGGACCTGTAAACAACAACAATTAGGAGTTTAGTTTCACTAAATTCAACTGCTCCTGCACAACATTCAAATACCTGTTCAGTGTAGTGCCGTAATGTGTCTACGGACTCAAATGGAATACTGTTTTTTATGTACATGATCACTCTCCCGTTATGCAAAGAACTCCTTGAAAAACAGCCAGCTAATCTGTATTCTGGTAAAGGAAGCTTCTAAAATGTCAAATAATGTAAACGTGCTTCGATATACTAATAATTTCAGAGTAAAGACCTATAAGCAGTTCACTAACTTTATCTCCAATACTTCTTATATTTTGATGAACTATGCTAATTCCTTCACTACATGGATACCTGACCTCCTCTGAAGGTGACTCCTTTGTTAGACGGGCTTCCTTTAAGCAGGGATACCTATCAGCTGACTTAAACCTGTAAGAGGTGACGCTCTAATACCAGCTACTACAGGAATTTACATTTTAAGGTTTGTGAGCCTTGTAATGCCATGGGCTTGGTTTTATCTGTCGACATACTTGAATTATGTTGCCCTATTGAAACTTCCTGGCAGATTAAAACTGTGTGCCCGACCGAGACTCGAACTCGGGACCTTTGCCTTTCGCGGGCAAGTGCTCTACCATCTGAGCTACCGGAGCACGACTCACGCCCGGTCCTCACAGTTTTACTTCTGCCAGTATCTCGTCTCCTACCTTCCAAACTTTACAGAAGCTCTCCTGCGAACCATGCAGAACTAGCACTCCTGAAAGAAAGGATACCGCGGAGACATGGCTTAGCCACAGCCTGGGGGATGTTTCCAGAATGAGATTTTCACTGCAGATTGAAAATCTCATTCTGGATGTTGCCTTATTATTTATATACGAGTATTTCATATAGCGCCCACTGCAACTTATTTTCGCTATCTATAATTTGGTAATCAGCAAACATAAGACCATTGACAAAATTTACTTCTTTGAGGTTATCCTCTATATTAAACCGCATAATCCGTTGCTTCCGTCCCTTCACAAGGGCGTGTAAATACAGATTAAAAATTATCGGTGAAATGCAACTCCCTTCTCTGACCCCTTTATTAGTATATTTCCAATCTTAACAGTTACCTGTGTCCCTCTATATATACTTCGGACAGATTTGGTCAGGCGTAATGGTTTTCCATTTTTTCCATATTATTTCATATTTTCCTCTGTGCATATATTTAAAAGTCTTACTATATTCTATAACGACTAACTAGAATTTCAGGACCTTCCTTCCTGTAAACCTGTTTGTTCTTCGAGTAATGTGTTGTCTACGACGTTTCTCCTTGTATTTATTATGATCTTCGCATATATTTTGTATGCCGTATTTAAGAAACTTATACTTCTATTAATTTCACAGTGTCCATGATCCTCATTTAGAAATGGGTATTACTAATACTTTCTTCCATTCCATTGCTATTTCCGTTGCTGCCGGCATTGATTTAAGAAATCTAAAGACATATCTTATGGTAAGTATTTAAGACATTCCCTGCTCAGGTTGTGTGTTCCAGGAGCTTTTGATTTTTATAATTTTTTAAGGGCTCTTGATGTTCCTTAAATTGTATTTTATGAAGTTCTACAATACTTCATTTCATTTAATGTTTCCTCAGTCTCCTCTTCTTCCTCATTTTTACGAAATTTCATCCTCTCTTCTCTACTTAGAAGATCTAAAGTTGCCTTACGGTTTTGTTCTTGCTTTAGGTGTATCACTATTATTTTTGAATGTAGTATATTGACGGCCTGTACGTCTCTTTCTATATTAGACTTATATCTTTTCTAGCTCTCTTTATGTGAAACTCTTAATAATTTCTTCATTTTTTTTCTCTGGTTTCTTCGACCTCGAATGTCTGAGGAGTTTTCGTCATGATCCACTGTGAATATTGCTCCTTTTTTCCCTTTGAGAGTATTTTAATTCTCCATTCCAAATAATATGGCCCATTTGTGCTTTGTACTTCTTTTTACTCTGGGGCTTCGAAAGCTACCCTTTCAATCAGTTGAATTAGTTTCTATGGTTATAATTCGATGTTTGTACACATATGTTACCTTGCCGCACGTGTAATCTTGTACGTGACCGAAATAAATTTCTGATGCTAAGATCCTCCAATACGCTGGTTTTCCATACTGATTTCTTTTAGTTTTCTTTTTTTGTGCTGTTGTCGCCCATTTATAATTCTCATATAACATCTGACTTGTTAAAACTGGATGTTGGAATTCTTTCATTTACCCAGCTGTAAGATGATTTCCTGCTCCTTCATTTGTCATTTTCTAGAATATATTAATGTATAATTTCGCAGAGCACGTGTTCCCTTCTGCTTCTTCTTAGGCTGCGACAACATAACCAAATACAGCTTAGAATTCTTAGCTTCTCTCAGTATTCCGTATTCCTTATGGGCAAGGCCACGGACATTTCGTGTTCCTACACTGAAGAGCCAAACAAACTGATACACCTGCCTGATATCATGTAGGAACCGCACGAGCACGCAGAAGTGCCGTAACACGACATGACGTGCACTCGAATAATGTCTGAAATAGTGCTGGAGGGAAATGACGCCACGAATCCTTGATGACTGTCCATAAATCCATAAGAATACGAGGGGTAGAGATCTCTTCTGAACAGCACGTTGCAAGGCATCCCACGTATGGTCAATAATGTTCATGTATGGGGAGTCTGGTGGCAAGGGGAAGTGTTTAAACTCATAAGAGTGTTCCTGCAGCCACTCTGTACTAATTATGGACTTGTGGGGTGTCGCGTTGTCCTGCTGAAATTGCCCAAGTCCGTCGGAATCCACAATGGACATGAATGGATGCAGGTGATAATAGAGGACGCTCACGTACGTGGCACCTGTCAGATTCGTATCTAGACGTGTCAGGGGGCTCATATCACTCGAACAGCAGACACCCCACACCATTTTAGGCCTCCACTGACCGAAATGAGCCAAAACGCGTCACCAAAATGAAAAAAGTAGTTAAGCATGGCCAAGACTGCCAAATTTTGTGTGTTTATAGAGGTTACAGGCATAATGTTATCACGAGTAGTCGGGAATAGATTACTGAAAACTGAGTTGAGATGTCGACTTACTATGCCCATTTTGTCGCTGATACCACATACAAACAACAGAGCTGCGTGGTGTAGAGCCGGAGTTAGCTAGAACGTTCTGTGCTGGCGTTCTGTCTCGTTTAGCAATGAGTCTCACTTCTGTCTGTGGCGAACAGACGGACACCAACGGTCCGTAGACGACCTGGTGAACGGTCGCTGGAAGCAGCCATTGGAGAGTCCCATGCCTGCCCCACTCCAGGAATCTAGACGAGAGCAGCTATTGGATATAACAACATGAGTGATTTGGTAGTAACTGCGGAAAGGACGCTGAATACTCGGCAATATGTGGCAAGATTGATAAATTTGTTTTCATATCCTTCATGACCAGTATGCCCTGCAGTTCACGCCATAAACGACTTGAGGAATTATGGATCTTTAACTGGTTTGCCGAGTATCACACATAAAGTAAGTCTAGGGCGTGATATGAAGACATATTTTCATACCAGACTCCAACCGCCAATCTTCATAAACAGACAGTATGTGTTTCAAGCATGGGAAGAAATTCCTCAACAAGGCATTCTGAGGCTGTTCGCTTCCATGGCACAGCGAATACAAGAGTGTATTCTTGCCCTTGGGCGTCACACCTCGTCTCCCTACTAATGACGATGATGGACTTTCGTTCTGAAAGGCATGAGTGCCCGTCACGTGGAAAACGCCTCCACAAAGTTTAATAGATATCTGATTTCTGCTTTACGGTGTAACACTTTGCACTACTGTCAGTATGTTTTGGACTGGAGAGGAGGACACAATCGGCTACGTTTGTGAATCTAAAGTGGTTTATTAAGTCCACACGACATCTGAATGAGAATAGCTCGAAGTGGAACTCCTGTCAGGTAAGAGTCTGGTAGAAGTTGGTAAGTTTCACCTGATGAGCGTTCTCGTGAAGACGCTATATGGGTGACCGACAAAGGGGTTTTCACTGTCTGAACTTCAATAACTGAGGAGGTATAAACGATAACTTGATCAAGTTGTGACTATATAGTGCTCTGATGACTATTGTGTGTAGCCATTCATTTGTTTTTCTTTTGTTTATTTTCAGTTGGCAGTAAAAAAAAAAAAAAAACACTCCGTCTACAGGCCACAAGTGGTCCATCGAGACCATCCGACCGCCGAGTCATCCTGAGAGGAGGATGCGGATAGGAGGGGCGTGGGGTCAGCACACCTCTCTCCCGGTCGTAATGATGGTATTCTTGACCGAAGCGGCTACTATTCGGTCAAGTAGCTCCTCAATTGGCATCACAAGGCTGAGTGCACCCCGAAAAATGGCAACAGCGCATGGCGGCCAGGATGGTCACCCATTGAAGTGCCGACCACGCCCGACAGCGCCTAACTTCGGTGATCTCACGGGAACCGGTGCATCCACTGCGGCAAGGCTGTTGCCTAGTTGGCAGTAACTACACGTAAATGACAAGATGGCTGGAAATATTGTCCTTGGAGCAAAGAAAGTGGAATTCAAAGTATTACTGGAATTATGAAATTACGAAGAAAGTGCAGAGACGATGGCTGGCAGAGTTTGCTACTACGCCACCGTCATGTGTAACGAAAAGAAATTTGTGAGGGATGGTGGTGTGCGTGATCTGAAGAAGAGATGGCATGGATGAAATCAGTAGCGGACGAAAGATGGGTGGATGCAGTGGTACAAGACATCCATACAGCAATCTGCGCGTGAATGATGTGTAAGGAAATCAAGTGTTCGCCACGTTTTATAGCGTGCAAAGTGGAAAGCCGTCATTCCTCGGTTGCTTAATGCGATCAACGAGGACCCTCTCTCATGAGGTGCCTCCAGTTTTGTGAACAGATTTACGATAGTAAAGAGCTGACTGATGTCATTGTTTGCTCTGATGAGGCGACGCTTAAAATGGATGGCACCATCAGTCATCGTAGCTGTGTGTGCTGGGCAAGAGATAATCCTCATGTTACGGAAGAACGAGCTGGTAACCTCTTATGCTACAAGCATCGTGTGGCGTATTACGGTATATTGATAATTTTTACTTATGGACCGTCTGACAGCAACTGAATAAAACACAATTTTAGTGGCATACGCGTTTCGCCTTTATTTTCTGCAAGGCATCGTCAGTGGCCTGGAATATGTACATATGTTAGCTATTTAATTTACATTTTTGTCACTGTGCCTATAGGTTATAAACAGTTCTGGTGGTTGGTATTTCCTATTAAGAAGTAATGTTTTGAACTGTACTTACAGGTTGCGTGGACAATTTCTTACACATTACGCTCCTGTTGCATTTTTGGTGTTGTTCTTCTTCTTATGAATGCCAATTTGCGGTTTTTTCCCACATTCCACAGCACTATGAACTGAACGCTTGTTTCAATGCAATGTTTTGGTTTTTGTTGCCGACTGTAAATGTTTTTGCCAAAGATCGAATGTTATTGCCAAACTTTCGAGTGTAATTATTGAAGTATCTGTGATCTGTTCGTGTATGCATTTTTGTGTACGTTTGTGTATGTGTGTGTGTGTGTGTGTGTGTGTGTGTGTGTGTTTTGGTGTGATATAATTTTTTCTGCTGTGTGTGTGTGTGGGTGTGGGTGTGTTTTGGTGTGATATAATTTTTTGTGCTGTATGTGTGTGTATGTGTGTGTGTGTGTGTGTGTGTGTGTGTGTGTGTGTGTGTGTCAATACGTGTGTGTGCAGAAAACAAAGGCGAAACGCGTATGGCACTAAAATTGTGTTTTATTCAGTTGCTGTCAGACAGTCCATAAGTAAAAATTATCAATATACCGTAATGTTACACGCAACTAAGGAAGACAGGACAAAAAAAAGTTGATGGTGTGGCGTGTTTTTCAGAGGACTTGTAGGGTCATTTTTTTGGTCTTTCATGAAAACAGTGACAGTTATAAAGCACCCTAACATGCTGCAGCAACGAACTGTGTCAGCTGTTCACCAACTCTTCCGAGATGAAGACTGCTTTCTTCAACAAGAGGTACACCGTCACCTTACCGTCGTGACGTGCGGCAAATCCTGGTTGACTCAATTGTTGAGAGGTGGATAGGCCAGCGATGAAGTGTTGAGCTTCCACTCAGCCGCTAGACTTCTTTCTGTGGGGAAATCTCGCTGACATCGTCTATGTCCCAATCCACGTATGCTGCACGACATCAGAGATGCGACTGTGACTGCCAGTTAATCCATTCCAACGGCAATCATAAAACGTGTGTGTCGATCTCTTCCACAGCGTTACAGATGCTGTATTGCTGCCAAAGGCGGACATTTCGAACATCTTCGACTGTCAAAAACCATCAGTAATGTCGTGACCGTCTATGTGACTTAAAAATTCATAGTCTTAATTATTTTAGTTCGAGTTGTTAAACCTCATTGTAAACCCCATTTTGGACACCCCAACTAAATGAACATTGTGATTACCAACATCTTGAGCTTTTACGATTAAGTACTTGATACAGTGTACATATGGAGACGAGACAGACTGAGCCATCAATACGTATAAGCCGTGGGACGCAAACGGTGTGATGAAAGAGGCCCGTCGGAATCATTCAAGCGCCTGACAAAACGTAGGTATTTACTGGTCCCATTCAGTTTTATGTAACGATTTGTTCTTTGCACGTGGGACGTGTTGGTCCTTTTTTAAATCCGAGCAACAACAAAAGGTGTCTGTGGACAAAAGGAGGCTAGGCAGCGGAGAAAGTGCGTTATTTATTTATCGTAACCATTATGGAGAGGGCTATGTAAATACAAGCTGTCCGCCGGGCCCGCAGCCTCGCCTAAATATTCCTCGGCGCTAGTGTGATAATGGGCGGAGGCGGCGATCGCGAGATGCGTGCGCCCGATACTTTGCCTAATTTATCATTTCCGGCGCGCAGTAAATTCAGCCACCACGGCCGAGCATGTCTGTGTCTGTTTGTGTGTGTGCGTGTGCGTGTGCGTGTATTTGTATAAGTGTATACGAGCCAACCGGGAAAACAACTTATCTCCCTGTTGAATGCATAATAAGCGGCCCGGCGCCGCCATAAACATCTACATTGGGGCCTTGATTGAACAAATGAGCGTCGTGGGGCGCCAGGCGTAAAGTGTCCGTGGGCGCATTACCTGTGACGCAAAGTGTTTCCTGATTCTCCGGCAATACCTGCCCGGCGTCGCTCCGTGTAAGGCGCTGCCTCTGCAGCAGAAGTGACTAATTGCTCGGTTTTGTTCAAAACAACGCAAAGCGCTTAAAGCGGAAAATCCAGTTAACAGAAAGTAATAATACAGTCCAGATAAAACACTGCTTAGTTTCATACTTGTTTTTTCGTGTAACATGAAACGAAAATAACTTCTCGGACGAACAAATATACAGTAGACTCTTACTAACTCGAACCTCGACAAATCGAACGTGTTGTAAAGGCGCTCGAAAACAATCGTTAAATGGGAGAAATCTTATGTGTTTTGGTACACGCCATAAATCGAAGCGACTGTCATGACAGACCGCCCAACAAACCTTCCTTCATTGAAATTAATGGCTATCTAATACAGGGTCCGGCAAAAAGACCTTGTAAAGTTGATGCATTAAGTTGTTCTAAAAGCGGTGCTGATACTGAAGATAATAACAACGAGTTAAAAGCTGTGAGCTATCTGGGGAAGTTATCCTTGCATTACTGACCAACTGTTTCACCAGGTATCCAGTCTAGTTTATCAAATTCTCAACTAGACTAACATTAATTATAATCTTTTAATAGTCATCTTACGACAACCGGTGATATATATATATATATATATATATATATATATATATATATATATATATATATATATATATATATAAAAGGAGAATTTAAATAAATAGAAATAAATCAGTTTATATTTAGACATTTATTTTAACATTGATCATTGTAACGTTAAAATTTCAGTATATTAAACTTGATTCATAACTAAACTGGTGCCTTATTTAGGATTGTGAAAATGTGAGTTTGTAATCTTACGGAACACATCAAATATGGAGCCAAGATTTGGAGACTGCATACAACACTGCATTCATAAAATAACACACGAAGAACGTTGAAACATATGCAAAAGGAAATTAACCACAACCAACCGATTCAATTTTCCCCCAAAGAAGTTACGGTCATAGCGCAATCCTGTCTGTCATTTCATTACCACACACTGGTATACTAAATTCATACTAACTCTCTGTGAAATCTTCCCGAAAAGAATAGCTGAGGGCTACTTTGATGATTACACCACATGCTTCACGTGGTCAACTTGGTTTACACAAAGAGTGTAACTCCACAATAATTTTGATAATTAAAATAAATTACATCGAAAAGCAATTTACAAAAGAAAAACCTCAAACTGGTACTATCATCATACGATTAACCTGATGGGTCAAACAATTATATAAGCACATGGTTCTGGTCTCACAAAGACCACTCCACATGGGTTGAACACAAAGAAAAGTTACTATATTGAAAAACATTGTCAAGACGAGACGTTATAATCTCATGCACATTCGCATTTAAGGTTGATGATCTTAATTAGAGTTACGAATCATCAACACGTGGTTCCACTTTGCTCACAAAGTAGTGACAAAGCAATTACTGGAGGATATTCTGAACTTCACACTCGAATTACACTGCGTTGCAATTTAAGATAACATATTTTAGATCTAAACCTGAAATAAAGGTCATTAAATTTTCAGTTAGGCTGAACTTAAGAAATCCATTGTCCTACGCACTTAGCAGAGACATGCTTAGCTGGAGATCTTACCACTTCAGACGCTCGCCGTGGACAGACTGGCGTGGGCCCCTACCGAGGGTGCTTCACAGATACAAACGGAAGTGGCCAGAGAGGCAGCTTCCTATACCAACATGACAAGGGATGGACAGGACCATACTAAGAATAGAAAGCTCTTTGCTTTTAGAAAGCGTAGCTACCTGTTCCGACATTGGTCCTACTGTTCTCTAGCAGACAGCCTTGTATGCTACCATCAAGCATGCAACTAGAAATACATTTGCTCATTCATCCTCTCACACAGAAGGGAAGGGGGATGACAGTATCTTATCATATACAGTATATAAAAGAAAGCAGATGTAGGTTCCGTATGAGACTGTGTGACATGAATTACATATAAACTGTGTTTTAAAGTGTAGTAGTGCGACAGATCGTTCTTGTTTATGTGTAAAAGTAACACGTTCCACAGCTCAGTCTCCTCCCAGATAATCAGAAACACCACAGTAAATTTAGAAGTGGAGTGCATGCCGTAAATGACAACAGTTTTAAGAAATTAACATGAAAGGAATCCAACACAGACCTTTCAGCGTCCCGTATTTCAAAAAGAACCTACAAACTAACAAACAAAAATGCAAAGAAAACTATTTATTTATGAACAACAAATACTATGCAATTTTACATTAGCTTGTTTGTACACTTCGTACACTTGAGCCTTTATGTGTAACCAAAGTAAAAATTAAAAGGTAAAGAATCGGACTACGTTGGCGGCTGGCGATGTCTCCTAGTGAAGAGACAAGATCTCTGGGAACGTCTAGAGAATGCCGAGAAGTGTGAGCTGTGGTTGGGTCTCGCTCAAATCAGATTTGTCCCGCTTCATGGTCCCCAACAAACTGGTTTAATTTCGGTCGGAGGATTAACAGGGGTACAGAGCACGCTACGCCAGGCAACGTAACGTGGCTACCGTACTACTATGTGGATGTAAAAGTAGATTACTTCGGTTTTCACAGAAATAAATAAAAGAAGCCACTGATGACGGAAAAAAGGTGCAGAGACGTGTTGAAACACGTCTTGGTGTTAAAAATAAAATAAAAGAAGAAAAACTTCCATAATACTTGGACATGAATTCCAATAATTTCAAGGTTTTCGTTTGTAGTTAGAAAAGTAAATTTCAGACGGGATTGGAAATACAGTACTTAAATAAAATTCATCGAGATCTAAAATTCATCTTTTTTTCACGTTTAGTTAAAGACAAAATTCCTTTAGTACAAAATTAATTCCCCTCAGTTTCCCGTAAAACGTTTTTCACGGTATAATAATTGATTTAAGTACTCTTTCGTTATAGTATCCGAAAAAGTCATACCTGCAGTACAACTACAGACAAAAGATGTCGTCCGTTCTCCGTTTCTTGTTTCTGTTTATTAGTTTCGTACATCTGAGGAGAAAGCTATTTCAACCGTCTCTTATCCCAGAATGTAACGTTAGTACGGAACACCTACAGTTATCGAGTTGTAATTCATAAATGTATCGGCTACTTCATTAAGCGCGTGTTTGATCGCCCTAAAAATTTAGCAAATTCTTCTTCATCTTGGTCTTCTGCTTCCCTATTTGGACATTTTTTTCATTCTGACGAACTCGGCTGCATTCCCGGACCCACCATGCTGATTTAAATATTCAACGTTTCCCACACATTGTTTAAGGCCAATGATGGGATAATTCCCTTAAAATGGCACAGCTGACTTCCACACCTATCCTTCCACAACCAGAACTTGTGCTCCCATTGCAATGACCACTTCACTTTAAATGGTAATGTTTCTTCCTTGTCCATGAAGAATCGCTGACTGTATGGAGCACGATACAGTCTGAATTTGACTTCAGTTACTTCACAAGCCATTCCCTTTTTGTTCTCGTGCTACGCGATGGCTCTCATTTCTGACAAGTTTGGTTCGGCTTATTCACCTACGACTTTGATTTTACTTGTAACCTGATTTTTCTCGGTTCTAATTTTAGCCAAATTTGAGTGTGTTCGTTATTTAGCGTCACTCACAGAGATCATCTGTAAAGCAGACAGTTTATGATAAGAACAATTACGCATCCAATATCAGTATTACGAGTTGCTTGTCAAATAATAGGCTCCATTGATTTTTTAATCAGTCTGTAGCTTCATCTTTCTTTATTCAGAAGCACCTTCATTCTTTAGGCCACGATAAAATGTTGTGAAAATGCAGTCTAACACAAAAAAGAATAAATAAATAATAAAAAAATCAGGCAACACCAAGGAATTATTCAAATGGGAATGCAATCAGTAGATATACTGTACATGTATAGACAGACAAATTATTACCGTTTCAGAAAAATTGGATGATTTATTCTAGAGAAAGAGCTTCACAAATTTAGCAAGTCACTTACGCGTTGATCCACCTATGGCCCTTATGCAAGCAGTTATTCGGCTTCTCATTAACCGGTGGGGTTGTTGTATGAGAGATATCGAGCCAAATTCTGCCCATCTGGTGCGTAAAATGGTCAAAATGCCTAGCTCGTTGGAGGGCACTGCCCATAAAGCTCCAAATGTTCTCAGTTGGGAAGAGATCCGGCGACGTTGCTGGCAAAGACAGGGTTTGGCATGCACGAAGACAAGCTGCAGAAAACCTTGCGTGTGCAGGCGGATATTACATGGCCGAAGTGGAAACCCGGGATGCCTTACCATGAAGGGCAAGAAAACAGGACGTACACGTGGTGTAGAGATAGCGTTTTTGGCTAGTAATCAAAATCTCGTCGATCCCTTGTTCGAACGCTGCCACCGCTTAAATTGTAAATAAAAATTATCAGTAATGGCGGCAGAAGACTTCCGGCATAAGACGTTACCCTCATTCTACCAACAGCCTTGTCAAGGAGTTCGCAGGAGTGGGCAGTGATCCAGAGCACTCTCTTGCTCTTTGGGTGGGAAACTGCTCCTAAAAGGTGAAAACATCAGCAATGATCAACGGCATGATGATGCATAAAGCAACTGGAACCACTGCATTAAAGACATTCGAGTATAATGTGTATCAACGCGGCATATGATCTGAAACTGAGATCTCTCCATTAGCAAAAGATTTCGGACTAGATCTCCATTCGCATCTCCAGGAGATGACTGCCGAGGGGAAGGTAACCGTGAGAAAAAGATCGAATAACAAACAACAGATTAACTTTCTACGAGTCGGGGCGTCAGAGTTTTGAGCGTAGTAGGAAAGATAGAAAATCTGAAAAGGCGAAGGCTCAATCTAGACATAGATACAGTTGGGGGTCATTGATATGACGTAAAGAGGACAAGGATTTGTGGTCAGATGATTATAAAGTAATATCAAAAGCAGCAGAAAATAGTACAACGGGAGAAGGTTTCATTGTGAACTGGGAAGTAGGGCAGAGACTGCAAACTGTGAACAGTTCATTGATAGTATTGCTCTCATCAGAAACGATAGTAAACCAACACCGACAACAGTAGTTCAGGTATTCATGCCGACGTTGCAAGCAGAAGATGATGGGATAGAGAAAGCATATGAGGATACTGAACGGATTACTCAGTACATAAAGGAGATGAAAATATAATAGTCATGAGGGACTGGAAAGAGGTTGTAGGGTAAGGAGTTGAAGAAAGGGTTATGGGAGAATATGGGCTTGGTAGTAGGAATAAGAGAGGAGAAAGACTAATCAAGTTCTACAATTAATTTCAGATGGTAGTAGTGAAAACTCTGTTCATGAAGCACTACAGGAGTAGGTAAACTTGGAAAAGGCCGGAAAATGCTGTAAGATTTCAGATAGACTACATCATGCCATTTCGAAATCAGTACTGGATTGTAAGGTGTAAACAGGAGCAGATACGAACTCAGATCACAGTTTAGTAATGATGAAGAGTAGGCTGAAGTTCGAGAGACTTGCCAGGAAAAATCAATGCTCAAAGAAGTGAGATACGGGCTACTAAGGAGTGCAAAGACACTCTTGAAATTTTCTGAGGCTATAGCTCAGTAGGCAGTTCAGTGGAAGAGTAATGGACATCTCTAAGCAGGGCAATCACAGAAGTTGGAGAGGAAACGCACAGGCACAAGGAAGGTGATTTCGAGGAAACCATGGGTAAAATAAGAAATGTATCAACTATTCAACGAAAAAAGACACTCCAAAAATGTTCGGGAGATTCAGGAATACAGAAATACAAGTCACTTAGGAATTAAATAAGGAGGAAATAGAGGGAAGCTAATGCGAAATGTCTGTATGAAAAATTTAAATAAATGTAAAAAGAAATGTTTGTGGAAGAAACTGACTCAGCATATAGCATAACCTGTATGAAATTCAAAGAGTACAGTGGTAATTCCACTGTTAAATGCAGAGGGTGAACTGCAAAGGTGGAAAAATTACGCTGAAGGTCTCTATGAGAGGAAAGACTTGTCTGATAGCTTGACAGCAGAAGAAACAAGGACTCAGTATGGAAACGATTGCGGATCCAGTTTTGGAATTTAAAAAACCCTTGGAAGACTTAAAATCAAATAAGGCCGAAGGAACAGATGAGATTCCACCAGAATTTCTATAATCATTGAGGGAAAGTGGCAACAAAACGAAAACTCACGGAAGTGTGCAGGATGCATGAAGGTGGCGATGCACTATAAGATTTTCGGAAAAAACGTCATCCACACAATTCCGAAGACTGCAGGAGGCGACAAGTGGGAGAGGTATCGGACACTCAGCCTAACAGCTCATGCACCCAAGTTGCTGACTAGAATAAAATACAGAAGAATGGAAAAGAAAAGTGAGGATCAGTTAGATGACGATCATATTGGCTTTAGGAACGGTAAAGGTACCAGAGAGAGGCAGTTCTCACGTTTCGGTTGATAATGGAATTTCAAAAATCAAGACAGGTTCATTAGTTTTTTAGATCTAGAAAAAGCGCTCTAGAATGTCAAATGTTGCAAAATATTCGAAATTCTGAGTAAAATAGTGGTAAACTATAGGGAAAGATGGGCAATATAAAATGTTTACAAGATTCAAGAGGGATCAATAAGAGTGGAACACAAAGAAGGGAGTGCTCTGATTAAAAAGGGTGTAAGACAGAGACGTAGTCCTTCGCCGTTGCTTTCAATCAATACTTCTAAGAAGCAAAAATGGAAATAAAAGAAAGGTTCAATAGTGGGTGAAAGGATGTCAACGATAAGAGTCGGTGATGATATTGCTATCTTCAGAGAAAGTGAAAAAGGATTACAGTACATGCTGAATGGAATGAACAGTCTAATGATTACAGGGGATGGATTGAGAGTAAATCGAAGAAAGACGAAAGTAACGAGAAGTAGCGGAAATGAGAACAGCGGGAAACTGAACATCAGACTTGGTGATCACGAAGTCCACTGAAGCGTCAAAGAAACTGGTGTAGACATGCGTATTCAAATACAGAGATATGTAAACAGGCAGAATACGGCACTGCCGTCGGCATAGCCTATATAAGACATCAAGTGTTGTTAGATCGGTTACTGCTGCTACAATGGTAGGCTATCAATATTTAAGTGAGCTTGTACGTGATGTTATAGTTGGTGCACGAGCAATGGGACACAGCGTCTCCGAGGTAGCGATGAGGTGGGAATTTTCCCCTACAACCATTTCACGAGTGTACCGTGAATATCAGGAATCGCTGCGGCTGGAAAAAGATCCTGCAAGAAAGGGGCCAACGACGACTAAAGAGAATCGTTCAACGTGACAGAAGTCCAACCCTTCCGCAAATTGCTGCAGATTTCATTGCTACGCCCACAGCATGTCAGCGTGCGAACTATTCAAGGAAACGTCATCGAAAAGGGGTTTCGGAGCCGGAGGCCCAGTCGTGTACTCTCGATGACTACACGACACAAGGCTTTGCGCCTCTCCTGGGCCCGTCAACACCGACGTTGGACTGTTTATGACAGGGAACATGTTGCCTGGTCCAATGAGTCTCGTTTCATATTGTATTGAGCGGATGGACGTGTACAGGTATGGAGACAACATCATGACTCCATGGACGCCGCATGTCAGCAGGGGACTACTCAAGCTGGTGGAACCGCTGTAATGGTGTGCGGCGTGTGCGTTTGGTGTATTATAGGACCCATGATACGTCTAGATACGACTCTGACAGGTGACACGTACATACGCTTGCTGTCTGATCACCTGCTTCGAATTATGTCCGTTGGCATTCCGACGGACTTGGGGAATTCCAGCAGGACAATGCGGCACTTCGAACGTCCAGAACTGCTACAGAGTGACTCCAGAAACACTCTTCTGAGATTGAACACTTCCTCTGGGCACCGAACTCCTCGGACACGAGCGTTATTGAGCATATATGGGATGCCTTGCAACGTGCTGTTCAGAAGAGATCTCCACCCTCTCGTACTCTTACGGTTTCATATACAGCCCTGCAGGATTGAGGGCGTCAATTCCCTGCAGCACCTCAGACATTAGTCAAGTCCATGTCATGTCGTGTTGCGGCACTTTTGCGTCCTCGCGGGGGCCCTACAAGATATTAGGCAGCTGTACAAGTGTCTTTGGCTCTTCAGTGTATATAAAATTAAATAATTCTGCTTCCCAGGCAGCAAAACAACTCATGATGGACGGAGCAAGGAGCGGATAAAAAGAGACTAGCACAGGCAAAAAGGGTTTTCCTTGCCAAGAGACATCTGCTAGTACCAAATATAGTCCTAAACCTGAAGAAGAAAATTTCTGAGAATGTGCGTTTGGAGGACAGCATTGTACAGTAGTGCAACGTTTATTGGGGGAAACTGAAGCAGAAAAGAATTGTAGTATTTGAGATGTGGTGCTACTGAAGAATGTTGGAAACTAGTTGGACATCAAGGTTAGGTATGAGGAGGTTCTCGGCAGAATGGGCGAGGAAAGGGATGTATGGAAAACATTATCTAGAATTAGGGACAGGATGATAGGACATCCGTTAACACATCAGGAAGCCACTTCAGTGGTACTAGAGGGAGCTGTAGACGGTGGAAACTGTTGAGGAATACAGAGAATGAAATGTATCAAGCAAATAATTGAGAACATAGGTTGTAAACGCTAAAAGAAGAAGAAGAAGAAGAAGCAGAAGAAGGAACAAAGTACCCCTGTGCTGTAAGGGTGTCATGGATGACAACCAAAGGGCTCCTGCAACGAAATGAGAAGTCACCCCAAGACCATGGTTCCTTGTCGTCGGGCCATATGGTGGGCGACAGTCGGATTGGTATCGCACTGCTGTCTGGGGCATCTACCAGACACGTCTTTGCTTGTCGTAGAGGCTCCGTTCGAAGTGGGACTCAACAGTAAAGACAATTCTATTCCAATCATTGAGCTTCCAGGTCTAAGACATGTCTGCAGATACCCTGTAGCGTGCCATGCGGCTTGGCAACCAGGAGTGATGATCTCGGTTGATCGTCCGCTATGACCGACCGGTTCTAGGCCCTTCAGTACCGAACTGCGGTGCTGCTACGGTCGCAGGCTCGAATCTTGCCTCGGGCATGGATGTATGTGATGTCCTTAGGTTAGTTAGGTTTAAGTAGTTCTAAGTCTAGGGGACTGATGACCTCAGATGTTAAGTCTCATAGTGATTAGAGCCATTTGAATCATTTTTATCTCGGTTACCATTTCATTTCATAGAAGGACCGCTTTGGTTGTCTA
Organism: Schistocerca piceifrons; assembly: GCF_021461385.2. NCBI lineage: Eukaryota > Metazoa > Arthropoda > Insecta > Orthoptera > Acrididae > Schistocerca > Schistocerca piceifrons. Next base: position 908,460,448 of record NC_060140.1, on the reverse strand, counting down.
CAGCGGCACCCTTAAAATTCAGCGGTACGTCGGCGATATTCTACGCCCCGTTTTGTTGACCTTCAAGTCAAGCCATCCTGAGGTTACATTTAAGCGAGATAACGCCCGCCCGCGCTGGGCGAGAGTTTCTGCCGCTTGTCTCCGTGCTTCCCAAACCGTACCGTTCCCAGAAATGTTGCCGGCTCTCTCCTCATTTGAGAACTTGAGCAGATTTATGGGTAGGGCTCTCCAACCAGCTTGGCATGGCATTTTGACAACCTAATCCACCGATTGGACAGAATTTGGCACGACATCCATCAGAAGGACATCAAACAACTCTGTCAGTGCCAAGCCGAGTGAGTGCTCGCATAATGGCGAAAGGTGGACCAACGCGTTAGTGACTTGCTCAGTTTGTGAAGCTCTTTCTCGTGGCTAAATCATCCTTTTATACTGAATCTGAAATAATTTCTTTGTCTGTACATGTATATCATATCTACCGAATTCCGTCCCATTCGGATAACTCCTTCGTGATGAATACTTTTGTTAATCTTATAGTGTTTTTCCAGATATCCTACAACACACAAAACCATGTCCCCATCAAAGAATGATTATACAGCTTACATTACTTAGAAGACATTCATGTACAAAGTGAAGTGAAGGTAGGCCACCCACATACACTTCCTGACAGTAGAAGTCAAGCAACCAGAAAGGAGGAGGAAGGAAATGGAACTTCAGAGGTGAGAGGATGACGTAATTTCGACGATTAAAAAAGCGGATAAAATTTACAAGAACTTTGCAGTAGGAACCCCGCTATTATCCCCTCATGCATGCAGTGATTTAGTTGGGAAGGTTATCAAAGAATACGTTTTTTCCTCTGCTGAGGCAAGCTACCCCACAACTAGTGTACCTGGTTCTTGACATCAAGGATAATGGCACTGTGACAGGGTTGACGTCCGAGCTGCTCCCAGACGTTCTGTCATGTGCAGAACTGGGGCTCTTACTGGCCAAAATAATGCCTCAACGTCTAGCACACGGTTCACAGAGAAGCCTGTAATACGCGGATGAACGTTGTCCAGCTGATAAGGGACACCGCGATACTGTCGCGTGAGAAGTAACATATGAAGACGCAAGATGTCCAAATGTTCAAATGTGTGCGAATTCCTAAGGGACCAAACTGCTTAAGTCGCCGGTCCCTAGACCTACACACTACTTAAACTAACTCAAACTGACCAGTGCTAAGAACAACACACACACCCTTGCCCGAGGGACGACTCGAACCTCCAGGGGTGGGGGGAGGGGGGGGGGGGTAGGGCGGCCCAAGATGTCCGTAGTCCGTAACGTACCATTGTGCCATCTGAATTCCCTGAACCACGCCGTGCCATGATCTGAAGTCTTGCCCGTGGCTACTGACACTTGGACGCCAGGATGAACGCCACTGTGCGTCTACAAAACATTGGAAGAACAGCTCAAGTCCCACGGTCGGTGCCACACTTGCCGACAATGGTCATCCCGGGTATCACGATTCGACCATCAAGCCAAAGGAAGACCCAGAATGACGCCGCATTCAACCACTGTCAAGTGCTGATAACTGTCTCACATGAGTACACAGTATTAAAATGACAAACGTTGTAAATATCAACTCCGTAACTTCATTTGTTTAAAAGATATAGTAAATTTAAATTACCAGTATTTTAAGTTAAGCATCAGATCATCATTTCCCCCACACAAAACATATTGAACGATGACAGCATGACACCTTAGTAAATCATTGGGTAATAGAATATTTGTTGTAAAGTTTAGTGCATAGTAGTTACTTTTGTTCTTTATTTATTTATTTATCAGAAAGCACATTGGTGCAAGTCTACTGCACGTGACATTCAAAGTCAAGAAGGAAATTTTATTGGTTTTATGTTAAAGAATTTATCGTTTATTATATAATGGATATTATTGTTACTTTGTTTAGAACGTGAAAGTGGTCAAGCTTTGATTTTTTAAATATGTTAAAATGTAAAGTAATGTAGAATACGCTGTCGCCAGTCAGATGGACGGCTTCAGGAAAGGGAACTGCGCTAGTCAGCTGAGCGAAGATGTTCGGTGAGCGGTAAACAAAGTTGGAGACGGCCAGAGGGCAGTTCTGGTCGAGACACCAAAGGGGACAGTTCGGATTGAGACGCGAAAGTGGTCGGTAGGTCTTTAGGCAGCTAGGAAGTGGTATCGCGGGACAATCTCTGAGCGGTAAGCAGCCGCGCGTCTGGTGTGAAGTTTAACTTTTCGTGTGGAGTATCGAACTTGTGTTTCGCGATGAAATTGTGAATGATCGAACTGTGTCAAATGGATATGCACTAGAGTATAACAGTAACTCTAAATACGACCACTTTCGCTATTAGTTTGCTTTCTGAATAAACATTATTCTACCCAAATTGCAACTGTGTGGCTTACATCATTTATGGGTTGTTAATTCAGTTCCCGATATTATTATTACTGTTATTATATGTTATATTAACTTTGCATTTCGCAAACTTGGCATCAGCCAGACAATTTAACCAAAGGGTCACAAGTGTCTAATTTTGGGCGTGTAACGCGACACGTGCGGTTCAACCCCTAGACGAGTTTGAGCCAAGACATTTCGACGAAGAGGAACCACATTTGGGCCCGAAGATCTTTGGGATGTTAGCTCGCACTGTCTTTGTATTGTACTGACATCTGATATTATACAAGTAATTTAGAGGGTTAAGAGAAGCACCTTAGGCCCGCCGGAGTGGCCGAGTGGTTCTAGGCGCTACAGCCTGGAACCGCGCGACCGCTGCGGTCGCAGGTTCGAATCCTGCCTCGGACATTGATGTGTGTGATGTCCTTAGGTTAGTTAGGTTTAAGTAGTTCTAAGTTCTAGGGGACTGAGGACCACAGCAGTTAAGTCCCATAGTGCTCAGAGCTACTTTTGAAGCACTTTAAGAACGTAGTTAGCCCGAGTGCATTAACAATGACACACGACACCGACGGCTATGAAGCTGTTGTTCCAGGACGGTCACAGAGAAAAAATTATTTTGGTGAGAACTTTATGTTAAACATTTTTCTTTCGGATCTCTTCGGTGATTGGCATTGAACTTTAACGATTACTGTCTGGCAAAATGGACTTTTGTGTTGTGTCCACCAGAGTCGTTTGTTCTGAGGTAATACAGGGCGAGCCATAGTAATGTACTCACTCTCTTGAGCTGAATACCTCTTTGATTTAAACAGATAGAAATAAAAAGTTTTTGGTGTTGTCTACATTAACTTATGGAGTCTGCTTAAAGTGACCATCTTCTATCGCAACGTATCGTCGACAATGACTTGAAACACAGCGATAAACCACTTGTATAGTTTCTAAATGACCAGCATCGCAGGCTTGCACAATTTGCTCTTTTTTACCATACAATGTTTGTAGTTTTGCAGCGTGCACTGTGTTGTTGACAGTATCCCAAAAATAGAAGTCAAATGATGTGATTAAGATCGATGCTCCATAACACTTCCTCTTCGTCCTACCCATCTCGAAGAGAAAATGCGACTGAAAACTTCCCTCACATCAAGCTGAAAGTGTAATTCTACCCATCTTGAGAAAGTGACAATCTTCACGTCAAAAATGTCTGTGAGGCCTCGAGTTGTCAAGAGCAATATTTGTGGTAAGAATCAACTGTGACAGTCCCTTCGAAGAAGTACGACATCATTAGCTCTCAAGACGACAGAGTACACCAGACAGATACTTCTGGCAGATTAATAAATGTTTCTTCGGTTACGTATGGATTTTCAGTAGCCCAGTAGACACAATTATGGCTGTTAATTGTTTGATTAAATTTAAAAGTCGCTTCATCCGACCAAAGAATTAGATTTAGGAAACATTCTCTTCTTCACACATGTTGATTAACCAATTACAAAAATCAGTTCGCCTATCGGGATCGTCTTCGTCAGGGCAAGGAGAAGCAGATGAATATAATGTTTCCATTTCTGATTCCGCGAAATCCTGTGAACCAGTGGTTTTGTGATCGCAGTCTCATGAGAGTATGCCTCACACACTTTTTGGGGGACTGTGTGTACGCCTGAACACTGCATCAATCGTTTTGTTGAACGACGCTTTCTTCCGCTACGCCTCTTCTCAACAACATACATCAGAGCCTCGACTACAAAAACGTTTCGGAGTCTTTTAATTGTTAACGGTGAAATTGCTGATGTTCTTAATTCGTCTCTTCAACGTCGTCGAATCTCGTCGACATTCTCTGTTTTCGAACAACACTTTAGTACTCCCTTCCGTTCTTCAAATGATAACGCCACATTTATTTCCAGTTCTTCAGCAAATGAAAGCATTGCCAAGTTTTTCAACGTCTTCTGAATTATTACCTACAGAAAGATATTTCTATCTGCTCTAATTAAAGAGAAATCCAGTTTCGAACAGTGTATACATTATTTTGGGAACCCCTGTATACTGGGTGTCCCTTTTATTTTGACCACCCTAAATAACTGTTTGTTCAGATGAAAATTACAAAATGTTTCAAGCAAATGTTCTTTAGCCGTCAGGGGGACATCAATAAGCATGACTGCCTTCGTTGTATCTTTGTTTTTTTACAAAGATATCAACAGCGGTATCACTTTTTTAAATGGTACCCTTTATTTTTTATTCGGTAATTCATTTCCTCTCCTAAAGACCGACTCAAAAATCTATCTCAGTGTACCATTCACTGAAACACAACGTTGTTAATTACATAACACAACACTGACTTTGAGCTCGGGATCACAAACTCGTCCACTTGCTGAAGTTGTCAGAAAACAAATGAAAACCAATTAAAAACATAACACAAAATTGACTTCGACTCTCCTGTACCACTGCCCAGGAGTAGAACATTCAAAGGTGCTCATAGTGGTGACCCTGGACACCGATACACTGGTGCACTCGTTGAATGAAGGAATTATTTACTGCTTCCAGTGTTGCCTACTGAAGAGAATTACAAGCAAGAACGATACGTGCCTGCATGCCCTCTGGAGTTTTTGGAATATCGCGATAGATAACGTCTTTAATGCATCCCAGAACAAAAACGCCCAGAGGATTTAAATCGGGAGACCTAGCAGGCGAAGTAACTGTTCCTCCTCAACCAATCCATGTGGCAGGATACTTTCGGTTCAGAACGCGACATGCACGCAAGGCACTATGTGCCGAGCATCCATCGTGTTGATACCACATAAGCATTCTGGTTCTTAGCGGCACTTCATCCAGAAGAAGAGGAAGAATTCGTCTGAGAAAGTTGGCATACGCTGTGCCGTTTAAGCTGCCATTGATAAAGTAAGGGACAATAATTGTAGTACCGAGCATCCCACACCAGACGTTAACTCTCCATTTACGCTGACGTTCCACACGCCTAAGCCATCTTGGGTTGTCACTGGACAAATAATGCATGTTCCCTGTATTTACCTGTCCTTTGTTTGAGAAGGAACATTCATCGGTAAATAGAACATTGGAGAAGAAGTTAGATTTGGCGAGGATTTTCTGCTGTGGTCACTGACAGAACTGTACACGATTCTGGAAATCATTTCCATGCAATTCTTGATGTAGGTGTACATGGTAAGGATGGAACCGGTGAAGTGTAAAAATTACGGAATGCCAATCTCGTGTTCAAGCTGTCGTGTGCTCACATGTGTATTCATAGCAACGGAAGCGAGAACAGTAACTTCGGCAGCTTCGTCTGTGCTAGTGCTACGACTATTGCGTTGTCGTGGGTTCAAACTTCCCGTTTCCTGAAGCGTCGCAACAAGACGAGAAAACATCCGTCGGGAAGGTGGGTTGTTGTCAGGATATCGCTCTCTGTACAGTTCCGCTGCCTGCGTAGTATTTCGCCTACCTTCAACAACAACAACAACAATAAAAGAAACGTTATGTATATGCAGTTTGTCGGAAGCACAGCCTTTACAGCTACTCTACACTACAGTATTTAAAAGGACTAAACTACTGTACTAAATGTACCCGTACATAAGGAAACAGTATTGCAGTTATTGTTCTGCTAACTTACATTCTCCATAAATGAGCAGCATTTCTACCTTCTATTCTTTGGTGTACATTCTACTCACACAATTCTTCAACTGACGATGGTTGACGGAATGACGGGCGAGCGTTCTATTTACGTTTACATTTGTACTCTGTCAACGTCAGCACATCGATGTGTTCCATTACCCCGAATACCTGCACTAAGCGCTGGGAGCATCAACGTCATTGTTGTGTTATGTAATTAATAACGTTGTGTTTCAGTGAATTGTACACTTGAATAGGTCTTTAGAAGAGGAAATGAAGTACCGAATTATATATACAAGGTTCCATTCAAAAAAGTCATACCACTGTTCATATCTTTGTAAAAAACAAAGCTACGACGAAGGCAACATTTACTACAAACATTTTGTAATTTGCTTCTGGACAAACAGTTATTTAGGGTGGTCAAGATAAATGGGAAACCCTGTATACTGATATTCCCCTAAGTAGCTTGATAACAGTTGAATATTGTATTTCTGTTTTTCTTTTTCAAATTTTTTAAAAATTATTACCTCATCTGTGGACTCCTTTTTAATATTACTATCCTATGTTCACTTCTGGAGTTAGAAGAGTATTGTAAACAGCTCTCAACCATAATTAACTTTGTTTGTATTCTGCTTTAATTTTCTGTGTTTTAAAATTTCCACCAATATGCTGTGCATATCCCGTACAGAAGAATGCTGAAGATTAGATGGGTAGATCACATAACTAATGAGGAAGTATTGAATAGGATTGGGGAGAAGAGAAGTTTGTGGCACAACTTGACTAGAAGAAGGGATCGGTTGGTAGGACATGTGTTGAGGCATCAAGGGATCACCAATTTAGTATTGGAGGGCAGCGTGGAGGGTAAAAATCGTAGAGGGAGACCAAGGGATGAATACACTAAGCAGATTCAGAAGGATGTAGGTTGTAGTAGGTACTGGGAGATGAAGAAGCTGGCACAGGATAGAGTAGCATGGAGAGCTGCATCAAACCAGTCTCAGGACTGAAGACCACAACAACAACAACAATCCCGTACTTTTAGTCGCCAAATTTGATTTCAGTTCTTAGCGGTCTAAATACTTTTTTTCAATTCTGTTGCTATCTGTCTCTTAAAGTAGTCCGCAATTTATTACCGTGTCCATTTGTTATTGCCATTCCAAGACTCCTGCCGGCTGCTTATGTCAACGCCTGTGAACCAGAAGTATACTTCATTTATTGTTTTGAAACAATAGTAATCAGTTAATACAGCTATTTAAAGCTTTTTATAGTTTTTATTCTTTAAAGTTTCTTCTTTCTTCGTTTGGGTCATCTAAGGACCATGCACCAATTTCAATGCTTCCTTCTTTGTTGTTCTTTCTTTTTCCTCTAGTATTCTTTCATCTTTTCACTATGTATCCTTTTTCTCTCCTCGGACCATTTTGAGCCTGCCTTGGAGTCCTCTTGAAACTCTCTCTTTCTGTTGCAACTTTTCTTTAACAGTTTCATTGATTTTTGTGGTAAATTTTGTTAATGAATTCAACTAGCTGAAGGCTCTAATTGTTATTCATTTCATTAATATATCTTTTTTGGCTATTAAATTTTGTAAGTGTTATTTTATAATGAAATGTGAAAGCATTACTTATATTTGTCATTCAATAGAAGATTAAGTTAACAGGAATCTTTTGCTAACGTCCTGGTTGAAATTATCTTCGGCGCCTCCCCTCCCCCCCCCCCCCCCTCCTGAATCAAATTTGTCCTTAAGGAGGTACAGCGTCACGCATATCACAAAATTTAAATTGAAGCAAAGCGCTGCATTTTACCATATGAAATTCTGCTCACTTTTCAACCTGCTTAATAGAATTTCGCCTTTTCCCGACGAGAAAACGATGAAACTGCAGGCACGTAAATAGGTAGTTCACCTTTACCACAAATTTACCTTCGGCACCCGCACTTCATTAGTTTCGGTGTTTTTACAGACTGTAAAACGAAACGATAATGGCAGCTGTTTTGATCACCTTCTGACTTGCTACTAAATGTGACTGAGTTCAAAGTGCGGGTTTGCCAACGTAGCTCTCTTCACAATAAAAGCGGATTTTTTAAATTTCATTCATATTTACACAGCTGTCACCCAGTTTAAACATGAACAGAATATTCATGTGAAGTATTATCCACGTTAGTGGAATCGGAATTTGTTTTCTGTATCCCGGCCAGGTACAACTGGGGGTCAAGCTTTGAGCACGAAAAGCGGGTCATTCCTGCCCCAAACAGGACATCTTGCAAACCCTGATACGAGTGCGCGCAAATCGATGCCCGGACTCCTCACCAGAGTGACGACGCTGGTGTGACGATGAGTGATTTCTGGCGCCACCTTTTTGGCACCATACACTCACGGTGCCTCCCGCACCAGCATTAGACTGATAGTTCCACGCCAGTCTCGACGCCAATTATCGGTAGGGCTGGCGATCTGGCGGAGGTCGTGATTTATTGGTCTGTGTTCTGCTGGCGCAATTCTATGCCTCTCCCACTGCGAACCGGAAAAATCTATATCCGGCTAACTTGGCCCGGCGGAGGGGCGTAGAGCGGAGGGGGAGGTACAGTCGGCGGCAGCTCCAGGAACGGTTAGATCTGGCAACGGCACGATGTGGACAGGGGACTCGGAGATGTGTTCTGAAAGACGGCCGCTTGCTCTTCAGTCTTTAGAAAATTCCTTATGGTCCTACATTTATTTAAGAACAATGCAACTTATTGCTAAAAAATATTACTGAATTATAACATTACAGATAATTGGTGCGGGGAGGGGGGAGGACGAAAAATTGCCTTAATTTTTAAATGACAGATATACCTCAATATTGTGACCATATATTAACTCAGCACGCCCGGTTAGCCGTGCGGTCTGACGCACGGCTTTCTTGACTGGGAAGGAGTGCCTGGTCCCTGGCACATCTACATCTGCATCTACATGGATACTCTGCAAATCACATTTAAGTGCCTGGCAGTGGGTTCGTCGAACCACCTTCACAATTCTCTGTTATTCAAATCTCATATCTCGCGGAAAGAATGAACACCTATATCTTTCCGTATGAGCTCTGATTGCACTTATTTTATCCTGGAAATCGTTCCTCCCTATGTAGGTCGGTGTCAACAAAATATTTTCGCATTCGGAGGAGAAAGTTGGTGATTGGAATTTCGTGAGAAGATTCAGTCGCAACGAAAAACGCCTTTCTTTTAATGATGTCCATCCTAAATCCTGTATTATTTCCGTGACACTCTCTCCCATATTTAGCGATAATACAAAACGTGCTGCCTTTCTCTGAACTATTTCAATGTACTCCGTCAGTCCTCTCTGTTAAGGATCCCACACTGCGCAGCAGTATTCTAAAAGAAAACGGACAAGCGTAGTGTAGGCAGTCTACTTTGTAGGTCTGTTACATTTTCTAAGTGTCCTACCAATAAAACGCAGTCTTTGGTTGGCCTTCCCCACAACATTTTCTGTGTGTTCCTTCCCATTTAAGTTGTTCGTAATTGTAATTCCTAGGTATTTAGTTGAATTTACGGCTTTTAGATTGGACTAATTTATCATGTAACCCAGGTTTAACGAGTTCCTTTTAGCACTCAAGTGGATGATCTCACACTTTTCACTATTTAGGGTCAACTGCCACTTTTTGGACCATTCAGATATCTTTTCTAAATCGTTTTGCAGTTTGTTTTGATCTTCTGATGACTTTATTAGTCGATAAACGACAGAGTCATCAGCAAACTACCGAAGTCGGTTGCTCAGATGGTCTCCCAAATCGTTTGTATAGGTAAGGAGCAGCAAAGGGCCTATAACAATACCTTGGGGAACGCCAGAAATCAATTTTGTTTTACTCGATGACTTTTGTTTTACTCGATGACCTCTCTTGCAGGAAATCACAAATATAGTCACATAACTGAGACGATATTCCATAAGCACGTAATTTTACTACCAGCAGCTTGTGTGGTACAGTGTCAAAGGGCTTCCGAAAATCCTTAAATACGGAATCGATCTGAAATCCCTTGTCAATAGCACTCAACACTTCATGTGAATAAAGAGCTAGTCGTGTTTCACAGGATCGATGTTTTCTAAACCCATGTTGACTGTGTATTAATAGACAGTTTTCTTCGAGGTAATTCATAATGTTCGAACACAATATATGTTCCAGAATCCTGCTGCATATCGGCGTTAATGGTATGTGCCTGTAATTAAGTGGACTACTTCTGCTACCTTTCCTGAATATTGGTGTGACCTGTGCAACTTTCCAGTCTTTGGGTACGGCTCTTTCGTCGACCGAACGGTTGTATGTGATTGTTAAGTATGGAGCTAATGCATCAGCGTTCTCTGAAAGGAACCTGATTGGTGTAAAGTCTGGACCAGAAGACTTGCTTGTATTAATTGATTCAAGTTGCTTCACTACTCCGAGGATATTTACTTCTACGTTACTCATGTTGGCAGCTGTTCTCGATTCGAATTCTGGAATATTTACTTCGTCTTCTTTTGTGAAGGCATTTCGGAAGGCTGTGTTTAGTAACTCTGCTTTGGCAGCACTGCCCCCATTGCTATCACGCAGAGAAGGCAGTGATTGTTTCTTGTCGCTAACATACTTCACATATGACCAGAATCTCTTTGGATTTTCTGCCAAGTTTCGAGACAAAGTTTCGTTGTGGAAACTGTTTCAGCATCTCGCATTGAAGTCCGCGCTAAATTTTGAGCTGCTGTAGAAGATCGCCAATCTTGGGGATTTTGCGTTTGTTTAAATTTGGTATGTTTGTTTCGTTGTTTCTGCAACAGTATTCTGTGGTGTCACCGCCAGACACCACACTTGCTAGGTGGTAGCCTTTAAATCGGCCGCGGTCCGTTAGTGTACGTCGGACCCGCGTGTCGCCGCTATCAGTGATTGCAGACCGAGCGCCGCCACACGGCAGGTCTAGAGAGACTTCCTAGCACTCGCCCCAGTTGTACAGCCGACTTTGCTAGCGATGGTTCACTGACAAAATACGCTCTCATTTGCCGAGACGATAGTTAGCATAGCCTTCAGCTACGTCATTTGCTACGATCTAGCAAGGCGCCATTACCAGTTACTATTGATGCTGTAAAACATGTACCGTCAAGAGCGACGTTCACCATTTATGGATTAAAGTTAAGTATTCCACAGCTACGTCCTTTTTTGCTAGTCTAATTTCCTTGACCTGTTCCAGACCTCACGCCAGCCTGCGTGAGCTAAAACGCGTGCCTTTTGGCTTCCTCTAGTAAACCGGGTTGGCTCTCTTGCCAACCCACAGCATATTCTAACTCGTTTTGTGTGCCTAGGAGGATCAGCTCCGTCGTTTGTTAATTTATTTGGTGAAAATCTCTCAATTGCTGCCGATATTATATTTCTGAATTCAAGCCACACCTGGTCTACACTTATGTTATTAACTTGGAATGAGTGGAGAGTGTCTCTCAGGAAGGCGTCAAGTGAATTTTTATCTGCTTTTTGAATAGGTATGTTTTTGGCATATTTTTCGAGGATTTAGGGATTACAATATTCAGTCCCGCTACGACAACCTTGTGTTCACTAATCCCTGATTCGGTTTTGTTACTCGTTATTAACTCAAGATTATTTGTTGCTTAGAGGTCAAGCCCGACGTACTTGTGTCGAGGTCCGTTGGGTGGGCCAGTCTGTGGATGGTTTTTAGGCGGTTTTCCATCTGTCTCGGTGGATGCGGGCTGGTTCCATTTATTCCGCCTCAGTTACACTATGTCGGCGATTGCTGCGCAAACAATTTCTCCACGTACGCGTACACCACCAATATTCTGCCACGCAAACATAGGGGTTGCACATTCGTCTGGTGTGGTGAGACGTTCCGAGGGGTGGGGGGGGGGGGGGCATCGGAGGGGTGAAGTGGACTGCGGTAGTCGTCGTGGGGTTGTAGACCACTGCGGCTGCGGCGGGGACGAAGCCTCTCCTTCGTTTCTAGGTCCCCGGTTAACATACAATGCAATACAATATATTAACTCAATTATAACTATAAGCAGCTTTTTATTTTCGTAGAACCTGGGAACATCGGTGAGGCTTGCATCACAGAAAATCGTTGTGAAACGTTGCCAATGAAGTGCTCTGCTCAGGATGTCGGATGCCTTCGGCACGACATCGGCGGAGGTACTATGCTTGGTGATGGTAGTGTGCCCCATTGACATCACCATCCGTCAAAGAGCAGCAGCGTACTGGTTGAAGAAAGGCAGACGCGAAAAGACATTTGAAATTATAGGAGAGGACATCAGAGAAGGGCGCCAACTAAACCGCTGGCGAAATGGTACCTGGCAGAGAGAATCGGTTTCGACAGAAAACGGGCGTCGCATCTACAGATTTTTCCCATACATCGAGGAACGAATGAGACTAAAACATATAGATCCTGCACGTGGCATAGTCTATTTACTGGCGAGCCATGATCCATATCCAGTAAACACCATCAGTTTGGTCTCAACCGAACAGTCATGTCCAGTAGCCAAGAACCAAGAGATTCTGAACACGTCACGTTGCGCTGTGACAGACTCACACATATACGACTCCGAACTGTGTATGACAACATAGGACGAATTCTACGACTGCCGCACCATTGGTGCATACCCGATCACATAACCGATTATGTGTCACGTACCTTAGACGCATTATACAAACAACAACAATCGTATACACACATAAGAGCAACAACGGAAGTACAGGACACTTAGAGTGACACAGACACAGAAACAGAAACAGACTCAGATGCTGAAGCAGATACAAACAGCGAGATTAATATACAGACTTAGATGCAAGATAAGACTAAATTAAGGAACACAGAAATGTATCAACTGTCATTAAATATTTTAATACATGTAGAAACGTCTTGAGTACTATGTGTAACTTAAATGATATAATTGTTTATTAAGCTTAGGTAAAGCAATTCCTGTAATGAAAATTATGAATTGGTAGTCAAGCTTAGATAAGGTTTAACCCTACAGACAGCAGAAACGCCAAGCGTAGAACACGTAAAAATAAGGAAGAGAAACATGCACAAGTAATGTTGCGATTAAGCCCTGTGTAAAGCATATATGACCTCCCAAAAATGAAGTATAACAGTAAAATTAATACAGTCCTGTACATAATAAATTTATCAAATGAATATTAAAGACATATTCTGTAAACTATCTCCAATGTGACAGGCTCGATGAGTTGCTGTCGTCACACCAGAGATAGTTAGATGGTCCCACCTCTAACACAAATCTCTGTATTTTCCCACCATATTTTATTTTTCCTTCTTAAAGACAAAACGCTTCTTATTTTATAAAAAAATTTCCGAATTGATAATATGTCGTAACCTCTTTTTTGTCTCCCTAAATTCCAATCTTCTACTTACAAATCGTTAATTTTAAGATTTTTATTCCTTCATTACTTTTAAGACTACAAGTATTTACAGCTTTAATGTTATTAGTCCTTACTACAAATAAAAATATCAGATAAGTTTCATATTCTCTCAGGTACAATTTAACATTGTGAAAATACGACCTGTCTTAGAAACTACGTGGCAGGTCGTTCGTAAATGGCAGTAAATAAAATTTTAAAAAATAATTTGTGTAACTATATTCGAAACATTTTGAGCTCATCTTCAGAGAATAATAATTGCACATGGTTCAACGACCTGGCGCATGTCCTTCAACTACAGGTCATCAGCGACTCTCCTCTCCCTAATGTTACGTGACTGTTCTTGTCAAAACTATCACATAACATAAGTACAGTTCGGTAAGTCAATAAGTCCAGCCAATCTAAATTAACCTCGAGATGTAAATGAGGGCGGAAGTATAGTCAGTGATTGTCTCATCCAGTTACTGTATTTCCATATTAAATTTTTCTTCTGGACGTCTGTCTAATTGTAGTCGGCAGTAGCACAGGTTGACCAAAGGCCAGCTGAGCAGCATAGACAGCCGACATCCGGTCGTTAAAAGCGACCGTAGCCTTATTCAAAGGACGAACACCACCAGGGAAAAGAGGAGCGCAGGTGGAAATTCGGAACAGTATGCTGCGTGGAGGCAAAACTCCGCCAAAGAGGCACCGTCTGTATTGTCCTAAACAGCAGGAAACAAATTATATCGCGTTTTTATCGCGGACAATCTGCCAGAGCCGAACACGTGTACAAAGACCAGAAAATAAGAGTTGGCTGTATCACGGCGCCGTGCTCTCTGCAGGAAGTCAATATTCTAGGAAACGCTAGACCCGGAGCAGTATAAATATAAAAATCCGGAGCGTGACGGGGCACCAACCGCAGTTTCGTATTCAAATACATGAGAATCTTCACAACCTTGAGAGATGAAGGGACGAAGGTTACCTTAAAGGCACACGGAAATATTTCGTGGCACGAACGGGATTTGATCCTGGGGCATTTCGGTTTTCAGACACGCTCTGCACCAACAACAATATCTTCAGAGGAAACACGTAACTGGTTCACAGAATGTTATTTGAAGCACTGTGTGGGACATTGTTTTTTCACTATAATAAAAGATTAAAAAACGTCTCATATAGTATCTATAACGGGAACATGGCAAAGGTATCGTAAAGTTTCAATTACTCAGAAATGTTAAATCTCTGAAAGATGACGTTAAGAATGTTTCTGCTTCATTTGAAAAGAAGGAAGAACTTCACACAACCGAATTATAAATACAGCAACAGAATTAAAGTTAGAAGAACGAAGGATCGGCTGCGAAGGAAGGTCAGAGGGCCACAAAACACTTAGAAAAAATCAAATTTTTTTTTAATTAAAGTCTTTGATCACAATATAAAGTCCTTCGACGATGACCGGTTTCAGTCAGTAATGACTATCTTCAGATCTGTTCTACACGATGTCCTAATGCGATAAAGCCGTAACTTAGAAAACAATAAAAAGGTGGCGAAGTGGTAAAGTGCAAAGCAAAATGTCAGAGGTTCGATGCCCGGTCACTGCTAGGATTTTAATCCTAGGAATGTACACCAGGGTCACTCTGACTCTGGAGTTTTCTGTTTGTTAGTGCGCATGCGCCACAGCACACACACACAGCCCATGACCACCAATGTAATTTCAGTCTAGTAGAGGACAGACGTTCGAAGTTGTGAGAGATTGTTGTGTTAATTAATTTGACAGGAATATTTTTTGAACGGTCACTGTGACCCTGTAGTACACATCGCGTAACTATTCTATCTCCGAGTGTGAACTATATTTATGTGAAAACAGCTCGTGGGAATAACATTTTACTAACGGAAGATGTTATACGGAACGGATTATTAGAAAAATTGAGTCGTGAAAGTTATGAAATCAATAAATGAATAATTGAAAACACCTCAAAATATTTAAGTAATATGTTCAATTTATTAAATGAGTAACATCTTCGTCCATTCAAAGTGCAAATAAAGTCAGATTTAAATCCGGGTCAGTTACAAGTTTCAAATGGTTCAAATGGCTCTGAGCACTATGCGACTCAACTGCTGAGGTCATCAGTCGCCTAGAACTTAGAACTAATTAAACCTAACTAACCTAAGGACAGCACACAACACCCAGCCATCAGGAGGCAGAGAAAATCCCTGACCCCGCCGGGAATCGAACCCGGGAACCCGGGCGTGGGAAGCGAGAACGCTACCGCAAGACCACGAGATGCGGGCATACAAGTTTCATCTCTGAAAATCTTCCATGTCAGTTTTTACATAGTCTCAAATTTTGGATGGATTAATATTCATATTGATTGAAAAAGTACGTGACAGAAGTCAAATAAAGAGAGTTAGTATGTCAGAATGTAATTTCATTATAAAATATTGTGTATAAAGGCAATTTCTCCAGCATATAATTCAGCGTCACTGTAACCGTGATGTACAGTTCGTGTGATAGTTCTAGAGGTTTGTACTCCTAGGGCTAATCTCTCACTTATCGCTTCTTTCACCAGTGGCAATATTTGTTAGTATGAAAATGCCGAGTTGCACCAGAGTCCATATTAAACTCTAGGTCCATCTACGACGGGGTGGTTGAATATGTTAAGTTACTCGTAAAAGGTCGGAAGAAGGCAACGGCGTACCATGTAAAGCATTGTGGAGCTCAAACCGACATTCGGTTTGAGGAGAGGTAAATATTTATTTCATTTATAGTGTGTAGTGTACGATTCTGACACTGAATTGCAATGGTAACGGAAGCAGTTAATGGAAATTTCGCAGTGATGTCGCCTACATCGCATTAGTAAGTAATCGCTCAGTGGTTTGTACTTGAACTGCTATACTAAATATTTTTCTACCCTTCATCACGATGAAGCAATTTCCAACGGCCAGCAAGACGATTTAAGAAAATTATGTAAACACTGTCTTCGTCGTCGTTGTGCCCTCTGAAGAAGAGCCTGGAATGAGTTGAAACTAGTTATGAAAACAAAACTATGGTTTCTTAATATACTGGTTGCAACTATTTCTAACAATAATATAATAGACTTCTGGAATATTCAGAAATACGTAACAGGAAAATTGTAGCAAAAAATTAGCATGTACAGCTCAGGACAAGGGTTATGTTAATAACAGATATTACTTAAATATGTAAATGATGGAAGCAAATTAGTTTTTCTCTTGGCAGAGAACACGCTGCGTTGATCGTATGTGAGAGCTCTTATAACAGAAGTCTAATCCATGAACTTGTAATATGAGTCTCAAGATTTTGTTTTTCCGAAAGGTTGGAGCCCATCCACGCCCACACTGACATGGTGACCATCACCAAACTGCTACTGTCACCTCCGTATTTGTTAATTACTAATCGAGGACTACAAGGGATGTGGGGCCGTGATGTTATCCGAGCGTCTGGGTAGGATTACCCGCAAATACGGTCGCATCGAGAAACAGATAGTGGACGAAAAGCAAACGAAGGTAGCGGTTTCAAGGGCAGAGGATAGAAAGTGCCAAGGCAAGCGCCAAGGGAAGAAAAGAACCTCAGTGATAGTGTGGTCGGGTAGTAAGAACATTAGCGGTTTCTTGCTATCTGCTACAGGTCATGCAAGTGTGAGGTTGTTTTGGGTATCGTGCAATGCCCGGTACTGTTCTCGTACCTTATGTCGTCATGAAGAGTGTCAGTCCTTTCGAGGCGGGGTACTGCTGGGCTGGGCACCTGCGAAGTCTCCTTGGCCAACTGCAGCGTCTGTACCTGTAAATGCATACTCTGCAAATCACATTTTACTGCCTGGCAGAGGGTTCGTTGAACATGCCAAGATTTTTATATAAGTGGTCGACTAGTCACAAATCGATCATTGAGCACAAGCTCTTTTTATGAAATCACCGGATCAAGTCAAATAGACACATTCCAAATTTCCCGTTACCTTCTCTATGGATCACGGTATAAAGGGTGCAATGGAGAGTTCTACTTAAATGTAGCAGTTTGAATCTTGAAGGAATTCGGGAGTTAATGGTTCGAATGCACTCTGAAATCTTTGTTA
This sequence comes from Schistocerca piceifrons, assembly GCF_021461385.2. NCBI lineage: Eukaryota > Metazoa > Arthropoda > Insecta > Orthoptera > Acrididae > Schistocerca > Schistocerca piceifrons. Next base: position 908,443,001 of record NC_060140.1, on the reverse strand, counting down.
AATATTGAAACAAATTCCTCAAGTCATACAGTTGAAACAAGTGTGCTAAATAAGATTTATTAGCCAATAAAAATCATTCCATGTATAAATAATTAAGAGTTGAATAATAAGACACATTACACGTTCTAAATAAATAAAACACATATATTGAAAGTAAATTGTATCATATATGTTATTAAGCTCCTTCCTTAATGCTTCAATTACTGTGAAGAAACATTGTTGTGCTTTCAGTTTTTCTGAGAAGCAAATAAAATTTCGCACAACATAAATAATTTCAAAGAACCCAGGCTGCAGTGACCTTTTCTGCACAAAATTATACTAACTTCCTACACTGAAATTCCTATTTCCCTACAGTGGCGACAATATCTGTAGGTCAGTCGAATGTAACACTCTCACTGTGAAGACACGATCGTGCACAGGACACGCTTACCGATGTACAACTTATACTGGAACTCACTGATTTAGGTACTCCATCAATCTTGATTCAACACAATGCACAGACAAATTTTGCACCTGTGAAATAGCTCAGTAGTAAGCAAAAGAACATTAATTACTGTTCCATACCAGATTTTTTTTGTCACCACTAACATTCAACGCAATCGTAACTGCCTGCCATCAACCCTGCAGAGTTACTGTGTGGTATCGTCCAAAGATCACGGTGCCACAGCACAGTCGCCAACGATGTCTCACTGGAATCCGTGATGCCGAGTGGGAGAGGCTGAACAAGACATGTACCCTCTCTCAGCACAGCAGTAGGCTCGCTCGGAGGTCAATACAGAGCCGAGCAGGGAAGCGCTCTTTCCCAGATTGTGAGCTCAGCTGAAGCAGTCGTCATCGAGTAGAAATAAAGAGTTATTCCAGTCTCACATGAAAATGTACTATTTTAAATGTTGAAGATTTTACTTCGAGGAAACAATTTGTTAATTAGTGCATCAAGTGATGCTTCAACAGTTAATCACAGTTCTAAATTATGAAGCACTTCTGTGGAAAAGTATTGTGTAAAGTTAAGTAAATGTAATAAAGTGAACTACTGTTTCATAAGGTGAGCCACCTTAAAAAAAAAAAATGGTTCAAATGGCTCTGAGCACTATGGGACGCAACTGCTGAGGTCATTAGTCCCCTAGAACTTAGAACTAGTTAAACCTAACTAACCTAAGGACATCACAAACATCCATGCCCGAGGCAGGATTCGAACCTGCGACCGTAGCGGTCGTGCGGTTCCAGACTGCAGCGCCTTTAACCGCACGGCCACTTTGGCCGGCGAGCCACCTTAAAGACCAACCAAAGAACCCACAGTTATGGCTACACAATTGCAATTTCAGCTTATCATAATATACTGGATGACTTCTCAGGTAGAGCGATTAGCAGATGTCAAACAAACGTGTCAAGTGCTGGGTTAGGTGCGATATGCTTTCCAAGAAAATGCTGAGCATCTTGAGTACGATTCATTGCCGGGTCCATGTGAAACGTCCCCTTAGAACAATTATACACGACTGTGCTTAAACTGACACACAATATTTTTAGCGCAACGCAATCTGACTTTCAAAAATCCCTACAAAAGAATGGCCCTGACTAACACTAACCCATACCTTTCACAAATCACTTACCTCACAAAAATCTTCGTTTCTTGAACTACTGCAATACAGCGAGCGCCACTACTGCCAGCTAAATAAAAGATTCAAACTACGGAAGGCACTAACTACTGATAGGCATAGTTAGCAAATGAAAGATTTTTATAGAGAACAAACAATGTATTTACCTTAATAGTCATAATATATATAGCAGTTCATGACATCCAGTCTTACAAATTTCAAAATTCCGCCATTTCTCTCCCCACATCCACTACTGCTGGCGGCTCACCTCCAACTGCGCAACGCTTCGCGCTGTTCACATCCAGCTGCCCAACACTACAATGGCAGACAACAATGCAAACTAGCCACGGATTGCACACAGCACAGCCAGTGATTTTCATACAGAGCGCTACGTGGCGTTACCAATAAGAAAACCTAAACAGCCTACTTACACATGTTGTCTATATGCTGAGGTCTACGAGCCTGAGCATTATCTTTGATTACAAGAATAAATACGACAACAGCATTCCGTGGGCTAGGATAATCTTCTCCCTATATATTCCTAAGTTTTAAGAACTATTTCGAATGACAGTGCGATATGTACGAATATCAACATTGACGATTGCTTTTATCGCGGAACTGGAACTTTCTGCTCATAAATTTGGTACCTTTATGCATACTACGCTCTTTTACATGTTGTGGCATAAAATGTCACTACCCTGATACAAAAATCTGCCAACTGAGAATCTACGTGAATATCTCTATTGTCCCCTGTACGCGACACTCGAACCGCAACGACAAGAAGATGGTTCAAAACACGTCACCGAGCGAGGTGGCGGGGTGGTTAGCACATTGGACTCGCATTCGGGAGGACGACGGTTCAATCCCGCGTCCGGCCATCGTGATTTAGGTTTTCCGTGATTTCCCTAAATAACTTCAGGCAAACGCCAGGATGGTTCCTTTCAAAGGGCGGCCGACTTCCTTCCCCATCCTTCCCTAATCCGATGAGACCGATGACCTCGCTCTCTGGTCTCCTCCCCCAAAACAACCCAACCCAAAATACGTCTATTAGATGAATATGCATATCACGTTGAAACGAATATGAAGACTTAAAATAGGTGTTTAATTTCATTTATCAGAAACGTTACTAATGCTTTTAGCATAACATTAGAACTGTACTATTAACTTCATATCGTTAATACGTAACAACACTAACATCTCATAATAATTCTATGCACAAACACGCTCACTGCTGTAGCTGAGACATAAATGGAGTTTAAAACTTTGTGGGCAAGACGAGTTCCAACACCACGCAATTTACTAAGTTGGCTTGCCACACCACATATTTCTCACCTGCGGTTTACCAAGTCTCTAAGAGAAGCGAACGCCACAAAACAACATCACTGTCTCTACGGGAATTGAGAGTGAACCATGAGCAGGTGGCTCATTCTAACAGGCAAGAAATTCTTTAGAAGCGGCAACCAGCTAAAAGGCGGCCATTTCCCCTACTTTCAACATTATTCTTCAGTTGCTTGATTTTAGAATTTTGTTTCCCTATGTGTGTCATCTTTTTCTTTCTGTATACAGCATCCTTTCCCTCATATCAATTTTAATTATAGTTGTTCGTGTATGACACTACGTTATCTGATTTGCTGGGACACTTTCCTCACTCACTCAAGACTAACCACCTCCGGGATCACCATTAACTGCCCTCACCGCTCGATGTTGCTCATCGGCGCCGATTTTCTGGACTCCTGAAGGCGAATTCCTAGAATATACTCCGTGGCTGTGTCGTGTAAGCGTTACTGCTTCGTCGTGGACCCAGCTCTAATCCTCGCACGTAGAACCCAACGCACAAAACCCAAGTTCCTATGTAGCGAATGCAGTAGCACTATTTCCTTATCAGGCCGAATGGATCACTCACTTGCTAATCTTGCTGTTCCTGGTCCATGAAGGCACCCGTCTTCTCCATTTAGTGCAGATATTTCTCGCGGAATTAATGAAATAATGAATATAAAGGGATGGCGGAAAGCTACAATGAAAAACGATAAATACAATTAACTTGAATGTATTGAAACTAAAAAAAAGTATGTGAGGTAGCAAAGTTAGGCCTTTTCTCTACTCCACTCACGATTTTAAGTGGATTGGCAAGCTGTCGAACTGCTGTAGGATAAGTTATTAAATAAGAAGCCGGCCGCGGTGGCAGAGCGGTTCTAGGTACTTCAGTCCGCAACCGCGCCACTGCTATGGTCGCAGGTTCGAATCCTGTCTCGAGCGTGGATGTGTGTGACGTCCTTGGGTTAGTTAGGTTTAAGTAGTTTAAGTTCTAGGGGACTAATGACCGCAGATGTTAAGTCCCATAGTGCTCAGAGCCATTTGAACCATTAAATAAGAAAATCAGATGAAATGCACACTGAAAACGAAGAATAATTTAGCCCAGTCCGTGAAAGAACGAGAATCGATGGTAAGAGATGAACCACAGCAATGGATAAGTACAAGTCATGCGTTCTGAAACTGTCACAAGAGCAGTATTGGCACGTGGAAGTTTATCACATTACTGCCGGCGGAGTCGCGATCCTGAAAGCATGCGGTACAACCGACTGGGCTGCACGGTAGAAACCGCTGCAGTTTCTGCTTGCTCCGTGCCATGAAGCATGCCCTACTATATTGGCCGGTTTTCACACAGGGCTATTCCCAACTATGGAAAGCAACAAGAGCATTCCAAGATGGCGGTAACTTGCGCGATTCTGCTCTAAACCTAATATCTGCCAACGACCGTGCTCGAATGGGGAGCCGGAGTGCGTCGTCTCCATGCTTTTGCAAACTGCAGCGCCACTCCGCAGCGTGCATCCACAGGTGACGAGAAGGTTCCCACAACCAAGATAACCGTGGATGTAGGAAGCAGCGGTTGCCATTGCCCCGTACTGACAGGGTGGTCCTGCTATTGGAAATTCATTTTGGGAGACCTGCTTTGGCGCTAATTCACCGAATGCACGAACAGTCGGTGTTCCTATGCGTCGGTGTGGCCCTGCTTATGTTCGACTGTAATGGTTCCGGACTTTGAAGATTCGCGCCATCTTGGATATTTATTAGATTAATTGACTGAAGAAAGGAAAATTACTGTGTGCCCTCCAATTTATAGTACTCTATGAAGACAAGCCATTGCTGGGGTCAGTTGCTATAGAAAATCTGTTTTGGCGTATGCAATCATTAATTTAATTTGACAGATTTTTAATTAATTAACTATGAGGTCCCTGTTTAGTATCAATAAACCCATAACTCACTAAGCAACACCTTTATGACACTTAAATCACATAAATAATTTATTTCGCTCTCTCTCTGTGTTTGAAACTGGGCAGGAGAGCTATTGTGCCTTCGCCACGTGCGGTGTATGCCCGTGAAAAGCCTATGGTTAACACCTAGCACTTTTAATTTGTAAGAGGCTCGTGACCTTGTTGGAAAGGAAGGTCTTGTGGGATGGTGCTAATTACTTCAATTACCTTATATTCATCACAGCTTCATAGATCACGCTGGAAAAACTAGAAAATCATGTATGTGAGGTATTTATGCTAATCTATCGGAGTGAATGCTAACATATATGTGTCCATTTAACGATGAAACAATAACTAATAAATACTAAGGAAATCTCTTGTGACAGCTGAGTGAAAAATTAATACGAAGAAGTCTTTATTACAAAAGAAAAGACTGATATTTCATAGGCTCGTGCACCAACGTAGGAAGCAGTTTTGGCAGAGCGAAAACCGAAGGATTTCAAGAATGTCATTGTGACATCCGATCTATTCATCAAATTTGGCACCATCATGTTTCCATGATTTTCCACATCTAAATCGATGCGACGGAACCGTTTGTGGAAGCCATAGGTGTGCATTTTTCAGGTCTTCAAGTATCTCTTTTCTTTGAAGGAACCTACTCACTCGAAACGATTTTAAAGTGGATCGGTGTGATAGGTGGTTATGTCTAAAAATTTGCACTCGTTGGTCTCACGTACTCAGCAAGCACGGCCGAGGTTAGAAATACAGTGTTCCCGATGGTGTTGCGTATACAAAGTCGGTAGTAGTGGCGCTTTCTTGCGAGACTCAGCGCTTCTACCACATATGACAAATTCTTTTGCACCGAGAACGGCGTGTAGAGTTCTGTTTGCTAGGACATCTTCGTTCCAGTAAAAAACTTGTGAATTTTACAGTTCACCAGTGACGTTCAAGAACTGTACGCATTAAAAGCCTTTTACTTGTAACAAATCCTTGCTTGTGAAACTTACGTTTTTTAATTGAGAGTACAGTTTAGGTCTCTCTGATTCAGGGAAAGCTTTTAGCAATGTTTTGTGCACTGCTCTCTTTGAAATATGGTGGTGAAAAATCTGTTCAAATGTGTGTGAATTCCTAAGGGACCAAACTGCTGAGATCATCGGTCCCTAAACTTACACACTACTTAAACTAACTTATGCTAACAACAACACACACACACACACACACACACACACACACTCATGCCCAAGGGAGGACTCGAACCTCCGGCGGGAGGGGCCGAACAATCCGTGACATGGTGTCTCAAACCACGTGGCCACTCCGTGCGGCGAAATCTGGTGGTAGCCGGGATCAAATACAGGAAGGAGAAACCTATGTATAACTTATGTAGACAGCAGACCGCATTTGTAAGGGCCTAAGACGTGAAAGGAAGGGATGGTTGAGAAGGGAGTAAGATAGAGTATTAAGTTCTCCACATTGTCATTTAGTCTATACACAGAGAAAGCAGTAAAGGAAACCAATGGGAAAGCTGGAAAGGGAATTAAAGCTCAGGAAGAAGAAATAAATTCTTTGAAGTTTGCCGATGACGTTGTAATTCTGTCAGAGATGGTAAAGGAGACGCAAGAGTAGCTGAACGCAATAAAGTCGAGAAAACAGATTAAAAAATGAACATCAACGTAAGTAAAGCAAGAGTAAGGGAAAGTAGTCAAACTGAAACAGGCAATGGTGAGGGGATTAGATTGGGAAATGAGACACTAACAGTAGTGAATAGACAGGAAAGTGACAAATGAAGGCTGAAGTGTGGAACAGTAAAATGCTGAGTAGCAATAGCAAGAATACCATTTCTGAAAAAGAGAAATTTGATAGCATCTGATATCAGTTTATGTCCTCGGAAAAGTCATTTAAGAAGATATATGTCTAATGTGAAATGTGGACCATGAAGAGAGCAGAAGCTTTTGAAATGTGGCGCTACAGGAGAATGCTCAATTTTAGATGGGCAGACCGAATAATTAATGAGGGGGTACCGAATCGATTTATGGAAAACAGAAACGTGTGGCACTATGTGATTAAAAGAAGGGATCTGTTTTGAGGAATCAAGGAATCGTCGGTCTGGTAATGGAGCAAAGTGGTGGCAGGGGATGGGAGGGGGTTGAAAATTGTAGAAGCAGACTGAAGGATGGAGATTGCTGAGGTTGTTTGGAGATGAAGAGACTTGGACATCTAGGTTAACTGTATGAAACCAGGCTTCGGGCTGAAGACCACAACAACAACATAAAGACATTACCTATCCGAAGTGCTTGATTTATTAAACCGCCGTCAGCGTTACGGTCAGAAGGCAAGCGTCGACAGTGTACTACTTAAGGCACCTCATTGTGAAGTCTGTCCATTCCCTGAAGTGTGACCGTCGGCCGAGTAAGGCGTCGTCGGCATCATTGACCGCGGCGCTCGCCCCCGCTTCCGCCCCTCCGCGGCTGAGGGAATCCGCCCTGGGGCGACCAATCCGGTGGCCGCGTCTCGGCGCATGCGTAATGACGCCTCCTCCTCCCCTCCTCTCGGCGTCCCACTCCACCGGCGCCGGAGGCAGCGCCAGCGTCGCGCCATTAAAGTTGATAGCCGCCTAATCCGCTCAAGATGGCCCGCGGTTTACTTAAAGAGGCAGGAATTGGGCTTCTTGCGCGCCGTGTTTACCCTAGGCGTCGCGCTTTAATGGCGGAAAATTACGCCGACGCCTCGCTCAGTGCCGCGCTAGCGTTGACAACACTGCAGGCGGCCAGGTTCACTCTGGCAACAGCGCACCCGGCCTCTCTGTAAACCCTACACTCTGAGCTGTGCTTCTACACCTATTTGCTAAGGGAGGAATAACTGTGTAATGGTCCCATAAACTTCATCATTTGCATTTCACAATTATTCATTATCGCATTTACATCTTTATAAAACCGGCGGTACTGATATCATCCTCTCACACGCAATCACTACCAGATGTTGTGATGTTTATTTCTTCTTTCACGACACAGAATATTACGATTTATTTTCCCTACGGTCTGTAATTTCAGGTCTAGAGTTTGTGTTTCTAAAAGGTTTTTTTCAGACTTCACAAGACTATATCCTCTATGTGAGAGAAAATAGAAACTTGTGGTGAATTTTAACTTCAGGATCCCAACTGAAAATTCCTGGCAGATTAAAACTGTTTGCCGGACTGAAACTCGGGACCTTTACCTTTCGCGCGGACGTGCACTACCAACTGAGCTACCCAAGCACGACTCACGCCCCGTCCTCACAGCTTTACTTCTGCCAGTACCTCGTCTCCTACTTTTCCAAACTTTACGGCAGCTCTCCTGCGAACCCTCCAGGAATTTTCATATCAGCGCACAATCCACTGCAGTGTGAAAATCTCATTCTGGAAAACATCCCCAAGGCTGTGACTAAGCCATGTCTCCGCAATATCCTTTCTTTCAGGAGCGCTAGTTCTGCAATGTTCGCAGGAGAGATTCTGTAAAATTTGGAAAGTAGGAGATGTACTGGCAGAAGTAAAGCTGTGCGGACGGAGCGTGAGTCGTGCTTGGGTAGCTCAGCTGGTAGAGCACGTGCCCGCAAAGGCAAAGGTCCCGAGTTCGAGTCTCGGTCCGGCACACAGTTTTAATCTGCCAGGAAGTTTCATATCAGCGCACACTCCGCTACAGAGTAAAAATCTCATTCTGGATCCCAACTGAAAGCTTATCTGAGCCTGCTTCTAAGCTGCCGGTTCTATGGTTGCCGGTGGGGTCCCTCTACTGCAGTTAGATAACTCACTCGCTTCGTCATTACCCAATAACAGTCGAGTGTATATGGCGACGACACGGGAATAGAAGGCGTTTTGCGTTCTGATTTTCAGCAGATGCAATGTAGTTGCTACTGATATTCATCAAGACTACAACAATGCAACGGTGGACTGGACGTTCCTCAATTCCATTTATCAGTTGTGACGTAGGCCATAATATAATTGTTGTTGTTGTGATCTTCAGTCCTCAGACTGGTTTGATGCAGCTCTCCATGCTACCCTATCCTGTGCAAGCATCTTCATCTCCCAGTACTTACTGCAACCTACATCCTTCTGAATCTGCTTAGTGTATTCATCTCTTGGTCTCCCTCTACGATTTTTACCGTCCACGCTGCCCTCCAATGCTAAATTTGTGATCCCTATATACCTCAGAATATGTCCTACCAACCAATCCCTTCTTCTAGCCAAGTTGTGACACAAAGCTCTCTTCTCCCCAATTCTATTCAATACCTCCTCATTAGTTATGTGATCTACCCATCTAATCTTCAGCATTCTTCTGTAGCACCACGTTTCTTAAGCTTCTATTCTCTTCTTGTCCAAACTAGTTATCGTCCATGTTTCACTTCCATACATGGCTACACTCCATACAAATACTTTCAGAAACGACTTCCTGACATTTAAATCTATACTCGATGTTGACAAATTCCTCTTCTTCAGAAACACTTTATTTGCCATTGCCAGTCTACATTTTATATCTTCTCTACTTCGACCATCATCAGTTATTTTGCTCCCTAAATAGCAAAACTCCTTTACTACTTTGTCTCATTTCCTAATCTAATTCCCTCAGCACCACCCGACTTAATTCGACTACAATCCATTATCCTCGTTTTGCTTTTGTTGATGTTCATCTTATATCCTCCTTTCAAGACACTGTTCATTCCCTTCAATTGCTCTTCCAAATCCTTTGCTGTCTCTGAGAGAATTACAGTGTCATCGGCGAACCTCAAAGTTTTTATTTATTCTACATCCGAAATTTTCTTTTGTTTCCTTTACTGTTTGCTCAGTATACAGATTGAATAACCTCGGGGAGAGGCTACAATCCTGTCTCACTCCCTTCCCAACCACTGCTTCCCTTTCATGCCCCTCGACTCTTATAACTGCCATCTGGTTTATGTACAAATTGTAAATAGCATAATATAAGGGATACTATAAATAGTTCATTCGTTTTCAGAGTTCTATATTTTCCAAAATATTACATACACGAATATGAATGTCCCTCTGGTCTCACGATACATGTCACAGCGTTGGTCAAGTACGATCCAGTCCTCATGTAGCAACATCTTGTCAGTGGTTATCAGGTTATGGGGTGCGGGTGCAAGGGGTGGGGGGGGGGGGGGGGGCATATCATCTTCACCAGTATCCCCAGTCCAGTCCGGCGACAACGAAGTTCGTTGTTTAGGTAGCGACAAACATGGATGTAGCAATACTTTTGGAAGATGAAATTCTTGAAATCAGAAGTCAGTTGTGGAAAAACCCGCAACTGCATCATATTGAAGTAAGCCTTACCAGTTACTGTTTGCTCACCGAAGAAAACAGGCCCAAACAACTTCGTCTGTGACACTGCACAGAAAACATTAACCTTCGGCGAACCTTGTTCATGCTCTATAATTTCATGAAGATTTTCTTTGCCCACAGTCACACTGCGATTATTAATCTTTCCAGGTACATAGAAATTATCATCTATTGCAAGACACAAAAGCTCTTTCCCACTTTGCAGCTATTTTGTCAAGACTTTGCACATGTAACATACACGATACAAACTCGATGACTTTATGGCTCTATTGATGCATCAGTCATATTTGTACGTATACTACTTTGGAAAATACAGAACTTTGAAAATGAATCAGTCATTTATAGAAGCTCTGTATTTCATTATCTTTTTGTTTCATCTGAAAATCTTAGTTTACTATCCATATGTTCTAGCGTGCTACACATAACACTACATACATGCTGCACTGTTGGACCAAGGCCGACGTACAGGGCATAGCTCATCATTATTTTCACAAATTGCGACATTGTCGCAAATAAAACAGTGACCCGTATATACAATAAGTTTCCTTTAATTTACGTCTATGGTCACAAACTTCTTGTTAACAGATCACCGGTTTCGGTCTATAATGACCATCGTCAGATATGCAGCAAAAATTGGGAAAAATGCAAATGCACTCGCAGGTTGTCTACAACTTAAAAAACAATATGCTGACATATATATGCATATATGCACTTTAAGTATAAGAGGCATACCTGTTTTATATAAACAGAGTCCTAATGTACTGCAGTCATAGTGTCATCGTCAAATGTTAAATGCAAAATCAGCTCCAGCATCGTCAAATCTAAAATGGTTCAAATGGCTCTGAGCACTATGGGACTTAACTTCTGAGGTCATCAGTCCCCCAGAACTTCGAACTACTTGAACCTAACTAACCTAAGGACATGACACATATCCATGCCCGAGGCATGATTCGAACCTGCGACCGTAGCAGTCGTGCGGTTCCAGTCTGTAGCGCCTAGAACCGGTCGGCGTCAAATATAGACTATATAAATAACATCATATGCACAAATTATGCTGTCAGTAGCTGTACGGTTCAAAACAAGCCGTCGTACAGTAGCCACAAGATATTTGTGTTGTAAGTTCACCAGATGTCGCTAATGTAGGCATACACTAGTTTTCAATGATTAACTGAACAGCGTAAGGGGGATACAATAGTAGAAGTCTGTAATGAGCTTATAACGTATAAAAGGCATTATAGTAATAAAAAGCGGTGAAACTGAACACGACAAAAATCAGATTGTTAAGAAGAGGAAGACTTAAGAGACAGTAGTTGACATATGCTCACGTGCCAATATTATAGACAATGACATAAATAATAAACACCTTTGATAGTGCACAGAATGATATTAAAAAACTATAAAACAAATCGCTGAAGAAGCCACAACGAAAGAAAACATATTGCTGCACTTAATCAGTGCATACAATTGTCAATGACCCATATGCAATGACCAGTTTCAGATAAAGCAGTTTTGTTCCTTTGCTGTGAGTGTTCTTTAAAACTTAATTTAAAAGAGCGGCCTTTTTGACAGATATAATATTGGTCACACTTACTGCAGTCAATCCTGTATACTCCAGAACCATCAAATTTGTCATACTTCCCTTTCAGTTAATGTTTTATTCGCAGTTTTAGTGTGTTGTTAACCTGAAAGCCACATTTGACATCAGACTTTTTAAAACATTTTTCTATCTGCAGGGGCATTTTGCCGTTAAATTTCATACGAATGGTTTTCATTCTATCTTTACCGGTTCTATTTTGTGTCTGGGTGTGGGTATGCCTGCTACTTGTTATGCGTTTCTTTAGCCCAGTGTAGGGCCGCGTATAGACCGAAACCGGTAATCTGTTAACAAAAAGTTTGTGACCATAGACATAAATTAAAGGAAACTCATCATTCTTTTAACAACGGAATAGGAGGTGTGCGAGAGAGGCCATGTGGCTGCCTCTCCCATCTGCCTGCAGTGAGACGTTTCTGAGTTACACTCTCTCGTGTATTATTTCTGCTCGAGGGCGCACGGCTTTGTTAAGCTTCCTACCACTTTCTCTTGTGTTTAGTTCTACTTCAGGGCAGGGGGCTTGGGTCGTATGTCCCAGGCTCTCTTGTTACTCAGCTCTTAACCTGCCTCTGTCTCCCTTATAACTTGAGTTTGCCCCTCTCTCTGGTTTCATCCTGCGACTCCTAAATATTACCCCTCCTTTCTAATTTCTTTAAACTTTCGGTCACCTACCTTGCTGCCCACCCGACTTGCATAAACTACGGAAGTTGTTCAGTAAATATTGCCCCAACAAATTTTTTCCTAGGTGACAATATGCCAGTCAACATTTTTTTCCATGAGTTACATTTGTACATTGTGTCCATCACTTCTTTGACCTTACGCCATCATTGCGTAAGAGCACGTAATCCTCGTTGGTAAACGCTCTTGTCTTGTTCTCGCATCGAAGTTTTCACTGCGCAAATTACGCTCTCATCATCTTCAAAGTGGGTCCCACGTAATCTTTAACCCTCTCAAAGAGAGGAAGCCACGTCTGGTTTATAGTGTATACGAAGTACACTGGACGATAAGTTCCCGGGTTCTGAGAATTGTAAGTGGGCGTCATTGTCTTCTTGGAGTCATATACCTTTTCGATTCTTGTCAAAGAGAGCACGCCGGAAACGATTCTTGAATTTCTTCAGAATCTTTACACATGCTTTTGAAATAATGGTTGTCGCCATCGGCAACGCAACCACGAGAATGACATCATCACTACCCCAAAAGACGGTAATTATGACATCGCCAGCAGAGAGAGCAGACCTAATTTTCTTTTTCCTTGTGATTGCGGGACGTGTCACTCCAGTGACTGCCTTTGTGTTCCTGATTCAAAGTGATGCTTCCAGGTATCGTCCCCTACAATGATCTATAAGAGAAGAATCAAGTCCTCTCGGAGCTGTGTTACTGCTCAAAATACGTGCTATAGAAACCAAATTGCAATTTACCCGCAGCTACTCAAAGGAGATAGGAAGCTAGGGATCTTTGCTGATGGATAAACTCGTGGTTGATACACAATTTTAATTTCAACTACAGGACAAATTTGATTATTACAAAATTACAAATCAGAATAACAATATGAAAATTGTAATTCGGACCTTTGTCCTCTTAAGAAAATATACAGCTGACATTAACCAGAAAAACTATGTGATTGGATCATGAATTAACATAACAAACAGTATTTTAAAAGTAATAATAAGATCTTATTGCGAAAGTATCACAGACTGTCACCACCATAAGCAGACTATTAGGTTCATTGCTTTCGTAACCAAAATTTACACAACACTACTGATTCAGCTTGAGCTACTTAAGAAAAGATTTCGTCCGTCCCGACGGACAGGACGGACACTTAACTAAAGGAGGGAAGCGCGGCTTATGCACGGAGGTACTCGGAACAAACGAGTACTAAGCAACCGTCAAGCAATTTCGAAGTTGATCAGGCTGCAAACCACGGCAGAAAACACGCCGAACACACACACGATCTCAGCCTGCCCGCCAAGGCGACAAACCCCAGCTGCCCCACATATCAGACCGTTTCTGTAACAGCAAATAATTCACGCGGCAGACAAATGAAACTCGGGATTCACCTTTTTCAAGACCATGCAAGGTTTACTTACTACGTGACTACCTGTAACATGACTGAAAACCAAACTGAGACATTTACCGAATAAAAGAACAATTAAAATTACGCTGACTTGACAAAAGCTCTGGCCTACATATTAAAAGAAGGTCTAAAACCAAAACATACTATATCAAATTAACACTGTAAGGAACCTTTAAAACAAGCAGTAAAACTCTAGACTTCGGAAGTTCAGTATAACAACTGATCTCCGGCAGATACAACATGCCACCATAAGTTTCACAAATCTTCACAGGTTAACAGCAGAATATGAATCATACGTAACTTAATGCTTCCAGTTACGCGATGAGAAGATGTCCAGCATGAGATGACAACCCGCCACCGTTTCGCACGCAAACGTCTCGACTAATCAGCACCGTACACATGGCGCGCGGCAAAACGGCAATTACGTCCAGGTCGGTGAGGCCCACGCACCTAGGATACAGGCGAGGGCCTGCCTTCAAAACACGTTGCCTCGATGAACGGCGACCGGAGAGAGACCCCGGCTACACTCCAAGCCGGAAAAGCAAAGCGGAACAGTCAGAGATACAACAGCAGACGAGTGTCGATATCAGCGACGCAAGTGAAGCGTAACTAGCGCCAGTCGCCACGGCTCACTCTCCATTGCCCTAAAACAGGGCTTAACAACTGGCCGGTTTTGAGCGCAAGTACTCGCGTCTGCTCAGGCACGTGCTCGCGAGCAGGTGCAAGGTCGCTGAGTAGGGAGGGAGGGGAGGGAGGGGAAATGCGCGCGCACGTTCGAATGTGATCTCGCGTTCTTAGCAGATTTAACTAGCCATCTGAATGCTTTGAACATTTTACTACAAGGTAAAGATCTGCTAATTACTCATTTCATAGATCGAATACGAGCTTTTAAAATGAAATTGACACTTTGGGCGAGTCAGCTGGAAACAGGAAACCTAGCTCATTTTCCTAAATTATCATCCATGCAAGATGTTCACAAAGACTGTGAACGTTTTTCACGTAGTTTAGGTGATCAGCGCTTTCAAGATCTGACAGCACTAGACAGTGATTTTGATCTGTTATCTCCATATTCAGCGAATATTTAAGAGATTCGTCCTGAGCTTCCCTCAGCATAGAGTTCCTCGTTTGCACAAACTGGCGGCTACAATAATATCAATGTTGGGTTCTACGTATGTTTGTGAACAACTGTTCCCTGCAATGAAATGCAACAAGACGCGCCTGAGAAACGCATTGTCTGATCGAAATTTAAACTGCACGCTGCGCCTAAAATGCACAAGAACAACTACTCCGAACATAGACGCAATTGTAAAGGGCAAAAAGTACAAGACAACCGAGAATCCCGCACTTCAGTGACACCTTTTATTGTGTAACAGTTCACAAATTAATGCGAATGTAGAGGCATACACTAAGCTAATAAAATTATGTGGCATGTGTACATTCTCCTTCATTTGTTTCATTTGTCGCAGTAATAATTCGTTAGTGATATCCCTGCAGGTGGCCGCGGATTTACATTGACTGGCGGCAGCTGTTGTGTGCCCCACGTGACTCTCCCCACTCCCCGCTCTGCTCCGGTAGTAGGGGTAGCGTGCTCTCGCTGCTCCGTGCTCGCGCCTTGCTGCTCACAGCTTGCTCCGCGAGCACGTATGTTGCGAAGCCCTGCCCTAAAAGAGGAAATGGTGATCCTTCAAAATCTTGCTGTCCCTTGCGATCATTCGTGGAATTATCCGACAGTCTCAGAGTCAATTATGTACGCACATCCAGTACTCAACGATAGGTATAGAGGCAACTGTCTAGTTGTAATGCGTCGACTGCATGAATAACGTTACCAGCGCTATTCACGATGTCGGGAGCAGCGACTGTGACAGAAAGTCCAGAACGTCACCGAACATGGAGCTTAATTTCTGCACTTCGTGAGTTTAGCTCTTTAACCATTTCCCGGCAGTATTTGACGTATCTAGGAGTAACGTTACATTTTTTTGATCGTAACTTCAATCGAATAACATACTGTTAAGTGAATCCCACTGTCTTCTCTGCTGATTAATTCCAGTTAAGGGTAGCGTCTCTGACAACTAATCAAAACGCCCTGCGCCCGGGTTAGAAGCTCGCCACTGCTTAAATTCTGAATAGTCATCGGCAACGGCTCCCGAAGACTTCCGGCATAAGAAGTCACTTTCGTTCTGCAAACAGCCTTGTGAAAGAGGACGGAGGAGTGGATAGTGGTTCAGGGCACTCTCTTGCTCTTGTTGTGGGAAACACCCCTAAAAAGGCGGAAGAATCAGCAATGATCAGCGGCATGAGAATACAGAAGGCAGTGGAAGCTACTGCCTTAAAGGCACATAATGTATATCCCCTGGACATGTGGCTTGTAATTTAAAAAGTGTTGTGATGATCTCTCCAGTGACAAAAATCCCCGACGATCCCCCGTATTCGGATCTCCGAGAGGGGATTACCAAGAGGGAGGCGAGCATGAGAAAAGATTGAATAATCAACAAAAGGGTAAAGTTCTACGAGTCGTGGCCTGGAACGTCAGAAATTTGAACGCGGTACGGAAACTAGAAAATCTGAAAAGGGAAGCTCAGTCTAGATATAGTGCAGATCAGTGACGTGAAATGGAAAGAGGACAAAGATTTCTGATCAGACGAGTGCAGAGTACTGTCAACAGCAGCAGAAAATGATATAACAAGAATAGGATTCGTTATGAATAGGAAGGTAGAGTAGAGAGGCAGTTATTGTGAACAATTCAGTGTTGGGATCGTTCTAAGCACAGTCGACATTAAAACAACAACGCCAACTATAGTACAGATAAACAATGAGACGTTGCAAGCAGAAGAGAAAGAAATAAAGAAAGTATACAGGGATGTTGAGTGGTATTTCAGTACGTAAATGGAGATGAAAATGTAGTAGTACTAGAATATCGTTGTAGGGGAAAGGAGTAAGAGCTATGGGAGAATTTGGGATTGCAGCAGGAATGAGAGAGGAGAAAGACTATTTGTGTTCTGCAGTAAATTTCAGCCCATAATAGAGAATACCTTGTTCAAAATCACAAAAGGATGAGGTATAGTTGGAAGAAGCCGGGAGATACGGGAAGATTGCAGTTTGATCATGTCATAGTCAGGCAGAGATTCCGAATTGATATAATCGATTGTAGGGTATGCGTAAGAGGAGATATAGACTCAGATCACAATTTATCACTGATGAAGAGCAGGTTGAAGTTTGAGAGACAAGTGAAGTACAATTCATGCGGAAGCACTAAGAAATGAAGAGACACGCTTGAAGTTATCTGAGGCGACACATGCAGCATTAATGAACAGCTAAGTAGGCAGCTCAAGTGAAGAGGAATGGGCATCGCGAAAAGGGCAATCACAGAAGTTAGAAAGAAAGACGTAGGAACAAAGAAGGTAACGCAAAGAAACCGTGGGTAACAGACTATATTGATCAGCGAAAGTGTTCGGGGAAAGTGCGGGATACATAAATACAAGTCACTTAGGGATGAAATAAACAGAGGCGAAATGGATGCATGAAAAATGTAAAAAACTGAAAAATATATGGTTATTGGTAGGGTCGATTCAGTACATAGAAAAGTCAAAGTAACCTTCGGTGAAATTAAAAGCAAAAAAAAAAAAATTGGTTCAAATGGCTCTGAGCACTATGGGACTGAACTTCTGAGGTCATCAGTCCCCTAGAACTTGGAACTACTTAAACCTAACTAACCTAAGGACATCACACACATCCATGCCCGAGGCAGGATTCGAACCTGCGGCCGTAGAGGTCGCGCGGTTCCAGACTGTAGGGCCTAGAACCGCTCGGCCACAACGGCCGCCATCAAATATCAATATTACCAATTGATTATCCTAGTGACTCATTACATGTGTGCTGTCCTTAGTGTAAGTTAGTTTACGTTAGATTAAGTAGTGTTTTAGCCCAGGGAACAACGACATCAGCAGTTTGGTCACAAATTTCCAAAATTTCCACTGTCGTTAAGTGAAGGACATCGGTAACTGTGCTGTCCGTTGTGAGAGGTAATGCCTGAAATTTAGTATTCTTGACACTGTGGATCTCGGAATAGTGAATTCCTTTTGATCACCGAATTGGAATATTCTTTGCGTCTACCTCCAACTACCATTCCGCGTTCATAATCTGTTAATTCCCGTGCTGCGGCCACAATCATGTCAGGCGCCGTTTCGCCTGAATCACCTGACTACGAATAACAACTCAGCCACAGCACTGTTCCTTATACCTTGCGTGTGCGGTACTAACGCAGTCTGTACGTGCGCGTATTTCTAGCCCATGGCTTTTGTCACCTCGTGTATGTGACTTTAAAATGCTAATAAATATGAATTCACTCTTATTTCCGTCATAAGGTAAGTCAGTAACACCCAGTACGACGGTTGTAGAGAATTTCTAGGTATTGGTCTGTGGGTATGACGCTTACGAAACTCTGTGGTGCGGGGTACGTGAATTGTAACACAAAGAATGGCCGTCCGAAGATATTTCTCAAAGTTTAAGGAACAGGGAAATGCAATCGAGATATTTGGAAATATGGAAAAAGCAAATAAATTTTTTAATATTTCGTGAGTAACTGTTAATACATCTAAGTCGCTGTGAGAAAAGACAGTCAATGCCTTCATGGAAAAATTTTTGCGGTTGTCCACGGAACCATGATTGTACGCAGGCATCTACCTCTGCGTCTGAAGCGAATCAACGGCCACAAATGTCTTTCTTCAGGGAACCAAAAATTTGGAAATCTCACATGAGAATGGATAGGTATTTTACGAAGAACGTGTTGCAAGGCTGCAGAGGTTTCGCTGGGAAGCCTTTACACATTCCCCATTGTTATTCGCCTGGTGCAGTCCCCATCTCTCCTCATACGATTTCCACATTTTTAGAGCCCTGAAAAAAGATAGTTGTAGGCGTCGATTTGCTTTGGACGAAGATGTGTACGTCTGGAAACAATCAGGTTCCCGTAGGGAACCGCAAAAAGTTTTCCATGCTGGCACTGACCATGTTGCCTCTCAGTTCGATAACTGTATTAACAGTTATGGCGATTCTTTTGGAGTAATAACAACTTACTTATTTTTTTCAGTCTGTGTAATTTTCATTAGACTGTCACTTATAACAGGGATGTGGATGTGTATTGCACTTTGCCATTTGTCTAAAAGTGTTTGCACCACTTAACTTTTCTAGAAAACTACATAAATGTTGCTGTCCATAGCTCCATACTGTACATGCACATCCACGACAGCCTTATCACGCAGTAGACTTGCATGCAGTGAAAACTGATGGATATTGCTGGACAGACACTAATAATAACAATGGCGTGTGACGAGGGCCTCCCGTCGGGTAGACCGCTCGCCTGGTGCAAGTCTTTCGATCTGACGCCACTTCGGCGACTTGCGCGTCGATGGGGATGAAATGATGATGATTAGGGCAACACAACAACCAGTTCCTGACCGGAGAAAATTTCCGACCCAGCCGGGAATCGAACCCGGGTCCTTAGGATTGACAGTCCGTCACGCTGACCACTCTTTTTTTTATCGTTGTGTTTGGTCTTTGCGGGCGTCATGTGACATCCGTTTAAGTTCGTTGTTGATCCTTTCACTAAGTTTTTTTATTACGGAGGCCAGCCAGCTCTCTGACCGAACAATTTATTTCATTCGTTGTATCTGCTCGGGGCGGACGTCGTAAGACACCCGTTTCAGTTCGTCGTTGCTCCATTAACTCAGCTTTTTTTATTACAGAGGGCAGCTAACCCTCTGACCGAACACTCTGAGTTACCGTGCCGGCAACCACTCAGCTACCTGGGGCCGACCATACAGACACTGACAATCCTTCAGTTCAACAAGTTCCTCGTTGTTTCTCTTTCCAGTCATCCGTACAATTCATCATACTTCACAAAGTGGCTGGCTGTCAGACACTGAAGGAACAACCTGCTGATGTCACCACTTAAACTGAAGTATTTTTGTTGCGGTCTTGGTCTGAGACAGCTCGCCACGCTAGTCTATCCTGAGCAAACCTCTCTGATTCGCCATAACTATTGCAACCTACATCCATTTGATCCTGCTTACTCTAGCCAAGCCTTGGTTTCCCTCTACAACTTTTGCGGCCTACATTTGTAAGGTTTTGGTGACAGAACAGCAACTGTGTAAGCTGTAAATATTTTTGGTTTAATGTTGCAATCTTATCACAGAAATACACGCATTTACACAGTTTACAATGTGACAACGTTACGCCAGTTGTCACACGAACTCATCTCGTCCTAGCCGGCCGAAGTGGCCTAGCGGTTCTAGGCGCTTCAGTCTGGAACCGCGCGAACGCTACGGTCGCAGGTTGGAATCCTGCCTCGGGTATGGATGTGTGTGATGTCATTAGGTTAGTTAGGTTTAAGTAGTTCTAAGTTCTAGGGGACTGATGACCTCAGACGTTAAGTCCCATAGTGCTCAGAGCCATTTGAACCATTTTTGAACCATCTCGTCCTCAGAGAGTGAAATAATCCTGAACACAACAATGGTAATTTTAACTTGAAGCTTTGAAAGGGTACAGTACCGCCCGACATTGAAAATAGGTACAACATACTTCATTATTTTTGTCAGAACAACACACTTTTTGTAAAATAACTCAATTTCAATTAATACAGCGAAGCCGGATACCAGTGTGGGAAAGAATGGCAATTTATTCATTTAATTGATCACATGTGCACTCCCACAAAATAAATCCCTACATCCAGTTTGGTGAGATCTGTGAAATGAATGAATGTATAGTCGTCTGCCAACCGCAGATAGTGAATGTGAATATATGATCATCTTTGAGACAATCCTTTGGCCACCTTTGGTGGGACCAAAGAGATGAAATTTACCTGAGCTTTGAGCGCCTGAAATGTGGCTGACCAATACGGTAGCTAGGTGCTCCCGCACTTCGACAGAGGTGCGAGATGACCTGAAGAATGGCCATGTTTCAGCACTCTGCCGCTGGATCTTGTGCTGTTAAGACCTGTCTTGGGTGTGCTCCATAAAGACAAAAGAGTGGAGACATGGTATGCATGTGGAATATTTAAGAGGAGTTTGAAATAATAATTTCTCTATTTCAGGAACTTTTGTGGGGAGAATCAAATGTCAGGCAGATAATATTAATGGGATCGTAGTAATCTTCGGAAGTGACCAATGGTCACAATGAAACCACGTGTAGCAATAAGTTGAAATACTTCCGTGTGCTTAAGTTAAGCTGAATTACTAGCGTGTGTACTATAAGTTGAAATATTTAAGAAATAGCGTGTGCAGGACTTGAAATTAGAGGCGAGTACTTCCACGTGGTGAGTACTGTGTGAGTTTCAATCTGTGTATGAGACAAAGGATAAAGAGAAGTACTCGTCCATGGTATCAGTTGAGGACTCGTATGTGTGATGAATATGTTCTTAATATTACTTTGCGAGATATGTTTCCGTGTGACGCTTGATTCAAACTATAACACTCTGAGAGAGAAACAAGGTGAGTCAGCCGTCTATCCAGCAACGCCACTTGGCTTGCATTGCACAGGAAGACATGCATATAGCTCTAGAGTTCATAGTAGGAAAGTAGAATTACGAAGTGGGGCAGTGTCGTGTGAAACTGGGATAAATATTAATTGAAGTGGGAAAGCTGAAAGTAATAATGTTGTGACTATTCCCTGTCTTGTATTTCATGTTGCAGTGTGGTGTATGTCACGTAATTTAAGTATGTGTGGTTTGCATGGGAGAGTAGCAAGGTAGTTTCAGAGGTAGTGGGTATGCATGTTCCTTTTGTACCGCTCTGTCTGGAGGAAAGTTTCGTGATGATGGTTGTGAGAGTCGAAGTGTGAGATATAGCAAAAGATCCACCATCCTATCCAGAAAGTGCACTGTAGCGTTAAATAATTATGAGACCATAAGATAGAGAATCACCAATGTAAAGCCATGCCCACTGGGCGGAATTTCTCATGTGTTATTGTTGTAGGTTATAGAATTTGTGTGTTTAGGTTATAGAATTTATCGGAATAAATAAGATAGTGAAAAGAAAAAGATTGGTGGCCTTTTCCTTCAAATTGTATGTTGTCATGATATCCAGAATTTATAATGTGTGCGCCATTCATATTCAGTGCGATGGCCACATATTGATAAAAGACGTTAAATAAAAAAAAAAGAAAATGTGGTATTGCCAGTGCGTAGTGAACAGTCAGATTTCTGTAAATTACTGATAGTCAGAAGTGCGTTTCCGTTGCGTATTATTCATACAGGAGGTTGATTAGTGACTTAATTGTGAGTACGAGAGTTCATGTTACTCGATAAATAAGAATGAATCCATCCGCTTGGCAGACCACTCATCTTGCAGGCCTGACTGCTTGATGCCACAGTATGAGCAAGGCATGTGGGTGCCTCTCATAATTTCGACCCTGCCAGGATATTTTGCCAGGATATTTTTTGCTGTTAGGGTTTGCTGTTAAGATTTTCTTTATTTGATGGAATATATTGTGATAGCGCTAAGAAGTAAAATTTTTTTTGTTTGCAATTTCTTTCTGGATTGGTGAGGATCTTTTATTTTTTTTATGTTACTAATTGCTATATCGTCCAAGGCTGGATGATCGTTGCATGTTCGTAGTAACTAGGTCGCAGTCGAAAAGTGTAGTCACCATGGAGAATAGTGATTCTGGGGTGAACGTAACAGTGCAGCAGGAAGTAGGTGTCGACCTTGGGTTAATGAGCGAGAACAGCAAACACTCGGAAGGGGCTGAATTGTTCAGTGGACCGCGGCTAGGTGATGCTTTATGCGGCAGGCTTTGTCCACAAATGGGGGCTTTTCCCGACGACACGGGCGAGCTGGGACTAGGTCTGGTATGCAGTGAAAGTGAAGCTACCCTTGGCGAAGCTACGGTTTCTCAGGCGAACGAGGTGAGCGCACCGAGAGTAGCAAATGACAATGTGCTACTGCAGTTTTTACAGTAGATGGATAGAGATAATAAGGAGAGAGATAGGGAGAAGCCGGCCGTGGTGACCAAGCGGTTAAAGGCGCTACAGTCTGGAACCGCGCTGCCGCTACGGTCGCAGGTTCGAATCCTGCCTCGGGCATGGATGTGTGTGATGTCCTTAGGTTAGTTAGGTTTAAGTAGTTCTAAGTTCTAGGGGACTGATGACCTTAGCAATTAAGTCCCATAGTGCTCAGAGCCATTTGAACCATTTTGATAGGGAGAATAAGGAAAGATTGGAAGTGATGGGTAGGGATAATAATGAAAGATTGGAAGCGATGGATAAAGATAATAAGGAAAGGTTGGCGGCGATGGATAAAGATAGTAAGAAAAGATTGGAGGCAATGGATAAGGGAAATAAAGAGGCAATGAGGATGTTACTCTCAGTTATCGATGAGCGTCTGTCCGCAGTTAATAATTAGTTAGACGAGGGGGAGAAGAATCTGGGTGCGTTGAAGCAAGTATGTGACGCTGTGAAAGAAAAGCCAATAATTTGGAGGTACGAATAATTGCAATAGAGAGGGATATCACAGAACGTAGGGACGTGTTGCCAGATGAGCGAATCAAAGAGGTAGTGGAGGACTTACTTGCAGATAAACAAGGGGCATTAGACAGCGTGGAAGCTCAAGTCATCCGGCAGGAAGTGGCGCTAAATAAATACAGGGATGAAGTTGCGGAGGTAGTGGTCAGAACGAATACAATTAGTGCAGATGTAGAAAAGGTCAGTATAAGTGGCGAGACAGGCTCTGACAGTACGCAGCGAGAGGTTTATGCCGAGCTGGAAGAGATACAATCACTATTACAGTTTAAAGAGGCGCAATTAGAAATAAATAGGAAACATAGGGAAGAACTAGCATAGTTGCAATTAGCATGCAGTAGCGGAGGTGACACACCACCAGGTAGATTGCAGAGGGAGAGTGAGATAAATTCAAAAAAAAGAAAATAGGCAGAAAGAGGAAGACGAACTCAGAGAGTTAGAAGAACGGTTGTGTCAGATAAAACAGGTGGCAAACCCAACTGGGTATAGCCCAAGGTTGGAAAACATAAATGCGGAAGAAGAATGTAGGAGGCACTTCGTGTCGGTACAAAAGTTCACTTGTTTTCCGGATCCTGATAACTACCAACATCCATGTCTGTGGCTGTCTCCATTTCAAGATTCATTACCTGCATCGTGGGGACCGCTCCTCAAAATGAAGTTTGTGTGTAACCATTTGAGGGACGAGGCTAGAGCAAAAATGCAGGAAGTTATTAAAGACTGTAGTAGCTACAAGATATTTTGTGACAAGTTTTTAAATGACTTCTGGCCGAAAAGTAAGTAGGACCAGGTTAAGCAAAGCGCATTGATGATGCCAAATTGTAACGAAGGTAGTATAAGAGATCCAGTGGCGTGCTATCAGGATATGCTGAGACGAAATAGATATTTGGATGTGCCATACCAAGCTGGGGAGCTCATTAGGATCTGTATAACGAAGTTGCTAGTGAGATTGCGCAGAGATATAGCGATAGCAGGCAGAGGCTTAGACGATTCTGCGTCATTTCAGCACTTGTTACAGGAACTGGGTAATGAGAGGAACATTGTGAACGGAGACACGAGTCATAGGTCAGACAGAGTCGAGGATAGGAACGGCAGAAACTATCAGAATGGCATGAGAGCATGGAATCAGAGGAATGACGGGAATGGAAGATGGTGAGGAAATAGGGGGCAGAATTCATGGGAATATCGACCGTCAAACCGGGAAAATAGAAGATGGGACAGAGATGGAAGAAGAAGGGAAAATCAAAATGATGGGCGAAGAGAGGATAGGCAGTCATTGCGTTCACGACAGGACAATCATTGTCACAATTGAGACGATCAAGGGAAAACAATCGTCTGGGCTTCGTCACATTTCTAACATCATGTTATAGAATTTATCGGAATAAATAAGATAGTGAAAAGAAAAAGATTGGTGGCCTTTTCCTTCAAATTGTATGTTGTCATGATATCCAGAATTTATAATGTGTGCGCCATTCATATTCAGTGCGATGGCCACGTATTGATAAAAGCCGTTAAATAAAAAAAAAAAGAAAATGTGGTATTGCCAGTGCGTAGTGAACAATCAGAGTTCTGTAAATTACTGATAGTCAGATGTGCGTTTCCGTTGCGTATTATTCATACAGGAGGTTGATTAGTGACTTAATTGTGAGTACGAGAGTTTATGTTACTCGATAAATAAGAATGAATCCACTTGCTTGGCAGACCACTCATCTTGCAGGCCTGACTGCATGATGCCACAGTATGAGCAAGGCATGTGGGTGTGTCTCAGTTACTTTGCAAAATTATTCTTACAACTACGTCATGATATTGGCCTGTACTACGATAAATCATCCAATACCGGTTCAAAGTTCGGTACTATTTAGGATGACAATCAAGTCTACGGAGGATGGTTAGTTTTGTGACAAGTTGAGCAAAAGATTACCAAGTTTACAGTGGATGCAATCTGGTGAACCAACAAGTTTATGCATCTGCTCACGGTATTTATTTTAGCTGCAATGAGCTGTCATCTGCATGGCTGCTCTCGTCCTCTCAAAAGTCCTATAAAAACTAATTAAGCCTTTGCTGATTTTTCCAGCGGAAACTCTCCCCATGTTTCTCGTTATGCGAGAAAACATGTACTCATCCCTAGTCTTGGAATATGGCCATATGCACGCACATGGCTGGAGCAGCGTGCACATTTAAATGCCCTCTCAGTTCTCACAAGAACTATTAACTAACTGGCTGGTTTGTTTCTTGTTGTTGGAGCTTAACGACGCTACAGCTAATATCTAGCTAAATGTCAGGCACAGTGAATGCAGTGTTCACACAAATTTCTCCTCTGCATCGTACAGAACATTATGCGCCCTGTTCTGCAAAAAAAAAAGCAAATGGCTCTGAGCACTATGGGACCTAACATCTATGGTCATCAGTCCCCTAGAACTTAGAACTACTTAAACCTAACAAACCTAAGGACATCACACAACACCCAGTCATCACGAGGCAGTCTGTTCTGCACTTGACGCCAGTTCAGAGAAGAGTCCCCGAAAATTTCGGTCTTGTCTTTCTCGTAGTTGAACTGTCTCCCCACCTGGGTTCTTTTGTTCTCCATGTCACGGCTTTTTCGACCAATAGGAGCGTTCCTCTTATTTTGTGGAAACTCTCTCTGCCAATCGCAAGGGCCCTACCATTAAACTGCATTGAAGTCTCGGCACTTTACTCCTTCATAGTTCGTTTCCGCCAGTCGGACGTTTTGTGCCTGCTCCAGGCGCCTAAAAGTTACATGTGTACATCACACGTGTACCATTCGCTCTTCACGTGATCAACAGTGTCACCGGTTTTGTTTGTATCCATTTGGAATCCAAAAACACAGTATTCTAAAGCTTCTTTCTGTGCTACTTCTGGTAGCCTGGTACTTGCTCTCCAGTATGCGTCACCTGTCTGGTCGCTGACTGGGATGCCCCCTAAGAGGTTTTCGTGGTGCCTTCCATGGAGCGGCCTCTGCTTCTGCCCACACCTGCTTCCACACAAAACGTTTCCTCTCGCTGCTTGTTTCACCTTCTGCTCATTGACATGCATTGTATCGGAGAGGTGTATTAATACCGTCAGTTGAGTGTCATCCCTTTTGCATTACATACTTATAGGCAAATCTGCTCATTACCACCTTCATGTATTCTGGCACCTTACACATTTCCTTCCACTAGCAGGTGGACGATCCCTATCAACCGGCCCTTTTGCTTATTGTGGTAGTCAGAGCACAGTCCCATACATGAACTGATCATTGTACAGGATATGGAAAATATCCTATGGTACAAAAGCCGCACGGATAGCCGTGCGGTCGGGGCTCCTTGCCGCGGTTCGAGTCCTCCCTTGGCCAAGGATGTGTGTGTTGTCCTTAGCGTAAGTTAGTTTAAGTTAGATTAAGTAGAGCCTTTCAGAAACCACAGTGAAAAGGCCAAATGTGCCACGTCTGCATGTACCACGACCTTGTTAGGAGGGAAATGCAGCTTCTCTTTATTTTAGTAATTTCAGAGTGTGACTAAACCACACACGAATACTTAGGATGCATTTTTAAATGTTTAATAATGGAATGCATTCCTCATTAATAAATATTGTTTGTTTTAAATCCGTATTTCATCAACTTGACCAAATCGTTGTCCATTCCCAGAGCAGATCACCAAAAGAAAACATACACTCATCGGAGGAGACAGGCTTACAGAATTGTGTCATCAGCTGCTCATCTCCCCAGCTGATTACCTCCCGATTAGTTATTCCAAACTTCTACCTACTCTTCAACGTTCTTATTTAGCACCACACTTGAAAAACTTCTGATCTCTTCTGGTATGAACTGTACACAATTAAAATAAATAAAAATGAAAACAGGGAAATAAAACTGCTATACTTCTGAAGTTAAGTGGTGCAAACACGTTTAGACAAGAAAATGGGTCAAATGATTCTGAGCAATATGGGACTTAACGTCTGAGGCCATCAGTCCCCTAGGACTTAGAACTACTTAAACCTAACTAACCTAAGGACATCACAAACATCCATGCCCGAGGCAGGATTCGAAACTGCGACCGTAGTGGTGGCGCGGTTCCAGACTGTAGCGCCTAGAACCTCTCGGCCACACCGACCGGCACTTTTAGACAAATTACATACTCAAGTACTTAACCCTAAATGAAACTGCTAAACTTCTGAAGGTATGTAGTGCAAATACGTTTAGATAAAAAACACACATACCTACATAGACACACACACACACACACACACACACACACACACACACAGAGAGAGAGAGAGAGAGAGAGAGAGAGAGAGAGAGAGAGCGAGAGAGAGAGAGAGAGAGAGAGAGAGAGACTGAAACCTAGGTGAAGCGACGCACTATCAAGTTAAGTCTTGGTACCTGATGAGAAGGAGCGCGTTTCGTATTTCCATCCAGCGATCCAGACCTTTGCCCTAAACCACTTTGTGCAATTCCCCATGTTGTTTCCTAAACATCACCAAAGTCTAGTTTTCCCTGTGCTTCTCCAGCTGAGCCACAACTACGTTTTAGTGAAACCAGTATCGTCGAGGTGTTAAACTCCAGCCTTCCTTTGAAATTTTTCTAGCAAATTCAGACCAGAAATTGGGCACTTCTTTTTTAGATGGCTTTTAAAAGAATGGTTCATACGCGAACAAGGAAGGTGGACACGTTAAATAATTCGTTACGTCGGGTACTTCGCAAAACATAGACAGTGTGTGATGTCGGAGAATGCACTTTGACATCTAATCTTTTGTTTCGGCTTCTGCAGCAGAGTCATATTTTACACGTATCTAAGTGTTCGTCTGCTGTTCAGAAAAAGGAGGTGACCTTTGAGAGTTCTTTGTCATACATTGACAAGAGATTTTGCCACCTGACTGACCACTTACCTGGCAGATCCTTGCTGATTAGGGATAGGTAACTTCCTTGACGTCAACTTCAGCGTAACATACATTACCCTTCTCTGATTTTCCTGACAGGATGCTCTCATAAAAAAATGACCTTAGCGAAGAATTCAAGGAGCTCGTTAAAAAACAAAGATGTCCCCGTGGGAAGACAAAACGTACAGAAATTATTAAGGAACAAGGACATTCGACCGTCTGAGAATAAATCTGTGGTAACTGATAATGAAGAAAAATGATGTGAATATATACCCCTACGTGACATAAGGTCCATTACACACGAGAATTTTGGAAGTGCTCTTCTAGGTATCTAGGACTGTTTATGATCAATCAGTAATACCTTAGCAAAAGATCTGGTCTTACATAAAATCGGTAAGCGTGTCGAAGGCTTCCATCCAGTCACTCACTGATCAGTCTGGCCTGGCAACGGAAGACAGCAAAACGAAAGCTGAAATTTTAAACTTAGCATTTGAGAAATCTTTCACGCAGGAGGAGCGTACAAACATACCGCCGTTTGAGTCTCGTACAGATTCCCGTATGGAGGACATAGTGATAGACATCCCTGGGGTTGTGAAGCAGCTGAATGGGCTGAAAATAAATAAATCGCCAGGTCCTGAAGGGATTCCAATTCGGTTTTACAGAGAGTACTCTACTGCATTGGCTCCTTACTTAGCTTGCATTTATCGCGAATCTCTTGCCCAACGTAAAGTCCCGAGCGACTGGAAAAAAGCGTAGGTGACGCCTGTATATAAGAAGGGTAGAAGGACGGATCCTCAAAATTACAGACCAATATCCTTAACATCGGTTTGTTGCAGGATTCTCGAACATATTCTCAATTCGAATCTAATGAATTTCCTTGAGACAGGGAAGTTGCTGTCCGTGCATCAGCACGGCTTTAGAAAGCATCGCTCCTGCGAAACGCAACTCGCCCTTTTTTCACATGATATCTTGCGAACCGTGGATGAAGGGTATCAGACGGATGCCATATTCCTTGACTTCCGGAAAGCGTTTGACTCGGTACCCCACTGCAAACTCCTAACTAAGGTACGAGCATATGGGATTGGTTCCCAAGTATGTGAGTGGCTCGAAGACTTCTTAAGTAATAGAACCCAATACGTCGTCCTCGATGGTGAGTATTCATCGGAGGTGAGGGTATCATCTGGAGTGCCCCAGGGAACTATGGTAGGTCCGCTGTTGTTTTCTATCTACATATATGATCTTTTGGATAGGGTGGATAGCAATGTGCGGCTGTATGCTGATGATGCTGTAGTGTACGGGAAGGTGTCGTCGTTGAGTGACTGTAGGAGGATACAAGATGACTTGGACATAATTTGTGATTAGTGTAAAGAATGGCAGCTAACTCTAAATATAGATAAATGTAGATTAATGCAGAGGAATAGGAAGAAGAATCCTGTAGTGTTTGAATACTCCATTACTAGTGTAGCGCTTGACACAGTCACGTCGATTAAATATTTGGGCGTAACATTGGAGAGCGATATGAAGTGGTACTAGCATGTATTGGCAGTTGTGGGTAAGGCGGATAGTCGTCTTCGGTTCATTGGTAGAATTTTGGGAAGATGTGGTTCATCTGTAAAGGAGACTGCTTAGAAAACACTAATACGACCTATTCTTGTGTACTGCTCGAGCGTTTGGGATCCCTATCAGGTCGGATTGAGGGAGGACATAGAAGCAATTCAGAGGCGGGCTGCTAGATTTGTTACAGGTAGGTTTGATCATCACGCGAATGTTACGGAAATGCTTCAGGAACTCGGGTGGGAGTCTCTAGAAGAAAGGAGGCGTTCTTGTCCTGAGGAAATTTAGAGAACCAGCATTTGAGGCTGACTGCAGTACAATTTTACTGCCGTCAACTAACATTTCGCGGAAAGACCACAAAGATAAGATAAGAGAGATCAGGGCTCGTACAGAGGCATATAGGCAGTCATTTTTCCCTCGTTCTGTTTGGGAGTGGAACAGGGAGAGAAGATGCTAGTAGTGGTAAAAGGTACCCTCCGCCACGCACCGTATGGTGGATTGCGGAGTATGTATGTAGATGTAGATAGAAGTTTTTTCTGGTTACGGAAATAATAAAAAATGGACATTACAGGATCTAACAAGGAAAAATGCGCATATTAAGTTTTTCTCGTGGTCCGGTAAATGCCTTTCTAATTTACACCTTTTCGGCTACTTTAGGGTTTAGTGTAGCATCTAGTGTATACGGCTAAAGAGTGCATCTGGAATGGAGTGTCATGTTGGTGTTGTTGTTGATGATGGTAATGATGATGACGTTAAGAAAGCAAGAGAGTGGAATCCGGTGGCAACAAGCAGCCTGTTGTTCCTGAATAGTACCAGTCTTCACGTCTCGCTGATGGGAGGATAAACGAGAACGTCACATATTTTCACTCCTGTCTGAATTTAAGCCAAGTCACTGAGCGAAATTTGGTGATTAGGAACTTCACGCCAGCGCTTCAAATCACTTTATCACCTGATGAAAGTCTCTACGGCATCGAGGCTTCGAAGAGGCAAACTCTGAGTCAAATGCTACCACGTGAGCGTGCATTAATGACCTCGCCTACAGAGGAGGACTAAGGAAACAGCGTCATTGCTTACGTATTTGTACACGCCATTGTTCGCTCGTGGCTGTTAATTTATGGAGAGTGCACAGATATTAACGTTTTACGAGACTTAATGAGTCGACTAATGAGTTTCTTATCACAATTTTAACGCCAGTTACGGTGACACGTCGCTGCATAATGAGGAAGGAGGAACGTTTAAATCACTGTTTTCAGACACCCTTGCAGTATTAATGTCCCGCGAAGTTAATGAAGCTTATCGAAAACCAAGGGCAAATTCCAGAACGAGAAGATTAGGTTAAAAATATAAAAAATGATGAGAGCATAGTCCGCTTTGGACAGAAAAGAAAAGTAAAGCACTATACAGAATAAAATACTGTCGTAGATAACCGCTATTCTACATAGATAACGAAAGTTGTAGAGATGTAAACTTATTTCATCATAACACAAGTGCAGCAACTTAACAAACATAATGAACAATAATACCTTGCCTTGAACAGCGCATGTAAGGCTGAAAGAAAGATAAGAGATTACAGTGTCGTCGATAACGAAGTTATTCGGGACGGATGGAGCACGAACACAAATGAGTAAAGAACGGCATGGAAATCAGTGATGCCCTCTGCAAAGTAAGCCCCAGTATTCGTCTTAATTAATTTAAGGAACACACAGACAATACAAACCTGGGTGTCTGGAAAGCTATATGAACACCTCTTACCCCAAACGCGAACCCCGTCCGCTAACGATTGCGCCTCTTCGACAGTATGTGTTTAGAAGATTGTTATCATATTCAAGTTCCTCTGCAAAATATTACACGCTGTGTTTATACATGTGTTGTGTGAAAGGAAGATTTAGAATGCACACCGGTTACACAGTTGAGTCGCTCAATTATGACAACATTCAAAATGAGCGATTGTGTTGCTAAAATCTTTATTTGCTTTATGTGAAGTGCATTGACGAAGATATTTTGTACGGGACCAAAAGCATATCTGGCACACATTCCACACTCTGCTGTTGTGAATGAGGCAATACACCTATCTTCTTCTTTTTCTGTTGCCTTTGTCCCACGTCGTCGTAAGGTCAGTATGTTTATATACACTACTGGCCATTAAAATTGCTACACCACGAAGATGACGTGCTACAGACGCGAAATTTAACCGACAGGAAGAAGATGCTGCGATATGCAAATGATTAGCTTTCCAGAGCATTCACACAAGGTTGGCGCTGGTGGCGACACCTTCAACGTGCTGACATGAGGAAAGTTTCCAACAGATTTCTCATACACAAACAGCAGTTGACGGCGTTGCCTGGTGAAACGTTGTTGTGATGCCTCGTGTAAGGAGGAGAAATGCGTACTATCACGTTTCCAACTTTGATAAAGGTCGGATTGTAACCTACCGCGATTGCAGTTTATCGTTTCGTGACATTCCTGCTCGCGTTGGTCGAGATACAATGGCTGTTAGCAGAATATGGAATCAATGGGTTCAGGAGGGTAATACGGAACGCCGTGCTGGATCCCAATGGCCTCGTATCACTAGCAGTCGAGATAACAGGCATCTTATCCGCATGGCTGTAACGGATCGTGCAGCCACGTCTCGATCCCTGAGTCAACAGATGGGGACGTTTGCAAGACAACAACCATCTGCACGAACAGTTCGACGACGTTTGCAGCAGCATGGACTATCAGCTCGGACACCATGGCAGCGGTTACCCTTGACGCTGCATCACAGACAGGAGCGCCTTCGATGGTGTACTCAACGACGAACCTGGGTGTACGAAGGGCAAAACGTCATTTTTTCGGATGAATCCAGGTTCTGTTTACAGCATCATGATGGTCGCATCCGTTTTTGGCGACATCGCGGTGAACGCACATTGGAAGCGTGTATTCGTCATCACCATAGTGGCGTATCACCCGGCGTGATGGCATCGGGTGCCATTGGTTACACGTCTCGGTCATCCCTTGTTCGCATTGACGGCACTTTGAACAGTGGACGTTACATTTCAGATGTGTTGTTACGACCCGTGGCTCTACCCTTCATTCGATCCCTGCGAAACCCTACATTTCAGCAGGATAATGCACAACCGCATGTTCCAGGTCCTTTCTGGATACAGAAAATGTTCGACTGCTGCCCTGGCCAGCACATTCTCCATATCTCTCACCAACTGAAAACGTCTGGTCAATGGTGGCCGAGCAACTGGCTCGCCACAATACGCCAGTCACTACTCTTGATGAACTGTGGTATCGTGTTGAAGCTGCATGGGCCATCCAAGCTCTGGCTCAATGCCCAGGCGTATCAAGGCCTTTTTTACGGCCAGTGGTGGTTGCTCTGGGTATTGATTTCTCAAGATCTATGCACCCAAATTGCGTGAAAATATAATCACATGCCAGTTCTAGTATTTGACCAATGTATACCCATTTATCATCAGCATTTCTTCTTGGTGTAGCAATTTTAATGGCCAGTAGTGTATTTATTTTTAACGGATTTGGCGTGCTCACTTTAAGATATGCCCTTCCTGTCGCCACCAGTTTACCCCCAGAATGAAATAATCTCAACTGTTTGTGTGTAGTGTTTTTTTATGACAATGTGACACAAAGTTTTCTAAATATTTGCGAATCGTGTAACAGGAACAGGACTTGGGTACCAGCGTGGTACTCACCAATGTGGGAAACCGCCTGAAAATCACATCCAAGCTGACCGGCACAGTGACCCTTGTCTTGAGTCCGCCAGGTGGATTAGATTCGAGGCCGGCACACCTCCGTGGTACTGAAGAATCAGTACGTGTGTTGCTGTAAAAATTTAATCTGTGAGAAAAAAAAACGAAAAGAACCAGCACAGACATAAAGACATTAAATGAATGTGTGGTGTCACCGCCAGACACCACACTTGCTAGGTGGTAGCCTTTAAATCGGCGGCGGTCCATTAGTATACGTCGGACCCGCGTGTCGCCACTGTCAGTGATAGCAGACCGAGCGCCGTCACACGGCAGGTCTAGAGAGACTTCCTAGCACTCGCCCCTGTTGTACAGACGACTTCGCTAGCGATGGTTCACTGACAAATACGCTCTCATTTGCCGAGACGATAGTTAGCATAGCCTTCAGCTACGTCATTTGCTACGACCTAGCAGGGCGCCATAGCATTTGGTAATTAATATATTGAAGCATGTACAGTAACGACCGAAGTTCTACAATTATGGATTAAAGTTAAGTATTTCAAGATATTCGTACTTTATTGCAATTCTCAAGACATTGTCCTGTTCCAGACCTCACGCCAGTCTGCGTGTAATTAAACGCATGCATTTCGGCCTCCTCTAGCAACACAGCAGAATGTGCTACGAATATAAAATAGTTTAGAGAGAACTGGCGCAAAGAACATCGGCTCGTTATTTTTAACTTTATATGAGTGCCTTTTTGTGTGTAATGTATGATGCATTTCCTTCTTTATGGTACAAGTAATCAAACTGTGCTTCACACACAACATATTCACTGAAGCATTTCACGGCACTGTACAAATGTCAGGTTTTATTGAAATCGATTTTTATAAGTAATGATTACAAAAATACTTTAAGTTATATTACTGGTAAACCGGACTGTTACAGTCAAACACAATACGTCAGACGGTGGCTGAACTAAAACCAGCTCAGATTACGGTGCCACTTCCGTGATTCGGGAAGAGCCGTAGCCCCTGATTCGACACTGCCCAGCGAATTAACAAGGGCGAGTGTATGATACTCCCTTTTTTTTTCAAATACATTTTCCATTTCCTTTGACAGTTTCTTTTCCAGTTATGGCAGTAGGAATAAATGCAAGAGTTGATTTTATGTACGAAAGTTTTCCTGAACATTCAGAATTACCTATTATTCTTGGTTACTCCAACTAAAGCGGCTTTAGTGCTGTCTAATGTTTTTCACAACGTTGAAGTTTTGTCTAGAGGTAACTACTTAAATGTTGCAAAACGTGAAGGGCTTTCCAAAAATACCTATTTGACATAAACAGTAAATTTGTCAAAAGAATTTACTACGAATTCCTTTTCCAACACTGTGTAAGGCATGAGCTACACAAGTCACTGCACCACTTTACTGCATGATGCTAGTATTGAATCGGCAGCTTTCCCTACATACATCCGTTACGTATATTGTCATGCTTAACTTGTTCTTGCTGTGCGGCGTCCAGTTATCTGTCGAACAGTTTACTGACGATGCAAAACAGTAACATTTTATAAATTTTCATAGTTTATTATAAACTTTTCAGCTACATCTACATCTACGTGATTCCTCTGCTATTCACAATAAAGTGCCTGGCAGAGGGTTCTATGAACCACCTTCATGCTGTCTCTCTACCGTTCCACTCTCGAACGGCACGCGAGAAAAATGAGCACTTAAATTTTTCCGTGCGATCCCTGATTTCTCTTATTTTATCATGATGATTATTTCTCCCTATGTAGGTGCGTGCCAACAGAATGTTTTCACAATCGGAGGAGAAAACTGGTGATTGAAATTTCATGAGAAGATCCCGATGCAACGAAAAACGCCTTTGTTTTAATGATTGCCACTCCAATTCACGTGTCATGTCTGTGATACTATCTCCCCTATTTCGCGATAATACAAAACGAGCTGCCCTTTTTTGTCCTTTTTGGATGTCATCCGTCAGTCCCACCTGATGCGGATCCCACACCGCACAGCAGTACTCCAGAATAGGGCGGACAAGCGTAGTGTAAGCAGTCTCTTTGGCAGACCTGTGGCACCTTCTAAGTGTTCTGCCAATGAATCACAGTCTTTGGTTTGCTCAACCCACAATGTTGTCTATGTGATCGTTCCAATTTAGGTTATTTGTAATTGTAATCCCTAAGTATTTAGTTGAATTTACAGCCCTCAGATTTGTGCGACTTATCGCGTAGTCGAAATTTAGCTGATTTCTTTTAGTACTCATGTGAGTAACTTCGCACTTTTCTTTATTCAGGGTCAACTGCCACTTTTCGAACCATACAGATATCTTATCTAAATCATCTTGTATGTCGTTTTGACCATCTGAAGATTTTACAAGACGGTAAATGACAGCATCGTCTGCAAACAATCTAAGACGGCTACTCAGATTGTCTCTTATGTCGTTGATATAGATCAGGAACAATAGAGACCGTAGTTCAACTGCAGTTTCAGCCGCTTCATGGGCTCAGAAGCATCCGCGATGCTTTCGTCGACCTGTGGGCTCAACGAAGAAGACAGTGCAGCTAATTTCGGTGAATCGTCGTGCCAGAGTTAGATAAGACGCAATTCACGCTCGGGAAACCGCAGCGCCCACATGAAACTTGGGGAACGCCGGATATTACTTCTGTTTTACTCGATGACTTTCAGTCTATTACTACGAACTGTGACCTTTCTGACAGAAAATCACGAATCCAGTCGCACAACTGAGGCGATACTCCGTAGGCACGCAGTTTGATTATAAGACGCTTGTGAGGAGCGGTGTCGAAAGCCTTTTGGAAATCTAAAAATATGGAACCAATTTGACATCACCTGTCGATAGCACTTATTACTTCATGAGTGTAAAGAGCTAGTTGTGTTTCACAAGAACGATATTTTCTGAATCCGTGCTGACTATATGTCAATAAATCGTTTTCTTCGAGGTACTTCATAATGTTCGAATACAGTATATGTTCTAAAACCCTACTGCAAATCGACGTTAGTGATATAGGCCTGTAATTCAGCGGATTACTCCTACTTCCATTTTGAGGTATTGGTGTGACCTGAACAATTTTGCAGTCTTTAGGTACGGATCTTTCTGTGAGCGAGTGGTTGTATATAATTGCTAAATATGGAGCTATTTTATCAGCATACTCTTAGAGCAAGGTGACTGGTATACAATCTGCTTCGGAGGCATTGCCTTTATTAAGTGATTTAAGCTGCTTTGTTACACCGAGGATATCTACTTCTATGTGTCTCACCTTGGCAGTTGTTCTTGATTGGAATTCAGGAATATTTACTTCGTCTTCTTTGGTGAAGGGCTTTCGGAAAACCGTGTTTAATAACTCTGCTTTAGTGGCACTGTAATCAGTGACTTTACCATTGTTATCGCGCAATGAAGGTATTGATTGTGTCTTGCCACTGGTGTACTTAATGTATGACCAGAATCTCTTTGGGTTTTCTGCCAGATTTCGAGACAGAATTTCGTTGTGGAAATTATTAAAAGCATCTCGCATTGAAGTACGCGCCATATTTCGAACGTCTGTAAAACTTAGCCAATCTTGGTGATTTTGAGTTCCTTTAAATTTGACATGGTTTTTTCGTTGCTTCTGCAACAACGATCTGACGCGTTTTGTGTACCATGGGGGATCATTACCATCACTTATTAATTTACGTGGTATATATCTCCCAATTGCTGTTGATACTATCTCATTGAAAACATTCCATAACTTTTCTACACTTACATTATCAGATCGGAAGAAGTGAAGATTGTCTCTTAAAAAGGCGTTGAGAGCATTTTTATCAGCTTTTTTAAATATAAATACTTTTTGATGGTTGTAGGTGTTACGGTATTCAGCCTAGCAGCAACTGCCTTGTGGTCGCTGATACCTGTATTCGTCAAAATACTCACTATTTGTCCAGGATTATTTGTTGCTTAAAGGTCAAGTATGCTTTCGCAACCACTTACGCTTCGAGTGGGCTCACGAACTAATTGTTCAAAACAATTTTCTGAGAAAGCATTCAGTACAATTTCGGATGATGTTTTATGCCTGCCGCCGGCTTTAAACGTACAATTTTTCCAGCATATTCTTTATTTAAATATTGCTGTAATATTTTAGTTTAGTCCAGAAATCGGTCAACCTAAATCAGATCATGTCTGTGGAACTTAAAGACAATGTAGGTGGGGACGGCCTTCAGCCAGTGGAGAAGTAGACAGTAGTGGAAAATTATGGGAGTTAAGTGGAGACCGGGACTTTTTGAGTGACAAACTCGAGGGAGCAATTTGGGACATGTTGTGCCGAGTTCTGGAAGAAGGCAAACCAGTCTAGAGTAACACGCATGTTTCAGTCATACAGGTGACTGTTTCTGGGTTATGAACGGTCTCTATAATGCTCTAACTTTTGAAGAGGCTTCATATTTTGAGAGAACTTTTACAACTTAATTTGCGGAACTGAGAATAGACAGAGTATGAGTTACTATTCTTCGTATCAAGTGTATTAATTTGTGGATCAGCATGTTGCTGTTAGTGTGTTAGGATCATTAAATTAACTTAGTTTTCACATACCTTTGATGACTATTTAGTTTCATAATTTTGCTACCATTCTCGTAACGCTCTCAACATAAATTTACTGCATTTGATAGGGGTATTTCTGTCTGTACTTTAATTGAATGTCTTAGTATCATTTCCCATTTATTTGAGATGTCCTTCCTTGAATAACCATTATTCGACATAATTCTCTGTCTTCTACATCAACTGCAGACGTTAGATAGAATATTTTTATTGACTTATGCATTTATTTTTATTTTATTTTTCAGTGTATTTTACTTAACTCGCAATTCTTGCCAATGCATGACTATTTGACTGCAGGATCACACAGCTACAGGTTTTAACTTACATAAAGTTAGCTGCAAGGAAATGGAAAGAAGACAAGGATTTCTGGTCAGACGAGTACAGGGTAATATCAGCAGCAGCAGAAAATGGTATAACGGAGTTAGGATTCGTTATGAATAGGAAGGTAGGGCAGAGAGTGTGATTCTGTGAAAGTTCAGTTTTAGGATTATTCCTATCAGAAACGACAGCAAAACAACACCGACAACGATAGTTCAGGTACACGTGCCGACATCGCAAGCTGAAGACATAGAGAAAGTATACGAGGATATTGAAAGGGCAATACAGTACGTAAAAAGAGATGAAAGTCTAATAGTCATGGGGGACTGGATTGCAATTGTCGGGGAAGGACTAGAAGAATAGGTTACAGGAGAATATGGCCTGGGGAGAAGGAATGAGAGAGGCGAAAGGCTAATTGAATTCCGAAATCAATTTCGGCAGGTAATAGCGAATACTCTGTTCAAGAATCACAAGAGGAGGAGGTGTACTTGGAAAGGCCGGGTGATACGGGAAAATTTCAGTTAGATTCATCATGGTCAGACAGAGAGTCCGAAATCAGATTTTGGATTGTAAGGCATACCCAGGAGCAGATATAAACTCAGATCACAATGTAGTAGTGATGTAGTGATGAAGAACAGGCTGAAGTTTAAGAGGTTAATCAGGAAGAATCAACATGCAAAGAAGTGGGATAAGGAAGTACTAACGAATGACGAGATACATTTGAAGTTGTCTAAGGCTGTAGATACAGCAATAAAAAATAATCCAGTAGACAGTACAATTGAAAAGAAATGGACGTATCTAAAGAGGGCAGCCACAGAAGCTGGAAACAAACACATAATTGAAGAAACCATGGGTAACAGAACAAATACTTCAGCTGATGGATAAAAGAAGGAAATCCCATTATGTTCAGAGAAATTCAGGAATACAGAAATACAAGTCGAAGAGGGAAGAAATAAACAGGAGGCGCGGAGAAACTAAGACGAAATGGGTGCATGAAAAAGTGAAGAAATCGAGAAACATATGACAGTCGGAAGGACTGAGGCAGCATATAGAAAAGTCAAAACAATCTTCGGTGAAATTCAAATCAAGGGTGGGAACATTAAGAGTGAAATCGGAATTTCATTGTTAAATGCAGTGGAGAGAGCAGATAGATGGAAAGAATACACTGAAGGCCTCTATGAGGGTGAAGATTTCTCTGTTGTGACAAAAGAAGAAACAGGAGTCGATTTAGAAGACGTAGGGGATCCAGTATTAGAAACAGAATTTAAGAGAGCTTTGGAGGACTGAAGATCAAATAAGGTTGGAGGGACAGGTAACACTCCATCAGAATTTCTAAAATCATTAGGGGAAGTAGCAACAAAACGACTATTTACGTTGGTGTTTAGAATGTGGGAGCCTGGAAGTATACCGTCTGACTTTCGGAAAAATATCTTCCACATAATTCGAAGACTGCAAGAGGTGACATGCACGAGAGTTATCGCACAGTCTGCTTAACAGCTCATGCAAATAACCAATGACGGAAAGAGCAAGGAGAACATCAAAAGCAGACTAGTACTGGCAAAAACGGCATTCCTGGCCAAGACAAATCTACTAGTATAAAACACAGGCCTTAATTTGAGGAAGAAATTTTTGAGAATGTACGTTTGGAGCATCTACATCTACATTTATACTCCGCAAGACACCCAACGATGTGTGGCGGAGGGCACTTTACGTGCCACTGTCATTACCTCCCTTTCCTGTTCCAGTCGTGTATGGTTCGCGGGAAGAACGACTGCCGGAAAGCCTCCGTGCGCGCTCGAATCTCTCTAATTTTACGTTCGTGATCTCCTCTGGACGTATAAATAGGGGGAAGCAATATATTCGATACCTCATCCAGAAACGCACCCTCTCGAATCCTGGACAGCAAGCTACACCGCGATGCAGAGCGCCTCTCCTGCAGAGTCTGCCACTTGAGTTTGCTAAACATCTCCGTAACGCTATCACGCTTACCAAATAACCCTGTGACGAAACGCGCCGCTCTTCTTTGGATCTTTTCTATCTCCTCCGTCAACCCGACCTGGTACGGATCCCACAGTGATGAGCAATACTCAAGTACAGGTCGACCGAGTGTTTTGTAAACCACCTCCTTTGTTTTTCTAAGGACTCTCCCAATGAATCTCAACCTGGCACCCGCCTTACCAACAATTAATATGATCATTCCACTTCAAATCGTTCCGCACGCATACTCCCAGATATTTTACAGAAGTAACTGCTACCAGTGTTTGTTCCGTTATCATATAATCATCCAATAAAGGATCCTTCTTTCTATATATTCACAATACATATGGTAGTGAAACGTGGACTGTGGGAAAACCGAAGCAGAATAGAAGCGAAGCATTTGAGATGTGCTACTACAGACGAACGCTGAAAAAGTAAGGAATGAGGAGGTTCTGCGGAGAATCGGAGAGGAAAACAATATGTGGAAAATACTGACAAGGAGAAGGGACAGGATGTTATGACATCTGTTAAGACATCCGGGACTGACGTCCATAGTACTAGAGGGAGCTGTAGAGGGCAAAAACTGTAGAGGAAGACAGAGATTGGAATATATCCACCAGATAATTTAGGAGGTAGGTTGCAAGTGCTACTCTGAGACGAAGAGGTCGGCATAGGAGAGAAGTTCGTGGTGGGCAGCATCAAACCAGTCAAGAGACTGATGACTCAAAGAAAGAAGGAAAAAGACTTGTGGGGCGTGAAAGCAGACGTGCACAGCTCCTATACGACTACATCGAGCTATACTTTTTAATTAGAGCCATGCAGAGCCCAAGTACCTAAGGTACGAACAATATCAGGCAAAGTCGCAACTGGATCGTTTGTATGGGACGCTGTTAGGAAGAGCTATTCCACAGCAACTGTAAGTGCTAGGCACCGTCGCATGCAGAATCTGTTTTGTGTGTTTGTAAGGCGATAGTTAAATGTCAATAAGAGGAATACATCAAGGGGAAGGTGTACATAGCTTCCTTATTAACTGACGTCAGCACGGGCGGTATTTCGTAGCGTGCCCCTGCTTGGCAACAACTGTTGCCCGCGGAACGAGACCGCCGCAGGTTGACGGATGGGGCGTGTGGTGTAATCGGAGAAAGCTGGGCGCGCGCCGTGGGCGACGTGTGTCTTGTGACGTCATCGACTCGTCAGGCGGTAGCCGGGACGGCAATTAAGCCGATTTCTAAAACGCTAAAATAATAGGCCGTAAATATAGTAATTAGGCAACGGAGTCGGGACGGAGAGAAACGATTCCTGTCGAGGTAGTAATTAGGCGGTTTCCCCGAGGTGGAACACTTGATGGCAAAGAGAATAATTACCGGTGTTTGGAACAGATGTGATTAAAGCTCGAGGAACGTTCCTGGGATCGGAAATTATCCGTAGGTTAGAGCTTCGCTGCGGAACGACAGGCAGGCGATGAGCTGGTCCCATCCGTGAGTACTGTGCGGGGCGGAGGACATTTATCTCCGTGTAAGGCTTCATTACGGGGCACAAATTGACGCGTAAACGCAACAGTTTAGTGACACGGACCTATTACACAGCGGAGGATACAATTGGGCCTCCGAGAGCTACTTCCGAATCTATCAGCGCGATACCCTGCAGACACGCTTTCAAATTTTCGCTTTCAGCGGCGTAAGACGGAGTTTATTCACTTACATTTCGACGTCTGATATCGACCAGGTGTGGCGCTTGCTCTGAAATAAGCTGATACGGCATTACTGTCTGGGACGTCAGAGTGCGATTGGTTGCAACAGCTGTACACTTCACAGGTAGTTACATGCACTTCAAGCAGACGTCACAGAATTAATCCGCACTAACCTTTAATCTGTTGTTCATATTATTTATGGATCATATGTTGAAAACAATAGACTGGCTGGGCGAGATTAAGACATGTGAACACAAAATAAGCAATCTCGCATATGCGGATCACTTAGTTGTGACGGCAGATTCGATCGAAAGTTTGGAAAGTAATATTTCAGAGCTAGATCAGCAATGTAAGGACTATAGCATGAAGATTATCATCTCCAAAACGAAAGTAATGTCGGTGGGAAAGAGATATAAACGGATTGAGTGCCAAATAGGAGGAACAAAGTTAGAACAGGTGGACGGTTTCAAGTACTTAGGATGTATATTCTCACAGGATGGCAACGTAGTGAAAGAACTGGAAGCGAGGTGTAGCAAAACAAATGCAGTGAGCGCTCAGCTACGATCTACTCTCTTCTGCAAGAAGGAGGTCAGTGCCAAGACTAAGTTACCTGTGCACCGTTCAATCTTTCGACCAACTTTGTTGTATGGGAGCGAAAGCTGGGTGGATTCAGGTTACCTTATCAACAAGGTTGAGGTTACGGATATGAAAGTAGCTAGGATGATTGCAGGTACTAGTAGATGGGAACAATGGCAGGAGGGTGTCCACAATGAGGAAATCAAAGAAAAACTGGGAATGAACTCTATAGATGTAGCAGTCAGGGCGAACAGGCTCAGATGGTGGGGGCATGTTACACGCATGGGAGAAGCAAGGTTACCCAAGAGACTCATGGGTTCAGCAGTAGAGGGTAGGAGGAGTCGGGGCAGACCAAGGAGAAGGTACCTGGATTCGGTTAAGAATGATTTTGAAGTAATAGGCTTAACATCAGAAGAGGCACCAATGTTAGCATTGAATAGGAGATCATGGAGGAATTTTATAAGGGGGACTATGCTCCAGACTGGACGCTAAAAGGCATAATCAGTCTTAAATGATGATGATGATGATGGTGATGAACCTTTAATCTCCATACGATATTGCTTGTCGCAGAAGGCAGGGCCTGGTCGCTGGATCGTTGACGACTTACCTATGATATTACGCTGGTCGCTACCGAGAAATGAGCTAGATGTCAGCTGGTAACGACATTTTCTAAGAAACAGATTAGATCTAAACCGTTTTTTATTGTGAATGACAACGACCACCACCTCTGGAAAACTGAAAAAAAAGAAAGCTCTCACAGTGATCTAGACGACTTATCCCATTCGAGTTTCTGACGATCTCAGTAAACGAGGCAGTAATGTTACACAAAATATGATTGCTCCTATGTATGCTAATCTCCATTTTTCTCAAATGTACGACTGCGTCAAACACGACCGCATTCTATGACCGCAAAGCTTGATGTGTTTATGTTCTTTTAGCTTAACTGGGGTATTGTTCTTTCTTACTCAATCAGACGGAAAATGGGAAAAATTCACGTTTTCTCACAGACCGAACATACAGACCAACAAGACAACTGCAAGACGAGGTCAACGTAGTGTACTCCTGAGAATGAGCGGCGCCTTCAGCACCACGTCACTAGAGGCACTTTGGGTTGTGATGAGGACCTGCCCTATAGACGTGACAATACGTTACAGAGCTGCACTTTACTGGCTTAAGAGGGACAGGCTCGATAAAGTCACC
The DNA here is from genome assembly GCF_021461385.2 of Schistocerca piceifrons. NCBI lineage: Eukaryota > Metazoa > Arthropoda > Insecta > Orthoptera > Acrididae > Schistocerca > Schistocerca piceifrons. The sequence goes on along the minus strand of NC_060140.1, from coordinate 908,399,192 downwards.
GAAATTACTGGAACCAACATTATGAACAAAACACAAATGAAACAATGGCGGATTCAAACATGGCAGAGAGAGTGGGATGCATCCGATAAGGGTCGCCGAGTAAACTCTCTTTCTTTCCTGATGTACACGGAGGACTACAACTGAAACATGTCGACCCAAGCCGGGGGATGGTCCATTTCCTGACATGCCACGGGCCGTATCCGGTACATTTAAACCGTATGGGACTAACTGACAATGAAGTATGCGTATGCGGAGAAACTGGGTCACCAGAACATGTCACACTGTTGTGTAACACGCTAGCACAAGTGAGACCTATACAGAATGACAATGACATCGCCAGAATAACACGTAATCCCGATGACTGGGACACAATAAACGACGTAGCCGATATTGTATGGAACGCTCTTCACGAAGAATATAAGCGCAAAAACCCATATGGAAGGAGGCGTGGACAAGCACAAACAACACAACAAATGTCATGTAAGGACACAAACATGACCACAGATTCCGAAACCGATGAAGGAACACTAAGGGAACATGACTCCGAAGGGATCAACATGTAAGGGACCAAAACCAACAATGTATGACACTGCATGGCACAACACAGTCACAAACAACACAACAATCATAAGACAAATAAACACCGGTACCACATACTAAGTCTGTAGTAATAAGGTAATGTCGCTTAAGACGAGAAGGCTCGAAGAGCTTTTATTCCGAGGCTCCTCCTCCTCAATGGCATCCTGCATATTGTTTAAAGGATATTGTACACAAGCAGTTATGTATTGCTCGTCTTATTGTGTGCACACAGAAGTATATTCTCTTCTCTACTCAAAGTTATAATCAATGAATTTCATATATCAGAAATGTATTAAATTATTTAAGGAATAATGCATTCAAGTAGCAATGAACTATATTCTACTTCAACTAACAAGTTACAAATATAAGTGTATTTCTCACGTGAAGCTAAAATTCATGTATTCCATGTATGAAGTGCTCAATCAGCATTTAATCTGTATAATCTGTGTAAACATACATTAGCGCAAACCATTACAGATGAGAATAGCTCGAGGTTGTACCGAGACCTTCTCATCTGAAAGTCAAACAGGACCGATGGCCTTTGTAGTCTGGTCCTTCAACCCCTACAAACCAACCAACCGACAGTCAAACACAATTTTTTTAATGGCCAAATATATTTCAACCGATAGGTCCTTCTCAATAGCTCTATAAACATTAGGAAGGAACTGTATAGAAAAAGACACACAACAACGTTATATTGATAATCTAAATAAATACGAAATTAATTTCCACAAAATTTAAAAGTGATTTCACAGATACTTCTTGGCCGACGACTGCGTCGCCATATCGGGCGAGTCACCATTTACTTTACGCTGCAGCTAGAGAACTCACTGGGGTCAACCTAAGTTCCAGTATAGCCTGGTGGGGGTGTGGTTTGGTTGGGTGCGTGGTTTAAAATGAAGTTGAGTTTACAGAACACATAAGAGCGCCTTGCAAAGCCTATAGTGTTCAAAAATAGCATAACAATGATGAAGAGAGTTACACGAACTAGACGTGCTGCCTTATAGTAATACAGTCGTTTTTTTCAAACTGAAATTTATGTATTTAAATTTCAGGTCATCTAGATGCTATCGTTTTTGGTTTTGATTTCTTAACAATCCGTCATCTCATGATATTTTTAAAGACAAAGATAAAAGAGGATAGTGAAATATTAGATAAATAAACTTACTCGAATAGTAATACTCGTGCTTTGGTGCAACCGGAAGTTTTCGGCAAATTATCTGATCAACTTCACAAAGAGGCACGGATCCCTTGTTCCCAAAAACTTTCCCGCTGTGAAAATATCGATAATGTTAGGGTACCTGTGCCTTAAAAAAGTAATTCATCTGTTGAGTCCTGACGATTTATTAGAAGTGTGATGAAAGTTAATGTGATCAATGTTTATTGTGCTACATGCAGCAGCCAACACAGTCAACTTTCAAGTTCTGATGAAAATGTTGATGTTATCGAGATTTCCTTCACTTTCTTTTTTCTTTTTAATGCAGCCCGCCACAATTTCCTCACCTGTGTCAACCTCGTCATCCCAGAGTAGCGCGTCTCCATCTTAGCCCGCTCCAGTACCATGAAAGTTATTCCCCAATGTCTTAACAGATGTCCCTTCTTCTTGTCACTGTTTTCCATATATTCCTTTCCTCTCCTATTCTGCGCAGAACATCGCCATTCCTTGCTTTAACAGTCCACCTAATTTTGAACATTCTTTTGTAGCACCACATCTCAGATGCCTCGATTCTCTTCTGTTCCGGATTTCCCACAGTCCATGCTTCGCTACCATACAATGCTATTCTCCTCCAAACGTGCATTCTCAGAAATTTCTTCCTCAAATTAAGGCCTGTATCTCCTTGTCCAGGAATGCCCTCCTTGCCAATGCTTGTCTGCTTTTGATGTCGTCCTTGCTCTGTCCATCAAGGGTTATTTTGCTGGCTGGTAGCAGAATTTCATAACTTCATTACTTCGAAACCATCAACCCTGATGTTGTTCTTCGATTTACTCTCAGTTCATACTCCGTACTCAGTAGACTTTTCATTTCATTGAGCCGCGCGGGATAGCCGCGCTGTCTAGGGCGCCTTGTCACGGTCAGCGCGGCTCCCCCCGTCGGAGGGGGTTCCCTCGGGCATGGGTGTGTGTGTTGTCCATAGAGTAAGTTAGTTTAAGTTAGATTAAGTAATGTGTAGGCTTAGGGGCCGATGACCTCAGCAGTTTGGTCCCATAGAACCTTACCACGGATTTCCAATTTCGTTGAGCAGATTTATTTTCACTTTCACTGAGAACAGTAATGCCATCAGTGAATCTTAACCATGAATCCTTTCACGTTGAATTCTCTCTACTACAACGGAATTTTTTCCCCGTGTGTCAACACACGTAATGTCGTCATGTCCCTCCTTCTAGTCAGAGTTTCCCGCAATGCCTTTTCTCTGCCGAGGACCTCTTCACATCTTGCCTTACCAGTACACTTAATTTTCAACATCCCTCTGCAACGTCACATTTCAAACGCTTTTACTCTCTCCTTTTCTAGTTTCCCAACAGACCGTGGTTCAATTCCATACAGTGCTGTGCACCGTACCCAGAAGTATCAGAATGACCCGAACTTCATTTCGCCTGATTTGCATGCAGCCTACATAACGTAACTGTCTTGAATGCCCACTAAATTCTTTGCAGTAGAGTTATTATATTCCCGAGGTAAAATAGTCCCCCATTCGGATCTCTGGGCGGGGACTACTTAATAGGGCATCATTATCAGGAAAAAGAAAACTGGCGCTCTACGGATCGGAGCGTGGAATGTCAGATCCCTTAATCGGCCAGGTAGGCTAGAAAATTTAAAAAGGGAAATCTCCCATAAGTCCAACCCCTCGTCCAAGTCGTGGGAGATGGGCAACGGCACAAAGTAGGGGACTGCCTATAGGGGCGATGTACAGCGGGGACTTAGTGTGCCCCAGGACCGCTACGGTAGCTGGGAAGGCCCTATGGGAACCCTGAAACGTGACGGCTAACGGGGCTCTGGTGAAGCTGCGATAGGCCTAGCAAGCCAGTAGTGGATAAATCAACTGCTTTTAAAAAGGGAACATGCCTCGGATCACGGAACGGATTTACAGGAAACCGACCAAGCAATGGAAAAGGATTACGAGATGGTTTACGACTGGGCACCTTAAACGTAAGGACTCTAACTGGGAAGTTAGAAGAAATTGTAGAAATGATGGAAAGGAGGAAATTGGACATCTTGGGACTTGCTGAGACTAGTTGGAGAGGAGTTGGTGAAAAACCACTAAGTAAAGGATGTAAACTGTACTGGATAGGGAATGAGAGGGGAAGAAATGGAGTGGCAATAGTGGTCAGAGAGGGTCTGCAGGAGGAGGTGGAAGGTATCAATGATCGAATGATAAAAGCCAGAGTACGAGTGAAAGGAAAAAGCATTGAAATCATCCAAGCATATGCCCCACAGGTGGGGTGTACAAAACAGGAGAAGGAGGAATTTGAAGATGACATGCAAAAGCAGCTAAATGGAGGTAATCAGATTATAATAGGGGACCTCAATGCACATGTTGGCACAGACAGGAAAGGATTCGAGGAGATAATGGGACCAGAGGGCTGGTGGAACCGAAATAGAGAAGGAAAATTGTTGCTGGAATTATGCAAGAGGAATGGGCTGGCGATCGCAAATTCCTGGTACAAGAAGAGAAGTAGCCACAAAATAACTTGGTACAGTGGAGACTGGTCCCAAACTTCAGTAGTAGACTATGTACTAGTGGATAGGCAGATGATGAGCAGCCTCACAGATGTTAAGGTCATTCCATCTGAGGCCTTAGACAGTGACCATCGGCTGTTGGTAGCCACCCTGAGAGAGAAAAAAGATAGGAGGGCAACAGACATACAGGAGAAAAGGTTGAAGACATGGATGCTGAAAGAGGATGAACGGAGGACCCAGTACCAGACACTGATCAGGAAGAAGCTGCCAAAGGAAGATCAGAGAACAGTGGAAGAAGAATGGGGAGATTTTAAGAGGGCTCTAGTTGAGGCAGCTGAGACTGTGTGCGGAAGAACTAGCACAAAGAGGAGAAGTAAGGAAACCCCATGGTGGAACAACATATGTAAAGAGGCAGTACTTCGAAAGAACAAAGCCTTCAGAGAATGGTTCCAGACCCGAACAGAGGAAGCTAGGGTAAAATATAAGGGAAGCAAGAAAGCGGCACAGACCATAGTAAGGGCGGAGAAGAAGAAGTGGATGGAAAAATGGACAAAAATGTTAGAAGAGGTCAGTGAAGGGAACAAAAAAGTACTTTACACCATGGTAAGAAATAAGAGGAACGACAGAAGCGAGTGCCTGAAGATCATGGATAATAATGGAAGAGTTGTGGAGGAAATGCATGAGCTCAAAAAGATTTGAAAGGAGTACTTTGAAGATCTGTTGAATGCCGTCAAGCGGGTAACTAACAGCGATGGAGAACCTAAGGCAGCAGACGATTATAATAGTGGGGAAATTGATGATCTAACTTGGAATGAAGTGGAAGAAGCCATAAAGAGGATGAAAGGGGGCAAGGCACCAGGTTGGGAAGAAGTAACAGTGGATATGATACGAGCAGCAGAAGAAGTAGGAACCCAGTGGCTATACAGAGTGCTGAGGGTGGTGTGGAAGGAGAACAGAATTCCTGAGGATTGGAAGAAAGGAATTATAGTCCCGATCTTGAAGAAAGGGGATAAAAGGAGATGTGAGAACTACAGAGGAATCACCCTGCTATGCCACTGTGGAAAAATCTACGAAAAGATCCTGGAGAAGAGAATAAGAAGCAGTATTGAAAGTAGACTGCAAGAGGAGCAGTATGGTTTCAGACCGGGAAGATCAACAACGGACCTCATATTTGCGGTAAGGCAACTGCAGGAAAGGCACTATGAGTACGGGAAGGACTTAATCATGGCCTTTTTAGATATTGAGAAGGCGTATGACAGTATCTACAGGGACAAGCTCTGGGATGTGCTGAACGCAAAAGGGATAGATGAAGAGATAACACGAAAAGTCAGAAAAATGTATGAGGGAAGTGAGAGTTGTGTGAAAGTGGGGAGGGAACGTACTGCATGGTTCAAGCTGGAAAATGGGCTGCGACAGGGAACTGCACTTTCGCCTTTATTGTTTATTATTGTTATGGATGAAATCCTACAGCAAGTATCAGATGCAATTGGAGATCATAAAATGAAAGCAGTGCTTTTTGCCGATGACCTGATGTTATGGGGAAATTGCGGGAAGGAGGTGCAAGAGCAGTTAGATGTATGGAAGGCAACGGCAGCACAATATGGAATGCATTTCTCTGCAAAGAAAAGTGAAATAATTGTCACAACAAGGAAGAAGAATAGGCCAAATGTGGATATAATTTGTGGAGGGGAAAAACTACAAGTGCTAGAGAACTTCAAGTACCTGGGAAGCATGATTGAAAGTAAGGGGGGAAACACAATGGAAATAAATGAAAGGTGCAGAAAAGCAGGGCAGTTCTTCAAATGCATTAGGGGGCTTATTTGGAGCAAGGAGGTGCCACAGAAATCCAAGGGAATTATATACCGAACCTACTTTGTCCCCATATTGGCATACGGAAGTGAGACATGGGTAATGCACAAAATCGACAAAAGTAGAATACAAGCTAGTGAAATGAAGTTCCAGAGGAGCAGGTTGAGTGTAACAAGACGAGACAGATTGCGAAATGTGTATGTGAGGGAAAGACTAAAGGAGGAACCAGTACAGGACAGGATAGAAAAATCAAGACTGCAGTGGTATGGACACATGAAGAGAATGGATGAGGGAAGAATTCCAAAGAGGATGTTTGATCTGCAACTGGAGGGGAAGAGGCCCAGGGGAAGACCAAGAGATAGATGGGTGAAGGGAGTGAAGGAATGTGTGACGAGAAGAGGAGAGAACTGGACGATGGTGGAAGAGGGGGAATGGTGGAAAGACAGAACACGATGGAGGCTTGTGTTCCCGACAGACCCAGCCAGTGGCTGGAAACTGTCCAAGATGATGATGAAATGGATCGGTTAAAGTTAGATATAGTGGGAATTAGTGAAGTTCGGTGGCAGGAGGAACAAGACTTTTGGTCAGGAGAATACACGGTTATAAATACGAAATCAAATAGGGGTAATGCATGAGTAGGTTTAATAATGAATAAAAAAATACGAGTGCGGGTAAGCTACTACAAACAGCATTGTGAACGCATTATTGTGGCCAAGATAGACACGAAGCCCACGCCTACTGCAGTAGTACAAGTTTATATGCCAACTAGCTCTGCAGATGATGAAGAAATTGATGAAATGTATGATGAGATAAAAGAAATTATTCAGGTAGTGAAGGGAGACGAAAATTTAATAGTCATGGGTGACTAGAATTCGAGAGCTGGAAAAGGGAGAGAAGGAAACATAGTAGGTGAATATCGATTAGGGCTAAGATATGAAAGAGGAAGCCGCCTGGTAGAGTTTTGCACAGAGCACAACTTAATCATAGCTAACACTTGGTTCAAGAATCATGAAATAAGGTTGTATACAGGGAAGAATCCTGGAGATTTTGGAAGGTATCAGATAGAATATATAATGGTAAGACAGAGATTTAGGAACCAGGTTTTAAATTGTAAGACATTTCCAGGGGCAGATGTGGACTCTGACCACAATCTATTGGTTATGAACTATAAATTAAAACTGAAGAAACTGCAAAAAGGTGGGAATTTAAGGAGATGGGACCTGGATAAACTGACTAAACCAGAGGTTGTAGAGAGTTTCAGGGAGAGCGTAAGGGAACAATTGACAGGAATGGGGGAAAGACGTACAGCAGAAGAAGAATGGTTAGCTCTGAGGGATGAAGTAGTGAAGGTAGCAGAGGATCAAGTAGGTAATAAGACGAGGGCTAATAGAAATCCTTGGGTAACAGAAGATATATTGAATTTAATTGATGAAAGGAGAAAATATAAAAATGCAGTAAATCAAGCAGGCAAAAAGGAATACAAACGTCTCAAAAATGAGATCGACAGGAAGTGCAAAATGGCTAAGCAGGGATGGCTAGAGGACGAATGTAAGGATCTAGAAGCGAGTATCACTAGGGGTAAGATAGATACTGCCTACAGGAAAATTAAAGAGACCTTTGGAGAAAAGAGAACCACTTGTATGAATATCAAGAGCTCAAATGGAACCCCAGTTCTAAGCAAAGAAGGGAAAGCAGAAAGGTGGAAGGAGTATACAGATGGTCTATACAAGGGCGATGTACTTGAGGACAATATTATGGAAATCGAAGAGGATGTAGATGAAGACGAAATGGGAGATACGACACTGTGTCAAGAGTTTGACAGAGCTCTGAAAGACCTGAGTCGAAACAAGGCCCCAGGAGTAGACATCATTCCATTAGAACTTCTGACGGCCTTGGGAGAGCCAGTCCGGACAAAACGCTACCATCTGGTGAGCAAGATGTATGAGACAGGCGAAATACCCTCAGACTTCAAGAAGAATATAATAATTCCAATCCCAAAGAAAGCAGGTGATGACAGATGTGAAAATTACCGAACTAACAGTTTAATAAGTCACAGCTGCAAAATACTAACACGAATACTTTAGAGACGAATGGAAAAACTGATAGAAGCCGACCTCGGGGAAGATGAGTTTGGATTCCGTAGAAATATTGGAACACGTGAGGCAATACTGACCTTACGACTTATCTTAGAAGAAAGATTAAGGAAAGGCAAACCTACGTTTCTAGCATTTGTAGACTTAGAGAAAGTTTTTGACAATGTTGACTGGAATACTCTCTTTCAAATTCTAAAGGTGGCAGGGGTACAATAAAGGGAGCAAAAGGCTATTTACAATTTGTACAGAAACCAGATGGCAGTTACAAGAGTCGAGGGGCATGAAAGGGAAGCAACGATTGGGAAGGGAGTGAGACAGGGTTGTAGCCTCTCCCCGATGTTATTCAATCTGTATATTGAGCAAGCAGTAAAGAAAACAAAAGAAAAATTCGGAGTAGGTATTAAAATTCATGGAGAAGAAATAAAACTTCAAGGTTCGCGGATGACATTGTAATTCTGTCAGAGACAGCAAAGGACCTTGAAGAGCAGTTGAACGGAATGGACAGTGTCTTGAAAGGAGGATATAAAATGAACATCAACAAAAGCAAAACGAGGATAATGGAATGTAGTCGAATTAAGTCGGGTGATGCTGAGGGAATTAGATTAGGAAATGAGACACTTAAAGTAGTAAAGGAATTTTGCTATTTGGGGAGCAAAATAACTGCTGATGATCGAAGTAGAGAAAATATAAAATGTAGACTGGCAATGGCAAGGAAAGCGTTTCTGAAGAAGAGAAATTTGTTAACATCGAGTATAGATTTAAGTGTCAGGAAGTCGTTTCTGAAAGTATTTGTATGGAGTGTAGCCATGTATGGAAGTGAAACATGGACGATAAATAGTTTGGACAAGAAGAAAATAGAAGCTTTCGAAATGTGGTGCTACAGAAGAATGCTGAAGATTAGATGGGTAGACCGTATAACTAATGATGTATTGAATAGAATTGGGGAGTGGAGGAGTTTGTAGCACAACTTGACAAAAAGGAGGGACCGGTTAGTGGGACATGTTCTGAGGCATCGAGGGATCTCAAATTTAGCATTGGGGGGGAAGCGTGGAGGGTAAAAATCGTAGAGGGGGACTAAGAGATGAATACACTAAGCAGATTCAGAAGGATGTAGGTTGCAGTAATTACTGGGAGATGAAGAAGCTTGCACAGGATAGGGTAGTATGGAGAGGTGCATCAAACCAGTCTCAGGACGGAATACCTTAACTCCAACAACAACAGAGTTATTTGTCTAAACAAAATGGATACTACGAGAGATCGTAGAGAACAATTGTTGTGTTTTTTCCCATTCCTCTTGTATAGAGTGCCTAAGGAATGCTGAGTTCTCAGAATGCTATACAACAATTCAAGCCAATAACATTGGTAGTTTTATTTCAATAAAGCCGATTGACAATACTCAACTTTGTGATGCGAACAGTAATCATCTTCGCTATAGATAATATCCAAACAAGCAACGGATATGGGTCATAATAATTGATATCGTCGCACTCTCTGCTAGGCTGCGCTAATGCTGTCCGCTAACGTCTAGCCGAGGCTGGCAGGAGCGTCGATTATAATCACTTCTCGCTGGGGGCGCTCCTGTCGTGGAGCAGTCCTTATCAACACAACATTGGGCGAAATCGTTTCACCGCCTTCTCTGGTCTTCCGTTCTTCGTCTTCGTTCCGGCGCTTGTGGTTACGTCAGAACAACAATACAGATATAACTCAACACCAAGATGTTGCAAATACTAGGAAACGTGTCATTAGAGATGAGACAGTCATTAACGCTTACAAGCTCAATTTAATTACAGTAAGTGACATTTCAAAATCAGCAGCACGCTCAATAGAATTTGAGCGAACTAACTCCGTCACGTAAGTCTTTCCAGCAATCTTTACGCATGATTAAATATTTTTATAAACAAGGTATTTCGAGACAACGTCTGGACTGATAAAGTTCTCTGACAATTCGAAGTATTTTTATTCTTTAAAAGGTTTTTCCGCACCTGTGAAAAGTTGTTTCTGATAGAGTATTTTGTCATAAACTGGATACTGAAAACTGACCATTTAAAAGCAACGCGATTAACAGTGGCAAATCCGGCCGGAGTGGCCGAGCGGTTCTAGGCGCTACAGTCTGGAACCACGCTATCGCTACGGTCGCAGGTTCGAATCCTGCCTCGGGCATGGATGTGTGTGATGTCCTTAGGTTAGTTAGGTTTAAGTAGTTCTAAGTTCTAGGGGACTGATGACCTCAGAAGATAAGTCCCATAGTGCTCAGAGCCATTTGAACCATTTGAACAGCGGCAAGCGCTGGTGATTAGACACAAAAAATGTTCAAATGTGTGTGAAACCTTATGGTACTTAACTGCTAAGGTCATCAGTCCCTACGCTTAGACACTACTTAACCTAAATTATCCTAAGGACAAACACACACACCCATGCCCAAGGGAGGACTCGAACCTCCGCCGGGATCAGCCGCACAGTCCATGACTGCAGCGACCAAACCGCTCGGCTAATACAGCGCGGCTAGACACAAGGAGTCGAGAAATAGCGAAGTTTTCACAAGTGTCAGTTAACAAATCCCAACTTGAAAATTTTTGTGCTCTGCCTGGAATCCCGTCAAAAACCTTGTCTCCCTTTTAACTAATCACGAAAAACTTTTAATACAATTTCGAGCAACAAAGTTTGCACGTGTTTAAAACGATGTGCCATGATGTAAGGTTTTGTGATGGTGAATCGAGCCCAGCACGTAATCCTATTGTTAGCTACGTAGATTCAGATGTTACATATCGAATTTCTTTTTACCAGCTGTGAGATATTTGAATTTAAAATGTGCATACAATTTTTTTGCCTGACTGGGTATCGAACGCGGCACACACCGGTATTGTTTTGTCCCAACAAATTGTTTCCTCACCATTACTGAGACGTATGAATGTTTGACCAGAAATAACGGCTGCTGTCGTTATTGTTGAAAATTCATGAAGAGGCATTAAAAACATAAGTTATTTATCAGTAGTAGTTCGATGTGCATAAGCTAGGACTTGAAATGAAACGATGAATATTTTTGTGCTGGACCAGAGTTCGAACCCATACATGTGCCTTTCGTGGAGACCTAGAGGAGTTTGCAATATTGGGGAAAACAATGAAATGATCGCACTATGTTGCTCCGTGTGGATCAGGTACCACGAAAGAGGAGATCCGAATTCGAATCCCACTTCAGCGCCTACTTTCTTAACGTCTGAAGTTAAAATAAAATAAAAGTCATCTGACCTGAAGTGACTACTGTTTCAGTAAATAAAGTTTCTAGTGTAAGGAAGTCAATTGGCGAGAAGGTTTCTGTTTCCCGCGACTTCAGCCTCTGCTATGGGTCAACCTAAAGGGGCTCTGCACCAGTTGGTACCGAAGTGATTTGACATTTATAATACGGATTCTGAACTACGGCGCAACCTGACGTTCTTCGCTCGGCGCCGCCCGAAGTGGCCGTGCGGTTAAAGGTGCTGCAGTCTGGAACCGCAAGACCGCTACGGTCGCAGGTTCGAATCCTGCCTCGGGCATGGATGTTCGTGATGTCCTTAGGTTAGTTAGGTTTAACTAGTTCTAAGTTCTAGGGGACTAATGACCTCAGCAGTTGAGTCCCATAGTGCTCAGAGCCATTTGAACCATTTCTTCGCTCGGCATTACTAGACGAGAAGGACATCTGTTTGCAAATGTAAGAAATTTTGATTAAAATACTTTTGGGTGTTATGCCGCGTCATTGCTAAAAACTAACAACAATATTAAACTAAAACCGACGTTTCGGCCGAATTGCAACGGACTTCCTCATGGCACGACTGGTTTTGCATGGGGATAGGTGCTTCTATTTATTATATACTATCGATGTTTGGCGTCACTGTTGTAAAACTTTTAATTGGCCTTCTAATATGATTGGATAGTCATGACGTAAGGGAAGATGGAAGGAAAGAGGCTATTCGTGGATGTCCATGTCGTCAACGATTGGTAGCTGTCCGCCAATATTCTACCAATATATTAAGTTTAAGAAGCAGTTTTTGACAGAGAGGCAGCCGCGTGCTTTGGATGACTCCAGAAGAGACGAGAGAAAAATTTGAACTTGATAAAGAACCTATGACGTGCTACGGCGGCATGTGACTCCCCTTTCGGTTGCATGGTCTAAATATGTAAGGCAGGAAAATCCCAAGTGTACCAAATATGGAGGGAATCACGCGTTGATCACGCGATCAACCACGCACAGGGCACAGAGCAGAATCATCGAACCTTCTAGTACTAGTACTGAGTGCAAATGAAGCCATATAAACAGGACTCTCCTGTACTAATGGTGGGGGAGAGACGAGCTACGAGCAGAAGACGCCATCTCCACGACACTCGTCAGACTGATTAGGACTTTATTTTGCTAGCCCCGGCTAAACAGAAACGCGTATTGGACTTAGAGAATGTTGCGTTAGTGGATGGAGACTTGTAAGAAGAGAAACGTACTTCCAAGCAACGAAATCGAATCGATAGCTAGCCACTCCTACCTTTCTCCCTGGGCTGTCCTACCGAGTTCCGTACTCTGCTTCACTCAAGCTTGTTTTCAGCTGAGGTTCAGGAATGAGTAGCCAGCCCACTGTCACTTAACCTCAGCGAATTCCATCGCACGAGGAAACTCTTCTGTTGTGCTTACAGCAGTCCTTCTTACTCCCATTCCGGACACTACAGGGGGCATGTGAAAGTGTTGCCAGGTGTGGAGTGCGCTTTCTTGAGTTACGAGATTCGGAGTAGAGGAATGGGTGGCGGGAGAAGGGATTTCAGAAGAATTCAGCCCTGATCCAAGTCTGGATGCAAAGATCAACGATTTTGAGGTGGAAATGGAGGGCGTCTCACTGCACCACAACTGCCGTGAGCGCGAGGCCCACAGCACCAGAGCCCATCACACTGCACTGCAGCCTCCATGAGCTCGAGGCACACCTTACCAGAGGGTATTTTATTTATTTTTATTTATTTATTAATTAATTTTTCCGTGGGACCAAATTAAGGAGAAGTCTCCATGGTCATGGAACGACTCAATACATGAAATTACAACACAATTGTAGAAACGGATAAAATGAAATATAAGTAACATATTCAGGCGTCAAGTCGTAAGTTTAAATAAAGAAAATCAACAATGTAACACTGGAATTTGCTTAATTTTTTAGCTCTTCCAGGAGCTCCTCGACAGAATAGAAAGAGTGAGCCGCGAGGAAACTCTTCACTTTAGACTTAAAAGTGTTTGGGCTACTGCTAAGATTTTTGAGTTCTTGTGGTAGCTTATTGAAAATGGATGCAGCAGAATACTGCACTCCTTTCTGCACAAGAGCCACGGAAGTGCATTCCACATGCAGATTTGATTTCTGCCTAGTATTAACTGAGTGAAAGCTGCTAACTCTTGAGAATAAGCTACTATTGCTAACAACAAACGACATTAAAGAAAATATATACTGTGAGGGCAATGTCAGAATCCCAGACTATTGAATAGGGGTCGACAAGAGGTTCTCGAACTTACACCACATATAGCTCGAACAGACCGTTTTTTAGCCAAAAATACCCTTTTTGAATCAGAAGAATTATACCAAAAAGTAATACCATACTATATAAGTCTATGAAAATATGCGTAGTAGACTACTTTTCGTATTGAACTGTCACTTATTACAGATACTGTTCTAATGGTAAATAAAACAGTGTTTAGTTTCAGAACAAGATCCTGAACATGGGCTTTCCACAACAGCTTACTACCTATCCGAAAGCCTAGGAACTTGGACTGTTCCGTCTCGCTTATAATATGCCCATTCTCTCTGATCAAAATATCGGTTCTTGTTGAATTGTGAGTTGTTGTTGTTGTTGTTGTTGTTGTCTTCAGTCCTGAGACTGGTTTGATGCAGCTCTCCATGCTACTCTATCCTGTGCAAGCTTCTTCATCGCCCAGTACTTGCTTCAACTTACATCCTTCTGAATCTGCTTAGTGTATTCATCTCTTGGTCTCCCTCTACGATTTTTACCCTCCGCGCTGCCCTCCAGTACCCAATTGGTGATCCCTTGATGCCTCAAAACATGTCCTACCAACCGGTCCCTTCTTCTTGTCAAGTTGTGCCACCAACTCCTCCTCTCCCCAATTCTATTCAATACCTCCTCATTAGTTATGTGATCTACCCATATAATCTTCAGCATTCTTCTGTAGCATCACATTTCGAAAGCTTCTATTCTCTTCTTGCCCAAACTATTTATCGTCCATGTTTCACTTCCATACATGGCTACACTCCATACAAATACTTTCAGAAACGACTTCCTGACACTTAAATCTACACTCGATGTTAACAAATTTCTCTTCTTCAGAAACGCTTTCCTTACCATTGCCAGTCTAAATTTTACATCCTCTCTACTTCGATCATCATCAGTTATTTTGCTCCCCAAATAGTAAAACTCCTTTACTACATTAAGTGTCTCATTTCCTAATCTAATTCCCTCAGCATCACCCGACTTAATTCGACTACATTCCATTATCCTCGTATTGCTTTTGTTGATGTTCATCCTATATGCTCCTTTCAAGACACTGTCCATTCCGTTTAGCTGCTCTTCCAGGTCCATTGCTGTCTCTGTCAGAATTACAATGTCATCGGCGAACCTCAAAGTTTTTATTTCTTCTCCATGGATTTTAATACCTACTCCGAACTTTTGTTTCCTTTACTGTTTGCTCAATATACATATTGAATAACATCGGGGACAGGCTACAACCCTGTCTCACTCCCTTCCCAACCGCTGCTTCCGTTTCATGCCCCTCGACTCTTATAACTGCCATCTGGTCTCTGTACAAATTGTAAATAGCCTTTTTCTCCCTGTATTTTACCCCTGCCACCTTTAGAATTTGAAAGAGAGTATTCCAGTCAACATTGTCAAAAGCTTTCTCTAAGTCTACAAATGCTAGAAATGGAGTTAGAAACTATAAAAATTGAGTCTTACTGTGATTAGCATCAAATTATTTTCCACAAGCCACAAACTTATTTCTGGAACTACATTATTTGATACTGTTTCAGTATTACACACAAGATCCTTCACTACCAAGCTGGTGTCATCAGCAAACAGAAATATTTTTGAATCACTTGTAATACTAGAAGACACATCATTTATAGAAATAAGAAACAACAGTGGCCCCAGCACCGACCCTTGGGGAACGCCCCACTCAACAGTGCCCCATTGGGACTGAACATCACTACCACTCTCAATATTGCGGACAATTACCTTCTGCTTTCTGTTCTTAAAGTAAGAGGCGAACCAATTGTAAGGTACTCCCCTTACTCCATAATGGTCCAACTTCTGCAGTAATATTTTGTGGTCAACACAGTGAAAAGCCTTCGTTAAATCGAAGAAAACACCTAGCGTTCGCAAACTTTTATTTAATCCGTCTAAAACCTTACCGAGAAAAGAGAAAATAGCATTTTCAGTTGCTGAACCATTTCTAAAACCGAACTGTACATTTGACAGCAAATTATGTGAATTTAAATGCTCCAGTAACCTTGTATATACAACCTTCTCGATAACTTTGGCAAACACCGACGGCATAGAAATAGGTCTAAAATTGTCAACATTATCCCTGTCTCCCTTTTTATAAAGTGGCTTCACTACCGAGTACTTTAATCGGTCAGGAAACAGACCACTCCCAAAGGAAAAGTTACAGATATGGCTAAGTACTGGGCTAACACACATAGAACAATACTTCAGTATTCTACTAGATACCCCGTCATGTCCATGAGAGTTCTTGGTGTTTATTGATTTAATTATTAACTCAATTTCCCTCTTGTCAGCATCATGGAGGAGCATTTCAGGTAACAGTCTCGGGACACTTTCTTCTGAGACCGCTATATGATTCCCTGTTGGGACTAGGTTTCTATTTAGTTCACCTGCTATATTCAGAAAGTGATTATTAAATACTGTACATATATGCGACTTATCAGTAACACGGACATTCCCATTATGCACGGATTCAATATCCTCGACCTGTCTCTGCAGTCCAGCCACTTCCTCTACGACTGACCATATGGTTTTTATTTTATCCTGAGACTTAGCTATTCTACCTGCATACCACATACTTTTTGCCTTCCTAATAACAATTTTAAGCACCTTACAATACTGTTTGTAATGGGCTGTTGCGTTTAGATGTTGACTGCACTGCACCACTAGCATTGTGAGCACTAGTCTCACTGTACCACAGAGCAGCGCACCACATGCCAGCTGCTGTGAGAATCAGGCTCACCGTACCAGAGGGCATTACACTGTACTGCAACCATCACGAGCTCGAAGCTCACCATACTTGAGGGTGTCGCACCGCACCATCGCTGGCGCTAGCACTAAGCTCACCGTACCACAGACCGTCACGCTGCATTGCAGCCGCCTTGAGGATGAGGCTCACCGTACCACACCACAGGGTGTCGCACCATACTGCCGCATCCATTAGGATGCGGCTTACTATATCAGAATGCATGTCAGTGCACCGTCGCCTCCATAAGCATGTGGCTCACCACGCCCGAGGGCGTCGCACTGCACTCTCGCCGCCGTGGGCGCCGAACCTGAGGACAGAGCACCACATCGGTCCCGGGGGGCGCAAAGCTCCCCTCAGCTGCCCATCTAACTGCTCATAGGTCGTAAGTCAAGTGCACATGACGTCCGACGCCGATTCGCACAATGCAGCAACTTCTGAAGAAGATAGAAGGTACCTTACCTACAGTGAGGCTACCAAACTAGCCTTGTGACAATTCGATGGAGACAGGGAACAGCTTCCGCTATTTTTGCACAACTGCGATGACGCTTATAATTTAGTGGAACCTAAGACTAAGAAAGTACTTCTTAAGCACTCGTGTATCATTGGTCAAATAGTTGCCTCTGCCTGAAGTAAGTTGTTGGTTAGAGCTAATACTGAAACTTGGTCTACTGTGAGAACAATTCTACTACAGAATTACGAGGACAAGAGGACTCTTGATTATTCTACGTGTATTGTGTTCGGAAATTGGTTCAGTGGGGCTCCCACGTTGACACTATGCAGTATCACCTTAGAGGGACCATGGGGAGTCATCGAGGAAAAGAAAATTTTCTGATGTAACTCACTGCTTGGCAGGAAAGGAAGAGCTGTGTTTATTCAGGGATTGTATGCTGAACGTATCAAGATAGTGATATGAGGTCATTAAGAGAAATTAACACTGTCAGAAGCAATGTGTTTACCCACGACTGAGGAAAGTGCGATTACGTCTCACGAGTAGAAATACAGGGAGGTGACGGTGCCCCTACAAGTACGAAAGGCTGATTCGCTGCTACCAAAAGCAGAAAGCACTACGTTAAACCAGAGAGCGTACCTTTAGGGCTTAACAACAGTCATGATAGCCTCGATGAAGGTACCTAAAGTGGTTTCCTCTTCTGTTTCTGACTGCCACCACATTTCTAACTCAAAGAAATGTCGCTGACTAACAGTTTCTCACAGCCAGCCTTCCCCTCTTCTCCACAATATAAATAGCCAACATAAAAACATTACTCCGTACATTTCCCACGCACATGACGCAAAAAGTAGACTAAGTGAGAAAAATTGAAAATATCATCTGTTTCATTTTAAACATACTACGAAACAAAAAATTAAACACCAACAAGAGCAGAAGGTATCGAAACGAAACTTAAAGAGTTAAGAGTGTATGTGATGTCATCCACGGAATTACAAACTCGAGTCAAATTTACAAAAAACATGGCAGTACAAGCCCACTTTTCAGTATGACGTTGCATGGATGCATGCACTGATTCTTTTGGGAGTAGTATCATAAAGCTCTAGCATCATTTCCTCAGCCATGCTGGCCGACAGCTGTTGTAGTTGACCCTTCACATCCTGAATGCTGGAACTGGGACTGGGTTCACGACAGAGCTAGTCCCAAGCATCTGCTACCAAGGACAGATCTGGGAACCTCGCTGGCCACAAGAATATCTTAGCATCACGCAGACTTTTCATATAGACACGTGCCTAGTGCAGACGACCTGTTGAAAAAGTGGTACTACGATACTGTCACATTAGAGGAAATGTACAATAATAAGCCAAAAAAATATGATCACCGCCCCACCTCGACGTTCGATGCCTACTGGTCGCGCTGCGGCCACGTGACGCGGTAACAGAATATGTAAGAGGAGCAGACACAGACGGGGGATCACTCTTACAAACATATGGACTGGAAATAGAGAAATCCTCTGAGATAAGCCACTTCGAGAAAGGACAGACTATTATTACGCAGATCCTGTCAACGAGTGTTTCGAAAACGGCGGAGCTGGTAGAATGTTCAAGTGCTACTGTCTTCAGTATCTACAGAAAGAGTTGGAAGGACTGTGAAACTACCACTAGGCGCTAAATGATTGGAAGTCCACAACTCTTCACAGAACGTGGGGTTCAGAGACGTCTCTGCTCCGTAAAGTAACGTAGATGGTGATCTACGGCATCTCTGCCGAAAGGGCACAATGCTGGTGCACGCACAAGTGTTTCGGAGCACGCCGTTCATTGTACATCTTTGAACTTGGAGCAGCAGACCATGTAAAGAAACTGGTTCTCTACTTCTGAAAAAAAACTCTTTTAAATAATAAAACATGACCTATACAAGGAATCTGACTACTCCAGTTAGTCAGGGACGGAAAAAAAAATTGGCATAGTCTTTGTCAGAACGTGCAGAACCTTATGTGGGGCCAATAAGACGTTAATTTTAATCTAAATATGGTAAGCCAATGTTTACGTAATAAAAAATAAATAGGGCAATTCAGTACAATTATTATATAGATGCGATAAATCACTTTAACGGGGGGCAAATGAATAATTAAAGTCAATATAATTCCAGTAAACCTGCAAAAGTAAAAACAAATTTTGTAGGGGCCTACATAGACATCGCACATCTGCTAGATGCCAACGAAATACGTAATTTTGTTTTGAAGCTGACAGCCAATGAGAAAATAGGTACAAAAATACTATTGGTCAGTTTTCAAGCAGTAATGGCGGACATCAGCAGCTGGTAATATACGTAATTTTATGGTAGCTAAAACAAAAAATTAAATATGTACTCCGTCCAAAAGAATTTACACACAAACATTAAAATAAAATTATGATGAGCAGAAAAATGTCTGAGAAGAATTCTGAAAGAAAATTTTTAATTGAACTTTAATTTGGCGGATTTTCAACACTGTCAACATGACGAAATAATGGAAAGAATATTTATTGGAACTAAACAAAATTGAACTTTGATATTGTGAAAATATTTTTAAAATAGATAATTTAACTGCTATTGTCATTAATTTTGAAATGAGAGAGAGCGTAATAATTTTCTTTTAATGTCTTAACTGTTGCTGCAGCCAGTGCGATGACGTCAGCGGTGGTCCGCGCGGACGATGTGTGAAGTTAATCCTGGTTCGTGGCGTGAAGACAATGATGGATCCTCCTGTTTCATTAATATTCCAGTTACGGCGGTGGTCCACGTCTCCGTTGTAGTCGAATCATCTGGCAGCACTGGCGCGATAGTAATGGTTCCAGTGTGTGCGTTGTCGTTACGCGCGCGACATTTTATTATTAAAAGTTTATTAATCACGCGGTGCGGGTAGGTCGAAATTATGCAATGTCTTTAGTATTTACGATATATAGCCGGTTAACGCCAATACTTCGCATAGTTCTTTCACCGTGTTGCCACAGGAAAACAGTCACAAGCTTTACACTATAACAGTCTGTTAAACATCAGTTTAATTCACGTCATCGTCTTTAAGACAGTTTGGACGATATAATAAATGTTTCTTGATCGAATCACAGTACGTTTCTCTTACTTAACATTTTGGTTTGTTCCACTTTCATGCAATTCTGACAGTTAGTGTCTGCACACGACAATGGTGTCTGATTCACGGCTAATTGTCACAAGTTCACACAGTATGTAAAATCGTCGCCGCAAACACTCGATATACTTTTCAGTTTTACTGTTCACTTAATAATGCACGATCTCCTATTTACACAGCGGACGCACTGTATTGAATTGTTCCCCCGCGTATCACCGTCTTTCACGCCGAACTTTGCAATCTTTCTCCACCCGCGAACCGGCCACGATACCACAACAAGTCGCACGCTCTCTATCGATAGCCGTTCGCTCTCTCTCTGACACAGTACTTCTTCTAGCCTAACCAAAGATTTAGAAAGCATATAAAACCAGAACATTCATATTCGTACAATATAAAATATACAACTGTAGCAAAATAAATGAAGAAAGAATGTGACGTATTAACAAATGAAGAATAGTTGAAATAAATAATACATACGTACCATGACAAGGTAATGCACAAAAGAAAAAAAACTGTTATCGACTTTCGGGGAAAGCAATGTCTTTACAACCACCCCTACGTGTTCACATGTTGACAAAATGACATTGTCAATTATGATTGCAGTGAACACTTGACTATTGAGATTCGACAGTCGATCAATGGAAACGTGTCGGCTCTTCGGGTGAATCACATAATTAGTATATTAGATCGATGGTCGTCTCCACAAACGCCGTCATCCAGGTGAATGACGGCTCGAAACGTGCAGCGGGCCACGGTTGCAGGCTGGTGAGAGCAGTATTATGCCGTGGGAGACGTTTTCCCGCACTTGCATGGGACCTGTGGTAGTAATCGAAGACACACTGACAGCTGCGTACCACCTGCATCCCTTCATCCTTCATGTCTTCCCCGATGGCGACATAATCATTCACCAGTATAATTGTCCGTGTCTCGCAGCCAGAACCGTGTTACGGTGGTTTGAGGAGCATTATAGCGAACTCACGTTAATGTCTCGGTGACCATATTCACCTGATGTTAATCCTATGGAACCCATGTGGGTCGTTACTGGGCACCATCATCACGTACTCAAGTCAGTGGTCCGTTTTTTTTGCGCGAATTACATGACCTGTGTGTAGACCTGTAGTGCCACATACCTCCACAATCCTATGAAGAAACTGTCGGATCCTTGATAACGCAGAATCCGTGATGCATTTCGTTCCGAAGACGAACAAACACGCTTTTAAGCAAGTGGTCATAATATTTTGGCTCATCAGTGTATTAGGAGGCAGGATATCAATGACGAACTGTTGTGCCATGAGAGTTCTCGCAATCACTGCCACCTCTGACCTGAAGTCATTTCCGATGGCTCCACACACCTTGAAGACAGGAGTAATGCTAGTGTGTCTCTCCCCAGTTCCCCGCCATACTTGCCAGCAAATGTCACGAATCCTGATTCAT
The DNA here is from genome assembly GCF_021461385.2 of Schistocerca piceifrons. Classification (NCBI taxonomy): domain Eukaryota; kingdom Metazoa; phylum Arthropoda; class Insecta; order Orthoptera; family Acrididae; genus Schistocerca; species Schistocerca piceifrons. The sequence goes on along the minus strand of NC_060140.1, from coordinate 908,377,769 downwards.
CGCTGAACACAATTCGACACAGTTCATCAGCAGTCTACGCTTCCCAGTCACGACGCCACTCAAAATGCAGCTGTTTGCGCTGAGTTGTTAAAGGCAGCCTACGCTCAAGACAGTAATTCCTTAGTCTGGCTGCTGCTGATATCAGACCAATCGTGTGAGATGTCACAGAATGTTGCACAAAGACCACTGCTTGTTCTGGGATGGTAGGTGCAGATGTGAAAGTGTTACGAAATGTTTGGTGCACAGGTGTGGACAGGTCTGGTCGACTGGAATGTTGACGACGAGTATGCATAGCCTCTTTTCCGTACAGTTGTATTCGAACGTCCTACTGTATGTGGATATTCCACGATTCGACCGACTGCCAAATAGAGACCCACAATGAGGCCTCTTTCAGACTTTGTCAGGTGCCAATAATGTTTAGGCGAAGAGTTGTTTATGACGACGAGACGCTTGGAAAATCCTCCATCATCCAAAGAGCAGCAAAGGGGTGGCGCCTAAAAACTTCCACCTCGTTTACAAAGATGATACAACATGTTGCAAGTGATTGCCCTTTGTTAATATGATACTCCAAGACGATGCTTCAGTCAGCTGATGAGTGTGGTCGAGTGAGTCGACATCTTATAAGTGGTATTATTAAAGAATATAATTAAATAAGAAAGACGAATTAAGAGAATTAGAAAAAGAGAGAGAAAAATACTAAGAAAAAGTCTAGGTCCTTAGAAAAACAATGAAAATAGGTGGATTAAAAGGAGAGATGAAGATTTATACAATAATGCAGAAAAGATCACAGATACAATAAGGAACAGACGGCTTAAAATTTACGGACATTTAAAAAGAATAGAAGAAACACGGATTACAAAGAAATCTTTTAATTACGTTAGTACGCTGAAAGAAACTGTAGGATGGATAGAAGCAGTAAAGAAAGATGCCAACAAAATAGGTGTTACAGAACAAATAATACGTGACAGGAATCACTTCAAGCTACTGATAAAAAACGCAAACTATGAAGAAGATGAGCCAAAACCTGACCCAAGAGAGAGTGGACAGATGAGCAGAGACGAGCAGTTGGAGAGAAAACGAAGAAGTACTTGGAAGAAAGAAAGAAAAAGAAACACCGTAAGTCTTAAGTTGCATGCGGTCCATAGCTGGCCAAATTCATATGTATAGTATTTTGTTTCTAAATGTCATGGCTGGAGATTACTGACACGGTTTGTTTACAGAAGAATGGAATGATCGCCAAAAGCCGATCAAGGGGAAGATCGTTTTGGGTGTCACAGAAATGTAGGAATATGCAAAGCCATCTTGACGATATTACTTATGTTAGAGTTGAAGAGTCGTTACACAATTTTCACCACATGTATCAGGAATGGCATACATAGAGCGAAACATTAACTACAAGGTTGCAAATAATATCTGTCTGAGACGGCAAAAGACAGAAGTCTGGCTGAATGGATAGGCAACTTCTTGAAAAGAAGTTTCCAGGTTAAAACCAATAACGGTAAAACAATTGCAATGGATGGTAGTCGAATTTAATCAAGTGATCCTCAAGGAATTAAGAAAAGGAATGCTGAAAGTAATAGACGCGTTTTCTATATAGGCAGCAAAATAATTGACGTCGGCAGAAGTAGAGCACCGCGATGTAACTGTAGAACGGCACCAGCAAGAAAATTTTTCTAAAAAATGGGAAAAATGTCAGCACTGAAGATAAATTTACGTCTTAGAAAGACGTCTCTCCAAACTACGTCCTCAGTTATTTGCTGGGAGTATTCCAAATTCTGTTTGCCTCTACAGTTTTTACCCTTTACAGCTCCGTTTAGTACCATGGAAGTCATTCCTTGTTGTCCTAACAGATGTCCTATCATCCTGTCACTCGTCCTTGTCAGTGCTGGTTACATATTTCTTTCCTCTCCGATTCTGCTCAGAACCTCTTCATTTCTTACCTTATAAGTCCACTAATTTTCAGCATTCGTCTGTAGCATCACAGCTCAAATGCTTCAATTCTCTTGTGTTCTGGTTTTCACGCAGTCCAAGTTACACAGCCATAAAATGCTGTACTCCAGACGTACATTCTCAGAAATTTCTTCATCAAATTAAGGCCTATGTTTGATACTAGTGGACTTCTCTTGGCTAGGAATGCCCTTTTGGCCAGTGCTTGTCTGCTTTTTGTGATTTCCTTGCTCCGTTCATCATTGTTTATTTTGCTGCCTAGATAGCAGAATTCCTTAACTTCATCTATTTCGTGACCATCAATACTGATGTTAAGTTTCCCGCTGTTCTCATTTCTGCTACTTCTCATTGCTTTCTTCTTTCTTCGATTTACCCTCAATCCGTATTCTGTACTTATTAAACTGTTCATTCCATTCAACAAATCATGTAATTCCACCTTCACTCATCAGCGAATATTATAATTGATATCCACTCCTGAACCTTTCTTTTATTTCTGTCATCGCTTTTTCGAAGTACAGATTGAACAGTAGGAGCGAAAGACTACATCTCACTCTTATACACTTTTTAATCCGAGCACTTAGTTCTTCGTTGTCCACTTTTATTATTCCCTCTTGAGTCTTGTACATATTTTATATTACCCGTCTCTCTCTATAGCTAATCCCTATTTTTCTCAGAGTTTCGACCATCTTGCACCATTTGACACTGTCGAACGCTTTTTATAGGTCGGCAGATCCTATGAACGGGTCTTGATTTTTCTTTAATCTTGCTTTCATTATCAACCGCAACGTCAGAATTGTCTCTCTGATGTCTTTACCTATCCTAAAAGCAAAATGATCACCATTTAACACATCTCAATTGTCTTTTCCATTTTTCTCTATATTGCTCTTGTCAGCAACTTGGATGCATGAGCTGTTAAGCTGATAGTGTGATATTTCTTGCACTTGTCAGCTCTCAATGTGGATGATATTTCTCGAAAGTCAGATGGTATGTCGCTAGACATTCTACACACCAACTTCAAGAGTCGTTTTGTTGCCACTTCCTCCAAAGAATTTAGAAATTCTCATGGAATGTTATCTGTTCCTTCTGCTTTATTTGATCTTAAGTCCTCCAAAGCTCTCTTAAATTGTGACTGTAATACTGGACCACCTATCTCTTCTAAATAGATTCCTGTTTCTTCTTTTATCACGTCAGACAAATCTTCCCCCTCATAGAGGCCTTCGATGTACTCTTTCCACCTATCCGCTCTCTCTTCTGCATTTAACAGTGGGACTCCCGTTGCACTCTTGATATTCCGACCCATGCTTTTAATTTCATCGACGGTTGTTTCACGTTTCTTATATGCTGAGTCAGTCCTCCCGACAATCATTTCTTTTTCAAGTTCTTCAGATTTTTCATGCAGCCACTTCGTCTTATCTTCCCTGTACTTACTGTTTATTTCATTGCTCAGCGACGTGTATTTCTGTACTCCTGAATTTCCCTGAACATTGTTGTAATTCCTTCTTTCATCGATCAATTCAAGTATTTCTTTTGTTACACGTGGTTTCTTCGCTGTTACCTTATTTGTACCTATGCTTTTCTTTCCAACTTACGTGGTTGCCCTTTTTAGAGAGGTCCGTTCCTCTTCAACTGTATTGCCTACTGAACTATTCCTCATTGCTGTATCTGTAGCCTTAGAGAACTTGAAACGTATCTCGTCATGGTTTAGTACTTTAGTATTCCACATCTTTATGTATTGATTCTTCCTGATTAATCTGTTAAACTTCAGCATACTCTTCGTCAGTACTACATTGTGGTCTAAGTGTGTGTCTGCTCCTGGGTACGCCTTACAATGAGAAATCTACCCGTAACACCCGGCCTTTTCCAAGTACAGTTTTTCCTCCTGTGCTTCTTGAACTAAGTATTCGCTATTAATAGCTGAAATTTATTACAGAACTCAATTAGTCTTTCTCCTCTCTCATATTCTCCTGTAACGTTCTCTTCTACTCCTTCCCCTACAATTGCATTCCAGTCCCCACTGACTATCAGATTTTCATCTGCCTTTACGTACTGTACTACCCTTTCAATGTCCTCATATACTTTCTCTGTCTCTTCAGCTTGCGACGTCGGATTGTGTATCTGAACTATCGTTCTCGGTGTTGGCTTGCTGTCGATTCTGATCAGAACCTATCACTGAATTGTTTACATTAACATACTCTCTGCACTACCTTCCTAGTCATAACGAATCTACTCTCGTTACACCATTTTCCGCTGCTGTTAATATTATCCTGTTCTTATCTGACCAGAAATTATTGTATTCTTTCAATCGATCGTCACATGAAAATTAAATGTGAACGTAAAATCACTTACCAATACTGACTAGTATTGTGAGCTGTTCCGTACAAGGCTTTGGATTGATGGCCGCAACATGGCACACATAAATAGGAGCGTATAAGCAAGTAGTGTACGAAATAAAATGTCTGCGTTTTCTCTGGGGCTTCGGTCGAATTCTGCATGCATTTTATTACACCATATACAGATGTACTTTCTGAAGGTTAACCTTATAAATAAGGTGAATTTTTTTTCTTTTGCTTTTGAGTCAAGATAGGAGTGATGCGAGCGACTATTGATGGCTGTTAATACATCAAACAATTCTGTGGAGTGATGATTGCATCAACGATTTTAACACAAACATTATCGTGGCACATTGTTGCAAGCGCGTACTAGTATCCAAACTCAAACCGTTCTCAGAAAAAACAGGTAGAAATTAAGTTACATGTCGAGAGGTCTTCAATTCTGTCTCGAGTGTTTCCATTAGCTACTATACTTGCGCTGTGAGGGATTCATGCTGTGAGGGATTCACACAGTGCCGAGAAGCTGCCTAATGGACTGATAGATAGAAAAAGTGAAACAGACAGAAAACGTGATAGGCTGTCAATGTAACTTCGTACCCTTATACACCATCGACAGGTATGTAACGGATTATGCTGGCAATTCTCTGTAATTCGTAGAACGGCCACCAGAGTGCATTTGTGTTGTTTGTGTTTGGTGTCGATACCATACCTGGTGTGGTACTAAGGGGCGTGAGATTTGAGAGATAACTATGAAGGATACCGGCGCACAGTGTACCCGAGTGAGACAGCGGTATCAGAGATTGAAAGGGTCTCATTGAAGGATCCAGTTGGCCGGTTGTCGAATTGCGCCGTTCGGATGTGCGTTCTGGCCCGATGTTGGACAGGATGGGAATGTGGCTGTTGCCATACTCGTTCCAATCGAGCACGTCTGACTACTTCATGGGAGGATCGCTGTATTGTGCACCGAGCACGTCGTGTTCTCTTCACAAATTTGGGTGCCGGCCGAGAACAAGAGAACAAGTGATGGACTCCCTCCAGCATTCTGTGTCGTCCCGCACCATTGATCGGAGGCAAGCAGCAGCCAGAGTTGGGACTGCGAATAACTGTCCCATGCGTAGGCTGCTGGTAGCACCACAACACAGACGGCGGCGTTTGGTGACCGGGGAGCACGAACTGGTGATCAGGAACTTCGCACTGCGTTCATCTATGAATCACGGTTCTGCACTATCCCAGACGACTGCCGTTGGCGAGTGTGGTGGCTGCCTGGGAGAGGTCCCATTCTTTCGATGTTTTAGAGAAGTACGGTAGTGTTACTCCTGGCACGAGAGGGGAGGGTGGGGAACCTTCAGGTACGACTTTAGGTAGTGGTTTCGGCAACTCTGATTGCTCAACAGTACGTCACAGACATTCTGCGTCCTCATGTGTTACTTTTCGTGTGACAGTACTGTGGTGCCATTTTTCAACAGGTAAGGCTCGTCCACACATGTCACATATCATTATCAACTGTCTGCGAGATGCTGAGCAGAACCATGGCCAGTAAGATACCAACATCTGTTCCCAACAGAACATATGTGGAACCAACTCGGACGTCAACTCCGTGCTGGTGGCATCTTGTCTCACAAGAGAATACAACAGCTTAATGAGACGCTTCCCAAACGTTTCAGTGCCTGCATACAGTCCAGAAGGGGTGCAACGACATGCTGGTTAGTAGGCTCGTACTGCCAAATTCTTAATAAATTTGACTCGTTTCTACAATCACTGAAACAACGTAACGTACCCCTCCAACCCGTGAAGTTTCATCTCGTTTCCTTTTCCCCTTCTGGGTACCTCACCTCTTTTTCTACGTGTAATTGGGTTGATACCTGGCGAACTTAGCGTCCATGGGAGTACTGTGGTAGCTTTATTATGCTCTTCTAACAACCTGCAGTACCTGTTAGAGCTTTTTTGTCTCTATAATTGAATCAGAGTACGATGCAAGTATAGTATGAAACTGCCACAGGATGGATACAGTAGCAGTAGCACTTTTCCACGGCCCGAGTTGCGCTATGGAGGCAGGTGGGAGGTTGACAGGCCTGCTTTGACCTGGCTCGTTTCGCAGAATCCGCCCCTGCACGTGTGTGGGTGTGGTAATGGCAACTAATGACGGCGGAGCGCATTCCAGGGCGACCGCCCCCCGTCCACCCACCCCTGGGGTGGCGCCCACACCCCAGATGCAGCCTACCCACAAAAACAGCCGACTACCTACCCAGAGCGTTGTGCTTCAGAGCAGAGGCGCCTCAAGAAAGGCGGGATGATATTACCTCGGTCTAACTTGAAGCACATTTCACTAACTGCACATTTAAAAACCGACTGCCTAATATCTTAAAAGTAAGTCCAACATTTTACAATTTTGAGTATTGTAGTACATTGTTCCACATTACTTGCAAAAAGTGTTGTCAGAGGTAAAACCAGACAGATGTCATGGCGGCTGCAGTGTAACACGTGTTAAGTTCGGCTCGCGAAATTTAGTTGAATTCGAAGGTGTTCTCGCAGGTGGTGTTGTCTAGTACAAGTGGAAATCGTGAAAACAACAGTGTTCTGTGCAGTAGTGCTATTTTTTTTCTGTGCTCCGCCAATATCTTCGAGAAAATGGTAAACAGAAGAGTGAACAGCAGCGCGTCCAGCAGCGGGGAAGCAGCAGGTGCGGCGGGCCCGCTCTTGGCGGAAGGTGCGGCCGCGGCTCCCGGTATAGCGGAGCTGGTCCGCTCTGAGGTAAACGCTGCGCTTCGCGATAAAAACAATCTCGATCTGATAGCAGGCACTATATCAGATACTGTAACGGCAGCAGTATTGGCCAAAATGCGTGAAACTGTTGAGGCCAATACTGCCGAAATTACAGCACTAAAAAAGTCTGTGTCTGAATACGAGAAAAAGGCACGAGAGTTGGAAGTCAAACTATCTGCCGCACCTGACGAACTAGAACAGTACCAAAGGCGAAATAGTCTACGACTGTTTGGAGTAGTAGAAAATAAGGAAGAAGACACGGACAACCTGCTTATACAAGTTGCACGTGAAAAATTAGGCGTTGAAGTGACCAAGGCAGACATTGACAGGAGCCATCGGGTGGGACGAAAATTACCAGGTGCCACCAAACCTCGTCCAATAATAATTAAATTTGTCTCGTACCGAAAAAGGGCAGAGATCTCTACCCAGAAGAAGAAGTTAGCAAGGACAGGGCTTACAATAAGGGAAGATCTGACACATGAACGGCTAAAGATTTTAAACAGTGCCATATCACATTTCGGTCTTCAGAATGTGTGGACTCAGGATGGTAGAGTAATCATTAAGACAGCAGCTGGAAAGAAGACAATCACAAACATGACAGAACTGAATAGTATTAAGTGAAGCTACTCGAGCCAAAAGTGCAAACTTAACACCATTTGCAATTGTAACAGCCCCAATACTCAGATATAGTCTTGTAATTGTATTAATTTTTTAATTATACCCATATTTGTACCTTCAACTAGTTGTTTTTGTAACTGTATTAACTTTTCACTATTTTTTTGTGTCTGTAGCTCTAACCATTACTTAATTTTAGTTACTGCTAATTCTTTTTTCATTTTCTCAGTTTATTCTCTTCCGTTCTGAAATCTATTGCAATTATTAGTCTCTCCTTTAGTTCATTAATCACCCATCTCTTCGGTTTAAATTGTTCATAACAAAAATCACTATCAGTATCACTTTAGCAAATTTCAATCTAATTGTAGCTTCCTACGATAATCACTACCAGTATCACTTTAGTAAATTTCAATTTAATTCTAGCTTCCTACGATAATCTATTAATTACTAAGCTTACTTCTCTCTGCTGGCAGCATCGGCCTCTTAAATCACTCCCTTCTCCCTTATTTCCACCCGAAGCTGTTTCAAATACGCTAATTACATTTCTCCTCGTACGACAGAGGATACACAGTGACACACAGCCGTCACTATTTTGGTCATATTCTCCTTGCACAGAATACCACTAATCCATTTTCTATACTCCCGCAACCTCAGGAAATCTTTAGCAGGCGCCTTCATTCGGCACTCGCGGTGTCACAAACAGGGCGTGCAAAATCTCGGACACCCCTGTGGTATGTCACTTGGCGGAAGCAGCGGCCACTGCCCCTCGCGGCAGGTAGTGCCTAACAAAGGGACAAACCAGTCTGCCACCCTTCTCCAGGCTGCTCGGCGGAACGCGTCAGAGCTTTTAGCAGCTCACTGCAACATCCAGTCTTTACCTGCGCATTACGAAGAACTTAGCCTCCTCTTCAACCAACTAAACTACCACGTAATCCTCTTATCCGAAACGTGGTTGAAACCACACATATCCTCTGCATCTTTTCATCTCCCAGGGTACACATTTCTTAGGGCAGACAGATCAAAAAAGCGAGGTGGCGGGGTCGGCGCGTATATACGAACAGATCTCAAAGCGAAAGTCTTATGTACGTCAAATCCTGCTGAAGAAAAAGAGGCTGAATTCATGTTCATTGAAATAAATATACAAAGTCGGAAATTCTTGACTGGCGTCGTGTACAAGCCGCCAAAAGTAAGCTCAATGAGTTCCTTCCAGTCGGAATTACATTCACTTCAGTGTCAATACGAACATGTCATCGTAATGGGTGACTTGAACATAGACCTGCTAAGAGACACTCCCTCCGCAATAAACCTAAGAAGACTGTTTAGTTGCAATAGCATGAACATTCTTCCATTACAACCTACACACCATACGGCGCACAGTCATACTCTTATAGACGTAATCGCAACGAAACAGACTGACAAAGTAAGAGATGTTGGTCAAACATCGGCCCCTGGCCTCTCAGCACATGATGTAATATTCCTGGCCTACTCTGTGCAGCCCCCAAGGATCAAATCGCGTTACATAACTTGTAGGAACATGAAACGTATTGACCTTGACGCTCTAACAGCCGATTGCTCAGAAATCCTATGGCATCAAATAATCAGAAAACCCACAATCGACGGCAAAATTAATGAACTTGGTGATAAACTCACTGCCCTCTATGACAAACATGCACCTGTGCGCACAATCCGTGTAAGAAAATCTCCTGCTCCATGGCTGACAGCTGAATTACGTCAAATGATGACTAATAGGGATGCTGCCCACAGGCGTTTCAAGGCAGATCCGAAACCCGAGCGTTTCGAAGAATATAGAAAGCTACGGAACAAAGTGAAACAATGCATTCGCAATGCTAAAATCAGGCACGCTCGCTCCCTTGTATGCAGCGATCTGACGCCCACGACTCTATGGAAGAATCTCCGTAGCTTGGGGGTCGGAAAGGCAAAATCGGAAACTACTTTTCATGTGTCTGCTAACGAATTAAATGAATTCTTCTCTGCACCTCTGAATACCAGCACAGCTGATAATTACCGTCCACAAGAATCCCCAAACAGGATAACTAACAACGATACCTTCCATCTAAAACATGTAACAACAAATACGGCAAGAAAAGCAATAATGAGAATCTCTTCTGATGCAATAGGCAACGACAGTATCGGTATAACCATGATTAAGAATGTTGCCGATATCTTAGTACCTGTCTTAACTGACATATTTAATTTTTCTCTCGTGAACGGAATATATCCTACTGCATGGAAAAGAAGCCTAATTCGACCCATCCCTAAGATCGAAAACCCGCAACTGCCTAGTGATTACCGACCAATTAGCATACTGCCTGCTGTTTCCAAAGCACTTGAATATATTGTTCATGACCAAATCACTGAACACTTGCATGAATTCAGCCTATATGACAAATTTCAATCCGGTTTCCGTAAACATCACAGCACAAACACTGCTCTAATTAAAGTAACTGATGACCTGAAATATGCCATCGACAATCGAAAGGCAACAATATTGACGCTACAGGACTTCAGCAAAGCTTTTGACACTGTTAACTTTGACATATTGCTCAGAAAAATGCAACAGCTTAATTTCTCTGATAGTGCAATGAGATGGTTTGAAAGCTACTTAAAAGACAGACAGCAATGTGTTGTCTGCGTAAATGAAAAATCTTCCTGGAAACATGTTTCCTCGGGAGTGCCACAAGGATCAGTCTTAGGACCACTTTTGTTTTCTTTATATGTCAACGATATTTCGTCGGTTCTGTCCTCCTGTAAATATCATTTCTATGCCGACGACCTCCAGCTCTACCTAAGCGTCAGACCTGAAGATGTAAACACTGCAATCGCTCAGATGAATGATGATCTGTCTTCAGTAGTGAGATGGGCGAAAAACCTGGGGCTTAAACTAAATGCAAAAAAGACGCAAGTTATCTTAATAGCCCATCAGAAATTAATAAGTTCAGATTTCCGCGAATGGCTACCTCCTATTCTGCTCGACGGTACTCTAATACCATATCAGAAAACAGTGAAGAACTTGGGTGTAACTTTGGATGAGCATCTCAACTGGGCGGAGAATACAGTCGCAGTGTGCCGAAAGACGTCTGCTTGTCTCTATGCTCTCAAAAAGTTTCGGAACATATTTCCACAGGACTTGAAACGCCAGCTCGTGCAAGCACTCGTTCTACCGAACCTCCACTATTGTGATGTGATTCAACAAGGCATGAGTAGTGAAAACAAAAGACGGCTAGAGCTAACCATGAATGCCTGTGTGCGTTACACCTGCAACATTCGCCGATATGATCATGTTAGTGCTTCATACTCCGAGCTAGGGTGGCTGCGGCCGGACAAATTGCGTGACTACCACACTCTATGTCTACTCCACCGACTCCTCATCGCGCAAGCACCCCAGTACCTTGCTTCAGAGATTAAAAACCTGTCATGTCATCATAATCGAAACACGAGGTCACTCTTATTTGGTATCCTAACTGTGCCCACTCACAAAACAAAAACTTTTGCAAACTCCTTCTCAGTTGCCGCTGTCCGCCTATGGAACAAACTGCCCCTTACCTTGCGCAAAATTCGATCTCCTGCTGCTTTTAAGAAGAAGTTGAAGCATTTCCTACTATCATCCTCACAAAGTTCTCCACAAAATTAATGTACAAGGACAATCCCCTCATCTGTCAAATAGCAAAGCTAGCGTCTCCTATCTTGCTCCTGAGATGCCTTCCTCTTCATCTTTCTCTATTAGCCACGCAATCTTCTTTTCCTTTATATTTCCTTAATTATGTTTCATCATGTCTCTATTCTTCTCCTCCCTTCACCATGAGTCTCCCTCATACTCCGTGCTGCCGGCACTCCTATCTAAAATCTGTCTCTTCAATAATGTCTAATTATAACAGTACTTGTGACCTAAGAATATAAACTCTATATGTATGTATTTTTCCAGGTGTACCTTTCAAATTGTTTATTTCACTTTTTGTACTAGATGTAGTTTAACATGCCTACTAAAACATATGAATGTAAAATAAGTAGAATGCCTGGTTAGATGTAAGAGAGGGCCTGATGGCCCTAATCTTGCCAGGTTAAATAAATCAATAAATAAATAAATAAATAAATAAATAAATAAAAAAACCAAGAACAACCACGATAACCTACAAGGAGAAGTAAATTAATTGAAGGAAACAAAGGCTGCAAAATAATAAATGTTAGTAATCTAGAAGAACATAATAGAGAGACACTAAAGACACAATCTGCAGATTTTCGTTTATTGCATCATGTTCTCACTGTTCTGACTGCCGGAGTGGTCGAGCGGTTCTAGGGTTCGAATCCTGCCTCGGGCATGGAGGTGTGCGATGTCCTTAGTTTAGTTAGGTTTAAGTAGTTCTAAGTCCTAGGGAATTGATGACCTCAGAAGTTAAGTCCCATACCGCTCAGAGCCAGTTTTGTTCAAGGTGGGAGGGCCATGGCAGAAACATTTCTCATCTCAAGTAGCATACAAAATTATGTCTTCTTATGTTTACTAAATGAAATGCATCGTGAGTCATGCTATGTGTATTTGTTTCTACTGCCTGAGTGCTTATGTAGGGCATACCCATTGCACTGTTTGTTTAACTACATATAAACTTATTTTTACATGTTGTAACTGTGCTGTTATGTGATATGTTTGTGTACATGATGCAGTTTACCGTAACCCACGCCACAGTTGAGAGGGGAGCCTCAGAACTTAAATATCGAGCCTTCCCTCCTTGTCCGAAGTGTTCCTTAGATGTAATTACTGTCTCATTGTTTACGTTAGCAGTTCATATTTAAAGTGAAGTTTAGATACATGGTATTATCTCTGCTTCTCTTATAATTATCTTATTTATCTATTTTAGGTATTATGCTTCTTACCTTATGAGACTATGAGACACTGATGTTTTTGCTCTGTTTGTGTCATTTTCTCTACCTGCTTCTACATCCTGTGTGTGTGTGTGTGTCTGAGTTGACGTCATCCCAAGGATTCTTTTTTCGCGTTTGTTTTGTGTCTCTGCGGGATCTGCCGTATAGATTTCCTTGTCTTCATGTAGTGATTTTCAAGCCTTATGATGTTGCCTAGAGTACACTATATCTTTGATGTCATCATATTCTGTCATAGTCCTTGCATGAGCGTGTTGTAATGTAATACAGCACTCTTGCTGAGGTCCACGTGTTTCAGATGTGCTGAGTATTGGCTCCGGCCAGTCAAAAAGTGAACAATGCCATGGCTTTGATCCGTAAGATTCCGCTTTAATCGTCGGCGTTTATTGGGTAAGAAAAAGAAAGGACAACGGCCTTAACCGGTCGCCTCCAATTCGCCTTGACAGCTGTTTATTTGGCGAGTGTCTACAATGTCTTTCCCTGTCGTTTCAGGAACCTCGTCCGCTCCTCTTTAGCCAGTATGTGTGGCGGATACTAAAGTTAATCAGGCAAATCCCCAGAACCACACATAAGGCTTCTAAAGATGTGACGCCAAAAGCAACGTACGAGGGCGGTTCAGAAAGTAACCTCCGATTGGTCACAGTGCGGGTTGTGGGGGGAGTAGCGACGCCATCTGTGCGTTCACGCACTCAACAGGTCAGTCGGCATCAAGCCGTGGTCGAGTGAACGTCGTACCTGCGCTAGTTTAGTTTTTGTGGCAGTTTGAAATGTGTGCTGCAATACAAAACCCCGCCAAATGTGGAGTGCGTGCTGTCATAAGGTTTTTTACAGCCAAAGGATATTCTGCAGCAGCTATTCATCGTGAGCTTTGTGCCGTGTACGGACCAAGAGTTATGAGTGAAGGAGTTGTCCGTGAATGGGTACGTTTATTTAAAAGTGGACGAGAAAACGTTCATGATGAAGAGAGAAGTGGTAGACCATCATTGGTGACTGACGAACTCGTTCAGACAGTTGATGCAAAAGTTCGTGAAAATCGACGTTTCTCAATGTCGGAGTTGTCTACTGGTTTTCCACAGATTTCTAAGACTCTCTTGTACGAGATAGTGACAGCAAGATTGGGTTACCGTAAGTTCTGTGCATGATGGGTGCCCAAAATTCTTACCGACCACCACAAAACTCAAAGATTGGCCTCTGCATTAGACTTTCTGTCACGTTATGAGGACGAAGGAGAACCATTGTTAAACAGAATCGTGACCGGTGACGAAACCTGGATTAAGTACGTGAACCCTGAGACAAAAGAACAATCAAAGATGTGGGCACATTCAAATTCGCCTACCAAACCAAGAAAAGCCTCGCAAGATTTTTCTGCCAGAAAACTGATGGCAACGGTGTTTTGGGATGCCAAAGGGGTGTTGTTGGTTGAATTCATGGAACGTGGTACGACCATTAATCAAGACGTGTACTGTGAAACAATAAAAAAGTTGCGACGGGCTATACAGAACAAACACTGTGGTATGCTGACTTCCGGTATCGTTTTTTTGCACGATAACGCCCGTCCTCACTCTGCTCGCAGAACAACGGCCCTTCTTGAGTTCTTCAAGTGGGACGTTATCAACCATCCACCTTACAGCCCAGACCTGGCGCCAAGTGATTATCACCTCTTCATGCATTTGAAGAAATGGCTCGGGTCACAGCGGTTTGATGACGACGAAGAACTCAAAGATGCGGTCACAGGCTGGCTCCAGGCACAAGCGGGTGATTTTTATGCAGAAGGAATTTCAAAGCTTGTGAAGAGATACGATAAGTGCCTCAATCGCTATGGAGACTATGTAGAAAAATAGTGCAAAGATGTAGTTGTAAGATGTATATATTAAAATATTTTTATTTAACTTGGTGTATTTTTTTAAATCAACCGGAGGTTACTTTCTGAACGGCCCTCGTACAATGGGAGCAGTACGCTCCTCTCCTCTCGTTTCGCTATGCACTTGCTGTAAATCGGCAAATCGTAGTATGGCTTCAAAGTAAGCTGTGTGATATGTTCGTTCTGTCCTCAAAGGAAGTCTGTATTGTGTTTGTTCATTTGTTTCATCACTTTGTTAGTTGTCAGATTGGTGTGCGCTTTGAAAGTTAGTCGTTCGTCAATATGTATTCCTAATCATCGCGCCGACCAGTGTCGCCGATCGGTTCTAGGCGCTTCAGTCTGGAACTGCGCGACCGCTACGGTGGCAGTGTTCGAATCCTGCCTCGGGCATGGATGTGTGTGATGTCCTTAGTTAGGTTTAAGTAGTTGTAAGTTCTAGGGGACTGATGACCTCAGATGTTAAGTCCCATAGTGCTCAGAGCCATTTGAACCTAAACATCGCGTTATTTGTTCTCTCTCTCGGTTCAGGTTATACAGTTTCATAATTGGGTTCCGTTTTAGTGCCCCTTTGAGTAATGGGTGTAAGTTTTGTTTTCTCCTATTTTGAGTTTGTTTTGGCTAGAGCAACTATTTATACGTCTGAGGAGCGCAGTGATATGATGACTATCTTCTGGTACTCCCCAGAGTTCTCAGTGGTACTTAACTTATTTAAACAGAGTGAGGTAGCTAACACAGGTCACTCATGATGTACCCAGAACGTGTAAATATTCCGTTTTGGCTAAGTTATAGCGACCAATATGATGAATAATAATTTTGAACTTTTATAGCTGTTGAATCATGACACTATTTTTATTTCTTAGATGTCCCTGTGTACTTTTACTGTTCCAAAGAATAGAGGCTTCGAAGGGGCAGTACATCCTGATCAAGTAGTTACAAGACAACAGTGCCACAAAGCACTGTCCCGCCATTATGGGAAGAGGTCAGCAGTGTGTGCTCTATGTGTCAAATCTAAGCAAGCATTCAACTTAAATAGTGTGGGTGTGCTCATTATTATAAATGTTGCATTAAGTGCTCCAAAAAAAAAGCATTGACACCTGCTATAAATCAGATAATACTGTACATCGTACTTACCACAATACATGCTCGTTTTACACGGTGTACCGTATGTGCAGAAGTCTTCAGCAATTCTTTTTACGCATCCTGTTTTAATTTTTCCCACAAATAAAATCCAAGAGATGTTAAGCCAGGTGAGCGTGCAGGCCATTTTATGTTTTCTGTAAGACTTTTTTATGAGTCATCAGTCTCCTGACTGGTTTGATGCGGCCCACCACGAATTTCTCTCCTGTGCCAACCTCTGCAACTCAGAGGAGCGCTTGCAACCTACGTCCTCGATTATATGCAAGATGGATTTCCAATCTCTGTCTCCCGCTATAGTTTTGCACTCTACAGCTCATTTCACTACCATGGAAGACAATCCCTTGATGTCTTAGCATATGTCTTATCATCCTGCCCCTTCTCCTCGTCAGTGTTTCCCACATACTCCTTTGCTCTCCGATTCTACGCAGAACCTCTTCATTCCTCACCTTATCAGTCCACCTAATTTTCAAAAACCGTCTGTAGTAGCATATCTCAAATTCTCCAATTCTCTTGTGTTCCTGTTTTGCCACAGTCCATGTTTCAGTACCAGACTCAGAAATGTCTTAATCTATTTAAGGCCTATGTTTGATACTAGCAGACGTCTCTTGTAAAGGAATGCCCTTTTTGCCAGTGCGAGTCTACTTTTTATGTCCTTCTTGTTCCGTCCGTCATTAATTACTTTGCTGCTTAGGTAGTACAATTCCTTAATTTCTTCCAATTCGTGGCCATCAATATTGATGTTAAGTTTCTAGCTGTTCTCATTTCTGCTACTTTTCGTCACATTCGTCTTTCCTCGATTTACTCTCAATCCATATTCTGTACATATTAGACTGTAGACTGTAAATTAAAACTGAAGAAACTGCAAAAAGGTGGGAATTTAAGGATATGGGACCTGGATAAACTGATTAAACAAGAGGTTGTACAGAGTTTCAGGGAGAGCATAGGGAAACAATTGACAAGAATGGGGGACAGAAATACAGTAGAAGAAGAATGGGTAGCTTTGAGGGATGAAGTGGTGAAGGCAGCAGAGGATCAAGTAGGTAAAAAGACGAGGTCTAGTAGAAATCCTTGGGTAACAGAAGAAATATTGAATTTAATTGATGCAAGGAGAAAATATAAAAATGCAATAAATGAAGCAGGCAAAAAGCAGTACAAACGTCTCAAAAATGAGATCGACAGGAAGTGCAAAATGGCTAAGCAACGATGGCTAGAGGACAAATGTAAGGATGTAGAGGCTTATCTCACTAGGGGTAAGATAGATACTGCCTACAGGAAAATTAAAGAGACCTTTAGGAAATAAGAGAACCACTTGTATGAACATCAAGAGCTCAGATGGAAACCCAGTTCTAAGCAAAGAACGGAAAGCAGAAAGGTGGAAGGAGTATATAGAGGGTCTATACAAGGGCGATGCACTTGAGGACAATATTATGGAAATGGAAGAGAATGTAGATGAAGATGAAATGGGAGATACGATACTGCGTGAAGAGTTTGACAGAGCACTGAAAGACCTGAGTCGAAACAAGGCCCCCGGAGTAGACAACATTCCATTGGAACTACTGACGCCCTTGGGAGAGCCAGTCCTGACAAAACTCTACCATCTGGTGAGCAAGATGTATGAAACAGGCGAAATACCCTCAGACTTCAAGAAGAATATAATAATTCCAATCCCAAAGAAAGCAGGTGTTGACAGATGTGAAAATTACCGAACAATCAGTTTAATAAGTCACAGCTGCAAAATACTAACTCGAATTCCTTACAGACGAATGGAAAAACTAGTAGAAGCCGACCTTGGGGAAGATGAGTTTGGATTTCGTAGAAATACTGGAACACGTGAGGCAATACTGACCTTACGACTTATCTTAGAAGAAAGACTAAGGAAAGGCAAACCTACGTTTCTAGCATTTGTAGACTTAGAGAAAGCTTTTGACAATGTTGACTGGAATACTCTCTTTCAAATTCTAAAGGTGGCAGGGGTAAAATACAGGGAGCGAAAGGCTATTTACAATTTGTACAGAAACCAGATGGCAGTTATAAGAGTCGAGGGACAAGAAAGGGAAGCAGTGGTTGGGAAGGGAGTAAGACAGGGTTGTAGCCTCTCCCCGATGTTATTCAATCTGTATATTGAGCAAGCAGTAAAGGAAACAAAAGAAAAATTCAGAGTAGGTATTAAAATCCATGGAGAAGAAATAAAAATGTTGAGGTTCGCCGATGACATTGTAATTCTGTCAGAGATAGCAAAGGACTTGGAAGAGCAGTTGAACGGAATGGATGGTCTCTTGAAGGGAGGATATAAGATGAACATCAACAAAAGCAAAACGAGGATAATGGAATGTAGTCGAATTAAGTCGGGTGATGTTGAGGGTATTAGGTTAGGAAATGAGACACTTAAAGTAGTAAAGGACTTTTGCTGTTTGGGGAGCAAAATAGCTGATGATGGTCGAAGTAGAGAGGATATCAAATGTAGACTGGCCATGGCAAGGAAAGCGTTTCTGAAGAAGAGAAATTTGTTAACATCGAGTATAGATTTAAGTGTCAGGAAGTCGTTTCTGAAAGTATTTGTATGAAGTGTAGCCATGTATGGAAGTGAAACATGGACGGTAAATAGTTTGGGCAAGAAGAGAAGGTTTTGAAATGTGGTGCTACAGAAGAATGCTGAAGAATAGATGGGTAGATCACATAACTAATGGGGAAGTATTGAATAGGATTGAGGAGAAGAGAAGTTTGTGGCACAACGTGACCAGAAGAAGGGATCGGTTGGTAGGACATGTTCTGAGACATCAAGGGATCACCAATTTAGTATTGGAGGGCAGCGTGGAGGGTAAAAATCGTAGGGGGAGACCAAGAGATGAATACACTAAGCAGATTCAGAAGGATGTAGGTTGCAGTAGGTACTGGGAGATGAAGAATCTTGCACAGGATAGAGTAGCATGGAGAGCTGCATCAAACCAGTCTCAGGACTGAAGACCACAACAACAACAACCAGAAAATGGTGGGAGGACATAACTAATTACTCAATTTGGTATCAAAGGCAGTAGAGTAGTTTAAGGAAATTGGGTGACATGGAAAACCACTTAACAGAACAATAGGTTAAGTGCCGACAAAGGGCTCAACGTTAGGTCAAGAGTACAGTGCCGAACATTAGGTTATGCATCATGCTTGCTCCATGTAATTACTTCTTACAAGACCTACATGTTTCCAAACAGCAGAGAATGATGAGCAAGAGAAATCCAATCCCCAGAAACTGATTTTTTTTTATGAATAATCAATATATCTCTCAGTTTCCTGTTATGAGGTCCTTTCTATCTACCATCAGACCGCCATCTTGGATTACGCCATGGAAAGGACGACAGCGCCCTCTGGTGGTGGTAATGTGTACTGGACCCAGACCTCAGGGTGAACACACTTGATGGTGGTACAGCCTCTAATTGTTTAAATAAATAGTGCATGTAAAATAATAAAGGCTTATGTCCAGCACAGGTCGAGTCCTCTCCCTGCCATTTCCTGGGATGAGGTGACGGTCGGATGAGACAGGTTAGTGGAGGTAGTCCAAGAGCTCTTTCTTTCCCACCATTTTCTTAGGCTGGTAGAGGTTGCATTGTCCTGATGGAATTTGAACTTCCTGCTAGGGGGGCTTGACAGGGGGGCATGACAGGGAGTGTGGCAGTTTCCTGCTGTCTTGGATAACGGTACTTGCGTCATCAGCTGACTCACGGCCATCTTCTTGGATGATGTCATTAACTGACGTCAGTTGATGACGTTATCGCTGCCATCTTGCGTAAAGGTACTTTGGCGTCGTACCACTCTTGGGGTTGGGTGACGTTATCGCTGTCTTGGATAACAGTACTTTGGTGTCATACCACTCTTGCCCCAATACTAACCTATACTCATCTGACCAGAAACCCTTGTCTTCTTTCCATTTCACTTTACTAAGCCCTGCTATATCTAGACTGAGCCTTTGCGTTTCGCTCTTCAGATTTTCTAGCTTCCTTACCTCGTTCAAGCTTCTGATATTCCATGGTCCGACTTGCAGAACGTTATCCTTTCGTTGGTTTTTCTATCTTTTTCTCATGGTCACCTGACTTTGGCAGTCTCCTCCCAGAGACTTGAATGGGGGACTACTCCGGAATATTTGCCAAAGGAGAGATCATCATGACATTTTTTTCAGTTACAGGCCACATGTCCTGTGGATACACGTTATGTGACTTTAATGCAGTGGTGTCCATTGCCTTCTGCATCTTCACAACTTTGACCATTGCTGTTTCTTCCACCTTGAACGTTTGTCCGCTTCTCCGCCCTCTTTGACAGGGCCGTTGGCAGAATGAGGGTGACTTCTTATGCCGGAAGTCTTTGGCCGCCAGTGTTGATTATTAATCAAAATTAAGCGGCTGCGTTTCGCGAACACAGCACCAAGGACGTTTTGATAACTAATCATAGGCGCTACCCCTAGGCTACAGGTATTGAACTATGTCTTAATTAGCAACCCTCAAAAGTTCTAGTAAGAAGGTCTGTAAACATCAATAAAACGAAGAGCAATGATACGGTTCTTGAAAAGAGGGCCAGAGCTACACGTTGACAGATCAACGTTTTCGTGAATTGTGGATTTTCAACTGACTATTAGTGGACGTTGGGAATATTGATTTTACTATTGTTCGTTAAAGATGCTTCATCTGTAAATAAAATTTTGCCTAGAAGGGCCACCTCACTTCTATGTTTTCACAGACACAGTTCGGAGAATTATACGCCATTCTGAATGTCACTGCCATGAAGCTATCGATTTAACGAAATGTGGAAACGATGAAATGCATTGGAATGTAGAAATCGTAGCACACTCCTTTGATCCCAGTCGCCCATTCAACGTGGTCTGATAACAGGCCAACATTTACGGCAACTTTCTGAGTCACCCGAAGTTGCTATTCCACCTTCTTCTTTTTCTGTAACGGTTATTCTGATTTTCGGTTATAATGCATGAGATTCATATGTCTCACATAATTAAGCAATACACTGCTGCATTTACGACCTTTTATATCATTCCAAATTTGTCTTTATCGGAATAACATATTGGATTATTTCTGCGTGATAAAGTTGTGCTACGAAAAATATTTATCCTACAGATTTTACTTTACAATAAAGTAGATTCAAAATAAGGTATTTATTTATGTAAACCGTAACCTAATTTTAATTTTTTTCATGTTAATCATAACTTATGCCACGCGGACTTGTTTATTTTGCCAATTTAATTTACATAGTTATAGAACAATCGTTATACTTAAGAAACACACTTATCTTCTTTAGAAATGATTTAGCTGGGTGTAAATGCTAAAAATTTACAAACTTTTGCAAGTGCTATATTTTAAATTTTTAACTTTATTTTTAGAATCAAACAAAATAATTTCTTTATTGTTTTATTTCTCAGATTTTCGCATCCTTAAAACTATATCTTTTTTACTTGGACGTTCTTTATTTGTAAATTCGAATGCTATTATACAGATTTATGTTGACCAAATTCTGGAAAAATATAACTATACAGGGTGATTCAGGAGGAATGTCATATAATATTTGAGGTGATTCCACATGCGAAAATATGCCGAAAAATTCCAATGAACACGTGTCCAAATTTCGATCGTTACGGAACTGGAGCATGTTGAAGACTACACACATCCAGCTCTGAATATGATGACAACTGTGAGTATTAGTTACCGAAATGCTATGGTGGACAGGTTTGCTGCGATGCCCTCTTGTTATTATTTTATCAATCTGTGCATATATTTCAAGAAAGTTAGCTGTAATTATTGATTTATTAGTGAAATTACTAGTAAGAAAGTGGATAATATTGAATAATTTCGCATGACTTATATTATTTAATGATATTCTGTTCGATAAAATCGAAAGAAAACCGCGTAGGGAAGGTATGAATGCGTACCGTCAGTGTAGTAGCCATGGAACATATCTACTGTGCTACTCTCGATTGGTCGATACATGACGAACATTACACGTGTAGAAGGTACGCATAAAATTGCAACATCGATTTCCTCACAAACTAGGGGCCATCACTTGTAAAGCCGCTGGCCAGGTCCTCAGGACAGGTACCTCTACAACATACCCAAGACTCAGGGAAATCTGTGATTATTACGATGACAGGGGTGTCAGCGAGCTGTCAGCAGCAGTACTGTTCTGCACTTGTATACGATTTTCTAAGTTCCAGAGTGCATATGTATCAATTTGTGTGGTACATTTCCGTACTGGTCGATCGTTTCAGATGAATTCCTCCATCTCGATCAATGATTATTTTCTTTTCTCGTCTGGCCCGTTAAGGTGCACATAGAACCACTAGTTAGATTTAGTCCTCCTGTTCTGCTCATGTTCATCCTTTCGCTATGGGTCTGTCGTAGTTCTAATGCCCAACCGCTTTTCTGGTTTCAGATTTCTTTCCGCCAGTGAGAATCGATCTTCTCTCTGTATGTCTTCGGTGTTGTGGCCGCCCTGTTTTAGGTTCGTTGCACACGAGCGATTAATTATCTCGAGTTCGCAGCGTCATATTCTGGCACCATTGTGCAGTAGTTATGAAACGAGGGAGCCAAGCACATTATGGCAACGGAGCTTAGGACTCGCCTCGAAGACGCGGACGGAATTGTGCTCGTCAGACGTCACACTTCTGCTTCACAGACATGTAGCACATCACCGCGTAGCGACAGTCGTTGTGGGAGAATTGGGCAGTGCACACGTGTCCGCAACCCTAGCAACATCTGCCGTCAGCCCAGCGCGTGTGCCGTCGGCTACGATGTGGAATTGTGTGCTGAAGACGTGAAGAAATTCCTTATATATCGGACAAATCGCAAAGAGCACCATCACAATATTAAGAAGACAGCTATGTAGTTCCAAGTGTGTTAAACGTTTTGTAACGTTTTTATTGCGAGAACGGTCAGAAAAATCATATGGGAAAAGATATTTCATTTGAATGTACAAATCTACAGTCACCAGGAACATTTAAAAATACACTGGTGTGCAAAACTTGACGAAAGTAATTCTTCCATGATATGTCACTCACCAATAATGTAACTCCATGAAACTTAAACCATACATACAAAGAACTACTAGAAAAAAAGAAATCTAGTACAGTCAGTAGAGATTGCCAGCGATTGGTTTTGTAATTCAGGTATTTACAAACTAACCTGTAATAACTGCCCCTCGTACTATATTGGTCAAACAGGCAGAGCTGTAGAAACACGATATAAAGAACATCTATTAGGTAAAAAAGGAGCGAATATTCACAACTCTACTTTTGCTGAACACCTCTTGATAGCCGGCCATACGCCCAAACAGTTAGAAGACACGGTTATCCTACACAGACAAGTCAAAGGACGGAGACTAGATCTGTGGGAAGAGTTATTTATTTTTGAACATCTAGAGCTCAAAGACGGTAATATACTGAACGATCAGTTGAACCTTGCCTGTAGACAATTTTTTGAAGGCTTTAAACCCGTACTGTTTAATATATAACATTAATGTTGGTAACCTCAGTAGTCTATTTCCTCAGGAAGCTATAATGCACTTTCACATCTTTAAGCTCACTACCTTTTATGTAATGTGGTTTTCTCACGATGTATGGCTGCCACTACATCGGCCCTCATGTAATTTTCTCTTATTCTAAAACCTTGGCTCCATGAGAATGTATATTAACTGGATTGTTGACCAGGTTTCGTAATTTATGTCTTAAGAGCCATTACTGATTATTTTTAAAGTGTTGATTTATATACGTTCTATGTGCTTCACTAATATGGTAATATAACTTTTATATTCTGGCTGCATATGCCACTGCATGTAACTTACGGCGTAAGCGCCACCTGCCTTTTTGATGTATGTATCTACGTTATTGTTCCTAAGGCTCCCACAATGTCATAACGAGAGTGTTAAATGTTTTCCATTTATTTATTGTCACTCTATCTAAGGACGCAATTATTATTGATATTTTACATGTTGCTTCAGTACGCCAATCGGCACATAGCTCGCGACCTGAGCGCCACCTGCCCTGGCTGCAGTGCTACTACGCTGGCCGATTTTACTCAGTCGCTTATGCGCTCTCCAACTTCCATGTACTTATTTTTATTTGTCTGACAAACCCTATTCTCAGGGCTATATTTTATTTGGACTAATGGAGCTATGCAGATGTTTGTAAAAACGACAATGACATATCACTCCATGTTAATGTAATACTGTAAGTACGAGGAATCCTTCTCATATTTTGTAATACAAGATTCTCCTAATATATGTTAAACTCTATTCTTGACTTATGTTTCATACTTTTTAATATAAATTACGATGTTCATTGTCCTCAGGCCGCTTTCTGAAGAAGATAGATTTAAATCTATCGAAACCTAGGTAAAGATTACTTTATCCCTTGCAACTGGTCGGCTGTTTTTAATCTTATTACGTGGAACCGTTGCTGTTGCGCAGCTATGTTTAAAATACTGTAACTGAAAGAAATATTTTTGGAGACGAACATAACTGACACTTTCATTCAGAGACATTTCACTCATATCTCGAGGCTTCAGTTACACAGCTTGAGGCTGCCGCCGTTGGATAAGCAGCTGCAGCAGCAAGTCGTATACTCCTAGCTCACTCATTTGTTACATAGTTTAATTCTTAATTTCTTTGCGTGTTTTTGGTACTTGCATTGTTTAATTCATAAATTTCGAGCGTATTATAGTATTTGAGAGTTGTAGCATCGCGTTTTAGTACCTGAATAGTGTAAATTCGCGTAGTCGTTTGTCTACTGTTTTGTTTTGAACGGCCAGTGTCGGTTGGTCGCAGTCAGTGTGCTCCCTGCCGCCGTTGGATAAGCAGCTGAGCAGCAAGTCGTATACTCCTAGCTCACTCATTTGTTACATAGTTTAACTCTTAATTGCTTTGCCTGTTTTTGGTTCTTGCATTGTTTAATTCATAAATTTCGGGCGTATTATAGTATTTGAGAGTGTAGCATCGTGTTTTAGTACCTGAATAGTGTAATTTCGCTTAGTCTCCTTCCGCTGCCGAGCAGTGTCAGCAGTGCGCAAGTAGCAGCATTACTGCATTTACTAGGCAATCTTGTATTTTAATAACCGTTTAAATTTTGTCGATTTGTTTGCGCTCTCTGTAGATTAGTTCAGACGTTCTTAGCAAAACAGTTTTTAGCATGGATAGGGACTGCAACTGCTGTGTTCGGATGCAGGCTGAGTTGGCATCCCTTCGCTCCCAGCTTCAGGCAGTGTTGGCTTCGGTCACACAGCTTGAGGCTGTTGCCAATGGGCATCACTGTGGGGGTCGGGATGGGGGTTTGTCGGGGACGGCCAGCTCGTCCCACGCATCCCCTGATCGGACTACGACTGTGGTTGCCCGGGATACTGCCCGCATTGAGGCTGATCCCTCACCTGTGGTAGAGTGGGAGGTCGTTTCAAGGTGTGGCAGGGGGCGAAAGACATTTCGGAGGGCTGAACGGAAAGCCTCTCCAGTTTGTCTGACGAACCGGTTTCAGGCTCTGTCTCAGGCTGATACTGATCTTCGGCCTGACATGGCTGCTTGTCCTGTTCCAGAGGTTGCCCCTCAGTCTGCAAGATCCGGGCAGTCGCAGAGGGTGGGCTTACTGGTAGTTGGGAGCTCCAACGTCAGGCGCGTAATGGGGCCCCTTAGGGAAATGGCAGCAAGAGAGGGGAAGAAAACCAATGTGCACTCCGTGTGCATACCGGGGGGAGTCATTCCAGATGTGGAAAGGGTCCTTCCGGATGCCATGAAGGGTACAGGGTGCACCCATCTGCAGGTGGTCGCTCATGTCGGCACCAATGATGTGTGTCGCTATGGATCGGAGGAAATCCTCTCTGGCTTCCGGCGGCTATCTGATTTGGTGAAGACTGCCAGTCTCGCTAGCGGGATGAAAGCAGAGCTCACCATCTGCAGCATCGTCGACAGGACTGACTGCGGACCTTTGGTACAGAGCCGAGTGGAGGGTCTGAATCAGAGGCTGAGACGGTTCTGCGACCGTGTGGGCTGCAGATTCCTCGACTTGCGCCATAGGGTGGTGGGGTTTCGGGTTCCGCTGGATAGGTCAGGAGTCCACTACACGCAACAAGCGGCTACACGGGTAGCAGGGGTTGTGTGGCGTGGGCTGGGCGGTTTTTTAGGTTAGATGGCCTTGGCCAAGTACAGAAAGGGCAACAGCCTCAACGGGTGCGGGGCAAAGTCAGGACATGCGGGGACCAAGCAGCAATCGGTATTGTAATTGTCAACTGTCGAAGCTGCGTTGGTAAAGTACCGGAACTTCAAGCGCTGATAGAAAGCACCGAAGCTGAAATCGTTATAGGTACAGAAAGCTGGCTTAAGCCAGAGATAAATTCTGCCGAAATTTTTACAAAGGTACAGACGGTGTTTAGAAAGGATAGATTGCATGCAACCGGTGGTGGAGTGTTCATCGCTGTTAGTAGTAGTTTATCCTGTAGTGAAGTAGAAGTGGATAGTTCCTGTGAATTATTATGGGTGGAGGTTACACTAAACAACCGAACTAGGTTAATAATTGGCTCCTTTTACCGACCTCCCGACTCAGCAGCATTAGTGGCAGAACAACTGAGAGAAAATTTGGAATACATTTCACATAAATTTTCTCAGCATGTTATAGTCTTAGGTGGAGATTTCAATTTACCAGATATAGACTGGGACACTCAGATGTTTAGGACGGGTGGTAGGGACAGAGCATCGAGTGACATTATACTGAGTACACTATCCGAAAATTACCTCGAGCAATTAAACAGAGAACCGACTCGTGGAGATAACATCTTGGACCTACTGATAACAAACAGACCCGAACTTTTCGAATCTGTATGTACAGAACAGGGAATCAGTGATCATAAGGCCGTTGCAGCATCCCTGAATATGGAAGTTAATAGGAATATAAAAAAAGGGAGGAAGGTTTATCTGTTTAGCAAGAGTAATAGAAGGCAGATTTCAGACTACCTAACAGATCAAAACGAAAATTTCTGTTCCGACACTGACAATGTTGAGTGTTTATGGAAAAAGTTCAAGGCAATCGTAAAATGCGTTTTAGACAGGTACGTGCCGAGTAAAACTGTGAGGGACGGGAAAAACCCACCGTGGTACAACAACAAAGTTAGGAAACTACTGCGAAATCAAAGAGAGCTCCACTCCAAGTTTAAACGCAGCCACAACCTCTCAGACAAACTGAAGCTAAACGATGTCAAAGTTAGCGTAAGGAGGGCTATGCGTGAAGCGTTCATTGAATTCGAAAGTAAAATTCTATGTACCGACTTGACAGAAAATCCTAGGAAGTTCTGGTCTTACGTTAAATCAGTAAGTGGCTCGAAACAGCATATCCAGACACTACGGGATGATGATGGCATTGAAACAGAGGATGACACGCGTAAAGCTGAAATACTAAACACCTTTTTCCAAAGCTGTTTCACAGAGGAAGACCGCACTGCAGTTCCTTCTCTAAATCCTCGCACAAACGAAAAAATGGCTGACATCGAAATAAGTGTCCAAGGAATAGAAAAGCAACTGGAATCACTCAATAAAGTCCACTGGACCTGACGGGATACCAATTCGATTCTACACAGAGTACGCGAAAGAACTTGCCCCCCTTCTAACAGCCGTGTACTGCAAGTCTCTAGAGGAACGGAGGGTTCCAAATGATTGGAAAAGAGCACAGATAGTCCCAGTCTTCAAGAAGGGTCGTCGAGCAGATGCGCAAAACTATAGACCTATATCTCTTACGTCGATCTCTTGTAGAATTTTAGAACATGTTTTTTGCTCGCGTATCATGTCATTTCTGGAAACCCAGAATCTACTATGTAGGAATCAACATGGATTCCGGAAACAGCGATCGTGTGAGACCCAACTCGCCTTATTTGTTCATGAGGCCCAGAAAATATTAGATACAGGCTCCCAGGTAGATGCTATTTTTCTTGACTTCCGGAAGGCGTTCGATACAGTTCCGCACTGTCGCCTGATAAACAAAGTAAGAGCCTACGGAATATCAGACCAGCTGTGTGGCTGGATTGAAGAGTTTTTAGCAAACAGAACACAGCATGTCGTTATCAATGGAGAGACGTCTACAGACGTTAAAGTAACCTCTGGCGTGCCACAGGGGAGTGTTATGGGACCATTGCTTTTCACAATATATATAAATGACTTAGTAGATAGTGTCGGAAGTTCCATGCGGCTTTTCGCGGATGATGCTGTAGTATACAGAGAAGTTGCTGCATTAGAAAATTGTAGCGAAATACAGGAAGATCTGCAGCGGATAGGCACTTGGTGCAGGGAGTGGCAACTGACCCTTAACATAGACAAATGTAATGTATTGCGAATACATAGAAAGAAGGATCCTTTATTGTATGATTATATGATAGCGGAACAAACACTGGTAGCAGTTACTTCTGTAAAATATCTGGGAGTATGCGTACGGAACGATTTGAAGTGGAATGATCATATAAAACTAATTGTTGGTAAGGCGGGTACCAGGTTGAGATTCATTGGGAGAGTGCTTAGAAAATGTAGTCCATCAACAAAGGAGGTGGCTTACAAAACACTCGTTCGACCTATACTTGAGTATTGCTCATCAGTGTGGGATCCGTACCAGGTCGGGTTGACGGAGGAGATAGAGAAGATCCAAAGAAGAGCGGCGCGTTTCGTCACTGGGTTATTTGGTAACCGTGATAGCGTTACGGAGATGTTTAATAAACTCAAGTGGCAGACTCTGCAAGAGAGGCGCTCTGCATCGCGGTGTAGCTTGCTCGCCAGGTTTCGAGAGGGTGCGTTTCTGGATGAGGTATCGAATATATTGCTTCCCCCTACTTATACTTCCCGAGGAGATCACGAATGTAAAATTAGAGAGATTAGAGCGCGCACGGAGGCTTTCAGACAGTCGTTCTTCCCGCGAACCATACGCGACTGGAAAAGGAAAGGGAGGTAATGACAGTGGCACGTGAAGTGCCCTCCGCCACACACCGTTGGGTGGCTTGCGGAGTATCAATGTAGATGTAGATGTAGATGGATGGACATGACTCTTGTTGATCGGTTGTGAGGATCCAGCGGAAGTCCAGCACGACTCACGAGTCCACCGATCTGTCTACACCGCTGGCCATCCCGGTTACTACTCGCACAGATGTTGACCCCTCACCTGTGATCGAATGGGAAGTCGCCTTAGGTCGCGCAAGGCTGCGAAAGACATCCCAGGGAGCCGTACGTAAAGCCTCCCTGGTCAGTCTGACAGACAGGTTCCATGTGCTGTCTGCGGCAGACGCGGTCCGTCAACCAGATGCAGGCGCTTATTCTGTCTCAGAGGAAACGTTTCAGCCTGCAGGATCTGGGCCCTCACAGGGGGTGGGATTATTGCTAGCTGGAAGCTCGAATTTTAGGCGCGTTATGGAGCCGCTTGGGGATATACTTGCGAAGAAGGGGAAGAAAGCCAACGTGCACTCCATCTTCATACGGATGGAGTCACTCCAGACATGGAACGTATCCTTCCGGATACCAAGATGAGCGCAGGGTGCAGCGAACTGCAAGTACTGGCTCTCTTCGGCACCAATGATATGTGTCGCTGTGTTTTGAAAGTACCAGAGCTCCAATCGCTAGCAAAAAGCACTGATGCTCCAATCGTTATGGGCAGTGACAGTTGGCTAAAGCTGGACATAAGTTCAGCTGAAACGTTTGTGAAGGACCTAACGGTATTCAGAAAGGACAGGCTATATATACTTGGCGCTGGCCTGTTTGTTGCTGTTAGAAGTAGTTCCTGTGAGTTATTATGCGTAGAGGTTATTCTTGGCACCGAAATAAAATAATAATTTGGTCCTTTTACCGACCTCCTAACTCATAAAATACAATTGCAGTAAGCTTCAAAGAAAACTTGAGTCCAATTTCAAATCTAATTTCGAACACGTCGCCCACTCATACAATTCTAGTTTGTGGTGACTTCAGTTTACCCTCGATATGTTGGCGACAATTCATGTTTAAATCTGGAGGTACGCACAAAACATCATCTGAATTTGTGCTAAAAGCATTCTCTGAAAATTATTTAGAGCACATAGTTCATGAGCCCACTCGAATAGTGAAACGCTGTGAAAAAACATTAGACCTAAACAGCGACAAGTAACACTGAGCTAATAACAAGCAAAACGAGTACAGTGCTCAGTGAACGCAGGGTTGTCGTAGCGAGACTGAATACTACAACCCCCAAATACACGAAAAATACATCTATTTTGAAAAGTAGATAAAAATTTGCTTGACGCCTACTTGAGAGAGAATCGCTGCAGGTAGCAAATTAACAATGTGAGTGTAGACCAGATGCGGCTTGAATTTAAAGAAATGGTATCAACTGAGAGATTTACACCAAATAAATCAACAAATGACGGAGGTGATCCTCCATGGTACAAAAACAGGTCAGAACACTGATACAGAAATAACTAAAAACCCGTGCCAAATTTAAACGAATGTAAAACCTCCAAGATTGGCGATCTTTTACAGAAGCTCGAAATATAGCGCGGACGTCAGTGAGAGATGCTTATAATAGCTTCCACAGCGAAACTTTGTCTCAAAACTTGGCAAAAAATCCAGAGGGATTCTCGTCGTATGTGAAGTATGCTAGCGGCAAGAAACAGTCAATACCTTCTCTGCGCGATAGCAATGGGATTACTATCGACGACAGTTTTGCTAAAGCAAAGATACTAAACACAACCTTCCGAAAGTCCTTTTCCAAAGAACCCAAAGAAGACGAAGTAAATATTCCGGAATTCTAATCAAAAGCGGTTACCAACAAGAGTAACTTGGAAGTAGATACCCTCGGAGTGGTGAAGCGACTTAAGTCACTTAATAAAGAAAATCTTCCATTCCAGACTGTATACCAATTAGGTTCATTTCAGAGTATGCTGATGCAGTAGCCCTATACTTAACAATCATGTACAACCGGTCGCTCTATGGGCGATCCGTATCCAAAGACTGGAAAATTGCACAGGTCATACCAATATTTAAGAAGCGAAGAAGGAGTAATCCACTAAATTACTGGCCCGTTTCATTAACGTCGATATGCAAAAGAATTTGGAACATGTAATGTGTTCGAAAATTATGAATTACCCCGAAGAGACTGGCACACAGTCAGTAAGGATTTAGAAAACATCGTTCTTGTGAAACACAACTAACTCTTTACTCACACAAATTGCTGAGTGCCATTGATAAGGAATTTCAAATTGGTTCCCTATTTCGAGATTTCCAGAAGGCTTTTGACACTGTAACTCACAAGCGGCTTGTAATCAAATTGCCTGCTTACCCAGTATCGTCTCAGTTATGCGTCTGGATTTGTAACTGCATGTCAGAGAGATGACAGATCGTAGTAATTGACGGAAATTCATCAAGTGACGCAGAAGTGATTTCTGGTGTACGCCAAAGTAGTGTTATAGGCTCTCTGTTGTTCATTAGATATAGTCTGATCAGCTGTCTTTGGTTCTTTGCAGATGA
Source organism: Schistocerca piceifrons (assembly GCF_021461385.2). Classification (NCBI taxonomy): domain Eukaryota; kingdom Metazoa; phylum Arthropoda; class Insecta; order Orthoptera; family Acrididae; genus Schistocerca; species Schistocerca piceifrons. Next base: position 908,346,734 of record NC_060140.1, on the reverse strand, counting down.
TGCCGTCGTTCATCGTCTGGTAAACTTATCAGAAGATCAAAACCATTGCAAAACGATTTAGAAAAGATATCTGTATGGTGCGGAAATTGGCAATTGACCCTAAATAATGAAAAGTGTGAGGTCATCCACATGAGTGCTAAAAGGAATCCGTTAAACGTCTTTGTACGATAAATCAGTCAAGTCTTAAGACCATAAATTCAGTTAAATACCTAGGAACTACAATTACCAACAACTAAAGTTGGAAATAAAACGTAGAAATACGGCGAAATATAGAACGTTGGCAGAACACTTAGAAGATTCAACCCATCTACTAAAGAAACTGCCTACACTACGCTTGTCCGTCCTCTTTTGGACTACTGTTGCACGGTGTGGGATCCTTACCAGCTAGGATTAGCGAAGTACATAGGGAAAGTTTAAAGAAGAAAAAACGTGTATTATCGAGAAATGGGAGAGAGAGTGTCACTGACTTGATACAGAATTTGGGGTGGACATCATTAAAGCAAAGTCGTTTCTCGTTGCAGCAGGATCTTTTCACGAAATTTCAGACACCATGTTTCTCCTCCGAATGCGAAAATATTTTGTTGACACCCCGACCTACATAGGGAGAAACGATTATCATAGGGGAAGTCAGAGCACGCGCAGAAAGATATAGATTTTCCTTTTTTCCGCGTGGTGTTCGGGAGTGGAACATTAGAGAATTCACCAGCTGCGACATAGTCGCGTATATGAACAGTGATCCAATACTGTCAAATGTTTTCTTATTACAGTCTTTGATGACAGTATGAATTCTTTTGACGATGACCGGTTTCAGTCAGTAATGACGATCCGCAGATTTTTTCTACACCATGTCCTGAAGTGATAAGGCCGTAATGGCATCGTCGAAACATATATACTCAGCACAGCATCGTCACATAGATTTAAAATATTCTACACCTTATTTTAGATCTATGTCACGATGCTGTGCTGAGTATATATGTTTTGACGATGCCATTACAGCCACATCACTTTAGGACATAGAGTAGAAAAGATTTGAGGGTGGTCATTACTGATTGAAACCAGTCATCGTTAAAAGAATTGATATTGCGATCAAAGACTGGAATAAAAAAAGCATTTAAGGTGGTTCCATAAAACCTCTGCCAAGCACTTAAGTGTGACTTACAGAGTATTCATATAGATGTAGATGCGGTTAATAAGAAGTCTTGTGCGGAACGGCGTCAAAAGCCTTCTGTCAGTCTAGAAATACGGAATCAATTTGAGATCTCCTGTCGACGAAACTCATTACTTCGTACAAATAAAGAGCTAGTTGCGTTCCAGAAGGACGATATTTTCTGTATCCGTGCTGTCTGTCAATAGACCGTTAATTTCGAAGTAATTCATAATGTTCAAAGACAATATACCTCCCAAAATCCTACTACAAATCGATGCCAGTGGTATGGGTCTGTACGTAATTCAAAGGATTACTTCTGTTCCTTTCTTGAGTACTGTGTGACTTGTGCAGTTTTCTAGTTTTCATATACGGATCTTTCGACGAACGAGTGGCTGTATATGTTTGCCATGGTTGAAATGGTTCAAATGGCTCTGAGCACTATGGGACTTAACTGCTGAGGTCATCAGTCCCCTAGAACTTAGAACTACTTAAACCTAACTAACCCAAGGACATCACACATATCCATGCCCGAGGCAGGATTCGAACCTGCGACCGTAGAGGTCGAGCGGTTTCAGACTGAATCGCCTAGAACCGCTCGGCCACACCAACCGGTTTGTTTGCCATGTATGGAGCTATTGAATCTGCATACTCTGAAATGAACCTGACCGCTATGTAATCAGGACCGGTGGCCATGTCTTTGTTAAGTGATTTAAGCTGCTTCCCTACACCGAGGATATCTTCTTTTAAGTTACTCATGTTTACAGTTGTTCTTAATGCGAATTCTGGAATATTTACTTCTTTTTATTTGGCGAAGGAATTTCGGAAATCTATGTTTAGTTCCGCTTAGTGGCACTGTCATCAGTAGCATTTGTGTTTATTGTTATTCCGCTCGGTTCAGTTTAATCACTGCTCTATTGTATAGCAGTGCTTATTTTCAACATGCATACCGGTTTCCTTCCAATATAGTACTGCTGTGGAATGACCGCTGCGATGTCGACGTGTGTTTATTGAAACAGTTTCCGTCGCTGTCGCTGCAAAATCGCGCGCGGCTGTTGCTCGTGTGCGTCGAGGCTAAAGAATGGAGGACGCGAACGCATACGCGATTCCGCGTCCTGTCCGCAGGCCTGTAATGGCACATACTACAATCGAGCGTCCTTAAACGCCTGTTATACTCGACCCTATACCAGTCGAGTTCGCGATGCCGACGAGCGAGGACGATGCGCGCGCGGCCGGGGCAGCCGCCTCGGACGAGCCGGAGTCGGCCGCTGGTCGGTCGGTTGGGCCTGGCCCGCCGGACGTTCCAGCGGCCGCTCCACACTGGACGGATCCCAGGTTGACGACCCAGGCTACGGCACCGGTTCATGACAGGATAGAACGACGATCGACAGGCGCTATTCGACCGCAGAAGACTACACACCACACGACGAAACCGTATTCGGACGTCGGTCATACGTCACATCACGACGGACGCAGCAATGAAGACGACCGCCAGGACTACGCCAGAAGACTCGACATATGTCGGGAGGAGGACAAAGAAACGCTGAAGGACATACAACGCCTTATCCGTTATTCACGGGACACGCAAGAGCAGGATAACGACACCTGTCTGGCATCTCCATCTGTGGACTCAGATGTCGAATCACAGCACTCCCACCAAACGGTCGACGACGCGGAGATGGCAGCGGCCTTTCCAGCAGAAAACGACAACGACTCCCCACACGCAGAGGGGGACTTTACGCTCGTATACAACAAACGGCGCAGAAGCAACGCATTAGCCAAGGACTTAGCCCACCCGGCTAAGAGACGAACGGAGACCATCCCCACAACGAACCGATTCGCCCCACTGGCACCTCAAGCTGCGCCTCCATCAACCACCAACAAGCCGCAGGCACAGACTTCTAATGCCGCAGAAGCCGTGGACAGAGACAAGAATGTGCTTCACAAAGTGCCCCCAGTCACAATTTATTACACAAAGGATTACGTTCACCTCAATGAAACGCTCAACGGACTTCTAGAGGGCAACCTTAAAGCTATATACCAAAAGGACCGCATCAAATACCACTTTGAGTCCTTCGAAGACCAAAGGCGTGCAATAAAATTCTTCACGAACCACAGCTTCTCCTATTTTAGGCATCAAGCACCAGACGACAGGGAACTGAAAGTAGTTGTCAAACGCCTTCCGGCGGAAGTTACCGAAGAACAACTTTCCTTTGCCCTCAAGGAAAAAGGCTTCAAAGTGCTACAAGTCTACCAATTTCAGGAACGCGACGAGAAGACGAAACAATTGATACCGCAACCTGTGTATCGAGTCACACTCCCATCCGGAAAAGACAGTGACAAGATATATGATGTCAAATACCTGCTCTACACACGAGTGATAATCGAAACCTATAATAGTAAAGAAGGACCAGTCCAGCGCCGACATTGCCAACGTTTCGAGCATACAGCGAACTACTGCAGCATGCCAGCACGCTGCGTCCGCTGCGGTGGATCCCATAAATCATCGAATTGTACCCATCCTAGGACGGCGCCCCCAAAGTGCGCCAATTGTGATCAAGAACATCCAGCGACCTTCCGTGGCTACCCCAAATTTCAAGAACTCCTACGGAAATATACTAGAAGGACACCAAAGAAGTCGACCCCACAACGGTCTATAATTGTTAAGAACTCGGCCATGGCAGCGATTCCGGCCACCCAACAACAAGCGGCACCTCTCCCTGTGGAAACAATCGCCTCTCGACCACAACCGGCACCCAGAGTGACTCTACGACAGATAAGACAACAGCGCTCTTACTCCGAAGCAATACATGCCCATCCGCCGACGCCAACACCAGTGGAGACATCATCTGCCTGGTCGACCACCTTTACACCAGCGTTAACAGATATTCTTCAACTACTCACCGCCCTCCAGCAGAAGCTGACGTCTATCCTCTCGCTTGTCGAAAGCGTACTGACAGCTTTTCAAACACCCTAAATGGATAGACGGCATCACACGAGGAATCTTAACTTCTGCATTTGGAATGCCAACGGCCTGAAACTGAAGAAAATAGAATTCACGGACTTCTTACATCGCCACAAGATAGACGTAGCATTTGTCTCCGAAACACATCTCCGCGAGTCAACCGACCTCCGCTTGAGGAACATGCACATCTACCGGACGGACAGACGGGACCAACGGGGTGGTGGGACCGCAGTTCTGATCAAAAAATGCATTCGTCACCACCAAGAACGTTTATCCCAACTCCAGACTTTAGAGGCCACGGCAGTAACAATCCACATGACGCTCGGAAACATAACCTGTATTGCGGCTTACCTTAGCCCAAAGAAGCCTCTCCACCCCGAAGATCTTTACGCCGTTACAGAGGGTTACGACAAGATCCTCCTTGGAGGGGATCTTAATAGTAAACATGTTGCCTGGAATTCCCGTAAGACTAACCCAAAAGGACATATGTTGTTTGCACTGGCTGAGAATTTACATGTTTCCGTCCATGGACCACGGGAACCGACGAGGATACCTTACGTCCAGACACAAGACCCTGATGTTCTAGACATCGCCATAATCAAGAACATCAACCCGAATCTCCAACTGCGGACGCTGGATGATCTTTCGTCGGACCACAGACCGGTGTTAGGACTCATAGAGAGGGCTACTTTGCAACTCCCACTGCCGACGACAAGAATTTACGACTGGCAGCAGTTCCAAGCGTACCTCAACAACAATGTGCGACCAACCCAGGTTGTTACTACCAGAGAAGCGATTGATGTCGCAGTCGCAGTACTCACGAAGAAGATTAACAATGCGAAACAACGAGCACTCATGGAGCACCTGCAACCAGAAGTCAATTATGACGAGTTTCCACCACCACTGCAGGAACTTAAGACAAGGCGCAATCGATTTCGGAAACGATGGGTCCGTTACCGCCATCCGGATGATAGACGGGAGACTCACAGACTAACCCGAGAACTCCGGCGGAAGGTTCAGGACTGGAAGCAACACACGTGGGAACTCAAAATGGACAACTTTCTATTACGCACCAAAGATGAATGGCGAATAGTTAAAAGTCTCAGACAGCAACAGCTCCCCAAAAGGGCAATTCGACGACCCCATGGGCTCTTGTGCGACTCACTGGCGCAGGCGGAGCTGTATGCGGATACATACCAACAACAGATGACTACGCCCCCCACGGAGGATAGAGATGATGCACTCCACCGTGCAGAGGAGGACACAGCGGCGGAATGGGAAGCTATTCGGGACGCCCCGATCAACACTATGCCCCGGCCGACAACGCCGGAGGAAATTCGGAGGATTATCAAGTGTAGCAAACACACCTCACCTGGAGCAGATAGAATCAGCAACACGGAATTGAAACACCTCCCGAGAAAGCCTGTTGTGCTTCTCACCCGGATAGTGAACAGCTGCCTCAGGACTGGATACTTCCCAGAGGCATGGAAGATTGCCAGAATAGTGCCAATACCAAAACCGGGCAAGGATCTCTCACACCCTGACAGCTACAGACCCATAAGTTTACTGCCGACGCTGGGAAAGGTCCTGGAACGTGTCCTGCTGAAACGCATGCTGGACATCCTTGTGGCACACAACATCATCCGACCGGAGCAGTTTGGCTTCCAGGCGAAGCTATCGGCTGAGTTACAACTACTGCGCATCACGGAATCTATCCAAGACAATTTCAACAAGAAACGACATACTATTGGAGTATTTCTCGATATAGAGAAGGCTTACGATAAAGTATGGTGACGCAACTTGATCGTCAAGCTCCGACGTACCACTCCCCTACCAGACTGCTACTTAAAACTTCTCGATAATTTTCTTCAGGATCGCAGATTATATGTTCGCATTGACGACAAGAATTCAACAACACGGCCTGTCCTTGAAGGACTTCCACAAGGATCGGTCATATCTCCACTGCTGTTTAATTTATATATTAACGACCTCCCGACGGTGCCACATGTTACTGCCAGTTTCTATGCCGACGACACAGCGCTCCTGACTGCAGGCACCAGAATGGACCACCTCGTCACACGGATGCAGCGCCAACTAGATTTAGTGGACCACTGGACCCACATGAACAAAATAACGGTCAATGCAGAGAAAACCAAAGTTATTGTCTTCACACGTCGGAGACCCATCGTCAATGCACGCCTACGGATATCAGACCAGCCACTCCCCTGGGCAACAACTGTAAAATACCTGGGAGTGCATCTGGACGCCAAACTGTTGTATAGTCATCACATTATGGAGAAGAAGACGTCTGGCCTCAAAATGCTGGGAGCTCTCCTCCCATTTCTGAAGAGCTCATACCTCAGCCAACGCACGAAACTCCAGTTGTACCATGCCACAGTCGAACCATCTATTTTGTATGGATCGACCTCTTGGGGTACTACGTGTGCCACTAACTACAAGAAGCTACAGGTTGTACAAAGCAGATGCCTACGATGGCTCACAGGAGCCCAATGGTGGATCCGAAATCATGACATTCATCGAGCCTTAAGCGAATCTTACCTCTCAGACAAGGTCAAGGAGAAGGCACGAACCTTATTTCGGAAGTTGGACATGATACGTGACAGTACACCACAACTCACCACAGTAGGTGTGGTAGAACCATTACGCAACCACAAATATAAAGTACCGAAGGCGATAGTATTTGAGCCTCCGTAAATGATATCCCTACGTAATTCTCCATAATTTAAGGACATATCGTTCTTTAGCACTTCTACACACATGTTTTCAAACACACACCAAAAGCAGCGAGTTAAAGGACCCTTCTGTGTGCCCAAACTAATGCTGAAAGAAGGATAAATAAATAAAGAGAAAATTTTTACCCCTTCCATTCCCTACAGAAGTAAAAATCAACGAAGTTGATCAGACTTCAGCACCACCACAAAAAAAAAAAAAAATCGACCCGATAGGAGTGTTATTTCTGCTATTACACTGAGCTGACGGCGGTCATGGAGTAGCGATATATACAGATGGCTGTAGTAACGCGTACACAAGGTATAATGGCGCAGTGCATTGGCCGAGCTGTCACCTCTACTCAGGTGACTCGTGTGAAAAGGTTTCCGACTTGATTATGGCCGGGAATTAACTGACTTTGAATGAGGAATGGTAGTTTGAGGTAGAGGCATGCGACATACTGTTTCGGAAATCGCTAGGGAATTCAATATTCCGAGACCCACAATGTCAAGTCTGTGCCGAGAGTGTTATATTTCAGGCATTATCTCTTACCGCGGACAACGCCGTTGCCGATGTCCTTCACTTAACGACCGACAACAGCGGAGTTTACGTAGAGTTGTCAGTGCTAACAGACAAGCAACATTTCATGAAATAACCGCATGTTCACATGTGTGTGAATTCTTAAGCGACCAAAGTACGGAGGTTAACGGTCCCTAGACCTACACACTACTTAAACTAACTTATGCTGAGAACAACACACACACTCATGCCTGATGGAGGACTCGAACCTCCAGCGGGAGGGGCCGCGCAATCAAATAACCGCAGAAATCAATGTGGGAGTGCAGTGAAATTTGGCGTTAATGGTCAATTGCAGCAGAAGACCGAGGTGAGTGCCTTTTCTAACAGCACGACATCGCATGCAGCGCCTTTCCTGGGGTCGTACGTTTAGCGGTTGGATAGTTTTTTTTTTCAGTCTTCTGACTGGTTTTACGCGGCCCGCCACGAATACCTCTCTGTGCCAACCTCTTCATCTCAGAGCAGCACTTGTAACGCACGTCCTCAGTTATTTGCTGGATATATTCCAATCTCTCTCTTCCTCTACAGTTTTGGCCTCTACAGCTCACTCTACTACCATGGAAGTGATTCCCTGCTGTCTTAACAATATCTCCTATCATCCTGTCCCTTTTCCTCGTCAATGTTTTCCGCATACTGCTTACCGATTCTGCGCATAACGGTAGACGACTGGAAAACCGTGGCTTGGTCAGACAAGTTCAGAGTTCGGTTGGTAAAAGCTGGATGGTAGGGTTCGCGTGTGGAGCAGACGCCACGAACCTATGGACCCAAGTTGTCAACAATGCACTGCGCAAGCTGGTTGTGGTTCCACTTTGGCATGGGCTGTGTTTACATGGAATGGACTTGGTCCTCTGGATGTTGGACTACTTAGGACTGACTATCTGCTGCTATTCATGGACGTCGTGTTCCCAAACAACGATTGGATTTCTATAGATGAGAATGCGTCTTGCCACCGGGCTACAGTTGTTCGCCATTGGTTTGAAAAACATTCTGGTCATTTCGAGAGAGTGATCTGGCTACCTGGTTGTTGTTGTTGTGGACTTCAGTACTGAAACTGGTTTGATGCAGCTCTCCATGCTACTCTATCCTCTGCAAGCTTCTTCATCTCCCAGTACCTACTGCAGCCTACATCCTTCTGAATCTGCTTAGTGTATTCATCTCTTGGTCTCCCTCTATGATTTTTACCGTCCACGCTTCCCTACAATGCTAGAGTTGTGATCCCCTGATGCTTCAGAACATGTCCTACCAACCAATCCCTTCTTCTAGTCTAGTTGTCCTACAAACTCCTCTTCTCACCAATTCTATTCAATATCTTCTCACTAGTTATGTGATCTACCCACCTAATCTTCAGCATTCTTCTGTTGCACCACATTTCGAAAGCTTCTATTCTCTTCTTGTCTAAACTATTTATCGTCCATGTTTCACTTCCATACATGGCTACACTCCATACAAATACTTTCAGAAACGACTTCCTGACGCTTAAATCAATACTCAATGTTAAATTTCTCTTCTTCAGAAACGCTTTCCTTGCCATTGCCAGTCTACATTTTATATCCTCTTTACTTCGACCATCATCAGTTATTTTGCTCCACAAATAGCAAAACTCCTTAACTACTTTGTCTCATTTCCTAATCTAATTCCCTCAGCATCACCCGACTTAATTCGACTACGTTCCATTATCCTTTTTTTTGCTTTTGTTGATGTTCATCTTATACCCTCCTTTCAAGACACTGTCCATTCCGTTCAACTGCTCTTCCAGGTCCTTTGCTGTCTCTGACAGAATTACAATGTCATCGACGAGCCTCAAAGTTTTTATTTCTTCTCCATGGATTTTAATACCTACTCCGAACTTTCCTTTTGTTTCCTTTACTGCTTTCTCAATATACAGATTGAATAACATCGGGGATAGGCTACAACCCGGTCTCACTCCCTTCCCAACCACTGCTTCCCTTTCATGTCCCTCGACTCTTATAACTGCCATCTGCTTTCTGTAAAAATTGTAAATAGCCTTTCGCTCCCTGTATTTTACCCCTGCCACCATCAGAATTTGAAAGAGAGTATTCCAGTCAACATTGTCAAAAGGTTTCTCTAAGTCTACAAATGCTAGGAACGTAGGTTTGCCTTTCCTTAATCTAGCTTCTAAGATAAGTCGTAGGGGCAGCATTGCCTCATGTGTTCCAATATTTCTACTGAATCCAAACTGATCTTCCCCGAGGTCGGCTTCAGCTAGTTTTTCCATTCATCTGTAAAGAATTCGTGTTAGTATTTTGCAGCCGTGACTTATTAAATGATAGTTCGGTAATTTTCACATCTGTCAACACCTGCTTTCTTTGGGATTGGAATTGTTATATTCTTCTTGAAGTCTGAGCATATATCGCCTGTCTCATACATCTTGCTCACCAGATGGTAGAGTTTTGTCAGGACTGGCTCTCCCAAGGCTGTCAGTAGTTCTAATTGAATGTTGTCTACTCCCGGAGCTTTGTTGCGGCTCAGGTCTTTCAGTGCTCTGTCAAACTCTTCACGCAGAATCATATCTCCCATTTCATTTTCATCTACATCCTCTCCCATTTCCATAATATTGTCCTCAAGAACATCGCCCTTGTATAGTCCTTCTATATACTCCTTCCACCTTACTGCTTTCCCTTCTTTGCTTAGAACTGGGTTTCCATCTGAGCTCTTGATATTCATACAAGTGGCTCTCTTTTCTCCAAAAGTCTCTTTAATTTTCCTGTAGGCAGTATCTACCTTACTCCTAGTGAGATAAGCCTCTACATCCTTACATTTGTCCTCTAGCCATCCCTGCTTAGCCATTTTGCACTTCCTGTCGATCTCATTTTTCAAACGTTTGTATTCCTTTTTGCCTGCTTCATTTACTCCATTTTTATATTTTTTCCTTGCATCAACTAAATTCAATATTTCTTCTGTTACCCAAGGATTTCTACTAGACCTCGTCTTTTTACCTACTTGATCCTCTGCTGCTCTCACCACTCCATCCCTCAAAGCTACCCATTCTTCTTCTACTGTATTTCTGTCCCCCATTCTTGTCAATTGTTTCCCTATGCTCTCCCTGAAACCCTGTACAACCTCTGGTTTAGTCAGTTTATCCAGGTCCCATATCCTTAAATTCCCACTTTTTTGCAGTTTCTTCAGTTTTAATCTACAGTTCATAACCAAGAGATCGTGGTCAGAGTCCACATCTGCGTCTGGAAATGTCTTACAACTTAAAACCTGGTTTCTAAATCTCTTTCTTACCATTATATAATTTATCTGAAACCTTTTAGTATCTCCAGGGTTCTTCCATGTATACAACCTTCTTCCATGATTCTTGAACCAAGTGTTAGCTATGATTAAGTTATGCTCTGTGCAAAATTCTACCAGGCGGCTTCCTCTTTCATTTCTTAGCCCCAATCCATATTCACCTCCTACATTTCCTTCTCTCTCTTTTCCTACTGTCGGATTCCAGTCACCCATGACTATTAAATTTTCGTCTCCCTTCACTACCTGAATAATTTCTTTTATCTCATCATGTATTTCATAAATTTCTTCATCATCTGCAGAGCTAGTAGGCATATAAACTTGTACTACTGTAGTAGGCGTGGGCTTCGTGTCTATCTTGTCCACAATAATGCGTTCACTATGCTGTTTGTAGCAGCTTACCTGCACTCCTATTTTTTTATTCATTATTAAACCTACTCCTGCATTACCCCTATTTGATTTTGTATTTATAATCCTGTAATCACCTGACCAAAAGTCTTGTTCCTCCTGCCACCGAACTTCACTAATTCCCACTATATCTAACTTTAACCGATCCATTTCCCTTTTTAAATTTTCTAACCTAACTGCCCGATTAAGGGATCTGACATTCCACGCTCCGATCCATAGAACGCCAGTTTTCTTTCTCCTGATAACGACGTCCTCTTGAGTAGTCCCCGCCCGGAGATCCGAATGGGGGACTATTTTACCTCCGGAATATTTTGCCCAAGAGGACGCCATCATCATTTAACAATACAGAAAAGCTTCATGCCCTCGGGAAAAATTACGGCTGTAGTTTCCCCTTGCTTTCAGCCGTTCGCAGTACCACAACAGCAAGGCCGTTTTGGTTAGTGTTACAAGGCCAGACCAGGCAATCATCCAGACTGTTGCCCCTGCAACTACTGAAAAGGCTGCTGCCCCTCTTCAGGAACCACACGTTTGTCTGGCCTCTCAACAGATACCGCTCCGTTGTAGTTGCACCTACGGTATGGCTATCTGTATCGTTGAGGCACGCAAGCCTCCCCACCAACGGCAAGGTCCATGGTTCATTGGGGGGGGGGGGGGGGGGACATACAGTATATGGGACATAATCTAGAGATCAGTTGATGCAGAAAATACTGCACCTGCTATAGTTTCGCAATTATGCACTCATCATGGGTCTATGTTTCTGCAGGTAAAAGGAGTTCGTTTGCAATATTAGAATGTAGCCCACGACTTTTGTGTATTTCTCAGTAACAGAACAGCTGTAACGCGACTCTGGCAGCCCCTTCCGCTCTTGGCCGGCGAGCCGCCACACGTGTGCCAGAGAGCTCGGCGGCGCGCCTTCCGCCTGCTTATCTGTGACTCCCGCAGGGCACCCGCTGGTGCCGACCTCAGCTGCGGCCGACCCGCCCCCGCTTATCAGGACGACCGGGCCGGTTCACAGCTACCGCGATGTGTGATTAGCTCCTAATTTACACACAAATGTAGCCAATTAATGTATTCTTAATTACGATAAGGCGGCAGCTGTAAATTAAACGGGCCCGAAGGCCGCGCCGCGGGGAGAATTGACAAAGGAAGGCCTATCTGAAATTACGTACAAGTGTGACGCTCACATCAAACGAAACAGAATTAATCTCTTTCACATTAAAGCCTTCAGAAGCGGCCGCCACGATAATCTCCCAAAGAGGGCAGAGAAGCGGCGTTGGCGTTGTTATTATGTAAGACGAGCCATACAGCTCCAGTGCCAATTAGGTCACCGTTAATGTGAAGAAATCTGAGCCGCCACAAAACAATACTATTTATAAAACCGCATTTTAACCAAAAAACGGTTGTACTGTGTATGTGGTACGTGTGAGTTCTGTCAGTACAAAAGAGCCTGAAATTCTGTCAGCAGAGCAGCCAATTAGTACAGGCTGATTAAAAAGGAAATAACGGATTTCATTTGTTCGTTACAAACGAATTATGGAAGATGGTAACACACTGCGAGTGTCACTCGGTGTAGGGAGGTTCAAACTTTTATGATCGCATAGATGTACCGTACCACACACTCAAAATGAGCACTCTGCGTCCATTTCATTTCACACACGAATCAGCAGGTCCATGTTCATTGTATCGACAGCTCCAACAGTTACATATATCAGACCTTGAAGAGAAGCTACCATAGTTGGGACAAACACTGTCTTATATGCACCCCAACGGAAAAAAGTCGCAGGGTTTGAGGTCTGGTGACCTGGGAGGCCAAAAACAATGAACAAAATGTTGTTGTCCATTTCTCCTAATCCAACGTTGTCGGACGATGGTGTTATGATAACGTCGCACTTCAAGTTGAAAGTGAGCACGGGCGCCGCCGTGCATAAAAATTAAACCATTGGAATCTGCGTGAAGTTGAGGAAAGAGTTTTGCAGCGTGTGTAGGTATGACATTCCTGTCACAGTTCCCTCCGCAAAAAAGGTCAATAAACTCTGTGAATCTCTTTCATGTTCGGCGACCACCCCAAGATTTTATAACTCCCAAGTTCGTACATTATGGTAGTTTACATTACCCAAACACGTAACGACAATTCGTCCGAAAAGGTGATTTGTTCGAAAAAAATGTCCTCTGCCGTACCCTGGAGAACTGAAATGCAAAATTCATGCCTTCTGTTAAGGTCGCCGGAACGCAATTTCTGCAGTAAATGCAAATTGCCAGACTTCAAACGCAGACGTCGTTTCAGGACACGCCACGCTGCTGTTTGAGGAAGTTGAAGTTCCTGGCCTGCCCGTCTTGTGGACTTTGAGGGCTCCCTGTGAGCGCGTCTCGGATACACTCGACATTTTATCAGATGTGCGTGGTCGGCAAGTGCTCTTCCATTTGCGCATGCAACCAACTTACGGGAATTTTGTTTGCCAATCATAAATCTGCTTGTGTACAGGTATCTTCTTTCTGAATCGAGGGTGGAATGCACACTGGACTTGGAGCAGAGGGTTGACTTCGCGGAAATTGCAACACAAAATGATTTTTCTTGTGCTGTAGTCGCCATATTGCTAGAAACAACTGCGCAGCTGCGTCAAAACTTTGAACCTTTCTCTATCCAGCGGCATGCGCAATGTGTTTCCATCTTTCATAGTTTGTCTGCAATAAACAACTGAAATCTGTTCCTTCTTTTTGAATCCGCCGGTGCTTCATAACAACTTGGCGCTACAGAACAATCGCCCTAAGTTTGAACGATTTTACTGCTGTCTTAAAGAATACACAGTGTTCCCGCGTCCGCCTGCTTAGCCGGGTGGTAAGGTGCTTGCGCGCCATGCACTGGGACGGGGTTCGATTCCCGCCCGAGTAGGAGATTTTTCTCTGCTCGGGGACTGTGTGTTGTGTTGTCCTCATCATCGGCCGCAAGTCGCTCAATGTGGCACCGACTGAAATAAGACTTTCACTTGGCGGCTGAACCCGAATGGGACCGCCCGGCCAACAATGCCATTCAATCATTCTTCAGGATGATTCCTTGATGGTGTTACAAACGTTCATGGATGACTGAGAAGGGTAAATGCATCAATTTCGAATCAGGGTTCATGGTCCGTAAGCTGCCGAGTTTAGAGCTAAAAGCTAGAACCTTTGATACCTCCGACGGTGGGACTCTTCTAATGCACACTCTTTCAAGTGGTTCAAATGGCTCTGAGCACTATGGGACTTAACATCTTTTGGTCATCAGTCCCCTAGAACTTACAACTACTTAAACCTAACGAACCTAATGACATCACACACATCCATGCCCGAGGCAGGATTCAAACCTGCGACAGTAGTGGCCGCGCCGTTCCAGACTGAAGTGCCTAGAACCACTCGGCCACAGCGGCTGGCTGCACGCTCTTTCCTTTCCATGTTTTGAGATGAGGTTAGTGTGGACTACAATAAGAGAAAAATGTCCAGTAAATATGAGTTCTAAAATGTACACCTTAAGAGCTATGAGTACTTGTTCAGCAGACGAGATGTGTTTCATAGCAGTAAAAATAAACGAGTTCTCATAGCTGTTCAGTTATATGTTTCAGAGCCTATGTTTACTGGACTTTTTCTCCTTGTTTTGACCCCTATTATCGCCCCCCAAATTATAGTAAGCAAAGAGCTTGCAACAGATGAGGTCCACTCTCAAATGTATCAGAACGATTTTCGCTTGTAACTTTAGACTCTATCGTTTCCGGACCAGGCTCTCTTACGTCAAATTGATACATTTACCCTTCTCCATCATCCCTGAAAGTTTTTAACATCGTCACAGAATCACTCTGTATGTATGTAAGCTGGCCGGTGTGGCCGAGCGGTTCTAGGCGCTTCAATACGGAACCGCGCGACCGCTACGGTCACAGGTTCGAATCCTGCCTCGGGCATGGATGTGTGTAATGTACTTAGGTTAGTTAGGTTTAAGTAGTTCTAAGTTCCAGGGGAATGATGACATCAGATGTTAAGTCCCATAGTGGTCAGAGCCATTTCAACCATTTGACACAATTTATGTATGTACAGCAACCAGTCACAATATTTCAGGTTAAAAATCTTGTGTAATTAATAATCTAAGATATTGTGACTGGTTGCGGTACATACGAGTACATACACCCATTACTAGAACGCAGTAACAGAAAATTAATATGCCAATAAGGCTACAGATTATTAATGTCGTGATCTTCAGGCTGACACTGCATATTTCCACGTTGTACAGCACAGCTGGACACAGAAACATGTTGCAATTTTTCAACATAGTCACCAAGTCTCTGTAAAAAACAGTTGTAACATTTTCCCAATCGTTCATTTCCTCGACGATATAATTGTGCACCTTGGTCATGGTGCTATTCGAGAACAACTGAGTGAGCGTCCTGACGTTGGAAAAATTTCTTTCCCAGCAGATGTTGTACGCTGCAACATCTGGACTGGACAGCGGCTAAACATCGCCCACGTTTCTAGATCTTTGGTCAACGTGTCGCCACCATTTCACAATGTTTGGACGCGACATTGCGTTTGGTCCATATACCGTCATAATTTCGCGGTGAATCTCTGTGCAGTTTACACGTTCTGTCCACAATCGTCGTTCTGCACCGCGTATTTCAACTATGGTGTGCGTTTCCAGTCGCCGCGCCATTTCAGTCGCTCTCTGCGATACTCCTGTAACCCTCACCGCACCAGAACTGCATCTGCAGGACACCCGAAACATGTACTGTTCAGATGCTCATTACTAGTTAAAATGTTCCTTTTTAGGAAGTGATAAACTTAAGATAGGTGAGCAAAACCGACGTTTGTTCGCTCTGAGGAAATCGAACGAAGAAAAAGTTCGGTGACACTGTTTTTGTCAGGCTGCTTAATTTTGCGCCGCGACGACATCATTGGCTAATATCAGTGGTAAATAATTCGGAAACGGCGCAATTCATCAACTTTTTTCCCCTTAACAACTGCTTCTCTGCACAACCTCCCCCGCTACAAGCTTTATAGACTGTTTCGGACCCGCCTGCATGTGAGAGGATGTAATGTGTTTCTTCATCATTTTAGGAACGTACCTTACCGGAATAACAACAGGAAACACCTTCACCACGCTCAACGCTTGTCTTGTAGCGTCTGCCATTCTACTCGCAGCTAGATGTGCATCGATGAGGCCCCCTCGTACTCCTTAAACAAAATGTACGAAATGTGTTGCTCTTCTTTGAATCATCATCACCTACTCTACTGGCTGAGACGATCTAAGCCAGAAGAATGATACTATACAAGCTATTGACTGAGGATTTTGGAAGCTATCTCCTTCTCGAGCAAACTATTGTTGAGGACTTCGCTCCGAAGACTGGTTTGCAGTAGCTTACCACACTAGTCTGTCCCGTGCAAACCTCTTAATCTGTACATGACTGTTACCGCTTACATCCACTTGAATCTGTCTGCTGTACTCATGTCTTGGTGTCCTTCTACAATTTTTAGCCACCGAATTCTCTTCCATTATTACGTTGACTGTTGTTTCATTTCTTTGAGTGTGTCCTTTCGACCGCTCCTTCTTTCAGTAAAGTTGCGCCAAATATTTTTCCCCTCCACGATTCGGTTCAATATCTAGTTATCCGGCGTTCCCAACTAAGCTCCAGCAATCTTCTGTAGCACCACATTTCAAAATCTTCTAATCACTTCTTGTCTGTGCTCTTCATTGTCTACGTTTCACTTCCTAAGACTTAAATGTGCAATGGCTGTTAAAATATTTCTCCTTTTCTAAAAATGCTTTGTTGCTACTGACAACAATACATTTGCCTTTCGCGGCCAAGTGCTCTACTAACTGAGCTACCGAAGCACGACTCACGCCCGCTAATCACAGCTTTACTTCTGCCAGTACCTCGTCTCCAACCTTCCAAACTTTACAGAAGCTCTCCTGCGAACCTTGCAGAACTAGCACTCCTGAAAGAAAGCAGGAGAGCTTCTGTAAAGTTTGGAAGGTTGGAAACGAGGTACTGGCAGAAGTAAAGCTGTGAGTACCGGGCGTGTGTCGTGCTTCGGTAGCTCAGTTGGTAGAGCACTTGCCCACGAAAGGCAAAGGTCCCGAGTTCGAGTCTCGGTCGGGCACACAGTTTTAATCTGCCGGGAAGTTTCATATTAGCGCACACTCCGCTGCAGAGTGAAAATCTCCTTCTGGAAACAATACATTTGCAGGGCAGAAGTGTTTACACGTGTGACAGTATAGCCACGAAATGGACAAATGAGAGCTACTGGATGATAGTGAGGCTCACCTGCTTTCGCGGGGAAAAAGGAAAACACTTTAGCTAGTAAAACAGAAATTGGACTTTTTGGATGGACACATGCCTTTAGATACAGGGTAAAAATTTAGGCCCTTGTTTTATTGGCTACGAAAAAGTATTCGATTGAGTACAACATCATAAACTCGTGGAAATTCTCAAAAGAATTAATGTAGATGAGAAAGATATCTGCTGTATAGAGAATTTATATTGGAATCAAACAGCGCAGGTTAAATTTGATAATGAGGTCACAGATTTGGTCAATATATGTAGAGGAGTCTGACAAGGATGTATACTGTCACCTCTGTTATTTAACTACTCTGAGTAGCATGGAGAGCTGCATCAAACCAGTCTCTGGACTGAAGACTACGACAACAAACACTCTGAGAGTATTTTGCAGGAGGAACTTTATGATGTAGAAAAAGGCATAAAGGTTAACGGAGTGTATAAACAACATTCGCTATGCTGACAATGTATTGATAACTGATAATTTAGATGACCTTCAGCAACCCGTCAACATAGTACTCTAGGTTTGAATATTAACATCAAAAAGACTAATTTTATGACTGTCACACGAGAGTCCGGCTCATTTAAAGATAAAAATCTACGATTTCAAGAGTCTGTAATATAAACAGTCAACAAGTTTAAACACGTCGAAACCTGGCTTTGTGAAGACTGGCGAACAGACTTGGAAATAAAGTGTCGCATAGAGAAAGCCCGAAGCGCTTTCATAAAATTTAAGAATATTCTTACAAGCACAGACCTATACCTAAACCTTAGAGTCTGATTTGTAAAATGCTATATCTGATCCTCGCTTCTAATATGGCTCTGAAGGATGGACACTAAATATGACAACAACGGAGAACTTAGAGGCCTTTGAAATGTGGATTTATCGGAGAATGCTTAACATACCGTGGACTGCAAGAATAACCAACACCGAAGTACTGGAAAGAATGAACAATCAGCGAGAAATGTTGACAGTGCATTGAACTGAAACTGCTTGCTCTTTGACAGGTACTGCATTAAGAAACTCCCTTTTGAATTTTTTGCATCGATGCATACATTATAAAATTTTTACCCGTCTAATACGAACAATCTGTGAAAAAAATTTTTACTGTAGATGAATGTGTTTTTCTTCGTGGCTGCTGTAAGGAGACAACGGGTTAGGTACATGGTGAGTTGGCGGTCGGAGGTTTCTGCTTCTCCGGTTCTCAGAGAATACCAGGCGAAGTCGGAGAAAACTGCTGCAACTCGCGATGAAGACGCCGTCTCCCTTGGCAGCTACAATGTTCACAGTCGCCGTAAGATTTTCTTTTCTGGAAACACTTTCCGAATAATAACGTTGAACAACAGCGGCAGTGTGATATCTTCTCACTAACAAACTGGTCGCTTGGGGAACGTCTTCAACATACAAGCTAATGGCGTAATATTGCGCGTCGTTCGGACCGTGATTGTAGCAGATTAGCCCAGTATTGCTAATTCGCGAAGAAATCACTATGCACTGTATTGCTAAACACACTAATAGTTTGTATGAAGGTCCGAGGATCCAACAACGAATAAAGATTCGTAAAGATATTTACGTTCAATTTTTATTCTTGATAATCTCGATTACATGTTGACCTCTGCACATCAAATTATCTCTATATACAAACTTATCCGACCTCAAAATGGTACAATGCCCAATCAGAATTTTTTATTTCCAACCATTACAAGAAAACATAGATGCTCCTCTTTTTTTATCAGCAAAGAGCGTTGTCGTCAGAGCAAATAGCTCTGTCGTATCAAATTCCGGTAGCGTATCATCGCTGGTACTCGCAGCCGGAATATTACAATCATTTTACGTTAGGTAGGGACATTACACCTATAATTAAGTAAATCTGCATACGTAGTACGTAAATGGTGCAAACAACCAGAAGATTCAAAGGTAAAGAAGACTAGGGCGATGCACAACATCCTGTTTGGACAAAATAAAGCAGTGGACAGGAAGAAAAAGAAGATTCCTTTACAAGAATATTGAAGCATGATGTTGAATACACACCTGGAAATGGAAAAAAGAACACATTGACACCGGTGTGTCAGACCCACCATACTTGCTCCGGACACTGCGAGAGGGCTGTACAAGCAATGATCACACGCACGGCACAGCGGACACACCAGGAACCGCGGTGTTGGCCGTCGAATGGCGCTAGCTGCGCAGCATTTGTGCACCGCCGCCGTCAGTGTCAGCCAGTTTGCCGTGGCATACGGAGCTCCATCGCAGTCTTTAACACTGGTAGCATGCCGCGACAGCGTGGACGTGAACCGTATGTGCAGTTGACGGACTTTGAGCGACGGCGTATAGTGGGCATGCGGGAGGCCGGGTGGACGTACCGCCGAATTGCTCAACACGTGGGGCGTGAGGTCTCCACAGTACATCGATGTTGTCGCCAGTGGTCGGCGGAAGGTGCACGTGCCCGTCGACCTGGGACCGGACCGCAGCGACGCACGGATGCACGCCAAGACCGTAGGATCCTACGCAGTGCCGTAGGGGACCGCACCGCCACTTCCCAGCAAATTAAGGACACTGTTGCTCCTGGGGTATCGGCGAGGACCATTCGCAACCGTCTCCATGAAGCTGGGCTACGGTCCCGCACACCGTTAGGCCGTCTTCCGCTCACGCCCCAACATCGTGCAGCCCGCCTCCAGTGGTGTCGCGACAGGAGGGACGAATGGAGGGACGAATGGAGACGTGTCGTCTTCAGCGATGAGAGTCGCTTCTGCCTTGGTGCCAATGATGGTCGTATGCGTGTTTGGCGCCGTGCAGGTGAGCGCCACAATCAGGACTGCATACGACCGAGGCACACAGGGCCAACACCCGGCATCATGGTGTGGGGAGCGATCTCCTACACTGGCCGTACACCACTGGTGATCGTCGAGGGGACACTGAATAGTGCACGGTACATCCAAACCGTCATCGAACCCATCGTTCTACCATTCCTAGACCGGCAAGGGAACTTGCTGTTCCAACAGGACAATGCACGTCCGCATGTATCCCGTGCCACCCAACGTGCTCTAGAAGGTGTAAGTCAACTACCCTGGCCAGCAAGATCTCCGGATCTGTCCCCCATTGAGCATGTTTGGGACTGGATGAAGCGTCGTCTCACGCAGTCTGCACGTCCAGCACGAACGCTGGTCCAACTGAGGCGCCAGGTGGAAATAGCATGGCAAGCCGTTCCACAGGACTACATCCAGCATCTCTACGATCGTCTCCATGGGAGAATAGCAGCCTGCATTGCTGCGAAAGGTGGATATACACTGTACTAGTGCCGACATTGTGCATGCTCTGTTGCCTGTGTCTATATGCCTGTGGTTCTGTCAGTGTGATCATGTGATGTATCTGACCCCAGGAATGTGTCAATAAAGTTTCCCCTTCCTGGGACAATGAATTCACGGTGTTCTTATTTTAATTTCCAGGAGTGTATATCATTAAAACAATTGGTCCGAGAATTGGTAAAAATGAAAGACTGTATACCAGTTAAAATTATATTAGTGCTCGCCCTTCGGTTTTTGGTTACTAGTGATTCATAACAGAAGTATGGTGCACTTACAAAGCGCAATTTCTACCAACCAAATTATTGGTACCAGATGTTTGCAAAATTTTAGTAGATGGACTCAGGCAGCTCATTTCTGAAATGACAGTCGAATGCTTATGTCAGTATTTTACCGTGCTTCACAAATATAGTGAGAGAACTATGAATTTCATAAATTCAATACAGTTACGACCAGAAATATGGAGAGCTGCTGCTATGAATATGGAAACACACATGATGGAGGAAGAAAACTGTTCTGAAGTGTTAAGAATCTCTAGGTTGAGTACAGCTATGACTCGCTGCTGCAGGTATGCTTTTAATACGTCGGTAGTAGTGGGAATATCTTCTTTCCAATTCCTATCACTGTACATATTACTTCCTACACTCATAGCTTTTACCGTTCTTGTACGCATCAGTGTATGAAACGCTTCTCTCGTCCCCCCCCCCCCCTTCCTTCCCCCTTCTAGATTGCGTTAGACCACTAACAAATCGAGTGCCTCCACATACTGTGCCAATCTATCGCACTGAATAATATTGTTTCATTGCTCAGATTACGTGAATTGACACTGCAGCGCTGTCACCGGGAGAAAATGGAAGCGAAGTAGAGAAAGGGAAACATTTGGAGAAAAGAACAGAGGTAGGTATGGCCCGGTCATACTAAATATTCCCTGCGCTTGGTGGACAACACCGGCAACATCGCAGCCATACCTCGGTAACTACTAACAATAGCCTGCTCGATCAGAAATATTGCTTGGCTAAAGCGCATTACTACCGTGTACTGCAGCCACGCTTTACATAGTCGTAAAATATGGCAGCTGTTAACGACCTTTAGGTTTCGTCCAACTTCAGTCTGACATCTACTATCCAAAAACTAATTTTATATGATCGTAAAACTTTAAATCCCTCTACACAGATACACATGGATATTTATTGGTTCTGCCTGTTTCCGCTGACTGATCGTAGTTCGTGGAATCAAACAATAGTTAGTGCTTTTGCGTAGGAATGAATCAGTCCATTCCCAAATAATCCCCAAGATGGCATTTTGTTCACTAAGTGACATTGCCTGTTATTTGTTACAGTGTAATTATAGAAATGAAATTGTAAATATGACTGTTGTTGTTGTTGTGGTCTTCAGTCCTGAGACTGGTTTGATGCAGCTCTCCATGCTACCATATCCTGTGCAAGTTTCTTCATCTCCCAGTACCTACTGCAACCTACATCCTCTGTCAATGTAAATTGTGAAATACTGATATGTTACAAAAAATTTAAAATAATCACTTTATTGTTTATCCGCAACTGACCAACTGCCGATGTAATAATCTCTGAAACAAGTGAGTGATTTAAAAAAAAAGCAAGCGGTTGCTGGCGTTTGTTTTTCATGTAGAACAATATAACTTTAAAAAACCAGGAAACTGATTCTGCTTTACAGAAGAATAATGTACAATACTGGAGAAGTGTATGTTGTATTGTCCGGACGCAGGTTGATATGTTACGTGAAAATATAAATAGCAACTGATCATATTTGTGGAGCAACAAAACAGTAATAATCAAAAGTTACGTTTTTCAGGCTGATCGAGGGATAAAAAACTGAACTGGGTTTGCCGCCGAACAAGCGCTCACCAATAGAATTCACGTCTGCAAACTTTCCAGAAGCGCCCATTACGTGGTCCAATTACACCCTTATTCCTACGCCACAATGACTACTCTATACTGTAGTCTCTCTGTATTTATGAACTGTGATTCATGGTTTTGTTAGAGGCGGAGAGACATGTAATTTATGTCGTGAGATTACCAGCGAAGGTAACATATAACTCTGAGCTCGGCCAGAGACTTCATTACATGAACAGCTAGCAGCTTCTACTGGAAGGTGAGGAATAACATTTGCTTAACACCACACCCTGTAAGTGGTGTATGTCAGTAAGTAGCCGATGACGAAGTGTTGTGTCGCATAGCTTGACAACAGCTCATTAAAAATAACCATTAACGTAAAGTAATTCTAACAGAACTTAAAAATGGTTCAAATGGCTCTGAGCACTATGGGACTTAACATCTGAGGTCATCAGTCCCATAGAACTTAGAACTACTTAAACCTAACTAACCTAAGGACATCACACACATCCATGCCCGAGGCAGGATTCGAACCTGCGACCGTAGCGGTAGCGCGGTTCCAGACTGAAGCGCCTAGAAGCGCTCGGCCACTCCGGCCCGCTAACAGAACTTAAATTAAGTTCAGCAGTCAACATATTTAAATAATACAAAATCCGTCAAAAAAAAGTCTAGATCTGGATGGTGCTTTATTGAAATGACCGGATTCGGCCTCTACTTAGGCCGTCTCCAGACAGCACCATCAGCTAAAGTAGATGATGTGTCAACAGCCAGCTGAAACTGCTCAGCGACTGAGGTCAACTGGTTGTTGTACGCGCCATCAGCTTCAGCTGATGGTGCTATTTGTAGATGGTCTAAGTATAGGCCCAAATCGGTCATTTCAATAAAATACCATCGCGATCTAGACTGTTTCTTCACAGATTTTATATAGCTTACAAGATCGCTGCTTCCAGAAAATGTTACCAAAACTTTTTGATATTCAAACAACATTGCAAAGTGGATTCAATATTATCCATCCGCTACTCGGAAGTATTAGACCATTCTAAGACTCTTACTTTTTTATTAGCTAACGATCATCGATGCGAATTGTGAATTAATGAACGGTTAAGTAATTAATTCAAATAACAGAATTTGTCTGAAATTACAAGGAAACAAAGTTAAAATAACAATTTTTTATAGAACATGCATTAGTTCTGCAGGGCAAAGCCGAACATGCTGTATTTGTCACGCCACGTGTACGAGGGTAGGAACGTATATAGTGGCAACTGTTTATTCACAACCAATACAAAGAGTTACATTTTTTCATCTGTTAATGTCCTTCAAAGTAGTCACAAGCGTTGTATAGAACCCGTTGTCAGCGATGTGGAAGGCGTAGTATACCGTCAGCAGAGCCTGTTCTGATGATGGTGCGAACGAAGCGGTCTTAAGTTATGGTGATTCTCGTGTACGACTGTGATGGTGTTATCCTAACGCATTACGTTCCTCCACGGTAGACCGTCAATGCAGAGTATTACTGTTTGTTTTTGGAGCATCACCTGCGACCAGCTTTGCGAAAGAAGCGGCCACACTTTCTGCGCAACCCACCCATCATTTTCCACGACAACGCGCGGGCGCATACAGCGCAAGCTGTGGCTGCTCTGTTCAGTCGATGGGACTGGGAAGTACTCTACCATCCACCATACTCCCCGTACTTAAGTCCTTTTGACTTTGATTTGATTCCGAAGATGAAGGAACCACTTCGTGGCATTCGCTTCAGAACTGTTCCAGAGATTCGACAGGCAGTAGACCGTTCCATTCGCACCACCAGCAGAACAGGCTCTGCTAATGGTATACTACGCCTTCCACATCGCTGGCAACGGGTTCTACACAACGCTGGCGACCACTCTGAAGGACAGTAACAGGTGCAAACATGTGATTCTTTTGTATCGTTTGTGAATAAATAGCTGCGACTGTTTAAGTTCCAACCCTCGTATATAGCAAAAGCCAAAGGCAAAGCTGTATTAATTGAGCTCCTCAACTACAATAATCTGCCACACTGGTCGTAATTGCTTGGATTAAAATTTCGTTTTATTTTATATTCTTCATTGCTGCTCAATTCCTGCCGTATAGGCATTTTCCAGTGTATGGTACAACTCATAAAACAGAAATATTTGCACTAGACTCAAACCTTACGTTGGCCATACAGTGTTAGTAATCACTAGGATTCCCGAAATGGAAAATAAAATAACAAAAGCGTTTCTTTAATAGCTGTGCCGTAACATTCAACTTGCATGTACACTGATGAGCCCAAACATTATGACAACCTGCTTAATAGCTTGTTTCTCCGTCTCTGGAACGAAATACATCCGTGATTCTATGTATCAAGAATCCAAAAGTTTGTTGGTAGGTTTGAGGAGGTATGTGGCATTAGGTGTCTACGCACAGGTCATGTAATTCGCGTAAATAGCGGGCTGGTGGTTTGCATACGCATTGGTGATACGCTATAGCGACGCAGATGAGTTCCATACGATTTATGTCAGCCGAATTTAATCACTGAGACATCAGCGTGAGTTCACTATAATGCTAATCAAACCACTGTAGTACGGTTCTGGCTCCGAGACACGGACAACTATATCACATGTAACACCATAACTTAGACACTACATACACTTTGTTGATTCATTTTGCTTTCTGTTTTGTTCAACATTCCATTGTTGAGCTTCTGTAAATGTTGTTTGATTGAATCGATAACACAAAATTGTATACTCCTTTCTGTGTAAAAACTTTGATGTCATGGTTTCATTCTATGCAATGTATTGTATCTGTCATTTAAATTCTTGGTCTCATTTGGAGGGAACAAATCTTACTGTATATAATTGTAATTTAGTTTAAGTAAGTTTTTGTAGAAATGTCAATATGAGCAAATGTTCTGTTTTGTTTAATATGTTTGGTTACTGTTATGTAAACTGCTGACCATCATTTAGGGTTGTTAGTTATTTGTTATGTAAAAACCGTTGTGGTTCCCCTCGTGAACGGAGCTGCGTAGCGCGAGCAAAATGTGATGGGCATGGATAGAAAGGTGGAACTAAGAGTGGACGAGCGACCAATCTATCAACTACTCATGTAAAAGTTTTGTATTGTGCTGGTTCCGAGAGAGGCTTTTCCTGACGCTTTCTAATGCCTAGGATGGGTGGATAAAGAGCTGGAACTATTCTGAAATTGATATTTATCATTGCCACCAAGAAATGACAGAGTCCAGCAATTCTACCTGCAAATCCACCTACCAACATGCAATCGCTAACACGTTGCGCAATCACTGAAACGGAACCAAGGAATTATAAAAATGTACAGTGAAGGATCAGCTCATGTGGATAATTAATTTGTTTTCAATAATCAGGTAACCAAAAGACTATTTATGAAAATTTACCTTGATTTATCCTCTGTCACATTTCCACTTAGGATCCCTCCCATTCTAAAGTGATTACCGAGTGTCCTTATTGAAAGAACATTAAAGCTCAGTGTTTTACTAATTAATGCCACTTACTTTCTTCTTAGTATCTAGTAAGAAGAAACTAAATTAAAGTTAATGTATCAGAACTGAGTAATATAGTAATTGATGCTTGCTGAAAATAATTTTTCTATTAAAACCACTTATTACTACTTTGTTACCTACTCCTAAAGTGAATGTTCTCAAAACTGTGGCTTATAGAGTTTTGCAAATTAAATGATCACAGTGCAGTCTACTGAAAATCATCCAAAGGTGAGCTATTGCCTTATAACAACATCAAGTTGTGTTCTATTGCAGTAAAAGTTGAGAACTATCACTGTTGAAAGTTACATGTCATGTTTGTTAAGGGCTTGTTTCTTAAGTGTATTGAAAGTGTGTTTAGTTTGCTCTGCTGCAGTGGTCAAGATTAAGGGCCTCCCTCCATTGAAAGTAGTTCAAATGCACAGAGTTACTTAATTA
Organism: Schistocerca piceifrons; assembly: GCF_021461385.2. Classification (NCBI taxonomy): domain Eukaryota; kingdom Metazoa; phylum Arthropoda; class Insecta; order Orthoptera; family Acrididae; genus Schistocerca; species Schistocerca piceifrons. The sequence continues at coordinate 908,320,252 of NC_060140.1, read as the reverse complement.
TAGAAAGTTTTAATTACTCTTGCTATTCAAGTCAAATTCTGTACAATATTGGCTTCCTCTTGTGTATTAAAAGTGCATATTAATGGTGTAACAGGCTCCACAGTTTGTCCCTTATGCTCATGCTAGATAACGATTAATAGAAAGACCACTATCTATGAAAACAGTAAATTCTTTATTCAAAAGACAGAGAGAAATAATCTGTTAGTGAATTCCATTTAATTTTCATTCTAAGTAGAAAGGTGTTTAGTAGTGAGAGACTTAATCTATGCACAATAACTAATTTTGCTGTGAACCATATCCATATTTCATGCCAGATAGGAATATGTTTGAAAAGTAATATTGAACCTATGTTCAATTTACGATTCTACAGTGAATATTAATAGTAACATTATTGAGACCATTCAGTCTGACAGAGCTGAACAAACTATTTTTGCAAATAGTTTGTTCAGCTCTGTCAGCTCCAACTACAATGTGAACATATGCAGGTGCCAGAGTTCATTGCACTCTCGTGTGACAAAGTATAGGCTGGATTGCCCATTCAAGTTACTTATTTTCAGTTTCTTGAACAAGAATGTTACTCATTCTTATGCCTAATTTGGCTGGCGACCGTTGTTATTATCATTTGGACACTGTGGATAGGTATATTATTGTTCGTTACTGTTTAAATATTTATGTAATTCTAACTTTCACTTCCGATAAGCCACCTCCGTTCTACATGTACATCTACATATATACTCCGCTAGCCACCAAGCGGTGTGTGGCGGAGGGCACAGTTCGCGCCAAAGTCATATTACCCCCCTCCGCCCCCCCGCCCCCCCCCCCCCCCCCCCCAAGTTCCACTCGCGGATCGCGCGAGGGAAAAACGAGTGTCTGAACGCCTCAGTACGAGCTCTTATTTCCCTTATCTTTGAATGATGATCATTACGCGATTTGAAAGTTGGTGGTAATAATATATGCTCCACAACCTCGGTCAAGATTGGATTTCGGAATTTAGTGAGCAGCCCCTTCTGTTTAGCGCGTCGTCTATCTGTATGTCCCAACTGGTGAGGGTCCCATGCAGACGAATAATACTCTAAGACTGGAAGAACTAACATGTTGTAAGCTATTTCCTTCGTTGAAGGACTCCATCGCTTCAGGATTCTACAAATAAACCGAAATTTAGAGTTCGCCTTACCCGTTATTTGTGTAATCTGATCATTCCATTTGAGGTCATTTCGAATGGTCATAGCCAAATACTTGACTGATGTTACCACTTCCAAAGACTGATCATTTATTTTGTACTCATACATTAATGGGGATTTCCGCCTTGTTATACGCAGTAGGTTACACTTACTAATACTGAGAGATAACTGCCAGTCATTACACCACGCATTTATTTTCTGCAACTCCTCATTGATTTGTTCACAACTTTCGTGTGATACTACTTTCCTGTAGACTACAGCATCATCGGCAAACAGCCTAAGGCCACTGTCAATACCATCAACCAGATCGTTTATGTAAATCGTAAAAAGCAGAGGACCTATAACGCTGTCATGGGGCACACCTGAAGTTACTCTTGTTTCTGTTGAAGTTCGCCGTTCAGGACGACATACTGCTCCCTTTCTGTTAGAAAACATTCTATCCAACCGCATATGTCATTGCACAGGCCGTAAGCGCGCGCTTTTTGTAGAAGGCGACAGTGCGGAACTGAGTCGAACGCCTTTCGAAAGTTGAGAAATATGACATCAATCTGGGAGCCGGTATCTAGAGCCTGTTGTATATCATGCACAAAGAGGTCCATCTGTGTCTCGCATGACCGCTGTTTACTAAAGCCGTGCTGGTTTCTGCAGATCAGCTTCTCAGAGTCTAGAAACGTCATAATGTCTGAACACAATATATGTTTCATGATTCTACAACAAATCGATGTCAGTGAAATTGGCCGGTAATTATGTGCATCCGATTTTCTACCCTTTTTATAGATTGCTATGACCTGGGCCTACTTCCAGTCCCGTGGAACTATCCGCCGTTCCGATGATCTCTGATAGATGACGGACAAGAATGGTGCTTGTAATATCTCTTTATATTCGATGAATTATTCTGATAAAATTCTACCCTTGAATGACGTTTACTAATTTTCTTTCTTCATACTCGCAGAATCCATGCGCAAAGTAATTTCATACATTAGCTATGCCATGAGCGCATAATTATTCTTTGTAGTACTCTCTCTGGTGGTTGTTAGAGAAAAGCTTCCGAGATTTTCTTCGTGCCGATTAGCCTGAGCATTGTTTGAAGAATTGTAATCTGAATATTGAGATTTATGACAAAAGATAACTGATACGAAATTGTACGGTTAAAAGGGAAATATATATATATTGCTCCTTCATACAAAAGGTGTGTAACAATTTACATTATTTGACATTTGAGAATTAATGATATTCATCGATATATTGCGTAGTTGTTAATCAGAAGGGAACTTCCGAAATACTGGATACGAACCTGCATTTAATAATCCAAGAGCTACATTACTTCTTCAGAAGGTTAAACTTCATCAAAACCAAATATCCGCTTGATCTGAGGTTTCCCGACTGATTATACAACGCTCCCAAAAATACGAGGCATTTTATTTGTGCAGATTAGCAGACTGCCGCAAAGCACGAGCCTGCAGAGAAGAAGAATCATCAAAAAAATGGCTCTGAGCACTATGGGACTTAACTTCTAAGGTCACCAGTCCCCTAGAACTTAGAACTACTTAAACCTAACTAACCTAAGGACATCACACACATCCATGCCCGAGGCAGGATTCGAACCTGCGACCATAGCGGTCGCGCGAAGAATCATCGCCTGATTTCATTCTAACAAGTAAAATTTCTGAATCATTTTGAGTGACTGAGTTATGACTGTGTTTCCTATTATGAATGATTGATTGCTCGAACGAATTGAGAACTACATAATTACATAGATAGGAGGAAAATTACATGCTATATTTGTAGCATAGTCAACATAAAATATTACGGGGATACCGTCTGGGCCAGATGCCTTTCTGGCGTCTAAGGATCTTAACTGTTTTACAATCCCAGACACACTGAACACTATGTCAGCCATCCTTTCGTTTGTTCGATAACTGAAAGGGGGAATGGTGCGGCAGTCCTATATCGTAAACGAGTTTTTGAAAACTAGGTTTAGAATTTCGGCCTTCTGTTTATCACTGTATCATCATCAGTTACATTACCCGCACTGTCAGCAAGAGAAGGTATTGAATTACTTGTAGCATTCATAGATTTTACGTGCGGCCAAAAAATTTTGGGGTCATTTTTAGAATCTGCAGATAAGAGTCTCTCATAGTCCTTCTGACAACTACTTTCATTTCGCGTAATTTCTGTTTGTCAGCGGGGCAGTGACTACGTTTAAAAGACTGTGCAAAATTCTCTGCTTTCTCAGCAACTTCCTAATATGTTTGTTGTATGTCACTGTCAACACAACTTAATTCCTTTCAGAGAGTAACACTGCTCTGCTACTTTATACTGCAATTGCTTTAATAAAAATTATTTCATTTATACTAACTACCTCCAGCTTTGAGGTTATGGTACAACAGAGGCGGACGGAAGTGTTATAAACTGAGTGACGTAGCCGTCGGGGAAAGCATCAAGCGTACAGGGAGACAGGAGTTTCGTGGCTGTCAGCGTGTATTCGATTACTACCAAAGGTCCCATGCAAGCGTAGGAGAAAGTCGCTCGTAGCATGACATTGTTTCCACCAGCCTGCTGCCGAGGCGCGCTGCACATCACAAGCCGCCGTTCAACTCGATGACTGCGTTTGTAGAGAGGACTGTCGGGCTAGTGTTGGAAAATGTGATTCACCCGAAGAGCTGATAAGCTTTCACTGATCGACAGTCGAATCCCGATGGCCCCGTGCCCATTACATTGGTAATTGATGATGTCGTTGGGTCAACATGTGAACACATAGTGGTGGTCTGATGCAGAGACCTATGTTCAACAATGTACGATGAAAACTGTGCTCCAAAACACTTGTGCGTGCACCGGAATTGTGTTCTTTCGGCAGAGATGCCACAGATCACGATCTATCCTACTTTACAGAGCAGACAAGCCTCTGAATCCCCACCACCCCCACCCCGTCCTGTAAAGAGTCGTGGACGTCCAACCATGTAGCGTCTAGTGGTTGTTTCATTGCCCTCTATCTCTTTACGTAGACACTCACGTCGGTAGCACGTGAACATTCGACCAGCTCGTTCACAGGCTCTGCGTGATAATAATCTGCCCTTCTTAAAAGTCGGTTATCGCAATGCATTTCTCCATTTTCAGCCCACATATTCAATAGACTGATTTCCCTTCCGTGTCTGTTCCGCGTACATACTTCTGTTACCGCGTCACGTGCCCACAACGCCACAAGGCGGCATCCAACGTCGTGTTGGGCAGTGGTCGTAATCTTTTGGCTCATCAGCGTATAATAGCCAAAAACTGAACTTGCTCTACAGCTAAGAAGGATAAAAAAACAAAAGGACTTTTTAATCCAAGTAACAAAAGCAGATTATGGTTATTGACAAAATTTGTTTTGCCTGTGAGCCCCATAGCAACTAAAGTATTGCATTAACTAATTCGGACAGTGTTGATTCGACTGTGTCTTATACTTTAACTAGGTTGGTTCTGCAATTTATACAAGGGACTTCCTTGGCTTTGATTTTATGTAGTTCCTGAAATTGTAAACATGAGGTCTATTTTATAAGATTTGTTGCTTCTTCTGCTGTGGAGAAGGCATCTTTTGAAATTTTTGCTGTGAACTTAAATTCACAAGTGTTCCTGATCACTGCATGTGAGGTATTCACAAAGTGTGGCTTTGTTATCGTTGCGTTGTAGTGCAGTCATCTACGGTGCAAAAGATCTCCTAAAAGAACTTGTATTTAATATTACAATAAGACCAAAAACACGTACAGTCAATATGCTATAGTCGGCAGTCTGTTTTAATTTTGCTATAAACTGTACCCTGTGTTACCCACGTCAAGTGACACAACAGATTCGCTGCATAGTAAGCCGGCTGAAGTGGCCGAGCGGTTCTAGATGCTACAGTCTGGAACCGCGCGACTTCTACGGTCGCAGGTTCGAATCCTGCCTCGGGCATGGATGTGTCTCATGTCCTTAGGTTAGTTAGGTTTAAGAAGTTCTAGGGGACTGATGACCTCAGAAGTTAAGTCTCATAGTGTTCAGAGCCATTTGAATCATTTTTGAACTGGATAGTAACTGTGGCGTCCCCGCACTCCAACCGCTTGCTGATGTTGTCGACGCCGCAGAGCTGCTACTGTCACAGCTCTCGCAGTGGAGTTGAGACACGATGCGCGATGACGTAGGTCCCCGTTGGTGAACGGGAGACAGAAATGCAAACTCGCACGATGGATGCTTCTTCTGATTTAAGATTGAATGATTCATTGCCCGGATATGCAGTAGTTGTTAAATGTTATCCACATCGTACACACGACCAATTGCGAGGAAACATTGTAATTATCAGTCTTCTCGTACGTTGTTGGCTCGTTGCTATGGAGTTGTTGAACCTGTATGAAGCGAGAACCACGGATACTCTTTGATCACGTCTGAGTTAAACTACACCGTAATGTTAAAAAAATGCTCAAAAGTTCTCCTTTCAATTAATGAAGTAGGTATTTTGATATTCAGATTAAATTGTCCCTGCTGAACAGTCGTTGGTTAACTATCATTGATTAAATCACTTAATAATGTATGGCTACGAAGTCTTTCGCGACGTATTTCCTGAGTAAAAATTTCTCGGTGTACATGCCGCGTCAAATCAGAATAAATCTCCGAGCTTTCTACCACTACCTCCATGGTCGTCGTCAGGGCTAAAACTGACTGTCGTGAACTAGCGAGGTTCCCACTTTTATATGTAAAGGACGGCTTCTTATTGGCTGGAATACGTCAGCGATATGGCGCGTAGCGAAGTGGTGCCCTCTACTTCCATAGATGTACGAGTAGTTGCTATCCCACGTTGCTTGCAGCGCCATCCCTTAAATCAGGAGGTAAAGTGCGAAAAGTTTTTCTCTGCGATTTTTCTTTATCCAGTGCGCTCTTCCAAGTGTTGCTAAGTGCATAGCCGTTGTCTCTATTAAAGTTATTATCGCTAAGTCTAATTTCGACTGCTTCCCGGATCACAGAGTCCCAGTAATTCGATGTGTGGGCTATTACTCTGGTTTCTTCAAATAAAATCTTATGCTTGTTAAGCAGGCTATGTTCAGCCACCGCTGATTTTTCCAAATATCTGTATTTCAGGTGGCGTTGGTGCTCGATGCAGCGGTCTGCAACGGTTCTTACAGACTGGCCCACGTAATTCTTGCCGCATTCGCAAGGAATAGTATAAATTCCCGGCACTCTTAAGCCGAGACTATCTTTAACTGGTCTCAACATTTCCTTAATTTTCCTAGGTGGTCGGAAAACTGGTTTTATTCCTTGCCTCTTCAGGACTCTGGCTATCTTGCTCGTTGTAGCACCGCAAAAAGGAAGCCGCGCTATGTGTTGGTCCTCTTCTTGTATGTGGCCGGCATCGTGTCTTACTTTCTTGGACAATACTGATTTAATTTCACCGGCAGAATAACCATTCCTCTTGAAAACAGTCGTCAAATGGTTGATCTCGGGACCGAGGTGGTCCTTGTCGGAAATAGTCCTGGCTCTGTGTACTAAAGTATTCAGCATAGCTCTCTTCTGAGACGGATGATGGAAGCTATGGCTATGCAGATATAAGTCTGTATGGGTTGGCTTCCTGTACACAGAATGGCCCAGTCGTCCATCCGGCTTTCGCTCTACCAACACATCTAAAAAAGGTAACTTCCCTTCCTTCTCGACCTCCAATGTAAATTTTATGTTTGGATGTACACCATTCAGATGTTCGACGAACTGCTGCAGCGTGTCGCTGCCGTGTGGCCAGATTAATTCTGATTTGACGCGGCATGTACACCGAGAAATTTTTACTCAGGAAATACGTCGCGAAAGACTTCGTAGCCATATTAGTTTCCTCTACGGGGAGGACATAGCGCGCAGCGTTCGTCACCTGGAGAAGCTGCGCCTGAAACAGTCTCAGTTGCTGAGCAATCTGGCTTTTTTACAACGCTGTCGTGACGAGGAGGTAGTACCGAAGTTTGCAGTCGTCAAACACCACATCAGAAGCGCTGCAGTAAACAGAATATTACGAAAGACCAGCCATGCTATTGTGAAGGAGAGGATACGTCATACCAGGTATGAACTAGACATGAACGCTCGCCTGTTATTTAGTTGCCATTTATTTCTGGCCGAAGTCCTCTCACCATTGGACTGGGAATGGGTGGATATGACTTTGGCGGCACACCAACGAGCCAATTTAAGCAGGACTACGGCGAAACAGGCCGATAAATTTGAGCGGCTTAACCGTGATCAAGGAACTACTGGGTCCAACGGCATTCACCGCACTGTTATCAACTTCTCTGACAAGGAACTTGATGAAGCTACCATCTCGGCTCTCAGTAAAGGATTGAACTTTGCCCCAGCTCCACGTAAGTTACCGGTGGTTGAGATCATTAGTGGAGTGGAACAAGCAGTTCGTCATCTTCCTCAAGAAGCAGCGGATGACGTAAGGCTTGCTACTAGCCGGATTTTAGCGACATCCAAGCCGCCTAAGTCAAACATCAGCAGAGAGGAGAGACAAGGACTGAAATTGTTGCAGAAGGATGAAGATCTAGTTGTTTTACCTGCTGACAAGGGGAACGCCACGGTAATCCTCAATGCTACAGATTACCATAAGAAAGTTGGATTATTACTGGAGGACAGCACATACCGGGTTCTCAGACGGGATCCCACATCGGCGCTCAGCAGGAAGACAAGGGAGCTACTAAAAAACTCTGGCCTCGCCGACGAACTGGTGAAGAACTTACGGCCGAGAGCACCTAGGCCACCAAGACTGTACGGTTTGCCAAAGGTTCATAAGGAGAACGTCCCGTTGAGACCGATTGTTAGCGCTATTGGCTCTCCTACGTACAAGCTTGCAAAGCACTTAACTAAATTGTTGGCGCCTATAGTTGGTCACTGCCCACATCATATTAAAAATTCAAAAATGTTTGTTGATATCATAAAATAGATGAAGATAGGCCCAAGTGATATCATGGTCAGCCTCGACGTGGTCTCTCTGTTCACCAAAGTACCTGTGGATGACACATTACAATTGTTGTCTGCTCATTTCTCCTCAGAAATTTTGAAGTTGTTCCGGAATACCTTGACGACCACTTATTTTTTATACAGTGGAAATTATTATGAAATGACGGATGGAACAGCCATGGGTTCGCCATTGTCACCAGCAATAGCGAATTTTTTCATGGAGGACTTTGAAGAACGAGCCCTGAGCAGTGCTCACCTCCGCCCATCATGTTTCTACAGATACGTCGACGATACTTTTTTAATCTGGCCACACGGCAGCGACACGCTGCAGCAGTTCGTCGAACATCTGAATGGTGTACATCCAAACATAAAATTTACATTGGAGGTCGAGAAGGAAGGGAAGTTACCTTTTTTAGATGTGTTGGTAGAGCGAAAGCCGGATGGACGACTGGGCCATTCTGTGTACAGGAAGCCAACCCATACAGACTTATATCTGCATAGCCATAGCTTCCATCATCCGTCTCAGAAGAGAGCTATGCTGAATACTTTAGTACACAGAGCCAGGACTATTTCCGACAAGGACCACCTCGGTCCCGAGATCAACCATTTGACGACTGTTTTCAAGAGGAATGGTTATTCTGCCGGTGAAATTAAATCAGTATTGTCCAAGAAAGTAAGACACGATGCCGGCCACATACAAGAAGAGGACCAACACATAGCGCGGCTTCCTTTTTGCGGTGCTACAACGAGCAAGATAGCCAGAGTCCTGAAGAGGCAAGGAATAAAACCAGTTTTCCGACCACCTAGGAAAATTAAGGAAATGTTGAGACCAGTTAAAGATAGTCTCGGCTTAAGAGTGCCGGGAATTTATACTATTCCTTGCGAATGCGGCAAGAATTACGTGGGCCAGTCTGTAAGAACCGTTGCAGACCGCTGCATCGAGCACCAACGCCACCTGAAATACAGATATTTGGAAAAATCAGCGGTGGCTGAACATAGCCTGCTTAACAAGCATAAGATTTTATTTGAAGAAACCAGAGTAATAGCCCACACATCGAATTACTGGGACTCTGTGATCCGGGAAGCAGTCGAAATTAGACTTAGCGATAATAACTTTAATAGAGACAACGGCTATGCACTTAGCAACACTTGGAAGAGCGCACTGGATAAAGAAAAATCGCAGAGAAAAACTTCTCGCACTTTACCTCCTGATTTAAGGGATGGCGCTGCAAGCAACGTGGGATAGCAACTACTCGTACATCTATGGAAGTAGAGGGCACCACTTCGCTACGCGCCATATCGCTGACGTATTCCAGCCAATAAGAAGCCGTCCTTTACATATAAAAGTGGGAACCTCGCTAGTTCACGACAGTCAGTTTTAGCCCTGACGACGACCATGGAGGTAGTGGTCGAAAGCTCGGAGATTTATTCTGATTTGACGCGGCATGTACACCGAGAAATTTTTACTCACTTAATAATGTAGTCCACGCTTGATATTTCACTTGGAACGAACAGTTTATTGTTCCTTGGTCACTAAATACTTTATAACTTTCGCACCACACGCACACGCAGTTGGCTGGTAAAGTCAGTTCTATTAAAATTAAGTTTCTTGACAATTACGACAACTTGACTCTTCAGCGTAATTGTATTATCTTCGTGAAGTCGTGTAATTGTGTCCTACTCGGAACTAATTGAGTGTAGTCCTTTGATATACTATCCACTCTTCTTTTAGTTCGAACTATTTGAAAGTCAAGTCCAATATTCACTAGTTTTGTCAATGAAGTTCAATTAACCCGTTATGCACGGTTAAACGCGTCTATCAGTTCCTGTCTCTCCTTAGAAAATCAGTTTCCGAAGTTCGTGAATCACATCACGCAAGAAACACTTCTGAACGCAAAACAATTTCGTCGCGTTCCTTACTCTCAATAACTAAGACAAGAATTGTTCTCGCACGTCTTTACAGGACGAGAGCCAGCAAGCGACTTCTGTGAAAGAGTATTCTAGGCGCATTGAATTTCTTCGTTGCGCTTACAACACTCTTCCACATAGAAGTTATCTCTGACCAACATCACCTTGGACTTAGCTTTCAAGATGTTAATTGCAATTATCACTTGGATATTTGTCCATTAATTAAATCTGAGGTTTCTTCCTTTTCTTTTCATAACAAAAACTCTCAGTGATGTATAATGTTGTTGTTATCAAAACTTCTTGGTGTTAGCTTATCGGCAATGATGTCGTATTTGCCAAGATAACTCTTCCCTACTTTATATTATGATATTCTGCCTTAATTGACTTTAAGGGATCGTTGGGGTGTTACATAACGACATAGATAGTTAATTGCTGTGGGTATATAAAAACTTGCAACAGCGTATTTTCAAAGTCGTTGTCTTGTAAACTTTATTGCTATGTTGCTGAACCATTAAATACTTCACACAATAGGCTTGTAAGAGTTTCAACATGAAATAAACGTAAAGCTTCCACATGAACAGTAGCCATAAGTACAGAAAAAAACGAAAGAAAAATATACTTTACATTGCGCTGTTTAGCAACAAAGTCTAATGCTTACGACAGAAAGAGTCGGGTAAATTAAACTTTATTGTTTTCATAAAATGCTGGGATGATGTGGGTCTCATGATAATAAAATTGCAAATTTTTGTCTATTAGAAGTGTTGGCATGCTTTAGAATTTCAAGGAATTGTATTTTTACTTGTCTGAAATTTTAAATTTAGCGCTTTACCATAGAAAACTAAAGGTTGCTAGTTCTACAGTTGTTGTGTTCTTGCTTTTGTCCGCTCACGCTAGAGGACGTTACTTTATACTTGACATGGTCGCGCCGTCGATTGCAACTATTTTAGAATTTTATTAAATCAACAAAACTATCTGTAGCTTTTCACTGATAAAGCATGCAATTTCAAATTCCTAAAATGTGAAAATATATCTCCTTTCAATGCTGAAGGACACCATGCTTTTAATGTACCACATGTATACTTTTTATAATTACGAAAGGTCCATTTGTCCTAAGATATTATTAGACGCGTCACTATTAAATCTACGCAAAATTAACTTGGCAAATCATTTGACTTCGCTTCACCACAACACAACGATAGCTGCATTTTACTTGTCTCTTAACTGTACTTATATTGTTCCTTTGTAAATAACTTTTCTGTGTCGAAAGTCTTACATTACTGTTATGTACGGCATCTAAATATTCATTATATCATTATGTACAACATTTGACTACTTTTTCGATGTCTGTTTCAGCAAAATAACTTCGTAATAAAACTGGAAACTGGTAGTGGAGCAAAATAAAGACCTTTTAGCAATGGGAGCGGCTGTTCGTCAGTTCAGTACACAACTACTGAGTGGTAACGCTCTGCACACATGGAGTAACTCTCACTGAATTTAGTTCTGTTTATTTTTACCTGACAGCTTCATTCGAATACGCCTCAAGGAAGGTGAAGCAGTGATTAAGATACTGCAAGTATACCCACTGTCCATCCGTATTTCACCAAGACCCTTCAGGCAAACGCTGCTGTGGTCCCCATAACAAATCTGCAGGAGATTTCAACTGTATCTTAATGGTGTTCCTGTAGTTGACGGTTGTTTAGTACGTTGTTTACTCATCGACACATCATTTTACAAAGGTATTATGCATGTTAATATAATACAGCGATAGAATGAAAAAATTTGACTGAAATGAATGGATCAATGGGGATGAAATTAATGTAGATTGGACAGAGGCCTAATTGGAAGTTCAGAAATCCATGTATATATAATTACGATGTCGAAAGCCTTAAAAGTGCAAAATTCCTAAGTTCTTCACAGTGATGGCAGGGTAGTTCATTGTCTGTTGAAACGTCTTACTTACGAGCTGACAGTCGTGATAGGATATCCTGAAGACAATGTCGAACTTGAATGTACGCATTCTGGTAAAGTGTCCGTTACAGGTTCTGTTGTCTGGTAACGAAATGTGAATGGTGACATCTGGTGTCATGGTCGATAACGTTACGGGACATAAAAAATTAACCCCCGTCTAGTATCGATGCAAGAATCAACACACACGTCGCCTCGTCGCCTTTCTTTCCGCAACCGGTTACCTTCTCCCACCTGCACACTATGTCAGCTCATAAAATTCCCACGACTTCTCAAAGAATTGGAATACCTTCACCTGTCCTACAACTCCCATAAACTTGAAACTCTACATCCCATTGTATCCCGCAGCCTCAAAGACCTTTGCCTACTTCCGCCCCTATACCGGCACAGTCCACCTTGTATCCACCTACAAAACTACGCACAGTGTTTCAGGGTAATTTTGATGAACTTCCCTCTCAACCCATGAAGTCATCCTTGAAACCTCCCTATCCTAACAGCAGTTATCTACGCTACATGTTCCTTCCCCGATTAAAATTCTAGTTAACCTGCACTTGCTTCCTTAAAATACTATCCATCTTTTCACACGAACCAAAGCTTGGTGAACGATCCAGACAAAATGATCCATAGGTACAACCCCTCGAGGAAATTGTGGACAGGTTTGCACCGCGGCAGGATGAGGTTTGGCGGATGTAAGCAATTAACGAACAAAAGGGGGCCCGTCCAACAGTCCTGAATGTGAATACGCGGAAATTCAATCAATGGACCATTCACTTGTGAACGAAGCACCTGGTTATGAGGTTGATCTGAAGCCCATACACAGACTTTCCGACTCAGCCATAGAGTGGCTAAAGAATGTTTGTATTATCGTACACTGTTTTAAGAACACATGTAAGGATTATTGTAACTCAGTAGAGAGTATCAAGAATATTTTAGTTAACACATTCTATGAAGAATACCTTCGTAAATGCCAAATGATTAAACAAATAAACCATGTCATCTTCATTAGGTCCACCTCCATAAAATCTCCATTCTTTTTACATAATGTTTTCAGTTTTTATTTGTTTTTAATTTTTTTTTTATTTTTGCCACTTATTTCCCTCCTGTGACAGACTCTTCATCTCAGAGTAGCACTTGGTGGAAATATTCCAATGTCTGTCTTCCTCTACAGATTTTGCCCTCTACAGCTCCCTCTAGTACCATGGAAGTCAGTCCCTGATGTCTCAACAGATGTCCTGTCATCCTGTCCCTTCTCTTTCGTCAGTGTTTTTCCTCATATTCCCTTTCTCTCCGGTTCTGCGCAGAACCTCCTCATTCCTGACCTTATCAGTCCACCTAACTTTCAACATTTGTCTGTAATATCACACCTCAAATGCTTCGATTCTCTTCTGTTCCTGTTTTCCCACAGTCCATGTTTCACTACCATACAATGCTGTGCTCCAAACATACATTATCATAAATTCCTTCCTCAAATCAAGGCCTATGTTTGATACTAATAGACTTCTCTTGGCCAGGATTACTCTTTTGCCAGTGTTAGTCTGCTCCTGATGTCTTCCTTGCTCCGCCCGTCATTGGTTATTTTTCTGTCTACGTAACAGAATTCGTTTACTGCATCTACTTCGTGACCATCAGTTATGATGTTAAGTTTATAGCTGTTCTCATTTCTGCTACTTCTCATTATTTTCCTCTTACTCTAATCAAAATCCCTAAATTGTAGATACTGGGTGCCCTCACAACAATCGCTCCAATGACTCATGGAAACAAGCACATCATGATCACTGATTCATCATTTAAGTAAGTTTGCGTTTGAGCCGCCTTTCTCATCCGTTGGAGAATGGCAGCTGGCAGCAACCAGGGAGATGTAAACAACTCATAGATACGCATAACCTTGCGACAAACGAGTAGTTGTCGTTGATTTCATTTAATAGAGAAAATAACTCAATATTGTGTTTTCAGTTCACAAGATGTAAACACGATTTCATCGAATTAGTGCAAAATAAACAGCCACGTCATTCCGTGGCGTGTAACGCATCCTTTCCAGCAATAACCAAGAACCAACAGTTTAAGTAAATACCACAAAAGTGTTCTTCAATAAAAATTGTACCCCTTTTAGGGCCTTGTTTCTAAGGACAACGTACACGTTTCATATGAATATACATCGCCACATTTATCTTCTTTTTTTATGCTAAAAAACAGTAAGAGGGTAGAATAAGGTCTGACAGTTAAGGATTAAGGGCACTGTAGGCCTTGTCGTAGGCGGCGTAGACTTTTTTGGCCTGACTGCATATATACACAGGATGAATCACCTAAAACTCGAACTGCAAATGTTGACGAAATGGAAAGTGCTATTGATGTGCGGTTTTCACAGAATGGATTGGTAGTCAGCAGTTCGTATTGTTAGCCAGCAAACAGATTGTAGTAATTCTTAGAAAGTGTACTTTTTGTGCAAAAATACACTGTTTTAAACGGAGCAATGTCTATTGACATTATCAAACTAAACGTTGGGTAAATTAGAATGTCATTGGTGTTTGTTGCAGGATTATAGTGCGAGTCATTTACTAGGTGTCGTATTTTGAAAAGCTCCCACACTGCCACTTGTACAATATCTGTGGTAGCACACAGTAAAGAGCAACACAAGTGTATATAAAGATCAGCATAAGTGTATACACTACTTGTACGGATTCTGACCAGTAACGAGACAACTGACCATCATAGGTTGTAATCAAATCACACCGGCAGCGGCAATACACGCTTCCACTCTGGTATGGAACGATTGCTGTACATGTGCTAGCATTTCTGCGGAGATATCCGAGCAGACTGCAGTAACGTCGTTGCTTTGGGTGCAGCTGCTACGTTCTTGAACACAAAGACTTTCAGCTTTCCCCACAGAAAAAAGTCTACAGGCGTCAAATCCTGGAAACGGGCTGTCCAAGGTACAGGTCTTCTGCGTCCAATCCAACGATTTGGAAACAATTCGTGGAGACATGCTGCAGTGCCTTGTGCATTATGGGCTGGACAGCCATCGTGTTGGTACCACAGGTTCCTCCTCGTCTGCACAGGAACGTCTCCTAAGCATCCGAGGAAGATGGTCTGTTAGAGAGCAGCGTTAGAAAGCGCGTTCAGTGATCCGTACATGAGAAACGGGCCTAGAGCTGATTGTTCACAATCCCACACCACACGTTTACACTATGTGGACGCTGGCGTTCCACTTGAGGAAGCCAATGGGGACTGTCAATAGACCAATAGTGCGTGTTTCGTTGGTTTACTTGGCCATGATTGATAAATGTGGCTTCATCACTAAACAAGATACATGATACATCTGGAGTATCCTGATGGCCACGTACAAAAGTTGACACTATTCTCGTAATCATCTCCATGCAGCTCTTGATGGAGAGAGATGAGATAGGGATGGAATCTGTGTCTGTGGAGAATGTATAGGGCACTTGCCTGACTCATGCCACTTCCTCGTGCGATTGCGCGGGAGGTAACAAGCGGATCAAACTGCAACAACAGCAAGAACATTAATTTTTTCCTCCTCTGTCGTCACTTGTTCCCTTCTGTTACGTTGTCCAGATGTTGAAAAGGTTGATAAATACTTGCCGAGATGGTTGACGTTTATTGGGATGTCTTGCCGCATACACTGTACAAGAACGAACTGCATTTTCCTACACTCTCTACATGCCATGAGCATGTCGTCATTTTCCATTACCCACTAACGACCTACTGCTTGGACTGTCACACACTGACTAACAAGTAGCAGTGTACTCAAGGAACACACAAGCAAACTGTAAGTAAGCCTAATAACATCGTACCTAACAAGTAAGCAGGTTGAATGATGCGAACAAGTCTCGGAAAGGAAACTTCAAAATACGATATCATATCAATAGCCTTTCTCCATTTGAAACAGTGTATGTATAAGCATTATTACAATTACGAGCCCATGACTATCAATCCATTCTGCGAAAACCGCGCATCAGCAGCACTTTCCATTTTTGCAGTATTGGCGGTACACGTTTTAGGTGATTCCTCTGTCTATCGGATGAAAAGTAAGTAATATCGTTTGACAATGTGTCTTTAGGGGCCAGCTCCAACTCTTTCTCTGTATTCCTTTTCGTTTGAGTATGATGTTGACGTAATGGGTAATCTCATGTTCAGGTTTACATACATCACTACTCATTATGTTTGTGATTCTTAGTACCTGTCATTTTATGGAATGTAATTTGACAGGATATTTTACCATCACTCGCATCAAGTCTTTATTAGACCACTGAGGGGTCGGGTCCACGCATGGTTAATATCTGAAGTGCATATTTGAAAGAGGCTACTTGTTTTTCCTGTTTCGACTCTCGTTCCTTTCACTATCGTTCTGAAGCGTGCGTGTTTTCAGTGCTGATGTTACTTCATTCGAAGCCGATGTCCCTTGGTTCGAAGTTGACGGTTATGACATAGCTTTGCGAATGCTCCTAAGACGACATTTTTTTTTTTTTTTGTCATCAGTCTACTGACTGGTCTGATGCGGCCCGCCACGAATTCCTTTCCTGTGCTAATCTCTTCATCTCAGAGTAGCACTTGCAACCTACGTCTTCAATTATTTGCTTGATGTATTCCAATCTCTGTCTTCCTCTACAGTTTTTGCCCTCTACAGCTCCCTCTAGTACCATGGAAGTCATTCCCTCATGTCTTAGCAGATGTCCTATCATCTTGTCCTCCTTATCAGTGTTTTCCACATATTCCTTTCCTCTCTGATTCTGCGTAGAACCTCATTTCTTACCTTATCAGTCCACCTAATTTTCAACATTCGTCTATAGCACCACATCTCAAATGCTTCGATTCTCTTCTGTTCCGGTTTTCCCACAGTCCATGTTTCACTACCATACAATGCTGTACTCCAGACATACATCCTCAGAAATGTCTTCCTCAAATTAAGTCCGGTATTTGATATTAGTAGACTTCTCTTGGCCAGAAATGCCTTTTTTGCCATAGCGAGTCTGCTTTTGATGTCCTCCTTGCTCCGTCCGTCATTGGTTATTTTACTGCATAGGTATCAGAATTCCTTAACTTCATTGACTTCGTGACCATCAATCCTGATGTTAAGTTTCTCGCTGTTCTCATTTCTACTACTTCTCATTACCTTCGTCCTCCGATTTACTCTCAAACCATACTGTGTACTCATTAGACTGTTCATTCCGTTCAGCAGATCATTTAATTCTTCTTCACTTTCACTCAGGATAGCAATGTCATCAGCGAATCGTATCATTGACATCCTTTCACCTTGTATTTTAATTCCACTCCTGAACCTTTCTTTTATTTCCATCATTGCTTCCTCGATGTACAGATTGAAGAGTAGGGGCGAAAGGCTACAGCCTTGTCTTACACCCTTCTTAATACGAGCACTTCGTTCTTGATCGTCCACTCTTATTATTCCCTCTTGGTTGTTGTACATATTGTATATGACCCGTCTCTCCCTATAGCTTACCCCAACATTTTTCAGAATCTCGAACAGCTTGCACCATTTTATATTGTCGAACGCTTTTTCCAGGTCGACAAATCCTATGAAAGTGTCTTGATTTTTCTTTAGCCTTGCTTCCATTATTAGCCGTAACGTCAGAATTGCCTCTCTCGTCCCTTTACTTTTCCTAAAGCCAAACTGATCTTCACCTAGCGCATTCTCAATTTTCTTTTCCATTCGTCTGTAGTGTATTATTCTTGTAAGCAGCTTCGATGCATGAGCTGTTAAGCTGATTGTGCGATAATTCTCGCACTTGTCAGCTCTTGCCGTCTTCGGAATTGTGTGGATGATGCTTTTCCGAAAGTCAGTTGGTACGTCGCCAGACTCATATATTCTACACACCAACGTGTTGCCACTTCCCCCAATGGTTTTAGAAATTCTGATGGAATGTTATCTATCCCTTTTGCCTTATTTGACCGTAAGTCCTCCAAAGCTCTTTTAAATTCCGATTCTAATACTGGATCCCCTATCTCTTCTAAATCGACTCCTGTTTCTTCTTCTAACACATCAGACAAATCTTCACCCTCATAGAGGCTTTCAATGTATTCTTTCCACCTATCTGCTCTCTCCTCTGCATTTAACAGTGGAATTCCCGTTGCACTCTTAATGTTACCACCGTTGCTTTTAATGTCACCAAAGGTTCCCTGCACTTCCTATTTATTTCATTCCTCAGAGACTTGTATTTCTGTATTCCTGATTTTCCCGGAACATGTTTGTACTTCCTCCTATCATCAATCAACTGAAGTATTTCTTCTGTTACCCATGGTTTCTTCGCAGCTACCTTCTTTGTACTTATGTTTTCCTTCCCAACTTCTGTGATGGCCCTTTTTAGAGATGTCCATTCCTCTTCAACTGTACTGCCTACTGCGCTATTTCTTATTGCTGTATTACAAACTTCGTAACTGTCATTGTAATTACTGTTTTAGTACTGGTAATTTTGTAATTATGTTTGTCCTTCTTCGTGCTCACTCTGTATTGTACATATTGGATCATTATGTCACAATTAATAGCGAAAATTGAACGGGTGAAACTGTTCGTCAGCAGAAGCAAAAATTTTCCAATGGACACATTCGATTAAAGTAGCTACTTGCGAGATAGTTGCAATGTGTGGTTACCAGCCATTAGTAACTTCAGTACGAACTATTGTCCTAGTTAGTGCAAAGATATTTGAAATGTAAAGTTTTCTATCAAGTCCCCATATACTGATCAGCCAGTATATTACGACCACTTATCTATTATCGATATAAACCCGTCCAGGCCATAGCAGCATCACCTGGCGAGGAATGACTGCTAGTCAGACACACGCACGGTACATGTAGTACGAATGAGCATGCTGAGCTTATGTAGAATGGGGAAGGCGCGCGATCTATCTCAGTTTGAACCAGCGCAGACTGTGATGGACCAGAGCTCGTCATGAGGATTTCGCAAACTGCACGACTTGTTGGGTGTTCAAGGAGTGCTACTGTGAGTTATTCCAACACGTGGCGAAAGAAAGATGAAACCACGTCCAGACGCCGTGGTGGTCGGTGGCCACCCGTCATTGCAGACGTCGGACGTCGTAGATTGGGCAGACTGGTAAAACAGGACAGGCAGCGAACTGTGGCAGAAGTAACATCACATTTTAATGCTGGGCAGAGTACAAGTTAGTCTGAACACACAGTGCACCGAACACTCTTAAAGATAGACCTCCGCAGTATGTCAGTGTTAACACCACGTCCTCGGCAAC
Source organism: Schistocerca piceifrons (assembly GCF_021461385.2). Lineage (NCBI taxonomy): Eukaryota > Metazoa > Arthropoda > Insecta > Orthoptera > Acrididae > Schistocerca > Schistocerca piceifrons. Next base: position 908,301,027 of record NC_060140.1, on the reverse strand, counting down.
TACGACTGAAATAAACTCGTTACCTTCGGCACTGGGCGTTGGCGCAGTGGGAGAGCGTTCCATGGTCTGATGAATGCCGACACCTTCATCACGCCGATAGGAGAGCGTGAACCTGCCGCCTTCCAAGGGTACAACTCTTGACACCTGTACCCTGGGAAGGAGACAAGCTGGCAGAGGGTCCATTATTTTCTGGAGAACATCCACATGGGCATCCACGGCTCCAATGGACATTGTGCTGCTATGGCCTTGAAGGGTTTATATCCTTCTCATAATGTATTGGCTGATTAGTGTATGAAGACTTGATTGTGCAGGACGGTCGAGGAGTACTGTACACTGGTGGCAGACGACATACAACCCTCTGTAACGATCATGTTCCCCGACACAAGTGGCATTTTTCAACAAGATAGTGCGCCTAGTCACAAGGCCAGGAATATGATGGAATGCTTCGAGGAACACAGTAGTGAGTTCCAGTTGATGTACTGCCGCCCCCGCGCACCCCCAACTCTCCAGATCTAAACCCGACCGGACACATCTGGGATGTAATTGAACGTGTCATCAGAGGTCATCACCCCTCTCCCCCAACACACTAGCCGATATTTACGAGTATTGGGTGACTTGTGTGTGCAGGTTTGGTGCCAGCTCCCCCCAGCGGCATATCAAGGCCTCATTACTTTCCATTACTTTCACTCCACCACACGTCGCCGCTGTTATCCGTGCCAAAAGTGAACATACCAGCTGCTAGGTAGGTGGCCATGGTGTTCTGACTGATCAGTGTATATTAGGTTGGTGAATAAGTTTTTGATTTGTGTACATATTGTCATTTTCTCATTTGGAGATAGTGAGTGGAGCTGCGGACACTAGAAAACGGAGTTTCCAGTGAAACGCATCTGGCATATTCTTCTATATGGGTTCAGCTGAAGGGTTACAACAGCCGAGGAAGCCAGAAACATTTGCGTCGTTTATGGGCATAATGCTGATGAACAGAGCACGAGAAGAAAATGGTTTTCTCGTTTTAAGGAGGATCGTTTGGATATTAATGATTCTCCATGTTCAGGCAGACCTTCGGGCTTTGTTGAAATGATCCACGCCCTTGTACTCGAGAACTGGCAAACGTGATGAACTGCGGTCATTCAACCATCATGCGACATTTGCATGCAATGAAGAACGTTCAAAAATCGAGTGTTTGGGTACAGTCTACTCTAAGCCAAAATCACAAAAATCAGCTGAGGGCCATATGTGCATATTTGCTTGCTCGTCTTCAGTTAGCTCGTGAACAACACTGACCATTCCAATCCTGTATCACTAATGGTGACGAGAAATGGTGTCTTTATGTTAACGTAAGGAAAAGAAAGGAATGGTTGTTTAAACAAAACAGCGACTCCTCCTAAAAAGTTCTACATCTACATGGATACTCTGCAAATCACATTTAAGTGTCTGGCAGAGGGTTCATAGAACCACATTCACAATTCTCTATTATTCCAATCTCGTCTAGCGCGCGGAAAGAATGAACACCTATATCTTTCCGTACGAGCTCTGACTTCCCTTATTTTATCGTGGTGATCGTTCCTCCCTACGTAGGTCGGTGTCAACAAAATAATTTCGCATTCGGAGGAGAATGTTGGTGATTGGAACTTCGTGAGAAGATTCCGTCGCAACGAAAAACGCCTTTCTTTGAACGATTTCCATCCCAAATCCTGTATCATTTCTGTGACATTCTTTCCCATATTTCGCGATAATACAAAACGTGCTGCCTTTCTTTGAACTTTTTCGATGTACTCCGTCAGTCCTATCTGGTAAGGATCCCATACCGCGCAGCAGTATTCTAAAAGAGGACGGACAAGCGTAGTGTAGGCAGTCTCCTTAGTAAATCTGTTACATTTTCTAAGTGTCCTGCCAATAAAACGCAGTCTTTGGCTAGCCTTCCACATTTTTTTATATGTTCCTTCCAATTTAAGTTGTTCGTAATTGTAATACCTAAGTATTTAGTGCAATTTACGGCTTTTAAATTAGACTGATTTATTGTGTAACCGAAGTTTAACGAGTTCCTTTTAGCACTCATGTGGATGACCTCACACTTTTCGTTGTTCAGGGTCAACTGCCACTTTTCGCACCATTCAGATATTCTTTCTAATTCGTTTTGCAGTTTGTTTTTATCTTCTTATGACTTTCTTAGTCGATAAACGACATCGTCGTCTCCAAACAGCCTAAGACTGCTGCTCAGATTTTCCCCCAAATCGCTTATATAGATAAGGAACAGCAAAGGGCCTATAACACTACCTTGGGGAACATAAAAAATCACTACTGTTTTACTCGACGACTTTCCGTCAATTACTACGAATTGCGACCTCTCTGACAGGAAATCACGAATCCAGTCACATAATTGAGACGATATTCCATAAGCACGCAATTTCATCACGAGCCGCTTGTGTGGTACAGTGTCAGAAGCCTTCCGGAAATCCAGAAATACGGAATCGATCTGAAATCCCTTGTCAATAGCACTCAGCACTTCATGTGAATAAAGAGTTAGTTGTGTTTCACAGAAACAATGTTTTCTAAACCCATGTTGACTGTGTGTCGATAGACAGTTTTCTTCGAGGTAATTCATAATGTTCGAACACAATATATGCTCTAAAATGCTGCTACATATCGACGTTAACGATATGGGCCTGTAATTTAGTGGATTACTCATACTACCTTTCTTGACTATTGGTGTAACCTGAGCAACTTTCCAGTCTTTGGGTACGGATCTTCCTCGAGCGAACGGTTGTATATGATTAAGTATGGATATAATGCATCAGCATACTTCGAAAGGAACCTAATTGGTATATCGTCTGGATCAGAAGACTTGCTTTTATTAAGTGATTTAAGTTGCTTCGCTACTCCGAGAATATTTACTTCTACTTATGTTGGCAGCTGTTCTTGATTCGAATTCTGGAATATTTACTTCTTCTTTTGTGAAGGTATTTCAGAAGGCTGTGTTTAGTAACTCTGCTTTGGCAGCACTGTCTTCGATAGTATCTCCATTGCTATCGCCCAAAGAAGGCATTGATTGTTTCTTGCCGCTAACATACTTCAAATACGACCAGAATCTCTTTGGATTTTCTGCCAGGTTTCGAGACAACGTTTCGTTGTGGAAACTGTTATAGGCATCTCGCATTGAAGTCCGTGCTAAATTTCGAGCTTCTGTAAAAGATCGCCAATTTTGGGAATTTTGACTGTTTAAATTTGGCATATTTGTTTCGTTGTTTCTGGAACAGTGTTCAAACTCGTTTTGTGTACAAAAGAGGATCAGCTCAGTCGTTTGTTAATTTACTTGGTATAAATCTCAATTGCTGCCGATACTATTTCTTTGAATTTAAGCCACATTTGGTCTACACTTATACTACTAATTTGGAATGAGTGGAGATTGTCTCTGAGGAAGGCGTCAAGTGAATTTTTATCTGATTTTTTGAATAGGTATATTTTTCGCTTATTTTTCAGGGAATTGGGGATTACAATATTCAGTCTCGCAACGACAACCCTATGTTCACTAATCCCTGAATCAGTTGGTATAATACGAATCCTGCCCCGAGGTGCAACCATCACTGCAAACATTTGTCAACAACTGAGACGTATTGAGACGCAGTCCAAGAACAAGGACCAGGAAGACCGCCCGAAGTGACGCAACATTACAATAACGCACAGCCGCATTCTGCTACGACAAAACACATTTCATAGGAGTTGGGAAGTCATTCCGCACCCACCTTATTCACCTGATCTTGCGCCCCCAGCTATATTAGCGGAAGGGCACCTTGTCAGCGTAAAGTGTTACTAACCCGTCGTGCACGGGCTTGTATATGGAAATGACGCCCGATATGAAGGAAGAGACACGTTGCAGTGAGTTGATTCGGCCGTTGTAACTGCCCTGGCGGCGGCATCGCTTGGCTCGTGAAAGTTCAACGTTTCATCCATATTCAGCAACATTTAATTTTTTAACCGGTTTCACGCACTTTGTGCCTTTCTTCAGAAGTTTATAACTATCGCATTATTTGCGAGTGTCAACAATAAGATGCATGCAGCATATTGTTGTGGTCATGTGATTTACGGTGGATGCTACGATTCTTTAGTTGGTGTCACATTGCAAGGCATTTGGCTGGTGGAAAGTTATTCTATGAGGCTGAATGAAGGCGAACTCCACTTCTTCATAATAAAGGTGAGCATCTGGAAGACTATAAAAACTTTGTTCATTGCCCTTGCTTTAGTTGTTGTTGTGGGTTTCACCCTGTGCCCAACAGCACTAACGTCTATTAGCTTCAGGCGATGATGTGTTATCTTTATGACTGGATGTGCCGATTGCTCTTGAAAGACAGGGGTTTCATTGCTACTGTATATGTTTTGTCGAAGGAGTTTTGAAGTTTTCTGTTAGTGATTCAGGCTTTACTAAACTATCTTAAACGTTGGTATGGTTATTGAAAGACACTCTTAGTTAGTAACTCCAATTTGCAATCGTTGGCTATTTAATTAACGTGAAGCTTTGTAATAAATCGTTGTGACTTTAGAATTTCGTTGGCTCTGGGCTATGTTTTTAGCTCTCTAGAGTTTGAACGTGGTTTTGTCCTTTCTCTTGTGCTTATGATTGTTCATGCGCTACATTTTAGTTGCTTGGAATTCAGTGCTGAATTACTAGATAGACGACTTAATCTCAAGGAACTTTTATATTCTATTGTTCTACTTTGCTGACGAGAAATGGGGTGGGCACTGATCAAAATTACGCCAAATACTGCCAAACACTTATATTCCGAATGCGGTATAGACTTAATATTGCCACGAGTATTTTGTGAAGGATGCATAAGACTAATTCAAATAATCCGAGACTCGTCAGATATTACGTCTACATTGACAGTGTATAAATGGGTACCTAACTTAATTTCGTTCAACATAGTCGATGTTTTGGAAAGCCTGTTACAGTGTCATTGATGATTTAAATAATGAAAACTGTACCAGTTATTTTTTTCATGCTTAGCAAAACACGTTTTGAGAATTTATTCCGTTTTCAAGTGTATCTTTCTACATAAATATTTTTCATGACACTTGAGTGTGCGATTTTCTGCCCCACTTGTACTGTAATTGCCTTCCTGATGTTATACTGAATTATAAAGTTGGACTCAATGTTTTTATATGCTATTGTTAGATATGGTATTTTTGTATGTCTACTTACGAGTATTGTTCCCCCTCCATTACACAGAATACAACACAGAGCAAATCATCACTTGCACCGTTTGTTTTTGTAACCAAAACATCCTTCATAGATATTACTTCACTATGGTTTCACAAGCGACGGTACTTAGAGCAAACAAAATTCCAATAAACATAGAGACCAGAGAGAAAGGATTAGCCACCAATAAGCAAATAGCGGTAGCTGATGCCTTCCCAGCTCAATGACAAACTGCAAAAACAGATTACAAGAAAAGAAAGGCATTACTAACTCTTTACAAGGAACCAATAGTACAATCAAACGTGCGGGCATCATACCTTACATAGGAAACATTTCTCAAAAAATACCTAATCTACTTAAGTCACATAAAGTGAAAGTAGCTTGCTCCACAAACAACAGACTACAACAGAAATTAGTCCATCCCTTAAATAAAAAAGGTCTGATTCTTAGACTCAAGAATATACAAAATCACATTTAAAACTTCTGCCAGCTACTACATAGGTAAAGCTGGCAAGAGCTTTCAAAGTAGACACACTGCTAAGCGGATAACCAATTTAAAAAAAAAAAAAATCAGCAATAGGAACACACAAAATACTGAACAAGCATTCGAAAACAGGGAAGAAGATCTTAAAATACTCCACCACTTTCCAAAATTGCATATAGGGGAACTCGGGGCGGAACTGGATACTTAATGTTTAACAATTTCTATAAAATAAGGGAACACAAGGAAACACTTCTTAAAGTGATAAAAAAATACCTTGTAGTGCAACCCAATGTACCTTATTTTAAAATCACTTAAAACAATACATTTTGCATTTTTTACAATTTTTCAAAGAAAGTCTTGCATATTTCCCGTTCCGCCCCACCCACGGGGCAGAATGGGATAAGGGTATTTTTTGTTAAATTATTGCATAAACGTTGAATTTTAATTACGAATATCGTATGAAACTATGACAAAATGTTGTATAACAGGCAATTCAGACTAGGGAATGTGTAATTTAAACAATTAAAAGTCATTTTTCAAAATAAGAAATTATTTTAATGTCATTCTGAGAAATGTACAATGCTTAATAACCACCAAACCACTAACTACTAGCCCCTTCGACAATAGTCACAAATCAGTATTTCCTCTTCATCTTCACTGTCTATTCCAGCACATGAATTGTGTGCCCACTCTGGCATGCGTCCCAGCCCTCATTAGAAATGGAGTAGAAGTCCCCACAGTAGAGTCACTCAGCATCCTCTCTCTCTGATTCTCTCTTCTCCATCATCTTCTTCCTTTTATTTTTCTTAAGGTCTCTGATGTCCTCTGTTTTGGTTTTTTTGGGTGTACAGTTTGATATTTTTGCCTGAAGTTGCGTTCCACCTGACGTCTCTGTCCTGACATTGCCGTCATATTTGTGCACCCTCCTCCTTTCTGTAGGCCTACTTTACGTGCGACAGCATTCTGCAGTTCCTATTATAAGGATAATCTGTTAATACGACAGTTTTTCCTTTTCATCTTGTAGTCCGCCGAGTATTTTGACAGATTAGTGGGATTGGAATGACAGCCTCGGGCGATACCTGGAAAGATGAGGTGTTCGGCGAACATAGCTGGTTGAGAGTGTCTGGCATCCATGAACATCCAGGCTGGGTTTGCTTTCTGCTTGCATCAAAATATGACGGGGCAGAACGGGACACTATCCCATTCTGGCCTGTCCCGTTCCGCCCCAAGAGCACTTTTGAGGTTAACAACTTTTATGGAGTGTAATAACTGACGTATTTAAACGCATTAAATAACTAAAGTATAACAAATGCCATGAACTTTAAGGGAATGTGTCATTTTAGGGTATGCAATTAACAATTAACAGCTAACCTGGAGTTGAAATTCACGAAACGTTAGAACAACGCAAGCGGTAACGTGACGGACAAAGATTCATTTAGATCTTGCACTTCAAACTAAATCAGAATGGCTGCCGTCACTTCCCTTCCATTCGGAGAAATAGTTACATGCCCATACAACTGGTTGCAACACTGCCCAGTCTAGAGAAGAGCAATTTCCCATTGTGCCCCGCTATCCCGTTCTGCCCCGAGTTCCTCTAATGGACGTGGTGGAGAAGACTGAAATTCCTGTACATCACAAAATGCAAGGAGAAAAATTCAAACGTTTCCCCTGCTTACGAAAACTGTACGTACTAATTTTCACAAATATGTCCATTTCCTCTTAAACTCTATAATCCATATAAGAAATATAATCGGTAACTCAACAGTCACTCCTTCTTTAACGCTGTTCCTTACGCATGGCAGGTAAGTATAGTACGCCATTCTGTTGTACATCTGTATCAAAGTATGTTATAGCGGCAGCGAGACGCAGAGAGATGCCCAGAGGTGCCTCAAACAGAGAGAATCCCTGGGTGCCCCTGAGAGATACAACACCAAGAAGAATCGCTTCTCAGCTTTTGTCAAGATCAATGTGTAATATTTTTGTTTTCTTATAAAGAGATCTCAGGGCAGATAAGGAAAGCGTAAGTAATGCATTTCAGTTTCTATTATATTGTTTCAAGTCAACAAAAACTTTAATCTTGCTGCAATTAAGAGCTCCTTTAAGTCATACGGACACAAACACTGGCTCATTTATTTTAAGATGATACCTCGACCTGAGAACCAACAGCACTGTAGACGTATAGTAAGATGCAGCAGTGTCTCTATTATAGAGCTCACAAATATAAAATACCCGATAAGCACTAATCTCTCGACTGTTGAATGTCTCAAGGTCTCTGACTGTGTACAAACTCTTAATGAAACAACAGTATTATAATATTTACGTAGCATGTTCTGATTACAAAAACAAAAAGTGTAAGTGATAATTTGCCTTTGTCCGATATTCCATGTAATGGAGGAGGCACAATACTTGTAGGCTGACAAACAAAAAATTACGTCTGTAACACTAGCACATAAAAACATTCCAAGATTCGTTTGGTCCGATTTTCCAATTGCAAGTATGACCTCAAAAAAGCAACTGCAATGTAAAAGAGGGAGAAAATAGCTCATGCAACCATGACAAAAATATTTATGTAGATGAATGCGCTTGAAAACTGAGAGTAAATTGTCGAAACATGTTGTTCTAAGCATGAAAAAGTAAGTAACTAGTGCAGTTTTTCATTATTGAACCACAGATAGGTAAGCCGTGATAGCTGCTTTACTCGTCTCAGTTGACTACATAACGTGAGTTACAAAAACTGATGTGTTTTCTGATTTTTCATTTCCAAGTTGATGCGAATTCGTGCAGGTTAAGACGGTAAAAGTGGCTATAAACACAGTTAAACAGTTTTCTCTATGCGAGTATTTCCCATGAGACTATGCGTTCGCGGGTATGACGCCTACGGCAAAAACCGACAAACTGCTATTTAATATCACAAGAATGGATGTGATTTTTGCACACTGTAAAAACTGTGAACTTGACATTAATAACGGTATCTAATTGTTCCTGGCCAGCCGGTATACAACAGGAGTCGTCGAAGGAGTATTATCGTCGCCAAGTGGATTATATTTTGTGTCAATATTTCCGACATTAACAGACCTGCTACAAATTCGCCTTCACAAACTACACTACTGGCCATTAAAATTGCTATACCACGAAGATGACGTGCTACAGACGCGAAATTTAACCGACACGAAGAAGATGCTGTGATATGCAAATGATTAGCTTTTCAGAGCATTCACACAAGGTTGGCGCCGGTGACGACACCTACGACGTGCTGACATGAGGAAAGTTTCCAACCGATTTCTCATACACAAACAGCAGTTGAACGGCGTCGTCTGGTGAAACGTTGTTGTGATGCCTCGTGTAAGGAGGAGAAATGCGTATCATCACGTTTCCGACTTTGATAAAGGTCGGATTGTAGCCTATCGCGATTGCGGTTTATCGTATCGCGACATTGCTGCTCGCATTGGTCGAGACCCAATGACTGTTTGCAGAATATGGAATCGGTGCGTTCAGGAGGGTAATACGGAACGCCGTGCTGGATCCCAACGGCCTCGTATCACTAGCAGTCGAGATGACAGGCAGCTTATCCGCAATCGGTTGTGAGCTCTGCAAGATCCATGAGCTATTTTATATTAACGTGACAAACCCTAATTCTAGGGCTATATTTTATTTTTGACACATGGATCTATGCCGAAAATTGTAAAAACGGCGATGGTTCATTAGTCCTTACTAATGTAAAATTGTTACCTTCTGAAGAAGACAAATGTGGTGTCACCGCCAGACACCACACTTGCTAGGTGGTAGCCTTTAAATCGGCCGCGGTCCATTAGTATACGTCGGACCCGCGTGTCGCCACTGTCAGTGATAGCAGACCGAGCGCCACCACACGGCAGGTCTAGAGAGACTTACTAGCACTCGCCCCAGTTGTACAGCCGACTTTGCTAGCGAAGCTACACTGACCGATACGCTCTCATTTGCAGAGACGACAGTTTAGCGTAGCCTTCAGCTACGTCATTTGCTACGACCTAGCAAGGCGCCGTATTCAATTGATAATTAATAGTGTGAAGCATGTATCATCAAGAGCGGTGTTCTACAAATGTGGATTAAAGTTAAGTATTATATGAACTACGTACTTTATTTGCAATTCTCAAGATATTGTCCTGTTCCAGACCTCACGCCAGTCAGCGTGTAATTAAACGCGTGCATTTCGGCCTCCTCTAGAAAAACAGTGTTGGCTTTTCTGCCAACGCTCCAAAATCAAATTTATATTTGTCGAAACCTAGGTAAAGAATTTCTTTATCCATTGCAACTGGTCGGCTGTTTATAACTTTGTTTTGGAATTATATTTGCACAACATCATGATTCAATTGGTTTATTTTACATGTGTATTCGTGGGATTTTACTAATTTGTAATTCTGAGGTTTTCTCACCGGTTGCGGACTTAACTTTTCTAGTAACTTTGGGTTTTTAACCGTTACCTGAGTACATGTTTCTTTATTATGATTTTGAACTGAACAATTAGGTTGACTCCCTTGTATTTCGTTCTCTTCCCGTTCATTTCTCTTATGAATTACGGGAAGAATAAATGCTTCAAAGAGTAAATTGTTCTATGGAAACTTGTGATCACGACCCTACGAGACCACCGCGTAGGGGACTGTAAAATATTTCTAGATTCCTTGCTTAATGCTGGATCTTTAAACCTTGTATCAGGGCCGGCCAGTGTGGCCGTGCGGTTCTAAGCGCGTCAGTTTGGAACCGCGTGACCGCTACGGTCGCAGGTTCGAATCCTGCCTCGGGCATGGATGTGTGTGATGTCCTTAGGTTAGTTAGGTTTCAGTGGTTCTAAGTTATAGGGGACTGATGACCTCAGTAGTTAAGTCCCATAGTGCTCAGAGCCATTTGAACCTTGTATCAGGTTTACCCGTAATTTTGAAGCTTTAGTCTAGATCTGCTTTCCCATCTTCAGTATGTTTTTGACTCTCTTCCGCAAGTCAGACAAACTTTCGATCTTTATGCTGCCCTTCTTTGTATACGTTCAGCATCCCCTTTTACACACTATTCGGTTTGACTTCCACGTACTAGAGCAATATCCGGGGATGAGGCGCACAAATGTTTTGTAAACAATCTGCTTTGCAGACTGACTGCATTGTCCGAAAGAACCAAAGTGTGCCACTTGCATTACCTGTGACTTAATTTATGTGATCATCCCATCTCAAATTCTCAGAAATTGCTACACCCAGGTATTTATATGAGTTGACTGTTTCCAATTGTAACCTGCCGTTATCATCATCATAATATACTACGTTTCTGCGTTTTTTTAAGTGCATTTTTTATGTTTAAAGCATGTTGCTAATCTTTGCGCCAGTTTGAAATCTAATCAAAATCTGAATGAACATTTGTGCAGCTTTCTTCCAGATACTGATTCATGATAGGTAAATTAACTGTCGCTTCGTGACGGAGTTGCAAGTTATTAATTCAAAGGCGTGCTTTGTATAAGATAGTTATTTGATAAGAGTTCTATTTAACTTTACAATCAATGGTTTACCCAAATTCTTTTTGTGTTCGTTTGTTAACCGACCAGTCTGTCACATATTATAGGTTTTTTGATTGGTGTAACTGGCAAAGTTAATGTTTGGAACCAAATCCTGAGTCATCATAGGACAGTCTGTGCGATAAGAATTTTACGCGTGACACTCAGGAATTGTGCGAATTGTGACTGTGCATCTGGCACTGTTTACCTCCAGCCGCATACGCAGAACCTTTATAATACATATCACCTTGTCGAAAGTTGGCGAAAAAACTGCAATTAAGGGATCATCACATTCTAGCAGATTACCTCAGTAACGCTGGGTGCTATTCCGTGAACACAAACGAATAGTGCTACCTATCATTGTTTTTATTTCTACTTCCTGTTTTTCACCGATGTTTCTCATTTTCACTGTCACAGCGAGTTTCAGACGGTTACTATGGCAAAGACACTTCGCTGATGCACCTTTATGTTTCTTATTATTGTAGCGGTCATGCGAAGAAAACGTCAAACAGTGAATTTGTTTTAACTTTCTTCAGCGTCACCGCCTTTATCAGCAATTTTTGCTCCTTCCACAACTTTTGCTCTTTTATTGCCGATTTCGTTTACGATATTTTTGAGGAAAATGGTGAAATTTTTTGGTTTTAGCCTGAAAGAATTTCTCATGCAGGCATTGTAATTATTTAAAAATTTACCCAGCGTCTATGGCTTTTAAAAATAGTAAGAAAGACAGATGTGTCCTACTGTAAAGTACCGGAACTTCAAGCACTGATAGAAAGCACCGAAGCTGAAATCGTTATAGGTACAGAAAGCTGGCTGAATCCAGAGATAAATTCTGCCGAAATTTTTACAAAGGTACAGACGGTGTTTAGAAAGGATAGAGTGCATGCAACCGGTGGTGGAGTGTTGGTCGCTGTTAGTAGTAGTTTATCCTGTAGTGAAGCAGAAGTGGATAGTTCCTGTGAATTATTATGGGTGGAGGTTACACTCAACAACAGAGCTAGATTAATAATTGGCTCCTTTTACCGACCTCCCGACTCAGCAGCATTAGTGGCAGAACAACTGAGAGAAAATTTGGAATACATTTCACATAAATTTTCTCAGCATGTTATAGTCTTAGGTGGAGATTTCAATTTACCAGATTGGGACACTCAGATGTTTAGGACGGGTGGTAGGGACAGAGTATCGAGTGACATTATACTGAGTGCACTATCCGAAAATTACCTCGAGCAATTAAACAGAGAACCGACTCGTGGAGATAACATCTTGGACCTACTTATAACAAACAGACCCGAACTTTTCGATTCTGTATGTACAGAACAGGGAATCAGTGATCATAAGGCCGTTGCAGCATCCCTGAATATGGAAGTTAGTAGGAATATAAAAAAAGGGAGGAAGGTTTATCTGTTTAGCAAGAGTAATAGAAGGCTGATTTCAGACTACCTAACAGATCAAAACGAAAATTTCTGTTCCGACACTGACAATGTTGAGTGTTTATGGAAAAAGTTCAAGGCAATCGTAAAATGCGTTTTAGACAGGTATGTGCCGAGTAAAGCTGTGAGGGACGGGAAAAACCCACCGTGGTACAACAACAGACGTTAAAGTAACCTCTGGCGTGCCACAGGGGAGTGTTATGGGACCATTGCTTTTCACAATATATATAAATGACCTAGTAGATGGTGTCGGAAGTCCCATGCGGCTTTTCGCGGATGATGCTGTAGTATACAGAGAAGTTGCAGCATTAGAAAATTGTAGCGAAATGCAGGAAGATCTGCAGCGGATAGGCACTTGGTGCAGGGAGTGGCAACTGACCCTTAACATAGACAAATGTAATGTATTGCGAACACATATAAAGAAGGATCCTTTATTGTATGAGTATATCATAGCGGAACAAACACTGGTAGCAGTAACTTCTGTAAAATATCTGGGAGTATGCGTGCGGAACGATTTGAAGTGGAATGATCATATAAAATTAATTGTTGGTAGGGCGGGTACCAGGTTGAGATTCATTGGGAGAGTCCTTATAAAATGTAGTCCATCAACAAAGGAGGTGGCTTACAAAACACTTATTCGACCTATACTTGAGTATTGCTCATCAGTGTGGGATCCGTACCAGATCGGGTTGACGGAGGAGATAGAGAAGATCCAAAGAAGAGCGGCGCGTTTCGTCACAGGGTTATTTGGTAACCGTGATAGCGTTACGGAGATGTTTAACAAACTCAATTGGCAGACTCTGCAAGAGAGGCGCTCTGCATCGCGGTGTAGCTTGCTCGCCAGGTTTCGAGAGGGTGCGTTTCTGGATGAGGTATCGAATATATTGCTTCCCCCTACTTATACCTCCCGAGGAGATCACGAATGTAAAATTAGAGAGATTCGAGCGTGCACGGAGGCTTTCAGACAGTCGTTCTTCCCGCGAACCATACGCGACTGGAACAGGAAAGGGAGGTAATGACAGTGGCACGTAAAGTGCCCTCCGCCACACACCGTTGGGTGGCTTGCGGAGTAGAAATGTAGATGTAGATGTCTTCGAATGGACTGTTAAACAGAAGAGTTTTTCTGAAAATTTATGGTAGGTCCTCGAAAATGAGTAATTTCAATCATCTACAATGGACAGAAAATACCAGTGCCGTTTCACTGAAAGACAGCATGCCTCATTGACACGATTTTTGTAGAATAGTGTAAAGTATCCACTTATCCCTCAACTTACATTCCAGTTGAGTATTCCAGTTAAGCTCCTTTGTGCTTGATTATATCCACAAAGTAAGTGATACCAAATTTCCATGCGCTTTGAATGGTTTCACATACTTTTGAGATTACACCTACTTTTTAGCCTCTTCGTCCATGAACGCAATTGTGCCTAGACTGTGAGTGGAGTTTATAATAGCTTCACGGTGAATTGTGGAATGATTTAGATATTTGGTGACTAATAGTCTCTTGACCACCGCACGAGAAGATAATGTTTGACATTCAGTTTTTCACACACACAGTGGGGAATGTCGCTTGTGTCACTCTCCTGACTGTTTATTTTCATTTTTTCCCAGCATCCAACATCACTAAAAACGAAATGAGTACTGGGTGCGTGTTTGTCGTTGTTAAACAGTTCATTAGCGAGGATATTCAGGGTGACGGATATACACTCTAAGACAAAAAACAACGCCCCACGTAGGAATTATCCGAATGGGAAAGAAATCCGTAGATGTGACGTAAATCAACAGACAAGTAAATCATTATAATTTCAGAAAAAGCTACGTGATTTATTCAAGAGAAAGGTCTTCAAAAATTGAGCAAGTCAGTGGCCTACATTTGGCCCTTAGGAAGACAATTATTCGGCTTGGCACTGATTAACAGAGTTGTTGAATATTCTCCTGAGGGGTATCATGCCATATCCTGTCCAATTGGCACGTTAGATAGTCAAAATCCCGAGCTGATAGGAGGGCCCCGCACATCATGCTCCAAACGTTCTCAATTGGGGAGAGATCGGCGACCTTGCTTGCCAAGGTAGGGTTTGGGAATCACGGTATCAAGCAGTAGAAGCACTCGCCGTGTGCGGGCGGGCATTATCTTGCTGAAATGTAAGCCCAGGATAGATTGCTATGATGAGCAACAAAACGGGGCGTAGAATATCGTTAACGCACCGCTCTGTTGTAAGAGTGCAGCGGATGACAACCACAGGGATCCTGCTATGAAAGGAAATGGCACCACAGATCATCCCTCCTGGTTGTAGAGCGACAGGGCGGATGACAGTCAGGTTGATGTCCCACCGCTGTCCGGGCCGTCTCCAGACACGTCTTCGGTGGTTATCGGAAGTCAGTTCGAGGCAGTACTCATCACTGAAGACAATTCTACTCAATCTCTCTATGAGATTCAAGGGCGAAGAAGTGTCTAGGCATGCATCCGACAGGGGTGGGATACTAACCCTACTGCCACCTGCCATTCTTCCTGGTCTGCACTGCTGTTTCATTTCATAAAAGGATATCCTTGGTTGTTATCCGTGTCACCCTTACAGCCGGGAGGAACGTCGACGATGCTCTCTTCCCCGTTTTGTTTCCCTTCATCAGAAGCCTTCTTGGACTCACGTTTCAGCAAGAGAATGCCCAACCACACACGGCAAGAGTGTCTAGCTGCTTGTCACCGAACTTGCCGGACTCTTCCTTGGACAGAAACGTCAGCGGATATTTCTCCAATTGAGAATTTTTGGATCATTATTGGCACGGACCTCCAACCATCTCGGGATTTTGACGATTTAGCACACCATTTGGATTTAATTTGACACGATATCCCTCTGGAGGCCATCCCGTAGCTCAGACAATGCCAGGCTGAATAACTGTTCGCATTAGGGCGAGAGAGGGCCGGCCGCGGTGGCCGTGCGGCTCTAGGCGCTGCAGTCCGGAACCGCGGGACTGCTACAGTCGCAGGTTCGAATCCTGCCTCGGGCATGGATGTGTGTCATGTCCTTAGGTTAGTTAGGTTTAAGTAGTTCTCAGTTCTAGGGGACTGATGACCAAAGATGTTAAGTCCCATAGTGCTCAGAGCCATTTGAACCATTGGGGCGAGAGAGGAAGCCAATGCGTTGTTCACTTGCTCAATTTGTGAATCTTCTCCTCTTGAAAAATTCAATTTTTTCTAAAATTGCAATCATTTGTTTGGCTCTACAGGCCTCTGCTGTTCCTGATTTACATAAATGATCTAGGTGATAATCTGAGCAGCCCCCTCAGACTGTTTGCAGATGACGCTGTAATTTACCGTCTCGTAAAATCAACAGACGATCAGTTTCAATTACAAAATGATCTAGAGAGAATTTCTGTATGGTGCGAAAGTGGCAATTGACACTAAACAAAGAAAAGTACGAGATCATCTATATGGGTACTAAAAGAAATCCGATGAATTTTTGGTATACTATAAATCGCACAAATCTAAAGACTGTAAATTCCACTAAATACCTAGGAATTACAATTACGAGCAACTTAAATTGGAAAGACCACGTAGATAATGTTGTAGGGAAGACGAAACAAAGATTGCACTTTGTTGGCAGAACACTTACAAGATGCGACAAATCCACTAAAGAGACGGACATTTGTCTGTCCTCTGCTGGAACACTGCTGCACGGTGTGGGATCTTTACAGGTAGAATTGACGGAGGACATCGAAAAAGTGCCAAGAAGGACAGCTCGTTTCGTGTTATCGCGCAATAGGGGTGAGAGTGTCACTGATATGATACGCAAGTTGGGGTGGCAGTCACTGAAGCAAAGGCGGTTTTCTTTGCGGCGAGATCTATCTACGAAATTTCAGTCACCAACTGTCTCTTACGAATGCGAAAATATTTTGTTGACACCCACATAGGTTGGGAGAAATGATCATCATAATAAAATAAGAGAAATCAGAGCCCGAACGGAAAGATTTAGGTGTTCCTTTTTCCCACATTCCATTCGAGAATGAAATGCTAGAGAAGTAGTATAAAAATGCTTCGATGAACCCTCTGCCAGGCACTTAATTGTGAATTGCAGATTTGGCATGTAGATGCAGATGTACATCACATCTACCGGTTTCCGTCTCGTTCAAAAGAACATACAAACGACAGAATGTCCTCCAACATCTTCCTTCACTTGGTAGAAAACAACAGCGTTTCTTTGTATTTACTTTTAGGCTGTGTCCATATTTTACATGCTTTCCCAGATTATTCTTCAACATTAAGAAAATCTGAAGAACGGTCAGCTAAACAAGAAGTCTGCGATGAACTTTGTGTCATATACGGAAACCCCTTTCTAACAACATCCATAAAAAAATTGGAGGAAGAGTGTTTTGAGAGAGCAGCTCAGTGGATAAGTTTTATAGACGTGAAAGATGCGCTTGAAATTATTAAAAAACCGAAGATCGAATAAAGCATAACCAAAAACAGCGATGATAAGACCGCAAAAATCCACAAGAATATTAATTGATGTGCAAAAACAAAATACGCACCTTTTGTGACTATTGGTGAAATAGGTTCCTTTTATATTTGCAAATATAAGCTGAGTGATCGCGGATGCAGTCTCATTAAATAAATGAAATGTAGAATGTTATTTGTTTCAATAGTTTTCTGAGTGAGTGACTGATACAGGTCATCGTGTTAGGTGCTGAGTTTCACAAGATTTTTCAATGTCTGAGAAAATTATTTTGGTAGGATTTTATTTAATGACTTACTATGCAAGAGGTTGTACAGAGTTTCAGGGAGAGCATAAGGGAACAATTGACAAGAATGGGGGAAAGAAATACAGTAGAAGAAGAATGGGTAGCTTTGAGGGATGAAGTAGTGAAGGCAGCAGAGGATCAAGTAGGCAAAAAGACGAAGGCTAATAGAAATCCTTGGGTGACAGAAGAAATATTGAACTTAATTGACGAAAGGAGAAAATACAAAAATGCAGTAAATGAAGCAGGTAAAAAGGAGCACAAACGTCTCAAAAATGAAATCCACAGGAAGTGCAAAATGGCTAAGCAGGCATGGCTAGAGGACAAATGTAAGGATATAGAGGCTTATCTCACTAGAGGTAAGATAGATACTGCCTACAGGAAAATTAGAGAGACCTTTGGAGAAAAGAGAACCACTTGTATGACTATCAAGAGCTCAGATGGAAACCCAGTTCTAAGCAAAGAAGGGAAAGCAGAAAGGTGGAAGGAGTATATAGAGGGTCTATACAAGGGCGATGTACTTGAGGACAATATTATGGAAATGGAAGAGGATGTAGATGAAGATGAAATGGGAGATATGATACTGCGTGAAGAGTTTGACAGAGCACTGAAAGGCTGAGTCGAAACAAGGCCACGGGAGTAGACAACATTCCATTAGAACTACTGACAGCCTTGGGAGAGCCAGTCCTGACAAAACTCTACCATCTGGTGAGCAAAATGTTTGAGACAGGCGAAATACCCTCAGACATCAAGAAGAATATAATAATTCCAATCCCAAAGAAAGCAGGCGTTGACAGATGTGAAAATTACCGAACTATCAGTTTAATAAGTCACAGCTGCAAAATACTAACGCGAATTCTTTACAGACGAATGGAAAAACTGGTAGAAGCCGACTTTGGGGAAGATCAGTTTGGATTCCGTAGAAATATGGGGACACGTGAGGCAATACTGACCCTACGACTTATTTTAGAAGCTAGATTAAGAAAAGGCAAACCTACGTTTCTAGCATTTGTAGACTTAGAGAAAGCTTTTGACAATGTTGACTGGAATACTCTCTTTCAAATTCTAAAGGTGACAGGGGTAAAATACAGGGAGCGAAAGGCTATTTACAATTTGTACAGAAACCAGATGGCAGTTGTAAGAGTCGAGGGGTATGAAAGGGAAGCAGTGGTTGGGAAAGGAGTGAGACAGGGTTGTAGCCTCTCCCCGATGTTATTCAATCTGTATATTGAGCAAGCAGTAAAGGAAACAAAAGAAAAATTCGGAGTAGGTATTAAAATCCATGGAGAAGAAATAAAAACTTTGAGGTTCGCCGATGACATTGTAATTCTGTCAGAGACCGCAAAGGTCTTGGAAGAGCAGTGGTACGGAATGGACATTGTCTTGAAAGGAGGATATAAGATGAACATCAACAAAAGCAAAACGAGATTAATGGAATGTATTCGAGTAGAGTCGGGTGATGCTGAGGGAATTATATTAGGAAATGAGACACTTAAAGCAGTAAAGGAGTTTTGCTATTTGGGGAGGAAAATAACTGATGGTGGTCGAAGTAGAGAGGATATAAAATGTAGACTGGCAATGGCAAGGAAAGCGTTTCTGAAGAAGAGAAATTTGTTAACATTGGGTATAGATTTAAGTGTCAGGAAGTCGTTTCTGAAAGTATATGTATGGAGTGTAGCCATGTATGGAAGTAAAACATAGACGATAAATAGTTTGGACAAGAAGAGAAGAGAAGCTTTCGAAATGTGGTGCTAAAGAAGAATGCTGAAGAATAGATGGGCAGATCACATAACGAATGTGGAGGTACTGAACAGGATTGGGGAGAAGAGGAGTTTGTGGCACAACTTGACTAGAAGAAGGGATCGGTTGGTAGGACATGTTCTGAGGCATCAAAGGATCACAAATTTAGTATTGGAGGGCAGCGTGGAGGGTAAAAATCGTGGAGGGAGACCAAGAGATGAATACACTAAGCAGATTCAGAAGGATGTAGGTTGCAGTAGGTACTGGGAGATGAAGAAGCTTGCACAGGATAGAGTAGCGTGGAGAGGTGCATCAAACCAGTTTCAAGATTGAAGACTACAACAACAACAATGCAAGACGTAGCAGAAATCGTTGACTAACAAAGGCGATTCTGAATTCAATTAACAAAGGAAAAAAATATATATAAAATTGCATCGAAAGAAGCAGGCGAAAGGTAATACAGACATCTAATAAATGAGACTGAAAGAAAATGTCAAATGGCTTTGCAGGAATCGCTACAGGACAAATGCAAGGCTGTAAATGCATGTATGACTACGGAAAGATAGATGCCGCCCATAGGAAAATCACAGAAACATTAGAAGAAAAGAGAAGCAAGAGCTTAGACGTCCAGTCAGTACGAAGCAAATATGGAAAGCCTGAAAGGCGGAAGGAATAAGTAGAAAGTTATAGAAAGTAAACGAACTCCAAGACAGAATTATGCAAAGGAAAGAGAAAGATAATGAAGATGAGGTGAATATATGATACAGTGAGAAGGATTTCATGGAGAAATGAAACAATTGTTGGGATCCGTGGGAGAACCAATCATAGCTAATTCACCTGTTATGGAAGATACACTATGTATCCCGACATCTGGCTGAAAATTACAAGTTCGTGGCACCTTCCATCGGTAATGATGGAATTCGATATGATGTTGACCCACCCTTTGCTTTGATGACAGCTTCCATTCTTGCAGGCATACGTTCAGTCAGGTGCTGGAAGGTTTCTTGGGGAATGGCAGCTCTTTCTTCACGGAGTGCTGCACTGAGGAGAGGTATGGATGTCTGTCGGTGATGCGTGGGCGTTGCAAAACATCCCGAAGGTATCACAGATGTGCTTAGGTCAGGACTCTGTGCAGGCCAGTCCATTACAGGGATGTTAGTGTCATGTAAACATTTCGCCACAGGCCGTGCATTATGAACAGGTGCTCGATCGTGTTGAAAGATGCAATCGCCGTCCCCGAATTGCTCTTCGATTGTGGGAAGCAAGAAGGTGCTTAAAACATCAGTGTAGGCCTGTGTTGTAACGCCGGAAATGCATATCCTCCTATTTCCATCTATTGTTATATAAAAATTTTCATTATTTTTTTACCTGAAGATATGACATTTATGTGTCTTTGTATATTGTAATTGTTTTACAATTATATACACACACACATATATATATATATATATATATATATATATATATATATATATATATATATATATATACAGGGCTATTACAAATGACTGAAGCGATTTCATGAATTCACTGTAGCTCCATTCATTGACATATGGTCACGACACATTACAGATACGTAGAAAAACTCAAAGTTTTGTTCGGCTGAAGCCGCACTTCAGGTTTCTGCCGCCAGAGCGCTCGAGAGCGCAGTGAGACAAAATGGCGACAGGAGCCGAGAAAGCGTATGTCGTGCTTGAAATGCACTCACATCAGTCAATCATAACAGTGCAACGACACTTCAGGACGAAGTTCAACAAAGATCCACCAACTGCTAACTCCATTCGGCGATGGTATGCGCAGTTTAAAGCTTCTGGATGCCTCTGTAAGGGGAAATCAAGGGGTCGGCCTGCAGTGAGCGAAGAAACGGTTGAACGCGTGCGGGCAAGTTTCACGCGTAGCCCTCGGAAGTCGACGAATAAAGCGAGCAGGGAGCTAAACGTACCACAGCCGACGGTTTGGAAAATATTACGGAAAAGGCTAAAGCAGAAGCATTTCTTAAACAGGAGATGGAAAACCGATGGATCGGTCGTGGTGGAGATCATGATCAACAATTCATGTCATGGCCTCCACGCTCTCCCGACTTAACCCCATGCGATTTCTTTCTGTGGGGTTATGTGAAAGATTCAGTGTTTAAACCTCCTCTACCAAGAAACGTGCCAGAACTCCGAGCTCGAATCAACGATGCTTTCGAACTCATTGATGGGGACATGCTGCGTCGAGTGTGGGAGGAACTTGATTATTGGCTTGATGTCTGCCGAATCACTAAAGGGGCACATATCGAACATTTGTGAATGCCTAAAAAAACTTTTTGAGTTTTTGTATGTGTGTGCAAAGCATTGTGAGAATATCTCAAATAATAAAGTTATTGTAGAGCTGTGAAATCGCTTCAATCATTTGTAATAACCCTGTATATATATATATATATATATATATATATATATATATATATATATATATATATTATTTGTATTTTTACGCTGGGTCTTGCCTAGGGAAAACTATGCTATCGAACGATTACATCGATAGGTCGTGTGTGGAGAACCAAAGTGTTTAGGATCTTGAGTAGTGTTAACACGGCCACGTGAAGCGCGGGCAGAGCGGAGTCTGGCTGGAGTAGGGCGGTGTAGCAGGCGTGTTGAGTGACGCTCCCGCGAGTTGCCGCGCTTTCGGGGTTTGGCAGCATGTAATTGCGCTCGACTTGCTATGATAGTTTCTGACATGGTGTTGCGCACGGGAAGCATTAGCTGGCGCACATCAAGAGCCTGTTTCGCCTGGTGATCGTGATGAGACGAAGGCGCGTCAACATCCAGCTTCAGCAACAGCGACGGCCGACAATGAGTGACTGTCGCCACCTCCTCGACCGACGACTTCAAACCTTCAATCAACCAACAAGGAAGACTGGAAGCACGTAAAGTTTTAGAACTGTGTGGAAGACCTCAGCTTTTCAAACTGTTCCATTTGCGTCACTAAAATACAGATACTTAGCATCAACCTTTGTTGCTCATTGTCCCAATTGTATTACCAAGCAGGATCCCTTCCTTTTCCGAAATGAACCCGAGTGTCGTCGAAATTCAAACGCCAGCATTAAAGTAATATCATTCCATTTCACTGCTTTAATTTCAAAGTTAAGTTAAAGTATTCATGCCGGCCGGAGTGGCCGAGTGGTTCTAGGAGCTACAGTCTGGAACCGCGCGACTGCTACGGTCGCAGGTTCGAATCCTGCCTCGGGCATGGATATGTGTGATGTCCTTAGGTTAGTTAGGTTTAAGTAGTTCTAAATTTTAGGGGACTGATGACCACAGCAGTTAAGTCCCATAGTGCTCAGAGCCATTTGAACCATTTTTTAAAGTATTCATAGCTGGCTACAATAAACAAACGGAACTATATGTAGATTACACAAGCACAAGTTAAGAGTCCGAGTTTTGTTACCATATTTTAGCTTACCTGTGACTGCAGCTCAGCTTGGTACGTACTAAATTTTACCATTGTTAATTGTTCAAAATCATCTAATTCAAGTTCAAAGGTAAATCTCTTATTTCTAAATTTCGTAGATTCAAGTTGCTTATTTTAGTTAATTTCGTAGTGCTTCAGAAGCAAAGTTCACTATTAATTTCAGTCACTAAATTAACTTTCAATTTTCCGGTTTTATTAATTCTTTTGCTAAATTAAGTCAGAGTGTAGCGAAATTTATTACTTCTGACAAACATTCAGTTTTCACACAACACGTGTCAACCTTCAGTTGCCACGCTTTTAGTGCTAATTATATGTGCATTAAGCTTTCTTTTTCAGTCATTATAGTAGTTGTCCATAGGACTGGCAAATCTCAAATATCTAATTAACGCCAGTTAATTGTTAACGTAACAACCGCACATTTACTTTCTTTATTAACTTTACCCTTTTTGAAAATTAATTTCCACCAATTTCTTTTGCATTTTTCCTTTCATTTAGATGTAACCCTTCCTCCCTCTTTACCGAGAGATTATCTTCGGTGACGATTGCTTTTCCCAAATTTCCATTAGGTACACGCGGTTTAATTTTTCACTGTCATTCAGGTCGACGAGTGAGGGGGAGGTTACACTGTGATAGTGCAAAACAAAACGGGGTACAAGCCCCCTCCATGAAAAAAGCGACCTCAACATAAGACCACCGCCTCCGAATTTTATTGTTGTCCCTACGCGCGCTGTCAGATGACGTTCACTGGTCATTCGCCATCGGACTGTCACATTGTGTATTGTGATCCGTCACTCCACGCTCCTTAGACCAAGCGAGGCTTCGTTTGGCATTTACCGGCGCGATGTGTTGCTTATGAGCAGCCGCTCGATCATGAAATCCAAGTTTTCTCACCTCCCACCCAACTGTCATAGTACTTGCAGTGGATCCTGGCGCAGTTTGGAATCCCTATGTGATGATCTGGATAGATGTCTGCCTATTACACTTTACGACCCTCTTCAACTGTCGGTGGTCTCTGTCAGTCAACAGGCGAGGTTAGCCTGTACGCTTTTGTGCTGTACGTATCCCTTCACGTTTCCATTTCACTATCACATCGGAAACAGTGGACCTCGGGATGTTTAGGAGTGTGGAAATCTCACGTTCGAAGTTCGACAGTTCTGCGGAGCGCCCCATTCTGCTCTCTCATGACGTCTAATGGCTATTGAGGTCGCCAATATGGAGTACCTGGCAGTAGGTGGCAGCACAATGCACCTATATGAAAAACGTATGTTTTTGAAGGCTTCCGGATACTTTTTATCACATAGTGTACATCAGACAGGCACAGTATCAATACTTCAAGAGCGATATTACAGTTCAAATTACAAAGAAGATGGGTGCTGACAGGTGTGAATATTATCGATCCATCAGTTTAATCAGTCATGGTTGCAAATACTGACAGAAATTATTTAAAGAAGTATAGAAAAACATTGAAAGGTGGCTACACTGTGCCACTGCGCCAGAGAGTGCGCCAAAGAGTACTATTAAGCCGCCTCCACAGTGCCTGTTTAGGGTTCGTAGAGGTCAGTGGTTGTCGAGAGTTCATAGCAGGCAGTGCTAGCAGAGAGCTCGTAGAGGACAGTGCGTGTTAAGAGATCGTGGCAGTCAGTGCTAGTGGAGAGCTCGTAGAGGACAGTGCGTATTAAGAGCTCATGGCAGTCAGTGGTTGTTGAGAGTTCGTGAAAGTCAGTGCTAGTAGAGAGCTTGTGGAGGTCAGTCGTACCCAGAGGTGCTAGTGGGCACTGCTTGTCGTGAAGTCGGAGTGAGATGTGGTAGTAAGAGTGTTGTTCCATGTTTTATGCAGTTATTTGATGGGAGAGATAGCAGATGTTATTGTAATGAGTGCATTTCATCAATATATGAAGGTAAAACTTACAATGTTCCTTTATTTTTTGTGTATCTGAAATAATGTGTCACTACAGGTTCAGTCAACAAAGCATCTGGCTTGTGTTCTTGGATTAGAGTGTAATTGTGATTTTCTTGCGTAATTATAGTTTTTCTAAATTTTCTTTTGTCACGTCAGCATAGTTGGTATTTAAAAAAAAAATTCTTGTCTTGTTGGAAAAGAACCGTGCCAGATGTGGACGTTGAGTCACACTCCCACATACAGAACAGTTACATTTGTGCTTGGATTTTGTAGGTTTTTTAGTTGCTGGGGACTTAATTAATTAACTGTGTTTACGAAAATTTTCTTACATTGTTTGTTGCAGTCAGATAGCGTAATAATACTAGTCAGGGCCAACCGATTACGAGACACAGCGTAATCGGACATACAGTTACTAAAACAAAAAAAGTATTTTCAATCTTATATATTTAATTAAGCCCCCATGCACGTGGCGACCGCTGCTTCGGATCGTCCCTTGGATTCTTCTGATTGTGAAAATTGTAGACTGTAGTTTTGTTGTAGTAATTTTGAGTTTAGTGATTGTAGTCTGTATTGAGTGTGTAGATTTGGTAATTGGCATTCTTCTAATGGTATTTTTCAAAATTTAATTTTTATTGCCTTGTATACGCGTTTGACAATTTTGTGCAATTATTTCAATTGTTCGATTGATCGTGTTTGAGGGAGTCATTGCATTTGAATGGTATTGTTGAGATAAAGAGTCACCGTGTGTAATTTTCGTACAGTGACGAATTTTTTTGCATGTTTTGTAAATGATTACGCGATCGATGAAAAAGGCAAAAATGATGAATAGTGAGAATAACGAAATTGTTGACATGGCGAACTCGCCAACAGAGGAAAACAGTATGATGGATAATGAGGTGGAAAACAATGTGATAAGTCGGGAAAATAGTCCGGAACCATTTCAAAATTTTTCTCAATCAGAAAATTTACAGAATCTGAGATTAACGACAGAAGATTCTGAAATAGTATCAAACACAGATAGCCTTACAGCTGTGACGAAGGAAGTTAGTTTTGCGGGAGATGTTAGGGGCGAAAAGAATTTAGAACAAGTTAATATGGAGCAGTTGATGGGTGCAATATTAAATCTGGGATCACAAATGGGAACAATGGTAACACGAATGGAAACAATGGAAACACAGATGGGAACTTTGCGATCTGAAATTAGAACTGAGATGGAAGCAATGACAACACGGTTATGCTCACGAATAGGGACATGTTTCCAAAATACGAATGACGAATCAGATAAAGAAATTAGAGAAGAAGTACAACCGATTCTGAATTCTCACAATAATAGATTAATTGCAGTAGAAATCAGACAAAGGGAACAGGATAGAGAACAGGAAGAAAGAGATCGCGTGATAGTACAGAATTTTTCAGAGTTAAATTTACAACGTGCAAAGGATAAGGAAGAAATATTTGAGAGAATCGAAGGATCCGTACCAAAAGACAGATTAAATAACCTAACACAACAATATGAACAACTAGCTACCAAATGTGACAATACTGAAACCCGAGTCGCAACACTTACGGAAGACGTAAATAAACAGAAAGAACAATTTGGTGACTTATCGGAAAGAGTGGAGGAAATTTCAGATAAACTGACAAATCTTAGTTTACATGGGGACAGAGATTCGGATGATACAGCTCCATTACCATTTGCAGAAACCGAAGAATACCAGAACATAAATAAGCATGTTGAAAATCAGGGAAAATTTAATGAACGCGTGAAAAGGGAATTTGAGGCATTACGAAAGCAAGTCAAGCAGATCGAAGGGGAAATTGTAGGAAAAGATAGCAGAAGAAATTTGGAATCACAGGTAGCAGAGGGGTTTGAAGAAAATAATTTGTTTCATTTACGGGATGCAACAAGAGAGCGCCAGGCGCGCGAACTTTACAATAATCGTCATTGTGACTGGGACAGACGCGGTAGGTCTTTGTCGCCGCGAGGCGAAAACTTTGACTATAAACACTTTTTGACTGTCCGGAAATTTAAGATCTTCCGCAATTCGAAGAACGACATACATCCATGTGCATGGTTAGATCAATTTACGTACGCACTTCCGCCAAATTTGCCATTAAGTCACAAACTTGAAATTATGTGCGGCTATTAAAGTCCTCAGGGGATTCACTACTCTAAGTGAATATGTGCCGTAGCGAGCATAGGGCCCCGAGCTGTAGTGGTGCTATTTCTCTTTTAGTTTTCTGTACCGCTGCCTACTCTTTTACTATTCTTTGCATCTGTCAAACCAACTCTTCGACTATCAATCTATCTAGTGAGTAAGTGAACAATAACCGGATATGACTGTTTTACCCAAAAGTGACTTTGGAAATTACCATGTGGAGTTACTGTATCTTCAGCAGCATTTATTCGTAGCCTAAATGAAATTTTACCTGTTTGTCTTCGTGACAATATTACTTCTTATGTTGACGACATTCTTATTGCTAAACGTTCTTGGAGTGAGCACAACAAAATTTTGGATTCATTGTTACGTATTTTTGCACGAGTTGGCATGACAGTGAACTTGGAAAAATCTGAATTTGGTCGTTGTCAGGTGAAATTTCTCGGTCACATTATTTCTACAGAAGGTATTCATCCTGATCCAGAGAAATTAGACGCTATTCGTAATAATGCTGTTCCTACTACAAAACGTGATGTTCGTAGTTTCCTTGGTGTTTGTAACTTTCTTAGACGCTTTGTTAGTTTGGACGATTTGGCTACGCCTCGTTTTTGCGATCTGCCTGGAAGGTTCTTTTTAAACGAAAATCGGTCGACGGCTCAGTTTGGTTAGTTTGTATTCCTGATGAGTGGGTTAATAAATTGATTTGGTATACGCATTTCAGTTATGCACACTTTGGTCCCAGAAAATGCTTTCATAAATTACGGGAAAATTGTTACTTCAGTAATATGGAAAAACGTATCCGATCTGTTCTTGCCAAATGCAAATTATGTCAAATGGCTAAGCCTCCAACGATTTCTCACAGAGCACCGTTGTTTCCCATCATTCCAGTGAAATTAAAGGAGATGGCTGCAGTCGATTTGTTCGGTCCAGTGGTTCGTTCAACTAATGGTTTTGCGTACATTTTCGTAGCAGTGGAGTTGACATCAAAATATGTGTGTTTTACACCTTTACGCAAAGCAACAGCTCGTTCAGTATCGAACGCTTTCATCAAACATTTTCTTAAAGAAGTTGGTCATGTTGACAAGGTTATATCAGATAATGGATCACAGTTTCGTTCTAAAATTTGGCTTCGTACTCTACGGCGTCGTAAAATCAAACCAATTTTCATTTCACTTTTTCACCCTCAATCTAATGCTTCAGAGAGATGGATGAAGGAAATCAATAAATTGTGCCGTCTTTATTGTCATCAGAATCACAGAACTTGGGATCAGTATCTTCATATTTTTCAAAACATTCTGAATGAACTTCCTAATGATTCAACTTCTTTACCGCCTATAATGATACTAAAAAATAAAGTACCAACAAATCGCATTTCTGAAATCGTTCCTTTTCCGCCTTCACGGAAACTGCGGCATTCTGAAGTTGTCAACCTGGCTCTACGAAATATTGCGTCTGCGGCTGCAAGAAGAGAGAAATCAGCTAAACGTCCTGGTCGTTCAAAAATCTTGTCAGTTGGTCAGAAGGTATTAATTAAATCTCACCGTTTGTCTCACAAAGGAAAAGGCTTGTGTCGCAAATTTTTTCTGCTTTATAACGGTCCATATAGAATTCGCAAAATTATACATGATAACACTGTTGAAGTAGAAACTCTTAAATCTCGACGCTCTAAAGGAATACATCATATATCTAACGTTAAAATTTTTGTGGAATAATATACTTTAGAGAAACTAACAGCTAGATGTAAACACGCAGAGAGTACAAGGATACCGCGCTGTGTTTTGGCGGCGGCACATACTCAAAGCAACAGTCAAGTCTGCGCGCCGCACAAGGCAGTCGTTGACCGCGAACAATTGCTTCCTACGTCACGCGCCCACAGCTGATCGAGCGCTCAGTGCGAATGCACTGACAGCCGTAAACAAATACACAGTCTAATTTCTCCGACTAAATTCAGTATAAAGCTATAGTGACTTGACGAATTCTGTTATTAACATTCAGTATTTTGCAGGATACGGTTGTATAAAGTATTTAAGACCTTCAGGTAAATTCTGTGCGTGTCCGACGTTAAGACGACTTGCTATCGAGAAAATTTCAGAACGAATGTAATTTCCAAGAAGAAACTAATTAACTAAAAAAGTTAACTATTAATTGAGTTTATTTTTCAGGTAACATATTTCCACTTAGGTACGTACTTTAGACGTAATTTGCTGCTCGCGATTACGTGATTCATACTTTGTGCTAATTTCATGTTCTATGAATTTACTTGTGAAGCGACATGCTTGCGTACATTTACTGATTTTGACAATGATTATTAATGAACTGGGTTGTGACTTGTATATATTATGCATCGCTTGGCTGCTATGCTTTTTCACTGATGTCATATTTTTTTTTTTTAATTATGTGCCTGCTGTGCTTATTTATTTAAATTGTAATGGTAACCTGATTTATTGTGCTGATGAGTTTAGTTATATTATGCATCGCTTAGCTGCACTGCTTTTTCACTGATGTCATATTTTTTTAATTATGTGCCTGCTGTGCTTATTTATTTAAATTATAATTGTCACCTGATTAATTGTGCTGATGTGGTTAGGTATGTAAGTTATACTTTGTGATTTATCTGCTTGCGCCTTCATGTTTACTTATTAAGATTACATATGAACATTTGTTTGCTTAGGCTGATAGGATGCTAATGACTTGTTTATTACGTAAGATATATGTTTGCTGCTTTTTGTATGGATTGCATATTTACACATTTCTGTTTTGTTGCCATAACTGCTCTTTAATTTGGTATATAGCAATGCTGTTGTACAGTGATTATAGATTGTTCGCTTGGCAGAGCCTCGTTGTAGGAATTGTGCTGCATCCACTTGTTGACTTTTTGTTCTCTACTGGTATATTTACTCGCTATTGCAAGTTTTGCTTACACATTTCTGTTTTGTTGCCATAACTGCTCTTTAATTTGGTGTATAGAAATGCTGATATACTGTGTATAAACATAGAGTTTAGGTCACACTATTGGATTAATTATAAATTGTTCGCTTGGCAGAGCCTCGTTGTAGGAATTGTGCTGCATCCACTTGTTGACATTCTGTTCTTTACTGGTATATTTACTCGCTATTGCAAGTTTTGCTTACGCTCAGTGTCTTACATTTTTAAGATAAAAAAATTAACTGCTATCATTCGACGAACGACATTAGTACAAGAAAGTCATAGAAGTCACATGAGCTGAGGTTTTATGGAAGCTGTATAAATTTATGCTAATAGGAAGGAAGCTAACGACATGACATACCAACACTAGGTTTAGACCATTGACAGTCATTACACTGCATTTTTCGTGAGCAATTGAAATAGGAAGTGACACTTGACACAAAAAATACTCCTCATGTTTGCTTCTGCCATAATTCTTGAAGTGGTGTACACACTGTGAAATATTATGATCATTCACACTCCGTAATCGTACTTAATTACTGAGAGTTATTCGAACTAAGTCTGTTAGAGGTCAGGTATGCATTTCTTTTATTTAATGATGGACAAGGAACCAAAATGTATCTTATAATTTATAATGAGTAGAAAATTTGGGTCAGATGGATTACACAGAGGTTGTGTGTTGACAATGTGTCTTCGGATTGTATGAGATGATGAGGTTTGCATTA
This sequence comes from Schistocerca piceifrons, assembly GCF_021461385.2. NCBI lineage: Eukaryota > Metazoa > Arthropoda > Insecta > Orthoptera > Acrididae > Schistocerca > Schistocerca piceifrons. The sequence continues at coordinate 908,270,774 of NC_060140.1, read as the reverse complement.
GGATTTTATCTGTACTTGTTCAAGGAGACTGACTAGAGGAAAGAGTTGTTATGGAAGTGAAATGATATTGGTGCTGAGGTTTATATGTAGCGACGTATTATTGAGGTATTGAGAGTATATTAAGTTGTTGATTATTGGAGTTTTTGTGGACAAGAGGTAAGGTAAATGATATTGATGATAAGACGTATTGAAGAGGTATTATTGAGGTATTATTGAGATTAAGTTGATGATTATTGGAGTTTTGGTGTATAAGAGGTAAAGTAAGTGAGGAGCATATTTTTTTTGTTGGTCTTATGGAACAAGGAGGATGAAGATAGCAGACTAGAACACTAAAATAGAAGGAAGATAGTCTATACACACACTTTGTTAAATAACAAAGCAGTAGATATTTTTTTTGGAGAGAGGAAGTAATTGCATATCTTGGCTCACTGACAGTTGTTCAACAACAGTACATTTTGATCTGGCTTGGCAAACATTGGTCTTGACATGATGACTATGACGTTGACTAACTATTATTGACTGTTATACATTGCTGCCAGTACTACTTGATACACATGATGAACATCAGATTTTGACAGAATTACATTTACACAGTTAACACTATTCAATTACACAGTAGTACTTAATGTGGATGAAGGATGAGTGAGTGTGTTTTGTGTGTTTTCCTTTACTAATCCTAACCACCTATCTCCTGAATATTATTTTATTTGTTTGTAGTGGCTTGCACTGACACCCATGAATATTATAGGTTTACTGGTATTTGTGTATTGTAATAGTTAATATGAAAATTATCTGACATCATTTGTGTGTTTGTTATGATTTGTATGTTACTGTAAAAGCATTTGTATGTGTATTCAAACTATTGTTCATGCCTGAACTGTCTGATTAGTGAAGATAAATATTCTGAACTGTTACCTGCATTTTTCAACATGATGTGTGACATTTGGTCGTGTTTAATTTATGCTGATGAACTGTGTGATCAGTGTTAGTGAATTTTGTGGAACTGCTTCTGCTGAGAAATGTGACTTTTTGGTGTCTGCACCTGCACTCAACATTGCTGGGTGCAACTGATGAACTGTTTCTACTGAAATAATGTCACTTGTTGCTGTTTGCACCTGCTCAACATTGCTGGGTGCAACTGATGGACTGCTTCTACTGAAATAAGGTCACTTGCCGGTGTCTGCACCTACTCAACATTGCTGGGTGCAACTGATGGACTGCTTCTACTGAAATGATATCACTTGTTGGTGTCTGCACCTGCTCAACATTGCTGGGTACCACTGATGGACTGCTTCTACTGAAAAGATGTCCCCTGTTGCTGTGTGCACCTGATCAACATTACTGAGTGCCACTGTTAGAACTGTTTCTACTGAAATGATGTTACTTTTTGTTGTCTGCACCTACTCAACATTGCTGGGTGCCACAGATGGACTGTTTTTACTGAAATGACGTCACTTGTTGGTGTCTGCACCTGCTCTCAACATTGCTGGGTGCAACTGATGAACGGTTTCTACTGAAATGAAGTCACTGGTTGCTGTCTGCACCTACTCAACATTGCTGGGTGCCACTGATGAACTGCTTCTACTGAATTAATGTGACTTGTTGCTGGGTGTACCTGCTAAACTTTACTGGGTGCAACCGATGGACTGCTTCTACTGAATGGTGTCACTTGTTGGTGTCTGCACCTGCTCTCAACTTTGCTGGGTGCAACTGATGGACTGCTTCTACTGAACTAATGTGACTTGTTGCTGTGTGTACCTCTGCAACATTGCTGGGTGCAACTGATGAACTGCTTCTACTGAAATGATGTCACTTGTTGGTGTCTGCACCTGCTCTCAAGCGGGGTGCAACTGATGGACTGCTTCTACTGAAATGAAGTCACTGGTTGCTGTCTGCACCAACTCAACATTGCTGGGTGCCACTGATGAACTGCTTCTACTGAACTAATGTGACTTGTTGCTGTGTGTACCTCTTGAACTTTACTGGGTGCAACTGATGGACTGCTTCTACTGAAAAGATGTCACCTATTAGTATCTTTTTGTTGTATAAACTAATCATTGAAAGCATTTTATGTGAACATTTGTATAAACTGATTTTTTGTATATTGTGTAAACTATTATGTAAAGTCACGTGTATGAAAAGAATTTGTATTGCCTACTGTATTTCATATATTAGGTTAGTGAAAGGTCAGTGCAAAGCCAAAATTTTTAACTAGTTATGTGATGTTTAGGTATTAATATTATCTTTTATTTTTGTCTGTATTTTTCTGGACGAATTTGGTGGTATTTTCACCACCAATGCTGGCAAAAATACCATCAAATTCTGGCCTGTGGAGGAGGGGCATATGAAAGGTGGCTACACTGTGCCACTGCGCCAGAGAGTGCGCCAAAGAGTACTATTAAGCCGCCTCCACAGTGCCTGTTTAGGGTTCGTAGAGGTCAGTGGTTGTCGAGAGTTCATAGCAGGCAGTGCTAGCAGAGAGCTCGTAGAGGACAGTGCGTGTTAAGAGATCGTGGCAGTCAGTGCTAGTGGAGAGCTCGTAGAGGACAGTGCGTATTAAGAGCTCATGGCAGTCAGTGGTTGTTGAGAGTTCGTGAAAGTCAGTGCTAGTAGAGAGCTTGTGGAGGTCAGTCGTACCCAGAGGTGCTAGTGGGCACTGCTTGTCGTGAAGTCGGAGTGAGATGTGGTAGTAAGAGTGTTGTTCCATGTTTTATGCAGTTATTTGATGGGAGAGATAGCAGATGTTATTGTAATGAGTGCATTTCATCAATATATGAAGGTAAAACTTACAATGTTCCTTTATTTTTTTGTGTATCTGAAATAATGTGTCACTACAGGTTCAGTCAACAAAGCATCTGGCTTGTGTTCTTGGATTAGAGTGTAATTGTGATTTTCTTGCGTAATTATAGTTTTTCTAAATTTTCTTTTGTCACGTCAGCATAGTTGGTATTTAAAAAAAAAAATTCTTGTCTTGTTGGAAAAGAACCGTGCCAGATGTGGACGTTGAGTCACACTCCCACATACAGAACAGTTACTCTTGTGCTTGTTGGCTTCGTAGATTTTTATAGTTGCTGGGGTCTTAATTAATTAATTGTGTTTACGAAAATTTTCTTACATTGTTCTTTGCAGTCAGATAGCGTAACAATTCTAGTCAGGGCCAACCGATTACGAGACTTACGTAATCGGACATACTAAAATTAAAAGTACAATCAAATATATTTAATTAAGCCCCCATGCAACATATGGAGCCAGACCTCGGGAAAATTCAATTTAGGTTACAGAGTAATATTGGAACACGTAAGATAATACTCACCATACAACTTTTTATTCAAAAAATGTTCAAATGTATGTGAAATCTTATGTGACTTAACTGCTAAGGTTATCAGTCCCTAAGCTTACACACTTCTTAACCTAAATTATCGTAAGGACAAACACACGCACCCATGCCCGAGGGAGGACTCGAACCTCCTCCGGGACCAGCCGCACAGGCCATGACCGCAGCGCCTTAGACCGCTTTTCTTTTTTTTTAATTGATCTCATTTTGTTCGTTTTTGTTCGTTGTATCTACTCGGGGCGGACGTCGCAAGACACCCGTTTCAGTTCGTCGTTGATCCATTAACTCAGTTTTTTTATTACAGAGGGCAGCAAACCCTCTGACCGAACACGGTGAGGTACCGTGCCGGCAGACCGCTCGGCTAATCCCGCGGGGCAAACTTTTTATTGGAACATAGGTTACAGAAAGGCAAACTTACATTTACAGCATTTGTAGATTAAGGTATATCTTTTGCCAATGTTGCCTGGATTATTTCCACTGAAATTTTGAAGTTCGCAATTATTTAGAACTTATGCGGAAACTAAACTGCTGTTATGAGTCGAAGGACATAAAAGGGAAGCAGTGGTTGAGAAGGGAGTGAGATATGGTTATAGCTTCTCCCCGATGTTATTTAATCTCTACACTGAGAAGGCACTAAGGGAAACCAAGGAAAAATTTAGAAAGGGGATTGAAGTTCACCGAGAAGAAATAAAAACTTGGAGCTTTCTCGATGACTTCTAACTTTCCCAGAGACTGAAATCGACTCGCAAGAGCAGCTGAATCGAATGGGCAGTGTCTTGAAAATAGGTTATAAGATGGACAGCAACAAAAGAGAAACAAGGATAATGGAATGTAGCAGATTTAAATCAGGCGAAGCTGAAGGAAATAGGTTAGGAAATGAGACACTAGAAGTAATACATGGTTCGGCTGCCGAGAATTCTTCCGGGTTGTATGGCCGTGGTCCATGGAACACTTCTGTCCCTGACGTTTCGTCCACAGCTACGTTGGACATCTTCGGAGGTGTTCCTGGTTGTGCTGAGTGTTGCCGACTGACGAGTCGGACGTCGAAGAACGGCCTAAATACCGTGGAAAGTGGGCATGGTATGAATTTCACATGATAGCAGAGATAAACCTTGTCAGCTGAAACATCCAGTCGTGTAAGCCTTCATAGTGATACATGCATTTTGTTATTCGAACAGCAAACTAACATGATAGCCGAAGAAGAAATGACATAAAATGCTGAGTGTCAGTAACAGAAAAGCATTTATAAAAAGGGGGTATCTGTTAACATCTAATGTAAATTTAAGTGTTAGAAGTCTTTTCTAAAGGTATCTGTCATGATTATAGCCTTGTACGAAAGTGAAACGTGGACGATAAGCAGTTAATACTGGAAGAGATAGAAAATTTTGAAACGTAGTGATACAGAAGGATGTTTAGTGTTAGATAACTATGTTGAATAACACATTAGGAGGCACTGAACTGAAATGGATAGAAAATAAACTTGTGATACAACTTGACTAAATGAAGGGATCGGTTGACAGGCAACATCTGAGGAATCAAGGAGTAGTCGTTCGGTGATGGAGGGAAGTGTGAGGTAAAAATTCCAGAGAACATCTAGGTCTGAACACAAAAAGAAGGTTTAAATGCTTGTATGTTGCAGCAGTTATGCAGAGATTAAGAGTCTTGCACTGGATAGACTGCCGTTGGGAGCTACATCAAACGTCTTCAGACTGAAGAAAAAAAAATGCATTCTGTAATAAAATTTGGAATTAGCACTTCTTTCGCTTAAAACGTTACACATTTTTTGCCAATTTTTCGACACATTTTTCGCGAGTAAATGCTCTAACTATAGCAGTCACACAACGATTGTTTTTCGCAACAGTACCGTGCAATCTTTATTAACTTGTTCTTCTGTGTTCTAGGAGTAAAGAGAAATACTGTTGTGTCTCCAGCGTCTCTGTAGCCCATGAAAGGCTTAATGAACCAGCTGGGATGACCATTTGCATACGACGATGCGCTTGTCCTTGTAATGCGCGTTGTCCCACGCGGAGTTAGTCCACTTCGAGTCCTACGTCACTTGCAACTACAGGGCATCGAAGCTCCGACGCTGTATGTCTCACGGATTACACGACTAAGGTAAATCCTTTTATTGCCTCTCACTCCAGCACACGAGAGAACCTTCGAGACTACACTCCGCTCCGCTGGGAAGTTTGTTTATCGTGTTCCTTTTCTTTCAGGCTTATTCGTTTTCCTCGAATAAAGTCGGACTTGCAAATTTTTATTTGACATCTTTGAATAATATTTGCATTGTATCGGTGTTCCTCTGACAACAACACGCGCCGATTACGGCAGCTGCAGTGAATAAATCGCTTCGGAATGGCGGCGCGTTCAGCTATCTCCCTGGTTTCTCCGCGCCGCCTCCGCCTCGTCTGCAATCTTCATTTCTTCCCTTTTCGGCGCCTGCAGCCACTGCAGAACGATTCTCGTCCCGTTCCCTACCGCGCGGCGTCTGCGCAGTGGAACGACTGCGCACATTTGCTTAACAGTCTGCTAGCTACACAATGCCCGCCATTCAGAGGCGTGAGGCATTTAGCTATGAAAGCTGTTAGGGAAGGAGTACTGCGCGCTGCGTACAAGGAACTTGATCAACGTTTACGGGTGCAAACAGTGCGAGACTGAGTGCCCCTCTCAGAAGCAAATGATTTACATGAGAAAAAGATGCCATCCATTACGTCCCATATACTACCAACAAAGCAAGTTGTTTTTCTCTTCCCTCCCTTGGTCGCCTAGAGAAGAGAGAAACGCTATTCTTAAAGTACATCCGGAATTATCAGAGGAACAATAACACACCATTAAACAGTTAACTGGTTTATGCGTTTTAGAATAGCTTCGGATATTACGTTAGTACGCTGTCATAAACGTGTTGAAAATAACTACCTGCCACTTATTTTTTTTTTCTATTTATTTTCGGAACGACGACACGTTCTCCGTAAGTCTGAGCAAGTATAGGTTAGGTAACGCGTTTTTACGTCAGTGTCCTATTTATTTGTGACACATATTAATATTTTGTCTGTTTTGGGCATTGCATACTTACAGATACTTAATAGTGCATTGTCTTCAGCTGGTGTGCTCTGTTTTACACAGGAAAAGAGCACTCTTATTACCGTACTGTCGACAAAACAGGAGTAACATCGAGTGTACCCAAAGCAGCGTAATGCCACCGCAAGTATTCTTTTTTTAAAGTACGTGTCTCTGACGATGCTACAAGGACGAAACAGCGCTGAATGCTTGTGAGGAACTTCAGAATAACATAGAACTCTCACTGAGTACACTGAATGACAGCTAATGTGGCTAAATGTTGAAGTAGAGCCCACAAATAAGAAAAATAACTGATCAGTATCCGCTTGGTTGTAAACATCTGGGCCATGTTGTACCGATTAAATACGTCAGGTAACACTGCCCAACGATATGTAATTAAATAAAGACGTGGAATCGGTAGAAGGGAAAGCGACTGTAAGACTTATTAGTACCAAAAATTTTGGTACAGCTCAGTGGAACTGCTAAGGAAACCATTTGCAAGACTATTGCGGACGATTCTTTTACGTAGAAAAGGGTCTTTGTAAGTCAACTGCACTCCCTAGATTCACCATGTTTCGAAAAGCATCTACGTAACACTTGCGTGTTGTTCAAACGTATCAGTAACAAATCTAGCAGCTCGCCTTTGAATTGCTTCGATGTCTTTCTTTAGTCCTACCCAAACATTCGATCAGTATTCAGTAATACTCAAGGACACTCAAATGGGAGTTTCTGGAGCGAAGCAGACTTTTGTTTTTGAGGAACACTGTTGAGAAAATTCAGAGAACTGGGATTTGAAATTGAATGCAGAACGATTCTACTGCCGCCAAAATACATCTCACATAAGGATCAACGATGATAAGATGCGAGAAAGTAGGGGTCATGCGGAGGCATATAGACAATCGTTTTTCCCTCGTTATGGTTTAAAGTGGAACATGAAAGGAAATGACTAGTAGTTGTACAGGGTACCCTCCACCATGCACCGTACGGTAGCTCGTGGAGTATGTATGTAGATATACATAGAGAAGTGTCCTTGTGGATTCAAGCAAGGATTCTGATAAAGAGAGAGTCAGTTAATAATGAATAATTCACAATCCACATACCTAATTACAGGTTCGGAACCCTCTTCCAATGACCAATCCATGGGTGAATTTCAACTGTAGATTTATAAAAATTCCAAGAGAAAGCAGAGTGGAATAAATAGGTTCCGTAATCGGATTTCTGTTGCGTTCACGCAGAGAGAAGTTGATAACTTGCTCAAAATAGCAGAACAGCAAAAAAGTACGGAAAGTTTCAAACGGTTTCTTCTCTGCCCCGTTGGAGCGCAGGAATAGATGATGATGATGACGATGATGACGATGATGATGATGATGATGTCTGGTTTGTGTGGCGCTCAACTGTGCAGTTATCGGCGCCCGTACAAATTCCCAACCTTTGCCCAGTCCAATCTCACCACTTTCATGAATGATGATGAAATGATGAGGAGGACAACACAAACACCTAGCCATCTCGAGGCAGGATAAAATTCCTAACCCCGCCGGGAATCGAACCCGGGACCCCATGATAGGGAAACGAGAACGCGACAGCGAGACCACTAGCTGAGGACCGCAGGAATAGAGGGACAACTTTTTCGATCGTTGGAATTGAGTCACCTCTGCTGCCAAAGACATATACTTCGTGCACCGCAACGGGTTGCCTGTGGCCTCTGCTCCTACCTGTGGTTATCAACGGCACTATTTTTTTGAGTTGGAAGCTCACTGCAGTGCAGCGTCTGCGAGGCCATAGACCTCCAGAGTACAGCCACCGCCTCCCTCATTCCTCTCATTAGCTGGCTTGCATCCAGATTCCTGACAACGCCTACACGAATCCGCTTTGCTCCAGGCATTTGCCTCTTTGTAACTGGACATATACTGCACCACAGAATTGGGGCTCAGGTAGTATTCTGTTACTCGCTCCTGTGAACGGGGAACGCGTTATGCAGGTTTTGGTGTACTCGCGTCCATCTAGAAAAGTTGTAAGAGGTATGCGCTATATGCGCTGTCTGCAACAGGTAAGACTTAGGAGAGTCTCTGACCAGAGAGCAGTATGTACAGGGTGTTTCAAAAATGACCGGTATATTTGAAACGGCAATAAAAACTAAACGAGCAACGTTAGAAATACACCGTTTGTTGCAATATGCTTGGGACAACAGTACATTTTCAGGAGGACAAACTTTCGAAATTACAGTAGTTACAATTTTCAACAACAGATGGTGCTGCAAGTGATGTGAAAGATATAGAAGACAACGCAGTCTGTGGGTGCGCCATTCTGTACGTCGTCTTTCTGCTGTAAGCGTGTGCTGTTCACAACGTGCAAGTGTGCTGTAGACAACATGGTTTATTCCTTAGAACAGAGGATTTTTCTGGTGTTGGAATTCCACCGCCTAGAACACAGTGTTGTTGCAACAAGACAAAGTTTTCAACGGAGGTTTAATGTAACCAAAGGACCGAAAAGCGATACAATAAAGGATCTGTTTGAAAAATTTCAACGGACTGGGAACATTACGGATGAACGTGCTGGAAAGGTAGGGCGACCGCGTACGGCAACCACAGAGGGCAACGCGCAGCTAGTGCAGCAGGTGATCCAACAGCGGCCTCGGGTTTCCGTTCGCCGTGTTGCAGCTGCGGCCCAAATGACGCCAACGTCCACGTATCGTCTCATGCGCCAGAGTTTACACCTCTTTCCATACAAAATTCAAACGCGGCAACCCCTCAGCGCCGCTACCATTGCTGCACGAGAGACATTCGCTAACGATATAGTGCACAGGATTGATGACGGCGATATGCATGTGGGCAGCATATGGTTTACTGACGAAGCTTATTTTTACCTGGACGGCTTCGTCAATAAACAGAACTGGCGCATATGGGGAACCGAAAAGCCCCATGTTGTAGTCCCATCGTCCCTGCATCCTCAAAAAGTACTGGTTTGGGCCGCCATTTCTTCCAAAGGAATCATTGGCCCATTTTTCAGATCCGAAACGATTACTGCATCACGCTATCTGGACATTCTTCGTGAATATGTGGCGGTACAAACTGCCTTAGACGACACTGCGAACACCTCGTGGTTTATGCAAGATGGTGCCCGGCCACATCGCACGGCCGACGTCTTTAATTTCCTGAATGAATATTTCGATGATCGTGTGATTGCTTTGGGCTATCCGAAACATACAGGAGGCGGCGTGGATTGGCCTCCCTATTCGCCAGACATGAACCCATGTGACTTCTTTCTGTGGGGACACTTGAAAGACCAGGTGTACCACCAGAATCCAGAAACAATTGAACAGCTGAAGCAGTACATCTCATTTGCATGTGAAGCCATTCCGCCAGACACGTTGTCAAAGGTTTCGGGTAATTTCATTCAGAGACTACGCCATATTATTGCTACGCATGGTATATATGTGGAAAATATCGTACTATAGAGTTTCCCAGATCGCAGCGCCATCTGTTGTTGAAAATTGTAACTACTGTAATTTCTAAAGTTTGTCTGCCTGAAAATATACTATTGTCCCAAGCATATTGCAACAAACGGTGTATTTCTATCGCTGCTCGTTTAGTTTTTGTTGCCGTTTCAAATATACCGGTCATTTTCGAAACACCCTGTAGTTAGTTGTTGCTTGTCACTAGTCGGCACTAGTCTGTAGTAGTCTTCAGTAGTCGACTGTAGTCTGCGTGAGTCGACAGTTGTCTGCATGAATCGTCAGTAGTCGGCAGTTGTCGGCGCGTGTCTGCGCTTGTGTGCAGTCTGCCCTGGTCGGGACTCTGGAGGATGAGTATTATTGTAGAAGGTAAAGAAGCAGCCTTGCGCATATCTAGTAATGTATATTAACTGTCATCCAATTTCTTTCAAAAATGCCCCAATAATAATTTTTATATTATAAAGTATTTTTTAAAGCATTTATTTCAATTTAAAGATTTTATCCAATGAATAATTAATTCCTTTCACGAGTCACAAAGCATAGGTCAGCATTGCACGGAGCTGTGCCGAAAATTTTTTAGGTAAGAGCAGATATATTCGCAGTTTTTATTGAGGTAAGAATTTTTGCTTTTTTTTATTCAGAGTACAGGGCCGTGGCGCAGCACTGCTGTCGTCATAAAATCTACCAGCTTACTGAATTTTTTTTATTATTTTTGGGTTTAGGAATTTTTCTGTTTCGATCTTAACATTAACTGAGAAAAGAATTTTGTGGGTACATTAAATGTGAATGCATTTCTGCACGGAGATAATAAATGGGAGCCAATTTTGTTCAGAGGTTACATTATATTATTTCCGTGGGAGGTTACACTATTTAAAATTCATTTTTATTATTATTTCCGTGGCGAGGTTACACCTGGTTCATATTTTTTTGTATGAATTTTGTGGGGAGGTTACAAAGTTTTTACTGAGTTTAACGAAGGCGATGTTGGCCTGATATATTCGACGATGCCCTTTGGCTACACTGACTAAAGGATCCTTCTAAGAAATACCAAATTAAGATAACCTGAAGATCATAACATGTAAACTTTCGCGGCCGGCGTCTTCATTAATTAAAACTTCCGGGCTGAATTGCCGTGGTCCATATATAAAACTTCTTTTCCTTCGTGACGTTTCGTTGCCTACTGCGGGCAATATCTTCCGAGGTGAGTCGGCGACTGGCTGCTAGGCGCTGGTTACCTACATAAGAATTCGAATCATCATCCTAGGCAGAAGAGAGGAGTCATAAAAACTTTAGTGGACAGAGCTAATAACATCTGTGAGCCAATTTACTTGCAAGATGAATTAAGCCATTTGCGAACAGTCTGCCAGAGAAATGGGTACACTGACAAGGAAATAGATCGAGCACTCCACCCTAGAAGAAAAGTGTCCGAAAATACACGACAACAACAACCGTCGGCTGGAAAAGTTTTTCTTCCGTTTATTCATAACATCACGGACCGTACTGGTAAAGTTTTGGCCAAGTTTCAAGTGGAGACAATCTTTCGACCTACCAAGAAAATTAGTGAAAGTTTAAGATCGGTGAAAGACGCACGACACCCCTTAGCTACCCCAGGTGTGTATAAAATTCCGTGTAGCTGTGGCATGGTTTATATTGGAACAACTAAAAGGAGTGTTAATACCCGCCTAACGGAACACGAAAGGAACTGTAGATTGGGACAGATTGACAAATCAGCTGTAGCGGAAGACGTTTTCAAAGACGGTGATCACGAAATAAAATTTAGTGAGACAAACGTGATAGCTAGGATCTCACATTATTATACTCGCATATATAGAGAAGCTATAGAGATCTACAAGGACGGAAATAATTTTAATAGAAAAGAAGAAGAATTAAAACTAGACAAGATATGGCGGTCGACTTTGTACCGACGAAGAGACAAACGATTACCTGTAATCGAGAGAGATGGCGCTAGCCAGAGATAGTTTTAAAGTCGAAAGCACGTGACGAGTGGTGGCGCCATCTAAGCGCTCTATATAAGCGGGACCTCCAGCGCATAGCAGCCAGTCGCCGACTCACGTCAGAAGATGTTGCCCGCAGTAGGCAACGAAACGTCAGGAAGGAGAAGAAGTTTTATATATGGACAACGGCAATTCACCCCGGAAGTTTTAATTAATAATAACCTGAAGATGCCTAAATAAGGCGAAACGCGTAGTTGAAAACCAAAAAAAACTAAAATTGCAACCAAGACCGTTTTTAACCAATGCTGTTAAGCACTGGTTTGCTGTATGCCACATATTGATTGGAAGAATTTCAACAATAATTCTAGTATCTTTTATGTGCTAGTTAGAAGAAGGCAGGATTTTGTATAAAATGGATCTTTTCAATCTAATATTCCAGCAGGTTGGGAGGGGTAGTTTGGGTCGGATTTCCAGTTTTTGTATTCGCCTAACAACCGAGCGAAGAGTGCCTAACACTTTGTTCGGAACTGGGGGCCCAGATAAAAATTAAAGATGTGTGAGTGCGAGTGCGAAGACTAAGCTCAAATTTTGGTGAAGTGCACGAAACACCTAACACCAGCTGTCGGAGGGACGGTACGGTAGTGGCGGGTAATGATGCTTAAGTGGGCTGCCGCCTTGTCCATCCCTGGCGTCGTTTTATTGGGCTCTCCCTAGAAACCGGCAGCTCCCGGCCCGCGCTCATTTGTTAAGAGCGGAAGTACGTAACGGGAGTCCGCTCTGTAAACGAGCCTCTCCCGGAACGCTAATAAACGAGAGAAATAATTGAACGCGAGCTCATTCAGATATGAAGAGCTGGCCGGGTGTTTGGAGAAGGGGCAGGGCATTACTGCGCTCTCCAGAGGAGAAACAAAAGTAATGTGGCTGCCTCTGGCGAGAACAGCCGGCGCGTTCGGGAAGCAGAAGAAAGGACACAGACCGTAAATCTCGGCGGCGGTGAAATTTATCGCTCAGTCTTGAGGTTTCCTGAGGAGGCGCGACGGACGGCTGTTGGGTCGTTTCGGCGCTCGGTCTGCCTCCTAGGCGAGCGCTACCCTCGGGACTTCAGAGCTGTTTATTTTGGCCGTACGTGCTTATTTCGGCGTCCGGTCGTGACGGGCAGCCGCGCATGCCCTGTGCGCGCCTAACCGGGAATTAGGAGATCATTACTGGCCGTGTGCAAAGACAGCCTAACGTGCTAACGCGGCCGGTACGCTCCCGTCCGATAACATTAGGGCCGCACTGCCCGCCTCTGAAGACGCTCTACGGCGGGTCGCCGCCGCCACTACAGTCTTAACCTCTAAACATAAAATAAAATATTCTGTCATCTTCTTACTTATTTTAGAGGGAGAAGTTTCTTCGTGGCTCCTTAGGCGATGAAGTACTTTTCTGGAAACAGGAGTCCCACAGCAACAGTTTATTTTATTTATTTATACACCGCTAGCCATTAAAATTGCTACACCACGAAGATGACGTGCTACAGACGCGAAATTTAACCGAGAGGAAGAAAATGCTGTGATAGGCAAATGATTAGCTTTTCAGAGCATTCACACAAGGTTGGCGCCGATAGCGACACCTACAACGTGCTGACTTGAGGAACGTTTCCAACCGATTTCTCATACACAAACAGCAGTTGACCGGCGTTGCCTGGTGAAACGTTGTTGTGATGCCTCGTGCAAGGAGGAGAAATGCGTACCATCACGTTTCCGACTTTGATAAAGGTCGGATTGCAGCCTATCGCGATTGCAGTTTATCGTATCGCGACATTGCTGCTCGCGTTGGTCGACATCCAATGACTGTTTGCAGAATATGGAATCGGTGGGTTCGGGAGGGTAATACGGAACGCCGTGCTGGATCCCAACGGCCTCGTATCACTAGCACTCGAGATCACTGGCATCTTATTTGCATGGTTGTAACGGATTGTGCAGCCACGTCTCGATCCCTGAGCCAGCAGATGGGGACGTTTGCAAGGCAAGAACCATCTGCACGAACAGTTCGACGACGTTTGCAGCAGTACGGACTATCAGCTTGGAGACCATGGCTGCTGTTACCCTTGACGCTGCATCACAGACAGGAGTGCCTGCGATAGTGTACTCAACGACGAACCTGGGTGCACGAATGACAAAACGTTATTTTTGCGGATGAATCCAGGCTCTGTTTACAGCATCATGATGGTCTCAACCGTGTTTGGCGACATCGCGGTAACCCACATTCCAAGCGTGTATTCGCCATCGCCATACTGGCGTATCACCCGGCCTGATGGTATGGGGTGCCATTGGTTACACGTCTTGGTCACCTCTTGTTCGCATTGACGGCACTTTGAACAGTGGACATTACATTTAAGATGTGTTACGATCCGTGGCTCTACCCTTCATTCGATCCCTGCGAAACCCTTCATTTCAGCAGGATAATGCACGACCGCATGTTGCAGGTCCAGTACGGGCATTTCTGGATACAGGAAATGTTCGACTACTGCCCTGGCCAGCACATTCTCCAGATCTCTCACCAACTGAAAACGTCTGGTCAATGGTGGCCGAGCAACTGGCTCGTCACAATACGCCCGTCACTACTGATGAACTGTGGTATCCTGTTGAAGCTGCATGGGCAGCTGTACCTGTACACGCCATGCAAGTTCTATTTGACTCAATGCCCAGACGTATCAAGGCCGTTATTACGGCCAGAAGCGATTGTTCTCGGTACTGATTTCTCAGGATCTATGCACCCAAACTGCGTGAAAATGTAATCACACGTCAGTTCTAGTATAATATATTAGTCCAATTGTAAGTAGGCTGTTTATGTTTTCTTTATGTAAGTAGGCTGTTTAGGTTCTTATGTAAGTAGGCTGTTTAGGTTCTTATATTGGTAACGCCGCCGCCACGTAGCGCTCTCTGTATGAAAATGAAATCACTGGCTGTGCTGTGTGCAGTCTGTGGCTAGTTTGCATTGTTGTCTGCCATTGTAGAGGGGCAGCTGGATGTTAACAGCGCGTAGCGTTGCGCAGTTGGAGGTGAGCCGCCAGCAGTGGTGGATGTGGGGAGAGAGATGACGGAGATTTGTAATTTGTCATGAACTGCTATATTTATATATGATGATATCAAGGTAAATACATTGTTTGTTCTCTACTAATATCTTTCATTTGCTAACTATCCCTATCAGCAGTTAGTGCCTTCCATAGTTTGAATCTTTTATTTAGCTGGCAGTAGTGGCGCTCGCTGTATTGCAGTAGCTTGAGCAGCGAAGATTTTTGTGAGGTAAGTGATTTGTGAAAGGTATAGTTTAATGTTAGTCAGGGCCATTCTTTTGTAGGGAATTTTGAAAGTCAGATTGCGTTGCGCTAACAAAATATTGTGTGTCAGTTTAAGCACAGTCGTGTATAAATTGTTCAAAGGGGAAGTTTCACAATGAATACCCGTTTATCATCTGCATTTCTTCTTGGCGTAACAATTTTAATGGCCAGTAGTGTATTTTTCTGGAAACAGGAGTCCCACAGGTACACTTTATTTTATTTATTTATATTTCAATGTAGCTTCGAGGTTATTGCCCAAACTTGAAATGCGCATTTTTGCAATTCCCCATCCTTTCAAGTTAGCCGGCCGCCGTGACCGAGCGGTTCTAGGCGCTTCAGTCTGGAACCGCGCTGCTGCTCCGGTCGCAGGTTGGAATCCTGTCTCGGGCATGGATGTGTTTGATGTCCTTAGGTTAGTTAGGTTTAAGTAGTTCTAAGTCTAGGGGACTGATGACCTCAGATGTTAAGTCACATAGTGTTAGATCCATTTGAAGCATTTTCTAGTTATATCCTAGCATCTTCACTGGTCACATTTAGACTTACTGAAATATGAGCAAATAAAGTAAAGACAATTACGTACAACTGTTGTAAGATGGTGATGTCATTTTCATTTTTGTATGTCATCGATGTGCACGTCAGAAAGAGAGTACTGTTAAACAATCTTTCGTCTTGTTGTGGCACTGTCTTCGTCTCTGCGCAGTCTAACAGATTCTTACGTGAAGTGTGGTAGATGATGGACGTATTTGGTAGTGCTGTGTGGACTTGCGATTGTATCTGTTAAATGAAGAAATGACAGCAAGGTTGAGTACGATGGGCACATTGAAAAACGTAAACAATATGTTCAAATCTGTGTAAATTCCTAAAGGACCAATCTGCTGATGTCATCGGTCCGTAGACTTATACAGTAATTAAATTAACTTAAACTATCTTATGCTAAGAACAACACACTCACCCATGCCCAAGGGAGGACTCGAATCTCCAGCGGGAGGGGCCGCGCAAACCGCGACATGGTGCCCTAAACAACGTGGCCACTCCGTGCGACCGAAAGCAATATAAACTTCGAGTAACGTAGTCCGCCCCCGTTAGCCGAGTGGTCAGCGCGGCGGAATGCCACGCTAAGGGGCCCGGGTTCGATTCCCGGCTGGGGCAGGAGATTTTCTCCGCTCAGGGGCTGGGTGTTGCGTTGTCCTCATCATTACTTCATCCCCATCTCCGAAGTGCAAGTCGCCCAATGTGGCGTCGAATGCAATCAGTACTGGCCCTCGGCGGCCGAACTTCCCCGCATGGGGGACTCCCCATGCCGTACGCTCATTTCAATTTTTTCGAATATCATTTTTTTCGAAGAGAAGAAGTTTGAGGCAAGACTGTAGAAATGCGCAGCTAAGAATGATCAGTCTGCTTTCGGCTGCGGTGGGGCGAGGACGTCCGCTGCGCCTCGCCGTGCGCGACCGTGAGCGCTTGCTTGTGTTTATCTTCTCGCGGCGCAAGTTGTATTTGTTCCAAGTTCAGTCCGATTATGGCACACACATGGCGCCACGATACGATCAAGATTACTTTCCAACCAGATCACGCGCGTCCTCGAGCCTACGAAATAGAACAGTTCATACGCGACGATCTACGTTTAGATCCGGCGACTGTCGTCGGAATACATTTTTCTATAACGGCGAGCGTGGTTTATGTTAAAATGACCAGTGCAGAGGTCTGCGCGACAGTGGTTTCTAAATACTCGAACTCTCTCCGATTCAAACATTCTGACGGGCATATCGGTGCAGTGACGGTGGATCATGCAGGCATGGGCCTAAGGACTGTAAGAGTTTTTGAGCTCCCCTTCGAGGTCCCAGAGGAAGTTGTCAAGGACGCCTTCCGACCATATGGCAATGTTATCAGCCACGTTGCAGAAAAGTGGCAAACTTTCTCGACGTATAAGGTCTACAATGGTGTGCGCCAAATTAAACTTGAGCTCAAGAAACATGTGCCGTCCTATTTGAACATCGGTGGCTGTCGAGCAATCATCATGTACGACGGTCAACCGCGTACCTGTTCCGGATGTGGGCAGGAAGGCCATGTTCGATCGAGCTGCTTACAACGTAGAATTACGCAGATACCAGTGGGAGACTCCGTTTCCCCGACGGGGACGACAATCCTGCCCCTCACGTACGCTCAGACGACGATGCGCACCATAGTTGAGAACGAAACGGGCGATCAGACACATCCATCGACGCCAGAAGTACCACAGGAGGAAGAGGAAGGACCCTCGGTGCCAACCCATATGTCGCCCCCTCCACAGCAACAACAGCAGCAACAGTCCCACGGACTCCAGACGCAACATAACATTCAGAACGCGATGGCCGTGGACGCGAACATTGTCCCGACCGCGGCTTTCCTAGCGGAAGGTGATACGACGCTGGATTGCCTCCCACATTCGGATACGGATGTCCACGTTCGAAAGCAACGTTCGCCCCGACGACGCAAGCGACGTCGGCGGACCCCTTCTGACGATTGCCTCCTACACACGGCCGGTCAAGAAGGTGACATCTCATCAGACAGCATGGATGCTGCGCCTGCTGCGCCTGCAGCGCCTGCTGAGGATCTAAGTGGTGTACACGGTTCACTTGCCCATACTACGAGCGCCCAGTTACTTCTTGCACCACAAACACGGCAGGTCGCGTCGATGGATGGCGATCCGTCTACCTCTACCAAAGACGACGTACGTGAGAGAGATTTAGGTGCCGATCAGCCACACAGCATCGTGTTACACCGACTGTGGTCGGACGATGTTGAGGAACTTCCTGAAGAGGGCACGGGTGACAGGGGAGGGGGCGGCATTGGGGATGCCACTACCAGCGTGAACGAAACATAATTTGTAACGGGTTTGGTGGGTCCGGCATCTCTTGCGGTTAGCTTTTATTGCCATGGCGTCTACCCTAGGTGAAGAGGCTAGGCAGCACACCTTTCGCCTTGCCACAATCAATATCAACGCGATAAGGGCACCACACAAATTGAGAATGCTACAACGCATGCTTGATGCGGCGGACATCGACGTGGCCCTCTTACAGGAAGTATGTGTCGCTAGTTTCCCTGTCTTCTACGGATATACCGCCCACATCTCCCACGCCTCTTCTACCGATTGTGGTGTGGCTGTTCTGTTACGGGACGGTTTGGCGGCTACGGACGTACTGTACTTACCGAGTGCAAGAGCCATGGCAGTAACTGTCAACGGTGTACGACTCATCAATGTATATGCCCCTTCAGGATCAGGGAGACGGAGAGATAGGGCCCGCTTTTTTTCGGAAGATATTACGCGTCTATTTATGGGCCACATAGACGATATGGTGATCGGAGGAGATTTTAACTGTACATTATCTCCATCTGATCAGCAGCCACATCACGTCCCGTGTGCGGAATTGGAAATGCTAGTGCGTGACCTCCACCTGATTGACACGTGGCGCCACATCCATGGCCCAGCTCCTGGTTACACCCATTATACAAGCCATTCATCAAGTCGGTTGGACAGGATTTACGTCACAAGCACCCTTTCGACGGCGACGAGAGGAGCAGAGCTCTGGCCCACTGCATTCACCGACCACACAGCCTATATTTGCACCATTGCCCTCAAACCTGCACGTGTGTGGCGCAGTAGGCCCCCCTGGAAACTGAACGTCGCCCATCTGGACGAGCCGGCATGTAAAGGTGCTGTCGAAGAGTCGTGGACCGCGTCCTTACGGCGTCGTGGTCGGTACCGATCGACCCTCAGTTGGTGGATTGAATGTGCGAAGCCTGCTCTTAGACGCACCTTCATGGCTTACGGCCGGGAAGCAGCGGCATGGAGGAGGAGCACGGAAAACTTTTATTACACCGTCCTACGAGAATGTCTTGCTATGGAGCCCTCACCTGACAGGCAGATCACAGTCAATCGCGCGAAAGCGCAACTCGTCTCCTTAGCACGCCATCATTTACAAGGCGCTGTTATACGGTCGCGTGCTCCAGACATGATACAATCAGAAAGGCCATCTATGTACCACGTGCTCATAGAACGCAGGAGGCGCCGCAGGGCACTGGTAACCGACATGATAACCGACGACGGTCGACATGTGGTAGAACAAGCAGATATAGCAGAAGCCTTCTATGGGCATTACGCTCAACTTTATTCAGCAGTGCTCCCTGATATGGCGACGGTAGACACCGTTTCCGCACATGTCCACGGTACAGTTCCACCAGACATGGTACCGAATTTACTGGGAGAAGTGACAGAAGAGGAAGTGCTCGACGCCATTGGTAAAGGTGCTCCCCATAAATCACCAGGAATCGATGGGTTACCATTAGAGTTCTATCGAGCCTTTACACAACTATTGCTACCGTGTTTGATTGAAATTTGCCAGGAATTGATGTCCCCGGATATAACATTGCCTGCACCATTCTTGGAAGGTCTGATTGTCCCCATCCATAAGCCGAAGGGACGGAATCATGTCCGCGACTATCGTCCCTTAACGTTATTGAACAGCGACTTCAAGATCTTTTCGAGGCTGCTATCCGAACGTATTCGCGGCACACTATTGCACGTCTTGTCTGGCGATCAGACGTCCTTGGGGGGACCCAACAACATCAGAACTGCGTTATGTCGTTACAGAGATCTCATCTCCCTTGCACGGGTGAGACGTTTGCCGGCAGCCCTCGCGTCTATCGACTTTAGCCAGGCTTTTGACCGTGTGGGCCACACTTTCCTCACGGCCGTTCTACGGCGCATGGAATACCCCGACCCCTTTATCACAGTGTTGACACGCCTACTACATGGTGCAATTTCTCGAGTTCTTGTTAATGGAAGACTGACGGCACCCATGCCGATCCGCCGATCAGTACGACAGGGATGTCCGTTATCAACATTGTTATTTGCATTGGCCTTAGAACCTTTGTTGTGTGGTCTCCGAGACGGGCTCACTGGGATACAGTTCGGCGGCTCCATCTATCGCTGCACCGCGTATGCGGATGATTGATGATCGTCATACGAGGAGCTGACGATATGGCCGCGGCTTTGGACTGGATTGCAACCTACGGTACAGCTTCTGGTAGCCAAATCAACGTTGACAAGTCCGTCGCCTTGAGCATCGGGATTGGGCTACCGCAGGAACACATTGCCCCCTTACGCTTCAGTGATACTGTACGCTGCTTGGGCTTAGATTTCATGAACGACATGCGACGCGCGACGACGCTCAATTATCGACGCCTTCTTAACCAAATTAGGGCCGGAATTGCAAATCAGCGCTTGCGATCCCTCAACATCGTTCAGCGGGCGTATTATGCCAATGTATACCTTGCGTCCCGCATAACGCATGTCGCCCAAACGCTACCCATTCCGAAGCCCTTGGCTCGTAGCATTATGGCAGCGCTGGGATACTTCGTCACCTCTGGTATGTTACTGAAGATCAGATACGTATCTCTTACCCTCCCCAAGGAAAAAGGTGGTCTCGGCCTAGTTAACGTCCATGATAGGGCCATTGCCCTCTATGTTAGCTCACATTTAAGTCTGCTGCGCCGTTGTCCTACGAGCCTCACGAGTCTGCTTCTGACGGCGCTACGTCCTGCTTCACTAAGAGCGCCGGTGGCACTACAGGACATCCCAGCGCCCCTCTTTTATATAGGACGTTTCTATTTAGAACAAAGTTATTGCAGTGTCGCGCTCACGACACCACAAATGGCCACAACTCGACGCCTCTATCATGACATGCTGCAACGCCGCCCCCTAAATGTGGTCGAACTAAAATATCCTGACGTACGGTGGCGCGTGGTGTGGAAGACTGTACACGATGCCATGCTTGATTCCGATGTTGTTTCTCAATGGTACGTCGTCGTTAATGAGAAGCTCGTGACGCAAGAACGTCTCTACAATATCCACATGACAGAATCTCCCAATTGTGTAGGTTGTAATGCAGTAGATTCTGACGGGCACCGCCTCAGCTGTGGAGAGGCGGAACCGGTTTGGCACCTTGTGCGGCAGATGCTGGCTTATCTCTTGCGAGTTAGGCCGGAGCATATATCTGCACGCACGTTATTGTTTCCGGATGAGACATTTTACCCCAAGACTCGAACCAACTCTGTCACCTGGATACGTGGACATGCCGTCCATTACCTCTGTCGTGACGGACACAAGGATTTCCTTGACTTCTGGCTCTATTTGCAAGAAAGACATCATGCTATTTCCGGGCATACCAGATATCGACAGTGCTTCGCAAACTACCTATGGAGTGCCTTTCACAGCCCGCCGTGTAGCTGGAATGTTCCAGGCAGTGGCAGATGAGGTCAGAACGAACTGCAAACGACCATATATTGAACAATCTTATCAGTGGGCGCAGTCGCTGGGAAGCCTCACTACGACGTGGTAGCTTTCTTTTCATGCTATTTATGTCTCATATCTTCGATGGCGTCTTCATTCTGTTTTAGTTTTCCAGGCTTGGCTAACTGTGACTGTTCGCACATTTAAAAAAAAGAAAAGAAAAAAAAAAAAAAGAAAACGTGGGCAGGAGACCTGCTTTCAAATCCAAATAAATACACAAGAACAAAATAAGAACAAAATGAGCAACAAATAAAATTTAATAAAGTATTATACCCTTTCCTTTCTTCTTTTATTTTATTTTTTTATATACAAAGTTCAGAGGCATATTTAATTTTTGTTCGTTGGCGGAACCTGAAGTGGCGGCGAACGGCCGTCCTAGTTAGCTTCAGCATGAAAGTGGCGGTGGCACTAGCTTTGTTTTTGTTTTTAGGCTAGATAGGTTTTTGGGGGTAGTATGGGTGATAGGGGCCAACGCCTGAAGTGGAAGAGGTAATTTTATAAAATATATATATATATATATATATATATATATATATATATATATATATATATAAAATAAAAAAAATAAAAAAAAGTGGTCAGCGCGGCGGAATGCCACGCTAAGGGGCCCGGGTTCGATTCCCGGCTGGGGCAGGAGATTTTCTCCGCTCAGGGGCTGGGTGTTGCGTTGTCCTCATCATTACTTCACCCCATCTCCGAAGTGCAAGTCGCCCAATGTGGCGTCGAATGCAATCTGTACTGGCTCTCGGCGGCCGAACTTCCCCGCATGGGGGACTCCCCATGCCGTACGCTCATTTCAATTTTTTCGAATATCATTTTTTTCGAAGAGAAGAAGTTTGAGGCAAGACTGTAGAAATGCGCAGCTAAGAATGATTATTGTCAGATAGTTAACTTGTTCAGAGCTGAGAGAAAGATCACCCTACTTATTCCCTGAGCCATGGGTTTGCATATTAATTGATTAAGTTGTTTGATTTCTTATAGAAATTTAACTTGACTTTGTACCCTTTTTAAAATTATTTTTCACTTTGTTAAGACCAGTGTTGTGTGTAAAGATCACGGGAAGTATTAGTCAGTCCTTTTGTATAAATTTCATTCTAAAATCTTGGCATATCATTTCATAGGAATAGTTACTTCCCCCACCAAACTGTATGTCATTACGCATTACCACATCAACAGTTTGAAAATGTATTTTGAAACAAAAATTTAATTACGACACTGCCGGCTTGCTGTTTGTTGTTATGCTTTCGAGAAATCTGCAGCAATGTTGTCAAGAAGCGGGATAAATGGAAATTTTAAATAGGGCAAGCTGATTGTTTTTCTTTAGTTGCGCACTTAATACAAAGACGAGCTGCATTCAGATCAGTTACAGTTGAGTTCATATTAGGTTCTGTAAAGTTGGACTAAATTTCAGACAGAAACAAAATATAGAGAGCATCTTACACTGTGAAACAGCTACTTCCGGAAAAATGTGTTAGTATAGAACAAGACGTAAACTTGAAGAGAAACTGAGCCATTGATAACAGTCGAGGTTTTAAGTAGCAGTGCTTCTGAGACACGGTGTAACCTACGATTTTCTGGTACCTCCTGTATGCTCGTCGGGTGTGTATTGTGCTCGCCTGAGCCAGTATCCGGCACATGTCGGCGTTTTGTAGCTTTCAGGGGATGGAGCGGTCCTTCCCCAACCCTCCTTAGCAAGTTGTGGCCGAAGGCTTCATGGCTTGATTACAGGTTTATGATTTCCGGCACTCGCTGTGGAGAATCTTCTAAAAGTCCTACCAGGAAGCAGCGCCTTACAGAAGCTCTGCTAGACGAAGTCAGAATGGTAAACGAGAATGGCTGCATGCTGCTCCTCATTCTAATTGGTTGGAATGGCTAGGTGTTAGGTAATTATGTGGTGCGTTTTGGAAGCTCGTGGACTCGGTGGTAACCCGACAGGCTTGCGGATGCAGGGGCTGTCGACTGACCTCTAGGACGTTCTGATCTGTAGTGTCTCTTTAAAGTCAGAAGTTGGGATCTTGAGTGACCAACTACGGTGGAATAGCACGAGAGTGAACGCTATTGTTTTGAAACTGATTAACTTTTTCAACCTAAACGAAAAAAGTGTCAACGTTCAGTGAAATAAGCGTCCTATGTATTCCCCCCTCTGTATCACAACGGATGACATGAACCTGTCCACAACTGTACTGTGAATACAGGGCATACGAGGGACCTAGTTGTATTCTTTTGCATAAAAGCAGAGCAGTTTCTAACGTCGTCCACCCATCTCGTATTTCCTGCTGATGTCCCTACGCATGAGCAGCTACGTCGTGGTGGGAGGCTATTAGAAATTGTCTGGTGAGTAGGCTAAGGCTGTGTTTCCCATGAAATAAGCACTCAAATTTCAGCCATGGATGTCAGCAGCTTTTTTAATCAACGTACGGATCACATGGAAGACAGAGACACTAATTGCTAACAAGGTATGTAATAAATGTTCGACTACAATTTCACGCGTAATACGGTTCAAATAGGTTACAATCTCCATTCTTGATTAACATCTCGCGGTCGGGGTTCAGAATTATGTAGGATCCTTTTAGAGGACATCATCTTTTCCGTTGACCGCATAAATTATTTATTTCGTAATTGAAATTTCGGCCTTTGGGCCATTACCAACTGGCAATGCATAAGATTTTGCTTAAGCACATTTGAACAGACTCCGACAAGTATGTATAACATCGACAAAACTAAACCTTTTCAGAATGTCAACATTCTGTACATAAATCACTACAAATCAGTGTTCGAACAGACTATTCATATGAAATTTGTGGCCTTTGGCGCGAAAACGCGAAATAAATAATTTCTACAGTCAAGGGAGAACATAATGTCCTGTAAAAAATTCTACATTAATGGGAACCCTAACTATGAAAAGTTAATGGCAGATGGATATTGTTACGTATTTCGTGCCAACAGCCTTAGCCCACATGTAAACAGGGAACTAAAGCACTGATTTATAACGATTTATATGAAGGATGTTTACACTGTGAAAAAGGTTTACATTTGACGATAGCAGTGTAAACATGTAGGAGGATTTTAAAGTCTAACAAGTGCTGAAGTACCACTTCGTATCGGCCCAGAGACCGAAACTGCATGTTTGAAGTAAATAATTTCTACTGTCAATGACGAATATGATGTTCTTGTAGTATTTTTTCATAGTCCGCCTGCTTAACGAGATGGTAATGTGCTTGCCTCCCATGCCCTGGGCACGGGTTTGATTCGCGGGTGGGTTGGAGATTTTCTCCTCTCGGGAACTGGGTATTGTGTTGTCCTCATCATCGGCTGCAAGTCGCCCAATGTGACGCCAACTGAAATAAGACTCGCAGTTGGCGGCAAAACCCGAATGGGACCTCCTGGCCAACAACGCCATACGATCATTTCATTTTCTTTCATAAAACTTTATGCAAATTGCAACATGTGAAAATAAGCCTCCTATTTATTCATGCTACTCAGCATTGCTTGCAGACATGCGACATATGATGATACTCGTATGTAAATCGATGGCGCGCAACTGAGACGTTTTAAGTGCGGCCTCCCGCCTACACTGTACTGTACAGCCACGATATTCAAAGGCGCTTATCCTAGTCTCCATAACAACTGAACTGGTCAGCATGAAACATTACTAACTGTGGTTATTGAAAAACTGGTAATGAAAATAAATCTGAATATTACCTATGGACATACTGCCATTGAGAATCGCTACAGCAATTGTCAATCAAATAAAATGAATTATTTGTATGAAAGAAATTTTAATAAATGACTGTATGTCTGCACCTCAATCTACTTCTTATGTCATATCATCAAACATACTTTTGCAGTAACAAAGTGTAGTTTGGGAGTGAATGTCAGAGCCAGAAACGTCACACAACAAAGTTATTTTACAATTACGGAAAGTCTGCAAGAACAGAAAGTGCTTTCACGTGTGCCATTGTGGATTTCTGCTTCGTTACTTTCCGGTTTTCTAGGCTAGTGTTGCTTTTAAAAGAGCGTTCACGGGCCTTTTACAGAGGTCCGTCACATCAGGTCGCGCAGTTAGCTAGCTGGCCAGTAAACAGGGATAGTAGAAGCCAATTAATTATATTTGTTTCCGTGGCAGTTCGACAGTGATGTTTATGTATGAATCTTTCCAGCCTGACTCTGATCTGTATTCTTTTCTTCGGTGATTACAGGCGCTGTGTAGCACCCAGTAGTGGTACGAAGTACCCTCCACCACGCACTATACGCTGGCTTGCGGAGCGTGTATACAGATGGAGATGTAGATAAATTTAAGTGCTAGCCTAGTGGTAAGATGCCATTATCTTTTCTGAAAGCAGACAGATATCTATGGGGCATTTGATGATTGGCACTAGAGTAAAGAGAACCTTAACCTTGCCTCGCAGTTCAAAGCGAGACTGGCAAGCCTAATTTAGACTGATCTTTTAAGTGCAGTGGTCGGAGAATTGATTCGTGTTCGCCAGTAAATGTTTCCGATTACATCTGAGGAGTGGTTTGACTCGCACGCTGCACATCGACAGGAGTCCTCGGATCTCTGGCCGCGGCCGTGAATTTGTGACTTCGCACGACGCGGCGGAAGCTGCGATGCGCTGACGGATGGTACCTTTCACCGGAGATATCAAAAATCAGGGAAGCAAATCCGTGAACAACAGCAATCCAAAAGGTAGCTTTTCAAATGCTGTAAAACAGAGCCGTAATGCTTAGTGCATTACACCGTACAAACGAAGTACAGAAAAACACCTCCAGATGTGTTATCCCTGTGAGTGTGAGAACTTTGAGTCTTTCGCCCTGCTAATACTTCACTGTTTTCCGCGATCATTTCCCTTCCTACTGTAACCGCCTGTACTGGAGCATTGGTAAGACGCTGAACTCGCATTCGGGAGGGAACTGCTACAGATATCTGTCCAGTCATCCAGATTTAGGTTTTCCAAGGTTCCTCGAAATCGCTGAAGCAAGGAGATCACCATGTCATTGAGATTAAAAAATCGATTTTTTGAGGGATTTTAACTATCAGGTATTGTTAACATACCCTCTAAAGGATTTTCCCCAAATATTGTTTTTAGGGCTTTTATTTTCAGTTTTATTTAGCCCACTGTTCTTATCGTCACGTCCACTTCTACTGTTATCCTATGATTTGAAGTTTCCATTTTGCTTTTCGCTGATTCTAGCAGTTTTCATTTCTCCCTACAAGTTTTGTAGAGTTCTGAAGTTTGTTTCCATGGTTGCGGAAATCAGTGCATTTATATTTCTGTTCTTTCTGATTCCAGCAGTGCTTAGTTCTTGCTGAAGCTATTATGGCTAAGGATGAAACATAATAACTCAGCCGCGCGGGGTAGCCGTGCGGTCTAGAGCGCCTTGCCACTGTTCGGGCGGCTCCCCCCCCGTCGGAGGTTCGAGTCCACCCTCGGGAATGGGTGCGTGTGTGTTGTCCTTAGTGTTAGTTAAGTTACATTAAGTAGTGTGTAAGCCTAGGGACCGATGACCTCAGCAGTTTGCTTCCAGAGGAACTTACCACAAATTCCCAATAAAAACTCAAATGATGTCACGAGTAGTCACTTAGTAGAAATAAGGACAATCTAGAAGGTATGAATAAAGAATCTTCAACAGCAAAGGCCATTTTGCTGTCTCTACTCAACTGGTGCAACATTAACAGCGAAAACGTGACAGGATAGTCTTATTCAAGTACGTGTAGTCGTCCTGCAGCGGTAAATAGTATAACAAATCCAATTTTAAAGATATGACAAACCCTCAACTGCTAAAAAAGTAATTTTAAGGGCAGACGCAAAATCCAAATAACGGGAACCACCTATCCTCTGGAACCGAGCGACCGCTATGGTCGCAGATTCGAATCCTGCCTCGGGCATGTATGTGTGTGATGTTCTTAGGTTAGTTAGGTTTAGTAGTTCTAAGTTCTAGGGGACTGATGACCTCAGAAGTTAAGTCCCATAGTGCTCAGAGCCATTTGAACCGTTTGAACCACCTATCCCAAAACTGATTTCGTAAACATGCAAAAATTGAAAATTAGAGTCCATAATGTTGTTCTGATACACTATTGTGGAGATATTTCGAACTGTTTGGTGCTACAAAAATTAGGGGGTTATATATTAGGAGAATTTTGGTTTCAGGTCTTCACCACTGTGACAACGGCGGGATGCAGGATACTGCATAGTAAAAGAATGCAAGACAGATGGTTCGATGTAACACAATTCTCGCGGACACGCTAGAGGTAAAACAAGTGAGAGAACATGCAGAAGTCAGTTTTTATCATCTGTCCGCTTTAAAACTCGCCTAAATATCTTTATGAGCTATTTCCCAGAAACTACAACTCCTTCTTTCTCCTTTTCTCCAGAATTATAGCAGATAATAACTTCATCTAAATAATAGGCTTCTTCAGCCGTAAACAATATGAAATTT
Organism: Schistocerca piceifrons; assembly: GCF_021461385.2. Classification (NCBI taxonomy): domain Eukaryota; kingdom Metazoa; phylum Arthropoda; class Insecta; order Orthoptera; family Acrididae; genus Schistocerca; species Schistocerca piceifrons. The sequence continues at coordinate 908,242,889 of NC_060140.1, read as the reverse complement.
TCAATAGTTTCTTCTTAATTAAATTATAAATGTCAAAAGTGTAAAATTGTCATCGTTCTGTTTCCTATTTGTTTGCTGTTTTTTTTTTTAAATTTATGCGACTCAAACTACAGTTTCAGTGTAATCCATAATAGGTACTTAATATCTAGTAATAATTTCATTTCTTTGCACTCAATATGCATTTCACGAATGAGGCAAACGTTTAGTGTAAAATTTACACGGGTCACATAGGCAAATGCGCATCATGTATTGGACTTGTTAAGGTAAATGCGGGGATACCTTCTATGAAAAAGAACGCAGCTGATTTCTTTCTCAATCCGAAACTGAGTTCCTTCTCTAATCACCAGTCGTCGGCGGGACGTTAAACTCTAAACTCACTGATGACGCAAGCGATTTTGCCGAACAGCAGATTTGCGTGCCAAGTTTTGTGCAGCACTACAGTAGTAAAACGCTACCCGAAATCTTACTCGGTTGCTTGGCATTCCAGAGCTATTGCTATTACGGGGATTTTATCTTCATGGTGAAATAGTGGATAATGCTATGATACTCATTGCTTCAAAAATTTCTAGAAACCCCCGGAAGTAGCATGCAGTAGGCAGAGCCGTGTCAACTACCTGTAGGACATAAAGACTGTTACGAGATAAGCTAAACAAGCGGAACGGACTGTTATCTGAAAGTCATGAACTTGAACTTCCAGCATTGCCATGTGGTTGGATACCTTTTGAAATAAGTGCCTTAGACACAAAATTCCTCTAACGCAGAGTATTATGTCAACAACTTCACGTAGATTCTGCAAACTTCTGTGGAATAGCACGCGCTTACAGCGTGGGACATAATATGTTAGCCTAAAAGGGCAATCGACAGTGCACAAAGAAGGCTAGAAAGCACTTTAACGAGATTGTCTTCATTCTCGGGAGAGTATTACAGAAACATCGTATCTCATGCTTGCCGCTACGTGAAACGTTACTCGTCTGAAATTTTCCTGATATCATCAACCCCGCTGAAGAAGGTAGTTTTTATTAGTCTAATTTTATTTTCACGGTTTCTACGCGTAGAGTATCAAGACGGCTGAAGAACATAAGTAGATTTCAGTCTCAAAACCGATTCTAATAATTTTCCAGTTAGGTTTTCGGTGAGATATCAAGTGTCTTTTCAATATCAGAAGGCTGGGATTTTTCAAAAAGTCTGTAAGTTTCCGTTCACATTAGAAACGATCCTAGTAAAACTTTCTCTAACCGCCATATTATAGCTCTAGTGTCACTGTTAAGATATGGCCTCATATTTTTACAATTTTTATAGAATATCAGTTTCTTACAGGTAACCGAAACGTCTGCGGAAAGACTGAGATTAAAACTATTACTGTGATCTAAACGTTAATACATTGCATGGAGACCGATGACATAATTCCTCCTGCTTGTGTACCCTAAAAATTTGATCGGTAGGTATGGTATGCCGTCAAGGATAACATGCCGAAGTATAGCCACGTAAACTATTCGAAAGGTTTCACTCTACGAGTCATGTATGTAGTACTTAATCAAGCATTTCCTCTTGTCCAGGGAAGATCCCGCACTGTTACTCCAGTCTGCGGCTATTAAGAATCCTGTGCGAAGTTGTGTTGCGAATCATCAGTGCATTTATGGTCTACGGTGCCTACCACGCAACTAAGTATGTAGAGTTTTTACATAGACTGTATTCTAGATTTTACCTAGAGTACCTGAAATTTTCATCAGTCTGCAATGACATCAGCAGTAAATGTTTGGTTTCTCTGAGATCGGTATTGGCAACACTCTCTCTCTCTCTCTCTCTCTCTCTCTCTCTCTCTCACACACACACACACACACACACACATACACACACACATGCACACACATACAAAAGTTACAGGTACTCCTAATATCGTGTCGAACCTTCTTTTGCCCGGATTAGTGCAGAAACTCAACGTCTCATGAACTCAGCAAGTCGTTGGATGTCCCATGCAGAAATATTGAGTCTTATTATCTGTATAGCCGTTCATAATTGGGAACGTGTTGCCGGTGCAGGATTTTTTTGCGCGAATTGACCTCCCGATTATGGCCCCTAAATGTTCGAGGGAATTCTTGTTGCTCGAATTGTCCAGAATATTCTTCAAACCAATCGCGAACAGTTGTGGTCCAGTGACATGGCGCATTTCATCCATAAAGATTTCATCGTTGTTTGGGAACATTAAGTCCATGAATGGCTACAAATGGTCTCCAAGTAGTCGAGCATAACCATTTCTAGTCAATGATCGGTTCATTTGGACCAGAGGGCCCAATCTATTCCATGTAAACAAAGCCTCCAGCTTGTACAGTGCCTTGTTGGCAACTTGTGTCTATGCATTGATGGGGTTTGCGAACACTACCATCCGCTCTTCCCAAATGAAATCGGGACTCATTTGACCTGGCAAAGGTTTCCCAGTCGTCTTGGGTGCAACCGATATGGTGACGGGCCCAGGAGAGGCGCTGCTGGCGATGTCGTGCTCTTAGCAAAGACACTCGCGTCAGTCGTCTGCTGCAATAGGCCACTGACGCCACATTTTCCCGCACTATCCTAACGGATACGTTTCTCATATGTGGCACTGAGCGCCGGCAGGAGTGGCCGAGCGGTTCTAGGCGCTACAGTCTGGCACCGTGCGACCGCTACGGTCGCAGGTTCGAATCCTGCCTCGAGCATGGATGTGTGTGATGTCCTTAGGTTAGTTAGGTTTAAGTAGTTCTAAGTTCTAGGGGACTAATGATCTCAGAAGTTAATTCCCATAGTGCTCAGAGCCATTTGAACCATTTTTGGCACTGACCTTTGCTTGGCTCGTGTTCCCGCCATCATGTATTTTACACCCTGTTTTTAACGTACTTCCACCTCACTACGTTGATTTAAATTACTGGTGTCAATGAATTTCTGGTTTGCCTGACCCCTCTCGTAGTGTCTTTGCTCTACTGCTATTACTTCACCCTCGTTTTTTGTCGTAAGCCAAAAAAATGGCTCTGAGCACTGTGGGACTTAACATCTATGGTCATCAGTCCCCTAGAACTCAGAAGTACTTAAACCTAACTAACCTAAGGACATCACACAACACCCAGTCATTACGAGACAGAGAAAATCCCTGACCCCGCCGGAAATCGAACCCGGGAACCCGAGCGTGGGAAGCGAGAACGCTACCGCACGACCACGAGATGCGGACATCGTAAGCCAGTTCGGGTCGCGAGTTCGGGCCTGCCAGTCAGTTGCAACGTGTCTGGAGCGCAGTCCGGTGGTTGTAATGCGGCACTAGTGCAGTCAGGTTGGAGCTGTGAGATCTGCATCGACATGGCTCGCCCGACCGTTGCCGCCAAGCGTCACTTGAGCCGGGCCATGGTCTTGGTGGATCGTCGGTCGGTCGTCCTACTGGACGACGCGTTTTGGCTCGCCGATCATCCACGAATCGGTTGTGTGTGTGTGTGTGTGTGTGTGTGTGTGTGTGCGCATCGACTCCCGATTTATCTGCGTGCTTAGTTACTGTTTGGTCTTGTTCAAGTCTTCCTGCAAGTGTTTGTCAGGTTGTGTGTGTAGTTGTCGTTGTTTCCACTGACGACTATTTTAGATGTTGTCGGTATTCTGAGGGAGTCGGTCGGTTGCTGTGGACCAGGGAAGTTATCTCCGCTCGGTGCAGTCGGCTGGGTTCGCTGCCGGCCCCTGCACAGTGTCTGAGTGTGTGTAGAGCTGTCCGATCGCTACGACCCAGGACGTCAAAGTTGAGTAGTGGTTTCAAGTACCCAAGCCACGCCCATTCACGTTGTGTGGTTCGTTTCGGTGGTTCGCTGTTGGGGAGGTTTTCCTGTGAGCAACACCAATTGTTTGTATTGCTGAAATTCATCCGCCATGCGGTGGAATTAACTATAATGGTTGATTACAATTGAAGTGCACCAGCGGAATTATCTGCCTTGTGGCCGTTAGTGTTCCGGTTACCTGCCCTGGCCACTAACGTAATTTTAGGCAGTGTCCTTTCCTCACTTGTTGTCGCTGTCCAAAAAAAAAAAAAAATGGCTCTGAGCACTACGAGACTTAACATCTATGGTCATCAGTCCCCTAGAACTTAGAACTACTTAAACCTAACTAACCTAAGGACAGCACAACACCCAGCCATCACGAGGCAGAGAAAATCCCTGACCCCGCCGGGAATCGAACCCGGGAACCCGGGCGTGTCGCTGTCCAACACGGTGTGTAGTTTGACAGCTTAATACATATACATATTTGATTGTGGATAATCACGCCCGCAACATTTTGTGTTCGAATTCTCATGTACCGATTGGTGGCAAGCAAGCCGTTTGTCGGTCGGTCCGTGGCTGTCCCTAGGTTGGCTTCCGACGAATCAAGTGTAGTTGGGCTCAACACCTGTCTCACCTAAGTGAACGAGGGCAGGCTGACCCCTTGGAGGCTTCCCAGTGCTGTTGTCTTTACGGTCGTTCTCACCAGTGTTTAATTGTCTGTTTATATTCTTTCATAGCCATTGATAAAAAAATCTTGGTTTTACTGTGTTTTACGTAAATAAGTTTGACATCTGGCAAGTGGATATTTGCTGAAAGGTGTAAGAGGTCCGAGCAGATGTAATTTCGATGTATTGCTCATGCGCTGCCTGCGGTATGCAAGGTATAAGAGAGTCGCTGACCAGAGAGCAGTGTTGACTGCAGTACGAACTGTGTAGCAGTAGCAGTAAGTTGTTGCTAGCGAGCAGTCGCCTGTCTGCGCTTGTCAGTCCAGTCTGGTGTATCGTGTTGGCTGGGCCGGTCGCGGTGCAGCGATGCCGGAGCCTGAGTATTATTGTATAAGGTAAAAAGCAGCTTCCCGCATATCTAGTAATGTTATCTGAACTCCCATGTAAATGTTTTAAAAATAATAATCTTTCTCATATAAAGTAATTTTTAACAAGCATTCATTTCAATTTAAAGAATTTACTAATTTCTCCAATCCATGATCATTCCGATTGTTGCAAAAGAAAAATCAGTTGCTTCCTTTCATAAATGACAAATCTATCGGCCAGCATTGCACAGGGCTGTGCTAAAAGAAAATTATTGTAAGAGCAGATATATATGCGTTATCCGGCGACTTCATTGAGGTAAGAATTTTTCTCTTTTTATTCAGAATGATCTGACAGGCCCATGACGCAGCACTGCTGACGTCCAAAATTTACCAGGTTAAATTCACAGTCAATTATTGAAAAGCCATAAGTGAGCGACAATTTAATTGAGAGGTTTAGGAATTTTTCTGTTTTGAGGTTATACTAAAATGGTAACGAAATTTTGTGGGGAGGTAAAAATGGGAAAGAATTTTGTAGGGAGGTTACAAATGTGAAAGGAAAGAATTTTGTGGGGAGGTTACAAAGGTTATTGCCCTCGTGTTGTCTTTCTTTTAGTCCGGTTTCAGCTACTTAAAACTTAAAGCGTATGTTTTTTTTTTTTTTTATTTTGGAAAATTAATTGTGGGCCTTCAGCCTTGGAACCTTATTCTTTGAATTACCTTTCAAGCTCAAACATTGCGGCTATCTGCCTTTGAAGGGTTATGGTAATTTATTTTAAAACCTTGAAAATTTTACTGTGGGCCTTCAGCCGTTTGTATTGCATCTTGTTGATGTTTGTCTATGCACCCTTGCCTTGAGGCTTTCAGCATAGCTGTGAAATCTAAATATTTTAGTTATTTTATTTGTAATTGTAACTGTGTGTTTTCAGTCACTTGAAATTTACTTTGTTGATTTTTAAGATGTCTTGTTTGGAGGTCTTCAGCAGTGAAAGATTTGGAATTTGAAACTCGTAGTTGTAAAGGTTCGGCTATGTGTCGCTTTGGTTGTAAATGTGTTATTAAATTGCAATATATTAGAATTTTAAGGTTAAACTGACCCCAACCTTATTTGGCCCTTTCCACGACCTAATCATCTGTTTCACCCAGCGGTTTTAGAAAGCGTTCACCCACATTGATTTTGGCTGTTATTTCACACAGTGCTGCTTGTCTGTTAGCACTGACAACTTTACGCCAACGCCGCTGCTCTCTCTCGTTAAGTGAAGGCCGTCGGCCATTGCGTGGTAAGAGGTAGTGCCTGAAATTTGGTGTTCTTTGTCTGTTTCACAACAGTGAATTGCCTAACAGTTTCCGAAATGAAATGTCCCATGCGTCTAGCTCCAGCTACCATTCTGCGTTCAAAGTTTGTTAATTTCCATCGTGCGCGCATGATCACGCTGGACACCTTTTCACAATAATGAGCTGAGTAAAAATGACTGCCCCTCCACTGCACTGCCGTTTTATACCTCTTATACACGGTAGTACCGCCATCTGTATATGTGCACATCGCTCTCCGACGACTTTTGTCACCTCAGTGCTTGTCACAAACAAGTAGCTTTCCATTTCATGGAGCACCATCATACTGTTGTTCCATTGTGTAGTGCTAACCTTTATACAGATTACAGCTTCCAGCGATGTCTACAGCTTTATCCCGATAGACAAGATTTTACTACAGAAATTAAAATTGAAGATTATATTACTTGTCCTACCTGTTAGTTCCATCTGTAATTCCTTCCAAAGAGTTTTCACCTACGACAAATATCTCAGAAATTTGCCAAGACGCAGAAATGTAGAAATACTACTGTCCAATATTCGATTGAATGCAGAAAACTAATATCTCCGAATTTTATATTTTGTTCTCGATATCGGCTGAAGTGTTATGTGATACGTATCACTCGTTCAACATCTTCACTTCGCTGACGCAGTCTGCAACCTACTGCCAATAGAAGGCTCGGAATGGTAGCGTATAACATGGCGGTGAATAAAGTGATTGTGTCGGTACGTGAGTAACAGAGTGCTGTTATAGAGTTTCTAACCGCACAAAAGGTGCCTCCAATCGAAATCCATAGAGGAATGAAAACTGTGTACGGTGATGATTGTATCGACATCAGCAATGTGCGACGTTGGATTGTTCATGCTCGTAATGATGGTAACGTGGTAATAACGTCATTGTGCGTAACGGAGCTCGTAGTGGACAACCGAGTGTGGCAACCGACGAGACACATGGGAGGAAATCGTTGGATAGCACAGACACAGCTCTCAGGTAAGTGTGGCAAATCCATCATTACAGAAATGTGGTACAGAAAACTGTGTGCATGATGGGCGCCTCGAATGATCACTCCTGACATGAAACAGAGGAGACTGGACATCCGTCAACAATTTATTTTGCATCTTGGGCCTGAGGGTGATGGGTTTCTGAACAAAATTATGACAAGCGATGGAAGATGGGTTCACCATTTTGAAACGACTGATGTTGGTACAATCAAAACCGACGTAGCTTTTATTCGCCCATTGATTTCAATTGGAGGCGCGTTTTCTGCAGTTAGAAACTCGATTACAGCACGCTGTTACCTCACGGACGGTCGTAGTTACGTTACACACCGTCATGTTACATGCTACGATTCGGAACCCTCTAGCGGCAGAAGGGTGCGAAAGTCGACTGAGTAACCGATATTGAGAACATAATAAAAAATTCGGAAGCGTAACTTTTCAGCACGCCGTCATATTTTCAAGTCAAAAATCTGATAAGTTTAAAATTAATCATTTAGAAAGCTATAGATACCAGTTTGGTTGAACAGTGTAGCTGAAGATTACTGAAATCTGAGAGGTCATTATAGCTGAGAACGCGTGCAGTCAAGGCCGAAGTCCCTGAACCAGTATTATTTTCTCCACTAGGCAAACAAAGGGCAAAAACTGTATCTACCCTAAGCCGTAAAGATCAGGTAGCATAGTGCTTAGTGCCCTTACTCGATTTAAAGTTCGTATTCAGCTTACCGTCTCTCTTAAACCAAACATCAATAATTCCCTCAACCGCTCCTCCACACTTCCCATACAGCTAAAGAAAGCATGTGGCTTGGCCTGAAATATATCCAAAGTTGCCCAAAATGAATTACCGCTTGATACTCCACTATATCAATGGGCTGCATCATTTTGTTTGGGCTCTAGCGACACACTAAGGTCCATGGTGTTCATAAATTAGTTATACGAAAGTAACTTTTGATTGTGAGAAGGGTAGATCACTTACACAAATGTTTGATAGAGCACTGAAGCAGTATATCTTAGAGTTTTATTTTCGCCTGACACTGTTAGTTCCTGAAGTTATTGCCAGGTGCCATGTGTCAATGAGTTGTTCCAAGCGACCGCCAGGTATGGCAATTTTTCGTATTCCTGACCTTTTTTTATATAGTGGCGACTATCAATTAAATTTGAATAGTAAAAGATTTAGTTAGTGATCTAATGGCTGTTTGCTTTCACTTGAATGTAAATAAAAAAATGTAAAACATTCTTGTTGTGTACATAGTCCGCGTAGTCAGCGCGTACACAACTTTCCCACTAGAGCGCGCCCCGCTAAGCACAACAGCGCAGGCGCAGCGCTCGTCCGTCTCCGCACTACGAGATGGCGCTGCCATAAAGATGGACCAAATTCAGCTTCCGCCGATCCGCGTATTAATATGTAACGCAGCCAATGAGATTACTGCCAACGTAGAACCTTTCCTCCTCGCGGATCACACTCGCACAGTGATACCTGAACGCGCGAGGTATTATAACGAGTGTACAGACCTCCGATTAGTCAGTCTGTACCAGTCTGTATTTGTGTGCACCAGTCTGTACCAGTCTGCATTAGTCTGCATTAGTCTGTAGTCAAGTTTCAGTCTACGCCTAATAAGATTACCATATTCCTGTACATAGCCATGAAGAGAAATGTATAGACACTTTGTCAAGTACAAGTATCAGAGATATGTGAGAATAAGATTGACGTACCAAGACCAAAGGAACTTCAGATTGTCAATTGTAAACAGCATCCAGAATCAAATTACGTAAAATCTACGCTTTTTATTATTTTAATAAATGTGTGTGAAAATTAATCAAGTTCTGTTTAAAGTTGGTCACCGTCAATCTGCTACTCTAAGCGTGCAAGTGACATTTCTATCGTCTGACCTAACGGCAGAAGATAAACATGCCATGATAAGACCACGAGACATATTGCTGACACTCACCTACTTCGTTAGAGCGACAAGTCAAATAATCTGATGGTGTGTGTACCGAAGGTCTTACAGTACGCACACCACAATTCTCATTTGGATCATCACTGCTAACGAGACCGAGTCTACATACAGAAACTTCCCGTATAGTTCTCATGGGCGATACTGCATTATTTAATGCACAACAAAATATGCACGACCGAAACAGTGGGTCTATCTTCTTACCTGCGCTAGTCTTGCATACTTTCATGGACCAGTATCAATAAACTTCACATCTCCCTGTCTTCGCCTATTGCTACTAAGCTGACCCAGCAGTTAACAGTTTTACGTCCACGTATAGAGAAGAAATTGTGGAGTGTGGGTTATGGTTAGTTTACTTTTGAATTCAAGCACCAATAATCCTTGGAAAATATCGACTAGAATGGGAAGCAGAGTACAGGGCGAAAGATATATAATACCTACATTTTTTATTAATTCCGCAGCTGCGATGCGTTCTTAAATAATTGTAGGTAAACTAAGAGATTATAAGACTAAACACTAATTTCGAGTATAATATACACTATTGTGGCGTATAGTCGCACACTGGCAATTCAAAAGGTGCTAATAGCTTCGAACAACCCTATTTCAGAGTTTATAGGAAGTATCTACGCACCTACAAGTCGAATATGAAGAACCGTGTAACCAGGAAATCTCATGACTCAAAAATTAAAAGTCAGCACCCTGCAAAAGAGCAGGGATCATTAATAAAACTGGGAAGGAGAAAGAGCTGTTAATAGCTGCAGTGCACTCATCAGTAAAAACTGTTGATCATCTAGGAGTCTTAATAAACAAGATAATCAGAGGAAACACTGTGAGAACTCACACAATCAAATGCAGTGCTCTCATCAAACATGTTATTACACCATGTTTACTTGATGCTTTATTGCAAGACATTGGTAACGAGCTTTACTCATTAATTACTGACGAGAGAGATATTACAACAAGGCAAAAAGGGTCAGTAACTATAGAATTCCCTGAGTTACTAGAGGTTCAGGAAGCAACATCACTGATTTAGCATGAACCACTTAAGTTACATCTGTATTTGTTGTCACTGGATACAAATAAAATGGTAGGGATGGGAATGAAGGCGGTAGAAATTTATGTGGGGTACAGAATTCAGATTTTGCTCTCTTCAGAAAAGATAATGATAAATCCGCTTAGGTCGGTGCATTTGTCATTAAATTGACAATGCCGCCTCCTGTAAATCTAGATTTTATGTGCAGGGAAATTGTTTTATTGTAGTCCATTATGGAACCTAGAATATCAAATATTATTTAAAATTCTCAGTAATAATGAGAAAATGTTTTACAGTATTATACAGCTAAGCACAACCAGGTGGCTACGTATGTATAACGTAGTAATCATAGTATTGTAACACTATAAAGAAGTAACTGTAGTAGACAAAGAGTAATGCCTTGTGGCAAGGACACTAAATAAGATGTTGCAAGATCATATCAATTATGTATATTTTACAATTTTGACACCCAGTATCTTCTAGATAAATGAAGTCCACGGAATTTGTCAGCAAAACTCATGTCAAAATTTGAGATGCCTAAAATAATGTTAAAATGTTGAACATGTTACTAGCTGGAACCGTTTTCCAACTTGAGTTTGTGTAAAATGATTTGCAAGTAATAATTGATTCTGTATAGGGATGTAGCATATACAGATAACAAAGGTACTGACCTAGCTTCAGAATGTTGGCGTTTATTATCAAACATGATGATCTAAGAGGGTAATTTACTTCAATTGCAAATCAGAGAAAAGCCCTATACTAAAATATTAATTTTTCAACTACCAAAAAGTTGCCCATAAACGAGAATCATTTTAAGAAATTGCAGTATTTCAGTCCTAAGATATGCCTGTCACAAGCATCAAAACGAAGTACAAAATTTTGACCTTCATGGATATTTCCTTAACAATGATATGGATATTACGAGATTCAGTACGCTGATCAAGCTAACTGGGCTGAGATTTATGGAGGCCACAGTTGACAAGTTCGTACACATTTTGGCAAATAGTTCTACTCCATAAAAATGTTGGAGACTCGTGAATTCCAAAGAGTTACCTGCATTGGGATTATTGCTGATGTCACTATCTATTTCTAAGACTATAGTCGAAATAGTGTTCAGCATTATGAATGCCACAAAAACGAAAGTCAGATATATAATAAAAAGAGGAATGCTTACCACAGTTCTGTGAGCATGTGGGTTGCTATTTTGTCATTCTGTGCAACGGATTAATCTGAGATGTACCCTTTACCCTGTGGCTCCTGCAAGATGCAATTTGCATCCCCAGACTACTACAGAAGTCAGACAGACGCTCCCTATGTTCTAAAGAGATATGCCTGATAAACTTTCAGCATAAATATCTTCTGGAGTCGTCCGCTGTAAGGAAATGACACAAAAGTTCACAAAATTTCTTACGTAACTAGTGGGATACTTGGATACTGGGGTAGTGCTAGTTAGTGTAAGAAAAACATGAAACTGCCATATGGGATTAGCCGAGCGGGCTAATCGCTGCAGTCATGGACAGTGTGGCTGGTCCCAGCAGAGGTTCGAGTCCTCCCTCGGGCATGGGTGTGTGTGTTTGTACTTAGGATAATTTAGGTTAAGCAGTGTGAAAAATTAGGGACTGATGACCTTATCAGTTGAGTCCCATAAGATTTCACACACATTTGCACATTTTTTTGCAAAACATGAAACTAACGAAAATTATTATTTATTCTGCAAAAATTCTGAGAAATCACAATGGCACTTATAGTTATGAACTGAACAAGCTATTTCCGGGTTCTTTCCGGAATGTAGTTACCTCTTAAGGATAGGATTCGCTAATGAAATTTCTATACAAAGTTTAAGATTGTTATTGACTTGGCAGAATGGCTGAGAGCCGCACCTACTCAACTTGAATAATTATCCATTAGAATGTTGCTAGGTACGGTCGAGTCTGTCACATGTGAAATGCAGTGAAGTGTACTGTTGTGGAGGAAATATGGAGCTCGCAAGAGCTGTAGTGCACAATACCGTAAGCTGTGATGACTGCTGTCTGCGCCGCTCGCTGCTGACAAATAAGATAACTCTCGTTCTATCTTGATCTCCAATCAAACTCTCCCTACGCCTTGATGAAGTCAAGGACTCCTATTCGCCCCTAGTCTAGCTATTGGCGTGGTAGACCAGTCAGATAACCAGTCCACCGTGATGATACTCAAAAATTCGCTCGCAGGCATTTAACGATAACTCTGTCCATTCACACCGCACAATAAGTGTGACAGCCAACACAGTGAACAATGCTTAATCGTAAGGACTCAGTATAGAGTTGCGGTCCGATTCGCTCTCGACAGAGGTGCTTTCCCAGTGAAGTACTGAGGAGAGACTTATTCCTCGCTCTTTGAGTACACGTACGAGCGCACACGTTCTCGTTACGTGTTCTCGCTCCAAGAGCAACAACGAAACGTCCCCTCTCAACGCCAGACGTGAAGGGGTATATGTTTTGGTCTCTTCCATTACTCTTTCAGCTCAAGACGTCAGGAATATCGTCTGCCAATCAGCATTGCTCCTCTAAAACGAAAGAATGACGTTTCGTTTAAGGCGACCAATCCCAAAATCTGTAGCATCGGCGTTTGGCGTTTGCTGTCTCCCTGTGAAAACCTCTGAAACTGCGTGCTATGTTTGTAAAGAATGCATAGGCTGGGCGCTCCCACACAATGTAGCAGAATTTGCTTTTAAGCCAAACATGGGGTCGTTCTCCCTTTCACTCGGGCAAATGCAGTCGCTGGCGGATGTAGATAGGTTGACTTGTCCTCTGAAGGGACCAGCCCCCCAGCGTGCGGTTAGCCTCTCCTGAACTAAAAGCCCCTGCGACCGTCGTGTCTTGAATGTGTGTGTGTACGCCAGCCTTGAGTATTTCAATCTCGGTGCGCACTTGCGGTTTACTAGTTATTTGCATATCGTTTACATGAATTCATACCCACATTGACTTTATCTTATCGAGTTTGGGTTCGAATGAAGAGCCTTGATGTGTGGAATATGATTGTGAGGGCGGAATACGTAAACAATGTAGGTCAGGAGACCACGACGTCTTACATACCCCCTCCTTCTGACAAAATTTTTGTCTGTGGTTTGTCAATGCCGAGGAAAACATTGACAAAGTCAGGCAAAAATTGTTCTTTTAGATTTTCATATAAACTTTTCTCAGCCATTCTTAACAATTTTTTTCTAATGCTTTCTTTATAGCTCTTGTTTCTATTTTTTTAGTTCTACAATTTATGGTTTGTTGTTAGGCAAATATAGACTTTACAAAGGTTGTTATTCTTTGTTGTTTCCAGTCGTGTCTCTGTTTTTCTTTTTCATTTCCCAAAAATTGTTTTTACAATATTAATTTTTCTAAACTCTTTAGTGTACAGTGTATCATATTTTAGTGTGGTTATATCTTTTCTTTAGTTAAGCTTCACATGAATGTTTGCAAAAGCTCTGTTCTGTGACTTTGTTTCATTTATTTAGGCAATATCTGCGTCACTGTTTTACGAGTGTATAAGTGTTTTTCTTTATTCTAACCTCTTCCAACCTATGATTAACCAAAACCTTTTTTATATGAAAAACTAATTTGACTTTACAGGGATTTTTTGAGATTATCTACTTATACTAATTAATGTTCTTTACATAATATTTTAAAGTCTCTAATCATATTATGGGCTTTACATATATGATAAAATAATTAATTTTACAAAAAGGAAAAAAAATTTACAAATATATTATTTTCTTAACTCTACATTTGTATTTTATCAGTTTTTTCGTTTTGTGCTGCGTCAGTTTCTGTGCTCGACGATCCCCACTGAAATACTGGAAGGCGACGACTCATTCGCATGGGTGTCACAAATCATGAGAGAAGCACTCTAGCATGCGATGCCAGGTCTTACTTGTTGACATTGTCATCATGGAGTGGTACTTTTAACCAATGATGATGACTGTGATTTACTGCATCAACAGTGATGTCTTGGTACTCCTTTGCCGTCACACCTGGGACGGTATGGCAGTTCGATGATTCTAGTTGACTACCGACAATCGTCACACATTATTGTGCTGTGACGTCTTGGTACTTCACACCAGGTTCGGTATGGCAATTTGATGACGTGATAGGGCGAATACTGTTCATTTTGCTGAATCTATTTCTAGATAATGTTGGTTGGTATTACTTAATGTTCCATTTGCCGTTCGCTTGTATTTGTTTGACGATTCAAGGTTTATTTTTGGAGAGGTGATTGTAGTAGTTGCCATGCCTCAAAGTTCATGGAAAGACGTTTGTAGCAATTTGCTTTGTTGGATAGGAGAGAAAGGTATCGTGCATCTTCTGTTCTTTTCTTCTTTCTTGCGTTCTTCTGTTCTTCTTGGGCTAGGAATATGTGAATTTTAGTGTAGGAGTGATATAGGATTTGTAGGATCTGACTCCCTTTCCAAATGTTACTTGATGAGTTTGTAGATCTTAGTAATTTTTTGTACCTTCATTGTCGTCTCTTCATATTATGATTCTCCCCCACTATTCCGTTGTGTAGCAGTGTCGTGACATATGAAATGTCCGTGCTGCATGTTGTCCTCCTGAAGTCCAACCCGGTTGCAACCTGCATTTCCAGTGTGGCGTTGGTCTTCATGTTCTTGTTATTGCCCTAAGTGATTTCTCAACATGTCTGTACCCTCTCTGTCGCTATCTCGAAGCATCTGGTGTTAAGGGAGCTTGTGATTGGTGTTGGTGGCGATGTCCATTTTTCGTGTAGAGAAATTTTTTACAATGTTTTGTTTCATACAGACAACAAGAGATTTTGATTCTATACAATGCAATGAAGAAAATTATTATTTATTTCTCATATGATAATTTAATTAAAGCCTATATCTATCATTTTATAGCCTTCCACTTCTTCATTATTTTAATTGTTGTGTACCATTTATTGTTTGAGTGCATGTTGTAGTGTGCTTGATACTACAAGAGATTGTTAGTGTGTATTGTATCTCTTTTTCTTTTAATTAATGTGTTATTTTGTTAATTCTTAATTTATTTTTTGATTTAGTGGTTAGTACACGATTTGGGATTGCCCCTCTGTCTCTTCCTCTTTCTTCTCTTTTATCATTTCTTTCATTCACATTCTTTTAGGTGGCTCACATGGTAGATGCCAATACTTTTACCTGTTTTTGGATTCGTTAACTCTATGGCATTTTCGTCAGCGATCCTGGAAATTATCATTGGCCCTTTATAGATTGCAAAAAATTTTCTGTATTTATTTTGACTCTTATGTGAAAGGTAATGAGTTTTTATGAATACCTTTTGGCCCAGTGTGAAGCGTTTCTTTGTGGCAGATTTGTCTTGAGTGATCTAGCTTCTCATTGCTGCTGAGCGAATGTTTTGTAGGGGTGAAGCGACGATTTGTCTATGTTGCTTTCGGGGAATAACTGCAAATTTAATGATTTCTTTTATTTTTTTCTGGTGGATCTATATTCTTTAATACTATAATTGGTGGATAAGTCGTGGTACTATGTGGTGTCTCATTAATTACTTCTTGGAAGTCTCGTAGATACTGGTCCCAAGTACAATGGTTCTTTCTACGAAGTAGTCTACAAAGTGTTCCCAAATCTTTCATGGTACGTTTGGCCGGATTTCCACTTGGTTTATATTTGGAAATAAAGTTGGGTTTGATTTTTAATTTGTCTAATGTGTTTTTCCAATGCACTGATCTGTATTGGGGCCCATTATCTGAGATGATTCTTTTCACTCTCCCAACTTGTTGTATAAAGTCCTTTTGAAGTGCTTTACTAATTGTAAAGGCAGTGGCTTTCTTTAAGGGTGTAAGTGTATTGCATTTTGATGCTAGTTCAATTACAACAAATATGTAGGTGAAGTCTTTCCTTGATCGTGGTACTGGACCATAAATAGCGGTTGCAGCAATCTGTCTTAATTTATCAGGGATAACTGGAAACATTGGGGATCTGGTTTGATATGTCACATGTTTTGACTGTTTGCATTTTTTACAACTTTTAAGTCGCTCCATAGTTGGAAAGTGTACTGTTTGTTTCATTTTTAGATAGCATTTCTTGGGTCCAAAATGTCCACTGCTAAAGTGTGTATACCAAATGTATTTATTAATAATTTGGTCAGGGATGCATGCTAACCATTGTGCAGTATCATAATTACGTTTGAAAAATAGGATATTATCTTTTACTAAGTAATTTTTTCTAATTTCTGTGTTGGTTTTATCGGAAAATTGGTGTTTAATCTTGAGGAGGGTCTGATCTTTATTTTGTTCGTCAGATAAATTTTTTAAAGCATTTGTGATAAAATTTTCGAATGATACGTTTTTTAGATAATTTTTAGGAAATTATCCAGTATATAATTACGTTCTGCCCAAATTGCCTCCGCACAAGAACGTCGTCCACATAGCAAGTAATTTTTTGAAGTATGTCGAGATTCAATATAGAATTCAGACCGCGAATAAAGGCAGCTGACGAAATTTTGAGGCCAAACGGTAAACGTTTGAATTGTTAGCAACGACGAAAGACAATAAAGGCTGTGTATTTTCGACATGAAGGCTCCAATTCTATTTGCCAAAAACTTGAACGCAAATAGATGGATGAAAAAATCTATACTCCATGAAAACTCTGAATCAAATCTTCCAATTTCTCTGGTCTATCTGTTTCCGAAATTATAATTGTATTTATTTGTCTTGAATCGAGTACCAAACGTATGCCCCCATCCTTCTTACTTACAATGTGTAAGGCTGAATTATATGGTGACTTGGCTGGTTCATTATGTCATCATCCAACATTTTTCTGATTTCAAGAAATACTTGCTCTCGATAACTATATGGTATGGAATAAGGTGGAACACAAAAGGGTTTATGTTCTTCGACCTCAAATTTGTATTGAAAATCCTTAATGCTACCTGTCTTTGGAGCAAATACCTCCGCATATGATCTCAATATGCCTACTAAATTGTTTTTACTGTGGAGCGAAATATCATTTATTTCCTCTATCTTCTTACTAATTTCTTGATGAACTTGTTCTGTTATTTCTGGTGTGAGTGGGTCAAGGTTTTCCTCAAACTTATATCTAGGGTGTCTCTCCTCCTCTATTTCATTCCCTTCTTGGCTTAAATGCAATTGCTTTACTTTTCCCTGTTCTTTTTCATCGTTCAAAGTTTGAATAAAGTATAGTATTACATCATCTATTGTTACGAAGCTTTGTGGTATGCAGATGTGAACCTTACGCTCATTAATGAAATCTACACCGATTATCACATCAGCCGTAAGTTTTGGTACGATTATAAAATTGTTTTCAAACTCGTAACCTTGGCAATTGAATGAAAGACGTGTTTCGTATTTCAGTTCTGTTGCATTTTTTCTAAGGTACCAAAAACTCTTATCCTTTTTATCCTTAAAATCGGTAATTTTTCACCCTATAGCACCTTTCAAATAGGCTTTCTGATATAGCCGTCACTTGACTCCCACTATCTATGATTGCTTGTGTCGTGATGTCACCAATGTTTATCTTCAATATGGGTTGTGTGGTGTCACCGCCAGACACCACACTTGCTAGGTGGTAGCTTAAATCGGCCGCGGTCCAATTAGTACATGTCGGACCCGCGTGTCGCCACTGTGTGATTGCAGACATAGCGCCACCACAAGGCAGGTCTCGAGATACGGACGAGGACTCGCCCCAGTTGTACGACGACATTGCTAGCGACAATACGGACGAAGCCTTCCTCTCATTTGCCGAGAGACAGTTAGAATAGCCTTCTGCTAAGTCCATGGCTACGACCTAGCAAGGCGCCAATTGTAACAGTGCATGTATCTTACGAGTCGCATTTGTATAGTCAAGAGAGATGTATCACAAGGAGTCATTAAAGTTAAGTATAAAGCAGCTACGTACTTTTCTTGCTACCATTCAATAGTTATCCTGTTCCAGACTTGACGCCAGTCGGCGTGTGTGTACGCGTGCCTTTCTTTCGGCTACTTCAGTGTGGCGTAACAGTCTTGTTACGTCACAACAGGTTGTATAATTGTGGAAGTTACGATTTCCTTTTCTTGCATCAAATCCTCTGCTACAGATTCATAGCTTAACCTGTGGATAATTGTACCTTCCCTTAGTGTTTGTGTTTGCTTTGGTGTTAACTCCGTGAGCAAAACCGTTTGCGACCTGTCTACCTCTTTTCGTCTGTTTTCGAGCTCCTGTCTCTCCTTTTCCTTCATTTCCAAACATTCCCGAATGTACTCTTTCTGTCTCTATCTCCTCATAGTCACCCATGTTGTATACATTATACGTCTTTTGTGTTCGTGGCGTCTGTGTTTTGTTTTTATCTAGGATACTCTGCTCTACATCTACATCTACATCCATACTCCGCAAGCCACCTGACGGTGTGTGGCGGAGGGTACCCTGAGTACCTCTATCGGTTCTCCCTTCTATTCCAGTCTCGTATTGTTCGTGGAAAGAAAGATTGTCTGTATGCTTCTGTGTGGGCTCTAATCTCTCTGATTTTATCCTCATGGTCTCTTCGCGAGATATACGTAGGAGGGAGCAATATACTGCTGGACTCTTCGGTGAAGGTATGTTCTCGAAACTTCAACAAAAGCCCGTACCGAGCTACTGAGCGTCTCTCCTGCAGAGTCTTTCGCGAAGCTGTAACGAAGCTGTAACGAAGCGCGCTGCTCTCCGTTGGATCTTCTCTATCTCTTCTATCAACCCTGTCTGGTACGGATCCCACACTGCTGAGCAGTATTCAAGCAGTGGGCGAACAACCTACTTCCTTTGTTTTCGGATTGCATTTCCTTAGGATTCTTCCAATGAATCTCAGTCTGGCATCTGCTTTACCGACGATCTAGTTTATATGATCATTCCATTTTAAATCAATCCTAATGCGTACTCCCAGATAATTTATGGAATTACCTGCTTCCAGTTGCTGACCTGCTATTGTGTAGCTAAATGATAAGGGATCTATCTTTCTATGTATTCGCAGCACATTACACTTGTCTACATTGAGATTCAATTGCCATTTCCTGCACCATGCGTCAATTCGCTGCAGATCCTCCTGCTGTGTTTTATCGCGTTCATTTACTTGCTTCTCGTCAAATATATTGCTAAGTCCGGGTAACAATTCTTCATCGCTTAATTCTTTAATACACGGAAGTGGTGGCAGTTCATCCTCGCTTTCCGAATTTTCCCATTATATGCTGTTTTCCCAGGCTATGTAGCATAATTCAAGTGAATCTGGTGCTGACTCTTTATCGGAAATTTTCATAAGTCCTTGTTTGTCTGAATTTTGGCTATTTTCAGTTTTTTCTAATTTTGATCTAGCTACTTCCAAAACACGAATGTCATTTTCTGATTGTTTTAATGAGTGGACGTCAGTTTGCTTAACCTCTTCCGGATTTTCCCGTCAATCTTCGAGTTTTTCAGGATTTGGTGGCTTAATTTCTACTTCCGGTTTCCCTTTGCTTTGTTGTTCTTGTCTCTGTGGACCGTAATTTCCTCGGTAATTATTCGCGCCCTGGTCTCGCCAGTTGCTGTTTCTAACATCGTGACCGCTTTCAAAGTACCTTTGACCGCCTACATTTTGATTCCAAAACCCATATACGCGACTGTATGAGTGTCCATTAACGTTCCTATTTCGGTACCAATTATTCTGGTTATCGTTTCTATGCCAATTGTCTCCATTGTGCCACTGTCCTTGTCTGTTAACTTGCCTGAAATTATTGGTGTTAGGCTTACGATTATTATTATTGGAATATTCGTTCCTAGTCCTCTCCTTTTGCTATTCCCTTTTCTTTCTTCTTTCTTTCACCTCGTCTTCTTTAAACATAAATTCAAGTTCCCTTAAAACCTCTTTGAATTCTTCGGTATTTTCATTTTTTCCTACTGTCGCCTGTTGATACTTTACCGGTAATTTCATTCTACACAGACGTATCAGCTCTCCGTTACTGTATGGTTTGTCTAGGCATTGATTCTTTTTGTCCATTGTATCAAAGAATTTTACCACGCTTTTCTCTCCTGAGTTTTCATATGGTGTCATCTGAAGTAACTCGTATTTAATTTTGTTTGCGCCTCCTTAGACCAATATCTTTCGAGAAATGCTGTTCTGGACTGTAGGTAAGACGTTCAGGTAGCCGCGATCTTTTTCATCACCTCTGCTACTGTCCCTGACATGTGTGCACAAATGAATTCAAGTTTGTGAGCTACGCTCCAGTGGTTTGGTAAGCCTACTTGAAACTGATCGATGAATGTGCGTGCATGCAAGCTACCGCCATCTTCCTTGAAATGTTGAAATTTTCTAACGGTAAGGAAGTGGTCTGTATCATATCTACTCATAAATCCGGTTTGTGGCTGATTCATGGACTCAAATAATCTTCCACTGCTTGTGTCGTCGTGTTTATTCTCTGGTAATCTACTGCTTGTCTGCCTATTCTCAATTTCCTGACTCATATCCGCGTCATATCGTATCATTGGTGAACAAAAGTGTTGTTCGTGTGTTTCTACTCTCGTCGTTCGCGGTGTAGTACCTGTGCTGCTATTATGTTGTGTCATTGGATTTACTGGTTCAGTTGCCTGTCTTTCGATTGGTATCGGCTGAATGTATGTGTTGCGTTTTTCTAGATACTGTGCCTGGTCCTGTGGCATGTCATGTATTACTTTAATCGGGGTTTTCTGTTTCGATTTCTGCGCGAGTGTTACGTCTTGCCTTGGCTCTACTTGAACTTTCTTAGACGGTGCGTGTTCGTGTACTGAATTAATGCTTGACGTGTCAGTTGTTTCGCTATAGGTGTAATCGGTCTCGATCTTTTCTTCGATAGTTTGTATCAACTCTGTTCGAAGCTTTTCAAACTGATCTTTGTTTTTAAGTTCTATTTTATTGATCCGCTGATCATATTTTTTCAGTGCAACATTTCGACCTTGCTTTGAATTGCTTGTTCTTCCGAAATTTGTGTTGCTGTTCGAGTGGCTTTTTTCATGAAACGTTCCACCTTTTTGTCAACGTTTACGATGTCCAATTGGACCTTGTCCACGTCAGTGCGTAATTGCTGCTGACCTTGTGTTAGTACCTGAAGTTTTTCTCTAGATTCTTTCGCGCCTTTGTTTATCTGAGTGATCTGACTATCAATTCTGGCGATCCCTTCTTCCATCTGGATTTTAATCTGTTGGATCTGTGTCTTAATAGCCTGATTACCCTGTTCGAACTGTGTCTTAATAGCCTGATTATCCTGTATCAATTCCTGATTCTGTTTCGTCATACTAGCGTTCATTTTTTGTAACATCTCCATGATCGCGTCCTGTCCTGTCCCACAACCTTCTGCTGAACTATGTATTCTCTATCTATTGTTTTCTACTCGGTCAGTTACGTCGTTTACTGGGCTGTGATAACTGCAATAACCCGTGCTGTCTGTGTTGAGGACTAGTTGCGTTTGTCATTGAACCATTACGTGGCGCAAACAAATCCGCATTCTGCCCTCTCTGTTGTGCATGTCTTGTGTTTGCAGGTACAGTTGCGTCTGTTAGGGAACCTTTTCGTGACGCTCGTAACTCCGCAAAATTCTGTGTCTGTTGTTGGGGCATATTTAAATTGTGTACGATAGGTTCGACGTATTCTAAATGTTCCCCCTCTTCCTCACTGTCTACTTCTCTTTGAACGTTAGCTAACTGCCGGTTCATTGACTGTATTGATGCGTATTCTGTCCCTGACTATGCGGCAAACAAACACGTTTCCTGTGCTCGTTTCGCTTCTAATCTTTGCCATTTCCTACGTGGGCTGTCTATTTCTGGCTCAGAATGTGCCCTACCTGTAGTTTCATTTTCTGGAAATTCGATGTTCTCGTCCCTTCGATTCCCATCTGTCTGATCTGTCTCAGTTTTATCCCAGTCTAATTGAGCCTGCTGATTCTGCAGCTCCCCGACTGTCCTATTCTCTGATCCACCGTCTGTCCTATTCTCGGGTTCTCCTTCTGTCATATTCTCAATAAGCTCGTTTACTTGCTGTCTATCTGGTTAATTCCCCCCTTCTTGTCCACTTCCTGTCTCTAACGTAACCTTTGGGCTTGTGCTCTCGTTAACAAGGAAATTATTTCAACACACCACAACCCTATCTACAAAACTGTACGACCACTTACCATTTGGTTGAACCAATAACAACAAAAACGTTGTGACTTCTCGACTAATGTTCTGTCTGCTCTGGTACAGTCTCCAATCTCCACCTGTGTGCTTGCAAAGGGAGAAAAATGTTATTTCTTAATTCTAATTTATATGATGCTCCATCACACTGCGTCTCTGCGTCACTCTGTGTCTGTGCCTATCACCTGAAAATCCTATGCCCTAACAGCTACACAAAAATCGTAAAAAAATGCAAAATTTTCCAACACAATAACACACGCCCTTTTCCCTTAAATTCTGCTTTCTTCACTACCTGTATCTATTCTGATCCCAATTTTTGCAAATATCTATTTAATACATGAAAGAAAGTTCTTCAAAGTGCTACTGCTGCGACCTGCCGTACCTAACTATCCTGACACTTTCCTATCCTAGTAGTTTACTTATTTTACCTATCCTGGCAGGGTCGCCATTTTCTGTGAGCGTTTGGGTTGCTATTCTGTCATTCTGCACAACGGATTAATCTGAGATGTACCCTTTACCCTGTGGCTCCTGTGAGATGCGATTCCCACCCCCACACTACTACATAAGTCAGGCAGACGCTCCCTGCGTCCTAAAGACAAATGCCTGAAAACCTTTCAGCAATTAATATCTTCTGGAGTCGTCCGCTGTAAGGAAATGACACAAAAATTCACAAAATTTCTTACGTAACTAGTGGGATACTTGGGTACTGGGGTAGTGCTAGTTAGTGTAAGAAAAACATGAACCTAACGAAAATTGTTATTTATTTTGATAAAATTCTGAGAAGTCACAATGACACCTTTAGATATGAACTGAACAAGTTATTTCTGGGTTCTTTTCGGAATGTGAAGTTACCTCTTAAGGATAGGATTCGCTAATGAAATTTCTATACAAAATTTAAGATTGTTATTGACTTGGCAGAACGGCTGAGAGCCGCGCCTACTAGAATAACTATCCGTTAGAATGCTGCTAGGTACGGTCGGGGCTGTCGTGTGTGAAATGCAGTGAAGTGTACTGTTGTGGAGGAAATATGGCGATCGCAAGAGCTGTAGCACACAATACCGTAAGCTGCAATGATTGCTGTCTGCACCGATCGCTGCTGACAAATAAGATAACTCTCCAGAATGAGACTTTCACTCTGTAGCGGAGTGTGCGCTGATATGAAACTTCCTGGCAGATTAAAACTGTGTGCCCGACCGAGACTCCAACTCGGGACCTTTGCCTTTCGCGGGCAAGTGCTCTATCATCTGAGCTACCGAAGCACGACTCACGCCCGGTACTCACAGCTTTACTTCTCCCAGTACCTCGTCTCCTACCTTCCAAACTTTACAGAAGCTCTCCTGCGAACCTTGCAGAACTAGCACTCCTGAAAGAAAGGATATTGCGGAGACATGGCTTAGCCACAGCCTGGGGAATGTTTCCAGAATGAGATTTTCACTCTGCAGCAGAGTGTGCGCTGATATGAAACTTCCTGGCAGATTAAAACTGTGTGCCCGGCCGAGTCTCGAACTCGGGACCTTTGCCTTTCGCGGGCAAGTGCTCTACCATCTGAGCTACCGAAACACGACTCACGCCCGGTACTCACAGCTTTACTTCTGCCAGTACCTCGTCTCCTACCTTCCAAACTTTACAGAAGCTCTCCTGCGAACCTTGCAAAACTCCTGAAAGAAAGGATATTGCGGAGACATGGCTTAGCCACAGCCTGGGGGATGTTTCCAGAATGAGATTTTCACTCTGCAGCGGAGTGTGCGCTGATATGAAACTTCCTGGTAGTTTAAAACTGTGTGCCCGACCGAGACTCGAACTCGGGACCTTTGCACTCCTGAAAGAAAGGAATCTAAGAGTGCTACAATGTGTGTTACACGTTATTGAATAATGGAGCCAGTTCACTGAACTTATTTGAGGACCGTCGCTGTCGAGTCATGAATATTTAGTCTTCAATTAACACAACTAAGTTAACTGATTAAAAAATGGTGATTGTTTCGCTATTTTTATTGATAAAATATGGCGATATTTTGGCTATCTTTTATTCAGAAATTATTTACAGAGGAATGGAAGAACCTGAAAACTCTGATTCCAAGAGTCATCATGACCTAAGACAATGGTGCACGAACCCAATCCGCTGCTACAGTTCAAAAACAATTCAGGACTTAATACTGCAAGCCACTACCTCAGACACAGACTGTTTTTAACTGGTACGATGTTTTCATCGAAACTGGCTGTATATCACATGGGACGTCGGGTCACGGTCGGCCAGCGCTCTCTGGCACAGCTATCGAACAAGTTCGGCAATTTTACATTCGCAGTAAATCAAGACGTGCGGAAGGTATTATGGAAACTTCTGGCATTCAAACACTACAAATTGTAACTGTTTCAAGCTTCAAGAGAAAGTGACGAAGAAAAACGAGCAGAGATCTGTGTAGAAATCTTTAACAAAATGCAGACTGAAGAAGATTTTCTTAATAAAATTGTGTTCAGTGACGAAGTCACTTTCCATAGCCGCGATAAAGTGAATTAGCGTAATGTTCGGATGTGGGATGAGCAGAAAGTACGCCACGTAATCTAACATGCACTGGACACGCCTAAAGTATTTTTTTATTGTTGTTATTTTGCACTGTAAACCGTAACAAGATTTACGATCCTTTCTTTTTTCCCGTGTCAGCAGTAACTGGAATATCGTACCTGGACGTGCTTAATCATTGTCTAATGCCTCAGTTACAATAGACTATGGGCATAGAATTTATTTTCCAGCATTATGGTGCGCCACCACATTATCATCGTGAAGTTATCGCGTACCTCCGTAGGAGAATGCCAACTTGGACTGGACGTGGTGGAATAATATCCTGACCACCACGATGACCTGATTTAACCCCAATGAACTTCTGTGTACGGGGTTACGTTAAAGACAGAGTGTTTGCTCCATCGCTTCCGGGAAACACCGACGAGCTACGACAACGGTTAACACAAGCAGTTGCCACCATACAAGGCTTGCTTCATAGGATTTGGCAGCGAACTGATTGCACACGGGACATTTGTCGTATTACATTTATATATAATAGTTGAAGATATACTGCATTCACTGCTGTATCAAGTATTTCCGTCAGTTATATCCCTTTTCCACAATGAAAGGTGACTTTTATATAATTATAGGGTGTGAGGTCCGCCAGTTATGCAAAACACCGTTTTTTCTCAGTATCCAAACATGTTTCAGCGCCACTGTGCCATCATCAGTGGGTTTCAGTTTTATTTATTCTGTAATGTGAACATTTTCGTTAAATGATTGCAAAATTATGTGGATGTTTAGTTCAAACAATAGTTCGTTTCTTTATGTCGATACCTTTACACTTGGTGTGCATGAATTTTCCGAAACAGTTGTGTATTATGTACCACAGGTAGCTTGTCATCTGCAACCAAACGATGTTGATGAGAAAATTTTGCTGGGAGTTAACCTATCATCTAGAATGTAATTTGGTTTGTCGCGATGTTTTCGCGTCTATATTCGTTTTGACTTGCGTTTTCGTGAGGCAAGCCCTTTTATTTTCCCCATCATGGTGAGGTAAATATAACACAAATTTTCCACAAATAAGGTAGTAAACCGACGAACCAAATTACATTAACTCCCAGAAAAATTTTCTCATCAACATCGTTTGGTTGCAGATGACAAGCTACCTGTAGTAAATAATACGCAAGTGATCCGAAAATTCATGCACACCAAGTATAAAGGTATCGACTAAAAGAAGCGAACTATTGTTGGAACTAAACATCCACATAATTTTGTAATCATTTAACAAAAATGTTCATATTACAGAATAAATAAAACGGAAACCCACTGATGATGGCACAGTGGTGCTGAAACATGTTTGGGTACTGAGAAAAAACGGTGTTTTGCATAACTGGCGGACCTTACATCCTACAATTTTAACTGCAAACGCGGTCAACACAAGGAGCTGCAAATCCAAATGATGCATATTTGTATAACTAATTTCTGAACACCCTGTACTGTGGCTCTGGGATTCCTGCATGCATCACGACCTCTGACATCTATCATCAAATCGAAAAAAGAAATTATTATGTAACTTTAATTTTTCGTGCTGATAATTGATACCCCTGATACTTTATGATTACCGGAATGTGAAGATGAGCCCATAGAGTCCAAATGCAATACGCAGTAATGAAAAAGTGTTTTGTGAACGAAGGTGGATTTTTTTCTAAAAGAGTTACTAGAATACCGTAACTGGATCCACTTTGCACATGCAGTGACTGTACGACGAAAGCGATGACGGCAGCTACCAAGCTCCATTCTGTCGGCTATTCCACTGAGGAAAGAAAAAAAAATTGCCACGGTAATTATTACTTTTCGGTCGAAGCGTTGCAAACGATTTTCAAACGACATGCAAATTGCACTTAAATGCGGTACACTCAGGGGCAGCGTTTTGTGCAACACGACGGAGATCACGTGTCCCTCGTAGCTCCGGGGAAAGCAGCGGTGTGTGAGCCGACGCCGGCTAATCGCGGGTAGCGTTTTGCGGCCTGCGCTAATGGACGTCGAGCCCCCATCTGGAGAATGGATTTACGCGCGCGGTGCACCTTTTAAATCCATGTCCGTTACCTTAGCGCATTAACTAACAAATTAGTTGGCTCACTTATACCGCAACCCGCGGAGTCTCTAATAACGTATACTTTGCGACTGTTTACTGAGAACGCTGACGTTGTACGACGTGAAATTTAATTACCGTACCTACTCTACCTTCGCCGGTGTACCAGTATTCGGCTGATTTACTAACTTTCCAAACAACTCCACTATGTTCTAATGTCGCGTTCGCGAGTATCATTTTCCTACCGACATCCATCTTGCGCGAAGTTCCACTACTGACAACTTACCGGAGTTTCTCCTTTACTGCCTCAGGGATTTTCAAGACACGATTTACATAATGGTAAGGAAAAGATACTTGTGTTTAAATTGCGCCATTAAACAGCATTTATATTCGAATTAGTGGAGTTGTTAAAATTCTTTCTCCTTGCCAGAACTCACAAGAAAAGCGCTGTTACTTTTACGTTGCGACAGTGACTCCTTTACAGTACGGCTGAAGCAATAACACGTCAAGGAAAATGAGCCTGCCTTGATTACGGTGCATATTCTGCGTGGTTATAAAGTATCCGGACGACCATTTCTGCCAACTAACTGAAAGCATGCAGCATTGCCGTCAACTTTTGACATACGAAAATTGAATTTTTCTCCGAACTTCCCACAGCATAGTGAGTGTTTCTCGCTGGGTTTATAGGCGCATTGCTCTGGCACGGACCTGAGGTTTGCATTTATCCAAAAGTAGTATAGTAGGATACAGGTAGAAACTCTCAGCAAGCAAATGCAGCAAATAAACACGGTTTGCTTAGAATCACGATTCAGCCGTCCGTACTATATTTACAGAAATATTAACAATCTATTTCCACGTTTTGTGGGTCTTACTTCCAATAAATAAGTGATGTGGAAGGTATCTTCCTATTCAAGAATTCCTCTGCGGCATAAAAGGAATTTTTAAGGAGAAACTACATAATTTACAAAACTTCCTGGCAGATTAAAACCGTGTGCCCGACCGAGACTCGAACTCGGGACCTTTGCCTTTCGCCGTCAAGTGCTCTACCAACTTTTTTTTTTTTTTAATTTCATTTTGTTCGCTTCTGTTCGTTGCATCTGCTCGGGACAGACGTCGTAAGACATCCGTTTAGGTTCGTTGATGATCGATTAACTCAGTTTTTTTTTTTTTTTATTACAGAAGGCATGTAACCCTCTGACCGAACACGCTGAGCTACCGTGCCGGCACCTGAGCTACCGAAGCACGACTCACGCCTGGTGCTCACGGCTTTACTTCTGCCAGTATATCGTCTCCTACCTTCCAAACTTTATAGAAGCTCTCCTGCGAACCTTCCAGAACTGGCAGGAAGTTTCATATCAGCGCACACTCCACTGCAGAGTGAAAATCTAATTCTGGAAACATCCCGCAGGCTGTGGCTAAGCCATGTCTCCGCAGTATCCTTTCTTTCAGGAGTGCTAGTTCCGCAAGGTTCGCAGGAGAGCTTCTGTAAAGTTTGGAATGTAGGAGACGAGGTACTGGCAGAAGTAAAGCCGTGAGGACCGTGCCTGAGTCGTGCTTCGGTAGCTCAGTTGGTAGATCACTTGCCCACAAAAGGCAAAGGTCCCGAGTTCGAGTCTCGGTGGGGCACACAGTTTTAATCTGCCAGGAAGTTTCACATCAACGCACACTCCGCTGCAGAGTGAAAATCTCATTCTGGGTACATAATTTACTTTTGAAAACACTTATGCTGTATGTCAGATACGAGGGTTGGAACTTTAATAGTGTCAAGTATTTATTTACAGCCGGCCGGATTGGCCGAGCGGTTCCAGGCGCTAAAGTCTGGAACCGCGCTACCGCTACGGGCGCTGGTTCGAATCCTGCCTCGGGCATGGATGCGTGTGATGTCCTTAGGTTAGTTAGGTTTAAGTAGTTCTAAGTTCTAGGGGACTGATGACCACAGCAGTTAAGTCCCATAGTGCTCAGAGCCATTTGAAGCAATTTATTTACAGCCCGTACAAAATAGATACGTCTTTCAAACTTTTACTGATCTTCAAAGTGCTCACCAGCATTGTGTATAACCAGTTGCCAGCGATGTGGAAGTCGTAGGGTACTCTTAGCAGTGCAGTTGTGTTGACAGTTCGAGCGGTGCGGTCTATTGCGCGACGAATTTGTAGCAGTTCTGAAGCGAATGCCGTGAAGTATTTCCTTCAATTTAGGAATCGAGATGAACTCAGGAGGCCTTAAGTCAGGGGACTGCAGTAGGTGGTATAGCACTTAGCAGCCCCATCAAACTAATCAGTAACTGCTTGCACTGTACGTGCTTGAGCACTGTCCTGCAAAATGATGGTTAGGTTCTGCAGAAAGTGTCATCACTTCTGTCTCTATGCTGTTCATTTTTGGAACAACCCAGGACCAGCTTAGAGACAGAAATGATGACACTTTATTGTGGAGAGATGGACCCAATGTCATGTGTCATATTACACGGGGCTTACTTTCATTTATCTGACCATGTTAATTCGCAGAACAACAAGTATTAGCTGGTGGGGAATCCTCACTAGATGATATTCGAGCGTCAACTTCGCGATGAGGAAATTGGTATTTGGTGTGCTTTTCCAATTATCGTACAGGGGTACCAGAATGTTCTGACCTGACCGTCAATAAACTAGTTTACCTCACAGCTTTCGAGGTGTTGTGTTCACACTTGGATGTTGAAAAAGAGTACAGATTCTTCCAAAAGAGGGAGGAACGAGTCACACATCAGATTTTTACTGAGTCGCGTTAGTTCAGCTTTCACAAACATACGAATTGCCAGCAGTAGATGGTGACCTCGATGTTTCCTAGACTTACCTACTTGTGGCATTTTCCCTTAGGGTCACTTAAAGGAGAGGCCTTATGCTTTTGATCCCCACACTGCTTATGAAGTGAGGGTGAATATTCAACTTAAAATCAGCGGTCTTGGCAACAACGTTCCACGTCAGATGGCTTTCAATATTATCAGTCGAACACAAAAGTGCGCAGATATCCAGGGCGATCGTTTTGAACATCTTTTGTAAGAATAATGTTAAAATGGATTATTTAAATTATATATCATTCATAAAATTTCATTCTAAAATTATGTACCGATTCTACAGCGGTTACGTTATGGATTCTGTTTTATGTTGCTCAGCCTTTAGGCTAGGTGCCCGCAAATAGTTGAAAACATTTTCGGCAAAAGTAATGAAGTTCCAAAATTTAAATCCTTCGAATAAATCATTCAAACCACTTGACTGGCCGAAAAAGCAAACAATACCACAATCAAGAACACAGAGATGGCGTATCACAAGGACATTTACAAAAAAAGAAAAAATCCATCTCCATTAATGCGAACATCTGACACTGTGATACAGCAATAAAACCGCAAGCTATCTATGCAGCGTAATGCATTCCCACACTTAAAGTAGGAAAAATAGGGAAAATTTGCAGAAATTTCTGGGACACACCACAGACGAAAATGACGACTACAAATTAAAAAGCAAAAAAGAATTGTATCAAATAATTCCCCAACTCTTAGACAAAATCCGGAGAAGGCAGGTCAGTTACTTCGCACATATGAAAATAATGAAGGACAAAAGAGTAACTAGAGAGAGAATCCAAAATGTATCGGAATTATATTACAATATTTTCACGGCGGTGACATCGGACAAGCCCATTTCAGGCTTCTGGATTCGGCACTTGCCCGCAGCTGTGAAACGTTAACCAGAGCAGTTCCAGGTACTACGCAAACCGTAGCGCGTGAACTGGCCTAGGGCTTTGAATTCAAACGCCATGCGCCAGCAATAGACTGCGCGAGTGACTTGTGCGGGGACTGTACGCCACCTACATTAATTAGTTCTACCTATCTACGTTTCTTACAAAACGTTCCGTTAGACTGTAAGGTTAAACTGTCATTTAATCTGAATGGAGAGATAATCATACTCTTTTTTACAACGATTCGCTGTACTATTCATAAGAGTTCATATTAACGATGATATAATACATTCCCCAAAGTGTGGTGCAGTCAGTATGTACCGGAAAAGAAGCAAACAGTATGATTCTTTTTTCCAGAGCAGAGCCAAAAACAACCAAAGCGTGAGCAGTAAAGCAGTACCAATTCAACCTCAATGGGTCTATTCTTCTCCTTATCTCAAGATATGACAAGCCCCCTTCCACTCCCCTCCCCCCCCCCCCCCCCCGCCCCGACACATGGAGAAGTCATTGAATCCCAGGACTAGTTCAGCCTGATTAGTGTCCAGTGTTACAGTATTCTAAGGTCATCAATATCATAAGCCCCTACTCTCCCCCAACATGTGGCCAGGTCATCGAACAGCAGGGCTGGTGCTGAGACAGGAGGCTATTGCTCTTGTGTGCAGAGGTAACTGGGTCAACAGGTATCAAGATCCCCTGTCCCTCTTTCTTTATATCCCAGCTGTGTGAGATTCTTCATTCGTTTGGAGTCTGTTCTTCATAGTGAAAGGATCACCATGAAATGCCATTAGAGGCTGATCAATAAAAAGAAGAGTAAAAGAGAAGTTAATTGTCTATCCCTTATCAGTGTTATGAAAAATTATTATTAATATCCTATGCGTTAAACTTAACTACGTTTTTGATCCAACAGCGTAAAGGGTCATTGATGCTGTATTAGCAGAAATGTTGGATCAGCAGTCGCAGAAGTTCCACCTACTACTATCTGTGCCACCACAGCAACGCAGAGGCAGTCTTTCGGGCTTATCAGACCATCTTGCACCCCCACAGCCACAACAGTAGCAGCCATCAGAACAAACTCAGCAAAGTGGTTCCTGAATACTGCTATTCACCAATACCAATAATAATTTGACCGCTAGCGGATCTAAGCACGTGAATGTAAGCCTGGCACCTGGTAGAGCTTTTGACAAATTAATTGAAGTGGAAAATGTCTAACGATTCGGTACATGAGTACAGCATGCATGATATGAGTGGGGACTACTTCTACAGTACGGTGGTATACATGGAGGGAAATCTGACGTCCAAGTACGATCCGTCACTTACTCCTATTAATGTCCATATATTTGGAGAGTAGATGTTGCAGTCAATATGTACGGAGAAGCAATGCTGACAATAGCGTCAGGAGAAACTCACGTATGCATTAGAAACACAAGTGTCATCCATTTGTCTGAATATACGGTGCATTTTCGATCGCAACATACAGATTATGACACTGGCATGCATATGTCAGAGATGCATACTATCACTTTACAAACTATTTATACAATGACATTGTAAATATGAGACAATTATTAAACTGTATACATGTGGTGTCACCGCCAGACACCACACTTGCTAGGTGGTAGCCTTTAAATCGGCCGCGGTCCATTAGTATACGTCGGACCCGCGTGTCGCCACTGTCAGTGGTTGCAGACCGAGCGCCGCCACACGGCAGGTCTAGAGAGACGTCCTAGCACTCGCCCCAGTTGTACAGACGACTTTGCTAGCGAAGCTACACTGACAAATACGCTCTCATTTGCCGAGACGATAGTTAGCATAGCCTTCAGCTACGTCATTTGCTACGACCTAGCAAGGCGCCATTACCAGTTAATATTGAGATTGTAAAACATGTACCGTCAAGAGCGATGTACACCAATTATGGATTAAAGTTAAGTATTCCAGCAACAACGTACCTTATTGGCTATATTAATTACATTGTCCTGTTCCAGACATCACGCCAGTTTGCGTGAGCTTAAACACGTGCATTTCGGCCTCCTCTAGCTACACGGTGTTGGCTCTTCTGCCAACACATCACATGGCGCCAAGGATTCTGCGTTCCTAACTATATTACCGTAATTTACTTGTCATGGCTTCGCCACAATCTCCAGATGTACTGTTCGAATTTTATCGCTTGCAGAATCAGCAGACGCAGGCCTTATTGGATGCCCTCGGACAGTTCGTCCAGGGTCAACGTGCAATGCAAACTGATGCGGCCGCCGCCGCTCCACCGCTACCGCAGCCACAACACGCAGTTGCACCACCTTTTCGTCCTTTTGATGCGGCACTGGAAAGCTGGACGGAGTGGTCACGCCAATTTGGATTCCATCTCGCCGCCTACAGAATTCAAAGTATTGAGCGGCAGCCTTTCTTGCTTTCTTGTGTCGGCGTGTCCACTTACCGTGTGATAGTGAAATTATTTCCCCGACGCGACGTAGCAACTCTGTCCTACGATGAAATTTTGTCTGCATTGGATGCATATTTCAAAGAATCAGTCAATGTAGTTGCAAAAAGGTATACGTTCTTTCGTACAAAACGTACAGCTGGTCAATCTAATCGGGAGTGGGTTGCAACTTTGCAAGGCCTTACTAGGGATTGTGTTTTTGAGTGTGAATGTGGCCTCCCTTATTCAGATACTATGGTACGTGATGCAATTGCACAGAACGTTTCTGATGTTCGTATAAGGGAACAGATTTTGAAACTAGTCAATCCCTCCCTTCAACAAGTGATGGACATATTGGATAGGCAGGACACACTTGACTTTGCTCAGGAATCATTTGAAACTTCGCCAGCTGTGTGTCACATTAACCGGCCCGCTGGGCGCGCTGCACGGAACAGTAAACAGCCCTCGCGCCGGTCGGCGCAGCTGCCGCCAAGCTCTACGCTACGTGTGCCACGCGAGCAAGCAAATCCAGTGCTAAAATCATGCCTGCGGTGTGCAACTAGACATTCACGTGAGAATTGCCCGTCACGCCAAGCTATTTGCTTTTTCTGTAATAAAAAAAGGACATGTTCAGAGCGTTTGCCAGAAAAGCTCAGATCGGACACTCACAACCATTCCAGGCCCTTTGCTTCACGCCGGAATCAGAATCAAACCAAGAATACTCAAGCTCGTGAACCTTCGCCCATGGACAGTCATGTAGTTAATTCCACTCCACCCAGTGCCACTCTCTCTAACAGTGACTGTGTTCGTCCCACCAATAGTGTGCGTCGACATCACAGGAAATCCCGTCAAGTAGCAAGTGATTCTGTACCAGTGTCTGTTCACGTTGCATGAGACAGTCGCTCTTGTCGTCAGCAGGACAATAAACTTTTTGTAGACTTGGACATTAATGGCAACGTGATCCCATTCCAACTCGATACCGGAGCTGCAGTTTCATTGATCACTAAAGACACGTACAAACAACTGGGCACACCTCCCTTGCGTGCCGCAAATGTTAAGTTAACTAGCTATTCCGGTCAGAATATCCCTGTGTTAGGACAGTGCAGCCTTCTTGCAACATACAAGGGACAAACAAAACTTGTGTCTGTTTACGTCCTTCATTCTTCTTCTGCAGTGAACTTGTTTGGTTTCGATTTGTTTCAGTTGTTTAACTTGTCTATAGTAAGTAAGGTCCTATCAGTGAACCAGACCATGCCTTCAGACAGTGTTTCTCGTCTATGTGAAGAATTTGCAGACATTTTTGCACCGGGCCTTGGCTGCGCTAAAAACTATAAAGCACATTTGGAACTGAAAGTAAACGCGCAACCGAAATTTTTTCGAGCGCGCTATGTTCCCCACGCATTGCTTGATGAGGTCGCAAGAACATTACACGATTTGGAATCACAAGGTGTGATTGAACGTGTGCAGGCTTCTCTCTAGGCATCACCCTTAGTAATTTTGCCAAAACCTTCCGGCAAATTGAGACTTTGTGTGGACTTCAAAGCTACAGTGAATCCACATCTAGTGATTGCAACTTTTCGTTTACCCCACCCGGAAGATCTTTTTGACAAACTGTGCCCAGGTAAATATTTTTCGAAGTTGGACCTAGCAGATGCGTACGTGCAAATACCGGTGGACGACGAATGCCAGCGCGTTTTGGTGGTTAACACGCATCTTGGTTTGTATCGATTCAAAAGACTACCATTCGGGTGTGCATCCGCCCCTGCACTGTTTCAGCAATATCTGCAAACTGTTTGTGCATCGGTCCCTACTGCAGCAAACTATCTGGAAGATATTGTGATCTCTGGAAAGACGGAAGAAGAACATTTAGCCAATCTCAGAACATTATTTCAGGTCTTGCGACAAAATGGTCTTCGCTTGCGGAAGGACAAATGTGTGTTTTTTGCTCGGGACTTACCCTACCTGGGCCATGTACTCAATGCCCAAGGCATACATCCAAGTCCAGAGCACCTCCGTGCCATACAGGACTTGCCTTCGCCGCAGAATTTGAAGCAGCTACAGAGTGTGTTGGGAATAATCAGTTACTATAACAGATATGTGCGCCACGCCTCTTCCATTTCAGCTCCGCTTCATCGCTTACGCCGTAAAGGTGTTCCGTTCGTCTGGACGACGGAATGCGAACGCGCCTTTCGCCAGTTGAAATCGGCGTTGCTTTCTAATACTTGCCTTACGCCATTCGATCCCCAGAAACCCCTTTTGTTGATGGTAGATGCACCGGATTTCGGGATCGGTGCTGTGCTTGCGCACAAAGATGGCTCGCATGATCGCCCTATTGCCTTTGCGTCCAAGTTGCTCTGGTCTGCGCAACAAAATTATTCACAGATCGAGAAAGCAGCTTTGGCTCTCGTATTTGGTGTTACTAAGTTTCATGATTTCTTGTATGGTCGTCACTTTACCATCATCACCGACCATAAACCCTTGACGTCGCTTTTCCATCCGAACAAGCCTGTACCTCCACGTACAGCGCAGAAATTCATTCGCTGGTCTATTTTCCTCTCGCAGTACCGCTACGATATCTTGTATCGGTCCACTGCTAAGCACGGAAACGCCGATGCGTTGTCCCGTTTGCCTGTTGCTGAGGATAGAGCATTCGATTCCTCCGAACTTGCTTGCATGTTCATTGATGCGGAAACCGATGACGTGGTCGAATCTTTTCCTATCGATTTTCGTCGTGTAGCTACAGCCACAGCTGCTGACCCTGTCCTTGCTACCGTTTTGCGTTTTGTTGCTACGCAATGGCCCTTGTCAAAGTCACGGATCGAGGATCCGTTGGTTCGCCAATTTTTTGCTCACAAGGAGATACTTTTTGTACGACGGGGTGTTTTGCTGTTGCGTTCTGATAATGATCAGTCCAGGGTCGTGGTCCCACGTTCGTTACAGTCCTCTATCTTACGGCTTCTCCACCAGGGACATTGGGGTACAGTGCGAACGAAACAACTTGCTCGGAAACAACGTGGTTCGGAATCGATGCTGCGATTACGAATATGCGCTCTTCTTGCATGGCGTGTGCCGAACAACAATCCGCACCGCCGCGGAAATTCTTTGCATGGCCAAAAGTCACTTCCCCTTGGCAACGCTTACACATCGATTTTGCTGGTCCGTTCTGGAATGCTCGATGGTTGGTTGTGGTAGATTCATTCAGTAATTTTCCTTTTGTTGTCCGGATGTCTTCCACGACGCCATCTGCCACCATCCAAGCGTTATCCGCCATCTTTTGTATTGAAGGTCTTCCACAGACTATTGTTTCCGACAATGGCGCACAATTCATGTCCGCAGAATTTCAGTCATTCTGCAAGGCCAATGGTATTCAACATCTGCCGCCCGCGCCGTTTTCGCCTCAGTCAAACGGTGCCGCTGAACGATTGGTCCGGAGTTTCAAGTCACAGATGTTGAAGTTGAAAGAGTCGCATTCTCGGGTGGACGCGTTATTGCTCTTTTTGTCTTCGTATCGCTCTCAGCTCCGAGATGGTCGCTCGCTGGCTGAGTTGCTCCACGGTCGCCATCATCGAACCTTGATGTCTTTGCTGCATCCACCGCATCAGGTTCCTGTGCAGCGGCAGACTCCTGCTTTTGCTCCAGGCGACGTTGTATTCTATCGCAACTATCGCGGTTCACGGCGTTGGCTCGCAGGGCGCATTCTTCGCTGCCTCGGCCGCGCTATGTATCTGGTTTTGGGGGCCTCTGGTGAGGCGCGTCGGCAACTCAATCTGCTGCGCCTCTGTCGTCGCCTGGGTTCTGCCGCTCCCCGTCTGCTTTCAGCGACGGTGCCGTCCTGTCAGCGCCCTGGGGACCCATCTACTGGCTCGCCTCAGCCCCAGGTGTTACCGACGCTGCCTTCCATTTTGCCCCATAGCGACGCGCCGCCGCCGCCGCCTGTTCTCCCGCCGGCGACGCCCGAAGTGGACGCGTCGCTGCAACCGCCGGGTGCCTCCCTGGGTCTCGCGCCGCCGATCGCTTCCCGTGACCAGCTGTCCTCCGACATGGAACTCTTGCCCGCTCCGGACCAGATGTCGTCTTCGCCCGTCGGGTGCCCCGTTCTGATGGAGGTCGACCCTTCGGCCCCTCCTGTCTCTCTACGGGCGCATACACATGTTGGCGTGCACCCTGGACTAGGTTTTCAGGCGTTTCCTAGCTCCCCTCGGACCGAATGGCAGGGTGCGGGTGGCACAGCCTCGCCTGTTGTTAGGCTCCCCCACCTCGTCGCATACGTCAACATGGGGTCCTCCCCACGGCGGGCGGAAGCCTTATAACACAACCGTACGCCGATTTGCGGGGGAGGAATGTGGTGTCACCGCCAGACACCACACTTGCTAGGTGGTAGCCTTTAAATCGGCCGCGGTCCATTAGTATACGTCGGACCCGCGTGTCGCCACTGTCAGTGATTGCAGACCGAGCGCCGCCACACGGCAGGTCTAGAGAGACGTCCCAGCACTCACCCCAGTTGTACAGACGACTTTGCTAGCGAAGCTACACTGACAAATACGCTCTCATTTGCCGAGACGATAGCTAGCATAGCCTTCAGCTACGTCATTTGCTACGACCTAGCAAGGCGCCATTACCAGTTAATATTGAGATTGTAAAACATGTATTGTCAAGAGCGATGTACACCAATTATGGATTAAAGTTAAGTATTCCAGCAACAATGTACCTTATTGGCTATATTAATTACATTGTCCTGTTCCAGACCTCACGCCAGTTTGCGTGAGCTTAAACGCGTACATTTCGGCCTCCTCTAGCTACATGGTGTTGGCTCTTCTGCCAACACATCAATACATATCTGCATTCCTCCAGGGCCAACATCTACAGCAGTTGACCCTACAAGCAGAGAATCTGTAGAAGCAGAACATGTAGATGGAATACCCATTTATGTCATAGCTCCTGTAGGTTTGAACGTGATTCAGGCTGAATTCAAAGCCTATAGAAACCAGTTATATGCAAAATATTGTAGAGTATAATGAATGTAATCTATATACACAAGTATAAGTTAAAAAATGCCTCCTACAAAAGTGATCTAAATTTTCCCCACTCCTTTCAATCAAATGTTTTACAGAGGAGTTTGTTCCTTGGCAGGTCAACCCCCCCCTCCAGCCCACTGGCTGCTAGTCCCACCAGTCTACAGCCCACTAATGTCCAGTCCTGCACACTGACCTTCGTGTAGTGATGGCCAGCACTCCATGCCACAGCTATTACCGCCACCGCTGCCACTGCCACATCACCCCTGCAGCCGACAGCAAACTTTCGCTGCGTCCTTCATCCCTCCCATAGTAGCAGTCAGTAATCAAATGTAAATTAAGAAATAGTACAATACCCATAGTCACCGTAGCTGTTTGGATAAGGTGCTTGATGCATAAACACAAAAGAATATCCCTAACCTGCGGTGATTACACAAAAAAAGTCATTATATATGTGCAGTGGTTAATAATTCACTCATCCCATCATGTGAGGACTCGCGAAAGGTAAGCATGCCGAGACACATAGCAGGACGCCTTCACTCAAGGAGATGCTGTCTGACACGAAATTAACGTTATGGAACATGAGTTACAGGCTTATTTTCAACGGCAGAAAACACGTAATTGTGGGAACAGTGTTTGATCATGAGTTCTATTTGGTGGTGTTTTTTGAAAATTCCCAATGTAGTGATACCTAAGTCATGTTATTCACAGATGAGTAGATGCATCTACGAGTATGCAAGACATCTATGCAAACCGCGACGTTGTTCCACAGAAATGCCTACCGTCCATCAGTCATAGATGGTGATCGTACAATGGCTGCAGGTGACTTCCCACAAACAATTAATCCGTATGACGAGAGAGAGTGCATCCATCTACATCTCTAATATACACCACTTACATGATTCTGCATGGGAGTGGAGCAATGTGTTGGAGTCAGCTTGCCAAACTCCTCATCCGCTGGAAGAAACTATTGTTTATGATAAATATTTTGCTTGAAGACAGGTTAATATGCGCGTAGCAACGATGCCAGATTTATGTACAGAGCTGTGTTTGTATTTGAGTATGTTCATATACCACGCTATATTGAAGTGTTTATACACTCCCGTTCTAGCTCAAATGGTTGAAATGGCTCTGAGCACTATGGGACTCAACTGCTGAGGTCATAAGTCCCCTAGAACTTAGAACTACTTAAACCTAACTAACCTAAGGACAACACACACATCCATGCCCGAGGCAGGACTCGAACCTGCGACCGTAGCGGTCGCGCGGTTCCAGACTGTAGCGCCAGAACCGCTCGGCCACCAGCGGCCGGCCCCGATCTAGCCTTCAACGGCTAGAGATAGGACCTTCAGTTCACAGGACATGTAGATTAGTATGTTCTGCAGAAATGATTACCATTTGAACCATGTCGGCCTGTGGGTTCAAGGTCATCATCGATACTGCAGTCCAACGGCAACCACGTAGGGGGCGGTTGACGCCTTACAAATTTGATATTGTGGACCAGAATGGAAATCTAGTTGATTTTAGAGGTGAGAAGATTACAGTACGTCTTCATTTAAAGCAGAGGGGGTATAAAGTATAAAAGCAATGCAAACGGCCATCAGTACATCAATTCACAGCGGAAGGACAGTGTGATAACCCACGAGAATTATGAGTTTCTTAAATCGATAGGATTGAAATAGTGTAATGACGTCTCTCGATGTAACGGCCGACGTTAAATATGATATCCTGATCACTCACCAAGAATATTTCCCAGACAAACCTTTTACTTCTGCATCATTTAAGAGTAATGATGAGATGCGGATTCCGATTGAACACCAGGACAGTTTAACACTCCCAAATAGTAGTCTCCTACACCTGAAAGGTAAATTTAGGAAGAAGGGTAGAAGCAATATAGTTGCAACATCATGACTTACGTGTAATGCTTTTGCCTTCCTGCTTCAAGAAATAAAGAAAATGAACTCACGGGTGTCGAGTCTACACACAAGAAACGTTGGAATCACATCGACCATCAAAATATACATTTCAGCATGAACTTCAGTCTAGAACACTTTAAAAAATGCAGGATTGTTTGTAGACAGATCGATAAGTGGCCACCGTAGCGAATGTATCCCACTCAGAATGTTTATGGGGTTCTTTGAGGATTTTGAACGTGTCATTAGGAACGCTGAACAAGAAATGATTCTTGTTTGAATTACTATGGATAATGATGTGTAGATTTAAGGGAGGAGGGGGGGGGGGGGAGAAGAGAATAAAGCTGTGTTGGAGACATTGGTGTAGAAAGTGCCCCATTTATCTGTATGAAACGAGTAGTGTGTGAAACTTTTACATGTGATGAAAGCAAGTGTTCAGCTGCCAGTGTGTCCAACTGCCACTAAGTTTCTCTTCAAGGGAACCTTATGACTATCCAATTTTACCAACAGCAACATGATAGAGTTGGGAAATTAAGACATCAGTTGAACTAGAAATGACTCGGTTCGATTTTCTGATGCTGCAGACAGACAGGAGAGGGAATGTGGGGAGGGATTCCAGCATATTCGACAATTCTAAAGAAATGAATGCGAGAGTGTTCCTAAATCCTGTGTACTACCCATACATCTACATCTACACACATACTCCACAATCCACCAAACGGTGCGTGGCGGTGGGTACCTCGTACCA
Organism: Schistocerca piceifrons; assembly: GCF_021461385.2. Taxonomy (NCBI): domain Eukaryota; kingdom Metazoa; phylum Arthropoda; class Insecta; order Orthoptera; family Acrididae; genus Schistocerca; species Schistocerca piceifrons. The sequence goes on along the minus strand of NC_060140.1, from coordinate 908,202,305 downwards.
CAACTAGCATCTTCTCTCCCTGTTCCACTCCCAAACAGAACGAGGGAAAAATGACTGCCTATATGCCTCTGTACGAGCCCTAATCTCTCTTATCTTATCTTTGTGGTCTTTCCGCGAAATATAAGTTGGCGGCAGTAAAATTGTACTGCAGTCAGCCTCAAATGCTGGTTCTCTAAATTTCCTCAGTAGCGATTCACGAAAACAACGCCTCGTTTCCTCCAGAGACTCCCACCCGAGTTCCTGAAGCATTTTCGTACCACTCGTGTGATGATCAAACCTACCAGTTACAAATCTAGCAGCCCGCCTCTGAATTGCTTCTATGTCCTCCCTCAATCCGACCTGATAGGGATCCCAAACGCTCGAACAGTACTCAAGAATAGGTCGTATTAGTGTTTTATAAGCGGTCTCCTTTACAGATGAACATCTTCCCAAAATTCTACCAATGAACCGAAGACGACTATCCGCCTTCCCCACAACTGCCATTACATACTTGTCCCACCTCACATCGTTCTGCAATGTTACGCCCAAATATTTAATCGACGTGACTGTGTCAAGCGCTACACTACTAATGGAGTATTCAAACATTACGGGATTCTTTTTCCTATTCATCTGCATTAATTTACATTTTTCTATATTCAGAGTTAGCTGCCATTCTTTACACCAATCACAAATCCTGTGCAAGTCCTCTTGTATCCTCCTACAAACACTCAACGACGACACCTTCCCGTACACCACAGCATCATCAGCAAACAGCCGCTCATTGCTATGCGCTCTATCCAAAAGATCATTTATATAGATAGATGACAACAGCGGACCTACCACGCTTCCCTGGGGCACTCCAGATGATACCCTCACCTCCGATGAACACTCACCATCGAGGACAACGTACTGGGTTCTATTACTTAAGAAGTCAATTCTATTACTTAAGAAGTCAATAATCTACAACAATAACAGTATCTGTCTAGTGTACAATAACATATGTATTTCGCTCTCCATACTATGAAGGTGATGAATTTAGATACATATTCAGCCCAAAGAAGTTTAAATATTTGGCATCCATTGTTGTGGCTGATTGCTCAAATCAAAATAATATAATCAAATCAGTCCCTGTGAAAATCCTCATTGAATTTGAACCATCAGTCAGTTTTCACCCCATACATCATAACATATGCATTACTGCTGCGTGATTTGAATCATATAGTGATTATTACAAATGTGATGCTGGTACAAAACCAAGACATTCTGTGATAGCCCATCAAACTGCGACATAGTTGCATTTATGCCGAGTTTTGTGCCTAAAGACGTTGCCTTCCGTGAAGTCAAGAACACTGAACAAGTCCTGATTAAGTTCTCAACTATCGTCACTTTGCCCAGACCATTTCGAGCAGTACAGACTGCGAAAACTCGACAGACAGCTGCTTTTTCACCTGCTTTCACCATGGAAAATGGCGGGACTATGTTGGAACGGTATATAAAAATATGGCGACTTCACTTCGAAACTTTGACCATACAGAGAGCATTGTTCCCCAACGGCTGTGAAAAAGAATCGTGATTTCATGATGTTTTCAAAAGTGTGTCAATAAGTAACACTGAAGATTATAATCGTCAACCTGAAAGGGTACAGTACCGCCCGACATTGAAAGTAGGTACAACATTCTTCGTTATTCTTGTCAGTACAACATATTTCTTCTAATAATAACTCAATTTCAATTAATACAGCGAAGCTGGATACCAGTGTGGGAAAGAATGACAATTTATTTATTTAATTGATCACATGTGCACTCCCACAAAATAAATCCCTACATTCAGTTTGGCGAGATCTGTGAAATGAATGAATGTATGGTCGTCTGCTAACCGCAGATAGTGAATGTGAATATATGATCATCTTTGAGACGATCTTTTGGTCACCTTTGGTGGAACCAAAGAGATGAAATTTACCGGAGCTTTGAGCGCCTGAAATGTGGCTGACCAATGGGTAGGTAGCATGGTCTTCCCCCACCTCGACGGAGGTGTGAGATGACCTGAAGAGCATCCATGTTTCAGCACTCTGCCGCTGGATCTAGTGTTGGTAAGACCTGTCTTAGGTGTGCTCCGTAAAGACAAAAGAGTGGAGACATGGTATGCATATGAAATACTTAAGAGTAGTTTGGAATAATAATTTCTCTATTTCAGGAACTTTTGTGGGGAGAATTAAATGTCAGGCAGGTAATATTAATGGGATCGTAGTAATCTTCGGAAGTGACCAACGGTCACAATGAAACCACGTGTAGCAATAAGTCGAAATACTTCCGAGTGCTTAAGTTAAGCTGAATTACTAGCGTGTGTACTATAAGTTGGAAATATTTAAGAAATGGCGTGTGCAGGACTTGGAATTAGAGACGAGTACTTCCACGTGGCGAGTACTGTGTGAGTCTCAATCTGTGTATGAGACAAAGGATAAAGAGAAGTACTCGTCCATGGTATCAGTTGAGGACTCGCGTGTGTGATGAATATGTTCTTAATATTACTTTGCGTGTTATGTTTCCGTGTGACGCTTCATTCAAACTATAATACTCTGAGAGAGAAGCAAGATGAGTCAGCCGCCTATCCAGCAACGCCACTTGGCTTGCATTGCACAGGAAGACATGCATATATCCTCCAGAGTTCATAATAGGAAAGAAAAGTTACGAAGTGGGGCAGTGTCGTGTGAAACTGGGATAAATACTAATTGAAGTGGCAAAGCTGAAAGTGATGTGATTATAACGTTGTAACTATTCTTTGTATTTCATGAAATTTAAGTATGTGTGGTTGGCATGGGAGAGTAACAAGATAGTTTCACAGGCAGTGGGTTACGCATGTTCCTTTTTGTACCGCTCGGTCTGGAGGAAATTTTCGTAATGATGGGTGTGAGAGTCGAAGTGTGAGATATAGCAAAAGATCCACCATCCTATCCAGAAAGTGCACTGTAGCGTTAAATAATTACGAGACCATAAGATAGAGAATCACCAATGTAAAGCCATGCCCACTGGGCGGAATTTCTCATGTGTTATTGTTGTAGGTTATAGAATTTGTGTGTTTAGGTTATAGAATTTATCGGAATAAATAAGACAGTGAAAAGAAAAAGATTGGTGGCCTTTTCCTTCGAATAGTATGTTGTCATGATACCTTAGGATCTATAACGTGTGCGCCATTCATAATCAGTGCGATGGCCACTTGTTGATCAAATCCGTTAAATAAGAAAGAAAATGTGGTATTGCCAGTGTGTAGTGAACAGTCAGAGTTGTGTAAATTACTAATAGTCAGTTTCTGTTTCCGTTGCGTAATATTCAAACAGGAGAATAACTTTTAACTTAATTGTGAGTACTAGAGTTCATGTTACCTGATAAATAAGAATGAGTCCACTCGCTTGGCAGACCACTCATCTTGCAGGCCTGATTGCTTGATGCCACAGTGTGAGCAAGGCATGTGGATGCCTCTCAAGGTAACAAAAATGTGTAAAAATAAATGTGCACCGGTGGTCCCGAACTCATTTTAATGAAAATAATTCGAATCAGACTGGTTCTTCAAAAACAGTGCTCATAGCACGATCCATATAACAAACTTTTCTTGCCGATGTATGGAGTCGAAATTAATTACGCACGAGTTATGAAGAATATTGTTTCAGGTAACATACGTCAGTGTTGTGCGCGGGTGATATTCGGTGGTTTTAATGATCATTTTGCTGAAGATAACTGTTTCCATCATAATAAATAGTTGTATAGAATCTGTTGTATGAACTGTGATTTAGTGACACTTACACAACTTACAGACGGCACTTTAACACAACGGTAACTTGGATTTCTTTAGCAACTTGACCAAATTTTTTGCCGGTAGAAAAAATTATTTTGTAATTACTCACTGTACTAAAATAAGATTATCAATTTCATTTACAAATTAGTTAAATACCAAACCACTGAATAACACAGCGAACGCCACAGTAGCTCCAACTACACTACTGGCCATTAAAATTGCTACACCACCAAGATGACGTGCCACAGACGTGAAATTTAACCGAAAGGAAGAAGATGCTGTCATATGCAAATCATTAGCTTTTCAGAGCATTCACACACAGTTGGCGCCGGTGGCGACACCAACAACGTGCTGACATGAGGAAAGTTTCCTACCGATTTCTCATACACAAACAGCAGTTGACCGGCTTTGCCTGGTGAAACATTGTTGTGATGCCTCGTGTAAGGAGGAGAAATGCCTACCATGGTGTACTCAACGACGAACCTGGGTGCACGAATGGCAAAACGTCATTTTTTCGTATGAATCTAGGTTCTGTTTACAGTCTCATGATGGTCGCATCCGTGTTTGGCGATATCGCGGTGAACGCACATTGGAAGCGTGTATTCGTCATCGCCATACTGGCGTTATCACCCGGCGTGATGGTATGGGGTGCCATTGGTTACACGTCTCTGTCACCTCTTGTTCGCACTGACGGCACTTTGAACAGTGGACGTTACATTTCAGATGTGTTACGACCTATGCACCCAAATTGCGTGTGAATGTAATCACATGCCAGTTCTAGTATATTATATTTGTCCAATGAATACCCGTTTATCATCTGCATTTCTTCTTGCTGTAACAATTTTAATGGCCGGTAGTGTACCATTCCGCGTTAAGTCTTTTAATTCCCACCGAGCGGCCATAATGACGTCTTAAACCTTTCCTCATGAATCACCTCAGTACAAATGATAGCTCCGCCAATGCACTGCCCTTTTACACCTTGTGTATGCGATTTTATCGTCATCTGTGTATTCGCATATGGCTACCCCGTGACTTTGGCACCTCTGTGTATCGCTAGACTGGAGTTGTTCCCTCCTGAAACCCTCTGCATCGCAGTGACTGCTAGTCGAGGCAGCAGAGACGTTTCTAAGCACAGTGGTACCGGCGCACGGTGTCTGCACGCCGCTGTGTGTCGCGGCTGCCGCTACCGCAGCCGGCGCCGCGCCCCTCCCAGACTGGGCCGCCGGCAGCTCCTAATTGCGGCCGGTTTTATTGGCCGCGGGCTCAGTCGCCGGCAGCGGACGTCTTGTTTGATGTAATTATGACATTTTAATAGCGCCATAATCACCAGGCCCGATTGTAAATACGACCTACAATCGGCCGTCGGGAATCCGGGGCGCAGGGCTGTCCAGCAACCGCTGTAGAGACAGTGGGAGCACTTTGGCGCCTTCCCAACCCGAGGACGCGAAGGGGTGACGAAACAGTCAGCGATGCCCGTTGAGTGTGCTTTCCAGTAACTCGCAATTCCAGGCGTTGTTCTGCGAAATTTTTTTCACGCTGGAACAAGAGATAATAAGCACTTCGACAAAAAAAGGTATGGAAACGTATTGACGTAAAGACAGGACTGGTCAAGCAGGAGATTCATATATTGTATTGTGTCTAATTTGTAGTCATCAGAGACATCGTAGTCATTCAAGTTGCACAGATAAGGATGAGGTTCAAAATGCTTCAAATGGCTCTGAGCACTATGAGACTTAACATCTCAGCTCATCAGTCCCCTAGACTTAGAACTACTTAAACCTAACTAACCTAAGGACATAACACAGATCCATCCCCAACGCAGGATTCGAACCTGCGACCGTAGCAGCAGCGCGGTTCCTGACTGAAGCGCCTAGAACCGCTTGGCCACAGCGGCCGGCTAAGGATATCTACCATACGTGCTGTAAGGTTGTTCTCAGTCTACACGTTATCGCCCGCTACGGTTGGGTTGTTTTGGGAAGGAGACCAGACAGCGAGGTCATCGGTCTCATTGGATTAGGGAAGGACGGGGATGTAAGTCGGCCATCCCCTTTCAAAGGAACCATCCCGGCATTTGCCTGGAGCGATTTAGGGAAATCACGGAAAACCTCAATCAGGATGGCCGGACGCGGGATTGAACCGTCGTTCTCCCGAATGCGAGTCCATTGTGGTAACCACTAAGCCACCTCGCTCGGTGACCAAATGGTGTTTCATCCTCTAGTCAGACACATACCAGCACATTTTAAAATATATCTTTTCTCTTTCCAAAATTTCTGTAAATAAGAGTTATCGCCAATATTCAGGTGAGCACTTGAAAAATGGTTCATCTCTCACCTACTAATGGACAAATAACTTCGTGCTGCACTTTTCAGAAGATACTGTATTTTAAAGTGGAGCTATGAAATGATTCCCGTTAAATGATCACCTTCGAAAATAGCGTCGTGACAAAATATACTCTCGAAATTTTTTTTGAAATTGTTAAAAAATGTATTTCAGTCTTAACAAAAAGTTACTTGGTATAAAAACATTCCTATTACGGTAATGAATATTAAGAAGAACTACGGAGGGGGAAGGGAACTTTTCAGGAAGTTGGTTGGGTGAGGGGAGGGGGGGGGGGGGGGTCGAGCTGGTCACTATTCAAGAGCAGCGACAATGAATTTTCCACCCATTCGTTTGAAGTCATTTGGGAAAAGGCTGCATAATCTAAACAAAGATGATCACATGTGGAACTACTGCGCAACCTCGCTTTGTTTGTTACGTAACAATCAAATGAATGCTCATTCTGTAACACACAGGGCGTCTCATGTACGACGCAAGCTTAGACCCCGGCGTTGCAGGCCAACAAAAAGTCGTGCAGGCACGCTCCAGCCGCCGCGCGGTGCTCCAGGACGTTGCCCGGATAGTCTGGCTTTAGCCGAGAATAAATTAATCGACAAGGCTACATTTCGAATTCTTGTCTACTAACTAGGTCAACATTTTATTCTGGACACAGCGGCAACTCGTAATCATACATTGCACTCGCCTCGCAAACGGCTCCTTTGCGAACCCATGTTTACCGGATCGTTTCTGCTTCCCTTAGCGTTTACTTTCACAATTGTCAGTTTCTGGTATTAATTATGATACGTCGGCTACAGAAGTACACTCTTCCAGCAAAAAATAGATTAAGCTCTGAGGAAGCCCGCTGCATCACGGCTGATACGTCGATTATTTTATAGTATTGTACCCTAACCATTTCAGACACCTGGCTACAATTATGTACATTAACTTTTACTGTCTGGTTAACTGCAACAGAAATATTTTTCCCCAAAGGGAACCTGAAGCACACATTTCTGAATGTTCAATCCTTTCATTATGCACAATTGCGGCCAACTGTTGGGCACATCTATGAGAATACCAACAAGTGAACGTAGCAGCGCGCAGCACCCCATGACCTCCAGAACACACGGTTGTCACTCGTTCGCTATATTCCACTGTATAGTTGAATATTGTTATTGTTATTTCGCATGGTTATTAATGAATGATAATTTTATTTACTATAATAGAGAATATTTCATAATTAGTTATTTTAGTCCATAAAATGAACCGAAGTGTACAAAGTATATTTTTGTATAAATTTTGCATCTAAAATCATTTAAAATAACCCAAGACCCTTATCACATAAAGAAAAATTTTCCTTCCTCCAGAAAAAAATTGAGATCTGAAAGGGTTAAGGAGCTGCAGTACACACAAAAAGATTTTAATTACATTGACGACAGCCGTGGAAGCTTATATGGTTCAAATGGCTCTGAGCACTATGGGACTCAACTGCTGTGGTCATAAGTCCCCTAGAACTTAGAACTACTTAAACCTAACTAACCTAAGGACAGCACACAACACCCAGCCATCACGAGGCAGAGAAAATCCCTGACCCCGCCGGGAAGCTTATATGTGTCTATCTTTTACTCATTTACTTGAATCCCTAAAAGCAACAGCTTCTTCTTTGATGGAAATGTATTTGTATCAAACAGAGCACACGTGTTCTACAACAGAGAGACAAATAACTAAAACAGTGAAAGAAATCCCTTTCGTTTTCTTTGATCATATATCACTTTCTTTCATCACACACGTATGAAACTTTGGTTTGGTAGTTCTCCCTCTTTCTCTCGGAACTATGTCAGATATATACAGGCCGTGCTAAGATCTTGATCTGAGATGTGGCTAGAAATCTTCGTACCTCTTTTTGCATCCGCCCTAGCGGTCTCACCAACTGTTGCATCCATTCAAGTCTGTCTTACTGAATCCAGTTGCATCGGTCAGCGGGCAAGTCAGGAGGGTATACCGAGATTTCAACCACACTAGATACGAAACACATTAAAGAATTTTATGGCAGTACGGTGACCAGCATATCGGTAGCACTTTTTTCATCCTACATGTAGAATTTCGCATGTGTGACGAATGGGACTGCATCTATTATGCTTCTGGTGAATTCTTATTAGTGACATCATTACATGCTCTCCTTTCGAACAGGTGTGTGGATCATGATGTGCTGTAAGATAAACGTATTAGCGTGTGTTTATGTGTGTGTGTGTGTGTGTGTGTGTGTGTGTGTGTGTGTGTTCGTGTATCTTGTTATATCGCTTGATAACGCCCAATTGGGCCAAATTAATCACTAATGGAACATCAACCTGACGTAAATGGACAGCGCTGCACCACGAAGCAGCAGTCTCATATTTATCACACTTTGTTGAGATGGTCATCATATACTATGGCCTTTAGTCTGAAAAATGGTGTGATACAGCTATTTACGCAGGTCTACCCTGTACAAATCTGTTCGTCTCTGCAAATATGCCTCAATTTAAGTCAATTTGAACCCGCATACTTTAGTTGAGAATTGATCTCCCTCTGCAACTATTAGCCCTACACCTTCTGCCATTATGAAAATGACGATTTCTTGATGCCTTTCTTTTAGTCGCGTAATAAATCTCTTTTCTCCACTAATCGATTTAATACCACCTCGCTGGTTATTCCATCTACCTAACTACTCTTCAGTGTTCTCTTCTAGGACTACATTTCCAAAGCTTCTGTTCTGTTCCGTACAAGAGTAGACGCCATACAAATACCTTCACAGAACCTCCCTAAAATTTAAATCTACTTTCCATGTTAAAACATTTACATATTTTGGAATTACTTTTATATAATGATAGTCTGCAATTTATGTACTCTGTACCTCAGATAACCTCCTTAGGTTAGTTAGGTTTAAGTAGTTCTAAGTTCTAGACGGCTGAAGACATCAAAAGTTAAGTCGCATAGTGCTCAGAGCCATTTGAACCATTTTTGAACACACACACACACACACACACACATACACACACACACACACACAGGTGTAATGAAATAAGGATGTTGTTACAGTCTTCAGCCTGGCCTGACGCAGCTCTCCACACTTTTCTGTCCTGCGCTTAAATGTCTTTACAAATTTCGTCTTGGTTTTCTTTTCTGGTCTCTCAAAAATTAGTGTGTCACATATAAGACTTTCTTCGTGGGTGAATGCTTTAAGATTCTTCCAATAGATCTCAGCTCACCATCTGCCTTCTCAGGAAATGGGTTCATGTGGTCATTCTCCTTCGAATCGCTGTAGATATTTTCTTTCCAGTGAAAGTTTTCCGGTTATGGTTGAACAGAGGGATGGTCAATCAAGCAATTCCTGTCCGGTCTCTTTGCATCCTGAAGGCCACAGAAAGCTTGCCAGTAAAACAACATCACGCGTGTAGAGCAGCGACGCCGCCTGGGCTGTATTGCTGTCCTCATCTGCAGGCTTGCCACGCCCCCCTCCCCTACCCCTCCCCCACCACGATAACTCGGCTACCCATCCTAATTGCGGCGCCAACTTCCTGTCGGCTCCCGTTTGCTGTTTTGTTGCCGCCTCTGACTGTTCTCTTTCTGCGTGCCGCCGGTCCTTAATGATGTTATTTAGGAGATAAACTCTCGACCTCCTGCACAGTGCGAGGCTATGAGGTCACGTGTTCCGTCGCTGCAGGCGTAACATCAAAGGGCGGCAGTCGTAATCAATGTGTGTGCTACAGACCGCAGCTTTATAGAGGTGGTAGTAAAATTTCTGAGGCACTGAAATGACTTTTTAAGCTTCTTTGTTTCTTTTCGCGCTAATTTGTCGAGTGTAACTGTTAAAAAATATGGGAGTTTCATTCTGTGATATGACTCGTAATCGGAATGGTGAGACTGCTCTGTTTAGCATTTGCCGTAGAGAGACGCTCCACATTTATGACAGCGTACGCAGAGGTCCTCGCCAAAATCGAGCAGCGGGGAATGCGACAGCCTCGGATTAAATGCTGCCACGGTGCTTTTGCGCGTGTGAATGTGCTGCTGCGTCTTACTTGTTGCGAAAAGATTTGCGCAGTGGGATATCGCGCGAAACAAGTAACTTAAATACTGTGACGTCAGGTTCGTTTATTTCTGTGCAAGACATTCCGTTTAAGAAAAGCTATAATAAACACTATTCAGTTTCGTCAACTGAAGAGTAACAATAATATTTTACACTGAGAATAAATATTTCATCATGTATTACATTTTGTGAGAACACCAGTTTGTTGTTTACCGCTGTATGTCGAAACGTTGTCAGTGGTTAAATGGGCAATGTTTTACTTTGTTGTGGTCAGCCGCTGTGGCCGAGCGGTTCTAGGAGCTCCAGTCCGGAACCATGCGACTGCTACGGTCGCAGGTTCGAATCCTGCCTCGGGCATGAATGTGTGTGATGTCCGTAGGTTAGTTGGGTTTAACCCTAGGATGCATATACAGGGCATCTGAGGCCCTTTTATGTCATCATTTTTAAAAAAATTCTGTATTTTTTTGTTTGATTTCAAACTGCTTTCCAGTACTCTTTCACTAACACTGTGACATTTCTCCTATCAAGTCTGAGCGAGATACCTATTTAAGTTTTCTTTATAATTCAATACGTTTACCCATACACCGTGAATGCATAAGCAGGGCTTCAGAAGCCCTCACTCATTTGTAAATGTTCTTTAGCCTATATTGTCTTCAACATTTGTTTGGGAGCAGTTATTAATTCAACAATAACTGTAGTGGTATTTCCAGCAACAGGAGTGCCAACAACAGCAGTAGCTGTAGTAGAAATAGTATAATTAAAAAATAATACACACTACTTTCACATATTGGCGATGTCGGTGTATTATTGATCTTTTTGCTATCAAATGTTTTATTATTGCATAGTATTGTTATCCTGTCCATGTTTCTCCATGGAGATGCATGGACAATTACAGAAAGGGACTGGAGCAGACTGCAAGCAGGGGAAATGAAATTTCTCAGAGCAGTTAAGGGAAAAACAAGAATGGACAGAGTAAGGAATGTAGAGATTAGAAAGGACCTCAAACAAGAAAGTATGAGAGAAGAAATTGAAATAAAGAGATTAAGATGGTATGGGCATGTTAAGAGGATGCATGGGCAGAGACTCCCCAAAATTATGGAAGAACTAAAGATGGATGGGAAAAGACCTAGAGGGCGCCCAAGAACACGGTGGAAAATGGGAGTGAGAATATCTGTAGAAAGGAGAGGTGTGACCTGGCAGCAAGTGCAGGAAGAAAAGTGGTGGGAGGACCGAGCCAAATGGAGAGGACTCGTCAGCACCCAGACCCGGCAGTAGCTGGAGCGGGATTCGGATATAGATAGATTGTTAACCTGTGCTGCTCTTGTCAGCCTCATTGTTACTGTAGTTTGTTTGTTGCTGCAAGGCCCATATTGTTACGAGTATGATTCGTTTAGTGCTGTACAAGCTGCTGTTCGAGAGACACGCCTTTTGCTATGGCTTCGACACGCAAAGCAAGAGAGTCAGTACCTGCAAATGCAGCTAATTTTGAAAGTGTCGTGGCTCAGTAGTTTGAAGAAGATGATTCTTGCGAGGAAGGAAATATTTTTGAAGATGCAAGTAGTGAAGAATCAGCCAATGAACCTGCACACATACATTACTCGGAATGGAACGATTTGGAAATTCGATCCTTTTGCAACTTTTTGTACGCCTGTCCATAATATCGTAAAGAAGGCACCTGGTTTAGCCCGTGGTTTGAAAACCTGTAAACCTAAGGACTATTTCATCTCCAAGGAAATACTAGAAAAAATCATGAACTCCACAAATATTGAAGGCAGAAGAGTGGCTTCTTTACGTGGTAAAACGTTGAAAAACGTTTCGCTTGCTGAAATGGAGAGTTTTCTTGGTCTTTTACTGCTTTCTGGTGTTTAGAAGGGTTGGGATGTCCCTATTAAAGAATTATTCTTCGATGAAAAGGCAAATCCTACATATAAGTCCACCATGACAGTAAATAGATTCCAGGATATAAGGAGAATGATTAGATTTGATGACAGGCGGACCTGTGAAGCTCGATCTGAAGATGACGAACTTGCAGCTGTTCGCTATGTATGGGAACTATTTCTTGACAAGTGTAGAAATAGAATGATTCCCAATGATTCGCTCACAGTTGACGAACAGCTAGTCCCATTCCGCGCAAGATGCAGCTTCACCCAGTATATGCCCTCCAAACCAGCCAAGTATGGCATAAAAATATTTTGGTTTTGTGATGCTACATCTGCATATGCTTTAGATGGAATTGTCTACACGGGAAGGAAGCCCCAAGGAAGCCCCATGAACCTATTCAGAAAAATCTTGGATTGAATGTGGTGAAAGATCTTGCTAAAAGCATTGAAGGATCATCAAAAAAATTTTAATGTTGACAACTTCTTTACTAGTGTGCAGCTGGCAGAAGAGATGCTTCAGAAGCAAATTATAGTGGTGGGAACAGTCAAATAAAATAAACCAGGAATTTCTAATGAGATGAAACCATCTGCCTCAAGAGCGATTCATTCCTCTTTGTTTTCATTTAGAGGTGACATTACAATGGTAAGTTATGTTCCCAAAAACAAAAAGTCTGTAGTTCTCATTAGCACAATGCATCACGACAGAAACATTGATGAAACTCATGCAAAAAAGAAACCAGATATAATAAAGTTCTATAACTCTACGAAGGGTGGAGTAGATCAAATGGACCAGAAAATTCGTTATTACACTTGCAAGAGAGAAACAAGAAGATCGCCATTTGCATTATGGATGAATATGATGGACGTCGCAGCAATGAACAGTGAAATTTTATCTTCTGCCCAACATCTGACATACCATAGTGGAAGAAGTGATAAAAGGTGTTTGTTCCTAAGAGATGTAGCAGAGGAAATGGTAAGACCACTAATGGAACCTCGTATTCAGATCCCTAATCTTCCTAAGAAAATCGTTGATGCCATGCAAAGATGTGGTGTTCAAAAGATGTCATATTGCCGAACAACTACCTGTTTCAGGAAAAAGAAGAAGGTGCAATTATTGTCCATATAATAAACACAGGAAAAGTGCTATGACATGCATTAAGCGTAAAACCAACATTTGTAAGGAACATAATGGTGTTCTTTGTGCTTCTTGTTTGTCACATGTTGAAAACTAAGAAAAATGCAATTTTATGTGAACAATGAATAATAAATTTTTGTCAAAATATTTCCTATATACATAATATTGTGAATAATGAGTAAGTTTTAATTGAAGAAATTGGTTGTAATAAATGTTATAAAATGTGAACTGCAACTTATAACTGAATTAATAAAATTATTTGTATATGTTATATGTTGTATGTAAATGGATGTAACTAAAAAAATCCACTCTTAGAGTTTTTTTAATTAATAAAATGTTAATCAGGCCCACCAGATCCTGTTACTGTATCTTAGGAATCTTTCAATATGACAATAAATTTGACAGAAATAATTTTAACTCCAGAGAATTATTATATGAAAAGAGGAAAATTTTTAATTAGAGCAGAGCCTTGGAGGCCCTGCATATGCATTCATGTGTGTTTTCAGCACCATGCATCCTAGGGTTAAGTAGTTCTAAGTTCTAGGTGACTGATGACCTCAGATGTTGAGTCCCACAGTGCTCAGAGCCATTTGAACCAATTTTACTTTGTTGTACATAACGTTCAGAGTTCATATGCTTCTGTAAATCCTATTTGCCAGACGCAAAAATCCTTAGCTCATCAGTTCTATTCAAAATTTAACTTGGAAATGAACACTGGAGTATAGTTTAGCATTCTCTCGGTTACATTTAATCGCATCTCGTGTCTGAAACTTTCGAACTGGCACACCCTTTGTGTGCAAAGCGAATCGATGCCGTAGTCATTTGCTAAGGGCTCACTCCAATCCGCAAGAACCAATGGGAGACACTCTTGAAGATCACGATTCCCTTTCAGTACAGCAACACCCTCGCACAGAGAATACAAGAAGTCAGCCCAATGGGAAACCTCAACTTTAGCAATCAGCATCACAGTGTAGGATCAATGACTTGTTAAAGTTTCACATGAACTTGAGCTGTTGTTAAGTGTTGAACATTGTACTTCAAGAGAACAGTTAGTTACACAGTGCGGCAAGTGACGCTTTCATAGTCAATGACAGTTGTAAATTTATCCAGTACTCCTGTGGGAAGGAACTGTAACAAAGTTAAGTAAATCTATTATCCATTTACGCAGTAAAATGAAATAATATCTCATATAGTCTAGTTTGATGAGCCTTCTTCGAGGGCAATCAAGGAAGCCACAGCTATGACCGGAGAAAGGTAATTCCGTCTTGTTATAAAACTTTGTGCCCATAATATCATGTTATGCTGGTAATGTGTGAATGATAACAACGAGGGAATCCCAATACCGACATAGTGCTGCAGCTAACAACACGGATCCGTGATATCACTGATTTTAACCCCCATGTCCGTTGTATAAATATCAAAATTTTTGAGTGCACATATCATCTTGTGCTACCTTTCATCCAAAGCTTACTAAGTATTTATGTTACAAAAAGTTAGGAGTAAAATTACAGCACACTGTTCAGAGCTGAACATCGCGAACATGTTGGTATGTCACGTCCCAGTCCAAATGACATCTAATAATACCGGTGGATAAAAATACGACAAGCCAGTTTCGTTACATGGTAGCATTGTGAAATTAACTGTAAGGAATTCGTTGGCGTCCCTTTTTGGTACTACGAAAATCATTGAGAAACTATCATTCCTGACAAAACAAATTAGTAATCATTCATATTAATAAATTAAATAACAATTTTTTCAGCATTATTAATGTTTGACGACCGCCTTATCTACGCCAGGGAAATAAATAGACAGATGACTGATCCTCAGTTTTTCCATTCAGCGGTAACGGTTTCCACAACTGAAGCGAAAACTGTGAAATTTTCACAGTAAAATAATCACTAAATTGTACTGGAATGTCTGTTTGGGAATGGTATGAAGTGAAGAGATACGACCACTAAGGCACGAATTATAAAAGATTCATCTTGAGGTTGAATCTTTTTTGTTCCTGTTTGCTTACAAACAGATTTGTTTTTGGAGAGGGTCTGCCTTGAGCCAGACACAATTTTCATTTTTATTTTTATTTCTGAGACAAGTTTCGCTGAAGTTTCAGCAACGTCGGAGGGTTTTTTGCTGTCTTTTTGCTAGCAAATGTTGTGAATTTCCTGTATTTTATATAATTTAATGCTTCTTTTGTTTGTTTGTCATTTTTACTTGCGAAGGCCAGCACTAAGTAACTTTTCGTGTCACACAAGCAAAAATGACAAACTGTGAAACAAAATAGTTGCATTAAATTGTATGAAATCCAGGAAATTCACATCATGTGGTAACAATAAGATTAAAAAAACACTAACGATGCTGAAACTTAAGCGAAATATGTCTGGGGAATAAAAAGAAAAGAAAAATTGTGTTGTGCTCAGGGCAGACCGTCTCCAAAAACAAATCTCTTAAAGCTTCTTTAGTTACTGTGGTCTGTTTCAGCAAATCACAAAAAAAAACCTGCATACAGATGGCTATATTCTGACCTAATAAAATAGACATTGGGACTTCAAATACTGGTATGATTAAATCGAATGCGGACATTTTACACCAAAGGAGTTTAATTACTTGATTCATCAACGGCGTGGATGACTACTCAAAGCTAATTAAAATATAATCTTGAAAGAGAAGACTTAGGATAGTGATACGAGAATACACAGTATGAGGCAATGGAACACAGTGCTGCGAAGTACTTGTATTGAAGCATTACAAAGTAGAATAAGCAGTTTCGGAGCGCCAAGGGATCGCTTGACGATGATACTTGGTACTTAAAGTGGTACGGTAGTCACTTGACAAAATAAAACGGCGATTGTGAACAAAAATAAATTCAAAAAAATCGGTTTTTATCTGTGTTACTATCGCACTCTTCAAACGTCACACTTATCAACTCAGAAAAAAAAAATGGAAGTTTGTGGTAAAGTCTTATGGGACCAAACTGCTGAGGTCATCGGTCCCTAAACTTACGCAGTACTTAATCTAACTTAAACTAACTTACGCTGAGGACAACACACACACACCTACGTCCGAGGGAGGCCGCGAACCTCCGACGGGAGCAACCGCGCGAACCGTGGCAAGGCGCCCGGGCCACGCGGCTACCCCGCGCGGATCAATTCAGAGAGCTGCCAGTTCACAACAGCACATGGTATCGGTTCACGATTCAATTCCCTGTCCAGCCATCCACATTTCGATTGATTTTTTATTGCACTAGAAGAATCCGCAGGTATATCTCAGTTCTATTACATCCCCTAGATTGCTAAAGCTAAATGCCGGTACGATTGCTTCGAAAAGATTACGACCGTGACCTGAGAGTCAACCTGACGGCAACCTCTCATCTTCCTTCCTTCCTTTGATGGACCTTTACCAACCATCAAACTATCTTCGTACATCGCAATTCTATTGAGGAAAAGGGCTTTTTTCAATGCGGCGTTACCAAATTCTCTCTGCCATAAAGCCATTTGAAGTTCTCACAATAACATTAAAATTTATACTATTTTTTTATTCAGAAAAGCTTTTCTTTATAATTCAAGTACGTTTTCATACGTTCTTTACATCTGCCATCGCCAGATATTATGCTGGTAAATAGCATTACTCTTCTACTACTTTCAACGTCCTATTTTGTAATATAACACACCATCATCGTTTGAAGTAATAAAGCTACACTCCAGTACCTTTTTCATTCTTTCATTTATGCGCATCTCTTAACTTCTTTTCAAGGTCCTTCCATTCTACCGAGCGAGGTGGCGCAGTGGTTAGACATCGGACTCGCATTCGGGAGGACGACGGTTCAATCCCACGTCCGGCCATTCTGCTTTAGGTTTTCCGTGATTTCCCTAAATCGCTCCAGGCAAATGCCGGGATGGTTCCTTTCAAAGGGCACGGCCGACTTCCTTCCCCGTCCTTCCCTAATCCGATGAGACCGATGACCTCGCTGTCTGGTCTCCTTCCCCGAAACAACCAACCAACCAATCCTTCCATTCTGTTCAACTGCCCTTCCAGACCCTCTTCTTATACAGAATTACAGTGTCAAAGTAATCCTTTCAAGTTTTTTTTTTTTTTTTTGCACTTGGGACCACAGTCTCTGAATCTTTGGGAAATGAAAACATTTATCGTTACAGGCTGTACAATTTTCAAATTTATTTGCTGTTGGCCAGTTTCAATTTTTCAGTCATTATCAAACAGCCTTTAAAGCATAACAGTTCATAGACTGGTTCATGATTAAAATAGTCGAAATTGGACAGTTGTAAATAAATTTAAAACTGATACATCCCATAATGGGCAATGTTTTCGTAATTTCCTGTACTCGTTGGCGGTTGAGTAACCTAGGGTACAAACCTCTCTGTCACTCTCTCAAAGGGTATTACAGTTAACATTGTGAAAAGCTCTCTGAATCAGTAAATGTTATAGACGTTAATTTCCCTATTTTCAACCCATCTTATAAGTCAAATGGCTCTGGCCACTATGGAACTTCTGAAGTCATCAGTCCCGTAGAACTTAGAACTACTTAAACCTAACTAATCTAAGGACATCACACACATCCATGCCCGAGGCAGGATTCGAACCTGCGACCGTATCTTATAAGTCGAACGGTCAGCATTATTTCGTGTCTTCCTAGATTTTTCTGGAACCCAAACTGTTCTTCGGCCAGATCAGCTTCTACCAATCGTTCCATATTTCTTTAGATGTTTCGCGTTAGTATTTATGAAGATAATTACACTGATGTCCAAAACTTAAGGACGAGAGTAGCTTTAGCATGGCATGCCACTGCCAAGTAACATAGCTCAATCAAACTTGGTCAATACATAGTACACGGAGTGACCGAAAGAAATACGCCATAAGACGAACAGAAATGGGACTTTTATTCTAAGACAACAATTACACTGAAGACACCGTGGTTTATGTGACCCGCTGGACATTGCAAAAGGCGAGTCATGGTTCTTAATAGGGTATGAGATCACAACGGGCGGCAGTGCGTGCTCTGCAAAGTATTCCCATGCAGGCCACAGTAAGGGGATGTTGGGATAGGGAGTCCCTTTCCTCCGCCACCATAGCCGGCCGCGGTGGCCATGCGGTTCTAGGCGCTCCAGTCCGGAGCCGCGCAGCTGCTACGGTCGCAGATTCGAATCCTGCCTCGGACATGGGTGTGTGTGATGTCCTTAGGTTAGTTAGGTTTAAGTAGTTCTAAGTTCTAGGGGACTGATGATCACAGCAGTTGAGTCCCATAGTGCTCAGAGCCATTTGAACCATTCCACCACCATGGTCAACAACTGGTGGATGTTCGTTGGTGCATATTTACGTATTGTAATGCGTCTCTCCAACGCATGCCACGCATTTTCAGTTGGATTTAAGTCGGGGGAAAGGACAGGCCAGTCCACTGGCCGAATATCCTCTCGTACCAAGAGCTCCCCCACCTGCGCTTTTCGATGCGGTTGCACATTGTCATCCATCAAAATGAAGTCAGGGCAGCATGCGCCTCTGAAAAGGCGCACATGAGGAAGGAGTAGCGTTGACCAGTAACCGTACAGTGTTCACAGATTTGGAGGTCTGTACGCTCATGCTACATTATACCTCCTCACAATATAACATCTGGACAATCTGCCTCCGTAGCGTAGCGGTAGCGTTACCACCTACCACGCAATGGGCCCGGGACGAACGCTCGCCATCCAGGACAATAACCCTGACTGCGTCACAGCCAAGATAATTGGAAGATACAAGCCCGCATCACAAGAAGCGCAGGTCGACACGAGGCACATTCCCTTCAGAATGCGACACGTCAGGCTCCACTACGCCAACAAAAGCTACGTTCTGGACACCGTGGCGAACCCCAGCCACAGAACAGCCAAGAGAATATACTGGGCCCTCAGGGGGAAGCCGGCAAAAAACAAAACTGAACACAAACTCCTGCAATACAATTGGAAACAAATATGGGGAAACGTCTCGGAAAACGTGTTGCCTAAACATGCGAAGGAGACATGGTACAAAATAGTCAACAGAACGGTACCAACCAACCAAAGACTGGCGGAGATAAAGGTCGTCGCAAATGACAAGTGCGACGTATGTGCCATGACCGACACCCTCGAGCACCGATTCACCTGCGGGAATGCCACCAACATATGGAAAGCGTGCCAGCAGATGGTGGCCCACATCAACAGAACGGCACCGGGAAGCATCACAGTGGAAGCAATCACCGCCCCAGATTGCAACCCATTTCCACGGCCCAAGCGACTGGCGACTCTCTGGATCCTCGCCATGACAGCACACGCCATCGTAGCGAGGACGCAGTCCGACCAGCTGGCCTTCCTGATGGACCTCTGGGAGGAGAACAAGACGGCCGAGTAGCACAGGCGCTACCGCGAGAACTTCACAAACTTGCTGCAGATTCCACTGCAGACAGCGATCGCCAGAGTCCTCCCCAGCCTGTGACCCTCAGCACCGCCACCAGCCACCTCACCACACTCACCACAAGAATAACGTGTGCAGTGATAGTGATAAGTGCAACACAAAAGATAAAGTGCTTTCTCCTCTCGCCTCTTCTTAGTGAAACCAGTGATACAAAGTGCTTCTCACCAAACACCTGTCATGCTCGCAGCCAAATCAGTGTCTAAAGTATGCCCAGTAGTACTAACAGTGATTTTTTTTTCTTCCTCATTTTTGTACTATATTGTCTAGGATACAAGCATTACTTAGTGGAAAGTGCTAACTACTCATAATTGTTTTTTGAATGTTTTCTATACTATGTGCCCTATAAAATTTATATTGTTTACTCACACTTTCCTCTCTGCTTCTCTTACATAATATGACAATTTTTTCGTTCTTCTTCAATTTATGTACAATCTATGGCACATGTAAAAAAAAAATTTTCTTCCACTTCTGCTCCATCTATCATGCTGATGTTTTCCCCCATACTGTCCCACCTAACAGTGCAAACTAGAGGAAGACATCAAAACAGAATACACAATGTGAACGTGGCATCACAAGTGCATGACACACAGAAATTTTAACTCAAAATCAATGTGTCGAGGCTAAAAATGGTTCAAATGGCTCTGAGTACTACGGGACTTAACATCTTAGGTCATCAGTCCCCTAGAACTTAGAACTACTTAAACTTAACTAACCTAAGGACATCACACACATCCATGCCCGAGGCAGGATTCGAACCTGCGACCGTAGCAGTCCCGCGGTTCCGGACTGCAGCGCCTAGAACCGCACGGCCACCGCGGCCGGCTTGTCGATGCTACGTATAAATTATTATGCCTGTCCTGCAATGCTTTACCCAAGCAAAAAAGACGACAAATGGCCATGTAAAAGGGTTCAAGGACAACAATAAGAAAAAAACGAAAAGAATATACAAACGAAAACCTATAAAATGGCAGTAATGTTAACCAGCTCTAGAAATAGGATAATAGAATGAAATGTTTCTTTATTTAAATGTATCGTTTGTTAATATATTTAAATGAATATATATGGTTACAAAAAAAAGGTTCTCTTCCCGGCAGGAGACTGGGTGTTGTGTGTCCTTCATCATCATTTTTATCATCATTGACTCGTAAGTCGCCGATGTGGCGACACCTAAAAGGGCTTGCAATACGGCGGCCGAACTCCCCCGAGTGGGGCTTCCTGGCCAACAATGCCATATGATGATTTCATTTCATCTGCACAATCAAAACGACCACGTTCGACTCTGTTCCTGATTACATTACGTTCTCTCAAGCGGGAGCACGTAATGCATCCAGGAATGTTATCGGAAGTGAAGCTCTAACGGCAACCCAGCAGTTTTCAACCTCCCTGGCGGAGAGAGGGAACGTGCTACCACAAGAACTCCTTATCAACTTTACCAAGTTGCAGAGCATACACTGCCATCCATAGTGATCTCGCATCCTATTTAGAACCATCTTCCGCCTTTTGTAATGTCCAGAAAATCATAAGTAGCGGTGATTTTCTTTGAATAGAAGTGTCATATTTGTTCCTCTCATTGTGTATTTTTTTCAAATGGTTCAAATGGCTCTGAGCACTATGGGGCTTAACTGCCGAGGTCATCAGTCCTCTAGAACTAGAACTACTTAAACCTAACTAACCTAAGGATATCACACACATCCATGCCCGTGGCAGGATTCGAATCTGCGACTGTAGCGGTCGCGCGGTTCCAGACTGTAGCGCCTAGAACCGCTCGGCCACTCTGGCCGGCGTATTTCTTTCAGTTCTCTTCTCCACTATATAGTACCAGTTCTTTGTATATACGGGTCAAGTTCCACCGAGCTGTGTTACGAGGAGCATTGAGCAAGTAAAGCAACACTTCTTTCTGGACGCAGGTTGGTTTCATGGTTTCAAATAAACCATATTGTTCCCCACTCTTTTGGCTACTTTTTCAGCATAATCTCCAGTCAGTGCGAAGGCCTCACATCACCTTACTGTGAGGGCCTGTATGCCGGCATGGTAGCGCTCTACTGGTCGATGTCGGAGCTAACGCCTTGTTACATCAATAACCTCCCCATCATCCACCCACTACTTACCACGGAGGCCAAACAGATGGAAGATACGAGATCTAGCCTATAGGCTGGATGAGGAAGAACAGTCTGATGAAGTTTCATGAGCTCATCTCGGGTGACCAGACTTGAGTCAGCTCTACCAACAGAGACGTCCAGTTGTGCAGCGGGGTGTTTCAGTACGGTCCGTCAGTCACCTCCAATGAGAGTGTCCGCACGTTCTATACATTGCAGGAGTCACAGCTGTGTGGCAGCCGGCTGGCACGCGGGAGATCGGACAAGTTTTCGCGACCTGGTTGCGATGATGACAGACGCCTCGCCCAACAACTCAGTGTGATTTGTTCACTGCCAGGTCTCCTCAGACATTCTGCAAGCGCCTATGAACATAGGGGCTGAAGCGGGTATATTCCAGGACGTTCAGCAACAAATTCTTCATTTTCTCAGCCGAAAGTGTTAGAGAAGATAGATGTGTTGCATTATTTATTGAACGTCTCTAGTACTTGGCAGTGACATATCGTGCGAAACTTACTTGTTACGAGGGTCACTCCAAAAGAAATGCACACTATTTTTGTAAAAATACAGTTTTTATTCTGCATGTGTGAAAGTTCTACAGTGTGTAGATACATCCTCTTCGCTTGTTTTCAAACTTAGTTCAACCTGCTCCCGTGAGTGGCACCGTCACAGCATGTCTTCAAGATGGCTGCTACACTTGACGTTCGTCAGAAGCAATGTGCTGTCATAGCATTCCTGTGCTGTGAAAACGAGACAGTGGGAAACATCCACAAGAGGTTGAAAATGATGTATGGAGATGCTGCTGTCGATTGCAGTGCAGTTACTCGGTGGGCAAGCGGGTTACGTGTTGAAAGCGGGCACGGCAATATTAAGGTTTGTCCTCGCAGCGGCAGGCCTCGTACTGCACGCACTCCAGACAACGCGCAGAGAGTTAACGAATTGGTGACTGCTAACAGACGCATCACAGTGGACGAATTGTCACGCTACGTTGGGATAGGGGAAGGAAGTGTTTGGATAATACTGACAGTGTTGGCGTTAAAAAAGGTTTGTGCCAGGTGGGTTCTAAGGATGTTGACAGTGGCTCACAAAGAAACAAGAAAAACGGTATGCAGCGAAGTTTTGGAACAGTACGAGAATGGTGGAGATGATTTACTTGGAAGAACTGTGACAAGTGATGAAACATAGCTCCATCATTTTTCATCAGAGACGAAGAGGCAATCAATGGAGTGGCATCATACAAATTCACTCAAGAAAAAAAATTCAAAACCTTCTACTGGAAAAGTTATGGGTACGGAGTTTTTCGATTCCGAAGGACTCTTGCTTGTGGACATCATGCCAAGTGGAACCACCATAAATTCTGATGCATATGTGACGACACTGAAGAAACTTCAATCTCGACTGACTCGTGTTCGTCCACATCGGCAAAAGCAGGATGTTTCGCTGTTGCACGACAATGCACGGCCACATGTCTGTTAAAAATCCATGGAAGCGATCACAAAACTCGGATGGACAACACTGAAACACTCTCCTTACAGTCCTGACCTGGCTCCATGTCACTATCATCTCTTTGGGAAACTGAAAGACTCTCTTTGTGGAACAAGATTTGAAGATGATGACTCCCTTGTGAAATCTACCAAACAGTGGCTCCAATAGGTTGGTCCAGAGTTTTACCGTGCGGGTAATACAGGCGCTGGTTCCAAGATGGCGTAAGGTAGTTAAGAGGGATGGAAATTATTTGGAGAAATGAAAATATTGTTCCTAAAGGATGTATCTACACACTGTAAAACTTTCAAACATGTAGAATAAAAGATGGCTTAAAAAAAAATAGTGTGCATTTCTTTTGGAGTGACTCTCGTACTTTCATCCGTATGTTCTGCACAATAGTGTAGTTTATTAATATGAGAGTGGCTGACTGTCTTCTTCCTTACAGCTGATTAAAATGTTACACCGTATCTGATCAGTGTCGTCTCAACAGTTCGCAGGCTGTGGCGCCGCGTGCTGAGTAGGGAAATGCTCGTGGTAAGACTCTCCGCAGTGCCCCACCACTGTATCAACACGACGGTGCGCGGGGAGTTCCACCCTCGCCGGTCGCACCAGTTAACCCCGCGTGTGGCCGGCAGTTTGCTGAGGGCTGTATCATCCCCCTGTAATTGGATTGCGCCACTTAGGCGCTGCGCGCCCCTGTTACGCTTAGCGCTCCCTCGCAACTCAACGGGGCGGCAACTCACCCCCTAGAGAGGGTGCGGTCTATGGGGGCCCCGCCCGCGGTTTGCAGCGCCCATATCCCTCACGCGATGGATCCGTTGTGGCTTGCACGTACGAAAGCGTTTCTGCTTCATACATTACAGAATGCCTGGACCACTGGCCTCCCATTCAGAGAGATCAGATTCGCATATCCATCACGCCAATGGCACGACACCGCTAGGATACTTAGAGCAAGCAGCTTCGTCGTGTACCGTAACTAACATAGCCAGCCGAAATGAAACATTACCATTGCAAGTTTGCGCTCTCAATATACGTAGCATGAAAGGAGTCTGTTTCGTCTTCCCACCTGTCAGCTGTCATACCCTGCCTGCTTGAATAGACGAGCAACTAAAACGAGCACAGTACAACTGGCGTTCGGTTCAAGTCCACTGATTAAATGCGACGCGAACGTACACATCAGGCTACGCTACAGGTCGATTCGCTACCACAATCTTCCTTTGCCATTCAACCTAGACCACGGGCTACGCTACGGATCTCTCTGCCAGGACAAATGGTTCAAATGGCTCTGAGCACTATGCGACTTAACATCTGAGGTCATCAGTCCCCTAGACCTTAGAACTACTTAAACCTAACTAACCTAAGGACACAATACACATCCATGCACGAGGCAGGTTTCGAACCGGCGACCGTAGCAGCCGCGTGGTTCCGGACTAAAGCTCCTAGAACAGCTCGGTCACAGCGGCCGGCGTTGCTCGTTTCTTCCGCGGTAAATTCAGTGAAATTGAAGACAAAGACATCACTATCAAGAATACAGGAGAGATTCCATTGTTAAATGCAGAGGAAGAGCGGATAGGCAGAAAGGTTTCGCTGAATGCCTCTACAACGGGAAGAAGAAATGGGAGTCGATTTGGAGGGGGAGTCCACTATTAGAGTCAAAGGATTATAGTTTTTGGAAGACTTATGATCAAATAATGTGGAAGGCGTAGATGAGATTGCTTCAGAATTTCTACCGAGCGTAGTGGCACACGGGGTAAGCACACTGGATTCGCATTCGGGAGGACGACGGTTTAAATCCCCGTCCGGCCATCCAGATTTATGTTTTCCGCGATTTCTCTAAATCGCTCCAGGCAAATGCCGGCATGGTTCCTTTGAAAAGGGCTCGCCAGATTTCATTCCCCATCCTTTCGTAATCTGAGTTTGTGCTCCGTCTCTAATGACCACGTTGTCGACGAGGCGTTCAGCTCTAATCTTCCATCCTTTCAGCATTTGTAAAACCATTCGGGAAACTAGCAACCAAATGACTACTAAGGCTCGTTTGTAGAGTCTATGAGTCTGGAGACATCCCATCAGACATTTGGAGAAGTATCACCCACACAATTCTGAAGACAGCTAGAGCTGACAACTGCGAGAACTATCGGACAATCGGCTTAAATGCTCATGCATCCAAGTTGCCCACTAGAATAATACACAGAAGAATGGAAAAGATCAATTTGTCTTTCGGAAAAGTAAAGGCACTAGAAAGGCAGTTCCAACGTTGCTGACTGATAATGGAAAGAAGAAAACTCTGAACACGTTCATGGGATTTTTCTACTTACAAAAGGCATCCAGCAATGTAAAACGGTGCAAGACGTTCGAAATTCCGAGAAAAACCGAAGCAAGAGATTATGAAAGAGTTCCGTTCAAGAAGGGTGTACGATAAGGATGGAGTCTTTCGCCCCTGCTGTCTAATCTGTATATCGAAGAGGCAATGACGGGAATAAAAGAAAAGTTCATGAGTGGAATTAAAATTCATGGTGGAAAGAGATCGGTAATAAGATTCCCTGACGAAATTGTTATCTTGAGTGAAAATGAAGAAAAATTACAGGAACTGTTTCAGAGAATGAACAGTTTAATGAGTAAATAATATGTCTTAAGAGTAAATCGAAGAAAGACAGTAGTAATGAGGAGTAGCAGAAATGAGACAGCGATAAATCTGGCGTCAAAACTGGTGGCCACGGGATAGACAAAGTCAAAAGAAATTCTGCTAACTTGGAATCAAAATAACGCGTTACGGACGGAACAAAGAGGACATAAAAAGTAGACTAGCACAGGCAGTGACGGCATGCCTGGCCAAAAAAGAAGTCGGCAGTATCCGACAATGACCAAAACAAGTCTGCCAGTATCCAAAAATGACCTTAATTGGAGGAATAAGTTTCTGAGAATGTGAGATTGGAGCATTGTATGGAAGTGTATCACTGTCAGTGGGGAAACAGTAAAAGAAGTGATCTGAAGTCCTAGGGACGAAGGATGTTGAAAATTAGATTGGACAGCAGAATCGACGAGGAGAGAACAATTATAAAACATTAACAAGTAGAAGGGACGCTCTAATAGTATATGTATAAAGACGTCAAGGATTAACTTCCACGGTACCTGAGGGCGGTGTGTGTTCATTTGCTGGTAAAAACAAATAGAGCCAAATGCGTTAAAACTATGTAGGGGTCAAAAGTGTAGAGTAAGACAGAGAATGAAATACATTCAACAAATGATTTGTGTACCTTGGGTACTAGTGTTGCTCTGAGATGGCGAGGTTGGCACAGGAGAAGAATTTGTGGCTACCCGCCACTTCTAGACAGAAGACAGATAAAAAAAGAGCTCTGTAACGAAAGGACGGAATCTGGTTGAGTTCTCATCATCTGACCAGCAAAGAAACAGAGTGCTATGGAGTTGCAAGCATCGAGTATAAAAGTGATTATTTTGTTCAGTTCGTTGTTTCCAGTCGATAGTAAAGTTCACTATCGTTTATTCAGCTGCATTTTAAAAAGTATTCTAAGTGCAATAGCGAGGTGTCACGTATTTTTTAACTTAGCAATGATTAGGACCACATTGAGCATGAGATGTAAAAAACCCTTATGCATCGACGATTTCAGTGCTTGAGCTCAGTCTTGTTTAAGATGCATGATTCATGTCTAAGTACGTAGGTACCCTACAGCAGTTTTGTAAAATTGTCTTTTCGTTGGAATATAATCCTCCCGGTCAAAGGAGCATGTTATCTGATGCAGGGTTTTGTGTTGAGCCTATGCCGGCTCTATTTTGTATGATGTGCGCTGATATGGAACTTCCTGGCAGATTAAAACTGTGTCCACCGACGGGACGAGTTCGAGTCTCGGTCGGTGCACACAGTTTTAATCTGCCAGGAAGTTTCACACCTGTGCTGTTTGCAATTTTCATGACTTTTGTGTGTTTCATGGTTGAATTACAGTACATTTATACCCCCATCCAACCTCCCAGCTTTCCCACGCGGTTAAAACACAACACCGTTGGGCTCCAAATCACGCGAGCCTATGACAGCATTACCTGCAGTGCCTAATATAACTTCAAGAATAAGCAAAGAGTTACTTTCAAGCATGGGCTCGAGAAATTAGTGCCTACTTATCTGCAAATATGGCAGGACTGTCGCTAATTATGGCATCGGATCCTAACATACGAAACGCTTACTTGCAGCTCACGGATTCCTACTTTCAGATGACGAATAAATATTCACACCAGTGATCCTTAATTCAGATTCTTCCCCACAACCACAGAACACAAGGTCACTTGAGAATCATTTACTGAATGAAGCTTTACAACCCATAAAGTCACTAAATACTGTCGACAAGTGCCGTGTTACAGCATATTACGACGCCGGTTAGACTACAGCACACAGCTTAGCGACATGTATGTGATGTAAATAATTATAGTTAAATGGCATGTCTGACTGAGAGACCGTTAAAAGTTATTTTCAGGCGTCGGGTGCAACTCTTGCAATTGGACGCCGCTTCGGCATTTTGCGTGTGTCTAACCGAGCCCGGTAACCCTATATGTGAAAGCAGATCTACAGTTTAATGCAGAATCTGAACCACTTTTTATTTGTGGCACATCTTCAGATCACTGAGAGGTGAAGACTTGGATAAAGGGAGACTGAAACATTTTAAGCTCTGACCGGGACTCGATCCTACAGCATTTCGGCTGCTAGCCATGCACTTTACCACTAGACCACCAAGATGATCGCGTTCGCACGTGCACATACGTTTCAGCAGCTTCATAACACTCCCATTGTCGATGGAAACACGGTATATGGTAGAAATGTTTGTAAAATAGGGCTCCAAAGCGGAATGAGTTGTGAGTGTTGTCAATTCATTTAGCTGATCGCTATATTTAGAAATTGGTATATTGCACAAAACTGCAGACTTTATCTCAAAGTATTAATTTTTATTGTCACTTAGGACTTACAAAATTTTAGTAATATGCAACTACGCAATATATACTGCCAATGAAAAGTGGGACTCAGCCTAAACATTTACTTGACGAAAATTTTTATCTAGATTGAATTTATGTATTCTCGGGTAGTTTTTTTTTTCAGTACGTTCTGTTAGAATTCTAACGGAAGTCTATCTAAGCGGAGCTTCTTCACAGTTGGGGAGACATCTACATCTATATGTATACTATGAAAGCCACATATGGCGCATGGCGGAAGGAACGAACTACACAGTTCACCGGTGTCATCCTTCCACTTTTTATATCATTCACGAGTATCGGTACTCTTCTATATGAGGTTACATCTCTTTAATTTTAGAGTCGGGATTATAACGCAAGATGTATGTTAAGGGGAGGTGGATGCCTGTTGGCTCATTTTGGAACGTAGGCCCCTGGAATCTAGCGAGTTTTCTCCGCGATGCAACAACGGTCTTCTTATGACTTCTCAAACTGCACTTCGTTAGGAATTCCTGACTCTCTCATACTGACTAAACAAGATCGTGGCTAGCACCTAAATTCATATGTTATTCTTTTCCGTCTCTTCCGCTAAGCCAACTCGGTAAAAGTCCCAGACTGGCGAACAACACTCACGATTTGGTCTAACGAGAGCGAAGAACATTTGCAAAATGGCTCTGAGCACTATGGGACTCAACTTCTGAGGTCATTAGTCCCCTAGAACTTAGAACTACTTAAACCTCACTAACCTAAGGACATCACACACATCCATGCACGAGGCAGGATTCGAACCTGCGACCGTAGCGGTCTCGCGGTTCCAGACTGCAGCGCCTAGAACCGCACGGCCACTTCGGCCGGCCGAACATTTGCAGTTAGATAGGGTAACAGAGGACATAAAACTTAAGGACATTGAGCAAAATTCCCTGGGGCGCAGCTGGACCTCTCATTGTGTTGACCCAAAGACAAGTGCGTTGGGATATTCTACATATTTTCGCTCTTTGTTGTTCTTATGGGATTGTCTTTTGGGGCAGTACACCTAAAGTAAATAAAGTGTTTGTTCAATAGAAGCGAACAGTAAGAATACTGTGTGAAGCAGATAACGTTCTTCTCGCAGAAGCCTTTTAAAGGATCTTGGAATTCTTACAATGACTTCTGAATGCATTTGCTGCTTATCAGTTTCAGCTGATCTGTGATATAAAGTGAGTAACGCTATCATCAATATGGTGGTTGGTTTGAACTCCACAGTGCTATTTTAGGCATGGTCCTAGTTCCATTGCCTTCCTCCACCCTATGCATTGACTTACCCAGCCAGTTGTTGGGGGACGTACAGTTTAACGTGGATTCCGCTCCGCAGAAGTGATGTACACAGTATAACACACAAGACAGAAATAATCTTCGTGCAGACCTTTGCCTCGCTCTCGAGGATTCAGAATGGAGCTACGTACTTTGGTGGTAAAATATTTAGTAAACTCCAGTCTAATTTACAGCAAGACAGTGGGGATCACCACTAATGCAGATCACATTGGTATCAATCTGACCGGCGGAAGAAATTCATTCGGAGGGAGGGAGGAAGAGAGAGACAGAAAGAGTGAGAAAGAAAGAGAGAGAGAGAGAGAGAGAGAGAGAAAGAGAGAGAGAGAGAGAGAGTATGCTCGTTGTGCTCCGCCAAGGACGTGTTTTAGAATATTTACATGTTAGCAAATAGTTTTTGTCTGTTGTGAAATTGGTTCAAATGGCTTTGAGCACTATGTGACTTAACGTCTGAAGTCATCAGTCCCCTAGAACTCAGAACTACTTAAACCTAACTAACCTAAGGACATCACACACATCCATGCCCGAGGTAGGATTCGAACCTGCGACCGTAGCGGTCGAGTGCTTCCAGACTGTAGCGCCTAGAACCGCTCGGCCACACAGGCCGGCACTGCTGTTGAAACTGAAGATAATTTGTAGAGAATTAACTGCAATCAGTTGCTTTTATATGTGTTTATTTTCCATGATGGCAGTTGGAAATGCCTGGCATCCCTTCCTCAGATGTTTACTTTTATTTACGTGGGTGAACGTCGTTTCTTCATTAATGGCGTTGAAGAATTTAGCAAAGGAACATGTTAAGACAGCTCCTGCATAACGTTATAAGTAACAAACAATGTTGACGACGCGTAAGTAAACGTAAACATCTGAAGATGGTGTGAACATAAAACGAATACACTCTCAAAAACGCTTTTTTGAGGCCTAATGTATTGGCGCAGCCTGTTGTGAAAGGGCTGCCTTTCATATCGGTGCGTTGCCCCATAAGCATTAACGTCACAGACGCTACAGTTTTGACTTTATGCGCTACGAATGCTGCTATCCCGCCACATGTGGAGGCGACCAGCGAATTTGAGTATGTGAATCACGCCAGCGGATCACCAAAAGTTGCCCAAGCCTGCTGTCTGACAATAACATTGTCTAAATAGGACTTACTGTCATATTTATACGAGATGTCAAAAATATTTTCTTTGAAATATAAAATTTTGAACCAGTAAATATTGAGCAACTAATGGCAGATAAACAGCAGCTATGTAGTAAAACTGAGGAGGCAGCAGCTTTTCTCAAAGCAGCAGCTTTCTTACAAATTTACTAGATTAAATTTAGATGGCATAAGCGTGAATAGCTTCAAGCAGTATAGTAATAGTTTACTGTTGATGCACATATTGAGAGCCATTGGTATCTTTGTAATACCATGACCAGTTCCACATCCTTGATGGGATTAACGGAAGGCACTGAAAGAATAAATGCAAAAGAAGACAGTATAAAAGAAAAGGTATTCTTATTTTAAGTATTAGGAAACGAGATACTAAAAGTAGTAGATACCTTTTACTATTTGGGCAGTAAAATGTCTAATGATAACCGAAGTAGAGGGTACATAAATAAAATGTTGACTTGCAGTGGCAAGAAAAGCGTTTCTGAAGAAGAGAAAATTGTTGTCATCGAATATACATGATCCAATCACATCAAGGTCGCCATCGCCTATATTCGACGTCAACGTGCAGTAAAAAATGGCTCTGAGCACTATGCGACTTAACTTCTGAGGTCATCAGTCGCCTAGAACTTAGAACTAATTAAACCTAACCAACCTAAGAACATCACACACATCCATGCCCGAGGCAGGATTCGAACCTGCGACCGTAGCGGTCACGCGGTTCCATACTGAAGCGCCAACGTGCAGTAACCACTCTCTATTGGCAGGTCGCAGCACTAGTAGTGGAGGGTATATACACTACTGGCCATTAAAACTGCAACACCAAGAAGAAATGCAGATGATAAATGGGTATTCGTTTGACAAATAAATTATATTACAACTGACATGTAATTACATTTCCACGCAATTTGGGTGCATAGATCCCGAGAAATCAGTACCCAGAACAACCACCTCCGGCCGTAATAACGGCCTTGATACGCCTGGGCATTGGGTCAAACAGAGCTTGGATGGCGTGTACAGGTACAGTTGCCCCTGCAGCTTCAACACGATATCACAGTTCGTCAAGAGTAGCGACTGGCGTATTGTGACGAACCAGTTCCTCGGCCACCATTGTGCTGGCCAGGGCAGCAGTCGAACATTTTCTGTACCCAGAAAGGCCCGTAGAGGACCTGCAACATGCGGTCGAGCATTATCCTGCTGAAATGTAGGGTTTCGCAGAGATCGAATGAAGGGTAGAGCCACGGGTCGTAACACATCTGAAATGTAACGTCCACTGTTCAAAGTGCCGTCAGTGCGAACAAGAGGTGACCGAGACGTGTAACCAATGGCACCCCATACCATCACGCTGGGTCATACGCCAGTTTGGCGATGACGAATACACGCTTCCTATGTGCGTTCAGCGCGATGTCGCCAACCACGGATGCGACCATCATGATGCTGTAAACAGAACTTGGATTCATCCGAAAAAATGACGTTTTGTTATTCGTGCACCCAGGTTCGTCGTTGAGTACACCATCGCAGGCGCTCCTGTCTGTGATGCAGCCTCAAGGCTAACCGCATCCACGGTCTCCGAGCTGATAATCCATGGTGCTGCAAACGTCATCGAACTGTTCGTGGAGTTGGTTGACTCAGGGATCGAGACGTGGCTGCACGATCCATTACAGCCATGTCTGTCATCTCGACTGCTAATGATATGAGGCCGTTTCGATCCAGCACGGCGTTCCTTATTACCCTCCTGAACCCACCGATTCCATATTCTGCTAACAGTCATTGGATCTCGACCAACGCGAGCAGAAATGTCGCGATACGATAAACCACTATCGCCATAGGCTACAATCCGACCTTTATCAAAGTCGGAAACGTGATGGTACGGATTTCTCCTCCTTACACGAGGCATCACAACAACGTTTCACCAGCCAACGCCGGTCAACTTCTGTTTGTGTATGAGAAATCGGTTGGAAACTTTCTTCATGTCAGCACGTTGTAGGTGTCGCCACCGGCGCCAACCTTGTGTGAATGCTTTGAAAAGCTAATCACTTGCTTATGACAGCATCTTCTTCATGTCGGTTAAATTTCGCGTCTATAGCACGTCATCTTCATGGTGTAGCAATTTTAATGGCCAGTAGTGTAAAATGTGTCAGAGGGGCGGGAAACAGTGGAGTCGTTGTCGTAATGCGGAAACGGAGCGATTAACCTGACGTTGAAAGGGTCATGATCATTGGCTTTCGTGCCAAGGGTGGAAGCATTTTCGAAACGGCTAAGTTTGTAATCTGTTCTCGTGCCGCCTTGGTTTACATACACTGTGCAGGATAAAATGGCGCTGTCCAAAAGCGGCGGCAAGCCAACTGTGGTGCACAACGGGCCGCGGCTGTGGAGATGTGCACGGGTGCATAGATGTGTAACTGTAGAACCGCCAGATGAACGAAGGGGCTACTAACACGTCTCCTCAACGACCGTTCAGAGACCGTTGTTGCGTATGGGTCTCCACTGCGGGCACCTGGTTCATGCGCCCACCCTAACTGTTGTTCATCGGCGACAGAGACTGGAATTTGCACTCGATTAACGCAACTGGACGTCCACTGGGTCGAACAGGTGACCTTTCCAGGTGAAACGCGTTTTATGCTCTGCCTGACAGATGGCCAATAGCATGTTGTAAGACATCGTGGTCTCCTGACCTTCATTGCTTACATATTCCGCCCTCACAATCATATTCGGCACATCAAGACGCTTCATTCAAACGCAAACTTCATAAGACAAAGTCAATGTTGTGTGAATTCATGTAAACGATACGCAAATAACAAGTACTCACCAGGGTTGAGATACTCGAGGCTGGCATACGCACACACATTCAAGACACGATGGTCACAAGAGCTTTTAGTTCGGGAGAGGTGGACCACACGCCAAGAGTCCGGTCCCTTTAGAGGACGATTCAGCCTATCTACGTCGGACGGTGACCGCCCGTGGAGTGGACAGCATTTGTCCGAGTGAAAGGGGCGAAGGACCCCGTGTTCGGCTTAAAAGCAAATTCCGCTACATTGTGTGGGACTGCCCAGCCTACACATTCTTTACGAACATAGCACGCAGTTTCAGAGGTTTCCACAGGGAGACAGCAAACGCCAAACGCCTATGCTACAGATTTCCAGATTGGTCGCCTTAAACGAAATGTCATTCTCCCGTTTTAGAAGAGCAATACTGATTGGCAGACGGTATTCCTGATGCCTTGAGCTGATGGAGTAATGGAAGAGATCGAAAGGTATACCACTTCATGTCTGGCATGGAGAGGGGCCGTTCCGTTGTCGCTCTTGGAGCAAGAACACGTAACGAGAGCGTGCACTCTCGTACATGTACTCAGAGAGCGAGGAACAAGTCTCTCCTCAGTACTTCACGTATTGTGCGGTGTGAACAGACAGAGTTATAGTTAAACGCCTGCGTGCGAATTTTTGAGTGGCATCGCAGTGGACTGGTTATCTGACCGGTGTACCATGCCAATAGATTGACTTCATTAATGTGTAGGGAGAGTTTGATTGGCGAAGGTAAATCCAGATAGAGCGAGAGTTATGTTATTTGTCAGCAGCGAGCGGCGCAGACAGCAGTCATCGCAGCTTACGGTATTGTGCACTACAGCTCTTGCGAGCCCCATATTTCCTCCACAACAGTACACTTCACTGCATTTCACATGCGACAGCCTCGACCGTACCTAGCAACATTCTAACGGATAATTATTCAAGTTGAGTAGGGGGGCTCTCAACCATTCCGCCAAGTCAATAACAATCTTAAACTTTGTATAGAAATTTCATTAGCGAATGCAATCCTTAAGAGGTAACTTCACATTCCGAAAAAGAACCCGGAAATAACTTGTTCAGTTCATAACTAAAAGTGCCATTGTGATTTCTCAGAATTTTTGCAAAATAAAATAATAATTTTCGTTAGTTTCATGTTTTTCTTACACTAACTAGCACTACTCCAGTCCCACTAGTTAGGTAAGAAATTTTGTGAATTTTTGTGTCATTTCCTAACAGCAGACGACTCCACAAGATATTTATTGCTGAAAGTTTTTCAGCCATTTCTCTTTAGAACGTTAGGTGCGTCTGTCTGGCTTCTGTAGCACTGTGAGGGTGGAAATTGCATCTTTCAGGAGCCACAGGGTAAAGGGTACATCTCAGATTAATCCGTTGCGCAGAATGACAGAATAGCACCCACACGCTCACAATGTAAAGCGTGAAAGTCTGAAAACATACACTCTACAAGAATCGACGGAAGGGTTACGATCTGGGGAATGTTTTAGTGGCATTCCCTCTCTCGTCAGTCTAGAAGCCGCAGTGGATCAACACTACTATGCATCTATCCTTGGGGACCATGTCCATCCCTACATGCTTTTCCTCGTCACGATGGCATCTACCAGCAGGA
Organism: Schistocerca piceifrons; assembly: GCF_021461385.2. Lineage (NCBI taxonomy): Eukaryota > Metazoa > Arthropoda > Insecta > Orthoptera > Acrididae > Schistocerca > Schistocerca piceifrons. The sequence goes on along the minus strand of NC_060140.1, from coordinate 908,167,321 downwards.
CAATGCAACCTGTCAAATAGCTCGCGGTGAAGGTGCGTGGTTTGAAGAGTACGAGGATAGGTTCTCCGTACTCCCCTGGCCACGAAGCGCCCCAAGATTGGGCTGTTTGCGCCGTGGTGCCTCAAACGAAAGGCCTTGAGGGGCTGGCCACGGCACTAAGGTCGGCATGGCTCCACATCTCTTCCAGCATCTTCCAGAACCTTCCAGCACGTCTCACAGAGGTCCACGTTGCAAAAGGTGGTTTTTCAGGCTTTTGACAGATGGTCACATTAATGTGACTGAAGAGGTGCACACATAAAAAAATTTTTGCATCACTTCGACTGCGAGAGTTCCCGAACCTCTACAGAATATTGGAATGGAGATCAACATAAACATCTTTTCCGCCCTTTTTACTGTTCATGAAAACCACACATTGCATGTTGTACCACCATACAGCGAGACCTTCAGAGGTAGTGTCAAGATTGCTGTACACACCGGCACCTATTATACCCAGTGGCACGTCCTCTTGCATTATTGCATGCCTGAATTCGTCATGGCATACTATCCACAAGTTCATCAAGGAACCGTTGCTCCAGATTCTCCCACTCCTCGACGGCGATTCGACGTAGATACCTCAGAGTTGCGGGTTACGTCATCCATAAACAGCCCTTTTCAATCTATCCCAGGCATGTTCGATAGGGTTCACGTCTAGAGAACATGTTGGTTACTCTAGTCGAGCGATGTCGTTATCCTGAAGGAAGTCATTCACAAGATGTGCACGATAGGGACGCGAATTGTCGTCCATGAAGACGAATGTCTCGCGAATATGCTGCTGATATGGTTGCACTATCGGTCGGAGGACGGCATTCACATATCGTACAGCCGTTACCGCGCCTTCCATGTCCACCAGCGTCGGACGTCAGCCCCACATAATGCCACCCCAAAACATAACAGAACCTCCATCTTGCTGTACAAACTGGACAGTGTGTCTAAGGCGATCAGCTTGACGGGCTGGCCGCGCGGGATTAGCCGAGCGGTCTGGGCGCTGTAGTCATGGACTGTGCGGCTGGTCCCCGCGGAGGTTCGAGTCCTCCCTCGGTCATGGGTGTGTGTGTTTGTCCTTAGGATAATTTAGGTTAAGTAGTGTGTAAGCTTAGGAAGTGATGACATTAGCAGTTAAGTCCCATAAGATTTCACACACATTTGAACTTTTTTTTTTGACCGGGCTGCCTCTAAACACGTCTCCGACGATTGTCTGATTGAAGGTCTATGCGACACTCATCGGTGAAGAGAACGTGATGACAATCTTGAGCGGTCCGTTCGGCATTTTCTTCGGTCCATCTGTGCCGCGCTGCATGGTGTCGTGGTTGCGAAGATGGACCTCGCCATGGACGTCAGGAATGAAGTTGCGCATCATGCAGCCTATTGCGCACAGTTTGAGTCGTACCGCGACGTCCTGTGGCTGCACGAAAAGAATTATTCAACACGGTGGCGTTGCTGTCAGTGTTCCTCAGAGCCAGAATCCGTAGGTAGCGGTCATCCAGTGCAGTAGTAGCCCTTGGGCGGCCTGAGCGAGGCATGTCAGCGACAGTTCTTGTCTCTCTGTATCTCCTCCATGTCTTAACAACATCGCTGTGGTTCACTCCGAGACGCATGGACACTTCCCTTGTTGAGAGCCCTTCGTGGCACAAAGTAACGATGCGGACGCGATCGAACCGCCGTATTGACAGCCTAGACTTGTACCTCCTTCCTGGTGTAATGACTGGAACTGATCGGCTGTCTGACCCTCGCTGTGTAATAGGCGCTGCTCAAGAATGGTTGTTTACATCTTTGGGCGGGTTTAGTGACATGTCTGAACAGTCAAAGGGGCTGTGTCTGCGATACAATATCCACAGTCAACGTCTATCTTCAGGAGTTCTGGGAACCGGGGGATGCAAAACTTTTTTTGATGTGTGTATTTGTCTGAAGTGTAGACTTATCTGGAAATGAAACATAAAAGATAAACACTCCAGGTAAGAACAGAATATAAGCTTTTGAGATGTTGTGCTGCAGAGTAATGGTGAAGATTGGGTGGTCTGATCATGTGACGAATGAAGAGGTGCTCAATAGAAATGGTAAGAAAGCAATTTGTGGCATAACTTGACTAAAACCAGAGATCGGTTGATAGGACAGTCTGAGACGCCAAAGATCACCAATTTAGTATTAGAGGGAAGTATGGGCGATAAAAATGTAGAGAGAACCAAGAGAGTAAGCAGGTTCAAAAGGATGTAGATCGCGTTAGTTATTCGAAGATGAAAAGGTTCGTATAGCGTAGAGTAGCATGGAGAGCTGCATCAAACCAGTCTTCGCACTGAAGGCCACAACAACAATAATTTGACTTGGGATAATATTTAAAAATACTGCAAGTATGAAATGGGACACGTAAAGACAGTCGCTTAATATCTTGTACAAATACCACCTGAACATTGCAAGAATCTGTTTTCGGGACGAAATCGACAAATATTATTCAGATCTGTACTTATTGCTGACTAAGGAAGGCTAAAGCCAAAATGACACAAATAATAACTCTCTCGCAGACATATAACGATGTTTACACTGTCCCTTCATTGCATTATGCACAAAGAAATCTTAATATGTACACAATACGAAACACCAACTGGCAAGAACTACCGTATTTTGGAAAGTATAGGTCTTGATTTAGCGTCTGGAGCATAGGCACATACATACATTCATCGAGATCCTACCTTCTGTGAAGCACAATTCCTGAGAATTTCCGTTAACGCTCTATAAATCTCGTGTTTTTTTAAGCAAATAGTGCGATTAATCAAAAAGCAATTAAACTGAGCTGTGAGGTGTATCGACTCTCATGCACGGAGGAGAGCTTTTCGGATCAGAAAACGATGTAAATGAGGCAAAGCAATTTATAAAATCAAATCAGTGGCAATCTCAAATAGTAACTGGAATTCATTCACGAAGACCTCGACATGGAGCAAAGTCAATAAAAGCGGACAGGACTGCGAAATTGCGTAGAACTTAATCCATACTCAATTCTGGACAAACAGAGAGTTCGTTACTAGCCTGTTAACAGCGAATACTCGTAAAAATGATTTTCTCGACTCTTACGGGAAAGTACATCACTCTCCGTATTCAGTGCAAAAATCGATATTTAAAATGCAAACCAATTTGTTCCTCACAGGGAAGTACGAATTAATTCCGCAGATGGAGGAAATAACTTTTCAATTGGAAAGGGCAGCAATTCGTCGAATATTTTCAGCTCAGTTTGAAACTGGCGATCAGGTTTGTTCGTGACGGTAATCCTGGACAAGTATAAAATTCCTTCAGGATCGTAAAAAAAAGGCATAAAGGAACTGATTTACCGGTAGTTTCTTCTAGTATAAATAAACATACTGTTGTGCAAGCTGAAAACACTCGTCACTGAACGATTGTGGTACTGTTTTTCGTCTCTTGAATTTCGTTACTCAGATTATGAAGGTTATTTCTTTCTCTAACCAGACTTCAGATAAGAAAGTCCATCGGCATTCATCTGGAGAGACCAAGCTTACAACATTGTATACAATTAATATCGTTTTAGTTGAAGCTGCAAATGAAACACCCTGCCTAGAAATTTACGCTTCTTTAAAATGTTTATAAGCTCCCTACAGATTCACTGCAAAGTTTATTTTTCCACTCTGCTACCCTCACTACTGTAAGTAGCACCCGCAGTAAACAAGTTTAAGATCACTGCATGGTTACTTTATTATACTATCAGATATCGATCGTCTCCTGATAGAGCATAGGAAAAAGTACGAGAGTGAGTCAATCATTAACCACAATTTAGTTATATTTTTGTTTATTTTGGTAGTAGTGTCGTTTTACGTTGATGACGCATACTTTGTTTATTTGTTGTTATATCTTTGCAATTTTTAAGCTGCTAGGTTAGTTTCGTTATCGCTGCCGTGCTTTTAATCATGGCTGCTCTGCTGTCTATTTGCACCAAAGAAGAGAAACGTTCAGTGATCGGTTTTTTGTTTTTGGGAGGTGTATCAGGGGCCGAAATTCATTGAAGACTTTCGGTACAGTACGGGAACAGTGTTTTGCCACAACAGATTGTCTACGAATGGACTGAAAAATCCGAAATGGTCGCACGTTGAAGGAGCCGGACGACCGTTTACCGCTACAAATTAAGAAACCATTGAGCGTTCACATTAAATGATTCTCTTAGACAGACGATTAACTATTGACGACGTTGCACATCCTCTGCAAATTAGTCACGGTTCTGCCTACGAAATCATCCTCAACAGACTTGGGTTTCATAAAGTTTGTGCAAGATGGGTCCCAAAACAACTCAGACAGTTACATAAACAAACGTGGTTGGACATCTGCAAAAAACATTTGGATCGCTATGATAAACAAAGGGGACAACTTTTTAGTCAGCATCATTACTGATGACGAAACATGGAATCATCATTACGAGCCGGAGAGTAAACGGCAGAGTATGGAATGCAAACATCCAAATTCGCCGTGCAAGGAAAAGTTCAATACCCAACTATCTGCAGGAAAACTAATACTTACGGTTTTTTGGGACGCACAATGTCCAGTACTGGAACTTTATGGGGAAAGGGGCACAACAACAAACAGTGTACGTTGCAGTGAGACGCTTACTGCCAGGCTAAAGCCTACATTCGAAACAAACGCCGAGGATTTCTGTCAAAAGGTGTTGTGTTCTTGCACGACAATACCCGTCCGCATAGTGCTGCCCACACTGCTGAAACGCTCCAGAAACTCAAATTTGAAGTACTGGATCGTCCTCCATATAGGCCCGATCTTGCCCCTTCTGACTGTCTCTTGTTTGGTCCACACAAACAGGCATTAAAGGGCCGTCGATTTGCCTCGGACGAAGCAGTGAAAGAGGCGTTGCATTCTTGGCTCGCAGCTTAACCGAGAACCTTCTTTTAAGAGGGCATCAGGAAGCTTGTACAACAATGGACCCAGCGCGTTGAAATGCATGGAGACTATGTCAAAAATTTTGTTCTTCTAAGCTTTCTATTTGATTACAATAAAATTTTATAACTACTTTGCGGATAATAATTGATTTACCCTCGTAGTTATTTGAATGTCGCAATATGGACACTATTGTTCGCTTAATTTACGAAGATAATAGTTTTCGTTTCTGAGTGTATACTAAATAATGACTCTCCAAGTGTGTCCCATTTCCTTCTACGAGACTAACATCTTCCAGTACCGGGTGAAGAAACCAGACTGTTTATAAGGTTAGAACAGAGAAGAAGACGTCCACTCGAGTCAAGTTACTCAAATAACCACATAAACCGTTGTGGAGCTACGACAGCCAATCAGCGAAGACAGCGCGGTGAGTGTCTAAGGTGTCCATCAGTGCGGGTTTGGGAGGTGCTCTACCAGCCACTCATTTGAGGAAGTAGATTTTGTAGCAGTGTTGGAAGCAGGAACTTCGAGCATTTCCTGTAAAAACTGTGCTTTGTGAAAAAAGTGTTAAGCAGTTAATTTCTGTTTTGTTTTTCATCTTAGTCGCAGTTAAACGCTTACTTATCTATTGTGCCTGATAAAACAAAAGTGCTTTAGCTAAAATTATAACATGTGACCTCTATATTTCATTATTGATAACAAAGTACACAAGCAAATCTGCGCGATCTGGCCCAGACGGGACAATCAGAACCGACCGACCGGCGTGTGGTCTTCTGCCAATGGCGTCATCTGGATGCAGTATGGAGGGACATGGAGTGATCACACCGCCCTCTCGGCCATTATTGGCTTCCTTGACCTTGGAGGCGGTACTTCTCAGCAAACTGTCGCCTCAGTTGTCATCACGAGACTGACCGCATTCTGTTACAGCCCTCCCACAGAGGAAAAATCCCTGGTGGTACTGTAAATAGAATCCAGGTCTCCAGGCACTGCAGACAGACGCACTGACCACTGAGATGAGGAAGTGCACATTGATTACAACACACCTTACAAACCCACATATCGACTACCTTACTACAGACCTTCTTTTTTTTCAGCACGGCATTATATTTTAACAAATTAATTGTATTAAGGTACTTCCAACGTAGTTGATTTAATAGCCAAGCTTTCCCCAGTAAACATAACAGAAAATTCGCATTTAACATAACCAGCCACAGATCAGAATTTAGTCTGGTTACCTTTGACAATTCAGCTGGAACGATTATCTTAACCTAATTTAATTAATGGCTCTACTCTTTAGCGTAATAGTTAAACTGGGGAAAGTTATTTTACATGTACACAATTCCACGTGCTCGATGCTGATTGGCGGTCATCTTATAGCTGTAGCCACAGCAGTGAACTTCCGACCTGATGTCATCTGGAAAATTTTCCTCGATTCGACATTGCCCACCCTGTTCTGGTCTTTTATTCTATTAGGCATTTTCGGTGTGATTTCTCCTTCTTCTTCTTTTACCTTGCGTTATCACATGTCCTCATGTGGTGTATTTGTTATTTTTTGCATTTTGAAATGTTAAATTTGTAAGATGGCAAGAACTATGCCCCTTACATGAAGTCATTAAAGATCACCTAACTCACGTTGAGCGAACAGTAGGGCTGAACAAAAATGACTGACAAGGCACAATGTATCTTGTAGAGGGTATAGTATGGACGTATTGAAATAATTAATGTCGGGTGATGGTTTTAAAGTAATTCACACGACATGAAAACACGTCGATTTACTGGAGGCTAGTTTATCCCAGGGAAGTGCTCAGAACTGACTGTGGCTGCCAGGGGAGCGGCTAAGGGAAGCGACAAAAGGCAGCTTAGGGCAGCTCAAGCTCTGAGAAAGCAGTAACTGGGCAAGGCCTCCAGCTGCCTTAAGATGAATGACAGTGAGTGGGTGGTTGACCCCGACCCCACGCTGGTGTACCAGGAAGCAGACGGAGAACTTGTACACCTGTTGATAAATGTCCGTCATCTCATTTTCAGTGAAACATGTGAGAAAGCCACGCAAAGCTATGGTGGAGCAGTCATCAGAGGTCAAAATATGCATGTTCGTGACTATAGCAACTTCACGCTGAATTCATGGTCCACAGAGTCTGAAGCAAATCAGGTGAAGAGCGACAGAATGAAATATACTGGCCTCCGATGGGAACGTAGTACCAAGGAATTTGAAGTACTCTCCTGGGAGTCAGAATTCCGGAAAAATTGGTGTTTGTGCAGACGCTAACTTTGATGGGTGGCCTGGGAGGAGCTAAATAGCAGAAGTTGAGAGGAAGGGAAATTTTGTGGGAATTTGTTCACTTCCCACAGCAGGCATTGGTCGGCACTGGGTAGCGACGCATAATTAATGCGACTTGCGCTGCAATTGGCGGAAGTGATTTTGCTGGATGGGAAACCGAGGTGAAGAGCGGACTGGGAGAAGTCTCCGTAGAGGTCTTTCGTTCCCAGCTTGCTTGGAGTGTGGACATGGCGTTCTTTACTCAGCTTGCCTGAGAAAGAGTCAGGACTTAGCAAATGGAACGATTGAGCTTGGAGATAGGAAGTTTTGGTTCAGCTATGTACTGAGCAAGATAGCTAGACGAGCACAGCCTTGCAGCACCACGAGGTCTGCCGATGTCCACACAATGACGTGGCTCCGCCATTCTGTATTCGGTGATATTGCGCCCGCTGCGGCCACTGATTAATTTGTTGGATCACGTCGGCAAAGTTTCCACGAAGGTTTCATGGGCTGTGTATTGTAGAATTCTTCTCGCACTTTGCATTATGCCTGGGTCATTCGATAGGAATTACTTTTGAGTTATCGCGCTTTACTCCACACAAACGCAATTTATTACCACTACCTGATAGGAGAGTCTTGTAATGTGATGATTGAAGATTGGGAGTTAAAATAAATTTGCGCTAATCGACTGCATCTGTTTTCAAGCAAGTAATTGAAATCCCAAGTCACTTTCTTAATTAATTTTATGTTCAACATTTGCATCTGGTGTTCAATAGCTGAATATCACATCAATGTGCACCCCTTTTTAATTCACAGTGATCAATTCTGAATCAATTAATGTCAACACTGCCACCACAGTTTAATCAGGAGTCACAGGGCCTAATTACTTTTTTTTGCGTTATCCGATATTGCCGCAGTTTTGCGCTCTCTGTTGATCTGTTAGTCAATTAACTGGGGCGAACACACGCCAAAACCAGATAAGTGACGGGTTCAGTGTTACAAATTATAAAAGTAGCAATGGTGAAACACAGGGAGCGAAAGACTATATACAACTCGTACAGAAACCAAATGGCAATTATAAACATCGAAAGACATGAAAGGGAAGCAGTGATTATAAAGAGAGTGAGACAGTGTTCGTAACCTATTGCCGATGTTATTCAGTGTGTACAATGAGCACATAATAAGAGAAGCCAAAAAAAGAAACCATTGAAGAATGAATTAAAGTTTAGGGAGAAGGTAAAGAACTTCGAGGTTTACCGATGACATTGTATTCTGTCAGAGACAGAAAAGGATTTGGAAGTGCAGTTGAACAGAATGGACAGTCTTGTAAGGAGGATATAAGATGAACATTAACAAAAGGAAAAAAGGGGTAATGTGATGTAGTAGAATTAAATAAAGCAATGCTGAAAGAATTAGATTAGGAAGTGAGACACTAAAAGTGGTAGATGAATTTTGGTATTTTGGCAGCAAAGTAACTGATGCTGGCCGAAGCAGAGAGGATATTAAAGGTGTATGACAAATGTAGTTGAAGGAAAAGCTGTAAATCATATAGAACCAGCAAATGTAACAAAAGATAAAGCATGCAGAGAAAATAAGTCGTGGGAAAAATCAAAGAAATAAAATAACTCAAATAAGAACCTACAACAACAATAATGACAAGAAAAGAGTTAGAGAAGAAACAAAATTCGATAATACTGAATACAAATTTATGTGTTTAGGAGGTATTTTCCGAACGTATTTATCGAGAGCGTGGCCTTAAATTGCTGTGAAACGTGTACGACAAGCAGGTCAGGCAAGAAGAGAATAGAAGTTTTTGAAATGTGAGGCTACAGAAGAATGCCGAAGATTAGGTGGGTAGAGCGCGTTAGTAATGTGGAGGTACTGAATACAACTGGTAAGCCGGCCGGAGTGGCCGAGCGGTTAAAGGCGCTACAGTCTGGAACCGCGTGACCGCTACGGTCGCAGGTTCGAATCCTGCCTCGGGCATGGATGTTTGTGATGTCCTTAGGTTAGTTAGGTTTAAGTAGTTCTAAGTTCTAGGGGACTTATGACCACAGCAGTCGAGTCCCATAGTGCTCAGAGCCATTTGAACCACAACTGGTAAGAAAAGAAATATGAGGCGTAATTTGACTAAAAGAAGCGACTGGTCGATAGGATACATTGTGAAGAGGCTTGCAGAAGAAAGAGTAGTGTGGAAAGTGCATGAAAGCAGTCTTTGTACTGAAGACCTAAACAACTTCAGTGGTGGAGGGTGCCTGCTCCCCTTCCTCTCCCCTGCCCCTACATACCACCCCATCCTCCTCGAGGCAACGGAATTTGTGTACCGTATCTGTCTGAGTTTTATGCTACTATCCCATGTGAAAGTGTGCGAAAAGTGTTTGCAAATCGTGTAACTGAGGCCAGACTTGGCTACCAGTCTAGTGTTTACCTGATCGGATGTGCGAAACCGCCTAAAAACTACATCCAGTATGGCTAATAAGCAGCCTCTCATCGTAAATCCGCCGGTAGGATTGGCTGGTTACGCCTATAATTACAAAGAAGTTGTAGCTATGAATACATCAAGCACGTCAAGGATCAGCGAAAGCAGCGTAGGTGACAGGACTATATGCATACTAAAAAAGGTACAATCGGAAATCGATGAACGGATAGTGGGTTCAATCAAGCAAATAACTGGTACAACCTTGTTGGGACAGAAGAAAAACACGAAGCAACAGAACGCAAAACACCGAAGGCGTCTGAATATAGGTGTACGAAACTCTTAGTAAAATTGATGGAGAAGCTGCATGAATAATTATCTAAAAGAACAAAGTCATATCGCAATATCGCCACAAGAATCTAACTAACTGGGGGAGAATGTAGGTAGTATCCGCCAATCATTGGGAAGGAGCTAACAGAGAAGGTGTATAACCGATGGCAGACAGAGGGAAGAAGACCAAATGCCAAACGACCAAGACCATTAACACGCATTATGCTTAACTTGACGTTTAGTGACTGTAAATAGTACCTAAGCCACGTCAGCAAACTTCACGTGCTGTCAGCTGTTGACAGCCGAGATGATATCGTTTTACTATATTTCAGTGCCTGTGTTGTTCATAAAAACGATTCAACGTTCCTTCTGACAAGCATGCATACAATATCGTGTGTACGAGCACAGGTTGTAGACACGTGGTTCGTACGTGGAGGTTTGGATCTGGCTGTGAATCGTGTTCGGATGACCTGATGGTAAGGCGAACGCTCGCTACAAGCGACAAGTCCGTGTTCAGGCGCGAATTTTCATTGTCGTCATTCCATTACTCATGTGATGGTTGTACACGTTCGCTACTGCAAATACATTTCATGTAATATCATGTCAGAATGCAACGAACAGACGACCCTTTTCTGATATCATGTCAGTCAGAGCCGTCTTCAGACCAACGTAAGTCTGGAGATCGTTTAGAGGTAAAAGAAATTCCTCACCAAAGCGAGCCCGTTTAATATGCCCAGTGACAGGGAGAACACTTGGACTGCGTAATACTAACGAGATGAACGTATGTGAGATATGACGATCTTGAGTTCCCTGAAGTGACTAATGAAACGTGTGTGAAATGGCTTGGTTCAAATGGCTCTCACCACATTGCGAATTAACTTCTGAGGTCATCAGTCGCCTAGAACGTAGAACTAATTAAACCTAACTAACCTAAGGACATCACACTCATCCATGCCCAAGGCAGGATTCGAACCTGCGACCGTAGCGGTCGCTCGGCTCCAGACTGTAGCGCCTAGAACCTAACGGCCACTTGGGCCGGCCGTGTGTGAAATCTTATGGGAATTAACTGCTAAGGTCATCAGTCCCCAAGCTTACACACTACTTAACCTAAATTATCCTAAGGACAAACACACACACCCATGCCCGAGGGAGGACTCGAACCTCCGCCGGGACCAGCCGCACAGACAATGACTGCAGCGCCCAAGACCGCTCGGCTAATTCCGCGCGGCCCTGAAGGGACTAACGTGACTGTAGAGCGCATGTAATGTTAAAGGACAATGATGTCTCACATAACATGCATCTGAGAAGTGTTGAGTCACCACGCTGTTATACAATCGTTAAATCGCATTCTTTGCATTACTGGAAACAGAATTCTATGATCTGTAGAGCTCTCTCGACAGCATTTCGTGCGCCCAGTGGTGACACGAGGATCAAGGAAGTTTCCTATCGGAAGCACTATTTATCGCACAAGTAACCACAAATCAGGGGAGAAGGAATGATACACCGCGTAACTGCACATACATGCAGTAAGAGACAAAATGTAAACACACAGTTCTTCAAAATGTACTTGCACCGTACACCTATGACAGACAGCATTAGGGATACTACACTCATGCTCATAAATTAAGGATAGTTGCAGAATTTGGTGCCACACAACGTGGCACTACACAAAACTGGCGCTAATAGCAAAGCCACATAGGGAACACACACGACACACATCTGTAAGTCCACGGTATTGGTGACAAGTTGAGAAAACCGTCCCGAAACACATGTGCTACAAAACGTCACTGTTTCCTGCGCATGTACCCCGACATCAGTATGGGGTATGATCACCAAGCGTACGTACACAAGCCGCACTATGGGTTGGCATACTCTGGATCAGGTGGTCGAGCAGCTGCTGGGGTATAGCCTCCCATTCATGCACCAGTGCCTGTCGGAGCTCCTGAAGTGTCATAGGGGTTTGAAGACGTGCAGCGATACGTCGACCGAGAGCATCCCAGACGTGCTCGATGCGCTTTATGTGTTGAGAACAGGCAGGCCACTCCATTCGCCTGATATCTTCTGTTTCAATGTACTCCTCCACGAAGGCAGCTCGGTGGGGCCGTGCTTTATCATCCATCAGGAGGACGGTGGGACCCACTGCACCCCTGAAAAGGCGGACATACTGGTGCAAAATGACGACCCTATACACCTGACCCGATACAGTTCCTCTGTCAAAGAAATGCTGAGGTGTTCGTGCGCCAATCATAATCCCACCCCACACCATCAAACCACGACCTCCATGCAGGTCCCTTTCAAGGGCATTAAGGGGTTGGGATCTAGTTCCTGGTTCAAGCCAGATAAAAACCCGGCGAGAATCACTGTTCAGACTATACCTGGACTCGTCTGTGAACATAACCTGGGGCCACTTTTCCAATGACCACGTACTGCCTTCTTGACGCCAGGCTTTATGGGCTCTCCTGTGACCAGGGGTAGTGGAATGCACCTTGCAGGTCTCTGGGCGAATAAACAATGTCTATTCAGTCGTCTTCAGACTGTGTGTCTGGAGACAACAGTTCCGGTGGCTGCGGTAAGGTCCCGAGCAGGACTACCTGCAGTACTCCGTAGCCGTCTGCAGGCACTGATGGTGAGATATCGGTCTTCTTGTGGTGTTGTACACAGTGGACGTCCCGTACTGTAGCGCCTGGACACGCTTCCTGTCTGCTGGAATCGTTGCCATAATCTTGAGCTCACACTTTGTGGCACACGGAGGGACAGTGCTACGACCTGCTGTGTTTGACCAGCCTCCAGTTGCCCTATTATTCTACCCCTCATAATGTCATCAATATGTGTTCTTGGAGCCATTTTCAACACACAGTCACCATTAGCATGTCTGAAAACGTCTGCACACTTACTCGCTGCACTGCACTCTGACATGCGCCAACACACCTCTGCGTATGTGGATTGCTGCCATCGCCACCGTGCGACGACCGCAGGTCAAATTCACTGCATGGTCATACCCCGAGGTGATTTAAACCCGCAAACAGCCAACTAGAGCGTTGTTTCACCATGTATCAGCATTATCGTTAATTTATGAGCATGAGTGTAGTTGTCATACAGCCTATGTAAGATACCTCACATGGAGAAACTGAGTATAACTTACCTGAAGTGCAACCTATATTTCTATCTAAACTAGTTTAGTAACCGACATTGCACGCGTACATATTTATTCCAATGCTATTAGTCCAACTCGTCCTTTCCGCTTTCTCTGTCCATCTCGTCCTTCTTCTATCTGACCTTTTCCTCCCCCTCCTCTCCCAGCCCATCTCTCCACCCCTACTCTCCATCCATCTCCTCCTACCCCTCTGTCCATCTACTCCTTCGCCCTCTCTCTGTCCATCTGACCCAACTCTATCTGCCCATCTTCTCCTTCCTCCTCTGCCTCCTGATCACCCCATCTGTCCACCACCTCCTCTTTTCTCTCTCTTCCCATTTCCCCTGCCTCTGTCCATCTCCTTCTCTCCCCTCTCTCCGTCCATCTTCTCCTCTTCCACCTCTCTTTTCATCTCCTCCTACATCTCACTTTCCATCCTCTCCTACTGACTCTCTCCGTTCATCTCGTTCTCCCCTCTCTCTCTCTTCTCCTCCACCCTCTCTCTGTCCAGCTCCACCTCCCTCTACCCCTCTCTGTCCATTTCATTCTACCTGCCTCTCTGTCATCTCCTCCTCCACCACAATTGTGTCCCACTCCTCCTTCTCCTGCTTAACAGCTTGTTTCTCCGTCTTTTGAACGAAATACACCACTGATTCTGTGTATCGGGGAACCGACAGCTTTTTGGTAGAATGAGATTTTCACTCTGCAGCGGAGTGTGCGCTGATATGAAACTTCCTGGCAGATTAAAACTGTGTGCCCGACCGAGACTCGAACTCGGGCACACAGTTTTAATCTGCCAGGAAGTTTCAGCTTTTTGGTAGGTTTATGGAGATATGTGACGTTAGATGTCTACGCTCAGGTCTTGTAATCCGCGTAAATAGTGGTCAGCTGATCTTCACACCCTGTGATGGCGCTCAATAGCGACCCATATGTCTTCATTACGATTTACGTCAGGCAAATTTTGGTCGGCAAGACATCAACCTGATTTCACTATAATGCTCCTCAAATGACTGTAACATGGTTCGGGCTACGAGACATGGACAATTATACTGCTGAAAGATGACATCGCCGTCGGGAAGGACATCAAAAATGAAGGGAATGCGGGTTGTTCGCAACTGTCAGAATGTCTTCGATTACAACCACAGGTCCCATGTAAGGGCAGGAGAATGTCTGCCATAGCATAATACTGCTTCCACCACGCTGTTCCTGCAGCGCACTGCACGTTTAGAAGCGCCGTTCACCTCGATGACTGCGTTTGTGAAGACGACCACCGACCTAGTGTAGGAAAAATGTGAACCAACCGAAGAGATGACACGTTTCCATTGATCGACGGGTCGAATCCCTTGGCCGCTGCAGTCGTAATTGACAATGTCGTTGAGTCAACATGTGAACACGTAGGGGCGGTCTGCTGCGACCCTCCATGTTCAACAATGTCCGATGAATGGTGTTCTCTGAAACCCTTGTGCCTGCACTAGCATTATGCTCTTTCGGGAGAGATGCCATGAATAACCGTCTACCCTACTCTACAGAGCAGACAAGCCTCCGAAGCCCACGTCCTGTGAAGAGTCGCGGACGTCCAAACATTTAGCGCCTAGTGGTAGTTTCACTGTCCTTCTACCTCTTTGCGTAGGTACTCACGCTAATAGCACATGAACATTCGACCAGCTTCACCATTTTCGAGATACTCGTTCACAGGCTCTGCATAATAATAATCTGCCATTTGCCAAAGTCGCTTATCAATGGATTCCCCCATTTGCAGCCCATATCTTCGCTAGAGTGATCCCCCGTCTGTGTCTGCTCCGCTTACATGCTTTTGTTACCGCGTCACGCGCCGCAATGCCACCAGGCGGCATCCAACGTCGCAGTCGACAGTAGTCATAATGTTTTCGCTTAATAGTATAGCCTATACATACACTTTTGTAATATGTATGGATATCGTTGCATGCAGGTGTTTATCATTACTGACAACCGTTTCCCATTGTCCGACCATTCTAAAGCAGTGTATATATTCCTGTGAGCTACAAACAGCAGATGTAAGGAACACAGATAGAAGTACTCAGTGACTGTGTGCAAGAGTAACTCTATTTTTTGTTTTTACTTTTATTTATTTTTGTTTACTGTACATACCATACAGCCAGGAACTTATTATAGACGTAGAAAATCAAAACGTTTTTGTAAGACCGGAACATACAACAGCTGATGTTGTCATTGCCATCCATTCGAAGACTAGTTTGATGCAACTACCCACTTTGGTCTATCCTGTGATAGTCTTTTCATATCTGCATTAATACTGCAACCTATATCCATGTGCTTATTCTATTCAAGTCTGTCTTCCTACATCATCTTTACCTCTTACACTGTCAATTCAATTAAATACCTGGGTGTCAAAATTACGAACAACTTCAGTTCGAAAGACCACATAGATAGTATTGTGGGGAAGGCGAGCCAAAGGTTGCGTTTCATTGGCAGGACACTTAGAAGATGCAACAAGTCCACTAAAGAGACAGCTTACACTACACTCGTTCGTCCTCTGTTAGAATATTGCTGCGCGGTGTGGGATCCTTAACAGGTGGGATTGACGGAGGACATCGAATGGGTGCAAAAGAGGGCAGCTCGTTTTGTATTATCACGTAATAGGGGAGAGAGTGTGGCAGATATGATACGCGAGTTGGGATGGAAGTCATTAAAGCAAAGACGTTTTTCGTCGCGGCGAGATCTATTTACGAAATTTCAGTCACCAACTTTCTCTTCCGAATGCGAAAATATTTTGTTGAACCCAACCTACATAGGTAGGAATGATCATCAAAATAAAATACGAGAAATCAGAGCTTGAACAGAAAGGTTTAGGTGTTCGTTTTTCCCGCGCGCTGTTCGGGAGTGGAATGGTAGAGAGATAGTATGATTGTGGTTCGATGAACCCTCTGCCAAGCACTTAAATGTGAATTGCAGAGTAATCATGTAGATGCAGATTACCAAATTTACTATTTCTTGATCTTCTGGATGCGTCCTATTATCCTTTCTCTCCTTTCAGTCAAGTTCTACCATACACGTCGGCCGTGCGATTCTAGGCGCTGCAGTCAGGAACCGCGGGACCGCTACTGTCGCAGGTTCGAATCCTGCCTCGGACATGGATGTGTGTGATGTCCTTAGGTTAGTTAGTTTTAAGTAGTTCTACGTTCTAGGGGACTGATGACCTAAGATGTTAAGTCCCATAGTGCTCAGAGCCATTTGAAACATATACGTCTTTTCTCCCCAGTCAGATTTAGTAACTATGCATTAGTTGCTAGAGCTATTCATCTAACCTACAGCATTCTCCAGTAGCACCATATTTCGAAAGCTTCTGCTCTGTTTCAGCCATAGCTGTTCATTCTCCAAGTTCCACTTTCATATAGGGCTCTGCTCTAAACAAATAATCTCAGAAAAACTTCAAAACACATAAATTATATTCGATGTTATCATAGTTCTTTTCTCAGAGGAAAGCTTTTCTTGCTATTCTCACTGTACATTTTATATCTTATTTTCTCCTGCCGTCATCAGTTGTTTTGCTACCCAAATAACAGCCCTCATCTACTACAAACATTTTTCCATTCCATCGTGGCAAGCTGTTACAGCAACCGGGTTAAAACTGTTTCAGAACAAAAACAGTCTCCGTCGCGAAATTATTGAATGTCAACGACGCGTTTCACACTTTTGGGACATCATCAGATTGTATACAAAAACAAGAAACCAATCAATTAGATACAAATGGTGGGAAAAGGCCTGGTCCTTTCTGGCGCGGCTTAGCATACAGTGTGGACTAAAAGTAATAAAAAAAGTAGCTGGACATGTGACCCAGCGTAAAACCACATATGATGTAAAATAGACACCAAGGTAGTCGTATGTATAATCCATCCGTCATGAAACATCTTAACCATGAAGTGGAACTAGTGAAAGGAGGGAAACAGCCAGAATAACACCGAGAAAGCACAAATATGTGGCGGAAAAATTTTCCACGGTTGCGGTTGTCGTATTGAGCACTTAAGCCGGCTCCGCCGTGGAAGTACAAGTAAGTATAGGGCCACGCTTACAAAACTGCGGCACAAGCCGCGCACGGCACAATGTCTACACTCCTGGAAATTGAAATAAGAACACCGTGAATTCATTGTCCCAGGAAGGGGAAACTTTATTGACACATTCCTGGGGTCAGATACATCACATGATCACACTGACAGAACCACAGGCACATAGACACAGGCAACAGAGCATGCACAATGTCGGCACTAGTACAGTGTATATCCACCTTTCGCAGCAATGCAGGCTGCTATTCTCCCATGGAGACGATCGTAGAGATGCTGGATGTAGTCCTGTGGAACGGCTTGCCATGCCATTTCCACCTGGGGCCTCAGTTGGACCAGCGTTCGTGCTGGACGTGCAGACCGCGTGAGACGACGCTTCATCCAGTCCCAAACATGCTCAATGGGGGACAGATCCGGAGATCTTGCTGGCCAGGGTAGTTGACTTACACCTTCTAGAGCACGTTGGGTGGCACGGGATACATGCGGACGTGCATTGTCCTGTTGGAACAGCAAGTTCCCTTGCCGGTCTAGGAATGGTAGAACGATGGGTTCGATGACGGTTTGGATGTACCGTGCACTATTCAGTGTCCCCTCGACGATCACCAGTGGTGTACGGCCCGTGTAGGAGATCGCTCCCCACACCATGATGCCGGGTGTTGGCCCTGTGTGCCTCGGTCGTATGCAGTCCTGATTGTGGCGCTCACCTGCACGGCGCCAAACACGCATACGACCATCATTGGCACCAAGGCAGAAGCGACTCTCATCGCTGAAGACGACACGTCTCCATTCGTCCCTCCATTCACGCCTGTCGCGACACCACTGGAGGCGGGCTGCACGATGTTGGGGCGTGAGCGGAAGACGGCCTAACGGTGTGCGGGACCGTAGCCCAGCTTCATGGAGACGGTTGCGAATGGTCCTCGCCGATACCCCAGGAGCAACAGTGTCCCTAATTTGCTGGGAAGTGGCGGTGCGGTCCCCTACGGCACTGCGTAGGATCCTACGGTCTTGGCGTGCATCCGTGCGTCGCTGCGGTCCGGTCCCAGGTCGACGGGCGCGTGCACCTTCCGCCGACCACTGGCGACAACATCGATGTACTGTGGAGACCTCACGCCCCACGTGTTGAGCAATTCGGCGGTACGTCCACCCGGCCTCCCGCATGCCCACTATACGCCCTCGCTCAAAGTCCGTCAACTGCACATACGGTTCACGTCCACGCTGTCGCGGCATGCTACCAGTGTTAAAGACTGCGATGGAGCTCCGTATGCCACGGCAAACTGGCTGACACTGACGGCGGCGGTGCACAAATGCTGCGCAGCTAGCGCCATTCGACGGCCAACACCGCGGTTCCTGGTGTGTCCGCTGTGCCGTGCGTGTGATCATTGCTTGTACAGCCCTCTCGCAGTGTCCGGAGCAAGTATGGTGGGTCTGACACACCGGTGTCAATGTGTTCTTTTTTCCATTTCCAGGAGTGTATATTGGCGCGCACACAAACGTTACTATGACAAATTGAGATACAGTTGCAGCGTATAGTGCGACAAGAAGGACCCAGGTGGCACGTATGACCGGCTTAAGGCACATTTTCGAAAAACAAAAGTGCGTAAAACTGTAATTAAAATTACTGTAAGCAAACCAATCCAGCTACGTAAAACACAAAAATAAAACAAAAGTACCCCAATATAATGCACAAAGGATGGGTAAAATGATTACATGAAACACAACGGATCAAAATATGTCCGTTACACGAAGTACAACAGCTAAATTTTGAAGTACATTCATAGCACATGGATTCCGAACCGATCAAACTTCAAGATACCAGGATCAGTGGCAGTCTTAACATCGCAAACAAGAGACAAAAATATTCTTAGCCGTTAAAATAACGAAACATAAGTTACAAGCTGTAAAGAGGTAAAGTCATCTGCGATAAAAAAAAAGTCGTTAAAACGTCTCCTTTAAAATGTGGCTCCCCCAGCTTCCCACACAAAACCAAAAAATTGATAGTGATGCTGTCGACATAAAATGATAATGATACAATGTCAATGCTCCGAATGTTGGTGCAATTAACTTGGTTACTGCGGACGTGTGCCCTACCGACTGTCCGTCTCCACAGCTTCAGTTCCGCCACTACCTCGTCTCCTACCTTCCAGACTTCACAGAAGCTCTCCTGCGAACCTTTCAGAACTATCACTAACGGACGAAAGGATATTGTGGAGACATGGCTTAGCCACAACCTGGGGGATGTTTCCAGAATGAAATTTTCACTCTGCAGCGGAGTGTCCGCTGATATGAAACATCCTGACAGATTAAAACTCGAAACCTTTACCTTTCGCGGGCAAGTGCTCTACCAGGCAAAGGTCACGAGTTCGAGTATCGGCCCGCCACACAGTTTTAATCTGTCAAGATGCTTCATATCAGCGCACACTCGGCTGCAGAGTAACATTTCATTCTGGAAACATCCACAGCCACAAAGTCTCAGCAATACGCCATCAGCTGGACCACCTGGTAAGCGTCGTGCGTAGGCAGCATAGTCGCTAATGTCTGCAGGAATTATCCTGCCTACGCACGACGCTTACCAGGTGGTCCAGCTGATGGCGACTTGCTGAGACTTTGTGGCTCACTACGTCATCCTGGGGCCAACGATATCCACTCTGGCGATGACCACGTTCTGTACCCAACGAGAATAAACGTCCAGTTCATTAATGGGCGCCTTATTAGCGGTCCGCCGCTCGATTCCAGTCCTCGTCACGACTCTCAACCCGCGTTCAGACAAAGAAAATGCTACTTCATCCTGATCTTGGCACATCCGTTTCCTCCGTCACTGCTGCGGCCACTTCGCTTCTCCAACAGTGCATTCAATTAGCATTTATGATGTCCAACATCTATTTTACTGTTCAGATAATTAATGAACACCCAGATTTACTTTGGAAGCAATACGTGTCTGTAGGAGATGGTGAAGAAAATCTAGGAAATGATCCGTTCACAGTAATGCATACTGACAATACTATACTTTTAACGGAACTACTGTTGGAAAACAGTAACTACAGTTGCACAGCAGGTAAGGAATGCAACACTCACAATGGCAATATCATTGTATTGACAAGTGATGTTACAGTAATTCATCATTGTAGGATTATATAATAACAAATTCAAACCAAAGTAAACACACATGTCACAGTAAGGGGTATCCAAACGGTCGCAACAATACACAATGTATCTCCAGCCGATGGCTAAGCAGGCACGTATTTTGTCAGGCAAACGATCATAAAGGTGTCGAATGACATCCCGAAATAGACTGTCCCGAGCATCTTGCATCCTTTTTTACAATTCGGCAATGGCTGTTGCAGGCTGTAGAGGACGAGTAAGTTGCCACATCACTAGACCACGGATTTTTAGGTCGTAAAAAAGTGTGTTTTGGGTACCTAAAATAGGCTCCTTCAGTAGTTCATTTAGGCTACATAAAACCTAAATCAGGCTCTAATAAAAATGATGCAGAGAAAATAAAAATAAATTAAAATACACAATGTTGACAGTATGAACATCTTATCAGTCATTAAAACAAGGAGAATGAATATTTACACAGTTACAGAGCACAGCAATCTACAACATTAATGTTGAACTTAACTCCAAATATTTTTGAGTTCCTGCAAGATAAAGATCTCCATAAAAAAGATGTGGCAATGGTTTAATTAATACATTCGTAGTTTCACATATTCTGTCCATAGTTGGCTTCACAATAAATCTTTTCTAGGTTTACTAGTGAAAAACTGTGGCGGTTGTCAGTCAGAATCAATTTATACGCTGAAAAAGAACGTTCTACATCAACAGATGTGACAAGGGCGTACTTCATTTTCGGAAACATGTTGGACAGGAATGCTGGAGTCAGGAGTGCTGGATTTTCCACTAAGTATGTTGGCAGTAGCACACAACTCCTTCAGAAAAGTGTTCTTCTGCAAAACCGTTTGCATTTTTGCCCATACTTTTTCCCTTACTTCACCTGGCGCTTCATTAATTTTCATTTTGACTTCTTCAAGCAAAGAAATATTGTCGTAGATAGGTCTCCCTGAGCCTTCTAATTATGAAATTATTCTTGCCATAAATGTGTAGTGGACCCTAATGTAAGATAAGTCCCGTTTTAAAGAAGAATCTTTGAGTAACTCCATTGCTGCAGTTACGGATGCAGCATCCTGCGGTATATTTTCAACCACCTTCTGGACAGCTGAGAGATGCATACTATAGTATTCTGCTGCTATCAGCCACGTGCCCCAGCGGGCGACAACAGGCTCTGGCGGCAATGAGACATCTGGAAGCTGTTCTTTGAATGCCTGTATTCGTGATGGTGCCTTAACAAAAAAATTTTTCCCGGAGATATTACTTTATTTACTTTAGGAAATTGTAGCCTTACTTGCTCTGCTATGCGGTTGATCCCATGCACTACACAAGTTACGTGCAGCATCAATGGGTAGAATACTTTTAATAGTTGAAACGCTGCTATCATACATGCAGCAGTATCAGTGACGGCCAAAGGCACCTTATTCTCATCCACTCCGTTTAGATACAGCACCTTAAGCCCATTGTTCACAAACTGTGCTATTTTTTGTTGGTTAGTTTTTGCAAGCTGTTTCGAGTAAATCAAATGAGCCCCGGATGGAGCATCTGGATCTAGCTTGCCAAGAATCAGGTTTGCAATGTAACGGCCAAGACTGTCAGTAGTTTCATCCACAGAAATCCATATACAAGATTCTCCAACATCTTCTCGGATTCTGTGCAATGCAGCATTGTAAGCTAAATCCACATAATTCTTACGTAAAGTTGACTCTGCAGGAATAGACTGATGGCAGTACTTCTCAAGAAAACCTCTGAAAATAGGGTTTTCTAGTTTCCGAAAGGGGATGTTTGCTGCCACAAGTGCATGACACAAATCACTGCAGAACTTTTTTTCGGAGGTTCCCCAGATTTATTGGTTAAAAAAGTTTGTTTCAATTGTGACTTTCGTTCAACATTAGCTTTATGTGCGATCCCATCTGCATGCTGAGTTAAGTGAGATTTCTTAACACTCGAAACCTAATACGAGAGAAAAGGGAAATGCAGTTTAGAATCGCATATAAAGAGCATTTCGTATTACTAAAGGATAGCGATAAAAAAGAATCCTAAGTGACAGGAAAATAAGAAGTCTAAGAAAAACATCAACTAATCTCCTTGTCGCATGCTTGGCAGAAAATAATTTTCCGATCTGTTGTATAATGCGGAAAATCTTGCAGCCACTGCCTTATATGAGTAGACTTTGAACTAGCTGTTCTCGGCATGGCGTAGTATTCTCACACAGAAACTAGAATTTATTTTGCACTTAGAACGTCAGTAACAACACGTCGGTCGCTATACAATGTACTGATTTGTTTTAGCTGGGAAAAAGTGAACGATTTTTTTTATTTTTTTTATTTTTTTGCTGCGGTGCATGGGAGCGGTAAGGGAAGTACAATACTGATTGCTGGACATATGGCCCCTGACAGATGGCCGCCCCTTCTGAACAAGCGAATGGAATCTACCGGTGCTTCAGATGAAAACATCTCACTACTGGCAAGTTATTTTTCGAACCGGAAAATTCACGTATAATACCTTTCACGAAACAGGGTAGTTTGATAGGACTGCCTGTAGACAGCAGCGAGAAAATGCGCGAAGGGCAGTAATTTAGCTATAGAGGGCGTCTACGATTAACATAGTGATTTTTTAATCCGTGCTCAGCTTAAGGCCTATGAAACCGTTTCTTTGCGAGAATACACAGCTGGGCAGAATCCTACTAACGAAATATTTTTTAATATAACATTTAGTACTCCCACGTTCGATTCTAACGTGTAGCTCAAATCTTTTACCGGTTCCCATTCGCCCACCGAAGTTAAGCAATGTCGCGCTTGGCGCGTACTTGGATGGATGACCATTCAACCGTTCCGAGTGCTGTTGGTAGTAAGGCAAGCAAAGGAATTGTAAACAGTCTCTAACGACCTTCGCCTTCGACGAGATGTAAAGCCCTGAGTTTACTTCCTTTTTCTAATCTTTGAAAACACAAGAACTCTATGTCAGATTAACGAAATAGGTACTTTTTAGGATTTTGATGCCGAAATAGGCAAAATTAGGCGTCAACGTCGAAATGCGCAATTTTAGGTCCTATAGAACTAACGATATTCAGTTTAGTTAGTCATGTAACGCATAAGTACCAACTTATATGCAAATTGGAACTTGGGAAAAAAATGGGTTTTAACCTAAAGATCCGCGATCTATTTTTTTACATATGAATAATAAAACCCCTATAAAGAGTATTTGGTATTAACAGGGATAGTGATATAAAAAAATAAAAAAAGACCGAAGTGTTAGGCAAATACGAAACATGAGCGCATATCAACTAGCCACCTTACTGCACGCTGGGCAGAAAATATTTTTTTTCATCTGTCGTATAGTGTGGAAAAACTTGGAGCCACTGTCTTATATGATGAAATAGGCACTTTTTAGGATATTACAGCCGAAATAGGCAAAAATAGGCTTTTCTAGGTTCTATAGAATTAACGCTATTAAATGTAAATAGTCATGAAACGCATAAGAACAAATTTTTATGCAAATAGGAACTCAGGAACAAAATAGGTTTTTACCTAAAATCCGCGGTCTACACATCACCATGTTCCAAAGTGTTCAAACGTTCCCGCATCACCATCTTCAATGGCAAGAGATCCGATGTTCTTGCTGGCCAGGCCAATTGTCTTACATCACAAAGAGCATGTTGCGTAGCAGCTAACAGCAGCATAACAGGATCGGTGTGTGAACGCGCACTGTCCCGCTGAAAAAGCACATCACCTTCCTGTCGAAGAATAGCGAATCGCGGGGATAATAACTTGTGCATATAGCCGGGGACTGGTTACAATACGCCGTAGAGGTACCATATGTGACCGCGAGCTGTAACTGAGGCTCCCCACACAGTAAGATCTGGGATGAGACCTGTGTGTCGGGAGCGAATGAACTCTGGAATAGCCAGCTCACCAGGTCTACGTCATACGCGGGCACGTTGATCACCTGCATGCAGACAGAACCTACCCTCGTTACTGAAGACTTCAGAGCGTCATCCTGCCCTCCAGTCGTCCCTTTCATGGCACCAGAGTAGCCGTGCATGGGGGTATCGTGGTGGCTACCTGGCTAAAAACACATGTTATATTAGTCCTGCTTAGGCAGACGGTTGTTCGTGTTTCTCGGTGACACAGCAGATGCTGAATGTGCTCAAATTTCTCCCCTGGATGATGTTCGGTCGGCTACCATTGCTTGAACAGTGAATCGAAGTGCGTCTGTGCTATCGTGACATCTAGAGCCTGGTCTACAAGTACGTGAATGTTTTACAGACCAGTACTGAAAGTAGGGACACTCCAGCGATACATTGTGCCCAACACGTGCAGCAGTCCGTCGATGTGTCCGTCACCTCTAAACTCAGCACATTTACTGTCTGAAGAGAAAAAACAGGTGCCACACAGACAAGCCTGCTGGGCTTCATCTGATGGCCGATGACCGCCACGAATGAATCTTTGAAACTACAACCCCTCAGTATGAACGTCTTACACCGTGGTGCCACTGAACATAGTATCTGAGGGTGTTGGATTTTTTTTCCAGCATGGTATAGTGGAGCACCCTGTTTCGTTTCAACAGACGTGAAAACGTTCTTACCTTTCTAAAGGTGCACGAGCATATGAGCAGAAATCAACCAACACATTATGTTGCCCTCATTGTCTCTCACGACAAAGCAGCTCCAGCTCGCAGTATTGCTTTTCCATAAGCGGGCAACGTTAACTTTTACAAAGGATGTAACGACATAAAAGAGACGACTTACTATTACTAGTTAACATGTTTGAACCCCTCGTTCAGCAGCTCTATTAACTGTACATCCCCACTGCTCGTTGAGGACGTCTACCTATAACTTTATTTCTCTAACGTCTAATCATGACTAACTCACAAGTGCTACCCTAACGCTGCACGTCAAGACAAGACAAGGCCTTAAAACAAAGGGCGTTGATCTCTTTCTGTTTGAATGCTATAAGACCACATTCAGAAACAGTATTTTGTTCACTCTGGTAAAGATCAGTTATTTACAGCTACATTTTCAAGTTTTGAGGAAGTTAACAAACCTTTTCTTTATAATAAGAACACTAGCTTCACAGAATAGATACTAAACACACATAAGATATAGAAAATCAATTAATTGTACGCGAGATTTTATATACGAGGGTCGTTTAATAAAAAAAGCCCCATGTTTTCTTTCTCGGAATATACACTCCTGGAAATTGAAATAAGAACACCGTGAATTCATTGTCCCAGGAAGGGGAAACTTTATTGACACATTCCTGGGGTCAGATACATCACATGATCACACTGACAGAACCACAGGCACATAGACACAGGCAACAGAGCATGCACAATGTCGGCACTAGTACAGTGTATATCCACCTTTCGCAGCAATGCAGGCTGCTATTCTCCCATGGAGACGATCGTAGAGATGCTGGATGTAGTCCTGTGGAACGGCTTGCCATGCCATTTCCACCTGGCGCCTCAGTTGGACCAGCGTTCGTGCTGGACGTGCAGACCGCGTGAGACGACGCTTCATCCAGTCCCAAACATGCTCAATGGGGGACAGATCCGGAGATCTTGCTGGCCAGGGTAGTTGACTTACACCTTCTAGAGCACGTTGGGTGGCACGGGATACATGCGAACGTGCATTGTCCTGTTGGAACAGCAAGTTCCCTTGCCGGCCTAGGAATGGTAGAACGATGGGTTCGATGACGGTTTGGATGTACCGTGCACTATTCAGTGTCCCCTCGACGATCACCAGTGGTGTACGGCCAGCGTAGGAGATCGCTCCCCACACCATGATGCCGGGTGTTGGCCCTGTGTGCCTCGGTCGTATGCAGTCCTGATTGTGGCGCTCACCTGCACGGCGCCAAACACGCATACGACCATCATTGGCACCAAGGCAGAAGCGACTCTCATCGCTGAAGACGACACGTCTCCATTCGTCCCTCCATTCACGCCTGTCGCGACACCACTGGAGGCGGGCTGCACGATGTTGGGGCGTGAGCGGAAGACGGCCCAACGGTGTGTGGGACCGTAGCCCAGCTTCATGGAGACGGTTGCGAATGGTCCTCGCCGATACCCCAGGAGCAACAGTGTCCCTAATTTGCTGGGAAGTGGCGGTGCGGTCCCCTACGGCACTGCGTAGGATCCTACGGTCTTGGCGTGCATCCGTGCGTCGCTGCGGTCCGGTCCCAGGTCGACGGGCACGTGCACCTTCCGCCGACCACTGGCGACAACATCGATGTACTGTGGAGACCTCACGCCCCACGTGTTGAGCAATTCGGCGGTACGTCCACCTGGCCTCCCGCATGCCCACTATACGCCCTCGCTCAAAGTCCGTCAACTGCACATACGGTTCACGTCCACGCTGTCGCGGCATGCTACCAGTGTTAAAGACTGCGATGGAGCTCCGTATGCCACGGCAAACTGGCTGACACTGACGGCGGTGGTGCACAAATGCTGCGCAGCTAACGCCATTCGACGGCCAACACCGCGGTTCCTGGTGTGTCCGCTGTGCCGTGCGTGTGATCATTGCTTGTACAGCCCTCTCGCAGTGTCCGGAGCAAGTATGGTGGGTCTGACACACCGGTGTCAATGTGTTCTTTTTTCCATTTCCAGGAGTGTATTTATTGGTAAGATTCAGAATCAGGTGACAACATACATCCACATGTCTTATCCATATCCTATTTTTCTACGTATTCTCCATCACGTTCTATGGCCGTACGCCAACGTTCTGGAAGAGCATGTATCCCCTGCTGGTAAAAGCTCTTGTCCTGTAGGCGTAGACATGTTTTCACTGCGTAACAGACACTCTCATCTTCAAAGTGTGTTCCCCGTAGAGAATCTCTAAGCGGCCCAAAGAGATGGAAGTCCGAGGGTGGAGGATGGATGAGGCAATCAATGATGTCCAACCCAATTTGGCGATGTGTTCCCGGGTTCTCAGACTTATGTGTGGCAGTGCATTATCGTGTTGCAGCAAGATTTCTGCTTAATACTTGTCCGATCGAACACATCGGAAATTGTTTTTGAGCTTAGTCAGAGTCCTCGCGTATGCCTCTGAATTGATGGTTGACCCTCTTGGCGTCACATCCTCGAGAATAACGCCATCACAATCCCAGAAGACTGTCACCATGACTTTTCCTTCAGAGGGTGTTGTCTTGAATTTATTCTTTTGTGGTGAATGAGGATGATGCCACTGCATGGACTGCCTTTTTGTTTCCGGCGCAAAATGGTGCGCCCAGCTTTCGTGCCCCGTAACGATCCGTGACAGAAAGGCCTCTCCATCGGTCTCAAAAGGCTCCAAGAATTCAGATGAGATGGCCTTACTTTGAATCTTGTGGTCCGCTGTGAGCATTCGCGGAACCCATAATGAGCACCTCTTTGAATATCCGAGAGTCTCGATCATTGCAGACGCACTTCCAATGCTGACCGACAACTGTAGAGCCTATTGTGGAGTTGTGTGATGCGCCAGTCGGCACGAATAATGCCATTCAGCATGTCTGGAGCAGTGACTGTGACAGGACGTCCCATGCGTGGCTGATCATGGAGCTCTGTTTCTGCATTTTCTGAGGCTGTAACTTTCTTTACCCATCGCCCAACTGCACTTCTGTCAACTGTCAACTGCAGCATCGCCGTACACTGCACACAAACGTTTGTAGATGTTCACCGATGTTCACCAGGATTTCTTTCCTGCACACAAGAATTCAATAACAGCACGCTGCTTGTAACGTGAGTCGTATGTAGACGCCATTTTGACGCTATAATAAGGATCTGCTAGAACGGTTCGAAACTCCACCGGCTCAAAGAACAAACATGAAATGTGATTCGCCATGTCTATGTATATTAATGGCGTCTTTAAAAAAAAAATGTTTGGCATTACTTATTGAACGGCCCGAGTGCAACAGAACTGAAATGTTCAAATGTGTGTGAAATCTTATGGGACTTAACTGCTAAGGTCATCAGTCCTTAAGCTTACACACTACTTAACCTAAAGTATGCTAAGGACAAAAAAATGGCTCTGAGCACTATGGGACTCAACTGCTGTGGTCATCAGTCCCCTAGAGCTTAGAACTACTTAAACCTAACTAACCTAAGGACATCACACACATCCATGCCCGAGGCAGGATTCGAACCTGCGACCGTAGTGGTCACGCGGTTCCAGACTGTATCGCCTAGAACCGCACGGCCACTCCGGCCGGCTACACTAAGGACAAACACACACACCCATGCCCGAGGGAGGACTCGAACCTCCGCCGGGACCAGCCGCACAGAACAAAACTAATTCATAATGCAACAATAAAGACATGAAGCGTGTTGTTGCATTACATGTTCATCTTAAGGAGCGATAGGTTGGTCATGAAGGGGAACAAGCGGTGATTAATGAGGACAGCGTTGCGGTTTCTGGAAAGGCAATGTGATAGGAAATCAATTTGGCGACGTGTATCATTTTTGTATTGATTAGAGTCGTCTATTAGCGAGCTAGTAATGACGCCTCGTAAGGTGATCGTTGTTGGAGGAGAGACTGTGGTATCCCGCATCTGACTGGCGGCGCGCGACCGCAGTAAGTGACGTCTGGTGATTTGTGAGCGCCTGAGGCGAGCCCAGCGCCGGCCGGCGGAAGCGCCGTGCTCCTGTCGTGAATGCGCTTTTGAGGAATGGCCAGCGCCACTTGTGATGCGGCGCGGTGTGTGTGCGTGTGCGTACGTATGTGTGTGCTTGTGTGTGGCATCACGCCGCACCGAGAGGCCTTGCCGGAGGTCTCCTCGCCTCCGGGTAGGTCCTTGACCCCGACCAGCCGAGCCGGGACCAGAACTGTGCCTCGTCTAACACAGGCGCCACACGTCTCATTCACGAGGCAGCGCTGTCCGAAGGAGCGTTGCATCATTCGACAACACACGTTTTTTTTTTTTTTTTTTTTTTTTTCCAGAAGTGGAGCCCCTCCACGCCCACACCGGCATGATGGCCAACTCAAAAGGTCTACTGCCATCTCTGTATAAGGGTTAGTGTTCACTAAAGTGAGGTGTCGCATGATGTGGGTACTGCGATGTTTGCGTACGTCTGGTTAAGGTTAACCATTAATACGCGCTCATCTGCAGATAGATTGGGTCGCAGTCGAACGAAGGGTAGTGGTTTGAAGGGCACAGGGAAAAAGTGCCAAGGCAAGAGGCAAGGGAAAAAAACCTCTACGATAGTTAGGTCGGGTGGTAAGAGCAGTAGCGGATGTCTTGCTGCCTGCAACAGGTTTGCAACGGTAGGCTTTGTTAGTAGTGGGTATCATGCATGTCGATACCTTTGACGTTGTGCGGTGGTGTTGCTCGGCGGCTGCCGCTGGGTGCCGGTGTTGAGCTCTCGTTCAGCGTCAGCGACCTGCAACAGTTAGGTTTATCATCGTTTTTGTGTCCGACAGGTCATATATCGGATGCACAGCGTAGGGTGATGTTGGCGAATTGTTTGTGCGTCAGTGGGCGAGCTCGTCGGTGTCCCTGCTGTGGCCTGTTGGTCGGGTCTCTTAGCAGCTGGTAGTTACCAGTCAGAGTTGCTGGTATGCGGGGGGTGGCCGTCGTTTGTCGCTTGTTAGCGTATATTAGCTTGCCGTAGGTGGCTATGCCCTAGCTAGTAGTGTCTTTGGCCGCTTGTGCTTCCACCTACGGTTTTGATCGTAGTTTCCCAGAGTGAGGATGAAAGGATTAAAATATCGTATTTACACGCCGATACCAGACAGCGACTCTCAATTAAAATGTCCTCCACTGCACCGAAGTTGCGTAGTGTGTGTACGAGTACAGCTTGTGACGAAAGAACAACGACGTATGTAAGTTTGGTTCTCGCTGTTAGTCGTGCACAGATAACCAAAGCATAAAGCGGGAAATCCGGCTTCGACTCCCCCTCCAGCATAAAATGATTCAAATGGCTCTGAGCACTATGAGACTTAACATCTGAGGTCATCAGTCCCTTAGAACTTAGAACTACTTAAACCTGACTAACCTAAGGACATTCACACACATCCATGCCCGAGGCAGGATTCGAACCTCTGGTTCCAAACTGAAGAGCCTAGAACCCCTCGGCCACACCGGCCGGAGGCACAATTTTTCATTGTTGTCATTCCCTTACATTGCTGATCGTTGTTCGTATTCTCAACTGCAAATACATTTCAGGTATTTTTTACGATTTGTCTTCCAGTACTAACAACTCACTGGCGTGTGCAACTCGGCAACTTGTACCGATCAGATGCAGTAGTGTAAATTTTGACGTAGAAGTAACATAGATTCGTCAATGTGGTTTACTGAGACGGTCTTCTTCAACTACGGTACATATTTTAGTAACGAATATGAATTTACATTAAGGATTTTATAATACAATGCGATGAGTACAAGAAAAGTAACATTCAAAACATTTGGTAGTGCACTTGCACGCGAAAGGCAAAGATTCCGAGTTCGAGTCTCGGTCCGGCACACAGTTTTAATCTGCCAGGAAGTTTCATATCAGCGCACACTCCGCTGCATAGTGAAAAATCTCATTCTGGAAACATCCCCCAGGCTGTGGCTGAGCCATGTCTCCGCAATATCCTTTCTTTCAGGAGTGCTAGTTCTGCAAGATTCGCAGGAGAGCTTCTGTAAAGTTTGGAAGGTAGGAGACGAGGTACTGGCAGAAGTAAAGCTGTGAGGACGGGGCGTGAGTCGTGCTTGGGTAGCTCAGATGGCGCCGGCACGGTAGTTCAGCGTGTTCGGTCAGAGAGCTGCGAGCTCTCTGGCACACAGTTTTAATCTGCCAGGAAGTTTCACATCAGCGCACACTCCGCTGCAGAGTGAAAATCTCATTTTGGAAACATTTGGTAATCATTTGTGACCGTGTCTCAAATTGTGTAATGCATTTAAATATAAATACAATTACTGTTTTTAACCAATTAATCATTTTCTCACACGTACAACATTACAGAACTTCGTCAGGCAATTACTGTGTCACGACTTACAGGTCGCTGAGGGTGGAAGCAACATGAAACAGAGAACAGTCGACACGAAGCGTTCCGAATGGTCCCGAATTTTAACGGCCAGCACTTGAAGGTCGACGGCCTACTTATCACTCCATTACTGTATGTATTCGGGTTCGTAACATACTAGTTTAAGTAGGTTACTAGTTAGTAATAAGATAGGTACATTTGCGGCCAGAGGTGCCGCTCTATAAAGTCTTTACTGGCTCTTGAGCTAAAACGTTTTACGACCACTTATCTAGTATATAACCTTGGAAGATTGATCTGACTGTTCCCGGACGATGCTGTTTTATTCACTGATGCGCCAAAGAAACGGCGCTGCAGCGGAAACGCCTATATAAGACGTCAAGTGTCTGGCGCAGTTGTTAGGTCGGTTACTGCTGCTACAATGGCAGGTTATTAAGATTTAAGTGAGTTTGAACGTGGTGTTATAGTCGCCGCACGAGCGATGGGACACACCATCTCCGAGGTAGCGATGAAGTTTAGATTCTCCCTATGAGCATTTCACAAGTGTATCGTGACTATCAGGAATCTGATAAAACATCAAATCTCCGACATCGCTGCGGCCGGAAAAAGATCCTGCAAGAACGAGACCATTGACGACTCAACAGAATCGTTCAACGTGCCAGAAGCGCAACCCGCCTGCAAATTGTTCCAGATTCAATACTGGGCCGTCAACAAGTATCAGCGTGCGAACCATTCAGCGACACATCATCGATTGGGCTTTCGGAGACGAAGGACCGCTCGTGTACCCTTCATGAATGCACGACACAAAGCTTTACGCCTCGCCTGAGCCCGTCAACAGCGACGTTGGACTGTTGATGACTGGAAACATGTTGCCTGGTCGGACGAGTCTCGTTTCATATCGTACCGAGCGGATGAACGTATTCGGGTAAGGAGACAACCTCATGAATTCATGAACCCTGCACGCCAGTGGGGGACTGTTCAAGCTGGTGGAGGCTCTGTTATGGTGTGGGGCTTGTGCAGTTGGAGTGATACGTCTAGATACGACTCTGACAGGTGACGCGTCCGTAAGCATCCTGTCTGATCATCTGCATCCATTCATGTCCATTGTGAATGCCGACGGACTTGGGCAATTCCAGCAGGACAATGCGACACACCAAACGTCCAGAATTTCTACAGAACAGCTTCAGGAACAATCTTCTCAGTTTAAACACTTCCGCCGGCCATCAAAATTAGCAGACTGTAACGCCGGAAATGCATATCCTCCTATTTCCATCTATTGTACTATTATTTTTTTCCTTGTTTTGTTACCTCGAGATATGACATTTCTGTCTCTTTATATATTGTAATTGTTTTACTGTTTGTATATATATATTTATGCACTTATGTCGATGTATAACTGGTTTGTTTCGTAAATATTATTTGTATTTTTACGCTGGGTCTTGCCTAGGGAAAACTGCTATCGAACGATTACATCGATGGGTCGTGTGAAGAATCAAAGTGTGTAGGATCTTTGGTAGTGTTAACTCTGCCGCGTGGAGCGCGGGCAGGAGTCTGGCTGGAGTAGCGAGTGGAGGAGGTGTTGTGTGACGCTCCCGCGAGTTGCGCTCGACTTGCGATGATAGTTTCTGGCACGGTGTCGCGGACGGGAAGCATTAGCTGGCGGACATCAAGAGCCCGTTTCGCCTGGTGACCGTGTCGAAAAGAAGGCGCGCCAGCATCCAGCTTCTGCAACAGCGACGGCCGACAATGAGTGACTGTCGCCACCTCCTCGATCGACGACTTCAAACCTTCAACCAACCAACAAGGAAGCCTACAAGCACGTATAGTTTCAGAACTGTATGGCAGACCTCAGCTTTTCAAACTGTTCCATTTGCCTCGCAAAATTACAGCAACTTAGCATGAACTTTTGTTTCTCATTGTCCCAATTGCATTGCCAAGCAGGGTCCCGTCCTTTTCCGAAATGAACCCGAGTGTCGTTGAAATTCAAACGCCAGCATAATTCCATTTCAGTGCTTTAATTTCAAAGTTCAGTTTAAGTATTCATAGCTGGCTACAATATTTAGATTACGCAAGCACAAATTAAGAGTGCGAGTTTTGTTACCGTATTTTAGCTTACCTGTGACTGCAGCTCAGCTTGGTACGTACTAAATTTTACTATTGTTAATTGTTCAGAATCATTTAATTCAAGTTCAAAGCTAAATCTCTTATTTCTAAATTGCGTAGATTCAAGTAGCTTTTGAAATGATTGTTGAGGTAGTCCAAGACTAACCGTATTTTACTGAATTTCGATGTGCTTAAGAAAGAAAGCTTCTTATTAATTTCAGTCACTAAATTAACTTTCAGTTTTCCGGTTTTATTAATTCTTTTGCTAAATTAAGTCAGAGTGCAGCGAAAGTTATTACTTCTGACAAATTTTCAGTTTTCACACTACACGTGTCAACCTTCAGTTGCCACGCTTCTAGTGCTAATTATATGTGCAATTACCTTTCTTTTTCAGTTACTGTAGTAATTGTCCTTAGGACTGGCGACCGTAATTTCCCCCAAATCTCAAATATCTAATTACCGCTAGTTAATTGTTAACGTAACGGCCGCACATTTACTTTCTTCATTAACTTTACCCCTTTTCAAAATTAATTTCCACCAGTTTCATTTGCATTTTTCCTTTCATTTAGATGTAACCCTTTCCTCCCTCTTTACCGACAGATTAACTTCAGTGACGATTGCTTTTCCCAAATTTCCATTAGGTACACGCGGTTTAATTTTTCACTGTCATTAAGGTCGATAAGTGAGGGGGAGGTTGCAAGACATGAACGTCATTGAGCATATCTAGGATGCCTTGCAACGCGGTGTTCAGAGGAGACCTCCACCCCTTGTACTCTTACGGATTTATGGACAGCCCTGCAGGATTCATGGTGTCAGTTCCCTCCAGCACTACTTCAGACATTAATGGAGCCTATACCACGTCGTCGTCCGACGTGAATCGTTTGCCCCTCAGAGCCTTTTTAAGGGGATCAAAAATAGCATAATCACAGGGAGAGATGTCCGGACTGTATGGAGGATGGCCTAGAACCTCCCATTTGCCGCGACTGTGTTGGCCGTATGAGGCTTTGCATTTTCGTGGAGCAGAATGACCCCACGGGTGAGATTTCCTGGTCGTCTTGATTTGATCGCTTGGTGAAGGGTGGTCAAGGTTTGCGAGTAACGAATCCTAGTCCCGTTATACCATTCCCTGCTGATGTTGACATTACCCTATATTCAGCTGACCAGAAATCCTTGTCTTCTGTCCATTTCACTTTACTAACCCCCACTATATCTAGACTGAGCCTTTAAATTTCACTTTTCAGATTTTCATCCCTACCACATTCAAACTTCTGACAAAAATGGTTCAAATGGCTCTGAGCACTATGGGACTTAACAGCTGAGGTCATCAGTCCCCTAGAACTTAGAACTACGTAAACCTAACTAACCTAAGGACATCACACACATCCATGCCCGAGGCAGGATTCGAACCTGCGACCGTAGCGGTCGCGCGGTTCCAGACTGTAGCGCCTAGAACCGCTCGGCCACACCGGCCAGCAAACTTCTGACATTCCACGCCCCGACCTGTAGGACGTTATGCTTTCCTTGGGTTTTCAATCTGTTTCTCATAGTCACTCCCCCCTTGCCAGTCCCTTCCCGCAGATCCGAATGGGTATTCAGGCATTTTTTGGCAACGAAGAGCTTATCATGACACTTTCCAGATGCAGGCCACATGTCATGTGGATACACGTTATGTGCCTTTAATATAGTGATTGCCTTCTGCATCCTGCTACCGTTGATCAGTGCTCATTCTTCCACCTTTAGGGGCAGTTTCCCACCCCAAGGCCAAGAGAGTGCCTTGGACCTCCGCCCGCTCCCCCGCCCTACAAGCACACTAGAAGACAGAATATTGTTTGTTCGGCTGCGCACGTTCTATCAGGCAAAGCAAGTACTGTAACCTAGATCAGTAAATAAACACTTTCAGCGTTAGAGTATTTACTAAGCGCGAAATATTAAAGTATCTCGTGAGATTCTTTCTTACAAGGGAACCTCCCCATCGCACCCCCCTCAGATTTAATTATAAGTTGGCACAGTGGATAGGCCTCGAAAAACTGAACACAGATCAATCGAGAAAACAAGAAGAAGTTGTGTGGAACTATGAAAAAAGTAAGCAAAATATACGAACTGAGTAGTCCATGTGTAAGATATGTAACATCAAGGACAGTGCGAGCGTAGGAGCGCCGTGGTCCCGTGGTTAGCGTGAGCTGCTGTAAAACTAGAGGTCCTGGGATCAAGTCTTCCCCCGAGTGGAAGTTTTACTTTCTTTATTTTCCAAAGCTATGATCTGTCCGTTCGTTCACTGAAGTCTCTGTTCAGTGTAATAAGTTTAGCGCCTGTGTTTTGCAACCGCACCGCAAAACCGTGCGATTGTTATTGAAGTCGCGAGCTATATTTGCTGGATTCATATTGCCCATGGAATACATCTCACGTATTTGATGCACTCTCGTCCAAAGTAGTGAACAGTCAACTGCCAGCCAGGGAGCCTCGTTAGCAGGAATACTCTTTCTTCCGTGCGCTGTAGTCGACTGACGTCGTGTGTTTCGATGTTTGTTTAGGTGTGGCGTCCCCATACTACGGCGCAGTTACCTCGCATCGGACGGACGGACGGACATATAATAATTGTCTGAAAATAAAAAATTAAACTTTTTAGTCGATGGACGACTTGAACAAAAGACCTCTCGTTCCGCAGACGCTCACGCTAACCACGGGACCACGGCGCTCTACAGCTCAAATTGTCCTTGATGTTGCCTATGCTGCGCATAGACTACTCAGTTTGCATATTTTGCTTATTTTTTCATAGTTCCACACAACTTCTTCCTGTTTTCTCGATTGATCTGGATTCAGTTTTTCAAGTCCTATCTACTGTGCCAACTTATAACTAAATCTGAGGGGGGTGCGATGGGGAGGTTCCCTTGTTAGAAGGATCCTTTATCCAGTGTAGCCCTTTGGCTACAGTGACCAAAGTATCCTTCTAATAAATACCATATTAAGATAGCCCTTTGGCTACACTGACTAAAGGATCCTTCTAAGAAATACCAAATTAACATAACCTTAAGATGCCTAAATAAGGCGAAACGCGTAGTTGAAAAACAAAAAAAAAACTAAAATTGCAATCAAGACTGTTTTTAACCAATGCTGTTAAGCACTGGTTTGCTGTATGCCACATATGGATTGGAAGAATTTCTGTAAATTACTTAGAGGCTTCAGCTCTTTGAGTTAGACGTTCCCAGAACTGATGATGATGATGATGATGTTTGGTTTGTGGGGTGTTCAACTGCGCGGTCGTCAGCGCCCATAAAAAGTCCCACTTTTTTCACAGTCCAATTTTTTTCACAGTCCAATCTACCCACTGTCACGAATGATAAGGATGATGATGAAATGATGAGGACAACACGAACACCCAGTCCCCGGTCAGAGAAAACCCCCAACCCGGCCGGGAATCGAACCCGGTACGGCGTGATCCAGAGGCAGCAACGCTAGCCACTGGACCACGAGCTGCGGACGTTTCCAGAACTGGCGAAGTTCTGCCCGCGGTACACGCGTGCCAGGGTTCCAGTTACGGTCAGGCAAGGGGCGCACGGCAAGGCCACAGCGTGAAATGACGAGCCGCCCCCGCGCCGGTGGGGCTCGGCCGTGGGTCCAGGCTGGAGCGGCGGCCGCGAGCCACGGCCATCCATCAGGCGCGGCTGGAGCGCGCGCGCCCGCGGCCGGAAGTCTCGTTGTCCGGCGTCGTTGGGACGTACGGCACGCACCGCAGTCATTAGGCGCTGACTTACTGCGGGGGCGGGGGCGGAGGATCCACGGGGCGCGGCGCAGGCGGTGGGAGCGGGACTCCCCGCGGCCACCGGCGTGGCGGCGGCGCGCCAGCCTCCCGGAAACACGGGAAACCCAGCCTCAGTGAGACGAGCTGCGTTACAGCCGTCACTGCAGGTAGTCCAGCCGTACACAGGGGATGGCGCACTCCTGCTGGACGACGGTATTTATTTATTCGTACGGCTTACATGAGCATTATACAGTCTTATTTAAGGACTTCAAATACAGGGTGGTCCATTGATACTGACCGGGCCAAATATCACACGAAATAAGCATCAAACGAAAAAACTACAAAGAACGTCTAGCTTGAAGTGGAAAACCAGATGGCACTATGGTTGGCCCGCTAGATGGCGCTGCCATAGGTCAAACGGATGTCAACTGCGTTTTTTTAAAATAGGAACCCCCATTTTTTATTACATATTCGCGTAGTACGTAAAGAAAAATGAATGTTTTAGTTGGACCAATTTTTTCGCTTTGTGATAGACGGCGCTGTAATAGTCACAAGCGCATAAGTACGTGGTATCACGTAACATACCGCCTGTGCGGACGGTATTTGCTTCGTGATACATTACCCGTGTTAAAATGGACCGTTTACCAATTGCGGAAAAGGTCGATATAGTGTTGATGCATGGCTAATGTGATCAAAATGCCCAACGGGCGTGTGCTATGTATGCTGCTCGGTATCCTGGACGACATCATCCGAGTATCCGGACCGTTCGCCGGATAGTTACGTTATTTAGGGAAACAGGAAGTGTTCAGCCACATGTGAAACGTCAACCACGACCTGCAACAAATGATGATGCCCGAGTAGGTGTTTTAGCTGCTGTCGCGGCTAATCTGCACATCAGTAGCAGACAAATTGCGCGAGAATCTGGAATCTCAAAAACGTCTGAGAGTGCTACATGAGCATCGATTGCACCCGTACCATATTTCTATGCACCAGGAACTGCATGGCGACGACTTTGAACGTCGTGTGCAGTCTGCCACTGGGCACAAGGAAAATTACGGGACGATGACAGATTTTTTGCAAGCGTTCTGTTTGGCGACGAAGCGTCATTCACCAACAGCGGTAACGTAAACCGGCATAATATGCACTATTGGGCAACGAAAAATCCTCGATGGCTGCGACAAGTGGAGCATCAGCGACCTTGGCGGGTTAATGTACGGTGCGGCACTATGGGAGGAAGGATAATTGGCCACCATTTTATCGATGGCCATCTAAATGGTGCAATGTATGCTGATTTCCTTCGTAATGTTCTACCGATGTTCCTGCGAGATGTTTCACTGCATGACAGAATGGCGATGTACTTCCAACATGGGAGATGTCCGGCACATAGCTCGCGTCAGCGCACTGTCAATGCATGAGCGAACGTTACGGAAGGCGAACTACTCGCTGTTGAGAGGAATGTAGTCACACATATTGCCAAATGATTGAGGTTGACGGACATCATTTTGAGCATTTATTGCATTAATATGGTACTTACAGGTAATCACGCTGTAACAGCATGCGGTCTCAGAAATGATGAGTTCACAAAGGTATATGTGTCGCATTGGAACAACCGAAATAAAATGTTCAAACGTACCTACGTTCTGTATTTTAATTTAAAAAACCTACCTGTTACCAACTGTTCGTCTAAAATTGTGAGCCATATGTTTGTCACTATTACAGCGCCATCTATCACAAAGCGAAAAAAGTGGTCCAACTAAAACATTCATATTTATTTACGTGCTACACGAAAATGTAATAAAAATGGGGGATCCTATTTAAAAAAAAAACGCAGTTGATATGCATTTGACCTATGGCAGCGCCATCTAGCGGGCCAACCATAGCGCCATCTGGTTTCCCCCTTCAAGATAGACAAGTTTCGTTCTTTGTAGTTTTTCCGTTTGACGCTTATTTCGTGAGATATTTGGCCCGGTCACGATCAATGTACCACCCTGTGTAAAAGGTTAAATATGAGCAAAAATAAAGTAATATTAACAAGCATACAAACAATCCAGAGAAAATATTATAAGTGAATATCTAGTTCTCTTAACCAATCTACAGCTCTTTGTGTCATCAAATGCAATTCCATGAGTGTACCAGGTGGCGGTTAGTTTGCACAGGATCACCACAGTCACAGACCGGGGCATCTTGTAATCCCCAATCATACAGACAGGCACCATATCTTACATCCCCTGTACGGAATCGATTCAGGGCCGTCCACAGTTTTCTGGGAAGGCCGAGCCCATTCACACGTTTGTCACGGTCGGTAATAAGATGAAAATTAGTCGGAAGAACTTCTGCCAAACCTCTTTCCATTCTTGACAACATCATATACAAGAGGCGCATCTTGTGTTGTCCAGGGTGGTTTTCTAGATTTGAGTCTGCTAGCAGGTGTATTCTGTAGCTGATTATATAGAAGTGAGTTCTGGTGAGTGAAACACTTTTGGAACTCTCTTATTGCTGCTGTTTCTCGTATTATTAATGGAAGTGCACTAATACATAATACAGGCAGCCATGGAAGTGGTTTAGATTTAGTAGTGCCACTGATTATTCTCATAAGGACAAGAAAGGAGTCTCCCAGAAGAAAGTGCTAGATATCATTATCACATTCGGTCGTCTGCTGGGCAACAGTGGTTCACTGGCTAATCCTTCCAGCCGATGTTGAAACACAGCAACCATGGGCTCTGGAACGTTCACTGCAACCTCCACAGACAACAAGGTTGCTCGCCTTCATCAGTCAAGCTGCAACGCCTACATCAAAATACTCGTCTGCTCTACGAGGCGTACTCATAAAGTTACAATTATCACCATTTTCAGTGTGCGTGTGTATGTGTGCTTTGTGTGTGTGTGTGTGTGTGTGTGTGTGTGGCTCCACCCGTCGGAGGTTCGAGTCCTCCCTCGGGATTGAGTGTGTGTGTTGTCCTTAGCGTAAGTTAGTTAAGTTAGATTATTGTAGTGCGTAAGCCTAGGGACCGATGACCTCAGCAGAAGATTGTCCCATAGGACAAAATTTCCAAATTTGTGTGTGTGTGGGGGAGGGGGGGCTCGCACATGTCTGCAGTTCTGGTGCACGTCGATAGCCCGATGCCACAGTGTCACAGTACCATAGCACGTCCCTAGGGCAGCCATGCTTGGAAGGACAACCAGGTGAGTTTCGAGGTGCAACGTTTCCTGGCCAGCCAAAGTCCCAATTCTACAACCATTGGCTCGACCTATTAGACAATCGTTGGGAACTATACAGGGTGAAAAGTATTTAAACCGACAAACTCTGGAAGGTAGTAGGGGACATCAAAAGAAACATTTTTCCCTAGTGTCATTTTTTCCTATGAGGATTATTTAAACCGGTGGAGGCCGTGTTACGCTCTTCAGTTGTTAGAGGCCGTATTACGATCTTCAGTTGTTAGAGGGCGTATTACGCTCTTTAGTTGTAGGCAACTGCTGTCCACCAGTGTATTAGTGCATTGTCTCTGTTTACTAATGGATCGACACACCTGGAGTCAGTACACTGATATGGTTGGTGCGTACTACGCAGCGCACCACAACGGACGAGCTGCACAGCGGGTTTATCAACAACAATATCCTAATCGCCGTATCCCGCATCATGCGACCTTAGCTGCTGTGTACCAACGTCTGCGTAAGACCGGGTCATTTAGCAGATTACCTGGACAGGGACGCCGTCGCACGGTAAGAACGCTGCAATTTGAGGAAGCTGTCTTGCGGCATGTGGAGCGGGATCCTTCAATCAGCACTCGTGCAACTGCACGTAACATGAGGACGAATCAGACGAATGTAAGAACAGTCCTTCGAGAGCAATTGTTACGTCCATTTCACTTACAGCGTGTCCACAACCTGGAACCAGTTAATTATCCACCCAGAGAACAGTTTTTGCAGTGGTTCCTCGAACAGTGTGAAATGCATCCTACATTTGCATCCTTTGTGTTGTTTAAGAGTTTGCATGTTTGGAGTGAGGATAACCCACATGCCACAGTTACTAGCGCTCATCAAGTGCGGTTCTTCGTTAATGTGTGGGTCGGTGTTGTTGGGAACCGTTTAATTGGCCGTATCTGCTACCTAAGCCATTAAATGACAGGCACTATTACAATTTTCTCGCCAGAGCATTGCCAGAATTGCTGGAAGACGTCCCGCTCCCTACAAGACAACGCATGTGGTTCCAACATGACGAGGCGCCAGCACATTTCAGTCGTCGTGTGTGTCGATTCATGATGTCCCGGAAACGTGGATTGTCAGAGGTGGTCCTGTACCATGGCCTGCTCGATCCCCAGATACGTCCCCTCTGGACTTTTTTGTGTGGGGAGAGATGCGCAACCTTGTTTACGCAACTCCTGTTGCATCAGAAGAGGATCTGGTTGCCCAGACAGTAGCAGCAGCAGGAACAATTCAGGATACTCCTGGGGTTCTTTCCCGTGTCAGACAGAACATGATCCGACAGTATAACCGTTGCTTACGTGTCAATGGAGGCATTTTTGAAAATCTACTGTAATTGAAATTGGGTTGTGTTAATATGTTGTCTCTTGGTCATAAAAAAATGGAGAAGTGTTTGTTGGCTTAATTAGTTTGCCGGCAGAGAAATCTTTCTCTTCCGGTTTAAATACTCCTCATAGGGAAAAATGACATTAGAGAAAAATATTTGTTTTTATGTCCCCTACAACTTCCCATAGTTTGTCGGTTTAAATACTTTTCACCCTGTATGTCACATTCAGGGCCGACTATGTGGAGACGAACCAACACCATCACAAAGTTTCATGGTGGCAGCTGGGTTTTTCGACGTTATAATACAACAACTAGTTATGTCGTAGGCAATCTTGTCACTTAAAACTAAGGGATAAGGGATATTCCCGTAGGACATTACATTACGTGGTGTCCTCAGTTCGCGACAGACAACTGATCGTCGCCCTCCCAGCACTTCTCTTCAGGTCTGTTGAATACTAAAATACAAACAACTGAAAACACAATTCTGGAATACTTGGAAGATAAAAGTGCGCAAGTAAAGAAGAGAAAGAGTAGGGAAGAATGGTTTAAATTAAGTGTGTTGGGTAATATACACTCCTGGAAATTGAAATAAGAACACCGTGAATTCATTGTCCCAGGAAGGGGAAACTTTATTGACACATTCCTGGGGTCAGATACATCACATGATCACACTGACAGAACCACAGGCACATAGACACAGGCAACAGAGCATGCACAATGTCGGCACTAGTACAGTGTATATCCACCTTTCGCAACAATGCAGGCTGCTATTCTCCCATGGAGACGATCGTAGAGATGCTGGATGTAGTCCTGTGGAACGGCTTGCCATGCCATTTCCACCTGGCGCCTCAGTTGGACCAGCGTTCGTGCTGGACGTGCAGACCGCGTGAGACGACGCTTCATCCAGTCCCAAACATGCTCAATGGGGGACAGATCCGGAGATCTTGCTGGCCAGGGTAGTTGACTTACACCTTCTAGAGCACGTTGGGTGGCACGGGATACATGCGGACGTGCATTGTCCTGCTGGAAGAGCAAGTTCCCTTGCCGGTCTAGGAATGGTAGAACGATGGGTTCGATGACGGTTTGGATGTACCGTGCACTATTCAGTGTCCCCTCGACGATCACCAGTGGTGTACGGCCAGTGTAGGAGATCGCTCCCCACACCATGATGCCGGGTGTTGGCCCTGTGTGCCTCGGTCGTATGCAGTCCTGATTGTGGCGCTCACCTGCACGGCGCCAAACGCGCATACGACCATCATTGGCACCAAGGCAGAAGCGACTCTCATCGTTGAAGACGACACGTCTCCATTCGTCCCTCCATTCACGCCTGTCGCGACACCACTGGAGGCGGGCTGCACGATGTTGGGGCGTGAGCGGAAGACGGCCTAACGGTGTGCGGGACCGTAGCCCAGCTTCATGGAGACGGTTGCGAATGGTCCTCGCCGATACCCCAGGAGCAACAGTGTCCCTAATTTGCTGGGAAATGGCGGTGCGGTCCCCTACGGCACTGCGTAGGATCCTACGGTCTTGGCGTGCATCCGTGCGTCGCTGCGGTCCGGTCCCAGGTCGACGGGCACGTGCACCTTCCGCCGACCACTGGCGACAACATCGATGTACTGTGGAGACCTCACGCCCCACGTGTTGAGCAATTCGGCGGTACGTCCACCCGGCCTCCCGCATGCCCACTATACGCCCTCGCTCAAAGTCCGTCAACTGCACATACGGTTCACGTCCACGCTGTCGCGGCATGCTACCAGTGTTAAAGAGTGCGATGGAGCTCCGTATGCCACGGCTAACTGGCTGACACTGACGGCGGCGGTGCACAAATGCTGCGCAGCTAGCGCCATTCGACGGCCAACACCTCGGTTCCTGGTGTGTCCGCTGTGCCGTGCGTGTGATCATTGCTTGTACAGCCCTCTCGCAGTGTCCGGAGCAAGTATGGTGGGTCTGACACACCGGTGTCAATGTGTTCTTTTTTCCATTTCCAGGAGTGTAGTTCAAGTGCAAGAATTATCATTCTATCGAAGGTAAAAAACAATAGGCAATATGGTAAGATCAGTAGTGAACTAATTAACTAATCAGGCCAGAGAGCTATGGATGAAAAGTCACTCTCCAGAGACTGAAGAACTGGAAAAACAAAGTAGATTAGTAGAAATGTACAGAATAGTTAAGAATCTGATGACCAACGATTCAAGAAAATTTTGCAAACAGCGTGTACTGAATGAAAATGGAAATATGGCAGGAAGCGTAGAAGAAAAACATAAAGGTATGGAAGCAGTACGTCGATTAATTGTTACACTCCCACTATAAAAAAGGACACGCAAATGTCGACAGGCACACGTTTATAGAAACTCGTGCGTATGTAAAAAAATCAATGCGCGAAGCATACGACTTCCACCGTCTTACCGTAGCAAAAGATTTTGCCGAGAACCCGAGAAAATTCTGATCCTAAGTAAAATTGCTTAAGCTTCTATCCAGTCACTCGTTGACCAGTTTGGTGTGGCAATAGAAGACAGCAAATGGAAAGCTGAGGTTTTAAATTTCGCCTTGAAGAAATCATTCATGAAGGAGGATCGAATCGTACAAATATACTGTCTTGTGACCGTTGCGCTGACTCCCATATGGAGGATATAGTAAGAAATGGTTCAAATGGCTCTGAGCACTATGGGACTTAACTTCTGAGGTCATCAGTCCCCTAGAACTTAGAACTACTTAAACCTA
The DNA here is from genome assembly GCF_021461385.2 of Schistocerca piceifrons. Classification (NCBI taxonomy): domain Eukaryota; kingdom Metazoa; phylum Arthropoda; class Insecta; order Orthoptera; family Acrididae; genus Schistocerca; species Schistocerca piceifrons. The sequence goes on along the minus strand of NC_060140.1, from coordinate 908,123,076 downwards.
ACTAACCTAAGGACATCACACACATCCATGCCCGACGCAAGATTCGAACCTGCGACCGTAGCGGTCGCGCGTTTCCAGACTGAAGCGCCTGGAACCACTCGGAACATAGTAAGAGGCATTCCTGAAGTAGAGAAGCAGCTGAAAGAGTTGAAAACAAATAAGACCTCAGGAATCTCAGTTCGGTTTTACTAAGAGTACTCTAAGGCATTGATCCTTTACATTATCTGGATTTATCGCGAATCTCTCGAACAGTGCCAAATCCCAAGCGACTGCAAGAGAGCGCATTTGCTCCTGTTTATAAGAAAGGCAAAAGAATGGACCAGGAAAATTACAGACTAATATCCTGCAGTTTGCTGCAGAATTCTTGGACAAATTTTCAGTTGGAAGTCAATAAATATTGTTCTTACAGAAATGCTTCTGTACACAAATCAGCACGGTTTTACAAAGCATGAACGCGAAGAGCAGTAAACGGATTCCATATTTTCAGATTTGCGGAAAGCGTTTGACACAGTGCCCCGCGGCACAGTTTTAACGAAGATACTAACATAAGGAGTAGATTATTAAGTAAGTAAGACTTCTTAAGTAATATAACCCAGTACGTTGTCATCCACGGCCAGTGTTCATCAGAGACAAGAGTACCATCAGTAGTGCTCTAAGGGAGTACAATGGTCCTTGCTTCCATAGCATTTTTTGAATTTTTTTAGCAAATAACGATGGGTCTTTTCCGTCCTTAATCCACTTACTCTGCATTGACTCTTCCATTTACAATTCTTTTAAACTTAGTCCGTAAATCCTCTACGTGCATGGTGCAGCAGCAGCACTCCGTCTTCAGACCACAAGTGGCCCATAGGGACCATCCGACCGCCGTATCATCCTCACGGAGGATGCGGATAGGAGGGGCGTGTGGTCAGCACACCTCTCTCCCGGTCGTTATGATGGTTTTCTGTGACCAGAGCCGCTACTATTCGGTACATGCATCGTACTGGAACTAAACGATGTCTATTTGTTGTGTTCTTCTGCATCTATATGATTATTCTGCAATTTATAGTTAAGTGCCTGTCAGAGCGGTCATCGAACCACCTGCAAGCTATTTCTCTATCGTTCCACTCTCGAACAGCGCGCGGGAAAAGCGAACACACAAATCTTTCTATGAGAGCTCTGGTTTCCCTTATTTTATTATGATGATCATTCCTCCCTGTGTAAGTGGGCGCCAATAAAATATTTTCACACTCCAAGGAGAAAGTTGGTGATTGAAATTTCATGAGAAGCTCCTGCCAGAACGAAGATCGCCTCTGTTTTAATGACTGGCACCCCAAATCGCGTTTCATATCCGTGGTGCTCTCTCCTCTATTTCGCAAAAGTACAAAACTAGCGGCAGTCCTCTGAACTTTTTTCGATGTCCTCTGCTGATCCTAACTGGTGAGGATCGAACACTGCACAGCATTATTCCAAAAGAGGACGTACAAGGTTAGTGTAGGCAGTCTCTTTAATAGACCTGTTGCATTTTCTCAGTGTTCTTTGCCCACAACATTAGATTACTTAGTACTTAGCTGAATTTACAACCTTTAGACTTTTCTGATTTATCGTGTAACCTAAATTTATCGGCCTCCTTTTGGTACTCATGTGGATGACTTCACAATTTTCATTTTTTTAGAGTCAACTGTCACTTTTCGCAGCATACAGATATCTTTTCTAAATCGTTTTTCAGTTTTTTTATCATCTGATGACTTCATAAAAAGATTAATGACAGTATCAGCTGCAATCAATATAAGAGCGCCACTCAGATTGCCTCCTAAATCGGTTACGTAGATAACACTTCCTTGGAGGACGCCAGATATTACTTCTGTTTTACTCGATGAATTCCCTACAGTTAGTACGAACTGTGATCCTTCGGACAGGAAGTGACGAATCTAGTCACACATCTGAGACAACAGTCCATAGGCATACAATTTGATTAGAAGTCGCTTGTGAGGTACGATGTCAAAAGCTTTCTTAAAATCTAAAAATATGTAGTCAAACTGACAACCCGTGAGAATAAAGAGCTACTTGTGTTTCCGTGTTGGCTGTTTGTCAATAAATCGTTTTCTTTTAGATAACACAGTATTTGTTCCAAAATTCTGCCACAGGTCGACGTTAGCGGTATGAGTCTGTAATTCAACACATACTCCCATTTCGTTTCATCGGTATTGGTATGACCTGTGCAACTTTCCAGTCTTTAGGTATAGATCGGTTGTATAAGATTGCTAAATATGGAGCATTTGTATCAGCATACTCTGGCAGGAAGCTGACTGGTATACCACCAGAACCGAAGGTCTTGCCTTTATTAACTGGTTTAAGCCGCTTTGCTACACCAAGGGTATCTACATGTAAGTTACTCATGTTGGCAGTTGTGCTTGGTTCGAATTCTGGAATATTTACTTCGCCTCGTTTTGTGAAGGAATTTGGTAAAACCGAGTCTAGTAACACTACTTTAGTGGCACTGTCAAAAGTAACATTACCATTGTTATCGTGCAATGAAGATACTGACTGTGTCTTTCCGCTGGTGTACTTTACATACAACCACAATGTATTTGCATTTCCTGCAGATTTCGAAACAGAGTTTCGTTGTGAAAGGTGTTAAAAGCATCTCGCATTGAAGTTTGCTCTACATTCCGAGCTTCTGTAAAATTTCGCCAGTCTTGAAGGTTTTGCATTCTTTTAAATTTGGCGTGGTTTTGTCGTTGCTTCTGCAACAGTGTTCTGTTAAGTGTACCATGGGGGACCAGCACCATTTCTTATTAATTTGTCTGGTATATGTCTCTCAACAGCCGACGATATTCTTTCTTGAATTTAAACCACTCATGTTCTACGCTTACGTATGCAGATTGGAAGGAATGGAGACTTTCTCTTAGGAAAGTTTCAAGTGAATTTTTATCTGTTTATATATATATATATATATATATATATATATATATATATATATATATATATTATTCACGTTTGGGCCCTATTGGACCACGCGAAGTACAATCACGGGGCATTCAGTTATTTTCTTTTAGACTTTCTCTCTGCCCAAATTGTTTTCATTCTCTCGGAATGAGCTCTTTTCCTTTCATCAGACCATGTGGTTCCAGTTTTCTTTGGTTTTTCAGCTTGACCAACTACCCAGTCATGAATTTTTTGCCTAAATAATTTTCTGTCTTGAATTTCATCTTGTTTTATATCTGCCTCTTTCATGTCCTCTTTTATAGCAGCAATCCATTTTATTGTCTCAAATTTAGCTTTACTTCGATTTTCGTAGAATTCCACTACTTGTTTAGTTAGTCTGGTAGCATCCATTCTTTTAATATGCCCATAAAATTTTAATCTGCGTTTTTTCATATCCGAATATATGCTGGTGTATTGTTGAATTTCACTATTTGCTCTTAGCCTGTATGTTCCTTCTTCAGTATATTTTGGACCTAGAATTTTTCTGATTACTTTTCTTTCTCTTTTTTGGGTTTCTTGAATGTCCTTTTTTCTGTTTAAAATTAGTGTTTCAGCCCCATAAAGGCACTCTGGTTTTATGACCGTGTTGTAATGTCTCAATTTAGAGTACCTCGAGAGACATTTTTTGTTGTAGATGTCTTTTGTAAGTCTAAAAGCTGTCTCCATCTTTTGACAACGAATTTCATTTCCAATTTTTTCTAGACCAGTCTCTGAGATTGTTTCACCTAAATATTTGAATTGCGAAACTCTTTTGATTTTTCCATACTTAGTTTCCAAAAGTTTGGGTGCCAGTTTGTTGCTAGTCATATACTGTGTTTTTTCAAATGAGATTTGGAGACCTACTCTTTCTGCTGTTTCTTTAAGAATTTCTATTTCTTTCGGAGCAATTTGGATGTCCTGGGTTAGAATAACCAAGTCGTCTGCAAAGGTCAAACAGTCTATTCGAATATTTGTTCGTCCTAATTTCACTGGTTGGTCAATTTTGAACTCCAATTTTCGTTCGCGCCACTCTTGTATTACTTTTTCTAGAACGCAGTTAAATAGCAACGGAGAGAGTCCATCACCTTGCCTCACGCCTGTTTTTATTTCAAAGGATTCTGAAATTACTCCTCTGAACTTTACTTTTGATTTTGTACCAGTTAGCGTGTCTCTGATAATTGCCGTGGTTTTAGGATCCAGGCCTTGTTCTTTCACAATTTGGAAAAGAGATTCACGATCCACTGAGTCATAAGCCTTTCTAAAATCTACAAAGGTACAAACTAGTTTTTTATTGTAAATTTTTTGATGTCTGAGAATTAGTTTGAGGACTAAAATCTGTTCTGGGCAAGATCTATTTGGCCTGAAACCTGCATGATACTCGCCAATTTTCCATTCAAGTTGTTGTTGTGCTCGGTTCAGAAGACATTGAGAGAGGATTTTGTATGTGACTGGAAGAAGAGAAATTCCTCTGTAATTATTAACATCAGTTTTGTCTCCCTTCTTATGAAGTGGGTGAATCAAGGCGGTTTTCCATTCATCAGGAATTTTTTCAGTTTGCCAAATGTTTTGGATGATTGAAGTAATTTCTTTAACGGTTTTTGGACCAGCTGCCTTTAAAAGTTCTGCAACAATTCCATCTTCACCAGATGCTTTGTTGTTTTTCAACCTATGAATTTCTTTAATGATTTCCTCTTCATTTGGTGCAAGTGAAACTGGATTGCATTGTTGGGGAATTTTTGGTGGAAATCTTTCTGTGGGCTCGGGGCAATTTAGAAGATTCTTAAAATATTTAGAAAGTTATTTGCAATTTTCTTGGTTGTTAAGAGCCAACTGTCCATTTTCCTTCTTGAAGCAAAGATTCTGGGGTTGGTACCCCTTTATTTTGGTTTTAAAAGTTTTATAAAAATTTCTGGTATTGTATTTCTGAAAATCTTCTTCTATTTCTAAGAGTTGACTATTCTCATATTGTCTTTTTGTTTGTCTAATTAGTTTTGAAGTGTCTTTTCTAGTTGTCAGGAATGTATCATATGTGTCTTCTGTCTTGTTGCTATTCCATGCTTTAAATGTCTCTTGTCTGGCTTTGATTGCATGATCACAGTTTTCATTCCACCAAGCATGTTTCTTGTGTTTTCGTAAAGGAATTTGATGTTGAGCTGTTTTGATAATCTTGTGTTTGAGTTGTCCCCCAATTTTGTGCACTTGTTTTGTCAAATTCGTCTGCTAATAATGATGGTTGGATTTTACTGGTGTCAAATTTGGGGATTAATGGTGTCCTTTTGTTGAAATTTTGGGGTTTTAGCTTTAGTTTCACACGGGTTAAGTAATGGTCTGAGTCAATATTGGCGCCTTTACGAACTTGAACATTTAAAATTTCTTTGTGACATGGATACGAGATTGCAATATGGTCAATTTGGAATTCACCTATGTCCTTGTTAGGTGATCGCCATGTCTTTTGTTTTGAAGGTTTTTTCTTAAAATGACTTGACATAATTTTGAGATTGAAATGTCTGCAAAATTCTACCAGCCTCTTTCCATTTTGATTGGTCCATTTATGTGCAGGGAATTCACCGACCGTTTTTCTAAATTTTCTCTCTTTCCCTAACTGTGCATTAAAATCACCCATTAAAATCTTTACATAATTTTGAGGAATTTTGGAGACTGTATTCTCTAACACTTCCCATGACTTATTTACTTTTTCTGGATTTGTTTTATTCTCCTGGTTGATAGGCATGTGTGCGTTAATTAAACAGTACATTTTATTTGCACATTTCATGGAAATTGTCATTAGTCTGTTGTTTACTGGATTTACTTCGATTACGGAGCCAAGAATGTCTTGCGAAATTGCGAATGCAACACCCAGATGCGGAGTGTTTTTAAGAATTCTTTTGTCTGTTTTACTTTTAAACAATCGGTAGTTTCCAAAATCCATGGTATTCTCATCAGGCAACCTTGTTTCTTGCAGGGCTAAAATTTTGATATTTTGTTCTTTTAGTGTGTCTCCTAATTTATAGAGTTTTCCTGGTGTCAAGAGAGAGTTAATATTGATAGTTCCAAAAAATGTTTCGACCTTGGGCATGATATATAGTGCGTTTACTGTGGTGGGCTGTTCGGTCTCGCTACAACAACTTGTGATCGCTAATCCCTGTGTTCGTCACGATGCTCCCTGCTTGCTCAGGATTATTTCTTGCTAAGAGATCAAGTATGTTTTCGCAATCATTTACGTTTCGAGTGGATTCCTGAACTAAGTGTTCAAAATAATTCTCTGAGAACGCATTCAGAGCGATTTCAGACGTTTTACGCCTACCTCCGACTTCATACACGTGTTGTCGTCAACATCTAGATGGTACATTGAAATCATCACCAATTATAACTGTGTAAGTGTAGTACCTATTTGAAATGAAACTCGAACTGTTCAGCAACGGTATCATCAGAGTCGGAGTGGGAGGGGGGGGGGTCAAGTATAATCTCGACTCATACTAGCTCGCAGGAACTCTCCGATTTCACTACAAGGTAAGCGGAACGCAAACAAATGTTTATCCGGTCTTTCTAGCAAAAGCGCTCTCCTAGCCTTCTGGATTCATTTATTAACTTCAGCAACCATCGTCGCTACGAAAGCATCACAATCAGTATTCCCTGTATCTATATTGACACTGTAGGCTTGATTGTAGCTACTATGTCTAAAATATGGCCGTATCCGCTCCAATGAATGCACAGACGTCCCACGTTCAAACTTCTGACAGTCCACGCTCCGACTCGTAGAATGTTACCTTTTCGTTGATTATTCAGTCTTTTATCTCATGCTTACCTCCTACTTGGCAGTTCCCTCGCAAAGATCCGAATGGGGGAATAATCTGAAACACTTTGCCAATAGAGAGAAGAAAAAAATACATAAATTATCGTGTATGTAAAGTTGTAGTAAATTGCTTGTTTTCAATCTGAAACTCCAGCCACAAGATACTATTCTCTCTCTCTCTCTTTCTTATCGGTTATTGTTAGTAGTGTTATACTGAGTGCGGCCCAGAAATACTCGTCATCTTCCAATGAGAAGCGGGTAAGCTAAAAGGTTTGGCGCATCTATCGGTCCAAACTGAGTCCAATTTATTACAATATTCTTTGTGTGGACAAAGGAGATAGGTCAAATTTTAGTGTCCAGCATCTCACAAGTAATTCGCGAAAAAAAAAATTAGCACAAGAAACACTCAGTGATTGCACCAGTGTTTCCAGAAGGGCATATGAGAACCGCTTGTAAATATCATAAGTAAACTGATGAGCCCTCTACCATTGTAACTACACGTAGAAATCACAGAACTTAACCTTGCCCTCACAACACGCCTATCGACCGCTAACAGCTCTCGTTCCCCGTTTGCCAGTGCTGCGAGTTCTCGCCATAATTTACTGGTATGTGCTGCAGAGTAGGGTGCGTGAGTGGCGTGGTCGGTTCCCCACTGCTGCACGTCAGCCGCTCGATGTTTCAGGCGCTGAAGCCCAAGTGCTCTGTTGCCAGCAGCCGAAACCTAAGCGTCCTCTCACGAAGCCGGAAGCTACGTGTTTTTCAGACGAGACTGTTCTCTCCCATGTCAGAAGCCTAAGTGCCTTCCATACCAAACTGTTCTCTCTCGATTCTCCTGAAGTCCGTGAAAAGTCAACTCCGCTAATCAGACTCCTCTCCTAGCAGAAGTTTTACATGGTAGCCAATCGTCTCTTTTCCTGCATAAACAATTTCTTAAGAGATTAAGTGTCAAATCTGCAGTCATGGAGATTGTCGCTCCTTCGGCCAGTCTGTTGTAACATATGCCTCAAATTGTCCGAAGCTCACAGTGACAGAATCTGCTAGCAGTCTCAGAGGCGGAAGTCATCTTGGCGGATGGTAGCAACACATCACAGGCACAGTCTCGTAGCTTGTGTACTGTAACGTAAAGATCTTTGTAGGGAAGCAGCCTACTCACGCTGTAGTAAATGCACATCAGTCTTTCCATCGTGTGCCAGCCAGTCCGCTGTAACTAGCTCTGACGTCATAAATGTTGTGCAATACTTTAAAAATCAAGCAAATAACCTAAAACATTTCTAGCATGTCAGGAGTAATACTAAAACAACATGTGTTGAATATCAGTTCGATAACTTTAGCCATTTTCGAAATTTGGACGTTTTTCTGTAAAAATCATTGGCGCAACAGAAAAGAGCTAGAAAATTAAAAATTTATAATTAGATTCATCTTTCATAATAATTTAATAAAAACAGTACTTTAGGTTTCACAAATTAAAATTTTAGTGGAAATTCATGATTTTCTGGTTTTTGGAAGCAAGATAGATTAAGTAGGCTAATAAATAAGGCTAGGATGTTTATATTTAAGTAGGTTGGAGATCCGCTATAGCTATGAAGATGTGAAAAGTTTCATTTGAATACCTATAAAACTATAGCGATAGCGTATCTCCAAAGGGCCAGTTCAGAGCTCGTCTACTGCGTGCAGTGTAATAAAATTAATTCTCTCGCTCAAAATATTTAACTTAGCCACATAAAAATTTTATTATGATTACTTACCTGTGTGCTGAATGCACATTTAAATTAAGAGCTTCATCGGCCATCAGCAAAAGAAGCTATGATTTATTCGGTAACTTTATGTGGTGCATTACTAGCCCAGCGGCTAGTCGGGAGAGCCGATTTGATCAGGCGTTCCCTTAGCCGTCCGCACCGCGACTTTATATATAAGAACGCTGCGTGAGGAAGAAAAGGCCCCAGTTCTCTCCAGACGCTGAATAGCAAGCCATCTGTGTCGGGAGTCGCGTCGCGTCGCGTTGGTATCATTGCTACAAACAGCCTCGGATGCCGTATTAAGTTACTAGAGATACGCGTAACCATGAAATCATTTGCAAGTGAAGTGTTAATTCTGGGTTGACTTTAATTATCGATCTTCAGTTTGCGTATTGTCGTATTTTCACGTGCCGTCGCGGGACAAACATTCTACTTTTATTTAGCGTGGCGTTTGATGAAACTAATCATCAAATTATGGCGAGCATTCATTTAAATATTCAATTTGGACAATTATAGTTGCATCAGCGCATTAGACTCTGAACTGCTCTGTTAGTTAGGTTGTGTGGATTCTTTTGTTTTTCATCTGTGACTTTCAGAATATACTCAACTATTTTAGAAAATCGTTTTTGATTATAAATCCCGGACAATCTCCTAATTCCTCAGAGCTATAAGTTGTAACTATAAGTGTAATCTCAGATGAAGTGGGCACTAGAAATTCTAATTACAGGCTTCACGTTTTACTAATCACTTTCTGGTTGCCAATATTGTAGTTAGAGAGCCAGTGTTGAGAACGGCGAAGACAGCATAAATAACATTCTAAATAATAGGAACATTTAACAACAATAATTCCACCCACCGCCGCACATATGGTTAATCGGCCGGGAAATGCAGTGTTTCTACATACAAATATATTTATATAACCAACAATAATTCCACCCGCCGCCCCACATCCTCTCTATAATAAACCACTAAAAAAGAAATATACATAACGAAAGAAACAAGATATTAAATCCAGAAGTAAGTTTTCACAACCATAGAACCATTTAAATTGAAAAGTTCGTACAAAGGATTCGAAGCCTGATTATCTATTGCTGCGGTTTCAGTCAGTGGTGTTATTTGGGCTAGTGATGAGGGAATGTGGTCTACTTCTCCAGGTCCATCAGCAGTCTTCCTCACTCTCTGTTTCGCCAGAAGATCTTTCAGGGCTACAGCTTGTTGTTTTTCCACCATATCAGCAGGCTGATAAGTGTTCATCTGAAACTTTTACTCTCTCTTACGAAATTAAGCTCTACCGCTACAATGACGTGACGACTTCCACTCGCTGAGGTCATGTTGCTGAGTTTACAAATCAAGCTTCCCGCTCGTGCGAGGCGAGGCAGTCTCTTGGGGGTATTTCCATTTTCAGTAAAGTCAGCTTTGTGCTTGTTTGGCAATTTGTTTGCGACATGAGGCATTGGCCTGGCTTGGTGCTGGCTGGAGAAGACTTTGAGAAAATGTTACATTTGTCTCTAATACATTTCTGCTGTGTAACAACACTCTAAACTTAGACAAAACAAATCCAATATGAAAGTATATTCAGAGGTAACCAATCCATGCATTGCTGATCGTCACACAAGCCATTTTATTTCCAGAAAGAAAATGACGAACACAAAACACAAAATTATTATTTTTAATAGTCCACCACTGGACTAAGAGGACTACCCAAGGCGATGCCTTCCAGCTGTTCGTAGAAACGCATTCCTGGTGAAATAGCTCGTGGTGTGACATGCATGAAAGAGCTTTGTGATATCTTGCGGGAGAGTGGAACCGATGTTCTCCAGAGAGTCATTAAGTGGCACTTTCGTAAACAAAGAAATAGTATCAAAGCTGCCCTGGATGTCGTTTGGTGCAAGTTTTCGTTTTTTCAGCTTCTCAGTGATATGTCCTGAGTTTTTTATGTATGTGTCAGTCTTGCCCTAGTGGGGCTCGAGCAAAGAGGCCAAGTGTTTTGCCAGTTTGTACGTCGGTGAGCCAGGGGCGCTAACAATCGGTCTTAGTAGAACGTTGTTCTTCTGGAGTTTAGGTAATCCATAAAGCCGAGGTAGTATGTCCACCGGACATTTTTGGATATTCTAAAACTTGTGACACAGATTTTTGTACACAAACTATTCCTTCTACCATTAAATCTGGTCCCAATGGTAGAAATTATTCCATATTCAAAGCGCACCTTCTTACAGATCATGTCTCATTTTCCCTCGCGTCTCCCTTTGTATCACTGAATCACAGCGTCAACCTACAACATATTTTTAAGGAGTTTGCTAACTATAAGACCTGCAAAACGATTATTTATTAAAAATATCAGTTTTAATTCAATTCAACAAATACACAAAGGACTACAGAAAATATCAAAAATATCGAGATTTCTTGCTTGATAGTTCATTTGTACATCTGCGTCAGATTATTTCCTGGTTCCTTCTTTTGATCACGTCCCCTTTTGTATGCCTCTTACCTTATCATTTTCTCCTCAGTGCGTCATTTTGCCTTCGTAATTTGTTCTTTGGTGGCCTCATTGTCATCGGCAAAGTGGTTTCTCTTACAAAGCTACGTAACAAAAAATATAAACAGGAAATTTCACGTTTAATTCAGTTCGGATCACCGCCTCATCTGCTCTAAGGTATCTCCATAGGACAATAGTCAAATTATTCCTAGGTCCAGTTCAACATCCCTCGCTTCTGATCGCCCCTTCTAATCCTTGTAAGACAATAAAACTTGTATTACTACTGATGATAATTTCCATCGACCTGAGTTCTTAACAAAAACACGAGCAAAAATTGCCAGCTATCCTCAATAGGGCCCACGCATACTACCGAGATATGACAATACACCAATAACTTGCTCCACTTCCTTCGATGACATGGACCAGATGCTCATCTGGTGTGGACATTAATGCTACAACTTCACTTCTTCCCATATAACTGAAGTCTTTCTGCCATCTAAGGACGCCACAAACTGAAAAATCAAGTATCAGTACTCTATTGCGAAAAACAGGAGAAAGCTCTTCTCATCCACATGACTTGACTGACCTAACCCTCTGTCTCTATTGTACCCTGCACTCGAGTCAACAAACTTGTTTCAGAGCTTCACCTCTCTTTCGAAGTTCATGAAGAAATACATTCACATTTGGCTCCAAGACTGTCAAAATAAACATCAATGCCATGTGACTCTTCCGGTCCTACTCGATCTGTATTTCACCTACCACTAATGAAGAAATTAAAAGGAGAATGTACTTCTTCCTCAGGCATTACAGGCTTCCAAGTTATTGGATACAGGATGCACAAAAATTATCTAGAGAAACACTACACAATATAATAGGACACGAATATGGCAAAACAAAATCTAACTCATATCAGATTGCACACATTTATTTTCTTAACTGGGGACTAGAAGTTCAAAGCACTAAAGTTTGGGCCCTACTTATGCTACAAATTTTGTTCTTGTTATCCTCTGCTCTCAGGGCCCGCTCCGTTATAAAAAGTTTAATGTTACTTATGCGGTGTACAGAGTTGTACAGAGTGAAGTGATTTCGCCTAGTCTTTCGTTTCTGCCTCCAATGCGTTCACATGTATAATCCTTTGAATCCACAGTGGTCCATTGCATAAAGAGAAGTACTTATGGTGCAACGTCTTTTGTTTGTTTGAAAGTTCGTGTGACTTCACCAACACTTTTTGTCCCACTCTGTATTCTTACACAGTAGCCTTCCAAACGGTGCATTCCTTCCGATCTCTTGCAGCTCGCTTAATCTGATGGGGTGCCATAGCTATAATATCCTTATGTCTTAGTGGGAGAAAGTCTATGAGCTCCCTGACTCTGTCACTGGATGCCTGGTTCTTCAAAACTATGATCAGTAGAAAAGACAGAACCAGTATGGGGAAATGCATTCAGAACATCTTGAAAATTAGCCAAAAATACATTCCATTATGCATGCTAATTGCCACAGTACAACCTGCACAGGCTACCGTTCTTGCGTAATCCTCTCCGCAGGGTTTAGCGATGGGCTCCAGGTTGACATGAATATGGGCTATATTCCGTGCTACTTCGCCTTACATTGTCGCCTGTGAAAGTGTGGGTCATTGTTTGAGATTACCTTCTAGGCATGTCTGAATTTTTTCACGAATTCCTTCTGAAATGTGTTCGACACAGTTTTAGCGGTAGCCTGCCACAGTGCATTCAAAGTTCCACTGCAACCAAAACGCAGCAAAACTCACGTCTTGTCCTTGGAAAAGCCCTCAGAAGAACGTTGCTTCCAAATTTTGCAGTTTCTCCGGTATAATGAGAAATAGGGGAGCTGAGTGTCAAATTGTAGAAGGCTTCACCATTTCCCAACCTTTGTAATTGGACAACGCCTTGCAAATCCCCCATTCCATATTGTTAAGGTAGCAGGTTGTTAGTAAGTTCAGGTAACCCAAAGTGAACATCACTCAGGTGTGTGTATCATATGACTTTATTCACCAATTCGTCTAGCATACACAACAAATAGATGAATTAATCACATTCCAGCAATGAATCAGAACTCCTTTTTTCAGTAAATAATGCAGTCTAACCACAGTCCACCCCTTGCCACTACACTAGCTTTTCAAATCTAGAAGAGTCCTTGCTCTGTTCCTTTGTAATGTCAGTCAAGAAGGTGGCTACATAATTTTCATATGCTATACCTCGAGGTTGCACAGAGTGAAGTGATTTTCTTCCAAGTCTCCTTCTGTTCTTTCAACTAATCCAGTCGGTGAGTGTGACAGTGCATCAGCTGTTATTAGTATTCATGATTGAAAAATCATATTCTCTAAGCCATAATATCCACTGAGGAAGCAGTCCATGCGTTAGGTTTGCTGCTAGAAAAAATTGAAACACCTTATGACTGATTTAGACTCTACTTTTGCGCATGAATAAGAAGTATTGGAACATCTGGACGCCCGTACAATCGCTAGGGCTTCTCATTCTGTGATGGAGTAATTCTTTTCGTGTTTATATAATACCCTGCTACCTAAAGCAATTGCCTTTCTCGACATGTTTACCCCTTCTTCAGATTCTTGTATAAAGACCGATTCTGGTCTGATCTTGTTGCTGTCCATGATCATATAGAAATCATGCGATAAACACAGGTGTGCTAGTACTGGTGCAGTCGCAAGTGCATATTTAGCAGCTGAAGTTCACGTTCTACTTCAGTACACTATGTCTAAGGTATCTTCTTCCCTGTCAGTTCATCCAAATGGACTGTTGAACAGTTCTCATCTTAATAAAACGTTTATATAAGCTAACTATCCTCAACTATCCCTGAAAACTGGATACCGTTCAGCGCTTTCAGTTTTGGGTGGCCAGGCGAAATTCCTACTGTTATGATTGTACAACCAAGAATTAGGTTTGGGTGGATCCTAAACGGTGTTTATCAATAGTTCCTGTAACACCATGTATTTTGCAGAGCAATGTACTTAATATATGGCTATGCTCTTCCCAGGAATTCTCTGCCACCAGTATGTTATCACTTGCTGCTATAATAAACACCAAGAACACTATCTAAAGTGCAAATGAACGGCATGGAAGAAATTCTGAGCTAATAGGGGATGTGCTTGAACTGATAGTTCCAGCCAAAAGCAAGTAGAGCAGCATACCCACTGCACATAGGGTCCACGTCGATCTGACAGTAACTCTAGAGTAGATCAACTGGTAAAAAGTCTTGTACTCGTTGAAATTTTTGTAATATCTCTTCCAAGTGTTCATACGTATTGGTTTCTGCCTCAGTGATGGTGTTGACTTAGCATGAATCAAGCACTAAAAAAAACATATCATCCCTTTTGCCCACTATCAGTAATGGACTGTTGTAGTATGAGAGTGCATGTTCAATCACTCCTTGGTAGAGCATTGCCCAGATTTTCTCAAATACTTTACAATTATATGCCAGAGAAATCACATAACGGTGCACAAAAAACATCAAATGTTCCTTCACCTTATATTTGTACTTTAAAGTTCTTTATCGCGTCAAGTTTTGGTGTACTGTACTCCAGAATTTTAGGAAAGTTCTTTTGCAGTGAGCAAGTGTTTTAGATGCCCCCACCTTTCCCCCCCTTATAAAGCTGATTTTGTGTTCCACGCATGAGTAGTCACATGCGAGATGTGCCTGATGACTCACTTCAGATCTCCCTGGTCTTTCATTATTGTCTTCACAACTTTAGACAGTTTTCCAGTGTCTATTTCTGGTCAGCTTGCTCCTGAAACCGGCTGCACACAAGCCTGGCCTTCTGAAAAACTATTTAACCACGTGCGAGGTCCAATATTGCCTCATTTTCTCTCAGAAAGTCAATCCCAATAATTAGATTTATTGACAGATTCTGCATTACAAAGGACTTCCAGTCGAAGTTGTGTTGTTGATATATGAACCCCAGCCACATTTGCTCGCTTACCTCAGTATTCTTGGCTGCTATGGCTCCTTTAATTTTGGTTTTCTGTAGACCTAGGAGTTGGTCAATTATTATTTTAGGCATATCTCTGAAATGCTACATCTGAAATGACATAAATTCGGCTTCCTCTGTCCAGAACGGCCACTAGTCTAATCCCTACTATTAAAACAGTGGTTACTGGGTGGAGGTTGTGTATACTTGTACTCTCTTTTTCTTCTAACAACAGCTCCCTCACATCATCATATTCCAGCATGACTACTATATTTGTTCTGAGGTCTGTCATGAGTTAACCAATGGCCTTTTTACAGTGGTAACACCAGTTTCCCTCAGATCACTAAAGTGCTATTGGGCTTGATGAGTGACTATCCAGGTCTTCTGATAGCTGTTGGCAAGTGAAAAGCACTAAGCCCTTGTGAGTCCAGTTGAGGAACTACTGACTGAGAAGTAGGAACTCCAGTCTTTTTTTTTTTTGGTCATCAGTCTACTGACTGGTTTGATGCGGCCCGCCACGAATTCCTTTCCTGCGCTAACCTCTTCATCTCAGAGTAGCACTTCCAACCTACGTCCTCAATTATTTGCTTCACGTATTCCAATCTCTGTCTTCCTCTACAATTTTTTCCCTCTACAGCTCCCTCTAGTAGCATGGAAGTCATTCCCTCATGTCGTAGCAGATGTCCTGTCATCCTGTCCCTTCTCCTTATCAGTGTTTTCCACATATTCCTTTCCTCTCTGATTCTGCGTAGAACCTCCTCATTCCTTAACTTATCAGTCCACCTAATTTTCAACATTCGTCTATAGCACCACATCTCAACTGCTTCGATTCTCTTCTGTTCCGGTTTTCCCACATTCCATGTTTCACTACCATACAATGCTGTACTCCAGACGTACATTCTCAGATATTTCTTTCTCAAATTAAGGCCTATGTTTGATATTAGTAGACTTCTCTTGGCCAGAAATGCCTTTTTTGCCATAGCGAGTCTGCTTTTGATGTCCTCCTTGCTCCGTCCGTCATTGGTTATTTTACTGCCTGTTGTTGTTGTGGTCTTCAGTCCTGAGACTGGTTTGATGCAGCTCTCCATGCTACTCTATCCTGTGCAAGCTTCTTCATCTCCCAGTACTTACTGCAACCTACATCCTTCTGAATCTGCTTAGTTTATTCATCTCTTGGTCTCCCTCTACGATTTTTACCCTTCACGCTGCCCTCCAATGCTAAATTTGTGATCCCTTGATGCCTCAAAACATGTCCTACCAACCGATCCCTTCTTCTAGTCAAGTTGTGCCACAAACTTCTCTTCTCCCCAATCCTAATCAATACCTCCTCATTAGTTACGTGATCTACCCACCTTATCTTCAGCATTCTTCTGCACCACCACATTTCGAAAGCTTCTATTCTCTTCTTGTCCAAACTAGTTATCGTCCATGTTTCACTTCCATACATGGCTACACTCCATACAAATACTTTCAGAAACGACTTCCTGACACTTAAATCTTTACTCTATGTTAACAAATTTCTCTTCTTCAGAAACGATTTCCTTGCCATTACCAGTCTACATTTTATATCCTCTCTACTTCGACCATCATCAGTTATTTTACTCCCTAAATAGCAAAACTCCTTTACTACTTTAAGTGTCTCATTTCCTAATCTAATTCCCTCAGGATCACCCGACTTAATTTGACTACATTCCATTATCCTCGTTTTGCTTTTGTTGATGTTCATCTTATATCCTCCTTTCAAGACACTGTCCATTCCGTTCAACTACTCATCCAAGTCCTTTGCTGTCTCTGACAGAATTACAATGTCATCGGCGAACTTCAAAGTTTTTATTTCTTCTCCATGGATTTTAATACCTACTCCGAATTTTTCTTTTGTTTCCTTTACTGCTTGCTCAATATACAGATTGAATAACATCGGGGAGAGGCTACAATCCTGTCTCACTCCTTTCCCAACCACTGCCTCCCTTTCATGCCCCTCGACTCTTATAACTGCCATCTGGTTTCTGTACAAATTGTAAATAGCCTTTCGCTCCCTGTATTTTACCCCTGCCACCTTTAGAATTTGAAAGAGAGTATTCCAGTTAACATTGTCAAAAGCTTTCTCTAAGTCTACAAATGCTAGAAACGTAGGTTTGGCTTTTCTTAATCTTTCTTCTAAGATAAGTCGTAAGGTTAGTATTGCCTCACGTGTTCCAACATTTCTACGGAATCCAAACTGATCTTCCCCGAGGTCCGCTTCTACCAGTTTTTCCATTCGTCTGTAAAGAATTCGCGTTAGTATTTTGCAGCTGTGACTTATTAAACTGATAGTTCGGTAATTTTCACATCTGTCAACACCTGCTTTCTTTGGGATTGGAATTATTATATTCTTCTTGAAGTCTGAGGGTATTTCGCTGTCTCATACATCGTGCTCACCAGATGGTAGAGTTTTGTCATGACTGGCTCTCCCACTGCCTAGGTAGCAGAATTCCTTAACTTCATTGACTTCGTGACCATCAATCCTGATGTTAAGTTTCTCGCTGTTCTCATTTCTACTACTTCTCATTACCTTCGTCTTTCTCCGGTTTACTCTCAAACCATACTGTGTACTCATTAGACTGTTCATTCCGTTCAGCAGATCATTTAATTCTTCTTCACTTTCACTCAGGATAGCAATGTCATCAGCGAATCGTATCATTGATATCCTTTCACCTTGTATTTTAATTCCACTCCTGAACCTTTCTTTTATTTCCATCATTGCTTCCTCGATGTACAGATTGAAGAGTAGGGGCGA
Source organism: Schistocerca piceifrons (assembly GCF_021461385.2). Taxonomy (NCBI): domain Eukaryota; kingdom Metazoa; phylum Arthropoda; class Insecta; order Orthoptera; family Acrididae; genus Schistocerca; species Schistocerca piceifrons. The sequence continues at coordinate 908,105,406 of NC_060140.1, read as the reverse complement.
AAGGCTGCAGCTTTGTCTTCACCCTTCTTAATACGAGCACTTCGTTCTTGATCGTCCACCCTTATTGTTGTTGTACATATTGTATATGACCCGTCTCTCCCTATAGCTTACCCCTACTTTTTTCAGAATCTCGAACAGCTTGCACCATTTTATATTGTCGAACGCTTTTTCCAGGTCGACAAATCCTATGAAAGTGTCTTGATTTTTCTTTAGCCTTCCTTCCATTACTAGCCGTAACGTCAGAATTGCCTCTCTCGTCCCTTTACTTTTCCTAAAGCCAAACTGATCGTCACCTAGCGCATTCTCAATTTTCCATTCTTCTGTATATTATTCTTCTAAGCAGCTTCGATGCATGAGCTGTTAAGCTGATTGTGCGATAATTCTCGTACTTGTCAGCTCTTGCCGTCTTCCGAATTGTGTGGATGATGCTTTTCCGAAAGTCAGATGGTATGTCGCCAGACTCATATATTCTACACACCAACGTGAATAGTCGTTTTGTTGCCACTTCCCCCAATGATTTTAGAAATTCTGATGGAATGTTATCTATCCCTTCTGCCTTATTTGACCGTAAGTCCTCCAAAGCTCTTTTAAATTCCGATTCTAATACTGGATCCCCTATCTCTTCTAAATCGACTCCTGTTTCTTCTTCTATCACATCAGACAAATCTTCGCCCTCATAGAGGCTTTCAATGTATTCTTTCCACCTATCTGCTCTCTTCTCTGCATTTAACAGTGGAATTCCCGTTGCACTCTTAATGTTACCACCGTTGCTGAGTCTGTCCTTCCGACAATCATATCTTTCTCGATATGAAAACACAATACACACAATAAATGGGAGAGTGGTGTATCGACCACACACCCCTCAATATCCACAAGCACTGATGCCTGTTGGCTGGGTATGACATAGTGACTGGTCGGTTCAATTGGGCCTGAGGTCCTCTCAGATGGAGTTTAGCTTTACAGTTCCATCGTGAGTACTTGCATTTCTTTTTTCATGTCAGCCTATTCTCACTGTACTGACAAACTTCCTGCATTATTGTTTCCCCTCGGGAGAACAAATTTCAATAACCTCACGCTGACCCTTTGCTGCGCCTCACTCATGCTTTTCTCGCCTAAATCTGTGGCCGTTTTTACTCTGCAATTATTCCAGCTATCTCTGTAGTGGGTGCTGTTGAAAATGTCCCCTTCCTTGCAGTTGGAAACGATTGTTCTGGAGCTCAATGCGACTGCAGTGTGGCCCAGTGAAGTTGTGCTCTGCTTCACGTTGCCTTTCTCAAACGTTGTCGGGCAAATTTAACTCTTGAAGTAAAATTGTAAAGGCTTCAACGCCCTCTTCGCAGTAACTGGCCAGAATCTAACACAAAGTTATTTTTAGATAAAAGATCTCTAATGAGTTGAATGGAGCATCAGGCAATTGGTTCTTCTTAAGCACGCCCTCGAAAAAATTTTCTGGGCTATAGGAGCCAGACCCTTCCACATTGTGACTCATTATTACATCCTGTCTGATTGTTTCCTGGGCTGCCCTGGGCCAACAGTTCGTCAGGAATGCAGCCTTGAATTCTTTGTATGAAGTGCACTGTAGTGGTATCGGTCACATTCTCATCGCTTTTTTATCTTCATAAATCCGAAGATAAATTCTAAGTGATTCTAAGTGGCCAAGAGGGTGACAAAGAGACTTCAAATTGCTCATTCAAAGCTCTCAGGTGAATGCACCGGCACTGTTCCTTGAGACCTGTACCATATGTATGGAACAGGATTGCTTATAGTGAAAATGTTCTTCTTCCCGTGACCTAACCCAACTTCTACATGGCAAATGGAGAGCATTTCCGTTCACTGCTTAATTTCAAAACAGTCTGTCCTATCTCACTTACATAATTTTGCACCAGAGGTGTGCAGTTATGTGCAGTGTCATCTTCATTTTGCCAGCCAAATACTTCCGCGGTCTTGAAGCGTCCATAATCACGTTCATTCTTCAGCCTCAGCAGGGGACTCTTCAATCTTGTGGAGGCTCTGTAATGGTGTGGGGCGTGTGCAGTTGGATTGATATGCGACCCCTCATACTCCAGATACGACTCTGACAAGCACGTACGTAAGCATCCTGTCTGGTCACCTGCAGCCATTTATGTCCATTGTACATTCCGACGGCCTTGGGCAATTCCAGCAGCGCAATGCGACACCCCACACTTGGCGAATTCCTAGAAAGTGGCTAGAGGAACACTCTTCTGAGTTTAAACATTCCTATGGCCACCAAACTCCTCAGACATGAAGATTATTGAGCATATCTGTAATGCCTTGCAACGTGCTGTTTAGAAGACATCTCCAGCCCCTTGTACTCTTACGGATTCATGGACAGTCCTACAGGATTCTTGGTGTCAGTTCCTTCCAGCACTACCTCAGACATTATTCGAGTCCATTCCACGTCGTGTTGCAGCACTTTTGCGTGCTCGAGGGGGGCGTACACAATATTAGGCAGGTGTACCAATTTCTTTCGCTTTTCAGTGTATCTTACATGTTTAACAACTTATTACTGATCGCTATACTTAGGATGCAAGTACTTAGAATTTTGCATTTATTTTAATAACTGTTTGTATTAGGCGTTCAATAAGAAAGATTATAAAATATTAATGAAGGTAAATAAAGTATATATTACCACCACAGGGCGCATACTGTGGCACAATTTTGGTCTCACCATCTTTGAATTTTAACCTCACCACTACCGTCCCAGTTGGAATTTTTTATTGCTTTTTCTATTTTTCATTCTCTGCTCGAAATCGTAGAGCGAGACCATTGTACAGCATCAGTCTTTTCAGCCAAAAAATAAGTTAGCTGGCAGTGGAGCAGAAAAGGATCATAACTGAAATTTTTTTGTAAACATTTCATTCCCTACCTCTAGAGGTAGAGCAGGCTCTTCGAGTAATGGCCCAGTGGGGAGACAGAAACTCAGGACAGAATTGGATAACAACGCTTGATTATCTAGTGGGTGGCAAAGCGTACATTGTTCCCAGTGTGCCTCTCTGTTAGACTAAAATTTTGCAGCTGATTTTAGCTAACCATCCTATGACTATAGATATGAAACTTTCGACATAGTTCAGAAATAGATGGCAATGCAATATTAACCAGCCTTCTTATCTACTGTTTCGCGGAGAGTGCTTAGTAAAACACTATTATTCCGTCTTTTCCCTGTTCCTGTCGCGAATGTTTGGCAGGAAGTGTCGTTGCTCTTAAGCCTCTATTCGTGCTAGAATCTTTCTAATTTTTACTATCACAGTCTTTTCGCTAGATATACGTAGGAAGAAGCAACAAAAAATGGTTCAAATGGCTCTGAGCACTATAGGACTTAACATCTGCGGTCATCAGTCCCCTAGAACTTAGAACTACTTAAACCTAACTAACCTAAGGACATCACACACATCCATGCCCGAGGCAGAATTCGAACCTGCGACCGTAGCAGTCGCGCTGTTCCGGACTGAGCGCCTAGAACCGCTAGACTACCGCGGCCGGCGAAGAAGCAACATATTGTTCAAATAACTTACGGGTTTGCTGCCGGGTGACGCCGTTGAACACCGCCGATATTTCGACAGGAGCACACCCTGCCATTCTCAAGGCACAAATGCAAGGAAGAAAAAATGTGCAAGCAAATTTAATACCTCGGTGCACAGAGGAGAAACAAGGAAGATACCACGCACAGAACATGTGTCAACCCAAGCAAAGATAACCAACGTAAGAAATATCGACAGTTACTATTTATTAATCAATAGGTGAGGTAGCACAAATTCTGTCCCTCTGTTTTTTGATGAGAGACAGAGCCGGATTCCAAGCAGCATTTAAACAAAATCCACCATCTCTGTTAATAAGGTTGTTTGATAGTCTGATTTCAACAGCTTCCTTAATAACACTATCCCAATAGCTGGACGTGCAAGCCAGAATCTCTGTGTTGTTGTATTCCATAGGATGACCGGTGTCAAGGCAATGTTCTGCAATAGTGGATTTGCTCGGCTGTTGTAAGCGTGTGTGACGCTTATGTTCAATACACCGGTCTTCCAAAGTCCTGATTGTCTGACCAATATATGACATGCCACAACTGCAAGAATTACGATAGACAACAGCCTTACGCAAACCAAGATCATCTTTTACGGACGCCAACAGGGCCTTAATCTTAGAAGGTGGTCGAAAAACACATTTCACATCACATTTCCGCAAAATACGGCCAATCCTGTTGGAAACGCTTCCTGCGTAAGGCAAAAAGGCCGTAGACTTAGGTGCCACTTCGTTGCTGTCGTCACTCACCCGTTGCACAGAAGGCTGATGGCGCAACGCACGTTTGACCTGCCTCTCACTATAACCATTCTGAGGAAAGGTGACTTCGAGATGTGCTAGCTCAGCTGCCAAACTTTCAGGGTCTTAGATAACGTGGGCCCTGTGAACCAAGGTGCGAAGTACTCCTTCACGCAGAGCTGAATGGTGACAACTACCAGCTCGCAGATGCAAGTCAGTGTGCGTGGGCTTCCTACAAACAGAATGTCCCAACGTACCATCACTCTTCCTTTTGACCAACACATCAAGGAAGGGAAGGCATCCATTCTTTTCCACCTCCATAGTGAACTGAATATTCGGGTGGATTGAATTCATATGTTCCAAAAACTGTTTTAAATTCTCACTACCATGAGGCCACACAACAAAAGTATCGTCTACATATCTGAAAAAACACGCAGGTTTCAAGGTCATTGACGCCAATGCACGTTTCTCAAAGTCCTCCACAAACAAATTGGCCACAATAGGTGACAACGGGCTTCCCGTTGCAACTCCATCAGTCTGTTCGTAGTACTGACCATTGAATAAAAAGTAAGTGGAAGTCAGCACATGTCGAAACAAATTTGTTAACTCGACACCAAACGTAACCTCAATTAGTTGCAACGAATCAGAGAGACAGGAACGCGAGTGAAAAGAGAAACCACATCAAAACTGAATAAAATATCAGAGTCATTCAAACGCAATCCCTGTAATCGACGTAAGAAATCTGCAGAGTTCTTAATGAGGTGTCAACACCTACCTACTAGTGGGCTCAACAAACTAGCAAGATGTTTAGCTACACGATATGTCGGAGCACCAATATTAGAAACAATAGGCCTCAACGGGACAGACTCTTTATGGACCTTAGGGAGGCCATATAATCTAGGTGGTACAGCACAGTAAGAATTAAGACTCTTGATAGTCTCCTGTGACAAAGAACTTTTCTTCAGGAAGTTATTTGTCTTTCTCTCAACACTCTTAGTAGGGTCAGCACCGACTTTGCGATACGCCGAATCAGAAAGTAGACACTGCTTCTTTTGAATGTAATCGTGCTTGTTCAACAAAACGGTGGCGTTACCCTTGTCCGCAGGTAAAATAACAATATCAGGATCCATTCTAAGTGAACGTAAAGCAGCCGCCTCAGCTGCTGTAATGTTACACTTGGCTGGACGGGCTCCAGTCAACACACGACAAACTTCCCTCCTAACCTCTTCCGCAGCCTTGGAAGGCAGTTTATAAACAGCCTGTTCGATAGAACTAATAAAATCAACGACTGGCAAACTCTTAGGCGTCGGTGCGAAGTTCAAACCTTTCCCGAGCACAGACAAAGCTGCGTCGTCAAACGTTTTCTCCGTGAGATTGATCACAGAACGTCGAGAATTAGAATTAGTCGCTGAGCCAAGGAAACGTTCAAACTTCGCCGAATGACGAGCAGTTACAGATTGAAATTCTCAGTCAGACTGCGACCAAGAGGCACCGTCCACCCAATCCCAAGAAAATTCAGAAACATTAGACGCCATCATTAAATAAAGCTGAAATAATTCCTTAGAAACAAAATCTAATTGACGGCGAGTATAGTGGATCCTTTCACGAACAAGAGCTAAACCAGCACGTTGCTTGATGTTATTGGCGGCAGGAGAATTAATACACTCCTGGAAATTGAAATAAGAACACCGTGAATTCATTGTCCCAGGAAGGGGAAACTTTATTGACACATTCCTGGGGTCAGATACATCACATGATCACACTGACAGAACCACAGGCACATAGACACAGGCAACAGAGCATGCACAATGTCGGCACTAGTACAGTGAATATCCACCTTTCGCAGCAATGCAGGCTGCTATTCTCCCATGGAGACGATCGTAGAGATGCTGGATGTAGTCCTATGGAACGGCTTGCCATGCCATTTCCACCTGGCGCCTCAGTTGGACCAGCGTTCGTGCTGGACGTGCAGACCGCGTGAGACGACGCTTCATCCAGTCCCAAACATGCTCAATGGGGGACAGATCCGGAGATCTTGATGGCCAGGGTAGTTGACTTACACCTTCTAGAGCACGTTCGGTAGCACGGGATACATGCGGACGTGCATTGTCCTGCTGGAACAGCAAGTTCCCTTGCCGGTCTAGGAATGGTAGAACGATGGGTTCGATGACGGTTTGGATGTACCGTGCACTATTCAGTGTCCCCTCGACGATCACCAGTGGTGTACGGCCAGTGTAGGAGATCGCTCCCCACACCATGATGCCGGGTGTTGGCCCTGTGTGCCTCGGTCGTATGCAGTCCTGATTGTGGCGCTCACCTGCACGGCGCCAAACACGCATACGACCATCATTGGCACCAAGGCAGAAGCGAGTCTCATCGCTGAAGACGACACGTCTCCATTCGTCCCTCCATTCACGCCTGTCGCGACACCACTGGAGGCGGGCTGCACGATGTTGGGGCGTGAGCGGAAGACGGCCTAACGGTGTGCGGGACCGTAGCCCAGCTTCATGGAGACGGTTGCGAATGGTCCTCGCCGATACCCCAGGAGCAACAGTGTCCCTAATTTGCTGGGAAGTGGCGGTGCGGTCCCCTACGGCACTGCGTAGGATCCTACGGTCTTGGCGTGCATCCGTGCGTCGCTGCAGTCCGGTCCCAGGTCGACGGGCACGTGCACCTTCCGCCGACCACTGGCGACAACATCGATGTACTGTGGAGACCTCTCGCCCCATGTGTTGAGCAATTCGGCGGTACGTCCACCCGGCCTCCCGCATGCCCACTATACGCCCTCGCTCAAAGTCCGTCAACTGCACATACAGTTCACGTCCACGCTGTCGCGGCATGCTACCAGTGTTAAAGACTGCGATGGAGCTCCGTATGCCACGGCAAACTGGCTGACACTGACGGCGGCGGTGCACAAATGCTGCGCAGCTAGCGCCATTCGACGGCCAACACCGCGGTTCCTGGTGTGTCCGCTGTGCCGTGCGTGTGATCATTGCTTGTACAGCCCTCTCGCAGTGTCCGGAGCAAGTATGGTGGGTCTGACACACCGGTGTCAATGTGTTCTTTTTTCCATTTCCAGGAGTGTATGATGCACAACCTTAGCAGACGTTGGAATCACACTATGATTTCGACACTTCAATAAAAACGATAATGCACATTCCAACCTTACTCTACTGCTGCGAAGTTTGTCCAACCTCCGCAGACAGAGATGGTGGATTTTGTTTAAATGCTGCTTGGAATCCGGTTCCGTCTCTCAGCAAAAAAACAGAGGGACAGAATTAGTGCTACCTCACTTATTGATTAATAGTAACTATCGATATTTCTGATGTTGGTTATCTGTGGTTGGGTTGACACCTGTTCTGTGTGTTGTGTCTTCCTTGTTTCTCCTCTGTGAACCGAGGTATTAAATTTGCTTGCACATTTTTTCTTCCTTGCATTTGTGCCTTGAGAATGGCAGGGTGTGCTAAGCAACATATTGCTTGATTCAGGTGGAGAGAAATACAATAAACCTGAAACTTATCACATGTCTCTGTTGTAATCTCATCAAAATGTTTGAAATCGACTGAAAATTTTGACCTGCACAAGGCTATAAAGCAAAAAGTAATTGTTAAACGAATTTTTTTAAATAAAGCACGTTTTTACAACGGGATAAAAGTAATAAAATTAATTTCTTCTAGCCCTACACTGATTCCTAACCCCATACCGATAGTCCAGAAAATTTTTGCTTATGATTTTTAATAACATGGCAATATTTATAAAATTTAAAACGAAAGCCGTGGGCCGGATGCATTAGATGATAGTAAGTCGCGTAGCGAAATGCTATCATTGAGAAAAGTCAAACAGTTCATGTCACTGTTGTGCAGCACAGTGACTTAGGCCAGGCATTCACGAATGCATTATCTGCTATGCAAGTATTGTCATACTTGTATAAAATTCACAAAGCACGAATGTTCAGGACTATTGGAATGGGCGGGCTTAGGAATCTGTATCGTGCTGGAATACAGTAACATTTTCTAGTTCGCTTTAAAAACGTGTTATATTACGAGGTTTTTTATTTAAATAACTACTTTATTTTACTCTGGGACAGTATGCCCTAGATTTGTACAGTTGTATTTGTCTGCGTATAATCAATAATTGCGCAAAATGTGCCGCATATTTTAGAATTCAAGTACGCATTTTAAAACTTGAAGTACGTCCTTTCAACTGTAAGAAATGTTTTAACTGTACTAAAAGCAATACAGAATTGTAAAACAAATAATAGTTACAATAAAAGCTTTCAAAATCTTCAAAACACTGAAACCAGTCTCCTCGGATGAAATATACGTATCCCAGTCTGTAGACTTACTACCAAAGCTTGGCCAGACAGCGCCAGGTCAGTTTTTAAAAAAGCTACAGGGCGCAGCGCTAATGCAGGGCGTACAACATGGAATACCATTTTAGTACCGTCATGCCCAGTTTGTGTTACTTCCTGCGTAACTTAACATTGAAGTCACTGATCCAGACCGGAGAAATAACAGAAGAGAAAACGACCTGGCGTGAAACTGAAACTTATATCCTTTCTTCCAATAGTGCTAGTCCTGCAAGTTCCGCAGGAGAACTTCTGTGAAGTTTGGAAGGTAGGAGACGAGGCACTGGCAGAAGTACAATTGTGACGACGGGTCGTGAGTCGTGCTTGGGTAGCTCAGTTGGTAGAGCCCCTGCCCGCAAAAGGCGAAGATAACGAGTTCGAATCTCGGTCTGGCACACAGTTTTAATCTCCAGGAAGTTTCAAATCAACGCACACTCCGCTGCAGAGTGAAAATTTCATTCTGGACCGGGCGTCCTTTTGGTACACAGAACAGATTTTACAAACTAACGTTCTTATATGCCTGACGAGGAAGGTTGGTCAACAAATAGCTGTCGAAGGCATCTTAGTAATCACCAGTAGAGGGAGGAAAGAGAACAAATAGATCATGGAGCAGAATATGACGGAAGACATAGTTATGACTATAATTAAAATGAAGAGGACTTAGGGTGGAGATGTATTGAAGCGATTCTGGGCGCTACAGTCTGAAGCCGAGCGACCGCTACGGTCGCAGGTTCGTATCCTGCCTCGGGCATGGATGTGTGTGATGTCCTTAGGTTAGGTTTAATTAGTTTTAAGTTCTAGGCGACTGATGACCTCAGAAGTTAAGTCGCATAGTGCTCAGAGACATTTGAACCATTTTTTGTATTGAAGCGAAAGGGTGATGGCTGTTTCCAGAGTTTCGAGAGACTCGCGACGTTATGTATAAATCCAGTAAATCTCCACCAGCCAACGGCCTTGCCGCAGAGGTAACACAGGTTCCTGTCAGATCAACGAAGTTAAGCGCGGTTGGGCTGGGCTAGCACTTGGATGGGTGACCATCCGGTCTGCCGAGCGCTGTTGGCAAGCGGGATGCACTCAGCACTTGTGAGGCAAACTGAGGACCTACTTGATTGAGAAGTAGCGGCTCCGGTCTCGTAAACTGACATACGGCCGGGAGAGCGATGTGCTGACCATATGCCCCTCCATATACGCATCCAATGATGCCTGGGGGCTAAGGATGACACGGCGGCCGGTCGGTACTGCTGGACCTTCCAAGGCCTGTTCGGATGGAGAAATCCTACCACTGATTTTTTAAAGAATCGAACTCCCATGTCTAAATCGTCATATAACCCGAACTTCATGTCCCATAATGGTACAATTTCGGAAGTGCTCTCAATGGTATACGTGAATACTGTCTGTAAAATATGTTGTGATTACAGTAAATAGTAAAGTAATAACAGGCAAAAACGTCATGGCCGATGCTGCAGTTTTGCAGCATGAAAAGCGGAAACGTAGTAAGCGATACACATTTTTACATTCATCATTTTCCGGGAGTTGTCAACAAGAAAACTTTTCGTAAACATTTGGAATTATGCTTAAAGTTTATTGAAAGTTGCTGAGTTCTCTCATTGTCAAATACTTGATAAATATAGTCTGGGTAATGTGAGCACTGTAAGTTACACTACCTCCAGACATATACAAACTTCCTAGCTGTAATACTTCAGCTTTAGCTTTTAATGAGCAAATTACGACAGCATTTTTAATTTTTAAATTCGATCGCCGGCTGTATGAAATATTGAGAATCCAATTATTGTTGCCCCGCCTGATGATATAATCGTTTCTAATGAAGGTCACTGTCTCAAAGTAAAGTGCTGGATGCAGAGTGCTGCACGTCATCCGTTCCGCTGTAGAGGAGCCGGAATCCAAGTGTGGGCCTGGGGTGGACTGGTGTCGTGAGGCTATCTGTACGCCGCGTAAGCAGGGAGACGCAACTCCCAGCCGTTTTCCACAAAATTGAGTTTCCAAAAATTTTGACCAACTTACATACTTTGCATGGCCACTTGAATTCAAGGAGTCCGCAACCAAGCCAGTAAGAACTTTGTTTCATAAGCGTGAGGTCTATAGATCGAATTTCGCTGCTGGTATATCTTTCTTCATATCCAAGTAATCTTAACAACGGATTGACTGTGCAAAACATCAGTATTTAATTATTTATTCATTATTTTAATAATCTTTATCCCTAAATAAGGAGAAATGTGTTTGTTGTTCTTTTTCCTTAAGGGGAGTAGGACGTCAAACGGGCCGTCTTGGAGCAGGAGAGACACCACAGGGCATTTTAATTTCCTCTGTCTATAGTTCGACGAATAAATTCATAAAGCTTTGTCAGCATGACCCGGAAGGATTCAGGATTGACAATGAGCAGTGAAAGTTCAAAAAAATAACAAAATATTTTTTTTACATGTGAAAATTCATCATTTTTTCACTTCTATTGGCTGCGTTTGTTGCTATAGGTACACGTTTCTTCATAAGTAAGAGTGATTCTTCGATGAATTTTGCACAGCATACAAACCATACTTACAGGTGTCTGAAACTCTAGAAATTATTTAATTTATGAAAAAATGAATGTGCTGTTACATTTTAAACTTCATGTTTAGAAAAAAACTCAAATTTTATAGTTAATTATCTCAGTTTTTATCACAGTTTTTATCACAGTTTTTATTAGATTTGCAAAATTCTAGAGTTTCATACACCTGTAAGTACGGTTTGTATGCTGTGCAAAATTCATCGAAAAATCTCCCTTACTTATGAAGAAAAGTGTACCTATAGCAACAAATGCAGCCAATGGTAAGTGAACAAAAGGTGAAATACAAAAGTAAAAAAATTAATTATTTTCTTATATTTTTGAACTTCCACTACTATAAGTGTAAATCGTGAATCCTTTCTGGTCATTCTGACAAAGTTTTATGAATTTATTTTTATAAGTATAGACAGTGCAAATTAAAAATTCCTGTGGTGTCTCTCCTGCTCCAAGTCGTCCCGTTTGACGTCCTACCCCCCTTAAGGAGAGTGGAAAAAACCTTCATAAGAACTTAAAAAAAATGGTTTAAAAGGCTCTGAGCACTATGGGACTTAACGTCTGAGGTCATCAGTTCCCTAGAGCTTAGAACTACTTAAACCTAACTAACCTAAGGACATCACACACATCCATGCCCGAGGCAGGATTCGAACCTGCGACCGTAGCAGTCTCGCGGTTCCGGACTACAGCGCCTAGAACCCCTTGGCTACCACGGCCGGCAAGAACTTTCAATCAGATCAGTAGAGTCATTTTATTTATATTATTCTATTTACCGTAGTCACGAGTATGGAGGACTGCACGAAACAGGACGCTTTTGATCGTAGAAACATGGAAAATATTAATTATTATTACGATATACAGCGCATATAATGAAAGTCGAAGTTTTACAATTTGAGTGGTTTTCTCAATGTGTCTATTGCGAAACAAACTTGGTTTGTTATAAACGGTTGTCAGTCACCTTACGGTTTCGTGGCTTACTATGCATATTTGTCGTTAGAACTATGTGGAAATGAAGAAAAGTACCGCAAGCGAGAATCGATCCAGAGAACTCGCGCTTATCAAACTAAACTACTTAATCGCTGGGAGGACTCCTTGAAGCCTAGCGACCATACTAAGTACATAGGCACGCCTGAAGTTTTCAAGCTCGATTTTCTCGAAAACGTTTAAGAGTTGCATCCTCCTGTTTATAATTGTTGAATTCCTGCTCGTGTCATACACATCCCGGCAATAAGAATGAAATCGGTGAGAAGTAGTTCTCACGGTCCCTTTGTCAGCTCCAGACGTAGCGTTATGGAGCCGAGTCGCTGTTACCGCGACATCCCCCCGTGGTCACGCCCCACTAGTGGCAGGCCATTGAAATTGAGGCCATCCTCCCCTCCTCGGGTCCATCGCAGCTGCAGCCGCGCTATCTCCGTAGCATGGTTATCAATAACAGTCAGGGTGCTGCCTAACCAAATATGTTCGCCTTTAAAGAGAAATAAGAGAAAAATTTAAAACTTTGTACAACGGTGCTGGAAAAGCTCCTTGGTAAAGTACGTTTGTGATCTAAATGTGAGGACAAATAAGATTGTTTACGTCGCAGACTTCTTCCATTAACGTCTGTGGACCATTGTTTATCGAATGTTTGTAATCTAAATTATTTCGTCCCTTATCAGCGCCGCTCTTATATTACTGCAATTAGTTAACAAAGGCGAATGCTATCAATGACATAAAATAATGTATGGTAGCAACGTACTTTCACATAGCACTATAACTATATTTGCTATTAACCATTAATTACGCTTATACCTATATTTACTTAATTTCAATTTCTTTGACAATTTGTGGCCTCCATAGCCATTAAACTTTTTTCATTACATCGTAAACAGTGCAGACTCTATTAATGCTGCTGGTCATTATATTGTTCTAAACGCTTGTTCCAGTTTTTGTAATCTGAATACTTCTAATTATTTAGAATCTGACACTATTACTTTGCCCGCCGGAGTGGCCGAGCGGTTCTAGGCGCTACAGTCTGGAACTACGCGACCGCTACGGTCGCAGGTTCGAATCCTGCCTCGGGCATGGATGTGTGTGAAGTCCTTAGGTTAGTTAGGTTTAAGTAGTTCTAACTTCTAGGGGACTGATGACCTCAGATGTTAAGTCCCATAGTGCTCAGAGCCATTTGAACCATTTTGAAATTTATTACTTTGAAATTATCATTTCAGTAGCAGTAACACATCCAATAAACCTAGCAGAAGTTGTACTTTAAGCAATGCGCCAAGTATACAACGGTGTACTTTTATGGAAGGTAGGATCACGCTCAAGCTTTTATCAATGCTATTTGATTAAGGATGTCTATCGTAAAAGAGCTCCTAGTGAAACGTTTTACAAAGAGGTTTTTCTAAAAGATTTTTGTGGAAAACTGCTCGATATCCACTATCTCCTGTATTAATGCAATCTGTAAGGATTCCAGATTGATGAGCAGTACTCAAGAGTCGGTCCTATGACTATTTTCTAAGCTATAGCTTTAATAGATTAGATATGTTTCCTGAAGACACTACGAATGATTCTCAGCCTGGCATCTAATTTTCATACAGCTGCTTTATGGTTGTCAGTGATTTATAAGTGATTTATTGCCAATAGCGTAATCGAGCAGCTAGTACTAAATGTCTACAATATTCCTACAGTGTACACATTTACCGCCGGCGTTTACCTCAGTTAAAACTTGCCAGCTGAGTTGCCTTGTACGATATTTAAAACGATTCATTGACGTTTCGTTCTGAGAAAGAAATCTCTATAGATCAGCCGCCAACTGCATCGAAAGGAGCTCTGAATATACAGCACTGTGTAGAGGGCACCACCGTTTGCCACATAATGCGGAATGTATGATTATCTTTGGCAGATTATTTCATTCTCAATTAAAAGTAATCTGTGGTTGCTCTCTTGGCGCAAGGTTAGCATCTATATTTTATTTTACTCAACGCCCTGCTATGGTGTTTATAAACGTCTGTTAATACAGCTTAACATGATAACGCGCCGTCTTGGCTAAAACACTACTCTCACTAAATTTTGTTTCATGCTCTCTATTTTGAACAGCATGTTTCGCTACAATAACCTGTTGGCTCATCACGTAGAATACACTCTTACGGACCCCACACACGAGCAAAGAATCGCTTTCAATACCGGCTGCTACCGGTTGCTCGCTTCAAACCCTCCACACACGAGCAACGTACCAAGCAGCTTCAATCAGTATTTCAAAAGCCACTTCCGTGAAGTTCTACTGGGGAAAATTAACTGCTATTTTTTGCAGCAGAGGTGCTTGATCTCCGTTTTTCCGCTAATAAGTGAAAAATAATAAATGTAAAAATTGTAATTTATTAACCTGTCTGGCCATGCTCTTTTCTTGCGAACTGTAGGCTGTGTTACATAATGTGGTATATATTTCATTTACACCAAGTGTACGGTGTGCATCTTTCCTATCTGTATTTTGTAAATATTTCTTTTGATTGCCAATCGTTTTTTATTAGTCTTGCAGCTTAAGTGCAAGTATTTGCACGGTGGTTTTCAAATCTCGATGTATCTAGAGAAATGTTAATAAATACGGCAGTACTGGTTTCCGTAACTCTTGTTGAAAATTGTCTGAGGAAAGTTAGATTATATGAAATAAAAAGGGACTTCAGTTCATTTTTAGAATAGGTATGCCATAGAAACTGGAATTAAAATCTCCTTATTTTGCACAGAGCTTAAAAACTTTTATAATGCATCTAATTGTTTCATAAATAATTAAAAATTGTGAAATGGAGTCCTGTGTGTTGTGACTGTTATTATGATCTTTCCACGAGGTTTACATCTACAACACGAGCTTCAAAATGCTTATTTCTGCAAATTCTGAGGGTGTCTTACACTTGTATTCTTTCTTAACGTAAGTGGCAACTACGGCTTCGAATTCACTTTCCATTGCTATTCGAGCTCCCTGAATACCTATAAATTTTAATATGAAGCTCTTACTCTTGATTAAAAACTGGATTTCAGGTCAACCTGTTGTGCAAACGATTCTTTTTCATATATAATCTCAAACATAAAATGTTTCAGTATGTTTTTTGCCATTATCAGTGGGTACTCTTTATTCAGTTGTGTAAAATGTCAACATGTCTTAAATAATAACTATTCTAACGAAATTGGGCTTAGAAACAATTTTTGTCTGTTGCTGTCATCACCTTATTTTTTTCTGCGTTGCTGGTTAATTAGGATCCTCTGCACATTACTGTGTATTCTTATATTGTCAACTGCAATTGAATGATGTTACCGTGAGTTCGGTTGGCGAGTTCACAAATAACTTCATCTATAAACGTAATTTTGTTCTGCTAAAATATTTCGCAACTACACTCCTGGAAATGGAAAAAAGAACACATTGACACCGGTGTGTCAGACCCACCATACTTGCTCCGGACACTGCGAGAGGGCTGTACAGGCAATGATCACACGCACGGCACAGCGGACACACCAGGAACCGCGGTGTTGGCCGTCGAATGGCGCTAGCTGCGCAGCATTTGTGCACCGCCGCCGTCAGTGTCAGCCAGTTTGTCGTGGCATACGGAGCCCCATCGCAGTCTTTAACACTGGTAGCATGCCGCGACAGCGTGGACGTGAACTGTATGTGCAGTTGACGGACTTTGAGCGAGGGCGTATAGTGGGCATGCGGGAGGCCGGGTGGACGTACCGCCGAATTGCTCAACACGTGCGGCGTGAGATCTCCACAGTACATCGATGTTGTCGCCAGTGGTCGGCGGAAGGTGCACGTGCCCGTCGACCTGGGACCGGACCACAGCGACGCACGGATGCACGCCAAGACCGTAGGATCCTACGCAGTGCCGTAGGGGACCGCACCGCCGCTTCCCAGCAAATTAGGGACACTGTTGCTCCTGGGGTATCGGCGAGGACCATTCGCAACCGTCTCCATGAAGCTGGGCTACGGTCCCGCACACCGTTAGGCCGTCTTCCGCTCACGCCCCAACATCGTGCAGCCCGCCTCCAGTGGTGTCGCGACAGGCGTGAATGGAGGGACGAATGGAGACGTGTCGTCTTCAGCGATGAGAGTCGCTTCTGCCTTGGTGCCAATGATGGTCGTATGCGTGTTTGGCGCCGTGCAGGTGAGCGCCACAATCAGGACTGCATACGACCGAGACACACAGGGCCAACACCCGGCATCATGGTGTGGGGAGCGATCTCCTACACTGGCCGTACACCACTGGTGATCGTCGAGGGGACACTGAATAGTGCACGGTACATCCAAACCGTCATCGAACCCATCGTTCTACCATTCCTAGACCGGCAAGGGAACTTGCTGTTCCAACAGGACAATGCACGTCCGCATGTATCCCGTGCCACCCAACGTGCTCTAGAAGGTGTAAGTCAACTACCCTGGCCAGCAAGATCTCCGGATCTGTCCCCCATTGAGCATGTTTGGGACTGGATGAAGCGTCGTCTCACGCGGTCTGCACGTCCAGCACGAACGCTGGTCCAACTGAGGCGCCAGGTGGAAATGGCATGGCAAGCCGTTCCACAGGACTACATCCAGCATCTCTACGATCGTCTCCATGGGAGAATAGCAGCCTGCATTGCTGCGAAAGGTGGATATACACTGTACTAGTGCCGACATTGAGCATGCTCTGTTGCCTGTGTCTATGTGCCTGTGGTTCTGTTAGTGTGATCATGTGATGTATCTCACCCCAGGAATGTGTCAACAAAGTTTCCCCTTCCTGGGACAATGAATTCACGGTGTTCTTATTTCAATTTCCAGGAGTGTATATACGAGATTAATCACTTTTAGGCCTACTTTAGAGATATCGGTTCTCATCTGCCGTCCCTTATGTTGTGAAGCACACATAAACGCATTTTTTTGCGGAACTTCACTCGCAAGTAATATTTTTTCACTGACGATGGTAAAATGATGCTGAAACATGGCCGAGTTTACACTGAGGTGACAAAAGTCATGGGATATCTATTAATATCGTGGCGAACCTCATTTTTCCCGGCATAGTGCAGCAGCTCGACGTAGCAAGGATTCAAAAAACCGTTGGATATCCCTTGCAGAAATATAGAGCCATGCAGCCTCTATCGGTGTCCATAATTCCGAAAGTGTTGCCGCTACAGCCGGCCGAAGTGGCCGTGCGGTTAAAGGCGCTGCAGTTTGGAACCGCAAGATCGCTACGGTCGCAGGTTCGAATCCTGCCTCGGGCATGGATGTTTGTGATGTCCTTAGGTTAGTTAGGTTTAACTAGTTCTAAGTTCTAAGGGACTAATGACCTCAGCAGTTGAGTCCCATAGTGGTCAGAGCCATTTGAGCCATTTGTTGCCGCTACAGGATGTTGTGCAAGGACTGTCCCCTCGATTATGTCCCAAAAATGTTCGACGGCTTCCATATCGGGTGATCTGGGTCGGCATATCACTCTCCCGAACTGACCAGAGTGATCTTCAAAGCAATTGCGAACAGTTGTGGCCGCGTGACTTTACATCATTGTTTGGGATCAAGAAGTTCAAGAATGGCTGCAATTAGTCTCCGAGCAGCCAAAAACAATCAGTTCCAGTCACTGATCGGTTCAGTAGGACCAGAGGACCCAGTCCATTCCATATAAACACAGCCCACACCATTAAGGAGCCACGACCAGCCTGTTGACAAATTGGGTCCATGGCTTCGTTGAGTCGGAGCCGCAGTCAAACCCTACCACATCTCTTACCAACTGAAATTAGGACTCATCTGACCAAAGCACAGTTTTAAAGTCGTCTAAAGTTCAACCGATACCGTCACGAGTCGAGGAGAGGCTCTGTAGGCGATGTAGTGCTGATAGCAAAGGCACTCGCGTCGGTTATCCGCTGCCGTAGCCCATTAAAGGCAAATTTCACCGGACTGTCCTAACGTCTACGTCCGTCGTAAGTCTGTTGCTTGTCTGTTAGCACTGACAACCCCCCCCCCTCCCCCTGCTCTCACTCGTTGAGTGAAGGCCGTCGGCCACTTGTTGTCCGTGGTGAAAGGTAACGCCTGAATATTGGTATTCTCAACACACTTTTAACACTGTCGATCTCGGAATATTGACTTCCCAAACGATTTCCGAAATGGAATGTACCATACGTCTATCTCCAAACAGCATTCCGCTTTCAGAGGCTGGTAATTTTCGTCGTGTTTATAATCATTTCGTAACCGTTATCACACGAATCGGCTGAGTATTAATGAGAGCTCCTCCAATGCACTGCTCCTGTTATATCTTGTGTAGTCAACGCTACGGCCATCTGCATATGTGGATATCGCTGTCCCATGACTTTTGTATATCAAAAACTATTGTTTACGTGACAGGTAATTCCAAATGTATATATGTACTAAGATGGTATCTGTTCTTTCGGACATGTCCGAAAGAACAGATAGCACCTTAGTAAATATATATATATATATATATATATATATATATATATATATATATATATATATAATTAAGGCTCACCGGCCACTTGACCATCTTCTTCTTCTGTGCGAATGCACAAACAGTGCCCGAACTCTTACGGGAATCGGCAACGCGCCGCGAGTAATGAGTGTAATGGGCGGGGGCACTACGAATGTAGTGCGGGACAATACGTTGAGAATGTGGGTTTCGCGGGAGGTGTGCCAGAGATAAATCCCTGCAGTCGCGCTATCCTCTGTCTCCTCGGTGGCTCAGATGGATAGAGCATCGGCCATGCAAGCAGGAGGTCCCGGGTTCGAGTCCCGGTCGGGGCACACATTTTCATCTGTCCCCGTTGACGTATGTCAACGCCTGTAAGCAGCTAAGGGTGTTCATTTCATTGTAATTTAATTCTACATGTCACTCATAATATCTAGGCAAACGGGCTGCAGCCAGGTAGCCAAAATGTCACATATCGCATACGACTGATCAGATTGCATGGGAATTCCAAGTGATCACAGACCGGTCGCTGCAGTCTGCGGACAGATTGCGTGACCTGGGGACGTGTTGTTGCTATCCGCAGCTCGTGTGTGGGAGTCGTTACAACTTGTCTTGCGATTTCTGCCCAGATATCTGCCTGCGCAGGCGGTCCGCGTGTGTCGGTCTCCGCCAGACGTTCGCGAAGCGTAACACGTGGCAAGGGTCTGGTCCTTAGGTGATGATTTATGCCGCCCAGGGAGGATCAGACACATCTCGGGGAGCGTGTGTGCGTGTGTGTGTCTGGACGCGAAACGCCGGGCGGCCGGGCAGGCCCCACGCTCGCCCATTAGGGCGGCCGGCTGCCTGGCGACCCTCCACGGCTAAGTGGGTTGATGTCGCCGCCCCAGCAGCGCCAACCGCCTGGGCCGATGTCGCCGCCCCCGCAGAGCCCACCGCCCCCGCGACGCTCCGTTAGCTGCCCCGCGCGGCGATAATTTGTTACGGCTCTAATGAGGCCGGTTCCCAGCACACGTCTTCAGCCGGCTGGCAGTTCACGGCCGCGTTCCAGAGCCACTCGAACGAGACGAGTTATTAGTCAACGACTTTGCGTCGTACGCTGTTCCACGGAGACGACTTAACTTCCCTCTCGGATCCGTAGGTAGCTTTCGTTAACTGTGTTGGTTTCTCTATTTCAATATTGTGATTCATATAATACAAAGTGCCGCGTAATTTTTTCGCCAATTTTATGGACTGTGTAATCTATATTATGGCCGCAGCTCGTGGTCTCGCGGTAGCGTTCTCGCATCTAGAGCACGGGGTCCCCGCTTCGATTCCCGACGTGTTCACGGATTTTCACCTGCCCCGAGATAACTGGGTGTTGTTGTGTCGTCTTCACCATCATCATTCATCCCCATTACAGTCGGAGGAAGGCAACGGCAAATCACCTCCATTAGGACCTTGCCTAGTACGGCGGTGCGGGTCTCCCGCATCGTCCCCTACCCTCTGTCAAGCAGCATGGGACTTGGTTTCCATTCCAGTCGATATTATGTGAAACTGCAACAGTTTTCGCTTTATCTGCATTGTAAGAATGTCTATTGTAAAATTATTGATATCAAACACTGTAATGATACTGGGTAGTCGCCAATGATTAAAGAAGTGAGTGGGACGTGACGTCAGAGAGCGAGCGAGGAGAGAATGTTCATTCGGAGCGGAGTGATGGAAGTGGTTGGAAGCGCAAGTAGCGTGCTCTGTGTGGCTGCGCTTATGAGAAGCCACTCAATATATCCGGGGAGGCACCGTTCCATGGCATCTGTGAGCAGATAAAGGAAACACGTATTACATTAAGGGGGGCTAGGATGTCAAACGGGACGACTTGGAGCAGGAGAGGCACCACAGGACATTTCAATTTCCAGTGTGTATACTTTTACAAATAAATTCATAAAACTTTGTCAGCATGATCAGGAAGGATTCAGAATTCACACTCATAGCAGTAGAAGTTCTAAAACATAACAAAATAATTTTTTTCTACGTGTGAAATTTCATCATCTTTTTCACTTACTAATGGCAGCATTTGTTGCTATAGGTACACTTTTCTTCAAAAGCAAGAGAGATTCTTCGATGAATTTTGCACGGCATACAAACCATACTTAAAGGTGTATGAAACTCTAGAATTTTCCAAATCTATTAAAAACTGCGGTAAAAATTGAGGTAATTAACTATAAAATTTGTGTTTTTTTCTAAACGTGAAGTTTAAAATATAACAGTTCATTCATTTTCTCATAAATTAAATAAATTCTGGAGTTTCATACACCTGTGAGTATGGTATGTATGCTGTGCAAAATTCATCGAAAAATCTCTCTAACTTATGAAGAAAAGTGTACCTATAGCAACAAATGCAGCCATTAGTAAGTGAAAAAATGATGAAATTTCACACGTAAAAAGAATTATTTTGTTATGTTTTCGAACTTCCACTGCAGTGAGTGTGAATCCCGAATCCTTCCTGGGGGGGCTGACAAAGTTTTATGAATTTATTTGTAGAAGTATAGACACTGGAAATTAAAATGTCCTGTGATGACTCTCCTGCTCCAAGTCGGCCCGTTTGACGTCCTACCCCCCTCAAGATCCTTCCCTTAATTTTCTGCTGTGGTTAACGCTAGCGTGCTCGCCACAGTCGAAGTTGTTAGAATATTGTCGCCTAGGCCGACTCAGCATCTCGACGACTACAAAAAAATTGTAAGTTCGTATAAAATCATTCACGTTGGGTAAAAGCTGTCAGGCAATACCCAGTGAACTGATTCCGATCCTTTTTCAAATAATAAGCGACACAATACCACTTAAGTTAAAATCTACTGGGTTACTAGGCCGCGTCATGTTTCTTCTAAAATGATCGACGTTTCGGCCCCTCTTCTGGGATCTTCCTCAGGATCTTCTGGTGGTGTCCACTACTACACATTAGCCTATGGCTATGGTCCACCAATGGTAGCCATATAAATTTTAACCAATACTATCACTTCTCCAGCACGAACGCGTGAAATACTCCCCCTTTATAAGAGGACGCAACACTCGTCTCCGACAGTGTTCTAGCGGTATTGGACACCAGAAGATCCTGAGGAAGATCCCAGCAGAGGGCTCGAAACGTCGATCATTTCAGAAGAAACATGACGCGGCCTAATAACCCAGAAGATTTTAACTTCAGTGACAACGGCCACGAAAGCCTGCAGAGTTACACAATAACACTTTCCTATCACCTTCTTTATCGTAAATCATTCTAACCTAGACAGGGTCCAAACCTTTTGGGTGTGCTAATCCGACTGTGAAACGTCCCCTTTGAACAATTATACATGACTGTGCTTAAACTGACACACAGTATTTTTAGCGCAACGCAATCTGACTTTCAAAAATCCCTACAAAAGAATGGCCCTGACTAACATTAACCTATACCTTTCACAAATCACTTACCTCACAAAAATCTTCGTTACTCGAACTACTGCAATACAGCGAGCGCAACTACTGCCAGCTAAATAAAAGATTCAAACTACGGAAGGCGCTAACTACTGATAGGCATAGTTAGCAAATGAAAGATTTTAATAGAGAACAAACAATGTATTTACCTTAATAGTCATAATATATATAGCAGTTCATGACATCCAATCTTACAAATTTCAAAACTCCGTCATATCTCTCCCCACATCCACCACTGCTGGCGGCTCACCTCCAACTGCGCAACGCTACGCGCTGTTCACATCCAGCTGCCCAACACTACAATGGCAGACAACAATGCAAACTAGCCACAGACTGCACACAGCACAGCCAGTGATTTTCATACAGAGCGCTACGTAACGTTGCCAATAAGAAAACATAAACAGCCTACTTACAACTGTTGTGTGTGAATGAAAAAACTGAATAAGTAAATTAAAAGGCTTCCAGCTCGTTCTGCTATTTAAAAATTAATTGACTATAACTGCTAGAAACGCCTCATGTAGTTCACTGTTTGTCTTGCGTAACATTCAGAAGCACTGTTCACTTTGAGTTTGAGAATGCAAGTAAATTTAAATTATTGGCAAATTTAAATAGCGATTATACATAAAATTTTTGAACATCTTTATCTTTAAGTGTATTGGATTGGTTCAAAGTTCATTATCAGTAATGTGTTACAATTTTCATAATCAAGCGCATGACTAGGCTCCAATCAAATTAACTATCAAAACTGATAAAGAAAAACTATTTCATTAAACCCCAATAAACTTATATTATCTCAAAAACTGCTAGTCTCGAGCAGTCAGTAGCGTGAGGTTAAGTGATTTTTCTCGTAACAGTAGTGAACTTGAGTTCCACTAAATTCAGCCTCGTGGATTTCAAAGCATTTCCAAATTATTTCACTTACCCGCACTATATTATAAAAATTTCTGTATTACAGTATTCACTTATTCTAATTTTTTGCTTGTAGTTACAAATACATGTGTACGCCTTCTACTGCCACGCGAGTATTTCAATATTATTTCCAACAACTACTGTTTAGATCATTACTAATTCAGCTAGCAGTGATTGCCCTTCTGGTTCAAAGTGGTTCAAATGGCTCTGAGCACTATGGGACTCAACTGCTGAGGTCATTAGTCCCCTAGAACTTAGAACTAGTTAAACCTAACTAACCTAAGGACATCACAAACATCCATGCCCAAGGCAGGATTCGAACCTGCGACCGTAGCGGTCTTGCGGCTCCAGACTGCAGCGCCTTTAACCGCACGGCCACTTCGGGGATGACGACCGTAATTATTAGTGGTCTTAAATCATTTCACCTGAGTTGTTGTAGCCTAGTCGAGTCTTGTGGTGCCCCTTTTCTTTCAGTAATTTACGTAAGCGGTTGCACTAATTATAGGCTAAGACAACATAAAGTGTAATAGCAGTAGAGTAGTAGGAGAGGGGTAAGTTATTTTTGGGAGTAGACTGTTGTAGACACCTTCGCTCTAATCGGTGTCACATTTCTTCGGAAACGGTAGCCTTATTCAAAATTTTTACGCTTCTGTTGGGCACACGCGGAACACCGTCGAATTTCCACAACGACCGATTAGTGAAGGGGGAACGTTACGATCTGTTCCTCGACAACGTGCAGTAACGTCAATCTCATACGACGTAGAAATAGTCCAGCGTTTAAATCTCAAGTCCTTTTCATTGATTTAATAAATTTATGCGACTTTGCAAGAATGTATGTTCTACATGAATAAAGATAGAAACTGGGGGTGTATTTCACCTTACGAACAAGACTACAAAGTAGTTTGAAAGGGTACAGTACCGCCCGACATTGAAAATAGGTACAACATACTTCATTATTTTTGTCAGAACAACACATTTTTTTTTTTTTTTTTTGTAAAATTACTCAATTTCAATTAATACAGCGAAGCCGGATACCAGTGTGGGAAAGAATGACAATTTATTTATTTAATTGATCCCATGTGCACTCCCACAAAATACACTCCTGGAAATGGAAAAAAGAACACATTGACACCGGTGTGTCAGACCCACCATACTTGCTCCCGACACTGCGAGAGGGCTGTACAAGCAATGATCACACGCACGGCACAGCGGACACACCAGGAACCGCAGTGTTGGCCGTCGAATGGCGCTAGCTGCGCAGCATTTGTGCACCGCCGCCGTCAGTGTCACCCAGTTTGCCGTGGCATACGGAGCTCCATCGCAGTCTTTAACACTGGTAGCATGCCGCGACAGCGTGGACGTGAACCGTATGTGCAGTTGACGGACCTTGAGCGAGGGCGTATAGTGGGCATGCGGGAGGCCGGGTGGACGTACCGCCGAATTGCTCAACACGTGGGGCGTGAGGTCTCCACAGTACATCGGTGTTGTCGCCAGTGGTCGGCGGAAGGTGCACGTGCCCGTCGACCTGGGACCGGACCGCAGCGACGCACGGATGCACGTCAAGACCGTAGGATCCTACGCAGTGCCGTAGGGGACCGCACCGCCACTTCCCAGCAAATTAGGGACACTGTTGCTCCTGGGGTATCGGCGAGGACCATTCGCAACCGTCTCCATGAAGCTGGGCTACGGTCCCGCACACCGTTAGGCCGTCTTCCGCTCACGCCCCAACATCGTGCAGCCCGCCTCCAGTGGTGTCGCGACAGGCGTGAATGGAGGGACGAATGGAGACGTGTCGTCTTCAGCGATGAGAGTCGCTTCTGCCTTGGTGCCAATGATGGTCGTATGCGTGTTTGGCGCCGTGCAGGTGAGCGCCACAATCAGGACTGCATACGACCGAGGCACACAGGGCCAACACCCGGCATCATGGTGTGGGGAGCGATCTCCTACACTGGCCGTACACCACAGGTGATCGTCGAGGGGACACTGAATAGTGCACGGTACATCCAAACCGTCATCGAACCCATCGTTCTACCATTCCTCTAGAAGGTGTAAGTCAACTACCCTGGCCAGCAAGATCTCCGGATCTGTCCCCCATTGAGCATGTTTGGGACTGGATGAAGCGTCGTCTCACGCGGTCTGCACGTCCAGCACGAACGCTGGTCCAACTGAGGCGCCAGGTGGAAATGGCATGGCAAGCCGTTCCACAGGACTACATCCAGCATCTCTACGATCGTCTCCATGGGAGAATAGCAGCCTGCATTGCTGCGAAAGGTGGATATACACTGTACTAGTGCCGATATTGTGCATGCCCTGTTGCCTGTGTCTATGTGCCTGTGGTTCTGTCAGTGTGATCATGTGATGTATCTGACCCCAGGAATGTGTCAATAAAGTTTCCCCTTCCTGGGACAATGAATTCACGGTGTTCTTATTTCAATTTCCAGGAGTGTAAATCCCTACATCCAGTTTGGTGAGATCTGTGAAATGAATGAATGTATGGTCGTCTGCTAACCGCAGATAGTGAATGTGAATATATGATCATCTTTGAGACGATCCATTGGCCACCTTTGATTGGACCAAAGAGATGAAATTTACCTGAGCTTTGAGCGCCTGAAATGTGGCTGACCAATACGGTAGCAAGGTGCTACCCCACTTCAGCAGAGGTGCGAGAGGACCTGAAGAATGGCCATGTTTCGGCACTCTGCCGCTGGATCTTGTGCTGTTATGACCTGTCTTAGTTGTGCTCCGTAAAGACAAAAGAGTGGAGACATGGTATGCATGTGGAATATTTAAGAGTAGTTTGAAATAATAATTTCCCTATTTCAGGAACTTTTGTGGGGAGAATTAAATGTCAGGCAGGTAATATTAATGGGATCGTAGTAATCTTCAGAAGTGACCAACGGTCACAATGAAACCATGTGTAGCAATAAGTTGAAGTATTTAAGAAATAGCGTGTGTACCATAAGTTGAAATATTTAAGAAATGGCGTGTGCAGGACTTGAAATTAGAGACAAGTACTTCCACATGGTGAGTACTGTGTGAGTCTCAATCTGTATATGAGACAAACGATAAGAGAAGTACTCGTCCATGGTATCAGTTGAGGACTCGCGTGTGTGATGAATATGTTCTTAATATTACTTTGCGTGATATGATTCCGTGTGACGCTAGATTCAAACTCTGAGAGAGAAGCAAGGTGAGTCAGCCGTCTATCCAGCAACGCCACTTGGCTTGCATTGCACAGGAAGACGTGCATATATCTCCAGAGTTCATAGTAGGAAAGTAGAATTACAAAGTGGGGCAGTGTCGTGTGAAACTGGGATAAATACTAATTGAAGTGGGAAAGCTGAAAGTGATAGTGTTGTGACTATTTATTGTATTGTATTCCATGTTGTAGTGTGGTGTATGTCATGTAATTTTGGTATGTGTGGTTTGCATGGGAGAGTAGCAAGGTAGTTTCAAAAGATTAGTGGCTTATGCTTGTTCCTTCTGTACCGCTCGATCTGGAGGAAAGTTGCGTGATGATGATTGTGAGAGTCTAAGTGTGAGATATAATAAAAGATCCACCATCCTATCCAGAAAGTGCACTCTAGCGTTAAATAATTACGAGACCATAAGATAATCACCAATGTAAAGCCATGCCCACTGGGCTGAATTTCTCATGTGTTATTGTTGTAGGTTATAGAATTTGTGTGTTTAGGTTATGGAATTTATCGGAATAAATAAGATAGTGAAAAGAAAAATATTGGTGGCCTTTTCCTTCGAACTGTATGTTGTCATGATGTCCCGAATTTATAATGTGTGCGCCATTCATATTCAGTGCGGTGGCCGCGTGTTGATAAAAGCCGTTAAATAAAAGACAAAAAGAAAATGTGGTATTGCCAGTGCGTAGTGAACAGTCAGAGTTCTGCAAATTACTGATAGACAGATGTGCGTTTCCGTTGCGTATTATTCATACAGGAGGATAATTTGTAACTTAATTGAGAGTACGAGAGCTCATATTACTCGATAAATAAGAATGAATCCACTCGCTTGGCAGACCACTCATCTTGCAGGTCTGACTGCTTGATGCCACAGTATGAGCAAGGCATGTGGGTGCTTCTCAAGTTATTCTAAAAATCCCGACCTGGTTTTACAGATTATACCTTTTAAATGCATGAATTTCGGGCAGCGATCTAAGGCGGCGGAGGAGGGGGTTGGGTCATGGTCTACGATATCAGTCCCAGGATACGCCTGTCGGCTAGAAGAGGTCACTATTGTGAGCACCATTGCCGGTTTCCAGGGACAAGACTACCCCTCCAGCCTACAGATGGATCGGCGTCCCTTAATTCAGTTACATGGTGGTGGTCTGGGCCGACACTGCTGTTTTCAAAAAGAGTGATTTCCACAGTATAGGTGTTGTTTCCTAATACCCTCTAGAAATGAAATTTACAATAGTCGTGCCAGGAAGCAACACCATAGATAGACGCTTTATGTGGGGGCGGGAAATGGCTAATGAAAATATCTACACACTTTTTTTGATCCCGACAGGCTCGAAAACCTGTTTCCCTGTCATTACAGCCAGACTATCAAGACGTTGGTTCCTGTCACTTTCTTATCTTCCCTATATTTCAAAAGTGTGACACGAAACTTTTGTTATACTCGTGACATAGGGTGAAAGACAACCTTTGGTAGTTAACGCTTTGTTGTGTGCCACAAGATGAAATTATATTACTCCGAAACGGATCGTATACAATAAAATATTTCTTGTTCAACAAGTGCTACGGTTCCTTTATTTTGTAAAAATGGAAAGGACCTAAATGTTAAATACGTTCGTGGAGCGATTCGTATACTCCTGAAATCGGAGTGAGCCGGCAGCCCTCGCGAGGATACGACGGGACTTGCGGGTCCCATGTGAGGGCAGTAATGAGTGAGTATTTGCTTGGTGGACATCGGTCTCATATTAGAACTCGCGGACACCGCTAGCTGAAGGAAGTGTTTGATAACGAGACGCTCTTGGAGAGGTCTTACAGGAGACAATGAATTCCATTTGATCTAGAGGAAACATGTGGTTTATTTGTGTGTATACTTGCCCCTTTCAACTTTTGACTGTTATCCAAGTTTGTAGGTGGAGGAGGTGCTCCGAACGGATTGTAATGCTGTGGTGACAGTTCCCAGTCTTCGATTTCAAATCCAGTAGTCGAAGAGTTTCTTTGAAAGTAGTTGACTGCTACAGGGCATCGATTAGTGGTATATAAGAAGTGTCCATTTTAACCCTATCTCATAGGTCGAAGCGAGAGTGAAGACCCGTATTCAGCACGCTAGTATATGTGTAGTTGTGCGTGTAAATACTCCGTATTTGCCAACAAACGTTTCGCAGGATGCCTACATCTACATATACGTGATTACTCTGCTGTTCACAATAAACTGTCTGGCAGAGGGTTCCATGAACCACCTTCAAGCTGTCCCACTACCGTTCTACTCTCGAACGGCACGCGGGAAAAAACAAACACTTAAATTTATCTGTGCGAGGCCTGATTTCTCTTATTTTATCGCAATGATCATTTCTCACTATGTAGGTGGCTGCCAACAGAATGTTTTCGCAATGGAGGAGAAAATTGAAATTTTATCAGAATATCCCATCTCAACGAAAAACGCCTTGCCACTCAAATACACTTATCATGTCTGTGGCTCTATCTCTCCTATTTCGCGATAATACAAAACGAGCTGCCCTTCTTTAAACTTTTTCGATGTCATCCGTCAGTCCTACCTGATGCGGATCCCACACCGCACAGCAATACTCCAGAATAGGTCGGACAAGCGTGGTGTAAGCAGTCTCGTTAGTAGACCTGTTGCAACTTATAAGTGTTATGCCAATGAATAGCAGTCTTTGGTTTGCTCTACCCACAACACTACCTATGTGATCGTTCCAATTTATGTTATTTGTAATAGTAATCCCTAAGTATTTAGTTTACAGCCTTCAGGTTTGTGTGACTTACCGTGTAATCGAAATTTAGCGGATTTCTTTTAGTACTCATGTGAATAACTTCACACTTTTCTTTATTCGAAGTCAATTGCCACTTTTCGCGCCATACAGATACCTTATCTAAATCATTTTGCAATTTGTTTAGGTTATCTGATGACTTTAGAAGACGATAAATGACAGCATCATCTGCGAACAACCTAAGGGGGCTACTCAGATTGTCTCCTATGTCGTTAATATAGATCAGGAACAATAGAGGGCCTATAACACTTCCTTGGGGAACACCGGATATTACTTCCGTTTTATTCGAT
This sequence comes from Schistocerca piceifrons, assembly GCF_021461385.2. Classification (NCBI taxonomy): domain Eukaryota; kingdom Metazoa; phylum Arthropoda; class Insecta; order Orthoptera; family Acrididae; genus Schistocerca; species Schistocerca piceifrons. The sequence goes on along the minus strand of NC_060140.1, from coordinate 908,076,200 downwards.
GACTTTCCGTCTGTTACTACGGACTGTGAGCTTTCCGACAGGAAATCACGAATCCAGTCGCACAACTGTGGTGATATTCCATACGCACGCAGTTTGGTTAGAAGACACTTGCGAGGAACGGTGTCGAAAGCCTTCTGGAAATCTAAAAATATGGAATCAATATGACATCCCCTGTCAGCAATAAATACTCCTCCACCAACTGTATTTAATCTATCCTTTCTGAACACTGTTAGGTCGTTTGAAAAAATTTCGGCTGAACTTTTTTCTGGCTTTAATTAGCTTTCCGTACTTATAACTATTTGAGCTTTGAAACTTCCTGGCAGATTAAAACTGTATGCCCGAGCGAGACTCGAACTCGGGACCTTTGCCTTTCGCGGGCAAGTGCTCTACCATCTGAGCTACCGAAGCACGACTCACGGCCGGTCCTCACAGCTTTACTTCTGCCAGTATCTCGTCTCCTACCTTCCAAACTTTACAGAAGCTCTCCTGCGAACCTTGCAGAACTATCACTCCTGAAAGAAAGGATATTGCGGAGACATGGCTTAGCCACAGCCTGGGGGATGTTTCCAGAATAAGATTTTCACTCTGCAGCGGAGTGAGCGCTGATATGAAACTTCCTGGCAGATTAAAACTGTGTGCCCGACCGAGACTCGAACTCGGGACCTTTGCCTTTCTTTCAGGAGTGCAAAGGTCCCGAGTTTCAAGCGACAGCTGTAAAATGCCGTTATTTATACTGAGAAAAAAGAATGGAATATTTTACTAAAATAAGAATATAACAAATGTCCACACATAATCATACCAATTTTTATTTCTGTCACATTTCTAAAAAGCTATTGCAAAGTAAAAATGTAGTTACTAAATATACAAATATATTTTAAAGATATTGTGGCGTGCCGTTTATTGCGTGTGTTGAACAAGTTCAGCAAGGCTACAACAAAACCAGTTACTTATTATTAATGTAACTTAAGATTTTATTTAATCACTGCTTTTTCCGGCTAATGATCGTTATTTTATTAAAGAAATCTCCACCTTGGAACGTGTCGCAATGTTGTCTGTCAAGCAGTGTAAATGGCACTAGGTTCATTCACATGAGAAATCGTATATAACCAGCAAACGAACTGAATGTATGATAAGTAATCTGAACAAAACAAGAGTAACGATTTTTAGTAATTTTCAATGCTGTTGCATAATAATCTCTTTACTAGTTGCAGATCCTCTATTGAATTTAACGCTACTGTTATTCGAGTAGGAAACACCTTTCTTTAAGCAAAATGAACTGTTTTGTCACACAATACCACACGCACACAACACTAATGTATTGTTTTCTGTCAAAATATTTCATAAATATTGTTACGAAATAACCAGACTTCATACATCAACAAATAATTTATTTCAGTAAGATGCTGTCTGCATTCTTAGAAGTTCACTACATTTAAAGATTATTCACAGTCTAACTGGAATTTATTACCTCTGAGTGGGTTCTGGGCCACCAATACACAATTATTATCGCAATTATGACCAACAACATTTATGTCTGTATTAAATTCAATTTAAAACTGCCGCTGTAATATTTCACTAAGATGGTGGCTAACATAAGACAATCACTAAACGAGTCTCCTTCAGGCACTGTTTAACTACTAACAAATGATATATATTAAATCTTTTATGAACCTTTACTATATGCATTAACATTTAAAAATATTTCTCAATGTTAATCGCTTATTATACAACATTTACCAATAAGACGTGATTTAGATCAATAGCGCTAATGGTTGCGCTCCATTTTAGTTGATCAGAAAATTTAACATTTATATAGGACGACAATCATACTGAAATAAAACTCCAAACAAATAAGATTCATTTCGATGACACACAAACTCTATTTTTCAAGTATTAATTAACAACTTAATACAGTGTTTTACAGGCCTCTGTGTTACGAGACGTCAATCACATCCGAACATTACAACATTTCGAACAAGAATAAGGATTATTCTACAACAATCATAGGTAAGAAAAGATGGAGATTTTCATTATCTTTTCCATGCGTATTGTCTGAGATGTAATTTCTTACAGAATAATGAATTATGTCATTGACAATCATTATTTATTATTGTATTGACGATGAAGTCGTTTTTTTATTAATATCACGAGAATGTTCATTCATATTCACACACAACGCTGTCACGAATATTATTCTGAATAAAATATAGGCGTGGATATTAAAATATTAAAAATGTAAAAAGTATTATTTACAAATTAATTATATTATTTCACATCCATAAGCCTTTCCTTCACAAATTTAATTTTATTAAATTATATTTTACTCTAAGGTATTTTGTCTTTGCGGTATATGGTTAAGCGTCGGAAGCTGTTGCCCTCTCGGTACTTTCTACAGAGGATTACGAGGAATCTGATGCTGAGGATGATGAAGAGAATACAAATGACGCTGAGAATGGAGATGAAGAAATAAATTAAGAAAAACAAGAGTCACAAGAGGAAAATAGTTAAAAGACTTATAAAAATTCCAATTCTTATTACAAATATATAGTTACTGTAATCAAGACAGTAATAGAGTCTGTTTTTTAATAAAGTTTACCTTTAACATTATAAATATTCAACGAAAACATTTTTGTCCACTTCATTAATGTTTTCCTGCTTCTTTTCGCCACCTTGAATGTTTCAATTTTGATATAAAAATCTTTATCAGAAGGTTGAGAAACCCTTTGATATATACTTGTGGCCGTATTGGAACAGATTTTGCCGTTTCGGCGAGGATTCCAGCCAGGGAAGACTGACCATAATCCACTGCAGACATCGAATCCGACATGCGCTGTTGCTGCCAATATGCACTTCACTTCGAAAGGTAAATTATCACAGCTCAATTGGTGACAGTCTCATCGCGATGGTAAAAGCCTTGTCAGGAAAACACTACTGGCTATGTCACTTTGCGTAGGAGTTTTCTTGGAAGATTCTCCGACACGCCCATTGTCCTTCCAGAGTTTCACACTCGATGACCCCCATCTCCTTTTTCTCTTTCCAACAAAATTCAAGAACATTACGTTTACTAACAACATTTTCTTGAAATTTACACTACCGCTTTTTTTTTAAATCTCCGATCTAGCTAATGACATGAGACGAAATAATTAGAAAAAAAGCAGAAAGAATGTTTATGTTGGCAGTTATTGTCAATCAGACGTGACATGTTCAGTGTTCGTTTGTACCTGCCTGTATCTAAGATGTAACGTGGAAAAGATTCGATTTCTTCTGCCTTCTGGTCCTTAAGAGTATCTACGTAAAAATCAGTCCACTGTTTTAGGAAGGGTCTAGCTCCTTTTTCATCTGTCTTAAATTCACTTCTCAGAGGGTAAGGGAATGAAAGCGTAAATGGGTTCTGCCTATACAAAGTTGAACAAGCCGAAGCAAGTGGTAAGAGCCAAGACGACAAGTAGTGCTATGCAGTGTTGATGGAAATCATCGCTGACAAGCTTTTAAGCGCTCCGTTCTTGTTTATAAAGGAAGGGAAGTAGAACTCTGTTGCCCGATCATAGAGACATCTGCAGCTAACGTGTTTACACTTCGCCGGCAAGCACGGATACCAGTTTTTTTATTGTTTTTCTCACATGCTGCCGGCTCGTACCTTTTCATAGTCTGTCACCACGTAATGAAAAATCTGTTAGGCGAGCTACTGACAGCAGGCATTAAGAGCCGAGCGGGATGGGAACCCTATGTTAAACAGATGGCGCTGGCTGTTTCCGTCAACGTGCAGCTGCGGACTGAACCAGAGGCCTCCTAACATCTCTGAGAAGGGACAAATACTGGCCGAATAATATTGTCACAAAAGAATACGAGAATCGCTGTCAGAGCTGAGTTCTACTATCCAAACCATATCATAATACAGTACACAAACAAACACCGTCTGAACAGTCTCTGAAGGCCCAACGGTACCGACCGTCCGCCGTGTCATCCTCAGACCTTAGGCGTCACCGGATGCGGATACAGACGGGCTAGTGGTCAACAAATCGCTCTCCTTGCCAGTGTTAGTTTTCGTGACCGATGCCGCTTCTTCTCAATCAGATAGTTCCTTAATTGGCCTCACAAGGGCTGAGTGCTCTCCTCTTGCCAATAGCAATCGCCAGACTCGGATGGTGACCCACACATGTGCAAACCAAGCCCGACATAACTTGGGTGATCTGACGGGAACCGGTGTTACCACTGCAGCAAGGCCTTTGGCATAAGATAGTATAGATGTAATAAAAAAATAATAATATATCTAGTGACTTATTGACTGTTGCTTTCGATCATTAAGCGTCCACGCAACAAGTCAATTCTTTTACAAATTGAGTCCGCCTTGATGCAAAACACCATGTTATTCGTTTATTTCTTTATTATCCAAAACTAGTTTCGGCGACAAATATCACCATCATCAGTGCGGTTTTTTTTTTTAATCTAAAACATGAAGAAAATGGTATGGTTGTACAAGCACAGTAAAACATTATTATATTTTTACAAATCTTTTTTTGAAATATAGTTTTATATTTCTACTTTCATACTACCTTATCTATTTTATTGTATGCTACAGCATGTTTTAAGTAATTATTGGCGCTGTTTGTGACAACTTTTCTGTGCTCTTTTTTTCTGTTGCCGTCTTTTTACTTAGCGAACATCATGTCATCTGCAACCATGTGAGCGGCTGTTAGTAAACAAATACTCAAAGGTGATCTTCATATGTCAGCAGTATATACTTGGGGCTGTAGTAGTGTTGTGGAAACCAGTTATTTTGGTGTGTATTTAGCTGTTGCTTAGCTATTCGTGTACTCACGGTCGTTGGATGGTGTGTGGCTGCTTTTTACACAGAAAAACAAAACTTTTGCACTTTGTTTCTGTTCCAGAATATTACGCCATCTTGCTGTTCGCGTGTGTCGCGAGAGGCGTATCGCAAGTGGCGGGAAAGGCTATGAAAAACTGTAGCGCGAATTACGACGACTTCTGTTCATTATTTATGTCTCTGTGTGTGATGGGGAAGTGGTCCTTTTGCGTGTGTGTGCTTTCTGTTCTGTGGCCTTGGTCAGTTCTCTCAGAGCGGTAAAGAGCGTGTTGTTGCAGAGTGTCGTGTTTCCTCAATTTGTGATATTACAGTTTTTCTATGCAAACACGGACCAAATGGAAGAGTTCCAAGATAATATAATTAAGTCAATTCTTTATTTAGTTCAACAGTTCCAGGGGCTCGATCAGAGATACGTCTTGTCATTTTGTTTCACAGCCTGTCCCTCTCAACTAGTAAAACTGATTACAAAATGGATGAGGACCGGGACAATTCCTCCAAACTGGATAGATGCTGTAGTCGTTCTATTTAAGAAAAAAGAAGGCAGAGAACACTTCAAAAAATATGCAGACTTATGAGCTGCCTCTATGGCACGAACAAAGAATTTATTAAAATTACGAGCAACGATATAAAAGAAAAATCAGAAAATAATACGGAGGCGAAAGAAGCTGGCTCTTTTCGAAAAAAAAAACCATTGCACGTCAGACGTTTCCAGTTTGCAAATTAATGCCACTTTCTCAACTGTATGCACTATTCTCTAGAATCCTAGCGATTCATCTATCGCCATCTCAGCCCCCTATAATAAAGAGAGATAAGGCGAAAAGTATAGAAAAAACTGTTCCTTACCTTCCGGAATCATGACTTCTATTTCTCCATTTGCATCCGCCTTATGCACATTAAAGTGCCTCGTATTAACCCTCGAGTGCAAACTAAAACGGAAACCTCACTTAAAGATGCAATATACAGTTCACAATAGAGTAAAATTGCTAATCGACTAAGCATCTCCATCGGAACCCTCATCAACAATCACACCTGCAAAGCCTTGCTCCTATTCCTTATGCCAGTGACGGCTAGATTCCTGAATCGCCAAAATTCTATCACTTCCTCGGAATACTAACATCATGCATTCTGCCTCACTTTCATCAGTCTTTCATCACCTACGTGACTTCTACAACAGATCGCCAGATTCATTTCCCACTTCTTTCTGAACACACGCTTATATCCGCACAGCCCCAAAAATTAGACATCAACGACAATATAGCTTCCACCTTAATTACAGTTATTACTCTTGCGCGTCTATCAACCTCTATTCAAATATTAGACCTACACGTTCTTTACATTCTCTCTTATAGACTTACAAACGCAGAACATTAAATCTGGATGGACTTCTAACTCTCTTAACATCTACATCTACATCTTTCTGTACATGGATAGTCTGCGGATCACATCTAAGTGCTTGGCAGAGGGTTCATCGAACCACCTTCACAGTTCTCTATTATTCCAATCTCGTATAGCGCGCGGAAAGAATGAATACCTATATCTTTCCGTACAAGCTCTGATTTCCCTTATTTTATCTTGGTGATCGTTCCTCCCTTTGTAAGTCGGTTTCAACAAAATATTTTCGCGTTCGGAGGAGAAAGCTGGTGATTGGAATTTCGTGAGAAGATTCCGTCGCAACGAAAAACGCCTTTCTTTTAATGATGTCCATCCCAAACCCTGTATCATTTCTGTAACACTCTCTCCCATATTTCGCGATAATACAAAACGTGCTGCCTTTCTTTCAACTTTTACGGCGTACTCCGTCAGTCCTATCTGGTAAGGATCCCACACCGCACAACAGTATTCTAAAAGAGGACAGACAAGCGTAGTGTAGGCAGTCTCCTTAGTAGGTATGTTACACTTTGTAAGTGTCCTGCCAATAAAACGCAGTCTTTAGTTAGCCTTCTCCACAACATTTTCTATGTGTTCCTTCCAATTTAAGTTTTTCGTAATTGTAATACCTAGGTCTTTAGTTGAATTTATGGCTTTTAGATTGGACTGATTTATCATGTAACCGAAGTTTAACGAGTTCCTTTTAGCACTCATGTGGATGACCTCACACTTTTCGTTATTTAAGGTCAACTGCCACTTTTCGCACCATACTAATATTTCTTCTAAATCGTTTTGCAGTTTGTTTTGATCTTCTTGATCGACTTTATTAGTCGATAAACGACAGCGTCATCAGCAAACAACCGAAGATGGCTGCTCAGATTGTCTCTCAAATCGTTTATACAGATAAGGAACAGTAAAGGGCCTATAACAGTACCTTGGGGAACACCAGAAATCACTTTTGTTTTACTCGATGACTTTCCGTCAATTACTACGAACTGTGACCTCTCTGACAGGAAATCACAGATCTAGTCACATAACTGAGACGATATCCCATAAGCACGCAATTTCACTACGAGCCGCTTGTGTGGTACAGTGTAAAGCAACCCTCCCCGTCCTTACTCATATCAGCACTCCATTCATTCACTCCTTAAATGTCCATAATCATATTTTCCGTCTTATACATACCACAACTCCTATGTCACATTACAAACGTTTGCATATTACACCCATCGCACATCGAAAGCCACCTGGAGCACTGGTAGCCCACACTCTGACAACCAACCAATTGCCTCTCACCCAGTTAATCATTTCCCACTGCACTTTGTGAAGTGCTGTGTCTCTTTCGCACAGTCTCCTCTAGAAAATGACAAAATCGATTCTGTGCAGTTATCGTTTCAAAGAATTAAAAGATGTTTTTTTATGATCAGAAAACGGTTCTGAAAATTTCATCGTTGTTATATTTTTCAGTTTTCATATTTTAAAAATAGTATTGACGAATTATATACAGTCCAATAGTCACTCTTCCATACTCATCCTGTAGGAGCCAAGAAATGAAATAACAATAAATAAAACAAGAATCTCAACATCCTGCTGAGATGAGAACTTGCAATTACCTTTTTTCTGTGTTTGCGAATTAAATTTGGTTCTTAGAACACTAAGTTTTGCAATGCATTATATTATCTTTTCTTATTATTTATACAAACAAGTGTCGATACCTATGTATTATCTTCTGTGGCTCTCGCTTCGTAAGTAAATTATTACAGAAATAAAACGAGACGTACTTGACGAAACATGACTGGATACAAATAAAAAATGCAAATAACATTGAGTATCGCGAAAGGAAGAGTTTTAGAAACGAAATTTAGATACTCAGGATATAGATATCTTCCACTTGCATCAGGTTGCAAAGAACACTTAACAAGAAAAAAATAAAATAAAATAAAAAGAAATGTTGAGTAACAAGAAAACATATTATTGTAAAGATTTATGTATCATAAGTGCAAAAAAGGGCAGCTCGTTTCGTGTTATCGCGCAATAGGGGTGAGAGTGTCACTGATATGATACGCGAGTTGGGGTACCAGTCACTGAAACAAAGGTGGTTTTCCCTGAGGCGAGATCTATTTATGTAATTTCAATCACAAACTTTCCCTTCCGAATACGAAAATAATTTGTTGACACCCACCTATGTAGGGAGAAATGATCATCATAATAAAATAAGAGAAATCAGAGCTTGAACGGAAAGACTTATATGTTCCTTTTTTCCACGCGCCATTCGAGAGTAGAACGGTAGAGAAGTAGTATGAAAATAGTTCGATAAACCCTCTGCCAGGCACTTAAATGTGAACAGCAGAGTAACCATGCAGATGTAGATGTAGATGTATTGGAAGATAGTAAATCAGACAAACGTGAACACAAGTAATTTTCGCTTCTATATTTTGTCAGCTGGTTGACTTGCATCCGAAGGTTGAGGGTAAGTGGGGTGAAGAAGAGCTAAAAACAGAAAAGGTGAGCAATTTCTCTTACAGGCAGATAGGAGTTTGCTACAAACCAAAATTTTGCTGCCTCTATGGGTACGGGATGAGTCATGCTTGTGACAGGTATATGATTCAAAGAAAGCAAAACTGGTGTTTCAGACCCCCAATTTCTCAGCGTTCGTTACTCTTCCATTGTGAGCAGAGCGCAGCGAAAAAGTGCAGTTCACGCCGTAATGCCAAGGAAACTCAGTCAGGATCGGATCATGATTTTCAGGGTAAAATGATTGGAAGCCTCGACGCAGGTGAGACAGTTTTACTTCCAGCTGTGTTGCAGGTACCAAAAAATTGCGTTTCAAGGCTTCGGCAAAGAAGGCACAAGAAATGTTTTTCAAGCGTCAGTTCTAGGGCTGAGAGACTAAACCTGCAGGGATCTCCGTTCCGCCTTCAGAATGAAGTCCAAAACATCTGCTACACAGTCGTCTGCAGAATTTCAAACTGCTCCAGCAACAATTTCGCGAAAAACTTTATGTTCGAGCATCAGGGACCTGTTGCAGCATGTAACGAACTGGCCCGTTTACTGTAGTCTGAGTGTCGACTCTCATCCACAAATCAATTCCGGATCCAAGGGTCAATTATGAGGGAGGGGGGAGGAGGTCATAGCTTTTTTTTCTGTCTCTTTCTCCTTCCTCCTTCCATCCAAGAAATATAACTTGACGTCACCCCCAGTTTCAGCTTGCTACAATAGTGTACAATATTTACAATAGTAAAAATTATGCATATAGAATGTTTAAATATAATTATAATTAAATACAGCAAATATTTCTATCTAATAATAATTTGATTACATCAGTAAATTGTGCAATGTGGCAGCATAAGACCCAAGAGATTACAAATCAGAAAAATACATACTTTGAAAAGCATTACATACAAGAACAAAAGTACATACGTCTATACGAACGCGCAAGTGAGGGTAATGCCGGTTCTTTCAGTCTGTTCCAGTTAATTTCGGGCAGCACCTTTTTTTTTTACCTGTGGATTCATGAAGCACGTCCAGTTTGTTACTGGCAGCAGATACTGTAGGACTGTGACTCTGCGCATCCAGTGGCAATGACACTGTTACGCCGTTAGCCCAGTCAAGTGAACGAGGCCTCACAAAGGCAACTGAAAAGTAGCCGTCATTAAATGTAGCCTGCAACTTTCAGACTTCTCTACTGTTATTGAGACCCTTAGTTTTCTTGCTACTTTATTCTCTGAAAGCTAGTTGTGAAATCTGGAAACAGATACATGTAAAAAGTTAAACACTTCTACTAAAATATTTTGACGGGTTCACGACTCCCATGACTCCCTCCTCATCCTCCCCCCCCCCTCCCCCCGCTCCCACCTCGCGTACTTACGTCAATCACAATGAGTGAAGGGATTTACTTTTCACACAAGAGTATCGCTCCAGTTCGCAGAATGACTCCTGTCGCACAATCGTCTGGAACAAAAGTGGTAGTTTTACAGTCCAGGAAGGTTGTGGAAAAAAAGACTGGATTGATGGTGGTGAGATACTGGTATGGGAAGGCGTCGTGTTGCATGTACTAACAGGTGTGGTACAGGAGATGTTAGAGTCCCAACTAAAAGACATGACATACTGTTACTCATGAGAACTCCATATCGTTCAGGCTTCCTACTCATGGATGTTAATACTCGTCCGTATGGATTTGTTCTGATGGATGTATCTGTACTGCTTCAAGATATGCACTGCATGAATCGGCACTGTGGTCCCCAGTCATGAAACGAATAGTTTCATTTAGACACCCTTCCACACACGTAAATAGCTGGTGTCACACTCCTATTCGTGCCTCAACCCACGTGGGATTCCCCCTACACTCGAACAGCATTGGAGTGTCTCTCCAACTTACTATATGTTTTTGACTAGGAGAGTGGTGTCGGGAAACTAGTGTAGCTTCAACTCCCAGACTTTTAGTCAGTTTTCTGATGGATTCATATATATTGTTGTCACTGTCATGTATTTATAACTATGTTGCATATGTGTATGCTTTGTATGATGTAAATTCTATTTCACCTGAATAGCCAACTTACTTTGATACATTTCTTATTACTAGGGTTTAAAGCTAGTTATGGACTATTATATGTTCTTTACACGTAAATATATTGAAACTATGTTCCCATTTGTATCATAATTATACAAAGTGGCAATAGCCTAAGTTATTAGTCTGTTTTTGATGGATTTATATAGCATGTTTTATGTTTGGAGCCTTTCACCTGAAGATTACCACTAATTAAATTCATTCATTCATTCATTCATATCATTTTTGCCCTTATGGACAGTACTTGAAATCAAATATCTCATGATGACACAATTTTCACTTCTTTTCCTGAAGATTACCACTAAATTACTTTACTTTATGTTTACAGTTATTTCATTGATGGACTGTACATCAAGTGCCTAGTCCTAAGATTTTTGACTGTTATTAGCCAAAGTACAGGTATAAAAGTTGTGCTTTACAGCATGGAATAACAAGGGTGACACGAACCTGTGACCAGGATATTTGGTATACATAATATAAGAACAGATCTCCTTGCTGTTTTTTTAATAGAGGTTTGACAGTAAATATCTATGCTTATTTAAGTTACTGTATCCCATATTGTGTCGTTAGTGTTCTGCTGCCCAAAGGCTGGGTTCAGTATGCCGATGCAGTGTGTTAGATTTTGATTATTAAAGCTCACCTCCAGATATAATGAACCAGTTTGGCTCTTCTGTTTACTGCTGTGTATTATTGTCATTGTACCCCATTTCACATTACACTATGTTGGCCCTGCCTATATGTTTAAATATTCTTTTTACTATTACTGTTTGTAGTAAAACTTAAATTGTACATATTGCACTGTATCTTTTAATGAGCATTATCAGGGTGACATTATCATGAGGCATTATAACCGCTTACTGGTGAAGAGGCTGGTTTAATTTTACGTACTGTTCCTCTTTCCACACTCTTAATGACATTTACAACTGAGTGATGTAATTAATTGTGGTCTGCTATATACCTGTTTCGATACAGAGGCTCTCATAGAGCTATAATTATTTCTATTTTTCAAATGTATGCCTCTATTGGATGTAAAGTTATGTACAATGGTAATCTCTTTCCCTACATGGTTTTAATTTTATTTACAGACAGTGTTAGCTAACATTGTATTTATGATTACGATGTTCTTGCAATGGAATATGTGGTAACAGGTATTGCATCTCATCTTTAGTGAGTTGCTGCCCAAGGTCTGGGTTATCATGTTTAATCTTTGGTACATTATGTTGGGGCCTTATGTTTAATGAATAACTTCTATTTCATTACTTAAGTATATTTCGTGTGTGTTTTATACATTAACGCCTCTACCTGAAGGACAGGGAGTTTGGTACCTTCTGTACAAGTATTATTCTTAGACTTTTTAAGAATAAACCATGTTGACATCGTTTTATATGCTCGTTATAGGCTTTCCATGTAACTTGAATGTATAGCACTACTGTTTTTTGCTATTCTGCTGTCTAATTATCTGCTTTCACTGTATTTCTGCTATAGACGTAAACTGATGCTGGTTTACTTAGGTGCCTCCAATCTAGGTTTTGTGTGTCCCTGGAATCTGGTTGAGTTAGTTAACTGATGTGCAGATATACTGAACTTAATTGACTCATGACCCTGTACTACTTTTATCTTTTATTCGTTTTTATCCCAATTCTATACTGTGGTTATATCGACAGAGGCTAATGTTTATGTAACATTTTTGACGTTGACATGTAGTGACTTTGTCCCTATGACTAAATGATATGAGATTGTCTTCATATTTTGGTAATGTATTAATGCTAAGTTTCTAATTGATACTAAGATGTCTGTTGGTATGGATTATTTGCTTTGTACACTACTATTTAACAAATGTAGTTATGCGTTTTCTGCCAAGTGTCAGCTCTATAGATTAATACTTGCTCCATAGACATTATTCACATAATACAGTAATCTTGTTTTCGTGCAATATTTATGTTTAGATGTAATATCATTATTGGCTTCCAAAAATACTTCGATGTTTTGGGAGTCATTTGTATTGATAAAGATATTGATGTCTGCCAGCCTTGACTACAACATATTACATATATTCTCTGAACTGAAGTTTATTGTTGTTTTCTGTAATCTTTGACAATACCATCTCTGACATTCAGCTTGTAATATATACTTCTTTCAGCTTGAAATAATCGATTGTAAGAGCTAAGGACTACATTTTATACAGTACTGTGTTTGCATCAGACAGAATTATTTTAGCTCATCTGAGTTTATGAAGCAATTGTATGAACATATAACTGGAAGTTAATTTGAAGATAATGTATTCTGTATGCGAAATTAAACTGTTTCAGTGAATCTCGATCATCAAAAGAGTCAAGGCGTCATTCTTTGGCAAAGTTTCAACAACTTTCCTATCAAACACTGGGAAATCTTGTTATAAGATAGTTAAAATAAATTCTTACAATGGAAAGACAATACAACCTCTACACAACGTGCCACAGATGAATGTAACATTACGGTCTGAACTATGACAAATACCAAATACTCACAGTAAGACAGATGTGGCTCACTCAGATAAGACACACAGACTGACCGTTCAGATTACATGTAAAAACAAAACAAACGTATCGTACCAAACCAACGGTTGTAATGTCAGAGACATACAAAGTTAGAATCAAACATTCTAAATACATTGAAGGGCCACAGAAACTGGTGTAGGCATGCGTATTTAATACAGAGAAGTGTATAGAAGCAGAATACGCCGCTGCGGTCGGCAAAGCCTATCTAAGACAATACGTGTCAGGCGCAGTTGTTATATCGGTTACTGCTGCTACAGTGGCAGGTTATCAAGATTTAAGTGAGTTTGAACGTGGTGTTATAGTCGGCGCAAGAGCGATGGGACACAGCATTTCCGAGGTAGCGAAGAAGTGGGGATTTTCCCGTAGGACCATTTCACGAGTGTACTGTGAATATCGGGAATCTGGTAAAACATCAAATGTCCAACATCGCTGTGGCCAGAAACGGGACCAACAACGACTGCAAAGAATCGTTCAACGCGACAGAAATGTCACCCTTCCGCAGATTGCTGCAAATTTCAGTGCCGGGCCATCAACAATTGTCAATGTGCGAACCATTCAACGAAACATCATGTATATGGGCTTTCGGAGCCGAAGGTGCACTCGTGTACCCTTGATGACTGCATCATGACACAGAGCTTTAAGCTTCGCCTGGGCCTGTCAACACATACATTGGACTCTTGATGACTGTAAACATGTTGCCTGGTCGACGAGCCTCGCTTCAAATTGTATCTCGCATCTGCATGGTTTGTCGGGTTTTCGAAGAATGCTGTGGTGAGTATCTTCAAAAAAGTTCGAAACCAAAGTGACACTACGTTCAGAAGTCGTGTGGTTGAGGAGCACGACCCATTACATATGCTGGGCATTGTACTCTGGGCTAACGGCTTAAACACGATAGGCGGCGAATTGTGGCAGAACTAACGTCAAACTTCAATGCTGAGCACAGCACAAGTGTGTCTGAACACACAGGACACCGAATACTCCTACAGGTGGGCCTCCGCAGCCGATGAGTCATGCGTATGCCAACGTTAACACCACGACATTGGCAACTGTGACTGAAATGGGCACGTGACCACAGGCACTGGACGTCGGTGCAGTGGCAAAGCGTTGCATGGTCTGATGAATTCCGATACCTTCATCGTGCCGATGAGGGTGGCGCAATTCGTCGTCTTCCAGGGAAACAGCTCCTTCACACCTGTACTACGGGAAGGAGATAAGCTTGCGGCGGCTCCATTATGCTCTGGGGAACATTCAAGTGGGCATCCATGGGTCCAATGGAGCTCGTGCAAGGCACCACGCCGGCCAAGAGTATCGTACACTGGTTGCAGACCACTTACACCCCTTCATGACGACGTTTCCCGACGGGAATGGCATTTTTTGAAGGACATCATCTTTACGCCAGTGACTGTTATAAGTTTTTATTACACTATTGCAATATCGGGCTCAGACCATTATCAAGTGCTGATATTATGGCTTTCAGCCGTGTCACGTAATGTAAGCTGACACATTTGTGACGTTGGCATGGCTTAAATCCATAACATGAGCACTTGATAATGGCCTAAGGCCGAAACTGCAGTAGTGTAATAAAAACTTATAACAGTCACTGGCGTAAAGATGATGCCCTTGAAAAGAAGTTTTGTGACTGTGAATCCCAGCTACAACAAGTTTATTGGGAATTGCATTTTTCATCAAGGTAATGTCCCATCTCACAACGCCAGGAGTGTGATGGTGTGGTTCAAGGAACACAGTGGCGATTTTCAGTTGTTGTGCCGACCCTCCATCTCACCAGATATGAACCCGGTCGAACACATCCGGGTTATGACTGAACAAAAAAAAGCACGCGTTAGCACACTGGACTCGCATTCGGAAGGACGACGGTTCAATCCCGTCTCCAGCCATCCTGATTTAGGTTTTCCGTGATATCCCTAAATCGTTTCAGGCAAATGCCGGGATGGTTCCTTTGAAAGGGCACGGTCGATTTCCTTCCCCATCCTTCCCTAAACCGAGCTTGCGCTCCGTCTCTAATGACCTCGTTGTCGACGGGACGTTAAACACCAACCTAACCTAACCTATAAAAAAAGCGCGCCAAATTTAAACAAACGCAAAATCTCCAAGATTGGCGATCTTTTATGGAAGATCGAAACTTAGCGCGGACTTCAATGAGAGATGCTTATAACAGTTTCCCCACAAAACTTGTCACGAAACCTGGCAGAAAACCCAAAGAGATTCTGGTCGTCTGTAAGGTATGCTTGCGGCAAGACGCAATCATTTCCTTCTCTGCACGATGATGATGATGATATGGTCCCATACTCAGAGGAGCGTAGGGGACGAAGCTGGAGACCCGCACCGCCTTACTAGGCAAGGTCCTAGTGGAGGTGGTTTGCCATTGCCTACCTCCGATCGCAATGGGGATGAATTATAATGATGATGAAAACGACACGACAACACCCAGTCATCTCGAGGCAGGAAAAAATCCCTCATCCGCCGGGAATCGAACCCGGGACCCCGCGCGCGGGAGGCAAGAACGTTACCGCAAGACCACGAGCTACAAGATATCAGTGGAAATGCTATCGACGACAGCACTGTCAAAGCAGAGTTGCTAAACAGTCTTCCGAAATTCCTTCACCAAAGAAGATGAAGTAAATATTACAGAATTCGAATGAAGAACAGCTGCCAACATAAGTAACTTAGATGTAGATATCCTGGGAGTAGTCAAGCAATTTAATCACTTACTGAAAAAGGAAGTCTTCCGCTCCAGACTGTATACCAATTACGTACCTTTCAGTGTATGCTGATTCAGTAGCTCCACACTTAACAATGATATACAAACGCTCGTTCGAAGGAAGATCCGTATCCGAAGATTGGAAAGCTACACAGGTCCCACCAATATTCAAGGAAGGTAGTAGGAGTTACCCACTAAATTACAGGCCCATGTCGTTAACATCAGTTTGCAGCAGGATTTTGGAACATATATTGTGTTCGAACATTGTGAATTACCTCTAGGAGAACAGTCTATTGGCACACAGTCAACATGGATGTAAAAAACATGGCTCATGTGCAATACAACTAGCTTTTTACTCACACGAAATGTTCAGTGCTATTTATAAATTATTTCAAATAGACTCCGTATTTCGAGATTTTCAGAAGCTCATTGACACTGTGCCACACAAGTGGTTTGTAGCGAAACTGCATGCTTACGGAATATCGCCTCAATTATGTGACTGGATTCGTGAGTTCCTGTCAGAGAGGTCACAGTTCATAGTAACTGAAGTCAACGACTAAAACAGAAGTGAATTCTGGCGTTCCCCAAGGTAGTGTTATAGGCCCTGTGCTGTTCCGTATATAAACGATTTAAGAGACAATCTGAACAGCAGTCTTAGGTTGTTTTCAAATTGCAAAACAATGTAGAAAACACATCTGAATGGTGGGATAGTTGGCAATTGACACTAAATAATGAAAAGTTTGAGGTCATCCCCATTAGTGTTAAAAAGAATCCGTTAAACTTTGGTTACACGATAAATACGTCAAATGTAAAGGCCGTAAATTCAACTAAATACCTATGAACTACAATCACGAACAACTTAAATTGGAATGAACACATAGAAAATGTTGTGGGGAAGGATAACCAAAGACTGCGTTTATTTGCAGAACACAGAATGTGACTGCCTACACTATGCTTGTCTGTTCTCTTTTGGTGTACTGCTGCGAGGTCTGGGATTCTTACCAGATAGAATTAACGGAGTACATCGAGACAGTTAAAACAAGAGCATCAGGAAATAGGGGAGAGAGTGTAACTGACATGATAAAGGATTTGGGGTGGACATAATTAAAACAAGGGCGTTTTTAGTTGCGGTGGAATCTTCTCACGAAATTTCGGTCACCAACTTTCCCTCCGAATGTGAAAATATTTTGTTGACGCTGACCTACATAGGGAGAAACGGTCATCATAATCAAATTAGGGAAATCAGAACTCTCACGGAAAGATTTAGGCGTTCGTTTTTTCGCGCGCTGTTCGAGATTGGAATAACAGAGAACTATGGTGAAGGTGGTTCGACTACCAGGCACTTAAGTGTGATTTGCAAGATAGCCATGTAGATGTAGATGAAGAACGTGGCGTCAGAGCTGACCACTCCTCTCCCCGAAATTTACGGGATTAGGTGACTTGTGTGTGCAGATGTCGTGCCAACTCACTCCAGCGAAGTACCAAGGTCTCATTGCTTTCATGCGTGTCGTGGCCTTTATCTGTGCCAAAGGTGGACATACCGGCTATTAGGTAGGTGGTCCTAATGTTCTGGTTGATCGGTGTATAAGACATCAGAATTAGTTAACCTTCCTAAATCACAGAGGAACCAGTTCTTATACATATGGAATATCCAAACCAGTTACGTACAAAAATGGAGTGAATGACTGACGACAAAGTAATGCACGCCCAATATACTGTTAAACCATGTCAATACAGCAAAGCTGTCATCAGTTTCTTGAAATATATACAGTCTGTTGAGTGTTGCCTACAAATAATGGTAGCTTAAAACTGCTGAAGAATGAAGATTCTAGGTTAAATGATTCTGTAAAGTTTGGAAGGTAAGAGACGAGGTACTGGCGGAAGTAAAGCTGTGAGGATTGGGCAAGAGTCCTGCCTGGGTAGCTCAGATGGTACCGACGACGCGAGATGTATACCAACTCTTACTGCGCCGGTGCCCCAGGAATACCCTGGAAAAGAAGTACCCAGACAAGAACTGGCGACAGATATGGCGCGTTATACAGAACGTTTACCTCCCAACGTCGGTACGCTCAACAAGGTATGTGGTGGTAAATAGGAAGTTCGCAACGAATCAACGGCGGCACGCGATTCATTTGGCAGACACTCCACTATGTTTAGGCTGCGCAACAGTGGACACTGATGAACATCGTTTAGCTTGTAGTGGGACGGCTCCAGTGTGGCACTTGGCACAACAGATATTGGCGTTCCTGTTACGTTCCGCCCCTCACACAATTTCATCAGACACACTTTTTTTCCCCCAAGAGTCTTATTTTCCGGTCCAAAAAACCAACGCAGTGACATGGGTACGGGGAATGGTAGTGGGCTACGTCTATAACGAATCGGAAAAGGACAAAATGGATTTTTGGCATTTTCTCCTGGATGGGCACACGAAGCTGCAACAGCATAAGAAATATGGGCAAGACTTCGCTAATTACTTGCGACTTACATTTACCGACCCGCCGGCCAGATGGGGTGTGACGGGTGAGAGATGAAATAGACGAAGAAGCCGAGATAGACATCGATCACACTTACGGACCCTTAGTTAATTTCGAGAAGACGACCCAGTCTTACACCAACGTCTGGAGAACGAGTCGATAGATGGCTCTCTTCCTCTATCGAACGTCGGGTCGTGAGCAGGTGTCGCTCGCGACACGAATTTCATTTCATTGCTACAGGAGCATGTTTCTTTTGTATTTGTACTATCCGCAATGGGTTCATGTCTTTCATTTGGACATTTTCAGTTTTATTCATTTCCTTAATTAGTTAATTTTCTAATTAGACACTATTTGTCAACATTTGGACATTGTAGGCACTATTTATGCGGTAGGACAACAAAATGTAAGATGGTAGAGCAATTGCCCGCGAAAGGCAAAGGTCCCCAGTTCGATTCTCGGTCTGGCACATAGTTTTAATCTGCCACGAAGTTTCATGTCAGCGCACACTCCGCTGCACAGTGAAAATCTCATTCTGGAAAAGACAGTTTGTTTAAGTGCATAAATCTTTAGTTTCATAATATATTTGGTAGTTTCGCTTCTTTTTTTCTTTTTTTTTTTCAAAGTTCAAATTTTTAAGCGCACAGCCCCTTAAACTTGCAAATAAATGAAGTGAGTTTACTATATTTTCCAAGGTCATGCAGGGATTTTTCCAAAGCTAACATATCCTTAGATTTGCCATTAAAAACCATGATTCTGCTTTCTCATACATAATGCATAAAATCAATATTCAAATTCTGTTGAGATTAACTTTTTCAATACAAAGCTTGTACATCGTTTCAACATAAAATAACCATCAGGTGGATGGTTTAACGGTAAGAAATGTTTTCTGTCTTAGTCTGTATGTATTGTGACTGCCACAAACTATGCAGATGGTGGAGAAGAGTAATAAGGTAGGGGGAGCTGTTGTTTCATAATGGCCACAGTTCAGTGTGTCATTATGTCTTTGGATATTGATTGTCTTTTATGTTAACTTAGGTCATAGTTGAGTCACATTGGAACTGTTGTGGTTACTGTGTTAAAATTTAATTAGAAGACCAGTGTTTTCTTTCTTAAAAATAAAATGGTTCAGATGGCTCTGAGCACTATGGGACGTAACATCTTAGGTCATCAGTCCCCTAGAACTTAGAACTACTTAAACCTAACTAACCTAATGGCATCACACACATCCATGCCCGAGGCAGGATTCGAACCTGCGACCGTAGCAGTCCCGCGCTTCCGGACTGCAGCGCCTAGAACCTCAAGGCCACCGCGGCCGGCTTTCTTTCTTAATTAAAAGTATTCATTATAGCGAATTCTTTAGGTGCCCCTGTGTATTCGTTAAATGAAAGTAATTATTTGCATTAGCTTCCCAGTACTAACTGGATAAGCAGTCTTTAGTAGCTTTTTTCATCAAAAAGTGCAGTTAGTTGAAGAAAAGTTAGAGATATGACAGTCAGATTTGAGGTTATTGTGATAGTATGAGATATCATTGCACTAGGCTCTCAGTGACATTATTAGGTCATACACTGCTGAATGTCTTAAATATACGTTAAGGAGAGAGAAAGGAGGTCGTTAGAAGCTGACGAACTGTGACGCTTCACCAGGAATCAATCACGAGATGCCTGCCTCGGTTGATCCAGACTCCACAGAGATGTGTAAAATAGAGTTATTTTACTAGGGGTAGGAGCAGAAGGGTGCTCACAAGGCCTTATTGCACTGCACCCCATTTCCAGAAGGAACGTCCACACTGGGCATATTCCGTGTGCCACGCAGTCATGGTTATCGCACTTCTGCCTCTAAGCTGGTCGTAGGTTGTTTTCCAAAAATGAACAGCATAGAGACAAAAGTGATGACACTTCCTGCAGGACCTGACCATCATTTTGCACGACAATGCTCAAGTACGTACAGTGCAAGCTGTTACTGATTTGTTTGACTGATGGGGCTGCCAAGTGCTATACCACCTACTGCACTCCACTGACTTAAGCCCTCGTGAGTTCAATTCGATTTCTAAACTGAACACTTCACGGCATTCGCTTCAGAACTGCTACAAATTCGTCGGGCAATAGACCGCGCCGGTCGGACTGTCAACACAACTGGTACTGCTAAGGGTATCCTACGCTTCCACATCCCTGGCAACGGGTTATACACAATGTTGGTGACTGCTTTGAAGGTCAGTAAAAGTTTGAAAGACGTATCTATTCTGTACGAGCTGTGAATAAATAGTTGCCACTATTAAAGTTCCAACCCTCGTATCTATAGGCACCTATCATAGTACTGTTATGCATAGTGTCGAAAAATGCCAGTTTGAGGGTTTTGGGATGACATGAGTGGGCGCTGATAATACGGTCCATTGTCGTCGGTTTTCTGTAAATTTCGAAATAAGGTTTGTTGTTGATGTTTTTAATAGTTAAGTCGAGCAATTCTTGTTAGCTTCTTGTTGCATAGTAAATTTCATTTTTGGGTATAATTGATTCATTGGTTTACATATTTCACCTGTGTCACTGAGGTTACCTTCTCACCCGCCAGGATAGCCGAGCGCGCTAATGCGCTGCTTCCTGGACTCGTATAGGTGCGCCGGCCCCGGATCGAATCCGCCCAGCGGAATTACGACCGACGGCCGGTGTGCCGGCCAGCCTGGATGTGGTTTTCAGGTGGTTTTCCACGTCCTCCTAGGTGAATATCGGGCTGGTCCCCACGTCCCGCCTCAGTTACACGACTCTCAGACGTTTGAAACACATTCACACTATTTCACGATTTACACTAGACGCCGACAGCTGGCTTACACTCCTTCGGTCCCAGAAGGTATGGGGTGGCGGCAGGAAGGGCATCCGGCCACCCCTTACAATTAACCATGCCAGATCCGTACTTAATCCTGCCGACCCTGCACACAATGCGGGATAAAGGCTGTAGGAAAAGAAAGAAAAGAAAAAACTGAGCTTACCTTCTATTATGGATATGTAGGTGACAGTTTAATAAATGAAAAGCACCAGTTTGCTTTTGTTCTACAGTATTAATTTTATTGTTAACCCATTTCCGGCTTGCAAGGCCATCTTCAGACATTTACTGAGTATTATCACCAAAGAAGTTAAATGTTAGCAGACAACATTGGAATAGAAGTAACACATCTAGACTGAAGTAGAAACATACAGTAAGTAACATCTTTGCAATGAAAAAGTAAAAACTGAACAGTACATAAATAACAATGGAGTAGACAAGAAAACCTTTAGCACATAGTAGGAATATCATGCCTACATAACAGTTTCTATTAATAAACAAAACTAATAAAATAAAATAATATTAGCACCAGACAAGGCTACATCAAGAGGTATGAAACATGGAGAGTGATACACAAACCAATTAAAAGAAGAGACAGTTATCAATGTAACTACAGAACACATAAGGAACTTAAGCAATATCAATAAGATAAACGGAAATTAATAAATGCAGGAAAATGGAAGTGTTTGAGGGAACCTCCAGTTTGAGAGTGTGGTGGTATTGCATTTTAACATTAACATTATAATCAAAGCAGTGGCTGTGTACCAGTTTATCTTATTGATATTGCTTAAGTTTCTTATGTATTCTGTATTTTCATTGGTAACTGTCTCTTCTTTTAATTGGTTGTGTATCACTCTCCATGTTTCATATGTCCTGATGCAGCCTTGTGTAGTACCAATTTTATTTTATTTTATTAGTTTTGTTTATTAGTAGAAACTGTTATGTAGGCATGCTATTCCTACTTTGTGCTAAAGGTTTCCCTGTCTACTCCATTGTTATTTATGTACTGTTCCGTTTTTACTTTTTCATCGCAAAGATGTTACTTACTGTATGTTTCTACTTCAGTCTAGATGTGTTACTTCTCTTCCAATGTTGTCTCCTAACATTTAACTTCTTTGGTGATAATACTCAGTAAATGTCTGAAGATGGCCTTGTAAGCCGAAAACCGGTTAACAATAAAAGTAATATTGTAGAACAAAAGCAAACTGGTGTTTTTCATTTATTATAATGTTGTTCTACCAAGAACCGACGGAAGATTCTGTTAATACGACACTTTAATGCTTGTGGTAGGCAACCTCACTGTTGATAAGATAGTGTAGCTTTTCGTATTTCGCTTACTAGACGAAAGGTTGAAAATGAATGGAAGACGACCTGTGTGTAGAGAAACACACTGTCGACCTGAGTTCCGCCGCATCAGATACGGTGAGTAGAATTTTCTACGCCAGTGTAAGAAGCTGGTTACTTGGGTGGTGTTGCGTGGAAGCAGAAAAAAGCCGTCATCAGTAAGTGGCCGTGTGCCTGCGGGGCATTAGCATGGACTCGAGTGTTCTGGGAACGACGTGTGCAGCGGCAGAAGCCGGCATGCCCGTCACGGCCCCGTCATTACCGGCGCGCGGCGCTGCTGCATGGCTGTCCGCGTCCGGCGCCGGCCACACACGACACGGGAGGCGGCGGCGGCGGGGGCGGCGTCTGGAGGTGACGTCTGGGCGCGTCGAGACGAAGCGCGGCGTGTCGCGGCCATCCGTCACGGCCAGAGCGCCTCCGTGTGTGAAACGGGCCTGCCTGCCCACGACCCGCCACTGGCTGCATCACAACTATCTGATTTACGACCGTCTGCCCGCCTCCTCTGGTTGATTCCAAGCAACAAACTGGTGTCACTGTGACATCTATCAACTCGTCGACTTCTCATGTTTCCCTGTACTACACTACTGGCCATTAAAATTGCTACACCACGAAGATGACGTGCTACAGACGCGAAATGTAACCGACAGGAAGAAGATGCCGGCATATGTAAGTGATTAGCTTTTCAGAGCATTCACACAAGGTTGGTGCCGGTGGCGACATCTATAACGTGCTGACGTGAGGAAAGTTTCCAACCGGTTACTCATACAAAAATGGTTCAAATGGCTCTGAGCACTATGGGACTTAACTTCTGTGGTCATCAGTCCCCTAGAACTTAGAACTACTTAAACCTAACTAACCTAAGGACATCACACACAGCCATACCCGAGGCAGGATTCGAACCTGCGACCGTAGCAGTCACGCTTTCTCATACACAAACAGCAGTTGACCGGCGTTCCCTGGTGAAACGTTGTTGGGATTCCTCGTGTAACTGCGTACCATCACGTTTCCGGCTTTGATAAAGGTCGGATTGTAGCCTATCTCGATTGCAGTTTATCGTATCGCGACATTGCTGCTAGCGTTGGTCGATATCCAATGACTGTTAGCAGAATGTGAAATCGATGGGTTCAGGAAGGTAGTACGGAACGCCGTGCTGGATCCCAACGCCTCGTATCACTAGCAGTCGAGATGACAGACATCTTATCCGCATGGCTGTAACGGATCGTGCAGCCACGTCTCGATCACTTCGTCAACAGAGGGGCACGTTTACAAGACAACAACCATCTGCACGAACAGTTCGACGACGTTTGCAGCAGCATGGGCTATCAGCTCGGAGATCATGGCTGAGGTTACCCTTGACGCTGCATCAGAGACAGGAGCGCCTGCGATGGTGTACTCAACGGCGAACCTGGCTGCACGAATGGCAAAACGACATTTTTTCGGATGAATCCAGGTTCTGTTTACAGCATCGTGATGGTCGCATCCGTGTTTGGCGACATCGCGGTGAACCAACTGAAAACGTCTGGTCAATGGTGGCCGAGCAACTGGCTCATCACAATACGCCAGTCACTACTCTTGATGAAGTGTGGTATCGTGTTGAAGCTGCATGGGCAACTGTACCTGTACACGCCATCCAAGCTCTGTTTGATTCAATGCCCAGGCGTATCAAGGCCGTTATTACCGCCAGAGGTGGTTGTTCTGGGTACTGATTTCTCAGGATCTATGCACACAAATTGCGTGAAAATGTAATCACATGTCAGTTCTAGTATAACGTATTTGCCCAATGAATTCCCGTTTATCATCTGCGTTTCTTCTTGGTGTAGCAATTTTAATGGCCAGTAGTGTCTCAACTCTTCGACTTCTCATGTTCCCCCGTACTATAGGGGAATGTAGGCGTTCTCGTCGAATTTCAATGATGAAGTCCCATCGGGGTATCAGCCGAGACAAGGCCTCTTTCTGCGGCAACGTACCCACAAATTTCCTCTTTGCCATCTGCAGGCGAAGTGTCGGCTTCCTGTGCGGTTTGTACCCGGCCGGAGTGGCCGAGCTGTTCTAGGCGCTTCATTCAGTCTGGAACCGCGCGACCGGTACGGTCGCAGGTTCGAATCCTGCCTCCGGCATGGATGTGTGTGATGTCCTTAGGTTAGTTAGGTTTACGTAGCTGTAAGTTCTAGGGGACTGATGACCTCAGACGTAAAGTCCCATAGTGCTCAGAGCCATTTGAACCATTTGTCCGTTTGGCCGAGGCGAATACTTCACACACGTTCTGAGCAGAATTGGGACGTACGCCTCTGTGCCTGGCCGATATACTGCTTGCCACATTCCCAATTGATGCTGTAGATTCCTCATATCCATGGTTCTACTTTGTCTTTTACTGAGTCAAGCATATTTTTGAATTTTGCCGATGAGAGGAAAATGGTTTTAACGCTCTTCTTCTGCACTGTCCTGGAAATCTTGGCCGTGGGCGTCCCAGCAAACGAAAGGAACGCCAGACATTGGAGCGTGCGCTTTATTTGGATACATTAAAACTACACCCAGTGAACTTTGCACCCAATCAGAGATTTGTGAAATTAGCACCCAGCTTACCTGGAAACTACCTGTTCACTACGTGACAGCCCAGCTGCTTCCGGAATCCTCTCATGCCCTTCCCTACGCCTGCAGTGAGGAGTTGCGTGGCCCTGTCCGAGCAGTGTCGCCGCCGCCTTGCAAATGACAAACGTGAACAAAATATCTTCCTGCCGGAAGAAGATCAAGACCGCCACCAGTTGTCTGCCAAACGTTCTACGATATTATCTCTTACATTCGTATATAGCACTGGTTCTGCTTTTTTTGACGTTTATGTCCCGCATTTCCTTCTTTTATGAAGCATTATCTATATCTACATGAATACTCTCAGTTGACACTTGAGTGTCTGCAGAGGGTTCATCAAACCACCATCATACTATTTCTCTACCGCTCCAGTCTTGAAAAGTGCGCGTGAACAATGAACCCTAAACCTTTCCTTGCGAACTCTCATTTCTCTTATTTTATCACAATGATCATTTCTCCCTAAGCATTTGGGTGTCAATGAAATATTTTGGCATTCGAAGGAGAAAGTAGGAGATGCGTATTTTATGGAAAGATCTCACCGCAACGAAGAACGTCTTTGTTTTAATGACTGCTGCCCCAACTCGTGTATCATATCCGCGACACTCTCTTCTCCGTTTCGCTGTAGTACAAAAAGAGCCAACTTTCTTTTAACTTTTTCGTTATCGTCCGCCAATCCTAACTGTGCCCAGTGGTTGGAAGGCAGCACTCAACAACAAGAAGCGCATCAGAAGTGAATCACAAATCCGTGAGTCTCATTTGTAGAATCTTAGAACACATTCTGAACTC
Organism: Schistocerca piceifrons; assembly: GCF_021461385.2. Lineage (NCBI taxonomy): Eukaryota > Metazoa > Arthropoda > Insecta > Orthoptera > Acrididae > Schistocerca > Schistocerca piceifrons. The sequence continues at coordinate 908,050,180 of NC_060140.1, read as the reverse complement.
AAAAGTAATGAGGTGTCTCCTCCGTGCCAGAGAGCACAGATTCAGAATACATCGATCACATTGAACCAAACGCACTTTTCTCACGTGACACACTGAAAAGCAGGGACCAAGGCAGTCAGGTAGACGTCCTATTTCTCGACTTCCGAAAAGCATTAAACTCAGCACCTAATCTACTCTTGCCATAAAGAGTACAATCGTATAGGGTATCAGGCGAAGTTTGTGACTGGGGATCTTTTGGTACCGGAGACGCAGCAAGTTATCGAAAGTCATCAGCAGAAGTACAAGTGACTTCAAGTGTGCCCCAGGTTATAGTAATTACTTTGTAGACAATATTTCAGAAACCTCAGAGTTTTCGCAGATGATGTAGTTATCTATAACGAGGTTCAACAAGAAGAAAAGCTTCACAAATATTCAGTGAGATCTTGATAAAATTTGGAAGTGTGCGAAGATGGGAAACTTGCTTTAAATGTCCAGAAAAGCAAAACTGTGCACTTCACAAAACGAAAAGAACATCGTGTACTACGACTGCAAAATCAATGAGTCACAATTGGTATCGGTCAGGCGTAACAGTTTGTAGAGGTCTGATACACAGCGGTTTTATAGGCTCAGGCGTAGCTAAGGCAAGTGGCAGATTTCGGTTTGTTGGTAGAATGCCAGGGAAATGCAGCCAGTCTGCGAAGCAGATTAAATACAAAAGACTCCAGCGAATCATGCTAGAATATTGCCCAAGTATGTTGGATCCGTGCCAAATAAGACTAACAGGGGATAGCTAACGAAAAAGCAGCATAATAGTCACAGGTTTGTTCGATCGGTGAGAGAGAGTCACGAGGGTGCTGATGAAACTGAACTGCTAACGCTTGAAGGTGGACGCAAAATGTTTCGAGGAAGCCGAGTTAGTACCTTTCAAAAACCAGCTTTAAATGATGAATCAAGCAATATAGCACAACCCCGACGTAACGGTCCCGTAGGAAACGTGAAGACAAGTTCAGACTAATTAGAGCACGTCCAAGCAATCATTCTTGTCGCGCTCCGAACATAACTACATTGGTTCAAATGGCTCTGAGCACTATGGGACTTAACATCTATGGTCATCAGTCCCCTAGAACTTAGAACTACTTAAACCTAACTAACCTAAGGACAGCACACAACACCCAGTCATCACGAGGTAGAGAAAAACATAACTAGAACGTTAGGATACCTTAATAACTGGTGCAACGTGGGAGCCATGTCCTTTACAGCGGTTTGCACAATATGGATGTACATGTGAAATTATTGTTATAAATAAAATTGTTTTTGTATTTTCAGATCACATACAGAGGACGCGCACGGGTTGTGTTAGGAATGGGAGAAGCTACATACAAATCATATCACATATACAGGCCGAAACAGAACATCGCTGACCAAATTTCGGAGGTTTCTGATTAATATCTTCTGAGTATTTTGGTATAACGGACCAGTCGTCTCCCACGCCTCGTTACAAAGTAATAATGAAGTGTATTCAGCTTTGTTTCTGTGAAAATACTTTCACAGCAGTGAAAAATACTGTAACACCGAATCACCAAAACGTAATAACACGAAAGGATTCGATTATTTGTGGGCGCCTAAGTTCAGACGCAAAATTGCTGTTACGGCGTTGCCGTTCAGGAGGAAGAAAGAATGAGGTTTGACCATGCCATTATAATTCCTTCAGAGAAATGTAATGTATAGTGCCTTGGAAACAAGTTCTAAGAGTAACATGCAGAAAAGACAGAACACCTTGGACGACTAGAAGTAGGACATTCATATTCACAGGACGTGTACATTAGTATACTCTGCAGAAATGATTAGCGTTTGAACTAAGTCGGCCAGCGGGTTCTAGGTCAAAATCGATATCGCGGAGTAACACCAGCTACAGGTAAAATGTGCCTCCAGCTCTCGTTGTCGCTACAAACCGAAGGTAACGGATCAGTGTGGCCTGAGCAGGCGTGTATGATGCCTCGCAGACGTATGCGCGAACCGTACCGTCAAATCACTGAGTTCGAAAGAGGGCGCATTATTGTCATGAGAGAAATTGCTGTTCGTGTGGGACGAAGTGTTTCGGTAATGCAACGGGTGTGTGCAGAATGGTTCACGGAAGGCCATAGAACACGACGAGATGAGTCATGTGGCACCACTCATTCTACCCCCCCGAGAAGGTCGACACCACATCCGAATGGCATTGCAGGACAGATCTGCGTCCTCCTCGGCTCTGGGGCAATAGTGGAACAGTGTAATGTACGGTACTTTATCAGGGGTGACAGCCCATCGCCGTTTAGTGCTGTATGGGTTACGAGCGCGTCGCCCACTTCTCCGCCTACCTTTGACCAATGCTCTGTAACATGCTAGACGGCAATGGCGTCTGGAACAACTTCACTGGGGACAGGAGTGGCATCAGATAGTGTTTTCGGACGAATCCAAGTTCTGTTTGTTTGAAAAGTAGGACCACATTTTGGTTCGCCACAGATGAGGGGTGCGGCATCACAGTGACTGCATTCGCACAAGACATACAGCGCCAGCTCAAGGCCTTATGGTGTGGTAAGCTATTGGGTACAACCAGAGATCACAGTCGGTGCGTGTACAGTGTAACGCCGGAAATGCAAATCCTCCTATTTCCATCTGCTACACTATAAATTTTTTTTCCTTATTTTGTTACCTGAAGATATGACATTTCTGTGTCTTTATATATTGTAATTGTTTTACTGTTTGTATATATATATATATATATATATATATATATATATATATATATATATATATATATATATATATGCATTTATGTTGGTTTGTTTTGTGAATATTATTTGTATTTATACGCTGGGTCTGGCCTAGGGAAAACTATGCTATCGTACAAATACATCGATAGGTCGCGTGGAGAACAAAAGTGTTTAGGATCTTTGGTAGTGTTAACTCTGCCGCGTGGAGCGCGGGCAGAGCAGAGAGCAGAGGGGGTCTGCCTGGAGTAGCGAGTGGAGCAGGTGTGTTGTGTGACGCTCCCGCGAGTTGCCGCGCTTTCGGGGTTTGGCAGCATGTAATTGCTATGATAGTTTCTGACACGGTGTCGCGGACGGGAAGCATTAGCTGGCGCACATCAAGAGCCCGTTTCGCCTGGTGACCGTGTCGAGAAGGAGGCGCGCCAACATCCAGCTTCTGCAACAGCGACGGCCGACAATGAGTGACTGTCGCCACCTCCTCGGTCGACGGCTTCAAACCTTCAATCAACCAACAAGGAAGACTGGAAGCACGTAAAGTTTTAGAACTATATGGCAGACCTCAGCTTTTAAAACTGTTCAAATCACAAAATTACAGCAACGTAGCATGAACCTTTGTTGCTCATTGTCCCAGTGGCATTACCAAGCAGGGTCCCTTCCTTTTCCGGAATGAACCTGAGTGTCGTTGAAATTCAAACGCCAGCATTAAAGCAATATTATTCTATTTCACTGCTTTAATTTCAAAGTTCAGTTAAAGTATTCATAGCTGGCTACAATATTTAGATTACAAAAGCACAAATTATGAGTGCGAGTTTTGTTACCATATTTTAGCTTACCTGTGACTACAGCTCAGCTTGGTACGTACTAAATTTTACTATTGTTAATTGTTCAGAATCATTTAATTCAAGTTCAAAGTTAAATCTCTTATTTCTAAATTGCGTAGATTCAAGTAGCTTTTGAAATGATTGTTGAGGTAGTCCAAGACTAACCGTATTTTACTGAATTTCGATGTGCTTCAGAAAGAAAGGTCACTATTAACTTCAGTCACTAAATTAACTTTCGATTTTCTGGTTTTATTAATTCTTTTGCTAAATTAAGTCAGAGTGTAGCGAAATTTATTACTTCTGACAAACTTTCAGTTTTCACACTACACGTGTCAACCTTCAGTTGCCACGATTCTAGTGCTAATTATATGTGTAATAACCTTTCTTTTTCAGTTACTATAGTAATTGTCCTTAGGACTGGCGACCGTAATTTCCCCCAAATCTCAAATATCTAATTACTGCTAGTTAATTGTTAACGTAACGGCCGCACATTTACTTTCTTTATTAACTTTACCCCTTTTCAAAATTAATTTCCACCAGTTTCATTTGCATTTTTCCTTTCATTTAGATGTAACACTTTCCTCCCTCTTTACCGACAAATTAACTTCGGTGACGATTGCTTTTTCCCAAATTTCCATTAGGTACACGCGGTTTAATTTTTCACTGTCATTAAGGTCGATAAGTGAGGGGGAGGTTAGAACAGAGTACTGTGAGCAGTGTGACCCACATTATTGACGTCCTGCGACCAGTAGCCAAATCCTTTTTGCACATACCCCAGGCGCTATTTTTCAGCAAGACAATGCAGCATCACATGTTGCTCCACAAACACTTGCTTTCTTGGTCTCACAGAATGTCAGCATTTCGCTCCAGCCCGCCAAATCACCAGACAAGTCACCAATCGAAAATGTTTGGGACACAGTGAAACGACGAGTGTGGCGCTGTGTCCCAATGCCAAGCACCACAGATGAACTTTGGAAACAGGTGAATGCAGTATGGATGACTCTACCACAGGACGCTATTCGCGCCTTATACGCGTCGATGCCATCGCCCATGGCGAACCCCGTGCCTACTAGGCAACAGGATGAAGGCTGAACCAAGCTGACTGAAATGCTAATCATTTCTGCAGAACATACTAATGTGCATGTCCTGCTGCAGTCATGGACTGTGCGGCTGATCCCGGCGGAGGTTCGAGTCCTCCCTCGGGCATGGGTGTATGTGTTTGTCCTTAGGATAATTTAGGTTAAGTAGTGTGTAAGCTTAGGGACTGACGACCTTAGCAGTTAAGTCCCATAAGATTTCACACACATTTGAACATTTTTTTGTGCATGTCCTATGAATGGGAACGTCCTGTATCTAGTCATTCAAAATGTTCTGTCTTTTTCTGAACATGAGTGTAAAACAAGGACAATAGAACGTAATACAATTAAATTAGGCGATGGTGAGATAATTAGATCAGGAATTGAGACATTGAAAGTAATAGATGAATTTTGATATTCTGGCACCAAAATAAGTGATGATGGACATAGTAAAGAGGATGTAAAATACAGAGTGGTTATACAAGGAAAAATGTTCCGACAAAGAGCAATTTGGTAACATCTAATATAATTTCGAGTGCTAGTAAGTCTTTTCTGAAGCTATTTGTGTGGAGTGTTGTTTTGACCAGAAGTGAAGTGAAAGTTTAGACAATAAGAGAATAAAAGCTTTTGGAATATGATGCTACAGAACAATGCTAAAGATTATATTAATAGATCGAGTAACTAATGAGGACGTGCTGAATCGAATTGGGGAAAAAAGAATTTCTGTGGCACAACTTGACTGAAAGAGGGATCAATTGATGGGATTTCACGGATGAATTACATTTCGGTAAGAATCTTCCAACGAATGTCTCCTTTTCATACATCTTTCCTATAAATAGCTTTATGTGGTCACCCCACTTAAGATCGTTCCAGACGGTTATTTCATGCTTTCTTAGGGTTGCTAATGTTTCCAGTGGTTATCGCCAGTACCGTACTAGGACATCGAATGATATTTTTGTCAGTTTACGTGCAACACATCATGGTTGGTTATTCGAAGATGGAGAGGCTTACACAAGATAGAGTGGCATCGATGCCTGCATCGAACCTCTCACCATTCCCTTGCTTAAACCCATACTCAGTTCAACTAGTTGACTGCATGAATTAATTCAGAAAAGCAAGTGTCTACCTCGAAAAAAATGACTTCAGGCTCCCCTTTCCACGTTGTACGCATAAGCGGCTCATGCTTACTATCATTCTGAAACTCATGTGCAGATGATGGCTTCAGTGATAGCTAAGATATCGTAAGTTCAGCCCAGGCACATGTGATCAGCTCTAACAGAAGTCCTCCTTCTCTACAGTTCTGTGGCGAATACATCTTGTAACACCAATAATCGATAGATATATTCCGTATAAGTCCTCTGCTGACATTGTACACCAGTGTATCTGAATACAGGAGGTCTTTGGTTGTATAAATATGTAATAATTATGTTAATTAATTTGGCATTTTAAGAAATTATACTGTAACTGTACCTTGGCTTTATATCTAAACTCTTTCAGTGTAACAATTTGCAAAAAAATCTGTATATTTTCTGGTCCGAAAGGGAAGCTAAATGTAAAACCTGTAGTAAATGCCCGCTGCTACGGAAGTAGTTGATGGAACTGGAAAATGTGGACCTGGCGCGCAATGCACTTGATTCCTTTGTGGTGAGTGGCAGATTCGAGTTCTGACTGTGATACTGAGTGGCCAGCGGCAACCTTGGTCAGCTATTATGGTTAATTTGGATGCATAAATTGGGGCAAGAAGAGGTTGCAAGCATGTAAATCAGCCTCAGATGGAATGTGAAGTGGCCTAATGACCAAGGTATCATTATTGGCCCTGTTTGGTTAAATATACGACGCCAAGAAGAATTATATCAAGGCGCTGCGTGCTCCTTCTGCACCAAAACTTTTCTTATAAATAATAACTGTACTGGCCATTTAAATAGAGTAATTTCATGGGCAAATTTCTGAAGCCCATTGTAATCAGTACTGTTTCAAAATAGGAATCATTTTGTGATAGTTAATAGTAGTTTATGCTATGGCCAGACAGACTTTGTTAGTAGGTTCATATGTTCTTCTGTATTTGTTCATTATACTGCATAGGAGTTTTTGCCAACAGAAAGGGTTATTGTGAGAGACTATGTACTGCTCCCTTTATTGGTCATTCCATGTCCTGCATAAGGGTTAGCTGTTGTGCTGGTTGCTTGGGCAAGTTACTGTCTAATACTGCGAGTAACTGTTTTAAGAGATTAGTTAGGGTATGAAATGAGGTTAATTTTCTTAGGTGAAGTTTATTTCCGATTTGCCATAAAACCTGATACCACATTGCCTAGTTAGGATAGTGACCATATGTATACATAATTAAATTTACTTTTGTATTAGTAGAACTTTAATTACTTTCGTGTCAGTAGAACCCACCCCATGATCCACGGACCTTGTCGTTGGTGGGGAGGTTTGTGTGCCTCAGCGATACAGATAGCCATACCGTAGGTGCAACCACAACAGAGGGGTATCTGTTGAGAGGCCAGACAAACGCGTGGTTCCTGAAGAGGGGCAGCAGCCTTTTCAGTAGTTGCAGGGGCAACAGTCTGGATGATTGACTGATCTGGCCCTGTACTAACCAAAACGGCCTTGCTGTTCTGGTACTGCGAACGGCTGAAAGCAAGGGGAAAATACAGCCGTAATTTTTCCCGAGGGCATGCAGCTTTACTGTATAATTAAATGATGATGGCGCCCTCTTGGGTAAAATATTCCGGAGGTAAAATAGTTCCCCATTCGGATCTCCGGCCGGGGACTACTCAGGAGGACGTCGTTATCAGGAGAAAGAAAACTGGCGTTCTACGGATCGGAGCGTGGAATGTCAGATCGCTTAATCGGGCAGGAAGGTTAGAAAATTTATAAAGGGAACTGGATAGGTTAAAGTTAAATATAGTGGGAAAAAGTGAAGTTCGGTGGCAGGAGGAACAAGACTTTTGGTCACGTGAATACAGGGTGATAATAAAAAAATGGAATAGGGGTAATGCAGGAGTAGGTTTAATAATGAATAAAAAAAATAGGAATGCGGGTTAGCTACTACAAACAGCATAGTGAACGCATTATTGTGGCCAAGATAGACACGAAGCCGACGCCTACTACAGTAGTACAAGTTTATATGCCAACTAGCTCTGCAGATGATGAAGAAATTGATGAAATGTATGATGAGATAAAAGAAATTATTCAGGTAGTGAAGGGAGACGAAAAATTAATAGTCATTGGTGCCTGGAATTCGACAGTAGGAAAAGGAAGAGAAGGAAACGTAGTAGGTGAATATGGATTGGGACTAAGAAATGAATGAGGAAGCCGCCTGGTAGAATTTTGCATAGAGCATAACTTAATCATAGCTAACACTTGGTTCAAGAATCATGAAAGAACGTTGTATACATGGAAGAACCCTGGAGATACTAGTAGGTATCAGATAGATTATATAATGGTAAGACAGAGATTTAGGAACCAGGTTTTAAATTGTAAGACATTTCCTGGGGCAGATGTGGACTCTGACCATAATCTATTGGTTATGAACTGTAGATTAAAAATGAAGAAACTGGAAAAATGTGGGAATTTAAGGAGATGGGAGCTGGATAAACTCAAAGATCAGAGGCTGTACAGAGTTTCAGGGAGAGCATCAGGGAAAAATTGACAGGAATGGGGGAAATAAATACAGTAGAAGAAGAATGGGTAGCTCTGAGGGATGAAGTAGTGAAGGCAGCAGAGGACCATGTAAGTAAAAAGACGAGGGCTAGTAGAAATCCTTGAGTAACAGTAGAGATACTGAATTTAATTGATGAAAGGAGAAAATACAAAACTGCAGTAAGTGAAGCAGGCAAAAAGGAATACAAACGTCTCAAAAATGAGATCGATAGGAAGTACAAAATGACTAAGCAGGGATGGCTAGAGGACAAATGTAAGGATGCAGAGGCTTATTTCACGAAGGGTAAGATCGATACTGCCTACAGGAAAATTAAAGAGACCTTTGGAGAAATGAGAACCACTTGCATGATTATCAAGAGCTCAGATGGAAACCAGGTTCTAAGCAGAGAAGGGAAAGCAGAAAGGTTGAAGGAGTATATAGAGTGTCTATACAGGGGCGAAGTTCTTGAGGACAATATTATGGAAATGGAAGAGGATGTAGATGAAGATGAAATGGGAGATATGATATTGGGTGAAGAGTTTGACAAAGCACTGAAAGACCCAAGTCGAAACAAGGCCCCGGGAGTAGACAACATTCCATTAGAACTACTGACAGCCCTGGGAGAGCCAGTCCTGACAAAACTCTATCATCTGGTGAGCAAAATGTATGAGACAGGTGAAATACCCTCAGACTTCAAGAAGAATATAATAATTCCAATCCCAAAGAAAGCAGGCGTTGACAGATGTGAAAATTACCGAACTAACAGTTTAATAAGTCACAGCTGCAAAATACTAATGCGAATTCTTTACAGACGAATGGAAAAACTGGTAGAAGCCGACCTCGGGGAAGATCAGTTTGTATTCCGTAGAAATGTTGGAACACATGAGGCAATACTGACCCTACGACTTATCTTAGAAGGAAGATTAAGGAAAGGAAAACCTACGTTTGTAGCATTTGTAGACTTAAAGAAAGCATTTGACAATGTTGACTGGAATACTCTCTTTCAAAGTCTGAAGGTGGCAGGGGTAAAATACAGGGAGCGAAAAGCTATTTTCAATTTGTACAAAAAGCAGATGGCAGTTATAAGAGTCGAGGGACATGAAAGGGAAGCAGTGGTTGGGAAGGGAGTGAGACAGGGTTGTAGCCTATCCCCGATGCTATTCAATCTGTATATTGAGCAAGCAGTAAAGGAAACAAAAGAAAAGTTTGGAGTAGGTATTAAATTCCATGGAGAAGAAATAAAAACTTCGAGGTTCGACGATGACATTGTAATTCTGTCAGAGACAGCAAAGGACTTGGAAGAGCAGTTGAACGGAATGGACAGTGTCTTGAAAGGAGTGTATAAGATGAACACCAACAAAAGCAAAACGACGATAATGGAATGTAGTGGAATTAAGTCGGGTGATGCTGAGGGAATTAGATTAGGAAATGAGACACTAAAAGTAGTAAATGAGTTTAGCTATTTGGGGAGCAAAATAACTGATGACGGTCGAAGTACAGAGGATATCAAAGGTAGACTGGCAATGGCAACAAAAGCGTTTCTGAAGAAGAAAAATTTGTTCACATCGAGTATTGATTTAAGCGTCAGGAAGTCGTTTCTGAAAGTATTTGTATGGAGTGTAGCCATGTATGGATGTGAAACATGGACGATAAATAGTTTAGACAAGAAGAGAATAGAAGCTTTCGAAATGTGCTACAGAAGAATGCTGAAGATTATATGGGTAGATAACATAACTAATGAGGAGGTATTGAATAGAATTGGGGAGAAGAGGAGTTTATGGCACAACTTGGCTAGAAGAAGGGATCGGTTGGTAGGACATGTTCTGAGGCATCAAGGGATCACCAATTTAGTATTGGAGGGCAGCGTGGAGGACAAAAATCGTAGAAGGAGACCAAGAGATGAATACACTAAGCAGATTCAGAAGGATGTAGGCTGCAATAGGTACTGGGAGATGAAGAAGCTTGCACGGGATAGAGTAGTATGGAGAGCTGCATCAAACCAGTCTCAGGACTGAAGACCACAACAACAACAACATTAGTAGAACGTATGTTCAAAACCTGTCTACTTTGCTGTTGTTACTGTTTCACTAAATTTGCGATTACTGAATTATAATCAAATTCGTTGTCATTAGGTACTATCATGGTCAGGCGAAACCCTTCACAGGAAGTTAACATTATCGGCCATTGCCGATTTGATAAGGGCCAGTCGTGTTATAACCTCTGCCTCTGACGATCCAAACTGAAGTATCTTATCTGTTCTGCTACTCAAAATCTTGCTGGTTCTGCCAGTACCGGATTGTCATTAGCCAGTCATTGTAGCCCTTCTGAGTTCAAACCAATGAAGAATTTATTATCATAGCAACACTCTCCCTTCTCCTACAGAGTCTGTTGTGATTAACGAGCAATACACATTTCTCTCTTAGAGTGGGGCAGATAGCAGACATCCTTTCCCCCTATGAGGATAGTTTTACATTTTGGCCCATGATAGCAGCTGGATAGTGCGTTCTTGAGTCCCCATCTCCACAACAAAATTAATTTTTGTTCGCTGCCTTTAGGTCCAACAGATTCTTCTCACTCTGAGCGCCTCATGTTTTCCTATCCCCTTGCAGATCTCTATTTTTTTTTAAGCGTTCTTAATGCTTCTTCTTACAATGAAAGTTTACAGCCTGCTGAATGCCGCCTACTGCTTTCTGGGAAGCTCTTATCACAACACAGGAGACCGTCTCTGACAGCACCCACCCTTTCAGTGTGTCCCTGGCTTTGACTCTCGCTTTCAGTGAAGAACAGTTTTACGACCCACTCGCCCCTCCGGTCCCCACTCTCATACAGCTTGCCATTGGACTCAGTTAACAGAAAAACATTACACATCTCCTTCACCAAATAGAAATGGAATTAAGTACTTATTAAATTCGCCTGATTCGTGTCTCTTTCAGTTACCCTCTTACTTCCATGCATTTTAAGTAATTTGAATAGTCTAATTTGAACTGTGTGTTATTAATTGAGTTGCAGAGCAGTTTTGGGAAAAACTGTTCTGTAGACTGTCGTTTCCCAAACACAGTATTCATTTAATATTTCTCTCCGCTGTGTAACACCATAGCTCTAATGCTCTACTGATTTATTTTGCCTTTTGTTTTATTTAATGTTACATCGTTGAGCTTCTGTAAATGTGTTTGATTGAATCGATAACACAAAATTGTATACTCCTTTCTTTGTAAAAACTTTGACGTCATGATTTGATTCTATGCAGTGTAGTATATCTGTCATTTAAATTCTTTGTCTCAATTGGAGGCAGACAAAACTTACTGTATACATTTGGAATTTTGGGTGAACAATTTTTTGTAGAAACACTAATATGTGCAAATGTTCTGTTTTATTTAAAATGATTATTTGCTGTTATGTAAACTGCTGACCTTCACTCAGGATTCTTAGTTATGTGGCATGTAAAAGGTGTAGTGGTTCCCCTCGGGAACGGAACTGTGTAGCGCCCGCAAATTGTGGCTGGCCTAGGTAGAAAAGGTGGAACCAAGAGTCACTCGGGGCGAGCTACCCAACTGTGCACTGCCATGTAAAAGTTGTATATTGTGCTGGTTCCGAGAGAGGCTTTTTCTGCCGCTTTGCAATGCCTCGGATGGATGGATAAATAGCTGGAACGATTCTGGAATTGGTATCCATCATCGCCACCAAGAAGGGACAGAGTCCAGCAATTCTGCCTGCCAATCCACCTACCAATATGCACTTGCCATCACATCATGCAATCACTGTAACGGAATACTATAATAATGTACAGTGAAGGATCAGCTTAGTGGATGTTTTAGTGTGCACAAATATAAGGTAACTACCTTGAATTTTTCCTTGTCACAACACCTCTCAGGTTCCTCTCCGTTTGAACTATGGTTACCGAGTGTCCTAGTTTGTGGAAAAAATGAAAGCCTCAAAGCCAAATGGTTAATTAAACAATGTTGTTTGATCTTTGGTAAGAAGGGAGTATTCAGATTTACTGTGAATTTAGTGAAATTGTGGGAGGTAGTAAATGTAGTTTTGTGAAGTTTCAGGGACACCTATTTAATCATTTACTTGAAGGCAGAAGACTGTGGTAAAAAGACAATTTGCTGTTTCTTTTAAAAATTAAACTTCTTAAAATTGAGGCTTATAAAGTTTTGCTTAGTTAATGATCATAGTGCTGCCTGCAGTAAATTTTAAAAGGTGAGTCAGTTTCTTGCAAATTTTTCAGCATTGTGTTTCACTGTAGTAAAAGTGGAAAACTGCAATAGTAGAAAGTTATATGTTCATGATTGCTAAGTGTTTGTCTCTCTTGTGTATTGGAAGTGCATATTAATAGTATAACAGGATCCACAGTTTGTCTATTGTGCTAATGCTAGGTAACAAGTAACGGGAAGACCACTATTTATGAAAACCATAATTTCTTTATTCAAAAGACAGTGAGAAGTAGCCAGTTCATGAATTCCATTTAACCTCCATTCTTAATAGAAAAGTATTTAACTGGGAGAGACTTAACCTGTTACCAGCTCATAATTTTTCAATGAACTACATTTACAATTTTATGTCAGCAATGAAAAAGTTTGAAAAGTAGTACTGAGCCTATGTCCAATTTGTGATTCTACAGTGTGTGTTAACAATAATGTTATAAAGACCATGCAGTTTGAATAAGCTCTGAAAATAATAGTGTGCATTGTTATCTGTTATATTTTTGCAAATAGTTTGTACTGCTCTAGCTGTTACTTCCAACCCTAACGGTAACACATACAAGTGTCAGAGCTCAATGCACTCGTGTGTGGTAAAGTATAGGTTGCATTTGTCCGTTAAAGTTACTAATAACTATTTTCTTGAACAAGAATGTTAATCATTCTCTTGCCTAATTAGGCTGGCGACCGTTTTCTTTATCCTTTGAACAGTGTGGATAGGTTAAATATTATTTATTACTGTTTAAATATTTACGTATTTCTGACTTTCACTTCCAATAAGCCACCCCCATTAGGTAGAACACGGTCAACACAACAAAATTCCTCTCAGATGGTAACACTGCTCTGTTGCTTTATACCGTAATTGCTTTAACAACATAGTTTTATTTCACGACCTGCCTCCAACTTTAAGGTTATGGTATAGCAGTAGCAGACGGTAGTGTTATAGCTGGAGCAACTACCTGAGATTTATTTAACCTGATCTGATTAGGGCCATGAGGCCCTCTCTTAATTGGATCAGAGTTTCACATGTACAGTACTTTTTTCCTTAGATTATAGTTTCCCAAGAAATAACAATTTTAATATGACAAATAGCGTTAAAATGAACTGAATCTATAGTGACAATGCGAGTAAGTAATACTAAGAACTTGACGGAATAAATGCGCCTGAAGCTCCCATACTAGAAATAACGTTCATTTACGTATGCTGAAAATACACTAGATGCAACTTTAGTGTAACGTCGATCAACTGGAGAGCTAGACAGGTTTCTGTAAGAATGACTCCAAAACCTTGGCCTGATTCACTTCACAACTTCGCAGACATTGTGCCCCTCCACTGCACAGCACTGCTGGATGATGCGAACAATGTTTATGCGAGCGACTACGACAGTCGACCCCTGTAGCAGTCGTCTCATCAGACCCCTTGCTGAAAGCGGAGCGTCCATCTCTGGAGCGGGCTGGAAAGTGCACTTGTCGTCCGGAGTGTATCATGTGCGCTGGTGGTTCTACATTGAACAGTTGTGACTTGCTTGACATTGGGCTATTGGTGGCAACATGCTAAGTGATGCCACCTGCAATGCTTAAGTAGGTTTCACAACGTATGGAAATACGGTTGTTGGTTTCCAGTTCAATACTATGTCCAGAGTCTGCATGCTTCTGCCTAGAATGCGATATGGAGTATATGGACTTCAGAGTGGCAGCTTGATGCAGTCTCTCTGTGACATTACATGTGAACAGTTTCCGAGATCGCCATTCACAAATGTTAATGGTGGATGGTTAAACTGGTACAAAATAAATCACTTCTATATTTATTCAAAAAGTTTGGATCAGCCAAAATACTTGGAATTTATAAAAATAGGTGAAAAAATTGAAGAGGAGAGCGCCACATTTATTGAAAATAGTGAAGAAACATTCCATTAGGTCAATGTCAAGATGATTCAGCTGTTATTTTCAATAACTTGATTCTAGAAAATCAAGACATACTTAGAGAATATTTCACTAGAGGAAGACATAAATGAATAGATTGCTTTTATTTGGCTCAAACGTATTCAAAAATACCTAAGCAGTTCGTAAGAGATAACCTGATTTTTTAAAATATTTTTCCTCTCTTCTGGCCAGAAGATGATGGGTACGAAAAGAGAGCATTACAGAGTCTGCATAAAAAAATTGGCGCACCTATGGATCTGTGCAAAATGTAACACTACAAAGAATTCCTTCAGGTGTCACACCAGGTGTTATTGCAGACATTCATCGAAGAATTATTCAAACCACATAGAAGTCTACACGCAAACTACTATTCCAACAGGGGCATGTACCAGGACGAGTTGCCAGAGAATTTTAAAAAGTCTTATTTTGAAGCCAAATTGTGTGCTGTCTGTACAGAAATGACGGGAGGATGATAGAAATGTGTCGATTACTGCATGTGTTTTTTGAATAATATCAGTGATGGTTTGTTAGACCCTTCCCATAACATCATGAGTGAAGAAGCATGGTTTCATCTTTCAGTCATGTGAATTCACAGAGTGCAAGATACTGGGCAACGGAGAACTCTAACATCGTGTGTGAGCAACCACACCATGATGAAAAAATAGGCGTTTGGTGCGATGTAACAATGATAGTTTTTGAAATTAACTTCAACACGGTTTCATACATGGAGATTTTTGATACTTTTGCACTTAACTCGCTGAAGATGAAAGATAATATTCCTTCTTTCAGTAAGATGGGGCAACATGCCACACGCCTAAGGTATCCCTGGAATGAGTCCATGATGTGTTCAATGATGAGCGAACTGTCAGCAAACGTTTATGGCCACCACGTTTGCCAAATCTAACAACATGTGACTTTTTGCTGTGGGGGCACTTGAAGAGCAACATCTATAAAAGAGATCCGCACCAGTAGAGGAACTGAAAAACAATATCGGCCGTACAGTTGCCCCCATCGAAATCTGATGTATGTTCTTTTTAGTTAAAAGATTCATTAAACCATCGGTTCCTTCATATGTCTTTTCACCAACTGTTAATTTATCTCCTTCAAATGTTACTGGTAATCTTCCTATATATTTAAAGGCACCAAGAGGACTTAATTCAAAAGTAGTATCTTCACTATGGTTTACATATTCTAGCATTCTTTCACTTATATTTATATTCTTAACATAACTATCCTTTTTTTTTTTTTTGACAGCACCTTGAGATTCAGCTATCTTTTTCCTCTCTTCAGCATATTTTTTCAATGCAGCATGAATTTCTGATTCACTTAATGAATAGTCATATTTACCACGAATATCACCAAATAAATCGTGTAATTGTAGAATTGGTGATAAATCTTCAAAATCTTCATGATGACGATATGGAATCATTTGTTTTTCAACTCCTGTATTTTCTTCAATAGCTTTCAAAACATTATCACCTGTTGTTGTTGTTGTGGTCTTCAGTCCTGAGACTGGTTTGATGCAGCTCTCCATGCTACTCTATCCTGTGCAAGCTTCTTCATCTCCCAGTACTTACTGCAACCTACATCCTTCTGAATCTGCTTAGTGTATTCATCTCTTGGTCTCCCTCTACGATTTTTACCCTCCACGCTGCCCTCCAATGCCATTATCACCTAATCCTTCGATACCTTGTTAACTTGTTCAACGGCATCTATAACTGGTTGATCTTATTTTTTATATTTTTCGTACTCTGTTCTTAGTTTTTTTTCATTTTTTAAACTCTTCTTTTAATTGTTCCTTTACTCTTCTATTTCGTCTGGTTTTTTAAAAAATCTCTCGGTCATGTTTTCCAAACATGAATTTAATAAAGAAGAAGAAACATTATGTTTATAAAAATTAGTAAGATAATGCATTTTCATTTTACACTTTTCGAAATAGTAGGAACCCCTTGTATCCGGACCATCTGTAGTTTCTTCATCAGACCAAGGACAAGTAGTGTAATGTTCATTAATCTTTTCTAAATTTTCATATTCTCTCTTATAAGATAGAGCTTTTTAAAATTCGTTTATATGTTCTGGTAAAATACCATCAACGTGATCTAATAGATACGCAATATCGTTTTTTAAGCTGTCCATTTATATAGAATAAAAATTTAATAATTGCTGTATTTTATTTATGAACTTCCCATCATTCAGTTTTCTTTTCATTTCTGTTGTTATGGGAAGGTTCTAATAAACCATCACTGATATTATTCGAAAAACACATGCAGTAATCGACACGTTTCTATCATCCTCCTGTCATTTCTGCACAGACAGCACACAATTTGGCTTCAAAATAAGACTTTTTTAAAATCCGCTGGCAACTCCTCCTGGTACATGCCCCTGTTGGAATAGTTTGCGTGTAGACTTCTATGGGGTCTGAATAATTCTTCGTCGAATGTCTGCAATAACTCCTGGTGTGAGACCTGAAGGAATTCTTTGTAGTGTTACATTTTGCACAGATCCATAGGTGCGCCAATTTTTTATGGATACTCTGTAATGCTCTCTTTGCTGGTAGTCCTCTATCCGGATTCCTGATCCCGAAAACTTCGCAAGTTTTCTTAATCGAACTTGTTTACACACGTGCTTCCACAATTTTAATGCCTTCTTCTACCAACAAAATCATTTTTCAGCCTGCATAGGTTAACCTCAAACTTCACTGATGAAATAAACTGAAATGCTGACAGAAGAATGCTAACAATTGATTATTGCATAAAACTATTCCATTGTTATAGCTGTTTACTCTTTTTCAGAAGTCGAAATATTTCACTCATGTTCAAAGAGGAGGTGGGTTACTTTTAACAGCATCACCCTGTACTTCCTGATCCATTGTGACTTTATGGTGCAGGATTTGACGTATTGCTGGCGAGACGTTAGGTCGTGGGGAGAAATTTAGGCTGCTAAGTTTGGCAAGTAAAATGTCGAAGTCGACAATTTCAAAGGCTTTGATGAAATCTAAGAAACACATGACAGTCACCTTTTGTGCATCCATGGCAAGCTTCATGTCATCTGTTACTTTTATTAAGGCAGAAGTTGTGCTGCGATGTTTACAGAAACCATATTGGTATTTGTCTAGTAGGTTGATAGCAGTTAGGTAGTTTGTAAGTCGGTTTTGGACTATATATCTTACGGCGTTTACAGTACAGGAAGAAGGTAAACAGATCGGTAATGAAAAGAATCTGTGGCAACTTTTTTTTTAGGTAGTAGCTTAACAAGTCCTTCTTTCCAGGTTTCAGGGAAGACTCTTGAGGTTAAGGGGGGAGGGGGGTTCAAGATACTTGTTAGAGTGGGCAGTAGTGGATCAGTAATGAGCTTCATCATTTGCGCTGTGATGCCATCTACACGTAAAGTCTTTGCAAGAATATTATTTATTCTGGTATTGTTACACCAGACCAACAGTTACATTATTACAACTATTTTCAGCCAGAACTGACAAAAACAACTGAACATCAACAAGATCATTTACTTGACGTACATGTCCAAACATTTACAGCTGTATTTCTTTCATTTAACAATAAATAAATAAATGGATCACTGTTGTTATTGTTCCCAAGTAATTAAATAAATTCATCATCTCTAACCCAGCCTTGATTAACACTATTTAATTTAAGGTAAATATTTTCTCATTTACACTGCTAGTAATTCTGTATGCTCGTACAGTGCCGAGTACGTTACACACCACTAAAATACCCTCCAGCACTTATAATATTTATTATCTAGTCCCAATAAATTGCATATGAGATTTGATATGGAGTAATGCCTCAACACCTGTGAGAAATTTGTTTACATTAAGCTTACGCTCTGTTGCATAACAAGCACTTTTGTGTAAAGTTTGTATAACTCTACACTTCCTGCTGCAGCACACAACTGAACACATAATAACATTCCTTATTGTTACTTAACTACTTAAACTTCTTTTAACTGCACTCTTTCCATTTAACAATAACCAAATAATAAAATAAGGCCAACTTTGCTTCAGGTAATTAATGAAATTAACTATAATAATACATATTTTATCAAATAACCTTAGAAGTCAGTGGGAGTCCTTCTAGATCAGTCACTGGGTAATGTGATGCATATTGCATTTGAAACGTTTCTAGGTACCCTCAGCATTAAATAATATAAGCACCACCTGGGTATGGGCAATAAATGCAATAAATACATCTTAAGCCTTTATGTTCCATTATGTGTTAAACAAAACACTTTGTAGCAGCAAATAAATTGCATCCACATAGCACAGAGTCTGTGATAATATACAGTCCACTATTCAACAACTTTCCTCTTACCACCGACACTATGCTACATAATAAATTACACAAAACTTACTCATAGCATAATTTGCCTTTCAAATATTCATTCATCTTCAAATACTTATTACAGTGAAACTTATGTATGTCAGTGTATCTACTCATAATTAGTCTTTCTTGATGCAACATGTGTTCAGTCCTTAAATTCTCACCTGAATGTTCATTATATCTTCTTCATTGTTAGATTTACAGTGGTCTCTGCTTTGGTCCACTCACTAGGAGACATAAAAACCTTCTTGAAACGTACTTTGAATTTATCGAATGTCTGAAAGTTATTTTGTTGTTTAATACCGTACTTAGCAACTTCTCTTCTTAAATGTCAAAAAATAATCCTAATTCTAGTATATTTATCCACCATCAGCAGCTGTATTTATATTTGTTGAAATAATGAGCAGGCAACTGCCCAAAAGAAATTTTATTTATTGTATCAGTTTCAGGCACCTATTGCCCTTCTTGAGAGGGTTATAATTACTACATTACTTAAGAGTCTCAAAAATAAGATCTATGCAGCATATTGCTATGGAACACAGCAAAGGAAATAAAACTTGTTCTGTACAGCTGGTTGCTGACTGTTTCAACGAATCCTAATTCCCTTTACATCTTTCCAAGATTTGGGGAATATTCCCTAGAATGATTTTAAAAATGCAGCAGGGTGTATATTACCAACAGGGTCATAAGTAACCAACTGAGATAATACTAATTCATCGTGCTGCACTGACTTTTGTTAACCACTGTCTGTATAAACTCCGCTTGTTTTATATTATATTAAGTTACCTGTATGCTTCCAGTCACGAAAACTGACAACGGCCAGGTGAGTGGTGTGCTAACCACATGCCCCTCCACATGCACATCCAGTGGTGCCTGTTGACTTAGTGGCCTATTCTCACAGTGGCTGGTTGGTACTGCTGTGCCCTCCGAGGCCTGTTTGGATGGAGTTTAGAGTTTTACCCTTATGCTTGGGTACTACTGTTCACTGTATATATAGTCTTGCTGTACAGTTAGCCTGAAAGTTCTCTAATATTTTTGTGTAGCCTCTTGAATATTCTATATCAAAAGACTACTTTTTGCCATTACAAACTATCTCAGAGACTACTCTCAGACTTAAAAGTTTCTTTACATTTACCAATTTCATTCCTTATACCAGCTGTTAATATTTTGTGTATCTATCAAGAATTAGCTTTCAGTTCACTATGTACTGAGTCTACTTTTTCACCTTTTGTGTGTTTTGCATGTGAACTTGTAAATATGATGGGACTAGGGTTTTGCTTAGTGTACAGATTGTGCTGTGTGGTTTCAAAACGTGTAAGTGTGGCTCTGTGCCAGCACTGCTTTTCCAACTGACCTCATTGTGCTTAAGTTACACACAATGGCCCCCACAGATGTGACAAATATTAATTTTGCAGTATATTAAAATTTCATGATGATGCACCAAAAGGACAAAACACATTAATGGAAGTATTGTTTCCCCTGCAACCAAGATAGCTTTTTTTTTTCGAAATACTAGCCACAGTTGCTGTACCAGATCGCCTTGGAGTGAGAAGGACTGTACTACAAGTATATGTAATGTTTTGGATACATGCCTCTGAACATGGTGCAAAAAATTCAGATCGCTTGCCTACTATTGAGCATAGCCAAGTGGCTGCTCTGCTGGCTATTTCATTTTAATGCTCACTGTGACTGACTGTTCCGTTTTAACATTACACTGTTATTGATTAAAGAAGTTAGGGAGCAGTCGTTACTCAAATGATGACAGTGATGTCACTGAGAAGGGGTAGGGCTTTTGTCATCTTAGCGGAGCTGTGGGGTTTCTAGTCTAAATGGTCAACCTGCACTGAATGTAGGCAACACATATCTTTAGAGACATTTTTTCAAGGTTGGCAAAATATGCTCTATGGTCCCAAGTTCCTATATCGAGCCTACTTACATAGTACTTGGAGTGGTTGCATGCCAGTTAATAAATGCCTAGCTTGTTAAGTTTTTAAGATGGTTATGACATGTCATACATCAGTTTCTTCCCTAAGTTGTTGGTAGTGGCCAAAGTGACTGATGTATGTCTTTTAAAGAACTTAGCCAGTTTGTATGAGATCACACCTAAACATGGTATTGTTATGCATTTAGATTTATGTATGGTATTGAGGACTGAATGTGGTGCCCTTGTCAGTTTGCTATCTATTTTTTCTTGTTATGTCTCGTGAAAGTGCTTCTATTTCATGGAAATGGAAATGAGTGACAGCATTGTGGGCCAGGAGTCCTCCATTAGGGGAAGTTCAGCCTCCGAGGGCAAGTAATTATTGAATTCGACACCACATTGGGTGACTTGCGCGTCGGAGATGGGGATGAAATCATTATAAGGACAACACAATACCCAGTCCGTGAGGAGAGAAAATCTTCAGCCTCAGCCGGGGATCGAAACCGGGCATTCCGCTGCGCTGACCACTCAGCTAGCTGGGGCGGACATCTATTTCATGATTATGATAACGCACTGCTATGTTCAATGGATCTCATGGCGTTCATTTCTGTATTATTATCGTTATAATGAGTAGCAGTCAGCGGGAATTACTGTGTTCTGTAGAAGAAAGCTTTGAATACAGCTTGTTTTCTTGAGCTAGGTTCTGTGGAAGACAGCAATGTTTGTTGATTCCTGTAAAAGATTACCATCGGGTCTGTTTTGCATTTGTTGTAGCCATGTCAAAAAAGTTTTGTGCTTCTGATGTTATATGAGGGACTTATTTCAATAGTGGTACAAGTCCAATTTTGTTCATTCTGAGATACCGAGTCCTAAAGTTAAATGAGCGCTGAAAAATCTGCAGTTGAGATACTAGAAATATTCCAGTATATATACTTGACTATTTCTGGTATCTCTGAAAGGGTACAGTACCGCCCGACATTGACAATAGGTACAACATACTTCATTATTCTTGTCTGAACAACACATTTTTTCTAATAATAACTCAATTTCAATTAATACAGCGAAGCCGGATACCTGTGTGGGAAAGAATAACAATTTATTTACTTAATTGATCACATGTGCACTCCCATAAAATAAATCCCTACATCCAGTTTGGTGAGATCTGTGAAATGAATGAATGTATGGTCGTCTGCTAACCGCAGATAGTGAATGTGAATATATTATCATCTTTGAGACGATCCTTTGGCCACCTTTGGTGGAACCAAAGAGATGAAATTTACCGGAGCTTTGAGCGCCTGAAATGTGGCTGACCAATACGGTAGCATGGCCTTCCCCCACCTCGACCGAGGTGCGAGAGGACCTGAAGAATGGCCATGTTTCAGCACTCTGCCGCTGGATCTTGTGCTGTTAAGACCTGTCTTGGGTGTGCTCCGTAAAGACAAAAGAGTGGAGACATGGTATGCATGTGGA
This sequence comes from Schistocerca piceifrons, assembly GCF_021461385.2. Classification (NCBI taxonomy): domain Eukaryota; kingdom Metazoa; phylum Arthropoda; class Insecta; order Orthoptera; family Acrididae; genus Schistocerca; species Schistocerca piceifrons. The sequence goes on along the minus strand of NC_060140.1, from coordinate 908,028,059 downwards.
ATATTTAAGAGTAGTTTGAAATAATAATTTCTCTATTTCAGGAACTTTTGTGGGGAGGATTAAATGTCAGGCAGGTAATATTAATGGGATCATAGTAATCTTTGGAAGTGACCAACGGTCACAATGAAACTACGTGTAGCAATCAGTTGAAATAGTTCCGTGTGCTTAAGTTAAGCTGAATTACTAGCGTGTGTACTATAAGTTGAAATATTTAAGAAATAGTGTGTGCAGGACTTGAAATTAGAGGCGAGTACTGTGTGAGTCTCAATCTGTGTATGTGACAAAGGATAAAGAGAAGTACTCGTCCATGGTATCAGTTGAGGACTCGTGTGTGTGATAAATATGTTCCTAATATAACTTTGCGTGATATGTTTCCGTGTGACGCTTGATTCAAACTACAATACTCTGAGAGAGAAGCAAGGTGAGTCAGCCGTCTATCCAGCAACGCCACTTGGCTTGCATTGCACAGGAAGACGTGCATATATCTCCAGAGTTCATAGTAGGAAAGTAGAATTACGAAGTGGGGCAGTGTCGTGTGAAACTGGGATAAATATTAATTGAAGTGGGAAAGCTGAAAGTGATAATGTTGTGACTATTCCCTGTGTTGTATTTCATGTTGTAGTGTGGTGTATGTCATGTAATTTAAGTATGTGTGGTTTGCATGGGAGAGTAGCAAGGTAGTTTCAGAGGTAGTGGGTTATGCGTGTTCCTTTTGTACCGCTCGGTCTGGAGGAAAGTTTCGAGATGATGATTGTGAGAGTCGAAGTGTGAGATATAATAAAAGATCCACCATCCTATCCAGAAAGTGCACTGTAGCGTTAAATAATTACGAGACCATAAGATAGAGAATCACCAATGTAAAGCCATGCCCACTGGGCGGAATTTCTCATGTGTTATTGTTGTAGGTTATAGAATTTGTGTGTTTAGGTTATAGAATTTCTCGGAATAAATAAGATAGTGAAAAGAAAAAGATTGGTGGCCTTTTCCTTCGAATTGTATGTTGCCATGATATCCAGAGTTTATAATGTGTGCGCCACTCACATTCAGTGCGATGGCCACGTGTTGATAAAAGCCGTTAAATAAAAAAAAAAAAAAGAAAATGTGGCATTGCCAGTGCGTAGTGAACAGTCAGAGTTCTGTAAATTACTGATAGGTATGCGTTTCCGCTGCGTATTATTCATATAGGAGGATAATTGGTAACTTAATTGTGAGTACGAGAGTTCATGATACTCGATAAATAAGAATGAATCCACTCGCTTGGCAGACCACTCATCTTGCAGGCCTGACTGCTTGATGCCACAGTATGGGCAAGGCATGTGGGTGCCTCTCATCTCAACTGCAGATTTTTCAGCGCTCATTTAACTTTCGGACTCTGTATCTCAGGATGAACAAAAATGGACTTGTACCACTATTGAAATAAGCCCTTCATATAATGATATGAATATTTTTGTGTTAAATTGATGATCCTATTTAATAATTTTTCTGTCTCTTCTTCAGTCTCCTTATAAATCATGAATGTGCCAATAAATGTCTACAGTAGTGTAAAACTTTTGCATGATGTTATCTTTACTGTTCAAAAGTTTATTTTGTGATGATTGGTGAAAACTGCAGCAAGTATACCACTGAAGGGACACTCACGACTGGGCCTTCAGCCTGTTGATAAGTTTTGCCTTGTACTTTTAGATACTTGTGGTAGAGAAAAAGTTCGAGTAATTCAATCAATTTGATCATTTCAGGTGTGGACAATTTTCGGTGCTTTAATAAATTATTTAATTGTGTCTACACATTTTTTGATGGGTATGCTGCTGTTTAAGTTCATTGTATCAAGGGAAGTAATGTTCAGATTTAGAGGTATCTGAAGTTATTTTATGCTGTGAATTTTTAGGTATTTATTTTTAATGATAAGAAGATTCGAATCTACATTTATTTTGTAAAACTGAATGTATCTTTTTCGTAACTTCATATACCATGTGGTTCTTGCCGTTTACCATGGGTCTCATAGGGATATTAGTTTTATGGATTTTTCGATGGGCTCTTAACGCTATGTTGTGTTTATTTTAATATCTGAGATTTTTTCCTTTGTAAATAAGATCCATATTTTATTCTAAATCTTATTTGTTTTATTTTTGTACTTCAGTGTAGGGTTGTGTGTGCGATCGCCTCTATCTGATTACTACGAAAGAATTCAAGTGTCTTGTTCCTGAGTTCATGTTTATGTGTACACTGAGGTGACGGAAGTCATGGGACAACGTTATACGCATATACAGATGACGATAATACCACGGACGCAGGGTATATAAAAATACAGTGAATTGGTGGAGCTGTCAGGTGATTCAAGTGAAAAGGTTCCTATGTGATGATGGCTGCTCAACGGGAATTAACAGACACTGAATGTCGATTGGAAGTTGAGGCTAAACACATGGGACATTCCATTTCGTAAATCGTTAGGTGATGCAATATTCCGATATCCAAAGCGTCAAGAGTGTGCGGAGAATACCAGATCTTAGGCATTAACTCTCACACAGACAATGCAGTAGCCGACAACCTGCACTTGACGCCCGAGAGCACCAGCGTTTGTGTAGAGTTGTCAGTGCTAACAGACCGGCAGTACTGCGCAAAATAACCGCAGGAATCAATGTGGGACCTATGACGAACGAATCCATTAGAACAGTGCGGCAAAATTTGACGTTAATGGGCTATGGCAGCAGACGACCGATGCGAGTGCCTTTGCTAACAACACAACATCGCCAGCTGTGACATAATCATCTGCAGGAATGCATGTTTGCCCGGAAATCCCACTGACCAAACTGACACACGCCCATGCATCATCCGGAGCTGCTTGAGTAGCGACTAATCAAATACTTCCGCATTACAGGATGGAACAGTTGCAGCATTGCACTTGTTCAGACAATGTTTACAGATACACACGTTACTACATGTGTAAGAAATTCTGCATACCAAATTCACAGACTGCCACTCCAATCATTTAACAGTATTATCCAGTGGAAAATTCGTTCATTAAAGTTAGGGAAAGATGATCTACTTAAAATTGTTCAAACACTAAATACACTCTTATGCGCCGTTTGAAGAATAAGTATACAACCAGGGAAATGTATCATACTTCAAGGATCTAGTACCATACAAAAAATTACAGGGCTAGCACAGTCCTTATAAGTATGGTACAGAATGTTCTCCTACGCAGCTAAATCTTCAAAACATTGTGGTAGAGGCTTGTGGCTTCCCTTTGCGTATAAGGGATGAACATGCGATTCCCTTATTGATTTACAGAGCTCCTAACAAGTATGTAACTAATGAAAAAAGAAGAGAAATAATTGACACTGTCAACCATCCAAAGAAAATAGTCGGGGGCATGAATGACCATCAACAAATCAGGGATTTAAATGATGGAAACAGGTTTCGAAGCTATACCTCAAATGAAATACAGGCAGACAAACTGGTAGTACTAAATGACGGAACGCCAGTCGGAATTAACAGACGCGGCCAACGAAACAGTATTGCCGGCAGGAGCTCCACATTAGCTGATTTTGCACTAAAAGTCTGCTGGGAAGCATTACAAGAGCCACTTTGGTCTGGCCTCTTACAATTAGTGTGAGTGATAAAAGGTCACAATGCTGTCAAACATGAATGAAAAATGGTTCAAATGGCTCTGAGCACTATGGGACTTAACATCTGAGGTCATCAGTCCCCTAGAACTTAGAACTACTTACACCTAACTAAGCTAAGGACATCACACACATCCATGCCCGAGGCAGGATTCGAACCTACGACCGTAGCTATCGAGCGGTTCCGGACTCAAGCGCCTAGAACAATTCGGCCACTGCGGCCGGCCATGAATGAAGATCTCTCTACAGTATAACTTGAATATAATACGAGGAGGTGCTGGCGGATAAGTTGAATGCATCTAAATAAAGTGTGAATGTAAGAACTGACTATGCCATCATAATTCGTAATGTTGAAAGGAGAGCCAAAACCTCAGACCACAAAATCCACCCCTCTACCCATTAAATTTTCGATGTGCACCTACATAAATTCTGCTTCTTCTTGTTATATTGTAATACTGCTCAACCATCTTCCGAATGACTCGAAAGACACATACATCAGCATTCGCTCCGTTCTTTTAAACTAACGGATCACGCAATCGCACTTACAGCCAAAGACACACAAGCGTCAGAGTCGTTGATCGGTGTCAAAGAAGCATAAAATGCATGAATTAGATCTGTGTTAATGCGGCCGATCCACACTGGGATCTTGATATATCACTGTGAGCTGCGCTGGCGACGTCTTTATCAGTTTATTACAAAAAGCGCCGTATTAACTTATCCAATTAAATTCGCCGTCAAACGAATTTCAGTTGTGACTTTCACCACAGAGTCCAAAAAAAATGAAGTAGACGCCAAAAATTCGACGTTTTCATGCAACATAGATTGACTAGTATCAGTACAGTGCCCTACCGCAGCCGATTTTTTAGGCTCTAAGGGTCAGGTGTACCTGCGGTGTTTCGCACATCTTCCATGGACTGTACGAGTCGTCTGTCTCATGTAAGTTCCAGCCTTCCGAAACATCGAAGCAACTTTAACGGAATCCCACAGGACTGCTGTTTTTGGTGGAGGATTATTAACATAAACATCAGTTAGATTAATATCACCTATAAATACACTTATATCCTGTTTTTGTTTTAAACTTTAATGGAATATTAACTTTTTACGTAAGTAACATAGTCGACTGCTAACGCCGTCCAGCGATCAGCGCCTCAAGCAGCTCATGGAACTTAGTGAGTCTCCTCTTCACCGCAATGCTGGTCACATGTTTAAACGATGTATATTTCAAATGTTTTTTTTTTCGCTTTCGTTGTAATAGTCATCAACTGCAATACCATTCCGATATATGACTTGTAATAAAGTACTCTTGGTGATCTCTGCTATGAGATAATACTAGTACTGATTCAACTGTGTCAGTTACGAAGTTGTAACGGTGTAACTCCTCACGGAAGACGATTCCTTTTAATGTATATTCATCCTAGCGGATAGTTTTGACTTCGGTAAATATGTTCTCTCAGTTTCGCTGCCTCTTCTTTGTACAGTTTTCGGGTTTATGGCCGTCGTTCTATGTGACCTGATATGAACGATGTACAGTCATTTTACCTGTACTTTGTACATGAATGTTGTCATTTTGAAAAACTGCACTAACAAAGAATATTTTTATGGTATTTATTCTGTAATTGCTTTTACTTGTACATATTTCTGAACTTTGCTATAATTTTAGGTGCAGTTTGTATTTTTGATTCGCAATTTTTCCCCATGGGCTAAGCTGTTGTACGTTGCTGCATTTTCATGTACAATTTTATGTTTTAGACGTGAAGACGGCTCTTGTTTAGCTGAAGCAAGTAATCAAAATAATCATTTCTTTGCGATCTTATCTTCGATCATTTTCAATCCTTCATTTAAAAATTACGGCAGATCGCTTGTCTACAATGTTGACAATGTCAATAAACATGAAAAAAAGTTCAGAGGCATTAATTTTCAGCACGCCTTCGTTTAAATAAAAATTACATGAGGCAATTTGTTAACAAAATACATTAGTCTGATAGCACCATTACAATAAAAGTCACAAATTTTTAATTTAAAATCCAATTGTGTATTTAAAAGATATTATCTCAGCCTCTTTGATGTAACTCTTATCTGGAGTATTTAATTTACATTTCATTAGTCAATAAGTTACTCTTCTGCCGTTTGCTTTGTATAAATCATAGCTGGCAGACATTTTGTATCGGGAGCCATCCTTTATTGATTTTATTTTCTGTAGTTGACTTCAGCAACATCTGCTATACTTTCTTCATAATCCACACTATGGATAAGTTCCACAATGTGTGTATGAGAGATTAACTGGGTGTGCTTCTACCTTGAGAGTCAGGGTAGTTTCATCCTATTCTTCCCTTGCAGAAATTGCATAATTTTTTGTTGAATTTTATTTTCAAACCTGACTTGTGGCCTGTGGTAGCCAAGGATAACGAGCATTCCAATCTTATTAACAGTACGTCTTGCAGCTGGTTAAGTCAGAACTCATGCGGAAATCTGTGGAAATTTCTGTTGCTTTCCCTGCTATAACTTCGTCCGGTAAACATCAGTGGAAACAAGACAATGACCTTGCTGGCGGTCTGCCAGCTCCCACACGAGAGGGTAAGCAGTTGGCGCCTCCTGAGAGTATTGCCGATTGTCCGCTCCCACTTTGTCAACATGCGCTTGCCACACGGCGGCCGGCGGTTAATGTAGGTTTACAAAAAGCTGGAAGACAGTACACTGCCTGTGTCTGCATTGTGAACAAGACGTATTCCTATGAGGTCGCCTAGTATAAGTTCTTTTTCGTTTAGGGTCCGTTAATTAATTCGTTGTTCAGTGTGGGTGGTAATTGGAGTATTTAAATTCAACCATCAGGAGAATAAACGCTCTTTGGTGACATGTGAAGCCATTATGATCAGTTGATTTTTCATTTGAATTGTACGAGTGTCATCTCAGAGATGAAATCCTCATCCTGACATTTAATAAGTGCGTTTTTAGCTGAGTAGAACGAATACCTGGTTCGATATCCAAATTTGCGTTTGCCGATCTATACCAATTTTTCTATGTTTTTGGTGGGTCTAACTTAACGTGATAGACCAGTGACGACAGTATCATACCTTTGTCTTCCCTATGCATTCTTGATCATTATGAATATTTGCAAGCCTGAGAAGATGTTACTAGTTTGGAATTTGTCACAATTATCAGAAATTTCTCCAGCATAGTGAATTTGGTTTCTGGCATACTTTTGATCACCTTGATTCACCTATAATGATGTTGCTTATTTGTGTACAAATCATTTGTACCCCCCCTCCTGTAGCTTTTTGTTAGCAGGTATAAATAGTTGAATTTTCCGAACTGTAGAGCTTATTATGTACCAAAGTGCGACAAAGAACAACCTGCTCTTAGTAAAGATCCCTTGCTGATGAGGTTATTTATCTTAAGAAAACCACCACTCTTTAAGGAACCATATCTGTGAATTAGTTCTATTTTTTGTATCTAATGAGAAAGTTACAAAAGAAGAGCTTACAGCACCTGGCATGTTATTCTACCTCTACCTGACGCCTGAAGGTTAGCTGCACAACTCATAGAAAGGTAAGGTTTTACTGATTATAATTTTCTTAGGTACTTTAAGTGTGTTCTCGTGGTTTTTAGTTTACTGTAAGAGTAGCGTTGTGTGTGACAAATGTGTATGTTGTCGTAGGTTAATTGGTATGAGAGAAACATGTTAGGGCTGTAGGCCACTGTTTCACTGGGAAGAATGCAATAGAGAAACCGAAAAAGAGTCAGATGAAGCTCTTCCGTGGAGTTGTAGAGTTGTAGATTATGTAATCGAGACAAGAAAATCGTGGAAGAGGGAAGAAAGAATTGTGCCCCTCAGCCAGAAATAGAAATGGTGTATTTTGAATTGGGCTGACTGGGAAAAGCGACGGTAGGAGCTAGGAGAAAGTGACAAGTAATAGGCAAAAACAGAAGACCTCAGAAATTACATTTCAATTTCCTGTTAGTAATCACTTTGACATGTTACCTTAAACAGGAGAAGAGTCTCAGCCAGTTTGAGCTTAGTAGGGTGGGGACAGCTTTACTGCTAGGTCGGTGGTAGGAGGAGCAGGATACAGCCTTGCAAGCAACTTGGAATATTGCATTAAAGGTGACCTGTAGGAAACAGGTGCAGCAACAGCACACACTCGTGTGGTGTTTGTGGAAGTTTTGCAGCTACATGACTACTCCTGGGTTAACAAAGAGCTGAGCGAATTTCTTTTGGCTGAAAGAAAGTCTCATGCATGTGCAGTGCCTGTTGCTGCGATTGGGAGACGGGGATAAACTACTGCATATGAACAACAGAAAGAATGAAAGATTAGCTGAGCACCTTGCAGAGAGCGTAAGGGCGCCACAAGCACAGAAGGCAAAATCCTTGTGATTACTAGAATCAAAGAGGCATATTTTATAGATGAGATTCTGCTAACAGACAGACAGTGGTGAAAGAAATTAGACAGAACAAGATCATAATACATTTCAGGGTTTCCAGAAAAATAAAATTAATTTGTTCCATCAGAACATTGGTGGAATGAGAAACAGGGTAGATTAGCTTGCTGTATACCTAGAAGATCCGGAAAATTCTGGTGTGATAAATGTTCTCTGACTCTCTAAACACCACATAACCAAAGGCATCACATACATTTTTATAGATTGGGCTCAGGCTGAAATAATTAATTTGTACCAACTTGTTGATGGACTGTCTGTTCATGATGCACAGTTAATGGAATATACAAAATGGCGCTTTACAACCCAGGAAGCAGGTTCATAAACAACAGTAAGGCTAATTAATGAGAACAAGCTACCATGTTTTAAGAGTATGCTAAAAGTTATGCTATGGGATGAAGTAGGCCTACATGTGGAAAGCAATGCTAATGTCAAATTCAGTTTATTCCATAGTAAATTTGTGTCAATATTTGAAAGTTGCTTTCCTAAATAATTATTCAGAAGATCCATTAAAAATGAGGAAGACATGGATAACTAAGGGAATTAAGAGGAAGAGGAGAATTTATGCAAAGGTCAGATTAAGTAAAGATCCAACATTACTCATATACTACAAAAAATACTTTAGTATCTTCAGGAAAGTCATTAAAATTACGTGAAATATACATAGCCTTACAGAAACACTTAATGCAAATAATAAAATTAAAAATATATCGGATATTGTTAAATTTGAGATAGGGCAGCCAGTCACTGTGCAAGATATTGTAAAAAACTAAATGTCAATGTTGTAACTGTTAATTCATGAGTTGTAAGTTCTTTTAACAATCACTTTCTAAATGTAGCATAAAAATAGAATTAAATGATTCAGTTGAAGAATCAAGAGAATATATTATAAACAGCATTCCCAAAAACTTTAAGTAACTAGAAGTAGCACCAATGTCATTCACTGAAATTATTAGAATTATAAAAATACTAAAGAAAAAACGAAAGATCATGTGGAGTAGTTGGGATTTCAAACAGAATTCTGAAAAGTGCTTCTAACTTAATAAATTATGTTCTTAGTGACATATGTAATATATCACTGGCACAGTGAATTTTTTGAGACACATTAAAATATGCAATTTTTAAACGTCATCATAAGAAAGGTGGCAACACAAACTTAAGCATTTATAGTCCACTTTCTAATTTGTGACATTTTTTCCAAAATATGCCAAAAATTAATGTACTCAAAAGTAGTTTCACACTTTAATAGAAACAATTTACTTAACATGTAATTGTATGGATTCCAGGAGGGTTCCTCAACTGAGAATGTTATTTGTACAGATTAGATTAAATTAGATTTACTTTCATTCCAATTGATCTGTAGTGAGGAGGTCCTCTAGGATGTAGAACATGTCAGAAAAACAATAATACATGACAAATATTTACAACTGAAACAAATTAGCTAATGTACCTTCCACGAGCCCCAAGTGGAATGATGGCCATTTTTTTAATGAATACTATATGAAAGAATCATTTACAAATACTTATTTACAAAGATCGCATTAAGGCACTAACTTTGAAATTTGATTTTTTATTTATAAAGTAATAAACATATACTAGAACTACTACAGTACTTATTTAAGTGAACACATTACTGCACTGAAATGGTGCAAAAGTTAAATTGTACTTATACACACACCCACAAACACACACACACACACACACACACACACAAATCACTTGGTTCTACTGAGAAATTCATCCATGGCGTAGAAGGAGTTGGCCACCAATAAATTCTTTAGGCTTTTCTTAAACTGAATTTCGTTGGTTGTTAAGTTTTTTTATGGCTGCTGGCAATTTATTGAAAATTGTGTGTTCCTGAATAATGCACATCGTTTTTGCACAAGATTAAGTGACCTTAAATCCTTCTTATTTATAGTACTGATTCCATGAATTGAGCTGCTGGTTTGAAAAAGTGATATATTTGTAATGGCAAATTTCGTGAAGGAATAAATATATTGGGAAGCAGTAGTTAGTATCCCTAGTTCCCTAAACAGGCTTCTGCAGGGTGCTCTTGAGTTCGCACAACATATAACTTTTATGCACGCTTTTGTGCCTGGAAAACTTTAGCTTGCTTTGATGAATTACTCCATAAAATAATGCCATATGGCATTATGGAATGAAAGTAAGCATAGTATGCCAGCTTTTTAATTTTTATGTCTCCTATGTCTGACACAATTCGCATTGCAAATAGAGATTTGTTAAGACACTTCAGCAGTTCTGTGGTGTGCTCCTCCTAGTTGAATTTATTATCAAGCTGTAATCCCAAGAATTTAACACTGTCCACTTCTTCTATCTGTTTGTCATCGTATGTTAGGCATACACTCTTGGGGCGACCACTATAAGTTCTGAACTGCACGCAGTGTGTTTCTTCAAAGTTTAGTGACAAAGGATTGGCTAGGAACCAGTGATTAATGTCCAAATATTTTATTAGCCAAGCTTTCTAAGACTACACTTGATTTGCTATTTATTGCAATGTTTGTATCATTGGCAAACAAAACGAACTTGGCATCTGGTAATGTTACTGATGAAAGGTCATTGATGTACACAAGAAAAAGTAAGTGCCCTAATATGGAACATTGTGGGACCCCACATATTCAGGAAATATTCCCCTGATAGACGACTGGTTACACAGATAACTTAGTATGTCACTTAACTTAGAATCACATTCTTTAATTATTTTTGTTGATATTTCATCATACCCACTAGGTGTTTTTGATTTTAAAGATTTTGTGACAGATATTACTTCTGCTGGGGTAGTAATACTGAAATTCATATAATGGAAGTTACTTGAAATGTCTGGTCTGAGGTGTTCCATAGCAGCATCTACAGAACCTGACAACCTCATCTTTTCAGTAACAGTTATAAAATGTTTGTTAAAAAGTTCTGCAACGCTATACACATCTGTCACCAATGTATCATTTACTCTTAATGCTTTTTGTCCCTCTTCATGTCTGGTTCTACCAGTCTCCTCCTTCACTATATCCCGTATTGTCTTTATTTTTTTTATCTGATATCACTATCTTTTCTTGTAATATATTTGCTTTGATGTCCATATTACAGTCTTTAAAATTTTGCGGTATTTCTTGTAATGTGCTATAGCATCAACATCAGAACTGTTTCGGATTGACGGATACAGTTTTCCTTTTGCTTTACATGACACCTCTATTCCTCGAGTTATCCATGGCTGCTTTGTAGACTTTGCTTTGGGGGAAAACAGTGTTCAAATAAGGTAAGCACTTTATTAGCAAAAGTGTTATATTTTTGCCATGAGCACTGTAAACATCACTCCAGTGAATGTCTCTGAGGATTGTCCAAAAATAATCAATTTTTCGCTTATTGATTACCCTCTTGACCTCAGATTTAACAGATTTTATATCCTGCTCAGTAGTCACGTTTAACAGAAGGAATTGCATGTCATGGTATGAGAGGCCATTAACTGCTGGTTTTGTAATATAATTTTGTTCATTGGACTCTTCTATAAAGATATTATCAGTGGCTGTTTGTGAGCAATTCGCTACCCTAGTGGGGAACTTTACAGTGGAAGTTAAGTTGAATGATAGTGTTACGGAAATAAGTTCTTATTGGGAGAGTATTAAAGGAAATCTACATTGAAATCATCAGTAACCACTATTTCACTCATCAGATACTACAAGTCTTTCGAAGGCCTTGTGACCTTGTGTAGATCATGCTACTCTCTGGAAAAAACTCAAGTTTTAAGGAACTGATGGCTTTATGCACAGCTGGTTTAAATCATTCTTTAAAAACAGAATGCAAAACGTTGTGCTGAGTAATGTTGAAAGGGCAGAAAATTTTTGTGTCTGGAGTTGAATCACAAAGGGAGAACCGAAGGTTTCAGTTTTAGATCCACTCATATTTCTTATGTACAAGAATGATCTTCCACTTAACATTCAACAAGCAGAAGTGGTACTTTTTGCTTATGATAGTAGTGCTGCAATAAATCTCATTAGAGAGAAAGTGGTTCTCAGAAAATAGACCTTCCTAAATTTTGAATATACACATTATATTCAGTTCTGTACAACAAATAGAGTCAGACCAACTATTGATGTAGCACATGAGCAGGGGTCAGTGGGTTTGATAGAATGCTCCAAATTTTTTGGGGTGTACAGACTGATGTAAACTTGAACTGGAAGGTGAATGCTACTGAGAATCTCAAACAATTAAGTTCAGCTTGCTTTTACTCTTCGCATAATTGTTAATATTGGAAACAAACTCCTGATATATTTTGTGTATTTGCACACTGTAATGTCCTGTGGAATAATTTTATGGGGTATCTCATCGCTTAGAAGGAAAATATTTAATGCACAAAGTAGAGCAATAAGATTAACACGTGGTGTTCACTCACATACGTCGTGTAGATAGTTCTTCAAGGAAGTAGACATTTAAACTGCACCGCCACAATACACATATATTCGCCAGCGAAATTCGTCATAAGTAATCCATCAAGGCTTGAGAGGAACTGTGATATCCATACCTCCGACACTAGAGGGAAAACTGACCTTTGTTAGCAGGCAGTGACTACTCAGGAGGATGTCGTTATCAGGAGAAACAAAACTGTTGTTCTGTCCTCTAATCGGGCAGGTAGGTTAGAAAACTTAAAGAGGAATATTAATAGGTTAAATTTAGATATAATGGGACTTAGTGAAGTTCGGTGGCAGGACAACATCTGGTCCTGTGAATTCAGGGTTACAAATACAAAATCAAATAGGCGTATTGCAGGAGCAGATTTAATAATGAATTAAAAAATAGGAAAGCTGATAAGCTACTACGAACAGAATAGTGAAAGCCAAGATAGACACGAAGCCCATGCCTACCAAAGTAGTACAAGTTTATAAAAAATGGTTCAAATGGCTCTGAGGACTATGGGACTTAACATCTATGGTCATCAGTCCCCTAGAACTTAGAACTACTTAAACCTAACTAACCTAAGGACATCACACAACACCCAGTCATCACGAGGCAGAGAAAATCCCTGACCCCGCCGGGAATCGAACCCGGGAACACGGGCGCGGGAAGCGAGAACGCTACCGCACGACCACGAGCTGCGAACTACAAGTTTATATGCCAACTACCTTTGCAGATGATTAAGAGATTATAGAAATGTATGATAAGACAAAATAAATTATTCAGATAGTTAAGGGAGACGAAAGTTTAATAGTCATGGGTGACTGGAATTCGATAGTAGGAAAAGGAAGAGAAGGAAAATTAGTATGTGAATGTGGACTGGGGTTAAGGAATGAAAGAGGAAGCCGCCTGCTAGAATTTTGCACACACCATAAATTAAATACAGGTGACACTTGGTTTAAGAATCATGAAAGAAGGTTGTAAAAGTGGAAGGACCTGGAGACACTGGAAGGTTACAGATAGATTACATAATGGTAAGACAGAGATTTAGGAATCATGCTTTAAGTTGTAAGACATTTCCAGGGGAATATGGGGACTCTGACCACAATTTGTTGGTCACGAACTGTAGATTAAAACTGAAGAGCTGCAAAAACGTAGGAATTTACAGTTTGAGTCGTAACACGATGTACTGTGGCTGCACGAAAAGCAGTATTCAACACAATGGCATTGCTGTCAGAGTTCCTCCGAGCCGTAATCCGCAGGTAGCGGTCATCCACTGCACTAGTAGGCATTGGGCGGTCTGAGCCAGGCATGTCATCGACAGTTCCTGTCTCCCTTTATCTCCTCCATGTCCGAACAACATCGCTTTGGCTCACTCCGAGACGCCTGGACACTTCCGTTGTTGAGAGCCCTTCCCTTCTCAATCATTCCCTTATCCTTTCCTGTAGATATGCACTTTGTTGGAGATATAGGTCATTTAATAGATAGTTTTTAAGAAACCCGGAGCATGCTATACAACCTATAACTATTGTGTCTTTACTCTATGATTCTATTTGTCTAATATGTACTCGTACAGGCCATACAGAACCATATTTTTATATAATCCTGCTATTTATGTATTTCGTTCTCGTAAAGCCACGCCGAGCTATTCATTCTCCTTCTGAATCATGCATAGGCCCCTGAGTGCCATATAAAATTATAGGTAAATGATATTTTATAATACTTTCTCAGCTTTGATGTTTATGCTATGTAAAACTAGGCCACCTTGAGCCACAAAGATGTGTTTTGTAACGTTGGCAATTAAGATCAGCATTTATTTCATGTAAAACCAGGCTACTGTGGATCTCAAAAAACATTTATGTCATTTGTTAGTTATTAAAGTCAGCAGTTACTTCTTGTAAAACTTGGCCACTTTGAACCACAAATATAATGTCTGTAATATTTTATAGTTTTTAAGATCAGTATTTATGTAAGTGGGATAACAACTTGGCGCTTCTGGGTGACATTTCCTATTCAACTATTTTAGATATTAAGATTTGCATTTATTTCATGTACTAGACCACTTAAGCCACAATCATTGTATAGGTTTTAATAACAGCATTTACGTGTGTGAAAAGACTACTTGGAGCCTCTGATTTATATTTTCTCTATAGTTGTTTTAGTTATTAAGATGTGCATGTATTCCAAGTAGGAGGCCATCTGGAGCAGTTATATTCTCGTTTTTACTGTTAGGTTTTCTTAAGTAATTATGTCACAATATTGCATAAATAAGACCACTAATTTTCATCACAATTTATAAGGAGTTTGTGTAACCATGTAATTCAAATGGCCATTGGGAGCCAGGAAGTTTAAACTTACACTACAATTTTAGGTAGCTATGTACTCATGCATACGCTATAATGGTTACTTGGAGCCAACCTATGATATTCCATTAATATGTGTACTTTACATAATGGCCACATGCAGCCATAATGGCCACATGCAGCCATACCATGAGTATTTATTAATACCTTCTTAAATATTTTGCCAGGATGCTTACTATGTGAAATGAGCTTGTAGCCATTTTGCTACTTTTCTAATATGTCTAATCACTGATATATGCATTATGATAGGAATATTTGCCACGGTAGGTTATGAAGGATTATCCATTACCAATAATATTGTCTTGTCTTGTTTGCTTAAATCTTTATGTCTTGTTTATTTAGCATGTATGTTACAATTGATATACTCATTACAATTGATATACTCAGAGGCAGACTGATGCCACATTTCTTGAAACTGTTACCACACTTCTGATTATACTGTATAGAATTGACATGCCATAATATACAGCACTATGTCTTAGGCCGGTTCATGGTTTTATTAGGATATTGCATCTTTACTGATCATTGTCCCCACATTGATTGGAAGTTGTCATGTTACAACACTCAGTATAGGCTGATTTAGAACTTACATAGACATTTTGCTACATTTATTAGGATATGTTCCACTACCTAACCTGTCTTACTGCTTACAATGCTAAAGCGATCGTACCGCGGTATTGACCGTCTAGGCATGGTTGAACTTCAGACAGCACGAGGCGTGTACCTCCTTCCTCGCGGAATGACTGGAAGTGATCAGCTGTCGGACCCCCTCCGTCCAATAGGCGCTGTTCATACATCTTTGGACGGGTTTAGTAACATCTCTGAACAGTCAAAGGGACTGTGTCTGTGATACAATATCCACAATCAACGTCTATTTTCAGGAGTTCTGGGAACGGGGGTTATGCAGAACTTTTTTTGATGTGTCTAGTTTAGAGCTACGCCGATCTAGTCATACCAAAATCAAAACACTTCTTATTTCCACGGAAACAACTACAATTCCATCAGTTTAAATGTACCTCGTCCAGTCCGTTCTTTGATCAACACCAGCTCTAGCTAGTAAATAATACACAACCAAGTTTAAGCCCTCCACTGATTAATCGTGTGCACACGCATTAAGCTGCAACACTCAACCTATAGAAATCAAAAGTGAATAATCAGAGTTCCACGCCATCAGTAACGTACTCGGCCACGGTGGTACCTACTGTACATCACCTTCACTCCAAATGGCACGCGACACACCTCCCAAGATTTCATGACCTCCAAGCAGTTTTCGAACTTGTTTGATCATTGAGGCCTTCCACTACTATATTAGGAGGTGCAGAATGTATGGTATTTACCATAAACACGGGCAGTCTTATTTGGTAATCACTTTCCTCCAGTTAGCAGCACTTCTCTGGAAAGCGTAGCCTCCTCGAAAGACTTGTCGTAGTTTTGTTTGCCACTTAATGTTACTGGTATTTGAAGTCACTGGAACGTTTCTCGCATTCTAAGCCACTATTCGACAAAGTTGGCAGGAATGGGTGAATCAAGGCCGAACGCAGCGTCAAGAAGGAAGCGGTTGACCTAGAAAGACGGAAGAATGTGGAGACTGAATAATAGTCACGTAAGCGCTCAGGGCCCACGATTCATCATCATCGATTCGACGTGCAGCTGGTGCTTCAGTGAGCATGAGGACTATTCATAGGCGGGTCACAGAAGGGGGCCTGAGCTCAAGGTGACCCTTGCGCCGACTACCATTGACCTCTGTACACCAACAAGCCCATTAGTAGAGGTGCCGGGCACATTCGGCTTGGAATCTTGTTGATTGGAGTAGAATTGTCTTCAGTGATGAGATCCGCTTCGAACTGAGCCCCACTGACCAGCGAGGACGTGTCTTGGGACACCCTGGGCAGTGGTGAGACACGAGCCTGAATGTCGCCCAATACACTGCCCGACGTCCAGCAGTGATGGTCTGGAGTGCCATTTCGTTTCATAGCAGGAACGCTCCGGTTGTCAAACCGCGTCACCCTTACAGCACAGCGGTACTTGGAAGATATTGTACATACAGTTTCGTTGCCCTACACGGAAAGCCATCCTGGGCTCACATTTAAGCAAGATAATGCCCGCCAGCATACAACAAGAGTTTCTACTAAGCGTTTTCGTGCTTGCCGAATCCTACCCCTGCTAGCAATGTTCGTCAGATCTCTCCCCAACTGATAACGTTTGAAGTTTTACAGGCAGAGCCCTCTGACTAACTCGACATTTTGACGATCTAATTCGCGAATTGGACAGAATTTGGTACCATATCGCTAAGGAGGACATCCAACAACTATATCAGTCAATGCGAAGCCAAATAACTGCTTTTTTTTTTTTTTTTGGCTGAGAGTGTATTACTTCCCTTCCTCATACATCTCACCAAAATATCACGATGACCGAATTAGAGAAATTAGAGTCCTACGAAGCTTTACTGACAGTTTTTTTTCTCACGTGCCAGTCGCGAATGCGACATAAAAAAAGCGGTTAATGATGATGATGTTTGGTTAGTGGGGCGCTCAACTGCGCGGTTATCAGCGCCTGTGCAAACTCCGTACCTTTGCTCAGTTCAATCTCGCCACTTTGTAAGAATGATGATGAAATGATGAGGACAATACAAAAACCCAGTCATCTCGAGGCAGGTGAGAAACCCCCGACCCCACCGGGAATCGAACACGGGAACCCGTGCTCATGAACGCAACAGCGAGACCACGAGCTGCGCACAGAAGTGGTTAAAGGGGTCCAAGAAGTACCACTCGCGCGACAAAGGAAGATGGCTTGCGGAGTGTAAGTATAAACATACATGCAGACATTAAACACCTGGCAGCGGCCCAGTTGTCAGTGTACCCGGCTGTACACACTTCCTCTATCCGTAGTTAAACGTGACGGAGTTGTCACTTTATCCGGGACTTCCGTTCGCCTGCAGTGTAATAGCGCTGTACGACTAGCCGTGCCCAGGCGAGCGCGGCGTGGACCGCCGGGGTGGAGCCGCCTCCGTCGACAATCACGCACGCACGCGCTCACGCGTCGTGGGCGGACGCACGCTCGCTCACGCACACGCACGCACGCGCGACGAGCGCCGCATCGCGGATGAGCATCGCGCCCCTCGCATCCGCCAGCCTCCTCATCGGCATTCACGGGCTGCGCGGCAATTTGTAAAAACTGTCTAAAATGCAGATTAAACGCACGTCAGGGCCCGCTTGTTTAACGGCGTTATCTCTGAAGGAGACGTCGCCCTGGCGTGGCCGCAGGGCCGGGTTGTTTATGTCGTCCGTGCTGCTGGCGGGTGCTCACCTCGCCTGCACGGCGCGGCTGAGGGACGTACGCGAGCGCAGACAAATGCATCCGGTCCAGAAAACAGCGTCAGATTCGTTGCTGCGTTTCCGGCTACGAAGAAGGCGAACCTGCAGTTCCACTGAAAGTAGTAGAGGATCCGTCAGCGTCACGGGTTTCTAAACAAAAAGTTCACAAATCGGAAATGTGCACTGTAAAGGTACAGATTTCGATAACGCTGCAGTTCGTCCGTAAACTGAAGACTAGACACGCCACGTCACAAGGAGCACCTACAAGGTCCGCACTGCTCTGACACGATTGGAGTGATTGTTTTTGGCTTGTCCGCAGCTCCTGGTCGTGCGGTAGCGTTCTCGCTTCCCGCACCCGGGTTCGATTCCCGGCGGGGTCAGGGATTTTCTCTTCCTCGTGATGACTGGGTGTTGTGTGATGTCCTTAGGTTAGTTAGGTTTAAGTAGCTCTAATTTCTAGGGGACAATTGATCATAGATGTTAAGTCCCATAGTGCTCAGAGCCTTTGAACCTTTGTTTTTCGCTGATCAGATTCATCCCATGCTGCAATGTTTGTCCCCCAGTGGTGATGCAGTATTTCCATTCGACAGAGCCCCTGTTACAAGCAGCTCACATCCTCCAAGACTGGGTTTGTGAACAACACGATGAATTGCCACACCTTCCCTGGTCATTACATTCACCATCCCTCAGTGTTATTGAGCATTTGTGGTCTACTCGGGAGAGAAGGGTCGTGATCGCTATCCACCTCCATCACCATTACTTGAAGCTGTAAAATTCCGTTGAAAACCCTACAGAACGTGTATATTTATCCATTTAGAGACGACTGGAAGCTGTTTTGAGTGCCACCGGTTTTCCTACATCATATTATATGAAAAGTGGAAAATGGTTCAAACGGCTCTGAGCACTATGGGACTCAACTGCTGAGGTCATTAGTCCCCTAGAACTTAGAACTACTTAAACCTAACCAACCTAAGGACATCACACACATCCATGCCCGAGGCAGGATTCGAACCTGCGACCGTAGCGGTCGCGCGGTTCCAGACTGTAGCGTCTAGAATCGCTCGGCCACTTCTGCCGGCTGAAAAGTGGACCTTGCTGTTGCTGGAGAGGTTTACCTCAGCGACGCAGATAGCCGTACCGTAGAGGCAACCACAACGGAGGGGATCTGTTGAGAGGCCAGACAAACGTGTGGTTCCTGAAGAGGGGCAGCAGCCTTTTCAGTAGTTGCAGCGGCAACAGTTCGGATGATTCACCGAACTGGCCCTGTAACATCAACCAAAACGACTGTGCTATACTGGTACTGCGAATGGCTGAGAGCAAGGGGAAACTACAGTCTTAATTCTTCCCGAGGGCATGCAGTCCTAAAGCATGGTTAAATGATGATGACATTCTCTTGGGTAAAATATTCCGGAAGTAAAATAGTCCCCCATTCGGATCTTTGGGCGGGGACTACTCAGGAGGACGTCGTTATCAGGAGAAACAAAACTGGTGTTCTACGAATCGGAGAGTGAAATGTCAGGTCCTCTAACTAGGCAGGTAAGTTAGAAAATTTAAAAAGGGAAATGGATACGTTAAAGTTAGATATAACGGGAATTAGGAAATTCGGTGGCCGGAGGAACAGGACTTCTAGTCAGGTGAATATAGGGTTATAAATACAAAATCAAATAGATGTAATGCACAAGTAGGTTTAATAATGAGTAAATAGGGGTCGAGGGGCATGAAAGGGAAGCAGTAGTTGAATAGGGAGTAACAAATGGTTGTAGCCTGTCCCAGATGTTATTCAGTCTGTGCATTGAACAAGCAGTAAAGGAAACCAAAGAAAAACTTGGAGTAGGAATTAAATAAAGTCGAGGAAGAAGAAATTGAAAGATTGAGGTTTGCCGTTGACAATGTAATACTGTTAGAAGCAGCAAACGACTTGGAGGAGCAGCTGAACGGAATGGATAGTTACTTGAAAGGAGGATATAGGATGAACACCAACAAAAGCTGAACGACGATAATGGAAAGTAGTCGAATTAAATCAGATGATGCTGATGGAATTAGATTAGGAAATGAGACATTTAAAGTTTTAGATGAGTTCTGCTATTTGGGCAGCAAAATAACTGATGATGGGCGAAGTATAAGTACAAAATGTAGACTGCCAATGGCAAGATAAGCGTCTCTCGAGAAGAGAAACAAGTTAATATCGAATATAGACTTAAGTGTTAGGAAGAATTTTCTGGAAGCATTTGTCTGGAGGTTAGGCACATATGTAAGTGAAGCATGGACGATAAACAGTTTAGAAAAGATGAGAATAGAAATGCTGCTACAGAGAAATGCTGAAGATAGTATGGGTAGATCATGTAGCTAATAACGAGCATCCAAAAGGATACAGGGAATAGTGAACACAGGTGTGTCGTAGCAGGATTGAATTTTGTAACCAAAAATCCTCCAAAAATAAACGAAAAATATACCTGTTCAAAAAAGCACACAAAAATTCGCTTGACGGCTTCGTGAGAGACAATCTCTACTCCTTCCAAATTAACAGCGCAAGTGTAGGCCAGATGCGACTTTAATTCAAAGAAATATTATAGACAGCAATTAAGAAATTTATACCAAATAAATTAACAAAAGACGGAGCTGATCCCCCTTGGCATAGAAAACGGCTCAGAACACTGTTGCAGAAACAACGAAAAGAGCATACTACATTAAAACGAGAGCAAAATCTCCAAGATCGGCAATCGTTTACAGAAGCTCGAAATTTAGCGCGGACTTCAGTGCAATATGTTTATAACAGTATCCGCAACGAAACTTTGTCTCGAAACCTGGCAGATTCTGGTCGTATGTAAAGTATGCTAGCGGAAAAACATAATCGATGCCTTCTCTGCGCGATAGCAATGTAGTTACTATCGATGACAGTTCTGCCAAAGCAGAGTACAGCCTTCAGAAATTCCTTCACCAAAGAAGACGAAGCAAATATTCCAGAGTTGGAATCGAGAACAGCTGCCAACATCAGTAACTCAGAAGTAGGTATCCTCGGAGTAGTGAAGCAACTTAAATAACTTAATAAAAGCAAGTTTTTCGGTCCAGACTGTATACCAATTAGGTTCTTTTCAGAGTATGCTGATGAAATAATCCATACTTAACAATCATATAAAACCACTCGCTCGACGAAAGATCCGTACCCAAAGACTGGAAAGCTGCACAGTGACCATCAATATCCAAGGAAGGTAGTAGGAGTAATACATTAAATTCAGGTTCATATCATTAACGTCGATATGCAGCAGGCTTTTGAAACATATATTGTGTTCGAACATAATGAATTACCGCGAAGGGAACGGTCTATTTATATACAATCAACATGGATTTAGAAAACATCGTTATTGTAAAACACAACTAGCTATTTACTCACAGTAGTGTTCAGTGCTACTGACAAGGGATTTTAAATTGATTCCGTATTTCTAAATTTCCAGAAGGCTTTTGACAATGTACCACACAAGCGGCTTGTAGTGAACTTGCGTGTTTATGGAATATTGTCTCAGTTACATGACTGTATTCGTGATCTCCTGTCACTGTGATCGCAGTTCGTATTCCGTATTTCCGAATTTCCAGAAGGCAATGTACCACACAAGCGGCTTATAGTGAACTTAAGTGTTTATGGAATATTGTCTCAGTTATATGACTGGATTCGTGATATCCTGTCACAGTGATCACAGTTCGTAGCAACTGGCGAAAAATTGTTGAGTAAAGTAGAAGTGATTTCTGGCGTCCCTCAAGCTAGTTCTATAGGCCCTCCGCTGTTCCTTATGTATCCAACGATTTAAGAGCCAATATGAGCAACCGTCTTAGATTGTTTACAGATGACGCTGTCGTCTAACGGTTAGTAAAGTCATCACAAGATGAAAACAAATTGCAAAACGATTTAGAAAAGATATCCGTAGGGCGTCAAAATTGGCATTTGACCCTAAACAATGAAAAGTGTGAGATCATCCATGTGAGTGTTAAAAGGAATCCGTTAAACTTCGGTTACACGATAAATTAGTCAAATCTAAAGGCCGTAAATCCAACTAAATACCTATGAATTAAAATTACGAACAACTTAAATGGGAAATAATTCATAGAAAACGTTATGGGGAAGGCAAACCAAAGACAGCGTTTTATTGACAGAACACTTAGAAAGCGCAACAGATCTACTAAAGAGACTCCCCACACTTTGCTTGTCCGTCCTCTTTTGGAGTACTGCTGCGCGGTGTGGGATCCTTACCGAATAGGACTGACGGAGCACATCGAGATAGCTCATAGAAGAGCAGAACGTTTTGTGTCATGGTGAAATAGGGGGGAGAGTTCCACTTACATGACACAGGGTTTGGGGTGGGCATTAGAGATGAGTCGTTCGCGTACTAACGGGTCCAAAGGAACGGTTCACCAAGATGAACCGAAGAAGCGAGGAACGAATTCTAAGGAACGGTTTTCCGTAGTTCATTTTGGTCGCGGCTTTTCACTTATACACTCCTGGAAATGGAAAAAAGAACACATTGACACCGGTGTGTCAGACCCACCATACTTGCTCCGGACACTGCGAGAGGGCTGTACAAGCAATGATCACACGCACGGCACAGCGGACACACCAGGAACCGCGGTGTTGGCCGTCGAATGGCGCTAGCTGCGCAGCATTTGTGCACCGCCGCCGTCAGTGTCAGCCAGTTTGCCGTGGCATACGGAGCTCCATCGCAGTCTTTAACACTGGTAGCATGCCGCGACAGCGTGGACGTGAACCGTATGTGCAGTTGACGGACTTTGAGCGAGGGCGTATAGTGGGCATGCGGGAGGCCGGGTGGACGTACCGCCGAATTACTCAACACGTGGGGCGTGAGGTCTCCACAGTACATCGATGTTGTCGCCAGTGGTCGGCGGAAGGTGCACGTGCCCGTCGACCTGGGACCGGACCGCAGCGACGCACGGATGCACGCCAAGACCGTAGGATCCTACGCAGTGCCGTAGGGGACCGCACCGCCACTTCCCAGCAAATTAGGGACACTGTTGCTCCTGGGGTATCGGCGAGGACCATTCGCAACCGTCTCCATGAAGCTGGGCTACGGTCCCGCACACCATTAGGCCGTCTTCCGCTCACGCCCCAACATCGTGCAGCCCGCCTCCAGTGGTGCCGCGACAGGCGTGAATGGGGGGATGAATGGAGACGTGTCGTCTTCAGCGATGAGAGTCGCTTCTGCCTTGGTGCCAATGATGGTCGTATGCGTGTTTGGCGCCGTGCAGGTGAGCGCCACAATCAGGACTGCATACGACCGAGGCACACAGGGCCAACACCCGGCATCATGATGTGGGGAGCGATCTCCTACACTGGCCGTACACCACTGGTGATCGTCGAGGGGACACTGAATAGTACACGGTACATCCAAACCGTCATCGAACCCATCGTTCTACCATTCCTAGACCGGCAAGGGAACTTGCTGTTCCAACAGGACAATGCACGTCCGCCTGTATCCCGTGCCACCCAACGTGCTCTAGAAGGTGTAAGTCAACTACCCTGGCCAGCAAGATCTCCGGATCTGTCCCCCATTGAGCATGTTTGGGACTGGATGAAGCGTCGTCTAACGCGGTCTGCACGTCCAGCACGAACGCTGGTCCAACTGAGGCGCCAGGTGGAAATGGCATGGCAAGCCGTTCCACAGGACTACATCCAGCATCTCTACGATCGTCTCCATGGGAGAATAGCAGCCTGCATTGCTGCGAAAGGTGGATATACACTGTACTAGTGCCGACATTGTGCATGCTCTGTTGCCTGTGTCTATGTGCCTGTGGTTCTGTCAGTGTGATCATGTGATGTATCTGACCCCAGGAATGTGTCAATAAAGTTTCCCCTTCCTGGGACAATGAATTCACGGTGTTCTTATTTCAATTTCCAGGAGTGTAGTTCGCGGGAACGGGAAACGGTCGGTCTCGTTCCCACGACGGCGCGTCGGCCGGTCTCATTCCAGGCTCGGTCTTGGTCTCTGTCTCCCTCGGCCAGACTAGTCCCTCTTCGCGTGGCCACTCGTCGCAGTTCCACCGCCGACTGCTCAGTTAGTTCAGTACCGAGTTGTTGTTCTTATAGTTCGCTGCTCACGCCCATTCCAGATCTGTTTCAAACCTTTCTTGAACTCTGGACTTCCGATTCTTTTCGTATTCTATTCAGTGTCCACGACCGGTTATTAAAATGTATTTTATAATTACGTAAATTACATAAAAATTACATTGTATTTAATACATACACTTTTCCACGTAACAAAAGGGCATATCAGCTTACTTCATTATTTCGATAAACAGCAAAAGATATGGTAGAGCACTTGCCCGCGAAAGGCAAAGGTCCCGAGTTCGAGTCTCGGTCCGGCACACAGTTTTAATCTGCGCCAGGAAGTTTCAGCAGAAGATATAAAGAGGCAAGTCTTTTGTTATGACACATGCATGGCACACACACGTGGACATTTTATGTCTTTCTTTTTGTCTTTTTTTTTTATCCAAGGTAAAACGGCATGTCCATTGTAATGGAAGGCAGATCAACTTACAACCAAATGAAGCCCGCGCTCCATTATCGAGTGTCTGCTCTGATATTTTGTAAAGAGAATGTGAAAACTCCTACAATATTATTTCAGTGGTACAGGGTGGCGCACCAAAGATCGGCCCCGAGTGCTAGACTGCTCACTGTCGCCCACCAATGTCATCTATTCTTTCGAAGTTGTTGTTTGCATTAGCTTATTTGTTACTTCTTTACTGCCTAATTATTACATATTTATCTGTTCTGCTCGTAGCGGTCAGCAAATCGTGCGTAATTGGCGAGCAATCTATACTCGAGGCCGGTTTTTCGTGCGCCAACTTATATCGTTTCACTGCGATCAGCCACATAACATTACAGTTGACTTAACGATAGGTTTTGGAGAATCACGGAACTTACTTCTACAAGTGTGAGAATTCCGTAATGAATAAAGACCCTGTGCTCCAGGGGGCAGGCCTTTCATCCTTCACTCACCCCTGCTACTTCTTTTAAATTTTTCACAAGAACCATATACCATCCACAAATGAACGGTGAAGGAGTAAATATAAGCTGTTCCCAAAAAAGAGCGATCACCAGTGAACTAGTTCCCAAGGATGAAAGAGTTTGCCCATCTCTAGTGGGCATCATTAAAACAAAGGAGTTTTTCGTTGCAGTGGAATCTTCTCACGAAATTTCGATCACCAAATTTCTCCTCCGAATGCACAAATATTTTGTTGACGCCGACTTACATAGGGAGAAACGATCATCATAATAACATAAGGGAGAAAAGAAATTTGTGGCAGAATATGACTAGAAGAAGGAATCGGTTGGTAGGACGCATTCTGAAAAATCGAAAATCAAGGGCTCAACAATTTAGATGGAAATTGGAAATTTGTAATAAGTTCCTATGGGACCAAACTGCTGAGGTCATCGGTCCCTAGACTTACACACTACGTAATCTAACTTAAACTAACTTACGCTAAGGGCAACACACACACCCATGTCTGACGGAGGATTCGAACCTCCGACGGAGGGAGCCGGCCGAACCGTAGCAAGGTGCCTTAGAGCGCGCGGCTACCCAACGCGGCAACAATTTAGAAATGGAGGGAAACGAGGGGAATAAAAATCATAGGAGACCAAGGGATGAATACAGTAAGCAGATTCAGATGGGTGTTGTTTGCAGTAGGTACTCGGGGATGAAGAGGCTTGCACAGGATGGAGTACCATGGAGAGCTTCAACAAACAGTCTTTGGTCTGATGACCACAACAACAACAACATCCTTATATATGGTGATGTGTTCGTGACGTTTCCATACTTTTGTACACCTCCTATTCAGGTTTTCTTTCGGGACATACCACATCCCCCACCACAAGCGCTGCTCGCTCCTCAGCTGACAGACAATTGAAAACATTTTGGAGGGACTGCGTCCAGTTGATCGCTCTAGGGAGTGGTTTGGCTACCGGCTGACTATGCGATGTATCTTATCCTTACCCATCTGCACTGCACACAAGACCACAGGTGATATGGGGATTCCCAGTTAGCTTAGGGAGCCGGGAGGGGGGCGGGGGTGAGCTTTTGGCGCTCGCAAAAGAGGCGCATAGTCAATGTTGCAAGAGCAGTCCATGGAGTGAACGAGTATGAGTCAGGGCTCAGGAGCCATCGGATCGAGTAGGGGCACGAAGTTTTTATGCAGTCATAGATGTGGTGCCATATGGAACAGCACACTTTTCTTTACGGCGGTTGAGCGGAATCTTAAAGGCCAATGGCTAATTCGAGTGAAAATATGGGTAGTGTGAGTGTTCACGGAAACTGAGCTGATTTTTGATCGACGTAAGGCTTTTTTCATGTCCTGGAGATGTAATAAACCCTGTATTATTCATATAGTATTTAATTTCAGGATCTCGTTTCATCACAATAATATGTTCACTGAGTCAGTTATAGTGAAGATTGTCAGACACACGGGCGCACGTCCATGGAAGTTATTATCGTGATACTTGTATCTCAGGATCAATTTGACCAATAATGATCATAGTCCATTTCTGAATTAATGCGACAGCAAACAACGGGTCAATCAAATGGCATAACATAAATTCACCAAATGACCGGGCACATTACAACAGAGAGAGATAGCTCTTTTGTTTTAAATTAAACTTTATACACAAGAAAATCAGGATATCAAATACATTGTAATGTTGATGCATTAATTTGTTCTGAAAGCGGTGCTGATATTCAAGACAATAAAAGCGGGTTAAAACCTGTGAGCTATCTGGGGAAGTTAACCTTGCATTACTGAGTAACTGTTTTTTACCAGGTATCCAGTCTAGCTTACCAAATTCCCAACCAGACTAACATTAATTATAATCTTTTAGTACTCATCTTACGATAAGCGGTGATATATATATATATATATATATATATATATATATATATATATAAAGACAATTTAAATAAATCATTTTATATTTGGACATTTATTTTAACATTGATCATTGTTGCGTTAAAATTTCAGCATATTAAACTTGACTCTTAACTAGACTGGTGCCTTATTTAGGATTGTGAAAATGTCTTACGGAACACATCAAATATGGAGCCGAGATTGGGAGACTGCATACAACACTGCATTCATAAAATAACACACGAAGAACGTCGCAAGAGGAAATTAATCACAACCAACCGATTCAATTTTCACCCAAAGAAGTTACGTTCGTAGTGCAATCCTGTCCTGCATGAAATTACCACACACTGGTATACTAAATTCATACTAACTCTCTGTGAAATCTTAGCGAAAAGAATAGCTGAGGGCTACTTTGATGATTACACTACATGCTTCACGTGGTCAACTTGGTTTACACAAAGAGTGTAACTCCATAATAATTTTCATAATTAAAATAAATTACATCGAAACACAAATTACAAAAGAAAAACCTCGAACTGGTTACTATCGTCTTACTATTAACCTGATGGGTCAAACAATTATATAAGCACGTAGTATTGGTCTCACAAAGTACATCCCACGTGGATTGAACATAAAGAAAAGTTGCTATATTGAAAAATATTGTCAAGAAGAAACATTATAATCTCGCGCACATTCGCATTTAAGATTGATGAACTTAGTTAGAGTTACGGATCATCCACATGTGGTTCCACTTTACTCACAAAGTATTGACAAAGCAACTACTGGAAGATATTCTAAACTACACTCGAATTACACTGCATTGCAATTTAAGATAACGTTAGATATTTTAGATCTAAACCTGAAATAAAGGTGATTAAATTTTAAGTTAGGCTGAACTTAAGAATTCCATTGTCCTACGGGCTTAGCTGGAGATCTTACCACTTCAGACACTCGCCGCGGACAGCCTGGCCTGGGCCCCTACCGAGGGCACTTAACAGATACAAACGGAAGTGACCAGAGAGGCAGCTTGCTATACCAACATGACAAGGGATGGACAGGACCATACTAAGAATAGAAACCTCTCTGCTATTAGAAAGTGTAGCTACCTGTTCCGACTTTGGTCCTACTGTTCTCTAGCAGACAGGCTTGTCTGCTACCATCAAGCATGCAACTAGAAATACATTTGCTCATTCATCCTTTCACACAGAAGGGAAGGGGGATGACTGTATCTTATCATACACACTATATAAAAGAAAGCGCGTGTAGGTTCCATATGAGACTGTGTTACATGAATTACATATAAACTGTGTTTTAAAGTGTAGTAGTGTGATAGATCGTTCTAGTTTTTGTGTAAAAGTAACACGTTCCACTACTGAGTCTCCTCCCAGATAGAGTCAGAAACACCAAGTAAATTTAGAAGTGGAATTTATGTCATAAATGACAACAGATTTAAGAAATTAACATGAAAGGAATCCAACAGAGACCTTTCAACATCACACATCATTTTCATAGCGTTCACATTAAAAAATTGTTTTTCATTTCAGTTACTTGTGTTTTGCTAGTAATATACTTTATAACAAAGTCGTACCGTGACAGAGTTATAGCATATGGGATTGAAAGAAATTAA
This sequence comes from Schistocerca piceifrons, assembly GCF_021461385.2. Lineage (NCBI taxonomy): Eukaryota > Metazoa > Arthropoda > Insecta > Orthoptera > Acrididae > Schistocerca > Schistocerca piceifrons. The sequence continues at coordinate 907,999,390 of NC_060140.1, read as the reverse complement.
GGTCAAATATGGAGTCGATACACAAAAAGAGCGATTGTAGAGACGACATGAAATGTAAGAAACTGTTTATAAGTAGTACTGTTTGTGATACATCTACATCTACATCTACATGGTTACTCTGTAATTCATGCTCAAGTGCCTGGCAGAGGGTTCATCGAACCATTTTCATACTACTTCTCTACCATTCCACTTTCGAATGGCGCTTGGGGAAAAACGAACACCTAAATCTTTCCGTTCGAGCTCTGATTTCTCTTATTTTATTATGATGATCGTCTCTCCCTATGTAGGTGGGTGTCAAAAAATATTTTCGCATTCGGAAGAGAAAGTTGCTGATTGAAATTTCGTAAATAGATCTCGCGGCAAAGAAAACCACCTTTGTTTCAATGACCGCCACCCCAACTCGCGTATCATATCAGTGACACTCTCACATCTATTGCGCGATAACACGAAACAAGCTGCCCTTCTTTGCACTTTTTCGATGTTCTCCGTCTATCCTACCTGGTAAGGATCCCACACCGCGTAGCAATATTCCAGCAGAGGACGGACAAGTGTAATGTAGGCTGTCTCTTCAGTGGGTTTCAAATGGTTCAAATGGCTCTGAGCACTATGGGACTTAACATCTGAAGTCATCAGTCCCCTAGAACTTAGAACTAATTAAACCTAACTAACCTAAGGACATCACACACATCCATGTCCGAGACAGGATTCGAACCGGCGACCGTAGCGGTCACGCGGTTCCAGACTGTAGCGCCTAGAACCGTTCGGCCACTCCGGCCGGCTTAGTGGGTTTGTCGCATCTTCTAAGTGTTCTGCCAACAAAGCGCAGCCTTTGTTTCGCCTTCCCCACAATATTATCTATGTGGTCTTTCCAATTTAAGTTGCTCTTAATTGTAATTCCTAGGTATTTAGTCGAATTTACAGCCCTTAGATTTGTGCGATTTATCGTATACCCAAAATTTATCGGATTTCTTTTAGTATCCATGTGGATGACTTCGGACTTTTCTTCGTTTAATGCCAATTGCCACTTTTCGCACCATACAGAAATTCTCTCTAGATCATTTTGTAACTGGAATTGATCGTCTGATGATTTTACTAGACGGTAAATTACAGCGTCATCGGCAAACAATCTAAGAGGGCTGCTCAGATTATCACCTAGATCATTTATGTGAATCAGGAACAGCAGACGGCCTATGACACTACCTGGCGGAATGCCAGATATCACTTCTGTTCTACTCGATGATTTACCGTCTATCACTACGAACTGTGATCTCTCTGAGAGGAAATCACGAATCCAGTCACATAACTGAGACGATACTCCATGTGCACGCAATTTGATTAATAGTAGCTTGTGAGGAACGGTATCAAAAGCCTTCTGGAAATCTAGGAATATGGAATCGATCTGAGATCCCTTGTCGATAGCACTCGTTACTTGATGGGAATAAAGAAGAACGATATATTCTGAATCCGCGTTGCTTATGTATCAATAAGTCATTTTCTTCGAAGTGATTCATAATGTTCGAGTTCAGTATATGCTCCAAAATCCTACACCAAATTGCGGTCAGTGCTGTGGGTCTGTAATTCAATGGATTACTCCTATTTCCTGCATATACATAATGCGCAGTAGCAAAGACTGCCGTAAGATGGCATGTGGGACCACTTGGCCAGTGCGGTTTGAATTAGTACTTCCCTAGACGCCAGAGCAGAAGTAGCGAAGAGAGCACCTCTCTTCCTGGCGTAATAATTAAACAGCTGACGTGCACATGTGGGAGCTCTTGAGGCCCGACTGCACAGCGCTCTCCAGAAATGATGCATCGTGCGTGATATGAGACCAGACGAGCTGAATGCGGCAGCGTGTGTGTAGTCGCTAGCGAAAGGCTGCTGCATTCGCTTCCGGCGTCGATGGTGCTTGAAAGAACGCTTTTCATGTACTTCGAGTCATAATAGCAGTTATTTAATAGAGAATGGCGAAAGAAATGGCCCGGGTGCAGGAAGGAGGGGGGTGGACAATTCGTCATCGTCACTTCCAGTTGCACGTGGCTTTCTGGTAAGTCAGTGGCGAAAGTTGAAAATTTGTGCCGGACCAGGACTCGAACCGCTCTCTCTCTCTCTCTCTTTCTCTCTCTCTCTCTCTCTCTCTCTCTCTCTTCTTTACGCTGACCACTTGTTCCCCCTCACTTTCCTGATTTTAAAGACCATAGAGAAGGTGGTCCACATACCACCGCCTATTTAACCCTAAAAAAAAAACGAAAATATGTGCACCACTTCAGACGTTGGCCCCTAACTACGCCTATCTCAACAGCTCTGCCTAAACAAGGAAAGAAGGAAAGGATAGGAAGGAGAGGGAAAGAAATGTACGTAGCAGCAATTTTTTTTTTCCTCTGACCTGCGGAGTGAAGCCCATGAAGGCTGCCCGTGACTGTGTAGAAATTCAAGCACGTCTTTCCGAAATAATGGAAAATGCCGTTGGGGATCAAATTAACTGCTCATTGCAGGGACGTACCATGGCGGGTCGCAGAAAGCATTCCAAAGGAAGTTGGAAAAGTATTGCCTGTATTCCGGATTACGGACAATGGCGCAATGTCGTCCGTTCACATAAGTCCAAAAATCGAGATTACTCTTCGCGCGAGTGGCAAAAAAGTATCGAAGTAAGTAGGTGGTCGCGGAGCCAATTCACGGAATGAGTCTTCGTCTACGGTTAGTACACTTCATCTGGGAACAATATAATTTGCGTTGTCATTCGGTCAGGAGCAGCGGGTTAGGAGCAGCATGTGTGAGGAATTCTAGAATTCGCTGGTCTATGAGCCAGACTTCTATTGCGTCACAAACAAAGTGATGATCGCCATGTTCGGCGCCCCGAATGTGACGCTAAGCGGGGTGTCGGCGAGGTGAACTTGGTGAAGATTTCAGTTCAATTCAGTTCAGTTTATGGCTACGAATTTTAGACTTGTCATATGGAAAGTCTAAACAGGTCTCACATTTTCGTTATATATGTATTGTTTAGCACAAGTTCCAAGTGAATAACTTTCATCTTACGTTACGAGATGTGTTACTGACAGGCTCGGAAGAACTCGAGGTTTGGCGACTATCTACAACTATACCTAATCCAGAGAAGGCCGACTAACTACAACTATACCTACTTCTAAAACTATTGTTCAAAAAATGGCTTTGAGCACTATGCGACTTAACTTCTGAGGTCATCAGTCCCTTAGAACTTAAAATTACTTGAACCTAACTAACCTAAGGACGTCACACACATCCATGCCCGAGGCAGGATTCGAACCTGCGACCGTAGCAGTCACGCGGTTCCGGACTGAAGTGCCTAGAAGCGCTCGGCCACCACGGCCGACAAAACTATTGTTGCCGCGCTATTCGACATCACCGATAATGGTAGTTGCATGCCTCAGCAATCCTCGAGTCTACGCATACCCGTATGGGTGGACTCGGCATTTTTTCTTCTCTTTTTATTTTCTTTACTTTTTTTCTTGTATATTTACCTTACTTAAATTTATTTGTGCCTATCATCATCTGTAACTGAAGAAACGCTTCTTGTGACCTCATTATTTTGAAATTCAGAGCTTCCACTAGATCCTATAGACTGAAAATTAGGTAGTTGCCTTCTAGACAGCCGATGTGCTATCATATTGACTTTAGACAACAAGTTTTGGTCACTTACAGTCGTTTACAGAACACAGTCTAATTATCTGCAGTCTCTCTCTCTACCTGAAAATGGGGGCGTCTGAGAACGACATGATCGGTGGAACCTTCCCCTCCACATTAACAAATTGGTGTGTTACTACATCCCACTGGATGAAGATGCCTGAAATACGGAGCATGACCTGTTAATAGATGCACCATACCTCGAGCAGGGTCAATGCCGCGCAGATTCAGTCTGTTCCTGATACTTGGGAGTGTGCTGTAAACACGCCTTGCAGTGCTCCTAGTAACCCAGTCAGACCGACATTCATCTAAGTCCCGTGCTCGTAAATGTCTTTTATCAGTAATGTGCGTTCCTGCGATAAAGCACACACGATCACATTGCTCACGCACCAATCTATATAGCGCTACGCTGTAACGTGCCACGATATTCATCGGACAGATCCCGAGAACCAGCAGTAAACCCCCTACAAGTATAGTGCGAAAGGCACTGTTTTGAGCCTCAGAAGTACGTGCCGTTGAATTCGTCCCTTTATTGTTTTGTAGCTGCCTAACCTAAGGCGATGCGGCCAGACCCTAGCAGAGTAGCCCAAAATGTCGTTGATGATAGCTTCTGTGATGTGACCGCACGGCATGCAACGGTAATTTCCAGTCAGCAGTGCCAGCATGGGCAGTCTCATGCCTTATTTTGGCCGCTTTCTGAGTAACAGATTTTACTTTTTCAAGAAAGTTTCTTTACTCATCTAGAATACTACCTAAATATTTATAAACAGTGCTGTGTTCTACAGGTATTCGGCCAAGCCTCAGGAAAGAATTTCCGGCGAGAGGAAGCCTTCCCTACAGAAGTATGTATGCGGCTTTCCGAACAATTATAGACAGACAGTTTGTTGCTCTTGCACCAGTGCTGCATCTGAGCAAGCACATCATTCACCTTTTACTCAAGCCTCGCCTTGGAGTCAGCGGGCACAAGTATTAGGATACCATCCGCGTGTGCAACAACACCTTGAGTAGAATCTGCCTCGTCTAACAGATATAATAGGGGTTCAATACTAATATGCCAGAACTGTGGACCACTTACCGTGCCTTGACCACAGCCCTTGGTAACCTTTTTGATTTCCTTGCTCTGCCCCGCAAGCCACTGAATGCTAGGTCCACTACAATAATCTACAAAGCTCATATAGAGAAATTTGGAGGCTCTGAGACCTCGAAGGCGTGCAAACATCGCAGGCCACCGAAGATCGTAGAATGCGTCAGCGATGTCAATCATGAGTGCGCCTGCGTATTTCATTGTCGAATTTTTACAATCTGAAGAGCTCTATTAACCCCGTCATCTATAGACATCCCCTTTCTGCATCCATATTGATACTGGTTTAGACCCAAGAGCTCCCAGTGCACCTGCAACTGTTCATAGAGCAGACGTTCCTGAATTTTGCCCAAGTCGTTTAATAAGCAAATATGTCTACAGCTTTCCGATGGTGGCGGGCCTTTATCCTTTCCCTTTTTAATCACTACTGCACTAGTGTTTTTCCATATCGCCGGGATCCTACCTATTCGCAACGTCTCGTTTAGAAATGCCGTCAAATATGGCGCAGTCAGTGGAACTGCCATCCTCACGACTTCATGGTAGACACCATCCGGACCAGGTGTCTTTCCAGTTTTGAGCTTGGAAATTGGGACAGCAGCTTCTACTTGAGCGAACGGTGTCACCAACGTCTGATTGTCGTATTCTTTATCTAGTTAACCTCTAAGTTTTGCCTGTATTTCAGTATCCGTGTCTGTGTTATCACCAGAAAGTAGGGCGGTTATCATCTATTCTGCTGACTTTCTCCATCCAGTCGTCATTGAGCCATCCTCTTTACGAATTGTGGACATGATAGCAGGTCCCTTAACATTTTCAGTCAGTAATTTATACGGACTTACCCATATGTCAAATCGCAGTTGCCTTCGCAGAAATTTATCCCAGTGTATCTTTTTAATTTCCTGAAGCAATTTTTTGTAGTTCAACTTAATTGCCCTGCATTCATGGAGCCTAGCAGTGCGCTCTGATTACCCTGGAGCATATTGATAAGCTTCTCTTCTTGGTCTTACCCTTCGTCTCAGCGTGGAAAGTTCTGGGCTCCAAGGGATTGTAGCCTGACTATTTACCGTTTTCTTAGGAATGTTCTGCGCTCATTGTAAGAATTCAGTTAGGAGCTGCGCACCCAAGTCTACAAGTACCGGAAGCGACTCCACTGGAAACGCTGCGAGGCAGGCAACTAAACCATCCCATCCGTTTTCCTGATGTCTAAACCAATCCTGCTTTCCTCTTTTGGCCTGTCTGTGTTATTGTCATTGCCGTGCGATTTGCAAAAGTGACACCTATGTTAGTGGCTGCACCTGCTCGTCGCATGCTCGCGCTGCATTCATCTGTAGTATCTCTATATTCTTTTATGTGTTTCGAGTGTGAACAAAGCACTTCGGAGAAGGGAGGGCTGGGTCAAATTATACGCGTCCATACGCTTTTACAAAATCCATATTCAAATGCTCGGTGTTGAATGTTTCATTTCTTTTCGTGAACAAATGTCGAAGAAGGTCACATAATGGTTTAATCTCTGCTGGTAAATTATTTACTATCAAAAGAATCCTGTCTAATGCCCCAGGTGTAGGATACGCAACAGATTCGCCTTTAGAATGCCGATCTCTGATAATATGTCCAAGAGCAACCTGCAGTACACTGGGATCCTCAAAACGACTTACTAGATTTCTAACTTCTGAAGTATTGTAAATTTTGTCTGCGTGCAATTTTTCTTTTCTTTTTCCCGCACGGGGTAGCCTTGTTACGGTCCGCTCGGCTCCCCCCGTCGGAGGTTCGAGTCCTCCCTTGGGCGTGGGTGTGTGTGTTGTCCATAGGATAAGTTAGTTTAAGTTAGATTAGGCTTAGAGACCGATGACCTCAACAGTTTGCTCCCATAAGATTTTACCACAAATTTCCAACTTCCAAAATAATTTTTAGTAGGGCTCTAAATGCTAGAAATTTCTTTTGCTTGATTGGAGGTCCTGATTTTCACTGCGCTTCACTGTTTTGCGATTCTTGTACTCGTCAGTATTATCACGGCCACCACACTCCACGCGGAAATATTGGACACTCCGCAGATGATGTCGAAGCTGCGTTGGTGTCCACCGCTACTGCAGATGCAGTGTTGATGTTATCATGATCGTCATCATCTTTATCATACCATTTGGCAGGAGTTCGATGTAGATGCGGCGTCGGGTTGGACAGATGACAAGGCGGGAAGCCTCCCGTTGCAGGCGTTGCTGCTCCAGGAACATCTCTTCTGTCAGCAGCCCCAGCAGCTTCGGTTGATGTAGGTGATCCCCACATGGTCTCTCCTTGAACGAAGCTCACGAACTTCATCTGGTTTCATTTCGCTGGCGATGAGAAAGTGCCTTCTTGTCTTGAGGACAGGTCATTACGAATTACACTGTCTATGTTAAAGCATCTTGAATGTTAGGCTTCAGCTGACAAGTTTGCTTTAGCTCAAGTTCATTTCTCATGTAGCACTTCTTTGTTTGGGGTATTACCCATTTAAGAGACCGTCTTCTAAGTTCCACCGCAACTGCTGTCTCTAATCTCTTCTGTAGTATCATGTCGTCTGTGAAATTCTTGAAGTCAACATGCTGCTTCTCTATAAACTCTGTAGTAGCTGGTGCTTGAATGTCGTCAAAATGTGACGCTCCTCTCGCTGGCAGTATAGTCCCAAGTTGCCGAAGCACCTCGCCAATTCCTGGCTACTGTCGACGGGGACTTGTGCTTCCGTTTCCTGTGTAACGTATCTTCGGTTTCTTAAGTTCAGTAGATTCGATATAGAGTTGACCACTCTACATTTGCTTGTATTGTAGATGTATCCACAGCTTTTTCAAGCTATTTCACGTTCTAAAAGAATTGCCTAAGGAGCGCAACCTTTCCCTGGTGAGTCACATTTTCTCTTCCTGTCGCTACAACGGATGCAGACTGGTTTCTCATTGATGTTTGTGCTTGCACTTTTCTGGTGGCCCTCTGTTCCACAGTGGGAGAACACTCGCCCTTTACACTTACAGATCTTTTTGATGTGACCTAAATCACAGCATTTTAGACATTTTGGTACGACCACAGATTTATTTACCCCCAAAGCACAGAAACCGAAATACACCTTTTCTTTCTTGCAGCAGAAGCTTACGAACACGAGAAGTGACTTCCATTATGTGACTGACATACGTTTTCTCTCGAAACCCGGTTCGGAATCTCAGTCGTACGTCTTCTTCAAACTCCTTCTTTAGCATATGCTCAGGTAAGTTAAGCTCGTAAATATCTTCGACAAATACATTGTCGTCCACTTCCTTAGGCACATAGTACACAGTTAGCAGAGGCCTCTTCTTTTTCGGTGGTCCACATTTAATGAAATGTACCAAAAATTTCCCATTTCCACTATCACTACGCTGTTGTACTGCCCCGACCTGTCCTTCAAAGAAATCACATGTACATCTTTCGATTAAATGCTTGTTATTCCTGCCTCATCCGTTTCGAACAGTGTGGTTGGATGTACTTCACTTCTAATTCAGTTTTTAGAACTTAAAAAAAAAGATCTTATTTCTTTGTCCATTGACCCCTAAAAACCTAGTTCCTGAACGGCTCTGGGGAATTTTGATTGACATTCGAATCTTCTTGAGGAACAAGGTCTAGTACTGTCAAAATTCAGATGTAAATGTCTATTCCTTATAGTTAGTTAGAAAGACATCTGCTTAAAGTCATTCCAAGTAATGTTGGAAAAGTTCTTTTCCAGTTCAGTGAAAATATTTATCAGACCTCACTTACAAATCCACTATCAGCACAGTTTTTCTCCTAAGAGTCATAGTTTTTACCGCAGTTACTTCAATTTCTAATTCTATCCGCTTTCTTCTATAGTCTGACACAGTTAACGTTGGTCCCCATTCATTTTCTCAACATTCAGGACTCCCATTTCTTTATACTGAAAAGAATCACATGCTACATGAAGATTTTATGTTATTCTTTTATAAGCTTTACATGTTGGAAAACCTGTTGGACATATATTAAATTTAGCCAAACCGGGGAAAAGCTAAATGGTAAGAATGCACATTATTTAGCCTATGTACTTCCCTGATATCACCTTTGGGCGCTGGTCGGCACAAGTAACTGGCCGATAGTATGCAAAAAGCTCACACAAAAATCGTGAACGCAGTAAAATTTATTTTGTGCAACATTATATTGTTGGATTCTCCTTATGACACCCTTCCAAATGGTACCAACAGAAAAAGAATGGACTGCACCGAGCTGGTCATTACCCAGACAGAACTCAGGTAAACCAAGTAATGATAAGGTCAGAAAATATTTCACACCGTCTTTGTCTCTATATCAGTGATAAGGTGGTCTTTTTTAGCTATTTTTGCGGTGAAATTCCAAAACTTGAAGTTGACACCATGAAGTCAAGCCTTTACACCTTCCGAACACTTGTTGGCACTACCACAGACAGAGGCGATATTCGTGATGTTGTTTCAAGGAATCCTTTCTACTCGGTTCGGTATACAAACAATCAAACAACTCGTATTAATGAGTTTTATTACAATAAAAAATTACAAGTACTTTCATAAATGTGTCGCAAGCAAAGGGCGACATACAAAACAATCAGTCTTCTCCAGAATAGACAAACAAAAGTCTGTGCTTCGTAGAGTACTAATGAAATGGCTAACATTGAAGCTGCTGTCAAATTGAGTTCCACCAGTGGGGCATGACACTTATGTCATCTTCACGTAGAGGCCGGTGTTGTTGTGTTGTCGTCCTGGAAGAGACTGGTAATGGCACGGAAAGCATTTCTGAAGAACAGAAATTTGTTAATATCGAGTATACATTTAAGTGTAAGGAAGTCGCTTCTGAAAGTATTTGTATGGAGTGTAGCCATGTATGGAAGTGAAACATGGACGATAAATAGTTTGGACAAGAAGACAATAGAAGCTTTCGAAATGTGGTGCTACAGAAGAATGCTGAAGACTAGGTGGCTAAATCACATAACTAATGAGGAGATATTGAATAGATTCAAATGGTTCAAATGGCTCTGAGCACTATAGGACTTAACATCTGAGGTCATCAGTCCCCTAGAACTTAGAACTACTTAAACCTAACTAACCTAAGGACATCACACACGTCCATGCCCGAGGCAGGATTCGAACCTGCGACCGTAGCGGTCGCGCGGTTCCACACTGAAGCGCCTAGAACCGCTCGGCCACACCGTCCGGCTATATTGAATAGAATTGGGGAGAAGAGGAGTTTGTGGCACAACTTGAGTAGAAGAAGGGATAGGCTGGTAGGACATGTGCTGAGGCATCAAGGAATCACGAATTTAGCATTGGAGTGCAGCGTGGAGGGTAAAAATCGTAGAGGGAGACCAAGAGATGAATACACTAAGTAGATTCAGGAGGATGTAAGTTGCAGTAGGTGCTGGGAGATGAATAAGCTTGCACAGGATAGAGTAGCATGGGGAGCTGCATCAAACCAGTCTCAGGACTGACGACCACAACAATTACAATAACGTTAACAGTAAGCAGTCGTGCTATCTTCTGTTTCCTCTCGCCACTTTTATACAACGTTTCTGCCACAGTATATCAGCGCGCTCATTTTCCAGGTACTATTCTCGCTCAAACGTGTAGCATCTTCCACCAGTCAAGCACCCCCTCCCCCCTCCCCCCTCCTACCCACCCCCCTCCCCCCTCCCGCCCCTCCCCTTCCGCATGGTTATTGAAATTCCTAACGTGCCACAGACGCAAAATTTGACCGGCAGCAAGAAGATGCTGTGATATGCAAATGATTTGCTTTTCAGAGCAATCTCACAAGGTTGGCGCCGGTAGCGACACCTACAACGTCGTGACATGAGGAAAGTTTCCAACCGATTTCTCATACGCAAACAGCAGTTGACCGGCGTTGCCTGGTGAAACGTTGTTGTGATGCCTGGTGTAAGAAGGAGAAATGCGTACCATCACGTTTCCGACTTTGATAAAGGTCGGATTGTAGCCTACGGCGATTACGGTCTATCGTATCGCGACATTGCTGCTCGCGTTGGTCGAGATCGAATGACTTAGCAGAATATGGAATCGGTGGGTTCAGGAGGGTAATACGGAACGCCGTGCTGGATCCCAACGGCTTCGCATCACTAGCAGTAGAGATGACAGGCATCTTATCCGCATGGCTGTAAGGGATCGTGCAGCCACGTCTCGATTCCTGAGTCAACAGATGGGGACGTTTGCAAGACAACAACCATCTGCACGAACAGTTCGACGGCGTTTGCAGCAGCATGGACTATCAGCTCGGAGACCATAGCTGCGATTACCCTTGACGCTGCATCACAGAGCGCCTGCGATGGTGTACTCAACGACGAACCTGGGTGCACGAATGGAAAAACGTCATTTTTTCGGATGAATCCCGGTTCTGTTTACAGCATCAAGATGGTCGCACATTGGAAGCGTGTATTCGTTATCGCCATACTGGCGTATCACCCGGCGTGATGGTATGGGGTGCCATTGGTTACACGTCTCGGTTACATCTTGTTCGCACTGACGGCGCTTTGAACAGTGGACGTTACATTTCACATGTGTCACTACCCATGGCTCTACCCTTCATTCGATCCCTGCGAAACCCTACCTTGCAGCAGGATAATGCACGACCGCTTGTTGGAGGTCCTGTACGGGCCTTTCTGGATACTGAAAATGTTCGGCTGCTGCCCTGGCCAGCACATTCTCCAGATCTCACACCAATTGAAAACTTATGGTCAATGGTGGCCGAGCAACTGGCTCGTCACAATACGCCATTCACTACTCTTGATGAACTGTGATATCGTGTTGAAGCTGCATGGACAGCTGTACCTGTACACGCCAACTCAATGCCCATTACAAATGCGTGGGCTGTAATAATGACATTATAAATCTGATCATCTCCAATTAGAGACGCTGGTTGACCAAGTTCAGCACGAATAAGTATTCTTATTGATGTTCCTACTATTCCTGCTCATGCTCCAAATAGGAAGTATAAAGTACCAATGTCCTTATGGTTTGTTGAGAATAATCATTGTTGCGGTAAGATGGCTGAATTTTAGGTGTTAGACTGTAAATCTACTTATGAGATACTTTCTCTCTTATCATATTTTGGTCTTATATTCAATTATGATTCTAGACTGCAGTTCTAGAGGTGTAAAATTTTACTAAGGCGTATCAAGGCCGTTATTACGGCCAGATGTGGTTGTTCTGGGTACTGATTTCTCAGGGTCTATGCAACCAAATTGCGTGAAATTGTAATGACGTGTCAGTTCTAGTATAATATATTTGTCCAAATAATACCCGTTTATCATCTGCATTTCTTCTTGGTGTAGCAATTTTAATGGCCAGTAGTGTAAATCGTACTCCACTATCGCTCCTTTTTCTAATTCAGCATTACTTGAATCATCAGTGTGTATTAACAAGGACACACGGTAGCAGTGCAAGGATGAGGAAGAGGAGGGAACAAATGAGGAGCAGCACATCAAGTAGTAGGACAGGCCTGACAGGGCGACAGCTGCGGGGTCTCGCGCTCAGCAGAGCTCGCCCGTCCCCCCCCCCCCCCCCTCCTCACGCAAACCTGCCCCCCTCCATGCCTCTTGACAGTGGCCGTGGGTCACTGTGTGACACGGAGGGCCCGGTTGTAATTGGAGAAGGAAGGTAGGCGACGGCAGAACACGAACAGCGTCTGTGGCTGTGGCGATACGCGTCAGAACCGCTATTCTACAGCCGACACAACACTGGCAAGCCAAAGACCCCTGCGTCGCTGCTGTCTCTTTATTCCTTCTGACCACAGGCCAACCAAGCCTTAGTGTCGGCATCTTTAAATTCAAGAATGGGCGTCGCTGGCGCGAAGCTATATTTGACCCCGTCTCTTTGAAACTTCCCCTTTGAAAATTAACAATGACAGTGCTGGAAAAACTCTTACGTTATTTGATTTTCAAACTGCTGAGCAAAACTGAACGTACTCAGACAGCTCTCTCTTTACTTATTCTGATCATCACTAAACTGACACAATATTTTTAGCGCAACGCAGTCTGACTTTCAATAATCCCTACAAAAGAATGGCTCTGACCAACAGTAACGTATACCTTTCATGAATCACTTACCTCACAAAAATCTTCGTTACTCGAACTACTGCAATACAGCGAGCGCCAATACTGCCAGCTAAATAAAAGATCCTAACTACTGAAGGCATTAACTACTGATAGGCATAGTTAGCAAATGAAAGCTTTTGACAGAGAACACACTCTGTACTTACCTTAATAATGTTCAAAAGTCATCAATATATCTATCAATTCATGACAGCCATCTTTACAAATTTCCTTTTTCTAACGGACACACGTCCAGATTGTCCGCTCATAGTAACCTCTCAAAACTCTGGCATCTCTCTCCCCACATCCACCACTGCTGACGGCTCACCTCCAACTTCGCAACGCTATGCGCTGTTCACATCCAACTGCACAGCACTACACAAGCGAATATTCCAATAATGAGTCCAACAAGCCACAGACTGCACGCAGCGCAGTCAGCGATTTTCATACAGAGCGCTACGTGGCGTTACGAACATAAAAACCTAAACAGCCTACTTACGAGGTGCGGCTAGAAAAAAACCGGACTGATGCTGGAAAAAACAGTTATTTACAATTATTTACAATTTCATGTTATCTCCTTCAATGTACTATCCTCCTAGGTCTCTACACCGCTCCATACGAATTTTCCACTGTTCATAGCAATGCTGCAGATCATTTTCGGTAAGTCCATACATTACTTCCGTCGCTTTTTCTTTTACTGCTTCAACAGTCTCAAATCTAGTTCCTTTCAAAGCTGACTTGACTTCAGGGAAAAGAAAAAAGTCACAGGGGGCCAAATCAGGTGAGTAGGGTGGATGATCTAAGATGGGAATGTTGTGTTTTGCCAAAAACGTCTTCACTGACAACGCACTGTGAGCTGGGGCATTGTCTTGGTGAAGGATCCATGACTTTTTTCTCCACAAATCGTTCGGTTTTCTCCGTACTCGCTCACGTAGGGTAGCCAGGACGCTAATGTAGTAATGCTGATTCACTGTTTGTCCCTCTGGTACCCAATCAATGTGCACAATCCCTTTGATGCCAAAAAAAAAAAATCATCATTGCCTTGAATTTCGATTTTGACATTCGTGCTTTTTTTTGTCGTGGAGAACCAGGAGTTTTCCAATGCATCGATTGGCGTTTAGTTTCGGGATTGTAAGTAAAAAACCACGATTCATCGCAAGTAATAACATTTTGTAAGAAGGTGGGATCACTTTCAATGTTTTCCAGGATGTCAGAACAAATCATTCTTCGGCGTTCCTTCTGTTCAATTGTGAGACACTTTGGAACCATTTTTGAACACACTTTGTTCATGTTGAAACTTTCATGAAGAATCTGCCTAACACTTTCCTTGTCAACTCCTGTTAACTCAGACACTGCTCTGATTGTTAAACGGCGATCTTATCGAACAAGTTTACCGATTTTTTCAATGTTTGCATCAGTTTTTGCTGACAATGGTCTGCCAGTGCGAGTGTCATCACTGGTGTCTTCGCGGCCATCTTTAAATCGTTTAAACCACTCAAACACTTGTGTTCGCGATAAACAATCATCGCCGTACACTTGTTGTAACATTACAAACGTTTCACTTGCAGATTTTCCTAGTTTGAAACAAAATTTGATGTTAACACGCTGTTCTTTCTGTACACTCAACATTTTCCGGCGCACAGACAAAACGTCAACTACTTAAAACAGACGCCACGGGCAGACTGAGTGCAGGAGGCAGATGAAACTCGAGCAGTAGGCGGAGCGAGAGTCACGTGACAGGCCACGCGACTTTCAGCCTTATTGTATTCGTTTTATTGTTTCACCAGTACTAGTCCGGTTTTTTTCTAGCCACACCTCGTACATCCTTACAGACTATTTTCTATACTGTATTACTGCAACTAAAATATATAAACGTCGCAAGAAATGCGTGCTTGAACATAAATGCAGATATAATTCTGTAGGCTTCCGCAGCCAGAGTCAGTCGACATAAAGGGTTTCTGGGTATGGTACCGCGTCATGATGTATGAAACCACTGCTGCTGGAGCAAAACCGACGTCTCGGCCTCGATTGCAGCGGCCTTCTTCTCGGTCTACTGATGCTAGCCGGATCAGCAGGTTGCGCTGTTGTGTCTGACCACGAATGGCATCAATGCTATGTCCTCAATACGTTGCAAGCGTCAGTCAAGGTCAAGACAGCGTTCTGTGTAGTTGTGAGTGCATTATGTCTCACTACGTGGTATGATTGTGCTTCCGTAACCAAGTGGCCCGAAGTGCTTGGTGTTTCAGAGGTACCGCGACTAAACTTTATAGCGCATAGAGAAAAAGCGGAAAAACATCATCCGCTACATCGCAACGCTGACGAAAGTGTGTGTGAGTCATGGTGACACACGGCCATCGAAAAGGATTGTGACAAAAAATAAAGGGAAAACAGGCGCAAAAGTGACTGCAGAACTGAGCATCGCACTAGCGAAAATTGTCAGCAACAAAACGACACGAAAAGAGTTCCATAAGCAGAGAATTCCAAAACTACTCATCAGCGATGCATACGGCCGCTTACAGGTAAAGGTGGTGCCAAAGCCATAAAACATGTACTGTTCAGCAACGGAAGAATGTCATTTGGTCGGATTAATCTTGGTTCCCTCTGTTACCAACTTCTGGCCGACTTTACGTCCGAAGAGTGAAGCATGGAGTGGGTTTGGCGGTGATTTGGGCAGCCATATCGTGGCACTCCATGGGCTTCATGGTTATTCTACAAAGCCGTATCACTGCAAAGAGTTATGTGACCGTTTTGGGCCAATCAGGCCCATTCCATCGTATAAGGTTTGTTCCTCAATGCTGATGAGGTGTCCCAGGGCGACAGAGGCCCTGCTCACGAAGCTCGCTTTGTCCAGGACTGCTTTTGTGGTGACGAATTGTCGCATCTCCCCTCGTCGCCATAGGCATCAGATGTCAGTATTCTGAGATGGAACCTTGCTGCTTCATTTCTCTCGTCATTCCTTCCAGCTTGTATAGCTATTGTTTTATTCACAGTAAAATATATATGTTAAAATGAATAAAACTGACGAACATATGACTGAATGAAAGCTCGTTAATTTTCAATCGCTATAGTGCATTAACGAGCTTACCTTTAGCCATATGTCCGTCAGTTTTATTCATATTAAAATCCATGTCTTACTGCTTGAAATTTCTGTGAACTATGTGTAACTGTTTTATCTATGATTGCCCTTGTTTTATTGCGAAGCTAAAATTAACATCCATGGGTGGTAATTTTAGCTTTTGGCGTGTTCTGTTAGATATTACGTTAATGCGTATGTGTGGAGTGAGTGTTGCTCACGTTCCTTATGTTTTACTATTTATTCATCCACTCTGATTTATTAAATTCGCCTACACAACCCACAGCTACTTTCTACCTCCACCGTTTCCTGCGGCACCTAACAGTAACTAGGGACACGTCAAACGCAGATGCTCTAAGCAGCTTCCTTCACGAATGAACTACGTTTCCTTAGGGTTCTTGTGGTAAACCTCAGTCTAGAACATATCTTCCCTATGGCTACATCTGCTGGCCCTTCTATCATAAATCGTTTCAAACATACCCTTCTAAATGCTTATACTGACATAATTGCAGTGGCCGATCGACAATCGTTTAGTCAAAACCTTTTTCATTTATTTTACGCTCACTATGAAATGAAATGATGGTACGGCATTTATTGGCCGGGACATCCCCTTCGGGGCTCGGCCACTGTATTGCAAGTCTTTTTAGTTGACGCCACTTCGGCGACTTGCGTGTCGATGATGATTAAAATAATGATGAAGCACACACAAAACCCAGTCCCCTGCCGGGAACCGAACCCGGACCCCCTTGAGTGGCAGGCGGTAACGCTAACGCTGCAGTACGGAGGCGAACTATATCAAACTTGTGTAAGTTTAGAGCCTGCTGCTTGTATTTGTACTTTTAAAAGACTTTTACTAAAGAGTACTGACACACCCTTTGATTCAGAAAACAGTGTTCCGTTCTCTATGTTACAGTCTAAGAGCACCAGTCCAGGACCATTTACTCGTATTAAATTCCAATAAGATTAGTGCAGAAACCTCCGAAATTTTCGATCAATATTTCTGTAGCGCAGTGAAGTCTGACCTGTCACTTTCTTTGATGTAATCTATGATGCAAAGTGTTTGGATTGTACTTTCCTGTATATGCTTCCTCCTTCCTTATATTTTCACTTTTTTTCTTTTTTTTTGAGCAAGATTACTTCATAAATGTATATATGCCGGAACGAGTTATTAGTGATGATGGGAGCAAGTTAGCGCGTAAGAAATGGGCGGAGACTTTAAGAAGACATGATACGGCCCCAGTGATTATTTCATCCCAGAGTAGCACTTGAACCCTACATTATCAATTATTTCTTCGACGTATTCCAAATTCTGTTTTCGCCAAAAGGTTTTAGCTTCTGGAGCTCCCACTTACACCATGGGGGTACTCCCTGATGTCTTAACACATGTCCTATTCCCTATTTCTCTTGTTCTTGTTGAAACGTCCCCTTAGAACAATTATACATGACTGTGCTTAAACTGACACACAATATTTTTAGCGCAACGCAATCTGACTTTCAATAATCCCTACAAAAGAATGGCCCTGACTGACATTAACCTATACCTTTCACAAATCACTTACCTAACAAAAATCTTCGTTACTCGAACTACTGCAATACAGCGAGCGCCACTACTGCCAGTTAAATAAAAGATTCAAACTACGGAAGGCACTAACTACTGATAGAAATAGTTAGCAAATGAAAGATTTTAGTAGAGAACAAACAATGTATTTACCTTAATAGTGTTGAAAAATCATAATATACGTAGCAGTTCATGACGTCCAGTCTTACAAATTTCAAAACTCCGCCATTTCTCTCCCCACATCCACCACTCCTGGCGGCTCACTTCCAACTGCGCAACGCTACGCGCTGTTCACATCCAGCTGCCGCTGCCCAACACTACAATGGCAGACAACAATGCAAACTAGCCACAGACTGCACACAGCACAGCCAGTGATTTTTATACAGAGCGCTACGTAACGTTGCCAATAAGAAAACATAAACAGCCTACTTACATAGCCCCCATGCTCCCCACAAAAAAATTTAGAAATTGTTTTGGGCACTGGCCAATACAGACATGAAAAAATTTTTCATAATCACGGTAAGAAAGATATCAAATGCACACACCTATTAATACAACGTTGGCCAAAAGCTAAAATTTTCTCGCAGTCCATAAAGACAGTCCTGATCATTCATCACAGTAAAACTGCCGTTTCTTTTCTCAAAGTCTGAGCAGTAGTGGATTTCCATGCAGTCTTGAAGAAGTAGTGTTGTCCTTCCAACTGAAAGACAATGCTGACTCTTGACATGCAGACAGGTAATGGGCCACAACAGAGCAAACCCACAGCAGAGTCAGTCGAAGTTTTGAAGAATATTGGTAGGTAGGTCATCACAGCGTAGACCCACTGTAGTCCTGGTAGAGATTACGGTATTGGTGGGCCACCAGAGGTGCAGACCCACTGTAGTCCTGGTAGAGATTGTGGTATTGGTGGGCCACCAGAGGTGCAGACCCACTGCAGTCCTTATAGAAATAATGGTACTGGTGAGTCAGCAAAGGTGTAGAACCACTGTAGTCCTTGTAGAAATAATGGTATTGGTAGGTCATCAAAGACGCAGACCCACTGTAGTCCTTGTAGAGATGACCAGCAGCCATCTGTTGTGACTGTGCAGGTGCACAATCACCATTGATGAGTCTTGCGGATAATATAGGAAGTCCATAACCACCACTTGTGCACTCACAAAGTTTTTGGAATTGTCCTTAGAACCAGCAATGCTGTTATCCAGTCCATTGCTGAATTATCAACACACGTGCAAACACTAACAGTCCCTACTTCTCACATATTGTCCATATACTATGACCAACAGAAACGTGTGCAGTGAAATGGAACTTACAAGTTAATAATACGATGAACTGGTGTCAATTACAATTTTATAACATAAGAATACAATTACAAAGGTACAAAATACATCATTATAGAGCATAACAATACAGATAACATTTGTAGTACAGGCTTTACAAAAGAATCGAAATAACATATACATCAGTGTTACAGGAATTATGACATGAGTACATACATAAAAGATCAGAATAACTTTCGAAACATCAACTTGACACATGAACATTAAAACAAAACAGAATAAATAATGCCTAAACATCTTTACAAAGAAAATAACATATTATCAGAAAAATTCTACAACATAACTCTTATTAGCTAAACGCATTAAGACAGGAAAAACACAAATTCACATAGTGTAATAACACAAAAATACAGGACAGGGTTTGTTTTCAGTGTGACATTTGGTACTGCAGTCCACCCCAAAACTTCATTCCATATATCTTTCCTCTTATTTCAACATTTGTTTCCACCAAAAAAATTCTATCCAAGCATGCTTTCTGGATTTATATGTTCACACATTTCTTACCTCATTATTTATTTACCATTATCTTACCTCATCATTTATTTCCAAGAAAATCCTACCTTAACCTGTTGTTCCTAAACCCTACTTTTTTATTCATATCCTCTTTCAAAGTACTTTTTTGGCCAAACGATTTTCTTATAGCTTCTCAATGCATTTCTTCCAATTCATCACAACTCGTTCTCTTATATAGCCTACCCCCTCTTAAGCTAACTTAAATCTACTGAGCTCAGATGCTAAACTAAGGCACGAGGCAATGCAGCAACACAAAACAATTAACACAAACAGCAATGACAAAAAAATTCAAATTGGCAAAGCAAGCAGCAATATTACAACTAATATAAGGCAATGAGCAGCAAACAAGAAAAATAAATCAGTAGTAAAACTGGCTTAACAGAGTAATGTAAAGTGAAATTTAGTAGCACTATGCCTAGCAAACAGCAGCAGCAAATGCAATAACTTATATCTAAACATGACATAGCTCAAGCAGAAAAAATATTACAGTAAAAATGGCCATGTTTGATACCTATATCACATCTTAACACTAGAGTGTTGCATCACAAAAACTTACTCTGCAAGAAAGTTACCAAGTCATTAAAAAAATATTTATGCAATTCCTGTGAAGGGAAATGTCTATTTGTGCTCTCTTTTCTACGAAAGTACATCATAAAATTTCTTTACTGGGTCTGTAGACAGAAAATAGTGATATTAGTACATCTATTAAATTTTATAATAACCAATGCTGCAGTGCAGCTAGAAACTAGATATTAAAGAAAATGAGCAAATATGTACAAAGGAAGGCATGAAACATCATTCATTAGCCATATGGCATTTCATAAGGTAGTAAAAAATCTCTCAGCTAGAAACACAGTAGTCATAATCAGGTGTATAGACATAAAAATATTTCTCGTCATTTCATTAGACATTTCAGTAAATATCATAAATTAAGAGCTCCACAGTGTTATCATATGTTTTCAAGTTTGAGCGCATCATATTTGCGATGCTTTCCACAAAGGAATGTCAATAGCGAGGATAATGGCCCGTTTTTTTTCCACCTGTGCCTCTGAAAGGCACACACTAATGGCTTTTTTCCAGGCGACTGTCGCACAGCTGGGTGCCCATGACTCATTACGTGAAGGTGGTCACTTAACTTTCTTACTGAAATATTTACGACACCAGTTTGCATTACAGTGACAGTCTCATATAAAAAATTTCACAGGTCAATAATTTGCATTGCAAATGTGTAGAAACAAAATCCTATGAATATAACAGTGTTCAAAAAGTTTTCGTCGGCACTGTGATACATTCGCGAATTTACACACATTTCATAACTCTTAAAGTACGATTCTTGGTTTCCAACAACCGTTTCCACAAATCAGAGTCCCTAACCACTACTCATTATTCCTTACCTTATTATACATATACATATCGTCGACACTTCTTCAATATTTCATGATAATAAATATGTAGCATAATCAAATTCCTCATATATGGTAGCATCATCTTATTAATCATAAACATACCTCAACAGCATAATGCACACCGTCGTCATAAAAATAACATCATAACAACTCATTCAAATCTCATAAACGTCGTAGCTTTCTGCAATAATATCAAAACCTAAAAAAAATCTCTGCTCATTTCAATAGTGTCATCTACCTCAAACGTACTTTAAAATCATGCTCCCTTACCAAATATATCATTCAAAGCTCTCATAGTATCACAATGGTTCCGAAAAAATATGAACAGTTCACAAAGTACAGACAAAATACAATTTCATAAGTGTGAAGTTAGCCAATGGTGTAATTGCGTAAACATCTGTCACTGATGTAGTAAAAAAACTGTTTGTCTCTCTCAGTTAAATGATCAGATAGCTGTGTAATTTATGTGTTAGAGGAATATGGTACCGATGTGTAAAGTTGTATAAGCAAATACCATATTAGCTAGGGCTCCTTGTGCTTGCCAAACACATGGTACACAAAGTAGGCATGTACCCCCTGAGGATTAATGTAATTATACCCTCAGGTGTTACAGATTACAGCAATGGAATTAAATGTATCGTGGAAAACTTTCTTTGTAATTCAAAAATCTTGAAAAATAAATGGCTTAAGTACAAAATTAATCTCTCAAATGCGTGTCCTGTAGCGCTAAATGTGCGTCTTGCTGTAAGATAATTCTGTGGAAGTGTCATAGTTATCGTCCTCTGTAAGCAAAGTTCTGCTGAAGTCAATGTACTTACGTCATCATAAACGAAAGTGAAATGCTTTGCATATAGATATCGTAGTTATTACGTACCTTACTGTGATCAAGAAAGTACTATAACATAAAGTATTGTTGTGCTATGGAAAAGGCTATCTCATTGTAGCTATACCACAAAAGTTACTACTAAAACATGTTTTACTTTACAGAAGAATTCAGAAAAACTGTGCAGATATAAAACAGATACATCGCAAAAGCAACATTGTAAATTGTCACTCATTAGTAGCGTCATGATAAAATCGTGTAGCTGTCACATAAACTAACCACGGTGTCATCTGGTATCTCACTGAAAGTACTTTAAATCCAGAATTTATTTTCAAGTAAACCAAAATGTTGCATTAAAATCTCATTAGCAGTACCAGTATATGTTCTAAGTATGTAAGCCTTATAGTCGTTACGTAATCGTGTAACTAACAAGCAAGAATGTACACACACAATAACACTTTGTCGTCTGTCTACCATAACAATGCATTCGTAATTTCTGTTTAAATAAGTTCTCTTGGTTCTTGATTGGATATTTAACTTCAAACATCGTTGCATGGTAACAGTTTCTAAGTCTGACAATGCATACTAGAAATGTGAAGTGAAAAGTTTTATGGGAAAGACAAAGTTAAAAAGGAGATTATCTTTCAATTGTAAATTGACATGTTTTACATGTGAAATGTGGTGTAAACCTTTACTCTTCCTAGTACGCAGAGTTTCAACCTGAACGCAATTATCATGCGGTATACGTCGATAAAGAATACTGGAATTTTTCTCAAGGTTAGGGTCTATGTTATTTTTCTCTGAGCCAGCCGGCGCACGCGGCTGCCTGCGGTGCGAGTCATTGTCTGTCTCTTTGTTGGCGCACGTCGTTATTGGGATTAGGAGACCTAACTTCTACAAATTCACCTTGCCGAGAGGGCATAGCCCAGTTTGAACCCCGCCAGTTCTGATAAAATTCAGGTCTGTCGTTATGATTATATCGTCTGTCGTGATGTCGGTAATTTCTGTAGATCCTTCTTGTCGGTTAAGTGGTGGAGAATTTCTCCCTGAATTATCACTGCATGGTGGACCGTTGCATCTGAAGTTATTCTGTCTCCCGTGATAATAATAGTTCTGGTTGCTATATTGTCTGTTTCTATGATTGTCTCTGTCATATTCATTACTACGGAAATGTGATCTTTCTCTGTAATTATTACTACTCTGCCAACGGTTGTCATACAGGTGGTGTCTGTTTTGGTCACGATTTGTGTTGTGACAATAGCCTTTTCGTGTCCAGTTATTATTTCTTTCATCGTGGAATTACGACGGATGTGATCTGTAATTGTTGTGTTCCTGTTTTCGCGTTCCGCGATTGTCAGTGTCAATTTCCAGTTCTTGTAACAGTCCCTGAAAAGCTTCAATGTCATCTTTGCAACGTCCTGCCAAAATAATATGTCGTAAATGTTCAGGTAGTTTGATTAAGCAAATGCGGATAAGTTCTGAGGGGCTGTATGGGTTTGACAGGTACTGATTCTTGTGCAACATGTCTTCAAAATATTTCATAAGACTGGAAAATTCAGATTGTTCAAAGCGTTTCATCATCATGATGCTATGTTTTACTCGGTCTTGTGTAGCTTGAGACCAATATGCTGAAAGGAAGGCATGATAAAATTCTCCTTCACTGCAACAATCATGAATGACTGATCGCATTCTTTCAGCTGGTTCATTCTCTAAGTAGCCACACATAAATTCTAATCTGTGCTCTAATGACCAGTTGGGAGGAAAACAATGAGAGAATTGATGAAGCCACGCTTGTGGATGAATGTCGTTGCCAGAATTCTTAAATGTTTCAAATTTACGTGTAGTAATGAACAGCTTATAGTCAAAATCATCATGTCGGCGAGTCGTATATCGGTCATTGTTACGTCGTTTCGGCGGTTCCATTTCAAAATTCGGTGCACCTTGCCAATTTCTTTCATAATTTCCGAAATGCGCTGTGTTATTATTTTGTGGCTGTTCCGTATTTCTAAGTTCCGCTTCCCGTGTTGGAGTGCGAGTGTCCTCTGAAATATGTAATTCTTGTATTACTTGTGCCAACTGATCTCGTACTTCCCGGATTTCTCTTTTGTACTGTGTACTGATTTGATTTTGATTTTGTTTGAATTTTCTAATTTGTTCATACTCTTCAGTGTCAGTGAAGGCTACAGGTCTTGTGTCATTCAGCTCATCATCTACCTTTGTAGATAAATTATTTAGCTGATCCGAAAGTTCAACTACTTTCTCTGATAATGAACTAATTTCCTCCATGTGTCTTTCTGAACCAATTTTCAGAGTATCTACTGTGTCCTTTAAGTTTTCCTGAGTTTTTGCAAGTGTTCTGTCATTTTCGATTCCTGAGGCGAGCTGTTGCCGACCGATCGATCGATAATGCTTGCCTGTTCACTACCTGTTTCACTGTCTACACCATTATTTGCAGCCCGCTCCATTTCCCTATGCACAATTACCAAATTACTACTTTGAACATTAGTTAATTCATTACACGGTGGCGCTAACACACTGCTTTCGTCTTCACTGTCATTTCTCAGTTTACTTTGGAGCCTAGTATTACGTTTTTCGCACGCCATTATTGTCACAATATGTCATACGACAACACAGAAAAGCACAATTTGAAGAGCAAAATAAGAAAACACATTAACATAGCACTGAAAATAATATCTAGTTAATTGCAAGCGCAGCTGCGAAATACTTGGTGCAAATCTACATGCATGCCACAACAACAGTGAAAGACTGCAACTACAAAGGAGATTCTCTCTACAATTACGCGCTAGCAATAAACAATAGCTACACTAATTACACAAACTACAAGAAAAAATCAGAAGATTCCAGTGAGGTATCCTCGGCTAAGGGTCGACATATGAAGCGTCCCCTTAGAACAATTATACATGACTGTGCTTAAACTGCCACACAATATTTTTAGCGCAACGCAATCTGGCTTTCAAAAATCCATACAAAAGAATGGCCCTGACTAACATTAACCTATACCTTTCACAAATCACTTACCTAACAAAAATCTTCGTTACTCGAACTACTGCAATACAGCGAGCGCCACTACTGCCAGCTAAATAAAAGATTCAAACTACGGAAGGCACTAACTACTGATAGGCATAGTTAGCAAATGGAAGCATTTAATAGAGAACAAACAATGTATTTACCTTAATAGTGTTGAAAAACATAATATACATAGCAATTCATGACATCCAGTCTTACAAATTTCAAAACTCCGCCATTTCTCTCCCCACATCCACCACTCCTGGGGGCTCACCTCCAACTGCGCAACGCTACGCGCTGTTAACATCCAGCTGCCCAACACTACAATGGCAGACAACAATGCAAACTAGCCACAGACTGCACATAGCACAGCCAGTGATTTTTATACAGAGCGCTATGTAACGTTGCCAATAAGAAAACATAAACAGCCTACTTACATTGTCAGTGTTTTCCAATATGCTATTCTTCGCCGATTCTTGGCAGAACCTTTTCAACATCCTTCTATAGCACTACATTTCAAAAGCTCCGATTTTCTTCTTTTCCAGTTTTCCCACAGTCTACGATTCAGTACCATACAATACTGCGCTCCACATACACATTCTCAAAATTTATGGTCTATGTTTGTAAGAAGCAGATTTCTTTTGGCCAGGAATGTCCTCTTTATCTGTACTGATCTGCTTTGTATGTGCTCCTTCATTCATCGATCATGTGTTATTTTACTTCCAAAGTAGTAGATTTCCCTCACTTCGTCCATTTGGTGGGTCTCACTTTTGAAGCGCTAATCTCGTTTCTGCTAGTCCTACTTGTTTTAGTCTTTTTTCGGTCTACTCTTATACTGCGTACTCGCTAGACTGTTTATTCCATTTAACTGGACCTGTAATTGTTCCTTTTACTGACGATAGTAATGTTATCAACGAATGTCATCATTAATATCCTTTCACCCTGAATCTTAATTCCACTCTTCAACCTATCTTTCATTTTCATCATTGCTTCTTCGATGTGTAGATTGAACGGTAGGGGTGAAAGACTCCATCTCTCTCTTGCATCTATGTCATCCGAGCACGTCGTTCTGAGTCTTCAATTCTTGTCAGTCCCTATTGGTTCTTGCACATACTGTATATTAGCTTTACTTCCCTATAGTTTATACCTATTTCCCGAGAACAGCAATACTGGTATTAATAGATATTTGCTACAGTGATCACTTAGACCACCTCCATCGGCAGGTGATGGTTGAAGTGATCACTGTAGCAAATATCTACTAATACCAGTGTTGCTGGCCCCTGTTTTAATCACAAGCGAGGCAGAGCCTTCTTCCAAGTCAGTCAGGGACCTGAAGGTGGCGTAGTAAAACGCTGAAACTGGTTGCCAAATAAAATAAGACTGAAAATTGACGGCTGAAAGGTGTTTAATTTGACATTTTCTATCGAACAGCCGAGTCTCGCAGCCATCTCTAAAAAGATGGACGTACAGACACTTAAGTGGTTTGGCTGCCATTTCCCCCAAAAGACTTTAGGAATTTTGAAGAATTGTTATTCATGTCTTCTGCTTTGTCTGATCGCAAGTCTTCCACAGCTCTGGGAAACTCTGTAATACTGGATCTCCTAAACTTCCATTTCTTCTGTGACTTCAGCAGACAGCTCCTCACCCTGATAGAGACGTTCTTTGCATTCTTTTCACCTACCTGCTGTTTCCTCTACGTTTCACAGCGTAATTTCTCCTGAACTCTTAATATAGATACCTTTTCTTTGAATTTCGCCATAGGTTGTTTTGGCTTTTCTAATTCTAAAGAAACTGCAAAAAGGTGGGAATTTAAGGAGATGGGACCTGGATAAACTGAAAGAACCAGAGGTTGTACAGAGATTCAGGGAGAGCATAAGGGAGCAACTGACAGGAATGAGGGAAATAAATACAGTAGAAGAAGAATGGGTAGCTTTGAGGGATGAAGTAGTGAAGGCAGCAGAGGATCAAGTAGGTAAAAAGACGAGGGCTAGTAGAAATCCTTGGGTAACAGAAGAAATATTGAATTTAATTGATGAAAGGAGAAAATATAAAAATGCAGTAAGTGAAACAGGCAAAATGGAATACAAACGTCTCAAAAATGAGATCGACAGGAAGTGCAAAATGGCTAAGCAGGGATGGCTAGAGGACAAATGTAAGGATGTAGAGGCCTATCTCACTAGGGGTAAGACAGATACTGCCTACAGGAAAATTAAAGAGACCTTTGGAGATAAGAGAACGACTGGTATGAATATCAAGAGCTCAGATGGAAACCCAGTTCTAAGCAAAGAAGGGAAAGCAGCAAGGTGGAAGGAGTATATAGAGGGTCTATACAAGGGCGATGTACTTGAAGACAATAATATGGAAATGGAAGAGGATGTAGATGAAGATGAAATGGGAGATACGATACTGCGTGAAGAGTTTGACAGAGCACTGAAAGACCTGAGTCGAAACAAGGCCCACGGAGTAGACAATATTCCATTGGAACTACTGACGGCCGTGGGAGAGCCAGTCCTGACAAAACTCTACCATCTGGTGAGCAAGATGTATGAAACAGGCGAAATACCCTCAGACTTCAAGAAGAATATAATAATTCCAATCCCAAAGAAAGCAGGTGTTGACAGATGTGAAAATTACCGAACTATCAGCTTAATAATTCACAGCTGCAAAATACTAACACGAATTCTTTACAGACGAATGGAAAAACTAGTAGAAGCCAACCTCGGGGAAGATCAGTTTGGATTCCGTAGAAACACTGGAACACGTGAGGCAATACTGACCTTACGACTTATCTTAGAAGAAAGATTAAGGAAAGGCAAACCTACGTTTCTAGCATTTGTAGACTTAGAGAAAGCTTTTGACAATGTTGACTGGAATACTCTCTTTCAAATTCTAAAGGTGGCAAGGGTAAAATACAGGGAGCGAAAGGCTATTTACAATTTGTACAGAAACCAGATGGCAGTTATAAGAGTCGAGGGACATGAAAGGGAAGCAGTGGTTGGTAAGGGAGTAAGACAGGGTTGTCGCCTCTCCCCGATGTTGTTCAATCTGTATATTGAGCAAGCAGTAAAGGAAACAAAAGAAAAATTCGGGGTAGGTATTAAAATTCATGGAGAAGAAATAAAAACTTTGAGGTTCGCCGATGACATTGTAATTCTGTCAGAGACAGCAAAGGACTTGGAAGAGCAGTTGAATGGAATGGACAGTGTCTTGAAAGCAGGATACAAGATGAACATCAACAAAAGCAAAACAAGGATAATGGAATGTAGTCTAATTAAGTCGGGTGATGCTGAGGGAATTAGATTAGGAAATGAGGCACTTAAAGTAGTAAAAGAGTTTTGCTATTTGGGGAGCAAAATAACTGATGATGGTCGAAGTAGAGAGGATATAAAATGTAGGCTGGCAATGGCAAGGAAAGCGTTTATGAAGAAGAGAAATTTGTTAACATCCAGTATTGATTTAAGTGTCAGGAAGTCATTTCTGAAAGTATTCGTATGGAGTGTAGCCATGTATGGAAGTGAAACATGGACGATAAATAGTTTGGACAAGAAGAGAATAGAAGCTTTCGAAATGTGGTGCTACAGAAGAATGCTGAAGATTAGATGGGTAGATCACATAACTAATGAGGAAGTATTGAATAGGATTGGGGAGAAGAGAAGTTTGTGGCACAACTTGACCAGAAGAAGGGATCGGTTGGTAGGACATGTTCTGAGGCATCAAGGGATCACCAATTTAGTATTGGAGGGCAGCGTGGAGGGTAAAAATCGTAGAGGGAGACCAAGAGATGAATACACTAAGCAGATTCAGAAGGATGTAGGTTGCAGTAGGTACTGGGAGATGAAAAAGCTTGCACAGGATAGAGTGGCATGGAGAGCTGCATCAAACCAGTCTCAGGACTGAAGACCACAACAACAACAACAATTCTTTTTCGACTTCTTCAAATTTTTCCTGCAGCTATATTGACGTAACTTGTCTGTACTTCGAATTTATTTCGTTCCTAAATGACTTACATTTTCTTCTAAACATTTTTGTACTTCATTATTGTACTTTCATCGATCAACTGAAATATTTCTTCCGTTCCCAATATTTCTTCACAGTTACCTTTTTTGTAACTAAGTTTTTTTTGTCCAACATCTGTGATCGCCCTTTTTAGAAATGTCCACTCCTCTTCAACAGAATTCTGGTATTCCTTATCGTTATATGTACAGCCTTGCAGAACTTCAAATCATTCATCAGTACTTCAGTATCGCATTTCTGGGCGATTCTCTTAAACTTCATATTATTCTTCATCATTATTAAACTGTGATTCGAATCTAAATCTGCTCTGCGCTTGGAATCCAACATCTTATTTGAGTATCTCTATCTGACCATTATGTAATCCAGCAGTAATCACCCAGACAATGAATATCGATTGCGCTAAACCCACCAATCCTGGGTCATGGATTCTTTTCTGCATTGTTATATATACTAATCCAGAAGTACATCATGATCGCTTACCTATTAGCCGGTATGTCCTCCTTTGCCACGGATAACAGTGGCGATGCATCGTGGTACGGAAGCAGCGAGCCCTTGCTAGGTCGCTGGAGGGAAATGGCACCACACCTGCATATAGAAGTGACCTAATTCCCGTAAATTCCGGGAAGTGCATGGTGAGCTCTGACGGTACGTTCGATCACATCTCGGATGTGTTCGATCGGACTCAGATATGGCAAGTTGTCCGCAGCTCGTGGTCTCGCGTTCGTGTTCTCGCTTTTCGAGCATGGTGTCCCGCGTTCGATTCCTGGAAGGGTCAGAGATTTTCACCTGCCTCTGTTGTCCTCATCATTTCATCATCATTCATGAAAGTTGCGAAACTGGACTGAGCAAAGGTTAGGAATTTGTACGGGTGCTGATAACGGCGCAGTTGAGCGCCTCACAAACCAATCACCGTCATCATCATCATCTGGCAAGTTGGGGGGCCTGAACATCAATTGGAACTCGCTACTGGGTTTATCTCCATCACACCGTTGGCCTTGTGACACGGCGCAGTATCTTCCTGAAAAATGTCACTGCCGTCGCGAAACATGATCGACGTGAAGGGGTGTAAGTGGTCTGCAACCAGTTTACGATACAAACTGGCCGCCATGGTGTCTAGCACGAGCCGCACTGAACTCGTGAATGTTCCCCAGAGCATAATGGAGCCGCCGCCGGGTTATTTCTGACCCTTCCATCAGCGTGATGAAGAAGATGTCGGGATTCATCAGACTACGCAACGCTCTGCCACTGCGCCAACGTTCAGTGCCGATGGTCACGTGTCTAATTCAGTCGTAGTTGCCGATGTGGTGTTACCACTGGCACATGCATGGGTCGTCGGCTGCGGAGGCCTATCGTTTGGACTACTCGGTGTACTTTGCGTTCAGACACACTTGTACTCTGCCCAGCACTAAAGTCTGATGTTAGTTACGCCACAGTTCGCCGTCTGTCCTATTTTACAAGTCTGCCCAGCCTACGACGTCCGATATGTGTAATAATGGGTGGCTGCCAAACCCCACGGCGTCTGGACGTGGTTTGACCTTCGTTTCTCCATTTGTTGAAGACACTCACCACAGCACACCTCGAACACCTAACAAGTCGTGCAGTTTCCGAAATGCTCATACTGAGCTTCCGGACCATCACAATCTGCCCTCGGTCAAACTCAGGTAAGTAGCGTGCCTTCCTCTTTCCTAGACATGGATAGCACGCTGACTGGTACTATATCCACCGTATGTGTGTCTGACTAGCAGACATTCCTCGCCAGGTGCCGCTGCTATCACCTGGACGGATATGTCTTGATAACAGGTCGGTGGTCATAATGTTCTGGCTGATCACTATTTTCACGCGTATTTCACTTCGTATAATAGTTTTCCAAATCTTCCACTTTTCTGTAGGCAAGATTTCAGAGGTATTCTTATGAACTGATGTTACCAAAAGGTCAGTAATTATCTTCAGTGGAAGGAAGGTGAGAGAAAACTGATGTTCCAGCGCAGCTATTGTTATTAATTTTAAATCGTTTTAGTTCTGTTGCCAGCTAAGTAAGTATGCAAAGTAAAAGAGGAAAGGACGTATTAAATTAGAGACCTCGCTTAGTTTCTGATCCGGACATGGAATACACAGGGTGTCCTATTTATCTTGACCACGCCAAATAACGTTTTGTCCTGAAGCAAAAAACAAAAAAAAAAAAAAAAAAGTGTTCATGTTCGCTACCAGTGGAACATCAAGTAGCATGATGATTTTCTTGTAACTTCGTTCCTTACGAAAATATGAACAGCTGTACGTCTTTTTTAAATACTGTGGTGTCACCGCCAGACACCACACTTGCTAGGTGGTAGCCTTTAAATCGGCCGCGGTCCGGTAGTATACGTCGGATCCGCGTGTCGCCACTATTAGTGATTGCAGACCGAGCGCCACCACACGGCAGGTCTAGAGAGACTTCCTAGCACTCGCCCCAGTTCTACAACCGACTTTGCTAGCGATGGTTCACTGACAAAATACACTCTCATTTGCCGAGACGATAGTTTAGCATAGCCTTCAGCTACGTCATTTGCTACGACCTAGCAAGGCGCCATATTCAGTTACCATTAATATTGTGAAACATGTACCGTCAAGAGCGACGTTCATCATTAATGGATTAAAGTTAAGTATTCCACCAGCTACGTCCGTTTTTCTAAATTCTAATTTCCTTGTCCTGTTCCAGACCTCACGCCAGCCTGCGTGAACTAAAACGCGTGCATTTCGGCCTCCTCTAGTAAAACGGTGTTGGCTCTCCTGCCAACCACAACAAATACAATCCCATATTTTTTATTCGTTAATCCATTTTCTCTTAAGTCCTGCCGAAAAACCTATCACAGTATGCGAATCACGTAAAAATGACGTTATTAAAAAGTAACACAAGGTTTATTTTCACTTTCCTGTACTAGCTCACAGTGTGGGTATCTGGGTGATGTAACTCACTGATAAACAGATGGAAACGCGTGGAATAAGCGCGCTCAACACTGAACTTGAACGGGTGTCATGGGTCATCCGCACTGAACAAATGCAAAGAAAACCGAACAAAATGAGAAAAATAATTTTAAAAAAATTTTCTCATTTTGTTACGTTTTGCTCGTTGCATTTGTTCGGTGCGGATGACCCATGACACCTATTCAAGTTCAGTGTTGAGCCGTTGACTCAGTTTTTTATTCAGGAGGCAGCTAACCCTCTGACCGAACACGATTTAAAACATCTTGACAAATGGTTCCAATGGCTCTAAGCACTGAGACTTAACATCGGAGGTCATCGGTCCCCTAAACGTAGAACCACTTAAACCTAACTAACCTAAGGACATCACACACATCCATGCCCGAGGCTGGATTCGAACTTGCGACCGCAGCAGCGTGGTTCCGGACTGAAGCGCCTAGAACCGCTTGGTAACAGCGGCCGACGTGTACATTCTACGCAAACATAAGTGGAAGCGTATTTTGAACATTTCATGTAATACTGGTACGACCACTCGGTTACTGGGGGCGGACACAGTTATAGATCAAAAGTAAACATTGTGCTACATTTTTAACAATGTCATCCTCACATGAATGATAGGCTGTGACACGTTTTTCAAAATGTCTTGAGCACAGCAAATGCATTATCGAGTAAAAACTATAGGATAGTATTTAAAAAAGATGTGCGGCTCTTCATATCTTCGGGACCAAGAAAATTACAAAGACGGCAGTCGTGCTGGTTAATCTCACGCCGGTAGCAAACAACATTTGCTTGACACATTTTTTATTTTGCTTTTGAACGAAAGGTTATTTGGGATGGTGGAGGCAAATGGGAAACGTTGTATAACGTATATTGGTGAGAAATGATTATGGTGTAATATAAGTAGACTTTAAAAACCAACTTCTTGACTAATAACGAAAGTAATGCTTTACATTTTGCTTTGACAAAGCAGAGGACAATCTTTTGGATGTTGCCAGCGATCCTGAAACAAAGACAGTCGAAGACAAGAAAAGTGTTCAATACAAAAAGATGTGCGGAGCGCTAGCTAATGTTTGTGGTTGCGTGGTCGCAAGTCTGTGGGGGCTGATGTTTCCTGCCGCAGCGTTGCGCAGACAAGCGAGACTTTTGAAACCCCTGGACTAAACTGCGTTGTTTATGTCGTTCCGGTCATTTCCCCAAGGGGACGTAAAGAGAACAAGAAGCCAGACGCGAGGGCGAGCTGGAAGCAATCGTGCGGAACACATATCTCGCTCGAGTTATGGTGCAAGGATAAAGTTACCCTATAAATGAGGTATTTCCATCAGCTTTCGGACCACACATACTTCCTAGTAACTCCAACGAATAACGTAAGCCATAACTGCTCTTTGACTTTTTAAGTTCAAATCAATTAAAATTTTTATTGTTATTTACGACATACTGGCGACTGTTAAATAAGAACCCAACAGTGAACGCGTCAGAATTCTGAAGTCATTATGTGAAATATGTCTCAGTCCTTTTTTAACTCCAAAAAGGCTAATATAATAGAATGTTTAGCAGTACGTTTGACTGATTACTTTAAATTAGTGCAGAAATCCTAAAAAGTTTGATGCATTTAATTTACATTACTCATGTAGGTTACAAGTATAAATTATGCAAAATATATCTGATCATTTCTAAGCAAAAGTTTATTCTCGCTGTTTCAAGTTCTATACGGTTTTCTTTTTGGCGGCTGCAAGCGTCGCTAATGTCGTGTGTAATGAAAGTACGAGGCATGCTGGTGGTGTCTTAATGATTTAAATGTACGAGGGAAAGTCAATTACTATCCGCAGAGTAGTTATAAAATTTTATTGTAATCAAGTAGGAAACTTACGAGAACATCATTTTTCGACATATTCTCCTTGCGTTTCAACGCCTTTGGTCCATCGTTGTACAAGCTTCCTGATGCCCTCATAAAAGAAGGTTCTCGGTTGAGCTGCGAGCCAGAAATGCACTGCTTGTTTCACTGCTTCGTCCGAGACAAATCGACGGCCCCTTAATGCCTGTTTGAGTGGACCAGACAAGTGATAGTCAGAAGGGGCAAGATCGGAACTACATGGAAGATGATCCAGTACTTCAAATGTGAGTTTCTGGAGCGTTTCAGCAGTGTGGACAGCAGTATGCGGATGGGTATTGTGCAACAACACAACACCTTTTGACAGCAATCCTCGGCGTTTGCTTCGAATTGCAGGATTTAGCCTGGCAGTAAGCATCTCACTGTAACGTACACCGTTTATTGTTGTGCCGCTTTCCCCATAATGTTCCAGTGCTGGACCCTGAACGTCCCAAAAAACCCTAAGCATCAGTTTTCCTGCGTTCGGTTGTGTCTTGAACTTTTTCTTGCGCAGCTAATTTGGATGTTTCCATTCCATACTCTGCCGTTTACTCTCCGGCTCGTAAAGATGGATCCATGTTTCATAACTAGTAATGATCCTGTCTAAGACGTTGCCCCCTGCGTTACCGTAGCGATCCAAATATTTTTGCAGATGTCCAAGCGCGTTTGTTTATGCAACTGTGTGAGTTGTTTTGGGACCCATCTTGGACAAAATTTATGAAACCCAAGTCTGTTGCGGATCATTTCGCAGGCAGAACCGTGATTAATTTGCAGACAATGTGTCACTTCGTCAATAGTTATCCGTCTGTCTAAGAAAATCACATCACGTGAACGCTCAATGGTTTCTTCATTTGTGGCGGTAAACGGTCGTCCGGCTCCTTCACCATGCGTAACACTTGTGCGACCATTTCGGAATTTTTCAATACATTCGTAGACACACCGTTGTGGCAAAACACTGTTCCCGTACTGTACCGAAAGTCTTCGAAGAATTTCGGCCCCTGATACGCCTTCCAACCACAAAAAGCGGTTCACTGAACGTTGCTCTTCTTTGGTGCAAATAGACAGCGGAGCAGCCATGATTAACAGCACGGCACCGATAACGAAACTAACCTAGCAGCTTGAAAATTGCAAAGATATAACAACAAGTAAACAAAGCATGCGTCGTCAGTGTAGAACGACAGTACTACCAAAATAAACAAAATTATAACTAAATTGCAGATAATAATTGACTTACCCTCGTAATTCTTATTACCCGAAAAGAACATAGTTGTTCTGATCTTATTTTATTTCTTCTTTCTATAAAACTATTAATTCCATTTCGATATTAGCTTACAATTGGTAATCTTCTTTGGTGTAATGTGAAATACAAATTACTTTTAACAAAACTCTGTGTCAAACTAGAGACGAATTATTAATCAATTGCACAGCAATTAAAATAATGCACTTCCGTCAATGCAAATAACATTTAGCGCACAGTTTTTCTGGCATTGTTAAGAGTTTCAACGGACAGGTTAGTTGTGTGGAGTATACGTTTTATCGTCTTTTTTACGGAGTGGTAGAGTTTCTTTGCTGTAGACGTAAAGGGACTATTCTAATTACTTGCACTTGCGCTTATCAGAACAACGAAAACACTTGAACAAATGTGCGCAACTTGTGAACTGCGGACAGCCCTTTCTTGATGATCTGAACTGTGGACAGGGTTAAACTGGAAATGTGAACTGCGGACAGGGGACTAGTCAGAAAGTTAGCGTTATCAAGGAGGTTGGCCACCGAAATTTCAGCTAAAAAATCAGTCAACAAACAGATCGTTCTCAAATATCTACAGCTCTTTTTATGTCGTCTGGAACTGTTCACACTCCTGATTTTCGTGCATATGTCTGGTTGCACCTCAAGTAGAATCTCCGCAAGACGATAAACCGAAGGACAGGCAGAATGAAACGAACCATGCAGTATAGAATGAAGAACTTCACAACCGTTGGTGGTACGATTGCAGGTGGGAGAGTATTCGACGCAGACAACTGGCGGAAACAAAGCTTCGTTGAATACATGCGTGCCGGCCGAAGTGGCCGAGCGGTTCTGGGCGCTGAAGTCTGGAACCGTGCGACCGTTACGGTCGCAGGTTCGAATCCTGCCCCGGGCATGGATGTGTGTGATGTCCTTTGGTTAGTTAGGTTTAAGTAGTTCTAAGTTCTAGGGGACTGATGACCTCAGATGTTAAGTCCCATAGTGCTCAGAGCCATTTGAACCATTTTGAGCAGATCGAGCATGATGTATGTTGCTCCGAATGCGGCTTTCGTCTTCCTGTGTGATAGTTTCGACATCACCATTCTTCATCAGCTCCTGGCGTATCAACTTACTCGGCCTGCACGAAATGTCTTCGAGTGTTTTTCTTTCAGGTGAGTTGCTCAACTTTCGTTGGTTCGACTCTTGGCTTACTGGGTTTTCATGGATATAATTGACAATGCTGGCTATAAATTTATAGGCACTATAGAACTTCAAGTAGGTACGAGGCGTGTTTTTTAAGTAAGGTCCGTTTTGTTGTGGACACTAGTAGTTCGCTCGCATACCGCAACGAGCGCGTGCGTCGTGTACCGGCATGCCTCGGGAACAATTGTGTTCACTTTCAGCTCTGTAGCTAAACCGTACGGTTCTGTTCTGTGCTTTCAAAATGTTTAAGACTATCAACTCGCCGGCCTTGTGTGAAGTCCACATAGTGATAGGGTTTTTGTCAGCGAGGAACCTGTCTGCTACAGAAATTCATCGACAAATTTGCGAAGTGTACAGTGATACTGTTGTGCGTGAAGGCAAAGTGGGTAAGTGGGTACGAGAATTCAAAGATGGCCGTGACATCGTCCATGTTGAGGACTGCTCCGGTCGCCCTTCTTTGATTACAGACGGTTCGGTGGCTTCAGTTGAAGGGAGGATTCGTGAGAACAGGCGCTTCACAATAACAGGTCTCTCAAACGAATTTTGTGACGTGTCGAGATCAGTGCTTTACAACATTGTTTCTGAAAACCTGAAGTTTAGGAAACTGTACTGCCGTTGGGTCCCGTAACTCGTAACAGAGGACCACAAAAACCAAAGATTTGAGTTTGCGATGAAGTTTTTGACTCGTTATCACGAAGAAGGTGACTGCTTCTTGAGTCAGATCGTAACTGGAGACGAAACATGGCTTTCGCATATCACGCCTGAATCGAAGCAATAGAGCATGGAATGGAGACACACACACTCGCCTGTAAAGGTGAAGGCCAAAAAGACTCCGTCCCAGCGCAAAATCATAGCGTCGGTGTTTTGGGATAGGCATGGGGTTTTGTTGGTCGACTTCATGCAACGATGAACCACTGTCAATGCAAAAGCATACTGCCAAACCCTGAGAAAGCTACGCAGAGCGATTCAAAACGAAAGACGCAGCATGCTCACAAAGGGAATTGTCCTTCTCCATGAAAATGCAAGACCTCACACTGCAGGTCATGTCCGCGATTTATTGGACAGTTTTGGCTGGGAAGTTTTAGACCACACACACTACACTCCTGATCTTGCGCCGAGCCATTACCATCTGTTCCTCCACTTCAAACAACACCTCATTGGCATCCGTTACAATAATGACGACGACGTGAAAACGGCAGTGAAGTCTTGGTTATCGGGGCAGGCTGCAAGTTTTTATGAAGAGAGGGTATTTTAAAATTGGTTGAGAGGTATGATACGTGTTTCAACAAACTCGGCAACTATGTCAAAAACAGAGTGAAGTATGTACTTTCTGAAAATAAATTTACTTTTTTGAAATAACCGTTTGTTTTGTACTTCTGTTCAAACGGACCTTACTTAGAAAACACGGCTCGTATTACAAGTTTTCTTAGTGACAAGCACGTCTCAGAGTGCCATCCTTCAACACGCTGTGAAGCCTAAACTTAAATCCATCCACTGCAAACAGGCGACGCGATCTTTCACTGTCCATGAAATCTACGGTTTCTTCCATCACTCTTTGAATAGAATAAATGTGAAACACCTACACGAGTATTTTAATTATAAGTTATTATTTGTTACTTTCATAACATAAATTATTATAAGTTATTTAGATATTGTTAGTTAGATGTAGGTATCAATGTTAATGTCAGCATTTGTACACTACTGGCCTTTAAAATTGCTACACCACGAAGATGACGTGCTACAGACGCGAAATTTAACCGACAGGAAGAAGATGCTGTGATATGCAAATGATTAGCATTTCAGAGCATTCTCACAAGGTTGGCACGGGTGGCGACACCTACAACGTACTGGCATGAGGAAAGTTTCCAACCGATTTCTCATACACAAACAGCAGTTGACCAGCGTTGCCTGGTGAAACGTTGTTGTGATGCCTCGTGTAAGGAGGAGAAATGCGTACCATCACGTTCCCGACTTTGATAAAGGTCGGATTGTAGTCTATCGCGATTGCGATGTATCGTATCGCGACATTGCCGCTCGCGTTGGTCGAGATCCAATAAGTATTAGCAGAATACGGAATAGGTGGGTTCAGGAGGGTAATACGGAACGCCGTGCTGGATCCCAACGGCCTCGTATCACTAGCAGTCGAGATGACAGGCATCTTACTCGCATGGCTGTAACGGATCGTGCAGCCACGTCTCGATCCCTGAGTCAACAGATGGGGACGTTTGCAAGACAACAACCATCTGCACGAACAGTTCGACGGCGTTTGCAGCAGCATGGACTATCAGCTCGGAGACCGTGGCTGCGGTTAACTTTGACGCTGGATCAAAGACAGGAGCGCGTGCGATCGTGTACTCAACGACGAACCTGAGTTCACGAATGGCAAAACGTCATTTTTTGGGATGAATCCAGGTTCTGTTTACAGCATCATGATGATCGCATCCGTGTTTGGCGACATCGCGGTGAACGCACATTGGAAGCATGTTTTCGACATCGCCATACTGGAGTATCACTCGTCGTGATGGTATGGGGTGCCAGTGGTTACACGTTTCGGTCACCTCTTGTTCGCATTGACGGCACTTTGAACAGTTGACGTTACATTTCAGATGTGTTATGACCCGTGGCTCTACCCTTGATTCGACCCCTGCGAAACCCTACATTTCAGCAGGATAGTGCACGACCACATGTTGCAGGTCCTGCACGGGGCTTTCTGGATACATAAAATGTTCGACTGCTGCTCTGGCCAGCACATTCTCCAGATATCTCACCAATTGAGAACGTCTGGTCAATGGTGGCCGAGCAACTGGCTTGTAACAATATGCCAGTCACTACTCTTGATGAACTGTGGTATCGTGTTGAAGCTGCGTGGGCAGCTGTACCTGTACACGCCATCCAAGCTCTGTTTGACTCAATGCCCAGGCGTATCAAGGCCGTTATTACGGCCAGATGTGGCTGTTCTGGGTACTGATTTCTCAGGATCTATGCACCCAAACTGCTTGTAAATGTAATCACATGTCAGTTCTAGAATAATATATTTGTCCAATGAATACCCGTTTACCATCTGCATTTCTTCTTGGGGCAGCAATTTTAATGGCCAGTAGTGTATTTTAACTTAGCTGCTGTCCACACGAAAACGGTGCTCCCAATAAACTGTCTCTTGGAGCTTGATCGGAGGCCTCTTACACACTTGGTTTGTGGCGAGGCCCACTAGAAAAACAGGCCCTGGCGCGTACGTCACAGCACGTTACGCTACAGATTTTAAAACTGCAAGCAGCCGTCCTCGGCGTGGAACGAGTAATATTTCAGACGAAATAATTCTTGACCGTGTTTAAATGCATGTAAGTTTTCGACAAAATTAATAAGACCGTTAGTGGGTACCTCTTCAATTACGTACTGATTTATCGTAGGCCCTGCACTGAGCCAAAGTGTGGCGTACAAGCCGACTAGCGTGACGTCACAAGTTCGTTGCAGGGCCTGTACATCTCACTGGCCCCGGTTTGTGGTTCTGTGGCGGGGCTTCCCGCAGAGCAGCGTGGTACTTCCGCGTCCAGCGATCGGGCTGAGCTAGCTGCTGCGTTCTCCTCTGGCGGTCGCCACTGAACTCTTCATTGCCGACTTCTCTGGCTGAGTCGGTTGCTTCCTGTGTGGTGGTGTCAGTGGGTGACGATACCACATGATGAAGTGGGAATGAAACACCTACATGAGTAGTGAGTAAATAAAAGAGAATAAAACTGAGTCCATGAGCAGAACGATGTGTTTCTCGAATGTGAATAAATAACTGTCCGCAGTTCACAAGTTTCGACAGGGAGAGTCGAGGGGCCAGTATCAGATTAGTAGATAATAAACCGACTCGATGCGCACCCCCCAATCCAGTACACCTCTTACAGTATGCCGATGACACCGCCTTCCTTGCCCTCGCTCCTGCCCTTCAACGGTCCCAACGCCTTCTCCAGAATCAACTTTACCTTTTTTGCTGCATTGTGTAACCAGTGGTTCCTGAAAATCAATCCTTCCGAAACCGAGGCAATCATCGTAGGTCGTACCACTCGCTCCTTCGAACTCCTTGATTTCTCCCTTACCATCTGCACCCGTCCTGTCCGCCTCATCCCCACCCTCACCTACCTTGGCCTCACCATTGAGCGTCACCTCACCCGGATCCCTCATCCCCGCTCTATCCAATCCAAAGCCCACAACCGCCTCCAATTCCTCAAACTCCATTCTGGCCAGACATGGGGGTTGAACCCCTTTACCATCCTCCACACCTAGAAATCCTTAATCCCTCCCATCCTCTGTTATGCTAGTCCTGCCTGAATATCCGCCCCCCCCTCCCAAATTCTATACGTCCCTCCAGATCCTCGAGCACCAAGCACTCCGCCTCGCCTTCCATATATGCCTCCCGTCCACCACGTGGATCCTCTACAACCTGATTCCTTTCACCCATAAGCTCCAATTCCTTGAACAAAGCTGCATACTATACGCCTCCGGCTGCCTTGATCCCCCTTAACACCGGGTTCCTCCTCTCCAACCCCCACCCTCTGCTGCGCCTTCACCGTTGTGTTCTCCCTACCCTCCTTCTTCTCACCCTTCATCTCCTTTCCCAAGGTGGCTTCCATCGACTCCCCCTCCCGGATGATGCTCTCCCTCCATTTATCCCTCCTATCAACTCTGATCCTCACCTCCCTCCCTTCCTCTGTTCTTTTCCGTGGCTCCCTCTCCCCCCTTCCACCCTGTTTTTCCCCCACCTACCCTCTCTCTGCCTCCCTTCTCTCCCCCGAGTACTTCTGCATTCCCCTCCTCTGCCTTTCACCATTCCCTCTCGCGTCTGCCCTGCCCCCCTTGTGAGTCCTTTCCCTCCATCGGTTCCCCCTCTCATCCCCTCATCTGTCCAGTTCCCCCCTATCTGCCCTTGGCTGTGGTGTGTCATCTTCGTGCCGACTTTTTAGTGCAGTGTTTCCAGTGAGTGTTAAGTGTTGTGTGTCTCTTCTGAAGTGTTGCGAACTGAAATCATACTGTCACTGGATGTAATTTTTATATCTCTTGCGAACAGAAACCAGACTGTTGCCGTGTTCTTCTAATTGTCTGTCTACTATTTTACCTGTCTGCTTCCTGTGTATTTTGTTAACATTGCCAGCCCAGTTGTTTTATGTTTTAACTTTCCGGCGTTTTACGATTTAAATCATTTTATTGCCTGCTTTTATTGTTTATTACCTTCTTTTTATGTTTTAAAAATTCTGTAGACTCAAGAACGGCGAACTAAGCTGCTGCCAGCCCGCCTCCTTGGAGGGGGGTGGGGGGGGGGGGGGAGGGGAGAATCGAAAATAAATAAAGGAAAAAAAAGGTCGATGCGCTGTTCAAAGTTAATCTGGAAATGCAACTATCATTCATGAGTAAATGTTTGCATTCGAAGTATGACTTACCTCTAAAACCCAGAACTTCAGATGTCACTCAGATCGGCACCAAACGGTTTTTGTCGATAGAATATCAACCAAAACTACGATTTAGTGCGTACTATGTGCTGTCGTCCAGTAGAACATATTTTAACTGTACGTGAAGGTAACACCAGAATTACGGAGCACAGGAAAGGTGTGCCTGTGAATGACAGTTTTGCAGATTTTCAAACAACTTACGGGAATTGAACCAGGTAATATTCACAGCGACCACCACAATCACACTATGTTCTGTGACAGTAATGTAATGAGCGTATGGCATTGGTGGCCGGGAGACCCCTCGCGGGGAGGTTCGGCCGCCGCTCCACAAGTTCTTTAACGCCACTACGGCGACTTGCGAGTGAATAAGGATGAAATTATGACGAAAGACATGCAACACCCAGACATCTCGAGGTAGAGAAAATACCTGACCCCGTCGAGAATCGAACCCGGGACCCCGTGCGCGGGAAGCGAGAACGCTACCGCAAGACCACGAGCCGCGGATTTCTGGTGTAGTGAAAAGCGTTTTACTACGTTATTTGTGGAAAATATTTCTTCTAGCTACGTATGCATCACAACATCTCAGCATGATGCGGAGAATGGAAGTGCTTGCCACACGAAAACATGATAAGCTACCTGTAATAATTAACACAAAAATGGTCCAGAAAATTCATGCTCAATAAATGTAAAGAATAAAAAAAACGAAAACCCACTGATGATGGCACAGTGGTGCCGAAACATGTTTGGGTACTGAGAAAAACGGTGTTTTGCGTAACTGGCGGACCTCAAATCCCAAAAATTTTAACTGCAAACACGGCCAATGCAAGGAGCTGCAAATCAAAAGATGCATATTAGTTACTCTCAGTTACGGTTTTCATGTACTCCGTAATTCTGGCGTTACTTTTAACTAATGTTTACACCAGTTCTCCTGGACGGTAGCACACAGAACGAACTAAGTCGGAGTTTTGGTTGATACTCTGTCGACATACAACGTTTGGTACCGATCTGATTGTCTGACATCTGCAGGTTTGGGTGTCAGCCA
Source organism: Schistocerca piceifrons (assembly GCF_021461385.2). Classification (NCBI taxonomy): domain Eukaryota; kingdom Metazoa; phylum Arthropoda; class Insecta; order Orthoptera; family Acrididae; genus Schistocerca; species Schistocerca piceifrons. The sequence continues at coordinate 907,957,116 of NC_060140.1, read as the reverse complement.
AAGTTGATTATAATAGGTCACTTGATTCTGTTACAAGTGACACGAGAGAAAATCTGGTGTATCGTCACTACATAACCCAATATGTGAGATTACATCATTTTAGTAAATATGTAGAGGTTGTTAAATGTTTCACACACCTGTGGATAACGATGTGGTAAGAAATGGAATGTATAAATGAAATTAGTAGATGAGAAGATGAATAGAAAACTCACATTTACATTCAGGAAAAGCACGATGTAGTACACAACTCCGTACCAGTATTGAGATTTCTTGCGAAAGTGGACTGACGGGAAACATGGAAGGAAATTAGAAATGCGCTGATACGGCCGTGAGGACGGTGTAATACAGATGAAACTGTAAAAGAAAAGCTGGGGAATGTTGAATGGAAATCGCTGGAAAAAGACCAACTTCTTCTCGCATCGAATATTTCGTGTAGCAGTCGAGAGAACAACATAATAAGGGGCAGGGCACGTACCCGAGTATCCCGACAGAACTGCCTTGCTCTGTATAGGGAGAGGCTAATTTCGGTGCAAAGTACCTGACTCCGTGCACTGAAGACTACCTTGCAGAGTACAGGTGAAGATGTAAATGTAGGCGCTTTGACAGTCCAAGCGACTAGAAAGTAACAGCTCAACGCGTGACACTTGCCCACAACGCTACTTTCCTGCGATCTTTGTGATTTTTATGCTGCCACTCGCACTGTGTTATACGTTTTAGTTAATGTTAAAATCTTTAGTTGTCGTCGTTGGTCACGGGTTTTCGGTTCTTGTGACATATTATATTGTGATCACGGAAGTAGTTTAATTAGTTCTGACGTTTTTACCACTTTATTTCAGATCTTTTGGCTCCTACGGCTCCCATTACCAAGGCATCAGTTTTATTCCGATCCCTTGACACGCATCCTACTATCCCGTGCCTTCCTTTTCTCGCCAAGTCTGTGGAAAACCTTAACTTTCAGCACGGTTTTGTAACATCACATCTCAAACACTTCGATTTCTCCACAGTTGACGATTCACTGATAGACTCCTTTTGAGCGAGGAATACCCTCTTTGCCTGAGCTAGTCTTATTCTCGTATCATTGTTTCGTCTGTCAAGCATTATTTTGCTTGCAAGCTATCAAAATTACTCAAATTAAAGTTAACATTTGACACTAACAGGCTCCTTTTGAAGGTGGAATGCCCTCTTTGTCTGAGCTAGTTTGCTTTTTCTATCCTCATTGCTTCATCTGTCTAGCATTGTTTTACTTCCAAGCTGTCAAAATTCCTTCGCTTCATCTAACAGGCGGCCGCTTTTTTTCGATGCTACATTTATCGCCAGTCTCATTTTTCCAATCGCTCATTACTCTCGTCTTTTGCTGACTTACTCTCAGTCTATATCCTGTACTTATTAGACTTACACAACCTCTAATTGTTCCTTTTATTGAGGACAGAAACGTCATGAACAAATCTTATCACTGATAACCTTTCACTCTGAATTTTAATTCCACTTTTGAACCTCTATTTCCGTCATTGCTTCTTCGATATATGGATGTAACAGTAGGAAAAAAGTCTCCATAGTTGTCTTACACCCTTTTTAATCCTAGCCCTTCTCTGCACAGGCGTCTGCATTGGCGGGCGGCAAGATGTGCACCTGCCTACCCCTTCCCCCCTTGAATTTGGGGTACAGAATTCTCAAAAAAATGGTTCAAATGGCTCTGAGCACTATGGGACTTAACTTCTGAGGTCATCAGTCCCCTAGACTTAGAACTACTTAAACCTCACTAATCTAAGGAGATCACACACATCCATGCCCGAGGCAGGATTCGAACCTGCGACCCGGCTGAGACAGGGAGAAGGATATGGCTTTCTGATAGGAACCATCCCGGAATTCTCCTGAAGGAATTCAGAAAAACCGCGGAAAATCCAAATCAGGATGATCAGATTTTCACGGGACCCTCCGTCCTTCGAAATGCAACACATGTCTGTATACAATAGCGCTACCTCATTCGGTTTATCCCTAGTGTAAAATATTCTTTTGCAGAGAAGTTATTTAACAATGTAAAATACTAGTGTTACGCTGTACATTCACATCACAGTGCCAGAGACTTCATACAGTGAAACTACCGGGTAGATTAAAACTGTGTACCGGACCGAGACTCGAACTCAGGACCTTTGCCTTTCGCGGGCAAGTGCTCTACCATCTGAGCTACCCCAGCACGACTCACGCACTACATACGCTATAAACACACTATTTCATACTATACTGTCCAGTCATATTAATATGACCACCTGTCAAGAACTTGAATAATCTTCTTTTGCAACGCGTACGTTTCCCAGGAAGAGAGTCAGCAGGTTCTGGAAGGTACCGACAGGAATCTGAAATTATACCGACTCCAGAGAGTATAGAAATTTTCACAGCAGATAAAATTTCTTTTAATTTAACATGTACTGTATGGCACAGAAAACGGAAATAAAGATAGTAATGAATACTCGATCGACTGTCATGAATGTGCTGAATCACGGCCAATGACAGGAATCGTGCTCAGATACAGAGCACTCATATGCATAATGGTTACCAACAGGCACCGTTTAGTGCATCTTATACGTATCCAGTATGCGAATGTTTGTACACAGAATAATCAAATACCAGAGAGTGCGCTGCCTACGATGCGCTATGCCGGTGACGTCAGGAGTACAACAATCATCTCCTATATTGGGCATAGTCAATAATACCATGTTATCGTACATTACAGGTGTATGGAATAACTTTCCACTCTTCCTTTTTCATCTCATAAAAGTGACTTACATAGGTATCTGTCTTCTTGCTTCCATAATGCTGGAAATTATTGATGATGATGATGATGATGTTTGGTTTGCGGGGCGCTCAACTACGCGGTTATCAGCGCCCGTACAAATTCCACTACTTTGGCTCTGAGCACTATGGGACTTAACATCTATGGTCATCAGTCCCCTAGAACTTAGAACTACTTAAACCTAACTAACCTAAGGACATCACACAACACCCAGTCATCACGAGGCAGAGAAAATCCCTGACCCCGCCGGGAATCGAACCCCGGCGGGGTCAGGGATTTTCTCTGCCTCTTAATGACTGGGTGTTGTGTGATGTCCTTAGGTTAGTTCGGTTTAAGTAGTTCTAAGTTCTAGGGGACTGATGACCATAGATGTTAAGTCGGATAGTGCTCAGAGCCATTTTTTGATCTCCAGAAAGGAACCGTTTCAACATGCTGGGGTGCGGATTCCGGCACGCATTCCTAGCAGAAATTTACATGGCTACAGTATACTTGCTCAGCATTCGTCCCCAAATTCCACAAGGAGATAAATCGCCGTAGTCTCTGTACTACAGTCTTGCTGTACCGTACGTATGTTCATCTGTACTTCATCTATGGGCCCATGTGCACCAGTCGAAAAGAAAAAATACAATTTTCTGCACCAGAACATACGGAAAAGAGTGCTAAAAATAAAGGTGGAAGAGATTTCCGTTTCAGGAAGTGGGAATCATCTCAAACTCCATAGGGTGCAACACAGCACAACTTGCTCTGATATAATTAAGAGTTCAGCAGTCCAGTTGACATGACTACACAATAATGTGTCAACTTCAGAATAGGTTGTGACCCTTCTGTGAAGTTTCTCACATTCATCTCATCAAATGTTGATCTGGATTGCATAACAACACAAAATGTTACCTTTCAAAACGGATTTTATTAAACTTTGATCATGCTAGTCAACTTGAAAAAATAGTAAGCATGAAAATAATTCAATAATCCACTAATATGATCAGATGTGAAGTTATTTGGGTAAACAGTGTTGTAGGTAGTGTAAGCTGAAGATGCGTTTTTACAGTTAATTTGCCATTTCATCTCTTTGAGTATTAATCAGTGTATTTTTGCTGGTTGTTTTTGATAATAATCAACAAAGATTTCTCAGATTTTTTTGGTATAAAATGGTATTAAAATCTTGCCCCTTCTTGCATCAGTTTCTGCGGACGTCCATGCGTCTGTGTTAAGTCCTTCTGATTGTTTCCTCTGGGTTCATTTCATATTGTATATTAGTCGTCTAACCCTATAGCTCAAGGTTGAACTTATTCATCCTGAGTCAGTAATCTGACGTTTGATAATTCCAGCATCACCATCACGTGTGTGTGTGTGTGTGTGCGTGTGTGTGTGTGTGTCTGTGTGTATGTGTGTGTGTGTGCGTGTGTGTGTGTGTGTGTGTGTGTGTGTGTGTGTGTGTGTGAATTCCTAAGGTACCAAACTGCTGAGGTCATCGGTCCCTACGCTTACACATTACTCAAACTAACTTATACTAAGAACAACACACACACCCATGCCCAATGGAAGACTCGAGCCTCCGGCGGGCGGGGCCGCGCAGTCCGTGACATGGCGCCTCAAACCGCGTGGCCACTTTGCGCGGCACCACCATCATGATTGTGAGTCAAATTCTTTTGACCAGACCAGCGAACGGGTGCTGGGATTTCAGGGCTCTGATAGAGAAGTTTCCCATGTTCTGATAATCAGAACGCCAGTACACCTAGTTTGCAAATTTTTGTGGACGCATTAGAATATTACACGTGCTACTGCGCGCCACTCCTCGCTCACAGTTCCCTATCTTATGGTGGTATACCTGATGGTTTATAGCTTCCACCCCAATGAGTGCTCCACCATTCAAGCACATTCCCTTTCTGATCTGTATTTGTCATTTCTTTGGAGTAAGGTTTATCAGCTTGTTGTAGCTACAAAGGCAATAATAAAAGTTGTCATTCTCTTTATAAACTTAAATACGCCGCTGCCCTCATCCTTACTCTCTCAGCTATTCAGTATTTTATTGTGGTGGTAGATGGGTGCACAAGCAGTTCAAGGCTCAATCTTACTAAATTAATTAATTTGATTGTTAATTTGAGTTCTGAAAGTGACTGCATGCATAGACAAAAAACTACTACGAGTAAATTCACTAATTTAATGTATAAAAGTTCAAAAAATGGTTCAAATGGCTCTGAGCACTATGTGACTTAACATCTTAGGTCATCAGTCCTCTAGAACTTTTTTTTTTTTTTTTGTCGTCAGTCTACCGACTGGTTTGATGCGGCCCGCCACGAATTCCTTTCCTTTGCTAACCTCTTCATCTCAGAGTAACACTTGCAACCTACGTCCTCAATTATTTGCTTGACGTATTCCAATCTCTGTCTTCCTCTACAGGTTTTGCCCTCTACAGCTCTCCCTAGTACCATGGAAGTCATTCCCTCATGTCTTAGCAAATGTCCTACCATCCTGCCCCTTCTCCTTATCAGTGTTTTCCACATATTCCTTTCCTAGAACTTAGAACTACTTAAACCTAACTAACCTAAGGACATCACACACATCCATGCCCGAGGCAGGATTCGAACCTGCGATCGTAGCGGTCTCGCGGTTCCAGACTGTAGCGCCTAGAACCGCACGGCCACTCCGGCCATCCGCACTGTATGGAGCAGAGGCATGGACCATGAGAAAGAAGGAGAAAAAATACGTAGAGAGCTTTGAAATGTGGTGCTGGAGGAGAATGGAAAAGATCAAGTGGACAGATCGCATAAAACATGACGATGTACTCCGAAGAGTAGGAGAGAAGAGAAGTATTCTGCGTACAATTCTTCAGAGAAAGGCCAACTGGATTGGACATGTACTTAGATGGCCGGCCGGCGTGGCCATGCGGTTCTAAGCGCTTCAGTCAGGAACCGCGCGACCGCTACGGTCGCAGGTTCGAGTCCTGCCTCGGGCATGGATGTGTGTGATGTTAGTTAGGTTTAACTAGTTCCAAGTTCTAGGGGACTCATGACGACAGATGTTAAGTCCCATACTGCTCAGAGCCATTTGAACCATTTTTTGTACTTAGACACGATGGACTCATACATGATGTCATCGAAGGGAAACTCAGAGGAAACACAGGACGGGGAAGAAGAAGAATTCAACATCTGGACGACATGAAAGATGGAAGGAGATACAACACACTGAAGGAAGAAGCTGAAGACAGGGAACAGTGGAATCAGAAATATTCCGTACGAAGACATGTACCTGCCACTAGGCAGAATACTACATAATAATAATAATAATAATAATAATAATAGAGAGTACCTTGCTTTATCCTTATTCGTAATGTCTTTATCGTTGCATTATTGGAGTTAAGAATTTAAAAAAAAGTATTATTGTGTACAAAATGTCCAATATTGTGTTTGCGTTGTTCGACTTGCTTTGCACACACATAAACAATAAATACTACGCCGCGTACAACTGGAGGTTAAAAGCTGCAGTTCAGCACTGGAGCGTCGCGCTCGCGTCCCCTTCTCGCTGTCGCCTGTTTCCCTCACTCCAGCCCTCGTTACGCAAGCGTGGGCCGGCGGGCGGCGCGGCTGTCAGCGGAGCAGGAGTGCCGCCCCGTAGCTCGGCACCCAGGCCCTAATGGCGGGCGCTGACGGCGGCAATACGCCGCCCCGACGCTCTCCTTCCCGTCGTCGCCGCTATTTAGATCGTCACCGGAGCGGCGCATCTGCTCGGCGCGCCCGTCACCGCGGCGGACACCTATAAAAACACTCTCGTGCTAAGAGCCCCACCGGGCGGAGTGCTGAAAGGGCTGACGCCCAGACAAACTGCGTTTGGTCCAGATCCCTCTCTCCCTGTGAGCTAACGTCACTGTAAGGTTGGTACCATACCTTCTAGCTGAAGCTGATAGCTAAATCTAGGTAAAGGGATGGTAGTCGATCAGGGGAAACTCAGTTCGAATGCTAGGCATCTACATCTACATCTACTTCCATACTCCGCAAGCCACCTGACGGTGAGTAGCGGAGGGTACTTTGAGTAACTCTATCGGTTCTCTCTTCTATTCCAGTCTCGTATTGTTCGTGGAAAGAAAGATTGTCAATATGCCTCTGTGTGGGCTCTAATCTCTCTGATTTTATCCTCATGGTCTCTTCGCGAGATATACGTAGGAGGGAGCAATATACTGTTTGACTCCTCGGTTAGGTATGTTCTCGAAACTTCAAAAAAAGCCCGTACCGAGCTATTGAGCGTCTCTCCCGCAGAGTCTTCCACTGAAGTTTATCTATCAGCTCAGTAACGCTCTAGCTATTACTAAATGATCCTGTAACGAAGCGCGCTGCTCTCCGCTGGATCTTCTCTATCTCTTCCATCAAACCTATCTGGTACGGATCCCACACCGGTGAGCAATATTCAAGCAGTGGGCGAACAAATGTACTGTAACCTACTTCCTTTGTTTTCGGATTGCATTTCCTTAGGATGCTTCCAATGAATCTCAGTCTGGCATCTGCTTTACCGACGATCAACTTTATATGATCATTCCATTTTAAATCACTCCTAATGCCTACTCCCAGATAATTTGTGGAATTAACTGCTTCCAGTTGCTGACTTCCTATATTGTAGCTAAATAATAAAGGATCTTTCTTTCTATGTATTCGCAGAACATTACACCTCTCTACATCGAGATTCAATTGCCATTCCCTGCACCATGCGTCAATTCGTTGCAGGTCCTCCTGCATTTCAGTACAAGTTTCCACTGTTACAACCTCTCGATATACCACAGCATCATCCGCAAAAAGCCTCAGTGTGTAAGTAGGATGTTTAGGTTTTCTTATTGGTAACGCCACGTAGCGCTCTGTGTGAGAATCACTGGCTGCGCTGTGTGCGGTCTGTGGCTAGTTTGCATTGTTGTCTGCCATTGTAGTGTTGGGCAGCGGCGGCTGGATGTCAACAGCGCGTAGCGTTGCGCAGTTGGAGGTGAGCCGCCAGCAGTGGTGGATGCGGGGAGAGAGATGGCGGAGTTTTGTAATTTGTCATGAACTGCTATATATATTATGACTATTAAGGTAAATACATTGTTTGTTTCTATTAAAATCTTTCATTTGCTAACTATCCCTATCAGTAGTTAGTGCCTTCCGTAGTTTGAATCTTTTATTTAGCTGGCAGTAGTGGTGCTCGCTGTATTGCAGTAGTTCGAGTAACCAAGATTTTTGTGAGGTAAGTGATTTGTGAAACGTATAGGTTAATGTTAGTCAGGGCCATTCTTTTGTAGGGATTTTTGAAAGTCAGATTGCGTTGCGCTAAAAATATTGTGTGTCAGTTTAAGCACAGTCCTGTACAATTGTTCAAAGGGGACGTTTCAAGTGACCTTCCAATGTTATCCACAAGGTCATTTATGTATATTGTGAATAGCAACGGTCCTATGACACTCCCCTGCGGCACACGTGAAATCACTCTTACTTCGGAAGACCTCTCCATTCAGAATGACATGCTCCGTTCTGTTATCTAGAAACTATTCAATCCAATAACACAATTGGTCTGATAGTCCACATGCTCTTACTTTATTCATTAAACGACTGTGGGGAACTGTATCTAACGCCTTGCGGAAGTCAAAAAACTCCGGAGTATGCCACGTAAAAACAAACATACACAGATATCTACGAAGTCAAGTTAGAATGTAGTTTTTCACTCTATATTCGTGGAGATAAGCATCACGGATTTCTTGTTGCATGAGATTTGTATACAGGGTGGTCCATTGATAGTGCCCGGGCCAAATATCTCGCGAAGTAAGTGTCAAACTAAAAAACTACAAAGAACGAAACACGTCTAGCTTGAAGGGGGAAACCAGATGGCGCTATGGTTGGCCCGCTAGATGGCGCTGCTCCCATAGGTCAAAAGGATATCAACTGCGTTTCTTAAAATAGGAACCCCCATTTATTATTACATATTCGTGTAATACGTAAAGAAACGTGAATGCTTTAGTTGGACCACTTTTTTCGCTTTGTGATAGATGGCGCTGTAATAGTCACAAACGTATAAGTACTTGGTATCACGTAACATTCCGCCAGTGCGGACGGTATTTGCTTCGTGATACACTACCCGTGTTAAAATGGACCGTTTACCAATTGCGGAAAAGTTCGATATCGTGTTGATGTATGGCTATTGTGATCAAAATGCCCAACGGGCGTGTGCTATGTATGCTGCTCGGTATCCTGGACGACACCATCCAAGTGTCCGGACCGTTCGCTGGATAGTTACGTTATTTAAGGAAACAGGAAGTGTTCAGCCACATGTGAAACGCCAACCACGACCTGCAACAAATGATGATGCCCAAGTAGGTGTTTTAGCCGCTGTCGCGGCTAATGCGCACATCAGTAGCAGACAAATTGCGAGAGAATCTGGAATCTCAAAAACGTAGGTGTTGACACTGCTACATTAACATCAATTGCACCCGTAACATATTTCTATGCACCAGGAATTGCATGGCGACTACTTTGAACGTCGTGTACAGTTCTGCCAATGGGCACAAGAGAAATTACGACACGCGTTGTATTTAGCGACGAAGCGTCATTCACCAGCAGCGGTAAAGTAAACCGGCATAATATGCACTATCGGGCAACGGCAAATCCACGATGGCTGCGACAAGCGGAACATCAGCGATCTTGGTGGGTTAATGTATGGTGCGGCATTATGGCAGGAAGGATAATTGGCCCCCATTTTATCGATGGCAATCTAAATGGTGCAATGTATGCTGATTTCCTATCTAATGTTCTACTGATGTTACTATAAGATGTTTAAGATGTTTCACTGCATGACGGAATGGCGATGTACTTCCAACATGATGGATGTCCGGCACATAGCTCGCGTGCGGTTGAAGCGTTATTGAACAGCATATTTCATGACAGGTGGATTTGTCGTCCAAGCGTCTTACCATGGCCCGCACGTTCACCGGATCTGACGTTCCCGGATTTCTTTCTGTGGGGAAAGTTGAAGGAATTTGCTATCGTGATCCACCGACAACGCCTGACAACATGCGTCAGCGCATTATCAATGCACGTGCGAACATTGCGGAAGGCGAACTGCTCGCTGTTGAGAGGAATGTCGTTACATGTATTGCCAAATGCATTGAGGTTGACGGACATCATTTTGAGCATTTATTGCATTAATGTGGTATTTACAGGTAATCACGCTGTAACAGCATGCGTTCTCACAAATTATATGTTCACAAAGGTACATGTATCACACTGGAACAACCGCAATAAAATGTTCAAACGTACCTGCGTTCTGTATTTTAATTTAAAAAACCTACCTGTTACCAACTGTTCGTCAAAAATTGCGAGCCATATATTTGTGACTATTACAGCGCCATCTATCACAAAGCGAAAAAAGTGGTCCAACTAAAACATTCATATTTCTTTACGTACTACATTAATATGTAATAAAAATGGGAGTTCCTATTTTAAAAAGACGCAGTTGATATCCGTTTGACCTATGGCAGCGCCATCTAGCGGGCCAACCATAGCGCCATCTGATTTCCCCCTTCAAGCTAGACAAGTTTCGTTCTTTGTAGTTTTTTCGTTTGATGCTTATTTCGTGAGATATTTGGCCCGGTCACGATCAATGGACCACCCTGTATAGTCTCAAGCTTTCCAAATTCTCCATCGTCTGTGTTAGCTGCACTTGTCCGAATTACCTCACGAGAACGGCACAAAGTCACGGAACTTCCATAGCCTACAACACGTTTCATCGACGTCAGTGACCGAAGAACACTGGTCGTGATATCGGTTTCGTTAGATGGTAGGCGGCTCTAAATCGCGATATTTAATGTGGCCAACTAAATAAAGCACAACACGGTCTACTTATAGATCCAGACAATAGTGACATAGGAAGTCGTCGAAAGTTTGAGACTGATACAAATTCAGCGTGGCAAAGAATCCGTGAAGCGTATCATATATTTATCAGCTTTTCTTTCAGTCAATCGTGTCTGTTGCTTTTTATATATATGCAATTTCACTTCTATGCAACTATAGTTTCATCTTTGGCACTGTGGGCGCTGTGCAGATATTTACGGCGAATGAACTTCAGCGTCTTCTAGTGTGGTAACTTTAAGCCTGGCAAGTGAATCTCTTCTCAAGGGAATATATGATCATATCGATAACAGTGCTTTAAGTGCCTGAAGATGAAGCTGTGGCTGTTCAACAGGAAATGAATAAAAACAAAAAAAGCAGTAAAAATAATAATATATTGTCCACAACATAATATTTATCAGCTGGTGTCAGTAATTTCCGTCCGCAGCTCGTGGTCTTGAGGTCGCGTTCTCGCTTCCATAGCGCGGGGTCCCGGGTTCGATTCCCGGCGGGGTGTGGGATTTTCACCTGTTTGTGTTGTCCTCATCATTTCATCATCCTTCATGGAAGTGGCGAGTTTGGACTCAGCAAAGGTTGGGAATTTGTACGGGCGCTGATAACCGCGCAGTTGAGCGCCCCACAGACCAAACATCATCATCACCATCATCAATAATTTCCAGCATTATGGAAGCAAGAAGACAGATACCTACCTCAGGCACTTTTATGAGATGAAAAAGGAAGAGCGGAAAGTTATTCCATACATCTGTAATGTACGATAATATGGGCTTACTGACCATGCCCAACAAAGGAGGGGATTGCTGTACTTCTGACGTCACCGGCGTGGCGCATCGTAGGCAGCGCACTCTCTGGTATTTTATTGTACTGTGTACAAACATTCGCAAACTGGATACGTTTAAGATGCACTAAACGCTGCCTGTTGGTATCCATTATGCACATCAGTGGTCTGTAGCACAACACGATTCCTATCAACACATTCATGGCAGTAGACTAAGTATTTATTACTATATTTATTTCCGTTTTCTGCGCCATACAGTAACTAAAAGAAATTTTCTCTGCTATGAAAATTTCTATACTCCCTGGCAAGAAATTTATAACCTGCAGGTCTTTTTCAGCACGCAGTTCGTCCTCATGAGCGTTCGTTCGCTAGTTTACGTATTTCAAATATTCAAATCTTTGAATCGGGCGCATTTCTCTGGTGGCCATTGTTTTCCAGACGTAACCCAATTAATCCTTTTTCCTTTTATTTTTTTTTTTGGGGGGGGGGGGGGATGCGTTTTGTATAGCATTGCACGCATGTGACTAAACCGGTCAGTATTGCTACAGTGTGAGCGCGATGGTAGTAATATATATCTTTAGATTGACGTAGTAGTAAATTAGCGGTAACTTTGTGTTGTCCGTGCGGCAAATACACTGAGCCGATAAGTAACGGGATACCTTGTAATACCGTGTCGAGCCTCCTATTGCCCGGCCTAGTTCACCAGCTCCACGTGGCATGGACTAGACAAGTCGGTAGAAGTCTCGTGCAGAAATACTGACCCGTGCTGGCTGTATAGCCGTCCATAACTGCCAAACCGTTACCGGTCCAAGACTTTGTGCACGAGCTGACCTCCCGATTGTGCCCCATTAATGTTCCATGGGATTCACGCCGGGCGATCTGGGTGGCCAAATCATTTGCTCGAACTATGCAGAACGTTTTTTTAACCAACCGCGAAAAATTGTGGCCCGATGACATGGCACATTGTCATCCATAAATATTCCATCGTTGTTCGACGACAGGAAGTCTATGAATGGCTGCAAATGATCTCCGAGTAGCTGAAAACAACCATTTCGAATCAATAATCGGTTCAGTTGTACCAGACGACGAAGTCCATTCCATGTAAACACAGCCAACACCATTGCGGAGCCACTGCCAGTTTGCACAGTGCCTTGTTAACTACAGGGTTATTACAAATGATTGAAGCTATTTCACACCTCTACAATAACTTAATTATTTGAGATATTTTCACAATGCTTTGCACGCACATACAAAAACTCAAAAAGTTTTTTTAGGCATTCACAAATGTTCGATATGTGCCCCTTTAGTGATTCGGCAGACATCAAGCCGATAATCAAGTTCCTCCCACACTCGGCGCAGCATGTCCCCATCAATGAGTTCGAAATCATCGTTGATGCGAGCTCGCAGTTCTGGCACGTTTCTTGGTAGAGGAGGTTTAAACACTGAATCTTTCACATAACCCCACAGAAAGAAATCGCATGGGGTTAAGTCGGGAGAGCGTGGAGGCCATGACATGAATTGCTGATCATGATCTCCACCACGACCGATTCATCGGTTTTCCAATCTCCTGTTTAAGAAATGCCGAACATCACGATGGAAGTGCGGTGGAGCACCATCCTGCTGAAAGATGAAGTCGGCGCTGTCGGTTTCCAGTTGTGCCATGAGCCAATTTTCCAGCATGTCCAGATACACGTGTCCTGTAACGTTTTTTTCGCACAAGAAAAAGGGGCCGTCAACTTTAAACCGTGAGATTGCAAAAAACACGTTGACTTTTGGTGAATTGCGAATTTTCTGTACGAATGCGTGAGGATTCTCTACCGCCCAGATTCGCACATTGTGTCTGTTCGCTTCACCATTAAGAAAAAATGTTGCTTCATCACTGAAAACAAGTTTCGTACTGAACGCATCCTCTTCCATGAGCTGTTGCAACCGCGCCGAAAATTCAAAGCGTTTGACTTTGTCATCGGATGTCAGGGCTTGTAGCAATTGTAAACGGTAAGGCTTCTGCTTTAGCCTTTTCCGTAAGATTTTCCAAACCGTCGGCTGTGGAACGTTTAGCTCCCTGCTTGCTTTATTCGTCGACTTCCGCGGGCTACGCGTGAAACTTGCCCGCACGCGTTCAACCGTTTCTTCGCTCACTGCAGGCCGACCCGTTGATTTCCCCTTACAGAGGCATCCAGAAGCTTTAAACTGCGCATACCGTCGCCGAATGGAGTTAGCAGTTGGTGGATCTTTGTTGAACTTCGTCCTGAAGTGTCGTTGCACTGTTATGACTGACTGATGTGAGTGGATTTCAAGCACGACATACGCTTTCTCGGCTCCTGTCGCCATTTTGTCTCACTGCGCTCTCGAGCGCTCTGGTGGCACAAACCTGAAGTGCGGCTTCAGCCGAACAAAACTTGATGAGTTTTTCTACGTATCTGTAGTGTGTCGTGACCATATGTCAATGAATGGAGCTACAGTCAATTTATGAAATCGCTTCAATCATTTGTAATAGCCCTGTACGTGACTCCACGGCTTCGTAACGTCTCCACCACATTCGAACAGTACCATCTGCTCTTATAAACTGAAATAGCGACTCACCTGTCCGGGCCACGGTTTTCCAGTTGTTTACGATCCAACCGATATGATCACAAGCCCAGGAGAGGCGCTGCAGGCGATGTCGTGCTGATAGCAAAGGCACTCGCGTCGGTCATCTGCTGCCACAGCCCAAAACGCCAAATTTTCTTGCGCTGTCCTGACTGATACTATCGTCGTACGTCCCACATTTGCTTCTGCAGGTATTTCAGGCAGTCTTGTTTGTCTGTTAGCATTGACAACTCTACGCAAACGCCGCTGCTCTCGTTAATTAAGCGAAGGCCTCCGGCCACCCCTTTCCCGTGGTGAGGGGTAATGCCTAAAATTTTAGTATTCTCGGCACACTCTTGACACTGTGGATCTCGGAATATTGAATTCCTTAAAGATTTCCGAATTTGAATGTCCCATGCTTTTAGCTCCAACTGCCATTCCGCATTCAAAGTCTATTAATTTCCGTCGTGCGTGCATAATCAGGCGGGAACCTTTTCACATGAACCACCTCATTAGAAGTGATAGCTCTGCCGACGCACTACCCTTTTGTACCTTTTGTGCATATCACTATCCCACGACTTTTGCCACCTCAGTGTATTTCATATCTGGATGTATAACTATGTAAGTAGGCTGTTCATGTTTTCTTATTGGCAACGTTACGTAGCGCTCTGTAGGAAAATCACTGGCTGTGCTGTGTGCAGTCTGTGGCTAGTTTGCATTGTTGTCTGCCATTGTAGTGTTCGGCAGCTGGATGTGAACAGAGCGTAGCGTTGTGCAGTTGGAGGTGAGCCGCCAGCAGTGGTGGATGTGGGGTGAGAAATGGCGGAGTTTTCAAATTTGTAAGACTGGATGGCATGAACTGCTATATATATTATGACTATTAAGGTAAATACATTGTTTGTTCTCTATTAAAATCTTTCACTTGCTAACTATGCCTATCAGTAGTTAGTGCCTTCTGTAGTTTGAATCTTTTATTTAGCTGGCAGTAGTGGCACTCGCTGTATTGCAGTAGTTGGAGTAACGAAGATTTTTGTGAGGTAAGTGGTTTGTGAAACGTATACGTTTATGTTAGTCAGGGCCATTCTTTTGTAGGGATTTTTGAAAGTCAGATTGCGTTGCGCTAAAAATATTGTGTGTCAGTTTAAACACAGTCATGTATAATTTTTCTAAGGGGACGTTGCAACTAACTGAGCAAACTGCATTGTTAGGGCCGTTCTTGCATTTTGTGTTATTTCGTTCTCTTGACTTTCCCATTTACTATGGGAAATATGAAAAATATAAGAACTGCAGCACACTTAATCTCAGCTGTTTATTCCCTGCACTTGAATAATATGATGTACTCTGAAAGTTGAATCGAGCTTACCATATATTAACCAAGTAGCAAAACAGGGTGTCTAATAAAACCCACACATTTTAATGTTTGTACTTACAAAAGCGCACAAAATTGGCTTAAAACACCAAACCATACTTTCGGCATTGTTACAACTTTGCTGGTTGGTGAAGATCACGAGTTAGTGGCAATGCTGAGAACAACATACGGTCAGCAGTAAATAACTTGAGCCATTACTGCTACATATCCTGAGGTGACGAAGGTCATGGGAAAGCAATACGTAGCTATACAGATGGCAGCAGCATCGCGCACATCAGGTATAAAAGAGCAGCGCATTGTTGGAGCTGTCATTTCTATTCAAGCGATGCATGTGGAGAGATGATCGACGTCAATATGGTCGCACCACGGGAACTAACAGACATCGAACGCGGAATAGTACTTGGAGCTAGAGGCATGGGGAATTCCATTTCGGAAATCGTTAGGGAAGTCATTATTCCGAGATCCACAGTGTCAAGTGTGTGCCAGAATACCATATTTTAGCCATTACCTCTCACCACGGACAATGCAGTGGCTGGACGTTCACTTAACAGGCGAGAGCAGTGGCGTTAGCGTAGTTTTCAGTGCTAAAAGGCAAGCAACACTGCGTGAAATACCGCAGGAATCAATGTGGAACGTACGACGAACGTATCCGTTAGGTCAGTGCGGCGAATTGTTGCGTTAATGGGCTTTGGCAGCAGATGACCTACGCGAATGCCTTTGCTAAAGCAAGGAATCGCCTACAGCGCCTCTACTGCGGTCGTCACCACATTGGTTGGACCGTAGACGACTCTAAAACAGTGGCCTGATCAGATGAGACCCTATTTCAGTTGGTAAGAACTGGTGGTAGGTTTCGAGTGTGGCGCAGACCTCACGAAGTCGTGTGCAAGCTGGTGGAGGCTGCGTTTACAAGAAATGGACTGAGTCGTCTGGCACAACTAAACCCAGAATTCACTGGGAATGGCTATATTAGGCTATTTGGGAAAAAAGTAAGGAAGATTGGGCTTAACGTCCCGTCGACATCGAGGTAATTAGAGACGGAGCACACCCTCGGACTGTGTAAAGGACGGGGAAAGAAATCGGCCGTGCCCTTTGAAAGGAACCATCCCGGCATTTCCTAGGAGCGATTTAGGGAAATCACGGAAAACCTAAATCTGGATGACCCAAAGAGGGTTTGAAAAGTCGTCCTCCTGAATGCGAGTCCATTGTGCTACCACTGTGCAGACCATTTGCAGCCATTCACGGACTTCATATTCCCAATCAAAGGTCCAATATTTGTGAATGACAATGCTCCATTCATCAGCCCACAATTGCCCGTGATTGGTTTGAAGGACGTTGTGGACAGTTCGAGCAAATGGTTTGGCCACGCTGATCGCCCAACATGAATCCCATCAAACTTTATTGAGACATAATCGACAAGTCAATTAGTGCACAACATTATGCACCGGCAACACTTCCGCAGTTACGGACGGCTGTAGAGTCAGTATGGCTCACTATTTCTGCAGGAGACTTCCAACAATTTGTTGAGTCCACGCTATGTCGAGTTGCTGCATTATGTCGGGAAAAAGTAGGCCCGACACCATATTGGAAGCTATCTCACATGACTTGTGTTACCTCAATGCAAACTTGACCCCCTGGCCAGCCCACCCTGTGTCTGTGAGGGGAAAGGACTCTCAATCTTAAATGGGAACCCCCATTTTATTGCATATTCAGTCTACGCCAATAAACACGGTTGGTTTACTCAAACCATTGTTTTCCATTCTTGGCAAGTGGTGCTAATTCCAAATATAAAGTTTGCCTGTTTTTGCAACTGTGAACCGACACATTTGATTCTACATTTTGGTGGTTTGGGGACCTACTATAATCAACCCCGTAGAAAAAAGAGAACTACGTTATCACACAAGAAATACCAGAAATGTCCTAAAAGTTAATGTTTATTTTCGAAATTTGCTCTAATACTTCAAATCCGATTGTGCAGCGCATTTTGGTTACCCGTTTCAATGTCTGGTAGGCAACTATTGCAAATGTGATCCAGGGACAACGATGAGCATGTGAGACCGCTTATCTCTCACCATTGGATTGCCACTTACAGTTCATGGATAATTTAACTCATTACAGTGGTTGTGGTTTGTATTCCGCCGGTAGCCGCTTAGCGCCGGTTGGATGGAAAGGCACACCGAAATCAGTCACCCTGATGGCGGGGTTTGAGGCAGCCACCGAAATCAAGTATTTTGGTGGTTTGGGGACCTACTATAATCAACCCCGTAGGAAAAAGAGAACTACGTTATCACACAAGAAATACCAGAAATGTCCATGTCTAGCTGTATTAATCATACTACATGACCACGTTCGCAACACGGTAGTAACGTTTCAACATTGATATCAACCGTTAAAACACAAAGATTTACATTTACATCGTATATCAAATATTATTCAAATGGCTCTGAGCACTATGGGCCTTAACAGCTGAGGTCATCAGTCCCCTAGAACTTAGAACTACTTAAACCTAACTAACCTAAGGACATCAAACACATCCATGCCCGAGGCAGAATTCGAACCTGCGACCGTAGCGGTCGCGCGGTTCCAGACTGAAGCGCCTAGAACCGCTCGGCCACACCGGCCGTCTCGTAAATCAAATGTAGAATCAAATGCGTCGTTTGTTTCTTGCAAAAACAGGCACACTTCATATTTGTCAATTATAGCGCTATCTGCCACGAATGGGAAACAATGGGTTGCGTAAACCGTACGTATTTATTGGCGTAGAAACAGAATACACAATAGCAGTGTGAGGTTCCCATTTGAAAATATAAGTTGACCTCTCTCACGCGGAAGAGGTAGTTAGGAGGTAGCCAACTGCAGCAAAGACAGATGTCCCCTTCAGTAATTTAAACTTCCCACCTAGAACTTTTTCTTTTTTTTTTTTGGCAGATTGCGTCGTTTCTCCAGATATTTAGTTGTCGCGAGTTAAAACTAACGCTCTGTAGACAGGGGTGGTTAGAAACAGTCTGAAAAGGTTGTAAGAGTGTTGCACCGGATGTAGCGCTGAGAAAAAACTGTTGAAAAAAGTTCAGTACGTTGCGCCGTTTCCTAGTTATTAAGAATTGAAATTAGCCAGTCAGGATATCGCGCACGGAAATTCGAGCAATTGCTGGCACTAAAATGCGGTAACGCACAGATATCTGTGGATCCGAGAGTTGAAACTTGTTGAAATGCTCGTTACCATGAAAGGTCCCTGTTGCATTCATTTCATGTTAATTTTTTAAAACTGTTGTCATTTACGGCATACATTCCACTTCTAAATTTACTGTGGTGTTTCTGACTATCTGGGAGGAGACTGAGCAGTGGAACGTGTTACTTTTACACATAATCAAGAACGATCTGTCACACTACTACACTTTAAAACACAGTTTACATGCAATTCATGTCACACAGTCTCATATGGAACCTACACCCGCTTTCTTTTATATACTGTATATGATAAGATACTGTCATCCCCCTTCTCTTCTGTGTGAGAGGATGAATGAGCAAATGTATTTCTAGTTGCATGCTGGATGGTATCAGACAAGCCTGTCTGCTAGAGAACAGTAGGACCAACGTCGAAAGAGGTAGCTACGCTTTCTAAAAGCAGAGAGGTTTCTATTCTTAGTATGGTCCTGTCCGTCCCTTGTCAGGTTGGTATAGGAAGCTGCCTCTCTGGTCACTTCCGTTTTGTATCGGGAAGCACCCTCGGTAGGGGCCCACGGCAGTCTGTCCGCGGCAAGCGTCTGAAGTGGTAAGATCTATGGCTAAGCGCATCTCTGCTAAGTCCATAGGACAATGGATTTCTTAAGTTCAGCATAACTGAAAATTTAATCACCTTTATTTCAGGTTTAGATCTAAAATATCTAATGTTATCTTAAATTGCAACGCAGTGTAATTCGAGTGTGAAGTTCCGAATATCTTCCAGTAGTTGCTTTGTCACTACTTTGTGAGTAAAGTGGAACCACGTGTGGATGATCCGTAACTCTAACTAAGATCATCAATCTTAAATGCGAATGTACGTGAGATTATGATGTCTCGTCTTGACAATATTTTTCAATATAGCAACTTTCCTTTATGTTCAACCCACGTGGGGTGTACTTTGTGAGTCCAGTACCACGTGCTTATACAATTGTTTGACCCATCAGGTTAATAGTAAGACGATAGTAACCAGTTCGAGGTTTTTCTTCTGTAAGTTGCGTTTCGATGTAATTTATTTTAATTATCAAAATTATGGTTTATGGTGTGGGTTCCTGTAGTCATGTCCTAGTTCATGAACCTGCGGGCAACGTATGAGTGGCCAAGTGAGTGGTCCCGACAGTCGGGATACCAGTTACTTTGGAAGAAGGTTGGGCATCTCGGACATATTCTGAATCGTGGTCCCCTTTGTGCTCATGTGACAAAGACTACCAAATCCACCGGTTAGTCCCTCAAGCGTTAGGGGTAAAACCCAATGGGACTCGGGGCACGTAAGGCTAGCAACCTGCTTCCCTGGTACTTTAAATATGATGCTGGCAACAATCAGAGCAAAATGCCTCGAACCTTTGGAGGTGACGGAGTCCCACCTCTAACTGACAAACCAGGGACTCCTAAGATACGACTTGGCAAACAAATGGTAATGAGATGGGGAGTTATTAATATCAATGGGGGCTACTCTGGGAAGAAGGTAGAGCTGGCAGAGGCTGCAAGTAAGATGGGGCTGGACGTTTTAGCTGACATTCGGGTAAGGGGTGAGAAAGAAGAGGAAGTAAGAGAATACTAGGTCTACCTGTCAGGAGGCAAAGCAGGAATAGCACAATGGGGTGTAGGGCTTTACATCAGGAAAGAAATGGAACCCAGCGTAGTTTCAATAAGGTATGTAAACGAACGACTGCTGTGGATTGATTGGATAGTGTCTAGCAAGAAAATTAGGATTGTGTCAGTATATTCGCAATGTGAAGGGACAGATCAAGATAAGATGGATAGTTTTTATGGGGCCCAGTGATGTAGTTGTTAGAATAAAGGACAAGGACAGTGTTCTGCTCATTGGTGATTTTAACGCCAGGATTGGAAATCGAACAGAAGGGTATGAAAAGGTTATGGGAAAATTTGGCGAGGATATGGAGGCTAACAGGAACGGGAAACAACTCTTGGATTTCTGTGCCACTATGGGCTTAGTAATCACAAACTCCTTTTTTAAACATAATAACATTCACCGGTATACTTGGGAAGGCAGGGGAATCAGATCTGTCATTGACTATATAATAACAGATCAGGATTTCAGGAAGGCTGTGAGGGACACATGTGTATTCAGGGGATTCTTTGATGACGATGATCATTATTTAATCTGCAGTGAAATTGGGATTGTGAGGCCGAAAGTGCAGGAGGTCAGGTCCATATGTAGGAGGATAAGAGTGGAGAAACTTCAGGATAAGGAAATCAGGCACAAGTACATAACAGCGATCTCAGAAAGGTACCAGTTAATTGAATGTAGTCAATTACAGTCATTGGAAAAGGAATGGACAAGGTACAGGGACACAGTACTAGAAGTGGCTAAAGAATGTCTTGGAACAGTAGTGTGTAAAAGTAGGATGAAGCAAACAGCTTGGTGGAATGACACAGTCAAGGCTGCCTGTAAACGGAAAAAGAAGGCGTATCAAAAATGGCTACATACTAGAACTCAGGTAGACAGAGAAAGTTATGTTGAAGAAAGAAACAAAGCCAAACAGATAACTGCAGCATCCAAGAAGAAATCTTGGGAAGACTTTGGAAACAGGTTGGAGACTATGGGTCAAGCTGCTGGAAAACCATTCTGGAGTGTAATTAGCAGTCTTCGAAAGGGACGTAAGAAGGAAATGACAAGTATTTTGGACAGGTCAGGAAAACTGCTGGTGAAACCTGTGGATGCCTTGGGCAGATGGAGGGAATATTTTGAAGAGTTGCTCAATGTAGGTGAAAATACGATCAGTAATGTTTCATATTTCGTGGTAGAATGGGATAGGACTGATGATGGAAATAGGATCACATTTGAGGAAGTGGAGAAAATCGTCAATAGATTGCAGTGCAATAAAGCAGCTGGGGTGGATGAAATTAAGTCGGAACTCATCAAATACAGTGGAATGTCAGGTCTTAAATGGCTACACAGGATAATTGAAATGGCCTGGGAGTCGGTATAGGTTCCATCAGACTGGACAAAAGCAGTAATCACACCAATCTTTAAACATGGAAACAGAAAAGATTGTAACAACTGCAGAGGTATCTCTTTAATCAGCGTTGTGGGTAAAATCTTCTCAGGTATTGTTGAAAGGAAAGTGCGAGTATTAGCTGAGGAACAATTGGATGGAAATCAGTGTGGGTTTAGGCCTCTTAGAGGTTGTCAGGACCAGATCTTTAGCTTACGGCAAATAATGGAGAAGTGTTATGAGTGGAACAGGGAATTGTATCTATGCTTTATAGATCTAGAAAAGGCATATGACCGGGTTCCTAGGAGGAAGTTATTGTCTGTTCTACGAGATTATGGAATAGGAGGCAAACTTCTGCAAGCAATTAAAGGTCTTTACATGGATAGTCAGGCAGCAGTTATAGTTGACGGTAAATTGAGTTCATGGTTCAGAGTAGTTTCAGGGGCAAGACAAGGCTGCAACCTGTCTCCACTGTTGTTCATATTATTTATGGATCATATGTTGAAAACAATAGACTGGCTGGGTGAGATTAAGATATGTGAACACAAAATAAGCAGTCTTGCATATGCGGATGACTTAGTTGCTATGGCAGATTCTATTGAAAGTTTGCAAAGTAATATTTCAGAGCTAGATCAGAAATGTAAGGACTATGGTATGAAGATTAGCATCTCCAAAACGAAAGTGATGTCAGTGGGAAAGAAATATAAACGGATTGAGTGCCAAGTAGGAGGAACAAAGTTAGAACAGGTGGACGGTTTCAAGTACTTAGGATGCATATTCTTACAGGATGGCAACATAGTGAAAGAACTGGAAGCGAGGTGTAGCAAAGCTAATGCAGTGAGCGCTCAGCTACGATCTACTCTCTTCTGCAAGAAGGAAGTCAGTACCAAGACCAAGTTATCTGTACACCGTTCAATCTTTCGACCAACTTTGTTGTATGGGAGCGAAAGCTGGGTGGATTCAGGTTACCTTACCAACAAGGTTGAGGTTACGGATATGAAAGTGGCTAGGATGATTGCAGGTACTAGTAGATGGGAACAATGGCAGGAGGGTGTCCACAATGAGGAAATCAAAGAAAAACTGGGAATGAACTCTATAGATGTAGCAGTCAGGGCGAACAGGCTTAGATGGTGGGGTCATGTTACACGCATGGGAGAAGCAAGGTTACCCAAGAGACTCATGGGTTCAGCAGTAGAGGGTAGGAGGAGTCGGGGCAGACCAAGGAGAAGGTACCTGGATTCGGTTAAGAATGATTTTGAAGTAATAGGTTTAACATCAGAAGAGGCACCATTGTTAGCACTGAATAGAGGATCATGGAGGAATTTTGTAAGGGGGCTATGGTCCAGACTGAACGCTGAAAGGCATAATCAGTCTTAAATGATGATGATGATGATCAAAATTATTGTGGAGTTACACTCTTTGTGTAAACCAAGTTGACCACGTGAAGCATGTAGTGTAATCATCAAAGTAGCCCTCAGCTATTCTTTTCGGGAAGATTTCACAGAGAGTTAGTATGAATTTAGTATACCAGTGTGTGGTAATTACATGACGGACAGGATTGCGCTACGAACGTAACTTCTTTGGATGAAAACTGAATCGGGGTTGTGGTTAATTTCCTCCTGCGTATGTTTCAACGTTCTTCGTGTGTTATTTTATGAATGCAGTGTTGTATGCAATCTCCCAATCTTGGCTCCATATTTGATGTGTTCTGTAAGATTACAAACTCACATTTTCATTATCCTAAATAAAGCACCAGTTTAGTTATGAAGCAAGTTTAATATGCTGAAATTTTAACGGAACAATGATCAATGCTAAAATAAATGTTCAAATATAAACTGATTTATTTCTTTTTATTTAAATTGTGTTTATTATATATATATATCACCGGTTATCGTAAGATGACTACTAAAAGATTATAATTAATGTTAGTCTGGTTGGGATTTTGGTAAGCTAGAATGGATACCTGGTGAAACAGTTGCTTAGTAATGCAAGGTTAACTTCCCCAGATAGCTCACAGCTTTTAACCCGCTTTTATTGTCTTGAATATCAGCACCGCTTTCAGAACAAATTAATGCATCACCATTACAACCAGTTAAAATGAACCTTTTTCGGAAGTTGATTGATGAAAGGGGGAAGTACAAAAATGTCCCGGGAAACTCAGGAATACAGAAATACAAGTCGCTGAGGAATGAAATAAATAAGTAATGCTGGGAAGCTAAGACGAAATGGCTGCAGGAAAAGTGCGAAGACATCGAAAAAGAAATGATTGTCGGAAGGACAGACTCAGCACACAAGAAAGTCAAAACAACCTTCGGTGACATTAAAGACAAGGGTGGTAACATTAAGAGTGCAACGGGAGTTCAACTGTTAAGCGCAGAGGAGAGAGTGGAGAGGTGGAAAGAATTCACTGAAAGACTCTGTGAGGGGGATTATTTGTCTGATGTGATAGAAGAAGAAACAGGAGTATATTTAGAAGAGATAGGGAATATAGTATTAGAATCAGAATTTAAAAGATCTTTGGAAGACTTAAGGTCAAATAAGCCAGAAGGGATAGATAAAATACTATCAGAATTTATAAAATCATTGGGGGAAGTGGCAGCAAAATGACTATTCACGTTGGTGTGTAGAATGTATGAGTCTGGCGACATACCATCTGACTTTCGGAACAGCATCATCCTCAAAATATCATCTGACTTTCGGAAAAGCATCATCCACAAAATTCCGAAGACGGCAAGAGCTGACAAATGCGAGAATTATCGCACAATCAGCTTAACAGCTCATGCATCCAAGTTGCTTACAAGAAAATAATACAGAACAATGGAAAAGAAAATTGAGGATGCGCTAGATATCGATCAGTTTGGCTTTGTTGTTGTTGTGGTCTTCAGTCCTGAGACCGGTTTGGTGCAGCTCTCCATGCTACTCTCTCCTGTGCAAGCTTCTTCATCTCCCAGTACCTACTGCAACCTACATCCTTCTGAATCTGCTTAGTGTATTCGTCTCTTGGTCTCCCTCTACGATTTTTACCTTCCACGCTGCACTCCAATGCTAAATTTGTGATCCCTTGATGCCTCAGAACATGTCCTACCAATCGGTCCCTTCTTCTTGTCAAGTTGTGCCACAACATCCTCTTCTCCCCAATCCTATTCAATACCTCCTCATTAGTTATGTGGTCTACCCATCTAATCTTCAGTATTCTTCTGTAGCACCACATTTCGAAAGTTTCTATTCTCTTCGTGTCTAAACTATTTATCGTACATGTTTCACTTCCATACATGGCTACACTCCATACAAATCCTTTCAGAAACAACTTCCTGACACTTAAATCTATACTCGATGTTAACAAATTTCTCTTCTTCAGAAACGCTTTCCTTACCATTACCGGTCTACATTTTATATCTTCTCTGCTTCGACCATCATCAGTTAGTTTGCTCCCCAAATAGCAAAACTCCTTTACTACTTCAAGTGCCTCATTTCCTAATCTAATTCCCTCAGCGTCACCTAATTTAATTTGACTGCATTCCATTATCCTCGTTTTGCTTTTGTTGATGTTCATCCTCCCTCCAAGACACTGTCCTTTCTGTTCAACTGCTCTTCCAGGTCCTTTGCTGTCTCTGACTGAATTACAATATTATCGACGAACCCCAAAGTTTTTATTTCTTCTCTGTGGATTTTAATTCCTACTTAAAATTTTTCTTTTGTTTCCTTTACTGTTTGCTCAATATACAGATTGAATAACATTGGAAGAGGCTACAACCCTGTCTCACTCCCTTCCCAACCACTGCTTCCCTTTCATGCCCCTCGACTCTTATAACTGCCATCTGCTTTCTGTACAAATTGTAAATAGCCTTTAGAATATTCCAGTCAACTTTGTCAAAAGCTTTCTCTAAGTCTACAAATGCTAGAAACGTAGGTTTGCCTTTCCTTAATCTGTCTTCTAAGATAAGTCGTAGGGTCAGTATTGCCTCACGTGTTCCTACATTTCTATGGAATCCGAACCGATCTTCCCCGAGGTCGGCTTCTAAAAGTTTATCATTCGTCTGTAAATAATTTGCGTTAGTATTTTTCAGCTGTGACTCATTAAACTGATAGTTTGGTAATTTTCATATCTATCAACACCTGCTTTCTTTGGGATTGGAATTAGTATATTCTTCTTCAAGCCTGAGAGTATTTCAGCTGTCTCATACATCTTACTCACGCTATGGTAGAGATTTGTCAGGGTTGGCTGTCCCAAGGCTATCAGTAGTTCTAATGGAATGTTGTATACTCCCGGGGCCTTGTTTCGACTTAGATCTTTCAGTGCTCTGTCAAACTCTTCATGCAGTATCGTATCTCCGATTTCATCTTCATCTACGTCCTCTTCCATTTCCATAATATTGTCCTCAAGTACATCGCCCTTGTATTGACCCTCTATATACTCCTTCCACCTTTCTGTTTTGCCTTCTTTGCTTAGAACTGGGTTTCCATCTGAGCTCTTGATAGTCATGCAAGTGGTTCTCTTTTCTCCAAAGGTCTCTTTAATTTTCCTGTAGGCAGTATCTATCTTACCCCTCGTGAGATAAGCCTCTACATCCTTACATTTGTCCTCTAGCCATCCCTGCTAATCCATTTTGCACTTCCTATCGATCTCATTTTTGAAACCTTTGTGTTCCTTTTTGCCTACTTCATTACTCCAATTTTATATTTTCTCCTTTCATCAATTAAGTTCAATATCTCTTCTGTTATCCAAGGATTTCTACTAGCCCCCATCTTTTTACTTACTTGATCCTCTCCTGCCTTCGCTATTTCACCTCTCAAAGCTACCCATTCTTCTTCTACTGTATTTCTTTCCCCTGTTCTTGTCAATCATTCCCTAATGCTCTCTCTGAAACTCTCTACAACCTCTGGTTCTTTCAGTTTATCCAGATCCCATCACCTTAAATTCCTACCTTTTCACTGTTTCTTCAGTTTTAATCCACAGTTCATAACCAATAGATTGTGGACAGAGTCCACATCTGCTCCTGCAAATGTCTTACAATTTAAAATCTGGTTCCTAAATCTCTTTCTTACCATTATATTATCCAGTGTCTCCAGGCCTCTGCCACATATACAACCTTCTTCCATGATTGTTAAATCAAGTGTTAGCAATGATTAAGTTATGCTCTGTGCAAAATTCTGTCAGGCGGCTTCCTCTTTCTTCCCTTACCCCCCTTCCATATTCACCTACAACTTTTCCTCTCTTCTTTTTCCTACTGTCGAATTTCATTCCCCCATGACTATTAAAGTTTCGACTCCCTTCACTATCTGAATAATTTCTTTTATCTCATCATACATTTCTTCAATCTCTTTGTCATCTGTGGCGCTAGTCAGCATATAAACTTGTACTGTTGTGGTAGGTGTGGGCTTAGTGTCTATGTTGGCTACAATAATGCATTCATTATGCTGTTCATAGTAGCTTATCCACACTCCTATTTTTGTATTCATTACAAAACCTTCTCCAGCATTACCAATATTTGATTTTGTATTTGTTGTTGTTGTGGTCTTCAGTCCTGAGACTGGTTTGATGCAGCTCTCCATGCTACTCTATCCCGTGCAAGCTTTTTCATCTCCCAGTACCTACTGCAACCTACATCCTTCTGAATCTGCTTAGTGTATTCATCTCTTGGTCTCCCTCTACGATTTTTACCCTCCACGCTGCCCTCCAATACTAAATTGGTGATCCCTTGATGCCTCAGAACATGTCCTACCAACCGATCCCTTCTTCTGGTCAAGTTGTGCCGCAAACTTCTCTTCTCCACAATCCTATTCAATACTTCCTCATTAGTTATGTGATCTACCCATCTAATCTTCAGCATTCTTCTGTAGCACCACATTTCGAAAGCTTCTATTCTCTTCTTGTCCAAACTATTTATCGTCCATGTTTCACTTCCATACATGGCTACACTCCATACGAATACTTTCAGAAATGACTTCCTGACACTTAAATCAATACTGGATGTCAACAAATTTCTCTTCTTCATAAACGCTTTCCTTGCCATTGCCAGCCTACATTTTATATCCTCTCTACTTCGACCATCATCAGTTATTTTGCTCCCCAAATAGCAAAACTCCTTTACTACTTTAAGTGCCTCATTTCCTAATCTAATTCCCTCAGCATCACCCGACTTAATTAGACTACATTCCATTATCCTGGTTTTGCTTTTGTTGATGTTCATCTTATATCCTCCTTTCAAGACACTGTCCATTCCATTCAACTGCTCTTCCAAGCCCTTTGCTGTCTCTGACAGAATTACAATGTCATCGGCGAACCTCAAAGTTTTTATTTCTTTCCATGAATTTTAATACCTACTCCGAATTTTTCTTTTGTTTCCTTTACTGCTTGCTCTATATACAGATAGAACAACATCGGGGAGAGGCGACAACCCTGTCTTACTCCCTTCCCAACCACTGCTTCCCTTTCATGTCCCTCGACTCTTATAACTGCCATCTGGTTTCTGTACAAATTGTAAATAGCCTTTCGCTCCCTGTATTTTACCCCTGCCACCTTTAGAATTTGAAAGAGAGTATTCCAGTCAACATTTTCAAAAGCTTTCTCTAAGTCTACAAATGCTAGAAACGTAGGTTTGCCTTTCCTTAATCTTTCTTCTAAGATAAATCGTAAGGTCAGTATTGCCTCACGTGTTCCAGTGTTTCTACGGAATCCAAACTGATCTTCCCCGAGGTTGGCTTCTACTAGTTTTTCCATTCGTCTGTAAAGAATTCGTGTTAGTATTTTGCAGCTGTGACTTATTAAACTGATAGTTCGGTAATTTTCACATCTGTCAACACCTGCTTTCTTTGGGATTGGAATTATTATATTCTTCTTGAAGTCTGAGGGTATTTCACCTGTTTCATACATCTTGCTCAGTAGTTCCAATGGAATATTGTCTAATCCGGGGGCCTTGTTTCGACTCAGGTCTTTTAGTGCTCTGTCAAACTCTTCACGCAGTATCATATCTCCCATTTCATCTTCATCTACATCCTCTTCCATTTCCATAATATTGTCCTCAAGTACATCACCCTTGTATAGACCTTCTATATACTCCTTCCACCTTTCTGCTTTCCCTTCTTTGCTTAGAACTGAGCTCTTGATATTCATACAAGTCGTTCTCTTATCTCCAAAGGTCTCTTTAATTTTCCTGTAGGCAGTATATATCTTACCCCTAGTGAGATAGGCCTCTACATCCTTACATTTCTCCTCTAGCCATCCCTGCTTAGCCATTTTGCACTTCCTGTCGATCTCATTTTTGAGACGTTTGTATTCCTTTTTGCCTGCTTCATTTACTGCATTTTTATATTTTCTCCTTTCATCAATTAAATTCAGTATTTCTTCTGTTACCCAAGGATTTCTACTAGCCCTCGTCTTTTTACCTACTTGATTCTCTGCTGCCTTCACTACTTCATCCCTCAAAGCTACCCACTCCTCTTCTACTGTATTTATTTCTACATCTACATCTACATTGATACTCCGCAAGCCACCCAACGGTGTGTGGCGGAGGGCACTTTACGTGCCACTGTCATTACCTCCCTTTCCTGTTCCAGTCGCGTATGGTTCGCGGGAAGAACGACTGTCTGAAAGCCTCCGTGCGCGCTCTAATCTCTCTAATTTTACATTCGTGATCTCCTCGGGAAGTATAAGTAGGGGGAAGCAATATATTCGATACCTCATCCAGAAACGCACCCTCTCGAAACCTGGCGAGCAAGCTACACCGCGATGCAGAGCGCCTCTCTTGCAGAGTCTGCCACTTGAGTTTATTAAACATCTCCGTAACGCTATCACGGTTACCAAATAACCCAGTGACGAAACGCGCCGCTCTTCTTTGGATCTTCTCTATCTCCTCCGTCAACCCGACCTGGTACGGATCCCACACTGATGAGCAATACTCAAGTATAGGTCGAACGAGTGTTTTGTAAGCCACCTCCTTTGTTGATGGACTACATTTTCTAAGCACTCTCCCAATGAATCTCAACCTGGTACCCGCCTTACCAACAATTAGTTTTATATGATCATTCCACTTCAAATCGTTCCGTACGCATACTCCTAGATATTTTACAGAAGTAACTGCTACCAGTGTTTGTTCCGCTATCATATAATCATACAATATGTATTCGCAATACATTACATTTGTCTATGTTAAGGGTCAGTTGCCACTCCCTGCACCAAGTGCCTATCCGCTGCAGATCTTCCTGTATTTCGCTACAATTTTCTAATGCAGCAACTTCTCTGTATACTACAGCATCATCCGCGAAAAGCCGCATGGAACTTCCGACACTATCTACTAAGTCATTTATATATATTGTGAAAAGCAATGGTCCCATAACACTCCCCTGTGGCACGCCAGAGGTTACTTTAACGTCTGTAGACGTCTCTCCATTGGTAACAACATGCTGTGTTCTGTTTGCCAAAAACTCCTCAATCCAGCCACACAGCTGGTCTGATATTCCGTAGGCTCTTACTTTGCTTATCAGGCGACAGTGCGGAACTGTATCGAACGCCTTCCGGAAGTCAAGAAAAATAGCATCTACCTGGGAGCCTGTATCTAATATTTTCTGGGTCTCATGAACAAATAAGGCGAGTTGGGTCTCACACGATCGCTGTTTCCGGAATCCATGTTGATTCCTACATAGTAGATTCTGGGTTTCCAGAAATGACATGATACTTCCCCCATTCCTGTCAATTGCTCCCTTATGCTCTCTCTGAATCTCTGTACCACCTCTGGTTCTTTTAGTTTATCCAGGTCAGCAAAGTCACGAGACACGCAATTCTGACGTTTCGGTTAATAATGGAAACAAGACTAAAGAAAGATCAAGACATATTCATAGGATTTGTCGACCTGGAAAAAGCGTTCGACAATGTAAAATGGTGCAAGATGTTCGAAATTCTGAAGGAAGTAGGGGCAAGCTATAGGGAGAGACGGGTCATATGCAATATGTAGAACAGCCAAGAGAGAATAATAAGAGTGGACGACCAAGAACGAAGTGCTCGGATTAAAAAGAGTGTAGCCTTTCGCCCCTGATGTTCAATGTGCACATCGAGGAAATAAAATAAGAGTTCAGGAGTGGAATTAAAATTCAAGGTGAAAGGATATCAATGATACGATTCGCTGATGACATTGCTATCCTGAGTGAAAGTGTAGAGGAATTAAATGATCTGCTGAACGGAATGAACAGTCTAATGAGTACACAGTACTGGTTGAGAGTAAATCGAAGAAAGGCGAAGGTAATGAGAAGTAGTAGAACTGAGAACAGTGAGAAACTTAACATCAGGATTGATGGTCATGAAGTAGATGAAGTTAAGGATTTCTGCTACCAAGACAGTAAAATAACCAATGACGGAGGGAGCAAGGAGGAAATCAAAAGCAGACTAGCTATAGCAAAAAAGGCATTCCTGGCCCAGAGAAGTCTATCAATATCAAATATCGGCCTTAATTTGAGGAAGAAATTTGTGAGAATGCCTGGAGTACAGCATTGTATGGCAGTGAAACATAGTCTGTGGGAAAAATGGAACAGAAGAGAAGCGAAGAATTTGAGATGTGATGCTACAGACGAATTTTGAGAATTAGATGCACTAATAAGGTAAGGAATGAGGAAGTTTTACGCAGAACCGGAGAGGAAAGGAATATGTGGAAAACATTTATAAGGAGAAGGGACAGGATGATAGAACATCTGATAAGACATGAGGGAACGACTTCTATGGTACTAGAGGGAGCTGTAGATAGCAAAAACTGTAGAGGAACAAACAGAGTCGAATACATCCAGCAAATAATTGAGGACGTAGGTTGCAAGCGCTACTCTGAGTTGAAGAGGTTAGCGCAGAAGAAGACTTATGACAAAAAAAAGGTGAGCGAAAGCTACGTCTGTTCGGTCTAAGGAAACATAACGAACACGTTCGGCGACATCGCCTGCGGCAGGCTGAGTGAATTTGAGTGCGCGACGATCTGATTGCTTAACTTAACTCGGAAACGGCGGAACGTATCGAGTTTTTTTCTTAAGAACTATTTCCCAGCACTGCTTGCCATGGAATACCTTTACAAACTTTTCATACTGTTTCTGACGGTCCTAAACGGCTACACAATTGTTCATGCAATTTATCATTTCAGTGAATTCTTGATAAACAGTGTTCCGTTGCTCATCATATGCCAAGGCTAACTGTTTTCGCCACATTATGTAATTGATTAAATAGGCCTGCCTGGTGTGTGGCTTCAAGGAAACAACCGGCAACTTTCTTTGAAATTACAGGCAACAGATGTATTTTTTAAAAAAGGACATCACATTCGTCATTGTCTGTACAAGCTTCACAATTGGGTCGATCTCAAGTGGTACTACGAAAGATTTTGCTTCAGCACATGTCAGAATTTAAAATACTCCGACTATACTCGTAGGCAGGTTTTAATTTGTGACCTGTGCTGAAGCAAAATCATTTGCAGAACCACTTTTTTGGCCGACTATACATGTTGGAGGATTTAAAATTCCGACGTGTACTAAAGCAAAATACACTCCTGGAAATGGAAAAAAGAACACATTGACACCGGTGTGTCAGACCCACCATACTTGCTCCGGACACTGCGAGAGGGCTGTACAAGCAATGATCACACGCACGGCACAGCGGACACACCAGGAACCGCGGTGTTGGCCGTCGAATGGCGCTAGCTGCGCAGCATTTGTGCACCGCCGCCGTCAGTATCAGCCAGTTTGCCGTGGCATACGGAGCTCCATCGCAGTCTTTAACACTGGTAGCATGCCGCGAAAGCGTGGACGTGAACCTTATGTGCAGCTGACGGACTTTGAGCGAGGGCGTCAGTGGGCATGCGGGAGGCCGGGTGGACGTACCGCCGAATTGCTCAACACGTGGGGCGTGAGGTCTCCACAGTACATCGATGTTGTCGCCAGTGGTCGGCGGAAGGTGCACGTGCCCGTCGACCTGGGACCGGACCGCAGCGACGCACGGATCCACGCCAAGACCGTAGGATCCTACGCAGTGCCGTAGGGGACCGCACCGCCACTTCCCAGCAAATTAGGGACACTGTTGCTCCTGGGGTATCGGCGAGGACCATTCGCAACCGTCTCCATGAAGCTGGGCTACGGTCCCGCACACCGTTAGGCCGTCTTCCGCTCACGCCCCAACATCGTGCAGCCCGCCTCCAGTGGTATCGCGACAGGCGTGAATGGAGGGACGAATGGAGACGTGTCGTCTTCAGCGATGAGAGTCGCTTCTGCCTTGGTGCCAATGATGGTCGTATGCGTGTTTGGCGCCGTGCAGGTGGGCGCCACAATCAGGACTGCATACGACCGAGGCACACAGGGCCAACACCCGGCATCATGGTGTGGGGAGCGATCTCCTTCACTGGCCGTACACCACTGGTGATCGTCGAGGGGACACTGAATAGTGCACGGTACATCCAAACCGTCATCGAACCCATCGTTCTACCATTCCTAGACCGGCAAGGGAACTTGCTGTTCCAACAGGACAATGCACGTCCGCATGTATCCTGTGCCACCCAACGTGCTCTAGATGGTGTAAGTCAACTACCCTGGCCAGCAAGATCTCCGGATCTGTCCCCCATTGAGCATGTTTGGGACTGGATGAAGCGTCGTCTCAGGCGGTCTGCACGTCCAGCACGAACGCTGGTCCAACTGAGGCGCCAGGTGGAAATGGCATGACAAGCCGTTCCACAGGACTACATCCAGCATCTCTACGATCGTCTCCATGGGAGAATAGCAGCCTGCATTGCTGCGAAAGGTGGATATACACTGTACTAGTGCCGACATTGTGCATGCTCTGTTGCCTGTGTCTATGTGCCTGTGGTTCTGTCAGTGTGATCATGTGATGTATCTGACCCCAGGAATGTGTCAATAAAGTTTCCCCTTCCTGGGACAATGAATTCACGGTGTTCTTATTTCAATTTCCAGGAGTGTATTTTGTTGTAGCACTTGAAAATGTGTCAAAGCTGAAAACGCGGTAGTGAAATAAATGACTTTCAAAGTCATCGGCGAACATAATGTTCCTTAAAAAATTATACCTAACTTTGAATCCCGACCATGAGAAGCGAAGCTATATTTCAAGTGACAGCTCTTCCATTATTCTTGTACAGATGTAACAGCTGGACTCTTAACTTCTTACCAAGTGAAACAAACTGACCGTCAGAAATCAGGTTTCTCCATTATTTAGCAGGATTAACGCTCCTCATCACCATAGCAGGAATGTTGATATTAGACACGAATGAAGTATGGAGCCAGTTAGTCCCTTCTAAAGAAGTACAGAATAAAGTAAAGCGATCGTGTTCTTTGTAAGACAATAGAATCACAAAGGTTGCTTTGTGATCTAATCCAGCTAGAAAACGAAATACCGATTACGTTCTAAGAAGATGGCGTGAACAGCTGAAGCGGATCAGGCCAAAAGGTCTATGCCATAATGATGAACGTTCCCACTTTTGTTATTGTTTGAAATATGAAATTCTGCCGCATCTTGAGGTGATACATAGTACAGAAAAAGATTCGAAAGGGAGTGTATGTTTCTCGGGTCCTGTTTACCGAACAATTTTGGGAGTGGCGATGGCAAGATCAATCTACTGACATTTTCTGCGCTCCGCTTATAATCCCACTTCCTCTCCGAAGCGGTGGAATAATTCCGCCTAAAATTAAACTGAAATCTTCATAGCTCACACCCGTACCAGCCGTTAAAAACAAACACATTAACTTTATTATACACAGAGGGGCGGCTGCTGCTAACGCGAGCAGATAAATTACGTCTTCATAAACAGAGTAAATTTAGCGTATAAAGTGGCTCTAAGTGGGGCGGCCGCTATCGCTGTCAGCGGTCGTGGCCGCTCCTTACGCTGACCATTCGCTGCTATAGAGGCACTCAGAGCGACGTGCGACCTGCTGCACGCAAGACGGGCTCCACAACACCGGTCTGCCCTGGCAGCTGCAAAGTGTGCGCAGGCGCACGTTGCAGAGGCTGCTGCCACCCACACTACATACGGAGAAAATTTACTGCGTCTACTTCTACGAGAAGCGTTCAATAAGTAACGCAACACTGTAATTCTCAGCCGGTTTAGGGTGAAAAAAATGTGGAATTCGTCGTTGGACGTCGTGAAATATCCCGTTTCAACCCCAGTAGTTTCATGAAATTCCGGTAGGTGTCGGCGCTGTACGTAGCTTCCAAAATGGCGTCGGTAGCGAAGCATCGCAGATATTCATCGGACTTGCAGAATGTCTGCACAGACCTGGCAGTGAACGGCGTCTGTTAGCACCCTGCAATGTGGGAACGTGCGGACACTCTCATTCGAACGATCGATCGATCACAATCAGACACATCCCTTATCTGGATGTCTCTGTTGTGTTTGTCTCCTGAGTTCTTCACCGTCTAACAGAAGACCGTAACGAGCAACGAGGGATAATCTGTGCAGAATCGCTTGCACCTTACGAGGCTGATAGTGGCAGCTTTGCCAAAGGCGTTGAAACGCGCGTTCATCACTTCGAACCGGCAGCAAGACGGCGATCCACGCAGTGGCACCACACCGAAGAAAAAGACAAAAGCTGCACCCTCACCTGGTAAAGACATGGCAACGGTCTTCTGGGACTCTGGAGGGGCTATTCTGTTTAATGTCACCCCTGATGGTGCAACTATCGATCTGAAATGTATTGTGTTACCCTCATGAAATTGAAGAAACGGCTTCAGCTTGTTCGCCACCACAAAAATTCAAACGAACTTCTTCTTCTCCATGACAGTGCCAGCTAGAACTCACACAAGACTGCTCACAGAACTTCACTGGACTGTTCTTCCCCATCCACCCTACAGCCCGGATCTCACACCTTCCGACTTCCATCCGTTTGGACCAATGAAAGCAGTACGCGGAGGATGGGCATGTTATTGATGCAGCGAGACATTGGATCCGACTCCGACCAGTATAGTGGTACCATGCAGGCACACAAGGTCCTCCCAATAAGGTGGCGGAGCCTATGTTGAAAAATAGGTTTTTATAGCTAAAATATCGCGGAGTAACATACCGTATTGGATTCCTGAATAAAACCAAGCTGCTTTCAGAAGAAAGTGTATTGTAACACATATTGAACCCCCCACGTAATTTATTACTCTGCATTTCACTCTTAAGTGCGTGGCAGAGGGTTCACAGAACCACACTCTCGAATGTTCGATTCTCGAACAGCATGTGGGAAAAATGAACTTCTAAATCTGTTTGTTCGAGCTCTGATTCCTCTTACTTTATTGCGATGTTTATTCTCTCTCTGTGGGAAGGGGGTCAACAAAATATTTTCGCATTTGGAGGAAAAAGACGATGATTGAAATTTCATCACAGGATCTCGTCACGAAGGAAAACTCCTTTGCTTTTAATCATTGCCACTCCAACCGCGTGTCATATCCGTGACATTCTCTACCTTATTTCGCGATAATACCAAACGACTTGCCCATCTTCGAACTTTTTCGACGTCCACCGTCAATCTTATCTGGTAAAGATATTCCAGAAAAGGACAGGCACCCACAGTGTAGGCAGTAATTTTGCTAGAGTTGGGCATCGTCTAAGTGTTCTGCCGTCTTTGGTTCGCTTTTCCCACAACATTTTCTGTGTCATGTTTCCATTTTAAGTCGTTCCCGATGGTGATCCGTAGGTATTTAGATGAATCGACAAATTTTAAATCTCTATGATTTATAGTGTATCCGAAATTTATTCTATTTTTTTAGTACTCATGTGCGGGACTTCATGTTTCTATTATTTAGGAGCAACTGCCAAATTTTTCGCCACACAGATATCTTGTCTAAATCATTTTGCAATTTGTTTTGATCTTCTGATGACTTTAGTAGCTGGTAAGTGACATCATCTGTAAACAATCTAAGAGGTCGCTCAGATCGTATTCTATATCATTTATGTAGATTAAGAACGGCAGCGGGATTGTAACACTTCTTTTGGAAGGCCAGTGAGGTATTACTTGTGTTTCTGTGGTGTCACCGCCAGACACCACACTTGCTTGGTGGTAGCCTTTAAATCGGCCGCGGTCCGTCAGTATACGTCGGACCCGCGTGTCGCCACTATCAATGATTGCAGACCGAGCGCCGCCACACGGCAGGTCTAGTCTAGAGAGACTCCCCAGCACTCGCCCCAGTTGTACGCCGACTTTGTTAGCGATGGTTCACTGTCTACATACGCTCTCATTTGCAGAGACGACAGTTTAGTATAGCCTTCAGCTACGTCATTTGCTACGACCTAGCAAAGCGCCATATTCATCTTCAAGAATGTATTCTGAACAGATAATATTGTGAATCATGTACCGTCAAGAGCGACGTTCATCATTAATGGATTAAAGTTAAGTATCAAACCAATTATGTCCGCTTTCTGAATTCTCATTCCTTGTCATGTTCCAGACCTCACGTCAGTATAATTCTTCCCTCCTCACGCCAGCCTGCTTGAGCTAAAACGCGTGCATTTCGGCCTCCACTCGTAACACGGTGTTGGCTCTTCCGCTAACACAAAAGTTTCATTTGATTATATCCCAGAAATTACTACAACGTGTGCCCTTTATGACGAGAAATTACGAATCCAGTCGCACAGCTAAGACGGTAGTCCGTATGCATGCAGTTTTATTAGAAACCGCTTGTGGGGAATGGTAATAAAAATCTACATAGGAGTATATAAAATGAATGTGAGCTGTCTCGTCGGTACACTCAATACTTCGTGTGAGTTAAGAGTCAGTTGTGTTTCACAAGAAAGATATATTCCGAATCCATGCTGATTATGTGTCAATAGGTCATTTTCTTCGAGGTATTTCTCAATGTTCAAACTCAGTATATCTTTCAAAATCCTACACAAAATCTATGTCAGTAACATGAGTCTATAATTCAGTGCATTACTTCAGCAAACCAACGAAATTTCAACAACAAACTATACGCGATATGAAGATGAAATTGTCGTTTCCCTCGTCGCCGAGGGAAGTCATTAGAAGGGATATTATGATTTTAGGCGTCGTAGCAGACTGATGTAACTTTAGGAATGAACGGTAAAGATCTGGTCAAAGTACTTGAGATTTTAATAGCACGATGTGTGTATATTTAGCCATGATTTATGCACATCGAAAGTAATCTTGATCATTATTGCACGTGCAGTTCTGCCAATGTTCATGGCCTAAGATCTAGACCGAATTAACATTTACCAGGAAAGAATAAACATAAAACTGAAAACAACACTTTCTACCAGAGAATGAAAATGTGCAATATGCGAAAGGAGATTAAAGAGATTACTGAAACAAATTTATTTAAAAAGGTAGTAGAAAAGTACCTGTTAAGTAATACGTTCTATAACTGATTGATTACGTGGATAACAAAGAGTACAGATTTGGTAAAAAAAAAATTATTGTGGCCTTCTGCCCGAATATTGGTTTCACGCAGCCCTCCATGCCACTCTATCCTATACAAGCCTCTTCATCGCCGAATAAACACTGCAACCTACATCCTTCTGAATCTGCTTACTGTATTTATCTCTCGGGCTCCCTCTACGACTTTTACTCCCCCCACCCCCACCCCCCCCACCCCCCACCCTCGCTTCCCTCCAGTACTAAATTGGTTGATACCACCCCACACAAATACTTTCAGAAAAGACTTCCTGACACTGAAATCTACTTACGATGTTAACAAATTTCTCTTCTTCAGAAATTCTTTTCTTGCCATTGACAGTCTGCATTTTATATCCTCCCTGCTTCGACCATCATCAGTTATTTTCCTGCCAAAATTTCAAAAATCATGTACTTATTACCTTAAGTGACTCGTTTCCTAATCTAATTCCCGCAGTATTACTTGATTTAATTTGGCTACATTTCATTATCTTTATTCTGCTTTTGTCGATGTTCATCTTATATCCCTGCTTCAAGACACTGCCCATTCGGTTCAACTTCTCTTCCAAGTCGTTTGTTGTTTCTAACAAAATTACAGTGTCATCAAGAAACCTCAAAGCTTTTACTTCTTCTGCCTGGACTTTAATTCCTACTCTAAATTTTTCTTTGGTTTCTTTTACTGCTGGATCAGTGTACAGATTGAATAACATCGGGGACAGGCTACAACCCTGCTCTCTCGCTTCTCAACCTCTGCTCCCCTTTCACGCCCCTCAACCCTTACAACTGTCGTCTTGTTTCCGTACGTCTTCTAAGATAAGTCGTAGGTTCAGTACTGCCTCCTGTGTTCCTACATGTCTCCGAAATCCAAACTGATCTTCCCCGAAATGGGCTTCTGCCAGTTTTTACATTCTTTTGTGCAGAATTCGTATAGTATTTTGGGTATTTTGTAACCAAACATATTTAGGTAATTATCACACTTGTCAGCACCTACTTTCTTTGGAATTGGGATTATTAAACTCTTCTTGAATTCTGGGGTTATTTAGCCTGCCTCAACGATCTTGCACCAACACACGTAAAAACAATAACTAAAGACTGAAAAAAACGACATTGCGTTTAAAGTGATCGGAGACTGACTGATTATAAAGATCCATTTATTTTTGACACAGTCACGTTTCATGACATGATCATAACCGGTTTAGACCCACGATAGCCATCTTCAGATGCTATGAGCAGCATGTGGTGAACAAACGTTCAAGCGTTGTCAAACGAATACTTTTTTCTGTTCTGCAAAACCTCACAACAAAGCTGTGCACTGGATAATACTAACATCTTTTCTTCTTCCTGAGCTTCACATGTCACTCATTACGAAGGGCTGCCGATCCAATTTCTCAGGCAAGCAAATCGGTAGTTGTGGTACACAAAATGGAAAACAAATATCATCGTCATGCTCCTGATATCAAATGGCAGTGTATATACTGTTCCATTATGAGATACTGTGTGTACACATAGTGTGTTCAGTGACTGGAAGTGACATATGAATGAATAGTTTAACGCAATATTTTTGGATTATTCGCGTAAAGACTTTTCCATTATTAAAAAAGTCTTTACAGAAATGTACAAACAGTAATTCTCACTAGGGTAAACCGAATTAAGTTGCAGTGTTTTAAACAGCTGACTTTGTATTCTGGAGGAAGGAGGCTCCAATCTCCATTCGACCATCTTGACTTACTTTTTCTGCAGTTTCCCTACATAACTTGAAACAAATGCCTAGATGGTTCTATGAAACCACTGTCGAACACCTGTTTCATTTTTGTCAAAGTAGATCTGCAAGCATAAAAATTACCGTATTTAAGAGAAATCTGTATTATGTTCTTAATGTGTAATAGCATGATATGTTCGAGGTCCTTGTAAAATTGTCCGCACCTGAATGGATCTACTACTATTACTACGTGAGACCTGAGTTTCTCCTGCCGTATACAATTTTCAAGCAACTTACGGAAATTCAGTCAGGTAATATTTACGGCGACCGCCGATATTTCCTGTAAGTTATCTGAAAATACTATTACTACTTTTACTATTACGACGTGAATAAGCTACCAATATTTTTTTAAAACCTGGAAGCAATTCTTTCCTTGTTTTTGAACGTTCTCTCTCTCTCTCTCTCTCTCTCTCTCTCTCTTTCTCCTACACACACACACACACACACACACACACACACACACACAACACACATACATACACTTGTTTTTCTCTTCTAGTGGGAATCAATCCCGTTACTTGTATGGCTCCGCATTTTTCAAGATGTGTTATCAAACATCGCCTGCTCAAAAAAGATTAGTATGATGTAGAACGTAGTACGTACTAAGACAAAAGAAGTTACGCACCACGAAGGCATTGTCCGGGTGGGAAATCGGTAGATAAGAAATCGGTAGATAAGATGTACAGGTACAGACAAACAGATGATTGAAGTTTCAGAAAAAATTGGGTGATTGGTACAAGAGAAACAAGTCAATAACACGTTGGTCCACTTCTGACCCTTATACAAGCAGTTATTCGGCATGGCTATGATTGATTCAGTAAGTGGATGTCCTCCTGAGGGATATCATGCCAAATTCTGTTGAATTGGCTCATTAGATCGTCAAAATCCTGAGCTGGTTGGAGAGCTCTAACCATAATGCCCCAAACGTTCTCGACTGGGGAGAAATATACGATCTTCATGGCCAAGGTAGGGTCGGGCAAGCGTGAAGAAAAGCAGTGGAATCTCTCGCCGCGTACGGGCAGTCATTATCCGCCTAAAATGTAAGCCCAGCATGGCTTGCCATGAAGGGCAACAAAACAGGGATTAGAATATGGTCGGCGTACCGCTGTGCTGCAAGGAGGCCGTGGATGACAACCGAAGAAGTCCTGCTATGGAATGACATGTCGCTCCAGACCATCACTCCTGGTTGTCGGTCCCTATGACGGGCGATAGTCTGGGGCGTCTCCAAACACGTCTTCGGCCTCAAATCGCATTGACTGGGGTGGAATTGTCTTTAGTGATACACTATGTGATCAAAAGCGTCCGAACACCCCCCAAAAACATACGTTTCTTATATTAGGTGCATTGTGCTACCACCTACTGCCAGGTACTCTACAATAGCGATCTCAGCAGTCATTAGACGTCGTGAGAGAGCAGAATGGGGTGCTGTGCGAAACTCACGGACTTCGAACGTTGTCAGGTGATTGTCACCTGTCACATACGCCTGTACGCGAGATTTCCACACTCCTAAACATCCCTAGGTCCGCTGTTTCCGACGTGATAGTGAAGTGGAAACGTGAAGGCTCACATACAGCACAAAAGCGTACAGGCCAACCTCGTCTGTTGACATACAGAGACCGCCAGCAGTTGAAGAGGGCTGTAATGTGTAATAGGCAGACATCTATCCAGACGGTGACACAGGAATTCCAAACTGCATCAGGATCCGCTGCAAGCACTATGACAGTCAGGCGGGGGTTGAGAAAACTTGGATTTCATGGTCGAGCGGCTGCTTATAAGCCACACATCACGCCGGTAAATGCCAAACGACGCCTCACGCAATGTAAGGAGCGTAAACATTGGACAACTGAACAGTGCAAAAACGTTGTGTGGAGTGACGAATCACGGTACACAATGTGGCGATCCGATGGTAGGGTGTGCGTATGGCGAATGCCGAGTGAACGTCATCTGCCAGCGTGTGTAGTGGCAACAGTAAAATTCGGAGGCGGTGGTGTTATGGTGTGGTCGTATTTTTCATGGAGGGGGCTTCTATCCCTTGCTGTTTTGCGTGGTACTATCACAGCACAGGCCTACATTGATGTTTTAAGCACCTTCTTGTTTCCCACTGTTGAAGAGCAATTCGGGGATGGCGACTGCATCTTTCAACACGATCGAGCACCTGTTCATAACGCACGGCCTGTGGGGGAGTGGTTACACGACAATAACATCCCTGTAATGGACTGGCCTGCACAGAGTCCTGGCCTGAATCCTATAGAACACCTTTGGGATGTTTTGGAACGCCGACTTCGTGCCAGGCCTCACCGGCCGACATCGATACCTCTCCTCAGTTCAGCACTCCGTGAAGAACGAGCAGCTATTCCGCAAGAAGCCTTCCAGCACCTGTGAGGCGTGGCGGCTGGCGCTAGGGTGTTCTACTTCCGTTGCTGATATCGATATTCGGCTGTCTTGCTATCTCTGCTCCGGGTGAACGTGTGACGGGAGAGTCTCCGGTCGGCGTTCAACGAGGCAACTTTTGTTGGAAACAAGCCTGCGTCCCTAACCGTGGTGCATGGGTTTCGCTGTGCTCGCCGCCCTTATCTTTTGTGCGCCTTGACGTGCAAAACTGTGGTGGGTTCGTCGTCTCACGCTGAACAGCTTTCCAGCTCGTAATTTATTCTTTGTTTAACGAAGAAGATAGTTGAAACTTATTATGGCATGGGTAGCTGCCGGAGATGGTTCTGAACTTGCTTCCCACAGTGGCTATTTTAAGGAGGCTGATGTTCCTCATTTCGTTTCTCATCATCTGTGGAGTGTGTGGTGTAAGTGGTTTTCATGCAGATTTTCAACTTGTTTTAGGACATATTGACCGCTTGGGGATTGGTTGCCGTCGTGTACGCGCCCGGCAGCCATAGAGTAAGTGGTTTAATCATTTGTCACGGCAGGATTTGGTATGTTTATTTAATGTTGAAAGTGCCTTAAGGCAACTGGAAGTGATTTCTAAGTTTCCTGCTAATTTACTGGGATACGGGTAATGTTAGAGTATTGCTCCGTTAGAATCTGGGGTCATGCTTATTATATATTCTAGTGTGGTTGTGATTTGACCTTGCTTTCATTGCATTGTACTGCAACCCATTTGTTAAGTCTGCTCGTTTCCTGGCATTGGTGCGGTTATGGATTCTTGTCAGGACCGCTAATTGTGAGGCCGGTTGGACTATATATAAATATATACCGCCTGCTAGTGAGCGTGTGCACAAGCCGTGGGGAGCGAACGCACGTATTGCCTGCCGGCCGTAGCGTCATTGCTTCTAAATACTGCTCTGGGCCCTAACGCTGTTCTCTGAAGTTAAGTGAGGCTACTGTGTTAATATTAGCGATTCTGTAAGTTATTTTACTGGTTGAGTTAGTTCTAGCCATTCTTATTTAACACTTTTGTTAGTCATTTGTGTATCTTTAGTGAATGTGCAACTTGTTATTTTTCCTGTGAGCCGGATTTGCGAGCTTGGTTGGCCCACTTTACATTTTTAATATAAGCATGTTTCACTGTGGACCTTTATGTGGGCAGTTCAGTTTTATTAGGCTTCTTTGCTGTTTAATGAAGTTGTGGTATTATGTGGCTGTGTAGCTTGTAACACCTCCGATTTATGTATCCCGCTCGATCGGGATCTGATAGCAGCCCAAATAATAATTAATTAATGTGACCGTGTACCTAATGGGGCTGGCAATCGGATTTGACTGCTACGGAGTTGTTACATTCCATTTTGTCCTTCTCCAATGCTGTAATAGTGAAATTTCTGGTGACAAGAAGAACAACAACACAGCTTCACTAATCAAGACCTATATTCGTCTCAAAAACACAGGAAAAAGGAGACAGCCACTGCCTTCGTCATACATATTTAATTACGGCTAATCTCAGCACAGGCTTCTTCGTTATTTATAATCGTCACACGCTAAATACAATCACTGCAATCCAACACTGCAATCCAACACTGCAATCCAAATGATGCCGGCGCGGTAGACGCGAAACCACAAATATCGGCACAGAAATATCACTGATCACTCTCGTAATTATACTTCTTCACTTTCCCGTGTTATTCTAGCACAAAGGGGTTAAACCGCGGCGATGGCCACTCCCTTTGTCGGTAAAGCCTTGCATTACAGCAACAGGCTTCCACACGGCTCGGCCCGCAACCTGGGAACTGACTTCAACTCACACTCGCTCTCGCAACCCGACACACTATCGATTGTTTGCCCTATTGACCTGCGCCGAGTGCAAACTTACAGTAACGGCCTACGGACCCCTTACATCCCCGCCCTCAAAAACTTCTTTGGAGCCACTGGCGTAAAAGAATCGGCAAGGGCATTAGACATTGCTACATCTGAACATAACACATAGTGTAAATAATTAATGAAATTACAATTCACCAAATAATCCCTCAACTCCGGTAGTGGGCTGCCTCCACAATAATATTCTACA
Source organism: Schistocerca piceifrons (assembly GCF_021461385.2). Classification (NCBI taxonomy): domain Eukaryota; kingdom Metazoa; phylum Arthropoda; class Insecta; order Orthoptera; family Acrididae; genus Schistocerca; species Schistocerca piceifrons. Next base: position 907,913,016 of record NC_060140.1, on the reverse strand, counting down.
AAAGGTTATTACATCTCATAAACATGGCATTGTCCAAATTACAATTTTTTATATCAAACAGCAATAGTCCTCTATAGTCCAATATTGAATGAAATACACAACATACAATCAAAAATTATTACTTGAACACATGACATATGAATTGTTATACTAAAATTAGTTGTTCAGGTAATCGTCGATATGAAATATGCAATTCTAATTATAATACATCAGATAATACAATGTAAATAAACACTTTCCTTTTCCAAATGTCCGTTCAACAACTAAATGTCCTAAATATATCTTAGTAGGTTTATTCGGGTCCTTGTAGCTCTCACTCTTGACCGGACCTCACCTGGAGTGTCATTCAGTTTTCCGGTTCCTCCACCTCTTCCTCTATAATCAGACGAATGATTAAAATGATTCCTTGGGTCACTACTTCCCCCTCGGTTTTGACCATTAGCTTGATTGTGTCCCTGTGATCGAACAGATTCCAACTGCTCCAGTATCTCCATCAAGGCCTCCCTATCTTTAATTAGGCTCCCGGATACAGCTTCTTGCATTTTCCGGCTCATTCTTCTTTTTATCGCAGATATCATTACGTCATCACTCAGGGGTTGTTCCAAGGTCTCGTTCAATTCCCACAAATGTTCGGCAAACTCTTTCGACGTTCCTCTCCATGTATTAAGTGACTTGCGGTGTAGTAGGTCCTCAAATGCTGCACACTGATGACTTTTGGACCAGCATTTCTTCAAGAATTCTCCTTCAAACTGATCATAACTAGTGGTCCCTTCCTTCTTCTTGACTCCCCAAGTGAAGGCCTCACCTTCCGTTGCAACCCTCTGATTATCCTCTTCTCGTTGCATGGCTATAGCATTTCTCAGATTGACAGCCAATTGGTTTTGCCTATCTCCTATCCCCTTAACTGCATTGTTGCATTGTTTCTGCACCTGCGTCACCTCGGCGATTCCATGATCGCAATTGGTTTCTTCAACATCGTCTTCTATCTTTTTTGTCAACTTTTCTTCCATCTTTTCCACGTCTCCCTGGACTTGGTCTATATTCTTCTGTAGCTTACTCTCTCTCTCGTCGATGTTCATCTTCAGTCGTTCTGGTAACTCCTGCATCTCCTTCTTCAGATTACATTCCATCTTCATGTACGATGTTTTGATCTCTTGTACTATAGTTTTTTGTAAATCTTCCTTTAGTGATTTGTGGAATATTTCTCTCCTTTCTCTTGTTTCTTGAAAACTCTTCTCTAATGATTCTCTGAAACCTCATAAATTTTCCTGTATTGATTTGTGGAATATTTCTTCCTCTTCTCTAAATTTTTGTAAACCCTCCTGTATTGATTTGTTCCTCTTTAGCAACTCTGCTAACATCGACCATATATCTGCATCCTGGCTTATCTCCCGTCGTTTGTCCTGATGTCTCAGGATAATTAGATGAATGTGCCGATGGGCTTTCTAATGACAATCCATAACCACTGATTCCTAAATCATCTCTGTCTTCCTGTCCTATCCCTTTCCTTTCAACTACTGCCTCACAAACCTGCTTATCTTCAATAGACATGTTTGGTTTATTTTTAATGCACAGGCAAGTAATACAGAATAACCTCTAGTAACCCAAAACACTCCTAATTACCATGAAACTAACCAAACAGTAACTGCAGTAACTTCAGTTAATCCCAAATTGATACAATATGTATGAGTACTGAACATAACTACCCTCAAAACCTAATAATTTCAAATATCAATTTTCACATACACAGCTTATGTAAAATGTTCTAAATAAGATAAATCACATCATTCATTAAATCTATAAATGTAAAATCCCCAAAAACAATGACCATATCTGTATAATTACCATTTAGACAGCGCAGTATGCATAAATAAGTATGCTATATTTCAGAGTATGTTTCACAAACTTTTCGGAAATTACTGTAATTGGGCACTTTTCCTAATGTGAAATTCCGTTTACCATTGTTTATTTACTGCAAAGACTGCACACTACAATTTAATGTTATGCTAACCAGTCGTCTTCACTCACCAACTGACGTTACCACGAGTCACGATGTTTTGACGTTTGAAGTGGGCATGGCGCTGTACTGCTGCCGGAGCCGCGTGAAGTCGCGCTGAAGATCTGTGGCAAGTTGTCGTAGTTCTCCGTCGGCCGCTCCGTGGCGCTGCAGGCGGGCGTAGTTGTAGTTTGGCCGCTAGATGCCGGGTTGGCGCTCGGTGTCTCGAAGTCGCGCTGCTCGCTGTGGCGGGATGTCGTAGTTCTCAGCCGGCCGCTCCATGGCGCTGCAGGTGGGCGTAGTTTGTAGTTCGGCCGCTAGATGCAGGGTCGGCGCTCGGTGTCTGGAAGTCGTGCTGAAGACCGTCGGTGTAGTATGTCTGTGCTTGACCTACTCCTTGCACAGGTAATTGGGGATGACGTGTAAAATCACCTCGCAGATCGAAGCTCTTTGGCGCAGCTGCTACATGGGTCTGCGTGATGTCACTCAACAATTGCGTCGCCACATAAATTGTCGCCTGCATACCAGTTTATGGGTCCACACGAAGCTGCCCGATTTTCACTATTCAAAAGGCAATTTCAGTCAAAATATTACCACTAAACACTTCTTTAAAAGCTTCCGTGACAAATTCTTAGTTCGTTTTGCTATTTTAATGTTCACACGTGTCTTTCTTTAGTGTCCACTTTTCACAGTTTTTCGCGCGGATTTACGCATTTGCACATTATAACACAGTTTATTGACACTATTATTCTTATCTAATATGGCAAGGAAAAAGTTGAGTCACAATTGTAAGATGTTATTACTTCGTATTGTTCAAAATGCACTGTTTCTTGTCGCGATTTCAAAGTTTATGCTCTGTCTCGATCCAAAATTGGAAAAAATATTTTCTCGCTTTAAGCAAGATAAAATTACCTATTGTTCTTTACGATTCGTCCGAAAATTGCACATGTCCTTTCACGGTAAGCCAAGGGTGTAACACCACCAATATATGTATCCCGCTCGATCGGGATCTGAGTAGCAGCCCAAATAATAATTAATTAATGTGACCGTGTACCTCATGGGGCTGGCAATCGGATTTGACTGTTACGGAGTTGTTACATTCCATTTTGTCCTTCTCCAATGCTGTAATAATGAAATGTCTGGTGACAAGAAGAACAACAACACAGCTTCACTAATCAAGACCTATATTCGTCTCAAAAACACAAAAAGAAGGAGACAGCCACTGCCTTAGTCATACATATTTAATTACGGCTAATCTCAGCACAGGCTTCTTCGTTATTCATAATCGTCACACGCTAAATACAATCACTGCAATCCAACACTGCAATCCAAATGATGCCGGCGCGGTAGACGCGAAACCACAAATATCGGCACAGAAATATCACTGATCACTCTCGTAATTATACTTCTTCACTTTCCCGTGTTATTCTAGCACAAAGGGGTTAAACCGCGGCGATGGCCACTCCCTTTGTCGGTAAAGCCTTGCATTACAGCAACAGGCTTCCACACGGCTCGGCCCGCAACCTGGGAACTGACTTCAACTCACACTCGCTCTCGCAACCCGACACACTATCGATTGTTTGCCCTATCGACCTGTGCCGAGTGCAAACTTATAGTAACGGCCTACGGACCCCTTACAAGCTTCGGGTTGGAAGTGTATAGTGTTACTGGTTAAACAAGAACTATTGTTTATGATTGATTATTCACCGTGCCTACTATCCATGATGATTTTGGTTCGTGTTTATGTAATTCAGTTAAAGTGAAGTCTTGTATATTGCATCAGTAAGAGGGCCATTGTCTGACTTGAAGTTTATAATAAAGTCTGTTTTGAGTCAAATTAAAATTGTAGAACAATCACAAGCTTGTCCATCACCAGTGATCCCGGGCCTCCTATTTCCTCACTGTGGTGAGATTGTAATTTTTTATTTTCTAAAAAAAGAACTGAGTAGGACCACGGTTGAACGTATGACTGCGAGAGTGGAAGCTGTCATCAAGGCTAAGGGTGGGCCAACGCCATATTGAATTCCAGCATTACCGCTGGATGCCGCCACGAACTTGTAAGTCATTTTCAGTCAGATGTCCGGATACTTTTGATCACATAATGTAAGTCACGCTTAGAACTGAGCTCCGATGACCAGTGAAGACAGACCTGGATTTGTGAGCACGAGGAGAAATCGACGCTTCTCTCCTGACCACCACAGCCACCAGATCACAATGTTATTGAGCCTTTGTGGTCTACTTTAGAGGAAGATACGTGATCCCTATCTACCTCCATTATCGTTAATTGAAGTTGCCACTGTTTTACAGGACGAATGGTATAAGATTCTACTGTAAACGCCGGCCAGTGTGGCCGAGCGGTTCTAGGCGCTTCGGTCTGGAACCGCGCTGCTGCTACGGTTGAAGGTTAGAATGCTGCCTCGGGCATGAATGTGTGTGATGTACTTAGGTTAGTTAGGTTTAAGTAGTTCTAAGTCTAGGGGACTGATGACCTCAGATGTTGAGTCCAATAGTGCTTGTAGCCATTATAACCATCTATTGTAAACAATAACGACCTATATTTATCTATTCACAGACGACTGTAAGCCATTTTGGATGCTAAGAGTTTTCCTGTACCGTGTTAGGTATGTTAATGTGTTGTGTGTTTGGTATTTTCATATTTTGGTCCATACCTTGTATTTACAAGATATCCTTCAAGAAAACTTCTCACATTTTAAATAGAAGTAAAGCGACCTCGCTGACTGATTACACCATTCCAGTAACAACGTCACCTTCAAGCAAGTCGTCTACGAAGTAAGCTGAATATAACGAGTCAAATCCACTATAAACGGAAATGAACCGAAGCCGCGTCACAATTAAATAAAACAAAAGTTATAAATACGTCGTCTCTACACTTCAGAAGAGTCTAAGAACTTTATCGTATGCCTTGTAAGTGCTTACTGCCCCGATTACTAGTTACTGTTCCGCTAGTCAGTCTGCCAATTCGGTACTGGGACATTTCGTGTCCATGTGTAACCGCTCCAGGCTGATGTTAGGCAACGCTGTGACTCATTGCAGAACATACTGCAGCTCCATTTCATGTTCTCCTTGTAACCTACTGTTGTGTTGTCAGAAGAGCCAACACCGTGTTACGAGGGGACGCCGAAATGCACGCGTTTTAGCTCACGCAGGCTGGCGTGAAGAGGGAAGAACTATACTGACGTGAGGTCTGGAACATGACAAGGAATGAGAATTCAGAAAGCGGACGTAATTAGTTTGATACTTAACTTTAATCCATTAATGATGAACGTCGCCCTTGACGGTACATGGTTCACAATATTATCTGTTCACATAGTACTTATAATAACTGAATATGGCACCTTGCTAGGTCGTAGCAAATGACGTAGCTGAAGGCTATGCTAAACTGTCGTCTCTGCAAATGAGAGCGTATGTAGACAGTGAACCATCGCTAGCAAAGTAGGCTGTACAACTGGGGCGAGTGCTAGGGAGTCGCTCTAGACCTGCCGTGTGGCGGCGCTCGGTCTGCAATCACTGATAGTGGCGACACGCGGGTCCGACGTATACTAACGGACCGCGGACGATTTAAAGGCTACCACCTAGCAAGTGTGGTGTCTGGCGGTGATACCACACATACCGCATCCTAATCGGCCAACTGGATTGCGATATAGCTGACCGTGATCGCTTACGTCTAATGAAATTTTACAGTGAGTAAAGCTATCGTTATCGAAGAAAAATAACGTGAGTTAGTTGGAGGAAAGTGTACAACAGACTCTTCTGAAGGAAGAATCTATTCTTAACTTAAGCTAAATACTGATGATAATTTTTAAATGGGTGAGGTATAGTGCAATCGCTCACGAGCCGCACAGGGAGGAAAAAGGGGTACCACGTATTATTTACTACAAAAATCACTGATAACACAAACAAAATACTGATTAGCTCAAAAAGGTAAAATTAAACGGTTGCCAGCCGGTTAGGGCAATGAATCTCCAGAATCCTGAGAAATTTAAGCTAACAGTCAGTGGCGTGGCAACAGAAGGTTGTCAGGCTTTTCCACTGCAGAACAGTTCATGAGAAAATAAATTAAGCAGAAAGCACTGAGTTTGCAGTTACTTATTCTGAAAAGCTCAATTTTTAGAGTAACGTTAAGTGAAATTACTGGTTAAATAAAGGACAGGCTTAACTTGAATTTTGTTATGTAAAAAAAATTACCTTCAGAGTAACGTAATGCAAAATTTAGAAAAAGGTAAATAATTTACTTTTGATTATTGAAAGATTGAACTGAATTTACTTTAACCACATGAGCAACCGGTTTTACTTTTAAAATAACGACAGTAAAATACACGTCAAGCCAGCAGAAGTCTCTAGCTAAGCTAAACACAGAGTAAATGAAATTGCAAAAAAATGGTTCAAATGGCTCTAAGCACTATGGGACTTAACTCCTATGGTCATCAGTCACCTAGAACTTAGAACTACTTAAACCTAACTAACCTAAGGACATCACACAACACCCAGCCATCACGAGGCAGAGAAAATCCCTGACCCCGCCGAGAATCGAACCCGGGAACCCGGGCGTGGGAAGCGAGAACGCTACCGCACGACCACGAGATGCTGGCTGAAATTGCACACTCTTAATTTGTGCTGTATGTTTAGTGATTATTTTTGCCAGTGAAATCTTACTTTAAGTAGCCTCTGTCATACAAAACAAGAATGAACAGTTACTGAGGCAGAAAATTTAGATTGAAACTGGCAGTAAATAACAAGTTTGTTTGTATGGCCATCCTCCGCAGCAAGCATATAAATACTTGTCTTGTAAATAAAACTGCTTTCTCCTGCTGCTAGTTACTTTGTTTATCCCACACGCGTTTCGCCTTCTCCTGCTCTAAGGCATCATCAGTGGGATCGATAACGATGCAGTTTTGTTAGTTTTAGATTATTAAACAGTTCACTTAGCGATTTTGTTGTAAAAAAAGTAATTACTTACGATTTGCTGATCTGTGCTTCCTCACATCTGGTCTGGAGGTCGCACAACCAGTTTTATCAATAATGGTTCAAATGGCTCTGAGCACTATGGGACAACATCTAAGGTCATCAGTCCCCTAGACTTAGAACTACTTAAACCTAACTAACCTAAGGACATCACACACATCCATGCCCGAGGCAGGATTCGAACCTGCGCCTGTAGCAGCAGCGCGGTTCCGAACTGAAGCGCCTAGAACATCTCGGCCACAGCGGATGACCCACTTTTATCACTGCTATATAATCACACCTTTGGGTTCTCGCCTTCCAGAGACTGTTCACCATGTTACTCACTCTTTTTTGGGGTGGTCTATTTTTCTTTTGTCACTCGATACAACTATTTCGTCGTACACTGTTTTTCACAACGTAAATGTTGCGACTTCATTACGTTGTGAAAAACAGTGTACGACGAAATAGTTGTATTGAGTGACAAAAGAACATTAGTCCACCACAAAAAAGAGTGAGAAACATGGTGAACAGTGTGTGGAAGGCGAGAACACAAAGATGTGAATATATGGCAGTGATAAAAGTGGTAGTGCGACCCCCAGACCAGATGTGAGGAAACACAGATCAGGAAATCGTAAGTAATTAGTCTTTTTACAAAAAAATCGCTAAGTGAACTGTTTAATAATCTAAAACTAACAAAACTGTATCGTTATAGATCCCACTGATGATGCATTAGAACAGGAGAAGGCGAAACGTGTATGGGATAAACAAAGTAACTAGCAGCAGGAAAAGGCAGTTTTATTTACAAGACAAGTATTTATGGCAGTAAATAGTTTATCAATTTTAGTATTCTCACGACACTCGGCGATTGCATGGAAAGGGAAAGGGACACTGCTTCGTAATAATGTCTGAGCACAATGACAACACGGATGCCCTACAAGTTGCAACTATTGCAAGTTATTATACAAGTTATTCAAACTGTGTGAAATAAATCAACTGGGCAATGCCTCTACATTATTATACCTATCACTTGACAGTCTTAACGATGTTGTCTCTGTGCTGACGACGAATAATGTAGCCGACGACAATGCCGAGCTGCCGTTGTTGCTGCTGCTGCTGTTCGATGAGAAACCCGAGTCGTCTACAGAGCCACGGATAATTATGGGACAGGCAATATTCGGAATTGCAGATTCCTCCGCCTGTTCACTCCTACTGTTCTCTTAATACTCGTGGGTTAACAAATCAGGCACGTCTACATTGGCGCATTAATCTACGTGATTAATTTGCTATTCACAATTAAGTGCCTGGCAGAGGGTTCAATGAACCACCTTCAAGCTGTCTCTCTACCGTTCCACTCTCTAACGGATCGCGGGAAAAATGAGCACTTAAATTTTTCTGTGAGAGTCCTGATTTCTCTTATTTTATCGTGATGATCATTTCTCCCTATGTAGATAGGTGTCAGTATAATGTTTTCGCAATCGGAGGAGAAAACTGGTGATGCAAATTTCATAAGCAGATCCCGTCGCAACGAAAGACGCCTTTGTTTTAACGATTGCCACTCCAATTCAGGTATATGTGCGTGGCACTATCTCCCCTATTTCGTGACAGTACAAAACGAGCCACCCTACTTTGAACTTTTTCGATGTCATCCTTCAGCCTCACCTGATGCGGATCCCACACCGCACAGCAATACTCCAGAATAGGACGGACAAGCGTGGTGTAAACAGTCTCTTTAGTAGGCCTGTTGCACCTTCTAAATGTTCCGCCGATGAATCGCAGTCTTTGGTTTGCTCTAACAACAACATTATCTCTTCATCGCTCTAATTTAGATTATTTGTAATTGTAATCCTTAAGTATTTAGTTGAATTTACAACCTTAAGATTTGTGTGCATCATCGTGTAATCGAAATTTAGCGGATGTCTTTTCGTACTCCTGTGAATAACTTTACACTTTTCTTTATTCAGGGTCAATTGCCACTCTTCGCATCACATAGATATCTTATCTAAATCATTTTTCAATTCGTTTTGGTAACCTGATGACTTTACAGAACGGTAAATGACACCATCATCTGCAAACAATGTAATAGGGCTAGTCAGATTGTCTCCTATGTCGTTAATACAGATCAGGAACAATACAGGGCCCATAACACTTCCTTGGTGAACACCGGATATTATTTGTGTTTTACTCGATGACTTTCGGTCTATTACTTCTAACAGTGACCTTTCTGACAGGAAATCACGAATCCAGTCGCACAACTGAGGCATATTCCATAGGCACGCAGTTTTGTTAGAAGACGCTTGTGAGAAACGGCGTCGAAAACCTAGAAATCTTCAGACGGCGGTGGTGGGAGCGCCCAACAAACACTTTCGTCCTCTTTCATGACTCAAGCTGCTCTGACTCCTCACTGCTCACAACGCGACAGGCTCTCCATACGCAAAGATAAGCAACGGCACAGCTACGACCATTTCGTCGTTGCTATCGATACATTTCAGTAAAGTTCCCTTGGCTATTACCCAGCAATTTACAATATTTTCATTATGATTGCAGTCAATTATATACAGTCAAAATTAAATACACTAGTACATCGATTACGTATTAAATATTCAGTAGTTTCTGTACTACAGCGTACAGTTTCAGAATCAGAAGTACAGTGCAAGCTATCAACGAATATTAAACGGCGAAATTTTGGATGGTGCAGAAGGTATTTTATCTGCATTTTCGGTGTTACGTGCTAACAGACGTAATCCTGAGGTGGATAATGAGGGTGCGTAAATAGGAACGATTAACTATGGGTTATGCATTCATCTAAGATAACATTGTGCAACCACACACTATGGGTCAAATATATTACAAAGTCTTTCACAGTTTCACTTACCCGCCCTATTGCCGATCTCTGACAAGGCTGAGTATGTGTAGGTAGCCGGAAAGAACGCAGAGTTAACGCACTGGATTTAATGCAATGTATATCGACGCTCCTTTCAGTTCACTCTTTTGGGGCTGTCAGGCACCGGCGAAAGATCGTAGCGTCGATCGCTACTCCTAATATTTAAAACCAGTTGAAGAAGGTAATTTAAAGAGAGTAGAAGTACTAAGGCAGTTTATGTATTTGCTATAATAAAATATATCTTCCCTAAATATAAAATTATATTACCCTTTGGCCCTTTAAATTTTGTACACTATCGGAGACCATTACAGTGAGTTTTGGACCGTCAAGTAGTTGTACTGAGATTACAGAAATAGAACCTCACGTCATCGTGGTTGGAAAAAGAAAAATTTTATGGGTCTGTCGCAGAAATGTGGGGCATAAAATATAAACGGCAACTCGGCTGAAAACCCAGAAGAAAATGGTTCAAATGGCTCTGAGCACTATGGGACTTAACTTCTGTGGTCATCAGTCCCCTAGAACTTAGAGTTACTTAAACCTAACTAACCTAAGGACATCACACACATCCATGCCCGAAGCAGGATTCGAACCTGCGACCGTAGTGGTCACGCGGTTCCAGACTGAAGCGCCTTTAACCGCACGGCCACACCGGCCGGCAAAACCCAGAAGACCACCATTGATCTATCACGAGGAGAAATTCTGAGAGTTCACTCATAACTGCTTTCGTTGACTTTAAAGTTCTTTTTTCGCTGCGCATACTGTGCGTTGACGATCTACCGTGGAGGATCGTAATGCGTTAGTGTCTCCACAGCAGTGTTGCCACAATTTAAGTTCCAACCTACGTATTTACTGTTCGTTTTTGGAGCATCACCTGCAACCAGCCTTGCGAAAGATGCGGCGACACTTTCTGCGCAGCCCACCCATCATTTTGCACGGCAATGCGCGGGCGCATACAGCGCAATCTGTGGCTGTCGTGTTCGGTCGATGGGACTGGGAAGTACTGTGCCATCCACCATACTCCCCGTACTTAAGTCCTGGTGACATTGATTTGGTTCCGAAGATGAAGGAACCACTTCGTGGCATTCGCTTCAGAACTGTTCCAGAGATTCGACAAGCAGTAGACAGCTCCATTCGCACCATCAACAGAACAGGCTCTGATAACGGTATACTACGCCTTCCACATCGCTGGCAACGAGTTATACACAACGCTGGTGACTACTTTGAAGGACAGTAACAGGTGCAAACATGTAACTCCTTTGTATCGGTTGTGAATAAATAGTTGCCACTAATGATTTACTTAGAAACTGTAACAGTTTCTAGGTACCAATACAAGTATAACAAAATGAGGAAAAAGAAAATATTAAATATTCCTATTAGACATTTCAGAATATGAATTGCATTTACTTAAAATCTTCTAGATTTTATTCTTGCAGATTGTTCTGTTCCATAGTTAAAATTTATGTTTATTTTACTTTCAATAAAGCTGCAAGATTACTTAACCTTTCCTGGCCCATACTCGATCTGTTATAGTCTATGTTACATTCCATTTGGAAATATTTCTTTCACAAACAGCACTTAACAGAGTACTTGTTAAAAAGTTCTAAGCGCCACAAAAATGTTAATTAAACTATCTGGCATCTTCCCCTTAGTTTGTTTCGTGGCTTACTTTGTAACATGACACAAACGCTGCTTTGGGATTTATCTCCAAAATACGTCTATGAACGCCACTAACGTGTCCATCTATGTTCGCAGCATTATCATATCCTTGTCCCTAGCAGTACTCCAGTTTTAGGCCATCTCCTGCAACATGTCACAAAGTTGCTTTGTAATTTCATTAGCTAATTTCACATGTATTAGAATTAAGTCAGTAGGGGATTTCTCTACTGTGAGTTCTGAACCTTTAATATGTACATAACGAATTACTTGAAACACTTGCTAGGTATCCTCTATATTTGGTGGACTATTCAACATCATGGAGAATACTTAGCGTTACAAAATTTTCTTAAATATCTTTATTCTGACAAGTCGCCAAGTAGTTTGAAGAATTTATCTCGGCTTCGTGAAGAAAGACTGTTGTGGACTGACAAGACAGCCAGTCCACAGTGACGGGTAACCGAAAGGCACGCGCTTAACTCACGCAGGCTGGCGTGAGGTCTGGAACAGGATACGCAATGAATGCTATAAAGAAAAGTACGTAGCTGCTGGAATACTTAACTTTAATCCACAATTGGTGAACATTGGTCTAGTTACTGTACATGCTTCATTAGATACATACCAAAGGATAAATGGCGCCTTGCTAGGTCGTAGCAATTGACTAAACTGAAGGCTATGCTAACTATCGTCTCGGCTAATGAGAGCGTAATTCTCAGTGAACCTTTCATAGCAACGTCGGCTGTACAACTGGGGCGAGTGCCAGTACGTCTCTATAGACCTGCCGTGTGGCGGCGCTCGGTCTGCTATCACTGATAGTGGCGACATGCGGGTCTGTCGTATACTAGCGGACCGCGGCCGATTTAAAAGGCTACCACCTAGCAAGTGTGGTGTCTGGCGGTGACACCACAAAGATAACACAACATAGCCTTCTGTTTGCTGAACTCTGAGAAGATGATGATTCGTAACTAAATCGTATTTGGCAAATAGTTTCAAGGAAATTTTCAGAATTATCACTTCCATAAAGATCTAAGTCATCACACAAGGGTAAGAATTGTCTGGCTAAAACAATTCAAATCTAGAATTCTTGTTGGAACTCAGCTTTCCACTGTTCAAACGACTTACGTCGTTCCAACTGAACAGCAACATCGATTGTTTCACATTCCTGCAGTCGTATTTCAAGCTCTTTCCAGTTTTCGTATGCTTCAACATGGTGTCAACATTTTTCATGATCTAATGTTCTGGAGTCAAGCTTTTTCCGAGTTTTTAAATCACAAAAGAAGTTACCCCTTAATTTTTTTAAAAAAGCATGCAAGGAGAATAGTATATAGCATATTTCACAGGTAAATGCAACAAGCATATCCTTAAAACTCTGTCGCCGTTTTCTAACTATATATAAAATGTTAGAACACGATTTGCTGGTATTATTAGTTGAAAAAAATAAATCTGTATTCCTATCTTAACAAATTCATTTTTCAAAGTCTCGCTTACATTTCCTGGCCAAGAACTAGTATCTGTGGAAACTTTCAAATCAATGTGCTCCAAGCGAGTGATTTTCTGCGCATACGTTAAAGGATTTTCAGGCGAAGTTGTAACTGCTCCAACTATACAGAGTGATCAGCTTACGGACTCTGGCAAACTTACAAGGCTGGTAATGTCAGTACGTTAAATCTGTCAAGACTTTTGGCTAATTTAACAAGCTGTTCCTATTCTGTTTTGAGTCCTTTGCTGCACTGGCCACAAGATTCCTTCCTTAACGACATTTTGGATGAGTTAAATTCTGAAAAAAATTTGAATAAATGTAAAAAATTCATATTAACAACTGATAAATAATCACAACATATAGATAACTGGTACAGAAACATTTTATTCCGCATAGTGGCGCTGATAAAGGCAAGAAGGCACCCGAGGCTATAATAGGTCGTGATACACAGGCACAAGTCGATATAGGAATGGCAAACAGAACAGGACGTGCACAATAATTTCAGTAGGTAGCGAGAAATCAGTGTTATGAGGAACATGAGTGGGGTATTCACTCCACCACAGTTTTTTTCTTTAGATCATTTGTATTTCTGAGCTACATTAAATTACAAAAAAGTCTGATAAGAGGCATTCCAAAGGGTAAATATAAAAATGTACTCCGTCATTTTGCAAAAACTAATAAATTATGAACGAAAGACTTTCTTGTGGTAACTCAGATACACCATACAGGCAATGCAAGGATTAAGACAAACCTAATTTGCTACTATTTCTTGTGGGAAACTGTTTTGAGTCATGCAGTTCTTTTATTTCCAAACATTGGCATTTAAAAAGCTGGTCTTACTATAAATCAGAAACAAAATTATCAATAAATATATTTTCTTATGTACCATTCTATAAACAGAAATATTATTTACCTGTGTATTGTACCTAAAGGTTACTGTATTTGATATCCTTTCAGTCCTGATGCTCGCTGCTACGGTGAACCTTTATTTCCAAACGGAAACACAACAATGGAGTCTTGAAGTATGCGAGGGTACTTCTACTGCGCATGCGTCACAACTGTCTTTTACTTCTGTGTGATGTCAGTTGATGATATTCAGCTGAAATCTATAGAAATTTCAGAGGCTACTGGGTGTCTCAAACCTCTTCGGTCAAATTGAAAGAGATGATGATGCATCCATAAACAATCCTACTGAGGTAGGAAACCAATGATCGGAAATGCATATTTGTTGTGTTACGGACATACACAGCGCACACAGCGTAATAATAAATTTAGATCATAGTAACTGTTCAACGCGATGACCGCCCGTCTCAATGAATGTATTGGCAAGACTGGAGTGAGAACACTCCCCATACCACCCATTACGACGGCCTCCGACAACGATTCTCTGTCGGTGTATGGGTGGACATTCTCCGAGAACACCTAACAGACCCTTATTTGCTGCCTCCCCGCTTGACTGGTCCACGCTGCCTGGTGTTCCCTGCGAGATGTGCTGCCAAGCTCTTGGAGATCGTACTCCTTTTTGTCTGCGGTAGGATATGGTTTCAACATGACAGTCCACCAGCCTCGTTCAATCTGAATGTCAGTGAACACCTGAACAACACGTACCCTCATCGTTGGATTGGAAGGGAAGGTCCTGTCCCGTGGCCAGCGCGATCGCCGTTGGGGTTATGTCAGGATTTTGATGCATGAAACCCCCGTGGAAATGGATGAAGACCTGCTTGCTAAGATTCAAGCTGGGCGCCTGTCGCCTGGTACAACAGACACCAGCGATCTTTCCGCGAGTGTAGAGAACTTGAAGTGCCGCTGGCATGCACGCACTGACACTGGCGGTCATCACTTTGAACAGTTACTATGAGCTCCGTTGTCATACTCTGGGTATGCCTATAACACAACAAACATGCATTTCCAACCATTGGTTCAGTATAATCGGTTGTGAACCCACCATCACCTATTTCAATTTGATTCAAAAGGTTTGAGGTACCCTACATATGCCGCTTGGAATCAACTCATCGGCGACGCGATGTCTAAACCCTAATCTTCCTTCCTTCTTTTTTTTAAGTGTTTATACTGCATAATTAAAAAACATTTTAAAACCAGTACAAGAGATGCATTGCTTAAACTATATAAAGTAATGGCAGTAACAGCCCTATTGGTGGATGTTTGCTAAATGACTGTCAAAAGGATAGAAAGGGCAGAAATGAAATTTCTGAGAGTAGTAGCTGGCTGTACATACTTGACAAAAAGAGAAAGAAAGATGTCAGTAAATAAAATATTTAACCATTTAATCTGAATTAGAAATGGTGAAGTACAGGAACAAATGGAAAGAGCAGATGTCAAAGTGTGAAAACACAATAAAAAGTCACTTCTGAAGGTATAGGGCAAAATAAGAAAGAAGTAAGATCGGAAGACGGAACAAATATTATCGTCATGTAACAGCTTACAAGATTTCCTAGTTTTAACACATAATGGTTTATCAATAAAAAAAATTGTAGACGTTTCTCCAACACCACGAACTTGAGTCATAGTGATCATGAATGTCCGATAACCGAGAACATCACGAGGAGGTACTTGCTCCAAAGACGCAATCTTGATTTCTCTCAACGGTCGCCATAAGAAAGCACGCAATCTTGAATTCTCGCATCGCGGCTCGCGTCTAGTAAGCATAGAGACGCTAGCCAGACCCCGCACCTCCCCGCACCCACAGACTGAGAGAGTGTGCTGCCCAGAGAGCATCCCAGAGCGCCCCAGAGAGCTACAACACAAAGAAGAATCGCTCCTCGGCTTTTAGCAATCGTGATGTTTTAGAAATCGTGATGTTCTCGGTTATCGGACATTCATGATCACTATGTCTCAAGTTCGTGGTGTTGGAGAAACGTCTACAAATTTTTTTATTGATAAACCATTATGTGTTAAAACTAAAAAATCTTGTAAGCTGTTACATGACGATAATATTTGTATTTTTATACGTGGTAGAGGTGTAGATATGAAATGTCCCAGCGTGGGAAAAAATTGTGTAATTCTTGATGTTTCATAATAAGTATGATAATTAACGTACTGTCGTATGCGTTATAGTGCAGGGTGCATCAAAGTTAATGGGATAAGTCCATACAGATGGAACAACACTACAAAAGAAGCAAAGTAAACATGGGCTCTAAAATGCAGAGCAACGAGCACTTCTTCATCTTCGGTGCTATGAAACAAATCCCTTCGAATGCAAGCTCTTTGCTTTACATATTTTCACAGGACGTAGTATGAAGCAAAACAAGAAACCAATTCCAATAAACATGGACTCTAAAATGCACATCTTAAGAGATGCGAGTACTTGTTCAGTAGAAGAGCTGTGTTTCACAGGAGTGAAAATGAAAACTTCTCTTAGCTCTTTAGACTCGCCTTTTAGAGCCCATCTTTACAGTTTTGCTTCTAGTATTGTGTACTTTCAATAGTATACATTTATAAGCCATTAATTATGATACAGCCCGTATAACCAGCCAGCCACTTACCCCTTTCCAACAGGTACGGGGTGCTTCCTAGTGGTGATGACATCGTTTCCGAGCCACCACAGGATGCCTCGCCTGTTGGGCCAGTGGCCGATTCTCCGGCAAGGTCCCGACAGTCACAGAGGGCGGGCCTATTAGTTATAGGGAGCTCCAACGTTAGGCGGGTTATGGAGCCCCTCAGGAAAATAGCGGGTAGGTCGGGGAAGAATGCCAGTGTGCACTCGGTGTGCTTGCCGGGGGGTCTCGTCCGTAATGTGGAGGAGGCCCTTCCGGCAGCTATTGAACGCACTGGGTGTGACCGGCTGCAGATAGTAGCACATGTCGGAACGAATGACGCCTGCCGCTTGGGTTCTGAGGCCATCCTTGGTTCCTTCCGGCGGCTGGCTGATTTGGTGAAGACAACCAGCATCGCACGCGGATTGCAAGCTGAGCTTATCTGCAGCATAGTGCCCAGAGTCGATCGCGGTCCTCTGGTTTGGAGCCGTGTGGAGGGTCTAAACCAGAGGCTCAGACGACTCTGCGACTATAATGGTTGCAAATTCATCGACCTCCGTTATTGGGTGGAGAACTGTAGGGCCCCCCTAGACAGGTCAGGCGTGCACTACACACCGGAAGCAGCTACTAGGGTAGCAGAGTACGTGTGGCGTGCACACGGGGGTTTTTTAGGTTAGAGGGACCCCCCCTTGGGCGAAACGATAAAATACCTGACGGCTTACCAGAGAGGACATTATCATCGTTGATAAAGAACGTCCGTCCTCAGAGACCAAAAACAGGAAAAGTGAACGTAATATTGGTAAACTGCCGGAGTATCCAGGGCAAGGTTCCTGAATTAGTATCTCTTATTGAAGGAAATAGTGCGCATATAGTATTAGGAACGGAAAGTTGGTTAAAACCGGAAGTGAACAGTAACGAAATCCTAGACACAGAATGGAATATATACCGCAAGGATAGGATAAACGCCAATGGTGGAGGAGTATTTATAGCAGTAAAGAATTCAATAATATCCAGTGAAGTTATTAGCGAATGCGAATGTGAAATAATCTGGGTTAAGTTAAGTATCAAAGGTGGGTCAGATATGATAGTCGGATGCTTCTATAGACCACCTGCATCAGCAACCGTAGTAGTTGAGCGCCTCAGAGAGAACCTGCAGAACGTCGTGAAGAAGTTTCGTGATCATACTATTGTAATAGGGGGAGACTTCAATCTACCAGGTATAGAATGGGATAGTCACACAATCAGAACTGGAGCCAGGGACAGAGACTCTTGTGACATTATCCTGACTGCCTTGTCCGAGAATTACTTCGAGCAGATAGTTAGAGAACCAACTCGTGAAGCTAACGTTTTAGACCTCATAGCAACAAATAGACCGGAACTTTTCGACTCCGTGAATGTAGAAGAGGGTATCAGTGATCATAAGTCAGTGGTTGCATCAATGACTACAAGTGTAATAGGAAATGCCAAGAAAGGAAGGAAAATATATTTGCTTAACAAGAGTGATAGGGCACAAATCGCAGAATATCTGCGTGACCACCATCAAACGTTCATTTCTGAGGAAGAGGATGTGGAACAAAAATGGAAAAAATTCAGAAACATCGTCCAGTACGCCTTAGATAAGTTCGTACCGACTAAGGTCCAAAGCGAGGGGAAAGATCCACCGTGGTATAACAATCATGTACGAAAGGTACTACGGAAACAAAGAAAGCTTCATCATAGGTTTAAGAGTAGTCGAATCATAGCTGATAAGGAAAAGCTGAACGAAGCGAAAAAGAGCGTAAAGAGAGCAATGAGAGAAGCATTCAACGAATTCGAACATAAAACATTGGCAAACAATCTAAACAAGAACCCTAAAAAGTTTTGGTCATATGTAAAATCGGTAAGCGGATCTAAATCCCCTATTCAGTCACTCGTTGACCACGATGGCACCGAAACAGAGGACGACCGAAGAAAGGCAGAAATACTGAATTCAGTGTTCCGAAACTGTTTCACTGCGGAAAATCGTAACACGGTCCCTGACTTCAGCCGTCGCACGGACGCCAAAATGGAAAATATTGAAATAAACGATATCGGAATTGAAAAACAACTGCTATCACTTAGTAGCGGAAAAGCATCCGGACCAGACGAGATACCCTTAAGATTCTACAGTGATTATGCTAAAGAACTTGCCCCCTTTCTATCAGCAATTTATCGTAGATCGCTGGAAGAACGACTAGCGACTGGCGACTAGCGACTAGCGACTAGCGACTAGCGACTGGAAGAAAGCGCAGGTCGTTCCCATTTTCAAGAAGGGTCATAAATCAGATGCGAATAATTATAGGCCTATTTCGCTTACGTCAATCTGTTGTAGAATAATGGAACATGTTTTGTGTTCTCGTATTATGACGTTCTTAGATAATACAAATCTCCTTCATCATAACCAACATGGATTCCGCAAACAGAGATCATGTGAAACTCAGCTCGCCCTATTTGCCCAAGAAATTCACAGTGCCGTAGACACTGGCGAGCAAATTGATGCCGTATTCCTGGACTTCAGGAAGGCATTTGATACGGTTCCGCACTTACGTTTAGTGAAAAAAATACGAGCTTACGGAATATCGGACCAGGTTTGTGATTGGATTCAGGATTTCCTAGAAGAAAGAACACAACATGTCATTCTTAACGGTTCAAAATCTGCAGATGTAGAGGTAATTTCGGGAGTACCGCAGGGAAGCGTGATAGGACCTTTATTGTTTACAATATACATAAATGACTTAGTTGACAACATCGGTAGCTCCGTGAGGCTATTTGCAGATGACACGGTTGTCTACAAGAAAGTAGCAACATCAGAAGACTCGTACGTACTCCAGGAGGACCTGCAGAGGATTAATGCATGGTGCGACAGCTGGCAGCTTTCCCTAAACGTAGATAAATGTAATATAATGCGCATACATAGGGGCAGAAATCCATTCCAGTACGATTATGCCATAGGTGGTAAATCATTGGAAGCGGTAACGACCGTAAAATACTTAGGAGTTACTATCCGGAGCGATCTGAAGTGGAATGATCACATAAAACAAATAGTGGGAAAAGCAGGCGCCAGGTTGAGATTCATAGGAAGAATTCTAAGAAAATGTGACTCATCGACGAAAGAAGTAGCTTACAAAACGCTTGTTCGTCCGATTCTTGAGTATTGCTCATCAGTATGGGACCCTTACCAGGTTGGATTAATAGAAGAGATAGACATGATCCAGCGAAAAGCAGCGCGATTCGTCATGGGGACATTTAGTCAGCGCGAGAGCGTTACGGAGATGCTGAACAAGCTCCAGTGGCGGACACTTCAAGAAAGGCGTTACGCAATACGGAGAGGTTTATTATCGAAATTACGAGAGAGCACATTCCGGGAAGAGATGGGCAACATATTACTACCGCCCACATATATCTCGCGTAATGATCACAACGAAAAGATCCGAGAAATTAGAGCAAATACGGAGACTTACAAGCAGTCGTTCTTCCCACGCACAATTCGTGAATGGAACAGGGAAGGGGGGATCAGATAGTGGTACAATAAGTACCCTCCGCCACACACCGTAAGGTGGCTCGCGGAGTATAGATGTAGATGTAGATGTAAATTTATCTAGAAACACTACATGTGAGGATATAGCTTCCTCATAAGTTGTAATCTTCCTCTGTCCCAGAAAACACTAAGTTGTAACGCCTTTTCTTCCCTGACTTAGGTTGCCCGTTAAAGATACTTTGATGATATTTCTCGAATACCTCCTGATGTTTGAGACCACAGTCGTTAAGGCACCCCAAACTGAAAAAAAAAAAAAAAAAAAAAAAAAAAAGAGAGAAAAAAAAATGGTTCAAATGGCTCTGAGCACTATGGGATTTAACTTCTGAGGTCATCAGTCCCCTAGAACTTAGAACTACTTAAACCTAACTAACCTAAGGGCATCACACACATCCATGTCCGAGGCAGGATTCGAATCTGCTACCATTGTGGTCGCGCGGTTCCAGACTGTAGCGCCTAGAACCGATCGGCCACTTCGGCCGGCCATTTTCATGCAACTTGGGTGCATAGATCCTGAGAAATCAGTACCCAGAACAACCACCTCTGGCCGTAATAACGGCCTTGATACACCTGGGCATTGAGTCAAACAGAGCTGGGATGGCGTGTACAGGTACAGCTGCCCATGCCGCTTCAACACGATATCACAGTTCATCAACAGTAGTGACTGGCGTATTGTGACGAGCCAGTTGCTCGGCCACCACTGACAGGACGTTTTCAATTGGTGAGCGATCTGGAGAATGTGCCGGCCAGGGCAGCAGTCGAATATTTTCTGTATCCAGAAAGGCCCGTGCAGGACCTTCAACATCCTGCTGAAATGTAGGGTTTCGCAGGGATCGAATGAAGGGTAGAGCCACGGGTCGTAAGACACATCTGAAATGTAACGTCCACTGTTCCAAGTGCCGTCAATGCGGACAAGAGGTGACCGAGACATGTAACCAATGGCACCCCATGCCATCACGCCTGGTGATTTGCCAGTATGGCGATGACGAATACACGCTTCCAGTGTAGTTCACCGCGATGTCGCCAAACACGGATGCGGCCATCACGATCCTGTAAACATAACCGGGATTCATCCGAAAAAATGACGTTTTGCCATTCGTGCACCCAGGTTCGTCGTCGAGTAACCATCGCAAACGCTCCTGTCTGTGATGCAGCGTCAAGGGTAACCACAGCCATGGTCTCCAAGCTGATAGTCCATGCTGCTGCAAACATCGTCGAACTGTTCGTGCAGATGGTTGTCGTCTCGCAAACGTCCCCATCTGTTGAATCAGGGATCGAGACGTGGCTGCACGATCCGTTACAGCCATGCGGGTGAGATGCCTGTCATCTCGACTGCTAGTGACACGAGGCCGTTGGGGTCCAGCACGACGTTCCGTTTTACCCTCCTGAACCCACCGATTCCATATTCTGCTAACAGTCATTGGATCTCGATCAACGCGAGCAGCAATGTGGCGATACGATAAACCGCAATCGCGATAGGCTACAATCCGACATTTATCAAAGTCGGAAACGTGATGGTACACATTTCTCCTCCTTACACGAAGCATCACAACAACGTTTTACCAGGCAGCCACGGTCAAATGCTGTTTGTGTATGAGAAATCGGTTGGAAACTTTCCTCATGGCAGCACGCTGTAGGTGTGAATGCTCTGAAAAGCTAATGATTTGCGTATCACAGCATCTTCTTCCTGTCGGTTAAATTTCGCATCTGTAGCACGTCATCTTTGTGCTGTAGCAATTTTAATGCCCAGCAGTGTACACAATTAAACTCTCTCGTATTACCATCTTAGCATCGACGGTTACAGAGCGAACGGCAGCAGACACATTTTTCGCAAGAGGAATATCTTTAAAGATTGTCTACTTATTTTTTCGTTACGGATACGATATTTCCGTGAGACTGTATGATTTAAAGAAGATTTTGTACGAAGTCTGTCAGTTAAGCGCAGATCTCCAGTTCAAAATAATAGGACACAGATAATGTTAGATTATATTACGTCATGAACTTCAATATCATCCAATTCAATGACAATAAAAAATTTCCATACATAAATATCACGGTACTCTTGATACTGGCTTCGCACACACACACATACACACACACACACACACACACACACACACACACACACGCACACTGCCGGCCGTTGTGGCCGTGCGGTTCTAGGCGCTTCAGTCCGGAACCGCGGGACTGCTACGGTCGCAGGTTCGAATCCTGCCTCGGGCATAGATGTGTGTGATGTCCTTAGGTTAGTTAGGTTTAAGTAGTTCTAAGTTCTAGGGGACTGATGACCTAAGGTGTTAAGTCCCATAGTGCTCAGAGCCAACACACACACACTGTTCGGATCATTTTGAATGGGAGCAGCACCCCCGTTGACTGTTATTCCACCCAAATTTCTGTGGGAAGGGGAGACCTATATTCTGCAAACGTTTGTCCTGTCTCTTTTTCTCTCTTTCATTTTTCGTGCCCCCGAGAGAACGGCCTCCACGGCGCAGAGATGAAAACTCGAGTAATACTCGTGTAATGAATGAATAAACAAAAGCGGAGCGGCGCGCGCCATTACCCACGCTAATGGTTTTATCACCCGAACAAATGACTGCGGCACCGCAGTGCAGTAAAACCCTGCTATTTGAATAATTACAGCTCGCATTCAAAAACTAATGACTGTGTTATGCGCGCTCGTTAAAGCGATTACTCAATGGAGACTGCAGTCACTTTATTAGCCCCCGCGCGGAGGGGGTGAGATAAATGGCGGGTCACGGCTCGCAGGGGTGGTGGGTTTGAGGAAGGAGGAAGGGGGTTGAGGGAGGGACAGGCGACCGTGGGCCGCTAGCGCCTCTGGTGGCGTACCGCCTGTACTGCACTGGACTCTGGACTGCTGGCGCGTTCATCAGGCAGTAAAGTCACTCCGTGGGATACATCTAAGGCCAGCTTCAGTATATACTGAAACAATGTGTCAGTAAATATAACTGAACTTCGATTGTCGCTTATTTGTGTTTGTTGGTAAAGGTAAGTCACATTAAAAAAAATATAGAGAGCAGTGGACCACTGTTCAATTCTCAGTTGCACCTAGGGTTTTTTTCTCTGACATAGATCGCTTCCTTTTTACCCCTTGTCTTTGAAGGTACGCTAAAGAAAGGGGAATCCACGTTACTAAAACTACAAGATTTTGTAAAAGCTTCCGACGGTGTTAATCGGGGTGCACTCTTTGGGGTTCTGAAGTTCTCAGGGATACCGTACACAAAACGAAAGTTATCTATGACTTGTACAGAAATTGAATTGCAGTATATGAAACGGCAGCAGTTATTTGAAAGGGGAATGTGACAGGGTTGTAGAATTTCCACGGTATTACTCAATTAGCACACAGAGCAAACAGGAAAATAAACAGAGAAGAAAGTTGGTAAAGCAATTCAAGTGCAGAGAGAACAAGCAAAAATTTGGGTGTTTGCTGATAAAATTGTAATTCTTTTAAATATGTCAAAGAACTTGGAAGATAAACTGAACAAATCTGACGTCAGTAGTGTTTTAAAAATGGTCTGTAATAGGTTCATCATCAAAAGTGAAACAGGGGTAATCAAACACAGCCAAATTAACGTGAGTGATGCTGGGGAAATTAGATTAGGAAATGAAGTGCTAAAAGTGCTAGATGAGTTTTGATATTTCGGTAACAAGATAACTGACGATGGCATAAATAAAGAGGATATAAAATGTAGACTGGCAACAATAGTAAAAACCTTCTTGAAAGGAGACAGATGTTAACATCTATAGATATTATAAATTAAAGTCCCCCGCCACGTTTTTCTGTCTGTATATGAACGGAATCTTAATACTGTTTTTGGCAATAAATAGACTAATTCACGAGGAAGCGTTATGTGGTGATTTATAAATGTAGCGTGCAAGCCGCCTGAACTGTGATGGTGTTTGTCAAAAAGTCGAATCTGCTAAGAACATTCCTGGGGTCTGCTGTTTAAGTTGTTTAAGTTATGTAAAATGACATGGAGGAATTGTTCCTCCCAAATGTGTCTAAAGAAAAGTCCATGACACAGAAGTCTGCCTATTGAGACAGACCAGCAATAGCAAATTGGATAACTTGGCATATAAACGATATAAAACTTCAGTTTGAGTCATTTGGGTGAGAAAATACGAATCTTTATCAAAATGAACATGATCGTTGTGTTATTCATTTAATCTATGTTATAACGATTTCCATCCAAAACTTTTGCGACCAGTAATTTAGTTTTTGCTAGTGTTTTTCGTCTCGCCGGAGATATTTAACAATACCTGTCCGAAAGTTAGGCAGCTTTATTTGATAGTATTTCTTTGGAGTGTAGCCTCATGTGGAAGTGAAAACCGTACAGACCATCCGTACAGACAAAAACAGAGCCGGCCGGAGTGACCGAGCGGTTCTAGGCGCTACAGTCTGGCACCGCGCGACCGCTACGATCGCAGGTTCGAATCCTTCCTCGGCATGGATGTGTGTGATGTCCTTAGGTTAGTAAGGTTTAAGTAGTTCTACGTTCTAGAGGACTGATGACCTCAGAAGTTAAGTCCCATAGTGCTCAGAGCCATTTGAACCATTTTTGAACAAAAACAGAATAGACGCTTTTGAAATGTAATAGTAGTAGTAGTAGTAGTAGCAGGAGCTTTATTCAGCCTTTGATCGCTGTCACAAGACCAATGAACAATGAACGTGTCAAGGTACTACTATTTAAGAACAACAAAGTAAGATCATCCATATATACAGGCATTCACATAGTTACAGGTTTAGTTTGACAAGGATGAAACAGGTAGACGGATATGGATTTCTAATAGGAAACATCCCGGAATTCGCCTGAAGTAATTCAGAAAAACCACGGAAAACCCAAATCAGGGTGATCAGATTAGGGCTGGACGCTCCATCCTTCGAAATGCAACGCATATCTGTATACAACAGCGTTACCTCATTCGGTATATCCCTAGTGTAAAATATTTTTTTGCAAAGAACTTATTTTAGATGGTTCAAATGGCTCTAAGCTCTATGGGACTTAACATCTGAGGTCATCAGTCCCCTAGACTTCGAACTCCTTAAACCTAACTAACCTAAGGACATCACACACATCCATGTCCGAGGCAGGATTCGAACCTGCGACCGTAGCAGCAACAGCGCGGTTCTGGACTGAAGCCCCTAGACCCGCTACGCCACAGCGGCCGGCAAATAAGTTATTTAACAATGTAAAATACTAGTGTTACACTGTTCATTCACGTCACAGTGCCAGACACTCCACGTACTACATACGATATACACACGCTGTTTCATAATACACTGTCCAGTCCTATTAATATGACCACCTTTGCCAGACAAGCAGGAAGAGAGTCAGCAGATTCTGGAAGGTACCGACAGGAATCTGAAATTGTACCGACTCCAGTGTTGTGGCCAGCTATGCTGGCCTTCTCCGTTGACGGTCTATGGGGCGGACAGCCCGATAGAGGTGGCCCCACATATTCTCGAGTTGGTTAAGTTCGTGGAGTTTGATGAACAGGGTAGCAGGCTAAACTCATCCCGGTGCTCTCCAAACCGCACACGTAGAATGCGAGCCGCATGACGCGTTGCACTGTCTTGCAGGTAGATGACGAGGAAAACAATTGTGTGTAGATGTTTAGACTGGTTCTCAAGAATAGACGCACACTTGGTTGATCCATTGTGCCGTTCAGAATGCCCAGGTAAGAGCACGAAAACATTCCATAGACCATAACCATTCCGACGATTGTCGCATTGCATTTGCTTTCTGATGTTTCATACCTAGATGCCAACGGCCATCTGTCCGATGCAGAATAAAACGTGATTCATCTGAAAAGGCCATCTGTCGTCACTCAGAGTCGCCTATGAACAGCAGTCAGCATGGGTGCATGAACCAGGCCCCACCTGCCCAGGCCCAAACGCACCAACATTCGCTGAACGGCCGTTGAGGAGACACTGTTGGTAGCCCCTTGGTTTATCTGTCGATCAGTTGTTCAAATGTGTATGAAACTCTATGGGACTTAACTGCTAATGTTATCAGTCCCTAAGCTTACACACTACTTAACCTAAAGTATCCTAAGGACAAACACACACACCCATGCCCGAGGGAGGACTCGAACCTCCGCCGGGACCAGCCGCACAGTCCACGACTGCCACGCCTTAGACCGCTTGGCTGTCAATCAGTTGATCAATGGTGTATTCGCCAGTACACATCTCTGCAGCCGACCCCTGCCATCTACGGCCCGTGGGTGCACCACAGTTGCCTCGCGCCGGTTCTGAATGGCACCATTTTGCCGTGTACGGTTTACTGTAATTACTGCGGCACGGGAACAGTTTACAGACTTAGTCGTTTCGGAAATGCTTCCACGCTTTGTCCGAAAGCCAGTGATCCTGTCCTTTTGGACATCAGATAAATCAGTACGTTTCCGCATTATGGCAGCGACTGCACTGTTTTCCGTGTCTCCCATCTGATTTTATATACCCTCCATTGCTAGTGCTGCCACCTGTTATCTGCGAATGGTTATTTCACGATGATGTCGAACATAGGCAGTGGTCATTTTAATGTGAGTGAACCTTTGTGACGCTACCATCACGTACATCTCTTTGCGACGATGAGTAAAATTGGCTGCTTAGGATTCTTAGTTGTGCAAGAGGAAATACGTAGGTTGGAACTTAAATAGAGGCAACACTGCTGTGGAGACACTATGCAATGGAATGTACTATTGTCGCTGATAGCACACGTTGTTGACACACCTACCTTACCTCCTAGCAAATGGACTCGCCCATCCCACGTCACAAACGTGGGCACATTAGTGCGAAACACAGTCACTCGGGAGCGAGCGGTCTAACGTAACGGTGTCACTGTGTTTTCGAAGCAGGAAGAACGCAGTTGGATCAAGATTGAATGTGGCAGAGGTCATACATAACGGCAGTGTCATCAAGGTCTTCAAGAGGCGTGCGGGGAATCGACATTGCCGTACAGAACAGTGGCACGTTGGGCAAATGCCTTCAATGAAGGTCGCCAAACTGTGGTAGACATGCATCGTGCAGGTCGTCCTAGCGTCTGTGAAGAAGAAGTGCATACTGTTGGCGCGTTAGTGGACAGTGATCGACGCCATACGATTCCTGAGCTCGCCCACGAAACCAGATTAGGGCATACGACTGTGCTTCGCATCCTGAAGAAACGCCTTGGCATGCGAAAAATTTATCACGATTGGTTCCGCATGACTTGACGGAAAAGCAAAATTGGGTGCGTTATGACGCTGCTCAGACGCACTTGGAGCGCTATGAGCGCTTAGGAGAGGCTTTCTTACGCCTTATCGTAACACTGGATGAGACATGGGCCGCCTCGTATGAGCCAAAACTGAAACGCCAATCCACCGACTGGCGTCATTATGGGTCGCCGCGAAAGTCGAAAGTGCGTCAGAGCCCCAGTGTGGTGAAAGTTATGGTGATTCACGTGTATGGCTGTGATGGTGTGATCCCAACGCATTACGTTCCTCCGCGAGAGACGGTCAATGCACAGTATTACTGTTCGTTTATGGAGCATCACCTGCGACCAGGTTTGCTAAAGATGCGGCGACACATTCTGCGCCACCAACCCATCATTTTGCACGACAATGCGCGGGCGAATACTGCGCAAGCTGTGGCTGCTCTGTTCGGTCGATGGGTCTGGGAAGTACTGTACCATCCAACATACTCCCCGGACCTAAGTCCTGGTGAATTTGATTTGATTCCGAAGATGAAGGAACCACTCCGTGGCATTCGCTTCAGAACAGTCCAGAGATTCGACAGGCAGTAGACCTCTCCATTCGCACGATCAACAGAACAGGCTCTGCTAAAGGTATGCTACGCCTTCCAAATCGCTGGAAACGTGTTCTACACAACGTTGGTGACTACTTTAAAGGACAGTAAGAGGTGCAAACATGTAACTCTTTTGTATGGGTTGTGAATAAATACTTTCCACTATTTAAGTTCCAACCCTCAGAACTGTTCCAGAGATTCGACAGCCAGTAGACCTCTCCATTCGCACCATCAACCAGGCTCTGCTAACGGCGTACTACGCCTTCCACATCGCTGGAAACGGGTTCTACACATCGCTGGTGACTACTTTGAAGGACAGTAACAGGTGCCAACATGTAACTCTTTTGTATCGGCTGTGAATAAATAATTGCCCCCTTTTAAGTTCCAGCCCTCGTACAACGTTAGTGGCTTCTGTCGTATGTTTCGTGAATTTCCCTTTGCTGGGGCATGCCTGTGAGGGTACACTGATGGGCATAAGTGGTCGAAGCACTATGAATATAGGTCAGCTTAAGCTCTCTCGCGTTGGGTTGCTCGTTCACAGAAATTTTGTGGTAACACGCTGGCCGATTTCCACTATCCGCGAGATGACATAGTGTTGGAAGATAGCTGGGCGACCGCTCATCCCTTGGTGTGACGAATCTGCATTTCCTGTCGGCTGTTGCAAGTATGCGACACCGACACTGTACCGTGTTCAGTGTGGGAAAATTCTAGTACCTAACTGTTTGGATGATGTCAGCCAATCACAAGGGTCCGCATAGGCGGTGTAATGTGATTGTCTGAACCAATGAGTGGCGACACAGCATATACAGTGTACCAATCTCTGGGTAGACAACGGGCATGCTACAATCGATAGTGTTCAAAAATGGTTCAAATGGCTCTGAGCACTAAACGACTTAACTTCTGAGGTCATCAGTCGCCTAGAACTTAGAACTACTTAAACCTAACTAAACTAAGGACATCAAACACATCCATGCCCGAGGCAGGATTCAAACCTGCGACGTAGCTGTCGCGCGGTTCCAGACTGAAGCGCCTAGAACCCTCGGCCACCCTGGCCGGCAACCGATAGTGTGTTGAGAGGAATTCTTGGTCGTCAGTGTGATTCCTCCCCTCCAGGCAATAGTTTTCTTGGAGCACAGAGGAACGGTAGTCAGTTGTGGAGTCGCTGCGAGGAGGCGTGGCCGAAAGGTCACGGCGAAAGAGGGGGGGGGGGGGGCGGGGGGGGGGGGGACCTGGTCGCAGTTGGTAGTTTACGCTGAACTGATCGAGTAAATGTCGCCTTTTTACCGCTAGCGCGGGCTTTGCTCTGAGCAGTTCACAATTTACCAGGTAAATTGGGCGAATTGTGATGCTGTTTTATGGTCTTTACTTGTTTGGATCTTGGATCCGGACTGCAGTTGTGAGCTGCACATAGTTTGAAAAGCTAGTCACGGTTCCATAGCCATCTTCTTTTCAGTTAGAGGTATCTACTACTTGTTTTCAGACCAGTCTGTCCCAAGTCCACTTTCCTCAAACGATCATTTATTTTAATTTTGGCCACTTGAACGCACATTCCATAGTGGAAATTGATTTTGTCAGATTTTTGCAAAGACGATTTGTTTCTTATGCGAGCATTAAACAAGAAACTGTTCATAGACTAATTTTCGAGAAAACAGTCACTTTACTTCAGTACCAATTTAAGGATAATAAATCCCGTATTTGAAAAGAACTAATTTGTTTTCCTCTTTTTCTTTAACCCTACAACAAATTACTTTAGGCAGCCCACAACAAAGAAATATGACCGATTTATTCTGCATAGTTGAATTGTGCTCTCACCGTGCCGGTTTTCTGTTGTAAGGCAGGTGCCTCAATACGGAAGAATATATAAGTGGTAGTAAATTTGATTAATTTTCATGACAAACGGCTGATGAAAACTGCTCTCATTTATGTGTAACTGTTTTGGAACCACAGAGCGCTTTTAAATTCTGTGATTCACGATTTGTTGGATTAAGCCAATATAAGGATTACACCAGCTTCCATTTCGTTCTGCCGAGTCCCAGCACGTCATGCTCATACAGCAACGATGCTAAGAGTTGCAAATTTCACGACATACTCGTATAACATGTAGCAGTCTGACAGATGTCGTCGGTACCATACCGATTATGTTTGGTTTCCACTTTGTGTACTGCAACTTCTTATTTTCTAGCCTGAAAAACTGAGACGGCTTCGATCTGCACTGAATGAGAGGTTGAGCTCAAAAGGAAGGTGTTAGTATTAAGCAGTGCATAGCTTCGGTAGTGAGGTTTGCCAGAAAAAAAAGGAAAAAGAGAATACATGGAAGGCGCCAACCATACTGTTCCTGCCTTCTGGCAGTCACAATGATCTACATCTACTGGTTCTCCCGAGACGCAAATCAGTCAACGTGGATTCCGATGAGGCAATGAAAACTGTCGAGTAACGAACTGACGATATGAAAGGGAGTTCCTGACAAAATGAGTCCTGTCTGTTGGTTCTCTCATCAAGCATCAATAACTAAATAAAAGAGTATTCATCAATCTACGGAAACTGGCCACAGTTTATTATAAAAAGCTGTGTATCAAATAGATAACTCAAATTTTCAGGCAAAACGATTTTTTCAGACAAAAGTGATAGGAATAATTCATAAGCCAAGATCGCTTAAATACTGTTTACTGGATAACCGGTTTCAACACACTAAAGGTGCCATCATCGGATCTGAATGTAGATTAACATTTGTAAATAGTTTATAAACAAAATTCTATAGAGTCATACTCTGACTGAATTGCTTTCACTTTCAAAAATGGGCAGGATCCTGCACAGTGCCTAGTTTTCATCACGGGCCATTATCCCAGTTTTTTAAGGTTGAGTCGATGGGCACTCTTACTGTACTCTCAATTTTATTCAGAGAAAACGTTTGCGACCTCTGGTAGTTGGTCGAATAACCTAAACAAAACAGACCGAATTACCTGTCATGCAGTCTTGCATGCGCCCCACAGACCCTTTGCTCACTTTCCTCAGAAACGGAGACGACTAGCCCGGAATCACTGAAACTAGCCTGTCCCTTCCTTAGCTCATTACATGACGCAGACACGTAGCTACAGAAAAGTTCAACAAGCAATAGCTACCCTATCTGAAGAGGATTTTAAAACTGGAATTCCCGGCGTAATCGTTCCAATCATTGAGGCTGCACTAACACATTTAACCGGCACAGGAATGTCTCAGATGCGAAAAATGTTATTATTATTTACCTTTTATGGCCTTCATTGGATCACTCTAACCAACTTTATACAAACAATTTTCCAGTTTACTGTGAGCCCAGTACTTCTTCATTCTCTCACATCTTATCCTTATTTCTTCATCGGAAACCACCCTTCCTATTGTCTGTTTACTGATTCTCGTTTGCAGTCTGATTTGTTTGTCTGTGAGTTTCCTGGTTTGGTCAGTTTTGTTTCTTAGGTCTTCCAATGTAATCTGTAGCTCATCCATATCTTCCTTGATTTCTATAATCCACTTAATGTTTCACTTACTATTCCACAATTTTTCTATTATTCTCTTGATGATCCTGTTCTCTGGTGTTCTGATTAGATGTCCGAAAAATGGAGTGCGTTTCTTCAAGATTGTACTCATTACCGGTTCTACTTCCTTGTACACTGTTACATTTGTAGCTACTCTCCAGTGTCCACCTTTCTGGTACGATTTGTTGATGCACGTTCTGATGATTCTTCTCTCTATTTTGAGTATTTTGTCTGTTTGTGCAGTGTTAGTTGTTGTGAAGATGGTTTCACTTGCGTATGTTATTTCTGGTTGAGTGACTGTTTTGTAGTGTTTCAATGTTGTTGCTGTTGATAGGCTCTTTTTGTTGTAGGTATTCTTAGTGATACATTGCGCTCTATTCAATTTTTTTATTCTGTTACGCCATGTTGGCTTTTCATTGAAGTTATATGTTATGATTTCTCCCAGATATTTAAATTTACCTACAGTTTTGATGTCTTTGTTTCATATCGCTGTTTTGTTTATGAGAGGTGGGTCAGTTAAGATGACTGTTTTTTCAAAGGATATTGCAAGACCAGTTTCCTGTGTTATTTAATGCAGTGAGACAACTTGTTGTTTGGTTTCTTGAATACTGTTGGACAAGAGAGCAAGGTCATCAGCAAATCCTAGACAATTTAAACTTATGTTGTTGTTTCTTATGTTTCATGAGCAGCGCAGCAGCTAAGCGGCAGCGGAAGGAATCTTCCACCTGGGCCGGAATGTTAAGTCGCCTCACGCAGACGTCAAAGAGGCAGTGCGTAGGAGGAAGATAGCGGAAGCTTCCCTTAGATGGTGTGGCCTATGTTTTTAACAATGAAATTATGTTTCATAAAAGAAAATGTAACGTTGTAACTTCAGTTCGATGTGAGAGTACGATGTTCGCTGTTCTGAAAAATGATGACTGGGTGTTGTGTGATGTCCTTAGGTTACTTAGGTTTAAGTAGTTCTAAGTTCTAGGGGACTGATGAGCATAGATGTTAAGTCCCATAGTGCTCAGAGCCATTTTGATTTTTGTTCTGAAAAAAACCATGTTTGATGGCAGATGTACACTGAAATACTTACGTAGAAGTCATCTGTGTATGGTGCTACGAAATAAATCTTCTCTGTCATCTAAAAGGAAAAGTGTTAAAGAATTAATTATTAATTATTTTGGAAATTGATGACTCCTGTTTACTCATACTGATATGTGTGTGAAGGTCAGGAAGAGCGGTGATTTTTACTGAAAGAAAATGTATATAACTTATGAAGCTAAAATAAATCGAGAAGTGATATAATCTTTGAATCTAGCAATGATTTTCAAAGAATAGTGATCTGACTGGGCATGTCAATGAAACATTATCAGTTTTTTTTATTCAAGAGGCGTCTAAACTGAACACAAATTACATGATTAATAATTTCCTGATATTTGAGAATTTTAATGCGCTTTCCAGAAATAATTGTGTTTACGGATCTTGGTGTCAAGACTCATCCTTTTTTCGCATAGTAACGGATAAAAGAACAGAAGAAGATCTTTGGTTTCTGAAAGATTTATATTATTCAGTGACCACAATTCGACCGCTAACGCTGAGTGAACCTATCTAAATAATAATTTTACTAATCTTCGGATAATTAGAGTTGTGGTTAGGAGCGATCTCTGTGAAGAAGATAGTGCAACGTACTTTGCCTATGGGCTACGTACGATACGCTCAACCAGAAGAGTCTTTAACCTTCTGATCACTGATGTACCTATAGGGAGATTGAGGCGTGACCCACCCTGAGGTAGTAACATCTCCAATTGAATGACCTACCACTGACTTGTTTTGACCCTCCAAAGTACGCGGAATCCTGACTGCTTCGTGGACGGCACTCCGATATGGACACATAAAAACAGAGAAGTGAGGCGTACAGGAAAAACCTTTCAAAGCTTTTGACAGTTTCATAAACTGTAAGCTAAAACTTTTTACTTTTTGAAACAAATCGTAAAGCGAAAACTAATCTTTAACTTAATTAATAAAACATGTAATAAAAGATTGTTGGCGCACATGGGTGTTTCATTTTTTACCAGTACAAATATTGCATTCACACTTTTAAAACACTCATAAGAGCGTTAAAGTAACGTTTTAAGAAGTCTACATCTCAAAACCACCCACAGGATGACCACAATACCCGAACATGTCATGCCTAGACAGTCACGCAAAGGGAACACAAAGTTTTCTCACTGAGAAAAAATATGCTATAAAACTGACTGATGTGTCGATTGATTTGAACATTAGACCGAGTTCTCGCAGCAGTTTAACACGTACAGAATCACTGGGCCTTATCACCGAATAGTCAAAAACAATACACGTCACCAGCTTCATTGAGAACTGTACAGAGCTCAGACAATGTCAATTCTAAGCATATTTCATTCCAGGAGAACAAAGGTCATCAAACCGTAGCCATACGAGCTGTATTTTGTCAGGGACTGTTTGTAAAGGTTTAAAAATACGTTTTACAGTAACCACTACTGTACATAATTCGGCGATATCTACCTGAGGTTTTTATTATGCTGGGTATTTCCAGGTATGACCCTCGTCATCAGACAGTTATCGGAATACAGAAGCATATATCTCAAGTACACAAAGAGTTTCGCGTGTTGCCACTCTCTTGGCCAAATCGCTGTTGCCCTGTCGCATACTAACTTATCATCATACCATTCGCTTGACAGTGCACACCAAGATCCTAAGCATGTTGTTACAACCAACTACGATGCGTTACAAAATGATTATTCGCAAATTGTGACAGAAAGACAAAAGTAATGTCATTATTGAAGCAGAGGAATTAGGCAAATGCCAAAATTACAGGGGGTTTAGCCTGGTGGACATCTTAAAGAAATTTTATGCCAAGATTTTGAATAACATACCACAAACGATATCTAAATGTCTCCCAAGGCAAGAATAACTCTTCTTTAGAAAGAGAAGATCTTCAACAAACGTAATATTTGTGTTACAAAAAACAAAATACACTCCTGGAAATGGAAAAAAAGAACACATTGACACCGGTGTGTCAGACCCACCATACTTGCTCCGGACACTGCGAGAGGGCTGTACAAGCAATGATCACACGCACGGCACAGCGGACACACCAGGAACCGCGGTGTTGGCCGTCGAATGGCGCTAGCTGCGCAGCATTTGTGCACCGCCGCCGTCAGTGTCAGCCAGTTTGCCGTGGCATACGGAGCTCCATCGCACTCTTTAACACTGGTAGCATGCCGCGACAGCGTGGACGTGAACCGTATGTGCAGTTGACGGACTTTGAGCGAGGGCGTATAGTGGGCATGCGGGAGGCCGGGTGGACGTACCGCCGAATTGCTCAACACGTGGGACATGAGGTCTCCACAGTACATCGATGTTGTCGCCAGTGGTCGGCGGAAGGTGCACGTGCCCGTCGACCTGGGACCGGACCGCAGCGACGCACGGATGCACGACAAGACCGTAGGATCCTACACAGTGCCGTAGGGGGCCGCACCGCCACTTCCCAGCAAATTAGGGACACTGTTGCTCCTGGGATATCGGCGAGGACCATTCGCAACCGTCTCCATGAAGCTGGGCTACGGTCCCGCACACCGTTAGGCCGTCTTCCGCTCACGCCCCAACATCGTGCAGCCCGCCTCCAGTGGTGTCGCGACAGGCGTGAATGGAGGGACGAATGGAGACGTGTCGTCTTCAGCGATGAGAGTCGCTTCTGCCTTGGTGCCAATGATGGTCGTATGCGTGTTTGGCGCCGTGCAGGTGAGCGCCACAATCAGGACTGCATACGACCGAGGCACACAGGGCCAACACCCGGCATCATGGTGTGGGGAGCGATCTCCTACACTGGCCGTACACCACTGGTGATCGTCGAGGGGACACTGAATAGTGCACGGTACATCCAAACCGTCATCGAACCCATCGTTCTACCATTCCTAGACCGGCAAGGGAACTTGCTGTTCCAACAGGACAATGCACGTCCGCATGTATCCCGTGCCACCCAACGTGCTCTAGAAGGTGTAAGTCAACTACCCTGGCCAGCAAGATCTCCGGATCTGTCCCCCATTGAGCATGTTTGGGACTGGATGAAGCGTCGTCTCACGCGGTCTGCACGTCCAGCACGAACGCTGGTCCAACTGAGGCGCCAGGTGGAAATGGCATGGCAAGCCGTTCCACAGGACTACATCCAGCATCTCTACGATCGTCTCCATGGGAGAATAGCAGCCTGCATTGCTGCGAAAGGTGGATATACACTGTACTAGTGCCGACATTGTGCATGCTCTGTTGCCTGTGTCTATGTGCCTGTGGTTCTGTCAGTGTGATCATGTGATGTATCTGACCCCAGGAATGTGTCAATAAAGTTTCCCCTTCCTGGGACAATGAATTCACGGTGTTCTTATTTCAATTTCCAGGAGTGTAGCAAACCTAAACCGGTATGGCCTTTATAAGAGGTTAGATAATGTTGGTAGGGAAAGAGGGAATATTATGGAAAAACGGAGGTTCATTTCATTTCAAAGATTTCTGTCCCTGTGGTGCCTGGAAATCGAAAGGATCGCGCCATCGAGTTCAAGCCGTCCACGGAATTTTCAGTGTATCTTTAACATAGCCTTCATCTTTCAATTATGTGAATATTGACCAGGAACGACACGTGGTTCGGATTACACGTTAGACTGTAGATCCCGTTCCCCGGTAGTACTATTGGGGTGGGTTAGGTACTCGCAGCACATCGGAATGGCGTCCAGTTGGAATACAAGCACCAGGCAGTTGAGTCACACGGAATTATTATTATTGTTTCAAACATGCTTGTGAACATTCTGAAGTGGTACCACTATAATGCCAAATTCGTAAGGAAATTTTTCGGACATGGACGTGTCGTATCAGCTAGGAGTTTCATCACACATCTTGACAATGGAACCTCGGAGAGAGGAAAAAAAATTGATGCACTTATTCCGATACGTAGACATACTATTTTAATTAGTTCCTTATATACTACACTTCTGGCTGAAAAAGATATACTTTACGTATGGGAACGCGCTTGTTGGGCAAAATATGTAAAATTATGCCTTTTATGCGATAAGATACCCCCGCTCCCTCCCCCCCGCCCCCGCACACACACATACATAAGAAAATTAATGTTGTCAATAGTGAAATATTACAAAAAGCATATTAACGTATATTTTAGATCTACCCTTGTATGGAATAAGCACGCAGAGAAGAAACTAGCAAAATTTACAAAGATTTGTAAGAATATGACTAGAAATATGAAAAACAAAACGAAATAAAAGCTTGATTGAAACTGCGTGAACCCAGACTTGTTCTGGGGTATCGGAAAACTCATGTGTTGTAAGTGAAAGTAGGAGATTGGCGTGTAGGAACCAGAAATGAGAATTATCAGTGCTTTGAAATGATAAAGAGAGTTAAGAATGATGACATCAAGAACCAACTGAAAATCTCTAGCTAAGGAAATGAAATCCAGGAAATCAGAACAGAATTAAATTAACTCATTAACAATCTCTGCCTGTCAGAACCACAATACATGGACGCTGGGAGAAGATATGAAGGAATACCTAGGAATAGATTGGTATCCTAACAAATCAAGTGCCTAGTGCTTTGGAACAACGAAGACGACAACAAACAAGTAGTTTCCGTTGTGCTTAATCGCCATCTCCTTGGTTCATCATGTGCACGCCCAGAGTATGTGCTGCCTCTTAACAGCCCAGAAAAATAATAGAAGAAATGATCAAACATTTTTATATTATATAATATATAGCTTCTTTGTGAGTCACTGACAGCTTAAGTAATAAGTAAGAATAGTCATTTTTTTCTTCTAGTGTTGCAGGTATGAACATCACTACTCTTCTCAAACTGTAACACATTATTTGTGACGAATTTGACTAGACTAATTTCTTCAAGAGGTAGCCCTAGGAGTGACCTCGTGGAAACATTACATATTATTCTTATTGTTCACTTTTGTACAACAATGCTGTATTTGTAAACGAAAAGTTACCCAGTAAATTACTCCATAAGTGGAAATATGCAAACTATGTTATAACGTTGATTCGTTTGTTTCCAAGATTAGCAATGATACTAAGAGTAAAAGTAGTTGTACTTAACTGTTTGAAGATTTTCGACATAGTCGCAGCAAAAATTCGCACTGATCCAGGAAGATATTTAAGTATATTTACTCTAGTTACATATAGCAAAATTTTTATACCATGTTGTTAATTGGGTCAGTAATGAACATATTAAGACCTGAGTGCATACAATTTTCTATTCACACCGAGTCAGCATTTTTATATATGATGCTTGGTTGTGCTTAGAAAACTGTGTGTACCCAAGTCTCAAAATGGTCGTTACTGATCGAGATAAAAATTTTTTGATCCGCAACTGGAATAATTACACCGTGTGCTTCCGTGATGATGTTACAAACTTTCAAGGATGGCGGAGAACGATAGATATACCAACTTCAGGTGAGGGATCCTGACCCCTCGCCTGGAATTGAAACGTTTACCCTTCTCCGACATCCCTGGCAGTTTGTAATATCTTCACGATATTATCCTGTGTACAAGGTGGTTCTTGTTAACGTTAATAAACCCACAAAGCGACGTAGATGACACTGAGATAAGTAATTTAATGTAAGACACATAGGTCCCAAATGTCGGAAAATACCCGAAAAATGGATGAGAAATGTTGAGCTTGTGACGTGTCCATATGAAGTACTTCACCGCACGTGCAGCGGTTGGGCTTGAGCGTGAATAGATGATTGACTGAGCCATGCAATACTTGCGTCCGAGCAAATGGTGCAAACTTCGAACACCTTTCATAAATGTGATCTGTTGTAAGTGTAGAAGTTGCAAAATTATTGTCCTCGTTGTAATGTAAAAGCTATTCTTATTTATTTGTTTACTTCCTTTGGTTCCATCTTCTTTGTTTAGAACGTATGTCATCTACTGGCAACAACCCAGTTAGGAAGCTTATAGTCATTTATTTGTGATGCAATACGGTAGGTGTTTGTTGTACTGCACTCTGCAATAAACCAACAGAAAACGCGAGACCTCCGATAAAATAATAAACTCTACCTCAATTTAAACACATAATTGTCTAACACAGTGAAAAAAATACTGCCTGCCAGACGCAGTACGAGAATCCCGAGCCCGACTCAGTAAAGTCGCGCATGTGGACGAGAGCCACATTGACGTGAATATTTGACTTGGATGAGGAAGATCAGTTGCGACAGACAGACAGGATAAACCACTTCTCGTGTGGTGAGCTACATCTTCTGGTGAGGTCACATGTTCAGCATTTTTCATCAACTTTTGGAATACTTTCCGATATTTGCGACCCATGTGTCTCATATTAATTTACTTGTCTCAGGGTGAACTACATCGCTTCGTAGGTTCCTAAACGTTAATAAGAATGACCCTCTATATAAATTACTTGTCTAACCAGCTCAGTAATACACTCCTGGCCATTAAAATTGCTACACCACAAAGATGACGTGCTACAGATGCGAAATTTAACCGACAGGAAGACGATGCTGTGATATGCAAATGATTAGCTTTTCAGAGCATTCACACAAGGTTGGCGCCAGTGGCGGACACCTACAACGTGTTGACGAGAGGAAAGTTTCCAACCGATTTCTCATACACAAACAGCAGTTGACCCATCAGCTCGGAGACTATGGCTGCGGTTACCCTTGACGCTGCGTCACAGACAGGAGCGCCTGCGATGGTGTACCCAGCGACGAACCTGGGTGCACGAATGGCGAAACGTCATTTTTTCGGGTGAATACAGGTTTCCCCACAGCATCATGATGGTCGCATCCGTGTTTGGCGATATCGCGGTGAACGCACATTGGAAGCGTGTATTCGTCATCGCCATACTGGCGTATCACCCGGAGTGATGGTATGGGATGCCATTGGTTACACGTCTCGATCACCTCTTGTTCGCATTGACGGCACTTTGAACAGAGGATGTTACATTTCAGATGAGTTACGACCTGTGCCTCTACCCTTCATTCGATCCCAGCGAAACCCTACATTTCAGCAGGATAATGCACGACCGGATGTTACAGGTCCTGTACGGGCCTTTCTGGATACAGAAAATGTTCGACTGCTGCCCTGGCCACCACATTCTCCAGATCTCTCACCAACTGAAAACGTTTGGTCAATGGTGGCCGAACAACTGGCTCGCCACAATACGCCAGTCACTACTCTTGATGAATTGTGGTATCGTGTTGAAGCTGCATGGGCAGCTGTAACTGTACACGCCATCCAAGCTCTATTTGACTCAATGCCCAGGCGTATCAAGGCCGTTATTACGGCCAGAGATTGTTGTTCTGGGTACTGATTTCTCAGGATCTATGCACCCAATTTGCTTGAAAATGTAATCACGTCTCAGTTTAGTATAATATGTCCAATGAATACCAGTTTATCAGTTTATCATCTGCATTTCTTCCTGGTGTAGCAATTTTAATGGTCAGTAGTGTATGTTTATCGTAGTTCAGTTTTACATCAATATGTAGACCCAAAAATTTGGAACATACTACTCCATTTACCTGTTGTCATGATTGGTTCAAAATGCCTCTGAGCACTATGGGACTTAACATCTGAGGTCATCAGTCCACTAGACTTAGAACTACTTAAACCTAACTAACCTTAGGACATCACACACAACGATGCCCGAGGCAGGATTCAAACCTGCGACCGTAGCAGCCGCGCGGTCCAGGACTGAAGCGACTAGAACCGCTCGGCCACGCGACCAGCCTGGCATGATTGTATTTGTATTAGAAGTACTCTCCGACACATAGCATAATGCGGCTTGTCGAGTACAGATGCGTTTGTAGAAATCGGATGTGTGACGATAAAGGTGATCCGGATATTTCGGCCGTCAGGATGGTCCCTGCGAATACCACACGCCCTGTAACAGATTTCGAGCACTCGCGGAGGGCAGGGCTACGTCAGCAGCTCGGTCTCCCTTGTGACCCGGCGCCAATAAATCACAGTTTTTGCCCGCGAGAGGGCGAGGTCCGTCCCGCACAACTAAACACCTGCCAGGTAAGGAGCTGCTGTCGTAAATATCGGACGCGGTCTCCTTTTCTGTTAGCAAGACGTCGAGAGAGTTTCGCGGCAGTTAATAGCTGGTCCTGCGGGTGAATAGGCGAGTCCCAGGGACTGTCCCTGCCCTCTGCGGAACGTGCCGGGAGTGGAGCCGGCTGCAGACCCGGCCACTGCCCCAGGCAATAAACTCGGACACGCCGCGCACCACCCTTTTCGGACGCGCCAGCTCAGAAAGTGGCTCACACTGCGGGAAACGCGCGCTTAATAGACTCCGCGGCCGAGGCGCTTTGTGCGCCGCGATGAAGTCTGCAGGCGCGCGGCGACAATGGCGCGACGGCCGGGGCAGTCGGCTCGCTAACCGTCACTTTAGAAAATTAGCTCCGCCATTGACCGGCGCGGGGCGCGCCTTTGTCGGCGGCGGGGCAGCCCTGATTCCCGGAAAATGGCTCGATCGGCTGCTAGCAGGCGCCTGCCCCGGCCCGCAGCCACTGTGCAGCTGCGCAGCTCCCAGGTCCGCGGCCAACAAATCTGTGTCATCCGACCACCTTGTCTGAGGTGCGCACCGCTGGCTTCTTCGTGCTTACTGACTCAGAAATTAGCAAACGTTCCTACTACAGTGATGGAAATTAGTGTAAAGACATGTCGTTGTTTGTGGAAAAATGGCTATTTGATACGGTATTTCACGTATTTTTCCCGTGCAGTTTACCACAGAGGAAAAACAAAATACCTTGTCATTTTAACATTAGCGTTAATTCTTAAGAAAATCAACCTTATGGGTGGAAATTGATATAAAGCCATTTACGAATTTTCAGACCAATCTAGCACATATAGTAAATAGATCACAACTATGACCTAGTATTTAGTCGCACCTCCATTGTTCTTAATAACAGCGAAAACTCTCTTAGGCACTGGTTGTGTAAGAGCAGTAATCTCTTCTTCCGAGATGGAGGTTCATTCCATTCGAATTGCAGTTTTCAGCTCGGCAGCAGTTAAAACTGCCGTCCATTGCGATAAACACATCGTGCTAGGATCTTCCTTACAAGGGAACCTCCCCACGCACCCCCCTCAGATTTAGTTATAAGTTGGCACAGTGGATAGGCCTTGAAAAACTGAACACAGATCAATCGAGAAAACAGGAAGAAGTTGTGTGGAACTATGAAAAAATAAGCAAAATATACAAACTGAGTAGTTCATGGGCAACATAGGCCACATCAAGGATGTTGTGAGCTCTGTAGCGCCGTGGTCCCGTGGTTAGCGTGAGCAGCTACGGTTCGGGAGGTCCTTGGTTCAAGTCTTCCTTCGAGTGAAAAGTTTAAATTTTTATTTTCAGACAATTATCAGAGTTCAGGCACTCACACATAATCAACTTCGCTCTCCAAAATTCCAGGACATGTTCAGATTTGCTTGGACATATGCAGGATTTGACGGTCTACACACGGAAAAATTTGAAAACGTTAAAAACATATGTTTTGACAGAGCACAGAGAAAACTGTGCGACTGTGAAACTGTTGCATTCATTTGTTGCAGTTTATGTGACACACTCTTATGTTTTCATCACTTTTTTGGAAGTGATTATCACATCCACAAGAAAACCTAAATCGGGCACGGTAGAAGAATCTTTTTACCCATTCGCCAAGTGTGCAAGTTAGGTGGGTCGACAACATATTCCTGTCATGTGACGCACATGCCGTCACCAGTGTCGTATAGAATATATCAGACGGGTTTTCCTGTGGAAGAATCGGTTGACCTATGACCTTGCGATCAAATGTTTTAGGTTCCCATGGGAGAGGCACGTCCTTTCGTCTACTAATCACACGGTTTTGCGGTGCGGTCGCAACACACAGACACTAAACTTATTACAGTGAACAGAGACCAGAGACGTCAATGAACGAATGGACAGATCATAACTTTGCAAAAATAAAGTAAGTAAACTTTTCGCTCGAAGGAAGGCTTGAACCAAGGACCTTTAGCTCCACAGCTGCTCACGCTAACCACGAGACCACGGCCCGCTTATGCTCACTTTCTGCTTGATATTGCCTATGTTGGCCATGGACTACTCAGTTTGTATATTTTGCTTATTTTTTCATAGTTGCACACAACTTCTTCCTGTTTTCTCGATTGATCTGTGTTCAGTTTTTCAAGGCCTATCCACTGTGCCAAATTATAACTAAATCTGAGGGGGGTGCGATGGGGAGGATCCCTTGTTAGATTCTCAGTGGGATGTAAATCGGAATTTCTCGATGCTCAGCTCAGAAGTGGAAGTCCTTTATCTTAGACCTTTGTATCCCAGCGTCATCGTGTTAGAATAGTAAACTATGATCTTCAAATTCCTCATACATACGAACCAATTCAGTTTCCAACATTCCTGTATAACCATCGGACTTCATTCTGGGGAGCAGCCATGCTATGTCTGACATGCTTTTAGCATAAAATGCTGCCGATACCATAACGCTGCGCCGGCCAGTGTGGCCGAGCGGTTCTAGGCGCTTCAGTCTGGAACCGCGCGACCGCTACGGTCGCAGGTTCGAATCCTGCCTCAGGCATGGATGTGTGTGATGTCCTTAGGTTAGTTAGGTTTACGCAGTTCTATGTTCTAGGGGACTGATGACCTCAGATGTTAAGTACCATAGTGCTCAGAGCCATTTGAGCCATAACGCTGCCACTGCCAAAGATTCTACTCATCCAAACGTGTTCTTCTGTACAATCATGCCAGTAATACTGAAAACCATCTGGCCCCATTATATCGTCTCTCTTCTTTGTTTTTAAAGTATTTTAATTTTAATGTAAAATATGGTAGGGATTGCTTGGAAAAAGGTAAAGGATATTTAATACATTCACATGTTTTTTATTCCAGTCTTTGATCAGAATATCAATTCTTTAGACGATGTCCGGTTTCAGTCCGTAATGACCATCTTCAGATCTACAATATACAAATATATACACCTACTGAGCAGTGTGTCTTTCAACATAATACAGCAATACATATCACAATATACTATCATACAACCAGGGAAATGTACAGATAAAATACGGTAAAACGTATCTTTTTTACACCATGTCCTAAAGTGATAAGGCCATAATGGCATCGTCAAAACATGTAAATATAATCAGTACAGCATCGTCACATAGATCTAAAATAAGATGTAGAATAGGTCACATAGTCCACATTATTGCAACTGGCTATTGAAGTACAGTAGCTATCAGAAATCTGTTTGCCTACATCCTCCCTAGGTGTCGCTACTGTGGGCTTAGATGTAGTCATCATTTACGCAATAAACATAATCTGATAAAAACGTATTTAATACATTGTTGACGTCGCCTATTTCTGCACGCTCGTAACTGCAGCTAACCTATACGCCGACGATAATCAAAGCTGCTACGCAGGCAAAAAATTAGTAAAATGGGTACAGTTTTGCTTGCAGTAAATTAATTACGTGATCCAGACTCGCGGGTAGCTCGAAGATAATCAGAAGTAGCATGAAACTATTATTGTTCTTGGCTGACAAATTAATTGTTGCGAAGAGAGAGGCGATACATCCGCCTATTTAGCGTTAGGATTTGTACTCAGTTTGGTTAAGCATTTACTTGACAGAAATACATTTAAAGGCAAACTCAAAGATATTGTGAAGCAAATCTAAGCCTTGCTGCCTACAACAGTCAAATTTATCTACTAATTTATCTGC
The DNA here is from genome assembly GCF_021461385.2 of Schistocerca piceifrons. Taxonomy (NCBI): domain Eukaryota; kingdom Metazoa; phylum Arthropoda; class Insecta; order Orthoptera; family Acrididae; genus Schistocerca; species Schistocerca piceifrons. The sequence goes on along the minus strand of NC_060140.1, from coordinate 907,868,945 downwards.
GCGATTCCGTAAAAATTCTGATAAAATGAATTTTGCAAATGTTGATGCTTGAAAATTGTTATATATTCAAATTATTTACTATGTTAACTCGAGGGTGAAGCCCAATAAGTAATAGTTTAATTAAATTCCTCGTAATAGCTACCTGTGCGCCGTTACGAAAAAAGAAAGCCAGATGAGCTGTCTTCTTCAGATCTCCCTTTAAATAATTGCTTCCAGTTAAATATTTCCACAGAGAGGAACAGGTGTTGAATAAGGACAAGAGAAATCAACTTTTTGCCAAATATTGTAACAGAAAATACCTACATCAAATACTTAGTGCGTCAGAACAGCTAAGCGACTTAATTCTTCAAGAGCAGAGACAAAAGTACGCTTAGATCTTTGAAGCAAGTATTTTTAACATCAATGAGATAGGATTTTCATGGTTATAAGGAATGTCTTTACACTGTGTAGTTATTCTTTGATACTAAAATACAAAAGTTATTAGCATTTTAAAAAAAGTCATATTAACGAGTTTTAGGTTTTATAATTATCTGTCGTAGTAGCTATAGCTTTATCGACGGAAGTACACTCAGTTTTGTACTTTCCTTACACTTCACATTTACACGTCTGGTATAGGTTTAGTTTAAATTTTGTAGGTCTTTCCAGGACACCTCACACCAACCAAATTAAACTTCTTGTCAGCATGGAAAATTCCTTTGTTCCATACTACGGTCCAAGACATATGTTCTTCCGCAGACTTCAGTCCAGCCTCCTTAATGCGCATTGTTCGAAGATGGCTTAACGAGCTGTTTCTTGAATTCCAGATTTGCGTCTTGAACCAAGGTTTGTCTAAAGCGTCTGAAAGTGACTGCTAACCACAAATCAGCCACGATTTCAGTGGAGTACAAGCTGTTGACTTTCGCTTTACGCAGAATCAGATCAGAATCTGTTGCTGACAATTTTCGTACCCGCCCATAATTGCCACTTTTCCAATACTGTGCACTCAATCTGACAAAATTAATAGTAACACAACTGGAACGCCCTAACTTCTCCGCAACCTGGCGATTAGACAGGCCCATTTTTTTTTTATGCGTCTAATTACTCGCTTGGTCGTCACCCTATAGAGACTTCCCACGCGGCTTTATCACAGTATCTGGCGTGCGATATTAGCAGGCACATCTCAAAATGGCAGGGATCTGTTGACATTCACCAATGTGGACGTCACATAGCGGACCTGCCTTTATGCCAATTCCGCCCCTTTCTACCCAAAAGACCATCCTTTTTCTCAGTTTTTTGGTACTCAGCCTAACTCTAATCGTGAAATGAGAATGTATTTTGTTTCGCTTTGTTGTAAGCTCTACGGGGAAAATGCGTTCAATACCAAATACATTAACACGTCAACATGTTTTTTCCACAAATAACCACGTACATTTATACTTTTCCGCCCTACACACAGCTCTGATGTGCCTCGTGTGCAGAACACACAAACATTTCGGTACTTCTTGCTTTCGAGTACTTTCTCCTCCATACCGATACTTCTCAATCAATACTTTTACTCATATCAGTACTTTACCACTAAATACTTGATTCTTTAAAGACTCGGACTCTCATGTACAACATGTCCTGGCCCACTCGTTTCTTAAAGGATGCCAAAAGGTTGCTGCTTTCTCGTATGGCTGTACAACAATTCAAGCAAATCACGTTAATGGTTTTTATTACAGTAAAGCAGACTGACAATACTTCGGTTTACATGTCGTCTCGCAAGCTATTGGCGACATGAAAATAATCACTGTCTTTCGCTATATACACACATCAAAAAAATTTTTGCATCACCCCGGTTCCCAGAACTCCTGAAAATAGACGTTTGTATCACAGACACGGTCTCTTTGACTGTTCAGAGATGTCATTAAACCCGCCCAAAGACGTAAACTACCATGCATGAGCAGCGCCTATTAGACGAAGGGGGTCCGGCAGCCGATCAGTTCCAGTCATTACACCAGGAAGGAGATACAAGGCTCGTGTTGTCTGTAGTTCAACAATGCCAGACGGTCAATACCGCAGTTCGATGGCGTCCGCATTGTTACTTTGTGCCAGGAAGCGCTGTCAACAAGGGAAGTGTCTCGGAGTGAACCAAAGCGATGTTGTTCGAACATGGAGAAGATACAGAGCGACAGGAACTGTCGATGACATGCCTCGCTCAGGCCGCCCAAAGGCTACTACTGCAGTGTGTGACCGCTACCTACGGATTATGGCTCGGAGGAATCCAGACAGCAACGCCACCATGTTGAATAATGTTTTTCGTGCAGCCAAAGGACTTCGTGTTACGACTCAAAGCGTGCACAATAGGCTGCAGGATGTACAACTTCACTTCCAACGTCGAGGGCGAGGTCCATCTTTGCAACCACGACACCATGCAGCGCGGTACAGATGGGGTCAACATGCCGAATGGACCGCTCAGGATTGGCATTAAGTTCTCTTCACCGATGAGTGTCGCATTTGCCTTCAACCAGACAATCGTCGGTCACGTGTTTGGAGGCAACCCGGTCAGGCTGAACGCCTTAGACACACTGTCCAGCAAGTGCAGCAATGTGGAGGTTATCTGATATTTTGGGGTGGCATTATGTGGGGCCGATATACGCCGCTGGTGGTCATGTAAGGGGTCGTAACGGCTGTACGATGCGTGAATACCATCCTCCAACCTATAGTGCGACCATATCGGAGAATATTGGCGAGGCATTCGTCTTCATGGACGACAATTCGCGCCCCATCGTGAACATCCTGTGAATGACTTCCTTCAGGATAACGACGTCGCATGTTCTCCGGACATGAAACCTATCGGACATGCCTGGGGTAGATTGAAAAGGGTAGTCTGTGTACGACGTGACGCATCAACCACTGTGAGGGATCTTCGCCAAATCGCCGATGAGGAGTGGGACAATCTGGACCAACAGTGCCTTGATGAACTTGGGAATAGTATGCCACGACGAATACAGGCATGCATCATTGCAAGAGGACGTGCTACTGGATATTAGACGTACTGGTAAGTACAGCAGTCTGTACCACCACCTCTGAAGGTCTCGCTGTATGGTGGTACAATATGCAGTTTGTGGTTTCCATGAATACAAAATTGTTAAGGCTTTCGTGGCCACTTGTTGACAAACTGCCTATTGGCTTCTGTCTCGGGTTCTTCGGCCGACGTTCATCTAATGATTTTTCTGACGTTTCGCCAGCACGAGTGGCTGGCATTGTCAAAGCTTCACCCTCCATTGCTGGTGGTGAACTGGAGCCGAGCTCGCGGGCGCAGACTACATGTACCTGGCGCGCCAACGTCCGAGGGTTTCTCCGCGGTCATTTCCGGTGCGGTTCTCCTCTTTTTATACCTGCGACGGTCGTTCGCTGCAATACGGGAAGCCAGGATCCGTTGACCTTAAGGCTTTCCTCTTTCTTGTTCAAACTGTTCGCGTGGTTTTGTATTTCTACAGCTTCTCTGAACAAGCGCGTGTGATAGTGCTTCTCTACAGCCAGCTGTAGAAATACAAAAACACGCGGAAATGACCGCGGAGAAGCCCTCGGACGTTGGCGCGCCAGGTACATATAGTCTGCGCCCGCGAGCTCGGCTCCAGTTCACCACCAGCAATGGAGGGTGAAGCTTTGACAATGCCAGCCACTCGTGCTGGCGAAACGTCAGAAAAATCATTAGATGAACGTCGGCCGAAGAACCCGAGACAGAAGCCAATAGGCAGTTTGTTTCCATGAATGTTCGTGCTGTCGTTTCTCGTTATGCCGGAACAGCTTCAAACGTATAATTACTTTAAAAATAAATTGATGTGTCACATATTTGCCTTTAAGCACGTAAGCCAAAAAATTAAGATTTTAAATTATGTTTTAAATTTGAAGAAAGTCGCTAAGTGCTCTCATTATGAAAGAGTGGATGAATCTAATCTGTGTAACTTGCGCTCCATTTTAAGCGAAGCTAGTTTTTCGAGCATTTAAATGTTTATGACGTTATATTTCCTGTAGTGTGTGTTGTCTAATGATACAATTTTGCAGGTATTTTTAGTAGTATATGTTGACATCGTCTGAAAAACGTGTTGCGAATAGAACTTGTATTATAGAAGTAATAAATAGGAAGTCATGCCTCAAACTGAAGTTTCATTGCATGAACAACGAAAGTGTAGTAGGCGACAAACATTTTTCCTTTCAACATTTTGTGGTGCGTTCAGCGAGAAAAAGTTTGTTAAGGGTTTGAAATTATGTTTAAACTTTGTTGGAAGTCGCTCAGTCTCTCATTCTTAAATACTGGATGAATTAAATCTGTGTATTTTGCGCAGTCAATTGCGCTGCCCCAACATACGCAGTCTCTAACTGTAATAATTATTGCGTTAAATTTTTAACGTAAATTTATTCCTCTTAATGAGTACATTATGACAGCGTTTTAAATGATACAGGCTTACAGCTTCCGGGATAGCCTTATAGGAATAAACAGGTCGATCAGAAACAGTCAGGAAATCTTGTAAGGGTAGGTTACGCTGGGAAATGATTGTTAAGAAAAAAAAAAAAAACATACATTGTGTGGTCTGTGCGGCTGGTCCCGGCAGAGGTTCGAGTCCTCCCTCGGGCATGGGTGTGTGTGTTTGTCCTTAGTATAATTTAGGTTAAGTGGTGTATAAGCTTAGGGACTGATGACCTTAGCAATAAAGTCCCATAAGATTTCACACACATTTGAGCATTTTTTTTTTTTAAGATTGTGTGGTTTCCGAAATACTTATCATTAGCCAATCAGGCCGTTGGGTGCGTAAATGCTAGCAGCCCGCCAGATACAATATTTCTTACAGTGTCAATTGTTCTCATAGCGTAGATGGCAGCACACGAGACTCCTCAGCCTTTAGCTCGGATTCGCTTCTCACTACCGTCCCATGTCCAACTTTTGTCTCGCTCTCTTGTTCGGTTTTAGGAAACCAAACGAACACGTTTCGCGACACTGACTCTGGCGGAACGCTTGATTATCGCATGCAACGGCCTGATTGACGAACTTCCAATGCTAATCCACTCAGTAATGGCGCAACGTATCGAAATTTTTCCTTCACAGTTACCGTATTTTGCGGAATATAGGACGCTACGGACTATAAGACATAGCACCTTAATTTTTAAGCAATCTTTCTAAATGTCATTTCTACCGTTTTTATTATTATATTGCAAAGCTAAATCAAAACAATTCCTATCCTATAAAAATGCACTGATCTTTGATATCCCTGAAAATCTTCATCTGAATTTTTTTCTTCTTCTTTTTTTACTACTTCTTCGTCGTCATCGTTGTCCTCTTCATATATAAGACGGTCTTCACTGCCATCAAGAACATAGCTTATGCCGCACTCCTTGAAATATTTAACAGTAATGTCTTGTCTCTCTGTTTTATTGACTGACACACTTGTTTGATTGTAGGTCGTTTTAAAGCTCCCTTCGGTGTGAATTCATGTTGGGTTTCATTCAACATCCGTTAGTTCCATTCAGTTGTCATACACACTTTCAATGGTTTCTGTTCATCGATACATCAAGAAGTTGCAGTTGTGAAGTAAGTCCTGCCGGAATAGCAGCAAGATCTGTATTTCCCTTTCTCAAATTCTCTTTCGCAGAATTTTTCAAATGACTTCTAAACTGACCTAACACAAGAAGAGAACTTTCCTTCAGTAAAGCACCATTCTTTCTCTCCCACATTCCATTAATCCATAATTTCATACGAGCCTCATCCATCCAACCCTTGTCATGCACGTGAACAACAACACCTGGCGATTTTCATAAGTTTTTGGCATTGTTTTGAGGTTGAAAATGATCACTGGATTAAGTTTAGTACCGTCAGCACAGCATGAAAGGACAAAAGTGTAGTGCATTTTTTCATGTCCCTTTGTTTAACAGATACAGTTTTAGCACCTTCCATGGCATGAGCTCTGTCACTCGGCACATCAAATGGCAGAGAAGTTTCGCCCATATTCGTTATTTGGGTTAGTTCCACACCGGTTTTATTTCGATGTTGAATAATAAAGCGATGGAAAAAGAATATTTTCTCAGCTATTTTGATTTGCGTTCGCATGCTAAGTCCGCGAGACGCTTCATAAACCTCTAGCACAGACCAATTTCACCCTTAAAGTCTCTTAAGGTCCACTGTAGCCCTAGCTTATGAGCGTGTATTTGAATCATTTTTGTATTAATACCAACACTGTTTTGACGGTGTCCTCGTATCCATTTCAGTACGTCGTCTTCTAGCTCTGGAATTTTTAATTCAGTCCTCCATTTGCACATTTAGTCTTCCCCATTTTTTTCAGTTCTGCTTTACTACGTTACCAATAGTGAATTGTTTTTTTTCTGTTGGTGGGGTATCGAAATGCCGCTCAGCTCCTCTGTTTCCATGTTCTTATGCATATGCTATTACTTTCAATTTATAGCCAGCATCAAAATGACTCTGAGCATTATGGGACGTAACTTCTAAGGTCATCAGTCCCTTAGCCAGCATCATCTGAATACCTTTATTTTTCCGTTATGAAAATTGCTACTAACAAAAATGTTGTACTGTTACCGATAATACAAATCACTTTCAGTTCAAATTTACTGGCACTGTAGAATGCAATGACGCATAACAGGCTCGACAGTGTTCTGAGTTTGCGATGGCGGGGAGGGAAAAAGACAGTGTTAGCAAGCTTGTGAATCCCCGAAACTCATGCTCTCGCATCGGTGTACCATTGTCGCCAGTTAAATTCAATGTTGGCAGATAGATATATGTTTCCCGCGGCATTGAATATATGACCATTTTTAGCATTGTCGAGAATTTTAAATCAAACACTGGACGTTTTTATATTTATTTCGAGTATAAGAGGGCCTTGTATTTTGGAGGCAATTTTTCTCAGAAAAAAGTGCATCTTATAAGCAGTAAAATACGGTACTTATTAGCGCAACGTACACTGTAATACTGTTCCAAGCTTTTGAGACTGTTTCTGACCAACCTGTGGATACCAGCTACCGTATCGAATAATGCTATGATAGTCCTGAGTCCAGACTCAGACGAGCCAATCGGAACCGACCGACTACCGTGTCATCCTCAAAAACGGGCGTGAGGTCAACACACCGCTCACCCGGCCGTTCTCGACTTTGCAGACCTGGAGACGTTACTTCTCTTTCAAGTACCTGGTCAACTGGCATCAAGAAACTGAGTGGACCCCGCTCCAGTCCCTCATCAAGGAAAAATCCCTGGCAGTATCGTGAATTGAATCCGGGTCCTCCGCATTACAGTCAGCTACTCTCACTATTCAGCTACAGAAGAAGGCATCAAACAATCTCAGTTATACGACCCCTATTTTTTCCAGTGTCCGATAAATCGCGAAATGGAAGCCACAGTGCCGGCCGAAGTGGCCGTGCGGTTAAAGGCGCTGCAGTCTGGAACCGCAAGACCACTACGGTCGCAGGTTCGAATCCTGCCTCGGGCATGGATGTTTGTGATGTCCTTAGGTTAGTTAGGTTTAACTAGTTCTAAGTTCTAGGGGACTAATGACCTCAGCAGTTGAGTCCCATAGTGCTCAGAGCCATTTTTTTGGAAGCCAGAGTGAAAATCAAAAATGTTTTATTTGCAACATGTAACAATACCTTTCAGCTACGTCTCTGCATAGTCGCCGCTCCGAATCACAATTATACATCTGCCGTAGAGTGATACCAACTTCCCAATACCCTCATCGAAGGTAGCCGCCTGTACTTTCAGCTAATTCTCTACGCTGGTATGCAGCTTGTTGTCTGTTCCAAAAAGTTGTCCTCCTGGCCAACGTTTCATGTGAGCAAACAGATAAAAACCAGACGGAGCCAAGTCCTGGCTGTACGGTGAGTGATCAAACACTTCCCAGCGAAAACGCTGCAGGAGCATCTATTACACGCCTCTTCACTTGTTCTGAATTCCTCTTTGACGTTGAAAAATCTGGCCGTATGAGACTTCCGTTATAGCCACGCCACGTGCCATCAATTCCAGCAACAAAACCCCTTTTCGGTCACAGAACTAATAGCCATAAGCTTTCTGATGGAGAAGGTTCGCTTGTTCTTCTTTGGTTCACTCGCGGAATGAGAATGCATCCACTATTGGGACTGCCCATTTGTTTTTCATTTTCGAAATGAGCCCAAGACTAGCTCATTATGACAAGTTTGTTCAAAAAATCTCCTTCGTCATGGTAGCGCTGGAGAAACATGAAGACAGCATCCATTAGCTCCGTTTTGTGGTGGTCGGATAGCATCTTTGGAATTCGTATCACACATAGTTTGCGATACTGAAATCTCTAATTCACGCTGGTATTGAGAGCTGACCTAGAAACTTCGAGATACAAAACACTAAACACAGAAATTGTGAACCAACAGTTTTCTCGAATCATCTTATCCACTCGCTGAACAAGATCAACGGTTGGTACTCGCTTCCTGGCCTTACCGCCTGAATCATGAACGACTGTAAGTCCTGCTTCAAGGTTCCCGCAGCATTGCCACGTTTTGCTGTCACTCAAGAACGTTTCACCGTACACGTTACTCATCTGCCGATGAATTTCGGGTGCATTGCATCCATCAGCATGCAGAAATCGAATGTCACCACGCACGTAACACTTGGAGGGAGACTTTATTGTCCTAGTCACTTTTACGTGCTCTTTTCGCTCTCAGAACTGAGACGAGCGACCTGACGTGTCTGACGCGAACGCTAGAGACACTGCGCAACTCATCTGCTCAAAGTTTCGTAGGGTTTTCGCTGAGGTTTTAGACCCTGACAAAAAAAATTGTCCTCGTAATACACTCCTGGAAAATTGAAATAAGAACACCGTGAATTCATTGTCCCAGGAAGGGGAAACTTTATTGACACATTCCTGGGGTCAGATACATCACATGATCACACTGACAGAACCACAGGCACATAGACACAGGCAACAGAGCATGCACAATGTCGGCACTAGTACAGTGTATATCCACCTTTCGCAGCAATGCAGGCTGCTATTCTCCCATGGAGACGATCGTAGAGATGCTGGATGTAGTCCTGTGGAACTGCTTGCCATGCCATTTCCACCTGGCGCCTCAGTTGGACCAGCGTTCGTGCTGGACGTGCAGACCGCGTGAGACGACGCTTCATCCAGTCCCAAACATGCTCAATGGGGGACAGATCCGGAGATCTTGCTGGCCAGGGTAGTTGACTTACACCTTCTAGAGCACGTTGGGTGGCACGGGATACATGCGGACGTGCATTGTCCTGTTGGAACAGCAAGTTCCCTTGCCGGTCTAGGAATGGTAGAACGATGGGTTCGATGACGGTTTGGATGTACCGTGCACTATTCAGTGTCCCCTCGACGATCACCAGTGGTGTACGGCCAGTGTAGGAGATCGCTCCCCACACCATGATGCCGGGTGTTGGCCCTGTGTGCCTCGGTCGTATGCAGTCCTGATTGTGGCGCTCACCTGCACGGCGCCAAACACGCATACGACCATCACTGGCACCAAGGCAGAAGCGACTCTCATCGCTAAAGACGGCACGTCTCCATTCGTCCCTCCATTCACGCCTGTCGCGACACCACTGGAGGCAGGCTGCACGATGTTGGGGCGTGAGCGGAAGACGGCCTAACGGTGTGCGGGACCGTAGCCCAGCTTCATGGAGACGGTTGCGAATGGTCCTCGCCGATACCCCAGGATCAACAGTGTCCCTAATTTGCTGGGAAGTGGCGGTGCGGTCCCCTACGGCACTGCGTAGGATCCTACGGTCTTGGCGTGCATCCGTGCGTCGCTGCGGTCCGGTCCCAGGTCGACGGGCACGTGCACCTTCCGCCGACCACTGGCGACAACATCGATGTACTGTGGAGACCTCACGCCCCACGTGTTGAGCAATTCGGCGGTACGTCCACCCGGCCTCCCGCATGCCCACTGTACGCCCTCGCTCAAAGTCCGTCAACTGTACATACGGTTCACGTCCACGCTGTCGCGGCATGCTACTAGTGTTAAAGACTGCGATGGAGCTCCGTATGCCACGGCAAACTGCCTGACACTGACGGCGGCAGTGCACAAATGCTGCGCAGCTAGCGCCATTCGACGGCCAACACCGCGGTTCCTGGTGTGTCCGCTGTGCCGTGCGTGTGATCATTGCTTGTACAGCCCTCTCGCAGTGTCCGGAGCAAGTATGGTGGGTCTGACACACCGGTGTCAATGTGTTCTTTTTTCCATTTCCAGGAGTGTATATTCGAAAATTATACCAATCGTCAAACGTTTAAAAGTAAATACGAATAGTTTAAACAAGCATAATGGGAGCAGAGTGGTAGAGGCAGTAAAAAAAATAAGTTGAACAAGAAAATAGAAAGCATATTTGGACAAACTGAAGATAATCATTTGGCTGTAATATTGCTGCAAGGCTCAGAGAGATACATTTTCAGGACCCTAGAACTTGTGATAGGCAGTATCTACAACAATGCGTTTATCAGCAACAAATCTTACTGAGGAGTTCCTAGATAACAGAACGCAGCATGTCATTCTCAATCTTCCGAAGTAAGAGTGACTTCAGGTGTGCCGCAGGGGAGTGTCATAGGACCGTTGCTGTTCACAATATACATAAATGACCTGGTGGATGACATCGGAAGTTCACTGAGGCTTTTTGCGGGTGATGCTGTGGTGTATCGAGAGGTTGTAACAATGGAAAATTGTACTGAAATGCAGGAGGATCTGCAGCGATTTGACGCATGGTGCAGGGAATGGCAATTGAATCTCAATGTAGACAAGTGTAATGTGCTGCGAATACATAGAAAGATAGATCCCTTATCATTTAGCTACAAAATAGCAGGTCAGCAAATGGAAGCAGTTAATTCCATAAATTATCTGGGAGTACGCATTAGGAGTGATTTAAAAGGGAATGATCATATAAAGTTGATCGTCGGTAAAGCATATGCCAGACTGAGATTCATTGGAAGAAGCCTAAGGAAATGCAATCCGAAAACAAAGGAAGTAGGTTACAGTACGCTTGTTCGCCCACTGCTTGAATACTGCTCAGCAGTGTGGGATCCGTACCAGATAGGGTTGATAGAAGAGATAGAGAAGATCCAACGGAGAGCAGCGCGCTTCGTTGCAGAATCATTTAGTAATCGCGAAAGCGTTACGGAGATGATAGATAAACTCCAGTGGAAGCCCAGATCACGTAAGAAACAGATTGCCCGATCGCTTGGTCTAGCAGGCAACCCTTGTCAGGGAACGGCCACCAGGCGGCAACAGCGTCACACCCTTACTTCTGGAATCAACCACTAGATGGCACTCCGTTCTGTGAAATATGTGGCAACATCGGCCAAATGTGTGCAGCTTTCCACTATTTGGCGTCTGTGAAGAACAGCTGTTTGTGACATACCAGTGGTAGTGGATCGAGTCGTCATACCGAGGACCTACGAGTATATCAACTGTGGAAGGAGTAGACGAACAAATCCTCAACTACAAATGTTCAGATTTCCCGTCAAAGATAAAGAAAGGTTATGCGAGAGGATTTTAAATTCAGGTAAATCAATAAATCAGTTACGAGTAAGAATTAATAAAGAGCCATAAGCATTCGATCGTATTTAAATTTTGTTGATGTTATATTCGATATAATGTGGCAGCCCTTCCTGTACAAGAATCATATCATATAATTTTTAAATGAAATCTTTGCAGCGATTTGGACTTTTTAAAACTGTTTATTCACTTCACTATCGTAATTTTGGGTGTAGAGGCATTTTTGTGTGCAATGTGAAAACTGAAACCAATATAACATATGGATAATAAAATGCAAAGCACAGTGTGGTAACATTTGGTAAACAATTTAAGAAGCATTACCTTACAAGACCTTTCCCTTGGTACTTGGAAATGGCTCTAGAGCTGAAATCGCAACAGTGAAATAAATGAATAATAGCCGTCATCTAAGTGCTAGATCATCGGTCCCTCTAAATCCTGGTATATACTAGAGCGAACGAGTGTAAAACATCGTTTACACTGCTGCAAACGAGTATTCATAGATAATTCGCCAATGTTCACTGCCATTCGTTTATACTTGTGAACAAGCGTTTATATTGGAATGAATGGAGGAGAATAGAAGAGAACGAGCATAACATGCAAACTATAGACGCTGCCTATTTTAATTTTTTTAAATCTCTGAGCTAATAATCCTCTCACAGCTTTCACTTGAAAACACTACTATTTATAGTAACAGGTCTGCGCGAGTGCGGATATCCCCAGTAATAACTGTGTCTGTTGCGAATATTTGCGGGTTATCTTTAAACTGCACGAAGTAAATTTTTAACATAATTATGGTTTGCCGTCTGTGGCTCTTCAAAGTTGACACCGCCAAAATATGCTCGAAAAACACGCTTTCACTTGTATATTACCGCGTTTGCAGCCCCCTTTCAACAACAATCCAAAATTCATCGTTTTGTGCCACTCTTATATCATTTACAATAATTTACATGCAAAGTAAAATAATTTAAATTTGAAATGACTGTCACTGCATATGTCCAGCCTTAATTCGCATCATAACCGAGTGCGGATTTTGAAAACTTTCTAGTGTTAACCTGCACGTGGAGATCTTTTTTACCACCATAATCCGTATCAGAAGAACTGTATAGCAAAGAGGAAATCGACGGCATGGAAGGCGAGTGTAAAACCCTTGCGACTGCAATACAGGCTGCATTTAAACAGTAACTCGCGAGAAATGTTTGTGTGTTACTTTACATTTATTTCATTTCGCATATGATTGTGAGAAATAAACTTGGTTTTTAGAATTACAGGAGCTAATCTACATTCTTAGACTGAAAACTCGGGAAAAACTACAGCCGATAATGAGCTACAGTCAGCAAGCAGTGTGACGAATGCATTTCGCGCGCAGCGCTCTAGCCGAACGCAAATGAGCGTCATTCACGTCACCGAAGATACAGCGTTGCCAATTCTCCGACATGGACAGGTCAGTTAGCATTGTAGCGTCGCCTGTGACATCTGTTGACCGACGGGAAAACTATTTTTACGGTTGCCTGTTCCGCCGTAAGGACGGTCAATCTGTTTCTTACGTGATCTGGGGTGGAAGACTGCAGGAGAGACGCTCAGTAGCTCGGTACGGGCTTTTGTTAAAGTTTCGAGAACATACCTTCTCCGAAGAGTCAAGCAGTATATTGCTCCCTCCTACGTATATCTCGCGAAGAGACCATGAGGATAAAATCAGAGAGATTAGAGCCCACACAGAAGCATACCGACAATCCTTCTTTCCGCGAACAATACGAGACTGGAATAGAAGGGAGAACCGATAACCGATAGAGGTACTCTGGGTACCCTCCGCCACACACCGTCAGGTGGCTTGCGGAGTATGGATGTAGATGTAGATGTAGATATCTCCTACACAAGTAGTAACGAATTAGACAGTTACTTTTGTCATGAAACCATGCACAATTTTCGGAGTCATCACAAAACATTAGCTCACAGTAAGCAAAAGAAAAAAAAATATGGAGCAGTCACCTCTTTCGAAATTGCTCCGGCTGGTTAAAAGGGTGGAATGAAAACACCTGTCTCACCCCTGTGGGCTAATCCTTTACAGTAATGGGAAGACGAGGAAGTTTTACACTCCAAGCTCTGTAAAAGCACCCAACGAGTACCCAACAGTTTCAGGGACATCAATGCCTTACGTGCCTTTATTTGCAAAGGGAGGCAGCTTAGTGTCTAAGTCTCATAACGGATCTTGAGATAAACGACTGGGTAAAATACTGTTTTTGAGTGACTGTACAGAGAAGAATGTGGAGTTAAGGTAAGATTTAATTTAGGTACTTTTAGGCAGCATCCAGATGTTCTCTGTCAATATGTCTTGTAATTTTACAATTCAAGTTCCAAATTTTTTTAAATTGTAATCGGTATGAAAATAGTAACACTGCTTGAATAAGCGTTTGTATTATTCTGTTTCAAAACTGTCAAAATCTAATATCTCTCTCTATAATAGATAGATTCTAAAAACAGAAATGGAGAAATTGGAGAAATGGAGAATAATCACTCTAATGCTTTTACCAAAGATAAGTAGCGATACCAGACAGTATCGATACTTCTCTTTCGTCGTCTTTATGAGTACGGAATTTTTCTTAGGGTGACATTTATGAGTAAACTATCGATACTTTTCGTTCGATACACAGGGGAGTGTGAGATGACCATTACCATTCACGTTATTTATTAATGACACAACATAGAGAGTTTTGTTCTGATTTTCTATACTTTTAAGAATGTGTGAAAAAAATTATATTACTTTTGCAGTGTGGTTTGATTTGATACTCTAATATGTCTAATAGAAGACTGTGACACAGGAATAACACGTCAAGACCAAGTGACCATTAAAAACTGAAGAGTCGAACACATTGTTGTCCGTCCTTTTGAATGTTTCGTGTAGAGAGGAATGGTGATTTTTTTTTTTTTTTCAACCGTAATACCAGCTGAATAATAATGTCGACCGCATATCAGATATCTATGTGGTATAGTATCGTCATTTGTCTGAAATATGTTCAGTTTTGATCAACACCTAGTAAAAAAGAATCACCGTTTTGCATTTTCTAATACTGTAGTTTTCAAGATCCATTGATTACTACGCTAGAACGCACAGAGAAGACACAGATATTCCAATACCCGTAGAAGAAAAGAAGAAGTACCCAAATTAGACAGTTTGTGGATAGTACGCAGCATCAACTCCTCTACTGCAAAAGCTCCATCCATAACACACGACGGTGCTACTCCATGATCTTTGATAGTGATCTGATTACGTCACATACGGCGGTTGCTCGTTTGCGTATAAAAAATTCGGCTTGCTGAGCTTCTTTAGCTTCTTAAATCAACTAACGAAGGGATGCCTCCACTATTAGGAGACAAAAAATTGGGCAGAAACATTCCTTCACCACAAACTAATACTAGGGTTGCTAGGCCTCCCGTATTTTACGGGGTCTGCCGTATTTTACCCACATTTTCTCCTGTCCCCCGTATTTTCGATAGGTTTCCCATATTTTACGGATTTTCCCGTATTTTACTCATCTTACGTACTTAACATACTTGATAACGTTTTCCATCGCGTTTCATAAAGTTTCGTTGATTTATTTATGCTAAGATTTCTGTATCAGTCAAAGAATATCGTTCACAAATCACCAATCGATATTTTCAGTTTATCGTCTTCGTATTTTCTCTGTTTCGTGTTTGGCAAATTGAAGCTTCCATCACGGAACTTCCGTCTTCTGGTACGATTGCGTGTAGACGTGCAGCTCGATCTCGGTTCAGTGTGCATTTTGTATTGTAATTAGTACACCCATTTTACTGTAGGTGGGGAAAATGACGGAGAGGATCATTCGATGCTACCACCAAAGAAGAGGGCTCACTATAAGTGCGTTTATCTGCCCCATTGGGAAAAACTTATTTTTGGGTAGGATCAGTAAAAAATAACAAAGTTTTTGGTTCTTTATGTAGAAGGGAATTCAGCACACGTAGGGGCAAGAGACTTTCTGCAGCATGCATCAACTCCAGGTAAGGTAATTATTTATTGTATTGGTAGATTTACAGACTGCAGCGGTTATATTGACTGCTTAGTTAAATCCTAGCCTACCCACAATTTTGCTTATCTAATTAAAAGTTATTTGAGGTGTTTCAAGATTGTCCTGAGATTCTACAGAAATATTTCAGTGACGATGAGCCTGAAAAAGACTTGAGGTTTATTTCAAATTTTCCACTTACAGTGGTAGTATTCTCCTCCAGACTTCTAAGGCAATAGAAAATTCTGATTTGAGTGTCATGGAAACTTTCAGTGCAATAAATGCTTTCCTTGATAAAATATGCCAAGGAATTTCACTCAATCCTACAAGTCTTGGTACTCTCACTTTAAGTACTTCGATATTGAACAAAATAGGCCAGTTAATAATTTTATTCTTCTTTGCCTTAACGAAGAAGTTAAGATCAGTGAATTACAGACTATTTTGGACATATTTGAATTCGAGTTGAATGAAGATGAAATGTATGATGAATCCCATAGTGTTAGAGAAATTTTGAGTTATAAAGTTAATTCTGCCAGAAGGAGATGGCTGTCTTTTGTGAATGTATTAACAAAGGAATTAATGTGCCTAATTTGGCAAAAGTGCTATGTTTTGTAATGAGCATTACAGGATCCAGATCCCACACTGAAAGGATGTTTTCATTCATGAGTGACAAATGGGCTGACGTAAGAAACAAAAGTTCTGTTGAACCTATTAAGGCTGAATAACAGATTGTTACAAATTTAAACTATTATTGTAGCGAGTTTTTCAAACATGTAAAAGATGTTGGCACATTTTTGAACGAGAGTAAAGTAAATAAAAAATATGAATAGAGTTATTATACTATGAATGTTGTTGCAATTACAGTCCGTGAAAGACTCCATTATACAAAATTCGGAGTAATTATATTCCAGCAGAGTTGCTTCTTTGTATATCTGTTAGTTTATTTATTGCTACCAGTTTAGAGCATGGTTCATTTTCAAGCGCTGCCTAAGTATAACCAAGCGGTTATCGGGAACTATATTCACGACGGTTGGAACTTAAATAGTGGCAACTATTTATTTACAATAGATACAAAAGATTTACATGTTTGCACCTGTTACTCTTCAAAATATGGTTCAAATGGCTCTGAGCACTATGGGACTTAACATCTATGGTCATCAGTCCCCTAGAACTTAGACCTACTTAAACCTAACTAACCTAAGGAGATCACACAACACCCAGTCATCGCGAGGCAGAGAAAATCCCTGACCCCGCCGGGAATCGAACCGTTACTGTCCAAATTAGTCACCAGCGTTGAGCAGAACCCGTCGCCAGCGATGTGGAAGGCGTAGTATACCGTTAGCACAGCCTGTTCTGTTAATGGCGCAAATGGGGCAGTCTACTTCCAGTCGAATGTCTCTGAGCACTATGGGACTCAACTTCTGAGGTCATTAGTCCCCTAGAACTTAGAACTAGTTAAACCTAACTAACCTAAGGACATCACACACATCCATGCTCGAGACAGGATTCGAACCTGCGACCGTAGCGGTCTCGCGGTTCCAGACTGCAGCGCCTAGAACCGCTCGGCCACATCGGCCGGCTACTTCCAGTCGAATCTCTGAACAGTTCTGAAGAGAACGCCTCGAAGTGGTGCCTTCATCTTCACAATCAAATTACAGTCACAAGGACTTAAGTCCGAGGAGTATGGTGGATGGTACAGTACTTCCCAGTCCCATCGACCAAATAGAGCAGCCACAGCTTGCGCTGTGTGCGCCAACGCATTATCGTGAAAAATGATGGGTGGGTTGCGCAGAAAGTGTCGCCATTTCTTTCGCAAAGCTGCTCGCCGTTGATGCTCCAAAAACGAACAGTAATACTGCGTGTTGACGGTCATGTTGACAGTCGTACACGAGAATGACCACAACTTTAGACGGCTCAATTCGCACTATCAACAGAACAGGCTCTGCTAACGGTATACTACGCCTTACACATCGCTGGCAACGGGTTTTACATAACGCTGGTGACTACTTTGAATGACAGTAGCATCTACGCACATCTTTTGTATCGGTCGTATATACAGGGTTGTCCCTTGATCGTGACTGGGCCAAATATCTCACGAAGTAAGCGTCAAACGAAAAAACTACAAAAAACGAAACTTGTCTAGCTTGAAGGGGGAAACCAGATGGCTCTATGGTTGGCCCGCTAGATAGCGCTGCCATAGGTCAAAAGGATATCAACTGCGTTTATTTAAATAGGACCCCCCATTTTTTATTAGATATTCGTGTAATACGTAAAGAAATATGAATGGTTTAGTTGGACAACCTTT
Organism: Schistocerca piceifrons; assembly: GCF_021461385.2. Lineage (NCBI taxonomy): Eukaryota > Metazoa > Arthropoda > Insecta > Orthoptera > Acrididae > Schistocerca > Schistocerca piceifrons. The sequence goes on along the minus strand of NC_060140.1, from coordinate 907,851,125 downwards.
TTCGCTTTGTGATAGACGGTGCTGTAATAGTCACAAACATATAGCTCACAATTTTAGACCAACAGATGGTAACAGGTAGGCTTTTTAAATTAAAATACAGAACGTAGGTACGTTTGAACATTTTATTTCGGTTGTTCCAATGTGGTATATGTACCTTTGTGAACTTATCATTTCTGAGAACGCATGCTTTTACAGTGTGATTACCTGTAAATACCACATTAATGCAATAAATGCTCAAAATGATGTCCGTCAACCTCAATGCATTTGGCAATACGTGTAACGACATTCCTCTCAACAGCGAGTAGTTCGCCTTCCGTAATGTTCGCACATGCATTGACAATGTGCTGACGCATGTTGTCAGGTATTGTCGGTGGATCACGATAGCAAATATACTTCAACTTTCCCCACAGAAAGAAATCCGGGGACGTCAGATCAGGTGAACGTGCGTGCCATGGTATGGTGCTTCGACGACCAATCCACCTGTCATGAAATATGCTATTCAATAACGCTTCAACCGCACGCGAGCTATGTGCCGGACATACATCATCATCGAAGTACATCGCCATTCTGTCATGCAGTGAAACATCTTGTTGTAACATCGGTAGAACATTAGGTAGGAAATCAGCATACACTGCATCATTTAGATTGCCATCGATACAATGGGGGCCAATTATCCTTCCTCCCATAATGTCGCACCATACATTAACCCGTCAAGGTCGCTGATGTTCCACTTGTCGCAGCCATCGTGGATTTTCCGTTGCTCAATAGTGCATATTATGCCGGTTTACGGGTGGAATCGATCTTGATGTAGCATTCTCAACACCGTCGTTTTTGAGATTCCTGATTCTCGCGCAATTTGTCTGCTACTGATGTGCGGATTAGGCGCGACAGCAGCTAAAACACCTACTTGGGCATCATCATTTGTTGCAGGTCGTGGTTGACGTTTCACATGCGGCTGAACACTTACTGCTTCCTTAAATAACGTAACTATCCGGCGAACGGTCCGGACACTTGGATGATGTCATCCAGGATACCGAGCTGCATACATAGCACACGCCCGTTGGGCATAGCACACGCCCATTGGGCATTTTGATCACAATAGTCATACATCAACACGATATCGACCTTTTCCGCAATTGGTAAAAGGTCCATTTTAACACAGGTAATGTATCACGAAGCGAATACCGTCCGCACTGGCGGAATGTTACTTGATACCACGTGTTTATACGTTTGTGACTATTACAGCGCCATCTGTCACAAAGCGAAAAAAGTGGTCCAACTAAAATATTCTTATTTCTTTACGTACTACACGAATATGTAATAAAAATAGGGGTTCCTATTAAAAAAACGCAGTTGATATTCGTTTGACCTATGGCAGCGCCATCTAGCGGGCCAACTATAGCGCCATCTGGTTTCCCCCTTCAAGCTAGATACGTTTTTTCGTTTGACGCTTGTTTCGTAAGATATTTGGCCCGGTCACTATCAAGGGACCACCTGTATATATGCGTAATCTGAAAACCAAATTTCAGTAAGGAGTGTTGTTAATAACATATGATGTTTAAAACTTGGTGGACGATTGATTCATTATCCACTGGTACGTCCGTTTTAAATATGTTGAAATTCTAGAATGTTTCTAAGCTTAGATCAAGGCCCTCTTGTGAGGAAGGCAAGATGTACTAACACAGAGTACTATTAGGTACTGTATCTTTCAGACAACGGTTGTATATTGTCTGTACCACGGTTATGTAACAAACTTAGAGTCCCGACACGGAACTGTGTCGTGGAAAAAGGAATATTTATGTCGAGAGCGACGGGTAGAAAAGCATATTTTATACCGAAATAACTAACTAGAAAAGATGAAGAATTCAGCGTGGAATAGGCGTTTATCTTCGTCTAACTGCAATATTTCAGACTCTCTGTCACAATAAGTCAGTTATAGTCTGTTTTACTGTCAGTTATCAGAAGAAATTGCGGTTTATATTCTGTTTTACTGTCAGTTATCAGAAGAAATTGCGGTACACGAAGGATAAGTTACACTTTTTAACATTTCAATGGTCAACCTGCTGAGGATTTGGGAAAATAAAATAACTAGAGAATTTTACTTCAGAGCATTATCACTATTAATCATTCTCTTATATGCTAACTAAAATGCAACGTAAAAAGCAACGACAATTTTCATATAATTTGAGATGGCTGCCAGTATCTAAATATAAGCGTTAATGTCTCCTTTGCTAAGGCCCTGAGCCTTTCAAAACCACATTAAATTAATGCACTAATGAAAGCGTTTCAGATTCCCAATATACAGGGTGAGTCACTAACTAATGCCACCTAGAATAACTCCGAAAGTATGATACTAGCTGAAAACTTTGTGGGACAAATGTTGCATGGGACAACGGGAGCCATAATATGACTTTGGTTTTTTTGTTGCTAGGTGGGGTTGCGTCAGAGATATGAAGGTCAACTTGGTTTTTTTAAATGGGATGCTATAGTTTGGTACTTATTTTCTGATAGCGGTTATAGAGACGAATCCAATGATGTGTAACAGTAAGGTCTTTGAAGGTCAACGAAGGTCAAAAAAGTGGCATGAACGTCCATTTACAGAATGTGTTCGAAGTGATGACCATTGGTATCAATGCAATGCTTCAAACTTCTTATCATGGATTGAGTGGTATTCCTTATCACATCTGCAGTTATCGAGGCACTTGCTCTGACAAATCTCTCTCGTATATCGTGCAAATAGTAAATATTCGCCGAATATGGCGTATCTATCTAACGTGCCATTGACGTGTAAACACCATTCGACGGTTTCGCAATACGGCACTAATATGAACGCTAAGACTAGTATTGTCGAATCAAGCGAATGTGAATGATGTATGCATTCGAAGAACATGTCGTTATGCTCTTCATTTACGGAGAATGCCAACGAAATTCAGTGAGAGTCAATGACTTATACACTGAAAGATATCCTCAACGTACGCACCCTACTTGTCGTACATTAATTATGTGTATAATAAATTGAGAACAACTGGATCGTTAACGCGTCGGAAACATACCCAACAAAGGAAATTTACTAACGAGGAAATGGATATTGGTACTCTTGTCACTGTGGTTCGTGATCCTTGTGTTAGTTCGCGTCAAATCGCAAGGGAATCTGGCAAGAGCCAGAGTAGTGTTGTTCGTGTTATGCATCGCCATAAATATCATCCTTACCATATCAGTCTCCACCAAGAATTATCTGGTACGCATTGTATGCGTCACACTGAATTCTGCCGATGGGCTCAACTTTAGATTCAGACGGTTGACACATTTATTACTTTGATTTTATTTACTGACGAGGCTACAGTCAAGAACCATGGAAATGTCAATTTGCATAACATGCAGTATTGGGCAACTGAAAATCCAAGTTGGCTGCGGCAAGTTGCACACCAAAACCCGTGTTCGGTGAATATATGGTGTGGGACTCTGGAGTACAGAATTATAGGCCCCTACTTCATCGAAATAAATCTTAATGGTAGTACACCACATTCCTGTAAGAAACATTAGCTCTGTTATTGGAAGAAATACGTTTAGGAACAAGGAACAGAATGTGGTATCAACAAGACGGGTGTCTGGCACAATTTTTGCTGATGGCTAGAGATGAGCTGCAGAGACAACTCCCAAATCGTTGGATTGGACGCGGATGAGATGTGTCGTGGCTGGCCTGTTCGCCCGACTTGACGCTCCTGGATTTTTTCTTGTGGGGATTCGTAAAAGACATTGTTTATAAAGACATTCCAACTACACCTGATATTGTGCGACAGAGGACAGAGAATTGTCAGAGCATGAGTTTCGATGACTGCCGAAGTGATATGGAATACCACTCAATCCATGATAAGAATATTGAAGCACTACATTTATGCCAATGGTCATCACTTCGAACACCTTCTGTAAATAGACGTTCATGCCACCTTTGTGACCTTCGTTGACCTTCAAAGACCTTACTATTACACATCATTGGATTCGTCTCGATAGCCGCTATCAAAAAATGGTACTAAACTATAGCACGCCATGTAAAAAATCAAAGTTGACCTTCATATCTCTGAAGCGACCCCACCTAGCAACAAAAACCAACGTCATCTTATGGGTCCCGTTGTTCCATGCAACTTTTGTCCCACAAACTTTTCAGTTCGTATCATGCTTTCGGAGTTATTCTAGGTGTAAATAATTAGTGACTCACCCTGTATAGTGTTTATCCGTAAAAATATATATCGATTCTAAAATCAATAAATTAATCACTACTTTTGGAAGACGAGTGGAACAAGAAATAAATTTCTGAAGAGTTGGACGAGAAGGGAAACACAGTTGGTGCCGGTCTTGTCATACGAAAGTGGGAAGACAACTGGGAATAAAAAGAACGAAGAGATAACTCCTACCAAAAGAATTAAAAATATACTTTATGATGTGATCATCGATCTGAGCACGATAGTCTATCCAGTGCAAGTATCTTCATCTCTGCATAACTACTGCAACTAACATTTAGATATTCATCCCCGCTCCCCAAACTTAGTTCCAGTGCCAAATAAGCTATTCCATTATGCTTCAGGGTGTCTCGTATCAACTTATCCACTCTTTTAGTCAGATTGTGGCTTATTTTTCTTTTTTCGCTGATCCAGTTCAGTACCTCTTCATGGATTATTTTCTTTTTCTTTTTTCGCTGATCCAATTCAGTACCTCTTCCCACCTAATCTTCAGAATTCGTCTGTAGTAACACATTTCAAAACCTTCTACCTACTTCCTACCTGTACTGTTTATGTCCACGATCCACTTGCGTACAAGGCTACACTCAAGACAAACACTGTCAGACAATCTCCCTAACACTTAAATTTGTGTTCGACGTTAACATACAGGTATTCCTATATATCGGAAATACTTTTCTTGCGATTGCAAGTGTAAATTTTATATCTGTGTGACTAAAAAGAAACAAACAGTATTTTGCATAGGGTGGATTAAAAATACTTAAATAGCAAACAGGATAAAACGTAAGAGGAGCTTTCAACATCAGGAAGATTTTATATACGAGGGTTGTAACTTTAATAGTGGCAACTGTTTATTGACATCTCATACAAAATAGATATACGTTTCAAAGTTTTATTTACCTTCGTATAACCAGCTGTCAGCGATGTGGATGTCGTAGGAACCTCTTAGCAGTGCCACTTACGTTGACAGTTCGAGTGGTGCGGTCTATTGCCCGGCGAATTTGTAGCAGTTATGAAGCGAGTACCGTGAAGTGTTTCCTTCAGTTTAGAAAACGAGTTGAACTCACGTGGGCTTAAGTCAGGGGAGTGCAATGGGTGGTAGAGCACTTAGCAGTCCCATCAGTCAAACAAATCAGTGACAGCTTGCACTGTACGTGCTTGAGCATTGTCCTGCAAAATGATGGTCAGTCCTGCAGAAAGTGTCATCACGTCTGTATGTTGTTCATTTTTGGAACACAACCTACGACCAGCTTTGTGACAGAAGTGATGACACTTTCTGCAGGACCTGACCATCATTTTGCAGGACAATGCTCAAGCACGTACAGTGCAAGCTGTGTCTATTTGCAATCGAGGCGGATTCTTTATAATCATTAAATTATTCACGATTGCTGACGCGCTGCTATGTTAAAAGTTCTCATGTCACTGATTTGTTTGACTGATGGGGCAGCTAAGGAAACACTTCACGGCATTCCCTTCAGAACTGCTACAAATTCGTCGTGTAGTAGACCGCGCCGCTCGAACTGTCAACACAACTGGCACTGCTAAGAGTATCCTACGACTTCCACATCGCTGGCAGCGGGTTATACACAATGCTGGTGACTACTGTGAAGGTCAGTAAAACTTTGAAACACGTATCTATTTTGTACGAGCGGTAAATAAATAGTTGCCACTATTAAAGTTCCAACCCTCGTATCTGGTTTACTTCTATGTTGTCATTTGTTTTACTGTCAGCCTAAATAGCAAAACTCGTCTGCTACTCTGAATGTCTCATTTCCTAATCTACTCAGCTTCACCGGATGTAATTCGACTACATGCCGTTGGCCTTTGATATTCATCTTATAGCTTCATTTAAAGACACAATCCATTCTGCTGAATTAATCTTTCAGGTCCTTTGCCAACTCTGTCATTACTACAATATCGCTGGCCAGTCTCCAACTTCTTTATTTTTTCTACCTGTAGTTAGATTACTTTTCCAAATTCATGCTTTCCTTTACTGCCTCACCCATGAACATATGGAATAACGTTGGACATGCTGCAATTCTGTCTAACTTCAAAATCAACTAATGCCTCTCCTCCGTCTCATTCACCTCTTAGTTTCTGCACAAATTGTAGATATCCTTTCACTGGCTGCTTTTTATCCCTGTTAACATCAAAATTGCAATGAGTGTATTTCAGTCAACAATGTCAAAAGCTTAAAAACTTTCAGATTTTTCTTTCTTTAATCTGAAATACATCGTAGAGTTCTTCTTCTTTTTCCTGATGATTATCCCGTATCTTCACTGGATGTGAAAGTTTATTATTGAATTTGGGAATGTTAGTGGTAAATTGTGACCAAAGTCAGTCCCTGTCTCCACCCCTTCCCTCCGGGACGAATTCTGTGTACCTCATCTATGTGCGTCTAGTATTATCCCATGCGACAGTGTGAGAACGTCATCTAAATGCTTGCGAGTCATGTAACTGAGGAGGCACACGGGTCCCAGCTCGATGTTTACCTAGTCGGATGTGGCTAAAAAACACATCCAGCCTGCCCAGCAATCTGATTCTAGTCATTAATCTGACGGGGCAGATTTTATTCGGGGCTGGCGCGTCATCCAGAATTCCGGAAGCAGCATGTAATGTGTGCGTCCGTCAGGGCGGGGCAAGTCATAGAGTTGTGACACTGAAAATAAAAGAATGTGATGAAACAGTCGACAAACAATTTTGGTAGCGATGCACCAGATATTTCCGTGATGTGTATACAAACGTTCAGGGTTGATTGAGAATGGTAAATGTATGATTTTAAGACCGATAGCGCTAGTCCGGAAACGAACAAAGCAAATGATAATGTTAACAATCGAAATCGAAACAATATTATAAGAATTATGCCCCACAGGTGGGGTGTACAAAAAAGGAGAAGGAGGAATTTGAAGATGACATGCAAAAGCAGCTAAATGGAGGTAATCAGATTATAATAGGGGACCTCAATGCACATGTTGGCACAGACAGGAAAGGATTCGAGGAGATAATGGGACCAGAGGGCTGGGGGAACCGAAATAGAGAAGGAAAATTGTTGCTGGAATTCTGCAAGAGGAATGGGCTGGCGATCGCAAATTCCTGGTACAAGAAGAGAAGTAGCCACAAAATAACTTGGTACAGTGGAGACTGGTCCCAAACTTCAGTAGTAGACTATGTACTAGTGGATAGACAGATGATGAGCAGCCTCACAGATGTTAAGGTCATTCCATCTGAGGCCTAGACAGTGACCATCTGCTGTTGGTAGCCACCCTGAGAGAGAAAAAAGATAGGAGGGCAACAGATATACAGGAGAAAAGGTTGAAGACATGGATGCTGAAAGAGGATGAACGGAGGACCCAGTACCAGACACTGATCAGGAAGAAGCTGCCAAAGGAAGATCAGAGAACAGTGGAAGAAGAATGGGGAGATTTTAAGAGGGCTCTAGTTGAGGCAGCTGAGACTGTGTGCGGAAGAACTAGCACAAAGAGGAGAAGTAAGGAAACTCCATGGTGGAACAACATATGTGAAGAGGCAGTACTTCGAAAGAACAAAGCCTTCAGAGAATGGTTCCAGACCCGAACAGAGGAAGCTAGGGTAAAATATAAGGAAAGCAAGAAAGCGGCACAGACCATAGTAAGGGCGGAGAATAAGAAGTGGATGGAAAAATCGACAAGAATGTTAGAAGAGGACAGTGAAGGGAACAAAAAAGAACTTTACACCATGGTAAGAAATAAGAGGAATGACAGAAGCGAGTGCCTGAGGATCATGGATAATAATGGAAGAGTTTTGGAGGAAATGCATGAGCTCAAAAAGATTTGGAAGGAGTACTTTGAAGATCTGTTGAATGCCGCCAAGCGGGTAACTAACAGCGATGGAGAGCCTAAGGCAGCAGACGATTATAATAGTGGGGAAACTGATGATCTAACTTGGAATGAAGTGGAAGAAGCCATAAAGAGGGTGAAAAGGGGCAAGGCACCAGGTTGGGACGAAGTAACAGTGGATATGATACGAGCAGCAGGAGAAGTAGAAACCCAGTGGCTATACAGAGTGCTGAGGGTGGTGTGGAAGGAGAACAGAATTCCTGAGGATTGGAAGAAAGGAATTATAGTCCCGATCTTCAAGAAAGGGGATAAAAGGAGATGTGAGAACTACAGAGGAATCACCCTGCTATGCCACTGTGGAAAAATCTATGAAAAGATCCTGGGGAAGAGAATAAGAAGCAGTATTGAAAGTAGACTGCAAGAGGAGCAGTATGGTTTCAGACCGGGAAGATCAACAACGGACCTCATATTTGCGGTAAGGCAACTGCAGGAAGGGCACTATGAGTACGGGAAGGACTTAATCATGGCCTTTTTAGATATTGAGAAGGCGTATGACAGTATCTATAGGGACAAGCTCTGGGATGTACTGAACGCAAAAGGGATAGATGAAGAGATAACACGAAAAGTCAGAAAAATGTATGAGGGAAGTGAGAGTTGTGTGAAAGTGGGGAGGGAACGTACTGCATGGTTCAAGCTGGAAAATGGGCTGAGACAGGGAAGTGCACTTTCGTCTTTATTGTTTATTATTGTTATGGATGAAATCCTACAGCAAGTATCAGATGCAATTGGAGATCATAAAATGAAAGCAGTGCTTTTTGCCGATGACCTGATGTTAGGGGGAAATTGCGAGAAGGAGGTGCAAGAGCAGTTAGATGTATGGGAGGCAACGGCAGCACAATATGGAATGCATTTCTCTGCAAAGAAAAGTGAAAGAATTGTCACAACAAGGATGAAGAATAGGCCAAATGTGTATATAACTTGTGGAGGGGAAAAACTACAAGTGGTAGAGAACTTCAAGTACCTGGGAAGCATGATTGAAAGTAAGGGGGGAAACGCGATGGAAATAAATGAAAGGTGCAGAAAAGCAGGGCAGTTCTACAAATGCATTAGGGGGCTTATTTGGAGCAAGGAGGTGCCACAGAAATCCAAGGGAATTATATACCGAACCTACTTTGTCCCAATATTGGCATACGGAAGTGAGACATGGGTAATGCACAAAAGCGACAAAAGTAGAATGCAGGCTAGTGAAATGAAGTTCCAGAGGAGCAGGTTGAGTGTAACAAGACGAGACAGATTGCGAAATGTGTATGTGAGGGAAAGACTAAAGGAGGAACCAGTACAGGACAGGATAGAAAAATCAAGACTGCAGTGGTATGGACACATGAAGAGAATGGATGAGGGAAGAATTCCAAAGAGGATGTTTGATCTGCAACTGGAGGGGAAGAGGCCCAGAGGAAGACCAAGAGATACACTCCTGGAAATGGAAAAAAGAACACATTGACACCGGTGTGTCAGACCCACCATACTTGCTCCGGACACTGCGAGAGGGCTGTACAAGCAATGATCACACGCACGGCACAACGGACACACCAGGAACCGCGGTGTTGGCCGTCGAATGGCGCTAGCTGCGCAGCATTTGTACACCGCCGCCGTCAGTGTCAGCCAGTTTGCCGTGGCATACGGAGCTCCATCGCAGTCTTTAACACTGGTAGCATGCCGCGACAGCGTGGACGTGAACCGTATGTGCAGTTGACGGACTTTGAGCGAGGGCGTATAGTGGGCATGCGGGAGGCCGGGTGGACGTACCGCCGAATTGCTCAACACGTGGGGCGTGAGGTCTCCACAGTACATCGATGTTGTCGCCAGTGGTCGGCGGAAGGTGCACGTGCCCGTCAACCTGGGACCGGACCGCAGCGACGCACGGATGCACGCCAAGACCGTAGGATCCTACGCAGTGCCGTAGGGGACCGCACCGCCACTTCCCAGCAAATTAGGGACACTGTTGATCCTGGGGTATCGGCGAGGACCATTCGCAACCGTCTCCATGAAGCTGGGCTACGGTCCCGCACTCCGTTAGGCCGTCTTCCGCTCACGACCCAACATCGTGCAGCCCGCCTCCAGTGGTGTCGCGACAGGCGTGAATGGAGGGACGAATGGAGACGTGTCGTCTTCAGCGATGAGAGTCGCTTCTGCCTTGGTGCCAATGATGGTCGTATGCGTGTTTGGCGCCGTGCAGGTGAGCGCCACAATCAGGACTGCACACGACCGAGGCACACAGGCCAACACCCGGCATCATGGTGTGGGGAGCGATCTCCTACACTGGCCGTACACCACTGGTGATCGTCGAGGGGACACTGAATAGTGCACGGTACATCCAAACCGTCATCGAACCCATCGTTCTACCATTCCTAGACCGGCAAGGGAACTTGCTGTTCCAACAGGACAATGCACGTCCGCATGTATCCCGTGCCACCCAACGTGCTCTAGAAGGTGTAAGTCAACTACCCTGGCCAGCAAGATCTCCGGATCTGTCCCCCATTGAGCACGTTTGGGACTGGATGAAGCGTCGTCTCACGCGGTCTGCAGGTCCAGCACGAACGCTGGTCCAGCTGAGGCGCCAGGTGGAAATGGCATGGCAAGCCGTTCCACAGGACTACATCCAGCATCTCTACGATCGTCTCCATGGGAGAATAGCAGCCTACATTGCTGCGAAAGGTGGATATACACTGTACTAGTGCCGACATTGTACATGCTCTCTTGCCTGTGTGTATGTGCCTGTGGTTCTGTCAGTGTGATCATGTGATGTATCTGACCCCAGGAATGTGTCAATAAAGTTTCCCCTTCCTGGGACAATGAATTCACGGTGTTCTTATTTCAATTTCCAGGAGTGTAGATGGGTGAAGGGAGTGAAGGAATGTGTGATGAGAAGAGGAGAGAACTGGACGAAGGTGGAAGAGGGGGAATGGTGGAAAGACAGAACACGATGGAGAGGCTTGTGTTCCCGACAGACCCAGCCAGTGGCTGGAAACTGTCCAAGATGATGATGATTATAAGAATTGTATTTATGTCCACGTGATATTTCGTTTACAATTCCAGTACCAATCTGCGCCCACCAGCTTTTATGAAGTCATGACACTGGTTCAAAAAATTCTGTCTTACACGTTGAAACGACCCCAGTGGTTTTAGAATAATGTGACAGGCAACAAAATTTCTTACCATGGGTCCCCTATGGCTCAACTGGTTGTCTTCATCAAGTACTGTACGCGGATGTACCCTAGTATAACTCACATACCAAGCAAACGTGGCATATTAAATGTTGGACAGACTACAAAAACTCTTGAATAGTGACGAAAATTTATTTATTTATCGTGTGGGATATACACATATACGGCCTTCCACTGCTTCATTGGTAAGCGATACTAAGACCCCATAGCCTCTTTCGGGATCAGAAAATGGTTCAAATGGCTCTGAGCACTATGCGACTTAACTTCTGAGGTCATCAGTCGCCTAGAACTTAGAACTAATTAAACCTAACTAACCTAAGGACACCACACACATCCATGCCCGAGGCAGGATTCGAACCTGCGACTGTAGCGGTCGCCCGGTTCCAGAATGTAGCGCCCAGAACCGCACGGCTACTCCGGCCGGCTCTTTCGGGATCCTCAGTTTCTATTATCGATTTCAGTTTTTCTTCCAGAAGTGCTTCGTATAATGCTAACGGCGTTGCCGCTGTGGTAACACCGGTTCCCGTCGGATCACCGAAGTTAAGCACTCTCGGGCTTGGCTAGCACTTGGATGGGTGACCAGACGGGTCAGTCGAGCGCAATTGCCCAGCGGGCTGCACTCAGCTCTTGTGAGGCCAATTGTGGAGCTTCGTGATTGAGAAGTAGTGGCTCTGGTCGCGGAAACTGACAACGGCCGGGAAAGTGGTGTGCTGACCACATGTCCCTCCATATCCGCATCCAGTCACGTCTATCGGCTGAGAGGGGTCACGGCGGTCGATCGGTACCTTTGGGCCTTCTGAGGCCTGTTCAGAAGAGGAGATTATTGTTTAACGTCCGGTCGACAACGAGGTTATTAGAGATGGAGCGCAAGCTCGGATTAGGGAAGGATGGGAAAGTAAATCGGCCGTACCCTTTCAAAGGATCCATTCAGGAATTTGCCTCAAGCGATTTAGGGAAATCACGGAAAACCTAAATCAGGATGGCCGGACGCAGGTTTGAGCCGCCATCTTCCCGAATGCGAGGCCAGCATGCTAACCATTGCACCACATCGCTCGGTCGCCTGTTCGCACGGAGTTGAGTTGCTACATATACATATAGGGCGAAATACTGTATATACAGAAACATTTCAATTTTAGAAGACAAGCAAATATATAGCCAAAAATAAAATAGAGGCGTAAACTACATATGAGTGTCTAATTGTTCAATTCACACTATCGCAGCTGGGAATAATCTGAGCAGATTCACCGTGTCACCTTGGTAGGCTCCTTTTTGGCACTCTTGACCAATATGGAAGATTGCCTGGCTGTTCGCTACACAGTCATATTTGGGTGCAAAGCCAATTCGCGTCCAGAGGAAAACACCGCACATACGCCTTGGGTAACCCTAAGGAACAAGCAATACATTGGCAGCCATACAATCTTCTCACACCCCAGCTATTATGTTCACATTGAAAATAGTGTAACGAACGCGAGCGTTACACCCGACTCAAGCAACCAACTAAATCATCTGTCTCCAGACATTGCGTCGCCTGTGAACGTGAAATAAATACCGAGATACAGTCGCCTCTTGCCAATTCGAATCACGATAAATTTGATTTCTGTATAAACCTAGCTTGGTTCTCAATTTCCGCAAGATACCCCGGCAGGTTGAAGAAACCCTCAGTATTTTGATTCACTCGATATGTCGAAGCGATTGCCATGACATACCATCCGCAAGCACTCTCTAACTGAAAGTCGGCGGCCATCTAACACTCGTTAATTCTAGTTGTTTCTTCCGTTTCGTCATTCAGCTCTTCGCGGCACCCTTTTGTTTTTTCAACGACCCATGACTTACTACACTGGACCTACTGAATCAGTCGTAAAAATGACTTTAAAGGAATACAGCGTTCGACTTTCACAGATATAACAAACCCTGGGACGTGGAGTGAAAAAAAAGTGGCAAAAAGTTTCGGAATTCGTCGTCCACACCGTCGAAAATTCTGTAACATAGAGACAAGATTCCTGAAAAGTACCGTAAGGAAGGAGGAAATGGAGAGATGAACTCCCGCATCTTGCAGGAAGCTTATTGAAATGATTTATTGTTAGTCAATCTATGTGACAAAACACATCCGACGCTGTTGGTTACGGCACTGATGGAATCGCCACTTGTCAAGAATAACTCACTAGTTTAACAAAACGTTAACTTCGTTTTTATGACGATTTGTGGAGAAAATGTGAGCTTTTTTGACACAGCTTGTTCAGGACGGAAAAATGAAAGAAATCAAAATTCTTATTTGTACATTCGGAAATTTTCGTATCTCCCTCGTTGTTCCGTCTATATGATACCATAAATCTTAGAAAGTACTGTAGGAATTTTGATAGGGTTTTCACCAACAGGCAGACTGATTCACGAGGAAGATTTGTTTACATAATTTAATATTTATAGTAATGATGTACGTCTAATATATGTACTATCTGTTCCATATCGAACTGGCATTTGGAGTAACGTGTGTAATATATGAACTGTTATCTGTTCCAAAACCAGATGACAGTTATAGGAATCGAGGAGCATGAAAGGGAAGCAGTGGTTGGGAAGGGAATGATACAGGGTTGTAGCCCATCCACGATGTTATTCAATCTGTATACTGAGCAAGCAGTAAAGGAAACCAAAGAAAAATTCGGAGTGGGAATCAAAATCCACGGAGAAGAAATAAAAACTTTGAGGTTCGCCGAAGACATTGTAATTCTATCTGAGACTGCAAAGGACCTAGAAGAGCACCTGAACGGAATGGACAGTGTCTTGAAAGGAGGATATAAGATGAACATCAACAAAAGTAAAACGAGGATAATGGAATGTAGTCGAATTAGGTGATGCTGAGGGAATTAGATTAGGTAATGAGACACTTAAAGTAGTAAATGTGTTTTGCTATTTGGGGAGCAAAATAACTGATGATGGTCGAAATAGAGAGGATATAAAATGTAGACTGATAATGGCAAGGAAAGCGTTTCTGTAGAAGAGAAATTTGTTAACATCGAGTATAGATTTAAGTGTCAGCGAGTCGTTCCTGGAAATATTTGTATGAAGTATAGCCATGTATGCAAGTGATACATGGATAATAAATGGTTTGGACTAGAAGAGAATAGAAGCTTTCGAAATGTGGTGCTACAGAATAATGCTGAAGATTAGATGGGTAGATCACATAACTAATGAGGAGGTATTGAATAGAATTGTTGAGAAGAGAAACATGTGGCACAACTTAAGTAGAAGAAGGGATCGGTTGGTAAGACATGTTCTGAGGCATCAAGGGATCACCAGTTTAGTATTGGAGGGAAGCGAAGACCACAACAACAACATCGGTTCCATATGTAACTGGCATTTGGAGTTACATCTCGTGGCAGTGACGGGAGCTACGATCAGGTCAGCTAGAGAGAAGGCAGTATGTCGTGTGACAAGCAGCAAACAGCCACCGCCGCTCCAGAGATAGAATCTACACGTTAGTTAAAACCTCTTTCCCGTTTTTGTCTTTATGTAAAGGCTAATCCCAGAAACTACTGTGGAGATTTTGATGTGGTTTTCTGTAACAGATTGACTGATTCATGCGGCAGGTCTGCGAATATAACTATGTGCAGAGTGGAAAAAATGAAAATGGCCCGTAGAACAGCGTTCCAGGGTACAAAGAAACACAGACGAGGAAACCCGACTAAAGCAGATGTTGCAAGTGACCACCATTCATCTCTTGGTACTTTTGGACCGTGGTCAGCAAGTTGGCGAAGACGGATCGAAGCAGGACTGCTGGAACTGCTGCAGTCTTATCAGAAATTTTCTTCTGCAGCTCGTGAAGACTATGAGGGTTGTTGCGATACCCCTTAGACTTGAGGGCTCCTCATACAAAGTAATCGCACACTGACAGATCATGTGACCTGGGTGGCTAGTTAGTGCCGCATTCAGACTGATCTATATTAACAGTTCTGTCAGGCATGAAGTTTCTGTAACTGTGCCCCAGCGTTCGGCCGGCTGTATGGGCAGTTTCTCCTGCCTGTTGGAAGTAATTACAGGTCACTGGGTGTAGTTGTGTGGATACATTCACGTTCTACCGTATCCACTCGTCCAGGCCACTTTTATTTGCCCTACCCTGAATTATAAACAAGTCGCCCAACCATGATACTTCCTGCTAGCGCTAGGAAGCTGGGACCAGTAGCTAACGTTAAATAAATAACTACCGTCATAGGCGTCCGCAAGGGGCGTCGAGAGCGGGAACTTTGACCACACTGGACTCTGGAGCACAGAGATTTTATTCATTGCGAAATTCTTGTAAATATATCATACACGTCAGTTCTCTGACATACATTGAGTTTACTGTGTCACCCAAAAAAATTAGTTTTTGTGGCCTGGTACGTCTGACCAGTTCATTTACATCAAAAATGTCTATTTTAGAGTACTGTTCCCTACTCTCCTCTCTCCCCTATCCCACCTGTTGGATAAATTTCTGCGAACGCCCACGAGTTCGTAGGTAAAAATTCAACTTTCTTATATCTTAGTTCTAGTTATTACTTTCTGCTTCACTTTGTAAAAAATATGCTTGTTATTGAAAATGGGGAGCATTTATTAACTTACACTCTTATTTCGACTTTTTTCATGGTTCCACCTTGTTACTCAAACTTCGTTAAATCGGACTCTGAATTATTACCTTTTGTTATGTCCCTTGAACTTCGCATTATCGAGAGTCGACTGAGTCATCATGCATGGTGCAGGAGTCGAAATCTGGGGCAGTGTATTGAAGGAGGTAATCGAGGTTATTGCAGTGAATAATTTAAACAATACGAACATAGGTTTTAACTTACGTAAAGCTTGGAAAATAGCACTCAGTTTACTTCAGTCACGTATGAAAACATCTCTACTCTCTCTCTCTCTCCCTCTCTCTCTCTGTTTGCTCGTTGATAAATTCCTAATTAGATGCATTTTAGTGAAGGGTTTTATCTTTGCCTCACATAAACGCTTGCACGTATTGACATGCTTTTCTGTTAGTTTTGATTTTCTGTAGGCTTTGTCATTGTTGAGGGCTTTGGAAAACAGTCGATAGAACGGTGTGCAGCGTGTCCCGTTGAAACCTTCCCGTCATATAAATAAAAGAAATTATTCAACTTACTTTGACAATATTTAGTTGCAACAGCCAAGTAACTACCTACTGTGTGAATGATGGATGTGTGGAAAGCAGATATAAGTCTTAAGTCCGTAAATAGTGGAAGTTTAATTTTAAATCTTGTACATAATCTGACTGCTCTTAACTGAGGATCACTGAAATGAATAATTTACTTTAATTTTTGACAATACTTGGTTGTAATAGCCAAGGAACTAGCAAATGTCTGAATGATGGATTTAATGAAAGCAGATGTAAGTATTAAACCTGTACATATTAGAAGTTTAAATTTAATTCATGTAGATAATTTTACTGTTTATTGTCTAAGGATCATTAAAATTAATGGAACTCAAGTTTTTCTAATTACATTTCTGTAATGTGTTTATCTGACATGTTCCACATCCAGGAGGAGGCCTTCTTTTATGGGTCTATGGAATGAATAATTAATCTAATTTAATCTATTCTAATATCCAGTTAGCGCTTAAATACCTTTGATGTCTTCATGGCGTTGATCTTTAATAACTCATAAATAATTACGATTATATAATTATAGTATTCTTCAAGTAATATATAGCTGGTGGTGAACAGGCACACTGCTCTGTCTCTACACACAACTTCACCGCACAAAGGTTAACTCATGAGTGTTCTATCGACAATGCTGCGTGCTTCTCTCCACACTCCCTATGTATCAATGCGCAGGCTCTCCCGCCAACAAAGGGCTTGGTGCAGATACTTCACTGTCACCATCTATACGCAACAAACATAAATAAATTTCACAAAACATTTTTCTTAACATTTTCCTTGCACACTATATTTTGATTTCCTATTGACGTATTTCACCATTCAAAGATCAGTTTGATTCCACTCAGAGAGCAACCAAATCTGCGTTAGACACCTGACAAGGACGACGAAAGAAGTTGTCGAAATACCGTGAAACAGAATCACCACTCAGATTCAAACACCACAACTTGGGGGTTAGAACGTCAGCCACTAGGATTATGTAGATAAAAACACGATCTTACAATTTTTATTACATTTTTCTCAAAATTAATGGCACGACTGTGAAAACTGAGACACTTACAAATGAGAGCTCAGGAATTTAAGATTGCTTATTCATCAACCTTTTAATATATTTTCAACAAACAAAATTAATGGCATGACTGTGAAAACTGAGACACTTACAAATGAGAGCTCAGGAATTTAAGATTGCTTATTCATCAACCTTTTAATATATTTTCAACAAACAAAATTTTCCACTCCATACCTCACTACACATTCCTCTAACACCATTAATCAGATTTCAGTGTAGTTTGCTGAAATGTATGACACACATGTCATTCAGAAGTTTTTCAAGTAAAACATAAATGAGTCTGTAACAGCATTTTGAAGTTACTGTACACTGAATTAACTTTATCTGGTACAATCATGTGCATTTCTCAAAACACTTTATCAAAGCAAATAATTCTAGAGTTTTGGATTTATCTTCTGACATACAACAACTGTTAAAACTTGCAGTCTGGCAGGTGCATGCTTTCAGTTTTTATATGCAACTGAAGTTACTAAAGTTAGTTTTTGGGAAAATCAGTGTCCATGTACAGCTAAAACGTTCCAGGGTCATAATCCTTTGCCTCCCTCTTCTTATTTACCCTTTTTGACATTCCTGGTCCTTTACGTATTAACAGAAGTTTCCTTTCAGATTTGATGACACCTTCTCAGTTGAAGAGTAACAATGCTGAAGAGTAATTGTTTCCTGGTTTTATAACCATTCTACCCAAAACAAATTTCCTGGCTTGAGCTCAATCATTGAAGCAAATAACAGATTCAAGAAGAAGAATTTCCACCCAGAAACACTGTTTCTGGCAGCCTTTCCAAAATACTCTGGTCGAAGCTTTCATTCGAGTTCTGCATACAACCATGAATTTATTTATTTACTTAGCGCCCATTTTATCACATTCATGACATTGGAGTTGTCAACATACAAACTGGTACAAAATTTTACATACTTCCATTCATGTACAAAATAAAGTCACATGTAAATAGTAATATTTGATCAAGGATAGATGATGGAGTGCACAAAAGAGAACAGTGAGAATAATTAGTGGTGTTCACCCAAGGACGTCATGTAAGCACTATCAGAGTACATATATTCGCTAATGAAATTCGTTGCAAATAATCCATCTCAATTCTCGGAGAACTGTAATGTTCATATGTACAACACTAGAGGGAAAAATGACCTTTCCTATCTGTTATTGAAGCTGTCAGTTGCTCAAAAAGGGGTACATTATCCAGCAACAAAAATTGTTGATCATTTGCCCAACAAAATAAAGTGTCTGGCAGGTAGCAGATGAAATTTTAAATCTAGCTTAAAATCATTTCTTTTGTACAACTCCTTCTACTCCATGGACGAGTTTCTGTTTCAGAAATGGTAAAAAAAAAGATTGTACCTCTAAATATACTTTCATTTGTAGAACTAAAACTTTCGTTAATATTAATATTACCACTATTCATGTGTGTATATATATCTTGTAATCTGACCTGTTCCACATCATATTGATAAAATAATCGGGAAAATGATCTATGAAACATAACATAACTAAAACTAAAACTAGACTAAACTAAACCTTCTTATCAACACATCTTCATTACTGTAGTGATATAACAGTTTTGTACTTAATTTGGCATAAGAAAATAAATTTTTGTATATACGTTTAGAGAAAATAGACATATTGCTGAAAAATTACTTAACAACTAGGTATATTTTACTGAAGTATTAAATATTGTAGTTAAATAGGTATAATAACAAGTAGAATTTCAAATCAATGTATATGGCACAAAAGATAGGCACATAATTAGATACATGAGTACATTAGTTAAAGGAGTTTAATTTTACGTAGGAATACTTCGATAATTATGAAATTTTGTTTAGATAAATTCTGAGACAGAACCTACAGGTCTAAGCACAGTTGCAGGCTGTAGAAGCTGCCATTTATTGGCAGATTTTTTAATTCTATTTTAATTACATTAATGTTTGGTATTTTTTGGATGTTATCTGGCAATGCACTGCAGAGGAATTTTGGTCTGTAAACTACACTGTCCTGATAAATTCATTTTCTGTGTGCATACCTATGACAGTCATCCCCATTTCTTGTTTCATAATCATGAATCTCACTGTTCAATGCTGAAAACTCTCTGTGCCTCTTAATGAAGGCTATACATTCAAATATAAATATAAATGGTAGGGTCAGGATTTTTAATTCCTTAGAAATACATCTACATGGTTCTCTGTAAGCCACATCCTTTATTAATCTAACAGCTTTCTTTTGAAGTTTACAAGACTGTTTGTAAAACAGATATTTCCCCAAAATATTGTGCCACACATTAGCAGAATATGCATGTAGGCATAATAATCACTTAACTTCGTTTCAGCATTGCAGCAATCTTTCAGGATTCTTAATATGTAACGTCTCTTGCTTAGCTTTTTGTTAAGCATTTCTTCATGTTTTGCCCATCTTAGATGTTCATCCACCAATAGTCCTAAAATTTTAATGTGATTCTTTCACTGAATTTAGCTGTTCCGTAATGTAAACTTTACATCAGGCCTACTTTTGTTCCTTATATGGTTGAAGTTAATCCATACAGTTTTCTTGTGATTAACAATTAGACAGTTATCTTTACATTTTATATTTTTCCTGCTGTTTCTACAGTTTAGTCAGTTTTTTGCTGCAAGTCATCATCATTTTTTCCTTTTACAAAGAAGCTGGGATCATCAGCAAATAATACAGTATCAGCTGTTGAAAATTGTTGAGGCAGAATATTAGTAAAAATCAAGAACATTGAGGGCACCCCCTAATTAACTTTCTTATATTCAATGTGGAACACATTACCATCCTGAAAAATTTGTACTCTTTGTTTCTGATCTGATAAATATGACTTGAACAACTCACAGGGAATGACTCAGACACCATAACTGTACGGTTTTAAAAGTAGTGAGTAATGATTCATAAGGTCAATAGCTTTGGAAAGGTCCAAGAACAACCCACAACTTAGTTCAATGTCCTCAGTAGGTTTTTAAACATGTTTTAGGAAATTGAAGACAACTGTTTTATGTTGATCTTCCTTTTCTGAAACCTTTCTGTGCACTTACCAGACCTTTGCTTTTGTTTAGGAATTACAGCAATCTATCATACTTTTTTCTTTCCATTACTTTTGAAAATACTGGTAATAATGACAATGGCCTAAAATTTCTCATCTCAAACTTGTAAACACTTTCATAAACTGGTATTATTGTTGACAGCTTAAGTTTACTTGGAAACACACAAGTTACAAAGGAATCATTGACTATGTACACAAGTTGAGAGACAACACTATTGACACTATATTTAATAATTCTGTTAGGGATACCATCAATTCCACAGGTCGTTTTACTCTTTAGTTTACAGGTAGTCCATTGTAATTCTGTGGATGCTATTGGATATAGGTGCATTGTCCTTTCACTTATTGGATTTTCTATCTTCATCGTTGGATTATATTTACTTGTGATCAGGTTTTGAGTTACATTAATATAATGATCATTAAATATATTAGCTATTACAAGTGATTCATCAACAATTTCATTTCTTTGTTTTATGGTGATTTCATTACTTGTTTTATCATGTTTGCGTATGTGATCATTAATAACTTTCAACATGTATTTAATTTTGCTGTTTCCCTTTCTGATTATGAATTAATTTACTTCTTTTTTGCTGCAA
The DNA here is from genome assembly GCF_021461385.2 of Schistocerca piceifrons. Taxonomy (NCBI): domain Eukaryota; kingdom Metazoa; phylum Arthropoda; class Insecta; order Orthoptera; family Acrididae; genus Schistocerca; species Schistocerca piceifrons. Next base: position 907,829,987 of record NC_060140.1, on the reverse strand, counting down.
CTATAGATTTCCTGTAGTAGTTCCTAAAGTACGTCACACATGGTTTCATGGTGGTGTTTTGCTTTGCACTCATATATAGCATTTGAAGACTTTCTGATGACTTTTTGATTTCACTTACAATCCATATATTTGACTTATTTACTAATTTTCGTCCTCTTCAGAGGGAATTAAATAGCACAGCAGTATTTATAATTAGACAAGAACATGCTGGAGAGTAGTCAATAAAACTCTTCTGGGTTTGAGGCCGCTTTGTTAACTATAAAAATCCTCAAACCCAGAAAAGTTTTATTGACTGTGACAACAGCCGCAGAAGCCTATGTTTATACATGCTAGAGAGTAAATTATCGATTGCGAGGTCTGTATATGCAAATTGTATTACCTCCATCACAGCTGCTGGTAAGTAATGTTTGTGTTGTTGATACATATCTACTTCAGAAATCTATTTATGGCATCTGCCCCTAAAACCCAAGTCTTTTGAGCACAGTCCATGTATTGGGTCCTCCTAGGTAGCCAAATTATGAAAATAAGCAACCCACACTGCCTTCAGCTTTTTTAGATTTCTAGTATTAGCTCTTATGGCTAAGCCATAGTACATCTGGAGCTTATCTGTTTCACCATCTGCTACCCTTTGCTTTCATTTAATTGTTTTCCCATCTGACAGCCTCTTTCCTGATAGCTCTTTTTGTAGTTATTGCATTCTACAAAAAGCAGCAGGAACACCTTTATGCCTGTCACTAGCCGAAATGCATTCCTCTGCAGCTTTTATCTTAGAATCATCAGAAACATCTTTCAGAGCCTTTAGGATTATATTGTTATATATACAAAACTTAGCAAGAGGAACTTGCCAATAACTGGTTATCGGGTCAGTGGTACTTAAACATTTCAATAAACTTTACAGGCGCAGAAATAATCAATGTGTCTCTATTGTATGTCATTTGACTCAGAAAAGAGTTCTCTATAACACAGATCAAAATAGAAAATTGGTATTTTTTGGCCATTTTCATGTCACCACCTTCATATCTATTTTGGTGAGGAATCTTGAAGGATAAACACCAGGAATACTTCTGTGTATTTACTATTCCTTCCACCTCATCATATTTAAAATTAAATACTGGTCAGGCTAAGTAGCCAATACATTCAAGTCTCTGATACATCTAACATAGCTTGTTAGCTTTTGATTTATTATTGCAGAATACTTTGTACATGGTTCAATGGTTCAAATGGCTCTGAGCACTATGCGAATTAACTTCTGAGGTCATCAGTCGCCTAGAACTTAGAACTAATTAAACCTAACTAACCTAAGGACATCACACACATCCATGCCCGAGGCAGGATTCGAACCTGCGACCGTAGCAGTCACGCGGTTCCAGACTGAAGCGCCTTTAACCGCATGGCCACACCGGCCAGCACTTTGTACATCTAAAATATATTAAAGTGCAGTGTTAATGTCAAATTTCGTTTACTGATTCCAAAATTATTTTATTTATTTGTTTTTTATTTAATTATTTATTTATTTATTTCTTTTTTTAGAAAAGCAGTCAAACAGATTCCATATTACACTTTGTAAACTATGAAAAGGTGTTTATGTTAGATACTGATGCTCATGCCACCTGATGAATGAAATACTGTTTTACAGAATCTATAACCAGCTTTGTGACAGGATTCTGGACTCCCTACAAGACAGAACTCAGCATCTCATTCTCAACAAGGTGAAAGTTTCTTACATGAAAGTAGCTAGTTACTTAGCTTCATGTTCAATACATCGTTTGTACTGTTAATGATAATGGTGTGAAATGTGTCATTTTATACTCACATTATATGAAGACCTCAGTGGTTAACAATAGTAAGTGACAAGATAGTTGTTTTGAGAAATTGCACAGTCAAGTTTCAATAAAATCTCATGAATAAGATATTTCAAGTACAGCCATTGTTACTTTTTTATTCAGATAAGACATTCTTTTAAATATTTTTAAAATCGTTAATTCTATGCAAAACTTCTTAAAATACTTTAAATTGCAAACTCCTTGCACCTAACAGAGTTCCCATTGAGCTATCGCTGTTTTGTTGCTGTGCAAGTTAACGAAACATTACCGCCAAATCTCTCAAAACTATAAGTTTAAAAGTTCCAAATTGTTTCAGTTTATGGTACTAAGATATGCTTTCGCAAGCTTTGAAGTAATAAAGTGAAACTTCCTGAGAAAGTGGTCTATGATATTGAGGATGTCCTTTAACATTTCTGCCATCACAGTGTCACAGAAAGTCTAATACACAACGAAAAGGGATATTGTGTACTTCAATCATGATTTTTTCACATTTAATTGATTAGCAACAGCTTTTGAAGCGCATCTTCGTTCAGGAATAACTTCAGTATCCTTATCTGAGTCATAGTTACCCACGTCATCCTCGGCTTTGTGCAAATCATCCCTGAAAAGCGTTCTCCTGGCATGAACACCACACATGTTATTATCATTAGCAGCCATATTTTTGTCACTGAGAACTTTTTACGTGCACACAACTGACAAAATTACTGTTAGCGAAGATCTGAAATTAGAGATAGGGCTGCCTTTTCTCGCTTTATCGCGAATTTATCGACTTATATAAATAAAGCACATTGCGTACCATGTTTTACGTGCACTAACTCTGCTCCTCATTGGTTATCGCTTACCATTTTTTACAGCCGAGGTCTTCGTATGTAAATATGGATACACGCTGACTATTTTACCACCATTTGCACATTACAAAAATACCCAAACCGCATTGTTGTAGGACCGTTTGTGTTCACATTGTATATGGATGATTTGCGCATAACGACGGACGCTCCAGCGGACAGTTCACGCATGATTCTGTTGTATGTAGGGAAAACACAATGCTAAAGCTATAACGAAATGCAGAATGACCTGAGGGGATCGATGCTTCGTACAGGGAACATCTGTTGATCGTCAACATAACCAAATACCATTGTTGTTCGATTAGACTCTTGGAAATCAATCTCCGAAAACAGTATCAATCATAAAGTATCGAACAACATGCGTCTGAAGTAATGTAAAATAGAACAACCTCATAAAATTAAATATAGGGAAAACAGATGCCGTGCAGACCTTATCAGAAATTCTTTACATCCGAATGGTGTGATGTGGACTGCCACGACTTACTGTTCTCTGCACTTCAAAGTAGCACTTACAACCACTGTCCCTGCTTATTTGTTGGACTGCCCCAGATGGGGTCTTCTTCTACAGTTGCTGCCCCGTATAGCTCCCATTATTACTCATATTCGTATCTTGGAAGTTACTTCCTGATCTCTTAACAGATACTGTCACTCTGTCGCTTTTTTCGGTTAGTCTGTTCCACTTATTCAATTTCCCGCCGATTCTGCGCAGAACCTCCTCAGTTCTTATCAGTCCACTTAATTTTCAGTGTCCTTCTGTAACTCCATAATATAAACTCTCTAATTTGATTCTTTTCTGATTTACCGACAGTCCATGATTCACTTCCATAGAATTCTGTGCTCTACAGATATATTTTCCGAAATTTCTTACTCTGTGTTTGGTGTTAGCTGACTCCATTTAGCAAGCAATTTCCTCTTTGCCTGTGGTGGTCATCTTTTTATATCTTTCTTGCTTTCCCATCATGCTTCATTTTGCTTTTATTTTTACTTGCAACGTAGCAAATTTCCTTTGTCTACTTCGTGGTCCTCAATTTTGATATTAGGATTATCGCTAGTCCTTCTGCTGTTCGTTCTCATTAGTTTACTATTGTGTTCCTTCGCTTTACTCCCAGTCCATAAAGTGTGTCTACTAGAATGTTCATTCCATTGAACAGGGCCTGCAGTTCTTTCTCACTGTCACTGAACACAGTAATGTCACCACCCAATCTTATCAGGATATTCCTTAACCCTGAGTTATAAGCCTACTTATGAATTTTTATTTTTTTCTTTCGTCAATGGTTATTGGATGTACATTGCGTCTTGTATATATAGTTAAGTATGTATCATCCTCTGTACCTTATATCTGTCTTTCTGAGCATTTCAGGCATCCAGCACAATTTTATGTTGATGAATGCTGGTTCTAGTTCTAAAAGTCCCAGAAGGTGCCTTGATTTTTTAAAGTCTTGTCTGTATTATCAACGTAAGTAATGCCTTCCTGTCTTCTTTATGATTCCTGAGGCCAATTTGTCATCTTCTAACACAGCTTCAGTTTCTTTTTGCATACTTATGTATAGTTTCCTTGTCAGCAACTTAATTAGCAACTAAGCTAATTATGCAATAGTTCTTGCACTGGTTTACCTTTGCTATCTTTGTAATTATATGGGTGATTCGCCTATACATAGAAGAAAACAATCAGCGTCTCAAACGTTAAGTAGGGACCAGACACTTCTGAGGCCCATTAACAACTTAGATGCTAGGGTAATTCGACTTGAAAAGTAAGTAAACGACTTTACTGTAAAGCTTGATGGAACTGAAAAGAAAGTACTTGACTTAACAGTAAAGTTGATAGAATTGGGGGAATGTATATTGGTCCCTTGGCTTGCACACTACGTAATCTAACTTAAGGTAACTTACGCTAAGAACAACAGACACAGGCACAGGTATACTGTGATGCTCTCAGTGAGCTAACAGATCGATTACAACTGCTCATGGCGTCAGCTGCTCCCGACAATTCTGCTCATTTGAATGAGGTTATTTCAGTAATTTTTGAGCTTAGAGAGAGAGAGAGAGGTATGATAGAATAAGAATGGAGACAGTACTTCGATAACTGCACAAACCAGCACATAAAACATATCCCCATAGACATGTTTTGATTGAAGATTTGGATGATTTATGGCAGGTTGATCTTGTACATTTGAGATAAATTGCACATGCCAGTAATGGATTGAAATACGTTATAATTTTCGTTGATATTACTCTAACTACTCATGGGAATTACCTGTTAAAACAAAAACAGGGAGGGATCTTGCACAGGTGTTTGAGCTTTTGTTGCAGACAGAGACGATTCGATATCTGGACAGTCCTCAAACTGATCATGGTGGAACATTTTACAGTAGGTATCTCAAGACCGTGATGCATCAGTATGTAATACACCACTACTCAACATTCACCCACCCGAAGGCGAGCATCATGAAACTTCTGAACAGAACAACAAAAGATCAAATGTGGATGCATTTGCCTTGGTTAAAGAACCCAGGGTTCTGCCAATATCCAAGACATCCGGTGGAATTATCCCCTTCCTCATTCCTGCGCTCGTATGTCTCTCAGAGATGGGTTCACTGGATGGTGGTGCTACGGCTGCTACCAGAACAGCCAAGAACGCACAGAATATACAGGAGCAGCTAGAGGAGGCAGGGGAACATAACTGCGTGATGGAAGCAGTAGCCATCAGAAAAGAGCTGTACCTGAAACCACATAAGAAAGTATTCGGTCTCTTCATAAACAAAAAAAGGAAAAAAAGCCCGTAGCCATCCTGCCAGATACATCGCTTACAAATACAGATCTGCTCAGGTTCTTTGGGAAAAAATCAGCATTACAAGATTCCGCGGCATTCCAAGATTCAGCGATGTGTTTATGTGAAACACATTACTAAAGACTATGTAGAAATCCAGATAATGTGTAATTGTAAATTTCGGTGTTGCCTGAGGAATTGGAACCCACAGGGTGGCGTATGTTAAGAAAAAAACAAATAACGTATATGATCTCGACTCATCTGGAGGCCTGCAACCACCAGACGAGTTGCAACAATACTTCAGCAATAGTAAATGCATGTTCTAAAATTTTCATTGCTACCAAAACTTTAGTACTTACCTGTGCAGACATCTACGCATCATGAACAAGGATATATAAGGAGGTTCATTAAGCATCCACTCATTAGTTGAGGTTCAGATGCAATGTTGTATACTTTGACTGTAAAAGAACAATCGTCTGCATTAAACAAAAATTGCTTCTCACCGATTGATTTAATCAATAGATAGTGGTATATTGCATTGATTGGACTGGAGACGTACAACAGCTTTACAAATATTACACGGACTAACAGTAAATTTCATCTGGAAATTAATGGTGGAAAAGAAATTGTGGATATCGAGCCTGGTGCATACAATATTGATGATTTCAGGAGATTGTGCTACATGTAGATATTAAGACACTTAAATCTGACATAAAGACAGCGAATGCAATTATTGGCTTTAACTAGGAAGGTTTTGTAGAATGACTACTGGGTGTCACAAAAGGATAGGTTCTGAAGAAGGATCCCAATAAATTTTACAGAGATGATCAGTCGGTAAATATACTTCCTGTCATACAATCCGTGTCGAGTATAACATTCCAGAAAACTCAACAATAGACTGATTCATGCAATTTACGGATTCTTTCCATCAGTTGGAACCAGGTATAAGATTAGTGAGACCCCTACCAACGCTATATGCCTCCCAGTAACAGACCAGATATTGGTCTATCTGGAACTGTATATTGTGGACCGGGGTAATCGAGTTGTCGACATTCGTGGTGAGGAAATCATTGTATGACTACATCTAAAGCGGAACTGCCAGTGACATCGAATGAGCAGAGACCAGAAGTGACCTCCAACTGGTCGGGACTTGCAGTGGACCCATCCCCAACCCCTTAGTGAGAACAAAGACACCACCTTGCCTGGGACACCGGAAATGGCAATGGTGACCTTCAATCAGCCGAGTCTTGAGGTACGTTGGCGGTGAGAAGTCAACGATGGGGGTATGATGTAAAACCAAAGTGTGTATTCCACGTCAGGAATACATCCACATAAACCTTATGCTTCACTTCATTTAGCAATAACGATGAAATCAGGCTTGTCATCCAAAACCAAGACGCATTAATCCTCCCACGTAGGAGTTTCATATATCTTGATGGTACTGCTACAGTAGGTTCGAGGCTTACATATAATGTTTTAGATTTCCTGTTTCAAGAGATACAGTACGAACTTCATGGGGTCGAAATCGAACGTACATGCAATTTAGGCATAGCGTCAACTCCTGGAATGTACGCCTCTACTTCTCCCTCGGATTTGAATGACTTAGAAAATGATGGGTCGTTCATAGATGGGCCAGTGGGTAGAACAGCTGAAGAGTCCATGAGATTTACTGCATTTATACGTCTAAAATTCCTGATTCCGGGATACTTTGAAGATACGCAACGACAATTTTGAACGCTAAACAGGAACTTATTCTGCTATGGGGTTTGGAGTGCAACAGATAACAATTCGTCCATTCAGAGAGCACAAGAGGAGAACGAGATTACCATCAATAAAGTAATATAAAATATGTCGTACATCACTGTATTGGATGAGCAGCATTTGAAGCTTTTAAAAGTTTTGAATTCAGGTGTAATTCTACCATTATCTTTCCATTCATGGGAGCTTTTTGAATACCCAGTTCTACCGTCTAAAAGCAGACAAACATGGGCTATTAAAACCTCTGCTCAATTGGAGACGCCTAGATTCATCATTCTTGCGTTCCAGACCAACAAAAGAGGGAACATAGCAAATGATTCCACCAAATTTGATAATTGTGGGTTCACTAATGCAAGAGTCTGCCTGAACTCTGAACTCTATGACTACAATAATTTACACTTGCAGTGGAATGAAAGTGCGTACAGTCTAGCATTTGACATGTATGCATGGTTCCATGCTTCTTACTACGAAGATGAAGGATGTCTACTCAGCCCGTAGGAATTCAAGGAGCTGGTCCAATCGTCATAACAGACAGCTCAAAACAGAACAAGATAATTAAATTGGGGCCTATGGGTGTGAGAATTGAATTTGAATCTTTGGTAAATTTCCTTGAACACACTGCAATATTTGCTCTAGGTCTACATGATCATGTGATTAACTATTACTCACTGGTGTTGTGCAACAAGCTGTATGAATGAACAAGTGTTGTGCCATACCCAAAGTACTTCACAATGGCATCTCAAGGTGTTAACATCACTGCACACGTTCAGCGTTTCCCTAATGAAGAGCATTGACAGTTCATATTTGAGGATGTTACATTCGTAGCATACACAGAAGATGCTGGCATAATAGAGACATTCTCAGCACTTATTGCATCACTGAGGTGTTTCAAAAATGTGAAGTATTGTAAAACAAGGACGAGAGTAAAGTGGCTAACACATTTCTACCATGGAATTCACTAGGATGATCCTAGCATACCCAAAAAGATATGGTGACACTGCTTCGATTATTTGACCATATGGATACCATCATCTACGTCAAAGGCGAGGAGAAGGTCACATGGATACATCGGATCTTCAAGTTTGCTGATATTCAAGACCTTGAACTCTACAGATGCCCTGCTTTCCATCGACTCAGGAAGAAGTCATTGTATGAAATTAGTGTTGTGTCTGCTTATGAAAATGTAAAATTACTTTTAAGCTGGACGTGAAATAAATGAATTTTTACCTCAGAATCTGTATGTACTTCATTTCTTTCACGCTTTACCCAGATGCCATGTCTGTAGTACTATTGAAGAACAGGAGATATAATTTTAGACATGTTTGCTATACTTCTTTCGAAGTGGACATGGTCATGTTACACTTGCCTCTACAACGAAACGTGTGCAGTGTGATAGGCATAATCCCATGCAATCATTACACATACTTGCTTGTTCTCCATCTTAAACTTCACCTCCTTAATAGGAGTCATGTTCAGAACTAATGTCACTTGTCTAATTTACATCCGTTATGTATACAAGTGGGATACGTTTTCTGTGAGAAACAACAACAAATACGTATGGTAAGGAATTTTTTTCGCTTATTCCAACTTACAGATACAATTTGTTCTTGAGATACAATTTAGTTCTTGAGATACGATTTGGTTCTTCTAGACACGGACATGCTTAGTAATACAATCTGGTTTTTTCTACATATTGGTTCCTGAGATACAATTCATAGATAGAATTAGTTTCATGTGATACAATTTTTTTATTTTTTTGGGAATCAATAGAAACACTGGATGTATCCAAAACCTATGTAAGTTGCATTGAACGGGGAAAAAGAAACAATTAAAAACTGATCGGGCTGGAATGGCTAGTAGCAGGTGGAACATAAAAACTGGACTAGTTTCACATGTGCATGGTACACATTTTTATATGACGTGCTGTCAGACAGTTTATGAAAATGAAATACATTTCAGTTCTTTTTTCATATAGATTTTTTAATAATTTTTTATAGTTCTATTATTATTTCTGTATAGACACACCTAAACTATACACAAGGCACATATGGTGTGCAGACAAAGTGTGACACATATGGTGTGCATGAAAAAAGAAATATTAACATGGTGCTAAGCATATGAAAAAACTATTTGCACTATAACACACACATTGGTCAAACTACTACTATTTACACACTATGGTAAACAGGTCATACTATTCCACACATATTAATTTCTCTTACTGATGTGAACAGTACGAGTACAGGCGGGTTACAAACCCATTCTCATAAATAACCACTTATTGTCATGAGGCAATAGGCCGATTTTAGACTGCAGCACTGTGTACATCTTGTGCCCTCGTAACTGAATACTAGTTTGCTGCACCATGTGCCACAGATGTGGCGGAGCATCACAGGCACCACCATAAAGGCACCTCAAGTAATCTACATTTATGAGGGCCCTTGATGCAACATGCGTGATACACATATATCTTGGATCTTAAACCTAAAAGTTCTGCCATTGGTAAACCAATTTGCCTCGTCTTTCATTAGGCCAATCACCTTCTTCTTCTGCAGCAATACCGGCCGTGAATTATGATGTGTCGAGCCCATCACCATAGTACCTAATTACTGCATATGGATTGCAGCTCATCATCCAGTGGATGAAACTATCTGTATCCATATAAAGTAACTTTGGACTAGCGAATTGAGTTTTTGCAAACTCGTAATGAAAGTGGTACATGTGTAGTTCGGATAGGTCTAGTGCACAAATTCCCACAAAGAGAGCTTTTGCGAACTTAACTGCAACCTTCGCCACCTCCACAGTGACAAAGTTCTTATTGAACTGACCCATTTGAAATTTGGTCTGACAATGCATTTCTGTACGCCATAACGCCCATCCCATTCGGTACTAATATTAATGTCGTGGCGGTTTCTTAAAATCTCCATAAATCTCCATATTTTTATCGGAAATCACATTATTCATTAAGTTAAAAAATCTATTTCAAACTCACATGTTTCAGAAGCTCTCTGTCTCTCATTCAAATCAATATACTCTTTCAACCAGGGGGCTGCTAGAAGGAGATAGCACACATAATTCCAACCAGAATCATCTGTAACTGAAGACATTGCTGGAGTTACAGTAATGAATAATGTACCTATGCTTGCCTCCCAGAATTGTCATCAGCTTTGGGATGGAATCTGTGCCTCACAGAGCTAATCACTCTAGACATAGCAGCAAATCAGCATGTGCACCATGCAAACTAATAGGGTATATGAGGTCTGCCACCACAACATACCCAACATCATAATCATTCGGCATGCCACTTTTTTTTAATATCTCACTTAATTCTTTGAGATTTTCTTTGGGCACCCCTTGAAACCCACCAACTGGCAATGACTGTTGCATGTCGTGCCCATATAAGTCATACAAATCCAAATACGTGATATATCAAGACTCATCGGAAGTGTTGAACATCTCACCCTCCCCCCCCCCCCTCCTCCCTTCGGGTTATTTTCCTTGGTGTGTCTATGGACACACTGACAAAGTCCCCCACAGATCCCTCTCTCAAAGAAAATAAGCATGTCCACATCGGTCACTATCTCGATGGTTTTGTTCATTTTCTTGAGCACTGCATCCAAAGACAATCGAGGTGTTGTCTAATAAACGGCAGTATCGAATTTGCATGTGGTCATGCATACAGTCTGGAATTTCTCTAAAACGTCCACAAGCAAACGTACATCCGTGTCCATGTACAGTTTTGCTTAATGGCCCAAAGTTGGGATATGGAATTCCTGCCAGAAATTCACAGCAAGTTCATACTCTACATCCATTATGGGGTCACCCGAGAGACTGCTGGAGGATGTAGCTATGTTGGTTAGTCTTGTTTCGTCGAGTTTTGCCATACTATCCACATACTCATATGGGAAAACCCTCTTCCTATTTACAAGCTGCAGAGTTTCCTCATCAGAAAACGCATATTGGATAATATGCATATCCTTCGGAGATAGAGTTTTTACAAGCGAGTGAAGCAAAATTCTAGTCGTCATTCGCTTAATTCTGCCAATTACTCAACAAGAAAGTGAGCATCATACCTACTGAAATTATGAAGAAAACTGGTAAGTGTCGCGGTGATTGATACTTCAAGTTGCATGTATTGTGAGCTGCACCGCGAAATTTCCCCATATGCTGACAGTAGTTCTTATGACGAGTCTAACAGCAACCCACAAATATGACAGTTAACTGTGTTTTGTATGGAACAATATTCTCTCGCAATTCGGTCATGGAAATGTTGGTGCTGTAAATCGTATCAGCCTCCTATGACCGTTTCTCGAGGTCAGTGACCAATCCAGTCACAGGATACACCCCCCCCCCCCCAACATACGATCTGTGGCAGCTGAGATAGGAATCAAAGTTACATACCACCTGGTACACGACCGCATAGAGTACGTGTTTCTCAGTGAAGGTCACATGTGAGGCTGTAGGATCCGCTTCGCATCGTATCACAGGAGGGAGTAGGTGCTCAAAGTCTGCATACATTACAAATGGACATTGCTCCTGGTGGTGGTGGTTCTTAAACTTTAAAAAAATGTTTTTTTTCCGCATTTGAACACGTACCGCGTCCACCGAAGAGCAACAATAGCATTCTCTGCTAACGATTTACCAGAGAAAAGTAGTTGAGGCACCAGTAGCAAACATGCTTCTTATTCTTGTGTTTATTCTGTTGGGAGGAAAGGAGTCAGGACATATCCTTGACTGACATATAGTGTTGATCTTCATTCTCATCTGACATTAGCAGTATCTTAACATGCCGCTAGTGCTGACCTGTAAAATCGGGAAAATGGAGGGCTCTGACGACTTCGTGGGTGATTACACTGTTATCATCTGGCTTGTTGTTTTTCAGGCCAAAATTTGTAACTGAAATAGCCTCATTTTGATTCTCGAATCTGGATACGTCCTGAAGTTTTATGGGGAAATCAATACCACCAAAGTTGTAATACCCATGAATAGTATCACCTGCATTGTATCTTTTAGGATGCTCCAGAAGTTGATTATAATTAATTTCACGAGCAAGGATTGGGCGCGTGAAACAGGTCTTGTCTGTTTTATTCTGAACGTTAACACACGCCTTATTGTCAGCTATACCTTTTGGTAGCTTGGTATAGCTGGACCCTCACGTATTGGGAGGTGTGTCATAGAACCGCTCGGTAATTAAAGTGCTCTGTGATATCACACCATTTTCCCTTTAAAGATATGAAATATTTTTCTCTTAGGGGGACACCTTTCTCTTTGGGAGGATGGGATGTGATATTTTCTAGCATACTATGGCACTGCATTTCACGGAGGGATATCACGGGTCATTTTCGAGATCGATGAGCTCTCTCTTCACGACAGGGCGGCACGCCAACAGGAAACTTTTATCTCCCTGTACCACCCCTCCTGATTCTCAGTCCTTGTAAACAGGATGCTCTCATCAAATGTGTCCTCGATTACTGTGTAGTCTAGTTCTGGCATGATGTTCTAGCATGACATTCTGGCATGACTTTCTGGAATGACATTGGTAATCTGACGTCCTGTAATATGACAGGGGAGGGGACAGCTAGTAGCCATATCATTATTAGTACTACTACTGCTGCTACTAATACTACAACTAACCAAACGTGATGGTGATGGCGATGGTGTAGGACGCTGGTGTGGAGCACTGGAAGCCTGGCTTGGCCAGAACAAACAGCCAGGTTGCAAAGATGCCAGCCATTGTGACTGCAGTTGCGGGCTGCAGCGTCACTGTTTCTCTGGCCAGTGGCATGTGGACCAGTCCATGATGGGTTCAGCAAGCTGGAAACGCAACATCCACACAGGAGTCAAGTGCGGATGTAGCTTGCTACCAGATACTGCTGGCTGATTAATTGTAGTATGAAAAAGTACATTAATTAAACACATGGATGCATCGACTGTAGAAGGAGGAAGAAAAATGCATTGGTTAAAAAAAGCAACACTGATACCACAAAGAGACAACATGTGTGAATATAGTAATTTACCTGAGTCAGCAACACTGCTAATTTCATGATTTTGGTGCCAGGAGGCGATCATCTCTCCCAAATCATCAGGCACTGCATGGCCCAAATCAGGTAGCAGCAACATATAAAGTGGTGTTACTCTTTGCACATTGTTATTATCAGTAGCAGGTATGTGTATTGCTATTTTTTAATATCGCTGCAGTTCTCGTTTTCGATTGAATACCCCATGATTTCGATGCATACACTACTGTTTTAGAGGTTTCTTTCAGTTATAGATTCTCATTGAGTCTTCTTTCTGCCAATTCACAAGTGGAGCAGAGAGATTTATTTCGACCTGTAGGTGAAGGAAGCGTCCTATGTAATGTTTCTATTTATTTTCAGTCTGCCACCTACTATTTTCGAGGGGTATTATGCTTCTTTTCCCAGCAGGATAACACCATTTACAACAATTTTGAACCGTATTGGGATTTTAGGCACACATTGTGTAGCACTATGTCTATAGAAGTGTAATTAAGAGCGATCTTTACTTTAGTTCCCTACCAAAAATAAATAAAGTACACAAACCTAACTTCCCTTCCTACAGCTCAGCACAGTCTGACCGTTTCCCGCCATTTCCAGGGGAGGGATGTTGTTGCAGGAGGGTGGCATCATAGAAGTGGTGGCAGGGGTGGGAGGGGTTATTTTAGTGCATATACTCCAGCTGCCACATTTCCCACCGAAATTAGGATTTCCCGCCATGATGTCAGTGTGACATTGCCACATTTATGACCGCCATCTTGTATCCGCCATCTTGTGTAAATCTGGCAACAGTGCAAGCTGTCCAAGACACCACGTATCACCACTGGTAGTGACCAGTTGTAGTTCTCTGTATTTATACATGGATGTCATTCCCTGATGTCTTAACAGATGTCCTGTCATCCTGTCCCTTCTTCTTGTCAGTGTTTTCCATATACTCAGATGGTTCAAATGGCTCTGAGCACTATGGGACTTAACATCTGAGGTCATCAGTCCCCTAGAACGTAAAACTACTGAAACCTAACTAACCTAAGGACATCACACACATCCATGCTCGAGGCAGGATTCGAACCTGCGACCATAGCAGCAATGTGGTTCCAGACTGGAGCGCCTAGAACCGCTCGACCACAGCGGCCGGCTCCATATACTCCTTTCTCACCTATTCTACATAAATGCCCCACATTACTTACGTTATCAGTCCACCTAATTTTCATCATTTCTGTCGCACCACATCTCAAATGGTTCTATTCTCTTCTTTCTAGTTTTCCCACAATCCATGTCTCACTACTACACAGTGATGTGCTCTAAATGTACATTCTCAGAAATGTCTTCTTCAAATTAAGACCATTGTTGGTTCTTGTAGATTTCTCTTGGCCCGGCGTTCCTATACTTCAACTACTTCATGAGTGATTTAAAATGGAATGATCATATAAAGTTGATCGTCGGTAAAGCAGATGCCAGACTGAGATTCATTGGAAGAATCCTAAGGAAATGCAATCCAAAAACAAAGGAAGTAGGTTACAGTACGCTTGTTCGCCCACTGCTTGAATACTGCTCAACAGTGTGGGATCCGTACCAGATAGGGTTGATAGGAGAGATAGAGAAGATCCAACGGAGAGCAGCGCCCTTCGTTACAGGATCATTTAGTAATCGCGAAAGGGTTACGGAGATGATAGATAAACTCCAGTGGACGACTCTGCAGGAGAGAGGCTCAGTAGCCCGGTACGGGCTTTTGTTAAAGTTTCGAGAACATACCTTCACCGAAGAGTCAAGCAGTATATTGCTCCCTCCTACGTATATCTCGCGAAGAGATAAAATCAGAGAGATTAGAGCCCACACAGAAGCATACCGACAATCCTTCTTTCCACGAACAATACGAGACTGGAATAGAAGAGAGAAGTGATAGAGGTACTCAGGGTACCCTCCGCCACACACCGTCAGGTGGCCTGCAGGGTATGGATCTAGGTGTAGATCACCTATTACTATGTTAAGTTTTTCGCTGTTCTCATTTCTGCTACATGTCGTTACTTTCGTCTTTCTTCGATTTACTCTCACTCCATATTGTAATCTCATTACTCACTAGACTGTTCATTCAACATATCCTGTGATTCTTCTTCACTTTCACCAAGAATAGCAATGCCAGAAACAAATCTATAGTACTGATAAGCTTTCATCTTGAATTTTAGTTGAGAGGCACCCACATGCCTTGCTCGTACTGAGGCATCAAGCAGTCAGGCCTGCAAGATGAGTGGTCTGCCAAGCGAGTGGATTCATTCTTATTTATCGAGTAACATGAACTCTAGAACTCGCACTTAAGTTACAAGTTATCCTCCTATATGTTTAATACGCAACGGAAACACGCATCTGACTATCAGTGATTTACAGAACTCTGACTGTTCACTACGCACTGGGAATACCACATTTTCTTTTTGTCTTTTATTTAACGGCTTTTATCAACACGTGGCCACCGCACTGAATATGAGTGGCGCACACATTATAAACATACAGTTCGAAGGAAAAGTCCACCGATCCTTTTCTTTTCACTATCTTCTTTATTCCGATAAATTCTATAACCTAAGCACGCATATTCTATAACCTACAACAATTACACGTGAGAAATACCGCACAGTGGGCATGGCTTTACATTGGTGAATCTCTATATTATGGTCTCGTAATTATTTAACGCTACAGTGCACTTTCTGGATAGGATGGTGGATCTTTTATTATTTCTCACACTTCGACTCTCACAATCATCATCATGAAACCTTCCTCCAGACTGAGCCGTACAGAAGGAACAAGCATAACCCACTAATCTTTTGAAACTACCTTGCTACTCTCCCATGCAAACCACACATACCCAAATTACATGACATACACCACACTACAATGTGAAATATTACACAGAGAATAGTCACAACATTATCACTTTCAGCTTTCCCACTTCAATCAATATTTATCCCAGTTTCACACGACACTGCCCCACTTCGTAATTCTACTTTCCTACTATGAACTCTGGAGAAATATGCACGTCTTCCTGTGCAATGCAGGCCAAGTGGCGTTGCTGGATAGACAGCCGACTCACCTTGCTTCTCTCTCAGAGTTTGAATCTAGTGTCACACGGAATCATATCACGCAAAGTAATATTAAGAACGTATTCATCACACACGCGAGTCCTCATCTGATACCATGGACGAGTACTTCTCTTTATCTTTTGTCTCATACACAGTTTGAGACTCACACAGTACTCACCACGTGGAAGTACTCATCTCTAATTTCAAGTCCTGCACACGCCATTTCTTAAATATTTCAACTTATGGTACACACGCTATTTCTTAAATATTTCAACTTATTGTACACACGCTAGTAATTCAGCTTAACTTAAGCACACGGAAGTATTTCAACTTATTGCTACACATGGTTTCATTGTGACCGTTGGTCACTTCCGAAGATTACTACAATCCCATTAATATTACCTGCCTGACATTTAATTCTCCCCACAAAAGTTCCTGAAATAGAGAAATTATTTCAAACTACTCTTAAATATTCCACATGCATACCATGTCTCCACTCTTTTTTCTTTACGGAGCACACCCAAGACAGGTCTTAACAGCACAAGATCCAGCGGCAGAGTGCTGAAACATGGCCGTTCTTCAGGTCCTCTCGCACCTCTGTCGAGGTGGGGGAAGACCATGCTACCGTATTGGTCAGCCACATTTCAGGCGCTCAAAGCTCAGGTAAATTTCATCTCTTTGGTCCCACCAAAGGTGGCCAAAGGATCGTCTCGAAGATGATCATATATTCACATTCACTATCTGCGGTTAGCAGACGACCATACATTCATTCATTTCACAGATCTCACCAAACTGGATGTAGGGATTTACTTTGTGGGAGTGCACATGTGATCAATTAAATAAATAAATTGTCCTTCTTTCCCACACTGGTATCTGGCTTCGCTGTATCAATTGAAATTGAGTTATTTTTACAAAAAAATGTGTTGTTCTGACAAGAATAATGAAGTATGTTGTACCTATTTTCAATGTCGGGCGGTACTGTACCCTTTCACCACCGGCTACCCATGCAGAAAAAAATGGCACGGTACTATCCTTGCAATGCGAGGGTAGTTCCTAAAATTTTTTTAGGAAAATTGTATTAGAACAAACATAGCAAGTCATCAAAATAACCAGGAGGAGACCTTAGCCCCTGGTGACCTCAAATTGACGACCAAATGTTGTTACTTTACCAAATTATTGACACAGTTGTTGCATTATTGTACTCTCCGCAATCCGGAGTAATGTACACATACAAATTTACAACAATCCACATGACAAATAAAACATTACATCATACAAATAAAAAATAATGGTGAGATAAAAATTTGCTTAGTTACTGGGATCTTCGTTATTTTTATGAGTAATCCAAACTTCACTAATTTTATGACAAATAAAAAAATACTAATTGTACTCATGAAATTTTAAATAGCTCACCGCCCAAACACAGAGCAAGTAATCCGACATTCATAAATTGCGTTGTAATAATCTTTACACAGCAATGTCTAAATACAAAACAAAAGAAAAAAAATTGCATACACTAGTTACACGTAGAAGTCTGGCTCCATATCAGTACACACAATAAATAGCAATAAGTGCTTGAATTCACCAGTAGCTCTCGTATCTTACTCTACTGCTCATTTCTCTGTTGTCACACATTTAGACGACAAGAACTTGCATTTTGACTAGCCTTCATTACACTTTAATGTGAAATATCACCACTGTGATGATGCAAATAAGTGGCTTCGGTCAACACACCAACAAGATTATTACTGTCCGCGACATCAAAATACATCAGTTAATTCCAATATTTGTTGTGCAATGCAAACTCTTGTCCCCTGTGTCAACGTTACTGACCAATGCAACAAGAGCCGCTACGTTAGTATTACGCCACTGGCTAATAATTAAGGCATCATTGTACCAAATATTCTAATAAACATGCTACGTGAACTTGATAACCAAGAACAAACAAAAAACAAACACTAACTATTCTAAACACAAATGTTAATGAAATACAATTACACTTGCTGTCCCTTTTCGAATGAAACATATAAAAAAAAAAACATTTACGCAATTACAAATACATTATTCCCTATCTTGCGAGTCACACGGAATCATTTCATTCTGTGATTTTCTTGGGGTCAAAAAAGTTGCTGACAGGTTCCCTAGAAACACTGTCTCGGTGTCAAAGCTCTCCCATGGTTACCCGGACGAAAGTCTTTAAGTCACTCAAATCGGCATTTTGAACACACACTGAACAGTAAACTGTATCTCACATTAAACACAAATGTCATAGTCACTCTCAGCGTACCATCCACACGAATCTGGTCGTCCAGAAATAGCCATACAACTACTATTACTCACGGTTCTGTCCTTTCAGTTCATGGTGTAATTAAAAGTCGTAAGTTCCTACAAACAGCACTTATTCCCGCACCAATTCAAGAAATGTCTCCTACTACAGACGCAAATGTCAATGTCCCACTCTAGTTTCTTGCGTTCATACAATAATTAGTGACCAAACGACAACTGTCCTCCTTAAGTATACCAAGCGTCCCACATGCAATTCACAAAGCACACTTAACAAGTCACTGCCAAAAGTTTATGGATCCCACCGTTCAGTGGTCAAGAGAAAACAAAACAATCGTCCTGTCTGCTAAAGACAAAATCTTTTCCACCACTCACAACGTGGAAACACCAGTCCTTCACTTTCCACCTTATGGAGACGTAATGAGCAGTCATCTTGTTTCACAGCTCCACAGTCCAGTACTAGTTAATAGTTGCTGGTAACAAATGCCCGCCGGACTCTGCGTCGCATCGTTCATTCTGCCGTGGTGCCGCCGCGCGACTCGTTGAGCTGCAGAAACCACCCGCTGTTGCCTCCGCGGGATACTTTCTCCCATCGTAAGGGTGGCGGAACTTATGAATGGCCAGTGGTACGTGCGTGTCGCCCCAGGCCGTTGACCTGCTGTAGCGGGCGCGTGGAGTGTACCCTGACCGGCAGTGGAGTGGGGAGTGCCGCAGCTCTTATGCAAGTACGGGCGCGTTCTGCATGAGCACCTCAGCGCTGCGACACCCAATCAGTCAGACCCTTCCGTGTATCTCGCAACATTACACACAAAAGGATATTCTTACAGTATTTAAAGACTCATTGATTACATGTATGATCTATTAGATACATTGGTAATAAAAGAATCTTTGTTCTAAAAAAAACATAAAATCATACACCCTAGTTTTCTACACATACAACATCAACACTTATCCCTTTTCTATATACAGCCCACACTTGTGCTATTGATTGTACCTGACGTCCCTCATACAAAACATGAAAGTATAAAAAAAAACAAAAGGAATAATAAACAATCTATACAGCTCATAATTACAATATCAAATAGTAGGCTACTCTAACATCCTATCACAATGAAAATATTAGAAACTGTTTATTCTAAAACTACAATATACAGTGAACCTTTGTGCTTGCGACAGACTGAAATTAATACCCCTTGAAAGTGTTCTAACAAAAAAAAATAAGAAATAATCTACACAGCTCACAATTACCTACCACATGTTATTAAATAGTAAAGTACTTGAACATCCTAATACAATAAACATTTTAGAAACTGATGACTCTAAATCTACAACATACAATGCACCTTTGTACTTGTGACAGACTGAAATTAGTATCTCTTTATACATTTTACGTTTTATTATATATAACAACATTTCTAGGACATGTATGGGCCATCCACATGTCAGAGCCTGACCTGACATCGAGGTTCATCCCAATCAAACAATACACAATAATGTTTTAGTTACCGATCGGTAGCATGCCCTTTACAGGAGTGTGCGCATTGATCACACTACTCTACGACTCTCACTCACCAGACATCACATTTTCCATCTCATTCAATCCATTAATACACTAACAGAATAGGTCTAGAAGTCAGCTAACCTTAACACCACCACACTCACGACAACATACCATACTTTTGGTCCCTTATACTCATAACACCACCACTCTCACGACAACATACCATACCTTTGCTCCCTTATCCTCAACCACATAACACATGAAGCTGTTTCGGAGATAGCATTCCAGTCTCCGAATTCGTCCTTTCACTCTGGCACCTATCTCCATCGACTTACCTCTGCATTCACTTTACCGATTATTCATCCTGCTAAATATCAACTTAGAATTGCGACATTTCATCTAAGAACAAAAAATACACAAATTATTCATCCTACAAAATAACTGTACACATTCTTAGTACCGTTTTGATTAGTTATACTGGTACCAGGCTTCAACAACAACGAAAAAACTATTTTTGCCAAATTGCAAATCTTATGCTAAGAATTAGATTTACACTTATAGTACATCCTACGTCAGTATTCCACAACGTTCACCATCTGGATCTCATACTCCCTTTATGGCCTTTCACATTGTGCAGTTGTCCTCATCTCTTCATTCGTATTTCGGCTCTCCGTCCGTCCATTACTCCATCATTTCCTGGTCTTCCTTCGCCATTGGCATCAATCTCTATTGCAGAATACACAGGCCTCTCTGTAACATACATCTAAGACATCTCCACATTATTAATTCTACTCACCTTTATTTACCACTGTTTCATCACGTCGAATCTCTCTTTATTAATCACACTGCTTCTCGTCGCTTCTCTCCTTAAATATCACCTTTGTCCACTACTATTTATCACGTCGCTTCTCTGTCTACCATCTTTATCCACTCATTAATCATCACGTCGTTTCTGCTTGATCCTTATTCATATGACAAAAAATACGTACATACACCACTCTGTCGACTCCTGTTCATGACTCATTCGACCAGTCTATTCCGTCATACTTCCTGACATCCCGCCTGAAAATTCTTATGTTCGATTTGACCCTGCACAACGTTACAAACCACAAATAATTACATTGACTATCTACCATAAACTGCCTACTTTCGATCTATCTTTAACTTTTCCATAATTTGATGTTAGAAATGTGATGAAGCCCACGAGATTGTTTTCCCTTGATCGTCTCAATCAGTACAGCATTTTCACGGACAATCCGCCTCACTCTGAATGGTCCACTGTACACAATAAAGGATTTGTTAGTTAGGAATCTGTGCTTACATGAAAATTAAATGTGTGCAGAGAATATACAAGCTGGGAGAAATGGGCACCCCAAGTGTTAGAAACTTTGGTGCTAGTGGTCTCTTTCCCTAACACCAGATTCCGAACAACCATACGCAGCACCTCATAACAGATGCCATTACTGGTGTTTTATTCTCTGATCAGAAGTATGGTATTTGCATTCCTACATATCAGTAGAGTATGTCTGTTACATAGACAATTTTCAGTGCCAGCGGCAAGTGTTTTAAGGCAAGATGCTAAGGGCTGATATGTTGGATTAGTTTCTCCTATTCTTCAATCCATTATGACAAGAATGAAATGCCAGGATTCCATGCTCTCCTGTCATTCTGATAGTTTCTGCCGTTCCTATCCTCGACACTATCTGACCTATGAGTCGTGTCTCTGTTCACGATATTGCTCTCATTACCCAATTCTTGTAACAAGTGCTGAAATGACGCAGAATCGTCTAAGCCTCTGCCTGCTATCGCTATATCTCTGTGCAATTTCACTGGCAACTTCGTTATACTGATCCTAATGAACTCCCCAGGTTCGTATGGCACATCCAAATACCTATTTCGTCTCAGCATTTCCTGATAGCATGACACTGGATCTCTTATACCACCTTCGTTACAATTTGGCATCATCAATATGCTTTGCTTAACCTGGTCCTGCTTACTTTTCGACCAGAATTCATTTAAAAACTTGTCACAAAATATCTTGTAGCTACTACAGTCTTTAATAACTTCCTGCATTTTCACTCTAACCTCGTCCCTCAAATGGTTACACACAAACTTCATTTTGAGGAGCGGTCCCCACGATGAACGTAATGAATCTTGAAATTGAGACAGCCACAGGCATGGATGTTGGTAATTATCAGGATCCGGAAAACAAGTGTACGTTTGTACCGACACGAAGTGCCTCCTACATTCTTCTTCCGCATTTATGTTTTCCGACCTTGGACTATACCCAGTTGGGTTTGCCACCTGTTTTATCCGACACAACCGTTCTTCTAACTCCCTGAGTTCGTCTTCCTCTTTCTGCCTATTTTCGTTTTTTGAATTTATCTCACTCTCCCTCTGCAGTCTACCTGGTGGTGTTTCACCTTCACTTCTGCACGCTAATTGCAACTGTGCAAGTTCTTCCCTATATTTCCTATTTGTTTCTAATTGTGCCTCTTTAAACTGTAATAGTGATTGTATCTCCTCCTGGTCGGCATAAACCTCTCGCTGCGTACTGTCAGAGCCTGTTTTGCCTCTCATACTGATCTTTTCTACATCTGCGCTAATCGTATTCATTCTGACCACTACTTCTTTGATTCGCTCATCCAGCAACACGTCCCTACGTTCTGTAAAATCGCTCTCTATTGCACTTATTCGTACCTCCAAATTATTGGCTTTTTCTTTCACGGCGTCACATATTTGCTTCAATGCACCCAGATTCTTCTCCTCCTCATCTAACCGATTATTAACTGCGAGCAGACGCTCATCGATAACTGTGTGTAGCTTCCTCATTGCCTCTTTATTTCCCTTATCCATTGCCTCCAGTCTTTCCTTATTTGCTTCCAATCTTTCCTTAGTTGCTTCAAATCTTTCCTTATTCTCCCTATCTCTCTCCTTATTCTCCCTATCTCTCTCCTTATTATCTCTATTCATCGCTTCTAATCTTTCCTTATTATCTTCATTCATCACTTCTAATCTTTCCTTATTACCTTTATTCATCGCTTCTAATCTTTCCTTATTATCTCTATCCATCCTCTGTAAAAACTGCAGTAGCACACTGTCACTTGCTACTTTCGGTGCGCTCACCTCGTTCGCCTGAGAAACCGTAGCTTCGCTAAGGGTAGCTGCACTTTCACTGCATACCTGACCTAGTCCCGGCTCGCCCGCGTCGTCGGGAAAAGCCCCCGATTGTGAACAAAGCCCGCCGCATAAAGGATCACCTAGCCGCGGTCCGCTGAACAATTCAGCCCCTTCCGAGTGTTTGTCGTCCCCGCTCATTAGCCCATGGTCGACACATACTTCCTGCTGCACTGCTACGTTCACCCCAGAATCGCTATTCTCCATGGTGGCTACCCTTTTCGACTGCGACCTAGTTACTATGGACATTACGCAAAAAAAAAATTATACCACGATCTTCCAGCCTTGGACGATATAGCAATTAATTACATAAAAAAAATAAAAGATCCTCACCAATCCAGAAAGAATTTGCAAACAAAAAAAATTTTGCTCCTTAGCGGTATCACAGTATATTCCATCAAAAATAAAAAAATCTTAACAGCAAACCCTAACAGCAGAATATCCTGGCAGGGTCGAAATTATGAGAGGCACCCACATGCCTTGCTCATACTGAGGCATCAAGCAGTCAGGCCTGCAAGATGAGTGGTCTGCCAAGCGAGTGGATTCATTCTTATTTATCGAGTAACATGAACTCAAGAACTCACACTTAAGTTACAAGTTATCCTCCTATATGTTTAATACGCAACGGAAACACGCATCTGACTATCAGTGATTTACAGAACTCTGACTGTTCACTACGCACTGGGAATACCACATTTTCTTTTTGTCTTTTATTTAATGGCTTTTATCAACACGTGGCCACCGCACTGAATATGAGTGGCGCACACATTATAAATTCGGGACATCATGACAACATACAGTTTGAAGGAAAAGTCCACCAATCTTTTTCTTTTCACTATCTTCTTTATTCCGATAAATTCTATAACCTAAGCACACAAATTCTATAACCTACAACAATTACACATGAGAAATTCCGCCCAGTGGGCATGGCTTTACATTGGTGAATCTCTATATTATGGTCTCGTAATTATTTAACGCTACAGTGCACTTTCTGGATAGGATGGTGGATCTTTTATTATTTCTCACACTTCGACTCTCACAATCATCATCATGAAACTTCCCTCCAGACCGAGCCGTACAGAAGGAACAAACATAACCCACTAATCTTTTGAAACTACCTTGCTACTCTCCCATGCAAACCACACATACCCAAATTACATGACATACACCACACTACAATGTGAAATATTACACAGAGAATAGTCACAACATTATCACTTTCAGCTTTCCCACTTCAATTAATATTTATCCCAGTTTCACACGACACTGCCCCACTTCGTAATTCTACTTTCCTACTATGAACTCTGGAGAAATATGCACGTCTTCCTGTGCAATGCAAGCCAAGTGGCGTTGCTGGGTAGACGACCGACTCACCTTGCTTCTCTCTCAGAGTTTGAATCTAGTGTCACACGGAATCATATCACGCAAAGTAATATTAAGAACGTATTCATCACACACGCGAGTCCTCATCTGATACCATGGATGAGTACTTCTCTTTATCTTTTGTCTCATACACAGTTTGAGACTCACACAGTACTCACCACGTGGAAGTACTCGTCTCTAATTTCAAGTCCTGCACACGCCATTTCTTAAATATTTCAACTTATGGTACACACGCTATTTCTTAAATATTTCAACTTATTGTACACACGCTAGTAATTCAGCTTAACTTAAGCACACGGAAGTATTTCAACTTATTGCTACACGTGGTTTCATTGTGACCGTTGGTCACTTCCGAAGATTACTACAATCCCATTAATATTACCTGCCTGACATTTAATTCTCCCCACAACAGTTCCTGAAATAGAGAAATTATTATTTCAAACTACTCTTAAATATTCCACATGCATACCATGTCGCCACTCTTTCGTCATTACGGAGCACAACTAAAACAGGTCTTAACAGCACAAGATCCAGCGGCAGAGTGCTGAAACTTGGCCATTCTCTAGGTCATCTCGAACCTATCTCGAGGTGGGGGAAGACCATGCTACCGTATTGGTCAGCCACATTTCAGGCGCTCAAAGCTCAGGTAAATTTCATCTCTTTGGTCCCACCAAAGGTGGCCAAAGGATCGTCTCAAAGATGATCATATATTCACATTCACTATCTGCGGTTAGCAGACGACCATACATTCATTCATTTCACAGATCTCACCAAACTGGATGTAGGGATTTACTTTGTGGGAGTGCACATGTGATCAATTAAATAAATAAATTGTGCTTCTTTCCCACACTGGTATCCGGCTTCGCTGTATCAATTGAAATTGAGTTATTTTTACAAAAAAATGTGTTGTTCTGACAAGAATAATGAAGTATGTTGTACCTATTTTCAATGTCGGGCGGTACTGTACCCTTTCATAGTGTCACTCTTGAACCTTTCTTTTATTTCCGTCAGTGCTTCTTCGATGTACGAATTGAACAGTAGGGGCGAAAGACTACATTCCTGTCTTACACCCTTCTTAATCCGTGCAGTTCTTTCTTGGTCTTTCCCTCTCAATGACCCCTTTTCGTTCTTCTACATATTGTGTATTGCCCGTCTTTCCCAATAGCTTGTCCATATTTTTCTCAGGATTTCGAACATTTTGCACCATTTTACATTGTCGGAAGCTTTTTACAGGCCGACAAATTCTATGAATACGTCTTGATTTTTCTTCATTTCTGCTTCCATTGTTAACTGCAGCGTCAGAACAGCCTCTCTCGTGTCTTTACCCTTCCTAAAGCCAAAGTTGATCGTCATCTGACAGCTACTCAGTTTTCTTTTCTATTCTTCTGTATATTATTCTAGTCAGCAACTTGGATGCGTTAGCTGTTAAACTGATAAAGCGATAATTCTCGCACTTGTCAGCTGTTGCAATCTTGCGAATTGTTTGGATAATGTTTTTCTGAAAGTATGATGGTATACGGCCAGTCTCATAAATTGCGCACACCAACGTGAACAATCATTTTGTTGCCACTTTCCCCAATGATTTTAGAAATTCCGATGGAATGTTATGCATTCCTTCTGCCTTATTGGATCGTAAGTCATCCAGAGCTCTTTTAAATTGTTGTTGTTGTTGTGGTCTTCAGTCCTGAGACTGGTTTGATGCAGCTCTCCATGCTACTCTATCCTGTGCAAGCTTTTTCATCTCCCAGTACCTACTGCAACCTACATCCTTCTGAATCTGCTTAGTGTATTCATCTCTTGGTCTCCCTCTACGATTTTTACCCTCCACGCTGCCCTCCAATACTAAATTGGTCATCCCTTGATGCCTCAGAACATGTCCTACCAACCGATCCCTTCTTCTGGTCAAGTTGTGCCACAAACTTCTCTTCTCCCCAATCCTATTCAATACTTCCTCATTAGTTATGTGATCTACCCATCTAATCTTCAGCATTCTTCTGTAGCACCACATTTCGAAAGCTTCTATTCTCTTCTTGTCCAAACTATTTATCGTCCATGTTTCACTTCCATACATGGCTACACTCCATACGAATACTTTCAGAAATGACTTCCTGACACTTAAATCAATACTGGATGTTAACAAATTTCTCTTCTTCAGAAACGCTTTCCTTGCCATTGCCAGCCTACATTTTATATCCTCTCTACTTCGACCATTATCAGTTATTTTGCTCCCCAAATAGCAAAACTCCTTTACTACTTTAAGTCCCTCATTTCCTAATCTAATTCCCTCAGCATCACCCGACTTAATTAGGCTACATTCCATTATCCTTGTTTTGTTTTTGTTGATGTTCATCTTATATCCTCCTTTCAAGACACTGTCCATTCCATTCAACTGCTCTTCCAAGTCCTTTGCTGTCTCGGACAGAATTACAATGTCATCGGCGAACCTCAAAGTTTTTATTTCTTCTCCATGAATTTTAATACCTACTCCGAATTTTTCTTTTGTTTCCTTTACTGCTTGCTCAATATACAGATTGAACAACATCGGGGAGAGGCTACAACCCTGTCTTACTCCCTTCCCAACCACTGCTTCCCTTTCATGTCCCTCGACTCTTATAACTGCCATCTGGTTTCTGTACAAAATGTAAATAGCCTTTCGCTCCCTGTATTTTACCCCTGCCACCTTTAGAATTTGAAAGAGAGTATTCCAGTCAACATTGTCAAAAGCTTTCTCTAAGTCTACAAATGCTAGAAACGTAGGTTTGCCTTTCCTTAATCTTTCTTCTAAGATAAGTTAGTATTTTGCAGCTGTGACTTATTAAGCTGATAGTTCGGTAATTTTCACATCTGTCAACACCTGCTTTCTTTGGGATTGGAATTATTATATTCTTCTTGAAGTCTGAGGGTATTTCGCCTGTCTCATACATCTTCCTCACCAGATGGTAGAGTTTTGTCAGGACTGGCTCTCCCACGGCCGTCAGTAGTTCCAATGGAATATTGTCTACTCCGGGGGCTTTGTTTCGACTCAGGTCTTTCAGTGCTCTGTCAAACTCTTCACGCAGTATCATATCTCCCATTTCATCTTCATCTACATCCTCTTCCATTTCCATAATATTGTCCTCAAGTACATCGCCCTTGTATAGACCCTCTATATACTCCTTCCACCTTTCTGCTTTCCCTTCTTTGCTTAGAACTGGGTTTCCATCTGAGCTCTTGATATTCATACAAGTCGTTCTCTTATCTCCAAAGGTCTCTTTAATTTTCCTGTAGGCGGTATCTATCTTACCCCTAGTGAGATAGGCCTCTACATCCTTACATTTGTCCTCTAGCCATCCCTGCTTAGCCATTTTGCACTTCCTGTCGATCTCATTTTTGAGACGTTTGTATTCCTTTTTGCCTGTTTCACTTACTGCATTTTTATATTTTCTCCTTTCATCAATTAAATTCAATATTTCTTCTGTTACCCAAGGATTTCTACTAGCCCTCGTCTTTTTACCTACTTGATCCTGTGCTGCCTTCACTACTTCATCCCTCAAAGCTACCCATTCTTCTTCTACTGTATTTATTTCCCCCATTCCTGTCAATTGCTCCCTTATGCTCTCCCTGAATCTCTGTACAACCTCTGGTTCTTTCAGTTTATCCAGGTCCCATCTCCTTAAATTCCCACCTTTTTGCAGTTTCTTCAGTTTTAATCTACAGGTCATAACCAATAGATTGTGGTCAGAGTCCACATCTGCCCCTGGAAATGTCTTACAATTTAAAACCTGGTTCCTAAATCTCTGTCTTACCATTATATAATCTATCTGATACCTTTTAGTATCTCCAGGGTTCTTCCATGTATACAACCTTCTTTCATGATTCTTAAACCAAGTGTTAGTTATGATTATGTTGTGCTCTGTGCAAAATTCTACCAGGCGGCTTCCTCTTTCATTTCTGTCCCCCAATGCATATTCACCTACTATGTTTCCTTCTCTCCCTTTTCCTATACTCGAATTCCAGTCACCCATGACTATTAAATTTTCGTCTCCCTTCACAATCTGAATAATTTCTTTTATTTCATCATACATTTCTTCAATGTCTTCGTCATCTGCAGAGCTAGTTGGCATATAAACTTGTACTACTGTAGTAGGTGTGGGCTTCGTATCTATCTTGGCCACAATAATGCGTTCACTATGCTGTTTGTAGTAGCTTACCCGCATTCCTATTTTCCTATTCATTATTAAACCTACTCCTGCATTACCCCTATTTGATTTTGTGTTTATAACCCTGTAGTCACCTGACCAGAAGTCTTGTTCCTCCTGCCACCGAACTTCACTAATTCCCACAATATCTAACTTCAACCTATCCATTTCCCTTTTTAAATTTTCTAACCTACCTGCCCGATTAAGGGATCTGACATTCCACGCTCCGATCCGTAGAACGCCAGTTTTCTTTCTCCTGATAACGACATCCTCTTGAGTAGTCCCCGCCCGGAGATCCGAATGGGGGACTATTTTACCTCCGGAATATTTTACCCAAGAGGACGCCATCATCATGTAATCATACAGTAAAGCTGCATGCCCTCGGAAAAAATTACGGCTGTAGTTTCCCCTTGCTTTCAGCCGTTCGCAGTACCGGCACGGCAAGGCCGTTTCGGTTATTGTTACAAGGCCAGATCAGTCAATCATCCAGACTGTTGCCCTTGCAACTACTGAAAAGGCTGCTGCCCCTCTTCAGGAACCACACGTTTGTCTGGCCTCTCAACAGATACCCCTCCGTTGTGGTTGCACCTACGGTACGGCCATCTGTATCGCTGAGGCACGCAAGCCTCCCCACCAACGGCAAGGTCCATGGTTCATGGGGGGGTCTTTTAAATTATGGTTCTAATATCGGATCCCCTGTCTCTTTCATATCGACTACTGTTTTTCTTCTACCACATCACCAAATAATCCATCCCCTCATAGAGTTCCTCAGCGTACTCTTTGCACCTATCCGCTCTCTCCTCTGCATTTAACAGTGGAATTCTCACTGTTACCGCGCTTGCTTTTAGTTTCACCAGAGTTGTTTTGACTTTTCTATATTCTAAGTCAGTCCTTCCAGCACTCATTTCTTTTTGGATTTCTTCGCATTTTTTACGTAGCATCTTCACCTTAACTTTCCTGCAGTTACTGTTTATTTCATTGCTAAGTGACTCGTATTTCTGTATTCCTGAATTTCCCGGAACATTTCTGTACTTCCTTCTGTTGTCGATCAACTGGAGTATTTCTTCTGTTACCCGTTGTTTCCTCGCAATTACCTTTCTTGTGCCTACGTTTTTCTCTCCAACTTCTGTGATTTCTCTTAAGTAGAGATGTCCATTCCTCTTGAACTGAACTGCCCACTGAACTATTCATTACCGCAGTACCTATAGCCTCAGAGAGCTCATTCCTTAGTACTTGCGTATTCCAATTCTTTGCACATTTATTCTTCCTGACTAGTGTCTTAAACTTCAGCCTGCTGTTCATCATTACTAAATCGTGAGCCGAGTCTCTATCTGCCCCTGGATAGATCTTACAATTGAATATGTTATTTCTGAATCTCACCCTGACTATGATGTAATCTAAGTTAAATCTTTTCCAAGTATTCCCCCTTCTCTTGTGATTCTTGAACAGAGTATTCGCTATTACAATCTGAAATTTATTGCAGAACTCAAATAGCCTTTCTTTTCTCTCATTCCTACCATCAAGCGCATACTTTCCTGTAACTCTTTCTTCTACTCATTTCCCTACAACCACATTCCAGTCCCCGTGACAATTAGATTTTTATCTCCATTCGCATACTGAATTACTTCTTCAGTATCGCCACGTACTTTCTCTATCTCTTCATCTTCTACCTGCGACGTCGGCATGTGTACTTGAGCTCCCGTAGTCGTTCTTCGTTTGTTGTCGATTCTGATGAGAACATCCCATTACTATAATGTCCACCGTATCTCATTCTCAGTCTTACCTTCCGAACCCTACCCCCGTTATAGGATTTTCTGCTGCTGTTAATATTACCTTACACACACGTGTCCAGAAATCTTCGACATCTTTCAATTTCACTTTAATGACTCTCGCTATAAATCATTTTCAGATTTTCCGTCTTCCCTACCACGTTCAAATTTCTGACATTCCAAGCCCCAACTAGTAGAACGTTATCCTTTTGTTGGTCATTCAATCTTTTTCTCATGGTAACCTCCCCCTTGACAGTCCCCTTTCAGGGATCCGAATGGGACACTAGTCCGGAATCGTTTGCCAATAGAGAGATCATCATGACACTTTTTCAATTACAGGCCTCCTGTCTGTGGATGCAAAGTACGTGTCTTCAATGCAGTGAATTTCATTGCCTTCTGAATACTCATGCCGTCGATCATCGCTGATTCTTCCACCTTTGGGATAGTTTTCCAGTTTCTCAGTCAAAATATATCCCTGTAAGATGGCCATCTACATTAGATGTTAGTATACAACATGTTTATATTAATTAACTGTAATGTGCACTTAAGCGCATTCACGCACGCACGCACACGCGCACGAGCGGGCGCGCGCCCACACACACACACACACACACACACACACACACACACACATAAACGCAAACCAGGTGTCCCTCTTTAGAGCCGTCAGGAACATTTTCAAGCGTTGTTTCCCTTTACAGATAAAATGATTTTTAGAGGAAGATTTTATGTGCCCATTCGATAGGGTGGTCTCAACTTAGTCTAGTGCGATATTCCTTTTATCTATATGTATTGACAGGCACAGTAAACCACGAAGAATAACAGCGACTGAGCAGCACTGCTGTATGTAGATCAGCGAGGGCCAGGGCTATACTGCCGGTACTGGAGTAGTGGTTATTCTTCGTGGTATACTGTCGCTGTCAATACAAATAGATAAAACGAATATCGCACTACGCCAATTCTGGACCATTCTATCCAGTTGGTCCCTAAAAACCATTTCGTTTGTAGTAGGAAACAAACACTCACTTCCCGTCGACGCCGGGCGTCGCATGAAAGACTGATAAGCAACATTTGTTTGTGCTGACTCCAGGTGCACTTTACAAAAACGAAATCTTCTACGTTGCAAAAGCAGTTGTTACGCAAAATTAATGTCAGTTTAATCACCTCATTTTAATCATAACAGTTTAAAGCTGTTCTTGTTCTCACTAATTCACTACGGTTACGGAAGGTGTCGAATATTTTTAATTGAAATAAGTTATAAAAGAGCTACTAATCGCTAAACTCGTGGTTATTGAACGCTAGATTACTAAACCCTCGTAAAATTTACGATTGCAGTAGGGTATAAGGCAGGACATTGTGTACTTAATTTGGTGTGTAAACATACCATTGGAGACCTAATTGTTCTTTGTGATCAGTTCAGTAGTTTTCAGTTGCTTCACAGATAAACTTACCACATAGAGGCCGTACCCTCAACGTATTGTCTACTGACAAAAAATCTGGATGTTGCTACGCCTGCTCTGAACGATGTACACCGCATGTAGTCCATATTGCACAATAAAGAGTAGATCTGCGCACAGATATTATTGTAAAGAATGTTAACGAATGGTGATTCATGAGCTATCGCCCTGAATAGCAATAGCTGGCATTGCCTGCAGGGGGAGCGACTGTTAAACCTAAGTTTTTGAAAATAGCCATAAGCAGCCCTTAACATTTTTTATTTACCGGTTACGTTCATCAAATGAATGACAACATTATCAGAATATCCAGTTAAAAGTTGACTGTAATTTAATCTTTCACGCTGTCTGTGTTATCATTTACTATTGTTCTTTAAACGTACTTTAAATGCAAGTTTAATAACTATTGTACAGCCAGTTTTAATCTTTACAGCCGTCAGCCAACTTTAAACGTAGTCTTAGTGCTGTCAACCTACTTTGAACTGTATGTTCTGATTATGCTCTCTCCTATTTGAAGAGCGAAACCGGTAAATAAAAATAACAAAGTGCGTCTTGTGGCTCTTTTCAAAAACTTATCATTCTGTAGCTCTTCTTCAGAGGAATATTATTTCCTTTCAGTTGCGACATTCGAAGCTCCAGTAACCGGAAGTTGAATTTCAGTAGTCATGGTTTTATATCAGTTACACCTGGATTTGTAATCCTTATTCCTATGGCCCAGATGTAGATTTTTTCTGTTGGCTTCCAACGGGGTGATACAAAAATTATAGCGTGGCACATTGCCTAAGGAGGATGTCAGCTGATGCTCGGCTTGTTTGATGGTGTTTCATTCTGGATCTGGTGATAAACCAGTGTGTGTTTACGCGACAATATATTCAATGGGTGGGTTAAACAAAAGTTTCGGATCGCCCGTAAAGGAGGTATTCATTTTCAAAGTGCAAGACTACATCTTCAAATGCGCCGTGTGATGAAGAGTTCTGTAAAGCCGGTGTAAGGTTATCGTATCTCCTTCCCTCCCCAACGCGCACACACGATTTGTGAAAGACTGCAAAAGAACATACTGCAATGCCTATCATGAAGCTTGTTACACACATCCGGCCAGCACTGTCAGTAAGGTTACACTGCAAGGAAAAAGGATTCGAATTTCAGTCGCGGTAAGGTAGTGGTAACTAGGTTCCGCGACAGCGTTTCATCCGTAGGTGCAGAACAGTTTGTATGTACGGGACGCTCTGCTGACTACGTAGCCGGTCTCTGTGGAAACAAAATGTATAAAGACAGGTTTTTTTTTCTTTTGGTCTTCAGTCTACTGACTGGTTTGATGCGGCCCGCGACGAATTCCTTTCCTGTGCTAACCTCTTCATCTCAGAGTAGCACTTGCAACCTACGTCCTCAATTATTTGCTTGACGTATTCCAATCTCTATCTTCCTCTACAGTTTTTCCCCTCTACAGCTCCCTCTAGTACCATGGAAGTCATTCCCTCATGTCTTAACAGATGCCCTATCATCCTGTCCCTTCTCCTTATCAGTGTTTTCCACATATTCCTTTCCTCTCCGATTCTGCGTAGAACCTCCTCATTCCTTACTTTATCAGTCCACCTAATTTTCAATATTCGTCTATAGCACCACATCTCAAATGCTTCGATTCTCTTCTGTTCCGGTTTTCCCACACTCCATGTTTCACTACCATACAATGCTGTACTCCAGACGTACATCCTCAGAAATTTCTTCCTCAAATTAAGGCCGGTATTTGATATTAGTAGACTTCTCTTGGCCAGAAATGCCTTTTTTGCCATAGCGAGTCTGCTTTTGATGTCCTCCTTGATCCGTCCGTCATTCGTTATTTTACTGCCTAGGTAGCAGAATTCCTTAACTTCATTGACTTCGTGACCACCAATCCTGATGTTAAGTTTCTCGCTGTTCTCATTTCTACTACTTCTCATTACCTTCGTCTTTCTCCGATTTACTCTCAAACCATACTGTGTACTCATTAGACTGTTCATTCCGTTCAGCAGATCATTTAATTCTTCTTCACTTTCACTCAGGATAGCAATGTCATCAGCGAATCGTATCATTTATATCCTTCAACCTTGTATTTTAATTCCACTCCTGAACCTTTCTTTTATTTCCATCATTGCTTCCTCGATGTATAGATTGAAGAGTAGGGGCGAAAGGCTACAGCCTTGTCTTACACCCTTCTTAATACGAGCACTTCGTTCTTGATCGTCCACTCTTATTATTCCCTCTTGGTTGTACATACTGTATATGACCCGACTCTCCCTATAGCTTACCCCTACTTTTTTCAGAATCTCGAACAGCTTGCACCATTTTATATTGTCGAACGCTTTTTCCAGGTCGACAAATCCTATGAAAGTGTCTTGATTTTTCTTTAGCCTTGCTTCCATTATTAGCCGTAACGTCAGAATTGCCTCTCTCGTCCCTTTACTTTTCCTAAAGCCAAACTGATCGTCACCTAGCGCATTCTCAATTTTCTTTTCCATTCTTCTGTATATTATTCTTGTAAGCAGCTTCGATGCATGAGCTGTTAAGCTGATTGTGCGATAATACTCGCACTTGTCAGCTCTTGCCGTCTTCGGAATTGTGTAGATGATGCTTCTCAAGTCCTCCAAAGCTCTTTTAAATTCCGATTCTAATACTGGATCCCCTATCTCTTCTAAATCGACTCCTGTTTCTTCTTCTATCACATCAGACAAATCTTCACCCTCATAGAGGCTTTCAATGTATTCTTTCCACCTATCTGCTCTCTCCTCTGCATTTAACAGTGGAATTCCCGTTGTACTCTTAATGTTACCACCGTTGCTTTTAATGTCACCAAAGGTTGTTTTGACTATCCTGTATGCTGAGTCTGTCCTTCCGACAATCATACCTTTTTCGATGTCTTCACGTTTTTCCTGCAGCCATTTCGTCTTAGCTTCCCTGCACTTCCTATTTATTTCATTCCTCAGCGACTTGTATTTCTGTATTCCTGATTTTCCCGGAACATGTTTGTACTTCCTCCTTTCATCAATCAACTGAAGTATTTCTTCTGTTACCCATGGTTTCTTCGCAGCTACCTTCTTTGTACCTATGTTTTCCTTCCCAACTTCTGTGATGGCCCTTTTTAGACATGTCCATTCCTCTTCAACTGTACTGCCTACTGCGCTGTTCCTTATTGCTGTATCTATAGCGTTAGAGAACTTCAAACGTATCTCGTCATTCCTTAGTACTTCCGTATCCCACTTCTTTGCGTATTGATTCTTCCTGACTAGTGTCTTGAACTTCAGCCTACTCCTCATCACTACTATATTGTGATCTGAGTCTATATCTGCTCCTGGGTGCGCCTTACAATCCAGTATCTGATTTCGGAATCTCTGTCTGACCATGATGTAATGTAATTGAAATCTTCCCGTATCTCCCGGCCTTTTCCAAGTATACCTCCTCCTCTTGTGATTCTTGAACAGGGTATTTGCTATTACTAGCTGAAACTTGTTACAGAACTCAATTAGTCTTTCTCCTCTTTCATTCCTTGTCCCAAGCCCATATTCTCCTGTAACCTTTTCTTCTACTCCTTCCCCTACAACTTCAATCCAGTCGCCCATGACTATTACATTTTCGTCCCCCTTTACATACTGCAATACCCTTTCAATATCCCCATACACTTTCTCTGTTTGTTCATCTTCAGCTTGCGACGTCGGCATGTATACCATAACTATCGTTGTCGGTGTTGGTCTGCTGTCGATTCTGATTAGAACAACCCTGTCACTGAACTGTTCACAGTAACACACTCTCTGCCCTACCTTCCTATTCATAACGAATCCTACACATGTTATACCATTTTCTGCTGCTGTTGATATTACCCGATACTCATCTGACCAGAAATCCTTGTCTTCCTTCCACTTCACTTCACTGACCCCTACTATATCTAGATTGAGCCGTTGCATTTCCCTTTTCAGATTTTCTAGTTTCCCTACCACGCTCAAGCTTCTGACATTCCACGCCCCGACTCGTAGAACGTTATCCTTTCGTTGATTATTCAATCTTTTTCTCATGGCACGCATTATTTAACCTTTTATAGGTTTGTGGTCGATTTTTCGACCACATCACGTAGGGTGCAATTTCTCATTGATTTACATTGTGATTTAGTCCTTTTGGCTCCAGCACATCAGAGAGATGGTTTTGTGGCTGGAAGAGTAGCCACAATGTAGTTCGCTAAATTCTCAACAGATAGTAGGATCACAATGTCATTGTGGTTGAAAAATCGACCACAGAATGTTGCCGACCGCGACAGAGGCATTTGTCGCCTTTGTTACTTTGCAGGCAAGCGTATTGTTGTTGTTACATAAATTTTAGCCATTGTAGTCGCTCTCTGAAGTTTTATCTTTGGAAAAGTGTCAATAGTGTCTTGAAATCGAAAGTTAGTAGTCTTGAAATAAACGATTTGCAATTACCTTGTTCAGCAAGCTCTTCATTACTGGCTGTCTGTTTTTGTAAACTGTGACCCAGGAAGGTGTGGTCATCATTTTCATACATGCTTTTTGGTAAATGAAATGTTTAAAGAACATCACAGAACTTGACATACAGCCAGTAACTTTACCACTAAGATGTTATTTTCAAGTAGTATGCACATTTGACATGCTGCAGTACAGAGATCCTACAAATTGTTCTGCTTGGCGTCAAGACCATTTGCTTTGAAGTAATTCTTATTTACGAAATATCTATCGTAGCTGCATCTACTATGTACTATATGAGCGTTCAATGTTTTTATAGTTATTATTTTCTTTTGTGGCCTGTAATGGGTATATTAGCGTAATTTCTTTTTTAGTGAAATGGCTAGACAAAGACTGAACGAAGCAGAGATACTGCAGATTCTTCAAGATTTATGTGTCATGTCTCTTGGGATGATTCTAAGTATGGGGGTGATACAGATGCAGAAGATTCACGGATTCATCCTGATCCCAGGACCAGTCAGTGCCTCCCCGATACAGTTCATCCTGTGTAGGGTGGGAGTTCGACAGAGGAATTAGACTTCAATGACAGTACCTGTGATGAACGTGAAGAACCTGCAGTTATTACTCAGCCTCCACATTCCTTGACAAGTTCTGTTACTCATTCAGATAGTGACTCAGAGACTGGTGGCACAGCAATAACACAGGGGCAATATCAGTTCACTAAATGTGGAGATGAACCAAGAAAATTCAGTGACAGTGTTTACAGTGAATTTTTTGGGCCAGATGTTCCAGTAAATTTAAGTTCCCAATCTGATATATTGTCACTGTTTTTTTCAGTGTTTATAGTGAATTTTTTGGGCCAGTTGGTCCAGTAAATTTAAGTTCCCAATCTGATATATTGTCACTGTTTCTTTCTGACACTTCTCTCAGTTTCATAGTTGCTCAGTCCAACGTTTATGCTATTCAGAGAAGAGCAGCTCTCAATCTGAACTTGAAGGAACTGAAAGCTTTTATTGATATACTAATTATGATGGGATTCCATTTTCTTCCGAGCATTCACCAGTATTGGTCAACTGACCCCCAACTTTCACGTACCAAGAATTGCAAATATAATGTCACTCAAACGATTTCTAAAAATTGTTCGTTATTTGCATCTGAATGACAATGAAAAGATGCCCAGTGAAGGCGCTCCAGGCTGTGACAAACTATATAAAGTAAGACCACTTTTGAATCGTGTGAATGAAGTTTTCAGAGCATCATTCAGTGCAAGTAGATTCATTTCAGCAGATGAAAATACGATAGCATTCAAAGGTAGGACCTCTCTCAAGCAGTACATGCCGCTCAAGCCAATAAATGCGTGGCTACAAAGTTTTTGCTATACGCTGCTCTGTAACTGGATACATGTTGAACTTTCAGATTTATGAAGGAAAGACTAATGAAGGTTATATACCCCTTTGAGGGAAAGTTGTATTGTCACTTTCATCATCGTTCCAACATCATGGATACTATCTGTTTTACAATCGTTTCTTCTTCAGCTTCCCTCTCCTATCTAAACTGTTCCAGAAAGGTATTTTCGAGTGGGGGACGATTTTATCTTGGAGGAGGTATTTTCCAAAGTGAATTCTTTCAACCGATAAAGAACTTAGTATGGGGAAATCTGACTTCGCTATGTCAGGAGATGTATCAGTAACAAAATGGAAAGACAGGGGTACTAAGTCAGTCATTGCTGCAAGCAGTATGCAAAATCCTACAGAGAAGACATTTGTTACACGTCGTGACAAAAAGGAGAGGAATCAAATGATCCCTTGCCCTCATGCAATTGCTGATTACAACCGCTATAAGGGTAGTGTAGGTAGATTTCACCAGCATCACGCATCCTATAATGTAGCATGTGAGTCTAGGCGGGGCTGGATGACATTTTTTTATTATTTCATAGATGCAGAAATAGTGAATGCCTATGTTCTGTACAAGGAAACTAGCCATGCACAGCAAACAGCAGTTACATTTAACATTCCGGAGCATATTGGCAAATGATCTAAAAGGTAGTTTTTGTTCCAAATCAATGACGGCAACTATATCACATCCAAAAGTCCTTATTAGTAAGAATAAATCACACATCACTTCCAAGGTCAGCTTGTCTCCTACCACTGCAGCACACATACCTGTGAAACATACTTCAAGGAGGTGCGCAATGTGCAGTACCCGAGCAAAACCGAAAAGAAGTTCTCTTAATTGTAGTTCCTGCACGGAGTACTTTTGCAAGCAATGCTTTGCATCATTTCACGGTATGAAATGATTGAGTGTTATTGGATGCACTTTGCTTCGTTATCAAAATAATTTTGAGAGATGGATATGCTTACGCAATATAGTTAGAAAGGTAAAATTTTTATTTTCAATAGAAAAATTGTTTTGAAAATGTGAAGTTTGTTCGAAGTATTTGTTTTAACGTCAAACCCATGAATAAAATTGTTTACCTCCTTCAAAATACGAATTTTTCTATATATGAGCTAAATTTATGAGTCTAAAGATTGTGGTCGAAAAATCAACCACAAAACATTCAGGTAATGTATGTGACCGTAAATGGATTGTAGCCTACTTTTAGCCAAGCAAAGAAATTCGTAAAAATTTCCTTTTTGTTTCTCAGTGTAGAAAGCTATATTTCCTGTTTCTACGTGTAAATAGAAGCTTAGTAATGTTCATGTCTGCTGCTTTGAAGGAAAAAATTTCTGTGTCCTATAAAGGGTTAAGGAAGCCCGTGGAAAATATAATTAGATCCTGAGCATTCTGTTGTTCTCGGCCCAAACTTTCCGCAAAATTTAGTCTGTTGTCGGGTTAACATTCTTCTTTATAACAACGTAGCTAGAGCAAAAATTCATTCGAAAGGTTTTTTTTTCTCTTTATTTCTTTTTGCTGTTGACAGACGACGTTCAAATACAGTGTGACCGAACACAGACTGAAAGCACAGTGGTTATTAACACGTAGTCGTGACCTGCTCCTCCGTCACCCGCCACCTATGCGGAGTACAGCGCCTCGCCGCGGCCGCGTATGATATTAACTCCATGGCAACACATCTCGGTAGACGCTTGCCGCGCCACACATTGACAGTTTATGTAACTACATGCGTACACCATTTCAGCTTAGCGTATACAAACCGAAGATATTTTTTTAATTCTTCGAATGCCACTGTTACAGGTCATTTATTGATTATCAGATCTGGAACATCGCCAGTAGTTTCCTGTTTTCATAACGACGTCGGCCCTTAGGTGGTAGTAATTAACTCAAATTCTAAAATTCTACCTTAAATCTAATGATGGTTCTACAAAATTGACATATTTCTTTGACTTTCTTCGTCGAAAATCTAATGATTTATAAAAATATACATATCTAGAAATAAACTGTAAGCTGTAAAACTTTAAGCTGTAATGAGGTCGATAAGAATGTCTCGCTACCAGCCCATTGCCTACAGTATTTTCCATCGGTTACAGTGACAGACTGTCCCATTTTCTTCATCTTTCTCATAATTCAGTGATTTTGTTATCGTTGTAATTGTGACCAATATACAGGGAAGTAATTCTACCCGTTGATTATTGAGTCATTCTCATGTTTGTTTCATGCACTGAAGGTATTTTTATATTATTTTTTCTCGACTATCACCCTGTAAATAGCAATCATTGAGTCTGACCGATAAGTTGCGCTTCCTATTTTGCTAGATTTTTGGTGCCATATTCTGTCCCAATCTCTGATATACTCGATGTGAGATAATACCGAGTTATATGTCACTACAACAAAATGGTTCAAATGACTCAGAGCACTATGGGACTTAACACCTGAGGTCATCAGTCCCCTAGAAAATAGAAC
Organism: Schistocerca piceifrons; assembly: GCF_021461385.2. NCBI lineage: Eukaryota > Metazoa > Arthropoda > Insecta > Orthoptera > Acrididae > Schistocerca > Schistocerca piceifrons. The sequence goes on along the minus strand of NC_060140.1, from coordinate 907,789,667 downwards.
TACTTAAACCTAGCTAACGTAAGGACATCACACACATCCATGCCCGAGGCAGGATTCGAAACTGCGACCGTAGCGGTGGCGCGGTTCCAGGCAGAAGCGCCTAGAACCGCTCGGCCACACCGGCGGGCCAATGCAACAGGAAATGTTATTTACAAATGGAAAAACTGGTAATATAAACCAACTACTTTCGCTAAAGCACAACTTAACAGTTTTATAATGTGAAGGTCCTTACTAAACAACAGAAGCTCTGATGAAGTTGTGACTTTGAAACGTAGGAGAACTCGGGACGGAACGGGATACTTAATGTTTAACAATTTGTATAAAATAAGGAAACACAAGGAAACACTTCTTAAAGTTATAAAAAACACCTTGTAGTGTAACCTAATGTACCTTATTTTAAAATCACTTAAAACAATACATTTTGCAGTTTTTTACAATTTTTCAAAGAAAGTCTTGCATACTTCCCGTTCCGCCCCACCCACGGGGCAGAATGGGATAACGTTATTTTTTGTTAAATTATTGCATAAACGTTGAATTTGAATTACGAATATCGTATTAAACTACGACAAAATGTTGTGTAAAAGGCAATTCAGACTAAGGAATGTGTAATTTAAACAATTAAAAAGTCATTCTTCCAAATAAGAAAATATTTTAATGTCATTCTGAAAATTGTACAATGGTTCATGGTGTGGGTTCCTGTAGTCATGTCCTAGTTCATGAACCACGGGCAACGAATGAGTGGCCAAGTAAGTGGTCCCGACAGTTACTTTGGAATAAGGCTGGGCATCTCGGATATATTCTGAGTCGTGGTCACCTTTGTGCTCATACGCCTAAGACTACCAAATCCACCGGTTAGTCCCTCAACCGTTAGGGGTAAAACCCAATGGGACTTGGGGCACGTAAGGCTAGCAACCTGCTTCCCAGGTACTTTAAATATGATGCTGGCAACAATCAGAGCAAAATGCCTCGGACCTTTGGAGGTGACGGAGTCCCACCTCTAACTGACAAACCAGGGACTCCTAAGATACGACTTGGCAGACAAATGGTAATGAGATGGGGAGCTATTAATATCAATGGGGGCTACTCTGGGAAGAAGGTAGAGCTGACAGAGGCTGCAAGTAAGATGGGGCTGGACGTTTTAGCTGTTAGTGACATTCGGGTAAGGGGTGAGAAGGAAGAGGAAGTGGGAAAATACAAGGTCTACCTGTCAGGAGTCAAAGCAGGAATAGCACAATGGGGTGCAGGGCTTTACATCAGGAAAGAAATGGAACCCAGCGTAGCTGCAATAAGGTATGTAAACGAACGACTGATGTGGATAGATTTGACAGTGTCTAGCAAGAAAATTAGGATTGTGTCAGTATATTCGCAATGTGAAGGGACAGATCAAGATAAGATGAATAGTTTTTATGAGGCACTCAGTGATGTAGTTGTTAGAATAAAGGACAAGGACAGCGTTCTGCTCGTGGGTGATTTTAACGCCAGGATTGGAAATCGAACAGAAGGGTATGAAAAGGTTATGGGTAAATTTGGAGAGGATATGGAGGCCAACAGGAACGGGAAAAAACTCTTGGATTTCTGTGCCAGTATAGGCTTAGTAATCACAAACTCCTTTTTTAAACATAAGAACATTCACCGGTATACTTGGGAAGGCAGGGGAACCAGATCTGTCATGGACTATATAATAACAGATCAGGAATTCAGGAAGGCTGTGAGGGACACACGTGTATTCAGGGGATTCTTTGATTACACTGATCATCATTTAATCTGCAGTGAAATAGGTATTGTGAGGTCGAAAGTGCAGGAGGTCAGGTCCATATGTAGGAGGATAAGAGTGGAGAAACTTCAGGATAAGGAAATCAGGCACAAGTACACAACAGTGATCTCAGAAAGGTACCAGTTAGTTGAATGTAGTCAAATACAGTCATTGGAAAAGGAATGGACAAGGTGCAGGGACACAGTACGAGAAGTGGCTAAAGAATGTCTTGGAACAGTAGTGTGTAAAGGTAGGATGAAGCAAACAGCTTGGTGGAATGACACAGTCAAGGCAGCCTGTAAAAGGAAAGAGAAGACATATCAAAAATGGCTACATACTAGAACTCAGGTAGACAGAGAAAGTTATGTTGAAGAAAGAAACAGAGCCAAACAGATAATTGCAGCATCAAAGAAGAAATCTTGGGAAGACTTTGGAAACAGGTTGGAGACTATGGGTCAAGCTGCTGGAAAACCATTCTGGAGTGTAATTAGCAGTCTTCGAAAGGGAGGTAAGAAGGAAATGACAAGTATTTTGGACAGGTCAGGAAAACTGCTGGTGAATCCTGTGGATGCCCTGGGCAGATGGAGGGAATATTGTGAAGAGTTGCTCAATGGAGGTGAAATTGCGATCAGTAATGTTTCAGATTTCGAGGGAGAATGGGAAAGGAATGATGATGGAAATAGGATCACATTTGAGGAAGTGGAGAAAATGGTCAATAGATTGCAGTGCAATAAAGCAGCTGGGGTGGATGAAATTAAGTCGGAACTCATCAAATACAGTGGAATGTCAGGTCTTAAATGGCTACACAGGATAACTGAAATGGCCTGGGAGTCGGGACAGGTTCCATCAGACTGGACAAAAGCAGTAATCACACCAATCTTTAAACATGGAAACAGAAAAGATTGTAACAACTACAGAGGTATCTCTCTAATCAGCGTTGTGGGTAAAATCTTCTCAGGTATCGTTGAAAGGAAAGTGCGAATATTAGTTGAAGACCAGTTGGATGAAAATCAGTGTGGGTTTAGGCCTCTTAGAGGTTGTCAGGACCAGATCTTTAGCTTACGGCAAATAATGGAGAAGTGTTATGAGTGGAACAGGGAATTGTATCTATGCTTTATAGATCTAGAAAAGGCACATGACCGGGTTCCTAGGAGGAAGTTATTGTCTGTTCTACGAGATTATGGAATAGGAGGCAAACTTTTGCAAGCAATTAAAGGTCTTTACATGGATAGTCAGGCAGCAGTTAGAGTTGACGGTAAATTGAGTTCATGGTTCAGAGTAGTTTCAGGGGTAAGACAAGGCTGCAACCTGTCTCCACTGTTGTTCATATTATTTATGGATCATATGTTGAAAACAATAGACTGGCTGGGTGAGATTAAGATATGTGAACACAAAATAAGCAGTCTTGCATATGCGGATGACTTAGTTGTGATGGCAGATTCGATTGAAAGTTTGCAAAGTAATATTTCAGAGCTAGATCAGAAATGTAAGGACTATGGTATGAAGATTAGCATCTCCAAAACGAAAGTAATGTCAGTGGGAAAGAAATATAAACGGATTGAGCGCCAAATAGGAGGAATAAAGTTAGAACAGGTGGACGGTTTCAAGTACTTAGGATGCATATTCTCACAGGATGGCAACATAGTGAAAGAGCTGGAAGCGAGGTGTAGCAAAGCTAATGCGGTGAGCGCTCAGCTACGATCTAGTCTCTTCTGCAAGAAGGAAGTCAGTACCAAGACTAAGTTATCTGTGCACCGTTCAATCTTTCGACCAACTTTGTTGTATGGGAGCGAAAGCTGGGTGGATTCAGGTTACCTTATCAACAAGGTTGAGGTTACGGATATGAAAGTAGCTAGGATGATTGCAGGCACTAGTAGTTGAGAACAATGGCAGGAGGGTGTTCACAATGAGGAAATCAAAGAAAAACTGGGAATGAACTCTACAAATGTAGCAGTCAGGGCGAACAGGCTTAGATGGTGGGGTCATGTTACACGCATGGGAGAAGCAAGGTTACCCAAGAGACTCATGGGTTCAGCAGTAGAGGGTAGGAGGAGTCGGGGCAGACCAAGGAGAAGGTACCTGGATTCGGTTAAGAATGATTTTGAAGTAATAGGTTTAACATCAGAAGAGGCACGAATGTTAGCACTGAATAGGGGATCATGGAGGAATTTTATACGGGGGACTACGCTCCAGACTGAACGCTGAAAAGCACATGAATTGTGTGCCCACTTGAAACATCTCTGGTATGCGACCCAGCCCTCATTAGAAACGGAGTAGAAGTCCCCACAGTAGAGACACTCAGCATCCTCTCTCTCCGATTCTCTCTTCTCCATCATCTTCTTCCTTTCATTTTTATTAAGGTCTTCTTTGATTTCCTCTGTTTTGTTTTTTTTTTGTTTTGGGTGTACAGTTTGATATTTTTGCCTTATGTGGCATACCACCTGACGTCTCTGTCCTGACATTGCCGTCATATTTGTGCACTGTCCTTCTTTCTGTAGGCCTACTCCACGTGCGACAGCATTCTGCAGTTCCTCTTATAAGGAGAATCTGTTAATACGACGGTTTTTCCTTTTTGACTTGTAGTCCGCCGAGTATTTTGGCAGATTAGTGGGATTGGAATGACAGCCTCGGGCGATATCTGGAAAGCTGACTTGTTCGGCGAACATAGCTGGTTGGGCCAGTGATTGAGCCTTGGCCAGTCTTAGTCGTAGGCCTATTAATGGCAGGTTCAGTAGACACTGGAGAGCCTGTAATCAATGTTTTAGATTGTCCATCTGTAGAGTATGTAGTCGGACTTTCGCAGTTGTCTAAGTGAATATCTGTTGGCGCTGATGGGAGGTAGTCTGCGACTGAAAACACATTCAGGTCAGACGGCCATATTCCAGTTCTCGTAAAGTCATTTATAGCCGTCGGCATCGTTGCAGCACGTAAAAACGCGGCCCAAAATAGCTATGATATTTGGAAAAGAGTGACAACTTTTCCTGGATGGTTCCGTAGCCATTTTTTTATCTCTTCATTGTAATAACAACCCAGGGGCTTGAAAAAAGTTGCGTTCAGGAGTTGTAATTTATGTGAAGTGTGTGGCGGTAAAGAAAGGAAGACTACACCACCGTCTGTAGCCATATCAAGCAGCTCCAGGTTTTCATTGTGAGTTGAATGTCCATCAACAATTAGAAGCACAGGTGATTCTTTCGTGGCCTTAGAAAATACTAGAAATAATTCGCTAGTGATCCACGCTTAGGGGTGAACTTCAGACCAGCCTCCTGGAGGCAATCCAAGCTCAAATTCTTGTTTCTTCTTCTTCCTTGAAAAGATAAGCATCGGCGGCATGTATAACACAGATGCACACATACAGATGACTGCTGTAACGGTTTCTCCACGTTCTGAAGATGTTACTGTTCGTAGTTGCCTTTTTCTCTTAAGTGTTATTATTTTCGACTGACTTTTAGGATTAACTGTCAAGCCACTTTCATCACAGTTGAATATTTTGTCAGCAGTAAGCTTGTACTTATCAATAACATTATTGAGAAGAGAGTTAAACTGTGAAACTGCTACTTTGTTGAATCCCATTGCTCGAGTACCAGAAGTATTTTCTGGCTTGCGAATAGACAGTGTAGGATGCCTCGTAATAAATCCTTTAACCCAGACTTGTACAGCTTGACAAGTTTGTTCGTCAAATCTGTGTGGTAACCCATTTCTTTTGGCTAGTTGATAGGCTAGAGATCTGAGATCTTTCATTGTTAGACCAAAACGTCTGCTTTCGATTGACTTGAGATATGTTACCAGCTCATGTTCTTGTTCTGCAGTGAACACCTTTTTAAATTTCCCATCTGATTTGTCAATTATGTAGTCAGGATTATTCGTAGCTTTACGCACATATTTCCAATGTTGATTTCAGTACGCTGAACTGCTTAGATGCTTTTAAAAATCCCATTTGCGAAGATGAAACGGCTGAAACTGCCATTTCCATCGCTTTTACGTCCCATTGCTGTCTATCAGTCTTTTTCACGTACGTTCGCACCATCTGGAACAGCAAGGGGGAAAGAAAAAAGAACATAGTTTGCTTTCTGCTTGTATCAAAATATGACGGGGCAGAACGGGACACTATCCCATTCTACCCTGTCCCGTTCCGCCCCAAGAGCACTTTTGAGGTTAACAACTTATATGGAGTGTAATAACTGACGTATTTAAACGCATTAAATAACTAAAGTATAACAAATGTCATGCACTTTAAGGGAATGTGTCATTTTAGGGTATACAATTAACAATTAACAGCTTACCTGGTGTTGAAATTCACCAAACGTTAGAACAACGCAAGCGGTAACGTGTCGGACAACAAATCACTTAGATCTCGCACTTCAAAGTAAACCAAAATGGCTACCCTGACTTCCCTCCCATTCGGAGAAATAGTTACATACGACAGGTTGCAGCACTGTCCAGTCTAGAAAAGAGCAATTTCCCATTGTGCCCCACTATCCCGTTCTCCCCCGAGTTCCCCTACTTTGACGTAAAACCGCTATTAAGAAGACAATACTGTAGACTGTTTTCATTATTATCTTTTAACTTTTCCATTCATTTCACTGTCTACATTTGCTCAATAGTAGCCTCTGTGGTTGCCGTGAAAAATTATTTATGAATTCTTGAAATTTCGTTCAGAAAAAGAAACTTTTTTATTTTGAATTTCAGACGATAGTTTCGATTCCGTTACAGGCAATGGTATACACTGATCTCTACACACTTTCTCTGACATCTAAGGTAATTTTTTAAGGAGAGATCATACTTCGGAAGCTGATGCATTGACATACTCCAAACACGAAGTATTTTTTTTATTTTACAAACATTGAAGATAATTTGTTTGATGCAAATTTTTCTCATTGTCTATGGATTCAGTATTCCACTGAACCCTCAGGTCGACCTTTTCTATATCTAATTGGAGAATAAATCTATCACACTGGGGACCGTAATTCAAAGAACTGAAATATCCACCGAGAAGTGTAGCAGTAACTTCTGAACACCCTATGCTTTTGTTGATTTAAACTTTGCTGTGGTAAGGTGTTTTATGTGCCTACAGACTCTGTTTTTCAATGAGAGAAGTTTCAATTTCCTTTCTAGCCTCCAGGTTTTTTTAAAATCGGTATTGCACCATTATTGTTGGAAGTGGAAAGAAAACGAAACGCTTTTTCACTCCATCCACAGAATCGTGTGTAGAGATGGCATGTTAGTTCACCTGAAACTTTCTCTTTTGCGATATGCGGAATGATGTTAGATACTGCACCACGGAATTATGAATGAGATGCAATTACTGTGTGATCAAGAAGCCCCGATTTTGTTCTACTAGTGGGAAAATGGGCTCTAGATTCCAGATTTTGAGGCCATTATGTTCCATCTGTTTGCACATTCTATATACTTCTGATATACCGAATTATTATTATGGAAATATTGTTTACGGACTTGTAAACAAGAAGCTGTCAGACTTGACTCCCTCCTGAGATGCTCATCTTGTGGCTATCGCTCACTTTTTGTGCGTGTTTGCTTCCTAACACACTGAGGTGACAAAAGTCATGGGATACCTCCCAACATCATGTCGGACCCTCTTTTTCTCGGCCTAGAGCGACAACTCGGCATAGCATGGACTCAACAAGTCATTGGGAGTCCTCTGTGTAAATACTGAACCATGCTGCCTCTAAAGCCGTCCATAACTGCGGAAGTGTTGACAGTGCAGGATTATGGGCACGAATTGACCTCTCTATTATGTCCCGTAAATGTTCAGTGGGTTTCATATCGGACGATATGTGTGGCCGAATCATTCACTCGAACTGTTCAGAATGTTCTTCAAACCAAAGGCGAACAGTTGTCGCCCGGTGACGATTCCATCGTTGTTTGGGAACATGAAGTTTTCGCGGATGATGCTGTAGTATACAGAGAAGTTTCAGCATTAGAAAATTGCAGCGAAATGCAGGAAGATCTGCAGTGGATAGGCACTTGGTGCAGAGAGTGGCAACTGACCCTTAACGTAGACAAATGTAATGTATTGCGAATACATAGAAAGAAGAATCCTTTATTGTATGATTATATGATAGCGGAACAAACACTGGTAGCAGTTACTTCTGTAAAATATCTGGGAGTATGCGTCCGGAACGATTTGAAGTGGAATGATCATATAAACTTAATTGTTGGTATGGCGGGTGCCAGGTTGAGATTCATTGTGAGAGTCCTTAGAAAATGTAGTCCATCAACAAAGGAGGTGGCTTACAAAACTCTCGTTCGACCTATACTTGAGTATTGCTCATCAGTGTGGGGATCCGTACCAGATCGGGTTGACAGAGGAGATAAAGAAGATCCAAAGAAGAGCGGCGCGTTTCGTCACAGGGTTATTTGGTAAGCGTCATAGCGTTACGGATATGTTTAGCAAACTCAAGTGGCAGACTCTGCAAGAGAGGCTCTCTGCATCGCGGTGTAGCTTGCTGTCCAGGTTTCGAGAGGGTGCGTTTCTGGATGAAGTATCGAATATATTGCTTCCCCCTACTTATACCTCCCGAGGAGATCACGAATGTAAAATTAGAGAGATTCGAGCGCGCACGGAGGCTTTCCAGCAGTCGTTCTTCCCGCGAACCATACGCGACTGGAACAGGAAAGGGAGGTAATGACAGTGGCACGTAAAGTGCCCTCCCCCACACACCGTTGGGTGGCTTGCGGAGCATAAATGTAGATGTAGATGTAGAAGTCCATGAATGGCTGCAAATGGTCTCCAAGTAGCCGAACGTAACCATTGACGGTCAATGATCTGTTCGGTTGGACCAGAGGACTCAGTCCAATCCATGTAAACACAGCCCCCACCCGTATGGAGCACCCCCTGCTTGCACGATGCCTAGTTGAAAAATTGCGCCAACGGCTTCGTGGGGTCTGCGTCACACTCGAACTCTACCATCAGCTCTTACCAACTGAAATCGGGACTCATCTGACGAGGCTACGGTTTTCCAGTCGTCTAGGGCCCAACCGATATCGTCACGAGTCGAGGAGAAGCGCTTCGGCTGATGTGCTGTTTAGCAAAGGCACTCGTGTCGGTCGTCTGCCCCCATAAACCATTAACGCCAAGTTTTGTCCACTGTCTTAACTGATATGTTTGTCGTACGTCCCACGTTTATCCCTGCATTTATTTCAAGCAGCGTTGCTTATCTTAGCACTAACAAAAACCATTGCTCTCGGCTGTTAAATGCGTCGTCCGTGGTGAGATGTAATGCCTAAAATCTGGTCTTCTCGGCTGGGCACTGAGGATCTCGGAATATTGAATTCTCTAACGATTTCCCAAATGGAATGCCCCATACGTCTGTCTCCAGCTACCATTCCGCGTTCAAAGTCTGTTAATTCGTGTCGTGCGGCCATAATCACGTCATAAAACGTTTCTCATGAGTCACGCGAGTACAAAGGACAGCTCCTCCAATGCACTGTCGTTTTATACCCTGCGCACACGACATTACCGCCATCTGTATACGAACATATCGCTATTCCGTCACTTTCGTCATCAAACATAAATTCTTCTAGTGAAAATGAATGACATGTAGAGAGGGCCTCTCTGCGGGTTGACTAGATCGTATAGTGCAAATCTTTTGAGGTGACGCCACTTCGATGACTTGTGAGTCGATGAGGATGAAATGATGATGATGACGACGACGACATAAACCCCCAGCCCCTTAGCGGAGACAATCTCCAACCCAGTCGGAAATCGAACCCGGGCGCACGGCATGACAAACTGGCAGGCTGTCCACTCAGCTACGGTGCAACATCCGAATACGTTTCTGTGAAGTTTCAACATCGTCAGGAGATTCATTTCCCTTCTGTCAAATGATGATGATGACGACGACGACATAAACCCCCAGCCCCTAAGCGGAGACAATCTCCAACCCAGTCGGAAATCGAACCCGGGCGCACGGCATGGCAAGCTGGCGCGCTGTCCACTCAGCTACGGTGCAACATCGGAATACGTTTCTGTGAAGTTTCAACATCGTCAGGAGATTCATTTCCCTTCTGTCAAATAACATGTAAAGAAATTTTGCATGATAATACACGCAGTTATTAAGGCTATAGTGTTTACAATTATAATAAACAGAAAAATACTAAGAGAATAAATAGGTATCTTACTACCACATACTGACGTTTGTATGCCTGTCTGAAATTTACAACACAGCTGATTTTTTGTTCTAGCTTGTTATCTGAAATTAATGAGGATTTTTCAATGGTGTGTTACATATATTTACCAAACCGTTGGGTTCAAATGGCTCTGAGCACTATGGGACTTAACATCTATGGTCATCAGTCCCTTAGAACTTAGAACTACTTAAACCTAACTAACCTAAGGACATCACACAACACCCAGTCATCACGAGGTAGAGAAAACCCCTGACCCCGCCGGGAATCGAACCCGGGAACCCGGGCGCGTGAAGCGAGAACGCTACCGTAGGACCACGAGCTGCGAACCAAACGGTTGGGCCCAAAATGAAAAAGAATAGCTTCTTTTCCTGCTTTACTAATGTTAGGTTACATTACTGTCATTATATTACATGCTGGTGTCAACGATGGCTTGCCTTTTATTCGTTAACTATCGTTTGTTAGGTTAAACTAATATTTCTCGAAAATTTTCGTTATGAATGATAGTTGTAAATCGGCGAGTGCTCCTAAGAGGTTGTGTCACTTTAAATAATTACGTTAAAATATTTAATTTCCGCTTCACGGTAACAATACCACATTGTTGTGACAGACTACTATCTTCCGAAACATTTTACCAGTAGTTAGTGGCTTCTGCGACTTTTTTAGTTCCCATATATTTTAGTCTCGCACAGCGACGTGTTTAAGTGTAATTGTTGTGAAAAGCTATATTTTACAAAAATCTTAGGCAGCTCGAGAGTTAAAAAAGCACTTAAGGTGTGTTAACCTTATAATTCGTAACTTTAACATAGTTGTTATCATGCAGATCAGCGTCGCCGCACACATGAGCGGCAGATCGCAGCGATTTGTCGCAAGCAGTGTCGCGTGCAGTCGGGCGCTCGCCTCGACACCGCAACACACGAGTGACTTGCCGAGCAATTTCAGCCAGTGTTACCAACACTGCTGTGGCGAGAAGTGCTGCATGGAACATCAACTGGTATTTTTAGCAGCAGCGGTAGTTGATCTCCGTATCTCCGCAAATGCCTGCCACAATACTTTTTCCTTAAAAAAAGGCGAAATGTAATTTATTAAACTTGTTTTGAAATGCTTTTCTTGGGATCTGTATGCTACTTTTCAGAACATATTACATTTTTCACTGACGCCAAGTGGCTTGCGTACGTCTTTGCAGTGTGCTAATTCAATTCATTTTTCATTTATTAGTCCTTAATTCGTTTTTAATTCATTAGTTTTATAGTTTGCCAACAAATATTTACATAATTCGTTTTGTAATCTCGATCTACCTTTAGAAATGTTGTCAATATCAGCACTGATGATTACAATAACTCTTGTCTGTATGGGGGATAGATGGTTTATATGAAATGACAAGGGACGTGAGTGTAGATTATAATAAATTTACTTAAAATGCGAACATTTTAGGTTAGGCTTTACCGCGACTGTTACTGACTTGCATGAAACATCAGTCATGTTTATTTATCCCCACAAAGCATTTCAAACGTTTAAACCTCCATCATCAGGTGGATTTACGTTTGTTAGTATGATATTTGTGTGTGTGTTGTATTACGATTTTTTGAAGGAACTTCTGGCACTGTCTAGTGGAGAACACAAACCACTGGTTTTTCAACCATGTTCTGCAATAGTGTTTTGTTTTCTCCACTAGACAGTGCCAGAAGTTCCTTCAAAAAATCGTAACACAACACACACACTAATGTCATACTAACAAATGTAAATCTTCCTGATGATGGAGGTTTAAACCTTTGAAACGCGTCGTGGAGGTAAATAAACAGTGACTGGTAGCAGCAAACTTGTTGTTTCATTTAATAATAATAAATTTGCCTTAAACAGTTAGATTAAAATCTCCACTTAATGTTGCGGAACATCGTTCTGTTTAGAAATTATAAACCTTGATAATGCGTGTAGTTGTTTCACGAATAACCCTAATCATCAGATGGATGATTCAGTGTATCGTTAATACTGCCTTGAACTTCCCATCACTTCCACTTCTACATCACGAGCACCAAAATGCTAATCACTGCGCAGTCGGAGGATGTTAACGTTTTTATATTTGTATTACTTCTTAACACAAATAGCAACTGCGGCCTCCACTTGTCACAGTGGTTCGTGCTCCCTGAACATAAATTATAATTTAAAATTCATACTCAACGTGTGCAGCACGAAGCGAAGCAAAGCTACACAACCACACTTAGTGATTGGACAAATGAGTCGCGGTCAGGCAGCCATATTGCTACACATCGCATGTGATTCTTCAGATCGCAAGAGAATCCTGAGAGATCAGCGATCGGTCACTGGGGTCTACATCTTGCCCACACACGTGAGACTTCCGGACAAACCGGTACACAGCGCGTAATCTTTTAAATGTCTCATCCCCAAACCACAACAACTAGAGAACATTCCACTGACGGGTGCAGAACCCATTTATTCCGTTTTTCAAGATTACTTTCTGTGTGGAATTACATTTTCTACACGCATTTCTCCCAATATTTGGATGTAACCTCTGAAGATAAATAATACTAGTCTTGAGAATTCTGTTAGTCTACAGAAAGTTCAGTTTAAATAGAAACAATTTCATTGCGTTTTTCCAACTCGATAATTTATTACACTACATTACCAGATACTAACATATGGGAAAAGTCACAGTCAGTGATTAGGAGACCTTCGGCAGCCCTTCATCAGATGGCTAATTACAGTGTGTTTGTTGTTGAGTCTTTCAATGAGTCAGAAATCGAACTGAGTCAAAAATTGAATTTTCCAGAAAAGTGTATGACCGTTCAAGATCCAGCTAGCTGAGCTCAATATGATATTCAATACTCGGCATATCTACTACACGTATTATTCACTCCTGAAACCCTAACAGTTGTCACAAACTTAAAAATTATCCGTTACTCGAGTGTGACGTAGCGATTATTATCCAATATCAGCAATAATTATTTTCATTCAAACACACTGATAGTACTCTTCAGATGGTTGACTGCAAATAATTATTACTGGAGCCAGATAAACACATGGAATTACGAGTATGACAATGTGGGGCAGTTATTTTTAACTTGTCAAATACGATTGTATTAGCCAAAACGGCGATCTACGCGGTGGTACCCGAAATTTTTCGAAATTTGAATTTTGCGTGCAATATCTTACGACTACATTGATATACGACTGTTTGTTTCCCCAAACATTCATCTTGAACCGGTGTGGGAGGTGCCTTCCAACAGAGTGGTTTTGCTTAGTTGACCGTCGTGTTTCCGTGAGTTGGCGATTTTGCTGTGGTTTACGTCAAAAAGCAGTGCGTTTCTATAAAGTTTTATTTGGAACTTGGAAAACCCGCTGCAGAAAGGCACCAAATTTCGAAGCAAGCGTGTCAAGACAACGTCCTAGGTCACTTCTAAATACGGGCCAACAGCGACTGATAACGACCGTTCTGGTAAACCACCAACTGATATCACACTAGAAAAGAGTTAGAAAGTGAGGGATCCGACTCTGCAAGATCGTAGAAGACTGTCCAAGACTTCTGCAACAAGCCTGTGATCCTGAGGCAACAATCGCCGTAATGCAAGAGTCTTTCTTCACCTCGGCCAGAGACAGCTCTACAAATCGAGAGTAACTTTAAGTCCATGTTTTTTTTTTTCATCTTCAACGTATATACTGCTTGCAAAGATTTCGTTTCCTCTCATCAGACAGTCAATAAAGAGTTATAGCGCGACATTCTAAGACATTTGAAGGAGCAGATGAGGATAAAAAGTCCGAGAAGTGGGATGGGGGCAACTGAGTTCTCAGTGATGACAATGCATGATTGCATATAGCCTACATTATACATGAATTTATGATTAAAAACAAGGTAACAATTTTCCCTCCTCGCTTTACTCATTAGAATTCTGCTACTTTGATCTCTTCCGCTTACCAGTGATGAAAATCAAGTTGAAGTGGGAAGGTCCAGGCAGAATCGCTGAATTCAGTACATACCGTAAGAAAGAAAATCTTCCATGATGGCAGAAATGTTGGATAGGTGTATTTGCTTCCAAGGGGGACTGCTTTGAATTTGATGGTGAAGAATAAGAGATGTAATAATTTTAATTAACATATATCTGGAACTTCTGGATACTACCTCGTGGTAAGAGACAGTCTTCACTATTTCCGATCTGATTATGTAAGTGTAGAAAAGTTGTGGAATGTTTTTAAAGAGATAGTATCGACAGCAATTGAGAGATATACCACATAAATTAATAAGTGATGGTACTGATCCCCCACGGTACACAAAACGGGTCAGATCGTTGTTGTAGAAGCAACGAAAAAAGCATGCCAAGTTTAAAAGAACGCAAAATCCCCAAGATTGGCACAGTTTTACAGAAGTTCGAAATATGGCGCGTACTTCAATGCGAGATGCTTTTAATAATTTCCACAACGAAATTCTGTCTCGAAATCTGGCAGAAAGCCCAAAGAGATTCTGGGCATACATAAAGCACACCAGTGGCAAGACGCAATCAATACCTCCACTGCGCGATAACAATGGTGAAGTCACTGATGACAGTGCGACTAAAGCAGAGTTATTAAACACGGTTTTCCGAAACTCCTTCACCAAAGAAGACTAAGTAAATACTCCTGAATTTCAATCAAGAACTGCCAAGATGAGAAACATAGAAGTAGATATCCTCGGTGTAACAAAGCAGCTTAAATCACGTAATAAAGACAAGGCCTCCGGTCCAGATTGTATACCAGTCAGGTTCCTCTGAGTATGCTGATAAAATAGCGCCATATTTAGCAATTATATACAACCACTCGCTCACAGAAAGATACGTACCTAAAGACTGGAAAATTGCTCAAGTCACACCAATACCCAAAAAGGGAAGTAGGAGTCATCCGCTGAATTACAGGCCCATAGCACTAACGTCGATTTGCTGTAGTGTTTTAGAACATATACTGTATTCGAACATTATGAAGTAAGTACCTCGAAGAAAACCAATTATTGACATATAGTCGCACGGATTCAGAAAATATCGTTCTTGTGAAACGAAACTAGCTCTTTATACTCATGAAGTAATAAGGGCTATCGACAGGGGATGTCAAATTGGTTCCATATTTTTAGATTTCCAGAAGTCTTTCAACACCGTTCCTCACAAGCGTCTTCTAACGAGACTGCGTGCTTATGGATATCGCCTCAGTTGTGCGACTGGATTCGTGATTTCCTGTCAGAAAGGTCACAGTTCGTAGTAATAGACGGAAAGTCGTCGAATAAAACAGAAGTAATATCCGGCGTTCCCCAAGGAAGTGCACAAGTCTGACTTTGCAACATGTGGACAAGCATCCTCGCCGGCAAATAATATATAAATAATCGTAATATTACATGGGCGTCATAATTACTGCCTAATAACCTGGTTTAGCCTACACCCGACAGTGAATATGGCTGGTCAGTCAGGGACTTGAGCCCACCCTAGTGGTGTGGATGTTCGAACGTATAAATAGGTTTATGGGCTTAAGGTCTGTTTCAGTTACTACACAGACCTGGTATTCGCTATTGCATGGTGTGCACAACACATTACTTGTCTTTAGTTCTCTGGTCTGGTGTTAGGTCTATGCTTTCATCTACTGGCAGCTTCATCAGCTACCAATATGGAAACTATTCCTAAAAATGAGATTGACATTTCCAGTTGGAGGAGCCCACTTAGCCACAGCCGCCTGGATACACCGTAGCCGGTGCCTGTGTGGACCCAGCGTGGAGAGGTCCCCACTTCCGCCAAGTCAAACTGCCCCTTTGCGTTTATGTAACTCAGCTTCTATAGCTGTCGCACTGTGCACTTTAAATGCCGGCCGCGGTGGCCGAGCGGCACTCGGCACTTCAGTCCGGAACCGCGCGACTTCTACGGTCGCAGGTTCGAATCCTGCCTCGGGCATAGCTGTGTATGATGTCCATAGGTTAGTTAGGTTTAAGTAGTTATAAGTTCTGGGGGACTGATGAACTCAGATGTTAAGTCCCATAGTGCTCAGAGGCATTTGAACCATTTTTGTCCTTTAAATGGCTACAGAATGTAGTTGACCAGACCTGCCAACTGTCGAAGCCTTGTTCTCTCTAGCTCGTTAGGATTTAGTCCAGTTTATCCAAGTTTCCTCGAGAAATTAGCCGTCAAACCCATGAATATATTATTTCTCACGTTAGTATGGCTTCTCTCACCATGATGGACGCGTAACCGACGAGGACGCTTGGACTCTACCCGTACCACACATGTTACACTGCCTGAGATTGCCCATCATCCTAGGAACTTGAGGCATGGCAGTTTGACACAGTTCTAGGAATAACCAGCGTGTATCTGCCAAGGTTCAAATGGCTCTGAGCACTATGGGACTTAACTTCTAAGGTCATCAGTCCCCTAGAACTTAGAACTACTTAAACCTAACTAACCTAAGGACATCACACACATCCATGCCCGAGGCAGGATTCGAACCTGCGACCGTAGCGGTCACGCGGTTCCAGACTGTAGCGCCTTTAACCGCTTGGCCACACCGGCCGGCTATCTGCCAAGGAGTTGCATTGTATTCCTAAAGGAACCGTGGTACTAGTGACTACTAGATTGCTTCACATTTTAGACGACTTCCCCAGCGGGTACCTACTCTCACCTGATCAACGAGTCACTGCACGACTGAGTCTATCAGATAGCGGCCCAAACTCTGTGATAACGGATATTCTGACAGAGCTATCTCCGTGTCGTTCCCAGTGGATACTACCGACCAGTAACTAAAGATGGTCCTCTTGACAGGAGCCGAGCCAGTTACCACTGTGGGCTCTTATTCGCCAGGACAATGGTTCGTATTTGGGTTTCCCGGTACTTCCCTGAAGGCGCTGGTTGCTTTGAAAACGACGTATTTTGATCCCTTCTTGCCGTTTCCATAATCTGAGAGAGCACTTTGGTTCTAACGATATCGCTGTCGATGGGTCGCAAACCTGACGTCCTTTAATACAGGAAAGACTGTGATTGGCTGGTGGCTGGCCCCCACCACTCGACTCGATGAAATGTAAATCACAAAGTTATTCAAATCACAGTTTGTGAAGAGGAGTGCAGAATTAGCTGTAGGTTCCCCCAGACACATCCATGTTGTCGTTCTGTTTTTGTGACCTTTTTTCTCCAGGCGCAGTTTTACTAGTAATATGGGAGTTATTCCATCTTTTGCGACTGTATATAGTCTTATTCGAAGCAGACACGTGTTGCTCTAATTGAAGCATCATCAGTGGATACTGTGGCAACTGCGTTATTGCTTGCAGATCGGTCACACACACACACACACACACACACACACACACACACACGCAAACACCAGTTGAAAACAGAAATACACAGCAGACATTCCGCGCGATCCACACGATGTTAATATGGGTATATAAAAATATGCTAGCGAGAAAACATTTTGCGTCAGTTGAGTGCATTGTGCTAAAGATCTAACGCTTGTATATAGAAGAACGCTTAAACATATTGCAGGGGCCGTAAAATGTGAATAATAAAAGTAATTTTAAACGTGAGATCTGTTTATGATCTCGTTAAACCGATTTGAAAACAAAACCACAATTTTACAGCGGCCACTAAATATGCTTTAGGTAATGCAACACGCGTCTGCTCAAAATAAAACTGCATAGTGTCGCAAAAGACGGAACAACTCCCATGCTAATTTCACCTCACACACAACTTTCGACAGACTGATTGACTACCAAAGTGACGGAAGACCGACTACAAGCGGCTGTCTACAACTCAGGACGACATAAGGACACGCTTTTGACGTTTTTCTAGAATGTTAGTTGTAACCTGTTTCTGGGTTCGGATACAACTTGAACAGTCTGAAATATGGCAAAGCTGAAAGAAGTGATAAATTCTCTTGTTATCAAGATGGTCGAACAATGTGTGACATTCTTTACGGGATAATTATTTTGGCGGTAAATAAAGAACATACGGTTCGTAAATGTCTTCAAGTTACGTAGAAGTATTGACTCGCAAAACTACCCTACAGTCTTTGAGTATATTCTGAGTTGAAATGTGGAGATGTACCTCGGACAGAATTACCCCCTTCTCCTTCATGGCAACCAGCGTGGATTCCGGAACCGTTGTTCATTGTTCATTTCTCCCATGTCATCATAAGAGCCATGGATCAAGGCAATCAGAAGGTGGCACTATTTCTTTCGAAAAACATTTGACTCAGTACCATTCCTACGCTTATTATGGTCGTATAGGCTATCAAGCGGAATTTGTTGCTGGATTGACGATTTCTAGATAGGGAGGGCGTGGCATTTTATCTTGGGTGGAAAGTCTTTGACGATGTTGAAGTAACTTCAGGCGTGCCACAGGGACGTGTTTCGCACCCCTTGATGCTCATGCTGTATATTAATGAGCTGGCAGACTATAGTAACGTCAACCTCTGGCTTTTTGAAAATGATAGAGTTATCTATACTGAAGCACTATCTGAAAAAAGGCTCCACAAATGTCGTGGCAGACTTTGATGATAGTGCAAAGTGTTGCTAAAAATCGAGAATTGATTTAATGTTCGTGCATGTAAGATACAGAAATGTAGTATTTATCCTATAACTAAAAAAACAGTGAGTCATAACTGGAATTAGTCAAACCATGCAAATAATCGAATGTAACAAATTATGAGCGTATTGTATGGAATGATCATATAGGGAACACATGGCAGACTTCGGTCCATTGCTAGGATGTTGGGAAACTGCATTCAGCCTATAAATGAGGTTGCTTACAAAACACTCCTACGGCCAACCCTAGAATTTTGCACAACCGTATGGGACCCATAAGGCATAGGACTAGCAGGAACGTATACAACGATGGTCAGCGTTAGTAATAACTCTCTCTTTCCGTCCGAACTGGCATCGGAATTCCCAACGGTACCGACCGACTACATTGTCATCCGAAGCCGATCGGCATCATTGGATGTGGAAACAGATGGGCATGTGGTCATACACCGCACTTCAAATCAAATGGTTCAAATGGCTCTGAGCACTATGAGACTTAACATCTGAGGTCATCAGTCCCCTAGACTTAGAACTACTGAAACCTAACTAACCTAAGGATATCACACATCCATGCCTGAGGCGGGATTCGCACCTGCGACCGTAGCAGCAGCGCGGTTCCGGACTGAAGCGCCTAGAACCGCTCGGCTACAGCGGCCGGCAAACCGCGCATCCGGCCGTTGTCAGTTCTCTTGAACTGAGCCGCTACTTCACAGTCAACTGGCTCCTCAGTTGGCCTCACAAGGGCTGAGTGCACCTCGGTTGGCAACAGAGCACGGCAGATTCGGACGACCATCCATCCAAGTTATAGCCGAGCCGCTCAGCGCTTAACTTCGTTGATCAGACAAGAACCGAAGTTACCATGCGGAAAAACCTTTAGCAACATTAATATTCACACGTTTCTTTAATCAGTGGTAGAGCGTCACAGAATTGTTGAAGAAGATGAATTGGCGGACGCTTGAATATTGAGTCCAACTACCCAATAACAATAAAATTTTGCTAAAAACACTCTTGATCGCATAAATATTATATTTAAACTGGTGACAGGTTTCGATGTATTATACTTAGCTCGTCTTCAGACCTTGTACTCCATGGTGGTGACAGGAGATGGGCTGACTGAGCAGGTTGCTCTAGAGAGATGTAATCGACTGTGATTCTTCAATTTCTCCAGGCGTGTTTTACGACGAAATAAATCTCGGGTGAACAGCCTGGTATGAGTGTGCATAGGACACAATATTTCGGCAATCGACCACGTTGCCATCATCAGGTGCGCTGATGTACTGACCGGCGGTGGGCCGGCGCCAGGTATATATAGGACAATCCCCCTCCCGCTCCTCCCACAGGCGCTTCCTATGAGTCGGTGCGGTCCAGGTACAGCGTCCGTTCTCCCGCCGTCTGGGCGCCGCGTCCTAGGTCTTCTCGTTCAGGAGGGTCTGCCGGCACCGCTCTCGTAATTCTTCCCTCCTCCCCCGAAGTCCGTACACTCTGGGAAATATCCTTTTTCTTCTTCATCCGGGTGACCGCGGCTTCCCACGCCTTGCTAAGGATGTAACCGCTGTCACGATTTAGTTGTGGCTCTCTTACTCTGACCTCTATGGCTTCTTTGATGACACAGTCCCAGTATTTGGAAGTCTGTATGCACACTAATACTAGGCTGTTCACCCGAGATTTATTTCGTCATGTAATCGACTGCTTTCTAGAGCAGCCTGCCCAGCCAGCCTAGCTCCTGCCACCAACATGGAGTACAAGGTCTGAAGACGAGCTAAGTATAATACATCGAAACCAATATCAGTTTACATAAAATATTTATACGATCAAGACTGTTTTTAGAAAATTTTATTGACATACCTTAGATCGCTGTTTACCCTAGGACAATGTTCCATATAATATTTACCCAGTACCAGCCTACGCTCTGCGTTTTAGCAGCCCGCAGTGCGTGACGACACTAGGAATACATGACAGTCCAATTCATTTTACGTGAGGAGACTAAGCATACATTACAATTTCATTCGTACCACTCTCGTAGGGACCGCGAAGACAAGGTAAGACTAATTAAAGCACGCATAATTCGTTTAAGCAGCTATTCTCCCTTCTCTTAATACAAGAGTGGAACGGTAAGAAAACGTGGTTTGCAGAGCATGGACGTAGCCGTAGATGTACTTTTAGAAGTCGGTTTTACTGTCCATCTCTTTGGCCGACAATGGCATTTCGCTGTCGAGATCAGAAATATATCATCAGCAGGCAAAGATCCCGAACAGAATTTCGAAAGCACAGTTAAAATTTTGTTATCTGTGAGTCAGCCACCACGTATTCTCAGGAGGCAGGGTTCAGTTATTTACTGAACAGAGCACGGCTACGGAAATGACCTTCCCATTCATTCAGTGCGTACTGCAATGTACGCGGCCCATAGCTCAGTGCATGGGGATGACCCAGCCGTAACTGTAGGTCTGACCTGATTTTAGGCTGGCAAACTAATGCGGCCAGGTTATGAGGTTAGTACAAACACATGCTGCACTTTTCACTATAACGCAGTAAACTCATCCCCATAGTCTACCTAGTTAGGCTGGCTCTGAGCACTATGGGACTCAACTGCTGAGGTCATTAGTCCCCTAGAACTTAGAACTACACTCCTGGAAATGGAAAAAAGAACACATTGACACCGATGTGTCAGACCCACCATACTTGCTCCGGACACTGCGAGAGGGCTGTACAAGCAATGATCACACGCATGGCACAGCGGACACACCAGGAACCGCGGTGTTGGCCGTCGAATGGCGCTAGCTGCGCAGCATTTGTGCACCGCCGCCGTCAGTGTCAGCCAGTTTGCCGTGGCATACGGAGCTCCATCGCAGTCTTTAACACTGGTAGCATGCCGCGACAGCGTGGACGTGAACCGTATGTGCAGTTGACGGACTTTGAGCGAGGGCGTATAGTGGGCATGCGGGAGGCCGGGTGGACGTACCGCCGAATTGCTCAACACGTGGGGCGTGAGGCCTCCACAGTACATCGATGTTGTCGCCAGTGGTCGGCGGAAGGTGCACGTGCCCGTCGACCTGGGACCGGACCGCAGCGACGCACGGATGCACGCCAAGACCGTAGGATCCTACGCAGTGCCGTAGGGGACCGCACCGCCACTTCCCAGCAAATTAGGGACACTGTTGCTCCTGGGGTATCGGCGAGGACCATTCGCAACCGTCTCCATGAAGCTGGGCTACGGTCCCGCACACCGTTAGGCCGTCTTCCGCTCACGCCCCAACATCGTGCAGCCCGCCCCCAGTGGTGTCGCGACAGGCGTGAATGGAGGGACGAATGGAGACGTGTCGTCTTCAGCGATGAGAGTCGCTTCTGCCTTGGTGCCAATGATGGTCGTATGCGTGTTTGGCGCCGTGCAGGTGAGCGCCACAATCAGGACTGCATACGACCGAGGCACACAGCGATCTCCTACACTGGCCGTACACCACTGGTGATCGTCAGGGGACACTGAATAGTGCATGGTACATCCAAACCGTCATCGAACCCATCGTTCTACCATTCCTAGACCGGCAAGGGAACTTGCTGTTCCAACAGGACAATGCACGTCCGCATGTATCCCGTGCCACCCAACGTGCTCTAGAAGGTGTAAGTCAACTACCCTGGCCAGCAAGATCTTCGGATCTGTCCCCCATTGAGCATGTTTGGGACTGGATGAAGCGTCGTCTCACGCGGTCTGCACGTCCAGCACGAACGCTGGTCCAACTGAGGCGCCAGGTGGAAATGGCATGGCAAGCCGTTCCACAGGACTACATCCAGCATCTCTACGATCGTCTCCATGGGAGAATAGCAGCCTGCATTGCTGCGAAAGGTGGATATACACTGTAATAGTGCCGACATTGTGCATGCTCTGTTGCCTGTGTCTATGTGCCTGTGGTTCTGTCAGTGTGATCATGTGATGTATCTGACCCCAGGAATGTGTCAATAAAGTTTCCCCTTCCTGGGACAATGAATTCACGGTGTTCTTATTTCAATTTCCAGGAGTGTAGTTAAACCTAACTAACCTTAGGACATCACAAACATCCATGCCCGAGGCAGGATTCGAACCTGCGACCGTAGCGGTCTTGCCGTTCCAGACTGCAGCGCCTTTAACCGCACGGCCACTTCGGCCGGCTACCTAGTTAGGTTCGTTAGAAATATATTCTTATGTATATTCTTATATAAACAATATCAGTTGCTGTCGCTGCATAAAAATGTTAAAAATTATCGTTAGAAATCACCATTCTTCAGATTAATTTACCTCGTCTGATCAACGGACATGCTTTCAACTAGAACATTAGTTTATGTGCTCCCCAACAGTTGTAGTGTATCCTGCAGTGAGTGCAGTCCTTTCACGGTGGAGCTGTCTGTAACATTTCGAAATAACATATAGAGTTTTAGACGGTAGTGCCTCCTGATAACCGTTTTTACATTAGGTTGAGTGATTAAAAGAAACCAAAGAAAATCTACAACAGAATGACGCCACTACAGCGTCTTCTTCCTATTTTTGTTCTTCCATCAAGTACAGACACGAAAGGTCCGTTGCAATAGAGACAAAAGTTCCGTTGCAAGCACAGTTTCACAGCAGTTGGATTTGTGTGCCATTTGCTCTGTCAACGCTTTTTTCACTATGGTGGCCATGTGCATAATCTTCCGTCCGCCGTGCGCCGTTCCATGAGTTGTTTAATAATTTACAATATTTTCTCCTGAGCTCAGGATGTTCAACTCCGACCGTCTCACGTTTTTTTCACTCTTCCTCTTCTTGTGTTCACAAAACTAAACTAAAAATCTTACTTCTACAGTATGGATTCTTCGTTTATTACATAGTGTTAATTTCGGTATAGGTAGATAGCAGCAACAGCTGTTTTATAAAATTCCATTATTGTTTCTTTCTAGTTACAATTGGTGCCCGTTGGAGTACCATCTACATCTAAATCTACGTGATTACTCTGCTATTCACAATAAAGTGCCTGGCAGAGGGTTCAATGAACCACCTTCATGCTGTCTCTCTACCGTTCCACTCTCGAACGGCAAGCGGGAAAAACGAGCACTTAAATTTATCCGTGCGAGCCCTGATTTCTCTTATTTTATCGTGATGATCATTTCTCCCTATTTAGGTGGGTGCCAACAGAACGTTTTCGCAATCGGGGGAGAAAACTGGTGATTGAAATTTCATGAGAAGATCCCGTCACAACGAAAAACGCCTTTGTTTTAATGATTGCTGCTCCAATTTACGTATCGTGTCTGTGACACTATCTCTCCTATTTCGCGATAATACAAAACGAGCTGCCCTTCTTTGTACTTCAAATGGCTCTGAGCACTATGGGACTTAACATCTGTGGTCATCAGTCCCCTAGAACTTAGAACTAATTAAACCTAACTAACCTAAGGACATCACACACATCCATGCCCGAGGCAGGATTCGAACCTGCGACCGTAGCGATCACGCGGTTCCAGACCGAAGCTCCTTTAACCGCACGGCCGCACCGGCCGGCCTTCTTTGTACTTTTTCGATGTCATCCGTCAGTCCCACCTGATGCGGATCCCACACCGCACAGCAATACTCTAGAATAGGGCGGACAAGCGCGGTGTAAGCAGTCTCTTTAGTAGACCTGTTGCACCTTCTAAGTGTTCTGCCAATGAATCGCAGTCTTTGGTTTGCTCTACCCACAATATTATCTATGTGATCGTTCCAATTTAGGTTATTTGTAATTGTAATCCCTAAGTATTTAGTTGAATTTACAGCACTCAGATTTGTGTGACTTATCGCGTAATCGAAATTTAGCTGATTTCTTTTAGTACTCATATGAATAACTTCGCATTTTTCTTTATTCAGGGTCAATTGCCACTTTTCGCACCATACATATATCTTATCTAAATCAATTTGCAAGTCGTTTTGATCATCTGATGTCTTTACAAGACGGTAAATGGTAGCATCATCAGCAGACAATCTAAGACGGATACTCAGACTGTCTCCTATCTCGTTAATATAAATCAGGAACAGTAGAGGGCCTATAACACTTCCTTGGGGAACGCCGGATATTACTTCTGTTTTATTCGACGACTTTCCGTCTATTACTACGAACTGTGACCTTTCTGACAGGAAACACTCTCGAGTATTTGTCATTATACAGAGGCTGTCGTAAGAGATAAGGGCGTCAGAAATGTCAAACACAAGTGTGCTTAAGAAAGACCGTTTATTGTACAAAGTTCACACATGGAAGGAAAGATGTTAGGAGTCGCCAAGCTGGGTGCGCGCGAGCACGTCGCTGAGTACAGAGAGGACGCTGTCGAAGGTCTCCTCGCTGGTGGGGACGATCTGGTCTGCGGGCAGCAGGTGGCCGAACTCGCCCGTGTCCCGCAGCTCCCATGCAAACGGAAACCGCTTGCCCTGCACCCCCATCAGCCAGTCGATGCTGCTGCCGGCCGCCGGGTCTGAGGCAGAAGAGCGTCTCTCACACACTTTACAAGTTTCTCTACGGTATCATGGTCAAGCAAACCGTCAGGAAGAATTCATTAGTAAAGATGTTTACACACGAAAAGCACAAAATTTCTTCATTAGACTACTGCCGACTATATTCACAAAAGACCAAACAGTACTGGGACTAGCTTTGACTGAATGTTATACGTGGAGACTGAGGTGCAAGACCAGAGAAAATGACATCTTTGACAGTGCAATTGTAACATAATTGAAAGTATAGAAGTCAAACAGTAAACAAGTGTGAAAGAGACATACCATAAAACAATAAGACTAAACTTAGACAAAACAGCGCTCTGTGTGTGTGTGTGTGTGTGTGTGTGTGTGTGTGTGTGTGTGTGTGTGTGTGTGGCGAGAGAGAGAGAGAGAGAGAGAGAGATTGTTGAGGCGAAAGAAGAGAACGACAATATGAGGAAATAATTATATTCAACAAAGAGCAGAGGTACATGTGGACAAAATAACAGAACAGCCCATACAAAAATTCAAATTAAATTATTAATATCATTAAAACAAAGTAAAATAAATACAAGAATATTGGAGAAAAGCCTGAAAAGGAATAACACATGGAAGGTGATGCAAAAACAGAGTAAAAGGTAACACTAATAACTATTACACGTTAATATTGTATGCACAATGTTTAGACGACCGAATCAGTCGTCTTCTTCAGGTACTGCGAGATTTGCTGTTATGTATACTCGCTGTCTGGACTCCAACAGATGTAGCACTTTAAGGAGGCTATTGGGTCGGTCGTCGAAGTATTGTGCATAAGTTTTAAAAAAACAACTTGGCAGAACACCAGGAAGAACATTTATCAGTCAAGCTGAGAAAACTTGACGTGACATGGACACAAGTCTTTAGAAGTCCCCTGCAGAAATACTAAACCATGTTGCCCCTATAGCCTCCCATGAGGGCGAAAGTGTCGCCAGTACAGGATTTTCTATATAAACTGACCTCTCGATTATGTAACATGAATGTTCGATGGGATTCATGACTGGCGATATGAGTGGCCAAATCATTCGCTCGAACTGTCCAGAATGACCTTCAAACCAATCGCCAACAATTGTGGCCCGCTGACAATTCCATCGTTGTTTGGGAACATGAAGTACATGAATAGCTGCAAATGGTCTCCAAGTAGTCGAACATAACCATTTTCAGTCAATGATCGGTTAAGTTCGACCAGAGGACCCATTTTGTTCGATATAAACATATCCCCACCATTATGGTGCCACCATCACGTTGCAAAGTGCTTTGTTAAAAATTTGGGTCCATGGCTTCGTGGCGTCTTCGGCACTCTATTTCTCCCATTAGCTCTTACCAACTCAAATCGGACCACGGTTTTCCAGTCGTCTAGGGTCCAACCGATGTGGTCACAAGCACAGGAGAGGCGCTGCAGACGATGTCGTGATGTTAACAAAAGCACTCGCGTCTATAGTCTGCTGCCATAGCCCATCAACGCCAGATTTCACCGCACTGTCCTAACGGATACTTTCGTCGTACGTCACGCGTTCATTTCTGCGGTTATTTCATTCAGTGTTGCTTGTCTGTTAGCACTGACAACTTTACGCAAACGCCGTTGCTCTCGGTCATTAAGTGAAAGCCGTCGGCCACTGCGTTGTCCACGGTGAAATGTAATGCCAGACATTTGGTATTTTCGGCACACTCTTGATGCTGTAGATCTCGGAATACTGAATTCCGTAACGATTTCCGAAAGAGAATGTCCCATACGTCTACCTCCGACGACTGTTCCGCGTCCAAATCTGTTTACTCTCTGTCGCGCAGTCACAATCCCGTCGGAAACCTTTTCACTTGAATTGCCTGAGTGCAAATGACAGCTCCAGCAATGCACTGCCCTTTTATACCTCGTGTACACGATACTACTGCCATCTGTATACGTACATATCGCTATCCTATGACTTTTATCACCTCAGTTTATAACGATTTGGAATACACTGACGGCCGGCCGGAGTGACCGAGCGGCTCTAGGCGCTACAGTCTGGAACCGCGCGAACGCTACGGTCGCAGGTTCGAATCCTGCCTCGGGCATGGATGTGTGTGATGTGTTTAGGTTAGTTAGGTTTAAGTAGTTCTAAGGTCCAGGGGACCGATGACCTTAGATGTTAAGTCCCATAGTGCTCAGAGCCATTTGAACCATTTGAATACAATGACAGTTGCATAAAAATAAATAAATAGAAAGTGAAATGGAGGCATAGAATTTAACACAAAGTGTGAGAAGAATTGAAGATACGTTGGGCTTAAGTGATGTTAAGACAGGGGAAGTATTAAGCTATGATTGGTCATGTAACATTAAATGAGGAATGCGTGTGTCACATGTTTATTGATCTCCAGGGCTTCGAATAGAATCAGTGTTCACCCTTTACTTGCCATGAAGAGGACATGATACCGTGGCTAACAGCTGTGGCTGTCACGCAGTACACGCTCGGCAAATGTGTAGTCAGAATATTACGACCCCGAACGACGTCCACGGTCAGCCGTTCTTTCTGCTATGTGTCAGCCTGACTGACGTATGAAAAACGTATTACAGTCAAGATGAAAAATTTTATATGCGTCACTGTCCGGTATTAATTGGGTATTTTTTGTTGAAAATATACTGGGCTGTTGTTTTTACCAAATAGGAGGAATCTTCAAACACGCAAGATTGCAGTGTTTTAGCTACGATCTATGACACTTGTCTTAGGTATGAGGTAGTACACCACCTTTTGGAAACACTGAAAGAAACAGCTGAGGAAGCATAAAGGAAGACTGTCGCTTGGTTTTCGCTTCATGGCTATTTTATAGCCCATGGTTGACGTAATAAATTTCACAGTGTCTAGTTCTTCTTGGAAATCTTCTTTGGACACTGGAACTGACATGAGATGGCGCACCAATGAATGGAGTGCTGCTTGTTTGTGAATGACTGGGTGCTGAGGGCAAGAAATTGCTAGACAGTACTGTCTGCACTTACAGTTTTCCTATATATTTTGCCTTTGAAGCCTCTGTTCCATTCACTGACAACTTTGTGAAGCCTAAATTAAAGAGTCAATATCTGCATCGGACGCTTCAGATGTTTAACTAGTGTGTTTCGCTTTTCTAAGACTGTTATTATAATTATATTTATTACCATTATTATTAGTTTTATGCCCGCCCCCGGTAGCTGAGTGGTCAGCGCGACAGAATGTCATTCCTAAGGACCCGGGTTCGATTGGCGGCTGGATCGGAGATTTTCCCCACTCAGGGACTGGGTGTTGTGTTGTCCTAATCATCATTTCATCCCCATCGACGCGCAAGTCGCCGAAGTGGCGTCAAATCGAAAGACTTGTACCCGGCGAACGGTCTACCCGACGGGAGGCCCTAATCACACGACGTTTTTTGTTATTATCTTTATTTTCAAATCAATTTTTTTTTCATTCGTTGGATATAAGAAGCACTCCGGGATTTTTCCAGTTCAGACACCGACATCGTGGAACAACCAAAAGGCGTTGTAATGAGTATTGATTTCGAGACAACTAATTACCGTCAAGCGACCATCTTCAAGACATGGTTCAATACTACACAAGCTCAAGGAAGATTCCTTGGCGTAAAATATGTATTTACTTGGTTGCAGCATCTGACACATAAACTATCTACCTGTCTCCTTAGATGTACTTCGAGTGATTTAAATAAATACGTAATACTTTTTCTCAGGATACGTGAAAATCAAAAGAATAACATGTCTACGTTATTATTGCCGACTAATAATCCATATTAATCTAATTTTTAATCTTATGGTGTTGCGAATTTTAGTATTGAGGAGAGATGGAAAGAAGAAGCCTGCTGTCCAGTCACGGGCTATGTTGCCGCGCTTCTTGCAGGCACGGAATGATTCCGGAGTAAACAGTATCGCATATTCGTCACGGAATTATTCTGTTTAGCCGATTATGTTCAATAGGTTGTGTTTCAGGGAGAGTGAATAGCACTTAAATGTTACAGGGAGATGAAATGTCTTTCAAAGATTTTGTAAGGACACGGGCGACTATGTGTCCCATCTTTGTTAAACTAAACCTGTAAGTATGTGAATGACAGTATATATGAATTACATAATTTTTGTTGTTCTTCTGTTGTAATACTACGACACATACGATATCCCCTTAGAAGTGATCTAAGTATGAATAAAACTGCTACTGCTACAACTATTATTAAAGCTACTACTGATATTTTTGAGCTGATATCTTTTTAGTTGTAATGGCTTTTGTTATTGGTACACTCTATATTGTTACATCAGAATCGTGTTGGTACTCACAGATAGTGTCCACAATGCTGCCGTATGTGAACTGGGTGCCGTATCTGGAAGCCAGAACTTCTGCAGCCCTACCCGCTATTTCAAGCTGGAAAAAAAGCGGAAACATTCGTATGAGTCATTTTTACGTTAGAAGACAGACTGAAGAAAGGTAAACCTACGTTTACAGCATTTGTAGATTTAGAGAAAGCTTTTGATAGCGTAGACTGGAATACACTCTTTGCAACTTTGAGGACAGCAGGGCTAAAATGAAGAGAGTGGAAGGTTATCTACAAGTTGTGCAGAAACCAGACTGGTGTTATAAGAATCGAAGGGCACGAAATAAAAGCGTAAGTTGGGAGTGAGACAAGGCTGTAGTATCTACCCGATGTTAACTAATCTGTACAGCGAGCAAACAATAAAGAAACCTCGCAGGGATTTGGAAAAAGAATGGCAGTTCAGGAAGAAAACATGAAAACTATGCAGTTTTCCAAAAAAATTGTAATTCTGTCAGAGACGGCAAAGGATTTGCAATAGCACTTTAACTGGAAGCATAGTGCGTTCGAAATAAGGTATAAAGTGAATATCAATGAAAGAAAAACGTGAGTTCTGTAGTCGAATTATAAGGGCGATCAAAAAGTTCCCATTCGAGGGCGTTGCTGCACCGTATAGGCAACGTAGCGCTACTCCGACGCGCGTGTATAAGCAACAACACGTCGGCAAGAGATTAGTGCAGCATTTGTGCCGGCCAGTGTGGTCGAGCGGTTCTAGGCGCTTCAGTCCGGAACCGCGCGACCGCTACGGTCGCAGGTTCGAATCCTGCCTCGGGCATGGATGTTTGTGATGTACTTAGGTTAGTTAGGTTTAAGTAGTTCTAAGTTCTAGGGGACTGATGACTTCAGATGTCCCATAGTGCTTAGAGCCATTTGAACCTTTTTTTTTTTTTTTTTTTTTTTTTTTTTTTTTTTTTTGTTTTTGCAGCATTTGTGCCTTTCCGAAGTGCGTGCAGTGAATGCGGAATCGTGACCTATGCCGACGTTATTACCAAATGCGTCCAAAGATAACCAACGACCTGTTATTTTTTATGAGCTGCCTAAGGACAAACACCGGCAGACATCAATCGGAGAATAAAGCATGTGTACGGGGCAGCATGTCTGCAGAAAACGACCGTTGTGGAAGTGTGCGGCAAGCATCGTACTGAATGTTGCTGCTGCATGAAAACGCACGTTACCGTATCGCAAATATCGTTAAGCCAACTCGTGGGAGACACTGAAACGCCTGTCCTATAGCCCTGGTCTCTCCCCAGCTAATTATCACCCTTTCGGTCCCTGAAAAAAGGGCCTTGAAAGGTCGGCTACTACTTTCGGAAGAGGATGTACAGCAAGTAGGTAGCTTGCAAGACCTCAATAACCAATGTGTCCACCTTTGACACTGATAACAGAGGGGAACCGAAGTGGTATGAAAACTATGAGGCCGTGGTAGGTGACTGGAGGGAGTTGTCACCACATCTGCACACACAAGTCATCTACACTACTGGCCTTTAAAATTGCTACACCACGAAGATGACGTGCTACAGACACGAAATTTAACCCACAGGAAGAAGATGCTGTGATATGCAAATGGTTAGGTTTTCAGAGCATTCACACAAGGTTGGCGCCGGTGGCGACACCTACAATGTGCTGACATGAGGAAAGTTTCCAACCGATTCCTCATACACAAACAGCAGTTGACCAGCGTTGCCTGGTGAAACGTTGTTGTGATGCCTCGTGTAAGGAGGAGAAAAGCGTATCATCACGTTTCCGACTTTGATAAAGGTCGGATTGTAGCCCATCGCAATTGCGGTTTATCGTATCGCGACATTGCTGCTCGCGTTGGTCGAGATCCAATGACTGTTAGCAGAATATGGAGTTGGTGGGTTCAGGAGGGTAATACGGAACGTCGTGCTGGATCCCAACGGCCTCGTATCTATCAGTCTCGTAACTATCAGTCGAGAAGACAGGCATCTTATCCGCATGGCTGTAACGGATCGTGCAGCCACGTCTCGATCCCTGAGTCAACAGATGGGGACGTTTGCACGACAACAACCATCTGCACGAACAGTTCGATGACGTTTGCAGCAGCATGGACTATCAGCTCGGAGACCATGGCTGCGGTTACTCTTGACGCTGCATCACAGACAGGAGCGCCTGCAGTGGTGTACTCAACGACGAACCTGGGTGCACGAATGGCATAATGTTATTTTTCGGATGAATCCAGGTTCTGTTTACAGCATCATGATGGTCGCATCTGTGTTAGGCGACATCGCGGTGAACACACATTGGAAGCGTGTATTCGTCATCGCCATACTGGCGTATCACCCGGCGTGATGGTATGGGGTGCCATTGGTTACACGTCTCGGTCACCTTATGTTCACATTGACGGCACTTTGAACAGTGGACGTTACATTTCAGATGTGTTACGACCCGTGGCTCTACCCTTCATTCGATCCCTGCGAAACCCTACATTTCAGCAGGATAATACATGACCGCATGTTGCAGGTCCTGTACGGGCCTTTCTGGATACAAAAATGTTCGACTGCTGCCCTGGCCAGCACGTTCTCCAGATCTCTCACCAGTTGAAAACGTCTGGTCAATGGCGGCCGAGCAACTGTCTCATCACAACACGCCAGTCACTACTCTTGATGAACTGTGGTATCGTGTTGAAGCTGCATGGGCAGCTGTACCTAAACACGCCATCCAAGTTCTGTTCCCAGGCGTATTAAGGCCGTTATTAGGGCCAGAGGTAGTTGTTCTGGATCTATGCACCCAAATTGCGTGAAAATGTAATCACACGTCAGTTCTAGTATAATATATTTGTCCAATGAATACCCGTTTATCATCTGCATTTCTTCTTGGTGTAGCAATTTTAATGGCCAGTAGTATAATTCCAGTAAATTCCGAGGAGAGGGCGATGAGGTCTGTCGTCATGCACAATCACATCCCAGATTTGTTCGACCCAGCTCAGATCTGGCGAGTTGCGGAGCCAGAACGTCAATGGGAACTCGGCACTGTATTCCTTGAACCACTCCATCACACTCCTGGCCTCGTGACATGACGCATTACTTTCTTGAAAAATACCACTGCCGCCGGGAAACATGATCGTCACGAAGGGACGTACATGGTCAGCAACCGGTGTACAATACTCCTCGGCCGTCATTGTGCCTAGCACGTGCTCCACTGAAGCCTTGGATGTCGACATGAATATTCCCCAGAGTGTAATGGAGCGCCGCCAACTTGTGTCTGCCGAGCAATACAGGGACAAGGAGCCGTATCCCTGGAAGACGACGCTTTCGCGCCCTCCCATGGGCTGATGAAGAAGGTATCGGGATTCATCAGACCGTGCAACGCTCTGCCACTGCGCCAACGTCCAGTGGCGACGGTCACTTGCCCATTTCAGTCGTAGTTGCCGATGTCGTGGTGGTAACATTGTCACCTGCATGGATCACCGTCAGGAGTTTTGGTACACTGCCTGTTGAGACGCACTCCGCCCAGCATTAACGTCTGCTGATAGTTCCGCTACAGTTCGCCGCCTGTCCTCTTTTTACCACTCTGCCCAGCCTACGACGTCCGACATTTGTAGAAGGGGTGGCCGCCCAACCCCATGACGGTTATACATCGTTTCACCTTGGTTTCGCCCCGTGTTGGAGCACTCCTCGAACACCCGACAAGTCGTTCACTTTTCGAAATGCTCGTTCCGAGCCTCGGGGCCATCACAATCTGCCCTCTGTCAAACTCAGATCGCGTGTCTTCCCCATTCTACACAGGGACAGCAGTCGCATACTGCATGCACCGTGCGTGTCTCTGACTGGCAGTCATTCCTCGCCAGGTGACGCTGCTATCGCCCGGACGGGTTTATATCGATTGTAAATCGATGGTCATAATGTTCTGGCTGATCAGTGTAGGTATAGCTGCCTTCTCAGTGTTAAAGAGAACTTAAATAATTTTAACCTTATAATGACTATACCCGGCAGTAGGGTAGCTAATGTTAACAACAGCCACAAATATCCAGGCACCAGATTTTTCATCATTCTTCCAAAGCTGCACATTCCGTTCCCTGCAGTATATTAAAAAGTTGTTTTAGCGGAATGATTTAAGAAAAAAGCGCGCTACTTCAAAAAGAGTATAAGGGATCAGATTGAAGTGACATGAAGTTCTTACTAATTACTCTCATACTAATTTGTAAGTTGTAACAAGTCGTCGGTTAGTATATTCCTGCATATTTAATTTTCACGTTATGTGTAACAATGTGCCACTGATATACCGTGAAATATTATGTACCTCTTGTATCTTAGATTTATATATAAATATTTACAGCAACAACATGTAAAATGTTCGAAAATATATAAACTCTGTTCTACTTTATTCTTCTTTACCCAGCAGGAGACGCTATTATGTCGAAACGATATGTTCCACCTGGTACATCGGCGGGATGGTTACCACAGTGCCCATTGCGGTTTTTCCTGATTGGCATACCAAGCCTGGATTGTATGGCGTTCGAACAGAAACTTTTTTATTGCCCTTATAAATCAGGTGACACACATAGAATAAGATTATAAATGAGATCCTTCATGCATTCACTGAATTTTGCTATTCTGGCTGTAAAATAATTGTCAATGGCCGAACTGCAGAGGATCTAAAACACAACCTAGCAATTGTAATAAACGGGTTTCTGAAAAAAGATAAATTTCCTAACGTTGAATAAAAATTTAAGTGGCAAAAATTCGTTTCTGAAGGTATTCGCCTGGATTGCAGCCTTGTAAGGAAGTCGAACATGGACGATAAAGAATTCTGACAAGAAGAAAATAGAAGCTTTTAACATGTAGTGCTATAGAAGAATTTTGAAAAATTGGTGGGTTAATCGAATAACGAATGAATGAATGCTGAATAGACTTAAGGAAAAAAGATATTTGTGGTCCATTTGGACTAAGAGAAGGGATAGATTGGTGGCTCACATCCTGATACATCAAAGAATCGTGTGTGTGTGTGTGTGTGTGTGTGGAGGGGGAAGGGGGAGGGGGAAATCGTAGAGGGGGACCAAGACTTGAATACAATAAGTAGGTTCAAGTAGATTTAGGTTGCAATTGTTATTCAGAGATGAAGAGGTTCGCACAGGACTGAATAACGTGAAGAGCTGCATCAAACGAGGCTTCTGATTGAAGACCACAACGGCAAAGATTCATTTTGTAAGGCTGTTTCTTAAGACACAATCACAGTGAACAATATGAGAAGTGTGCTATTTATCCCTGCTTCGAGTGGGGAAGATGGTGGTATTATCAAACAGAGTGAAGTATGAGCGCACTGCAACAGACTGGAACGGTGCTTCAGTTGCCTCACCAGTTCGTCGTAGTTGGGAGCGACCAGACTGGAGAGTCCGTATGGGAACATGAGCATCTGGCCGTAGCTGTGGAAGTCCAGGTAGAGCTGGAAGTCGTCGCCGAGGCTGGCCAGGAACTGCGAGTAGGTCCTCGTCTCCACCTCCGAGAACGGCGCCGGCCCGGCAAAGTAGTTGGTGCAGCCGGTCGTGTTGGCGCCTTCCTCTGTCGGCACCAAGGCACATTCCATTGTTACCGAGTAACTAAAAACACTACAACTGCAATAATACAGTGTGAAATGGACATGTTTCAAAATCTCTCCTCCTCATCGTTTCGATTCCACTCCTTCAGGATCATCACTGCTCAATGACTGAATTTACTCAAGAAGGGTTACCCTAAAGCAAATTTCAGAAGTGAGAACAGACGGCGAGGTGGAGAAAAAAACGTACGCCCAACAATATGCAAATGACTTTGCAGTGGGGTTATCCGGCGCTGTCAAATCTTGTGCTAAACACGAAAAACTTTAGAGTACGTCACCAATCAGCTCAGTAAGTCCGTCTGCTACGGATTCGATACTTATATCGTCCGTTTTAGATATTTTTATGCCTCCTGTCAGAATAGAATTGTATCAAACTTCCTAGCAGGTTAAAACTGTGTGCCGGATCGCGATTCGAACTCGGGACCTTTGCCTTTCGCGGGCAAGTGCTCTTCCAACTCAGCTACCCAAGCACAACTCACCCCCCGTCCTCACAGCCTTACTTCTGCCAGTACCTCGTCTCCTACCTTCCAAACTTTACAGAAGCTCTCCTGCGAACCTTGCAGAACTAGTACTCCTGAAAGAAAGGATATTGCGGAGACATGGCTTAGCCACAGCCTGGGGGATGTTTCCAGAACGAGATTTTCACTCTGCAGCGGTGCTCTCAGGAGTGCTAGTTCTGCAAGGATCGCAGGAGAGCTTCTGCAAAGTTTGGAAGGTAGGAGACGAGGTACTGGTAGAAGTACAGCTGTGAGGACGGGGCGTGAGTCGTGCTTGGGTAGCTCAGTTGGTAGAGCACTTGCCCGCGAAAGGCAAAGGTCCCGAGTTCGAGTCTCGGGCCGGCACTCAATTTTAATCTGCCAGGAAGTTTTACATCAGCGCACACTCCGCTGCAGAGTGAAAATGTCTTTCTAGAATTGTATCGTTGAGTATCGACAGTCGCCTCTCTGTCGAGCGCAGAGCAACAATTGCGAGTCGTGGCGTAGCTTTCGTGGGGCGTTGGCGGGGTGTTGTGTTGATGCCTTGGCTGAGCACGTATCTTCCAAGCTATGGTGAAGTAATTGAAAATGTTTGCCACAAAAGTTTTGCGTTTAATTTCAATGTTCACGACGCAGTATCAATGTTTATCCAAAAGGAGATGTTTCTCGGTTTCGTATGTCATGTCGGGAGAACAACAACAACCGCTTCGCGACGGTTACGGGAAGATAATGTGAACTGGTATAATCCTAATTGCAAGTTCTAAGTGAGAGAAACACATATCGTTTTCACTGGCTGAATATAACGAGCGGAGGTACTTTTTCGTTCGTATATCGTACCCGAAATTTTATGGAGCATCTGCGTCGCGATTCGGTCACGAGCATGATTGTCTTATAAGCTACAGAATTGTTCAGTATTGTTGGAAGAACTGTGCCAATCGTCAACTGGTTGTTGTTGAACAGTGACTGCCGCGCGGGATTGGCCGAGCGGTCTTTGGGCGCTACAGTCATGGACTGTGCGACTGCTCCCGGCGGAGGTTCGAGTCCTCCCTCGGGCATGGGTGTGTGTGTTTGTCCTTGGGATAATTTAGGTTAAGTAGTGTGTAAGCTTAGGGACTGATGACCTTAGCAGTTAAGTCCCATAAGATTTCACACACATTTGAACAGTGATTATTTTGTGTTGTATGCACCGTGTTTTTGCATTGGATGCCATCATTTAGACAACAACTTTATACGTCACAACGGACACGTACTTGGAGCACAAATGCTTATCATGTCCATTGTGGAATAATGTTAATTGTGAACAGTGTAGCCCCAACATGTGCGAGTGTTTAACAGAATACAGTGAATTCTACCAAATCAACTTGGTGTTGGTTAGTGTGAGTGGCTCCTCTCCCTGCTAGACGATAGTTATTACAGGGCACATCATAGCAGGCAGTGCAGAGAACAGCACATTAACCGCGGCGGGAAGGACCAGGTACGTGGGTCTAGGCCCAGGGTCGTTAAATATTCAGCCTAGTTCCTGTGTCTGGGTAGTGCTGTACAGTCTCGAGTGCTAAAGGCTAGCTTTCATCAGTACTGCATATCTACCCCCTTTCCTCCCTGACGTGTTAAACTTCCCCTACACACACCACACGTCTTCATCTACATCTATACTCTACATATCACTGTGAAGTACAAGGCGTAGTGTATTTCCCATTGTACCATTTCTCGTTGTTTCTTTCTGTTTGATGTGCGGGAAGATTGCGTGCTTAAATCCCTGAGCGCAGGCTGTCTGTACGAGTGTAGTATGTAGGGGTTTGTTGAAAACATCCAGAAACACTTGCTCTGCGCACAGTATTTGGGGTGTTTCCCGTGACGTTATGGAGACATTTCTAGTTAGGAGTGTTTAAATTTTATGTGACTTTATGACGTTCGTATCAATGAACTTGTGGGAGTCGCTGCAGTCAGACAAAACACGAGTGTTGGAACTTTAATAGTGGCAACTATTTATTTACAGTTCGTGCAAAATAGATACCTGTTTCAAAGTTTTATTGACGTTCAAAGTAGTCACCAGCATTGTGTATAACCCGTTGCCAGCGATGTGGAAGTCGTAGGACACTCTTAGCAGTGCCAGTTGTGTTGACAGTTCGAGCGGCGCGGTCTATTGTCAGACGAATCTGTAGCAGTTCTGAAACGAATGCCATGAAGTGTTTCCTTCAGTTTAGAAATCGAATTGAACTCAAGAGGGTTTAACTCAGGTGAGTGCAGTAGGTGGTACAGCACTTAGCAGCCCCATCAGTGAAACAAATCAGTAACAGCTTGCACGGTGCGTGCTGGAGCATTGTCCTACAAAATGAAGGTCAGGTCCTGCAGAAAGTGTCATCACTTCTGTCTCTAAGCTGGTCGTAGGTTGTGTTCCAAAAATTAACAGCACAGAGACAGAAGTGATGACACTTTCTGCAGGACCTGACCATCAATTTGCAGGACAATGCTCAAGTACGTACCGTGCAAGCTGTTACTGATTTGTTTGACTGATGGGGCTGCGAAGTGCTATACCAGCTACTGCACTCCCCTCACTTAAGCCCTCGTAAGTTCAACTCGATTTCTAAACTGAAGTAAACACTTCACGGCATTCGCTTCAGAACTGCTACAGATTCGTCGGACAATAGACCGCGCCACTCGAACTGTCAACACAACTGGCACTGCTAAGAGTGTCCTACTACTTCCACATCGCTCGCAACGGGTTATACACAATGCTGGTGACTACTTTGTACGTCAGTAAAACTTTGAAGCAAGTATCTATTTTGTACGAGCAGTAAACAAATAGTTGCCACTATTAATCCTCCAAACCTCGTAAATGCACAGCGAATCAAAATGTTGTGCTTTGGAGGAAGTAGAGTGACATCACTATTGCTCTTTGTTTTTTATAACATTTGCATAGTTTTTAAGACGGCCGGGAGAGCGGTGTGTTGACCTCACGCCTCTTCATATCCGCATCCAGTGACCCTTATCGGCCGAGGATGACGAGGCGGTCGGTCGGTTGGTTCCGTTGGGCCTTCCGAGGCCTGTTCAGATGGAGATGATTGTTAAGAATTTGTTATTTTCGATTGGTATTGTTCTTGCAAAGCTGAATAAAGAATTACTTCATAGCTTTACGTCGGTGGGTGTTAATTGCATAGTATTTATCGCGAGCATTGCTGTAAACTGTTATTTATTATGTCTATTTATTTATCAAACACAAGAAAGGCATTCGAATTGGGCTTGAAAGCTTGGGGTTTAGCATTCAATTCTTTCAGTTCTGCTGAAAGTCTATTAAAAATGAAACCTGCCAAATAGTGCGCACCTATCTCTACAACGCTTAAGTACTTGTTATACAAGGTCGTATCGTTTTTCCGTCCAGTCTTCATTGAATGAACGTTACAATTTAGTCTGAATGAGACGGTACTGTCAACAACAAATCCCATGAAGGAATAGATGCAGAAGGATAGCAGCGTTAAAGTCCGCTGCACGTGAACAACGATCTACACGAAGTTCGCGAACTGACACTGCAGGGCGCTCTGGCTGCACTATTGTAAGCTAAGAATATCCTTGTAGCGCACACAGAACTGCCCCAAATATGATACCATCGGCGATAATAGGGTGAATTTAAGGAATGTAAATAAGCCTTCTTCTTGTTTCATTGTCAGAGACAAGAGAGCGGTCAATCTTATAGTTTTTGAGCGTGGTTCTTCCGAGCAAACCTTCCGTCTATCCTCAGTCCTCAGAATTTAAAATGGTCTTGATTGATTGTCTGACCACCTGGTGACAATAAAAAGTAACTTCTACAGTAGTCCATGTTAGAAACAATATGCGACGCGGTTTGCGTCACAGTTAATCATTAATCTCTTCTCCGATAGTCACGTGCTGATGTAACTGACTAACTTATCAACGACAAGATTTACTTTATGTTCCACCTCTTTGACAATAACGTTTGTGTCGCCTGCAAAGAGTAACAGTTCTGAATCAGCTGTCATGGGAGAATAAAGTAAATACGGTAAATGTCGTTCAAGACCGGTCCTTTACGACATTGTCCGGTTTGGATGGGCAATAACGTGAATGTAAAGAAGTTAATAACAATACCCTAGCTACCTGAACGGAGATGTTTAAAAGAACGTTCTCCTGGCAATTTCGCAATTTCCTCAGTCTCCTTCGTTAACGTTTGAAATGCTGTGTTTGGACGACAATACAGGCAGCGGCTTCAAGAAAGGAAAACGCTGCTACAATTATAAAACAAGGCGACGACAATGAACGAAAAAGTCAAGAGAATGTTTGCAGAAACGAGCAACTAAAATGATGGGACTACCATCAATCAGATTTCCACCAATTGATAATAAAGCAACAGTACTTGCTCCCCTGCCAGATATGGATTGTGTTCGAGAGTCTTTCCGAAATCTACACTACTGGCCATTAAAATTGGTACATCAAGAAGAAATGCAGGTTATAAACGGGTATTCTTCGGACAAATATATTATACTAGAACTGACATGTGATTACATTTTCATGCAATTTGATTGCATAGATCCTGAGAAATCAGTACCCAGAACTACCACCTCTGGTCGTATCAACAGCCTTGATACGCCTGGGCATTGAGTCAAACAGAGCTTGGATGGCGTGTACAGGTACAGCTGCCCATGGAGCCTCAACACGAAACCACAGTTCATCAAGAGAAGTGACTGGTGTATTGTGACGAGCCAGTTGCTCGGCCACCATTGACCAGGCGTTTTCAATTGGTGAGAGATCTGGAGAATGTGCTGGCCAGGGCAGCAGTCGAACATTTTCTGTATCCAGAAAGGCCCGTACAGGACCGGCAACATGCGGTCGTGCATTATCCTGCTGAAATGTAGGGTTTCGCAGGGATCGAATGAAGGGTAGAGCCACGGGTCGTAACACATCTGAAATATAACGTCCACTGTTCAAAGTGCCGTCAATGCGAAAATGAGGTGACCGAGACGTGTAACCAATGGCACCCCATGCCATCACGCCGGGTGATACACCAGTATGGCGATGACGAATACACGCTTCCAATGTGCGTTCACCGCGATGTCGCCAAACACGGATGCGACCATCATGATGCTGTAAACAGAACCTGGATTCATCCGAAAAAACGACGTTTTGCCATTCGTGCACCCAGGTTCGTCGTTGAGTACACCACTGCAGGCGCTCCTGTCTGTGATGAAGCGTCGAGAGTAACCGCAGCCATGGTCTCCGAGCTGATAGT
The DNA here is from genome assembly GCF_021461385.2 of Schistocerca piceifrons. Lineage (NCBI taxonomy): Eukaryota > Metazoa > Arthropoda > Insecta > Orthoptera > Acrididae > Schistocerca > Schistocerca piceifrons. The sequence continues at coordinate 907,749,179 of NC_060140.1, read as the reverse complement.
ACATGCTGCTGCAAACGTCGTCGAACTTTTCGTGCAGATGATTGTTGTCTTGCAAACGTCCCCATCTGTTGACTCAGGGATCGAGACGTGGCTGCAGGATCCGTTACAGCCATGCGGATAAGATGCCTGTCATCTCGACTGCTAGTGATACGAGGCCGTTGGGATCCAGCACGGCGTTCCGTCTTACCCACCTGGACCCACCGATTCCATATTCTGCTAACAGTCATTGGATCTCGACCAACGTGAGCATAAATCTCGCGATACGATAAACGGCAATCGCGACAGGCTACAATCCGACCTTTATCAAAGTCGGAAGCGTGATGGTACGCATCTCTCCTCCTTACACGAGGCATCACAACAACGTTTCACCAGGCAACGCCGGTCAACTGCTGTTTGTGTTCGAGAAATCGGTTCGAAACTTGCCTCATGTCAGCACATTGTAGGTGTCGCCACCGGCGCCGACCTTATGTGAATACTTTGAAAAGCTGATCATTTGCATATCACAGCATCTTCTTCCTGTCGATTAAATTTCGAGTCTGTAGCACGTCATCTTCGTGGTGTAGCAATTTTAAGGGTCAGTAGTGTACTTCCTACGGTCGCAGGAATTAAGAATGGGATGTATGAGCACCTTTCTACAATGGGTATAGCTCTACACAACTTTCAATAGATTTTCCGGCAGTAGTAATTGAAATAAGTATTGTAGCCTGAAGTTAGTTCGTGGCCTTGGGCTTATGGATAAGGTTGGTCTGGTCGGAAGGGTAGATGTACAACAATAGCACGGTGCTACTTTATAATATTGACATTAATTTAGGTTCCACTGTAGTCAAAGTCATTGTTGGCTTTTAACATGCAAAAATATATTCTTTTTAACACAAATATGATACTGTGACCCATTCGTTTCACAAACTAATGATCCTTAGTTTCTGTAAGGTCAAAAATGAAATAGTAATCGTCACGCGCCACTTCGATGACATATGTGCAGGAAGGTCAGAAACAGCTGAAAACCTTGTAAGGATGTTGCAAGGGAGTTTCTGCTGAGAAATAACTGTTAAGAAAAAATTCGTAACGTTGCTCCGTTTCCGAGTTAAGTGGCATTTTCATTTTATCATACCTCTTTTATTTTACACGGCAGTGACTAAGTTATATACTGTAGTAAAGTTTATATGACACTCTATACGACCATGCTGCCAGAAGAAAAAAAAAAAAAATTATGCCGAGGGGAAAATAAAGTGATTCAACTCTTCAGGACTTACCCAATTGGACCGGCCTCACCCGCAGTTCAGCTAAATGGTGGTGGTCTGACCCAGCGCTGATGTGTCAGAGGCATACTTCCAAGCATGACCTGTGTTTCCTAATACCCTTTGGACGGGAAACTTGTCACAAGACGGGCAGGAAGCAACAACTTACAACTACTATGAGCATTAGCATGGAAGTACCAATTGAAGTGCCTAGATTCTTCTCTGGAGGCTGATTAACCGAAAGGCCTGTATGTTAAAATTATTTCGTGGTGCAGTTTGGGTTATCGGGAGTCAATCGGCAGTCCTCGCGACGATAGGACGAGAGTCATGAGCCATGTGGGGCGAAGCTCACGTTTTAAAAGTGTGGGGTGCGTAAAGTCAACATTCATTGATCCTCAGCGAACAATGATGTTGTTTTCCGGTTTTTAGAGAAAGGGTAGCGACTTAATGAGGGAGCATTTGCTAGGTGGTCAGAGAGCTCATATAATAACGTAAAGACATTGATTAGTGGTATGGAAAAAATGACCATTCACACTCTGTTTCGCCGGTCAAAGCGTGGCTTCCCGCCCTTATTTTGCTTGATAGTATGTGTGTAGAAGTGCACAGAAATAGTACGGCTCCGTCAATAAACGTTTCGGAGGACATCTGTGGAGCAATACATCACGTGATTTGTCTCGTTCACCGCATGGCATAGTTAGTGCGTGGATTCGCCACAGTGGCGAGTAGGACTTCACCAGATGCTACGTAAGCTCCGAGACGACAGATGAGAGGCAACGTCTGTTACAACTTGGCCAATAGCAGGGAGTATTTTAGGTGACATCCCACTAGAGCAGAGGTAGCATTTTCACATCGAGGGTTGTTACAATCCGTCTGCAATAACAACCGAAAAGAATCCCATGCACATGAGGACCACTTTTCGAACATTGCGTTATTTGACGAAGTATAAATAGACAAGTCTCAAATTTGGCACCCATTGTGACCGTCCGTCAACATCACGACCTACTTGTGGTTAGACAATCTAATAACGTTCACTGCCGTGAAAGGGACGATAAGAGCTGTGTGTCCATTGAAATTCGTACTATTCTCTTAAAGTATTATACCTATTTTCTGTGTTGAAAATTTAGTGTAACATCGGTCCTATAAATGGCATAGTAATTTTATAGCTAAAATGCTAACAGTTCGTGTTTACAATAAATTCTGAGAAATAAGAGTTACTTCTATTCAAAATAAACTCTACTCGATATTGCAATGTTTTCAACGTAATACAAGCCGAAAGTTTTCTCGTTTTTTACGGATATTACAACAGTCTTTCTTTTTGTCATATGGTGGAATTAAAAAAGTGTTATTTGGCTCAGATGGATGTTGAACGAAATTGGTTGACATGTTACTTATCAAAATGTTTTATAAGGAAAATTTCAGTGCTACCCTCACACGTTCAAGAGCGAAATGTTAGTATGAAACCGTTACTGACTAAATAAATGACTACGTTTAGAGCATAACAGTGACAGACTTCTGATGCTTCATCATTATCACTTAGAAAACATACTTAACACCCATAGTCTTCCTCCAGACTCAACATGGTTACCTAAGCATTCGACAAGGCGATCTGTAATATTTCCTTTTAAAATTACACGTCAACAGACACTGAATTCTGTCATGAACTGCTATATCTTTAAGACGTATACTGCCCTTTTCAAATCAGAACATATAGTGGGCACCAGTGAGTTACTCTTCCTGCTTATAATCATCAGCTCTGCTATTTCTCCAAATAACGCGGAGGTTTCCCGAAGGTGACTCGTATGCTGGAGGACAACGGTTCAAATCCCAGCCCGGCCATCCAGATTTACGTTTTCCGTGCCTTCCCTAAATCGCTCCAGGTAAATGGCGGATGGTTCCTCTGAAAAAGGCACGGGCGATTTTCTTCCCCATCCTTGCGTAATCCGAGCTTGTACTCCGTCTCTAATGACCGCTGTGTTACACGGACGTTGAAATTGACTCTTCCTTCCATCTCTCGAAGCTCTTCGTAATTACGCAAAATGTATTCGAAAAAGTCGCCAATGTTACCAATAAGTGTGCTTTAGGAGACGCAGGGAACCGGCAGGTGCCTTACCTGCCCAATGGAAATCCCAGTTGCGGTTTGGATCAGCGCCGTAGCACGGCGAGTAGGGGGTGCGAGTCCTGCGCCAGTTGCGATCCTGCGAACAGAAGTCCGTCGCATCAGAGGCGCAGTAACAGCTGTGATAATTTGACGAGGCATTAGGTATCCGAACGTCAGATCGTGTAATGTCTCCATAGCCGCTCACTGTAACAAACAGTTAACAAAATTCAGGAATCCGAGTTGCACGTCAAAGTAACGAACATTTACTATGAAATACTTGACTCGCTGACACCGACGAGGATGTCAAATGTCTACTTCATCACATTCAATGGTCTATAGTAAACCATATCCTTACTCTCTTGTTTTATTGTTAAAATGTGTACTGATTCACCCTCTAGTTTTGTGTAGTGAGTTCTAGAATGTCGATTTTGGATATATCAGATTACTGTGAATAGTCAATAGTCCAGACTTTACTACTAGCAACTCTTACACCCAAGGTTGTTGCTGCTTCGAGGAGGCATCAAAATTGTTTACAGTTTACAGTGCAGACACTGAAAAATCGAATCACGAATTGTCGTTAACTTCAATTTGGAGTGAGTTTACTATTTCCTACAAAAATTTATGTAAGTTTCTATTGCGTGCCAACATTTTAATTTTCCAGACAATTATGAATATAAATCAAACAACAATTGGACATAGAATTTTCTAGTTAAAGGCTTATATATTGAAGGTCACTGATGATACTTTCCAATAAAAATGTGTGAATTTTTAATAATTATTTACTTTTCCATCGCGGCTGCACATGTGCAACTGTAACGGAAAAATAAGTAATGTATAATTTTTTTTAATGTCGACAAAGTTGCTGAATTCTCTCGTGACGAATATTTCGGTTATAGTGACAACTGTATTTTTATTCACTGGTTGAAAGGTGCCTATTGTAAAGACAACACTATGTATCTAATAAAACATCTTTCCACATGTCATATGCGTCAGCTAAAATACGACCTTTAGTCGTTGCAACGGACACAATGTAAAAAAAAAAAAAAAAAAAAAAAAAAAAAGCCATGTTCTTACAGAACATAATGCAAAGGACATCAAATTTTATGCAGTATTTCAAAAATACATCCCCTCTTTTAAGCTTTCGCATTTTTGTCTGTGAGTATTTAATAACTGCACTTAACATAACTCTATCACGCACAGGTAAACCAATGCACAAAAGAAAACTTCAACTTATTCGCTAAGCTGCTGAGGCCTTTGAAAGCATGCTGTTCGTTTGTATCAGCTGTGATCAACGTGAAACACCCAGCTGTATGAGTGTCAGCCAGATGACTTAAATAAAGAGAGTGAAAATGAATAAAGACTACCGCAAAGAAAACATTATGAACCAAGACATTTTCTGATAGGCAGCATGTGGTTACAACACTTCTGGGGGAGCAGCAGCTGTTGAAACACCAACATTACAAGAGAAACTACACTCGTGTCCAAAAATAAAGCAACAAACCTTTATTTCCCAGTTCTGTGTCTAATTCAGGTTATAATCATACTGTCAACCAGATCTCCGTACGATCTTGTTCTGCACGGAAGTTGGCATTCCGGTCAATGGACAGCCATGCGAACGATGACGTCAGGGCACCTATGAAACGAGGTAGTGTTTGCCGGGTAGTCTCACATCCACATTCGCTGCGTACACAGTCACAGGCGGTGCAGTATGGCACAGAGAATATGCCTACTAGACTCTCAGCCATGGAGGGCCATGGAGGGCCTTCATAGAAGGGAACGTCTAGAATGAAGTCATCACCATGCCACCTGGGCAGTCGAAGAGTGAGCCAATGTTGTTTTCACAGATGAGTCCCGATTTAGTATTGAGAATGATTCTCGATGGATTCGCATTTGGAGGGAACGCGGAACACAATTTCGGGACGCAAACATTGTGGAAACAGATCGATATCGAGGAGGATCCGTAATGGTGTGGGCAGGGATTATGTTTGCCACTCGATTCCCTTTTCATGAAATTTTGCGGGTGACTCGGCAAGATTGAACTGCTGAATTGTGACGAAGTCTTGGGACCTCATGTACGGTAGCTGCGAGGTGCTGTGCGGCCAGACTTCGCATTGATGGACGGTGATGCTCGACCTCATAGAGCACGAGTGGTTGATGTTTTCTTGGAAACGGAAGATACTGCACCCATGGAGTGGACTGCTCGTTCTACCGATTTGAATCCCATAGAGCATTTCTGGGACGCAGTAGGGAGATGGCTTGCACCGCGTCAGCATCCACCAACCACTCTCCAAGATTGCGAGCAGCTCTGCAGGAAGACTGGGCGCTATTGCCTCAACATGAGACTGATGACGTCATTCACAGCATGCCCGTCGTTCTCAGGCCTGTTTTGCAGCCAGAGGGGGTCAACCCATAATGAGCACATTAACCAGTTATTGAAATGTGTGTACAAATCTGTTAAGTTGGAAAAAAACGAAGAACATGTTTTTCTACCGTTATGAAGGTTGCTGTTGTTTACGTTCTAAATTCTTCGCATTGTTTCTACTTTACAATCACCTGTTTACACTATTTTGTGGCAAAATAAAAGCACCTTGCAAAATTTCGGTTTGTTGCTTTAATTTTGGACACCAGTGTAGATGTTGAAGTAGATGTGTACTCACGAAACCCCAGTGAGTTGTTTTAGGTCATGGCGGTGTGCAGAATGATTACTTGTCGCAACTATTCAACATATCTTGAAAAAAAAATTCAAAGCCAAGATTAGGATAGCTTCTCACCGTAGTCCAGGTGTACTCGTAGCCGTCGGGGTTGAGGCTGGGGAAGACGTAGAAGTTGAACTGCCTCACGACGTTGCTGATCGCCGAGTCGTTGGTGGTTAGCATCTGGTTGACAAACCACGTGACGCTGGCGGGGCCGATCCACTCATTCGCATGGATGCCTGTCGAGTCAGAATTCCGCAAATTATACTTTCGGTTAGAAGACGTTCACATGACTGAGACTGAATACTGTCATGAAATGTTACCATACTTGTAACAATCTAATATACTGATATTTTTTTTCGTATACTTAGAATTTATGGACGAAGAAACGATAGTGCCCACAGGGAACTGTTGAAAACATACTTAATTTGTTTCACACTGGAGATGTGATTTAAGTCACAAACCAATATAACAGTGAAATGTTTTTTATTCTAGTCTTTGATTACAGTATCAATTCTTTTGACGATGACCGGTTTCAGTCAGTAATGACCATCCTCAGATCTTTTCTACACCATGTCCTAAAGTGATAAGGCCGTAATGGCATCGTCAAAACATATAAATATACTCAGCATAGCATCGTCAAAACATATAAACATGAAACAGTGTCATTTCGTAATCTAGTTTTGACACAATACACAACATCAGTTGAATCTATCTATGCTCCAAATAACATAATTCATTCTACATGATTTTCAACAGCAAAATACAAGACCTACTTGCATGGATCAAGTAATTCAATTATACCGTCCTCTCAAGAAAACTTCCAAATTCCAGCTAACACTTAAAGTCCCCCTCTTTTCTTTTCTTTTTGTTAGAATGTAGGACTACAGCTTTTCTGACATATTCTTATAACTTTTCGCACTGCAAAGCACCACACATACTAATTACAGGTGGGGTTATAAGACATTACTAGCGATGTTGCCCAACACACACGCCACCGAACCAGTTGGCACATCTGTTAAGGGACTCGCCTCACATATGGAAGAAACGAAATTCAAATCGCTTTCCGACTATCTAGATTTCCCACGTCATAAATCCTTGAAAAGGTTAAGGTCGGTTTTCTGCCTCCCCACCCCTGCTCCTCACAATCTATTAGTGTATTTACTGTCCAACAAGCACTTTTTCCCGGAGAGCAGAAAATGCACCTCCTTGACTTGCCCCTGTGATATCGTCATGTCTACTTACACAGTAACAATTCACTCGAAAACTGGCCGTTTAATAATTCTCAGAAATGAGTGACTGTTGCAAATAAAAATTTTAACAAAATATTTAAGCAAGAAAACCGTTCGAAAATGACCATATAGCCCTGTGTCATTACATGTAGAACACCGTATTAAGCATAGCGAATAAAAAATTAGTCACCACCCAGTAGACATCACGCTAATACCGCGTAACATTTATATTGTGACCTCAGATCTCTGAGGAAGAGAATCCAAAACTTTCTTCAGATATGCCGTATCAATCTGAAGACGTACACTTCTGTACGTTAGAGCTACCAAATTACGGGTATGTTGATCGTTCTGTTTCGGCCATTGTCCCACATAATTCTGGAGATAGCTATGGGCTAAGCTCGGTTTATTTAACAGACCAGTCGATATTCGACAGGGTACTTGTGGATTCGTCAAACGAGAAAAGTGTGCGCGCAGCCTTTGAAGTCGGCTATTGTCATCTTGGAAGACGAGAGTGTCTACTGCGTACTAATCGTGAAGAAAGGTCAACTTGAAATCAACATCCGGGTTTTCGTTCAGGGTAACCTGAACGAGTGAGCCCAAGTCGTGGTACGGAGAACACTCTCAGAACATCACGGAAGTATCCTCTGCCGTAATTACACCCTCCACACTGTGGGGTAAGCACGACATTGGCCCGTCGGTGTACTCGACGCGTTTCACCATCCGAAAAGAGGCAAAATCGCGACTCATCAGAGCGTAACAACACGTTGCACCAGATTTGTACTCAACTGAAGACTGCTTAAAAATCGTGCAATGATCTTCCACCGTGTACAAACTATTGGGACTGATCGATGAGAGGATTCGAAACAAAAAAGATCTAATGATCTTTATGACCGGAAATGCATGGTTTTCATGCTAGAGACCATTTATTGAATCATATTTTGTTACAGATACTGCGGTTTCAGAAGCGCTGTACTACGCAGCCACATTTACAGCATGCATGGTTCCCTCCTAGAGGATGGCATTGTTCCTCATACGTCATGCTCCAGCACACTCTGCTACCATAGTAATTGGTAATGTTGAGTCCGATTCATTTCTCTTGCTCACTCATCTTGTAGTGGATGTGATACAGCATTGTACACAATAGTTCCGTATTCAAATCGAGAGCTTGCCGATCAGGTGTTTTCTTACGAAAAGGCAAATGGCAACGGTCGGCGTGCAGCAAGGTTGTGTCAGAACACCTACGTCCGGCGACAACAACCCCAGCATTCAACGTCTGCAACATTGTTTCGCCGTTTCTCTGAGACAGGATCGTTTCAGGAAGCAGGAAATCATGAATGATGTACCCGTAACGTTAGGCACCAGACTTGGAGGAGAACGTGATTAACACTGTGGGAGGTGACCGCCGTGTCAGTACCAGTCAACTGGCGCGCCAGTACAGGGTAACCCAGACGACCGCGTGGAACATTCCCCGTGACAATTGTTACTACTCTTATTACTAACATCTACATCTACATTTATACTCCGCAAGCCCCCCAACGGTGTGTAGCGGCGGGCACTTTACGTGCAACTGTCATTGCCTCCCTTTCCTGTTCCAGTCGCGTATGGTTCGCGGGAAGAACGACTGCCGGAAAGCCTCCGTGCGCGCTCGAATCTCTCTAATTTTACATTCTTCGTGATCTCCTCGGGAGGTATAAGTAGGTGGAAGCAATATATTCGATACCTCATCCAGAAACGCACCCTCTCGAAACCTTGACAGCAAGCTACACCGTGATGGAGAGCGCCTCTCTTGCGAAGTCTGCCACTTGAGTTTGCTAAACATCTCCGTAACGCTATCACGCTTACCAAATAACCCTTTGAAGAAACGCGCCACTCTTCTTTGGATCTTCTTTATCTCCTCTGTCAACCCGACCTGGTACGGATCCCACACTGATGAGCAATACTCGAGTATAGGTCGAACATGTGTTTTGTAAGCCACCTCCTTTGTTGATGGACTACATTTTCTAAGGACTCTCCCAGTGAATCTCAACCTGGCACCCGCCTTACCAACAATTAATTTTGTGTGATCATTCCACTTCAAATCGTTCCGCACGCATACTCCCAGATATTTTGCAGAAGTGACTGCTACCAGTGTTTGTTCCGCTATCATATAATCATACAATAAAGGATCCTTCTATCTATGTATTCGCAATACATTACATTTGTCTATGTTGAGGGTCAGTTGCCACTCCCTCCACCAAGTGCCTATCTGCAGATCTTCCTGCATTTCGCTGCAATTTTCTAATGCTGCAACTTCTCTGTATACTACAGCATCATCCGCGAAAAGCCGCATGGAATTTCCGTCACTATCTACTGGATCATTTATATTTATTGTGAAAAGCAGTGGTCCCATAACACTCCCCTGTGGCACGCCAGAAGTTACTTTAACATCTGTAGACGTCTCTCCATTGAGAACAACATGCTGTGTTCTGTTTGCTAAAAACTCTTCAATCCAACCTCACAGCTGGTCTGATATTCTGTAGCCTCTTAGTCTGTTTATCAGGCGACAGTGCGGGACTGTATCTAACGCCTTCCGGAAGTCAAGGAAAATAGCACACTTTCAGCGTGTGCAGGAGTTACTAGCGACAGCCTTTCCACATCGGGAGCAATTTTGTCACTGTTTTCTTCACTAGGCAACCACGAACTTGCTTATCCACCCAATTCACAGATGAAGCCACATTTCCGCGGAGTGGTATCTTAAACTTTCGTAACAGTCATCTGGGAGATAATATGCAAGACCCCTATGATATGTTGGCAGCGAATCACCAACAACGGTGCAGCCGGAATGTGTGGACCGGGATAATTGGTGACTGCATTTTGGGGCCAGTCTTCCTCCAACGTCGCCTAACGGACCGGAACTACCGGAGTTTCTTGCAGGTGACTTTGCCTCCCCTGGTGGAAGCAGTGCCAGTGATAATTCGAAGCGTTATGTGACTGCTGCATGACGGTACTCCAGCCCACTTCGCTGTTAACGCCCGGATGCATCTCAATAGTGTCTTCCCTGGTCGGTGGATCGGACGAGGGGGTCCATCTGCGTGGCCTGCTCCTTCACCGGATCTCAACCTGTGCGATTTCTGGTTAAGGGGGCATCTCAAAAGTATCGTGTATGCAGAGCCCATTCCAGATGTGGAGATAGTGGAGCAGCGCATTCGTGCTGCCCTCTGTCACTGTTCGGATGCAGCCTGGCCGGTGTGAACGTGTGAGACAGAACATGCTCCGGCGCGTACACGCATGCGTTGGGGCACATGGAAATCATTTTCAACACATACTGTAACCGTGGCTGCATGGTACAGTGTGTATCAGACTGCAGTCTCTGTAACAGTGTAGGACTGAATAAATGAACTCTAGTATGGAAACCATGCATTTCCGGACATAAGTTCATTACGCCTTTTTTGCTCCGCATACTCTCATCGATCAGTCCCTAGTGTTCGCACACGGTGGGAAAAATCACCCTGTATAGAACTATAAATTTCTGTCATTAATACATTAAAAAAGTACTGAAGCTTTTATTGTGATGTATTTTTCGTTCTACGAAAAATGGTTTAATTATTTAGTATTAAATTGTGTAGCGACAACAGTTGTTAATAAAATCAATTCAGTTGTTAAGTGAAGCCGGCCGGGGTGGCCGAGCGGTTCTAGGCGCTACAGTCTGGAACCGCGCGACCGCTACGGTCGCAGGTTCGAATCCTGCCTCGGGCAAGGGTGTGTGTGATGTCCTTAGGTTAGTTAGGTTTAAGTAATTCTAAGTTCTAGGGGACTGATGACCTCAGAAGCTAAGTCCCATAGTGCTCAGAGCCATTTGAACCATTTTTTTGTTAAGTGAACCTTGAAAATCAAAGATCCTTTGGTAATACTTAATATCACACTATCCGTAAGGATCATGACCATACCCGGACACCATCTACCAGAAACATATCATATGAACGGATTTTGTGTACTATGTAGTATACGAGATGCAAGCATCGTAACCGAGCGAGGTGGCGCAGTGGCTAGACACTGGACTCGCATTCGGAAGGACGACGGTTCAATCCCGCGTCCGGCCATCCTGATTTAGGTTTTCCGTGATTTCCCTCAATCACTCCAGGCAAATGCCGGGATGGTTCCTCTGAAAGGGCACGGCCGACTTCCTTCCCCATCCTTCCCTATTCCGATGAGACCGATGACCACGCTGTCTGGCCTCCTTCCCCAAACCAACCAACAAACCAAGCATCGTATTGGAAAGGAATATGCAGTGTGCTTGTCATCCTTTGAAGGAAAGGAGAGTTTCAAGCAGTAATATTTTAACGCAGCGCTAAACGTAATACAGCATAATGAAGAAATCTAAGTAAAGCAGAATATACGGAACATGAATTTACCAGAAATATAACATCGCGTAGAAAGTAAGCATCAAAGGAAGTTTGTAGTACGTTTCAGAGAAGAAATACCATGTCGACAAGAAAAATGGATATCACAATGACATGCATAACATCTGAATGTTGAAAGGATATTACGGATAATTAATGCATGAGATCTAAGCGAAAGTTCCTTCCAAGAATTTTATCTGCAACGCAATAAGCATTCTTGAGTGGAACCGATCATATACAGTCAAACAGGGCGAGTTTTCACCAGGCAGGGTATCTTTGTACCATTTGCTACTTTCGTTTCAAATGTCTGCTGCTCCACCTGCTTTCATTATTTTGCACTAAAAGCAAGGGTTTTATTGCCTCTGTGATTTCTAGTTAGTATTTCCGTTGTGTTCTCACCTTCATATAAGCTCTAAGGCTTTCGATTATCCTTTAACTGTATTGGCTGTGAAGAGAGCTTCTGGCGATAGTGATTTAAGCTGAGCAGTGACAGCTCGGTACAAATAGGTTGACATTTCAAAGTAAACCTACACTACCGAATTAACACAATTTTTTTTACTTCTTATTAATACCTGATTTCTTTCTGGAGTGATCTAAAGTTATCCAGAGCATAAGACATAGGAAAAATACTATACTTTTTAGGACAGGTCTAAAGTTACCCTACATGACAGGGTAAGAGTATTAAATTTGAAATTTTACTCTACTAGGTCACAGTTAGTAAACATTTTAATTTTCTCAATCACTCAGTAACTTTAGACGTAAAATGTTACAATGTGTGCTCTGATGGGGAATTTTTTTTTGTGTCCAGATTTTGAAAAAAATGGAAAAAGTGATACATAGTAACCTCGATTGACCGTAGTCAAGAGTGTATCTCCATGAGGGTTATTCTAAATAAAACATATGTAGCAAGATACAAGCACTGCTGTGTGGTAACGGTTAGCCAGAATCATTGAGTTCAGCTCTCTGGGAAAATCAGGCCGTCGGTGGTAATGCGTGTCTTTGGTTAACGGCCGTTATCGCACTGAGTATTCTTCCATACATTTCTGTCCCATGTCGACAGGACGTTAAGAAATATAACTTTAGTTTTACCGTTTACTACTGATTATTACCTTAAAAATTATGCTATTGGCCCCTGAACACGTACGAATGACTGGAATAGTGTGATATAAGTCTTATCACTTCTCGTTAACTCGTTTACGGAAGCGCAAAGGAGAAACAGTCCAGATGACGCAGGACTGTCGTCAGCCATCTTGAATAGTCAGTGTGGTCAGATAGATGTGTCAAGATGAGAAGACGAGATGGCAAGAACTTTTCTATGTTAAAATTTTGACAAACCAGTGCCGGTTTAGTACGCAATAAGTGAACAGTGTAATTACTAAACGTATATGAGATATTTAGAACACTGGATTAAGCCATCAAATTATAATTAAGGTGTATGTCGGAAGATAAAACAGAAATTGTAACAGGGATTTAACAAATTAATTTACTGTTATTGTCTAACCGCTTCTCCCATACAAAAAATAGAAGTCGAAAGTAGGTTTTCCAAAGTGAATTAAAATGAAATTTTATTGTGTTTATGTTGGTGTGTGTGTGTGTGTGTGTGTGTGTGTGTATGTGTGTGTGCGTGCGTGTGTGTGTATCTAGGGAAAGAAGGATGGATGCGTGTGGAGCTAACTATTTTAAATGTCTTCTCCTCCTCCTCAAAGCATTCACTCTGGATTTATTAAATACAAATTAATTATAATTTTCAGATCCCTAAGAGTAGGCTAATTGTTTACGACAATAATTAAATTCATTTCGCGCTATTTCGACCACCTTTTATCAGTGCCTCCTTGTTTTTCAGATGTTAGATATAGAATTATTGTTTAAATGTCTCCTGGTTAAACAAGAAAAAAGGAAACTGAACGTTTGGTGTGAGAATTTTATGCGTCAAATTGTGAATATAAAATCTGTGAATGAACGCAGGGCTACGGTGCTGAAGACTGCTATTAACTTTCATTGTTAGAAGGGCTCATAAATTCTTGAAAGATATGTTATCCACTATGATAATGATTCTGCATCTGTTGTGATTTTTGACAATACTTTAAAGGGACTAACAACCGCATCGAGATTTTTAGGTTTGGCTACTGATAGGAAACTTGTTTTTTACTCACCTCCCTCAATGACTACGATGGGATTGCCCTTTGCGAAGGTGATGTTCACACCCAGGATCTCTCGACCTTCGTAACTGGATCCGCCCACAACCAGTGTCACAATGTCCGGGTATGTCTCCGACAGAGAGTTCAGCCAGGCATGAATCTGTAAATCAAGCTTTTGGTCAGAACTGGGATAGGCTCACCTACAGCTATTGCAAAGGAATGACTCTGGCAGTAGTGTGAGGATTTGGATGAAACTCATAGAAAATATAGTACTTGGTACGTACTTTAACGCCTCTGCTCTTCAATACGTGTTGGTTGTCTTTGTGCGTGTTTTGGTTTGCATTTCTCAGGTAAGCTCTTTGAACAGCTTCGTTTTCTTGATGAGCCAATAAGGTGACGATGATAAATGGAGAGCATTCAGTGGGGAATGCATGAAGTCACATCAATGCTTGGGAACATACGGGCGAATCTTTTGATGATAACTATAGCTGTGGGTAGTTTGTCGCAGAAGTACTGACGTATTTCTTGAGAAACTTCCTGGTACACTCTCGATCATAAATTAAGGATAATTGCAGAATGTGGTGCCACACATACATGTGCCGAAGTACATGTGCTACAAAACATTACTGTTTCTTGCGCATGTAACACGACATCAATATGGGATATGGTCACCATGCACACGTACACAGCCCGCACAACTGGTTGGCATACCCTGGATCAGGTGGTCGAGCAGCTGCTGGGGTATAGCCTCCCATTCTTGCACCAGAGCCTGTCGGAGCTCCTGAAGTGTCCTAGGGGTTTGAATATGTGCAGCGATACGTCGACCGAGAGCATCCCAGACGTGCTCGATGGGGTTTAGGTCTGGAGAACAGGCAGGCTACTCCATTCGCTTGATATCTTCTGTTTCAAGGTACTCCTTCACGATGGCACCTCGGTGGAGCCGTGCGTTATCATCCATCAGGAGGAAGGTGGGACCCATTTCACCCCTGAATAGGCGGACATACTGGTGCAAAATGACGTCCCGATACACCTGACCTGTTACAGTTCCTCTGTCAAAGACATGTAGGGGTGTACGTGCACCTATTATAATCCCACACCATCAAACCACGACCTCCATACGGGTCCCTTTCAAGGACATTAAGGGGTTGGTATCTGGTTCCTGGTTCACGCCAGATGAAAGCCCGGCAAGAATCACTGTTCGGACTATACCTGGATACGTCTGTGAACATAACCTGGGACCACTGTTCCAATGACCATGTACTGTGTTCTTGACCTTGCAGGTCAGACTATACCTGGACTCGTCCGTGAACATAACCTGGGACCACTGTTCCAATGAGCATGTACTGTGTTCTTGACTTTGCAGGTCTCCGGGCGAATAAATCATGTCTGTTCAATCGTCTGTAGACTGTGTGTCTGGAGACAACTGTTCCAGTGGCTGCGGTAAGGTCCCGAGCAAGGCTAGCTGCAGTACTCCGTGGCAGTCTGCAGGCACTGATGGTAAGATATCAGTCTTCTTGTGGTGTTGTACACTGTGGACGTCCTGTACTGTACCTCCTGGACACGTTTCCTGTCTGCTGGAGTCGTTACCATTATCTTGAGATCACACTTTGTGGCACACGGAGGGCCCTTGCTACGACCTGCTGTCTTTGACCAGCCTCCAGTCGCCCTAGTATTCTACCCCCCATAACGTCATCAATATGTATTCTTTGAGCCATTTTCAACACACAGTCACCATTAGCACGTCTGAAAACGTGTGCACATTTACTCGCTGCACCATACTCTGAAATGCACCAACACACCTCTCCATACGTGGACTGCTGCCAGCGCCACCGTGTGACGACCGCAGGTCAAATGCACCGCATGGTCATACCCCGAGGTGATTTAAACTCGCAAACCGCCCATCAGAGCATTGTTTCACTATGTATCAGCTTTATCCTTAATTTATGAGCATGAGTGTAGAGTGAAAGTGTGTACCGGACCGGGGCTCGAACATAGGGATATTTCCTGTGAGTTGCCAGTGATATTTTCGCATGAAACTTACAGCCATTCGACAGATAGATAGATCCTATTCAGTTTTATAAACAGTTCGTTCACGCCGGTTCTCTTGCTGCATGTATATCACTGAAACTGAAAATTGAAACATTCATCCATTTCAAAACATGTAAAGAAAAATTTAACAGTGTCATCTATTTCACTAAAGTGGACATTAAAACGAGCACTTTAACCATAGTCCAAAATTTATTCCCAACAAAGAACATGATGCAACCTGTACAAGTGATCTGAAATAGTACTGTGGAACGTAGAGAATCACAGTGGGACTAACAGCTTTGAACTGCTTGTGTACACGAGTATATATGAACTGTCCACGTATGGGATAATGTCCATGAGTATAAGTAATACTGTAGTATCCTCCCCCAGTGCCGTAAGCTGTTGCTAAAGTGGGCACTCGTTGCACAGCTTTCTGTCCTGCCAGTGACCGCGACATCAGCTCCCTCTTGTAGTTACCTCGACCTCTAGCTTAATAATTGTTATTGTGTTCTAACTACTGATAACCATTATGGTCTTGTGGGGAGATTCCAGAGCTACAGAAATAATATTCGGAGACAGACTGAAAGAAACATTTCTCGAATATAACCTTCACCTACAGGTAAAGGAAAACAGTTTCATCAAATGAAATGAGAGCATTAAAATGAGTGGCAACGTATGCTTAAACTGTTCAGCTTGTGCCGCTTATTGAACTGGCAGCCACACGAGTCAAAAGGAGAAAATCACACACAGTCAGTGCTAAAATACTGATGAGAAACGCAGGTAAGCCAGAGAGAGATACTGTCAAACGATGCTGTGGCGGCAGAGGACTTTTAACGTTACCTGAGCGGCAGCGTAGAGGGCTCCGACACTCGGTTACGCTCGCGTTTTGGAGCTATCAACGTATTATTTATTAATCAAGCTGTTGAGCAATACGAGCAACGAGCTCCTTGAAAACGGAAGCCATGGCTAATCTTATGACGCTTCAGCACTCAGAACCTACTACAACATGGCGCTTCCATGTGACCCACAGGCTGACTGTCCTTAGCGATGAAAAACTTCTTGACGTCATCGAGGAGGTTCAAAAAATGGTTCAGATGGCTCTGACCACTATGCGACTTAACTTCTGAGGTCATCAGTCGCCTAGAACTTAGAACTAATTAAACCTAACTAACCTAAGGCCATCACACACATCCATGCCCGAGGCAGGATTCGAACCTGCGACCGTAGCGGTCGCTCGGTTCCAGACTGTAGCGCCTAGAACCGCACGGCTACTCGGGCCGGCCATCGAGGAGGTTCAAAACGTGCTTAACTGAGGGTTACTGCCCGCTCTGAGTGCTTTTTAAAGCCTCAGCTCACAATATGACAATAGACTCAGAGAAGTAGCATTATTTTTTATGATCAACCTGTGTCTTTTGCAGAAGGACCACTGGAAGGACCACCAAGTGACCTTACTTTGCCAGGTGCAAACGTCCCTTAGTTGCGGTTCTGCGCTAACCTGGACGAACATCTTCAGCAAGTATGTTGACGACTTGGGAAGAGCTCCCACTCTTCCAATCTGGAGAGGCGCAGTAGATTTACTCTTGGCGTCGTAGTGCTGGGAGCCATCGAGAATGACTTCAGGTAACGATGGTAGTGATTTAGGGACACGTCACTGACACCCCGCGTCCTTACATGCGCCGGCCGTGGTGTCCTAGTGGTTCTAGGCGCTTCAGTCTGGAACCGCGCGGTCGCAAGTTCGAATCCTGCCTCGGGCATGGATGTGTGTGATGTCTTTAGGTTAGTTAGGTTTAAGTAGTTCTAAGTTCTGGGGACTGATGACCTAACATGTTAAGTCCCATACTGCTCAGAGCCATTTGAACCTTACATGTCACCTCTCATGCAACAATACCAGTGTGCCAATTTTCAACAGGACAATGCTCATCCACACATCGCACATGTCTCTATGAACTGTCTGCTTGATGTTGCGGTGCTCGAGCGGTCACAACCACCCCCAGATCTGTCCCTGATAGCACATGTGTTAAGACCAGTTTGGACATCAACTTTGTCTCAGTGTCAGTGTCCAGGAAATGAAAGACCAGTTGTAACAACTGAGGGTTAGTTTGTCTCACGAAAGGACACAACTGCTTTATGACATCCTTCCTAACCGAATAAGGACATGCATCCAGGCCAGAGAAGCTGCAATGTCACACTGACAAGTGGCTCATACTGCCAAGTTCTTTGTACATTTTTCTCGATTTTGTAATCATGAAATAACATCAAATGACCTCTCAACCCGTAAAATTTCATTTCGTTTCCTCCTTCTATTCTGCATGCTTAACGTTTTCTGTCAGGCAGTAGATTTATCATCTGACCCATCCAGATAGCCGCGCACGTTAGCACGTTCATTGCAGGAAAAAATTTGGAAATTTGTGGCAAGGACTATGGGACCAAACTGCTGAGGTCATCGGCCCCCACGCTTACCCACTACTTAATCTAACTTTAACTTACGTTAAGGACAACAAACATACCCAAGCCCGAGGGAGGACTCGAACCTCCGACGGGGGGAGCCGCGCGAACCGTGACGAGGCCCTCCCAGACCGCACGGCTACCCCGCGCGGCTTCTTTGCAGGACTCGAGTAAATTTGCCGTCCCCGCGTCGAATCCTCCAGGCAGATTAACAACGAGGGCTGGTGTCCCGGCCAACCTGCCTGTTGTTTTTAGGCGGTATCCCACTTCCGATTAGGTGAATATCGGGCTAGTACTCAAGTCCTGTCTCAGTTACACGAATCGTAAAAATTTCCAAAATTTTCTCACGCTTTCATGTGGAATAACAATAGACGCAGAATGATGTCGTACGCAGCTTCCGTCCCAGGGAGAATAGGTGGCGACAGAAAGGGCATCCATCCACCCTCAACCATTAACATCACCAACATCTGAGGTCATCAGTCCCCTGGACTTAGAACTATTTAAACCTAACTAACCTAAGGACACCACACACATCCATGCCCGCGGCAGGATTCGAACCTGCGACCGCAGCAGCAGCGCGGTTCCGGACTGAAGCGCCTAGAAACGCTCGGCCACAGCGGCCGGCCCGTGAAAACACGGCATATGGCCTAGAGAAGGAAGAAGGGTGTAATAGTAAGGCAATGCTTCTTTTTTTTTTGAAATCAGGTTAGTTTTGTCCAGGATTCCAATACACAATATTATTGTGCACTCTTTTGGCTACAAAACCTTATTTTTCAAAATAACCTTCATCGAATGCGACGGCCTCGCGCCACCTCACTGGGTAAGCCCACATAATTCCACCCTACTGGTCGATATCGGAGCCAACGTCTTGCTGCATCAAAAACCTCCCCATCATTCACGTACCGCTTTCCGCGGAGTGCATCCTTCATTGGGCCAAACAAAGGGTAATCGAAGGTGCGAGATCCGGGCTGCAGCGTGGATGAACAAGAAGAGTCCAGTGAAGATTCGTGAGCTCCTCTCTGATGCGCAGAGTTGTGTAGTGCCTTGCGTTGTCAAAGAGAAGCACACGTGCGTTTGCATTTTTGTGGTGACGAACAGCCTGAAATCGTTTCATCTGTTTCCTGAGGATGTGTGATGTCGGCCGGCACGCGGCAGATCGGACGGATTTGTCCGGCCTTCTTACGATGATGACAGACGGAAATTGAAAATTTGTGGTAAGAACTATTGGACCAAACAGCTGAGGTCATTGGTCCCTAGGCTCACACACTACTTAATCTAACCTAAACTAACTTACGTTAAGGACAACACACACACCCATGCCCGAGGGAGTTCTCGAACCTCCGACGGGAGCAGCCACGCTAACCGTGACAAGGCGCCCGAGACCGCACGGCTACCCCCCGGGCGATGATAGACGCCTCGCCCAACAATTCACAGTTCTTTTGTTCACCGTCAGGTCTCCGTGAACTTTCTGCAAGTGCCTATGAATACTTGCGATGCTCTGGTTTTGTACAAAAGGAACACAATGACAACTGTCTGCTTGGAACGCTCCTCCATTACAGACGCCATTTTGAATCCTACGTAGAGCGTCGCCACCTTTCGGATGTTATGAAATTACAGGGGCTGAAGCGAGAATATTTCACGAAGTCATACAACAAATTCAGTATTGGCCGAGTAAGAAATGTGTTGCGTTACTTATTGAACGCTCCTCGTATTATCAATCAGTTACCATCGCATCACACATAAAACTGAAATCCAAATCTTTCGACTCTTTAATTCGTGAAGTTCTGAATTACAATTCCTGTCTTAAGCGCTCCATTTTCTTTAGTCTAGTTGGTTCTAAGGTTTTGTCGCCACAGTACCGTGGCTCACGTTCCCGAGATTTAAGTAAGTTTTTGTGCAAATAAATGGACAGGAATAGTAGCGTTGCTGATACTGAGTCATAATTAAACGACAGCTGTGTGAAGTTTCTCATCGCGAGAAATGAGAAGGAACGATCTGTGTCTACTTCACAGAAATTCTTACAGTTAAGGTCTCGCTCAAAACTATTTTCTATTGAACGGTTTTGACAGGTGCAGCTCTCATCTTCAGATCTACAAAAACTTTTTTGGTTGTACGTCATGTTCCATTGTGCGTTCATTACTTATGCCATACTAAAATGTGTATCTTACATGCCGCACAGGTCTATCACAAATAAAATTTAAACAGGTTTGTCACAAGTAAATGCAACTTCTACAATTTGTCATGTCCAAATACAGAGCACTCGTTTGATGCTAGTCAGTTGTTAAACTCCGCAGTATATAGTGAAAGGGCACATTTATACCAATATTTATATTTACTTGACGAATGAAGCACATCTTAGAACCATCTCATTCGAAATACGTAGTGCATAGAGCAAGTTTTTGAAGATCTGAAGATCACAGTTTCTACCTTCGAAACCCGTCAATAAAAGATAGTTTTGAACGCGATCTTGGCTATGAACATTTCTTTAACCCGAATCTCCATGATGCTGGAATTGCTGTGGGTCAGCAATTTCTGTTAGTCATTACAACAAAAAAGAAGCCAATACAGGTTGGTATGCGCTGTAACTGTACATTCTCACATTTTTTACATGATTTTTGCATTTTCGAAAATGGCTCCCGGTCCGAAACTAGTCATCGAGTGAATAAAAAAAAGTGAAATCTGCAGCTTGGGCTGGTTTTCGTTGCACTGTTTTCTTTAACAGTTAGTTGTATGTATCAATTTCTTGCCCTGAGGATTGGCATCGATTATTATCACTTTGGAGCCAACGGCTTTGTCGTGTTGATAACTCCGGTTCCCGGCTTATCACTGAAGTTAAGCAACGTTGGGCTCGGCTAATACTAGGATGGGTGACCCTATCAAAAAATACCGTGTTACGAAAAGTATAAGTAGAGTGTTAACGGTGTTGAAAACATTTAATACAGAAATCCATTATGAGGGGGGATGACATGTTCAGTACGCTCTTTGTGTGTTTGCTGAATAAAGCCACTCTGCCGTTCTAAAGAGCAAGTGGTAACTACCATCGTAACGTCAGAGTCACTAGTGCCTCACGTCTGCTGTATCCTTCTTGACAACAATACATAGTATATACGCGATGTAAAGAACGTACCTCCGTGAGGTTGTAGCAGTCGTCCCATCCAAAGGATTCTCCTTGTCTCCTGAATCCTCTCTCGTTGTCTATAAGTCTGGAAGAAGAGATACGTGATTAGATGTGCCCAGCAGATATATTCAAGATATAACACAAAGATAGACAAGATGTAGAAAGTAGGGCTAGTCTTGTGTTTCAGTCTTTGCTTCGGAGGTCAAATCAAAACAGTATGAATAGATGAATTACCTTCTTAGTTATATAGCAACAACGTGCTTATTGAATCTATTATTCGAAAGTTAACATGGGGTGTGTCAAACCTTCACCTACAGCTCTGCTGGGGAACCTTTCATAGAGGTTTCTGAATGTATCTGCAGGAACGGCAGACCAATCTTCCTCAAGAGCCTAATCCAGACAAGAGGAGGAGATTAGTGTTTAACGTCCCGTCGACAACGAGGCCATTAGAGACAAACCACAAGCTCGGATTTGGGAAGGATGGGGAAGGAAATCGGCCGTGCGATTTCAAAGGAACCATCCCGTCATTTGCCTGAAGTGGTCTAGGGAAATCACGGAAAACCTAAATCAGGATGGCCGGACGTCGAATTGAACGGTCGTCCTCCCAAATGCGAGTCCAGTGCGCTAACCACTGCCCCCCTTCTCGGTTCCAGAGAAGATATTGAGTTTGGACGCAGGAGTTTCAAGTGGAGTCGACATTCTGACTCATTCTAAAGGAGTTCTGGGTTCAGGTCAGCACTCTGGGCAAGGCAGTTCATTTCATGAATGTTTCTGTCCACAAACCACTGCTTTATAGCAGATTGCATTGTCATGCCTATACAAACAATCATCGTCTACGAACAGTTGCTCCACTGTACACTGTACACAATGCTGCAAAATGTGTTCATATCCTTCCAGATTTAGCTTTTTTGTAAGTGCAGTAAGGACCACACCTTATCCAAGAGAAACACTCCCACACCGTAAACACCACCTCCTTCGCACTTCACTGTTGGCACTATGCATGATTTCAGATAACATTCTCCAGGCATTTGCCAAATGCAAATCCTTCTCGTTTCCACTTCATAATCACACCACCAACAGTCGAGCAACTTTGGAAGGGTTGAAATGTCCCTGTTGGATATGTTACTCACGTGACATCCAACGGGTAGGCCACGTACAAAGTCACTGAACTCTCCTGATTGACCACGCATTCTACTGTTAATACTTCTCTTACTGACAGTACAGTATTCCCCGCTTCATTTTATACTGGCAGGTCTGCCTCACGTGCCATCTAGTGGTCAATTCCGCTTTGCATAGCAGTGTCGAAATACTTTTTATCAGATAGTGTATTTGCAAAATCCTAGATGGAACACTGGGAGAGGCCTTGGGAGCCTTCTGTATACCAGCTGCTACAAGCCCTTGGAGCAGAACTGTGTATATCTAAATAATCAGTCAGTTCGTTAGTTACACTTCTCAAGGGTTAACTTTGGTCCATATATAGTAGTGTCGTGGAACGACTTGGTTTAAGTAATATCACCTAAATTTTTGTTTAAACATGGCTACATGCCGACTATTTTTCAAAGGAGTCCACGTAACGGAGAACAATATTTAGTTTAATAACGTGTTTATGTATGTACATATTTCAATTACATACGCCAAAATATTCGAAATATGTAGTCCTGTTAACAGTGTTCTATATTTCACTCCGCGGTATCGTAGAAAATAAATATGGTATCAATCAGTAGTATGCACATACTTTTGCACGTTGTCCACGTAGACAGCCGCCTCCATGCCATAAATTTGGATCATCTCCAGGAAAGCACCCTCTATCCGCGGTGATACCATGACATCCACCGGTTTGTTCACGGCTTTGGCTTCCTTCCAGAACTGTATCTGCAATATAGTGTTAGATTTACAAATAATGCTGAATTAATCTACAAATGTCACTAAAATAATTTTTAAGTCATTGATTACTGGGCGCATCTCTGCTACATCTTGAGCCCAGACTTCTATTACTCAGGAAAGAAAATCAAATAGATATGAAGTGCAAAATCAAAATTATTTTTTGTGACTTTTTAAAAGTCCAACTTCAGTATGCAAATTTCGAAGTGTGTTCGTTTGTACAAGTCTATTATTAGTTGGCTCTGAGCACTATGGGACTTAACATCTATGGTCATCAGTCCTCTATTATTAGTTGTAACACCTCCACTGACGAGTTAAAGCATTATGTTCACCTACTTAATAGCTTGTCTGTACGTCGTTGGAACGAAATACATCGCTGATTCTGCTTATCAGGGATTGCACAGATTGTTCGTATGTTTGTGGAGGAATGTGGCATTAGACGTCTACGCATAGGACATGTAATTCCCGTAAATATCACGCGCTGATCTGCGTACGTGGTGCTGGCCCTCGATAGCGACGCAGATGGGTCCCATAGGATACACATCAAGCGAATTTGGCTGCCGAGACATCAATGTGAGTTCACTATAATGCTCCTCAAACCGCTGAAGCATGGTTCTGCCTCCAAGACACGGGCAGTCATACGAGGGTTATTCGGAAAGTAAGGAACGATCGGTCGCGAAATGGAAACCATAGTGAAAATCAGATGAAGTTTGGCACACGTATGTTGGGCAGTGTCTCTAGTATGCCCATCGTTGTGTTTAGTTCTGGCCGAACAGGGAGCGCATAAAGATATATAGAAAAATAGTGTCTCCCGTCAAGTAGGAGGGCCTGGTGAGAAATTTTGCCTGAAGCTATGCAGCCAACATTACATGACTGTCATGCGTTTTCTTCTTCAAGACTATTCTCAGCCGCATTCTGCAGGGGCAGTCGGAAATGTTTGATCACCCACAATTCAGCCCGTACTTGTCTCCGTCTTAGTTTCATCTCGGCTCACATGATCCGCTGGCTATGAAGACATTTTGGCACAGACAACGAGCTGTAGGCCAGCGTAGAAAATTGGCGAAAAGCAATGGCGGCTGCCTTCTATAACGAGGGTATTGGAAAGTTCGTACAAAGCTACGACAAAAGTCTAAATCGGATTAGCGACTATGGAGATAAGTAGCTGGGAGTTGTAGCTAACTGTTGCAAATAAAACAGTTTTGATTTTCACTGTGGTTTCCATTTCGCTACCAATCGTTCCTCACTTTCCCAATGGCCCTCGTACTTCTGAAGGATGACATCGCCGTCGGTGAATACATCATACGTGAGGGATGCAGGTGGTTGGCAGCTGTCAGCGTGTCTTCGATTACCACCAAAAGTCGCATGCAAGCATGGGAGAATGTCTTCCATGGCTTAATACTACCAGGCTGTATCCGTGACATGCTGCACCTTTCGAGTCACCGTTCACCTCGATTACGGCGTTTGTGGAGACGACCAGCGATTTAGCGTAACAAAATGTGATTCACTCGAAGACCACCATATATGTTACGTTTCCATTGATCGACGGTCGAATCCAGATGGTCCCGTGCCCACTGCAATCGCAACTGACGATGTCGTTGGGTCAACATGTGCACTCGTAGGGGTGGTCTGCTGCGGAGCTCCATGTTCAACAATATACGCTCCGAAGCACTCCTGCGTGGACCAGAATTGTGCTCTCTCGGCATAGATGCCACAGATCACCATCTGTCTTACATTTCAGAGCAGACAAGCCTGCAAACCCCGCGTTCTGTGAGGAGTCGTGGACGTCCAACCATTTAGCGCCTAGTGGTAGTTCCACAGTCGTTCTACGTCTTTCCATAGATGCTCACGACAGTAGCACGTGAACATTCGATCAGCTTTGTCGTTTTTGAGATAGTCGTTCACAGGCTCTGCGTAATAATAATCAGCCCTTTGTCAAAGCCGCTTATCCTCAATGAATTTCTCCATTTGCAGTCCGTATCTTCGTTTGGATGATACTCCGTCCGTGTCTACTACGGTTACATACGGTATTTTTCGTACCGCATCATGTGCCCGCAACGGCAGCAGGCGCCATCCCACGTCGCGGAGAGCAGTGGTCATGATGTTTTGTCTCCTCAGTGTATATGGCTGTTAGCTGTATGTTTAGAACTCTGACGTTAGCATTGTAAGTATCACTATAGCAAGTTGTTGTTTTGAACCAAACAGTAGCTACCGAGATACGTTGCAAGTCTTCCGAAGTAAGAGTGATTTCAGGTGTGCCGCAGGGTAGTGTCGTAGGACTGTTGCTATTCACAATATATATAAATGACCTTGTGGATAACATCAGAAGTTCACTGAGGCTTTTTGCGGATGATGCTGTAGTATATCGAGAGGTTGTAACAATGGAAAATTGTACTGAAATACAGGCGGATCTGCAACGAATTAACGCATGGTGCAGGTAATGGTAATTGAATCTCAATGTAGACAAGTGTAATGTGCTGCGAATAGATAGAAAGAAAGATCCTTTATTATTTAGCTACAATATAGCAGGTCAGTAACTGGAAGCAGTTAATTCCATAAATTATCTGGGAGTAGACATTAGGAGTGATTTAAAATGGAATGACCATATAAAATTAATCGTCAGTAAAACAGATGCCAGACTGAGATTCATTGGAAGAATCCTAAGGAAATGCAGTCCGAAAGCAAAGGAAGTAGGTTACAGTACACTTGTTCGCCCACTGCTTGAATATTGCTCACCGGTGTGGGATCCAGACCAGATAGGGTTGATAGAAGAGAGGTGTGCGTGTGTGTGTGTGTGTGTGTGTGTGTGTGTGTGTGTGTGTGTGTGTGTATGTGAAATCTTATGGGACTTAACTGCTAAGGTCATCAGTCCCTAAGCTTACACACTACTTAACCTAAATTACCCTAAAGACAAACACACACACCCATGACCGAGGGAGGACTCGAACCTCCGCCGGGACCAGCCGTTAGAAGAGATAGAGAAGATCCAACGGAGAACAGTGGAAGACTCTGCGAGAGAGACGATCAGTAGCTCGGTACGGACTTTAGTTGATGTTGCAGTTTTGAGAACATACCTTCACCGAGGAGTCAAGCAGTATATTGCTCCCTCCTACATATATCTCGCGAAGAGGAGCATAAAATCAGAGAGATTAGAGCCCATACAGAGGCATACCGACAACCTTTCTTTCTACGAACAATACGAGACTGGAATAGAAGGGAGAACCGATAGAGGAACTCAAGGTACCCTCCGCCACACACCTTCAGGTGGCTTGCGGAGTATGCATGTAGATGCAGATGTAAATGTAGATGTAGGTTTGTACACAGGACTCGGATCCGGGAGGAAGATGGTTGAAATGTCCGGCCATTCAGATTTAGGTTTTCGGGAAATGCCGGGATGGTTCCTTGGAAAAGGTTCAAATGGCTCTGAGCACTATGGGACTCAACTGCTGTGGTGATTAGTCCCCTAGAACTTAGAACTACTTAAACCTAACTAACCTAGGGACATCACACCTTGGAAAAGGAAACTACAGATTTCCTCCCCATCCTTTCGTAACCCGAGCTGTATGTGTTTTTATTTGTCTTTCCGTTGCTCTACTGATCATGGGAAATCACTACGTACAGCTACCTATGTAATTTAGGACGGCTGAATTTCCAGTATAGCTCAGCAGATTGCCATGTGACTCGAACGGTAAATGCGCCAACGCGGCACCCATATGCTGTTGGATCTGTCAAAGTGTCTCTAAGAGTCATTTCAAGCGTAGTCCAGACGCGCGTTGCTATATTATGGCAAGAAAGGTTGCCCATAAGAATTGGCGCACACGACTGGGATGTCATTCAGACATTCAGTCGCTGTCGCCGCACACAAAAGCTAGAAGATATGTCGCCCGTTGTGAACACTACCACCTAAGGACCAAAACGTACAGGTTATGATGGCTCGTGGTGTAGCGAATCTTAAACACTGTAGGACGTGAGTCGCGTTGTGACCCCAGGCGTGCCAGCCCTCACACTATCTTATAGACTGGCGGCATCGTCCTGCTGTGCACCACGGTTCCTGTTAAAGACATATGAAAAGCCAAACACTAATACATGGCAACGCTAATGGTCAGCCTGCAGACCTCGCCTGAAAATCTCAACATCCGTAATATACAGTATATACGCTGGATACTACAAGTATAATTAAAATGCTTGCTGTGATTCAGTAGTTTATTGTGTCGACCTTATAACAGGCAAGTAAAATAACTGATCGTATATTTATGGTTCCAAACTCAAGATTCATCTCTGCACTAGATGTGGGTACTGTGAACTACTAGCTCAACTTGCTTGAACCACCATATACGAGGGTGAGTCAAATGAAAATCTTAAATTTGTAATAACAAATCGAAATTTAGCGTCGTTATCCTGTAAGTTGGTAAGCGTGCTACAAACAGCGTGCAGAATGGCCTGTAGGTGGCAGCATAGTGCAGATGCACACATACCGTCGCAGTGTCAGTATAAAGATGGCCGCCCCACTTGCGACTTGTACGAGGGAAGAACAGCGTTCTGTTATTCGGTTTTTATAGTGAAGGTGTGGAACCTATCGAAATTCATCGACGAATGAAGCTTCAGTGCGGTGATGCATGTTTGTCACAGCAGCAAGTCTACGAATAGAGTAGGAAGTTCGCAAATGGTGTGACCAGTGGAAGATGCTCCTCGTCCAGGTCAGGCACAACGAGTTGTGACTCCACAGAACATTGCAGCAGTTGAAGCCATAGTGAAGGAATACCGCCGAGTGACACTGAATGACAGTGCACCATGTTTACAGATTAGTCATGGATCAGCACACCACATTGTGCATGATGTGCTCCAGTTTCACAAAGTGTCTGCAAGATGGGTGCCACGGCAGCTGACTCCTGAAATGAGAGAACGACGTGTTGATTCTTCGGCTGTTTGAACGAGAAGGTGATGGCTTCTTTGCAAGAATCGTTACTGGGGACGAAACCTGGCTTCACTTCCACCAACCGGAAACGAAGAGAGCGAGCAAGGGATGGTGCCATTCCTAATCACCAAAACCAAAGAAGTTTCGAAAAGAAACATCAGCAGGGAAGGTTATGCTGACTCTCTTTTGGGACGAAAAACGCGTCATTTTGGAGCATTACATGCCTAGAGGAACCACTGTCACCATTGCATCATACACAGATCTAATAAAATATCATCTGCGGTCTGCAATAAAATCAAAGCGACGTGGATTGCTGTCAGCAGGTGTCCTTTTGCAACATGACAATGCAAGGGCGCACACTGCCGGTACAACAGTTGCAACAATCACAGACCTGCATTTTGAGTGCCTTCCTCATCCACCATACTCACCAGACCTTGTCCGAAGTGTTTTCCGTATGTTTGGACCACTAAAAGGCGCAATGGGAGGAAAGAAGTTCCGATCTGATTAAGACGTTACGCGGACTACCAAAAGAATTCTTTTCTAAAGGAATTTATGCAGCCGGCCGGAGTCGCCGAGCGGTTCTAGGCGCTACAGTCTGGAACCGCGCGACCGCTGCGGTCGCAGGTTCGAACCTTGGCTCGGGCATGGATGTGTGTGATGTCCTTAGGTTAGTTAGGTTTAAGTAGTTATAAGTTCTAGGGGACTTATGACCTCAGCAGTTGAGTCCCATAGTGCTCAGAGCCATTTGAACCATTTTTGAATTTAAAAAAATATTTAAGGTTTTCATTTGACTCGCCCTCGTACGTTACCGGTGTGCACTACTAGAGCAGGTCCACCTCCTAGTTTGGTCCGTCACAAAGTGGCCGAATTTATCAATGCTTTCACGCTCCTTTTAACTGTGGTAAAAAAGTATTCTGGTGTGTGCTGAGCCTAGCGTTCTGGCGATCGTTTGAACTTCGAGAATGGAGCGTTTTCACTCACGCGGTAGTTGGCACGCACAGTATGTTGGAGCACCCAGCAGGGTTGAGTCCCGCTATGTTCCGGGAGTAGCCCAGCTTTTATTATTACGTAGATTAATTTGTTTACATAATTTCATTCGCGCAATATCTGTGGATACAAAGGAAACAGCGAGGAATGGAATAAACTAGATGTGCGACTGGATCATTATGCCTGTAAAATAGAGATCATTTTTCACGAAAATGGGAAGTAGTGAGCGGAGGGAATACTCACGTCTTCGTGGAACTGGTCAAGCCCGGCCAACAAGTGCAGCTGTTCCTCGTCCGAGGGCAGAAGCCGGTAGACGCGGTAGCCGTCGTAGCGGACCACGTGACCGCACGCCGCCGCCACGGCAGTCGCCAGCAGAAACGCAGCCCTCCACAGCATGCTGAAACTTCAGTTCAGACCACTTGTGACTTTTGGTATCAGCTGCATCGAGCTGCCGTGACAAATGGAACGAACCTAAATGTAATAAAGATAGCATTAATCACTGTTCTGCGAGATACGAATTTACTGTCGGCAATATTTTAATGTAAGTACGAAGTATTTAATTTCTGTGGCCTTGCTGCACATCCTAGCATTTATCTCTATAACTCAGGAAGTACGGCAAATCACATGAAGAACAGGTTGAGATTAAACTTTGTCGAGTAATGCTTACGTATTTCCACTTGGACATGCACAGTAGCATTCAATCAGAACAGAGAGTTTATAACAGTTCAATACAGGCTTTAACAGCTGATATTTGCGTCCTTGATGATTTTTGTTTTATGGTCACCTCAAAGTGTTCCATGGCATATTTCTCCATCCAATGTCCCACCTGATGGCGTGGCTATGCGGAAACCACCCAGCTGTGTTGTAGCGAATCTTTATACGGCAAAATTTGACGAAACTGCCCTTCAGATGGCGAAGAAGAAACCTTGGCTTCGCTACGTTGATATTTTCGCTATATGGGCTCAGGGAGAAAAGGAACCCTCTGAATTTTCAAATTTTCTTAATGATATTAATTCTAATATAAAGTTTACCATGGAAAAAGAGAAAGATGGTTAAATTTATTTTCTGGTCCTACATATAATTAGAAAACCATAATCAGCTTTAGGGTATAAAGTTTACATATACCCTACTCACGTGGGTAGACGCTTACACAAAAATTTCAGTCACTTTCCCAAGCAGAAAAGCGGAGTGGATCGAGCTACAAAATCTGTGAACCACAGCTCGATCATTTAAGAACTGCTTTCATGCGAAACGACTGCTCTGACAAAAAGATAAATAGGACACTATTGCCTAAAACATCTGGAGCTTCTAGTAATAAACAACCCACTATGGGATAGCTTTCCTCTCATTCACAAAAGCAGTAAAAAAATTGCAGCAGCAGATATTAGTGATACGGTTAACCAACAAGAGAAGGACGCGAATAGTTGAACATTGCAAAGCACCTTCACCCGACGCCTGTCACGGGAGTACTGTACAAAATTCCATTAAGTCAAGTGTAAAATTGGAACTACAAAAAGAAGTATTACGACCCGACGTAAGAACCACAAGAGCCATTTTCGTCTGGGAAACAGGAATGAATCAGCAGCAGCAGATCATGTAGTGGGACCAGGAACAAACAAACTCGTTTTTCCGATACTATGGTTTTATCAAGAACCAATCGTTACTATGCAAGGATATACAGAGGGGCCATAGAAATTCAAAAGCTCAAAAATAACTTTAACAGAAAATAAGATAGGTTGAAGTTACACAAGTTGTTGGCCTTAGTGCCAAATAAAGCAAACAGCACCAACTCCTCGCCACTGCCAAGTTCCTTAACCCACATCGCCGTGACTCTGGGATCTTAGGCTGGGGCCTGATGACGTCACAAATCGACCGTTTCGTAGATACATAAAAACAGGTCAGTTTATTGAACTGGATTAAAGTTTGAAACTGCTATCTGAGACTTCATACCGTCTGATAATGCCTCCAGCAGTGGGAGACGAAACGTTGGGAAGAGAAAAAGGCATTGGACCTTGATATCACGTTCACAAAACTAAAACCACCAAGGTTTCATATTAATTGTTTTTATTTTTAGTTTTCTAAATATACATTAGTTTTCAATACATTATCAGATGTAAAGAGAAATTTTTAATCAACAAGTAACAGTAAAACGCAAAAATAACGTTATTTGTAACGAAGAAGTTCAGGCTGTTTCAGGAGAATCGTTGCTGTGTTTTGTTGGCAACATCACTGACGGCCATGCAGCACGCTTCATCAGGTTAACGGTTTTGTACACCCTAATGTACGACAGACGGTGGTGTAGCAAGATGCAAGTGTGTTAACTGCACATAAAATTCTGCAGCTTCCACTGACCTAGAGCCGACACCAACGTTTCGACAGCAAATACGCTACTGGCCATTAAAATTGCTACACCACGAAGATGACGTGCTACAGGCGCGAAATTTAACCGACAGGAAGAAGATGCTGTGATATGCAACTGAGTAGCTTTTCAGAGCATTCACACAAGGTTGGCGCCGGTGGCGACACCTACAACGTGCTGACACGAGGAAAGTTTCCAACCGATTTCTCATACACAAACGGCAGTTGACCGGCGTTGCCTGGTGAAACGTTGTTGTGATGCCTCGTGTAAGAAGGAGAAATGCGTACCATCACGTTTCCGACTTTGATGAAGGTCGGATTGTACCCTATCGGGATTGCGGTTTATCCTATCGCGACATTGCTGCTCGCGTTGGTCGAGATCCAATGGCTGTTAGCGGAATATGGAATCGGTGGGCTCAGGAGGGTAATACGGAACGCCGTGCTGGATCCAAATGGCCTCGTATCACTAGCAGTCGAGATGACAGGCATCTTATCCGCATGGCTGTAACAGATCGTGGAGCCATGTCTCGATCCCTGAGTCAACAGATGGGGACGTTTACAAGACAACAACCATCTGCACGAACAGTTCGACGACGTTTGCAGCAGCATGGACTATCAGCTCGTGGGCCATGGCTGCGGTTACCCTTGACGCTGCATCATAGGCAGGAGTGCACGAATGGCAAAACGTCATTTTTTCGGATGAATCCACGTTCTGTTTACAGCATCATGAAGGTCGCATCCTGCGTACCACCCGACGTGATGGTATGGGATGCCATTGGTTGCACATCTCGATCACCTCTTGTTCGCATTGACGGCACTTTGAACAGTGGACGTTACGTTTCAGATGTGTTACGACCCGTGGCTCTACCCTTCATTCGATCCCTGCGAAACCCTACATTTCAGCAAGATAATGCACGACCGCATGTTGCAGGTCCTGTACGGGTCTTTCTGGATACAGAAAATGTTCGACTGCTGCTCTAGCCAGCACATTCTCCAGATCTCTCACTAATCGAAAATGTCTGGTCAATGGTGGCCTGGCAACTGGCTCGTCACAATACGCCAATCACTACTCTTGATGAACTGTGGTATCGTGTTGAAGCTGCATGGGGAGCTGTACCTGTACACGCCATCCAAGTTCTGTTTGACTCAATGCCCAGGCGTATCAAGGCCGTTATTACGGCCAGAGGTGGTTGTTCCGGGTACTAATTTCTCAGGATCAATGCACCCAAATTGCTTGAAAATGTAATAACATGTCAGTTTAGTATAATATATTTGTCGAATGAATACCCGTTTATCATTTGCATTTCTTCTTGGTGTATCAATTTTAATGGCGAGTAGTGTATTTATATAGATAGCCATCCATACCTGTGCGGCTCGCGACTGACCGCTCACTCCAAAACCCTGACTTCTCACCACCTAAGGTATTTCACTAACGCGTATTAGCATTTACGATCGAACCATAATTACAAAACAATATTTCTAATAGGATATCTTCCTTTTTATTTCACAAGGCACTGCAATCATTATTTGCTTCACATCCGTTATGGTTAGGCACAGCGAAAATATAGGATCAATCTCTCATGAAGAAACCTAAATTATTTACTTTCAAGTAAAGAATATTAAGTTTTTATTTTATCTTCCTAACATCGTTACTAATAATACAAAAACGTTCAATGAGTGAATTTTCGCATTCGAAGAAGAAATTTGGTGATTGAAATTTCGTAAAATATATGTCCTCAAAGAGAATCGCCTTTGTTTTAATAATTGCCGCTCCAATTAGGTTATCGTACCCGTGACACCTCTCCTATTTCGCGATAATACCAAACGAGCTGCCGTTCTTAGAACTTTTTCGATGGCCTCCATCAACCCTGTCTAATGCGGATCCCACCCCCCACAGCAGAAGTTCCGAAGAGGGCAGACAGGTGTTGCGTAGGCAGTCTCTTTAGTACACCTACTTATCTAATTGTTACTCCAGTAAACAGCAGTCTCTGATTTGCTTCCCCCACAAATTATATCTTTGTGATCGTTCGAATTAAAGTCATTCGTAATTGTAATCACTAAGCATTCAGTTGAATTGACAGTTTAGTTATGTGTGATTCATCGTGTAACTGAAACTTAGCGGGTTCCTTTTGGTAGTCACGTGGATGACTTCACACTTTTCATTATTTTGAGTCAATTGCCACTTCTCGCATCATACAGATATCTTGTGTAAGTCTCTTTGCAACTGGTTTTGATCACCTGATAAATCTGCAAGATGATAAATGACAGCATCCTGTGCAAACAATCTAAGAGGTCTGCTCAGATTGTCACGAAAATCGTGACAATTGAAACGATACTCCGCAGCAAGCTGTTCCATTAGGAGTTGCTTGTGAGGAACTATGTCAAAACCGTTCTAGAAATCAACATGGAATCAACTTGACACCCACTGTCGATATCACCCCTCTCACCGTGTTGATACTGGTCTTGCTGCAAGCAAGCCCCCTTTCTGAAGCGAGATCCGTGACGTGGCTGTGCGATGCTGTATAGCAGAGCGTACAGTATGTCTGTCTTCCCGGGCACTAGGCACACGCGGACCCTGAGATCCTGCATGGATTTGAATATGGCCTTCCTGAAACCACGGAGCCCGTAATAGCTCGACGGTCGTAGAAACCCGACCACTTGAGAATTTGTGTCTGACGAGAAGCGTGCTAGGGTAGTCCGTGCGATTTTGGTGCTCACTGTTTCTGGATGGCGTAGCGGTCAGCGCATCTGACTATTGGGTTCGAGCCCCGTCCAACACAAATTCTCAACATTCCCCGTTGATGAAAATCGATGCCCGCTGGCAGCTAATGTCTTTAATTCCTTTGTGTCTTGCCACTAGCAATGTCGCAGGATGATAAACCGTAGTCTGTAAGGATGACGAGGCTGCCGCTGTCGAATTGCGACACTTGCTGGTAACCGTCTCTCTTTCTTATAATAAATACACTCCTGGAAATTGAAATAAGAACACCGTGAATTCATTGTCCCAGGAAGGGGAAACTTTATTGACACATTCCTGGGGTCAGATACATCACATGATCACACTGACAGAACCACAGGCACATAGACACAGGCAACAGAGCATGCACAATGTCGGCACTAGTACAGTGTATATCCACCTTTCGCAGCAATCCAGGCTGCTATTCTCCCATGGAGACGATCGTAGAGATGCTGGATGTAGTCCTGTGGAACGCCTTGCCATGCCATTTCCACCTGGCGCCTCAGTTGGACCAGCGTTCGTGCTGGACGTGCAGACCGCGTGAGACGACGCTTCATCCAGTCCCAAACATGCTCAATGGGGGACAGATCCGGAGATCTTGCTGGCCAGGGTAGTTGACTTACACCTTCTAGAGCACGTTGGGTGGCATGGGATACATGCGGACGTGCATTGTCCTGTTGGAACAGCAAGTTCCCTTGCCGGTCTAGGAATGGTAGAAAGATGGGTTCGATGACGGTTTGGATGTACCGTGCACTATTCAGTGTCCCCTCGACGATCACCAGTGGTGTACGGCCAGTGTAGGAGATCGCTCCCCACACCATGATGCCGGGTGATGGCCCTGTGTGCCTCGGTCGTATGCAGTCCTGATTGTGGCGCTCACCTGCACGGCGCCAAACACGCATACGACCATCATTGGCACCAAGGCAGAAGCGACTCTCATCGCTGAAGACGACACGTCTCCATTCGTCCCTCCATTCACGCCTGTCGCGACACCACTGGAGGCGGGCTGCACGATGTTGGGGCTTCATGGAGACGGTTGCGAATGGTCCTCGCCGATACCCCAGGAGCAACAGTGTCCCTAATTTGCTGGGAAGTGGCGGTGCGGTCCCCTACGGCACTGCGTAGGATCCTACGGTCTTGGCGTGCATCCGTGCGTCACTGCGGTCCGGTCCCAGGTCGACGGGCACGTGCACCTTCCGCCGACCACTGGCGACAACATCGATGTACTGTGGAGACCTCACGCCCCACGTGTTGAGCAATTCGGCGGTACGTCCACCCGGCCTCCCGCATGCCCACTATACGCCCTCGCTCAAAGTCCGTCAACTGCACATACGGTTCACGTCCACGCTGTCGCGGCATGCTACCAGTGTTAAAGACTGCGATGGAGCTCCGTATGCCACGGCAAACTGGCTGACACTGACGGCGGCGGTGCACAAATGCTGCGCAGCTAGCGCCATTCGACGGCCAACACCGCGGTTCCTGGTGTGTCCGCTGTGCCGTGCGTGTGATCATTGCTTGTACAGCCCTATCGCAGTGTCCGGAGCAAGTATGGTGGGACTGACACACCGGTGTCAATGTGTTCTTTTTTCCATTTCCAGGAGTGTATAACAGAATCATTTCACAAACAGCACTGAAATATTATTTCTGCTTAAGAAACCCGCTACAAATACTTCTTTTACACACAGTGTAGATGCCGTTATACCTGTCTCCTCTGTGTGGTAGATGTGAAACACTGATAGTACGCATTTAATGCACTTCATGTCAATTTCACGTTTGTTGCTTTTCCCCTTTATGGTGCTCTCACTTTAATGACCAGTGGCTCACCTGTGTCCTTGTAAGGGTTATGCTGATTTTTTAGTGCTGTACGCTTACCGTTCTTTACGTCACTGAATGTGAGCAAGATGCAATAAATGATTCACACGTTTCTGAAACGGAACTTACATGTTCTGAAGCTCCAATATCATCACACACAGCATTAACTACGCTTCGTTCCAGTTGTATGGATACGAACACACTATTTAATTCGTTATCTCGCAGTTATCAAACTATTCTGGACTAGTATACCGCGGACAGATTGAAGAAATTTCTCGTGTAAGAAGGAGAAACGTCCGTCGGCATGTTGTATTCACCGTTAACTTAGAGGTAGCAGGAAGCGAACCTCCAGCTACAGACTTCAGTGGCTATAGGACAGTGCTATAGTTGCGCGCTAACTGCTATCATATCATAGAGTAGCTGAAATAAGAATAAATAATGTATTACAATAACTAGCTGTACCTTGCCACGCTCTGCTGTGGCTCAGACTGCTTAAATGGAAAAGAAAGAAAATATGTATGGGATTTGGATATACGTCCTAATATGGATAGAGTGCCCATCACGTCCTCCCCATTCTCTCTCTCTCCCCCTCTCTCAGTCCACCACCTCCTGGCCCCATTCTCTATCCACTTTCTCACCTCCTCCCCTCCCCGCTACCGATCACTCACCATCCCCTCATGCACTCTCTCTTTTTGTTCACCTCCTCCTTCTCGTTTTGTATGTCCATTTTCTCTCACACCCTCTGCCCATTTTCTCTTCCCCCTCTCTCTGACCTTATATATATTTCGTATGGCTTGAAAATACAGTGTGTTGTTACAAAATGCAATG
The DNA here is from genome assembly GCF_021461385.2 of Schistocerca piceifrons. NCBI lineage: Eukaryota > Metazoa > Arthropoda > Insecta > Orthoptera > Acrididae > Schistocerca > Schistocerca piceifrons. The sequence goes on along the minus strand of NC_060140.1, from coordinate 907,712,295 downwards.
TACAATTATTTAGATATTTACAAACATATACAGGTTTAGACCTCGATCTATGAGTAACATCAGTATTATTACAGATGGATGTTCAGTGACCTTAACCACTCCACAGCTCCCTCACTGGCCTGATGGATCTCCTCCATTGAATCACTCAACCTTCGAAGTGGGGAATCCATAACGATGTGGCTTATGGTCTGAGGCACGTCTGCACAGTTGCAGAAAGAGATATCAGCAATCTTCCACTTGTGCTTACAAAACTGACATCTGCCGTGTTGGGTTCTTATCTGGTTAAGTGATGTCCACATTTTCCTGTGTTGGTTCAAATTAGGGGGTTTCTTAGTTGGGTACGAGATCAGTCCAGATTTGTCTGGGTTCGAGGACAGCCAGTCGCTGCGCCAAGCTTCACTTACTGTAAACTGATCCTGGGCCAGCTTCTTTCCTAGAAACAAAGAGGAGTCCAGAGATTTCAGCCTGAGATCTTCATGTAGAAAGTCTTCATATATTGGTAAGAGAAGGTTGTCACAGCACTTATGCCATCCCTTCTTCAGTGCTAATGCTCTTTGGAGATGAGCAGGTGGAATGTTACGAAGTACCAGTAGCCACTTCTGAAGAGTAGACTGGATGGTGCCCGATATAATCCTCATTATGTCGTTCAGCTGGACATCTACTTTCATTGTATGGGTACTGTTAAGCCATACTTGACTGCAGTATTCAGCTACTGGGTATACTAGGGCAAGTGCTGTAGTTCTGAGAGTGGCTGCAGAGGGACCCCAGCCCGTTCCTGTGAGTTTGTGTAGGATGTTGTTATGCCTTTTGATTTTAACAGATATTGTACTTAGATGTGCCCTGAAGGTTAAGGATCGATCTGAGATGACTCCTAGGTATTTAGAGTGAGGATTGAACTTCAACAGGTGGCCACGATATTGAACTTGAGGAATATAGTTGGCTTGTCTGTTGCTCAGATGAAAGCTGCTGACCTCTGTTTTCGTTTGGTTTCAGTCTCCAGGTTTTGAAGAACCAGTCGAGTCTCTGAAGATCTTCTGTGAGTGCGGTTTCTGCTGCTGCAAAGTCATTGGACTGGGCTGTCAGTGGAAAGTCGTCAGCCTATAACTTTCTAGCAGTAGTAGCTGGTAAATCCGCAGTGTAAATGTTGAACAGCAATGGGGCAAGGACCGATCCTTGTGGTAATCCATCATTCATTGTAAGGTCTGCTTACGTTGTCATTTATATGCACTTCAATCGCTCTGCTGGCCAACATGTTGTTCAGAAGGGTGGCAAGATTTTTGCTGTGGATTATATTAAGGCATTTGAGGATCATCGCTTTTCACCAAACTGTGTCGTATGATGATGTCAGATCCACAAACACAGCTACAGGTCCTGAAACCCTGTTTCTGTGTGACTTGTTAGAGCCAGCACCTGGTCAGTACAACTGCGCTTTGGTCTAAAGCGAGCTTGCTCTATTGGTATGTTGTTATCTAGGGTTGTAGACGAGATTCTATTATATATTATTCTTTCCAGCAGCTTGTAGCAGACACTCAGGAGGGCAATAGACCTATAATCTTCTGTATTATCTCCACTTTTCCCAGGTTTCAGTGTTGTGACAATTTTAGCTCTTTTGAGTATTGGTGGTAGCTGTCCATTGCGTAGGATGTTGTAAAATTTAGCAAGGCATTCAGTTGTTCGAGGACCACAGTATAATAGAAATTCTGGATGACTCAAGCTTAAAATGGCCCTTCTCTCTGACCTTGAGCCTTGTCTATTGTTATTGAAAATTCAGATTTTGTAGTAGTATTCTAAACGTAAACCAATAAGCCAAAAATATAGCTTTCCTGTTAGGTAACAACGTTTAATTATTGTATGTTTTATGACGTTTTCCTGTTATTAAATTTAAATAAATTTGTGTAGCAGCCGGCCGGAGTGGCCGTGCGGTTCTAGGCGCTACAGTCTGGAACCGAGTGACCGCTACGGTCGCAGATTCGATTTCTGCCTCGGGCATGGATGTGTGTGATGTCCTTAGGCTAGTTAGGTTTAATTAGTTCTAAGTTCTAGGCGACTGATGACCTCAGAAGTTAAGTCGCATATTGCTCAGAGCCATTTGAACCATTTTTTTTGTGTAGTAGATATGTTTAAAAAATAGGTAAATGAAAACACAGACGTATGCCAATGGAACATTATGCCAAAATTCCGAAGCAATCGGTCAAGAACTTCCGGAGCTACACGATTTTGAACAAACGGACATTTACATTTTTGTTTATATAGATGTACTCGTACACGAAAACATGCTGACGTTTTGCTGTGTTAAGAAGACGTGGGGCTGAGGTAAAGTTCTGAAGTTAATCCAACCTAACGCAGTAGAAGGTTAGGAACTTACTGTAGTTCAGTTTGGACTGCAGTTAAAGACTACAGCCTCTCACTAAGTAAACACTTTGATTATCACTTCGACTAAACTTCGACACTCGGCGGTAACTGTCCGACGACTGTATCTGGTCGGCAACCGAGGGCTGCAGATGAGGAATGTTTGATTGCTGTACGGAACTGTAACTGTAGACAACTATATCTAACAGAATGTCAGCGTGCAGACGCTTAAACCTTATATTCTGCGTATCAGTTTGCAACTTCGGTCTATTTGGTGGATGCATCAGATCGTTCCGGGTTTCAGCACTGTATATGGTGGTAGACGTAGCTATCGACGGATGAGTGGGCTATATGAATGTCTCTTAACGGAATTATAAAGTAGTTCCTGGTATATGAGCGTGGTTTGGTAAGTCTGGTAAACTTCTGTAAAAGAATGGAACATTTTTGTTGCACCTTCATGGTCGGCTAGTCTGATTATTCCAAGGATCGTATAAAGAATTTCAACAATGTACAACGTACAGCTCATTATTGACAGCTGTCCGAATTGGTCAGCGAGTCGACAGCGATTGAAAAAAGGAGAAAACCGATTTTCATGCTGTTATTAAACATTTTTATTTGAAACGTTGGACTGCCGCACTAATCAAAACAGAATTGGGTGGAGTTCACGCAAACTCTGCATCATGAATGAAGGCCATTCACTTTTGGATTAATGAATTTAAACGTGGTCGGACAGGCACCTAAGACGAAGTGCGTCCAGGCCGTCAAATTGAGGTCACCACAAAGGAAACGACTGATAAAATCTATGATATGGTAATGCAAGACCGTCGAATAAAAAATCGTGAGATTGCTGACACTGTAAGCAACTCAACTGAGCGAATGCATAATATCCTGCGCTATGAATAAGCTGTATACGGGGTGGGTGCCGTAATTACTCAGTCGACCAAAAGGCCATCCGGCACAACATTTCAACACAATGTCTGGCAATGTTTAATCACAATCCACTAGACTTTTTGCGCCAATTTGTGACTGTTGATGAAACCTCAAACCATCATTACGCACCAGAGTCAAAACGGGTCAAAACAATGGACAAAGGCTGATGAAAGTGCGCTGAAGAAGACAAAGACCATTTTGTCAGCTGGTAAGCTGATGACCACTGCTTTTTGGGACTCCCAGGAAAAATCCTCATAGAATCCTAACTGGACACTATTACGCTGTATTGCTCATTTGAAACTTGCGTTGGCCGAAAAAAGACCAAGGTAGGCAAGCAAAAAAGGGCTCTTTCATTAAGATAATGCATCATCCCAAACATCAGCGACAACGACGAAAGCGCATGAATTTGGCTTGAAATGGTTCCTCATTCATCCTATTCACCAGGCTTAACCTCATGTGACTTCTTCCTGTTCCCTAACTTGCAACTTTGGGTTGCGGGGAAGAGATTTTCATCAATTGAGGAAGTGATAGTTGCAGTCAATGAGTATTTTGCAGAGTTTGCCGGAACCAACTTTTCCGACGGGATGAAAAAGCTGGAGGCTCGCCGTGCCAAGTATATATCCCTCAAACGAGACTACGTCGAGAAGTAAAGTGAGTTTTTTACGAATCAAAAAAATTTTTCTTGCTTTTTTAATAAGACTTATGAAACCACCCTCGTATATGCCATCTAGCAGACCCGCCCATGTTATGTGTGACACCATGCTGCGACTGCATGAAGTGTGGCGCCCTCAGAAGTCTAGCACTGTTTATCGCATCTGTAGGAGACAAAGACGACATGTGCCGGAATTAGACAGCGACAGCATTATCGCCTGTCCATACTGTTTTTTTACAGTTCCGAGATGGTCTGGATCCCACGACTGTCGTGTGAATGTAGAATCAATGAATTCAACAGGGCCATAGCGCCATGCAGCATGTCAGCTGCCCCACGCGTCTAGTGTTCGAGAGGACAGATACGTTGTTCACTCAGCCTTGCAGCCACGACACGTACCTCGATTCAGGAAATGGACCAGTTTGTAACTAGACAAGTACCCACAAGAGATGGCGGCGACGGTTGGAGCATGACGGACTCTCCGCACGGCGACCATTGCTCCGGCTTTCCTTGATGCAGCAGAAGAGATAAGCGCACGTAGTGGGGTACCTGACAAGAGCATAGGACACAGGAGTGGTAAAACGTCGTCTTTTCAGACGAATCTTGGTTCTACATACAGCATGACAATGGGCGTATCTGTGTGTTAAGGCACCGAGTAGAACGAATGTTGCCATATCGTGTTCAACATCCTCATACAGATTCGGCACCTGGCGTGATGGGATGGGACACCACTGGTTGCAGAATACAATCATCTGTGAAGTTTAGGAACTAAATGCGGAAGTGAAGTTTTCAGGGAAGTCGTCAGTCAGTCGTGCCTCAGCTCAATTAGTAAGATAACTGTTTGCGAGAGGCATATTTCTCAGTTCTCGGTTTGAACACTGGTCCGGCACACGGTGTTAACCTGCCAGGGAATTTCAACAATTAATTCTCTCAGTGTCATAAAATCCGACTTTTGTACACCCATAAAAATATTTCTTGGTTTCTGTTGTAGCTATTGTTACGCACACCTTAACCTCATTGCAGTCAAGTATCCTTCTCCCCCACCAAACCATAGTTAGTTCTCGAAACCCCCAGTGGTGCAGTCTTTCTGAAAATCACTTCTTCGGCTCTCTCAGTGTCATAAAATCCGACTTTTCTACACACACAAAAATATTTCTTATTTTCTGTTGTAACAATTGTTATCAAAATTTCAACAGTAGTAGTACAATGAGGTAACAAAAGTAATGGCATACGTCCTAATATGGTGCCAGACTTCCTTTCGCCTGACATAGTGCCAGCAGCTCGACATGGCATGGACTCAACACGTTCCCTGCCAAAATACGGAGCCAAGCTGTCTGTACAGCCATCGATAACTGCGAAAGAGATACCGGCGCAGGATGTTGCGCACGAACTGATCTATCGATTAAGTCGCATAAATGTTCGATGGGATTCATACAGGATGATATGGGTGGCCAAATCTTACCTCGAATTGTCCAGAAAGTTCCTCAAGCCAGTCATAAACGGTTGTGTCATCAACAAAAATTCCGAAGTTGTCTGGGAACATGAATCCATGAATTCCTGCACATGGTCTCCAAGTAGCTGAACATAACCATTTCCAGTCAATGATCGGTACAGTTGGACCAGAGGACCCAGTCATTTCCAATTAAACACAGCCCACGCCATTGTGGAGCCACCAACAGCCTGCACAGTGCCTTGTTGACAATTCGGCAACAGTGGTTCGTTGGTTGCGCCACACTAGAACCCTACCATCAGCACTTCCCAGCTGAAATCCTGACTCATCTGACCGGGCCACGGTTTTCCGGTCGTCTACGGTCCAACCGATATGGCCACGAACACAGGAGAGGGGGTGCAGGCGATGTCGAGTTGTTAACTAAGGCGGTCGTCTGCTGCCATAGTTAATCGACGTCAATATTCGCCGCACTGTCCTGACGGGTATGTTCGTCATGCGTTACACATTAATTTCTGCGGATATTTCACTCAGTGTTGCTTATCTGTTAGCACTGAGAACTATACGCAAGCGCTGCTGCATTCAGTCGTTTAAGTGAAGCCGTCGGCAACTGCGTTGTCAGTGGTGAGAGGTAAAGACTGAAATTTAGTATTCTCGGCACACTCTTGACACGGTGGATCTCTACTATTTATTGATTCAAATGGCTCTGAGCACCATGGGACTTAACTTCTGAGGTCATCAGTCCCCTAGAACTTTAGAACTACTTAAAACTAACTAACCTAAGGAAATCACACACATCCATGCCCGAGGCAGGATTCGAACCTGCGACCGTAGCGGTCGCGCGGTTCCAGATTGTAGCGCCTAGAACCGCTCGGTCACTACGGCCGGCCTACTATTTATTCCCCAACTATTTCAGAAATGGAATGTCCCATACGTGTAGCTCCAATTACTACTCTGCTTATAGTGTCTGTTAATTCCCGTCTTGCGCCCACAATGACGTCGGAAACCTCTTCACATGAATCACATAGGTGCAAATGGCAGCTCCGCTAATGCACTGCCCTTTTATACCTACTGTAAGTGGTACTGTCGCCGTCTGTATATGAGCATATAGCTATCCGATGACTTGTCGCATGTTTGTAAGTAGTATCGCTAATATTATTGATATTCGTTTTTAGTCATCATTGTTAAACAAAATGGCATAGGATAAATTCAGATCTTGCTCCAAATAATCCTCAAATATAGTTATTACCGTGTATCATATCAAAATTATTAACGTTCTTTAAGTAACAATGATGTAAACCGTACTGTGTCCACAAAATTCTGGTCTTATGCAACAGAGAACCTGAAGGCCTCAATCCGATCTGGTTAAATAAATAAATAAAATATTACGATAAATTAAGATGTGATGTCCAGTACTACGCATTAAAGGCCATAGGTAATTTACGCAACTCCCGTTCGACAGTTGCTTGAGTGGTGCTCTTCAGTCTGTAACCCTTACGAAGGAAACAGATAAGATCCAAAAAAAGCTACACGGAGATCATCTACCAACTCAAGTGGCAGGCATTACAAAAGAGGCGCTGTGTGTCAAGCTGTGGTTTACTATTAAAATTCCGAAACTGTGACCCACTGTTTAATTTCAGAGGAAGTACGTTCCTATAAGAGCCAAAATTCAAACTGCGTCCTCCTACATATATCTGCGTAAGGATCATGAAGATACAATTAGATTCGAAATAACGGGAAGCTTATCATCACTCGTTTTCTCTGCGCGCTTTTCGGTACTGAAACAGGGAAGAGAGAAAGGGACAGAAGTACACGCAGTACATTCCGCCACACACCGTAATGCGGTTTTTGTAGTATATACATCTAGATGAAGGTGCAGACTTTGCATCAAAAAAATATGAATTATGCTGCGTCATAAATTTCCAATGACTTGCCCGGTGACTTAAAATACCTAACAGACACTAAAACTAACTAACCGTGCTATGAACGTTGATAAGCTCTCCTAATCTAAAGAAGAATTTTATTTTTTTTAAGCAAAAAGTTGAGCAGTACGTTCAAAAGGAGACTACACTTGGAGCAAATATTTTTTTCTTCCTTGTGGAGTAGTATGCAACCTATCTTGAGATGTTAAAACAGTCCTACGAACGGGAACTTGAATCTGACTTTCCCTACTTTCTGCCTAGCACACTTGTTTAACTAGTCACACATGATCAGCAGCATATATGTCTGTTGCTGTTCGTGAGTACGCTCCTCTGTTGGTTCTACCCATTTGTAAAGAGCGCTAAACAGTTATGAATAATAATGAAAAGTATTGATAGTATGAAAAGTGAAACGTTCAACATCATTACAGTTAGACTTACTTATACAGCTGCATGTCTACTCTGAAATTCATACTTAAGAGCCTGACAGAGGGTTTGTCGAACGACCTTCAAACTTGTTCTATCCAGTTCCACACTAGAAAAGCACGCGGGAAAAACGAAGACTTAAATATTTCTGTGCGAGCTCTGAATTCTTTTACTTCATTGCATGATCGTTTCTCCATATTTCAGTGGTCTTCAACAGAATATTTTCACATTCGGAGGAGAAGTCTGATGATTGAAAGTTAGTGGAAAGACCTCGCCACAACTAAAAACGCCTTTCTTTTAATGATTGCCATCCCAACCGGCGGATCATATCCGCCACACTCTTTTCCTTTTCTCGAGTTGCCCTTCTTTGAAACTTTTCAATGTCCTCTGTAAAGGTAAGAATCCCACACTGCACAGCAATACTCTAGAAGACGGTCAAACGTAGTGAATGCAGTCTCCTTAGCAGATGTGCTGCATCTTCTGAGTGTCCCGCAGATAAAACGCAGTCTTTGGTTCGCCTTTCTCGCAACATTATATGTGATCGTTCAAATTTAAGTTTAAGTTGTTCGTAATTCTAATCGTTACGTATATTGTTGAACTGACAGCTTTTAAATTTCTGCGATTTATTATGTAGCCGAAATTTAACTAATTGCTTTTAGTGTTCATGTGGACGATCTCATACTTTTCATTATTTAGAGTTAATTGGCACTTTTAAAAACCTTATAGATATCTTGTCTAAATGATTTTGCAATTGATTTTGATCTTCTGATGATATTACTATACAGTAAAAGACAGCATCACTTGCAGACAATCCTCTCAAGGTGTCTCCTAAATCGTTTATATAGATTAGAGTAAATATTTCAAGGCATACCATGGGAAAGTACACAGTTTCACTCTCGACATACTCGCAATGCATGATACGAAACGCCTATTGTATTTATAAAAAACCATGCAAACTTTACGACTAAGCAATAATACTTACAGATGTATGACACTTGTGTGGTCACAAAATCTGAACTGTGAGTTTCTTTTATAGCCCCTCCAATCTTCGAGGACGTTTGTAATGCGTGCCCGCAAATCTTCCATTTACAAACTATTAATATCTGATAAGATGGTGCCCAGCACTTCAGGCGACTCACTTAGTAGCGAGGAAGGCATCAAACTTTATTACGTAACATAGACTGTAGCTGCCTTTGAACTCTACATCATCGACTGAAGATTAAACCTTCAGTTACAAATTTATAGATTAATGCGTTGCATAGGTACTGATAAGAGTCGTTGTATCTTCCTTTTTAGTAAGGTTTACTTTGGGTTTAATAAAGCTCCGAATCAGTACATTTTTACTAAAAATTTCACGTGATTATGACGGACCAAGTCGGAAAATACACAGCAAAAAAGTGTCAAATTGAATAAAAGTGTATGAATGAAAATTTCTTACACATTCCTAGATATGCTGTCATGACAATAATAAAGCAATCAGCCAAAATGATATACAGATAAGATTTTAAATTTTGCGGATCCGCAGAAATTATGTCAGTTTCTGTAATGGTCCAGCAGTAATTTATTCAGTTATAAATGAATCCATCGACTCCATACGATTTCTGTCAATTATGCATGGTATATTGAGAAATCCTATACAAAAAACGTGAAGAGTTTATATTATGTCACTCTGTCGAGAGTTCTTCAAATCTTTGTACCTCTCCTGTTGTAAGCAGTAAAATGTTATCAAAATGTAAGTAAATTTCAGCAGTCGAACACTTTAATTACTATCAGAATTCTCATTTTTTTGTCGCATTCGGTTTTAACAATGTACGGCAACCACTATGAGCACAGTTAAAGCCAATTTGCTTAGGACACCACAGTTTTTATTCCAGAATATTTGCTCAGCCGTTAATGCCAATTATGCAATTACTCACCAAATATTACACACTTTAAATAACACAATATAACGAGTTAACTGTTTCCCAAGTCATTTGTTTGTGATGATCGTGGCAGTCTTTAATTAATCGTGTTACAAACAACTTGTTTGAACAATATTTATCAAAAAGATTGAACAATTAGTGCTGAATAATTCCAACAATGCTGGAAGGATGAACATTGCAGTAGCTCAGATATCATGAATCGACTCAATCAAGGTTTGAATTTGGGCCAATTTTCATTATTTATATGTGTGATTGACTTATCACACATAAAGGAGAGATCATGTATTTTACAGATGACACGAGTATTACAATTAATCTGAAACTTTCTGGCAGATTAAAACTGAGACTCGAACTCGGGACCTTTGCCTTTCGCCGGCAAGTGCTCTGCCAGAAAGTTTCATATCAGCGCACACTCCGCTGCAGAGTGAAAATCTCATTCTGGAAACATCCCCCAGGCTATGGCTAAGCCATGTCTCCGCAATATCCTTTCTTTCAGGAGTGCTAGTTCTGCAGGGTTCGCAGGAGAGCTTCTGTAAAGTTTGGAAGGTAGGAGGCGAGGTACTGGCAGAAGTAAACCTGTGAGGACGGGGCGTGAGTCGTGCTTGGGTAGCTCAGTTGGTAGAGCACTTGCCCGCGAAAGGCAAAGGTCCCGAGTTCGAGTCTCGGTCCGGCACACAGTTTTAATCTGCCAGAAAGTTTCATATCAGCACATACTCCGCTGCAGATTGAAAATCTCATTCTGGATACAAATAATCTGTTTAATGTAATTGGATAGATGAAAAATCTGCTAACCAAGTGGAGGCAGGAGAACACACATGTAAGAAAATGGTTTTACGTATGCCATCTTTCAGAGCCAGTGACTCCTTTTTCTGGCAGAAGGGTTGAAGGGGATGGAGGAGGGTTGACGGCAAAGGACTGGAGAGGTTCAGGAAAGGGGGTAGAATTCGGAAAAGTCACCAAGAACACCGAGTCAGGGGAGATGTACGACACTGGATGACAAGGAAAGACATTGTTGGCTACTGCACCGAACGAGATGTGAAAACCTGAGAGTGTAAAGGTGGAACACAGGGTAATAAGCAAGACGGAGATTAGTGCAGAAACATCATGCACAGGTTAATAAGAGTGAAAAGCTAAGTCCATTGTACGTAACAGAGGTGGGAGGGGTACGGTGTAAAATAGACAGGTCAGAATATGAAAGACGTGGAAAACTAAAACAGAGTGAAGAAAGGAGTAGTCACTGTGAAGAAATGCTGAGGCGGAAGAAATTAACGTAAATTAAGACCAAGTGGGTGATCAGAACCAAGGACATGTTGTAGCGCTGGTTCCCACCAGCACAGTTCTGAGATACTGGTGTCTGGGGGAAGAATCCAGAAGGAGCGTGTGGTGAAACAGGCACAGAGGTCACGACTGTCAGGTTGTAGAGCATGCTCTGCAACAGGACAGTGTGTGTTACCGGTATACAACATCTGCCTATGCCCATTCATACTAACTGATAACTTGATGGTAGGCATGCCGATGTAAAACGCTGTACAGTGTTTACATGACGTGTCGTTTCACTTTGATAGTATACGTTTTTTCAATTACGGAGCTGATATAGGTGTTGATAGGAGGATAGATACGGGAAGTCTTCCAGCGGGGACGGTTACATGCGTAGGAGCCATGGGGTAGGGAGATGGGTGCAGAAGGAGCATAGGGTCTGACAAGCATACCATGGAGACTGGGAGAGCGACGAAAAGTTATTGTAGGTGTGGTGGGCAAAATCTCAAACAGAAGATATCTCATTTCAGGACTGTTTAGGAAGATAGCAGTCAATAAAACTATTAAGAAAGTCTTCAGAGATTTAATAAGTAGTTCTATACAAATGTATTCTCCCTTAATTTTGAAAAACTGCTATATACCAACCAGTTAACTGAACATGTTAATGGCAGTCAGCGAGTGGAGTAGATGGTTCAGAGTTTTTGGTACATATGTACTGACAAAAAATTATACTCAAAGAAAGAAATTATTGAGTGTCACAGATGGTTAAGTCAAGCTAATTTCACTCTTTATGTAATTGCTAGTTTTGGGAATTCGGAAATAATATTTTGTGTTTTTCCACTTATTAACACAGTCCAGCGTATTATTGCCATCATTTGCAAAGAAAGTATTGATTTAAAAAATTTGAAAATTGTAAATATAAAGACGATTACCTATTGACGAAGTGGCACATAGTCTGCAAATTAGTCACTGTTCCGCCTACGAAATCATCCACAACAGACTTGGGTTTCATAAAGTTTGTGCAAGATGGGTCCCAAAACGACTCACACAGCTGTATAAATAAACGCACGTGGACATCTGCAAGAAACATTTGGATCGCTGTGGTAATGATGGGGACAACTTCTTAGACAGGATCATTACTGGTGACGAAACATGGATCCATCATTACGACCCGGAGAGTAAACGGCAGAGTATGGAATGGAAACATCCAAATTCGTCGTGCAAGAAAAAGTTCAGACCCAACCGTCCGCAGGAAAACTGATGCTTAACGGTTTTTTGGGACACACAAGGTCCAGTACTGGAACGTTATGGAGAAAGGGGCACAACAATAAACAGTGTACGTTACAGTGAGATGCTTACTGCCAGGCCAAAGCCTGCAATTCGAAGCAAACGCCGAGGATTGCTGTCAAAAGGTGTTGTGTTATTAGTTGCACAACAGCAGTGAGATGATTACCGCCAGGCTAAAGCCTGCAATTCGAAGCAAACGCCGAAGATTGCTGTCAAAAGGCGTTGTGTTGTTTGTTACACGACAATACCCGTCCACATACTGCTGCCCACACTGCTGAAACGCTCCAGAAACTCAAATTTGAAGTCCCGATCTTGCCCCTTCTGACTATCACTTGTTTGGTCCACTCAAACAGGCATTAAGGGGCCGTCGATCTGCCTCGGACGAAGCAGTGAAAGAAGCGGAGCATTCCTGGCTCGCAGCTCAACCGAGAACCTTCTTTTATGAGGGCATCAGGTTCAAAATGGCTCTGAGCACTATGGGACTCAACTTCTGAGGTCATCAGTCCCCTAGAGCTTAGAACTACTTAAACCCAACTAGCCTAAGGACATCACACACATCCATGCCCGAGGCAGGATTCGAACCTGCGACCGTAGCGGTCGCGCGGTTCCAGACTGAAGCGCCTAGAGCCCCTCGGCTACAATGGCCGGCAATTTCGGTGGCTTGTCATTATTCTGAAAACGAACTAACATGGAACGTGGTGTCTGCACATCAGGTAGGAGAGAGGCTTCTTAAAGAGTTGTATTGGCAATAAGCTGCTGACCACGGCAGTTAATTATGGGAGGCTGACGATTTTATTGAATTGAGACACCAACCTCATAAGAAACCCAATGATGGCAGAAATTTCTCCATATCAAGTGCGTAACTCCGATGATTTTCAGTCTAAAATATTTCAATGACTCTATTTCTTGTTTAGACGTTGGAACACAAAGCCAAGACGGCAAGGTGCCTCGTCCAGCCGTCCTATTCACTGCGGCACTGTGTCTGTAATATGCTGGACACTTCCAGTTCAGTCATTCATTGAAGAAGTCAATGACGCTTACTTACAGGTCATGTGAGGTTCCTATTATGTTGGCGTAAGAGTCTGCTATGTACTATTAGTAAATAGTGACTGGCATTGTATAGTTAATACCATAAAGGCGTAAACAGAAAGAGCGAACCCAGAATTCCTTTAATTCAAGATTGAATTTCCGTCGCATCCGTTTTCCGAGATGCCATGCTGATGTTCTTTTGAGATGGACGAAACGTAATCTTCGATGATATAACACCACCGAACATTACTACCACCAATGTGGCTCTCTAGAACAATCGTTTTCGACCTGCAATCAAATCGAAGGCTACGTGCTGTCTACAGTGTGTCATTTTGCAACATAGAACTCCAAAGCTTCTTTTTGGATCAAAACGTCTTCGACCAACGAAGATTCGCCATAACATATCGAATCTCAGTTCTACTCATCTCCCGACTTTCAGAGTGCCCTCCTTTATGACGAAACATGGCAAGCGGCGACGAAAAATATCATTTGCTCAAAATTATTCACACATTTTGAAAATATTGGAGGCTTTGTATTGAGAATACGTGAGACTTTCAAAAATTATGAAGCTTTACTTGATTTTAAACCGATAAATGAAGTTTCAAAACTTAAGTAATATCTCCATTTGGCCACCCGTGTATCTGTCTGCATATAGACTCACTGACATCTACATCCACATGAGGACTCTGTAATTTACACACAATTCACAGTGATGTGCCTGGCAGAGGATTCATCGTACCACCTTCAGACTATTTCTTCACCGTTCCACTCTCAAACATCACGATGGAAAAACGAACACTTAAATCTTTCCGTGTGAGCTCCGATTTCTCTTATTACGATGATTATTTCTCACTATGTTGATGGGCGTCAACAGAATTTTTTCACATCCGGAGGAGAAATTCGGTGGTTGAAATTTTGTGAAAAGAAAAACGCCTTTGTTTTAATCATTGCCACCGCAACTCGCGTATCTTATACGTGACACTCTCTCCCCTAGTTGGCAACAATACAAAACGAGCCACCTATATTTAACCTTTTCAAGTCCTCCGCCAACATACCGCGCAGGAATACTCTAGAAGAGGACGAACAATCGTAGTGTAGGCAGCCTCTTCAGTATATTTGATGCATCTCCTAAGTGGCTCTCCCAGTAAAATGGTTCAAATGGCTCTGAGCACTATGGGACTTGGTCATCAGTCCCCTAGAACTTAGAACTACTTAAACCTAACTAACCTAAGGACATCACACAACACCCAGTCATCACGAGGCAGAGAAAATCCCTGACCCCGCCGGGAATCGAACCCGGGAACCCGGGCGTGGGAAGCGAGAACGCTACCGCACGACCACGAGCTGCGGACTCTCTCTTAGTAAAACGCAATTTTTTATTCACCTTCCCCACGACATTATCTGTGTGATTGTTCCAGTTTAAGTTGTTCGTAACTGTAATATCTAGGTAGCCTATTCATACATATTTATGCTCCGAATAAGTCTGAATAATCGTTTTGACACTAATACAAACTGGAATTAGAAATCCAACGTAAAAACAACTTTCATAAAGACTGTAACATCTATACATCTCTAAAAAATAGATCATCGGTTTTATCGCTGAAGTAACGACTTTTTTAGTGTCGGCGGATGTATGCTGGTGATAAAGGTGAATGAAACGAGACTGTTTATAAACTGTTTCGTAAAGCTCGTGCTTTATCTAAACAGTTTGTTTGCGTTTTATTATCTCTGTCACTCGAGCGCTACCCAAAGTTCGCTTCAATTCGATGGAATTATATTTCGGAGATAAGTTGTATTTCCAATATTTGATGGAAACTGATGTCATCTTCGTTGAAGTTACACCAGCCTCACGCTCACACGACCTCACTTCATTTCACAGTAATATGTATTTAGTGTCTAATTTATTCGTTTCAGATGCGGAACTCTGGCCTTAGTCACATTGTAAGCAACGATAATATTATTTTCAAATTTATCTTTGATTTTAATTGTACCTTACTCTGTCCGAACAGGCCTTGGAAGGCCCAACGGTACCGACCGGCAGCCGTGTCGTCCTCAGACCATAGGCGTCACTGGATGCGGGTATGGAGGGACATGTTGTCAACACACCGCTTTCCCGGTCGTATGTCAGTTTACGAGACCGGAGCGGCTACTTCTCAATGAAGTAGCTCCTCAGTTTGCCTCACAAGGGCTGAGTGCACCCCGTTCGCCAACAGCGCTCGGCAGACAGGATGGTCACCCATCCAAGTGCTAGCCCAGCCCGACACTGCTTAAGTTGGGTGATCTGATGGGAACCGGGGTTACCACTGCGGCAAGGCGGTTGGCAATAATACCTTACTGCTATAAAATAAGCATACTATTTTGTTATAGCATTTAGGATACTGAATAGAACTATGACTCATTATGTACACAAAGTAAGAGACGGTTACGAGAAATGTTTCACCGCCGTTTGATAAGATTATTTCTTTTTCACAGAGATTTATGCGGTAACGTTCACTCCAAGTTCCGCTACGTGATTAGAATTAGTCTATCAAATGCTTTCCTTTGTGTGTGACAACAGTCACATAGAATTTTTGAAAGAAATTTCCGCCATTTGACTGACAATTATCCATTTGTTTTACACAATCATGATTTAGGCTTTATAATCATATCTAAACAGTTTGTTTGCGTTTTATTATCTCTGTCACTCCGTAGAAATACTGGAACACGTGAGGCAATACTGACCTTACGACTTATCTTAGAAGAAAGATTAAGGAAAGGCAAACCTACGTTTCTAGCATTTGTAGACTTAGAGAAAGCTTTTGACAATGTTGACTGGAATACTCTCTTTCAAATTCTAAAGGTGGCAGGGGTAAAATACAGGGAGCGAAAGGCTATTTACAATTTGTACAGAAACCAGATGGCAGTTATAAGAGTCGAGGGACATGAAAGGGAAGCAGTGGTTGGGAAGGGAGTAAGACAGGGTTGTAGCCTGTCCCCGATGTTGTTCAATCTGTATATTGAGCAAGCAGTAAAGGAAACAAAAGAAAAATTCGGAGTGGGTATTAAAATTCATGGAGAAGAAATAAAAACTTTGAGGTTCGCCGATGACATTGTAATTCTGTCAGAGACAGCAAAGGACTTGGAAGAGCAGTTGAATGGAATGGACAGTGTCTTGAAAGGAGGATATAAGATGAACATCAACAAAAGCAAAACAAGGATAATGGAATGTAGTCTAATTAAGTCGGGTGATGCTGAGGGAATTAGATTAGGAAATGAGGCACTTAAAGTAGTAAAGGAGTTTTGCTATTTGGGGAGCAAAATAACTGATGATGGTCGAAGTAGAGAGGATATAAAATGTAGGCTGGCAATGGCGAGGAAAGCGTTCCTGAAGAAGAGAAATTTGTTAACATCCAGTATTGATTTAAGTGTCAGGAAGTCATTTCTGAAAGTATTCGTATGGAGTGTAGCCATGTATGGAAGTGAAACATGGACGATAAATAGTTTGGACAAGAAGAGAATAGAAGCTTTCGAAATGTGGTGCTACAGAAGAATGCTGAAGATTAGATGGGTGGATCACATAACTAATGAGGAAGTATTGAATAGGATTGGGGAGAAGAGAAGTTTGTGGCACAACTTGACCAGAAGAAGGGATCGGTTGGTAGGACATGTTCTGAGGCATCAAGGGATCACCAATTTAGTATTGGAGGGCAGCGTGGAGGGTAAAAATCGTAGGGGGAGACCAAGAGATGAATACACTAAGCAGATTCAGAAGGATGTAGGTTGCAGTAAGTACTGGGAGATGAAAAAGCTTGCACAGGATAGAGTAGCATGGAGAGCTGCATCAAACCAGTCTCAGGACTGAAGACCACAACAACAACAAACAATCATATAACAGGTCGAAATGTGAAATGTTTCTACGATGACGTCGCAGACAGTCAGACAATATTTAACTTTTCAACATGCGCTTGAGCCGGCCGGAGTGGCCGTGCGGTTCTGGGCGCTGCAGTCTGGAGCCGAGCGACCGCTCCGGTCGCAGGTTCGAATCCTGCCTCGGGCATGGATGTGTGTGATGTCCTTAGGTTAATTAGATTTAATTCTAAGTTATAGGCGACTGATGACCTCAGAAATTAAGTCGCATACTGCTCAGAGCCATTTGAACCATTTGAACATGCGCTTGAGAATGACTGTAAAGCCGAAATCATGATTTGTAAAATAAATGAACAATCAACACTAAAATGGCGGAAACTTCTTAAAAAAAGAAAGGTGTATCGAATACGATCTTCCTGAAACAGTTCTTGTTTTGTGCTGTGCGGGGTAGCAGCGCGGTCTATGGCACCGTGTCACGGTTCGCCCGGGTACCTCCGTCGGAGGTTCGAGTCCTCCCTCGGCCATGGGCGTGTGTGTTGTCCTTAGCGTAAGTTAGTTTAACTTAGATTAAGTAGTGTGTAAGCCTAGGGACCGATGAACTCAGCAGTTTGGTCCCATAGGAACTTACTACAAATTTCCAAAATTTTCTTGTTTTGTCAAACCCTTTTTGCCAAATATCCGTACATGCAAAATCTATAAATACTGTTTCCAAAGACCTATATAAACAAAATCTAAAAATTATTAACTGTATATGTCAGGTCTACGAAGTTACAGCTTCATATCTTCAACTGACAGGCTCTCGTTTGTCTAGGCGTTGGACATTTAAGAAAAAAGGACGTAACTTAAAGATTAGTCTTGATTCAGAGTTTTTGAGTGAAGAGGTTTCCCGGGGAGACAACCATGCGACAGACTGAAGTGCGAATGACTAACGCACGGTTTAAACGCGACTTGGTAGTGTGAATCGTGCAGACTCTATAGAAATGGCCATAGGATGCAGCGACAAAGGATTATCATAGTGGCTTGTGTGCCTGATACAGTAAATAAAACGGTTATTCACACTCACCGTTATCGGAAACAAGAAGTGAGATTAGAATTTAACGTCCTGCAATTCTGCCTGGCAGTGGGTTCTTGGCCATGGAAGGACAGGGAAGAAAGGTGGCCTTTCCTTTTTAAAGGAAAACATCTCTACATCTGCCTTAAACAGTGTAGTGAAATCGGGACTGCCGGACAGAGATTTGAGCTGTCATCCTCCCGTATCTGAGCCCAGTGCTTCACCATTGCCTTAGCCACCTCAGTTTCACCTGTTCGACCGTCCTCTGGGTCTAAAGAGTCCTAAAAACTTTTCCATCTACTACGGATTTGACCAATAAACACACCAATGTTCTTGTGTTGTAATGTTATTTATCCACAATCCGTTAGGCTGTCACACATTCGTTTCACACTCAGGCGCAGCATATCGAGTGCGAGTTGCAACGCTTGGAATGCGTCCTAAGGGAGAATGAGGACTCCACCAGTTATGTAAGAAGTGTTACGAAACCTAACATTCCTACCTTTTTATGAGCATAATGAATATCGATAACTGTTATTATTTACTGTAGCATCTTCATAACGAATCGGGAAAGTCGTGGAGAAGTGACAGATCAAAAGAAGAAGCTTTTATGCCATTCATCTCCAGGGTAAAGGATAGAATCGGCTGTATCTTGCGCAGACACGGTCTAAAAATACAGGGTTTAGAAAAATTGTGTTACGAAAGTTTAACCCTGGATAGCTGATGCCAGTAGTAACCAAAATTACTAATGTTGTGTTGGTCGACAACGCACCATTGTTAAACTACGGAAACTTGGCGCCACGCGCTCCGATTGGCGGCAGCATTACCCTGTTGCCGGATGCTCTGGACACCGCATAACCGCTAACGCTTGGCCTGCCGGAGATCGCGATTACCAAAGGCGGCCCCACGCTCGGTGGTTGCGCGCCAGCCTTCCACTCTGGGGGCGAATCCGCCGGGGTCCCGACACATCCATTGTAGTTTCACGACAAGACGTACCGGAAACAAACCCGTCAACAGCTGTCTGTTCGCGTACAGAAAGTCTTTTACAAATTGTGTCGGCCCTGTGAAGGACCTTTTTTGTAGTTAGGACATTGTTTACTTAAAGCAGGTGCTCGAAATGGCGACCCTCTGACGCGACACAGGCTTGGTAACGTCGAACGATGTTTTGCCGAACTCTTTCAAAGATTCCTGGCATTGCCCTGATGCGATTGGCG
This sequence comes from Schistocerca piceifrons, assembly GCF_021461385.2. Classification (NCBI taxonomy): domain Eukaryota; kingdom Metazoa; phylum Arthropoda; class Insecta; order Orthoptera; family Acrididae; genus Schistocerca; species Schistocerca piceifrons. The sequence continues at coordinate 907,692,972 of NC_060140.1, read as the reverse complement.
GCATGTTGAATGCGATCTATTAATTCCTTTTCGTTTCTAGGTGGTTCGCGTCTGGGTGGTGAACTAGAACTTCATCTCCTCAAGAAAAAGTCTGGTGGTGTGAGATGTGGTGATCGCGGGCGCCGTGTGCTACGAGCACCTCTGCCGTTTATCCGGCCGTCGAAGAGTTCATTTAAATATCCACGCACATCGCGACTGTTATGTGCTGCACCCCATCATGCTGCAACCACATGCGTAGCCGTATGTCCAGTGCAACATCTTCCAGCAGGCCAGGTAGAGTTTCTTGCAAAAAGTGATGGTAATTTGGCCTGGTAAGTCGAGGAGGCAGACGGCCCGCCCCAATCAGATGGTCATCCACAATGTCTGCCAAAATGTTGAGGGGAAAATCGTTCCTGGTTTCCGTGGACGTACGTGATGTGAGAATTTATCCTTCCCAGTAATGAACGTTTCAAGTGTTGTAAAGGCCATCCCTATGGATGGTGTTCTCGTCGGTAAACAACACAATGGCGGGGAAGTCGGGATCTCGTGCAGAACGTCGCAGAAATCACCGGCAAAACCCTAGCCTGTGTTCATAGTCCACCATAGGATTTAGGCCTTGGAGAGGGCTGAAACTAAATGGATGCTAGCCGTCATCTCTCAAAACCTCCCAGACCAACCGATGAGTGATCCCCATGTCATGTCCAACCGCTCGAGTACTTGTCGTGGGCGCTTCCTCGAAGCGCTCGAGAACAGTCTCTTCAAATGCCGCATCCCGCCGTGTTAGATGTCTCCCAGCATCACCATGATATCCCGGTAACGAGCCTGTTTCGCCAAGTCGCGGGTGAATTGCTGTAAGCGTTTGTGGGCGTGGGTGGCGTATTGCTGGGTACCGTTCCTCATACAACCGTCGAGCTTCATGCGCATTACTGTCAGCTAGTCCATAAACAAAAACCATATCTCGTTGTTCTTCAAACGAATACTGTGTTACCATGCTTACTGTATGACTAAATCGCAGGTGACGTGTGTGTGCTCCGAAGCGAAGCTTACTTGTGAATGTCTCTGACGTGAGGTGGAGACAAACAGCAAGACCTATTCGACACGTGAACGTATCACGTCGGGCAGTGGCGGGGCGAAGGACGTTTGTATGTGTGATCTGAGTGCCATAGTGGTGCCCATAGCATATTACTGCTCCCACCAGCCTGCTTCCGTGGCGCGTTGCACGTTTCGAACCGTCGTTCTCTTCGATGACAGCGTTTGTGGAGACGACCATCGACCTAGTGTAGCAAAAATGTGATTCACCCGAAGAGCCGACACGTTTCTTTTGAGCGACAGTCTAATCCCTATGGTTCCATACCGATTGAATCGTAATTGACGATGTAGTTGGGTCAACAAGTAAACACGTAGGGGTGGTATGTTGAGGAGCTCCATGTTCAACAATGTATGATGAACGGTGTGCTCCAAAACACTTTTGCGTGCACCAGAATTGTGCTCTATCGGCGGAGATATCACAGATCACTATTTATCCTACTTTGCAGAGTAGACAAGCATCCTAACCCCAAGTTCTGTGAAGTGTCGTGGACGTCCAACCAGTTAGCGCCTAGTGGTAATTTCACTGCCCTTCTACCTCTTTCCGTAGATGCTCACGACGTTAGCACGCGAGCATTCGACCACCTTCGCCGTTTTCGAGATACTCGTTCACAGGTTCCGCGTAACAATAATCTGTCCTTTGTCAAAGTCGGTTATCTCAATGGATTTTCCCATTTGCAACCCGTACCTTCCCTAGGGTGATCCCCCAATCAGGTGCCTGCAGCGTCACCAGTTGACATCCAATGTCTCCGAGGGCAGTGGTCGTAAAGTTTTGGCTGTTCAGTGAACACCCTTTAGTATAATCGACTCTTGGTCTGTCTTAACAATTTTTACCTCCCACACTTCTCTGTAGAACCAAACTGACTATTCTGTGATGCATCAGGATATGTCCTATCAACCGCTTTAGTCAAGTAACATGAAACTCTTTTATCCGCCAATCCGATTCAGCGTATCTTCATTAGTTACCCTATCTAGGCATCTAACTTTCAAGATTCTTCTGTAGAACTACATTTCAAATTATTGTATTCCCTTCTTGTTTATACAGCTTATCAGCCAGGTTTCACTTCCATATATGGCTACACTCCCGATAAATATTTTCCGGTAAGACTTTCTAACACATTTATATTGACGTTTTTCTCGCAATTTCTAACGTACATTTTATATCTTACTTCGGCCATCGTCAGTCATCTTGCTGCCCAAATAGAATAACTATTATTTTTAGTGTCTGATTTCGTGATCTAATTTCTTCAGCGTCACCTAACTTGATTTTACACTTTTACACTCCATTACTCCATTCCCCCCTTTTTTTATTTTTGTTGCTGGCGTCACCATTTTACGCAAAATTGTTAGCAGCCTATGAAGCGGTTCCATACTTCATGCTCATGGTGGAAGGGTATGCCTTCACTATATACACAGACCATCGGCCACTGACTTCCACGTTTTCGCAGCCACGAAATATTTATCCCCTATTGCAGATCAACGACCTACATTTTATTTCGCAGTTTACAACAGACATTCAGCATGTAAATGGTTCGAAAACGTCAGCAATGATGCCTTGCCTAGAGTGGAAAGCATACCTTCAACTGTGACTCGCAAGCAGCACAAAACGGCGACGAGGACTTGAAGGACCTGCTGAAAGGCAAGACAGCTGTGCACTTGTTTCGTGTGACGCTGCCAGGCACTGGGGGCTGATATACTGCGACGAGACAGCAGGCCGACAGTGGCCATTATGTATGTGATATTCTACAACGATGGGTTTTCGATTATCTAGATGGGCTCAACCATCCGAAAATTCAAGCTACGAGAGCGCTAGCGACGCAATATATTGCGTGGCTCGGTATACGGAAGGGCTGCCGTACGTGGACCCAGACCTGCACAGCCTGCCAGAAATGCAAAGTAACACAGCATGTACGAGCTCCATTGGGAAGTTTTGACATCCCAGAGGCAGAATTCTCACACATTCACCTGGACATGGTAGGACCACTCCCAGTTGCACGTAACTATCAGTACTGTCTCGAGACAATCGACAGGTGGCCAAAGATATTCCCTCTGGAAACCAAGCCGCCGCGAACGTGGCGCGAGCCTTCACCAGTGGTTGGATTTCACGTTTTGGCTGTCCCCAGCAAGTGACTTCCGACCACGGTAGCCAAGGGAAGGAAAATATCTTTCGTGCAATCGCCTAGTTGTACGGAATACGCCTGATAAGGACATCACCATATCACGCAGCTCCAAACGGCATTTTGGAGCGCCTATACCGTTCGTTCAAGGTTGCTATAATGTGCCACACGACAGACGCGTGGATTGTCGCCCTTCCGGTAATGTTGTTGGGATTGTGCAGTGCATTAAAAGAAGACCTGCAGGCCTTCCCAGCACAGCTAGTGTATGCTGAACCTGGGCGTCTACCAGGAGAGTCTTCCAAAGAACAGCCTGGTCGCCACACTCTACTCAAGAATTCCTCACGGAACTCCAGAAGAAAATGGAGGCCATGCAATTGAGTGGAACAACACGGCACGGAAAACAGGATACCTTCGTTTACAATGATCTGGCAACGACAGTGGACGTTTTCTTCCAATGTGTGCCTCTACTCACAGCACTGGAACTGCCCTACCATGGCCCACATGGGAGAAATTGATAGAACACTTATTCTCCGCGTTAAAGAGGTATACACAGTAGTGTACACCGACTGGTGCAAGCCAGACTATCTACTGCTAAGTTCAGAAGGCGCCATCTCCTGCAGCACTCATCTGAAACACCAGCCGATCCGCCATTATCCAGCCACAACAGAAACGCATTACGAAAGGAAAGAGCAGTTCCGTTTCGACCCAGCAGAATTTCACAGTTCAAGTCAGTAAAAGTATTTTATTTTTCTTTTCATTGTCGTGTTGTGGTGTAGCGACCTCAGCTCGCACGCCACTCCATACCTATCCGGCAACGTCGCGAACGATCAACGCTGAGAACACCCCGCTCTCTAGCGGTCTCCAACCCGCGGCACGACCAACGGTGTGTGTACGGTTATCGGACGGGCGTTCGTAGCAATGACAATGTCATATTAGTTGTGTGTCCTGTAGTTGCGGTGTCTAATAAAACGTTCTCATCTCAAAGTGAAGTAGACCCTTTATTAAGTACCTACACTGGTGAGCAAAATTAAAGCAACAGGCGGAAATCTTGCAAGGTTGCGTTTATTTTGCCGCAAAACAATATAAATAGGCAACAGTAAAAAAATAATATGAGCGTTTGGCATCATTGGCCGGGAGGCCCCATCCGGGAAAGTTCAGCCGTCAAGTGCAAGTCTTATTTCAGTCGACGTCACATTGGGCGACTTGCGCGCTGGGGATGAGGATGAAATGATGATGAGGACAACACAACATCCAATCCAATCCACGAGCGGAGGAAATCTCCAACCCGGCAGGGAAGCGAACCCAGGCCCGCTTGCACGGAAGGAAAGCACGTTACCACCCAGCTAAGCAGGTGGACAGGCAACAGAAAAGTGTGTCACGCATACACACACAAAATTGCCATAACGTACAAGAAGACCTTTATGTGCATTAACACTATTAGGAAAAGGATAGTTTGCTATTCTCTGTACAGGCACAATGTAAAGACTGTTACACATTTAGTTTTTGGCCAAAGCCTTCTTCAGAAAAGAAAACACAAACAGATTTACACACGCAAGCACACTCCCTGCACACATGTCCACTATCTGCAGCGGGAGATATTGGTCACGTGTGCTTGCTAGTGTTAATCTGTTCGTGTTTTGTTCTCTGGAGACGGCTTTGGCCAAAAGCTAAATGTGTAACATTCTTTACATTGTGCCTGTCTGCAACTCATCAATATGTCACCTTTACAGTGAGTAGCAAACTATTTTTTCTTTATATTGTTGATATTCCAACCTGGAGTTTCCTTTTTTTTTTGTATTAACACTTCATCACCCCTCACAAAATCCTTTTCCGCTTTGTGGAAAAAAATCTAGCCTGAGATTCAATTTTGGCATTCACATTTACTGTATTTTCTTGTGAGAAAGAAAAATCTTTATTAAGATTACCAATGATCTTCTTCAGACCTTCAATACTTTGGCCTTAGTCTCCTGTCCACACTGTGTTCTTTTGCTGAGTGAGGCTATAGTTTCACAGTGAGACATCACATCCTGTTCAAATGTGTCAGCAGATTTTTCTGAATTGCCAGGAAGCAATGCTGACACACATTCATTGTCTGCACTAGAGGGCAAGGAACACTGTTCACTCTCCTGGACAGCACCAGACAATGATTTGGCACATGCATGTATATGCTTACGAATGTTAAAATTTATAATGTCTAAACAGCTGCATTTATACGAATGCACACATATGTTGCAGATGCTACACTTAAGTGAACATTTTCTTTCGCATATCAGTTCTGAATTTCTTACAACAACATACACTTCACAACCAGTGGAAGAAAGCACTTCCCACAACCCTTTACCCCTGCGTGAAATCATCCCATTTGTTATCTCTGAGCTACCGTTGTGGCTTGTTTTTACTCTTGACGCCCTAGAGCACTGTTTACGTTTTGAGAGCTTCACTAAGCCCTCGTATACTTTGTCTCTCACTAAACATAACAAAGCGTTTAATGACTTGTCCAGCCTTCTGCACTTCTTCCCTTCTAGGTAGCTGTATTTCATTACTTTATGTAGGGACTCCAAGTAATTGTATTAATGCCCAATCGGTGCCTAAAGCAATACGTCCACTTTTCCACTCGCTGGCAGTACACCTTAAGAAAGTACCTGCCAAATTCTGCAGTATCTGTATCATTCAATAAGTCTTCCAGCACGTTCTCCAGACTACAACTATAAACATATATATCCAGTTCAGTCTCAAGTTGCTTTTGTGAACTACACACTGCTGATTTTTTCTCACTACCCCCAGCAATTCTCCTTAAATTCTGAGACCAGTTCCGTTGTATATTCCAAGAACACAGCAACTGGTTTGCCACAGGTCCCATTACTGCTGACGATGTATTATAAATTGCTGGTGCATCGTCAGACATAAACACATTGGTCTTTACAGTGCCCACCCTTTCTCTCAGACATTTGAAATAAAAAGACAGTAAGCACACGTCCACCCTATTTGAAAAACAAAATGCAACTGGCATTCTAACACCATATCTATCAACAACGACAATAGTAAAAAGTTGAAAATCGTATGCAGTCATGCCATGAGTGCTATCCACACAAATTTTATTTTCTCCATACTTTAGAAGTTGTTCAGCCTGAAAGTCTGTCATTATAATAAGAATGAAGTCTTCATCTTGAAAATTAGTATCCACTTGTTTTTGCTGCTTCAAATACAGCACTGGGTTGTCACTTTGTCTCTTCATTTCTTCAACCCACGATTTCACACTCACTGCATCATTTTCATGCTTCTTCATTGCTTAACCAATATCAAAATCCCTTTTTATATTATGCAAATCTTTTTTCTAAAGGAGATGGATTCTCTCCATACTTGCAGCGATTGGTGCACTTCGCACATCTTGTAGAACTCGCCCAACAGGAACACCCTGTGACAGCTGTCCTGAAAAAAGAAAAAAAAAGGAAATAAGAATGAAGCACATTGATAGGCCCTACATGTCTGTTCACACAAATAAATTTGATGATTTCATGTTTCATGTACATAAGTGTCACATATCCATTTTACCTGTCAACTCTGCCCTCTCATTCCTATGCAGAAATGTTCTTCCAACGTCTTGGGTGTGTCCCATATGTTTCGGAAAAAATTTTAAGCGGCATTTGTCGCCTGTTGTTGTCACTTACATGTTGTATGGACAAGTGCTGCCTACTTTATTCGTGCCCATACTTTTGACACACCTGGGATCTGTTCCTTTAGCACTGAAATTGAAAGAGCGATGGCAGTGGTAATATCGGACACGTTTTTCTAGTCGCTTCTGCTCCGAACAGTTCATTACATAACGAACATGGTTTACTTTTTCGTAAGAAATTTTCCACTCTTCAAAGTCTGAAAAAAATGTTAAGGCAGTATTTTTAAGTCATTTACTTGGACCAACAAAATTTACTAAAACGTGACTAACACAATAAATATAAAAAACAAACCTATTCTATCTCTATCTCTTGGCACTCAAAACTAACATCATGGTTCTCTTGAATATGTGTTCTCAGTGTGTCATAGGTGACAAACGAGAGAGAGCACTGTGGGCAACTAATGCGGCATTTCCGACTGTTTTCCTCCGACTTAATGCATGCACAGTTATTTAATGCCTGCATCTCATAAATGAAATTCCGCACTGGGGACACGATTCACTGCCTTTTCCTTTTTTAGACACATGGATGTCAAGTTCATGAACTTTCCTCATATGGGCGTAGAGGTTCTTTCGCATTTTAAACTCTGAACTGCATTCCTCACACTTATAGAGCGCTTCGTGGGAACCACTCATGTTTACCAGAAGAAACTAAACAATAACAAGAAACAATAACAAAACGGAACAGCAGCAACGAAATAACAAGAAGCAGCAACAAACAACGAAAGCAGTTAAATGGAGCACAAGAGAAACATCAACACGAATGGGGTCTTCGAACAGGATGACTCGTCACGCGGAACCAACTTCCGGTCAGTGAACGTCAAAACAGCCAAGTGCGTACTGTCGGAAGACACTCTCCGTTGACAAGTTGTAAGGAGTGTGTCATAACTCTCCATTACATAAAACAATATATCCAATTAACGCTCGTGACCGCTACGGTCGCAGGTTCGAATCCTGCCTCGGGCATGGATGTGTGTGATGTCCTTAGGTTAGTTAGGTTTAAGTAGTTCTAAGTTCTAGGGGACTGATGACCACAGTGCCTAGAGCCATTTGAACCATTTTGAACCAATTAACGCTATTCCTTTCATTGTTTAAGCACTCAGATATCGATAGTAACAATCTGAGGGTGAAACATGGAAGCGCGCTTCTAAGCATTGTCGTGGGAGGAGGTCTGTCTGCGAGAGAGGAAGTTGTAGTGTCGGTCGAGAGCCAGCAGACGGAAGATGTGTTACGCTGCCCTAACGTCAGTGATGATAGATCTTACCACACTGAAGGCCTGATTTCAGTCATATAGCCAGGAGAGATTTAGATGGCTTAACTACGCTCGAAGATGGAATTCAAGGTAAAATTCGCAAGCATAGCGCAATAGCAATTGCAAGGTTAGGCTCGTGATTGTTAATCCGAGTTTGCAATAATCCCATGTTTTGCTTGCCCGTGAAAGAAGCCTCCTTATCCTCCAAATAATAATTATTATTTTCCATATCTAAATAATATGCTGTGGTTACTAAATGTTAATGTAACTTTGAAATTGAAATAATTTGTTAATCTATCACTCAACCACTATTGACACATATGTCATTTGTCATTGTTAATACTTGCTCATGATGATTCTGAAGTTTTAAATAGGCTTAATTAATGAAATCCCTTCTCAAAAGTTCTTTAGTAGTTAACAGGACCCAAGAAAACTCCTTTTTATTAAATTCATTCTTAGTAACTTTAAGCTTTAGCCACTGCTGCTGCATGCTGCTGCGAATTACTGTAAACCACATGGAAAAGGGCAATAATCGAAAGAGATGAGTTAAAAACTTAGGGCCAAAACAGAGACACTGACACATCACAACACGTCATGTACTCTAGTCCAGTAAATTCGCTTGCTCAAGTCAGATTCTGTATCACTTGTAAATTCTTGTTCAAAAACGCAGGCAGATGGCTTATCCAGATGTTAGTTTTAAGTTTTCCATGTAACGAATTTTTGAGGGCTTAAGTGACAGTGAAACTGGCGCTCATAACAACGCACACAGTGTTATGCACGTTAGATTCCGTTTACTGATAGCTCAGGGTGCTTATGGAGTCCAGTTCCACAGACAAATGGTTCAAATGGCTCTGAGCACTATGGGACTTAACAGCTGTGGTCATCAGTCCCCTAGAACTTAGAACTACTTAAACCTAACTAACCTAAGGACATCACACACATCCATGCCCGAGGCAGGATTCGAACCTGCGACCGCAGCAGTCGCGCGGTTCCGGACTGCGCGCCTAGAACCGCGAGACCACCGCGGCCGGCTGACAGACAAACATAAGCTATATTGGCTGAAGCTACGTTACATATTAGTTGCATACACGTTACAAACTATGCCTCTTCCGTGCAGAACACGATCGTATGGACATCTGTTGAGAGTCTGTATGATTATATCATGAATCAGACACAGTACGAGGAAATAGCGGTTTGTTGCTTTAATTTTGCATACCAATGTACAGACGTTTATCAGACATTATTACGAGAATAAATAAATAGCGTAAATTATAGCACACATTTCATTGACATGTAAGCGGAACAAAATGTCGTGTAACACAACAAAAAATTGCCCCTCAACAACTCGCTGTAAAGATGCTGTGATGATGGCTTGTACCTGCGCAGTCGAATGTGCAATGGGTGCCGGCCACCGACGACGCGCGCCGCACTGTAAATACGTCTGTAAATACGTCGTCTTCTGACAGTAAGGAAGAAACAATCTCAGATTACAGCGAAATCAGTTTTCAGTGTGAAGACAACTGAGTCAAGAGCGTGTGTGAATACGTTGAAATATCAAATAATTAAAGACATAAAGTCGGTGATGAACAGCAGAAAGGAAAAGTACTGTGCATGTGAACTGCGACACTGAAACAGTAGATCCACCAGCGTCTACCTGCTCACAGGTACGCCATTACTTATGAAACTGACGTTCACGTCAACGTGAGACACGTGTCTCCGTGGTGTTACCCATCGTGATTGTATCTACAGGACAATATGTAATCCATAGGAAGCATAGTGGCTGTACGGTGGTTACAAACACATAGCCTCAGGAGCACCTGGACCTCTTTACGTATATGCGCAGTCTTATCACTTTTTTTTCTCTAAGGGCCACAGTTCTGCGAGATACTACAATATGAATTGTTACTTCACATTTAGCATTGCTGACATCGGATTTGTTGTTGTTGTTGTTGTTGTTGTTGTGGTCTTCAGTCCTGAGACTGGTTTGATGCAGCTCTCCATGCCACCCTATCCTGTGCAAGCTTCTTCATCTCCCAGTACCTACTGCAGCCTACATCCTTCTGAATCTGCTTAGTGTACTCATCTCTTGGTCTCCCTCTACGACCGAGCGAGGTGGCGCAGTGATTAGCACACTGGACTCGCATTCGGGAGGACGACGGTTCAATCCCGTCTCCAGCCATCCTGATGGTTTCTTTGAAAGGGCACGGCCGATTTCCTTCCCAATCCTTCCCTAACCCGAGCTCGCGCACCGTCTCTAATGATCTCGTTGTCGACGGGACGTTAAACGCTAACCACCGCCACCACCTCTCCCTCTACGATTTTTACCCTCCACGCTGCCCTCCAGTACTAAATTGGTGATCCCTTGATGCCGCAGAACATGTCCTACCAACCAATCCCTTCTTCTAGTCAAGTTGTGCCACAAACTCCTCCCCAATTCTATTCAATACCTCCTCATTAGTTATGTGATCTACCCATCTAATCTTCAGCATTCTTCTCTAGCACCACATTTCGAAAGCTTCTATTCTCTTCTTGTCCAAACTATTTATCGTCCATGTTTCACTTCCATACATGGCTCCACTCCATAAAAATATTTTCAGAAACGACTTCCTGACACTTAAATCTATACTCGATGTTAACAAATTTCTCTTCTTCAGAAACGCTTCCTTGCCATTGCCAGTCTACATTTTATATCCTCTCTACTTCGACCATCATCAGTTATTTTGCTCCCCAAATAGCAAAACTTCTTTACTACTGAAAGTGTCTCATTTCCTAATCTAATTCTCTCAGTATCACCCAACTTAATTCGACTACATTCCATTATCCACGTTATGCTTTTGTTGATGTTCATCTTATACCCTCCTTCCAAGACACTGTCCATTCCGTTCAACTGCTCTTCCAAGTCCTTTGCTGTCTCTGACAGAATTACAATGTCATCGGCGAACCTCAAAGTTTTTATTTCTTCTCCATGGATTTTAATACCTACTCCGAACTTTTCTTTTGTTTCCTTTACTGCTTGCTCAATATACAGATTGAACAGCATCGGGGAGAGGCTACAGCCCTGTCTCACTCCCTTCCCAACCACTTCTTCCCTTTCATGTCCCTCGACTCTTACAATTGCCATCTGTTTTCTGTACAAACTGTAAATAGCCTTTCGCTCCCCGTATTTTACCCCTGCCACCTTTAGAATTTGAAAGAGAGTATTCCAGTCAACATTGTCAAAAGCTTTCTCTAAGTCTACAAATGCTAGAAACGTAGGTTTGCCTTTCCTTAATCTATCTTCTAAGATAAGTCGTAGGTTCAGTATTGCCTCAGGTGTACCAACGTTTCTACGCAATCCAAACTGATCTTCCTCGAGGTCGGGTTCTACCAGTTTTTCCATTCGTCTGTAAAAAATTCGCGTTAGTATTTTGCAGCTGTGACTTATTAAACTGATAGTTCGGTAATTTTCACATCTGTCAACACCTGCTTTCTTTGGGATTGGAATTATTATATTCTTCTTGAAGTCTGAGGGTATTTCGCCTGTCTCATACATCTTGCTCACCAGAAGGTAGAGTTTTGTCAGGACTGGCTCTCCCACGGCCGTCAGTAGTTCCAATGGCATATTGTCTACTCCGGGGGCCTTGTTTCGACTCAGGTCTTTCAGTGCTCTGTCAAACTCTTCACGCAGTATCATATCCCCTATTTCATCTTCATCTACATCCTCTTCCATTTACATAATATTATCTTCAAGAACACCGCCCCTGTATAGGCCCTCTATACACTACTTCCACCTTTCTGCTTTCCCTTCTTTGCTTAGAACTGGGTTTGCATCTGAGCTCTTGATATTGGGTTGGGTTGGGTTGTTTTGGGGAAGGAGACCAGACAGCGAGGTCATCGGTCTCATCTGATTAGGGAAGGAAGTCGGCCGTGCCCTTTGAAAGGAACCATCCCGGTATTTGCCTGGAGCGATTTAGAGAAATCACGGAAAACCTAAATCAGGATGGCCGGACGCGGGATTGAACCGTCGTCCTCCCGAATGCGAGTCCAGTGTTTAACCACTGCGCCACCTCGCTCGTCTTGATATTCATGCAAGTGGTTCTCTTTTCTCCAAAGGTCTCTTTAATTTTCCTGTAGGCAGTATCTATCTTACCCCTCGTGGGATAAGCCCCTACGTCCTTACATTTGTCCTCTAGCCATCCCTGCTTAGCCATTTTGCACTTCCTGTCGATCTCATTTTTTAGACGTTTGTATTCCTTTTTGTCTGCTTTATTTACTGCATTTTTGTATTTTCTCCTTTCATCAATTAAATTCAGTATCTCTTCTGTTACCCAAGTATTTCTACTAGCCCTCGTCTTTTTACCTACTTGATCCTCTGCAGCCTTCACTATTTCATCCCTCAGAGCTACCCATTCTTCTTCTACTGTATTTCTTTCCCCCATTCCTGTCAATTGTTCCCTTATGCTCTCCCTGAAACTCCGCCTCCACTATTTCATCTCTCGAAGCTACCCATTCTTCTTCTACTGTATTTCTTTCCCCCATTCCTGTCAATTGTTCCCTTATGCTCTCCCTGAAACTCTGTACAACCTCTGGTTTAGTCAGTTTATCCAGGTCCCATCTCCTTAAATTCCCACCTTTTTGACGTTTCTTCAGTTTTAATCTACAGTTCATAACCATTTCCCCTGGAAATGTCTTACAGTTTAAAACCTGGTTCCTGAATCTCTGTCTTACCATTATATAATCTATATGAAACCTTTTAGTATCTCCAGGGTTCTTCCATGTATACAACCTTCTTTCATTATTCTTGAACCAAGTGTTAGCTATGATTAAGTTATACTCTGTGCAAAATTCTACCAGACGGCTTCCTCTTTCATTTCTTAGCCCCAATCCATAATCACCTACTACGTTTCCTTCTCTTCCTTTTCCTACTGTCGAATTCCAGTCACCCATGACTGTCGGATTTACTCGAAGTATTTATCATTTGGATCTCATTTAAACCATATTAAAACAGCCCATCAGTAATATTTACGATCTACCACACAAAGATACTTGAAAAGCAACTGTGTACCCTTGTTGCTACTGAAATAGATTCTTTTACTTGCTGACATCGGATTTACTCGAAGTATTTATTTTTTGGATCTCACTTAAACCATATTAAAACAGTCCATCAGTAATATTTACGATCTACCACAATTACACAATGATACATGAAAAGCAATTGTGTACCCTTGTTGCTACTCAAATAGATTCTTTTACTTCAGAAAAATCCGAAAAAATTGTCGTCTCTGATTTTCGGTTGCAAATGTATAGGAAAACAGAGCACACTCGGTACTGCGTCATCTTCCGGCAGCTATATATCAGCATCTAGTCGAAACATGTAGTTATCTTTTGAAAAGTCGTCTCTAAAAATGACGCTATATTTCGACGGAAGTCAATATTCCCTTCGCACTGCATTTACACGTCGCTTTAGTTGTGTGTACAAATGATAAATCCTGGAAAGATATTACGTACCTTTGTAGCAGTATTTGCGCTCCTTTGATTATATTAAACATATTAAAGAATAAGGCAGGATCCGAAACTGAAGAAACTGCAAAAAGGTGGGAATTTAAGGAGATGGGACCTGGATAAACTGAAAGAACCAGAGGTTGTAGAGAGTTTCAGGGAGAGCATAAGGGAACAATTGACAGGAATGGGGGAAAGAAATACAGTAGAAGAAGAATGGGTAGCTCTGAGGGATGAAGTAGTGAAGGCAGCAGACGATCAAGTAGGTAAAAACACGAGGGCTAATAGAAATCCTTGGGTAACAGAAGAAATATTGAATTTAATTGATGAAAGGAGAAAATATAAAAATGCAGTAAATGAAGCAGGCAAAAAGGAATACAAACGTCTCAAAAATGAGATCGACAGGAAGTGCAAAATGGCTAAGCAGGGATGGCTAGAGGACAAATGTAAGGATGTAGAGGCCTATCTCACTAGGGGTAAGATAGATACTGCCTACAGGAAAATTAAAGAGACCTTTGGAGAGAAGAGAACCACTTGTATGAATATCAAGAGCTCAGATGGCAACCCACTTCTAAGCAAAGAAGGGAAGGCAGAAAGGTGGAAGGAGTATATAGAGGGTTTATACAAGGGCAATGTACTTGAGGACAATATTATGGAAATGGAAGAGGATGTAGATGAAGACGAAATGGGAGATAAGATACTGCGTGAAGAGTTTGACAGAGCACTGAAAGACCTGAGTCGAAACAAGGCCCCGGGAGTAGACAACATTCCATTAGAACTACTGATGGCCTTTGGAGAGCCAGTCATGACAAAACTCTACCATCTGGTGAGCAAGATGTATGAGACAGGCGAAATACCCTCAGACTTCAAGAAGAATATAATAATTCCAATCCCAAAGAAAGCAGGTGTTGACAGATGTGAAAATTACCGAACTATCAGTTTAATAAGTCACAGCTGCAAAATACTAACGCGAATTCTTCACAGACGAATGGAAAAACTGGTAGAAGCGGACCTCGGGGAAGATCAGTTTGGATTCCGTAGAAATGTTGGAACACGTGAGGCAATACTAACCTTACGACTTATCTTAGAAGAAAGATTAAGAAAAGGCAAACCTACGTTTCTAGCATTTGTAGACTTAGAGAAAGCTTTTGACAATGTTAACTGGAATACTCTCTTTCAAATTCTGAAGGTGGCAGGGGTAAAATACAGGGAGCGAAAGGCTATTTGCAATTTGTACGTAAACCAGATGGCAGTTATAGGAGTAGAGGGGCATGAAAGGGAAGCAGTGTTTGGGAAAGGAGTGAGACAGGGTTGTAGCCTCTCCCCGATGGTATTCAATCTGTATATTGAGCAAGCAGTAAAGGAAACAAAAGAAAAATTCGGAGTAGGTATTAAAATTCATGGAGAAGAAGTAAAAACTTTGAGGTTCGCCGATGACATTGTAATTCTGTCAGAGACAGCAAAGGAGTTGGAAGAGCAGTTGAATGGAACGGACAGTGTCTTGAAAGGAGGATATAAGATGAACATCAACAAAAGCAAAACGAGGATAATGGAATGTAGTCAAATTAAATCGGGTGATGCTGAGGGAATTAGATTAGGAAATGAGACACTTAAAGTAGTAAAGGAGTTTTGCTATTTAGGGAGTAAAATAACTGATGATGGTCGAAGTAGAGAGGATATAAAATGTAGACTGCCAATGGCAAGGAAATCGTTTCTGAAGAAGAGAAATTTGTTAACATCGAGTATAGATTTAAGTGTCAGGAAGTCGTTTCTGAAAGTATTTGTATGGAGTGTAGCCATGTATGGAAGTGAAACATGGACGATAACTAGTTTGGACAAGAAGATAATAAAAGCTTTCGAAATGTGGTGCTACAGAAGAATGCTGAAGATAAGGTGGGTAGATCACGTAACTAATGAGGAGGTATTGAATAGGATTGGGGAGAAGAGAAGTTTGTGGCACAACTTGACTAGAAGAAGGGATCGGTTGGTAGGACATGTTTTGAGGCATCAAGGAATCACAAATTTAGCATTGGAGAGCAGCGTGGAGGGTAAAAATCGTAGAGGGAGACCAAGAGATGAATACACAAAGCAGATTCAGAAGGATGTAGGTTGCAGTAAGTACTGGGAGATGGAGAAACTTGCACAGGATAGAGTAGCATGGAGAGCTGCATCAAACCAGTCTCAGTACTGAAGACCACAACAACAACAACAACAACCGGCAGAATCACTCTAATATCGCAAACAGAAAAACTATATAAACTACTACGAATGCTACTTTCTAATATGGCCCTTCTACCGAATACCGCCACAGTTTTCTAGGCAAATACGCCTTCTTGTAGTCTCCCCAGCTTAGTACTGAACTCACTGGGTAGAGAACTAATTCCTTGGAAAAGGACGTAGCGGGTTTTGTTCCTTGTCGTATCTGAGCTTATCATATCTGAGGTTGTTTCCCCATCTCTAAAGATCCTAACCTTCCTTTGAGGCTATTCATCCTCGATTCACACTTTATTCCTGCACTAGTGGTTTGCCTCCTAGTTGTCTCACAACTCTCGAATTACTTTGCGGATCTACGATATTCACTGTTGTTTCAAACCACATTGCGACACACCATTAATTCATTGATGTGAATGGATAAATAAGAGCACTGTAACTTTTTTTTTGAGTCATCAGTCTTCTGACTGGTTTGATGCGGCCCGCCACGAACTCCTCTCCTGTGTCAACCTCGTCATCCCAGAGTAGCACTTACTACGTACTCATTTATTTGCTGGAAGTATTTCTATTTCTGTCTTCCTCTACAGGTTTTGCCCTTTACAGTTCCCTCTAGTACCATGGAAGTTATTTCCTGATATCTTAACAGATGTCCTGCCATCCTGTCCCTTCCCCTTGTCAGTGTTTCGCACATATTCCTTTCCTCTCCGATTCTGCTCAGAACCTCCTCACTCCTTGCCTTGTCAGTCCACTTAATTTTCAACATTCTTCTGTAGCACCACATCTCAAATGCTTCGATTCTCTTCTCTTTCGGTTTTCTCACAGCCCATGTTTCACTACCATACAATGTTATGCTCCAAACCTACATTCTCAGAAATTTCTTCCTCAAATTAAGGCCCATGTTTGATATTAGTAGACTTCTCTTGGCCAGGAATGTCCTTTTTCCCAATGCTAGTCTACTTTTGATGTCCTCCTTGATCCGTCCGTCATTGGTTATTTTGCTGCCTAGGTTGTAGAACTCCTTAACTTCATCTAGTGCATAACCATCAATCCTGATGTTAAACTTCTCGCTGCTCCCATTTATGCTACTTCTCATTACTTTCGTCTTTCTTCGATTCACTCTTAATTCATATTCTGTACTCATCACATTGTTCAAATTTGTGTGAATTCCTAAGGGACCAAACTGCTGAGGTCATCGGTCCCTAGACTTACACACTACTTAAAACGAACTTATGCTAAGAACAACACACACACACCCACGCCAGAGGGAGGACTCGAACCTCCGGCGGGAGGGGCCGCGCAATCCGTGACATGGCGCCTCAAACCGCACGGCCACTCCGACCGGCCATTACATTGTTCATTCTATTCAGTAGATCATATAATTCTTCTTCAGTTTCACTCGGGTTAGCAATGTCATCAAGGGATCGTATCGTTGATATCCTTTCACCTTCAATTTTAATTCCATTTCTGAGCATTTCTTTTATTTACATCATTGCTTCTTCAATGTACAGATCGAACAGTAGGGGCGAAAGACTACATTCCCGTCTTACACCCTTTTTAATCCGAGCACTTCGTTCTTGATCGTCCACTCTTATAATTCCCTCTTGGCTCTTATACAAATTGTATATTACCCGTCTCTCCTCATAACTTACCCCTATTTTTCTCATAATTTCGAACACCTTGCACCACTTTACATCACGAACGCTTTTTCCAGGTCGACAAATCCTATGAACGTGTCTTGATTTTTCTTTAGTCCTGCTTTCATTATCCACGGGGGCTATTCGGAAAGAAAAGTCCAGTTGGTCGCGAAATGGAAACCACAATGAAAATCAATAATTTTTTGTTTGAAATAGTTTGCTACATGTTCCAGCAAATTCTCCACCCAGTCGCCGATTCGACTTAGGCATTTGTCGTAGCGTTGCACCAATACCCGCGTCGTAGAAGGCAGCTGTGCTTTCCACCACTTCTCTACATTGGTCTGCAGTTCATTGTCTGTGCCAAAATGCCGTCTTCGTAGTTAGTGTTTCATGTGAGCACCGATGAACATCAGAGGGAGCAAGGCCGGTCTGTATAGTGGGCGATCAAACATTTCCCATCGAAAACTCTACAGAGGCTTCCTCATTGCCCCTGCAGTGTGCGGCCAAGAATAGTCATGAATAAGGGAACGGGTGACAGGTACATTATAATGGTTGCATGAAACCAGGCGAAACCTCGCAGTGGGCACCCAAACTTGGCGGGAGAGACTTTTGTTCTAGACATCTTTACGTGCTCACTGTATGCTCAGAACTGAAAAGAGCTACGTGACACGATCGACAGGCATACTAGAGACACTGCCCAACACATCTGTGGAAAGCCTCCTTGGGTTTTCACTGTCGTTTCCATTTTGCGACCTATCGGACCTTACTTTCCGAATAGCGTTCGTACGATAGGTAAACTGTCTCTGCCTTTTTGTGAAATCCGTGATAGAAGTACCCTCTACAGAGAGGGTCCTATGGAAGCTAAAAATCAGACGTCAGAAGAGCAGAGAGTCGAGTACATGAAGCCGACCGGTGTGGCCGAGTGGATCTAGGCGCTACAGTCTGGAGCCGCGCGACCGCTTCGGTCGCAGGTTCGAATCCTGCCTCGGGCGTGGCTGTGTGTGATGTCCATAGGTTAGTTATTTTTAAGTAGTTATAAGTTCTAGGGGACTGATGACCTCAGAAGTTAAGTCTCATAGTGCCCAGAGCCATTTGAACCATTTCGAGTACATGAAGTGTTCCGTATCCTAGCGGCGTCACAGCGAGTGGTAGTTGCCCCATCACGCTCTGTTGTAACATCGTCTCTGAACGTCTATAGTTGTAAATGTCGTGTGACTAGGGCCTCCCGTCGGGTAGACCGTTCGCCGGTGCAAGTCTTTCCATTTGACGCCACTTCGGCGACTTGCGTGTCGATGGGGATGAAATGATGATGATTAGGACAACACAACACCCAGTCCCTGAGCGGAGAAAATCTCCGACCCAGCCGGGAATCGAACCGGGGCCCTTAGGATTGACATTCTGTCGCGCTGACCACTCAGTTACCGGGGGCGGACAACGTCTATAGTTAAAAGCAACGGATTGCAGAAGTCAATAAATTCGAAATTAAGCCCACTACGCCGTGCTACTACGCGGTAACGTAATTAGCTGCATTGACCGCAAATGCAGGGTGGCCCACGAAATGTGTTACCATTTTGTTTTTGAATATAAACTTTATTGTCAATACAATCTGAAAGGAACATATACTACAATGAAGAGCCGTCCATGGAG
This sequence comes from Schistocerca piceifrons, assembly GCF_021461385.2. Classification (NCBI taxonomy): domain Eukaryota; kingdom Metazoa; phylum Arthropoda; class Insecta; order Orthoptera; family Acrididae; genus Schistocerca; species Schistocerca piceifrons. The sequence continues at coordinate 907,673,898 of NC_060140.1, read as the reverse complement.
ATTTGTTCTAACTCAGCACATGCTCAATATGTCCACCATTTCGTTTCCTAACTTCCTTCAAACGAACACTGAAGTTAAATGGCTCTGAGCACTATGAGACTTAACTTCTGAGGTCATCAGACCCCTAGAACTTAGAACTACTTAAACCTAACTAACCTAAGGACATCACACACATCCATGCCCGAGGCAGGATTCGAACCAGCGACCGTAGCAGTCGCGCGGTTCCAGACTGAAACGCCTAGAACCGCTCGGCCACCGCGGCCGGCGAACACTGAAGTTAGTGGACACCCTACGGCACATGTCTTCCGTTAATTTCACTGCAAACTTGAAGAATAAGTCATCTGAGCTCCATTAAATCAAATGGACGTTTCGGTAAAAATTTTTCCTTTGGGTACCCCCAAAGAAAAAAGTCACATGGATTGAGGTCTGGACTATTGGGGGGCCAATTTTGTCCGTCATTGAAGCAACCTGGAAACCTGAGTGAAACGATCCGCATGTCGAAATGCTCGTGTAAAAACTCCAACACAGTGTTTGCAGTATGTGGCCTTGCTCCATCTTGCGTGAACCACTGCGTGTTGAAGGGCAAGGCAGTAGCAAGAAGCTGTGGAATGAAGCTGTTGCGAAGCATGCTCAAATAACGCTCGCTGCTCACAGTTTCTTCAAAGAAAAAGGGTCCAATAAGTCTGTGACTGGAAATTGCTGCCCACGCTGTAATCCTCGGAGCATAATGTTGTCGTTCATGAAGCACTTGTGGGTTTTCAGTGGCCCAAAAGCGTACATTTTGTTTGTTAACCACACCGTCTAAATGAAAATGCGCCTCGTCTGAAAACCAAACGTTGTTGAGAGTTTCTTGCCTATCCTCCGCCCACTGAGCAAACAGTAGTCTCTGCTGCTTGTGTTCTTCAGCGAGCTTCTGTGCACAGGTCATCTTGTGTGGGTACATATGGAGGTCACTTTTAAGAATGCGTTGAACGGACCGTCTGGATATTCCGAGTTGCGCTGATGCCTTTCTACACGTTTTCCCGGGACTTCCCTGTACAGCAACTCGTACCGCTTCAATATTCTCTGGCAAACAAACAGGCTTAGGTCGAGGTCGCTTCGCTTCCAATACTGTTCCTTCCTGTACAAATTTATCGCACAACCTGTGGATGGTCTTCTTGCAAGGGACCCATCGTGTGTTAAACTGTTGTCGAAAACGCCTCTGAGTCACGACAAGGCTTTTCGTTTCATGAAAAAGTAACACAATTGCCGATCGTTGCTGTGTCGTCAGTCTTCCATTGTCAGCCATTGCTGCTTACTGGTCTCCTAGCGGCAGTATCGTGAATTAAACGTCATTTCGTAAGTCATTTGTTTTTCCAGGCTCTGCTAGTACTGCTGTAGAGATCCCAGCGGGATATCTAATGTGCGTCGTAAATTGTGAAGGAAACAATTGGCAACACATTTCATGCGCCACCCTGTATGTGATCAGAAATTCCCTACTAGATGCTCTACCACTTTCGCCAATAAGCAGCGCCTTGAAGTGGTCAACAATTTGGTGAAGAAATAGCTAAATATGACAAATAAAATGCAGAACAGGATCAACGTTACAAATTGAAACTAGAGTTCACTGGATGGCTTAACAAGTGTCGTATTTAGGTCGTCCAAATAGCTGTTAAAATACGTAGGATTAAGAATCAAGTCTCTCATCGTTAAGCAAGGTTACAACTGCCCTATTTAGTCATTAAAGTGTCCATAGCTTACAAGTGGTGCCAACGGCCTTTCCCCAGTGGTAACACCAGTTCCCGTCGGATCACCAAAGTGCTGTCGGTCTTGGCTAGACGTTGAATGGATGACCATCCGACTCTGCCGAGCGCTGTTGGCAAGAGGGATGCACTCAGCCCCCGTGACGCCAACTGAGGAGCTACTCGATTGAGAAGTAGCGTACCAGTCACGACAACAGACAGCGGTTGGGAGAATGGCGTGCTAACCACACGCCCCTTCATATCCGCATGACACGGCGGTCGGTGGGTACTGGTGATCCTTCCAAGGCCTGTTCGGACAGAGTTACAAGTGCTAACTCTTTCTCACAAGCACATCTAGATGACAATGGTGTAAGGATTATATTATATTACACATGCTTTTTGTTTCATACAACCCGATGGAGGAGATCCTTAAGAATGTTGCACATTTAGCTGGGCGTGTGGTGAGCGAGGACCGTAGAGCACCAAACCACAAGTTATTTTTAAATATGATACCAAAGGCAACTATGGGCTGCATAAGTTAAATTTATTAATCAAGTTCGGCTGTTTCCCTGTCTCTGTTGCCGCCAACAGAACGGGAAAGAGGCTGCAGTAACAAATAATGAAATAACAAAAAGGCTCCAAGAAAGGAGGCTTATCTTACCCCATCAGAGGCTGGGCCTCCTGTAAAAGCAGCCATATCATGTACCAGCTCAGCTGCAAACATTGCACAGCTGTTTATGTCAGTATGATGACAAACCAGCTGTCCACCAGAATGAATAGCCACCACCAAACTGTTGCCAAGAGCATAGTTGATCACCCCATGTCACAAGATGCAGCTGAGCATAATGTACTTGATTTCAGTGGCTGCTTCAGTAGGCCGCAGTCTATGTGGATTCTTCCCTCTAAACCACCAGCTTCTCTAAACTAAGCACATAAGAGCTATTTTTGCAAAATATCTTTTGCTCCCATAACTGTACTGCCCTCAGTATTCTGTAACCCACTGTCTCTAGAACTTCTGTCAAACAGTTCCTCCTTCCTCCATCCTGTCACTGTCTCCCAATTCACATCCCTGTCATCTTCAGTATACACTACTCCCTGCTGGCTCCAGCAACTGTGCGTCACATCCCTATCCTGTGTACCTGCCACCCTTCCCTCCAGTATTCCTAGCTGGCAAATTGGCTTTCTCCCTCCAAGCCAGTAGCCACACACCTCCAGTCCATCTCCCCCACTAGTGCCTCTATCTCCCTCAACCCAACCCATATGGCAAAACCCCACCACATCGATATGCAGCACTGGCACCGTTCATCCAGCCGGTATCATGTAGGGACGTGTGTGTGAGTATGTGTGTGTGTGTGTGTGTGTGTGTGTGTGTGTGTGTGTGTGTGTGTGTGTGTGGTTATGTGTATGTGTGCACGCGCGTGAGCGTGTGTGTTCTGTGTATGTTTAAATTCATCAATTCATCATATTCACCGATCGGGCTAGCCGCACAGTCTGAGGCGTCATGTCACAGTTCACGTAACTCCCTCCCATCGTAGTTTCAAGTCCTCCCTCGGGCATGGGTGTGTGTGTTGTCCTTCGTGTAAGTTAGATTAATATAGATTAAGTAGTGTGTAAGCTTAGAGACCGATGACCTTGGCAGTTTGGTCCCATAAGACCTTACCACATGTTTCCAAATTCTGATCATATTCAACACTGGGAGGTATCATCTGCAGGAAAGTGCAGTGATTCTGCAAAAAATTGAAATTAATAGTTCATAGTGCAAAATATGTTTGAAATGGTTAGTATAAGGAATTCTGTACCTGAAATGTAGTTTCTGGCTTATGTGCAAAAGTATGCCTACATGTTATTAGTACCATCTACATCTACATTTATACTCCGCAAGCCACCCAACGGTGTGTGGCGGAGGGCACTTTACGTGCCACTGTCATTACCTCCCTTTTCTGTTCCAGTCGCGTATGGTTTGCGGGAAGAACGACTGTCTGAAAGCCTCCGTGCGCGCTCGAATCTCTCCAATTTTACATTCGTGATCTCCTCGGGAGGTATAAGTAGGGGGAAGCAATATATTCGATACCTCATCCAGAAATGCACCCTCTCGAAACCTGGCGAGCAAGCTACACCGCGATGCAGAGTGCCTCTCTTGCAGAGTCTGCCACTTGAGTTTGCTAAACATCTCCATAACGCTATCACGGTTACCAAATAACCCTGTGACGAAACGCGCCGCTCTTCTTTGGATCTTCTCTACCTCCTCCGTCGACCCGATCTGGTACGGATCCCACACTGATGAGCAATACTCAAGTATAGGTCGAACGAGTGTTTTGTAAGCCACCTCCTTTGTTGATAGACTACATTTTCGAAGGACTCTCCCAATGAATCTCAACCTGGTACCCGCCTTACCAACAATCAATTTTATATGATCATTCCACTTCAAATCGTTCCGCACGCATACTCCCAGATATTTTACAGAAGTAACTGCTACCAGTGTTTGTTCCGCTATCATATAATCATACAATAAAGGATCCTTCTTTCTATGTATTCGCAATACATTACATTTGTCTATGTTAAGGGTCAGTTGCCACTCCCTGCACCAAGTGCCTGTCCGCTGCAGATCTTCTTGCATTTCGCTGCAATTTTCTAATGCTGCAACTTCCCTGTATACTACAGCATCATCCGCGAAAAGCCGCATGGAACTTTCGACACTATCTACTAGGTCATTTATATATATTTTGAAAAGCAATGATCCCGTAACACTCCCCTGTGGCACGCCAGAGGGTACTTTAACGCCTGTAGACGTCTCTCCATTGGTAACAACATGCTGTGTTCTGTTTGCTAAGAACTCTTCAATCCAGCCACACAGCTGGTCTGATATTCCGTAGGCTCTTACTTCGTTTCAGGCGACAGTGCGGAACTGTATCGATCGCCTTCAGGAAGTCAAGGAAAATAGCATCTACCTGGGAGCCTGTATCTAATATTTTCTGCGTCTCATGAACAAATAAAGCGAGTTGGGTCTCACACGATCGCTGTTTCCGGAATCCATGTTGATGCCTACAGAGTAGATTCTGGGTTTCCAAAAACGACATGATACGCGAGCAAAAAACATGTTCTAAAATTCTACAACAGATCGATGTCTGAGATATAGGTCTGTAGTTTTGCGCATCTGCTCGACGACCCTTCTTGAAGACTGGGACTACCTGTGCTCTTTTCCAATCATTTGGAACCTTCCGTTCCTCTAGAGACTTGCGGTACACGGCTGTTAGAAGGGGGGCAAGTTCTTTCACGTACTCTGCGTAGAATCGAATTGGTATCCCGTCAGGTCCAGTGGACTTTCCTTTGTTGAGTGATTCCAGTTGCTTTTCTATTCCTTGGACACTTATTTCGATGTCAGCCATTTTTTCGTTTGTGCGAGGATTTATAGAAGGAACTGCAGTGCAGTCTTCCTCTGTGAAACAGCTTTGGAAAAAGGTGTTTAGAATTTCAGCTTTACGCGTGTCATCCTCTATTTCAATGCCATCATCATCCTGGAGCGTCTGGATATGCTGTTTCGAGCCACTTACTGATTTAACGTAAGACCAGAACTTCCTAGGATTTTCTGTCAAGTCGGTACATAGAATTTTACTTTCGAATTCACTGAACGCTTCACACATAGCCCTCCTTTCGCTAACTTTGACATCGCTTAGCTTCTGTTTGTCTGAGAGGTTTTGGCTGCGTTTACACTTGGAGTGAAGCTGTCTTTGCTTTCGCAGTAGTTTCCTAACTTTGTTGTTGAACCACGGTGGGTTTTTCCCGTCCCTCACAGTTTTACTCGGCACGTACCTGTCTAAAACGCATTTTACGATTGCCTTGAACTTTTTTCATAAACACTCAAAATTGTCAGTGTCGGAACAGAAATTTTCGTTTTGATCTGTTAGGTAGCCTGAAATCTGCCTTCTATTACTCTTGCTAAACAGATAAATCTTCCTCCCTTTTTTTATATTCCTATTAACTTCCATATTCAGGGATGCTGCAACGGCCTTATGATCACTGATTCCCTGTTCTGCACTTACAGAGTCGAAAAGTTCGGGTCTGTTTGTTACCAGTAGGGCCAACATGTTATCTCCACGAGTCGGTTCTCTGTTTAATTGCTCTGTCCCTACCACCCGTCCTAAACATTTGAGTGTCCCAGTCTATATCTGGTAAACTGAAATCTCCACCTAAGACTATAACATGCTGAGAAAAGTTATGTGAAATGTATCCCAAATTTTCTCTCAGTTGTTCTGCCACTAATGCTGCTGAGTCGGGAGGTCGGTAAAAGGAGCCAACTATTAACCTAGCTCGGTTGTTGAGTGTAACCTCCACCCATAATAATTCCCAGGAACTATCCACTTCTACTTCACTACAGGATAAACTACTACTAACAGCGACAAACATGCCACCACCGGTTGCACGCAATCTATCCTTTCTAAACACCGTCTGTGCCTTTGTAAAAATTTCGGCAGAATTTATCTCTGGCTTCAGCCAGCTTTCTGAACCTATAACGATTTCAGCTTCGGTGCTTTCTATCAGCGCTTGAAGTTCCAGTACTTTACCAATGCAGCTTCAACAGTTTACAATTACGATACCGATTGCTGCTTGGCCCCCGCATGTCCTGAATTTGCCCCGCACCCTTTGAGGCTGCCACCCTTTCTGTACTTGCCCAAGGCCATCTAACATAAAAAACCGCCCAGTCCACGCCACACAACCCCTGCTACCCGTGTAGCCACTTGCTGCTTGTAGTGGACTCCTGACCTATCCAGCGGAACCAGAAACCCCACCACCCTATGGCGCAAGTCGAGGAATCCGCAGCCCACATGGTCGCAGAACTGTCTCAGCCTCTGATTCAGACCCTCCACTCAGCTCTGTACCAAAGGTCCGCAGTCAGTCCTGTTACCGATGCTGCAGATGGTGAGCTCTGCTTTCATCCCGCTAGTGAGACTGACAGTCTTCACCAAATCAGATAGCCGCCGGAAGCCAGAGAGGATTTCCTCCGATCCATAGTGACATACATCATTGGTGCCGAAATGAGCGACCACCTCCAGATGGGTGCACCCTGTACCCTTCATGGCATCCGGAAGGACCCTTTCCACATCTGGAATGACTCCCCCCGGTACGCACACGGAGTGCACATTGATTTTCTTCCCCTCTCTTGCTGCCATTTCCCTAAGGAGCCCCACTATGCGCCTGACGTTGGAGCTCCCAACTACCAGTAAGGCCACCCTCTGTGACCGCCCGGATCTTGCAGACTGAGGGGCAACCTCTGGAACAGGACAAGCAGCCACGTCCAGCCGAAGATCAGTATCAGCCTGAGACAGAGCCTGAAACCGGTTCGTCAGACAAACTGGAGAGGCCTTCCGTTCAGCCCTCCGGAATGTCTTTCGCCCCCTGCCACACCTCGAGACGACCTCCCACTCTACCACAGGTGAGGGATCAGCCTCAATGTGGGCAGTATCCCGGGCAGCCACAGTCGTAGTCCGATCGGGGGATGCGTGGGACGAGCTGGCCGTTCCCGACAAACCCCCATCCGGACCCCCACAGTGATGCCCATTGGCAACAGCCTCAAGCTGTGTGAGCGAAGCCAACACTGCCTGAAGCTGGGAATGAAGGGATGCCAACTAAGCCTGCATCCGAACACAGCAGTTGCAGTCCCTATCCATGCTAAAAACTGTTGTGCAAAGAACATCTGAACTAATCTACAGAGAGCACAATTCGACACAAAACTTAAACGGTTATTAAAATACAAGATTGCCTAGTAAATGCAGTAATGCTGCTACTTGCGCACTGCTGACACACTGCTCGGCGGCGGAAGGAGACTACACGATTTTACACTATTCAGGTACTAAAATGCGATGCTACAACTCTCAAATACTATAATATGCCCGAAATTTATGGATTAAACAATGCAAATACCAAAAACACGCAAAGAAATTAAGAATTAACTATGTAACAAATAAGTGAGCTAAGAGTATACGACTTGCTGCTGCAGCTGCTTATCCAACGGCGGCAGGGAGCACACTGGCTGTGACCAACCGACACTGGCCGTTCAAAACAAAAGCAGAAGACAGACGACTACGCAAATTTACACTATTCAGGTACTAAAACGCGATGCTACAACTCTCAAATACTATAGTACGCCAGAAATTTATGGTGGTCATGTCTAGACTATTTAGATAACTGGTCTGAAACACAAAAAATTATATTTGTAAGAAAACTAAAGTGATAGATGATCATAACTGCAAAATCACGACAAAAGATTAATTTTATCACTCAGATGCTGAGTGTGCTACAACTGTAGAAGAAACTCCCACAGAAATTTCACAATCTGAATATAAATACAAGTGGACAACTATAACACATGATAAGAGGAAAATAAGACGTCACTGAAATGAAAAACAGAATGAAAAAAGTTAATCTCTTGTTATAGACAATTCCCTGCCAAAAAGTGTGCCAGTTACACATTCCACAACAGACTTTTACCCAGAAATCATGATACATTAGTTAAACAATTCCATAACGTGTTGAGTTTACAGGATGGTATAGCAGATGACTCTAGCAAGAAATATAAAAGAATCTTCATCCCACATTCTTCAAAGCATCAGCGAAAAGGATATTGTTAATCAAATTAAAAACGTAATTCAGCCTGCCAACAGCCTCCACAAGACAATGGGAACACTTTAAAGAAGATTTGTCAGTGGCTGATATACAGATAGAATAAACTTAGATATGAACAAAGTTTATAAATCTAGGTGCTGTGTTTATAAATCTAAATAAATTATTAACTTTATCACAGCAAAAGGGAATCAAAAGACATCTTTCAACTTTTATTTCCACAATAATGAATTCCATTTTTAACATTTTTCCACCATACTTCGTGACATTTGTTCATTTATTCTACTTTTGACAGTAGTGTACTGCAACTTGCTGAAATGTCTTGATTTCATGAAAATTTCATTAAGTGTACCTAGAACACTGGAAGGAGTCAGCTAACCCCTGGCATAACTTCTTTTTAGAATACTTCTGTTCTCATAATTACAGTGGTACTTGTGTTGTATTTGGTTTGGTCAGCAACCACTTCATTGAATGAACTGTCAGAAAGCTTTCCACACAGGACACTGCAAACATAAGTTTTCAGTCATATTTCATGTATTGTACTTGTTACTTGTCTCATCAATTAGATAGCGTGGTTTGTAATTGCTGTTTTCATTTATGTCCATCAGTTTGGTCTTGCTAATAAGAGTTTCTCTGAATTCTGGAAAACTCAGATATTGAATTACAAAGTGTGTAATCAGATTCAGATAGTGATTATCTGCCCTAGTCAATTTATTATGAAAGTAGTGAGAATGAGGAGGAGCTGCCATTAGTAGATGGGTTCTAAATGTCTTCCCATCTCAGTTCTTGTTACAAGCATCCTACAACTGGCTCTACACCAGAAATGGCAGCTACCAATGGAACAGAATGGAAGACTGCTAACATCCCATTGCCTTGAAGAAGGTCTTCTTTAAACATCCTGAAGGAGTGAGGGAGCCCACTGCATATGCTTGCCACCAAGTGGATGACTCCCTCATCAATGCCTTCTGAGCTCTTTTTGATGTCTGAATGCTGAGTAACACAAAAAACCCACAGAATGAAGTACACAGAATGACACAAAAAACACGACTTAGACCGTTTCATTGGAGGAAATAGAGACCATGATTAGTGTCATGGACAGCAGAGGTGCTTTTTGCGGTAAAGCTGTTTCACTGGATGGCCTTAGGATATGTTCTTCAGTGCATAATTTTATTAGGAATCAAAAGACAAGAGGCAGAGTCCATGAACACATCAGATTCCTCCACTTTGATGAGAAGTCGTCTCAACCTCAATGCATCCCTGCTGGCAGGTTCATTCTTATTTCAGCTGTTACCATCCTGGAGAAAATATTACTACCATTGAACAGTTACTTCCAAATAAAGCAAAGTGCACCTTCACACAGTTTATGCCAAATCGCTGACAAACATGGACTCAAGTTTTGGATAGTCACAGCCATGGTATCCAGATATTTTTACAGTGCCCTCCTCTATGCTGATAAGGAGGAAGGCTGACCAGACAACCAACCATTGGGGGAGTATGTTATTCTTCACCTCATAGAGCTGTTTCTAAAGTAGTGAAGGTTCATAATAACAGATAATATTATCTCATCCATTAAGCTTTCCAAGAATCTTAAACAGAAGAAAACATAGTTAGTGTGAACAATCAACAAGTGAGTGGGAATTACCAGGATCAGGGAAATGACATGGAAGGACTAGCCACTTTAACTAACATCATTTATCCTTTTGACAAGGAACATTTACTTTTCATACTAATAACAGGTCCTCTTTAAGAAAAACAGATAGGAAAATTCCAAGTTAATTTGCCATGTTAAATTTACAAACTTGGAAAGTGTCCAGAATGGTGAATAACACACTTACCCTTTTAATGGCCTTAAACAAAATGCTAGAAGATAAGACTTTAACAATATTGACCTTAAGAAAATTTAAATTTAAAAAAATTAAATAAACCAGCAAAAAATTAAAACTAAGCTCTAGATAACTTTCTGCAAGCGATGTCAAAATCAAGACATTAGGCGGACTCCCAAAACACAAATTTTAACTACACTGCTGGCCACCGTAAATGCAACACCCTAAAGGAAGCATCCGAATCAAGTGAAATTTACACCATGGGTTTGCAGCGATGAGATATGCAACTGATTAGAATTTCACCGCAGACGCACATCACGCGCGCCTGTGGCGCCAACTCATAGCACCATTTAAGGCTTAGTGATTTCGACGAGTGTACGTTCAGCACGTGTGTTTAGTTTGTGGTTGTTTCACAAGACGATCAGTTATGCCTCGTAGACAACAGCGAACATCTTTTGATCAAGTATCCGAGTTCAACAGAGGAAGGATAGTGGCTTACCGAGATTGTGGATTATCATACAGAGAAATCGCTAGTTGTGTTGGATGAAACCAAACAACTGTAATGCGGATATGTGACCGTTGGATGCAGGAGGGTACGATGGACCGACGTGGTCAATTGCATTCACCTCGGTGCACCACTGCACGTGCTGATAGGCAAATTGTACACATGGCAGTGACGGATTGCTCAGTGACATCCCGAACCATAGCACAGCACATTGCGTCTGTAACGCATCATCCAGTGTCTGCGCGTACCATTCGACGCCGTTTACAGCAGAGTGGTCTGTCCGCAAGACGTCCATTGCTTCGTCTACCATTGACGCAGAATGACAGACGTCTCCGTCGCCAATGGTGTGATGACAGACGGATGTGGACGGCAGAATGGAATGACGTTGTCTTTACTGACGAGGCACGCTTCTGTCTGCAGAACCACGATGGTCGGATTCGAGTGTGGAGACACCGTGGAGAGAGGATGCTGGACAGCTGCATTATGCACCCCCACACTGGTCTTGCACCGGGTATTATGGTATGGGGCGGTATTGGATATTATTCTCGCACGCCTCTAGTATGCATTGCCAGTACTTTAAATAGCCGGCGCTACATATCCGAGGTGCTGGAGCCAGTTGTCCTTCCTTACCTTCAGGGCTCGGCCACAGTCATATTTCAACAGGATAATGCGCGACCACACGTGGCATGCATTGTCCAAAGGTTCTTCGTCAATAACCAGATTGAATTGCTTCCCTGGCCGGCCCGCTCTCCGGATCTTTCGCCAATAGAAAACATGTAGTCCATGGTTGCTCAACGAGTGACCCAGATTACATCCCCAGCTGCCACACCAGATGATCTTTGGCAACGTGTGGAAGCTGCTTGGGCTGCTGTACCCCAGGAACACATCCAACGTCTCTTTGACTCAATGCCGAGATGTGTGGCAGCGGTGATCTCCAACAATGGCGGCTACTCTGGCTACTGATTCTGGCAGGAACTACATGTCACAGACGTCTGTAAACGTAATCATTTGATACTTGGTCAACATGTTATCTACAAAATAAATCTTGTTGTGCTACCTCTTGTCTTTCTTGGTGTTGCATTTACGGTGGCCAGCAGTGTAGTTAACAAGGCATAACAATTTGGCTTTATGGCTTACAAAAAGGGTTTATGCCAAATAATTTGAAATAAAATTTAGAACAAGTTTATAATATGTATTAAACCCAACAATAACATTAAATGAAAATTTCCTGAGCAAAGCCACTTAATCAGATAAAGGCCTCTTGACTGACAGCAAAATTTCATTTACAGTGCAAGTCAGATAATGTAAAGTGCTCACCTTGAGCAGACAAATAGCAAGGCACACTAGGAAATGCTAGAGAGCCATCCACATAGTGAGAATAAGCCATAATATGAATATCTGTTCAACCAGCTTGTGGAGTGGGAAACTGGTGCACAGAGCTGAACAACCAGATATGCATGGCATAGGTGAACCAATCCTTTTGCCTTATACCCTGTCCTGGCAAATAAGAGTGAATGATGAACCAGAAAAGATGCTGTGCCAGTCAGAACTGCATGTCCATTGCACCGAGCACTGCTGCTGGTCCCAATTCCACAAGGCATAGAGACTACACATAAACTGCCTGCACTGCACTGTTCAAAGGCCTCCCTCGATGCTGCTCTAGTGGCCGATTTTGAAGCCTAACCAGAACACCGATAACTGCAAAAGGGAGTTATATCTGCCACTTGGTGGGACACCAGCTAGGAGCTATTGATAGTGGGAAGGTGAAATGAGCTGCTATGGCTCAACAGAATTCTTATTCTTCTTCCTTTGGTACACTGTCAGGGCATACTCTGGCTTATCAGTCTTTTTCAAGATCTTCATAAAGAATGCACCCTGACAGTGTACCAAAGGAGGAAGAATAAGAATACCCTGAAGCAGCAGTGGCTGAAGAAGGAAAGAAGAAAAAACAATTTTTTACCTTCTGCAATGTCACAAAGTGTGGTGTAGACACTGTGGATAAAATTATTTGTAAATATTCATCTAAGGTTGCTTGCAGGAGATGGCCAATGCATATTTTACAATGTCAAAGACATGGCAGCAATAAATTCATGGATGATCTACAGTGAAGTAATCATAAATAACCTGAAGTGGAAAGAGTTTAGTTTACAGCTGGAAAATGCAGTCACCAAGTAGGTAACAATCAATAAAATGGCCATAGACTGGACAAATGAACAATGCGGAAGAAGTGTCAAGTTAGAATGTGCAAAGAAAATAAGACCAACAACATCTGTGAGAAATGCAAAATAAATAATAAGTACAAAATAAAAACATCTGTGGAAAATGTATATGGAAAATACCAATGCAATGTCACAAAGTGTGGTGTAGACACTGTGGGTAAAATTATTTGTAAATATTCATCTAAGGTTGCTTGCAGGAGATGGCCAATGCATATTTTACAATGTCAAAGACATGGCAGCAATAAATTCATGGATGATCTACAGTGAAGTAATCATAAATAACCTGAAGTGGAAAGAGTTTAGTTTACAGCTGGAAAATGCAGTCACCAAATAGGTAACAATCAATAAAATGGCCATAGACTGGACAAATGAACAATGTGGAAGAAGTGTCAAGTTAGAATGTGCAAAGAAAATAAGACCAACAACATCTGTGAGAAATGCAAAATAAATAATAAGTAAAAAATAAAAACATCTGTGGAAAATGTATATGGAAAATACCAATAACCTACTCAAAGTGTGTTTTGTATTTAGAAACAAATAAAGGAAATAAATGAATAAATGTTATGAGCTTCAGAAATAAGTAAAATTTAATGTAAAAATGCAATGTCTTGCAGCTAAAACAGTAATCTAAAGTAGTTAACACTTCAGTATAAGTCTTTGCTGAAATTTGTGCATGATGTAGAAATGAATGGAAAAAATAAATGTGTGTGTTAACTGCTTTGTGAATTTTAATGCAAATCACATTTGAGTCAAATGACATATTCCCACTGTTTAAGGACTGTGTCATTTCCTGCCATTCTAATGTTAAGCAATAAGTGCATGCCTAAGTACATTTTGCATTTAAATCAGCTAGGATCAGAAATGCTTACTAAAAGGTCTGCTGGGTGGGTAAAACATTAAATAACATGGGAAATTAATAAGGTATGATGAGGATAATGAACAGTCAGTTTTAACAAAAATATCAATACCTAAATGCAGCCTTGTTATTGTGGTTGTCATTACAGCCTTCAACCTGAAGATTGGTTAGACACAGCTCTCCATGATTATCTATCCTGTACAAGCCTCTTCATCTCTGCACAACTAACACAATCTACAACCATTACAGGTTTTTGTAAATGAACAGTCACCTCATATAGTAGTGCTAACTGAGCATGGATTAAAATCTGATGAAATTATTTACTGTAAACTAGAGGGCTACTCCTTAGCAAATAGTTATTGTAGACAGCAACATAAGAGTGGTGGTGTGGCACCTTACATTAGTGAGAATCTCGAGTACAAGAAAATAAACTATCTAGACCAGTACAACAAAGAGGGCTTGATTGAAGTGACAGGCATTGAAGTCCACACCAAAGAGTGTAGAGAGGTTATGAGAAAACATAAAGTTATTGGGATTTATCATCCACCAAAGGCTGATGTAGTTAGCTTCATAGACATATTTAGTTGAGTAGTGGGACACTGTGGTCCCAGTAACCTAACTATACTTGGTGTAGCATAGCATCATCAATGATGGCAATGGCATTACGGATCCTTTGCTTCAAGTCAGCAGTGTCCCATATCTGTGTTTGATACGTGATATCTTTTACATATCCCCATAAAAAGAAGTCTAAGGGACTGATATCTGACAAATGCAGTGGCCAAGGAATTGGCCCATCTCTCCCAATCCATCTGCCTGGAAATGTTTCATTGAGGAACTGACGAACATGCAGTCCCCATTGTGGTGATCCACCATCTTGCTGGAAAATGACAGTTGGTTGTAAGTCAATCAGTTGTGCTGCTACATATTCGGTCAGAAGGTCGAGGTAAACATCTGCAGTAATTGTTGACTCTTTGAAGAACACTGGACCAATTATTCGGTTGCACATGATTCCACACCACACATTCACTTTTGGGCTATCCGGATGAAGCTCCCTAGTCACATGGTGGTGTTCAGATCCCCAGATTCTCACATTGTGCCTGTTTAATGTCCCAGGAGCCTAAAAAGTTGCCTCATCACTGAAATAAACTCGCTTGAGAAATGCTTCATCCCCTAAAAGGTGTTCCAGCATATTGAGTGCAAACTCTGTCTCTTTTGGCCTGTCATTTGGCTCAAATGTCTGTAACCGTTGCACTTTGTAAGCGTAAAACCATAAGTTGTTGTGGAGGACCTTATGCACAGTTGAACGTGGTAGTTGCAACTGTCTGGCAGCAGTGTGGATGGACTTCATAAGAGAATGAATGAAACGTTTAAAACACACTCGATGTTTTCCTCGGATGTTCTAGGTCACCCACTCCTCCCTTTATTCAACACTGTCCCTGTATCCATAAATTTTTTGTGCCATCCACAGATTGAAGGGTGTGATGGTGGATCTCTTCCATACTTTGTCATTGAGTCTGAACTTCTGATGAAGGACACACATTGTGCCTTCTCTTGAGTTGCCATTTTATAGAGGTTCAGTTCCTTCCATCAACAGGGTATCTGAAACATAAAATTTTAGAATATATAAAAACTTTACTAAACAATTATTACAATAAAAGAAATTTTCTTAAAATATTTCAACAACTGCCGTTGCAATAAAATTTTGAAGTTGTAAACGGACTTTATGGACACCCTGTAGATCATCTTTATATTTCTTACACCTTTCATCTTTCCCTTCCATGCTTAATAATCACCTGTCATATGAGCTCTTCGTATTCGTACACTTGCATCTCTTTTGTCCGA
This sequence comes from Schistocerca piceifrons, assembly GCF_021461385.2. NCBI lineage: Eukaryota > Metazoa > Arthropoda > Insecta > Orthoptera > Acrididae > Schistocerca > Schistocerca piceifrons. The sequence goes on along the minus strand of NC_060140.1, from coordinate 907,658,314 downwards.
AGTTCTCTATAATTTTTCTGTAGGTGGCATCTATCTTTTTACTGGTTGCAACTCAACTGGATAGATAAAAAAACCTACTCAGCAAGTGTTGGCAAGAGGAAAGCATATAAAGGTACTGAAATTTGCAAGTTTTCAGAGCCAGTGGCTCCTTTCTCTGGCAGAAGGGTTGGACAGGAAGAGAGGTTTAGAAAATGAAGAGAGTTCAGAAAAATTGTCCAGAACCCCAGATGGGATGAGAAGGAAAGACTCATCATTGGGAACTGCACTGAGTGAGATTTGAAACTCTGAGAGCTTAAAGGTGGAAGATAGGTAATATGCAAGACAGAGATTACTGGCAAAACACCAAGTATGAGTTAAAAAGAGCAGAAATCTAAGTGCATTGTATGTGGCAGAGGTGGGGGAGGGGTGGAATAGACAGGTAAGAAAATAAAAGATATGTAAAACTGAAAGGGAGTGAAAAAAGGAATATTTTTAGAAGAAATTCTGAGACCAAAGAAATTTATGTGAATTAATGCCAGGTGGGTGGTGAGGACCAAGGACATGATGAAATGCCACTTCCCATCTGTGGGAAGACTGACTGGCGGAAGAATCCAGGTCCTACTGTACACTTACTCCTTTTACAATTTCAAGTATAGCAGTCTCTAGCATTTTCCCAGCTAGTCTATGAGCTTTGTGCCCCATCTGCCAATTTTCATTCCAGAGGACTTCTCTCCTTCTTCAAAATCCAACAATTATCTGCCCCTCATATTTTCTTCAGTTGTATCATCTACCATGTCAACTTCAAACTGCACAGCAGGGCAGACTTCAGCTCAAAAAGTTATCCCACCTTCTCCTAAACTACCTCAATACTGATGTTCCCCTTCCTGTCCCTCATCAGCTCCCAAAACAGACTCCATCAACCATCACTTCTCTCCTACAAACCAAGCTTGGTCAACCTTCTTAACCTCCCTCATCCTTCACCACTGCCTCTCAGAGAAATAATAACTCACAATCACAAGAACTAGTCACAATAGTACAGTGTTTCCAACCTCTCATGTAAGGCACTCTCCCCTCCTGAATTATCTGTGTTATCCAAGGGTCTCACTTTTAGCCCTTAACCTGCATTTAATCATGATGCTTTGGGTGAAGGACCTACTTTCCTTCATGTCTAATGTAAGATGGAAAATATCATTTTGCAAACCAATCCCAAATCTTTTCCAAAAGCAGACCTGACATTGAACCCTGCTTAGAACAGTTCCAACCACAATCCCAACTTGATCCACCACCACTACTTCAAAATCATTCCTTGTAAGCCTTCCAAGAAGTCTCACCTTCCAACATTGCTTCAGAACCTACTTCAAGTCCGTACAGCATGACCCTAACCTGTTGTCTGCGGAACCCCAGGCTCCTTGTTTCCTAAAAACTAAAGACTCCATCATTATCTTCCCAGTGGAGAAGGGATCTATCATTGTCGTAATTGACTGATTGGACTACTTGTATGTAACTGAGGGTTTACACCATCTTTCTGACACCTCTATGTACAGCATCTGTCATCAAGATCCTATCCCTATAATACAAACCAAACTAAAGTTCCTCCTTAAAATCTTAGACCCCTTACACAGACACACACCTCAGTCCATAGAACGTCTTACCCCACCAAAACCATGCACCTTTCACCTTCTTCATAACATCCACAAACCATAGAACCCTGGCTGCCCCATAGTTGCTGGCTTCAAAGCATCCTCTGAACATGTCTGCCTTAGTTAATCAACACCTTAAACCCTTAGTATAGAGAGTTCCCTCCTATATTAAAGACCCAAACTATTTCCTAGATTGTCTGAGATCTGTACCTGTCCCACTTCCACTACACACATTGCTTGTCATAACTGATAACACCACCCTCTATATCAATATCCACCATGTTCATGTTCTGTCTGCTGCTGAACAGTTCTTCAATCATTGTCCACCTGATTCCAAACCTATGATATCCTTCCTGCTCACCTTAATCGACTTTATACTTACCAAAAACTACTTTACCTCTGAGGGGCATATTTACAAAACAGATCAGAAGCACAGCCATGGGAACCAGCATGGATCCTTCCTATGCCAACTTTTTCATGGGTCACTTGGAGGGGGCTTTCCTGGGGTCCATAAGCCTTAAGCCCCTGGATGATTTATATACGATGATGACATCTTTGCCATATGGACTCATGGTGAGACTAATCTGTTAGAATTCTTGGGATCTGTGAATAGATTCTCCCAATTAAATTTCACATGGTCCTATTCCCAATTTTGTGCCACTTTCCTTGATGTTAGCCTCATCCTCACTGAGCGTCAGCTACACACTTCCAATCACATTAAGGCTACTAACAAACAACATAACTTACATTTTGACAGTTGCCTCCTTTCCACATACAGCCTTGGAATATGAGGCAAATGTATTTGTTCAGATGCAGGTGCTTTACAGCAATACACCACCATTCTCCCCTCAGCGTTCATTGGACATAGTTCAAAAGCAGATTTTCTGGGCCATCACATTCAGTCCGGTTAGGGCTGATCCATCCAAAAACAACTTAGGAGTACTCCTCTTGTCACTCAGTATTTCCAGGTCTTGAAGGCGTTAAACAGCTACTTCAATAAAGCTGCGACTTCCTAAAATCATGCTCTGAAATGAAGTCTGTTCTGCCTGAGAATTTGCTCACCACATCTAGAATAGCTTTTTTTTGCCCTCGCAGTCTCTGCAATATCCTTGTCAGAACCTATGCACCTTCAGCACCCCATTTCCCCACCTTATAGCTCCTATGCCTGTAACTGTCCCCACTGTACGACTTGCCCTATGCACCCTCCAACCATCACCTATACCAGCCCTGTAACTGGCAAAATATATACTATCAAAGGGAGAGCCACCTATGAAACAACACATCATGTAACAGCTGTTACAGAATCTCTGTTCAGTCTTTACATTGGAATGACTACCGTCAAGTTATCAGTTAGAACAAATACACATCGGCAGAGGGAGTACACTGGCAACACACAATACCCTGTTGCAGAGCATGCTCTATAACATGAGAGTCTTGATCTCGGTACCTGTTCCACCACAAGTACCATCTGGATTCTTCCCCCAGACACCAGTTTCTCAGAACTCTGCAGGTGGGAACTGGCGTTAAACATGTGTATAATTCTCGCCACCCTCCTGGCCTTAATTTATGTTAGTCTCTTCAATCTCAGCATTTCTTCTAAATAACTTTTCCTTTCTTCAATCCCTATTAGTTTTCTATATCTTTTATTTCTGACCTGTCTCTTTTTCCCCACCCCCTACTTCTATCACATGCAATGCAATTAGCTTTCTGCTCTTGTTAATTTGTACATCATGTTTTGTCAGTAATCCCTGTCCTGTGTATTATCATAGCTTCAGCCTTTAAGCCCTCAGGTTTTCAACTCTCGTCTGGTGAGTGGATTTTTTTATTCATCCAGTTACATTATATTTTCAAAAATTGATTATTTTTGTTGATATATTTCCCAGTTTTCGCTACTTCTACAGTCTTGCAGTTGTCCAATAGCCATTCCTGTTTAACCATTTTGTACTTTCTGTCAACCCCATTTTCCAGATGTCTGTATCCCTTTTTGCCCACTTCATTTGTTGTATTTTTACATTTTCACCTTTCATCAATTAAATTCAATATCTCCAGCATTATAAAGAGTTTTCTAATAGACCTTGTCTTTTTACCTATGTGTACCACAGCCACCTTCCCTATTTCATCTCTCAAAGCCTTCAATTAATTTTCTGTTGTATTTCTTTCCCATGTTTCACCCCAACATTTCCTAATGCTCCCACTGACACTCAATGATTTCTGGTTCTGTTGAATTTATCCACATCCCGTCTCCTTCATTTTGTAACCTTTTGCATTTTCTTCAGTTTTCATCTACAATTCACAACCAATACGTTATGGTCAGAGTCCACATCTATACCTATAAATGTCTAACAATTTAAAATCTGGTTTTGAAATATGTATGATACCATTATATAATCTACTCAGAACCTTCCAGTGTCCCCAGGTGTTAGTGATGATTATTATACTCTGTGCAAAATTCTATCAAGTGGTTTCCTCTCTCATGGTTTTCCCCAGTCCATATTTTCCTATTATTTTTCTTTTCTTCCTTTTCCTACAACCAACTTCCTGTCAATCATCACAATTAAATTTTCATCTGCTTTAACTATCTGAATAACTTCTTTTGCCTCGGCTAGCATTCTTTCAGTCTTTTAATCATCTGCAGAGCTAGATGGCATATAAATTTACACTACTGTGGTGGGTGTTAGATTCATGTCTGTCTTGGCTGTGATTATGAATTTCATATGCTGTTCATAGTCAATTACCAGCATTCTTAATTTCTTATTCATTTTAAGCTTACTGTGTATTATCTCTGTTTGATTTTATGTTGATAACCCTGTACTGATCTGACTAGAAGTCCTGTTCATCCTGCCACTATACTTCACTGATCCTCACTGTGTCTAAATTCAGCCTATCCATTTCCATATTTAAATTCTCTAACATTACAATCCAATTAATGGATCAATGACAATATTATGAATAGGACAGACTGCTACTCACACACAGAGCAGAAGTTGAGTCACAGACAGAAACAATAAAAAGACTGCTATATTTGTACATTTGGGCTTTTGACCAAAAGGCCTTCTACTAAAGGCCTCACTGGCCAGAGACAATGGCCATGTGTGTGTGAGTTGTGCTTGCATGAATGTGTGTGTGTGTGTTTTGTACTTCAGAAGAAGGCCTCTTGGCCGAAAGCTCATATGTATAATAGTCTTCTTCTTGTGGCTGTCTACGACTCAGAATCACCTCTATATAGTGAGTAGCAATATATCCTTTTCATAATATTGACATTGTTCCCACCTGGATTACCCATTTATTGATTAAGGGATCTAACATTCCATGCTGTGACCCGCAGTACACCAATTTTGGTTTTGCTGATGACATCATCCTCTTGAGTAGTCCCTACTGAATGGAGAATGTGGGACTATTTTATCTCCAGAATATTTTATCCAAGAGAATGCCATCATCAGAAAGCCGCACAGTAGGAAAAAAAAGCACAGCTGTAGTTTGCACTTGATTTAAGCTGTTCACAGTACACCGACACAACAGTCTGTGTTGGTTGGTGTTACAAGGCCAGATCAGTTGATCGTTCAGACTGTTACCCCTACGACTACTGATAAGGCTGCTGTCCTTCTTCAGCACCGACAGGTAGCCTGATCTCTTGCAAGTACTCCTCCATTATTGTTGTATCTACATTACATCTGTCTGCACCTTTTAAGTAAGCAAGCCAGTGACTTCAGCAAAATCCATGGTTTGTGAGGGGAAATACAGCCTAGGAAAAAGAACAAAAAGGAATAAATAAAATGGGTCTCTGAGTGACACAACTAAACATTCAGTAGTTCAGAAATAAGTGCATAAAAACATAGCAAATGATAAGTGAAAAGATGCAGTTTTAGCTATTCTCACAGGACATAGTTTATCTACTAATTTCTGTTGTCAAAACATAGAACTGGCAAGATTACCATATAGTATGAAGACCATCTGCAGTTCACAAAATATGATTTAATCTCCAAACTTTGTGTAGAAATGACATTTGAAGTTGCAGAAATAACTGAAGGAGCAGCAACGAAGCTAGTAGTAAACAGTGTCCATGAATTTTACTAGATCTGTATAGTTTCCCTACTAATAGAGTTAATGATTTCTTACAAACATAGAAAATGTTATTGTGATTTTATGTAGGAAATATAGACTTATTTTAGCAGTTGATTTAAATAATGATTCCTTAAATTACTCTACAAAAAATCATGAACATCTGAATGACATTCTGAGTAAATATTATTTTTTAGACAGAGCTGATGGATTAACTGGACTGACTAAAAATACCCCTGGCTGTCTTGGTCATATCTACATCAATTTAGATTGCTGTAGAGTTAATGTAATAACTGCTCATCCCTCTGATCACCTTTTTCAAGCAACTGAAATACTAAATATGTATGACTCACATAGTATGAATGAATAAGGGAAATTAGATGTGTAAGTGAAAAATCTTTAGAGGATGTGGAGCCCTCACTGTAATTTGAGACTGTGAATGATGTATACTGTGCAGAAAAATTTGCAGACAAGTAGAATAGCTGTTAATAACACAGTCCCCAAATATTTCAATGTAACATGCCCATGATTAAAGAAAAAAAAGTTCATAAGTTTGTGAGACTTTCATATGAAGTGATACAACTGAACGAGCACATGTTAATCACCTGGAAAATATAGAATGAGATCCTAGATAGGCATAACTGTCAACCTTGTTGAGCAGCCTATAGATAAGCCTTGAATATACACACCACAAATATACACACCACAGAAGTTATTTAACAAAAAGCATACAGCTCAAAAAAGTCCACCTGAAAAGTGAGAACTTTAATGCTTGTCGCCCTAGTATGGTCAATAATACTTCAAACAATTGTTTTATTAATTCATGAATCTTATGAACTTCGGCTCTGGGGATTTTGGAACTCATAAGCAGGTACAAATATCAGTGTACAAGCATGGTGCAGATAAACTGAAACAAAGACAGTCATAAATATTACGCAAAATATAGCCTCATTTGGATGGTATATGAAATTTCTTCACTTATTTTAAAAATATATAAATATTGACTCATTCCATTCTGATTAGCCCAATTGTTTAAATAAGGGTGAATTTCCATCAAATTAAAATTTGCAATAGTTGAACTGTTGCACAAAAAGGGTAGTGCCAACAAAGTTGAAACCTATTGACCAGTCATTTTAATTTCTGATCATAATCAAAGTGGCACAAAAAGTTATTGCTTTGAGATTAGAAAATTTTCTTGTCAAAGGAAAAGTAATATGAGAAAGACAACATAGTTCTAGGAAAGGTAACTGAATTTCATCTGTCATATATATCTAGTATACACAATATTAATGAAAATCAAGGACAAAGAATTATACCTACCACATGAATTAGATACTGTTTCTCATGAGCTGCAGCTTAATAGTCATGAAACTTATTGTATCAGATGAATAACTGAAACTGTCTTACAATCATACTTACAAGCCAGTTATTATATTACACACACTGAAAACTGATAGGCTAACATTATTCAGATGCACAACTCTAGTCCAGCTACAGTTAAGCATGGTGCACCCCATAGATCAGTTCTGGGAATCTTATTCACAATGTAAAATAGCAAAGCATTTAATTATGCAAATGATACAACACAATAACTCTTACCAGGGGATGCAGTGAGAATGATCTTACCCTGAACTGTTTTGAATAAACACAGTGATTTTGTGGACATTATCCATAACTTTTATATTTCATAGTGACAGTCTTAACTGAACTTGGACACACTGTGTAGCGACCTCAGACATTTCTCAGATGGTGCACTTGCCTGTAATGAAGTACTATCTGGAAAAAAGTCTCCTATGGCTACAATATCAGTGGGTCACAATTGGAATCACTCAACTCATCTGCGTTAACAGTTAGCAGGGATATGAAATGGAATGATCACATAGGCTCAGTGAATGCTAAAACAGGTAGCAGACTTTGGCCCATTGGAAGAATACTAGGGGAATGCAATTAGTCTATGAAGGAGATTGCAAACAAAACACATGTGACCCACCCTAGAACATGAATAGTAACAGGTTTATTTGACACATGCAAGAGTGTCACGAAGATGCTTTACAAACTGAACTGGCTGATACATGAAGATAAATGATACCTATCCCTTGAAAGCCAACTTACGATGTTTAAAGAACCATCTTTAAGTAATGAATCTAGGAATATACTACAGTCACTACATATTACTCACTTAGAGAGGAAGACTAATTGCAGCATGTACAGAGACATTTAAGGAATCATTCCTCCCATGCTTCATATGTGAATGGAATGGCAAGAAGCCCTAACAACTGTTAAAATGGGCAATATCCTCCACCATGCACTTCACGGTGCTTTGTACAGTATGGACACAGACGTTCAAGATGAATAAATTATTTACACCATCATCAAAATACGTTTCTAAACTGTACAACTAATTTAAAGATACAAGCAGTTCAATGTTTTCAGTTAAATTGTCCATACTTATAACACTGGGGGATGTTGTGATTGTCACCTGCCAGAGCACAACAGAAAAGGTGTAGACAACAGCCCTTGTCACATGGGGATCAAATCACTTAGCAAACTTCCAAAATTTAAAGAAAAGTTGTTTTAAAATAGTTCTGAAGAGCTATCTTACTAACAACCTTTTTGGAGCATTAAAGAACACAAATAATAATGAAACATCACCAACTTGACCTCTTATTTTAAGGAGGAAAAATATATTAACTCCAAAAATCGATCCCACTTGAATATTTGGACCATAATTTTGACAGCACACAGTTATAACCTTCTGAATGTACCGCTTTTAAAAATGGATAGGCAGCAGTTATTAGACACTCCTCACTTCAGCTCCCTAATGCCTGAGCACAAATACTGTACAGCAGAGTGAATAAGAGGGCTGTGTTTATAAAGTTGATGAACCAGTAAGTGATAGTCCAGCACTTCCAGAAGCATGATGGAATGATCGTCAAATCACAACTTTTAAAAATCAAAGATTGAGAGATCCTCAAAGTCATAACTGGTAATCATCATTATTTGCAGATATTCAACTAAATATGATACATGGCAAACAAAAGTGTATAGGAATTTCTTTGTGTTATTATTCACACCTTTCAGATTCATTGCAGAATTCATAAAAGAAAGGGTAAGGACAACACAAACCCAAAAGCATGTAAGTTGTTTTGGAATAAAACTTTACAATGCTCTGCCAGTGTACATGAAGGAAATAATAGATGAAGTAAAATTTAAGACTGAGCTTAAAAATTACCTTTTAAGCAAAACTTTCTATGATGTAGATGAGTACTTTGATTGTGTGTAAATTTATTGTCAAAAATTTTAATTTATATTTCTAAATTTGTACTTTTTAAAAAAATGACTTGAAAGTGATATTCAATTATTATGTCTGTAGTACTTGCACTAGTATGATAACTTTGTTGTGACAATTCCTACATCATGTAAATGATTTACAGGAAGATAATAAAATGAAATAAAATGAAAATGAAAAAGCTTCATGAATGAAGACAAGCTAGGTTTAGAACAAAATAATGAGCTGACATTCAATGCTTCTTTATGTGAGGACACCAATGACAACAATGGGTCTCATCTTACACACAGTTACATTCACTAAACAGCTTCATTGGTACAATAGGGAATGGATCTATAAACAAGGAAGTAAGTGATGATGAAGCCTGCTATGGAACAAGTGATAAAGAATCAGTGCATGCAAATATTTAAAAGTGGTACAATCAGAAGATAATAACTTCATCTTATCAGAATTATGACCCAAACTTTTGTGTAGGATCAATTTCTGTAGCTAGTATCTTGCAAGTGTGCTTTTTTCTTCTCAAAATGAGAGATCAAGTGAGTGATGTTTCCTACTGAGACAAGTAGATTCTATTTATCTGCACCATATTATTTATATGTAGTTGAAATATAATGTGGTTTTGTAATTTAACACAGGGAGTTATGACTCGAATTGCAAAATTTGCCAAATCTTAAACAAATCTGTATTTTTATATGGAGAATAAATAAATAAAAATTCCGTATGTCCCTTCAGAAAGGGTGGGATTTGTTGTCAAATGACAACTAAAATGTAGAAAATTAACTTGCACACTGTATTAATAATGAGGTATCACTCTGTTACTTAACAAAATGAACTAGGATAGATTGCTACTCACCATATAGAGAAAGCATTGAACAAAAGAGACTTGCATTTAAAAGTAGATGATATGTATTTATAATTATTGGAGAAAGGTGTTGAATAGCAGACAGGCACATTAAAAACAGACTATTACATATTTCTAGCTGACAGACAACATTATTCACCAGATAGACCCCAAACACACACACACACACACACACACACACACACACACACACACACACACAGCACCCTAAGATGAATTTGGCCTTATGGGGAGGGGGGTGGATAAATGGTTGAATGGGTTGGCTTGCACATGTGTGTATTTTTTCATGTGATAGAGGATAGGACTTTGCCCAAGAGCTAAAATCTAACAATCTACTATTAAATGAGGCTGTCTGCTGTTAATTGCCTTCTCCGTGTGGTGAGCAGTAATCTATCCTAATTCATATTACTATGCTCTCCAAGGTTTTCTATTGTTTGACTCTGTTACTTGATGTTTTTGTGCTTACAGCAGCTAAATGTAACACAGCAGATAGAATGAAAGCTGCTACTTTGAAGAAAGCTGCTACTTCTACACTTATAGGAAATAAAAGTAGTTTGTATACACACATGTCTGAAAGAACAGATGCTTTTGACAGTCGACAGCTCTACAAAATAATTCTGAATTAATTTACTGAATATTACTTTCTTGGCATAAGCTGTGTTGGGTATAGATCTACTACCAAACAGCGACATCAAAATTTGTGCCAGACCTGGACTCAAAACAGGATTTCCTACTTTTTGTGAACAATCACATTAACAACTTCAGCCAACCATGCATGCTCCATAGACCAACCCAAACTTTCATATATCACAATGTCTACATCCTTATATCATAGTCCACTGAATTCATCACCCAGTGCTTGCAATATTATATGGATTCCTACAACAGGGATAATCTCACTATTGGGTAAGAGATCAACAACTAATACAGCTGATGTCAAGAAATTCTCATTCATAGAATTAATTTTGAATTATTTTGTACAGCTTCGTATTGTCAACATTTTCTATTCTTTCAGGAATGCAAATCTAAGCAAACTTGTAATGTCAAACAACACTGTTCTCGATTTCTCTTTGTCTCATTCTCCCTGTTGTGGGAATCCAAGTACAGGGTGTTTCAAAATGAATATATGGGTTTTAAGGCTTTGTACCACATATTACATTTGCCTTAGGATTATAAATAATACACCAAATGAAAGAGTAACAGGTATTCTTACAGTTATTCCGTGTGAACACCAATCACATATCGAGTTGATAGGTGAGTTGTTCCGAGACCTTGATTTACATGTTAGAAGTAACTGTTGCAATAACACTGTTTCTAAAGTCAGATATATCAGCCAGTATTGGAGGCATATACACATGATTGCATCAGATCACATTTGAACTTGGAGGTCATGCATATAATGCTGTGTCAACTGGCCCATTGCACCCAGCCCATCAGTTGGATACAACACTGTTTAACCAGTCGTGTACTGAGATATGCCAGTGAGGCAGTGCACCATCTTGCTCCCAAATAAAGATGTGTATTCAGCTTCTTCCCATTGAGGCATGGGCTATAGCTGCAGCGCATCAAGATAAGAAACATCAGTTACAGTTGATTCACTGGAAAAGAAAGGCCCATAAACTTTCCAAGGGGATATTTCTTGGGGCTAAGCGTGAAAGACTCACCCTCGTTCAACACGTTTTTCAGTCACTTTTTGTCACTCTATACTCTTACTGTTGTGCACAGGTATACAAACAAAACTGTTTGAGTTGCTCTTTCATTTGGTGTATTATTTACAATTGTAAGTTGAACGTAATAAATGGTACAATGCCTTAAAACCAGTATGTTCATTTTGAACACCCTGTAATGTTGTGAGCATTTGGGATGATTTCAGTGGGATGTGATATAACGATGCAGACAGTGTGACATGTGAAAGTTTGGGTTGGTCTGGGGAGCATGCATAGATAGCTGAAGTCGTTAAGGTGGCTGCTCGTGATAAAAAGCGAAATGTGGGTTTGAGTCCTGGTGCAGCAAAAATGTTCATGTACCACTGTTAGGTAGTAGAGCTGTTCCTAACACAGCTGATGTCAAGAAATTCATATTTAGCAAATTAATTTCCAAATATGCAATTTATTTTCTATTTCTGTCTTTGTACAGCCCAGATTACACAGACATTTTACAAAGGAAACAGTTTTCAGCTTCACATTAAAGGACTCCTATTTATTTCTTGTTGATAACCCAGTACTTATTTGATTATATAAGTATTTTTCAAAAAAAGTAGTTACCTACATTTGTAAATACAGAGTTCTGTTTACAATACATTACTGTTTATGATGCAGCTTTACAATTAACAAGGCTGCTTGCCATTTAGCTAACATATACATTAGATCCTTGAAACTAGATAATTAGATAATCATAGAAAGTTTGCCTAATGAGGCAGGGTACTCTTCCAGTTTTCTTTTGAATTGGCGGGGTTTCACAACACCTTGCTTTATGTTAGATGGAAGTTTGTTAAGTATCATAACACTAGAGTAAATAACTCCATTCTGAGCCTGGAAAAGGAGACACTGTCTACATGCAAATCATTTTTGTGCCTTTTGTTCTATTTTGTACATCACAGTTAAGCTAAATTTGTTGTTATTACAAGTAACAAAACTGTTAAGGAGTAAATGTACTCTGAAGTGAGTGTAAGAAAAGTTGGAGCTGTCTTAAGAATTCCATCCTTACCAAAAATGTTGATTCTGATAGAAAAATGATTGTGCAGAAGCAGACATCTCATGTGATAATTACTATGAAAGTGCGGCACCGATGAGGTCGACACCAGTATCGATCTGAGTATCGCCTTTGAACTAAGCTAAACATTATCTTTGTGCAGTTCCGCCAACCAGTTCTTTGTAAGCCTTGCTTGTGTAAAGAGGTGAATAAATGAACTCCTGATAATAAGGTGTTGTTTGGTGTAACTGACCCAAACATCCACCTCAAAAGTAACATGCTTGGGGAATCTCAGTCAGCAGACATTTGACCCCTCCTCTACATTACGGGTGTTCCCCCTCTATACTTGTCCATGCAATGCTGTCTTTAGCAACACACATTCATGTTGTCTCTACATGTTTTCCAATGTCATCCACCTACCTTCCATTATTTTATTTATGCTAATTTTATTTATTGATTTATTTAGCCTAGTAAGAGGGCCATCAGCTCATCTTACATCTAACCAGTAATTTTATATTTTACATTATGTTCATAATAACGGACATATTATCAGACATCTTACACTGAAAATGGAATCTGACACATAGTTAGTGAGCTTCATGTTCCATGGATCAGTTCAATGATAAATCATAATGATGTGGAACAAGTCATTTTACACTCACATTACAGATCAATTTGTAAATATGGCTACATGCTGAACATTTATAAGATTCTTTTTATACATATAAAGATGTGAGTTAGTAGTTCCTACCCACTGCCTTTTACAAATCACAATAATAGAAATTCTTCTACTGAATAGAAAGGTCAGTCAAAGATAAATTTTTTTCAGTTTGTTTTCAGATTTTACTTTGCTGTCTGTTGGACAGTTTATTTCATTGGGTAAATGATCAAAAATTTTATCTGCAGAATCATGCACACCTGTCATGCTAAAAAAACATTAATGTGGAGTAATTAATGTTATTTTTTTCTTCTGATGTTGTAATTGTGTACATCACTGGTCCTTTTGAACTGCAGTGGATTGTTTATGACAACCTTCATGAGAGAATAAATATACTGTGAGGCAGTAGCTAAAATGCTCAAGTCCTTAAACAGATGTCTACAAGATGATCATGCGTGAGCACCATATATTGTTCTTACAGCATGTTTTTGAGTAATGAAAACTTTCTTTCCTAAGGTATTCTGTATAACTTTATTGAATAACAATATGTCATCTTACTGCCTTGTCTCTCCCTAACTTTGGAAATGATTCTATCTGCAAATGTAGCTGAACTAAGTTGTTTTAGGAGTTCCAAAATGTGTTTTTTGCAGTTTAAATCCTAGTGAGTATGGACTATAACACTCCTAACTGCTACTGCTATACCTTAACCTCAAAACTGGAGGCAGTTTTGCAAAACATAATTATTTTGTTATAGCGATTATGGTATAAAGCAACAGAGCAGTGTTACTCTCTGAGAGGAATTTTGTTAAGTTGACCGTGTTGTTCTTAACGGAGGTGGCTTATCGAAAATGAAAGTCAAAATTACGTAAATATTGGAATAGTAACAAACAAAATTTTGCCTAGCTATATTGTTTACAGAATAAGAGAAACGGTCGCCAGCCTAATTAGGCAAGAGAAAGATTAACATTCTCGTTTATGAAAGTAGGTATAAGTAACTATAATGGACAAACTCAACCTAGACTTAGCCACACGCGAGTGCAATGAACTCTGACACACATATGTTTTAAGATTGAAGCTAACAACTGGAGCAGCACAAGCTATTTGCAAAAATTATAAGAGATACCGAAACACCCTATTACTTTCAGGCTTACATAAAGTGAATGGTCTTTATAACATTACTATTAACATGCACTTCTAATACACAAGATACACAAACACTTAGCAAACTTGAATATATATAATGTTCCACAAGTGCAGCTTTCTCACTTTTACTACAGCGAAACACAATACTGACCAAATTGCAAGAACTGACTCACCTTTAAGAATTTACTACAGACAATAATGTGATCGTTGGCCTTATAAGCCTCAGTCTTAAGAACTTTTAATATTGAAGTTGGCAACAGCACTTTAAATAGCAGTTTTAATAGGAAAATTATTTTGAGCAAATAACATTTACTTTAACTCACTCTATTGCCACATCAGCTTTAACTTTCTTTTTACTAAGTTCAAGAGGCATTAATTAGCAAAACTCTAGGCTTTAATTTCTTTTAGTAAGGACACTCAGATATCACTTTAGCTCAAACAGAGAGGAACCTGAGAGGTGTTATGATGAGGAGAAAATCAAGGTTGGTACATAAATTTAGATATAAATTACCTTATATTTGAGCACAATAACACATCCATTAAGCTGATCCTTCACTGTACATCATTATAGTATTGCTTTACAGTGATTTCGCAACGTGGTGGCAACTGCATGTTGGTAGGTGGATTCGCAGACTGAATTGCTGGACTCTGTTATTTCTTGGTGGCGACGACAGATACAAATTCCAGAATAGTTCCAGCTATTTATCCATCCATCCGAGGCCTTGGAAAGTAGCAGGAAAAACTTCTCTCAGAACTAGCACCATATGCACCTTTTTACATAGCAGTGCACGGACTCGTAGCTCGTCCCCGACTGCTGGCTCGTCTCCGACTGACTATCAGTTCCAACTTTTCCACCTAAGCCAACCAGAATTTGCACGCGCTACACAGTTCCATTCCCGAGGGGAACCACTACACCTCTTATACACAAAATTATTAAGATTCCTAAGTGAGGATCAGCAGTTTACATAACAGCAAACAAACGCATTGGATAACACAGAACATTTGCACATATTAACATGTCTACAAAAAATTATTCACACAAAATTACAATTATATATAGTAAGTTTTGTTCCCTCCAAATGGGACAAAGAGTTTAAATGAAATATATGCTACACAGCACAGAACCAACCCATGACATCAAAGTTTGTATAAAGAAAGCAGTATACAATTTTATGTTATCGATTCAATCACACACATTTACAGAAGCACAGCAATGTAATATTAAATGAAACAAAAGCAAAATAAATCAGTACAGCATTAGAGCTGTGGTGTTACAGGACACCTAAAATTTTTGATGTTGCCATAGTATTCATTATTTCCTCATAATGTGTTATTAATATAACTGTGACATAAATAATGGAAACATTAGTAGCTATAATAGAAAACCAAAACTTAGCTTGTAGTAGTTCATGAAAAGTAGAACAAAAAACAGAAACTAAAAGTTAGTAGATTTAAACTGAGAGCAGTGGCAGTAATGAAATGAGAGAAGGGATCGAAGTGTGAAACATTCCGGGTCACTATTGAGACATACATCAGTTATAAGGTTCAGCATACAGAGATACTTGCAAATGACAGACTGTTTCTGGAGCACGAAACTATTCACAGATATTCAAATACTTATGCTGATATATCAGAGGTGACAATGGTTTTTATCAAATTAGTACATCATTCCTGTTCACTGCAGAAGTCCGGGGTTTGCTTTTGGAGTATTCAAATTCTAATGTAAATCACATACTTTTATTTTTTGAAAGAACTTTTCAACACACAAGTTTTTTAATTTCCAGACTAGACTGACAAATCAGCCAACCAGTTGCAAACAAAGGTTTATTAACCCTTGACCATGGTTTCAATATTTGTAAAAATATCTTCTTCAGAAGTAATGGCCTTATTACCTCATATGACGCCACAATAGGTTAGATGAAGCTGAACAGCTCTTGTCATACACAAAATTGATGAAACAAGAGTTATTGCAAGCCATGGCTTTAGATAGCTTCAGATTACATATATCATACTTCAGAAAGACTATTCTTTAGTAAATGCTCTTAGTAGAGGCTCTTATTTCATTTCATGATTAAACATTCTTTTCTTACATTAACATATTGACAAAACATTAAAAACAAAGAATTAATGTTAGTGGTACCATTATACGGCAACATTACATTTGCTGATTAACTTTCTGTCAGCTGCCCACCTTTGCATGACATAAAGCATCTCATAGATTCCACATCTGTATGAAAACTCATGTTGAAGGCCACATCCTGACTTGCCTGGAGGTGAGAGAGTACATCCATGTCTGTGTGTTGAATTGCGAAGTGGTACTGAATGTCATACGCATGCATCAATGAAAACATGGCTGATTGCTGGAGGCACTGTGACATTTTCTGTGGAACATTGGCTCCCATATGAAAAAGGGTCAGCAGAAGCTTTTCATCAGTTAGGTGGTTGAACCGCTGACTGTAAACATAATCATGGAATTTTTTGAGTGTGAAAATTATTGCTATGGCCTCTGTCTCTAACTATATGTAGTTTCATTGGACCATCATCTAAGTTTTTGAAGCAAAAGGTATAAGGCATTCCATGCCATTTACATTGGGGGGTACAACCATTCTAAGTTCACAATCTGATGCATGCACAAGTATATTAGAAATTTCTGAAGATCATCAGCTATCAAACAAGTTAGCTGGAGGACAGCCTACTAGAGGCCTTGTGATACTTTTTGGCAGGGGGATGACCAATGCTGTTTTATGTCTTTTCACAGAAGGTGGTGCAAAGGTTATGCAGTGCTTGTGGCATGAGAAATAAACTGTCTGAGAACTGATTTTAATTTTTTGGCCTCAGTGGCACTGGAATATTTTGTATGGCCCCACATGTTGAGGTGTTGGGTGGATCTCTGCGGCATAGAAAATGTGTCTGGGATATTTTATCTGCCAGACAAAAAATAATTCATATTTCTCTTTCAAACAATGGAAATTCCAAGATGGGATGTAACAATATTATGAAAAGGAAAGTTGCTACTCACCATATAGTGGAGATGATGAGTTTCAGATAGGCACAACAAAGGGAAAAATCTTTATTTGTGACAGTCTTTTTGTTGTGCCTATCTGCGACTCATATTTCTCTTTGTTGCATTTAAGGTTGGCTTTTTCCAAAACTTCAAACAGTGTTTCCAGATCCTGCCATAGGTCTCTTAAGTCTTGTTTAAATAGTACACTGTTCCTGGGCCATCAAATGTCAAGTCTTGTTTAAATAGTACACTGTTCCTTCTAGGTAGCACTGGCAAATGGCAGGTGCACTTGAAATTCCAAGCAGCAACCAGACGTACATGCATAACCTGAACAGAGTATTGGTCACTAGGATGTGTCTGGCCTTTTCATCTAATGGTACCTGGAAGCATGCTTCTCAGAGGTCTGTTTTACCGAAAATGGTGTCACCTGCCAGTTTGAACATGATGTATTCAACTTTCAGTATAGGATATGTGTGCACAGCTGTCTGGGGATTCACTATGGACTTGAAGTCTCCACAGACATGCAAGAACCCATCCAGTTTTTCAACCAGTACAATGGGTGTGGCTCACAAACTGACAGATGCTGGGATGAGTACACCTTCTTCCTGCAGCCACTGGAGCTCTATCTCTCATTTGTTCTGCAAGGCAAATGGAGCAATCCTTAATTTGCAAAACTTTGGAACTGCTGACAGGTGCAGCCTGGGGTGGGCCTTGTACTTGTGAACGCGTTGTCTGTCGACTGAAAATGGAGGCATATTTTACAAGGAGATTCTGGAGATTCAAACTGGATAAAGAGGTCTGTATCTGATTGGTGCAGTTATGCATCTCAAGGCTTGATTTGCAGAAAGGTCTACGGTAGTCCTAAAATGTTGGTGACCCCTGGCATCTTGATTAGTAATAATTTGGCTGTGGGGGCTGCGCTCAATAGCAGATGGTATGACTTAAGTGGCTCAGCACCGCAATAGTATTACTGCTGCAGCTCTTCATTTGCTTTAGAAACCACTGAAATGTCAATGATACTAGTTCCTGATACAGTGGCATATAGATAATTGTCACTGGGGAGCCAGTGTCTATCTGGAATCTGACTGGTGTATCATTTATCAACGCTTTCAGCTTCAGTGTACAGGTGGAAGAGGGCAATACTCCGTGACCTTGGAACACATCAGGCTCTAATCCTGGGAGGTCTGGCTCATTGTCAAAGTCTGCATCCAGAAGGTATGTGTTGTCCAGATTCATTCTATGGGCAAAGTTCTTCTATCCTACCTTATGACACAGTGCACACATAAATTTTTGAAGTAACTCTATTGTTGTTGGTGGGTGATGAAACAATGAACACATGACCATAACTTCTTGGAGGGTCATCTACCTAATGCCTCAGGAGACTGGATGGTAGAGTATGGAGGAACCATGCTCTCAGAATGGTAGGTGTGAGTCTGGCTTAAAGTTGGCATGTGGAAAAAACCTAAGACAAGTCTTGTTCGACCACTGATGATCACATCATTTGTTTGGACACCCAAGTGAATGTGGACATGTTGACAAAGAGGGTCACTACGCTTCGCTAAATTGTTTCTGAGGCCTTCATCCAGCAAATGAACAAGGATAACACAACACAACAATGAGTCTAAACATTGCTGTTTACGTTTTGGATTTACACACTGACATCAGCAGTCCCTGGTCAGGCCTTGTAATTGAGTGATTCATTCCCAGTAGCTTTAGCTACTCTTTTTATTACAATAAAAAACTTACAGTGAGTTGCAGCCACATGAATCTGAGAGTCAAAATAGTTGAATAACTTGGTTTGAAGTGGCACATAAGTTATGCTGTGACACTCTACTTCTGATTTCAGCTGTTGGTGCAGTCTGTATTCTTCAACAGTAGAGTGAACTCATAAGAAAGCCCTTTGTTAGATATCACATGTGATGCAGAGTGTGATGAAATGCTGCTTCTAATCTGCCACCTTGATCCTACTTGCAGTTATTGTTTACAATAAGCAAAATCTTTTCTGAAGATTTGAGAAGAGCAAAGATTACAATATACCTTCTAGTTTTTTAGCTTTCTATGTAGCATTAGCTCCATTTTTCTCCTTTTCCTCTTTGGTAGAGCACCAGTCCATAGTTGAGAAACTGAAAGTATTAATGAATAATGGACAGTGGTGCTTAATGATGTACACAACACCACAGGTTTTGAATTAAGTTTTTCACACATTTATTAAACAGGTAGCCATGCTGATGGAACAATGCCTAGATTCTTATCTTTG
This sequence comes from Schistocerca piceifrons, assembly GCF_021461385.2. Taxonomy (NCBI): domain Eukaryota; kingdom Metazoa; phylum Arthropoda; class Insecta; order Orthoptera; family Acrididae; genus Schistocerca; species Schistocerca piceifrons. The sequence goes on along the minus strand of NC_060140.1, from coordinate 907,638,732 downwards.
TAAAATAAATGTCACAAATCAGGTTTGCACTCACATATAATGACAGTTCTGTGGCAGAATTTAATGGATAAATTACAGTGATGTTGAAGCACAGTTGTTAGAAACATTGCCTAAGAATCAACCATAGCTCTACAACACAAAATGAGTAAGTGTGGCATATAACACAGCTCATATTTACACCGTACATCACAGTAATTACAGTCTTTCCATGTTGAAACACAAGCGCCATGAGTGGCATAGCTGACACCACACTTCCCCTTGGTGTCTGCCAGCATCTAACTTGAAAACTAACTGACAAGTTTTGATCAGCCTCTGTGTTGATATACAATCCACCCTGTGTTGGAAAGCCAGTGTGGGTCCTGAACTGCAGCAACCCACTGGTCATATCCATATTGCGGGTAGGTGAGGTTAGTATGCAGCACATACACTTGTCAGCCAGAACATTATGACCACCTCCTAACAGTCGCTATGTCCACCTTTGGCATTGATAACTGCAGTGACTCATTATAGCATGGAAGCAATAACGTCTTGGAAGATCACTGGAAGGAGTTGGCACCACATCTGCACACACAAGTCACCTGACTCGTGTAAATTCCGAGGAGGGGTGCAATGGGCTCTGACGCTATGTTCAATCACATCCCGGATGTGTTAGATTGGGTTCAAATCTGGTGAGATGAGGGGTCAGCACATCAATTAGAACTTGCCACTGTGTTCCCTGAACCACTCCATCAAACTCCTGGCCTTGTGGAATGGCACATTGTCTTGTTGAAAAATGCCACTGCCATCAGGAAACATGATCGTCATGAAGTGGTATATGAGGTCTGCAACCAGAGTATGATACTCCTTGACCATCATGGTGCCTTGCACAAGCTCCACTGGACTCATGGATGTCCACGTGAATGTCTCCTAGACGATAATGGGGCCACCATCATCTTTTGTCCATCCTGCAGTATGGGTGTCAAGGAGCTGTTCCCCTGTAAGATGACAGATTCATGCCCTTCCATGAGCATGATGAAGAAGTGTTGGAATTCATCAAACCATGCAACACCCTGCCACTGTGCCATTATTCAGAGCTGATGGTCACATGCCCTTTTCAGTCTCAGTTGCCAATGTCATGGCATTAACATAGGCACATGCATGGGCTGTCAGCTGCAGAGGTCCATTGTTAGGAGTGTTCAGTGCACTGTGTGTTCAGACACACCTGTACTCCATCTGGCATTAAAGTTCACTGCCTATCCTGTTTTACCAGTCTGCCTATCCTACAATGTCCAACATCTGTAATGAAGGATAGCTGCCCAACCCCACAACATCTGGATGTGGTTTCACTTTAGTTTTCCCCTATGTTGAAGACACTCACCACAGCACTCCTTAGACACCTGACAAGTCAAGCAATTTCTGAAATACTCATGTTGAGCCTCTGGGCCATTGCAATCTGCCCTTAGTCAAACTCAGATAGATCATGCTCCCATCCCATTCCATACACTGACAGCATGCTCACTGATACTATATGCACTGTATGTCTGACTGGCAATCATTCCCTCCTGGGTGACCCTGCCATCAGCTGGATGGGTTTCTATCGATAATAGGTTGATGGTCATAATGTCCTGGCTGATCAGTGTATGTATTGTGTTCTATATTAGTAACATGTATTGTATTCTACAATAGGTTAATCTCAATCTGTTAAATTGGGGGGGGGGGGGGGGAGAGAAAGAAGAATACAATGAATTTTTTTGTCTTGTGGCTGGCAACAGATAGAAGACTAGTTACGTGACAGCTTGTGTCCATTAGGACATTGTCTTGGTCCTTTCTTTTGACTAGAATACAGCAGAGAATCCTTTGACCATCGACCATTCATTTGCCTGCCTATATGCACCACCCAGTTTCAATTCAGTTTTGTTAGTCGTAATTAAATCTTCCACTTCAGTCCCTTCCTTGCTCCATTTTTTTGTTTTTATGCCTCTCACATTAATTCACAAAGGATGTCTCTCCCTTTCTCACTGAGTAATTCCCAGTTTTTGAATGATTTTTGCATTAAAATTCCAAGTCTCACAGTCAAGGGTGATAATTGACACTAATTGTAAAACATTTCTCAATAGACACTGTGGAAAAGCAGGATGGGTCCCACCATCCTACTTTGGGTACACTCCTGTATCAAATACTAATGTCCATATTAAATTTTCACTAATTTTTAAAATTCCAGTGTTAAAGTCCCTACATTAAGCATGTTACTCAAATTATTAAACTTGTAAAAACAAATTCCCCCAACATAACTTTATTATTCAGCTTGTTGTTGTGGCTGCAATGAGCTAATTAGTTTTGTCAGAAATGCTAGCAATCAAAAGTTACTGCAGTTCTAAAATTTTGTACATCTAGCCATAGGGAATACCTTATGTGCTAATAGGTAAATTTTCAGAAATTCATTTTCAGTAACTCAAATATTAATTAGTTCAAAAGTCACTGATAATTAAATATTTCACTTGACCAGACTTTCAGTGCCAATTATGGCCAAACCAGTGTAAATTTCTAGGATCTGTTGATATACTTTTGATTGTCTGATTCTTCTGAATCCATTGTCACCCATGTTAATGAGCAGAACACACTAATTAAAAATGACTAAATTTGAATACACAAAACAGATCGCATGGGCCATAGACCTGGGATTCCCATTATGTAGGCATAAACTTGTACTGCATACTAAAGCTGCTGATCATACCAAATAATACAAAAACAAAACTTGATATTAGCCTTGATTGGCAGTAAATGGTAAACTTCTAACCTACAGAATTAATAAATTATTATTAATCAAAGAAAATTGCACATTATCCTGAAGCAACTCATAAGGCCAACACTTCCATAAGCTCACCCACTCACACCTCAGTCCTCAATTAGTCTGCAATTAGATCAGCATAGCTTGTTCCAGGCAGTATTTAGTGCTAATCTTGTATCTGTCGCTGTTCACATTGGCCTCATGGTATGCTTGGACTACATAGGCCACTTACCTAATCAAAAGTGAGTGAACTTATTTTGTAGCTATGATCAGTGTCTATTAAAAAAGTGAGTGATTCTGTTTAGGTGAGTATGGTTGTAGAATGTGGTGAGCTTTTATGAATTACTTAATTCATACAAATGATGCAACCTCATGTCACTTCATATGTGCTGTGTGCACCTTCATTTTGAAGAGACAGGAACACTTAAGCTTTGCATTTGTCCATACTAACTACCTCATTGTAGACATCACTGGAGACTGTTAAGAGACCTGGTCATCACCAGTGGCATGTTAATGGTGCAAATTAAAGTTTGGTGAAATTCCAAATTTGAGCTTCTAAAAGAGTCTTCTGTTATTTTGTGGTAGGATTAGATCCTACAAAAACAACTACAGGTTGCGATTCATCAAAACAGCACAGCTACCACAGTCCTGTAAAACAGAAGTTAGGTTTAGTTATGTGACAACACATCAGAAGCTTACTCTTGAAAACACTATTTATTTTAATAAAAACACTTCATATTATTTTACTCTCCTCTTTATTTCTTTTTGTGTCAGCTTAGTTGTTGTCTTTTTCCCTTTTTCTTGTCTCTGCAGCCATAGCTTCCTCACTTCAGCAGTCCTCTTCATCTATGGGGAATATCCCACCCCACTGATCATAATTTCAAATAGTATGTTCTTGGTATCCTCATTTTCTTCCCTATGATCAAGCCTTCAAGAATGTTTTGTGGCAGAATATTATGTCTGATTTGCTTCTTTCTACTCTCCTATTTCCTGTAGAATCATTTCATTTGTTTTTCTATCAGTCCAGCCAGTTCTTGTAATTCTCCTCCAGAATCACATTTCTGCAGCTTCAAGATGAGCTTTCTCCTGCTTTGCTAATGTCCAGGTTTGACATCCTTATGTCAGGACACTGCACACACAGGTCTTTACAATTTTTTTTCTAAATGTGGAAATGAAAATGGGTGCAAGTCATTATACTACCATTTTTAAAAAAAATTGAAGTTGAAGTTTGTGACAAAGTATACACTTCAAAATGGATGGAATCATTACACAGTTTGAAAATAAGGAAATTTTATTATACTTACCTGGCCTGCAACATAGTAGATACTGGTAAATTGATGAATCAGTGATTTTAAAATGTTAGGAATACACTTCAGACAACTCCTTTTCTAACAGGGGTGGTCACCAAGAGGTATATAGGCCTGAGCTAACAATTAACATCTGTACATGTAGGTGTAAATGACACTTATTCCAATATTCAACAAAATGGAAAGGATAGATAGCACTCATCACTTAGAGGAGGCTCTGAGCCACAGACAGGCTCAATGAAAAAGAATGCTCGAAACATTTCAGCTTTTAAAGAAAGCCTTTCTTGAAAAGTAGAAAACTTACACACTTTAACAAAATAATTGTTCACACACACATGGCCACTATGGTGCATTAGCATTGTCTGTGTTTAGAATTGTACCAGGACTTGTAGGGTATATCTGAATAAGGGATGTGAGTAGTGTCAGATGCTGAGTGATCAATGTGAAGGATAACTGAGATGCCATATATTCATGTGAGATAGTGCTATCAGCACCTGTCAGGTTTTGGAAGGGACCACATCATGGATCTCCATTTGCCTGGTTGGTTGAATAGCATAATATCCAGATTTGTGGGGGATCCAGACACTCTTACATCAAGGTTCTGACCAACTACGTCCAATCACCACATGGGAGGATCACTGTATTGTGCACCAAGAACATCATGACCCCTTCAAATCTGTGCCTACCATATGAGAACAAGTAGCAGACTCCCTCCAACATTCTGTCATTCCGCACCATTAGTCGGACACCAGCAACAGCTGGAATAGGGAATTACTGCCCTGTGTGTAGGTATTAATTAATGCACAACATAAACACCTGTGTTCGAAGTGGTGCTGTGACTGTTATGTGTAGACTGTTTACACTTAATGTTCAGTGATGAATGATGATTCTGCACTACACTGGACAACCATCATCGGCGAGTATGGTGGCAACCTGGAAACAGATGCCATTCTTCTAACGCTTTGGAGTGCTATGGAGTTGTTACTCCCGATATCATGATGTGGGGAGCCATTGGGTGTGACATCAAGCCATGGCAGTTAGTGATTGAGGGATGTCTGATGGCACATGACAGACATCTTGCCTCCTCAAGTGGTACCTCTCATGAGGCAGTATCTTGGTGCTATTTTTCAACTATACAATCCTTTTATATGAATGGTATGTCTCTTTGAACAGTCTATGTGATGTTGAGGCACTCCCCTGGTCAGCAAGACCCCTAGATCTGTCACTGATAGAACATGTGTGGGTCCAGTTCAGATGTCAACCCTGTCTCACTGCTAGTACTCCAGGGCTTAACAACTGGCCGGTTTTGAGCGCGAGTACTCGCGTCTGCTCACGCACGTGCTCGCGAGCAGGTGCAAGGTCGCGGAGTAGGGAGGGAGGGGAGGAAGGGGAAATGCGCGCGCACGTTTGAATGCGATCTCGCATTCTTCGCAGATTTAACTAGCCATCTGAATGCTTTGAACATTTTACTACAAGGTAACGATCTGCTAATTACTCATTTCATAGATCGAATACGAGCTTTTAACATGAAATTGACACTTTGGGTGAGTCAGCTGGAAACAGGAAACCTAGCTCATTTTCCTAAATTATCATCCATGCAAGATGTTCACAAAGACTGTGAAAGTTATTCACATAGTTTAGTTGATCAGCGCTTTCAAGATCTGACAGCACTAGACAGTGATTTTGATCTGTTCTCTCCATATTCAGCTAATATTTAAGAGATTCTTCCTGAGCTGCAGCAAGAAATTATTGACCTGCAGTGTGACAGAGAATACAGAGACAAATTTCAGAACAAGAAAAACATTTTGTAATTCTACAGACACTTCCCTCAGGATAGATTTCCTCGTTTGCACAAACTGGCGGCTACAATAATATCAATGTTCGGTTCCACGTATGTTTGTGAACAACTGTTCTCTGCATTGTCTGATCGAAATTTAAACTGCACGCTGCGCCTAAAATGCACAAGAACAATTACTCCGAACATAGACGCAATTGTAAAGGGCAAAAAGTACAAGATAACCGAGGATCCCACACTTCAGTGACACCTTTTATTGTGTAACAGTTCACAAGTTAATGCGAATGTAGAGGCATACACTAAGCTAATAAAATTATGTGGCATGTGTACATTCTCCTTTATTTGTTTCATTTTTCGCAATAGTAATTCGTGAGTGATATCCCTGCAGGAGGCCGCGGATTTACATTGACTGGCGGCAGCTGTTGTGTGCCCCACGTGACTCTCGCCACTCTCCGCTCTGGTTCGGTGGTGGGGGTAGCGTGCTCGCGCTGCTCCGTGCTCGCGCCTTGCTGCTCACAGCTTGCTCCGCGAGCACGTATGTTGTGAAGCCCTGTAATACTCGGTATCCAGGTAGGCCAGCTTGCCTCAAGATAGGATCCAACAGTTGCATGACACTCTTCCCAAACCAGTCAGTACTTGCAACCAGGCCAGAAAGGGTGAGTCAGCTCATACTGCCAAGTCCTTCATAAATACTCAATATTGTAATCATTGAAATAATGTCATATACCATCTGAGTCCATGAAGTTTCATTTTGTTTCCTCCTCCACTGCCAGGTGCTGCAATGTTTTTGTAAGGCAGTATATATAGAGTCTCAAAATTACTATCTATAAGATGAATATCATAGGTTAAAGTTCAAGAAAAGCAAATGAACAAAACACGTAAATTTCACTTTGTTGTGATACTGTCATCACTAACTTTGAAAGACTCTGTAATTATCTGAAGAAGATTTGTGATGATGAACATCTATGAGACTTAAGAGCAACCCAAAATCAGGTTGGAAACTTTACATACTGTAGACAGGTTTGACACTTGGCTCATATTGACCCACAATTTGTTAAATTTAGACATCAGTACTAAAGAAAAAAAACCATCCCCCCTCCCCCACAAATCTGATATAACCCCCTAAGCATCTGGATAAGTTTTATGCAACCAGGCCATCAATCCACTATACTTCAGATAGTCTGCCAATGGCAGCTGCAAGGGCTGCCCACCAGAGATGCAGAGGGTCACAAGATTGTGTGCATGGCATGACATCCTCTGCATTGCCTACCACAGCCCTTATCCATATAAAGACAGTGCAGCCAGTGCTCTCTCTCAGTTTGCGTTCTACTGCTTATCTTACTGTTTCAATGTTTTTTTGGTTACTTGAATGTGGATAAATAAACTTTTATTCTTAGTTGTTGCACTAGTCGTTGTGTCTAGTATTGTGACACATATGGCGATAAGTGTGGTGTTGACTTCCGTATATTCAGTCTATGGTTCTCATGTCCATGGAGGCAATGCTCAAACCTCTTCTAGTGCAGCGACAGGCTCCTACAGCTGCTATCATAAATTTATCAGCCTTGTTGACTATGCAGTCTCCTACACTTTCAGTATACCTGCCACATTTTCCCCCTTATGATGATGTGGGAAAAGACCAGGAGGCTTGAGAGAAGTGTCTTCAGCAACAGTTTCTAACTTTTTGTGTCACTCATGCAAACATGTTAAGTCTTTGTACCTTTCTTGAATTTCTCCTCAGATTTACCAGTTGTTGTGTCTATTAGCCCCACTCCAGGAACCAGCATCGCTGTTGTTGAACAAAATCTGTAAGTTGCTCTCCAGTTACACCATAAACACACGCATGCCATTGCAGCACCTTCGAGTTCTATTGTTGTCATAAATAGACTCAGTCTGATGAGAATGTATCTATTATTCAATTATATTGGACTGTACACCAGATTTAAGTCACAAGGAACAATTAAGCATGGTTTTAAGAGCGGTATATGTGTTTTCCAAACCACTTAAAACTAAAGAATTTTTTTTTCTTGTAAAAAAAAAAAAAAAAAAAAATAAAAAAAAAAAAAAGCAAGCAAGCTAGTGACACTGCTGGAAAACGTCCTGCAGAACTATTACTTCACATACTACATAACTTCGACATACCACCTGCAGGTTGTTGGGGACAATCTTACGATGGCGAGAGCAAAATGATGGTCAATAAGAGTGGTACCCGAGCTTGGATAATTGGGTTGTAAGATCTCAGTTCAACAACATTAGACTTTCATTAACAGAATTAAAAAATACATGTAAAAATGGTCCATTATGTTTCAGTGAAGTATCTAGCATCTTGAAAGATATCTCAGAATTTAAGTTTTATTTGTGTGCTGTGGTTTGGCATAATGTCCTTTGTCATGTCAACAGTCAGTAAAACAGTTCAGCAAGAAGGTATGCAATTACACACTGCAGTAAAACTAATAAAACCAACACTTAGTGTTATTGAAGAATATAGAGCCAACGGTTTTGAAAAGACTAAGAAAGAAGAAGAGGAATTGGTAGCATCTTTTGGAAATGTTACCGAGTTAACAGAATGTAGGCCTAGATCTGTAATTTTACAACACAGTTTTCTTATGACAGTAAGGATGAACCCCTTTCCAGGGAAGAGAACCACTTAAGGGTAAACTTCTTCTGTGTGGTGGCATATAGGACTACCGCTATTCTGTCTTTGAAGGGAAAGTTTCATCAGTCCAATAACTGGTGCGACGTGTTCAGTGCTATTTTTGACATTAAGAACTTACCAAAAAAGGAACACGACCTCAACAGAGGATGTAGAAATCTTGCACAACCTTCAGAGACTCTAAAATGCATTCAAGAGACATAAATTCGCAGGATCTTGCAAACGAATTGGAATTGTTGTCCCTTATGCTTCCACAAAATGCAAACACATGTGAAGAAGTACTTCAGTACATCTTAGAAATGAGCTTGCAAGACATTTTCCCAAATGTAGAGAAAAAAACTTCATTAAGTTTATTTTTGTGCATGCCAGTGTCTGAGTACTAGCTTACGCATGACTTCGCATGGGATTACACTGTGAAGTCAGGTTAAGCTAGTAGTTAATAAACTCCTCGTCTGTATCTACATAAATTCCAAGAATCGTCAATCCATGAATTTCATCCAAACTGTTCAAACTACACACACACACACACACACACACACACACACACACACACACAGATTAGATTAGTACTTGTTCCATAGATCACGAATACGACACTTCGTAATGATGTGGAATGTGTCAGGTTATAAAAGGTGTCTATACAAGATATTACGTTACACAAAATATTACATGACACTTCATATTTTTAATTTTTTTTTTTTTTTTTTTTTTGTGGGGTTTGGGGAAATTACCCACTTATTATATCCAAAAATTCATCTAATGAGTAGAAGGAGTTGCCATTAAGAAATTCTTTTAATTTCCTGTTAAATGCTATATGGCTATCTGTCGGACTTTTGATGCTATTAGGTAAGTGACCAAAAACTTTTGTGGCAGCATAATTTACCCCCTTCTGAGCCAAAGTTAGATTTAACCGTGAGTAGTGAAGATCATCCTCTCTCCTAGTGTTGTAGCCATGTACACTGCTGTTACATTTGAATTCGTTCGGATTGTTAATAACAAATTTCGTAAGTGAATATATATATTGTGAGGCTACAGTGAAGATCTCTAGCTCTTTAAATAAGTGTCTGCAGGATGATCTTGGATGAGCTCCAGCAATTATTCTGATTACACACTTTTGTGCAATGAACACTCTTTTACTCAATGATGAGTTACCGAATAATATGATGCAATAGGAAAGCAGAGAATGAAAATAGGCATGGTAAGTTAATTTACTCAGATGTATATCGCCAAAATTTGCAATGACCCTAATAGCATAAGTAGCTCAACTCAAACGTTTCAGCAGATCCTCAGTGTGTTTCTTCCAGTTCAACCCTTCATCAATGCATACACCTAGAAATTTTGAATATTCTACCTTAGCTATCGATTTCTGATCGAAGTCTATATTTATCAGTGGTGTCATTCCATTTACTGTGTGGAACTGTATATACTGTGTTTTGTCAAAGTTTAATGAGAGCCCATTTGCAGAGAACCACTTAATGATTTTCTGAAAAACATCGTTTACAATTTCACCAGTTAATTCTTGTCTGTTGGGTGTGATAGCTATACTTGTATCATCGGCTAAAAGTACCAGCTTTGCATCTTCGTGAATACAGAATGGCAAAACATTAATATATATTAAGAATAGCGGAGCACCCAAGACCGAACCTTGCGGCACCCCATTCTTGATTGTTCCCCAGTTTGAGAAATCACCAGTTTTTTTTGCATATTATGTGAACTGCTTATTTCAACTTTCTGAACTCTTCCAGTTAGGTATGATTGAAACCATTGGAGCACTGTCCCATTCATACCACAGTACTTGAGCTTATCTAGAAGTATTCCATGATTTACACAATCAAAAGCCGTTGATAGATCACAAAAAATCCCAACGGGTGACTTCCGGTTACTCAGAGCATTTAATATTTCATTAGTGAAAGTATATATAGCACACACACACACACACACACACACACACAAACACACACACACACACAGGCGCGCGCGCGCGCGCGCTTTCACAGCAATCATATATAATGACGAAAATCATACAAAGTGTCAACAACATTAGAGGCCCCAAAATTCCTTAAACCGGCCCTGATCATCGACTTAAAATAATTTTGCTTGCACGTACCTTCATTGTTTCCGTTAGCACAATCATATCTTTCTTCTTCTCATAGTCAATAAATTTAATGGCGTTAAGGGAAAATTGCTGCTGTTGCTCGTGGAGGTATTTTCTGCGATCATTTTCCGTGCTTGCAGCGAAGTAACAACGCGCTATACTTTGAACTCGAAGGTGGCAGTATCTTTTCACCTGAGCTAGATAGTTGTCTCTACAATTCGCTTTGTCGAGTAAATCATAGTAAGCCGCGGAGATGGTGTTTATTGAGAAAAACGAGCAGGAAGGAGTTTCGGTTCATAGCTGCGATTCCAGCTGCTCGTCGCTGGAAGATACATCTGATCATGACCGTTGCTAACTTTCAAGCAATTGCTGCAGTTCCCTTGCAATGAGGAAAATGACGCGAGGATAGCACCATCATTTGTTTCAGCTAGTTGTGTCTTGCGCTTTTCATTTACGGACATCTTCTCTTACATGAGAGCAGCTTTCATAACCTTAAATCTTTTTCCAAAAAAAATATTTAGACACACTAGCATGAGTGGTGTCAGACAAAAAAATCAGCACGTATTGCATTCGGGGAGTCATGTTATTTTATTTTATTTTTTTCAACTTCCAGTACAGGACCGGCACTAGCATTTTCGGGCCGCAGGTAAGCGTTTAAACACATTAACCAACAGTGATCCACATCACTGCACTCGAGAACTGGAAAATTTGATGAACTGTAACCATTCCACGATCGTGCGACATTTACAAGCGCTGAGAAAGGTTCAAAAATCGACTGTACGGGCACTGCATGCTGTAAGCCAAAATCACGAAAATCAGCATATTTGCATCTCTTCTTGCTCGTTATCAATTGGTTCGTGCACAACACCGACCATTCCTATCCTACATCGTTACTAGTGATGAGAAATGGTGTCTTTACGCTAACGTAAGGAAAAGAATGGAATATATAAGAAACTATCAGCCTCATTTGCGTTAGTGTTCAACCTTTACCTACGTTTCAGCCCAAGTAATTGAGCCTTCTTCAGAAGATAAACCTGATTCTATAATAAGTCTGTGAGGGCATGGTCTAAAAATAAAAGTAAAACAGCCTGAATTGGCGTAGCCACATTTTAAAAATGCGGTACGTAGGTACTAAGTCACCACCAAGACTGAAGCTCCGGCGAATGCCTCGTCTCCATGGACGCCGTGCGGTGGGCCTCGGGAGCTCACGTGAGCTACGCCTATTCAAGCTGTTTTAGTTTTATTTCTAGACCATGCCCTCGTAGACATATTATAGAATCAGGTTTATCTTCTGAAGAAGGTTCAATTGCTTGGGCGGAAACCTAGGTAAAGTTTGGTTTCATTTCCGCAGTCGAGGCTGGTGGTTTCTTATATATTAGATTATCACGATTGCTGACTGGGCTGCAATGTTGAAAGTACTAAAAGTAAGGAATGGCTGAGCCCAAACAAAGCAGCAGCTCCTCGTACAAAGTCCTGCGCGCGTCCACCAGAGATAATGATATGCTTCTGATGGAACAGCGGCAATATGGTATACTGCCCTCAAGCGCCAAAGAAACTCGTATGCGCATGCGTATTCAAATACAGAGATATGTAAACAGGCAGTATACTGCGCTGCGGTCGGCAAGCCTGTATGAGCCAAGTGTCTGGCGCAGTTGTTAGATCGGTTACTGCTGCTACAATGGCAGGTTATCAAGACTTAGTGAGTTTGAACGTGGTGTTATAGTCGGCGAACGAGCGATGGGATACAGCATCTCCGAGGTAGCAAGGTTCCCGTACGGCCACTTCACGAGTCTACAGTGAATATCAGGAATCCGGTAAAACATTAAATCTCCGACATCACTGCGGCCAGAAGAAGATACTGCAAGAGCGAAACGAACGAAGACTGATGAGAGCCTTCAACGTGACAGAAGTGTAACCCTTTTGCAAACTGCTGCAGATTTCAGTGCTGAGCCTTCAACAAGTGTCAGCGTGCGAACCATTCAATGAAACATCATCGATAATGGGCTTTCGGAGCCGAAGGCCCACTTGTATACCCTTGATGACTGTGTGACACAAAGCTTTTCACCTCACTTGGGCCCGTCAACACCGACATTGGACTGTTGATGACTGATGATGGTCAGACGAGTATCGTTTCAAATTGTATCGATCAGATGGTCGTGTACAGGTATGGAGACAACCTCATGAATCCATGGAACCTGCATGGCAGCAGGGGACTGTTCAAGCTGGAGGAGGCTCTTTAATGGTGTGGGACGTGTGCAGCTGGGGTGATATGGTACCCCTCATACGTCTAGATACTACTCTGACAGGTGACATGTACGTAAGCATCCTTTCTGATCATCTGCATCCATTCATGTTCACTGTGCATTTCGACGGACTTGGGCAATTCCAGCAGGACCATGCGACACTCCACACATCCAGAATTGCTACAGAGTAGCTCCAGGAAGACTCCTCTGAGTTTAAACACTTCCGCTGGCCACCAAACTCCCCAGACATCAACATTAGTGAGCGTATCTGGGGTGCAACGTGCTATTCGGAAGAGATCTCCATCCCCTCGTACTCTTACGGATTTATGGACAGCCCTGCAGGATTTATGGTGTCAATTCCCTCCAGCACTACTTCAGACATTAGTCGGGTCCATGCCACGTCGTGTTACAGCACTTCTGCGAGCTCGGGAGTCAGTACACGATATTAGGCAGATGCACCAGTTTCTTTGGGTCTTCAGTGTATGAATTGCTTTACCGAAGTGTAACCTTCACTGCTGAGACGTCGTGCACACGCAATTCAAGAACAACGAGCACGAAGACTGAATGAAATGATGCTACTCCACGATTTGCCCACCCGCATTCTGCTGGACCAGGGGTCGCCAAATTACGGCCCGCCGACCATACTTAAATGTGCGTCATTAAACGTATGGAACACGTGTTGCTGTGATACAATTTAAATACACTACTGGCCATTAAAATTGCTACACCACCAAGATGACGTGCTACAGACGCGAAATTTAACCGACAGGAAGACGATGCTGTGATACGCAAATGATTAGCTTTTCAGAGCATTCAGACAAGGTTGGCGCCGGTGGCGACACCTATAACGTGCAGACATGAGGAAAATTTCCAACCAATTTCTCATACACAAACAGCAGTTGCCTGGTGAAACGTTGTTGTGATGCCTCGTGTAAGGAGGAGAAATGCGTACCATCACGTTTCCGACTTTGATAAAGGTCGGATTGTAGCCTATCGCGATTGCGGTTTATCGTATCGCGACATTGCTGCACGGGTTGGTCGAGATCCAATGACTGTTAGCAGAATATGGAATCGGTGGGTTCAGGAGGGTAATACGGAACGCCGTGCTGGATCCCAACGGCCTCGTATCACTAGCAGTCGAGATGACAGGCATCTTATCCACATGGCTGTAACGGATTGTGCTGCCACATCTCAATCCCTGAGTCAACAGATGGGGACGTTTGCAAGACAACAACCATCTGCACGAAGAGTTCGACGACGTTTGCAGCAGCATGGACTATGAGCTCGGAGACCATGGCTGGTTACCCTTGACGCTGCATCACAGACAGGAGCGCCTGCGATGGTGTACTCAACGAGGAACCTGGGTGCACGAATGGCAAAACGTCATTTTTTCGGATGAATCCAGGTTCTGTTTACAGCATCGTGATGGTCGCACCCGTGTTTGGCGACTCGCGATGAACGCACATCGGAAGCGTGTATTCGTCATCGCCATACTGGCATATCACCCGGCGTGATGGTATGGGGTGCTATTGGTTACACGTCTCGGTCATCTCTTGTTCGCATTGACGGCACTTTGAACAGTGGACGTTACATTTCAGATGCGTTACGACCCGTGGCTCTACCCTTCATTCGATCCCTGCGAAACCCTACATTTCAGCAGCATAATGCACGATCGCATGTTGCAGGTCGTGTACGGGCCTTTCTAGACACAGAAAATATTCGACTGCTGCCCTGGCCAGCACATTCTCCAGATCTCTCACCAACTGAAAACGTCTGGTCAATGGTGGCCGAGCAACTGGCTCATCACAATACGCCAGTCACTACTGTTGATGAACTGTGGTATCGTGTTGAAGCTGCATGGGCAGCGGTACCTGTACACGCCATCCAAGCTCTGTTTCACTCAATGCCCAGGCGTATGAAGGCCATTATTACGGCCAAAGGTGGTTGTTCTGGGTACTGATTTCTCAGGATCTGTGCACCCAAATTGCATGAAAATGTAGTCACATGTCAGTTCTAGTATAGTATATTTGTCCATTGAATACTCGTTTATCATCTGCATTTCTTCTTGGTGTAGCAATTTTAATGGCCAGTACTGTATTATTTTTAGAACAATAGGAGACCTCCTAGCTGCAATGTTCCTTAAGCTTACCATTTTCAGTTTCAAATTATTGTATCTAGATGTAGTACAAAAGGGTGATATGACCCGCGCCATTTTGTCAGTTATCCGGCCCACTGTGACAGAAGTTTGACGACTTCAGCGCTAGACTGACGAAAACCACTATATAGTGGGTGGGTTGGGAAGTCATTCCGCACCCACCTTATCCACCTGATCTTGCGTCTTCAGATTTTCACCTTTTCCGATCTCTATCGAACAGCCTTCAAACAATGGAACTCCAGGTAACAATATCAACAATGTAGAAAAAGACAGATTGCTGCTTACCATAAGGATGGCACCCTAAGTTGCATCAAACATTCACCATACATTCGCACAAGCAAGCACACCTCACACATACACATGACCGCAAACTCCAGCATCTCGGGCCAGAATGCCAAGTACTTCCTTTCCGTACTATGAAGATGCACTCCGAAAATGGCTCAACGAGTTCTTCGCCTCAAAAGCACGTGATTTTTACAGTCGCGGAATCGAAAAATTACCCCAGCGTTGCAAGACTTGTAAATAGCGAAGGAGAATTTATTATTGATGACCGAAGTCTCTGTTATGTGTATCTGTTGTGTATTAGTCTTGCGGAGAAACGCTGTGAGCTTATGCACCAACCCAATAGTATCCCATTACTTAATTTATTTAATTCTTCCACCGGACTCTTAAAATCGCCACTTTCAACATTTAATGCTGCTTCCCACACTTGAAGCACAACATTACGTATGTTTATTGCTGTAATACTTTGTACCACAATGAAGACATCAAGACGCATTGAATCGATTTGAATACTTCTGAATGGCTTTTAGTTTGTTACGTTCCTCCGCAATCATATTAAAGTTAAAATCGGGTTCAATCTTCCTTTGTAATCTTGGCAGTTGTTTGGCAAACGGACGCACGGCATCTGTCCATGCAGACCATATTGTTTTCGATAGCCCATGAAGAGACGATCCAATGTTTTCTCTTGAAACTTTTCATCTTCGTGGTCTAGACTGATACTTATGCTTCCTTTAAAATCTGGTAGCAACTGACGGAAATAAAAGTACGCTCATAACATATACATAATTATCCCACAGGTTCAGTGAGGGCCTCCAGCATTCAGGCCTATTATCGTTATCGCAGATTTTAAAATTTGCGTTTGATTTCTATTTAATAAGGCATTCGCCCCCTCCTCCTCCCCCCCTCACCCCCGCGCCCCTCCGACAGCCCTGCTTCCACCAAACATTGTTGTCGCTATTTATAAAAACACTGGCCAACAATGAAAATGCTTCGTTCTCAAAAATAGTTAATTCTTATGTATTTCCACCTGCTGAATTAAAAAGTCATCATAAAAATTATAGATTAGCTCTTGATTTAGAGATAAAGTGACATTTCATTTTCACAGTCAACATTTTCAGTTTTGGAGAAATTTTGTTTTCGGAGTTGGCACATCTGTTCAATAACAAAACATAAATGCTCTTAAGCTGTTTGTAAGTCATAAAAATAGATGCTGTTACTGTGACTGTGAGTGTCACATAGTTTCTGTTGTAATTATAGCAAGATTTCTGGTCTGAGAGAGGTTCGTAAAAATGCCACGTAAACTTGTAAATAAAGTGAATAATTTTTATTACATTTATGGTGAAATATCATTTCCTTCACTGAAACTCATTCTGACGCCTCTTGTGACGACTGCATCAGCATTATTACGGTATGAATGTAGAGGACCCGGATATGTCTTGGGTTCCACATATATGTTGCAACGCATGCTCAGTTACACTGCGAGAATGCCTGAAAAATAAGAAACGATCTATGGCTTTTGATGTGCCTATGGTTTGGCGGGAGCCTGTGAACCATACACCTGACTGCTATTTCTGCTTGAATCCACCTATAAAGACAGAATTGTCTCTGTAGAACAGAAAAGCAGTTCAGTACAAGAAGCTTCGATATGCTATTCGACCCATTCCGCATTCAGATGGTTTACCAGTTCCTACGCCACCCTAAAATTGTATGTTTGAAGTGGAAAATGAAGACGTGGTACAAGAAAAAGAGAAGAACCAAACGAGCCTTCCACATCCTGTGGCCCTGATTTTGAGGGAACAGATGATAAATCGCATAGATGAGTCAAGCGAAATTGAGTGATCTCATTAGAGACTTGTCAATGGAGAAGCTAGAAATTCTTGGGTCTCGGCTACAGCAATGGAATCTTCTCGAAAGTGAAGTCACAGTCTTACAATAGAGAAAACATCGCGTGGAACTGTTCCCCTATTTTGAGAAGAAAAATAAGCTTGTTGTTTGCTGCGACATTAATGGCTTGATGAAATCTTTGAATCTGAACCATGATCCAACTGAATGGAGGCTATTCATAGACTCAAAAATGGCTCTGAGCACTATGGGACTCAACTGCTGAGGTCATTAGTCCCCTAGAACTTAGAACTAGTTAAACCTAACTAACCTAAGGACATCACAAACATCCATGCCCGAGGCAGGATTCGAACCTGCGACCGTAGCGGTCTTGCGGTTCCAGACTGCAGCGCCTTTAACCGCACGGCCACTTCGGCCGGCTATTCATAGACTCCTCCGAGCTTAGTTTGAAAGCTGCCTTACTTTACAATGGTAGCCGTCTTCCTTCTATTACTGTTGGTCAAGCAGTTCACATGAAGGAGACATATGTAAACATGGCAGCCCTCTTGGACTCAATCAAATATCATGAACACAAATCGAAAATCTATGGTGATCTAAAAGTTATTGCCATACTCTTAGGAATGCAACTGGGGTACACAAAACATTGCTGCTGCTTATTTATGTGGGACAGTAGGGATAGGAAATTGCAATACATTAAAGCAGACTTGCCTGCAAGAAATTTTAACGCTAGGGAGAAAAATGCCAATACCGAGCCTCTCCTGGACCCAAAAGATGTTCTTCTTCCAGCCCTGCGTATCAAGCTGGCTTTGCTGAAGAATTTTGTCAAAGGTATGAGCAAGAAGGACGGGCCTTAAGTACATAAGAGAGAAATTACCGAAAATAAGTGATGCAAAATTTAAGGAAGGTATTTTTAACGGGCTACAAATTCGGCATCTTGTAAAAGATCCTGCATTTGACTGAGATTTGGAGGGAAAAGAAAAGATAGCTTGAGAAGCCTTCACGGGAGTTGTTCGTGGATTTTTAAGTAACAAATTAGATGATAACTACACTCAGTTGATAACAGTGCTCCTGCATAACTGCCATAACCTTGGATGTAACATGTCTCTTAAAATCCATTTTCTCCAGTGCAACCTTGGCTTTTTCCCTCCTAGTTGTGGAGCTGTCAGTGATGAACAAAGAGAAAGATTCCATCAGGACACTTCTGTTATGGAACAAAGATATTAGGGTCATTGGAATGAAGCAATGCTTGCGGATTACTGTTGGTCTTTGTGTAGGGATGCTCCGGAACTCGCCGCGCGGTTTCAGGCGCCATGTCACGGATTGCGCGGCCCCTCCCGCCGGTGTTTCGAGTCCTAACTCGGGCGTGTGTGTGTGTGTGTTGTTCTTAGCATAAGGTAGTTTAAGTAATGTGTAAGTCTAGGGACCGATGACCACAGTAGTTTGGTCCCTTAGGAATTCACACACATCTGAACATTTTTGAACCGCTCCGGAACTCGTTTACAAGCGACAAGCTAAAAGACGACGATCTCATGCAGCCACCAAATGATTCTCTTCAGACCCAACCATCTCTGATGTATTCTTCCAACAATTTAGGACTCTTAAAATGTAAAACTACTATTTAAAAAAATTCAAATACACTTTCAATGTTGTAAGCATATGTAATTAAAATGTATCTTTTGCTCTTAATCCGTTAATATGAAATACTTCCACCTAGTGTGTATCACAGAAATTAGAGCTAAGGAAAATTTTTCATTGTCATATTCGTTTTCCTCGACCCAAAATTAGTAACAGTGACAGAGCCGCTCGTGTTCCTGCTGCTAATAAGACGAGTACACCGTTCGTTTATTACATATCTTTACTAGCTTCAAACAGGAGCGGCTTATTTTCAGTTACCTCTGTAGTTACTAGCATATTTTTGTAATTTCTTGCATGTTTGAGAGCTTACTAGAAACAACCTTTTATTTTAAAAACAGCGTAGCCTACAGTACCGCCGTTGCTATCGACCCTCATATTGTAAAGGCTTTTGTTTGTTTTGCTTAGAACAGCTCAGTGTCGGTTATACCATCAGTGACAATGCCACTCGTGTTCCTGCTGCTAATAAGGCGAGCACACCGTTCATTTATTACACATTTTTTCGAGTTTCAAACAGAAGCGACTTCAGTAATGGATAGGCTCTGTGATTGCTGTGTACAGATGCAAGCTGAGTTGGTGACCCTTCGCTCACAGCTCCAGGCAGTATTGGCTTCCGTCACACAGTTTGAGGCTGCTGCCAGGGAGCATCACTGTGGGGGGTCGGACAGGGAGATGCGAGGGATGTCGAGCACGACCCACGTGTCCTCTGATCGGTCACCTGCTGTGGCTGCCCCGGGTACTGCCTGCACTGAGGCTGACCAATCACCTGTGGTCGAATGGGAGATCATTCCAAAGTCTGGCAGGCAGCGAAAGACTTTCCAAGGGGCCAATCATAGGGCCTCCCCGGTTCGTTTGACAAACAAGTTCGGGGGTTATCTGTAGCTGACGATGTCTCTGAGTCTGATGCAGTCGTCCACCCTGTTCCAGAGGAAGCTTCTCGGCCTGCAAGGTCTGGGCAATCAGAGAGGGTGGGTTTGCTGGTGGTTGGGAGCTCCTTACGTTAGGCACGTATTGGGACCCATTAGGAACATTACTGCCTAGGAGGGGAAGGAATCCAGTGTGCACTCCATGTGCATTCCGTGGGGAGTCATTTCGAATGCGGAAAGGCTACTTCAGGATGCCATGGAGAGTGTACCACCTGCAGCCAACTGCAGGTGGTGGCCCATGTCGGTACTAATGACGTGTGTCGCTTTGGATTGGAGGATATTCTCTCTGGTTTCGGGCGGTTAGCGGAAATGATAGAGACAGATAGTCTCGCTTGCGAGATTAAGGCGGAGCTCACCATCTGCAGCATCGTCGACAGAACCAACTGTGGTCCTTTGGTGCAGAGCCGAGTGGAGGGTCTGAATCAGAGACTCAGGCGGTTCTGTGACCGTGTAGGGTGCAGATTCCTTGACCTGCGCCATCGGGTGGTGAGTTTCCGGGTTCTGCTTAATAAGTCAGGAATCGATTACACACAGGAAGCGACTACACAGATAGTGGGGGCTGTGTGGATGGGACTGGGCGGTTTTTTAGATTAGAGGATCTCAGGAAATCACAGAAAGGGCGTCCGTCTGAAAGGGGGCAGGTAAAACACAGTAAGGTAGTTGTAGAAACGATCGGTACTGTAGTTGTAAATTGTCGTAGCTGTGTTGGGAAAGCCGGACGGAGTGGCCGAGCGGTTCTAGGCGCTACAGTCTGGAAACGCACGACCGCTGCGTCGCAGGTTCGAATCCTGCCTCGGGAATGGATGTGTGTGATGTCCCTAGGTTAGTTAGGTTTAAGTAGTTCTAAGTCCTAGGGGACTGATGACCTCAGAAGTTAAGTCCCACAGTGCTCAGAGCCATTTTTTTGTATTGGGAAAGAACCAGAGCTCCAAGCCCTAATAAAAAGCACTGAATCTCAAATGGTCATAGGTATGGAAATTAAGGTAGTTGTAGAAAAGATCGGTATTGTAGTTGTAAATTGTCGTAGCTGTGTTGGGAAAGAACCAGAGCTCCAAGCCCTAACAGAAAGTACTGAAGCTCAAATAGTCATAGGTACGGAAAGCTGGCTAAAGCGGGAAAAAAGTTCAGCCGAAATTTTTTCAAACGATCGAACAGTGTTCAGAAACGGTAGATTAAATACAGTTGGTGGTGGGGTATTTATTGCTGTCAGAAGTAGTTTAACTTGTAGTGATATTGAATTAGATAATGCCTGCAAATAGTATGGGTAGAGGTTATACTAGACAATCGGACTAAACTATTAATACGATCGTTTTACCGACCCCCATACTCAGAAGAACAGTTCAAAGAAAACTTGAGTCTCATTTCAAATAGGTACTCCACTCATACAATTATAGTCGGTGGCGACTTCAATCTACCCTCGATATGCTGGAAAAATTATTCGTTTAAAGCCGGCGGCAGGCATAAAACGTCATCCGCAATTGTACTGAATGCTTTCTCAGAAAATTATTTTGAACAATTAGCTCATGAGACCACTCGAAGCGTAAATGGTTGCGAAAGCATACTTGGCCTCTTCGGCAACAAATAATCCTGGACAAATAGGGAGTACTGTGACGAATACATGGATTAGCGACCACAAGGCAGTTGTTGCTAGGCTGAACCGTAACACTCACAACCATCAAACAGAAACGCAAAGTACATCTATTTAAAAAATATGATAAAAATGCTCTTAACGCCTTTTTAAGAGACAGTCTCCACTCCTTCCGATCTGATCATGTAAGCGCAGAAAAGATGTGGAATGATTTCAAAGAGATAATATCGACGGCAATTGAGAGATATATACCACATAATTAATAAGTGATGGTACTGATACCCATGGTACACAAAACTGGTCAATCGCTGTTGCAGAAGCAACGAAAAAACAATGCCAAACTTAAAAGAACGCAAAATCCCCAAGATTGGCAAAGTTTTGCAGAAGTTCGAAATATAGTGCGTGCTTCAATGCGAGATGCTTTTAACAATTTCCGTAACGAAACACTGTCTCGAAATCTGGCAGAAAATCCAAAGAGATTCTGGTCATATATTAAGCACACCAGTGGCAAGACGCAATCAATACCTTCACTGCGCGATAACAATGGTGAAGTCACTGATGACAGAGCCACTAAAGCAGAGTTTCAGAAACTCCTTCATCAAAGAAGACGAAGTAAATATTCCTGAATTCCAATCAAGAACAACTGCCAAGATGAGGAGAAAGAAATAGATATCATCGGTGTTGCAAAGCAGCTTAAATCAATTAATAAAGGCAAGGTTTCCGGTCCAGATGTATACCACTCAGGTTCCTCTCAGAGTATGCTGATACAATAGCTCCATATTTAGCAATTATATACGGCCGCTAAGACACAGAAAGATCCGTACCTAAAGACTGGAAAATTGCTCAAGTCACACCAAGGGAAGTAGGAGTAATGCGCTGAATTACAGGCCCGTATCACTATAGTCGATTGGCAGTAGAGTTTTGGAACATATACTGTATTCGAACATTAAGAAAACGATTTTAAACACTTAGTCAGCACGGATTCAGGAAACATCGTTCTTGTGAAACACAACTAGCTCTTTATACTCATGAAGTAATGAGTGCTATCGACAGGGGATGTCAAATTGATTCCATATTTTTAGATTTCCAGAAGGCTTTCGACACCGTTCCTCACAAGCGTCTTCTAAGCAAACTGCGTGCCTAAGGAATATCGCCTCAGTTGTGCGATTGGATTCGTGATTTCCGGTCAGAAAGGTCACAGTTCGTAGTAATAGACGAAAAGTCATCGAGTAAAACAGAAGTAACATCCGGCGTTCCCCAAGGAAGTGTTAAAGGCCCTTTATTGTTCCTGATCTATATTAACGACATAGGAGACAATATGAGTAGTCCTCCTAGATTATTTGCAGAAGGGGAAAAAGTGGAAAACGCTGTCCTTGGATGGCACCAGTACTTAAAAGACCAAAAATATACGACCGAAATTATCTTTTTTTGAGTGATTTACGTACGTAGAAAATTTTTATCGAATACCATTAGAAGACTGAAATTTTTTAAATTCTTTATGTAGTAAACATCGAGTATAGATTTAAGTGTCAGGAAGTCGTTTCTGAAAGTATTTGTATGGAGTGTAGCCATGTATGGAAGTGAAACATGGACGATAAATAGTTTGGACAAGAAGAGAATAGAAGCTTTCGAAATGTGGTGCTACAGAAGAATGCTGAAGATTAGATGGGTAGATCACATAACTAATGAGGAGGTATTGAATAGAATTGGGGAGAAGAGGAGTTTGTGGCACAACTTGACAAGAAGAAGGGATCGGTTGGTAGGACATGTTCTGAGGCATCAAGGGATCACCAATTTAGCATTGGAGGGCAGCGTGGAGGGTAAAAATTGTAGAGGGAGACCAAGAGATGAATACACTAAGCAGATTCAGAAGGATGTAGGTTGCAGTAAGTACTGGGAGATGAAGAAGCTTGCACAGGATAGAATAGCATGGAGAGCTGCATCAAACCAGTCTCAGGACTGAAGACCACAACAACAACAACATGTAGTAATCAGTTTCGGATCCCACAATTTTGATTTTTCCGGTACAGATCTATAAGGTTTTCTTATTTTCTGATGATACCATGGATACTCATTTTGAGACACGACGTAAATTAGTTTATACACCACCTGTCGGAACACTAAAGTCACGTTCCGGAATTGCAGCGAGAGATCCCGTCCAAACAGAGCGAAACCGAAAGAACCGTTTCCTTTGATGTGCCGACACTCTGTAGGATCTGTTCGTTGTTGCTCGACAATTCACAAGAAGGTGCGGTTTGTAGTCCACAAAGGACGACGCCCCGCGCTGAACCCAACCTCCGGTCTTGATTTAGCGCGGAGCGGCGCTTCAGGTGTGGACACATCTTAAAACTTTAAATCTCGATTTCTCGGAAACGCCTGAGAAATGCCCCGTATTAGAGCAGTATTCAGTGTAACCACGTACGTACTAGAATTGTGCGAAAGAGGAGTAAAGTGGCCCGTTGGGTGTATTGTTCGCGGAAACAAAGTTGACAATCAGCGCGGTAGCTGATGGGAGCGACTGTAAATGGGAAATGCCTTTACGGTCGCTCCCGTCAGCCACAGCGTCGAATGTCAACTTTTTGTGTGTGTGTGTGTGTGTGTGTGTGTGTGTGTGTGTGTGTGTGTGTGTACTATGCTTTACTTGTGAGAGTCCCCCTACATAGCGTAGCGGTAGCGTTACTGCTTACCACGCAGGGGGCTCGGGTTCGATTCCCGGCAAAGAACTGGGTGTTGTGTGTCCATCATCATTGACTCGCAAGTCACCGATGTGGCGTCACCTAAAAAGGACTTGCAATACGGCGGCCGAACTTCCTCGAATGGGGTTTCGTGGCCAACAATGCCCTACGATCATTTACATTTCCTTGTGAGAGCTCTCATCTACCAGAGGAAGTTCTGTGATAGCGCAAAAATTGCATTTTGGAACAACGTTCGTTTTAAAAGTTTGTACCACACAATTCTAGGTTCATTAATTGTATGGAATTTTACTACACAATATATGAATTAAGGATTAGGAATTAAAAAGAAGTTAATTATTAAATTAAACAACACGGTTTAGTAACATCGCTATGAAAATTTATATTTAAAAAATGAATAAAAAGATGAGATTCAATCCCATGCGAAAAATCGGTATTCCTATTTTAATGTCAAATTGTTACCTATACTGTCCAGTCACATTCATGTGACCACCCGCCAAAAGCCCGAATAATCACCTTTTGCAGCGAGGGCGTACAGGAAGAGCGTTAAAGAGGTTCTAGAAGGTATCCACAGGGATGTGGATCCATGCCGATCTCAGTGTCGCGACCAGCTGGGCTAAGATTCGTCGCTTGAGGTTATGGTGAGAGCAGCCCGATCGAGTTGGTTCCACAGATTCTCGACTGGGTTTAAATCCGGGAAGTTTGGTGACCAAGGGAATATGATAAACTCCTGGTGCTCTCCGAACCACGCACGTTTACTGCGGGCTGTGTCACACGTTGCATTGTCCTGCTGGTAGATGCCACCGTGCCGAGGAGAAACAAACTGTGTGTAGGGGTGGACAGGGTGTCCAAGGGTTTTTGCGTACTTGTGTTGATCCACTGGTACTTCCAGAATGACGAGATCACTCGGGGAATGCCACGAAAACATTCGCCAGACAATAACGCTCCCTCCTCTGGCCTGGACCCGCCCGAAGATTATTGCAGGGTCTTTACTTTCAGTTCGATGGAGCATAAAACGTGATTAATTTTGAACAGCACCTGTCGCCACTCAGTGGACGTCGAGATGTGGTACTGGCGTGCAAATTCCAGTCTTCATCGCCGATGAACTACAGCCATCATGGAGGCATGGTTCAAATGGCTCTGAGCACTATGGGACTTAACATCTATGGTCATCAGTCCCCTAGAACTTAGAACTACTTAAACCTAACTAACCTAAGGACAGCACACAACACCCAGCCATCACGAGGCAGAGAAAATCCCTGACCCCGCCGGGAATCGAACCCGGGATGGAGGCATGAATAGGCGCCTGCTGCAGAGGAACGTACGGTGCAACGTTCGCTGAACTGTCGTTGAAGAGACACTGTTGATCCCTTGGTTCATCTGGGATGTCAGTTGCTCGACCAGGTGTACGTCAATTGCCCGTACGGATATTCGCAGTCGTCGTTAAGCCCCGTCATCTAAGGCCCGTGGTGCACCGTAGTTGTCTCTGCGCCGGATTTGGATAGCGCCATTTTGCCACGCTCGGTATGCTTCAGCCATGGCGGCACGCGACAATTTACAAACTTAGACGTTTCGGAAATGCTTCTATCCATGGCCACAAAGCCAACGATCGTACCCTTCCGGACGTCAGATAAATCGCTTCGTTTCCGCAATACGACAACGACTGTACTGTTATCCGTATCTCCCGACACACTTTAAATACCCCCCACAGTCACCTGCCGTCTGCGAGCGGTCATTGCACGTTGATATCGAACATAGTAAGCTTACAAATAGCAATATATTGAATTGTGTTCTTCAGTCTATTGTAGGATACAATTCGTGTTGAAACAGTTCCAGCACTTCATTATTTTGTTTTTATGCTTATGTACATATATGGTTGTTTTAATAAAGAAAAAAAAACTTAGGCGGTGATCACATCAATTTTTGTTAAACAAATATAGTTTAACAAAAGGAATACATGAGCAACGAAATCTTTACCTGTATTTAATTGAAGTACAATACTTTTCCAATGAAAGTTTGAAATACTCTTACAGGTTTGCATGCACACTTCCTACTGATGGGCTACTTATTTAGTGGACTTAAAAATCACTTTCAATACTGGGCGAAGGGAAAACGTTGAGCCTGTCTTGCTAGGTTCGAAGCCTGGTTTTGATCAACTTCAGTTTTGAAAAATTATCTTTTTTCCACTGCTGATTGTGGTAACAAGTGACGGCCCCATGTTGTTAGAACGACTTCGAGAACAGGAAAACAAACCTGGCACAGGTGAACACAGTCACGGAAGAATTGAACTTTCCGTGAAACTGAACTCATTTCAAATTCCGCTTACCGTTCCTTTAAAAGGACGTAGCTGTTCAGCCACCTGAACCCCAGACTCCTGACAGGACGCCACGGGGAACTCGATGTGAGCCGGCCGATGTGGCCGAGCGGTTCTAGGCGCTACAGTCTGAAACCGCGCGACCGCTACGGTCGCAGGTTCGAATCCTGCCTCAGGCATGGATGTGTGTGATGTCCTTAGTTTAGTTAGGTTTTATTAGTTCTAAGTTCTAGGGGGCTGATGACCTCAGAAGTTAAGTCCCATAGTGCTCAGAGCCATTTTGAACTCGATGCGAGGAACGCGAGGCTGAGAGGTGGATATTGACTTAATTCAGTTTGCTGCACACTGAAAAATTCACCCGAACGAGTCCCTTCAAATACCTCTTTTTCAATTAGAAGGGGTCCTGCACCACAGTATTAAAGAAAGGTATTTTTTATTTAAAATTTTTGGGGTGGAGCCGCCTAGGTCGCAGCTTCGAAGTCTACTCGTTAAATGCGGCCGTAGAGCTCCCCTAGTCGAGCGAGAGGAATTGTGACGGCAGCGATCGGCTTGTGCGTGCTGCGTTGCCGAGGGTATAACAGGCCGTTCGTCAGCCTGCGTGGCGTGACGCACCCCAGGCTGTATCGTGGCAACCGACAAAGCTCGAGCCCTCCCGTGGCAACCACTCTGCTTGTCATTGCATTGTCGGCTTCACTCGCCGAGCACCGACGTCGGCAGCTCCTCTACCAGGTAACTGAATACATACTAAGCTTCCGATGGTAGTGATCGCGCTATCCAAGACGTACCAGTGGCGGCATTACGATCTTTTTATTGTTTTAAAAATGTTATTTCTACATCTGCTTCTATTCCCTGCAAACCAACTTACGGCGTACAGCGGAGGAGGGTTCTGGCAGCACCGTAATTTAGTCCCCTTTACTTTTCCATTCGTGAACTGTGCGTCGAAGGTACGGTAATTAAAAATGGTTCAAATGGCTCTAAGCACTATGGGACTTAACATCTGAGGCCATCAGTCCGCAAGACTTAGAACTACTTAAATCTAAGTAACCTAAGGACAAAAAAAATGTGTGTGAAATCTTATGGGACTTAACTGCTAAGGTCATCAGTCCCTAAGCTTACACACTACTTAACCTAAATTATCCTAAAGACAAACACACACACCCATGCCCGATGGAGGACTCGAACCTCTGCCGGGACAGCCGCACAGCCGGCCGCGGTGGTCTAGCGGTTCTAGGCGCGCAGTTCGGAACCGCGCGACTGCTGCGGTCGCAGGTTCGAATCCTGCCTCGGGCATGGATGTGTGTGATGTCCTTAGGTTAGTTAGGTTTAAGTAGTTCTAAGTTCTAGGGGACTGATGACCACAGATGTTAAGTCCCATAGTGCTCAGAACCATTTGAACCATTTTGAACCAGCCGCACAGTCCATGACTGCAGCGCCTAAGACCGCTCGGCTAATCCCTCGCGGCTAACCTATGGACATCACACACATTCATGCCCTATGCAGGAATCGAACCTGCGACCGTAGCAGCAGCGCGGTCGCGGACTGAAGCGCCTACAACCGCTCGATCACAGCGGCCGGCTACGATAGTTGATAAACCTTCGCATGACATCTACAATTTCTCTGTCTTTTTTTGCGAGATATATGTGAGAGGACTAACATGTGTTCTTGAAACGTCAAATCTCTGAATTTAAACTATGGTACACAGCACTTCTCTAACAGTCTCCCACTAGATCTCGCTGAGCATCTTCAAGCTCTCGCTCTTCCTAATCGAATGCATGAAGAAGTCACGTTACGCGCCACTCTTCTTTGGATCTTTTCTATGTCATCTAGTAATTATCCTTCATAGTGGTCTCTGACGGAAGAGCATTACTAAAGCATCGGTGGCACGAGCTTGTATTTTGTAGGTAACTTCTTTCGTGAATGAATTATACCATCAGATTGTTCCAGAGAAACTCCACCTGGTGTCTCTTTTTCCTTCACTTAGCTTCATGTGGTTGTTTCAGTTAAGGTTATTGCTAAGTATTTTACGATTGTCAGTGTATCCAGAGATTTATCGCCAATACTGTGATTGAAAAGCAATGCTCGATTTGTGACGGTAAGCGTCTGTACGCTGTACCAGTACCTCTAACGGTAAAAAACGTCAAAATAACGCGTTCTAAGGCGTTTTTTTTTTTTTTTTTTTTTTTACTTTACAATTACTTAGGTGGAGGGTTCGCTGCCAGTCCCTACAAGTACACGAGCATTGATCCTCCGCAGCTCCTCTTATATTTCGCTTCGATTTCGTTGCAAGTTCCCTATATACAACAGCATCGTCGGTGAACAGCATCACGAATTTCCAGACCTTATCCACGAAATCATATATAGACAATATATCTCTACGGTAGCAGTCCTATACACCCGCCAGGGACGCTCAAGAAGTTACTTTACGTCTGACGATTTTCATCTCTTTAAAAAGGACGAGTTGAATAGTGTCTGGGAAAATGCATTGAATCCAACTACAAAACTGATTCAGTTCTCGCTATCTTTATTTTCTTCACTAAGCGACGGTGCAGAACTTACCGAAATCCTTCCAGAATTCTGTGCCCCGTTTCTACAGCCTCTGAATCTTACTGACAAACAAGCCGAGCTGGATTTCACAATACCTCTGTTTGCGAAATTCATGTTGACTTTTACAATTGAGTTTTTCGATCTCCAAACACGTCATAATGCATAAAACATATTCCATAATTCTAAAACAAGCTGACGTCACCAACATAAGCCAACAATTACGTGCATGTGTCCCAGGACCTTTCTTGAAAACAGGAATGGTACGTGCTAGGAGTTGATCACGTTCTACATTTACGTATATACTCTGCGAACCACTGTAAAGTGCACGGCAGCGGATACGTCCCATTATACTGCTTATTAGGATTTTTCCTCGTTCCATTCACGTATGGAGCGCAGTAAAAATAATGTGTGTGTGGTAATTAATCTAATCTTATCCTCATGATCCCTGTGGGGCTGTGTGACTGACTGCACTTCCCTAGTATTCTGCCAATATACCGAACTCTGCTATCTGCTTTAGCCGCGGCTCAGCCTGCGTGATCGTTCAAAAGTGTCATACCCAAGCATTTGTATGAGTTTACAGATTTCAACTGAGACTCAGTAATGTTGTATTCATAGGATGCTAGTTTTTTGTTGGTGCTAAGTTTACAATTTTATATTTTTGAACATTTAAAGCAAGCTGCCAATCATTCCGTCACTTTGAAATCTTATCAAGATCTAACTGAATATTTATGCAGCATCTTTCAGACAGTACTTCATTATACACTCCTGGAAATGGAAAAAAGAACACATTGACACCGGTGTGTCAGACCCACCATACTTGCTCCGGACACTGCGAGAGGGCGGTACAAGCAATGATCACAAGCACGGCACAGCGGACACACCAGGAACCGCGGTGTTGGCCGTCGAATGGCGCTAGCTGCGCAGCATTTGTGCACCGCCGCCGTCAGTGTCAGTCAGTTTGCCGTGGCATACGGAGCTCCATCGCAGTCTTTAACTCTGGTAGCATGCCGCGACAGCGTGGACGTGAACCGTATGTGCAGTTGACGGACTTTGAGCGAGGGCGTATAGTGGGCATGCGAGAGGCCGGGTGGACGTACCGCCGAATTGCTCAACACGTGGGGCGTGAGGTCTCCACAGTACATCGATGTTGTCGCCAGTGGTCGGTGGAAGGTGCACGTGCCCGTCGACCTGGGACCGGACCGCAGCGACGCACGGATGCACGCCAAGACCGTAGGATCCTACGCAGTGCCGTAGGGGACCGCACCGCCACTTCCCAGCAAATTAGGGACACTGTTGCTCCTGGGGTATCGGCGAGGACCATTCGCAACCGTCTCCATGAAGCTGGGCTACGGTCCCGCACACAGTTAGGCCGTCTTCCGCTCACGCCCCAACATCGTGCAGCCCGCCTCCAGTGGTGTCGCGAATGGCGTGAATGGAGGGACGAATGGAGACGTGTCGTCTTCAGCGATGAGAGTCGCTTCTGCCTTGGTGCCAATGATGGTCGTATGCGTGTTTGGCGCCGTGCAGGTGAGCGCCACAATCAGGACTGCATACGACCGAGGCACACAGGGCCAACACCCGGCATCATGGTGTGGGGAGCGATCTCCTACACTGGCCGTACACCACTGGTGATCGTCGAGGGGACACTGAATAGTGCACGGTACATCCAAACCGTCATCGAACCCATCGTTCTACCATTCCTAGACCGGCAAGGGAACTTGCTGTTCCAACAGGACAATGCACGTCCGCATGTATCCCGTGCCACCCAACGTGCTCTAGAAGGTGTAAGTCAACTACCCTGGCCAGCAAGATCTCCGGATCTGTCCCCCATTGAGCATGTTTGGGACTGGATGAAGCGTCGTCTCACGCGGTCTGCACGTCCAGCACGAACGCTGGTCCAACTGAGGCGCCAGGTGGAAATGGCATGGCAAGCCGTTCCACAGGACTACATCCAGCATCTCTACGATCGTCTCCATGGGAGAATAGCAGCCTGCATTGCTGTGAAAGGTGGATATACACTGTACTAGTGCCCTCATTGTGCATGCTCTGTTGCCTGTGTCTATGTGCCTGTGGTTCTGTCAGTGTGATCATGTGATGTATCTGACCCCAGGAATGTGTCAATAAAGTTTCCCCTTCCTGAGACAATGAATTCACGGTGTTCTTATTTCAATTTCCAGGAGTGTAGATAACTGCGTCATCTGAGAAAAGTCTGAAGCTACTATTAATATTGTCCGTTAGATCATTAATACATGAACAGCAAGGGACCCAATACGCTTCTCTGGGGTACATCCGAAGCTACTTCTACATCTGTTGATGACTCTCCATCCAAGATAACAATCTGCCTCCTCCGCATAGAGATATCCTCAGTCCAGTCACATATTTCGTCTGATATCCCATATGATACTACTTTTGACAATAAGCATAGATGTGTTACTGAGTCAAGTGTTTTTCAGCCGCGCGGTCTAGGGCGTCTTCTCACGGTCCGCGCGCGGCTCCCCCACGTCGGAGGTTCGAGTCCTCCCTCGGGCATGGGTGTGTGTGTTGTCCTTAGCGTAAGTTAGGTCAACTTAGACTAAATACTGTGTAAGCTTAGGGGCCGATGACCTCAGCAGTTTGGTCCCATAAGTCCTTACCACAAATTTCCAATTTCAAATGCTTTTCACAAATCGAGAAATACTGCTCCTAGCTGACTGCCTCGACTGCCGTTCTAATCTTAAAGGTCCAAATACCTTTGTTGTGGATTGGCAGGAGACCAACCCACTAAATTGAGAGGAAGCCGAAAGGCACGCATTTAAGTCACGCAGGCTGGCGTGAGGTCTGGAACAGGACAAGGAAATGAGAACTTAGAAAAACGGACGCAGATGGTGGAATACTTAACTTTAATCCATTAATGTTGAACGTAGCTCTTGTCTGTACATTCTTTACAATGTCAATAGCAACTGATAATGGCGCCTTGCTAGGTCGTAGAAAATGACGTAGCTGAAGGCTATGCTAACTATCGTCTCGGCAAATGAGAGCGTATTTTGTCAGTGAACCATCGCTAGCAAAGTCGGCTGTACAACTGGGGCGAGTGCTAGGAAGTCTCTCTAGACCTGCCGTGTGGCGGCGCTCGGTCTGCAATCACTGATAGTGGCGACACGCGGGTCCGATGTATACTAACGGACCGCGGCCGATTTAAAGGCTACCACCTAGCAAGTGTGGTGTCTGGCGGTGACACCACAACCTTCCCATCTCGAAAGGATTTAGTTGATTTTTCTGTTCTTCTGCGTTTTATCGCAACATATTTAATTTTGGCGTTCGTATGATGACTGAAAGGAGGAACCATGGAGGAGGAGATTAGTGTCTAACATCCCATCGACATCGTGGTCATCAGAGACGGAGAACAAACTCGGCTCAGGGAAGGATAGAGACGGAAAGCAGCCGTGCCATTTTTAAGGAACCATCCCGGCATTTGTCTTAAGGGGAGTTGGAATGCCCTATCCCGACCATGTTAAATTTAGTGACTTGGCTTCCCTGTGTTTCAGAAACCACTGTAGCCATTGACATCCAACTTTTACAGGACATTAAACTGTATGTTCTGAGTCAAGTGAACTACAATAATTGCATTTCAGCCACTGGTTTCGGAAAACAATTTCTAATTACCCGGTTGAAGTTCTGTGTACTATTTTGTACGTTATCCTAAGTAATTTTAATTATACATAACATTATATTCTTCTTTTAGTTCAACACACTCAGGATATGTATGTTATTACTCCATGAAAATTTGAATACTCTACTCTAAGTGGTTTTTGAGATTTAGGGAAAAATGCAACACAAAACGCAAATTTTCAGGAACGGCTTCTAAGGTTTCAAAAGACTGTAACTCACTTGATATATGCTTAATTTTTTTACTTTTAGTCGCTCAGAAACAGCTTACATCTTACTGTATATCATCTTCTTGATCTTTTTCCAAGTTTTTCTTCTTTCTTCTTTCTGGACTCCTTAGTGGCCAACTGTGCTGTATACTCTGCTTTATCAATGCGAACCTTGCCCATCCGTACAAGTTCTCTGATGTAGTTTGCTCCGGGATTAATTCCCATATGCTGTAGCACTTTCACCCTACCAATGTTTCCATCATTAAAAGCAATAACAGCAACACTGACCCCCCACTTTAGTGTCTTCATTCCAACAAAAACAGTTTTTTGGTAAGCGAGTCCATATAAGATTATTGAACGACTCATTGAGATTTTGAGTCTGACTGCACAGACACTTCTTCAGTAATTCAGGATTTGCCAGGTCTCTGTAATTAGGTTTTATGATATCCCTGCTGGGATGGAATGTTTATGGCTGTATGAACTGTTTGAGTACTGGGCATTGCGGTAATTGCACCATGAATCAGATCCAGGAGGGCAAAGGTGGTGTACTGGTTTTTCATCAGTTGAAGGTCTATGAAAGAAGATAGCCCATGCTGCCTGCTTCATTTTCAACAAATCCTCAGTATTATTTCGAATGGCCATCCCATAACACTGCTGTAGTTCATCAATGAATTTGTCTGCCAGCCTGCCTCTTATGGTTTTACCGTCAGAAAGTTTTTGCCTCTCAAACTTTGTTTCAACTTCCTCAACCTAGTGCCCATCCTCTTATGGACATGACCTCTACAACACAGCAATCCACAACCTTCTATATAAGAAATTACGTATTTTATTAGATCTTGAAGTAATGCACACAAAAATTTTAACATTTTAAACCGGTGTAGATTATATTAAAAAAAATACTTTCCATGTGAATTTATAAGTGATACATATATAATTTTATTCGGGAAATTGCAAATTTTATAATGAGATAAAAATCTGAAAATGTGATAAAAATTGTTTTCCGTTCTAACTCCTCTTAAGATATTTCGGGAAATCACAGAAAATCTAAATCAGGACGTTCGGACGGGGGTTTGAACCGTCGTCCTCCCGAATGCCAGACCAGTATGTTAACCAATGCGCTACCCCGCTCGGTCAGAAGGAACCGTATTACAATTTTCCGCGGGGAAACAGTTTTAGAAGACCGAATTCAGTGTTTCAGCCGTCTGCCTTTCATCTCCATTTCCGGTGTCAGAATGGTCACTGGGCAACTGACTAATTGGTTTTGAGCCAATTGCTGACTCCATGTAACACAAAAAATTCTTATAAGATTTTTCGTCAGATCACTCGGTGAAATTTTGCTTACGAATACATTCAGTGGTTCTCGCCACGCTTCCATAACTACCTTTAAGCTTCGTTCAGCTTTTGTCAACCACGCTCTGGTTTTCCGTAAATCTGTGACGAAGCTTGCCTTGCTTACGTGGCAACCTTGTAGCACGGCGGATCTTCCTTATCCTTCACAATCTTCCCTGGTACATTCATGTCTAAAACAAATTATACAGGGCATTTGAATTTTAACTGTTTGTCCCAAATGCTGAATTTCGATGAAAACTTGCTTGCCGGATATTCTGCAAAACTTTTTCATATGATTTATACCATTTGAAGTAGTTTCAAAACACTCTTTTATTAGCAGTCAGAGCTGTTTGCCACATAGAGAAGCAGTTTCTCCGAGAATACGACTACGTTTACATTCAAAGAGTGCATTACAGAGTGGTGTGGCTCGGCGGTTAAGAGGTGAGAGACAAGTGTGAGGTGGCCGCGAGTTCAGTGCCAGCGAGCCGTGTTGTTTGATGCGACGTCACTCAGTGTTTTAGTGCTCGTTTTTCTTTTTCTACTGTTCGATGGAGGGCAAGCAAAAGAGGAATAACACTGGACATAAAGATTGGAGAAAATGTGTGCAGGGTAGAGAGTGGTCTGTTGGAGACCACCAGTAAACCTACAAACTTGTGCTGAGTACCGCGTTAAAGATTTGGAGGTCAGAACACCCGTGCAACATATGCCTCCGCGCACTATATCACCTGGACCACCAAAACGGTCATGTCCAATAATGATCCTGGGTGCTTTACGTGTCCCCACCTCACGCCCATCGCCAGCCGCTGTGGCCGAGCGGTTCTAGGCACTTCAGTCCGGAACCGCGCTGCTGTTATGGTCGCAGGTTGAAATCCTGCCTCGGGCACGGATGTGTGTGATGTCCTTAGGTTAGTTAGGTTTAAGTTCAAATGGTTCAAATGGCTCTGAGCACTATGGGACTTAACATCTGTGGTCACCAGTCCGCTAGAACTTAGAACTACTTAAACCTAACTAACTTAAGGACATCACACACATCCATGCCCGAGGCAGGATTCGAACCTGCGACCGTAGCAGTCGCGCGGTTCCGGACTGCGCGCCTAGAACCGCTAGACCACCGCGGCCGGCTAGGTTTAAGTAGTTATAACTCTAGGGGACTGATGACCTCAGATGTTAAGTCCCATAATGCTTAGAGCCATTTGAACCACTTGAATCGCGCCCAGCAGTGTCGAACGCGACAGTTTTGGTGGTCCAGTTGTTGTAGTGTGGGGAGGCATAATATTGCATGGGCGTACTGAGCTCCAAACCTTTGAACACAGTACTCTCACTGGTCAAAGTTTTTGCGACATTGTATGCTTCCCCTCCAGAGTCTTTTACGAGTGCATTCGGCCCTGTCTTCAATCGGTTAAAACGGTATCTTATAGGATCACTTAGTTCTCCATCTGTATGTGTGTCTTTCTGATTGTTCAAAAATCCCTTTCCTCAGGGACAGGTACATGTACCAAATTAAAATGTATGTCACTTACTAAGGTTAATAGTTGTAGTGGGACAATGTCTGTTCTGGCACACTTTTGATATCAAATTAATTATGGAAATTAATTTACTGAACAATTAATTACCCCCACCCTCTGATGAGGTCATGGGTTTTTCCTGGCAGGGACATATCCCCTTCCCCCACCACCCTTCTGGGTAATCCATGCACCATCCCTCCCCTCACCTCTCACCTTCCCCCTCACAGAAAAAATGACAGGAAATTCAACTTAGCAGGTTAATAGGGCAACAGGGATACCTTCACTAAGCTAATCCCACCCACTACTTTGATATCACCCATCACCCACAGCCCTCTCCACCCCTGCCCCTGGAAATGGTGGGAAAAATCGCTCAGTCAGTGTTGGACTGTTGTATTGGGAGGATCTCATGACAGTAGGCTATACATAATCACATTGCATTAAATAATTTAAGGCACTGGAATACTGTTTAAATAATTTTCAAGAGCCAAGGCTGCGAGGAATATTATTTATTTAAACAATCTGCAGTTATGGATTTCACACAGTATATGTATTATACCTCTAGAAAGTCGAAACTTTAGCCAGGTCATTTTGTGAGACATGTTGCAAACCATTGAGTAACTAGAAACTGATCTTGTGGAGATTTTCATGTGAGAACTCGAAAATAGAGGAAACTGTCGGTTCCACTTATACTTTTTAATGAATACCTGTGTCAGTGATATAACAGATTCCAAATCATTCTTGTACTTTACAAAGTCAACTAACCTTTTAATACTCTTAATCATATGTGTCTCTCATGACGAGAGAACCAGTAAATGTCTCTTCCGCCTGTCTTTCACTATTCTGATGCAAACAACACATCAGAACCTATGTTCTCTCAACAAAACTAAGACGAGAAATGTGTAGAATGGTAGTACAAGCAACCTCTCAGTTTCCATTGGTGGGGAATAATTATCCAGCGCAAACACTCGCCATATTGAATGTTCTCAAATTTCCGCATAAAAATCGGAGAATACCCAAAACAAACACAAACACGAAATCTGCCCAACTCATACTGAGTATTAGTTTGCTATCCACCTGCCTAGAAGACGACCCAGTTAGGTTAACTACATCCCCGCCCCCCAACTGACAGGTTCAGGAAGCACACCAGCGGTCTGTGCCTTAAACCAGAAATGTTCATTTGTTCTAAACACCGGCTACCTCCACCACATGCTCCACACGCCAAGCGGTGTCGTCATAGGAATCCAGCCACATATTTATCAGTTTAATTAGAACTTCAGCACCAATCTGGTGATATTCGACAATGAGCTAAGCATCGGAAATATCTCCTCCTAGTGACTGTGGTTCTGGAAATATCAATTTTCCCACGTAAATGTACATCCTCCTAATGACTGGACAGTATTTTCCACGACTACCGACTCACTGAAATTGCAAATTTCCCACGTCAAATCTATACATCCCTTTCGAACAGACATAGTAATTTACTCTGCACAAGCTGGATCACTGACCACAGTAACATTACATTGCAACAGCATAACATTCCTGACAAGTTGCGTGATTATCGTTTATAGGTGTATAGCGTCCGAAAAATTATTGTATGTCCACACTCATACTAGCTGGGTGTCGTTTTGCCTGCCCTAGCTTCTCAGTAGCAAAACCCCCCGCCACATCGTCGTTATCACGTATTTGTCGAGAAATATCAGGCACAATTACAACTAAACCCCTCGATCTTTTATTTATGTTACGTACATTTTTGTACAATAGCCGGTGTTGTCAGAGCCATTGGAACTGATACCCCCAGCCAAGTCACAGACCCTTGCTAATTCTCTCAAAATCCCATCACGTTTCAACGGCACTGTTTCATAGTGAGAAGCTGTCTAGTCCTGCATCCATTACTGACTATAGGTAGAGAGCTGTCACATCGATAAAAATAGCACACTAACTCACAGGAGGAAGTTCACAACCATGCAAAGCGTACGCAGACTACACAAAGAAATACAGAAGCATAACACCTACAGTTCATCAATACCGAATGGACTGTCTGTAAAAATGCCCCTGTATATGTCCTGATCTCCTTTATATTATTCTTATGTTTATCACGCTATAAATACGACAGTGTAATGGTATCGTAGTTGTCGTAGACTCCACTGTCTCTCTTCTCGTTATTTTAAGAACGTCAACGGAGTAAAACTATGAAACTTAAAAGCTTGTTTAACGCCACCTGATAGAGAACCCAGTAAGATTTTACTGCATCAATCTCTTCTGATATATCGCAAACGAATACCGCCTGTGCGTTGACATCGACCATGCGTGGTGATCCCATTAAATGTATATGTACTGGTCCACTGGAGCAGGGGCGCAGTGGACCTGTGTAAAGTCTAGTCGCCTATACTGGTGCCGCTGTTTATAAGCAGTTTGATACAATGCTTTTTTTTCTGTAACACATCGAAGGAGTACATGACTAGAGCTATGTACTCATCCATACACTTTCCTTTTTCATGTATGACTTTGAAGTCTGTGTCAGGTACTAAACTGACATTAAGAGAACATAGTATGTCCTGTGCCGCCAACATTAAATTATCGAATTTTGTGACCCATTATCTTGGAAACTTTTTAAAACACCAACTTAAAATTTTCCATAATTGCACCTTTCTATATATACTGAACTAGAATTATTACTAAAATTGTATTGTGAGGCATGTTATCTTGTTTTTCAAACACTCAATTTTTTGACAGAATTTTGTGAATAAATGAACATAAAAACAAAGTAACTCAGGGTATTTTAATTATTCTAGTTCCATATGTGTTGAATTTCACACTTGGCATGCTGTGAAAATTTCGTGTGTCTACCATCAGTACTTTTTTAGAAAACGGGTAATTTATTGCAAATAATGTAGTTCAGAGGTATTGAGATTTAAAACACCTTTTTAGTACAAATTCTTATACAGACTTACATTTCTGCGTCTTTTATGCACTATAATTGCCCTGGCCCATAGTCTGTCTCTTCTTCAGTGTCACAACAGCCCAGTGTTTGCCGCCTCCTTTTCTTTCTTGCGTCTTTGGTCATTTGCCGAGCAGCTAACTCTGCTTTACATACACGAAGCTCATCCAGTTCCCACAGGGCTTTCGCTGTGTTCTGTCCAAATCTTACCCTTAACTTCTCCAGAACCTTAAGTCTTTCGTAGTTCCCACCATTAAAAGTTATTACAGTATCAGACACCGCTAACTTTAGAGTCATAAAAGCCCGCATCTCGTGGTCGTGCGGTAGCGTTCTCGCTTCCCGCGCCCGGGTTCCCGGGTTCGATTCCCGGCGGGGTCAGGGATTTTCTCTGCCTCGTGATGGCTGGGTGTTGTGTGCTGTCCTTAGGTTAGTTAGGTTTAAGTAGTTCTAAGTTCTAGGGGACTTATGACCACAGCAGTTGAGTCCCATAGTGCTCAGAGCCATTTGAACCATTTAGAGTCATAAAGCCAACAAATACATTTTTAGGCACATGGCACCATACAACATTACTGAAGGACTGATTCACATTCTGGGTCTTCCCACGTAAACACTTCTTTAGTAGCTCAGTATTTGCCAGATCTCTGTAAATAGGTTTGATTGCTTCCATTACTGCCAAAGGAAGAGAATATTTATGTGTAATCCCGTTTCTAAGTTACTTTCCTTTTCGACGCACGAGGGTGCTTGGTCACTTCAGAAACATTATCGTGGTTTACTTCGCTGCTAGAACACGTGTTCTCAAATACTTCAGAAGAAAATGCAGGTCTCACATATCTGTTACCAGCAAATTTGCGTTTCTTGTAGTTACTTTTACGCTTAATGATTTTATTTACATATAAAAAGCAATAGATAGTAGCTTACTACGAAAATAGCCGATAACCACACTACTTTCAACGAAAACTTGTATCAGAAACAAAGGACTGATTTGTTTATTCGTAATGCCAACTTCTGAGACGTAGCAGTAGGCAGAACACAAAGCAACTGACAGCATTCTAGACTGTGTAGTTCCCAAGATATGACTGCTCAACTGCGGTAGTATATGCGTAGCCGCGAAATTTGACAGTCAATCGTCAACATTCAAAATATTATTTGAAGGTCTCACAATTGTCTGATTTTAATGTATTATGTACCAAAATGTTCAGGAAAGTTCAAAGTACATTATGGAGTAGAAAACAGAAAATGTCAAACTTCAACGAATTTTACGTACCATGTTCCCTTAACACATTTCGATCTATTGACTCTCACAGAAAGCTGAACATCACTTAGGGTAAATAAAGCTGCTCCCACAACACACCGAATGGTTGTAATAAAAGACAGAGGCGGTGTGTCTAATTGACAGAAATGTGGAAAAAATCTCAGTGTATGAAACTGGTAGAGTTTGTGGCATTATGGAACATTCCCAAACAGCTATCCATAGGTGATAGATAACCTCTACATTTAATCTCAGCTTCCACAGTGATGGGGAAGCAGCATAGCATTGATTCCTCATATTGGTGGTGCAAATTGCACCCAGGTACAGTGTGTAGACTTTTAGATGGCAGACCTCTCCTAGTCCTGAATCGGTAGAAGTCGGTAAACGTCGTGAGGCTTCGATAGGCACGCAGTTTCGACTGCTGCCAACATTACGTAGCTGACTGTGTTGTACAAGGTAGCCATTGTCGTCTGCTTCGTTATTGTTTTGCGCTGTACTCTTCTGCGTGTTTTTATTGTGCAGTTGTGCTAAACATTATCAAAATGAGTGAAGAGGCAAATAATGGATGCATAAATATGGGTATTTTCCCGCGGTGGCATCTCATTGTTTATGACGTCATATCTCCTCAAGAATGTGTCTTATTCTTTTTTTTTTCGGCTGGGAACTTTCGTGGACGTACGGAGAACAAATAACCAAAATTTCATCGCAATCGGATGAATAGTTTGGGAACGCACAGACGGCAGACATACATACACTCATTTTTATATATAGAGATTGACAGTTACGTTATACTATATGACCTGTTTAAGTATATTTAAATTTTATAATTAATATTTTAACATTGCGGGGAATGAAATAAAAAATTGTGAGCAGTGAGAATCGAACCTAGGTCAGCTGCATGGCAAGCCTTGATCTAATCAATTGCGCTACACATGCTACAATAACTAGAATGTTGAAACATTGTCCATTACTCTTTTCGGGCGTATTATATATATATATATATATATATATATATATACACATGTTTGTCTACTATGCGCTCACAAACCATTCATCCGATTCCAATGAAACTTTGGTGAGTTGTTCTCCGAACGCCCGAAAAGAGTAATGGACAATGTTTCAACATTCTAGTTATTGTAGCATGTGTAGCGCAATTGATTAGATCAAGGCTTGCCATGCAGCTGACCTAGGTTCGATTCTCACTGCTCACAATTTTTTATTTC
The DNA here is from genome assembly GCF_021461385.2 of Schistocerca piceifrons. Taxonomy (NCBI): domain Eukaryota; kingdom Metazoa; phylum Arthropoda; class Insecta; order Orthoptera; family Acrididae; genus Schistocerca; species Schistocerca piceifrons. The sequence continues at coordinate 907,597,801 of NC_060140.1, read as the reverse complement.
ATTCCCCGCAATGTTAAAATATTAATTATAAAATTTAAATATACTTAAACAGGTCATATAGTATAACGTAACTGTCAATCTCTATATATAAAAATGAATGTATGTATGTCTGCCGTCTGTGCGTCCCCAAACTATTCATCCGATTGCGATGAAATTTCGGTTATTTGTTCTCCGTACGTCCACGAAAGTTCCTAGCCGAAAAAAAAAAGAATAAGACACATTCTTGAGGAGATATGACGTCATAAACAATGAGATGCCACCGCGGGAAAATACCCATATTTATGCATCCATTATTTGCCTCTTCACTCATTTTGATAATGTTTAGCACAACTGCACAATAAAAACACGCAGAAGAGTACAGCGCAAAACAATAACGAAGCAGACGACAATGGCTACCTTGTACAACACAGTCAGCTACGTAATATATATATATATATATATATATATATATATATATATATATATATATATATATATATACATGACGATTTCAGTTTCGTTTACGAACAACATTTAAAGCGAGTTTTACTTCCAAGCCTTTCGTCTGCTTTTGTGTAAGCATGATGCGCAATTTGTAGTGCCAGCACTGCAACTGGTAGGCGTGCCTTGTCCCCCTCCCAACGGCTCCTCTCCCCTCGCCAGCCAATGCTTGCTTCCTCCTCTCCCCGCACTCCCCTCACAACTCTGCCGTCTTACAGTTAACACACTGTATGTGACCGCTGGTTAGGTGTCCTAGGTTGTAGTCATCCTGTCCCCCAAATCTTTTGCCACTGCGGCTTTCATTTTTATGACTTACAATGCATTACTGCATGTGGAACAATGGGGTATTATGCAGGACTTACATCCATAGAGCACAAACAGTATACATCATCAGTTGTCACTCCCGAAGATGGAAGAATAGAATCATTGTCATACACCCAGGGAGCATGTAAGTATCCTCAACCCATCCTTGTCATATTTTCATAAATTTCACGTATTTTCCATTAATTTATTAATTTTACTAGGTGTTCCATAATTTTAACAGCTTTTACTCACATACCTGAGGTCCAAACCACCACTCTCGGCCAATTGTCATGTCGATCATGATGCTATCAGCCAGTGACATTGCAGCACGGAGTTTCTATATCATAGCTAAACCACCCCCTCCATTACTTTGCGAGGGTCATGCACATATGGACATATCGTTTAACCTGTTACACTGCCTACACCACATGACGCAAAATCTGTTTCTTATTGTAGGAAATAGCAATCAGCAGAGAGGAAGTGCAAATACTAGGTTCCTCAGCCAAAACACTTTATAAATTCGGTAAGATTTTATTACGATTTGCCATCTCTCCCTATGTGGACGAGAGTCACAAATAATTCTCACATTTGCAAGATAAAGTCGAATATTAAAGCATCTAGCAATCTGTCCTCTAATTCGAAACCAGCTACTCCTTCCTTGAACCTATCGGGTAAGGACCTTGCGAAAACTTCTAAATGGCCTCTCTCCATGCATGTCATAACTCTTCCTCTGTCTTTAACCAACCCTCCCTGCAACATTATGTCCAATTTAATTTGGAACTGACTAGAAGTAGGAGGGTACTAGACCCGCTACATTTGACATCTCATGAAAGAACAGAAAGAGTTGAGTTCCATGTAATCCATGTAATCCATGTAATAAAAGAATATAAGCACTCCGTCTTCAGGCCACGACTGGCCTACCGGGACCATCCGACAGCCGTGTCATCCTCAGAGGAGGATGTGGATAGGAGGGGTGTGGGGTCAGCACACCGTTCTCACGGTCGTTATGATGGTATTCTTGACCGAAGCCGCTGCTATTCGGTCGAGTAGCTCCTCAATTGGCATCACGAGGCTGAGTGCACCCCGAAAAATGGCAAACAGCGCATAGCGGCCTGGATGGTCACCCATCCAAGTGCCGACCACGCCCGACAGCGCTTAACTTCGGTTATCTGACGGGAACCGGTGTATCCACTGCGGCAAGGCTGTTGCCCCGCAAAGAATGTAACATGTGTTCCAAACTTGCACTGACCGACACTGGTGATATAGATCAATATTCTCATTCCAATACTTTAACTGTTGTTCTGTGAAGACTGTTCCATATCAATCTTACAAAACCCATCCAATTACGCATGAACTCACTACGTGCTTGAGGAAATTAGCACTCCTTATTGGCGTACAATAGATACGAGCCAGATATATTAGAGTGTGTTGTGGTGATCTAACAGACGATTAAGAAGAAGAGGAAACGTATGATTTATGCGTAATGGACGTCCAGACGGAAGGAGTTTAAAACGTTTTACGTTAACTACTTGGATATCAGTTCTGTTGAACTGTTGTAGTTTTTGGATTCTATACCAATAAGGCACTGGGAAGAGAAAATGATCACAGAACATAAACACACACTCCTAGGGCTACACGGTTCTGCATTGCGTGCCATAACGTTAAAGCAGTGTGATTTCCAATATATTAGTCACATGGAATGAAATGCTGTTAACACTCCAGTGCAGGAAATATATTTCCAACACATGAAATATGAGTTCATTCACCCTGAGAATTTTCTATCCTACTCACTATGGTGAGAAACTTCAAGACGATAAAACTACTACCTCCTGCATCAAAGGAAAAAATAAAATAAAACATAGATTCTTTGTGATCTATGCATTGCATAGCTTTCCAGAGGTATATAGTGTTCACATCCGATTACGGTTCAGAAATTATGCTATGCTCGCGTCAGTCTTTTAAAACGATCGTCAGCAACGGAAAATGCATGAAACAACGACATCTTATGAGAAAATAGACAAATATAGCAGCGGAGTTTGACATGTCAAATTATACGGTGTTTGACATGTGAAGTTACACGCCATGCTGCTTTAACTCTGTGAACAGAACACAGTCTCTTCCACACACACTATCTGTCAAGCAGGTGTATAAACAGGGATTGCAGTATCAGACAAACCCCTGTCACTAACTCAGAACCACTGCAGTCATGAAACGGAAGATATTAATGTCCAAGATGTTGCAGGGGGATGGAGTACTTCACATACATCTTTTTTCGTCTGGAAGGTGGTGCCGAAATCCGGTTTCCATCGGTTTGGTGCACCCGATTTATGACACATGCGTTGGAAGTCCTGTGCTGACTGTGGTATGGAAAGGTTTGCTGTTAACGATCCCAGGTAGATAGCGTTCTAAGTCACACACAGAACACGCACTTGAGTACGAGTCGAATGCAGGTTGTACCACACCTCAAGAGTACAAAGGAAAAAAATTCTTAGATGTGCGATAAATGACCTGCCGCAACATCTCCCTCTCTCTAGAACGCATCATCAGTCTACCATTAAATTATACCTCGTTACAATCCGTCTCAACCAATTACTCTCATCTATTTTCTGTCATCCTTTAATGCAGATCCATGTCAGCTTAGAGGCAGATGGTTCTCCTTTCCAGGAAAGCATCTAAGACAGCAGTTACCTTGTATGTATTCCATTACCTTCATAGACATACAGAAAAATATTGTTAAAAATCATGCAGCAACTGTTATGTAAAGTATTTATTAGCTGACATGGCATGGCTGTGATTGGTAAAGATTACAGAGAAGCACATTGTAAATACTGTTTGTTAGAGCTTAAAACATGTAAACAGTCTTGCATAGGATCAAACCTCAGATCGATTCTGTAGTTGTATATTGCAGCCCCCAAACTGGTAATTCAATGCTCTTAGGCAACAGACATTTTATAAAAATCTATAAATTGGTTGCTGATAACTTTGAGGTGACACCTGGGCTTATGACCCGGCATATAGAAATCCATTACTTTACGTTTGTTGGTTATCCACGTTAAACAATCTATTCGACCATCTTATCTCTGTCCACGAAAAATGAATGCTTCCCTGGTTCCCAGTTCTTCCGTGTCAACTTTTTCCTGTATTCCTCTTGCTGTCACATACTCGTTCCCATGTACACGAATTTTCCTGCACCAAGCAGACATGTACGTACCTCCTCAATATTGGTATATCTCACAACAGCAGGGCTGTTGCTACAGAACAAGAAAACTAATGTAAAAAAAATGGCTCTGAGCACTATGGGACTTAACATCTATGGTCATCAGTCCCCTAGAACTTAGAACTACTTAAACCTAACTAACCTAAGGACAGCACACAACACCCAGCCATCACGAGGCAGAGAAAATCCCTGACCCCGCCGGGAATCGAACCCGGGAACCCGGGCGTGGGAAGCGAGAACGCTACCGCACGACCACGAGATGCGGGCAAAACTAATGTATTCACCGCATGTTGAGCATCTGTTTTCCAAACAAAGGTGTAGTATTTCTGTTTATACTCATTATGTTTATGTAGTACAGTTCTGTACAAACACGTTGTAGTTATTGCGAGGTCAGGTAATTGACCGTATACAGCTGTCTGCACAGTGTTATCTGTAAGGGAAATTTCAGTTGACTGTGAAAATAGCAAACATGAATAAAGTAAATGAGTTATTAAAAATGCCATTTAGCGACAGGACTCTCAGATAAAAAACACCAGGCAGGCTACTCCCGAATCTGAATCTGTAGCAGCAAACAAAAAATCGATGCCGTTAAGTTCAGTCCAGAAATTTACCAAAAGAAGAAATGGATTTGTGAAGAAAGCAACGCTGTTTTATGTTTTCCTTGTGTGTTATTTGGGGGAGATGTTCATTGGTGCAAGACCGGAATTTATGGTCTAAAATGAAAGTACATGAAATGTCAAAGCGACACATGAATAATGTGCTTAGTTTTTCATTTCTAGGCAAAAACAACATTCAGCAGAAATTACATTCGCAATATAGACAAAACATTGACAACCACAACAAACATATAAAAAGAATAGATATATACTGAATTTAACTGTAAACTGTATTCGTTTCTGTGATGCTTTGGGGCTGGCTCTCAGGGGCCACAATGAATCTGATACCTCTCAGAATGAGGGGGTTTTTCGCGAGCTAATTCAGTTTAGTGCGGAACTGGATAAAGATCTTCATCTCATTCAAGCATCAGTGTTCAGAGGCGTTTCTAAGACTGTTCAGAATAAAATGTACCATGATGAAGTTCATAAAGAAATAAAACGTGCCGATTATGTTGCAATAATCTTGGATGAAAGAACAGATGTATCTTGCGAATGTCAATTGGTTATTGTTTTGCCTTATGTTGTTGAGGGAGAACTTCTTGAAAGATTTTGGAATTTTGTTAATCCAGAAAGTCAGTATGTTGATTCTATAGCTGAGAGTACTCTGAAAGAAACTGAGCCGTTAATTAGCGATGACTGAGCAAACCTAACAGCTCAGAATTACGATGGTACAAACGTTATGAGTGGCAAGTCGAACGGGGTTCAGATATTAACTAAAGACAAATATCCAAATGCAAACTACATCCATTGTTATGTACATCAGTGCAACCTTATGTCTATGGCAACCTCTGTTAAGCGCAAAGCCCACATCTTTTTTGCACGCCTTTCAGGTAATTCTTCTTTCTTTCTAACTCGCCACAGATATCAAAAGTGTTGCATTGCATTATTGAAAAAAGCTTGCCCCATGTGTGTAATGAGATAGAATTACCATCCGCGAGTAGTAAAAGATGTTTTTGAAAACAGGGAAAAATCTTATTACTGTTGTGGAACTCACTGAAACAAGTGAGAGCGTAAAGCTAACTTCTACTATTGAAGAAGCTGGTTCATACAAACAAAGACTACGAGATAACGAATTCATTTTCTGGCTATCATTTTTCTATAAGACAATGCCTCATGCAGATGTACTTTTTAATCAGCTTCAGAGGAAGATAACCGAACCGAACACAGCCACACAAGACAACCAGAACTTTGAACCGGTAATGCAAAACATCAGAGATGATACTGATTCCATCCGTAACGAGATTAGTTTCGAAAATGACGAAGCGATGCCTGGCAAGAAGCCACGGATTCTTGATGAGCACAAAAAGAGAGATGCTTTGGAAGTGTGCGATGCCGTCCTTCCTGAAATAAAGTAACGTTTTTAGTTCACTGGACGCCTCATTGCAGCCAACTTATTTGATGTAAATCAGTTTGACAAATACATCACAGAGTTTCCAGACAAATACCTTGAAATTAAAGACACACATACATTTCTGGAAAAAAGAAAGTTGTAGGGTGAACTTAAAGCCTTCTATGCTAGGCCTGAGTTGAGAGCAGTTTCTTGAGCAGTTCCGTTTCTTTCGCTGATTCTAGGGGATGAACATCATGACACATCCGACGAGACTGTTAAAATTTTCAAATTGCTAATCATAAGCTGAGCGGTGAGTTTCAATGCTCAAAAGAATTACGGATGCTATCCTCTGAAAAGTCATTCATGTGTAAAATTTAACATTTCAATCTGAGATGACAGATTTATTTACCAACAAGAAGGAGCGAGGAATCGGATTACAATATCATTCCCAGTAATTATTTTGAAGCTGTCTTCCCGAAGTCATGGAGTTGCTGATTTTGGTGAGTACAGTGCTTTTAGTTTTAATTGTAGGTAATTTGATTAAATTTGCTTCGCAAAATCCAGATTACAAGTACGAATAAGTTATACATGCTCTATTATTTCTCATACTGTTGTAGCGGACACTCTTCTGGCAGTCGGCCGCGAACGTAAAACAAACGAGGAGTTCTGGTTGTCGAGGGATGAAGAGCGGAGTGGGGGACAAGCCACGCCTCCCTCTCACAGGGCTGCCAGCCTACGTCCGTGTTCTGTGGTCCTGGGAAGGCAGAACCGATGTAATAATGTACATATGGATCGCTGATTCCATCTGGTGTTGTGAGAGTCATATTCAAAGCCTGTGACACAGGAAGATTGCTCTCTGCACTCATTTCAAAATGAGAAAAGGAAACAACCAGCAAGCACAACTCAAAGCAAAACAGAGCACATAAATCATTTGGTAATGGCTAGAGCACAATTATTACCTGAGGTTGGTGCTGTCGTTACGTGGTAGTTCAGGCCCGATCTCCACCGGTATCTTAAGTAACCATACACTCCAAAACACCCCCTTCTTACGACTGCGACGTAAAAGTGACCGAACATACGCCGTGAGGAGTGAAAAATTGTGCTGTTGATATGTGTGCGCGGGTGTGCACTTGTGGATGCGAGAGAGATTTTCGGAGTTAGTGTTACGTTATATATTTTATGCCGACATGCGAAAAAGAAAGCTGAAGCAACCTCGCTCGCTCTCTCTCTCTCTCTCTCTCTTATAAAATCACTTGCTATCGTGTCCTCCTGGAATATATCAATCTCTTACTGTGCAAAGAAGTGCACTGTTGTAATAAGTGTATATTTCTGTTTCTCTATACGTTTCGTTTGATATAATGTCTTATGAAATATATGAATTATCGACAAAATTCTGTAATACGTTCGATGCTACCAATATTTTTTTCGGTTTTCTGGAAATATAATTTCCACTCTTTATCTTTGTAATTGTACTATGCAGGCAATCGGTGGCATACTGCTATGTGGTTGATATCGAGAACAGTCGTGTAAATGGTATAGCGCCAAGTGAAAATACACTAAATTCTGAAAATTTTCATTTGCTACTCGTTGATTTCAGTGTAAAATTGTCACAAATACATCTTTTTTTCTTTGTTCTTTATTGAGATTCGATTCCCCCAAAGGGGGCGGGCTGGCAGTAGCTTAGTATGCCGTTCTTCAGCCTACAGAATTTGTTAAAAAAAGTGAAGACAATGAATAATAAAAGCAGGCAATAAAGTCAGTGACGTAAATGGTAAAATGGCGAAAAATTGTGGAACTTAAAACGTAAAACAAAGTGTTGGCGATGCTAATAAAATACATAGGAAGCATACAGGTAAAATAATAGAGAGACAATTAAAAAACACGGCCACAGTCTGGTTTCTGTTTGCAAGAGAAGTAAAAATCACACCCAGCGACAGTATCATTTCTGTTCGCAACACTTTGGAAAAGATGCACAACACTAAACACTCACTTAAAACACTGCACTAAAAAGTTGGCACAAATATGACACACCACAGCCAAGGGCAGATGGGGGGAACCTGCACAGATGATTGGAAAGAAAAGGGGGAAGGAAAGGAAAATCGAAGTGGGGGGAGAGGGGGGATGACCCGACAGAGGAAGATGACTCATTAGAGGTGGGCGACCAGACACGAGAGGGAGTGGAGAAAGGCAGAGAAGGGGAACACGAAAGGACTCGGGGGGCTGGGGGGGTAGAAGAGAGGGAGCGTAGGCATGGAAAAAACAGGATTGAAGGGGGGAAGAGGGAGCCCGGGGAAAGGACAGAGGAAAGGAGGGGGAGGTGAGGATCAGAGTTGATAGAAGGGAGAAATGGGAGGAGAGAGGGCATCATCCGGGAGGGGGAGTTGATGGAAGCCACCTATGGAAAGGAGATGAAGGGTGTAGAGGTGGAGGGCAGGGGTGCACAACAGTGAAGGCATGGCAGAGGGTGGGGGTTGGAGAGGAGAGGAGAAACCAAAGGATGAGGGGGATCAAGGCAGTGGGAGTTGTAGAGTAAGCGGACATATTTGAGGAATAGGAGCAAATGGGGGAAAGGAATCAGGTCTTAGAGGATCTGCGTGGGGGACGGGAGGCATATACAGAAGGCAAGGTGGAGAGCATGGTGCTCGAGGATATGGAGGGACTTATAGAATTTGGGTGGGTGGGAGGGGGGGGGGGCACATATCCAGGCAGGACTGGCATAACAGAGGATGGGATGGATTAAGGTGTGGAGGATGGTAGAGGGGTGCAACCCCCATGTCTGGCCAGAGAGGAGTTTGAGGAGTCAGAGGCAGTTATGGGCTTTGGATTGGATAGAGCGGAGGTGAGGGATCCAGGTGAGGTGACAGTCAATGGTGAGGGCAAGGTAGGTGAGGGTGGGGGAAAAACAGGTAGGATGGGCGGAGGCCTGACAAATATATCGTTTTCTAGCATGTAAAATAGGATATTGCAGCTAATATCGGTTTCGAGATTGCTAAATTAATTCACTATTGATGAAGCATTTCTTATCCACAAAGCTCTGAAAGAAAATGCTCTTGTAATCCCAAAGTCTGGAGATGGTCGCATGTCGCTGCAGAAACCACGGCAGCAAGCAGGACAGACTGGAAAACATTACTGTTAGCGGACGCCTTTGTGCCAGGGGAACCAGCCCAGACTTAATACACCAGTTCAGAAAATCGTCACTGTCAGCAGAGGGCACTCTGATCACACATCAGTCCAGCATGTGCCTCATGAACGTTGGCTGTGGTGGATGACTGAACGACCTCATAGCTGCGAGTGTATACAGTGCATGTCCTTATGTTTTTGGGGTCTGCGTGTGTTCATAGTATATGAGCGTCTGGTAGTCGATAAGTATTTGCAGGATACAGGAGTGACGATTTTGTATGGTGCAGGATACGAATTGTGTTCACTACAACGCTATGGTATGATTGTACAGTCGTTTGTGGTGATATAGCCTGGTTGGAGATCAGTTTCGCACTTAAAAATTCAAGTTTTCCTCGATACTGGAAAGAGCAGCGTAATTTATAAAGTGTCTTGGCGGCAGTTTCTGTTCTTCATGATCTGTAGACCACTTTTACAGAGTTCAACTGTCAGTGCAATATGACTGCTGTATGTTTTTCAATCTGTACAAAATAGTTTTCCGCTAAAATTTTCGTAATTTGTCTGTCTGTACAAAGTGGCGGACAGTGCTTCCAGCCGAACGCTGAGGCCGAGCGGTTCTAGGCGCTTCAGTCCACAACTGCGCTGCTACTACTGTCGCAGGTTCGAATCCTGCCTCGGACATGGATGTGTGTGATGTCCTTATGTTAGTTAGGTTTAAGTAGTTCTATGTCTAGGGGACTGATGACCTCAGATGTTAAGTCCCATAGTGCTCAGAGCCATTTGAACCATTTGAACAGTGGTCCCACACCACCACCGGCAATTTGGTGGGTAAATTCAGTAAGAACCAGTTGATTTTATTTTCCCATCTGTGCTTAGACACCAGTGTGCTTCGAAAAGTGAGGAAAATGAGAAATAAGTGCCTGAACATCCCTGACTCCACCAGAATACATAAATTAAGCCGACTCAGCGTTTCAGAAAAGTGATGGACACCACAGCAGCTGCAGGACTCATAAAGTTTTTTTCTCTTTGAAAATGTCTTCAAACAAGGAGCTAAAACTCGAAAAGTAATCAGATATTTACTAATTTATTTCGAGCTGTAGGTGAAAGGAACGCACTATGTAGAGTTTAAGTGTGCCTGTTACTAGTTTCAAGTGGTAATGAGATTCTTTTCTTCCAGCTGGATAACACCAGTTGTGTGGCACCATCAATTTCGAGCTGTACTGTGATTTTAGAAATAAATAAACTGCATGAACTCCATCCCTGCAAATTGTTTAAATAAATAATATTTAAATAAACAATATCCCCAAAAATTGTTTAAACAATATTTTATTGCCTTAAATTGTTTAATGCAGTGTGATAGTGTATTAGCCTAGTCATGAGATTCTCTCAGTCCAACAATGACTGAGCGATTTTTCCCGCCACTTTCAGGGGTGGGGTTGGGGTTGTGGGTGATAGGTGACATCATAGAAGTTGGGGGAGGGGTTAGGTTGGTGGAGGTGGCCGAATTGCCCTACTTTCCCGCTAATAGTTGAGTTTCCCGCTACTTTTTCTGGAAGGGGGAGGGGAAGAGGAGTTGTGCAGGAATTTCTCAAAGAAGTGGTGGCAGAAGGGGACAGGTGCCTGCCAGGGATAACCTGTGATGCCATCAATGAGTGAGGGTGATTATTTGATTAATTAATTTGATATAAAAAAATGTGCCAGAACACACATCATCTCACTACTTACAGACCCTTGGCAGTACAAATAATTGAAGCTTGTAGGTCAATGCAGTCAAAAATATGGCCAGTTATGTCACTTATTTTGACACTCGTATACTTACTCATCAAAACCTATAAGGTTCATCCCGTTGGTTTAGAATCAGAGAACTCTCATGAACCAAAGTTTCACAGTAGAACCAAAGGAAAAAATCCGGAAGTTGTTTATTTTTAATTTCATCCACGAAAAATATCTGTCTCTCTGACCGTCCATTAAGGCCCCTTTTTCTCAGGCACGGGTATACGTATCAAGTTGAAATTTTGTCACACACTGGGATCTACGGTCCCTTGGCGGTATAATAAACGTTAGCTTCTATCAACGTATTTTAATACTCGCACACTTACTGGTGATAAGCTATAGGGGATCTTCCCATTGGTCTACATTCATGAAATTTGGCAAGAAGCAAGGTTTTACAGTAAACTAAAGACGAAAAAAAAAACAGAAAATTGTTAATCTGTACTTATGTCTCACGAAAAAGTATTTCTTTTCTCGTTTGCAATCCGACTTCAAACTCTAAATTAAAATATTCTCAAAAGTCTTGGAACCCCTGGGACCAATATCTTGCAAGTATCAATGTCGGTAACAGTCAAGAACCCGTGTATATTCTCGATTCTCGGAATGTATAAACTGGCTCCTGTACATAATTAAGTATGTACGGACTCCTCAGTGCGCGGGACTAAGACAGCAGCGTATGTTCTGGACCAGTTTTATTGCGCATGACAATGCGCGACCACATCGAACTGAGTAGGTGCAAGAGCTCTTTGAACGAGAGGATGTTCAGGGAATGGACTGGCCTCCCCGTTCCCTCCAATTTAAATCTTTGAGAAGACACTGCAGCGCGGCCACATGCACCTAAGACCACCTGACAGATGTCAACCACGCTGGTAGGGGAATGGAACGCCCTTCCACAAGGACTCCTCATCAACCTTGTGGCCAGCATGGGAGCACAGTGCAGAGCATGCATTGCCGTCTGTGGTGATCACAAACCTTATTGAGAATGGTGTCCAGCTTTTTGTAATGTTCAGGGGACCACCATAAATCGTGGTGACTTCAGTGTACTAATTGTGCTTGTGTAAAGGTGGCATATCTGTTCATCTCATTGTGTACTCTTTTCAGTTACCTTCTTTACCATATCGTAGCGGTTCTTTCTATGTATCGTCCAAGTTTCATCAAGCTATATTAGTTGGCAGTGACACAGAATGCGGAGGTTACTTTCGGCTAAAGTTTTGCACACCAGTGTAGTTTTTATATGTATGTATCCCAGTAGACATTACACTGAGGTGACAAAAGTCATGGGACACCTCCTAATATCGTGTTGGACCTCCTTTAGCCCACCGTGGTGCAGCTACCCGACGTGGCATGGACTCAACAAGGCGTTGGAAGTCCTCTGCAGAAATACTGAGCCATGACCTGCCTCTATAGCCGTACATAATTGCGAAAGTGTTGCTGGTTCAGAAGCGTGTGTGCAAACTGACCTCTAGATTATGTCCCATAAATGATTCATGTTGAACGATCAGGGTGGCCATATCACTCGCTCGACTTTTCCAGAGTCATCTTCAAACCAGTTAAGGACAATTGATCGATTCAGTTGGACCAGAGACCCCAGCCCATTTCATGCAAACACAGCTCACACTATTATGGAGCCACCAGCAACTTGGGTCCGTGGCTTTGTGGGCTCTGTGGCACACTCGAAATCTACCATCAGCACTTACCAACTGAAATCGTTACCCATCGGTCCAGGCCACGGTTTCAGTAGTCCAGGGTCCAACTGATATGGTCAGTAGCACAGGAGGTGTGCTGCTGATGGCGTCGTGCTGTTAGCAAAGGCACTCGTCTACTACTCCGCATTCAAAGTCTTGCGGCCGTAATCACATGGGAAACCTTTTGGCATGAACCGCTGGAGTACAAATGACAGCTCCGCTTTTTTCCTTTTTTTTCTTTATTGTGATTTCATTCCCCTGCCCCATATGGGCAGGGGAGGGCTGTCAGCGGCACAATCGGCCGCTCTTCAGCCGAGTGACATGACAACTAAAACAAGGATAAAATGCTACATATATAAGACGATAAAAAAGGGAAACATAAAACAGAGTAAGGGGAGATAATGGAGGTAAAAATACACTGACAGGGAGACGTTCATTGGGGAACAATTAAAAAAGTCACCATAAAGTTTAAAAAACGCAGTTGGCGAGTCTTAAAACACAAAGAAGACACTGAATGCACATGCACAGATTAAAAGTCGGCCACAGTTTTAAAAACACTCCATAACAACACACTTAAAACCCACTTGGAGCACACACGGTGAAGTATAAAACTGCCAGGTGGTCATAGAGGATGCACATGGGGGACGGAAGGTGGATGGGCAAGGCGAGGTGGAGCGCATGGCATTCGAGGATTTGGAGAGCTTTATAGAACTGGGGAGGGGCGGAAATCCAAGCTATGCTGGCATAACAGAGGATGGGCGGTTCAAGGATTTGGAGGTGTGAAGGATGGGGGAAGGATGCAGACCCCACATCCGGCTGGACAGGAGTTTCACGAGGCGGAGTCCGTTGTGCACTTTGTTTTGGATGGTAAGGAGATGGGGAGTCCAGGTGAGGTAGCGGTCGAGGTTGAGGCCAAGGTATTTGAGGTTAGCAGTGAGGTGGATAGGACGGCCATATATGGTGAGGTAGAAATCATGGAGACAGAAGGAGTGAGTGGTGCGGCCTATGATGATCATATGTGTCTTGGAGGGGTTGATATGGAGGAACCACTGGTTGCTCCAAGCGGTGAATTGGTCAAGGTGCGTTTGGAGGGTACGTTGGGATTGTTGAAGGATAGGATAAAGAGTTAGGAAGACAGTGTCATCAGCAAACTGGAGAAGATGAACAGGTGGGGGAGGTTTGGGCATATCAGCAGTGTACAGGAGATAGAGGAGAGGGGAAAGGATGGAGCATTGGGGCACGCCGGCAGAGGGACAGAAAGTGCAGAAGTTGGAATTGTCGATAGTCACATAGGAGGAACGATGAGAGAGGAAGGAAGCAACGAGACGGACAAAATTGATGGGGAGAGCATAGGTCTGGAGTTTGAAGAAGAGCCCAGAATGCCAGACACGGTCATAGGCGTTCTGAAGATCAAGGGAAACAAAAACAGCAGAGTGATGGGAGTTACAAGTTAAGGAGCTGGTCATCAGCAGAGAAGGAAGGCCAGAAGCCACATTGGGTGAGGGGACGGAGGTGGTGCTGGTTAAGGTAGCAGTGAATACGGTGAGAGAGGATGGCCTTGAAGACCTTACTCAACATGGAGGTGAGGCAGATGGGACGATAGGAAGAGGAATCAGAGGGGGGTTTGTTAGGTTTAGGGAACAGCAGGACATGGGAAGTCTTCCACAGGTCAGGGTAAAATCCAGTGGAGAGGAGGATATTGTACAGAGTAGCCAGGACAGTCTGGAAGGATGGGGGGGGGGGGGATTCCTTGAGGTGGCGGTAGGTGACGCCATCATGACCAGGGGCGGTGTTGTGTTTGGAGCGGAGGACGAGTGTGAGGTCTTGTGCGGTGATGGGAGTGTTGATGTCTGAGGGGGGTAACCGATCCAAGTACTGGAAGCTAGGGGCGAGCAGGGGGACAGAGGTGTCAGTGCGGTCAAGGACGGTGGGGAAGAGGGAATAATCAAAATAGGGATCGTCAGGAATGGAGCAGATCTCGGAGAGGTGGAAAGCAAAATGGTTAGCCTTACTGAGGTTGTCAGGAAAGGGTCGATCGACATGGAGGATTGGGTAATGCGAGATGGGATGGCTACCAGTAAGGCGGTGGAAGGCTTCCCGTACTTGGAGGAGTTGACAGGGAGGGTGAAGTTGAGGCGTGTGACAGCTCCGCCAATGCACTGCCCTTTTATACCTTGTGTACGTGATACTACCGCCATCTGTATATGTACATAACGCTATCCCATGACTTTTGTCCCCTCAATGAATATTTTTTGATATAACGATATGACAGCTTCCTGAACATATGATATCTGTCACTGTTGAACTATAGCCCGATTAAAATTACTCGATGAAAAAATGAAATGAAGTCCCATGCTTCTTTACAGAGCGTGGGGGAACGATACGGTGAATGATGATGATGAAGACGACACTACAACACCTAGTCATCTCGAGGCAGGAAAAATTCCTGACCCCGCTGGGAATCGAACCCAGGACCCCGTGCTAGGGAAGCGAGAACGCTACGCGAGACCACGAGCAGCGGACAAATTATTCGATAGTTGACGTTTAAAACTTGCCGCTACAGAGCTGCCACGCCCACTGCGTGCTACCGCTCGGTTATAGGTGGGAAACACGGTTGGTCACTTCCATGGTCGCTTCATAAAAACTGTTAAATGTGTAGCGCAGAGCAATGTTGGAAGCAGCCGCCGCAGGTATGACGCCAATGCGAGATGCACTGTCGACAGCCGAGTTTAAGTAACGAGTGACTGAACTGCGGCAGACGACGCATTCTGTAGACCTGACTTATATTCTAACGTAACCGCAACCTCGTGACCTGCAATGTATTCGAGAAAACGGCAGTCAACAGTGAGCGGCAGAACTAGAATCATGGTCGCTTTGTTAACTACGATTAAAGCTAATCTCTAAGAGCAAATTCAGGACAGAAAAATTTCAGTTTCAGCGCTAAAAAACAATCTGTGATTTCTCGCTGTCATTCATTGGTTACCTTGAACATTCCTCAGACGGGCTACACGAACTGCTGCTTTATCAACTGATGAACAGTCCAGGCTGGCTGTTGATTGTAGATTATAGACGATAAAGGCAGATTCCAAACGGAAAACTCTTATAGAAAGGGAAAAAAGTTTATAGGAAGAGAAATAAGGGTAAATAAAAAAGTCAATACGGTAGTGAAAATGACTCGGTAAATTATTAGAAATTTAAAAAAATACATTTAAATCAATTAATTGAATAAAAATAATAATTAAATTCTTTTGGTTGGATTTAGAAAGAGGAAAATTTTCGTTGTGCGTCACGAGATTTGAACCTACACCCTCCTACACAAGAGATGAATGTACCAGCTACTGGTTCAAATGGTTCAAATGGCTCTGAGCACTATGGGACTCAACTGCTGAGGTCATTAGTCCCCTAGAACTTAGAACTAGTTAAACCTATCTAACCTAAGGACATCACAAACATCCATGCCTGAGGCAGGATTCGAACCTGCGACCGTAGCGGTCTTGCGGTTCCAGACTGCAGCGCCTTTAACCGCGCGGCCACTTCGGCCGGCAGCAGCTACTGTGCTATGACTCTATGCGGTATAAAATTGTTACGTTTATCACTGATAGCCCAACTGAGCTTCACGTGCTGTCTTGCGAAACTTATCCAATGTAGGTCAATCTCTGTGATTATAATCAATGCTGAATCGTGTCTAGTGTAACAGGATCAAGTAGAGTTTGGTTATTGCCGTATATGAAACTCACGTATATCGTTAGCATCGTTGTATGTGGGAGAGTAGATTGTTTTTGGTGTGGTTATGACGTGTGTTGAAATACAAAATGAAAGCTGGGCAATGTGAACTGACCATTTGCAGTGGCATTCTGGCAACAGTGAACAGTTCAGGTGTGACGTTCAGTGCTCTGATTGGAGGCAACCAGCTCCAGCGATTGAAGTGTCAACTATCAAGTAATTTTAATCGAACTATAGTGCAGCAGTATCGTCGACACTGGCTGACAACAGCTGTTGAGAACTGCCCCGTCACTGGAGTGTGTGCAGGGGAGTGATGGCGCAGCAGCAGAGCGCGCCCGGGGGCCTGGCGCTGTTCGGCACGCCTGCGCCGCGCACGCTGCACACCCCCGGGGGCGGCATCCGCCGCCTCCGCCGCCCACGCCCCAGGCCAGCGCCGCCGCCGCAGACGCCCGCCTCCAGCCGCCGCTCCTCGTCCTTTTCGTCGGACCCAGAGCTCAGGCTCGACTTGGATGGGCTCAGCTGCAAGGCCGTGTCTTCCCAGGGAACGCCGACATCCAGCAAGGTAACGCTCAGTGTTACATACCGTAATAATCTGCCTCCTGAAATGAATCCTTTTTGGGTCGTGATTTATCCCTACTGTCGCTACCCGCATTTATCACAGGATGGACTCAGTCGCTATAACCGTTGTTTGTCATATCAATGAAATCGTGGTCGAGAAAAGTTATGTGGGTACATAGGCGTCCACAAAAAGAGGGGGGGAGGGGGGCGGGAGGGCTAGTCACTTGCAGTTTGCCGCCCCCTTCCAATCTGGAGCGTATAGTTTTTATTAATTACTGAAATCTCATACACTTGTAACTTATAGAACTGATTTCGCTAAGCCTCTCATTCAGTCAATTGCAAGAGTTTCCTGTGTACTGGCGAGACTGGTGCTTCTCTGGCAGCTGCGGCGCATCATACGCGTAAGTTAAATGTATTGCGATTAACTGGCATGCCAGTCCCACACCGTGACATACCATACGATATGTAGCACCCTTGTTGTTGTTGTTGTGGTCTTCAGTCCTGAGACTGGTTTGATGCAGCTCTCCATGCTACTCTATCCTGTGCAAGCTTTTTCATCTCCCAGTACCTACTGCAACCTACATCCTTCTGAATCTGCTTAGTGTATTCATCTCTTGGTCTCCCTCTACGATTTTTACCCTCCACGCTGCCCTCCAATACTAAATTGGTGATCCCTTGATGCCTCAGAACATGTCCTACCAACCGATCCCTTCTTCTGGTCAAGTTGTGCCACAAACTTCTCTTCTCCCCAATCCTATTCAATACTTCCTCATTAGTTATGTGATCTACCCATCTAATCTTCAGCATTCTTCTGTAGCACCACATTTCGAAAGCTTCTATTCTCTTCTTGTCCAAACTATTTATCGTCCATGTTTCACTTCCATACATGGCTACACTCCATACGAATACTTTCAGAAATGACTTCCTGACACTTAAATCAATACTGGATGTTAACAAATTTCTCTTCTTCAGAAACGCTTTCCTTGCCATTGCCAGCCTACATTTTATATCCTCTCTACTTCGACCATCATCAGTTATTTTGCTCCCCAAATAGCAAAACTCCTTTACTACTTTAAGTGCCTCATTTCCTAATCTAATTCCCTCAACATCACCCGACTTAATTAGACTACATCCCATTATCCTTGTTTTACTTTTGTTGATGTTCATCTTATATCCTCCTTTCAAGACACTGTCCGTTCCATTCAACTGCTCTTCCAAGTCCTTTGCTGTCTCTGACAGAATTACAATGTCATCGGCGAACCTCAAAGTTTTTATTTCTTCTCCATGAATTTTAATACCTACTCCGAATTTTTCTTTTGTTTCCTTTACTGCTTGCTCAATATACAGATTGAATAACATCGGGGAGAGGCTACAACCCTGTCTTACTCCCTTCCCAACCACTGCTTCCCTTTCATGTCCCTCGACTCTTATAACTGCCGTCTGGTTTCTGTACAAATTGTAAATAGCCTTTCGCTCCCTGTATTTTACCCCTGCCACCTTTAGAATTTGAAAGAGAGTATTCCAGTCAACATTGTCAAAAGCTTTCTCTAAGTCTACAAATGCTAGAAACGTAGGTTTGCCTTTCCTTAGTCTTTCCTCTAAGATAAGTCGTAAGGTCAGTATTGCCTCACGTGTTCCAGTGTTTCTACGGAATCCAAACTGATCTTCCCCGAGGTTGGCTTCTACTAGGTTTTCCATTCGTCTGTAAAGAATTCGTGTTAGTACTGTGCAGCTGTGGCTAATTAAACTGATAGTTCGGTAATTTTCACATCTGTCAACACCTGCTTTCTTTGGGATTGGAATTATTATATTCTTCTTGAAGTCTGAGGGTATTTCGCCTGTTTCATACATCTTGCTCACCAGATGGTAGAGTTTTGTCAGGACTGGCTCTCCCACGGGCGTCAGTAGTTCCAATGGAATATTGTCTACTCCAGGGGCCTTGTTTCGACTCAGGTCTTTCAGTGCTCTGTCAAACTCTTCACGCAGTATCATATCTCCCATTTCATCTTCATCTACATCCTCTTCCATTTCCATAATATTGTCCTCAAGTACATCGCCCTTGTATAGACCCTCTATATACTCCTTCCACCTTTCTGCTTTCCCTTCTTTGCTTATAACTGGGTTTCCATCTGAGCTCTTGATATTCATACAAGTCTTTCTCTTATCTCCAAAAGTCTCTTTAATTTTCCTGTAGGCGGTATCTATCTTACCCCTAGTGAGATAGGCCTCTACATCCTTACATTTGTCCTCTAGCCATCCCTGCTTAGCCATTTTGCACTTCCTGTCGATCTCATTTTTGAGACATTTGTATTCCTTTTTGCCTGTTTCACTTACTGCATTTTTTTATTTTCTCCTTTCATCAATTAAATTCAATATTTCTTCTGTTACCCAAGGATTTCTACTAGCCCTCGTCTTTTTACCTACTTGATCCTCTGCTGCCTTCACTACTTCATCCCTCAAAGCTACCCATTCTTCTTCTACTGTATTTATTTCCTCCATTCCTGTCAATTGCTCCCTTATGCTCTCCCTGAATCTCTGTACAACCTCTGGTTCTTTTAGTTTATCCAGGTCCCATCTCCTTAAATTCCCACCTTTTTGCAGTTTCTTCAGTTTTAATCTACAGGTCATAACCAATAGATTGTGGTCAGAGTCCACATCTGCCCCTGGAAATGTCTTACAATTTAAAACCTGGTTCCTAAATCTCTGTCTTACCATTATATAATCTATCTGATACCTTTTAGTATCTCCAGGGTTCTTCCATGTATACAACCTTCTTTCATGATTCTTAAACCAAGTGTTAGTTATGATTATGTTGTGCTCTGTGCAAAATTCGACCAGGCGGCTTCCTCTTTCATTTCTGTCCCCCAATCCATATTCACCTACTATGTTTCCTTCTCTCCCTTTTCCTACACTCGAATTCCAGTCACCCATGACTATTAAATTTTGGTCTCCCTTAACAATCTGAATAATTTCTTTTATTTCATCATACATTTCTTCAATTTCTTCGTCATCTGCAGAGCTAGTTGGCATATAAACTTGTACTACTGTAGTAGGCGTGGGCTTCGTATCTATCTTGGCCACAATAATGCGTTCACTATGCTGTTTGTAGTAGCTTACCCGCATTCCTATTTTCCTATTCATTATTAAACCTACTCCTGCATTACCCCTATTTGATTTTGTGTTTATAACCCTGTAGTCACCTGACCAGAAGTCTTGTTCCTCCTGCCACCGAACTTCACTAATTTTCACAATATCTAAGTTCAACCTATCCATTTCCCTTGATGGAGCAATACTCTCTGAAACTAGTTGTGCTAATTAAATATCATTGATAATTGAAGCGAATTTCTCATTTCATTAGTATGATCCTCAGTTGTGGTTATTCACCAAATCAGACTTTATGTACCAATTTATTACTTTACATGAAGCTAATTGGTAACAATCACTTGCATTTGCCTACACTGGTACAATGAATGATGTCACAGGCAAAACAAACCATGCGCGACAAATTCGTACGGATATGATATAGCTGTTGTGAGCTCAACCATTTTTTCGCACTATTAGTCTCGTAGTTACTAGTGATTCAGATGTAACGTTATTGTCATACAAGAAAGTTCGACCGACGAGCAAAGAGACGTTTTCACATCAACAGAGCTCAAATGACAGTCGCGTTCCATCCATGAATAGGATAGGAAAAGGAGAAAACTGTGCTGGTACATCTATGACACTCCACCATATGCTTTATGTGGGCTTACGGTGCAAAGATATAGGTGTAGAGAAGACTGCATAACAAAGGATCCGTAAAAAGAAATGTGGTTGGATCAAGACCCAGAGAGAAGTTAACAAATAATAGACAACCTTAGGATTCCGGAGAAATGGACTGGATGAAGCGATATCCTTGCCAGGATGCATCTTGATGTTGACTAATCACTTGAAGGTTTAGAGGGTGACATCCATTTGTGACAACAAGGCTAAACCACAAAAGGGGAAGATCAAAGCTATAAATAATGTAGGTGCTCAATAATTTAGAAGCCTATTCAGCTCCTTGGCAATGGCCTTGCTGCAGTGGCTGCACTGGTTCCCCTGAGATCACTGAAGTTAAGCGCTATCGGGTGTGGTCAGCACTTGTATGGGTGACCATCCAGGCCGCCGTGCACTGTTGCCATTTTTCGGGGTGCACTCAGCCTTGTGTTCATTGGTCAACACTTTTGGGACGAGTTTGGCACACACCTTTCTCATGTTCAAATCTTCAGTCACAATGCAGAAAACGGTTGTTTTTGACATGTTTAGAGTTTGTGCTATCAATTGAAGGCACAGCCGTCTGGCAGAGCTAAAATAACCACACACACACGTCACATTTTTGTCAACTCGTGCGATTGATGGCCGTCCACAGCGAGGTTCATCAGTGATCTTCTCTCAGCCCCCCATGAATGACTTGTGCCATCGGAAAGCTTGTGATACGGACAAGCAATCAGTCCCAAAGGCATGCTGAAGTAATGGAAACGTTTTGGTGGCGGACTTCCCAAGTTTAACGCAAAATTTGATAGTGTACCTTTGCTCTACAGAATGATCCATTGTGCCGTGTTATATAAACTCAAAACAGGGTTGACGGAAATGCACGTCCTGACTCTCCGGCAGCTCGCAGCTGACTGAGACAAAGAGCGTTTTGAAGCTAACCCCCCCCCCCCCCCCCCTCCCACTTATCCCAGCCGGGTACAACACGCTGTGGTGTACCATTGCGTCAGGAAAAAACTGGTCGCGTTACTTATGGAATGCACTCTGTAATATGTAATCTTTCTTACCCATTATTTCTGTTAGTCATTTATTTACACTCTGGTAATATCAGTATATGGATTTTGCTAATAATTATAACAATGCTGATCATTTGTGCACCCCATTCAACCACATAAACACATGGCATTCACCAATTCAGGTCTGTTCATTTCAGCTAATGTAGCCCCATCCGCTTTTGTCTGTGGGAAAGTTGTTTTATTTCTAGCTGTGACAGGGATTCCCCTGGGAGAGACATCACACACACTGTGCACACATTTAAAAATCAACTTATGATTCGTTCAGAAATCAACATAGAATGTGTTCAAAAATTTTCAAAAACCAGTTGGGATGTGTTTCAAAATCATACGAATAGTCGATAGACCAACCAACGATGCTAGGCACTTCGTGAAACGAGGTTTTTTTCTTTACTAATATGAATTTGGTGCCTCCTGAAATTGCTACCCAGGGCAGACACACTGGTTTGCTCCTCCCTAGATCTGGGCCTGAATAGTTATCCACTTCTGTAACAGCAGAGGCTAGTTTACAGTACATTACTACTTGTCACACAGCCTTACAATAAACCCTGTCAGTTTACCATGTGACTAAGAGAACTTTTCATTTGTTGAATCTAGATAATTTGTAGAATAAATTTTCTCTTGTGTTAAATCAGAGTTTGTTGAATACCTTTGTATCAGAGTATTTAATTCCATTTTGGACCCTAGATGAGGAGCACAAGTCTATAGTAATATTATTTTTGTGTCTTGCATTGATGATGTGTAAACCAGGGCTGCCTGGCAGAGCTGTCCCATGTGAACTTAGACATTCATTGTCATCATCATCAAATTATCATTATCATTCATCAACCATCTCCACTAGTAAGAATGTAGTATATGAGCACACTTCAATTTTGTCTGACCATGAACACTACTGCCCTCTTGACAAGGTGCCATTTGACTCTTCTTCCATCCAGATCCTGGGCCAACCTCTAGGTCTCTTGCTTTCAGATTCTTTTTCAGGCCATTTCCTTGATGTTCCTCATTGTTTCCTCCTCTTTACATGTCCAAAACATTTCAGTCTTGATGTCCTTATGCTTTTGCATAATTGGTTACTTCATTTGTGTTTCTTGATGGATATTTTCAGTCCATATCTAGAGTTTTCTTATATTTTGGAGTATTGAACTTAAGAACTTTATTTCTGCAGTCTTGAATCTGCTATTGTCTCTACTGTTAGGTTTCAAGGGCATCCACAGTTATTAGTTAAAAAACTATGATAAAGGGTTTTCTTATCTCTTAAATGGATTTGTTTGTCCCATGGAAGAGTTGTAACCTTTTGCCTAACTTAATAGTAAAAGTGAGGTCCTTTTTTTAAATGCTGTTAGATATTTCCATGGAAGACTTATTGTATTAACTTACTGTACTACTAAGGAACTGATTGTGGTCATTTCCCAATTTATCTCCATCCAGGTCAACATACACATGTAATCCTTGTTTGCTGACTGGCATCATAATGTTTTTGTGTGTCTGATTTTTATGTCAAACTGCTTTTATTGGTGGTTACATATGTTTAATTTCTGTTACTCTTCTTCTGTGCTTTCCCACACCACCACATCATCTGCAAAGGCCTATTATTGGATTACTTACAAGTGTTTGTTTCCCTCTCTTTAGTACT
Organism: Schistocerca piceifrons; assembly: GCF_021461385.2. NCBI lineage: Eukaryota > Metazoa > Arthropoda > Insecta > Orthoptera > Acrididae > Schistocerca > Schistocerca piceifrons. Next base: position 907,574,524 of record NC_060140.1, on the reverse strand, counting down.
TCATCTATCATAGTGATGAACAAGTATGGTGATAGTGTTGCTGCCATGTTCCACTCCTTTGTTTATGGTATACTACAAGGGTTGTCCAGAAAGTAATGCACCACATTTTTTTTTCTCAGCCAAAAACAATTCTACGAATGTGAAATGTTATGTATGTATTATTTCAAGTTTCCTAAGTTAGTGTGCCAAGTTTCTGTCACATCTGATGGATAGTGTAGCTGCAGGACAATTTCAAAATGATGTCTGTAGGTGATGTATGTTACAAGCAAGATCCTGTCACTGAATTTCTCATTGCAGAGAAAGGAACTGTCAGGAATATTCATAAATGCTTGTGCAAAGTCTGTGGAGCATCTGCTGTTGACAGGAGTACACTTAATTACTGTCCATGGAGGGTGAGGTCATCAGAAGGCTGTTCAGCAGAGCTCCATGATTTGCAGCGATCGGGGAGACCATCCACCACTGTCACACCTGACACATTGCAGCGAGCTGATGTTGTCATTCACGGGGACAGATGCATTACAACTCAGCAGTTGGCACTGCATCTGTCAATCAGCAAAGGAAGTGTGGATGCAATTATCCACACTCTCGGATATTCAAAAGTGTATACAAGATGGATCCCATGGTGTCTTAACGGTGGATCACAAATTGCACAGAAAAAACATTTGTATTGATTTGTTGCAGTGTTTTTTATGGTCCCATTCCCACTCCCCCCAGAAGAAAAAATTCAATGCAACTGCTTCCACCGGTAAGGTCATGATCACTGTGTTCTGGGACTGTGAAGCTGTGATTCTCATCAATGTGATGCCAAGAGGCAGTACCATTTATTCAGAAGCATACATTAACAAAACCCAAGAAGTGCTTCTGGTGCCTTCAGGGTTATAGCAACCCAGGAGATGTTTTGTGGCAACATGATAACGCTTGGCCCCACACAAGTCTGAGGACTGCTGAACACATCACAAAACAGGGTTGGAGAGTGTTGCCCCATCCACACTACAGCCCTGACCTAGCCCCCTCAGACTTCCATTTCTTTGGGCCAGTAAAGGATGCCATTGGTGGAAGGCATTTTGAAGATGATGAGGAGATGATTCACACAGTGAAGCACTGGCTCCGCCACCAGGACAGGGATTTGTACCGACAGGGCATACACACCCTTGTTTCATGCTATAGGAAAACTATAGAATGGGATGGAGATTATGTGGGAAAATATGGTGTGTAGATGAAACACCATTCTTTCATGTGTGTAATTCATATTACGTTCAATAAATAACTGTTGAAGAAAAAAAATTTGATGCATTACTTTCTGGGCAACCCTTGTAGTCAGAGCACCTCCTATATGGGTGCATATATGGCAGTGGTTATAAAACAGTTTTACTTTGCTGATAGGAGACTCTGGTACTTTCCTCCTTTTATAGACATTCCAATAATCTGTTTCTTGAAAGCTTTCATAGGTCTTTTCTGAGATTGGAAGACAAATATGGTATCCCTTCTTTTCTCTCTGAATTTTTTCATTATCATTTGAACCTAGACATTGGTGTGGTAAAATATTTGTAGTATCCTTTACATCTACCAGATTGTTCTCTTACATTTTGAGTGTTCAAGTAGGACAGTGAATGACCATGCCCTGTAGTAATCACAGCTGTGTGCGTGAGTTGCATTTAATGAGCGCGCGAGCATTTGTGTGTGTCTGTGTGTGTGTGTGTGTGTGTGTGTGTGTGTGTGTGTGTGTCTATTGTTGATGAAGGCCTTAATGACTGGAAGCCTTAATTGGGAGAGTCTTTTTGTTGTGCTACCTACGACTCAGCATCTCTCCTATATGGTGAGTAGCAACTTTACTTCTCGTAATTCTGCTAGAAAATGTTAGTATTGCACAGTCACTCATCCAGAGACAGCAATTCTGTAGCTGAAGAAATATTCACATACAGAACTGGCCAATAAAGGGAACAGTGGTTATCACTGAGGTCGTTGGCATTTTCCTTGGTTGCTTTCCACAGCTTGGGGCTAAGTGTCATGGGGAGTGACTACATTGTGGTGTTGGCTTAAGACTATCTGCATCTTTCACCCCACATTCATTCAGTACAATGTGAATGGAGTACCACACAGTACAAGTACTCATACCAGCCCTCAGTAACAGTCAGTAACGCATCTGAGACAGCCTCCATTATCATAAAATTTCCTGCTAGGATTTCATGCCTTTTTGCTAGCTTTCCACACATGTTTCTCAATTTTTCCCTTTGTTTCTGTAGAAGGTATAGAACTTCAATACAGAATCCCCATTTTCAAGCTTTCACTGGCTCTTCTATGACACTTTTATTCAGAATCAAAACTATTTCATTTCTTGTCTGCCTTCAAAGTACAAAGCATTTTTTGGTGACATCCATTCCAATAGTTTATTAAGTAGTCTACTTCCATTTGGTTAAGCCATCCAATTCATTTTTCATTATGATTTGTCTCCTATCAGATATTTCTTACACTTTGTTTGTAGCCCTCTATGTTCTGTGTATTACAACAAATGAAAATTTAGAAGAGACTGAAATTTAAACCCACATCTATTGCTCATTGTGAGATGTTGCCGTAACTATTACACTATCTGAACATGCATTCTGGAATGACCCAAACATTCATTGTCACTTATGTTATTTTTCTATTTTTCAGTGCACCAAGGCCTAATTGTTTAAGGTGATTCTTCACAATAAGCAAGAAATTATAGATTGGCTCCTCAGTCTGGCACAATTTAAAAATCAGGAGAAAGACTGGTGTTTAACATTCAACTACAACATATTCATTACTTTGCAAGTTCAGTATTTCTGAATGGATTTCACTGATATTACTTCATGTCATTGTGTTTCATTGATTTCATACTCACAGAATCTATTCATTTCATGACACTGGCTTTAATCTGGCTGATTAATTTTTGAGTTTTATTTTAACATATTAACATACAATGTTGTTTAAGCACAGGCAGTTTGTATAATTAGCACTAATAATTTAAGATACATCTTGACATGCAGTTACTAAGATGTAATAGACTAAGCTTATTTATTATGATAATAATATTGTACAGGGTGAACATTAATAAAACTGACAAGCTGCAGGGAAGGATTTGTGACTGTAAATTGAGTAAAACAGTTCCCATGAACATATGTCCTGGAATGGACAGTGTGCGTGCAATGACAACAGATCATGTCAGAACACAGTACTAAGTTGCATCACATCCACTTCATAACAATTGTTTAAAGTCTCCTTCAACGGCAGGTTATAGGGGTAGCGGCACTTGTCGTGCAGGATACACATAATTATACTTTGGCTTGAGCTTGCACTAGGATTTGCCTCAATATCCAGCAGAACCTGGTCTTCTCAATCTGGTGTACACACAATCCACCACCTCTGTTCATCTGTATGAAAGGACCCATGATCACACAAATGCCCAAAAAGGGCTTGAAAAATTGTGTGATGAGGTTGCTATCTGCGAGGATACTTGTTTTGGTATAGCTGTGCTGCCTCTCAAACATTTCCATCTGCTTGGCGGTACACGAACACCTACTCGGCTTGCTCCCAACTTGAATACTGGACCATTCTGCTGCTTACGGTATGCTGCATCAATCATGCAGCCTGCAACACACAAGAAACACATGGAGTGTGGTCAGATGAACTGTCATTCATCAGCACAATCTACTGTGGCAACAATGCATTTCTGCACACATGTTCATGGGACTTTTTACCTCCATTTCCAGTGAGGGATCCGTCCCTGCAGTTTATTGGTTTTATTAATGTTCATCCTGTATAGAATCATTTCAGTTTAATTTCTGGTCATTAAATCAGTGAATACTCAGACAGTTTTCCCTCGGTAGTGATAGATGCTAATTATAAATTTGTTACTGCCTTATGTTACTGGAATAATTAAATGTTGTCAACAGGGAGTTAGCACCGATACTCAACAGACTGTTTGCATCAACACAGTGGATTCCAGAAGAAACGATGTCTGCGTAAGTGAAAACAAGCCTGTTGCATCTCTCCACTCTACAGAGGCAATGTCAATGCATCCTTATTCTTATGGCAGATCATCACCTGCAAATTATGAACAAGATGCTCTGAGTCATCACAACTTACTGAATGGAAATTGTGATTCTTCAGCAGATTACAAATCTGAGAGCCCTGCCCTGATGAACATTGCTCGTGCTACTAATTCTCAGACAGCATTGGTTCCTGCTAGACACAGTGAAGACTGCATGATTCCTGTACAAGATCCGCAGCCTCGAAAAAGCACATGGTGTGCAGAAAAAGTGAAACCTGAATCAAATGAGCATCTTAGATTGAAACATGAGCCAAATTTTCAACCAGGAAAATGTATTTCTTCAGCATATAACCCCATTTTGGATTCTTGTAACTTGATGACTGCGCATTATCACACTTCATCCGAGAATCCTACACAGTATTTGGAGGAAACAGTCATTGTCAACCAGTTAGCATATCCTTCAAGTGATAAACCAGGGACTCACACACAAGATAAACACTCAGGAACTGAATCAAATGACCCCAATACCTCTACAGCTTATAAAGTAATGGACTCTGTGACTTTAAATAGTGAAGAAAACTCCAAAAACCAAGAAAATGTTTGCAACATTTCTTCTTTCTTCAGCCAATGTTCTGAAGATGTAGTAGTTGTCAATGAATCCATTCTTCCCAACTTTAATTACAGTCCTGGCAATAGCACTAATTCAACATTATCAAAAGAGGTCACAAAAGAGAAAATTACTGTAGGTCTACCTATCTGCTACCAGTCAGAATCACTGCTGTGCACTGGGAAAGAGACAAGAGAAAAATCAGTCTCTGAAGTTTCCAGTTTTCATAAGACCCAGTGTTGTACAGATAATAATATTTTTGGTCAGCACACAGTTCTGAAGTCAGACTGGACTAGTAGTGATATTTATTATGAGACCAAAAGAAATTTGCCCAATGAAGGACGAATACATATAACAAGGCCCATTAGTCTTAGTTTTGAACATTGTCAGTCAATTCCATATGCCACAACCTTTGCTGGACAAAGTGAAGTCACAATATTTCAACTTGATTTAAAGTTTTCAAAATCTTATTCAGAAATGGATTTTACATACAAATTCAGTTCCGAGATACTTCCCTCCCAAAACATGAAGGCATCTAGACCTGACACTCTATGTTTAGACAATGGTGAGAAATTTCATCAGAATTATGCAACATTAGATGGGTCGAAAACCAAGGATAGTAATAATTTTATAGAAACAGATAATTCAGTTAAATGGATTGGCAGAAAGTCAGAAATTTCTACACAGCCTCATCATAATGTAGATTTGTGTGAAGCAGTCTTTTACAAGATGGTTTCCAGTGAGAATGAAAGTTCACTATCATATCGAAAGTTTTCATTCTTTTGCCAGCAGTTTGCTGAAGCAATATTAGGAAGGACACTACTTCAGAGATTTTATGCATCTGAACATTCACACACAAAAGCACCAGGAACAAATATAAATATCAATAGTGGAAACTTGTTCTTGTACTCATTTTATTTCCAGGATGTCTCTGAGTCACTGATACTGTTATTCGACAGGTATAAGGAAATCTCAAACACTAAAATTGTGATGGACAGTAGAAAATTATGGCCTGAGGATCATATCATCGAAAAAGAATGTAATGAAGATGACCAACCTGTTGTGCCATGTTCTAGCTTCTTTTTTATTGCAAATGATGACTTAGAATTAATAGTTTGTGAAAACCAGATGTCAAACGGACAGCTACTGTATTACAGAAATGACAAAAAATTAACACTGGTTGACCTTCAGAATTTTGTGAACTCTCAAAACCAAAATTGTATACATCTTTTGTTAGTATCTAGCAGTCCCAAAACAAGTGGTAAAATAGTGTCTTATTCAACAGAGTCTATAATTAAAGAAATGTTCTTTCATTTTATTACATCAAATGGAGCCAAAAAACTGGAAGTGACAAATAAAGCACATGGAAATAAAAAAATAAGCTTTGAACTGATAAATTATTGCATAGTGCATAAATTACCTGCACAGGAGAGAAGCTGTCAGATGTGCCATTATGATGAAATAAAACAAGGAGATGCAAGTAGTATCACACATTATCAGCTTAAGAAAGGTGAAACTAGAAAATATTCTTGTACTAGCAAGGACATATTGTCATATGACAAACATTTGTTTACAAATATCTCATGGTTGCTTGTACACTTTGTCACTGAAGCAGACATGAAAATACCTCGAATGATGCATTTCAGAGGAGATACAAGTGAATATCTCAACATATTTAAAATAACCCATAAATTTCTAAGTAATAATTTTGATTATAGTGGCATATTATTTTCTGGTTTGAGAAATGATGCTGACAAAAATTCCTCAACTCCAAGAAAACTGACTATAGGTGCAGAAGTGCATAAAAACAAACCTAAGTTTGGCGTAAAAAATGGAAAGAATAATGATAATTCAGATTCTGGGATAATTCTATTAAGTGATATTGGATTATTGCATGGTTCATTCAGGATTTATGTTAAAGAGAAAAGAATTGCTTTGGATGAAAATGGCAAACAGACCTCAGCTGATGTACAAGAATATTTAGAAAATAATTTTTGCAATGATAGTGATGTACACAAGCTGTTCCATGTAACCCAGCAAAACATGCCCCCTAAATTAAAGCTTGATGCAGAAGTAGTGCAAAGCACATCAATATATTTGCCTTCTGGAGAACAAGTTAACAAGACAAATTCTGAAGCTAGAATGTGTTTCAGTGAAACATCACAGTTTGAAGAGGAAGATATGAGTGCAAGTGCACAAATAGAACAACTCTGCAATTTCGGTGATCTAAAATGTGGTTGTGGTTGCCTGTTGAATACATTACAACAAATAGAAGTAGGTTGTAAACAAATAAAAGCTGGTTATGAGAAATCAAGATCCCAGCCATCTGATCTTAAAATTACAGACTTCCCATATGGAAGAGGTACACAAATAAATTGTGAACAATGGATTAATAACTGCAAAATGATTGGTATGATAGATCATGGCCCTAATTTTGCTTGTAGTGGGTGCTTTGGAAGAAAAGATGTCTTGTTAGGAAATGTGCAAGAATCTGAGATGAATCAAACACCAGAAAGTTTAAGTTCCTGCAGTATATTTTCATATGATACAGAAGATTCAGAAAAAATTGTTGAAAGCTATGTCTCACAAGAAAAATGTGAACAGAGTAGCCAAAATTCACAGTTTTTTGTTAATGGAAGTGAGAGTCATGAAACAGATGATTTTAATTGTATGTTATGTGAAAATAATGAAGACCAGAAGTTAAAAGGATTAAATTTTGAAAGCCAGGGAGTTTTTAAATGCCAAGCAACAGATACAATGAATACAAAATCAGATAGCATCTCAGTATCTGCTGATGAAGTTCGACAAATGGCATATCATGCACGTCATCTTGCAGAAACTTTAGAACATCTGCTTTTGAAATCTTCCACATCTTCTCAAATAGCAAGAAATTCTTCATTGCTTTAGGAATTGTTTCCCCAAAAATCATGCAGACCAAGAAGCAGTAGCAGCCCACAATAATGAAAATACAGTATTTCATCAGAACCATGTATGATATTTTCTTTGAGACCAAATACTGAAGGTTGCTTGAAAGAAGGGGCAAATGTGTCCCATTGTAAGACCAAAGAAGAAGATACTAAATGTTGTCATTACACGCATCCAGTGGGACACAGCACAAACAGACACTATGCATTCATATAACTGATTACATCATCTAGCTGGGCAGTGGATCTACCTTCTTCAGTGCAGATGCACAAATACGTCCGAACTCCTGTGAGAATTTCAGAGTAGTGAACATGGAGGAAATGGACAGGGATTGCAGATAGGTGGTGCTTGATGGGAGTGTGAATCGGCCATGAGGCATGCCGAGATAGTCCATGCAGTCATGATAATGCTGTGTCCTGGATGGTGCAGTGGTTAATGCACCTGTCTGTAAGCAGGAGACCCTGGTTTCAGTCCTGATCTGGTACACATTTTCATTTGTTACCACTGATTCTATGTGATGCCCCAATGCAGCTGACAGCAGTGATCCCTTCCCTTTCCTTTTCTTGCTTCCCCTCTCCAACTTCAATTTACACATAAAAAACACACTGTCTCTTACAGTAGCTGATTAAAGTGTTGTCCTTATAATTAATCCATTGTGCCAGCCTCCCATTCAGTCATCAATGCACCCTCTTCTGTGGTTCCCATTATAAGGAGAACCTTCAATGATGCAGAATGAGTCAAAGCATACATTAAGAAAGTAAAGTGGCTGTTACAAGTTGTGTTAATCAAAGATTCACTTTGAAAAAAAAAAAAAAAAGAAAAAGAAAAGAGAGCTTCTGCTTCCCTTTTTTATGTTAATTGCTTCTGCTTATCTCATATTGATAGCTTAATGTCTATGGGAAAACATGCATGTCTGTTTACAGTGAATATATAGCCATACTATGCAGCTACTAGGAAACTTCAGTTTGTGAACATAGATAACCAGTCAGTTTGTAGGAGTGGCTAATAAGCTACTTTTTATTTCTCTTTGAATCTACAAAGATTCCCAATTCAGTATTCAGATGGGAGCTTCTTGAAGATCTTTTCTTTGTTTTCAGGCACCCACACTGAACTTTAAATAAGGAAGAGTCTAAATGATATTATCTAACAAAAAATTGATATTAAAATGTCTACAATTCATGACTATCATATCGAATTGTTATGTACACCTGTTTTCTCCAGCATCATCATTGCAGGTTTCTCCATTTTGTGCAGCTAAGTTGAACTTTGAATATGCCATACAGGCATACTTCACTTTATATATGTGATTTCTGTTCTTTAGGACATGTCTGAAAGAACCGTCACCTTGTGTGATCCAGCAGAAATACAAATACTATTCACAGGTTTTCAGTGACATTAGATGCATTTACACATTGAAATGAATCAATGGCAGTAAGTGAAAATTTGTGCCAGACCATGAGTCAAACTAGGATCTCCCACTTAATGCAAGCAGTCTCCTTAACCGCCTTGGCCATCTGAGCCTGCTTACCATCTGATCCAAAGTCCCTGCCCTTGTTGCTAATAATATTCATATAAACAAAGTTGACATTTGATGTGGTGGGTGATGGGAGCGACTGTAAATGGGAAATGCCTTTACAGTCACTCTCATCAGCCACTGCACTAAGTGTCAACTTAGTTTACATGTATAGTAGCCATTATTTGGTAATTTTAATTGCAAGTAATTTCTATGCATTTCTGGTTAACTTAAAATCAATTTATCAATGTGACTTTTTTCAAACTCACGTGAGTGCATTTAGTACTGCTTCTGCCTTTCTACACACGTGTAATTATTACGTGATTTTAGTTTCAATTAAGTCCATAAAAAACAGTAACATTTGTCCCATATGAGCTGGAAATCATCATTAATTAATCTGCAATCCAAAGTTCATACTATTTCAATTATTTAGCCAAAAATATAACTAGCTACTGTTATTTATTTAGCTTGTTACAAAATTCTCTTTTTGATCATTGTTGTATACTTGGTAAGTATCTGCTTGATAGCGATCAGGCTGTAATTAGTTGCATTGTTTTAGTTTGCCTAATTCTTTGGAAGTGATGCCTTTTCATGATAAATAGTTCATAGGTCATTAAATCACTTAATACCAAAGCGTGTAGTCATCTTTACAGGACATCATATATTATATATATTGGTGTTATGAGCCTAGAAAAATTAAAACTTTTTATACATTCAGCTGTAGTTAGCAGCTCTGTATTGTGAGAGAAAGACTGCTGAACTTGAGAATGGAGGCAGAGTGGCTTCTACAAAGTCACAAGGCAATGCATAACAGTGAGCAGAATCCTGTCAAAAAAGTTTGGGAAAAACAGTCACTGAGTACTCAGAGTACATAAACGAGTTTGAAACAAAAATAAAATCAATATTAAGTCAAACCTACAGCTGGTACATGATGGTGTAGATGTTTCTGACAACAAGTAATGAAATAACACAGAATATAAGGATTGATTTAGGTAATGAATAAATCATTTGGACACTAAAATTGGTAATCAAATAAAGACTTTGACCAATCATATGAATAGTAACCAAGGTGAACTGAAAAGTAAAACAGATACGATGGACAGATCAATGAACAGTAAATTAAATAGGATGATAAATGCTTCAAGTAGTAAACTTGATAGTAAGCTAGATTCTTTGAGTAAATCAGTGAGATAGGAATTTTAAAAAAGGATAGAGGTTTTCAACAATGCAGTGAGCAGCAAATTAAGGGAGAGTATAGATTATATGCGTAAAGTGTTGAACAGTGAATTCAAAAGTGACATAAGTTCTAAGCAAAATAAATTGATTGAATCAATGAGGAAACAGATTAAAGAAGGTATTAAGAATCAGGTAACTGTTTGTAGTAATTTTGATGTGAATTAGGTTGTGAAGTTAAGATAGTCAGTGATGGCATAAAACAACAAGTAATGAAATCGGTACTGAACTGAATTGATCTGTAGATGGTTTGAAGAAACAGATTGCGCAGGTTCAAAACAGTACGAAAACACCATTACAAGATTTCAAGTTAGCAGTTGACCACAAATTGTCTGAAACTGTAACAGTAATCAGTACAGGCATTCAATGTAAAACCCAGAGTCTAGAAATTAACATAATAAACCAAAAGATCACAGAGCTCAAAAACAACGATGTAGAATGTTTGAGATTAGAAATCAATTAACATATAGAAGGTCTAGAAGTGCGGTTGTCAATCTTTTTCCCCACTGCCTACTTTTGTTTATCTGTTAGTAATAAAATTTTCTACCACCCACTGGTTCAATAGTAATGGTGATTCATAAAGTAGGGAAGTTACTGTACTCCATAAAATTAATAAAGCAGAGTTACAGCAAGTTAAAGTGTATAATAATAATTACTTACCAAATATTTTTATGGCCAAATTTTATGCACACCTAATGGAAACCTTTTTGAAATTCCTGCTGCCTATCAGACAGGAACACTCACTAGTGGGTAGTAGGGACCAGATTGATTAGTGCTTTTCGAGAAGGTATTTAAAAAATGGCATTAGGAGGGTATGCCACAACCTAGTGAGCACTGAAATAGAGAAATTTGATCCGAAGCGAAAGATCAACCTGTAACTTTTATGAATGTGTGTAAGAGATTGTTTCCTGAAAAGAACTACGTGTTACTGGTGAAGATGAAAATTAGAGGAGATGTGCATAATTGGACAGCTCATACAGCAGAACGTTGCAAAACATTAGAAGAATTTTTAATACATTTGAGGCTGAATAATTGTCATATGATAAACAGAAACAAATATATCAGGAATTCCTGGATGCTCCACTGTACCGATCAGGTGGAGGAAAGGGAATGAAGTCTTATTGTAAAAAAATTGTGCGTGAAAGTGAAGCACTTTGCAATGTTACCTCATGGATATATTTCACTGTGTGTCTTCTCTACTAAGTACTCCACATGAGCAAATCATATATAACTTTATCTGACGTTGCTCATGTCTTTGGTAATTGGGCTCTGTGTGGCTCTGTTGAGAAAGGAATAGCTTTATAATGTAGTAGGGTCAGGTTGCACATGTCTGCTTTGATGCCCAGCAGCTAACTCTCTCCAAATAATAACCTGTAGCTGTGATTCTGCAGTCAATCTGTGAGATTGGATAGAATTATGAATTAGTAAAATAAACATAAATATTAAGTATAAGACAAATGAATAATTAATATAAGGATCCTATTCTAATGTCTGTAATTGAGGTAGGTGACATGAGTTCATGTCAATAATTTTTATTATTAAAATCTTAGAACATGGTATAATACAAGAATTAATTTTTCAGGGCCTCTTTGGGCATTGCATTATGCATGTGTTTTTGTATCAGCTTAGACATAAAATGTCACATATCTTTGAAAAACAAGCTTTGTATAGCTATGAATTCTCACTGAAGTTATGAGGACTATCTTTTTAGTATTAAGTTACCTTATGATGGCCCAGGAACCTGAAAGCTGGTTCATAATGATCCATTAAATAAATATTATTGTGGAACATTAATACTGCTTTTTTATTATTGAATATTGTTAACATTCCTTTTCACTGTAAGATTTACCTGTGGTCTTGACAAGTACAAACAATATATCTCCGCCATCGCAAGTTCTTGAACCTAACGGCCCATACCATCTTGCTTGTTCAGTTCGCGGTATCATTTGTTGTACTGTGGATGTATGTATGAAATATACCAAGTATTACAGAAATGAGTGTGTTTCCTTGGCCTACAACCCAACAGAAATACTATAGTGGTGACCCTGAGTAAGAATTCATGTTCTGTTCCCTTGTAGTGCAAGTATTTTCATATCTACCATGCTGGCTTTGTTTACACCTTCATTCGTTCTGCTTGGCCATGTATCCTGCCAAGCAGCACTTGGAGATTGAAGCTCCTGCACCTACAATGGGACATTTCATCACTTCACCACCACCTGAACTCTGTAACAAGTTTCCTGTAGTTTCATTGCCGCAACACTTTTGCCACTTGACAGTGCATGTGACTGCAGACTTAGGCTTTGCCTCTCCAGCAAATGTGCATCAACATGTGTATTTTGAAAATGATAATGAGAAGAGCAAAGTTCCTGCATTTCATCATGCTGATGTGTATTCTGCCTTTCTTGCACAAACTATGTCTCAGACACCGGCTGCACTGGTGAACATTACAACAGTGCTGTGTACAACCTTGCCTTTGTCCAGACACACTACGAGTACCAATCATGCTCCTGAGACATCTGAGTGCTTTACTGCTTCATCGGTCTACAAAGTGGACAATGCCCAGTGTATATAATGAATATTTCCAGTCCCGTTTCCAATCCAGTGACTGTTTGGCTCCTCAGTACACTTAACAGCCTACTACCTGACGTGAACAATGAGGTTTCTGCCCCTTTAAACATGCCACAGCTCGTCATGTCCCCCCCCCCTCCCCCCCCCCCCCCACACACACACAAACCCCCTCCCAGTCCAGTGCCACTGCAAGTAAACTTGCAGGGCCTTTCAGCTGCAGCTGTTCACCCACTCACCTTTCACATGGTGTCGGTCATGCCTTCCGCATCAGACAGTTCTCCAGCATCATTTCCTAGTGCTTTGGTGCCATTCTCACCCTCTTGACAAACTGTTCCCTCACACCCTACTCAGTGCCATCTGCGTCAACCGCATCAGTTCAGCATCAGTGTCATGGACTCAGGGACTCAGAACAGAACTAGCTGCACCTTCATCGCCACCACCAGGATGCTTACCGACCCTGCCCCCCTATCCAAGGACAACTCAGCAACATGGTTTGCACTGGTGGAGAACTTGTTAGAACTATAACATGTCACCAACAATTCAAAATCCCTATACCTCATGACTCAACTGCATGAGCACACAGACATGATCTGTGACCTACTTCTGATGCCACCGATAACTTCAAAGAATGATTTCAAAAACAGACTATCATTGAGTGTCTCTTGCATTCCCCAAAAGATATTATTCTGTGAATACTGTGTGAGGAACATCTCGGCAACTGCATCCTGTCCCAGCTTTGACACTGGCTATGCCTCCTGGTCAACGAGCGTATGATTTTGGACAAAACGCTGTGGTCGGTGTTGTTATCAAAACTGCCTACAGATCTCCAAGTTCATCTCCTCCCCCACGTCCTGAAATCCATCAGTTTGTGTTTGCAGATGGCTGACCAGGTCTGTTCACTCACTCACCAGTGCCACCAGCAGGAGCTCAAACAACAGACTGTCACTCCTGCACCAGTAGCTTGCCTGGCTGCAGGCAGGGGCAGGCCGTGCTCTGCCCCCCCCCCCCCCCCCCCCCTGGACTGCTGCACCACCTGGCACATAGAGGATGATTGTCCACCTCCCCTTACAATGTACCTCACTGCTAGTACTACACCATATTCAGCAATGACACAAAAAAGTGCCACCCCCGAGCAAGCATCCAAAAATCCAATCATCTGACAAGTGCCAACCCACACTTTATTCTCTAGCATACCCCAAAATTGAGTCATTGACACAGCTTGTGTCCAAACAGTTCGTGTGGTGAGACATAAAGCATGATTGTCAGAGCTGGGGCCAGAACTGCATCATCTGTCAGCACAACAAAGTCACCAGGCTCACTGTTCCACCTCTCTGCAAATTCAACATTCCATCTGGCTGCTTTTACCACGTATACCTGGACCTGATTGACCCCCTTCCAGAGTGCTTCTATTATGATCTTTCTTGCACTGATCACTTACCTTGATGGGTAGAGGCTGTACCTCTCACCAACATTACCACCAAAACCATAGCTAAGGCTTTTGTTTCTTCCCGAATTTCTGACTTTGGCTGCCCCACTATCATCACCATCGACCAGGGCTGGCAGTTTGAATCAACATTCTTCGCCCAACTCTGATAGCTGTGTGGTATCGGCAAATGTTGCATGACTGCCTACCACTCCCAAGCAAATGGACTGGTAGAACAGTGGCATCGTACTTTCAAGACAGCACTGCGGTGTCACAACAGTCTTTGGGCCGAGGTCCTCCTATGGGTACTCCTTGGCCTATGGTCATCATACAAACCAGATATCAAGGGCACCACAAGTGAGTTTGTCTATGCTGAAAACTCTGCCCTATGTCGGGAGCTGTTACAACCTACCTCGCCCGACAATCCCACCCCCCGTCCTGACTTCATAAGCCATATCCAAACACATTTTGCAAACATTTCCTTGACCCCCCCTTCTAGCCATACTGCCCCCTTCCCCCTACACCTACATGGCCTCTGATATCCTTTCGTGCAAGCATTTTTCTCCATGACACCATCATGCAGGCTCCACTTGCCCCACCATTTTCAGGCCCATACGAAGTCATAAACCGCACCGCTAATATGATGGATATATGGGTTAAAGGTTTGCCACTCACTGTTTCTCTCCACCACATGAAACCAGCACACCTTGACCCACCATCTTTTTTGCCTGATGATGTTATAAGGCTACCCAGCACTGAGGACTCACGCTCAAGCTATGATCCCTCAGAACTGCAGCTCCAGCCCTCACCCAAACTTGTGTCTGTATTACCATCAATGTTGTTCCTTGTGTTCTCGCCCTCTCTCTACCTCCTCCCCCTTATCCCCCTCCAGTGGTTCTGCAAACCAATGTCCCGTCCAAACATGTGGAGGATGTCACCATCCTCAATGACAACAACCACATCTTCATTCTGCTGCAAGACAACTCGCCCCATCCAACCGGGGGCCGGCTTGTCAGACGATCACCAGCTTAAGCCTGCTCCTGTGTGGGGTTGACAGCATGCTCCTTTGAGCTGTGGTAACTCCCCTATGGAGGGTTACAGTTTGAATCAGCCAATCATGTGAGGGACACAGTCCATCCCCACATGCAGGCCGATGCCTCGTCTGCCCACACCACCTACAGGAGTTCCTCGTTGATCTCCCAGCATGGTTCCTGCCCTGGAGATGGACATCCACATCACATCACTGCTGTCTCCCTCTCCACTTTCACCACCGGACATGCCCCCTTCCACTGCAATCAAACCATGCTCCACACTGTGGGAGGGGTGGTCTGTGTGACGTCGACAAGTACAAACGATATATCTCTGCCATTGCAAGTTCTTTTGGCTCTTAATAATTTTTTCATAATGTGGGGCCACAGTCATAATATAGTTTCTTTAAAGTCAGTACCAGCGATTATACTGTTTTTTATTTGCAGGTGTTGCACTTACACGATCATGATTTTGGCTTCAAAGTGCCATTATCAAGTGTTTTAATATTATACAGTGCCTAAGATGGCAAAGTGTCGCATTTAAAAAACAATGTGTCTAATAATGTATTTTAAATGTGACAGTATGCCATCTTAGGCACTGTATAACATTAAAACACTTGATAATGGCTCTTTGAAGCTGAAATCATGATCGTGTAAATGTAACACTGCAAATAAAAAACAGTCTAATGGCAGTACTGACTTTGAAGAGGTTCTTTGACTCTGTAACCTAATGGCCCATGCCATCTTGCTTGTTCAGGTCGCAGTATGATTTGTTGTAATGAGGATGACTGTATGAAATATACCAAGTATTACAGAAATTAGTGTGTTTCCTACAACCCAGCAGAAATCCCACACACCCATTAAAGGAAATGAAATAAGAAATGACGATTGTCATTAATAATGTTTTGTTGACACCAAGACTATTAGGAATGGAAGATCATCTCTGTTGGCCATGGATGGTGAGCGTGTATTTGGTAGTAGTAGTAGTAGTAGTAGTAGTAGTAGTAGTTTAGATTAGATTAGATTAGTACTTGTTTCCATAGATCATGAATACGACACTTCGTAATGATGTGGAAACATGTCAGGTTAATAAAAGGTGTCTGTACAAGATATTACATTACACAAAATATTACACGACAACAATTTTTTTTTTTTTATTTTTTTTTTTGGGGGGGGGGGGGGGGGTTGGGGAAATTACCCACTTACTATATCCAAAAATTCATCTAATGAGTAGAAGGAGCTGCCATTAATAAATTCTTTTAATTTCCTTTTAAATGCTATATGGCTATCTGTCAGACTTTTGGTGCTATTAGGTAAGTGACCAAAGACTTTTGTGACAGCTTAATTCACCCCCTTCTGAGTCAAAGTTAGATTTAACCTTGAGTAGTGAAGATCATCCTTTCTCCTAGTGTTGTAGCCATGTACACTGCTATTACTTTTGAATTCATTCGTATTGTTAATAACAAATTTCATAAGTGAGTATATATATTGTGATACTACAGTGAAGATCTCCAGCTCTTTAAATAAGTGTCTGCAGAATGATCCTGGATGAGGTCCAGCAATTATTCTGATTACACACTTTTGTGCAATGAACACTCTTTTACTCAATGATGAGTTACCCCAGAATATGATGCCATATGAAAGCAGAGAATGAAAATAGGCATGGTAAGCTAATTTACTGAGATGTATATCGCCAAAATTTGCAATGACCCTAATAGCATAAATAGCTGAACTCAAACGTTTCAGCAGATCCTCAGTGTGTTTTTTCCAGTTCAACTCCTCATCAATGCCTACACCTAGAAATTTTGAATATTCTACCTTAGCTACCAATTTCTGATTGAAGTCTATATTTATTAATGGTGTTATTCTGTTTACTGTGTGGAACTGTATATACTGTGTTTTGTCAAAGTTTAATGGGAGCCCATTTGCAGAGAACCACTTAATGATTTTCTGAAAAACATCGTTTACAGTTTCACCTGTTAATTCTTGCCTGTTGGGTGTGATAGCTATACTTGTATCATCGGCAAAAAGTACCAGCTTTGCATCTTCGTGAATATAGAATGGCAAGTCATTAATATACATTAAGAACAGCAGAGGACCCAAGACTGCACCTTGTGGCACCCCATTCTTGATTGTTCCCCAGTTTGAGAAATCACCAGTTTTTTTGTATATTATGTGAACTACTTATTTCAACTTTCTGCACTCTTCCTGTTAGGTATGATTTAAACCATTTGAGCACTGTCCCATTCATACCACAGTACTTGAGCTTATCTAGAAGTATTCCATGATTTACACAATCAAAAGCCTTTGATAGATCACAAAAAATCCCAACGGGTGACTTCCAGCTACTCAGAGCATTTAATATTTCATTAGTGAAAGTATATATAGCATTTTCCATTGAAAAATCCTTCTGGAAACCAAACTGATATTTTGTTAAAACTTTATTTTTACAAAGGTGTGAAGCTACTCTGCAATACATTACTTTTTCAAGAATTTTGGATAAGGCAGCCAGAAGAGAGATTGGGCGGTAGTTGTTGACATCAGATGTATCCCCCTTTTTTATGCAGTGGTTTAACAATGGCATACTTCAGTCTATCTGGGAAAATACTCTGCTTCAGAGAGCTATTATATATGTGGCTAAGAATCCCACTTATTTCTTGGGAACAAGCTTTTATTATCCTGCTGGAAATGCCATCAATTCCATGTGAGCTTTTATTCTTGAGAGAGTTTATTATCTTCCTAATTTCAGAAGGAGAAGTGGGTGGAATTTCCTTCACTTCTTGCTCAAAATACAGGTTGAATAACATTGGGGAGAGACTACAACCCTGTCTCACTCCCTTCCCAACCTCTGCATCTCTTTCATGTCCCTCAACTCTTTAACTGCCATCTTGTTTCTGTACAAATTGTAAATAGCCTTTCGCTCCCTGTATTTTATCCCTGCCACCTTCAGAATTTGAAAGAGCGCTTTCCAGTCAACATTGTCAAAAGCTTTCTCTAAGTCTACAAATGCTAGAAACGTAGGGCTGCCTTTCCTTAATCTAGCTTCTAAGATAAGTCGTAGGGTCAGTATTGCCTCACGTGTTCCAACATTTCTACGGAATCCAAACTGATCTTCCCCGAGGTCGGTTTCTACTAGTTTTTCCATTCATCTGTAAAGAATCCGCATTAGTATTTTGCAGCTGTGACTTATTAAACTGTCACAGCAGCCTCAGATGGAATGACCTTAACATCTGTGAGGCTGCTCATCATCTGCCTATCCACTAGTACATAGTCTACTACTGAAGTTTGGGACCAGTATCCACTGTACCAAGTTATTTTGTGGATAAATCAACTGCTTTCAAAAAGGGAACATGCCTCGGATCACAGAACGGATTTAAAGGAAACTGACCAAGCAATGGAAAAGGATTACGAGATGTTTTACGACTGGGCACCTTAAACGTAAGGACTCTAACTGGGAAGTTAGAAGAAATTGTAGAAATGATAGAAAGGAGGAAATTGGACATCTTGGGACTTCCTGAGACTAGGTGGAGAGGAGTTGTTGAAAAACCACTAAGTAAAGGATGTAAACTGTACTGGACAGGGAATGAGAGGGGAAGAAATGGAGTGGCAATAGTGGTCAGAGAGGGTCTGCAGGAGGAGGTGGAAGGTATCAATGATCGAATGATAAAAGCCAGAGTATGAGTGAAAGGAAAAATCATTGAAATCATCCAAGCATATGCCCCACAGGTGGGGTGTACAAAAAAGGAGAAGGAGGAATTTGAAGATGACATGCAAAAGCAGCTAAATGGAGGTACTCAGATTATAATAGGGGACCTCAATGCACATGTTGGCACAGACAGGAAAGGATTCGAGGAGATAATGGGACCAGAGGGCTGGGGGAACCGAAATAGAGAAGGAAAATTGTTGCTGGAATTCTGCAAGAGGAATGGGCTGGCAATCGCAAATTCCTGGTACAAGAAGAGAAGTAGTCACAAAATAACTTGGTACAGTGGGGACTGGTCCCAAACTTCAGTAGTAGACTATGTACTAGTGGATAGGCAGATGATGAGCAGCCTCACAGATGTTAAGGTCATTCCATCTGAGGCCTTAGACAGTGACCATCGGCTGTTGGTAGCCACCCTGAGAGAGAAAAAAGATAGGAGGGCAACAGACATACAGGAGAAAAGGTTGAAGACATGGATGCTGAAAGAGGATGAACGGAGGACCCAGTACCAGACACTGATCAGGAAGAAGCTGCCAAAGGAAGATCAGAGAACAGTGGAAGAAGAATGGGGAGATTTTAAGAGGGCTCTAGTTCAGGCAGCTGAGACTGTGTGCGGAAGAACTAGCACAAAGAGGAGAAGTAAGGACACCCCATGGTGGAACAACATATGTAAAGAGGCAGTACTTCGAAAGAACAAAGCCTTCAGAGAATGGTTCCAGACCCGAACAGAGGAAGCTAGGGTAAAATATAAGGAAAGCAAGAAAGCGGCACAGACCATAGTAAGGGCGGAGAAGAAGAAGTGGATGGAAAAATGGACAAGAATGTTAGAAGAGGACAGTGAAGGGAACAAAAAAGTACTTTACATCATTGTAAGAAATAAGAGGAACAACAGAAGTGAGTGCCTGAGGATCATGGATAATAATGGAAGAGTTGTGGAGGAAATGCATGAGCTCAAAAAGATTTGGAAGGAGTACTTTGAAGATCTGTTGAATGCCGTCAAGCGGGTAACTAACAGCGATGGAGAGCCTAAGGCAGCAGACGATTATAATAGTGGGGAAATTGATGATCTAACTTGGAATGAAGTGGAAGAAGCCATAAAGAGGATGAAAGGGGGCAAGGCACCAGGTTGGGACGAAGTAACAGTGGATATGATACGAGCAGCAGGAGAAGTAGGAACCCAGTGGCTATACAGAGTGCTGAGGGTGGTGTGGAAGGAGAACAGAATTCCTGAGGATTGGAAGAAAGGAATTATAGTCCCGATCTTCAAGAAAGGGGATAAAAGGAGATGTGAGAACTACAGAGGAATCACCCTGCTACGCCACTGTGGAAAAATCTATGAAAAGATCCTGGAGAAGAGAATAAGAAGCAGTATAGAAAGTAGACTGCAAGAGGAGCAGTATGGTTTCAGACCGGGAAGATCAACAACAGACCTCATATTTGCGGTAAGGCAACTGCAGGAAAGGCACTATGAGTACGGGAAGGACTTAATCATGGCCTTTTTAGATATTGAGAAGGCATATGACAGTATCTATAGGGACAAGCTCTGGGATGTGCTGAACGCAAAAGGGATAGATGAAGAGATAACATGAAAAGTCAGAAAAATGTATGAGGGAAGTGAGAGTTGTGTGAAAGTGGGGAGGGAACGTACTGCATGGTTCAAGCTGGAAAATGGGCTGCGACAGGGAAGTGCACTTTCGCCTTTATTGTTTACAATTGTTATGGATGGAGTCCTACAGCAAGTATCAGATGCAATTGGAGATCATAAAATGAAAGCAGTGCTTTTTGCCGATGACCTGATGTTATGGGGAAATTGCGAGAAGGAGGTGCAAGAGCAGTTAGATGTATGGGAGGCAACGGCAGCACAATATGGAATGCATTTCTCTGCAAAGAAAAGTGAAATAATTGTCACAACAAGGAAGAAGAATAGGCCAAATGTGGATATAACTTGTGGAGGGGAAAAACTACAAGTGGTAGAGAACTTCAAGTACCTGGGAAGCATGATTGAAAGTAAGGGGGGAAACGCAATGGAAATAAATGAAAGGTGCAGAAAAGCAGGGCAGTTCTTCAAATGCATTAGGGGGCTTATTTGGAGCAAGGAGGTGCCACAGAAATCCAAGGGAATTATATACCGAACCTACTTTGTCCCCATATTGGCATACGGAAGTGAGACATGGGTAATGCACAAAAGCGACAAAAGTAGAATACAAGCTAGTGAAATGAAGTTCCAGAGGAGCAGGTTGAGTGTAACAAGACGAGACAGATTGCAAAATGTGCATGTGAGGGAAAGACTAAAGGAGGAACCAGTACAGGACAGGATAGAAAAATCAAGACTGCAGTGGTATGGACACATGAAGAGAATGGATGAGGGAAGAATTCCAAAGAGGATGTTTGATCTGCAAATCTGCAACTGGAGGGTAAGAGGCCCAGGGGAAGACCAAGAGATAGATGGGTGAAGAGAGTGAAAGAAAGTGTGACGAGAAGAGGAGAGAACTGGACGAGGGTGGAAGAGGGGGAATGGTGGAAAGACAGAACACGATGGAGAGGCTTGTGTTCCCAACAGACCCAGCCAGTGGCTGGAAACTGTCCAAGATGATGATGATGACTTATTAAACTGATAGCTGGGTAATTTTCACATTTGTCGATACCTGGTTTCTTTGGGATTGGAATTATTATATTCTTCTTGAAGTCTGAGGGTATTTCACCTGTTTCATACATCTTGCTCACCAGATGGTAGAATTTCATCAGGACTGGCTCTTCCAAGGCTGTCAGTAGTTCTAATGGAATGTTGTCTACTCCCGGGGCCTCATTTCGACACTGTTGTTATTATTATTTATGTATGTTACTTACCAAATTCCTACTCTGTGTTATCTAAGTAGTCCTTCACTGTATTGAATGAATTGCTTAACATGTACTTTCTTTTTAACTGCCTTTTTAAATAAATTTATTTTTATAATCTTTTTAATTTGACAACCAGTTTATTTTGCAGTATTATTCGTAGGTGTAAAATGCTGTTTTCAGTTTTATGCTTATTTTTTCTGGGCAAATGTAAATTCAGTCTAGATCTTTTCCCATGTTCATGGACAAAGGTGTATATGCAACAATTACCAATCTTACTTCTGATGTGTATAAATGATTGGTAAATGTATTCACATTCATATTCAATTAAAAATTAAAACTACTCATGTTTTGAACAGATCTTTACAATGAGCTTGACTAATACTTTTGGTTATTATCCCCATAGCTCTTTTCTGTGCTTTGAAAACTGTGTTCATATTTTGTGCATTTGCACCCCAAGAAAGAATGCCACAATTAAATGTTTACTATGTACATGTGAATATTGTGTAACTAAAAGACAATGGCCGTTGCACACTGATGACAGGTCTCAAAGGACATAGTTATTTGAGGTATGCATTATCTCTGCTCTTTTTACTCTATCTGCTAGGTATGATCAATAGCTACCTCCATTACTTCTAATGCCTCTAGATTATGTAGAAGAATTTTATCATAAATAGTATCAAATACTTTGAAGGTTCTAAAAATGTACCTGTGACACACTCATCTCAGTCAAGAGCATCAGATACCACTTTTGTGAATTCTGTGGTTGATTTTGTACTTCTATCACTTTGGAAACCAAACTGTAATTCACTTAAACAGTTGTATTTATTGAAGTACTTCATTAATCTGTCTTTCATAATATTGATTCCATTATTTTTGAGAATGAAGACAGCTGGGAACCAGGCCAGTAGTTTTCTGTGTTCTGTGTTACCTCTCTTTAGCAGAGGCACAACTCTTGTTGTCTTAAATACTCTGATAAGTTCCCTGATGTGAATGACTCATTTATTACATTTGTTAAGGGATCTCATATAATCCATATGCATGGTTTCAGTACACAAATTGGTACCTCATCAAAGACTACTGACTTTTCTATTATTTCAGGACTAAAAAATAATGTGTTTGTTAATGCTAACATTAAACATGAATATATATCCTGTAACTGACTCATTCTATATTGTTTTGATAAAATGATCACTCAAATGATCTAAGGAACATGTAGCTACCTACTAGGATATGACGGAGAAAGCTGGGATCTCTTTACTTCCTCCCTTGCTTTGCCATCTGCCTCCTTAAATTCATTTTATTTCCATCTTTGCCTAATTACCATTAAACATGAGTGAGTATAATCTGCAGTTTCATAAACGAGAAAGGTTGACCGTCAGTCTTAAGGAATGTAGTACCAGGTCTAATTTTGTGCTTATTTTTGTGTATGTAATTTCCTAATTTATTTTGACCATTCGCAGTTAATATCTTTTGCTATACAGTGAAATTAGTAATTGATTCGTGACTTAGATTCTATTGTTGACTTATAAATAAATATAAATTCTGTACTAATTATAAACACTTGGAAGAAGAACTATTAGGATTCTTAAAGTATTTATTTGGCTCTACTCGAAAACATATTAGCAAAGCCAGCTCGTAATTAATTCCAAAATAATTACCAGGTTTGTCAAAAATATTGTGTGTATAACTATATATGTTAATATCATTATTTAAACAAATAATTCGGCCTAACCTTTATGACAGAAGGTTTCAGGAACTGTTAAATAGGAGGAATTTATCAATGTATTCAGTTAATTGAATGAGTTGTGTTTTAATTGTAATTTCTGTAACTAAAACATTGAACAATGTATAGTTTCAGTGCCTATTATTGTGAGGATATAGAAAGGTCCGATTTTTGGTCTCGAGACAGTCAGTCCACGGCTGATTTTCAGACATGAAACATGTATCAGTTAGATTAACAACAATGCATCAACTTAACAGTGGAATAAATATAACACAAATAGGCCATGTGTTAAAACAATTAATGACAACATCTGTTCAATTTATTTGAGAAATAGTGTCACATGTACTGTATTATTCTGCAAGAAATGTGAGTTATGTGGTTAGGTTTTTACTGCTCATAGATGTTCAAGAACAAACTATTGTAGCAGTATGCTGATATTTGCCTGCAACCTGTTAATGAAGCTTATCAACATTTACCAATAGGGAACTGGCCATATAATTGTGTAATATTGGGGGGTTGTGAACATGAAAGTAAGGAACTATGAAAAGCAATTATGCAACTGTCGGCTACATCACTTACAGTAGTCAGTGTTGAAGCCCCTCCCCCCCAACTCCACCCACCCCTACTCCCCCATTTTTCAGCCAGTATAACAATGCAGTATGTTGACAACATGGACTATCAACAAAGAAATTTAGCAGGTAAATGTCACAAGGTTGTGTACTGTTTTACTGACTTCATGGTTTGTAGTAACATCATTTACAAAGTGCATAGTTATTTACAGGTTTATGTATGCTTTGGTGATTTTTTTTAATTTCTCTGCAGTACTTGAAAAATTTTCATACAAATAGTTTGCTAGGTAGTACCAACTAACCCTTAAAAATTGTTATTATGCCTTTGTTTGTGTCTTCCTGTTTCCTTTTTAATGACATCCCAGACTGCTCAACTTTATTCTCAGTGTTGTATATTATCTTTCATTAAATGACTTTTATGGAATCAAGTACACCAACCATCAACAGTACCTCCTGTTCAACAACTGCCACCTGTTCCATATCAAAAAGTATCTCCCTTACAGCCTTTCCACGTGTAGATGCCACTTCTGCAGTGGAAAGAAGGAGTTGTCAAAATGTACTGATAACCTTACTGACTTTACTGACAGACAATACACACATATCCAGCTCATCAATAAATAAATCACTCATACCATCAGTTTCTCTGGCGCCACTAAATCTGTTAACCAACTACCAAACAGCACTCATCTAACCACCCAATTTCACCCTGGTCTTGTACAGCTCAACCACATCCTCCATCAGGGTATCAATACCTCTCATCGTGCTGGCACAGAGAACTCTGCTACAAACAGATGACGATGTAGCAGATATTGAAACCTTTGCCTGATTCTAGGTTTCTTTGTTTGTTGAAGTTATTGTAATTGAAAAATTATTCTTTCTTGAGTAATTTTGTGTTTGATGCTTGTTATGAACATTCATGTGACTGCCACATTCTTGCCTGCTTATGCCATGTATGTAGGCTATTCTTGCTGTAGCCCACTGACACAGCTTTACTGGCCAATGTAGTGACACATGCCAGTGTGGTCTTGTGCCAATCTTGCAAATTAATGGATTCTGAAAGTTTGTGGCGTTTGCATAAAATATTTTTGCGGCTCCTTTGTACCACTGTCACAGCACTCGGATGTCCATGATGTGATGTAGTTCTTGCGTCAGAAAGTCCCAAGGTGTGTGTAATGATAATGGTCTTTTCAGCACCTTGTTCTGAATTAGTTGATGGTGCTATAGATTAGTGTTGGCAGTGATGCCCCAGATGACGGCTGTGTATTCAATGACAGGTTGGCTCACAGCCTTATATAGTCTCAGTTCAAGCTAGTCTGAAAGAGATGAGTTGGGTTGTATTGGGTATGGTAGTTTTAGTTTTCCCAGTGTTATCCCACTGATTTCTTCAATGTTGTGATGCTGAATTGAATTGAATTGAATTTTATTTGATCCTGTAAGATTACATCATGTACAGTAAATGTACGTGTAATATAGGACATGTCAAAGTATTAAAATTCTTTATCAATTATTTTTCTACACCTTTAGCTTACATTTTTACATCACTGATAATGAGTAACAATATATACAAATTTAATGGCATAAGTATTCTGCAACACTGTAAAACTCTTTTTCAATGAGATAGTCTTTAAGTTTCTTTGTAAATTCATTGTGAAGTACACTATCTTGCAAGGTTTTGGGCAGACTTCTTAGTAGTCTGATACCAGAGTACTGGGGTCCTTTTTCTAGCATTGCCAGTCGGTGGGGTATGCTCCGTACTTCATTCTTCTTTCTTGTATTGTGGGTGTGTACACTAGCATTTGTAATCCAGTCCTCACTACCTTTTGTGATGTACATTATTGTTTTGTATATATATAATGATGAAAAAGTTAAGATACCTAAATTCTTGAAACAGTTTCTGCATGTTTCAGAGGTCTTTCTTCTTAAAATGGTCCTAATTGCTTTTTTTTGTAATGTGAACACTCGTTTTGTCTCTTGTTTGTTTGAGTTTCCCCACACCGTCACTCCATACTGTAAGTATGGTTCGAAAAGTCCATGATACACTGTACACAGAAGGTTCTTGTCTGAATACTGTGATAGCTGCTACATCAGTCTGCAATTGAGCATGGCACTTAGGCATTTAGCAGTGGTGCTCTAAGATACAGGGCTGCCCTTCAATGAAACAGTTGCCTCTGCAGGAGGGATGTGCCACTTACTGATTATGATTGCCTGGCTTTTGTCAACATTATACGCTAGCCCCCACTTGGTTGCACAGGCTGAGAGGTGGTGGGTGCCCAACTCTGTGTAGGTTCAATATTCCCTGTTAGCCTTTTCTGGTACAGGTCCCACACACTTGACAAGTATTCTAGAACCAATTGTATGAGTGATTTGTAAGAAGTCTCCTTTGTAAACTGATTGCACTTCCACAGTATTCTACCAATAAACCGAAGCCTACAATCTCCTTTACCCATGACTGAACCTATCTGATCATTCCATTTCATATTTCTATGAAGTATTTCACCCCGGTATCTGTATGAGTTAGCTAATCTCAACAATAACTCATTGATATTATAGTCATATGATACTACATTTTTTTCATTTTGTGAAGTGCAAAATTTTATATTTCTGAACATTTGGAGCAAGTTGCCAGTCTCTGCACCACATTGAAATGTTATTGAGTTGGATTGAATATTTATGCAGGTTCTTTCAGGTAGTACTTCATTATAGATAACTGCATCATCTGCAAAAAGCCTGATTTTACTAGTAATATTGTCTGCAAGGTTGTTAATATGTAACATGAACAGCAAGGGACTCAAAACACCACCCTGGGGCACGTCGAAAGTTACTTCTATTTCTGACAATGACTCCATCTGAGATAACATCCTGTGTCCTCCCTAGCAAAAAGTCCTCAATTCAGTCACAAATTTCACTAGATATGATCATACTTTTGACAATAAGCTTAGGTGTGGTACTGAGTCAAATGCTTCTTGGAAATCAAGAAGTACTGCATCTACTTGATTGCCTTGATCCAAAGCTTTCAGTATGTCATATGAGAAAAGTGCACAGTGGTTTCACATGATTGTTGTTTTCAAAATCTATGCTAGCTGGCGCTGAGGAGGTCATTCTGTTCAAGATTGCTCAGTATGTTTGGACTCAGAATACGTTCTAAGATTCTACAACAAATTGATGTCAAGGCTATTGGGTGGTAGTTTTGCAGATCACTTCTACCACCCTTTTTGTGGATGGTTGTGACCTGTGCCTTTTTCCACGAACTGGACATGGTTTTTTGTTTGAAGGATCTATGATACATTATAGTTAGGAAAGGGTCTAACACAGCCACAAGACAGGGATTTCATCGGGCCTGGAGCTTTATTCAGTTTTAATGATTTCAGCTGTTTCTCAACACCACTGACACTAATACTTAATTTCATTACTCTTTTAAGTGGTATGAGGATTAAACTGGGGCAATTCTGCTGGGTTTTCCTTTGTAAAGGAATGTTTGAAAAATAGTTAAGCATTGCATCTTTTGCTTTTCTACCCTGTTTCAGTTCCTGCCTCATTCGCTAGGGACTGGACACCAACTTTGGTGCCATTAACAACCTATACATACAACTAGAATTTCTTTGTGTTCTGTGAAAGCTCACTTGACAATATTCTGCTATGATAGTCATTGAAGGTATCACACATTTCTCCCTTGACAACCAAATGCGTTTCATTCAGCGTCTCTCTATCTATAATCCCAGGCTTTGTTTTACACCTATTACGCAGTAATCTTTGTTATTTTAGAAGTTTCTTTACAGTAACTGTGCACCATGGGGGTTCCTTCCCATTATCAATTGTTCTACTGGATACATATCTATCCAGTGCATGGTCGACTATTCTTTTAAACTTCAGCCAGAGTTCCCCTACATGCTCCTGCTCTGCACTCAAAGTTTCAAGTTCCTCATTGAGATATGACATTACTGTTTTTTTCTCTAGTTTACTGAACATATATATCTTTCTGCTTGTTTTAGTTGTTCTTTGTCCTTTGGTAATCATCGTTGACACTACCACATCATGGTCACTGATACCAGTCTCTGTATGGATATCCTCAAAGAGGTCAGGTCTGTTTGTTGCCATTAGATCCAATATGTTTCCATCATGAGTGGGGTTGCTAATTATCTGTTACAGGTAGGTTTCAGAGAAGGCATTTATTAAAATCTCACAGGATGTCTTATCATGCCCATCACTTATGATTAAAGTTTCCAAAGATGATTACAGTATGATTGGGGAACTTATGTACAAGTGAACTGAGGTTTTCTCTAAAGTGTATGACTAAGCTGGGTTGCAGCTACCTTAACTTTCATTCTGGTATTCTTTAGAATCCTTAAAGTCAAAATGGCTCCTCTGCATTTTTGGCAAATAGTTAAACATTTCTGTTGATCCTGAAGAAAAGCCCTTGAAATAAGTTCAAAACTGGCCTCTTTTTTAAATCCAAATTGTATTTTATTTCCTAGTGGAGGGCTTTTAGTATTCTTTAATAGGTGTGGGACATCACAGATCACTGCAATAGGTTTATCACTAACTTAAAAATGAAATGGGCTGGACTCAGTCCATTTCTCACTGTCAAACACCTTTCTGGTTAGTTACATCTTGGTCACAAGCTGTACAAACTACCTTCAGCCCCACTCTTTGCAGTTGCCTTACAATATTGATAAAGAGAACTTTTGAAGTAGTACTTGAAACCATGGTCTGAGTAAAGTAATATGCAACAACTTGCTTCCAACTTTTATGTACACCTCTGACCATCAATAGCAATGAATGCTCTACTTATGCATTTGACCTTAGTGAATCCTGATACCCTGTGATCTGTTGCTTGCTCACATCATAGCACAAACCTCTCTCCAAAGACGTTTCGTCAAACAAAACAGCACAATATTTATGAATGTTGCACACTGCCTGAACTTCTGCTTTTATTACATTCATCACCGCAGGATTAAATTCTGGTTCAAAAAGCACAGAGAGAACTGAGATTTCAGATGTAATGAAGGAAAAGAAAAACAAATTGACAAATACCTGTATAGGTGAGGGCTTCACTTGCATAAAGATGGAGCAAATACTTTGTCCTCAGATATCCATCACTTAACATTTGCTGGTCGATAGGAATTCCTTAACTGACTGTTTATGAAACCTTCGGCAACATAATTTAGATTGGTGTTTGTCAGAGAGAAAGTATTGCTATTGTACAAATCTTTGAGTGTTTTAGTTTATTTTTCCAATGATGTAGATTTTCTTTAAATTTTGCTAGCCTTGCTAGAGTATTCATATGAATCTTATACATTTTCAATTTGATGTGAGATTTCCAGGTTAGGTGCCTGTCTATTGTGACTCACAGGTACCATGATATGGTGCCCATAGGATGAGGGTGCCACATACATTGATGGAAGGAAGGTCTGCCAGCAGTCTTCTTCTGCAGAGTGTGATGATTTGTGTCGTGATGCCATTGAAAAGTAGATGCCATTTTGTTGCCCACCTGCTGTGTTCATCTGTGGCCCTTTGCAATCTGTGTTGCTGATGTAGAGGGTGTACCTTGAGGATTCACCATCCTGGGTTGATACAGTGAAGGTGCATCCATGGAAGTAATTGTGCAGTAGCCTGATGTGTGATAAGGGTACCTCTCTATCCAGCAGCTTCAATAAGAGGCCCTTGTGCCACAGGGAATTGAAGACTTGTGATACATCCAGGAAGAATGCCTCTAGAAATTCCCAATGTTCAAAGGCTTCCATTTCCTCTTCCATGAAGGAGAGCAGTTGGTTGGTGTGGATTGGCGCTTTCTTAAGCCAAGCTGATCTTCTGGCACTAGGCTTTGTGCTTCCAAATGTCAAAGTAGTCTTCTCAGGTAGAGTCTTTCAAACACTTTTGGCAGCACTGGTAGTGACAGATTGGCCCATAGCTGGAGGACAGCCACTGGTCTTTTCCAGCTTGTGTGACAGGCACCATGGTTGCATGCTTCCAGGCCTTTTGGTAGCTTCCAGTCTTTAGTTTAGAATGTTGATGAAGATTTGCACAAGGTGGTACTGCTATGTTCAGGTGCTGGTAGTTAAATAGTGGAAGCCTCACTCATTGTCTCTAGTGTAATGTCATTGGTAGCCAACGGCTGTAAGACTTGATTACATTGTGCAAAGAACATGTATCAAATATGTAATTGTTAGGAGTTTATTCCTTGAGCAAACAATGAAGAATATTTTGATGTTATAAGGAATAAAATACATTATAAAAAGTGTCAAAATACAGAAATGCCAGCTAGTAACTAGGGAAATGATGTGGAATCGATAAGTACCATCATCTGCCAACAGATGTGCTTAACCACATGCAGTTAGTGCAGTACACTTATGTAGTGCATATCTTACATAAATTAGCTACTTGTTATGTCACTATGTTTGCCCAGATATATTTATTCTTTGTTTAAATGGCAGAGTCACTGCTTACAAGAAAAATACAGACATAAAGCTTGTATTACAAGACACAGTTACTTTGTACGAGTGTAGGAGATGTGTATATCAAGAATGCGCTTAATTCCAAATCAAAATAAGTTATAGTTGCAAACAGTGGTACAATTAATTACAGTGATACAGTGAGAGCTATCCAGGTAAATATTTAGATACGTATGTATAATTTGCAGTTTGTTATAGCATTATGTTTGCACATACATAATCTTTATTATTTAAATGGCTACATCATTGTTTACAAATATAGCAGTACAATGTTATAGTATGTATAACAAAACAAATGTGTAACCTTCATGCAAAAGTAAAATACATGCATATGTCAAGAATCCAAATGACTTTAGATCTTAGCCACGAAGAACAGAAAAATTACAGGGATGAAGCGCTGGAGTGAAAATGATTCTGCATAACTGTTAGGTATGTATTTAGGTTACTCTTTGTAATATCAAAGACTGAATGCTATAATACAGTACCATATTTATGTTACGTAAAATATATGTCAGTTATTACAGGCTAAAATGCTGTAATGAGAGAATTATAGAAAAACAGAAGTATTTTCTAAATATTCTGTAAATGCAATTTATCTGTTGACATGAGAGTAAAATATTTAAAACAGTAAGATAATCAGTAGCACAAGAGTCAAACATCTTATGGCCCTTATGAAAACTGAATTTTAAAAATACATGTATGGATGCTGTAGGGTAATATCTGCAACCCATGAATGTTTGTACCAAATGTAAAAAAACTTTATACAAATGCTCAATCAGAATTACATTTGATGTCAGTTTGTACATAACCCTTAGCCACCTAGGAACAACAAGTTAATAACAGTGATGTCATGGACATATGAACTATTGATATTTCAGAGTTCTCCATGTGGTCCCTAAAGAACTGTTGCTTAATACCTTTGAGAAACTTGATATTTTTATGCACCACAAAAAGAACCTTCAGCCCTATGTAATGAGTAACTAGATTGTAACTCTAGAGCAGCCGTGCCTATATATAAAGTGTGGCAACCGCAAATAGCATTGTAGTGCACGGTTCCATTGTTGTTTTACAATAGCAAGCCTCTACCTATTCCTGCATTATTGTTTCAGTTGGCACAATGAGAAGTTGTGTTGTCATAGGTTCATGTCAGCTACAGCAATTTAAAATAAACTGTGAGAGTGTCATCTTAGTGTACAAAGTATTCCACGTGCCTGGTCATGTAAGTAATTTTTCCTTCACTTCTATTTCATTCCCTTTTTAATCGATTCAAAAGATAACACATAGCAAGCGGGTATATCACTGTGCAGGGTGAGATCAAAGCTGACACACAATGAGCTTGACTGGTTACTCAACGAGGATCCAGAGGAAAACGATGACAACTCTGTAGAAGAAGAGGAATTTATCATACAAAATGACTACAATTCAGATTCTGATCAAGTCTGTGATTCAGATGATGACTGTGAAGAGCCACTCTCCACTGGTGGTATTTTTATTGGGAGGGACAAAATGTGTAAATTGAATGAAATTTGTCCTGATATGACTTCGAAAACAAAAAGAAAGAGTAATGTGAAAATATTCCCTGGGCCTACACATGTTGTCAGAGGGGTCACAAGTGAAACAGAGGCTTTATGGACAATACTTCACCTGGAAATTATTGATGAAATTGTAAAATACATGAACATATACATTCAATCTAAAAAAGAATGTCTAAAATATTCCAGAGAAAGGAATAATAACATAATAATGACGTTGTTGGGATTGTTGTATCTCATCAGGACTAAGAAAGCAAACCACACAAATGTCATTGAGCTGTGGACAGCAGACGATACTGGTATGGAGATTACGAGAGCTGTGATCAGCTACAGATTTCTGTTCCTTTTATGATATATCCATTTTGATGACAAGAGTACAAGGCAAGAAAGAAGAGTAACTGATAAAATGCTGCAATAAGGCGAATATCAGATGCCTTTGTGGTGAACTACAAGAGGGCTTATAGTGTAGGACAATTTGTGACAGTAGACGAAAAGTTGCAAACTTTCCAGGGTCACTATTCTTTTGCTCAGTATATCCTGAACAAACCCGTGAAACACTGGATAAAGATTTTTGTTTTAGCAAATGCTAAAACATTCTTCACTACTAATATTGAAGTATACTGTGTAAAACAAGCTAGAGGACCATATGATGTTTCTAATCCTCCCTGTGATATTGTAGGAAGGCTAGTCACATACACTGAAAGCTCAGGAAGAAATGTTTGCAATGGTTAATTGGTATACTAACTATTCCTTAGCCAAATCCATTTTGAAAAAGTGACTAACACACATCAGCACATTGAGAAAAAACAAACGCGAGATCCCATAAGAAATTTTACCTGGGAAATGTAGGGCTATCCGCTCCTCTTTATTTAGTTTTCAGAATGATATGACATTACTTTTGTATGTGCCAAAACAAAACAAGGCAGTTATATTACTTTCATCTATGCACAATTTTGAAACAATTGACAAAGTTACAGGCAAACCTGGTATAGTTTCATTTTACAATATAACAAAGGAGGATTTGACATAGTTGATCAACAGCGAGGTTTGTATTCTGTCACATTGGTGACAAGAAGATGACCATTGGTTGTATTCTATGCAGTAATGGATAAAGCAGTAATCAATGCTCAAATAACTTTTCATGCAAATGAGACAAATCTGAAGAAGAAGAGAAGAATTTTCTTCAAAGATTTAGCACTGTCTCGTATGAAGCTCAATTAGTGAAAAGGACTAATATTCCTTCACTTCCTGCTGACATTGTAACTTTTCTCATGAAATACAAAGACGACATGTTGAAAGAACTGAGGAGCCTACCACCAAGAAAAGAGGTCAGTGTGTAACACGTGGATGAGCAAGAAACACATCTACTACCGTAAGGTGTAACTCATGCCATAGTTTTGTTTGCAAAGGACATGCAATAACAGTGCATACATGTAAGAAGGGTAAAGCATTTACTGAAAATACAGAAGACAATTAACTGTCTAAAAGGAAGAACTTTGTGATAACTGACACGTCTTAAATATATAAAGCCTTTCTCCTTTTATATTGCAATGAAAAAGTGTTTTTGTTCAGTATATGCTTAAAAAAAGTCTTGGAATAGACTGATATGTCAGTTGCATCAATTGAATACTGTGAAAGTTTCTTATTTGCTTAATCAAATAGTAAATTAGTGATGTAATATAAGTTTCTTGTATTGTTGTTTAAATATACTAAAATTAAACTGTGATTTAACTCATACCTTGGTAGCATAACAACAGCTCTTTACTACATGTGTACAATGTACGCTGTGTGCCTACTCATGTTACAGAAATTGGTGCACCTGCTCAACGGTTAAAGGAAAATTTTTCTTCAATCTTTTCAATGAAGTAGTCTTCACACTGATAGTTTGCCAATTAGATTCTACCCCCACATAGGCCAGACCATATTTTCAGTTATCCTACTATAATTAAATATGGAGTGACCATTATGCTCCAATTTTTATTTTCTTTCTAGTACTACTGATTATTTTACAACTTACCATCATAAAATATTTTTATATTCATGACAATATGTATGTCACATCCTTTGAATAGCATGCAAATATTACTGTATGTCATAAGATCTCCATTACTGTATTTCAGCTTTAAATGTTCACTTTCACTTTTCAAGTAACATAAATGTAGCACAATATGCAGCCTAATGCCTACAATTAACTTTTTACTACGCTATGTCATCACTGTTATTTGTCTTTCCTAGGTGACTAAGAGTTAAGTACGAACTTATGTGAATTTCAGTCCTGATTGGGCAGTTGCATAAAATATTTTGCCTTTAGTACAAACATTCATGAACTAAGGGTATTACCCTAAGATTCATCCATATGTGTACTTTCAAAATTCAGTTTAGACAAAGCCTAACATGTGTTAGGCTGTGGTTTACACAAGGGCTATCAGTAAATCGATTATTGTGCTACCGATCATCTTGCTGTTTTACATTATATACATCAAATATTCAGCAAATAGTGTTGTTTTTCTATAATTCCTTTATTACAGCATTTTGTCCTGTAATAACTGACATACATTTTATGTAGCTTAAGTATGGTACTGCAATGTATCACTCAATCTATGGTATTACAAATAATAACCTCAATATATAACCAACAGTTGTGCAGACTCACTTTCACTATAGCACTTCGACACTGTTAATTTTTCCATTATTAGTGACTAAGACTTATCTATGATCTAAAGTCACTCGGATTCTTGATGTATGCATGTATTTTACATTTGTATAAAAGTAACATATTTATGTTGTTTTCCATACTGTAAGACTGTATTATCATATATGTAAACAGTTATGTGGCCATTTAAATGGTAAATATTACATATGTGCAAGTGTAATAACACTACAGCAAACTGAAAATTATACATACATTTGTAAACATTTACCAAATGGTCACACAAGATAGCTCTTACTGTACTACTCTTAATAATTTCATCGCCCTTTACAACTATAAC
Organism: Schistocerca piceifrons; assembly: GCF_021461385.2. NCBI lineage: Eukaryota > Metazoa > Arthropoda > Insecta > Orthoptera > Acrididae > Schistocerca > Schistocerca piceifrons. The sequence goes on along the minus strand of NC_060140.1, from coordinate 907,539,411 downwards.
TTATTTTGATTTGGAATTATGCATTCTTGATACACACAAGTATATTACACTGGTACAAAGTGACTGTTTATCTTGTAATGCATGCTTTAGATCTGTATTTTCCTTATAAGCATTGACTCAGCCATTTAAACGAAGAACAATTATATGTGGGCAAATGTAATGACATAACAAGTAGCTAATTTACATAAAATACACATTAGATAAGTCTTTGCACTACCTGCTCATGGTCACATACATCTGTTGGCAGATGATGATACCTATTGATTCCACATCATTTCCACAGTTACTAGTCAGTGTCCTTCTTGTCAAATACTTCTACGGTATAAAAGGAAAAACATTAATCTGCATACCACAAACAGCACAATTCATGACCATGGAACCAAATCCAGACTCTGTTTACATCTAAACAGAAGAAACAAATCAAAAACTCAAAGTAGTGTATTATATCATGGTATTAAATTGTACAACAGATTACCACTAGAAATAAAATATGTAAATTATCCCCACACCTTTAGTCAAAGGTTAAAAAAATATTTATTAGATAATAGCTACTACACTGGAGATGAATATTTAAAATAACTATAAGACTAATGTTCATGAACATTGTACTGCGTAACAAATTTAACTTGACATGATTATAAAAAGTAGAACTAAGTATAGGAGCCGTATATACTATAAAGAGACATTTTTATTTTATAAGAAATATTGTACAAACATTTGACGACATCCATGCAACGTATATTGTTCTACGGATGAATAAATCAATCAGAAATAGCCGCGGCCCATCAGGGAGTTCAAGAGCATTTAAAAACAACTGGATTGTTATTGTTCTTAACATGATCCACATACTGCCACACATACACTAGCTATTAATGTGGATGCAGTAGTTGTTAGCCTGGTACCATGTGCCAGAGTCAACTTGAATGACTACCAAACCAAATAAGAAAGTTGAATATCTAAATACATGTTCCACAGACATAGCATAGGACCACACAAAACAAAAAAAAGTTGATTTTATTTAAGAAAGAAGTCCCAAAATGTCCTGTGATGACACACAATTGGGCTTATATGGTGAGGAACTGCCAGTTGATTCCCTTAAAGCACTGCATTAAAGTCCCACCCATAAAGGCCAATTCACACTGGCCATCAAGACATCATGACATTGTGATGCCATCACATCAAGGCATATTCACACTGTCCCTCACATCACAGCATGTCAAGTCAATTTTAGTCACATGATCTCAACTCACATGATTGTTCTCAGCTTCTTTTCTCATGGGAATTACGATCTTTGTGAGGTTATTTTCAATTGTTTTCACACATGAAATGCATATACACAAACAAAGTAGCTTATTACATGGAGTGCACACTTGAATGAAAATGACATTTATTGGATTCAAATGGTTTGCAGCTTGCAGGAATAGCTTGTATATTAGAGAAGGCAGATATAAGTGCAAAACAACACAAAAAAGTTTGTGGATCTGAAAAATGCCAGAACTTCACACACCATACAAGGAGCCTGAGGAAGAGGGATTTGCATAATATATTTTAGAAAGTTGAATCATAAGGCTTTTTTCACTTGTTATGTCAAACTGCACACAGAAATGCGAAAAGGAACAAAATGTTATGAGTTGTCATCACATCCAATGAAAAATTGGTTTATTTGACGTTAATTTTAATTGCTAGTCCAGCAGAAATTTTTTTGCAGGTGTCATAACTCCCTCAATATTTTTTCCTTCAATATTTACAGGTTTTCTTTACTTCTTGTATTTGGCTTTTATTAGTTCAAATGCCTTATTTGTGCTGAGGTTAGTTAGTGAAACCACATAAATATTGACCACTGATGCCTACAAAACTGTTTTGCATGCAGTCCAGAGAGCTACTTAACAATAAATAAACCTGCCACAAACACATATTAAAACAAACAACTTGCAGTGTCTGAAGGTTTCAGCCCATTTCCTTGTGAAACATTACAATTGCCTGACAACATTAAAATAAATTCCAGCCACTAATCAATCTGATTCTACCCACAACACTTTTTTTCATTTCGAGTTCAGCCATACTGCAATCCATTTCATTATAAAATATTAAATATGGTACCAGTATGTATAAAAATCCACTTTGTAAATGTAGTAGAGGGCAAGTAATTTGGTACACTCATGTTGTACAAATCAGATTGCTAGCTCATTGCTTCAATTAATTATTCATCATTTATTATAAATTTTAACAAAAGAAATAATGAAATGAAAAATTCTGTAACAAATAATGAACAAGAAACAACTCTTATCAATCACAATGTAATGAAATATGAAGATCTCCAATGGTCATGAATCAAGAGGAAATGGGCTTGTGGGTCACATGATAAATAATGGATGGATGACATCAACTGTCAAAACTTTCTTCCTGAGAAGCCTTGATAGTGACATGACATCACATGACAGGATGGGATGACTAATGTGGATGTCACTATTTGAAATGTGTTGAAGAATGTTTTGACCGGATGTGATGTGATGTGATGGCCAGTGTGAACTGGCCTTAAGTGGATCGATGTTTTTTTAATCAAACCATGGGAGAAGGTAGTGGGATTAATGTTTATTCATAACAGAGTCACACTTTCAATATATTAAAAACCAGTGTTCCAACTACCTTCACACATGATTTCATCAAAAACCTTTGGGCCACTTAATGAGTGTGCTCATGCAGATCAATTGCACATTGCCAACATTAGCCCACTATGATACTGCTGCTGGAAGTAAAATTTTATCACACAGTATAATCAAGTATCATGGCTGTTGGCTATAGGTATATCTGGTTGCAGAATACCAACCGCCTGCTTTGACCCATGACATGTGGTGATGATGTGTTTATGTGGTATGTTATTATATCTGAGGGAGATGTTCGGGTCAGTTACACCAAACAATACTCCCATTTTACAGTAGTTCATTTATTCACATCTTTACACAAGCAAGGCTTACGCAGAACTAAAATGGCGGCACTGCACAAAGGTAATGTTTAGCTTAGTTCAAAGACGATACTCGGATCAATTCTGGTGTCGACCTCATCAGTGCCACATATCATTTAGTATCCAATAGCATGTGATCTCATTCTGTTGGTGTTTCACAGTGCACTGATCTAATTATGTTGATGGTTTTCCAATTTTGTTTGGGTAGAAGTGAGTAAGTGTGATTTTTCAGATATGTTTGTGTACGGTATGTTCCATTAATAAAGTTACTTCCTCAATTGGAAACTGTTTTCCCCTAAAGGTAACTCAAATCAAGCAGAAGTTTAAAAATAAACCATGGTTTACACATGAAGAAAAGTTATCATGTGGGACAGAAAGGAAACTGTATCTACTATCTAGGAACACCTCTGAAGTTAGCATTGTAAGGCATTACCAAGAATACTGCAAAATACTGAAGCAAGTAATCCAGAAATCTAAGCAGCTTTATTATGAGAAAAAGATAATTACACAAACCAACAAAATAAAAACTGTATAGGGTATAACAAAGACAGAGACAGATGGGGTCATAAATGGACAGAAACAATAGCTCTAATAATAAATGAGACATTGATAACAATTTTATGAAAAGCGTAGTAGTTACTCATCATATAACAGAAATGCCAAGTTGCGGAAAGGCACAACAAAAAGACTGTCGAAAAGTTAGTTTTTGGCCAACACGGCCTTTGTCAAAAATAGACAACACACACACACACACACACACACACACACACACACACACACACACACACACACACACAGATATATATACAGAGGGGTCCAAAAAATGTATCCACTGTTTAAAAGTTCATAACTTGCAAACTAATTGACAGAGTTGTCTCATTTTTGGTGAAAGTGTAGCTTAAAGTCCAACTTAAATATATCACTGTATGTGTTTAAAATGGTCACTATTAACATACACACACAAATGATACCACCGAACTGCAGCATGAACTGCTGACTGCAACGTGTTCAGTTGGATCTTTGCTCATGAATGGACGATGGATTCTCGAAGTTCATCCAATGTTCATGGCTTTTGTCAATAAACGACATCCTTTAATGTTCCCCACAGGCAAATGTCCAGAGGAGTTGGGTCTGGGGAACACGGATACTCCACAGCACCTCTATGGCGTATCCATCTTCCTGGTAGATTTTCGTCGAGATACGCCCTAACATGATTTTGGTAGTGGGCTGGGGCACCGTCTTCTTGAAAGTAAACTCTTCCATCTCCATACAAGTCTTGGATGGCAGGTAAAATGGATGTCTGAAGCTTCTGGAGGTACACCTCACCGGTAACTGTGCCATCAAAGGAGAATGGCCCAATCAAGCCCCGGTAAGATAACCCACACCACACATTTACTCCAGGCAAATTCACGGCTTTGTCTACTTAGACGTTCGGATTTTTGGTGGCCCAGTAGATGCAATTATGGCAATTTACTGTACCATTGAGTTTGAACTGTGCCTCATCAGACCACACAATCATCTCTGCAAACTCTTCATCATTGTGCACCATGTTAGTAAACCACTTGCAGTACTCCATTCTATGATCTGGGTCATTCTTGTTCATTGCGTGTAGCAATCATGGGATGTAGCATTTCCACTTTGCTGTTTTCAAAATTCACCGAACACTTGAGTGACTCACTCCAGTTTCATGGGGCACACTGTCTCACAGACTTCTGTGGTTAGTGAGTGAATTGTTGTAATGCATGACGGGAGTTAGCTAGACTTGTTACTGTTACAGGTCATCCAGATCATTGTTTGTGTACATCTTTAACACAGCCTTTGGCTTCAAATTTGTCTTGAATGTGATGAATTGTTAAATGTGTCGGTGGCTCTGTTTGATACTCATTTCGCCGTTGCCGTTGAATGTCATTAATGTTTTCGTACTTAAAATACCACTTCAAAACTGACTTCCTTTCATCGAATGTAAGCCTTGCGCCAGCCATGTTTACTCGGGTAACTAGGTGCAACTAAGAACAAAACACTGACTATCTGGTGGCTGTCATCTGACAAAACAAAACAATGCTTGTGTCTGTGTATGTGCGGATGGATATGTGTGGGTGTGTGAGTGTATACCTGTCCTTTTTTCCCCCTAAGGTAAGTCTTTCCGCTCCCAGGATTGGAATGACTCCTTACCCTCTCCCTTAAAACCCACATCCTTTCATCTTTCCCTCTCCTTTCCTCTTTCCGGATGAAGCAACAATTTGTTGCGAAAGCTTGAATTTCATATGTATGTTTGTGTTTGTTTGTGTGTCTGTCGACCTGCCAGCACTTTCGTTCAGTAAGTCACATCATCTTTGTTTTTAGATATATTTTTCCCACGTGGAATGTTTCCCTCTATTATATTCGTATACACACACACACACACACACACACACACAGAGATATATATATATATATATATATATATATATATATATATATATATATATATATATATATATATATATATATATATATATAAAAAAAAAAACAAAGATGATGTAACTTACCAAAAGAAAGTGCTGGCAGGTCGACAGAAACACAAACGAACACACAAAATTCAAGCTTTCGCAACAAACTGTTGCCTCATCAGGAAAGAGGGAAGGAGAGGGAAAGACGAAAGGATGTGGGTTTTAAGGGAGAGGGTAAGGAGTCATTCCAATCCTGGGAGCGGAAAGACTTACCTTAGGGGGAAAAAAGGACGGGTATACACTCGCACATATCCATCTACACATATACAGACACAAGCACAATATATATATATATATGCAAACACAACTCACACATACATGACCACAGTCTCTGGAAACTGAAGCCAGACTGTGGTGAGCATCAGCGCATTATGGGGGAGGCAACCAGGTGGGGGTAAGAAGGAGGCTGGGGAAGGGAGGGGGAGGCATAGCAGAGTGGGGGTGGAGGATGCTAAAGTGCTGCTGGCAGCTTGCAGGGTGAGGTGGAGAGTAGGGCAGGTAGGTTCCATTGGGAGGTTAGACGGGGCAGAGGAGAGGACGGGGGGAGAGGGGAGGGGGGGTTGGGGGGTGGTAGCAGAAAAGGAGAGAAGTAAAAAGCCTGGGTGCATTGGTGGAATAGAGGACTGTGGATTGTGTAGTGTTGGAATAGGACGGGGAAGGAATTAGATGGGTAAGGACAATAACTAACAAAGCTAGAGGCCAGGAGGGCTATGGGCATGCAGGATATATTGCAGGCAGAGTTCCCACCTGCGCAGTTCAGAAAAGCTGGTGTTGGTGGGAAAGATCCAGACAGCACAGCTGTAAAGCAGTCATTGAACTGAAGAACGTCATGTTCAGTGGCATGCTCAGCAACAGTGTGGTCCAGTTGTTTCCTGGCTGTAGTTTTTCAGTGGCTCGGAGGACAGGCAGCTGTTGTCATGCCCACATAGAATGCAGCATAGTTGTTGCAGCTCAGCTCCTGGATTTTCCATTATTAGACATTCATAACAAGTACACGTAGTGTTGCAAACCTCTTAAAAGAGTACTTTGTTTTTGTTACTGACAGCTTGGGCTTATCAGGTTGAGTAAACAGTAAAACAGAATATCTGAGATCAGTCTCTACAAATAACATCAGTAAATTGGAAATGACACTCACTTTGTCTAAAGTATTGGTACCAATCATAAAATCCTTAAAATCAAAGTATTCTAGTAGTTATAATTATTTATCAACAAAGTTAATCAAAGAGTGCTTGTGTGTTTTATCTTAAGTTATTTGTGTAATCAAGCTCTTATCTGTGGAACAGTTCCAGATTGGCTAAAATATACTGAAGTTAAGTGTCTTTACAAGAAAGGGGGGCAAAGAGATAGCTTCAAACTATTGACCAATTTAACTTCCTCTGGCTTTTTCAAAAATTACTACAACAGTTGTGTTCAAGTGTCTTCTTAAGCATCTGACTGAAAATAATGTATTGCTCAAGTCACAGTTTTGGCTCCTTAAGTATTCCAAGGCTATTTACATGTACAGTGAGAATGTGCTTAATTCATTAGATAACAAATTAGAGATTACTGGCATTTTCTGTGACTTGTCAAAAGCCTCTGACTGTGTGAATCACAGGTTCTCCTAAGTAAATTAGAATATTATGCTGTCACTGGCAGTGCTGCAAAATGGTTTGTGTCTTATCTAAATAACAGGAAACAAAGGGACTCATTGTGAAGTACCAGTGTAGTAAAGCAATTTGTGTTCACCTGACTGGGAAGTAATTACATTTGGTGTCCCCAAGGTTCCATCTTGGGTCCATTTCCTTTTCTTGTCTACACTAATGACCTCTCATCTGCTGCAGTGCCAGATGCTAAGTTTGTTTTCTTTTCAGATGATACGAACACTGCAATAAGTAGCAGGTCAAGTGCAGGTTTAGAAGTGGCTGATACTCAAAATTTCACTGACATTAATAAACGATTTAGAGCTAATTCACTGTCATTAAACTTTAGAAAGACCCACTATATGCAGTTCAGAACCTGTAAGAGATTTCCTTTCAGTATGTGTATGACGTATGAAGGCATATAAATAGAAGAGGCAGGCACTGTTAAGTTTCTGGGATTACAACTTGATAATAAATTCAGCTGGGAAGGGCACCCAACGAATTGCTGAAGTGCTTAAACAATTCAGTATCTGCAATGCACATGATGTCAGATGTAGCAGATATAAGGAAAAAAACCTCGTGTACTTTGCATACTTTCATTCTTTTATGCAATTACGGATTATATTCTGGGGTAAGTGTACATTTACACTGCCTGCAATGCGATGCGACGCGACGCGATGCGAGGCATAATGGCCAAAGCGATGCAATGCGATGGAGTGTTCACATTGCACACGATAGATACAGCGCGCGCGCTCGATCTGGCCAGCAATTGAGTAGTCTCGGCACGATGTCGTGTTTCCTCGACCCAGTAAATTCTTTTTTATTAGAAAACAGTGCTCTGAGAATTCAGCGTAGTCATGAATGGGTGCATGAAATCAACAAGGAGAGGAGGGCATTAGGAGAATTTCATCATTTGTTCAGTGACTTGAGAAAAGATAAGGATAAATTTTGGAATTATTTCAGAATGAGTACAGAGTCATTTGATTATACAGTGTCGTCTGTTTCAAATAGATTACAGACGCAAAACACAAATTTCAGAATGGCTATTACCCCTGAAGAGAAAGTTATGATCACCATCAGGTAAGTACACAATATTAAGTTTACAGCAATCATTTTATTATGAAAAATGTACAAATTGTGATAGATTCAAACTTTCTTTTAATAAATTTTGACGTAAATGACAATGAGAAGTAAAATACATCACAGTTCACTCGCTTAAGTATCAAAGTTTTCAGAATCTTGGTGGCTTGAAATAACAATGTCATCAGGTTGAATTTCAGAAATGACTATATCATTCTGCGGATTTCCAGCAATTACGATTTCAACTGGATTTTCAGGTTCATAGGGTGACATCAATGAATGTGCAGTGGAAGTGGTTGATTGTTCCAATTCTTCAAAAAGAACCTGCTGAATTTTTATCCTGGCTCTCAACTGAGCTGCTGGTGATAGTTTTCGCATTGCTGGCAACAAATTCACTACAAAATGATAGCTGTCATCTTGAGTTTCTGATTTCGACATTTGTTGCTCAATTAGCTTCAACTTTTGCTTCTCTATATTTAGCAACTCAGAGTTTGTCGATTTCTGGGATCTCTTGTTTTGGTTTGTGTGTAGGGTGGGTGAGGGAGGAGGCATTGAAACGCTACCCTCTGAACTTACAGACAGTCTTGAACAGCTGGCTTGGTTGGCTTCATTAGGTGAAACACTCTCTCTCTCTGTAAGAGCTTGTGAAAATGGTACGTCGTTGTGTGCGTCGTCGTGTTGCGATGCTGTTCTTTTACTGTGATTAACATTAGTCTTCGTCTTCAGTGGCGTCACTATGTCAGTCAGGAAGTTCATTAGCTCGTACCACGGCCAATTGTATTGGAAAGGCGGCATGCCACCTTCGTCTCCTGAACGTTTAGCACGAGTTTTTTTGAGTTCAGAGCAGAAAGTGTCACGTAGGTTCTTCCATTTATTCTTCAGTACCTCGCCTGAAAATATAGACGTGAAAATATGAGTAAATAATTAATTACACTGTATACTTAATACATTTTTTGTCCTTAGCACATTAACTGCAAATCCCACGGAGATCCTACATATCCTTCAATTACGCTGATTTCATTCTTTTTCAGATATTTGTAGGTTGGGATGTCTTTCCATGCACTATCACAGTCGTTTAGGATGGGTCTAACTACATTCGCACAATGTGTGCATAAACGTGCGCCACAAAATGTGAAATTCTGAGTCCTGTACACTTGCCTTCTCCTACTAAACCACTGCTTCAAACCGCTTCAAAACACAAGTATGCCGACTGGAATTTTCCGAATTGTGTCTGTTCCACAGTCTTTAGCTATTTCATTCCATGCTTGACGAACAAAATCCCTATTGTGGTAATATTTATTTTTCTGGTGCCACAACACGGGGCGTTCACGCACATTGTTAATTAGTCTTTCGACGTCCATCACAAGCAAGCAATTACTCCAGACGCAAGCGCAAACAAGCAATCGCTTCAAACATTCCCCCGAAACGCAAACTCGGTTGCGGCTACGTGTACGTTTACACTGCCTGCGATGCGATGCGACGCGACGCGACGCGATGCGAAGCATAATGGCCAAAGCGATGCAATACGATGGAGCGTTCACATTGCACACGATACAGCGCGCGCGCGATCTGGCCAGCAATTGAGCAGTCTCGGCACGATGTCGTGTTTCCTCGACCCAGTAAATTCTTAGAAAACAGTGCTCTGAGAATTCAACGCAGTCGTGAATGGGTGCATGAAATCAACAAGGAGAGGAGGGCTTTAGGAGAATTTCATCATTTGTACAGTGACTTGAGAAAAGATGAGGATAAATTTTGGAGTTATCCAGAATGAGTACAGAGACATTTGATTATATAGTGCCGTCTGTTTCAAATACATTACAGAAGCAAAACACAAATTTCAGAATGGCTATTACCCCTGAAAGAGTTATGATCACCGGTAAGTAAGTACAATATTAAGTTTACAGCAATCATTTTATTATGAAAAATTTACAAATTGTGATAGATTCAAACTTTCTTTTAATAAATTTTGATATAGTTGACAATGAGAAGTAAAATACATCACAGTTCACTCAGTTAAGTATCAAAGTTTTCAGAGTTTTGGTGGCTTGAAATAACAATGTCATCAGGTTCATTTTCAGAAATGACTATTTCATTCTGCGAATTTCCAGCAATTACGATTTCAACTGGATTTTCAGGTGCATAGGATGACATCAACGAATGTGCAGTGGGAGTGGTTGATTGTTCCAATTCTTCAAAAAGAACCTGCTGAATTTTTATCCTGGCTCTCAACTGAGCTGCTGGTGATAGTTTTCGCATTGCTGGCAGCAAACTCACTACAAAATGATAGCTGTCATCTTGCGTTTCTGATTTCGACATTTGTTGCTCAATTAGCTTCATCTTTTGCTTCTCTATATTTAGCAACTCAGAGTTTGTCGATTTCTGGGATCTCTTGTTTTGGTTTGTGTGTAGGGTGGGTGAGGGAGGACGCATCGAAACGCTACCCTCTGAACTTACAGACGGTCTTGAAGACCTGGCTTGGTTGGTTTCATCAGGTGAAACACTCTGTTTCTCTGTAAGAGCTGGTGAAAATGGTACGTCATCGTGTTGCGATGCTGTTCGTTTACTGTGATGAACATTAGTCTTGGTCTTCCGTGGCGTCATTATGTCAGTCAGGAAGGTCATTAGCTCGTACCATGGCCAATTGGATTGGAAAGGCGGCATGCCACCTTCGTCTCCTGAACGTTCAGCACGAGGTTTTTTGAGTTCAGAGCGGAAAGTGTCACGTAGGTGCTTCCATTTATTCTTCAGTACCTCGCCTGAAAATATAGACGTGAAATTCCAAAATGACAGAGCAAACAGTAGTGCTTCAAGAAGAGCGAAGAGTGTCAGAGAGGCCTTCAAAAACTATGTCAACAGTCATTAACGCAAATATATTTCATGTCGAAATTATCAAATACTGTAACTATTGTGAACGTCATTTCATTATCAAAATACTGTAATAGTATCTATACACAATTAAAATTAGAAAATAAACGAAGTTGTTTGTGTTACTTATTTCTTGGAGTCTTGTAACTATTTATTTTACTTTTTTGTACTTACTGTCTGTTCCACAATCATCAGCTATTTCATTCCATGCTTGACGAACAAAATCCCTATTGTGGTAATATTTATTTTTCTGCTCGCACAACACGGAGCGTTCACGCACACTGTTAATTAGTCTTTCGATGTCCATTGCAAGCAAGCAATTACTTCAGACGCAAGCGCAAACAAGCAATCGCTCCAAACACTCGCGCGAAACGCAAACTCGGTTGCGACTACAGCGGAGTCATCGCATCGCACCGCATCGCATCGCTCGGCCCAGCCTGCAGTCCAAACGGGCACCGGTCTGTTGCCACTGTTAAACCAAGCCTGCCCATTGTCACGCGATTTCAGCGCGTCATCGCTCCGCTCGGCTCGGCATCGCATCGCATCCCATCGCGGACAGTGTAAATTTAGCCTAACTCATCAAAACGAGCAAACGTTTTTATATTGCAGAGGTGTGTAACAAGACCCTTTTGTGGTGTAAATTCAGGAACATCATGTAGAAACCTGTTCAAGAAAATGGGTATTCTAACCACTGCTTCCCAGTATACTTATTCCTTAATGAAATTTGCTACAAATACTATGTCTCCATTTCTAACCAATAGCTCAATACATAATATCAATAATAAGAACAAGAGCAATCTACATACAGACATAAATTCACTTCCCTTGGTTCAAAAAGGGGTCCAATATTTAATAACACACATTTTCAATAAACTGACAGCAACTATTAAAAACTTGGCTTCAGAAAAAGCACAGTTTAAATAGAATGGAAGGTAACAATATTATGAAAAGGACGGTTACTGCTCATCATACACTGGAGATGCTGAGTTGCAAACAGGTACAACAAAATGACTCTAGAAAATGAGCTTTCAGCCAACAAGGCTTTCATCAGAACTAGAAAACGCACACCTTTACAGGGACTGTTAGATCAGCTTAAGTAAAAATTACTGTTAGATTAAAGTTTTGACAGCATTTGGCCATAACAGACAAAATTAGGTATTTTGTGTATGATTAATTAAAAGTACTTAAATGTGTTGCATTCTGACAGTGTATTAATTCTGTGAATATTTGCAGTTCCAATTTACTTTAATGTATTCACATGTTGTGATAATCTCCAGACAAATGATCAGGGAAGTGAGTATTACATTCAAAGGTTCTATGTTCTTCACATTATATGTTCTTCTATGTTCCACACCCACAAGAATCGTCTCATTTTTTGGTTCTATGGAACTAAAACTGAAACTAATCTAATATAGGTGATTTTACTGTATGATTTGTTTGTTCAGATGTTACACTGTTTTGTTGTGGTTTGCAGTCTTTCCATACATAGATTTGAGCATGGAAATTAATTGCTTTGCCCCGGGGGGCAGAGGTGGGTAGTTATCCACTAGGGATGATGCATTTCTTACAGTTGATTGGGCTGATGGCAGAATGTGTGCAGGTCACCCATGAAGTTGATGAGAGTGGTACCTGCATGGACCAGAGATCTCTATATTTGGCATTGTCGATGTGATAGTTTGTGGAGATCTTCCAAAGAGGTTCCTGATTTGGGCGTTTTAGGCTGGCTTTGCATTACATTGTGCTCTTGATGTGTAACTGGTGTTATCATAATCCTCTGTGGCCACGTGTACACGAGTTGGATTGAGTGAGTCATCAGTGATTGATTGGTATTTATTTTGTTTGGGAATTTGTGAGGAGTAATTAAGTATAGGTTTTTTGGGAGGGAGTGGGGAGGGTGGGGACAGGGATGGGAAAGGCGAACAAAGTGGGTTTCAGTTGTTGGATTGATAGAGCAATGTGTTGAAGAGGCTTCCACTATTATCTCTAAATCTTTTTCTTCATATAGGAGGCTGAGGTCTTGGGGGTGGCATCAATTGACAGTTAACCACAGTACTGAGTTTAAAAATCATTTGACAGTGGCATGTACAAATATGACTGAGGGGTATTTGGTGAAGCCATTAAGTCTGTTATACAAAGGTAGAGGAGGTGCACTTAGTCTCTGCAGTCTCATCCTGATGATTACTGTTGGAGGAGAAGTGCGAATGAGGGTGGTGGGGAATACATATAGGGCAACGTTTGTAGGTTATATGTAGAGTGTTGTGTGTGTGTGTGTGTGTGTGTGTGTGTGTGTGTGTGTGTGTGTGTGTTTGATTGTGTTTGCATGTGTGTGTGTTATGCAGGACCAGTCTAGCTGCAGGCAGGAGTTCATTCATATGGTAACTATGCTCTTTTAGTGTTTTTTATTTTTAATGTGGTAAGTTACAGGTTTATGTCACACATATTTTGTTAGTTTTAGGTGTGGGGTTTCTGATTTATGGTAATTTTGATATTTTTAAGTTTCTTGGTGTTTGGGATTCTGGCTGTTGTAGTTTTGGGGGAGGGGTGTTTCTGGTATTCTGGTCTGGTCTAGAGTTGAGCTATATATGTGAACTGGAGATTGGGATACCAGCTGTAGTAGTTGTGGGGGTGGGTTATTTTTATCTGGGTGTAGAGTTTAACTATGTAAGTCAACTGGAGATTGGGGTAGTGGCTTTTGTAATTATGGTGGAGTATTTATTGGAATCCTGGTCTAGGGGCTGAACATGCTATTCTGTTATCAACAATCATTGATCCACCTACCTCATTCCATGATTTAATTAGTGTACATTGATACACTCGCTCAGTGTTCTTGCACAGATAGATCAGTGTGTGTTTTTTACAGTTTTGTTGAGTTTTAATTTTTGGGTGTTACATATTTATTGGTGTTGTTGTTTTTATTACTGAATTTGTAGTTTGTCCCTGTCCAAAACCCCCTTTTTCTTGTGGTGTTCCCATTAATACCAAAAACCTCTACTTCAAGTGTATCCAGCATGGTGACCAAAACATCTATCATAACACCCGGAAAAATAAAAATACCACACGAAGCAATACTCTGACTAAATCCAATGAAATTCACAGGACACTGAGGGAGAAAGAGAGTTTTGGGTGGGGAAATACTAAAAATTCAATAATAAAAACCGCAACACCATTCAAAATGCAACTTTCTGGGAGGGAGAAAAACCTCTCAAAACTGTCAAAAAATAAATCCTGATGAAGCACACCATAAGACCATGGATCCCAGTCACCAGTTAATCTATATAGCTCGACTCTAGACCAGGATAGCAACTGCCCCTCCCAACTACAAAAGTTGGTATCCTAATCTCCAGTTCACCTATATAGTTCAACCCTAGAATGGGGTACCAATAAACCCATGCCACAACTACAAAAGCCAGTATCCAAATCTCTTTTTCACTTATATGGCTTAACCATTGAGTTCTTAACAGTATCTGCAGTTTTTCTGTTGCAAGTTACAGTTAATAACTGCATGCGTGATGAATGATGGGAAGTGAATGCAATGAATGTTGAGTCAGATAGGATAATACAGCAGAACCCATGGAAAATAGTTTTCAGTAAATATCATAAGTAAATCAATGGTTTTTTTTATTTTATTTTATTTTATTATTTTTTTTTTTTTTAATCACACTGTAGGAGAAGAGAGGTAATAAATTTTTAATGAACAGTGGGACAAGGAAGATGGATCAATGATTTTGATTAAATCATAGGAGAAGGTAAGTGGATCAATGTTTTTAATTAAATCATGGGAGAAGGTTGGTAGATCAGTGCTTATTAATAATAGAGTCTCATGTTTGATACGCTAATAAAAATTGATCCACATATCTTCTCCCATGATTTACATAAAAACAAAGTTCCACTTACTCAGTGGTTATGCCAGCATCTAAGTGTTCAATTTAAATTTTATGACAGATTCTGTTTTATATGACAACAAACTGGACAATATATTCCATTGCACCACCACGTAACTTCCTGAACTGTACATCATGATGACTGCAGCACACTAAATGACACAACAATATAATTCACAAACACATCACCACCACATAATTAATCAACTAGAGCCCACCACCTCTTCATACACCACACTCTCTACAACATTTCATTCCTGCTTCAAAACAAACACACTGCAGCTCAATGATTTCACACAGCTCATTGCAGTACAGTGCAACTACATCACAGGTCAAAGCAAATGGGTGGTATCCTACAAGCAAGTGTACACACCAAAGTCTACCATCTGATTTACACACAGTTGAGTCTATGTGATGACTCTGTTTCATATGCCCACAAATTGTTACAACTGGGTATTTACATGTGATTCCAATTTTGGCTAAGTAATTTTGTAATCATACAGTAGTACTTTTCTGAGTTTTTTGAACTGCACTATATACATTTCTGTGTGTTTAAAGCAGGTTTTCAGTCTATGCATCACTTTGAAACCCTACCAGAATTAGCCTATTTACTGCCAAAGGTCTTTTTTTTCCACAAAGAAACTCACCATAATAACTGCATTAGCTGCAAAAAGTGTGAGGTTGTTATCAATACTGGGTGCGAGGTCACATTGTAATTATTTTGAGCACTGATTCGTGTGATCACTTCTTTAATCCGGAAATTCTGGTATTTCGAATCATCATAAATCATTGTACAACTTCATGGTCCATGAGAAATTAATCAATCAGTAGTGAGCACTGAAGTGTGATGAGGAACCAAAATGATTTATTGCTGTTAACCAAATAACATTTAACAGTGACTTGGTGTCAAAGTGTAATGTAGCACCTGTCAGTCATTTGAGAATTTTCATAATTAAAATAATTAGTCTGCTGTCATGTATGGAAGAAATAAACCATTGATACAGCTGTGTAACATATGTTAACATTAAGGATAGGGATGAGCTTAAGGTTCGTTGACTGGTACACAAGGGTTGTTTGAAAAGTTCTTGGAATCGCCAGAAGAGGTCAGTGCTAGTGCAACGAGTTGTTCACGTGGTATTCATTGGACTGTTGTCTGTAAACATGTACCACATTAGAGCTCTTGGAAGAGAGCTTTGGTAGTGATGTGGCTCTGTTGTTGTTCCCATGTAGTGATTTGCGAAGCCGGAAAAAAATCAGATTCGTGCAGTGATTACGTACTTCCTAAAGAAAGTTTGAAAGCAAAGGACATTTATGCTGATTTCCAGAATACACTAGGGGGACTCTGCTCCCTCATATTCAACTGTTGCCAAGTGGACAAATGAATTTAAATTTAGTCGGGAGAGCTTAGATGACGATCTGCATAGATATGTCACTACTCCAGAAATCATTCCAAAAGTGCACAAAACGGTGATGGAGGATGGCTGATTGAAAGTTTGTGGCGTTGCTAATGCTTGCCAGATGTCATTTTAAAGGGTATATCACATTTTGAATGAAGAATTAGAAATGAAAAAATTATCTGCAAGATGGGTGCCGCGACTCTTGACGGGCGCCCACACACATGTGCCATTGCCATGGCAAAATTACATGAACTAAGGTATGAATTTTTGCCACATCTGCCTTATTCACCTGATATGGCTCAGTAAGACTTTCATCTCTTCTCAAAACTGGAAATTTTTCTTGGTGGATGAAGATTCACTTCAAATGAAGAATTGATAGCTGGAGTTGACAACTATTTTGCAGGCCTGGAGGAAACTCATTTTCAAGGTGGGATCAAGGCACTGGAACATTGTTGGACCAAGTGTATTAATATACAAGGAGACTACATTGAACAATACAAAAAGTTTCAGTGATGTAAGTACTTTTTTTCTATTCCGTTCCAAGAAGTTTTCAAACCACTGTCGTATATTGACAGACATAGTACCAGAGGTAGTTAGAGTAGTCCTCTTGGGTCCACAGGAGACATTTTAAACCGTGTGCCTCACTACCATCCACCTCCCATATATTTGTAAGGACTTTCTCAGTGTGAAATCGTTGCACAACATTGAGGATTCACCAATGAAAATCATTTATCAGACAGGGTAGTGGGTAATATCAGTGTATAGATAGTCAATTAACTGCAATGAAATGTAGTACATACAGTTTCTGACAGAATATGGGTGATCATTTACTGTCGCAAGATAGTGTTATTAGTGAAGTAAAATATAAAATTTCTGGATTTAAACTAGATGAGATGCTTTCTTGGTAGTTTCACATTCATGATATTGTGCAGAGGCCTGCCTTCATCATCACAGCCGGCCGGTGTGGCCGTGTGGTTCTAGGCGCTTCAGTCTGGAACCATGTGACCGCAACGGTTGCAGGTTTGAATCTTGCCTTGGACATGGATGTGTGTGATGTCCTTAGGTTGTTTAGGCATAAGTAGTTCTAAGTTCTAGGGGACTGATGACCACAGATGTTAAGTCCCATAGTGCTCAGAGCCATTTGAACCATTTTTCATCATCACAATAATCTCTGCTGTCACTGAGTCTGAAATTTGACAACATGGCCATTTTCCTTCTCTTACTGGAGTTGAAGAACAAGTAATGACTCTGTGTGTTGCATTTCTCAATAGATGATAGCACTGGGGCGTAACTAGTTTCAGCGAATTCCATTGAGAGTCTGCTACAACCTCACTTAGCTGCAAGCTACCTCTGTCATTATGTTCATAGTTATTGTCATCCTACCCCTTGGCAGCCTGTATATACTAGAACTATGCAAATTTGTAAAAAAGTAATATTACAAAATTTAATAAAATGTAAATGTCCATGACCATGGTACTAGACAGAAAATGAAACTCCATGTTAAAGAAATGCGCACTTCTGCCTTTAAAAACTCTCCCTTCAACAAAGGCATTAAAATATACAATAGCCTGCTATCAGAAATAAAAACAGTAAGTCCCTGACTGTATTCAATAAAAATTAAAATCAGTCCTACTTGATCATTGCTTCTACAGTGCAAGCGAATTTCTGCTCCACATGGGTGGAAAGAAACATGAAACAAATTGCAGCAAAAAATTATGTAAAGAGTAAAACATTAATGCAAGTGTTGAGACAGTGCCACGACATTTAACAGTGCCACCACGACAGTACGCGCAAACGGCGATAGAGGCGCTCCGCAACTCAGCTGAGTGCGGGAGCGCCACCTAGCTATGATCGGTGCCGGCCGCATGTCGCGGCACGGCAGTCGAATGAGAGATACTGAGTTGTTATCATGTAACCAGCTATTGTTTCTAAGTGACTGTGTTTGAATATACACGCAATTATTGGTGATTAAAGGTTATAACACTTTTTGGTGACGAGGTCGGATATTTTCACTGCGTTGTGGATTTGTTTGTTCGTGACGGGGCAGACATGGAGCAGCTTATGCAAGTGCTCATTGAACAACAAACACAGCTGACAGCTGCTATTCAGGTGTTGTCGACGTCGCTTACTCATCGTCTGTCTTCCTCTTCTCTGCCTCCATTCCCTCCTTACGACGAGGCCACTGAAGACTGGGAGGATTATGAGAAGCATTTGCGGCACACTTCTTGGCTTTCGGCGTTGTCGACGCTCCTATGTGTAAGTCGTTATTTCTATCTTGGATTTCCCCATGGATCTATCAGCTGCTATCTCAGTTAGCCCCTCTGCGGGAACCTGCCTCCCTGCCCTTCCAAGAAATGTATGACTTATTGTCTAACTATTACCGCAAAAACACCCACGTCGTTGCCGCCCGCGTGGCGTTCTACCGGTGTCGTAAACAGCCTCATCAATCTTACCGGGCTCGGGCGGCGGAACTACACGGTCTGAGTAGGAAATGTCAGTTTGTCACGGACACTCATCATGAGTCTTATGCTGATTCTATGGTTAGGGATGCTATTCTACGGCTTGCTCCTGATAAAGAAGTTCGGCAACGTGCCCTACAACTGCCAAACCCATCGTTGTCGGAAGTTCTAAGCATCGCTCAATCCTTTGAAGTGTCTCACGCTGCTGGCGCGCAAATAGACGCGTGGTGTGATGTAGGTGCTGTACAGTCAACTTTCGACACTGACAATTTGCCTGTTTCACAGGAGAACGAAGATGTGACGGCGGTTCACTCACGTAAACAATGTCGCGTTGGGCCGCAACGCTCGCAGCGAAAACAGCAACCACAGAAGCAGGTTCGTTCCACACTTCCTTCTTGTCCACGTTGTTTCGTACAGCATGACAGGGCCGCGTGTCCAAAACGTTGGGCCACATGTAATTCATGTAGGATAAAAGGTCACATTGCTTCTGTGTGTCAGTCCCCTAAAGTTCCTGTTGACGAGGACGAGGCATCGGACATGGATGTTAACTGTGTGCTTTCTCCAACAAATAAGTTGTTTGCTACTGTTCGTGTTCTGGATAAAGACATTCGCATGCAAGTGGACACTGGCTCTGCAGTAACTCTCATTCTTGCACGTATTTGGAGTTGGGCTCCCCTCCCATGTCTCCAGTTACGCGAAATCTGAGAACTTATAATGAACAGAAAATTCCTATCATTGGCCAGTTTGATGCTTCCACTGCGTACAAGTCTGTTGTTAGGCCCCTCACGTTTTATGTGGTGGATCATGCGGGCACTGAAAACCTGTTCGGTTATGATGCTTTCCAGTTGTTCGGGTTCTCCATTGATGATGATGTGCACCTCATATCTGAGGATATTCCGTATCAACAGCTGGATGGATTGTGTTCTGAATTTTCGTCCGTGTTCTTTGCTGGTCTGGGTCGTGCCAAGGACTTTGAAGCCCACATTACTCTTAAACCTACAGCTCGCCCTAAGTTTTTCCGGGCACTCCCTATTCCGGTGGTGTTGCGTGCACCTGTCAAGGCTGAGATAGACAGGTTAACAGCTTCAGGGATTCTCCTTCCTGTTGCCTCCAGCGAATGAGCATCGCCAATCGTGGTGGTTTCTAAACTAAACGGGAGTCTGCGATTGTGTCGTGATTTTAAAGCCACCATCAACACTCAGAGCCTCATTGACACTTATCTCTTCCCCGTCCTGAGGAGTTATTTACCAAGCTCGCTGGGGGCCAGTTCTTTTCCAAACTTGACTTATCGGAGGCGTACCATCAGTTGCCGTTGGATGCTTCTTCCAAGGAATTTCTCGTCATCAACACTCCTTGTGGGTTGTATCAGTACCAGCTGTTACCATTTGGCGTCGCTAGCGCGCCGGCCACTTTTCAGCGGTTTTTGGAACAGCTCACGGCTTCCATTCCCGTCTGCATCAGCTATCTGGATGACATTGTTGTCACGGGGACCTGCACTGAGGAGCACCTTCGCAATTTGCGTTCACTGTTTCGGGTTTTGCATTCAGCTGGGTTGAAGTGCAATCTGGACAAGTCACAGTTCTTCCAACCCTCCATTGTGTATCTTGGTTTCCACTTGTCCCGTGAGGGTATACGTCCTCTACGTCAGCACGTTGCGGTCATTAACGCTCTACCCCAGTCGTCTACAGTCAAAGAACTTCAGGCGTTTCTAGGCAAGATTGCTTATTATCACAAATTCATTCCATCCATGGCGGCGGTAGCTCATCCTCTGCATCAGCTGTTACGCAAAAACGTCCCTTTCTGTTGTTCCGTCGAGTGTGAGCAGGCTTTTGTCCACCTGAAGGCTCATTTGCAGTCGGTGCCTTGTCTTGCCACATTCCGTCCGGGTCAGCACTTGATTCTGGCGACTGACGCGTCACAGTATGGCCTAGGGGCTGTTCTCGCCAATCGGTATGAGGATGGGTTGGAACGACCCAACGCCTAAGCTTCCAAGACCCTCAACGATGCGCAACGGCGTTACTCGCTATCATTTATGCTCTAAAAAAGTTCAGCGTTTTTTTGTATGGATCTAAGTTTCACCTCATCACTGACCACAAGCCGCTGGTCTCTCTGTTCAGCCCATCGGCGTTGCTTCTGAATAAGGCAGCTCACCACCTGCAACGTTGGGCCTTATACTTGTCTCGTTTTCACTATGAGATTCACTATCGCCCCACGGCCCAGCACGCCAACGCTGATGCATTGTCGCGATTGCCGATGGGCCCCGACCCGGTTTTCGATCGTGATGAACTACTCTGTTTCCACATTGATGAGGAAGAACGTCGTGTGGTCGAGGGTTTCCCACTTAAAGGTTCGCAGGTTGCGTCGGCTACTGCGCGGGACCCGGTCCTGCATCAGGTGATTGGTTTTGTTCAATGGGGTTGGCCGGACAGGACCAAGGGCCGGGCATCGGATCCCCTTCGCAACTACCATGCCTTGCACCTTCGTCTGTCTGTTCGTGATGGTGTTGTTCTTCTGGCCACGGATGGCGCATCTCCATGGTGCTAGCCTCTCTTTGCAAAGATGATCTCAAACTGCTGCATGAAGGCCATTGGGGGATTTCTCGGACTAAGTCCCTGGCCTGCAGACACGTTTATTGGCCCGGTATTGATTCGAACATCGCCCACACGGTTGCTGCGTGTGGTCAGTGTGCTCAACAACTGGCTGCACCTCGTACAATGCCCTCTCCGTGGCCTGATCCGGCGCAGCCATGGGAATGGAAGCACGCTGACTTTGCCGGCCCCTTCCTCAGTACTTATTGGCTACTGTTGATTGATGCCTTCTCGAAGTTTCCGTTTGTTGTTCGATGTCTGTCGCCCACCACAGCGGCGACGACACTGGCTTTGTCCAAAATCTTTGCGCTAGAAGGTCTTCCATCCACGATCGTCACGGACAATGGCCCTCAGTTCTCTTCGCAGACCTTCTGTGATTTTTGTACTGGACAAGGGATTCATCATGTTACAGCACTGCCCTTCCATCCGCAATCAAATGGGGAGGTCGAGCATCTTGTCTGCACTTTCAAAAGCCAGATGAAAAAATTCCTTAGCGATTTTTCCACAGATGACACTCTGCTGTAGTTTCTGAGTTCTTATCGCTTCACACCTCTGGGTGATCGCAGCCCTGCTGAACTCTTGCACGGCCGCCAACCGCTCACTCTACTGCACCTGCTTCACCCTGTCAGGCCTTGTGCTGTGTCCCCTAGTGCGGGAAAATACTCGGTGGGCACCTACGTGTGGGCACAAGAGTATGGATCTCGCCCTAAATGGATTCCAGGGGTGGTCAAGGCTCTTCGCGGCCACCGGCTTTGTGAAATACGTACGGACGACGGCACGGTTGTTTGCCATTATGACCAGATGCGCCCACGAGTGGTGGCCACACCAGTGCCACTGCCCCTTCCTTCGCCACCACCAGCCTGAGAATCCAGTCCTGTCGCTGCTGCCAATCTACCGTACGTGTTGATGCAGCCGACGTCGCTACCGCTTCCAAGTACACCGGAACCGGCCCCAATCACGATGCCGCCTTCTCCGGGACCCATCTCACTGGAGCACATCCCCAGGTCCACGACACCTATGGATGCTGCTCCGGAGTTTTCACCCATCATCTCATCCAGGAGGCACGTTTCACGCACGAGCTTCCGTCCTGGACGTTTTCGACCATACTCTCGTGTCTCTCTGTGGGATCTTCTCGGGGCCTCACAAGAGACCATGGATGTCTCCGCACTGTCAATGTCTCCAAGGAAGTGAGTGTTTTTTTTCAAGGAGGGAAAAGTGTTGTGACAGTGCCACGACATTTAACAATGCCGCCACGCCAGTATGCGCAAACGGCGATAGAGGTGCTCCGCAACTCGGCTGAGCGTGGGAGCGCCACCTAGCTACGAACAGCACTGGCTGCATGTCATGGCACGGCAGTCGAATGAGAGATACTGAGTTGTTATCATGTAACCAGCTATTGTTTCTAAGTGAGTGTGTTTGAATATCCACGCAATTATTGGTGATTAAAGGTTATAACAGCAAGTATGTGCAAAAATCTTGCATCTATATCATCTGCTACTAAGCAAATTAAGTGTAGAAATAATATCTAACCAGCTACTGTTGTGTATATGTGTTAGAGGAATACAGCACTAAAATACAAATGTGTAACTGAGCATGAAATCTGCGTGTTCATAAATTTGTGTGTTCATAACTTCTCAGAAAATATTTATGTTAGCTCATGTTTGTGTAAACTTTTGGCATATTACTTCATGCCAGCAAATTATCATAATGTTGAACATCAAATGTATGTTTGTGCATCACCTTGTGCATGTCATGTACAGTATTGATTCAGAGGAAAATAAATAAAATAAATAAAAAATAAATAAATAGAAATGGAACAATGCAAAAGAGCTTGTCTCAGTGGTAGAAGGAACATGCTGTCATTGGGTTCCTAACAATAAAAAGCGTTGCTACAGTTAAAATGTACTGAAGAAAGAAAGTATTTTATGGTAATGAGTGTGTTGATGTTATCACTGTGCAGTGCAGTGTAAACAGATGTAAAGCTGGCTGACCTGGAGCAATGGAACTGAGTGACGAACAAAGAGATGGGCTTTGTCTGGCAGCAAGCACTGAATTTCACAATTCTCTCTGAATAGTTTAACTGAGTGAGCATTTATTGTTCTATGAAATTTCATTTTCCCTTCTTTGTTAAAACTTCTTTATGGAAATTCTTTGTTGCTACCATTTGACTATCACAATTAAATAAACCATTTATTATGGGACTCATATCTATTTAATGAAAGACTACTGGATTTGGAAATAAATTATTGATTGATACTGCACTATATCCATTAGTTATTGTTGTGAATGTTATTATGTGGACCAAACCAAAGTTGGACACCAAAAACTCAAAATGATCTTGAGCAGATATATTTGAGATTAAACTAATACTGAAATCTCCACACACAGCCATTTTCCAGTAATTTCTATTACATCAGATTAAACCAATACTGAAGTCTCCACTCAGTCATTTTCCTGTAATTTCTATTACATCAGATTAAATCGATACTGAAATCTACATACACAGACATTTGTCAGTAATTTTTGTTACATCTTATTAGTGTGCCTCTAGTTTATAGATCATTTTTTATTGGTCCAGTGTTACACAGAACAAATAGGACAAGTGATAGTGGACAGGTCAAAATGAGGACATGGGTGTAATTAGTATCACCAAAAAATAAGTGAATATAGGTATGTACATATTCTTGTAGCAGTCTGTAAGTTTATCAGTGCTTGTTTAAGAATAACTCAAAATAAGGATATAGAAATATATGACATCAACAAAGTAAGTAGGCAGATTAAAACTGGGTGCCTATTTTAACAACCTAAGTATATCAATAATTGTTTAAGTAACATTTATTTTTACACATGCCTTCAGAAATATTTAAAAAAATAGAAATGGTGATTTATTAGAAGAGCCTTTACTTTAATTTTACATATTGGACACATAGCAATTATTGTTTCCACTGCTATCTTATTATGCCAACATTAATTATGATCCTCTGACAGGGTGTTGTTCTAGGTCATGTTTAGTGTGTATTTAATTAATGGAAAGTTCAGGTTGGAACATCAACAGATATGGAAAAGGTAGATTGCTAATTATCATAAACATGGCATACACAGTTGCAGACAGGTACAACAAAAAGACTGTTACACATTAAGATTTTGGCCAAAGCCTTCGTGAGAAAAGCGAAACACACACACATACACGCACACAAACAAGTACATCTCACACACACTTGACTGCTATCTCTGGCTGCTCAGGCTGAGCAATGACTGCAGCAGAGCTGCTACACAACAAGAATTTGCATTTAACTGAAGCAACAATCCTTAATGGAATAAGGAAGTGGGAGGGGTATTGGGATACAAGTGGGGGAAGAGGAAACAGTTCTGCCTGGTGGCACATGCAGTGACTTGAAGTGGCAAACAAGGCTACTGAGTGTTGCATTGGGAGACTGTAGGTGAGGGAGAGAAGAGAAAAAAGGGAACGGAAAGGAGAGGAGAAGAAAACGAGAGGGAGGGAAGGGATAAAGTGTAGCTGAAAGGAGAGGAGCAGAGAAGGGTAAAAGATTGGTGGGGTGCACTGGCAGAGATTGGTGCACAATGAGGGTGGGGATGTGAGATGGGAGGAGGTGATCGGACAAAGGAGGCAGAGGGTGGAGGGCGTGGGGACAGTAGGTCACCATAGGTTGAGGCCAGGATGATTTCTGGAGTGGAAAATGTATTCTTAGGATAATGTATCAGTTTGGGATTTAGTGACAGTAGATATTGAGCATCAGTGACAGAGGGGAGCAAAGATCATTATTGTCAGGGCGGCGGAGTGGGCTCTTTCCTTGGGTCAGTGAGTGAGGTATGAGTGTAACACTGGTGGTTTCACTAACCATCATTTATTGAGACATAAGACCCTTTAAACAAACAGAGTGATACAATGTGTTTTAACTTGCTCAGTTCCTCGGGACTGTGGAGTGGTGGAGTCATGGAGTGCAGATTCTGGTGACAGCTGATGTGGCGACAGTTCATGTTGCAGTGGCGGGGCGTATTCTTCCATTCTTCCCATGATCCACTCTGGTGGTGGTGCAGCCTTCTCCATATGAATTCACTCATCGCATTATTAAGAAGCAGCTATGGCATGGTGCAGAGTGCTCTGTCCTGGAATCGAACCAGCAACCCTTAGTTTCAGTGTCTTCTGGTGGAGTTCATCAACCTCTAGGTTCACTGGTGACCCATTTGATGATTCCACAGTCCCTTGATCCTCACCAGCCACTTGGGTAAATAGCACACAAACTTCTTTCTGGTAACATCTGGAATGGCATCTCCTGTGCTGACCTAAGGGCGCGGTACCAACATCTTCTTCCACCATGCAGGCATAGTGGCTAAGTCGTTGTAGCAAAGTATGACAGCTGCTAACTAACCATCAGTCTGTCCATCCAGTTGACGTTTCTTTGAGTCTCCTTTCTTCCCTTGATGGACTTCCTCAAAGGACCACCTCACGCCCATTTGTTGGAGGTATTTATTTGGTGTTTTTGCCAGTGTTGTGAAGTTTCTAGGGTGGCCGCTGACTCTTCAGTCATCGATCTATGCTTCTCATGTTGGGCAGAAATGTGACCAATATCAACACTTGTGCTGGCTTTCCATTGTTTTGCCTTTATGCTGGCACGGTCAGGCATTACCCTGTCATCTTCTTCCGCATCGCCAGATATGTCACGCATGTGAGTTCAGTATGCTGACAGTTCATGGAGCATTGACCACTGATGTGCAAACAGCACTGGTCATTGTTCACTTTGGAAGCATTGTCCTCTGCTCAGTCATTGATCTGTCAAAGTACTGCTGTGCAAACTCTGCTGGTCACAGCCTTCTCACATTGTGCAGAAACATGACCATTGTTGAGACACAAGCCAGCCTTCCTTGTTTGACTGCTGCTGCTTCTGAATATTGTGACTTAATGTGTCAAAGTCTCTAAAATGTTCACTTAACCTTTAATAAGTCTTTGCGTGTTTTTCTGCTTTGAACAACCATAAATAACACATAATTATTGCACATAATTATTATAGATTCTACAGTAACTACCATCTGCACAGTTCATTGCTGTTGGTGGTGGGGAGGATCCAGGTGGCCTGTGTGGTGAGGCACCCAATGAAATTGAGCATGTTATGATCAGATGCATGTTGTGCAATAGGATGGTCCCCTTTGCTTATTTATTTATTTATTTACATGTCGAGTTCAGTAGGACCAAATTGAGGAGCAAATCTCCAAGGTCATGGAACGTGTCAGTACATGAACTTACAACATAAAAGTAATAACAGATAAAAATAAATGTTCATGAACCTGAAAGAAAATCAGTCCATAAGTTTAAGCAAACGCTATCAGCAATACAATGCTCTTGGCCAGTTTGGCAGTGGCTGTACATCCTGGTGGATAGCTGGTTGGTAGTCATACTAACATAAAAAGCTGAGCAATGACTGCAGCAGAGCTGGTACACAACATGGTTGCTTTCACAGATGGTCTGTTCTGTGATAGGGTAGGATAAGCAAATTACAACATTACTCATGGGTACTTGCTACTCTATACAGTCAAGTTTCCATTTAGCAAATCCAGTGATTAATGGCAATATGCAGGTGTTAACAGATCAAGTGGCTCAATCAAAAGGGGTGGGCTACACACCAACACTCTGTAGTCCTTGTTATTCCACAATGTGCAGAATTCATGTTGCCCTGTGTACATAGAGAGACAAGTTAGCAAATGATAAAATGTCTACTGAATTATAACAGCTTTATTTATGTTTCTATCAGCACAACTTTCTGAATGGTAACCTTGCACATATTAACAGATAGTTTTAGCAACATTCCTGATTTCTTAGTAGTAATATTCACTAAAATTGTGATTTATGGCACAATATCATTGAACTAATTAAACCACATCAATATTGAAAGTCTGAAAATCTACACAAATCCTCTTGTTAACCATATCTCTTAAGTTCACAAAATCACAGCCAAAATTTGTTGAATTTGTGGCACACATGTCACCCAAACAACAACCTATAAAGACAAGGATCAGCAACCAAAGACCTCTTTTTGATTGCCCTGCTGAGCATGCTTATAAACTTAGCCACATGACCAGTAGCTGCTTTACTTCTGACCACCACCCAAGTTTTATACTACAATTTTCATCAGATTTATAATTATTTATAAGTTAATTTAATCACTTTACAATAACACATGATTTATATAATTTCAAGAATTTTTTTCAGTATTTCACATTTTAGCAAACACTTGTAACATCACATCATGACAGGACTTGAATAGGAAAGGCTGGTTGGGTGGATTGGGCAGGTCTTTCACCAGGGTCTACCACAGGGATGTGATCCTTATGGCAAGGAGTTGGGAGTGAGAGTGGCCTAAGGATGGACTAAGAAGTTGTGAAGGTTGGGTGGGCAATGCAATGGGAAATGTGTTTGTGGACTAAGTCTGGGACATAGAGTCTGTCTGTGAAGCCTTTGTGATACCTTCAGTGTACTGGCCGTGGGAGATGCCAGCATTGAAGATGTGTTATCCCTGGGTGCATAGGCTGTATGGGAGGGATTTTTTGGTGTGGAAGGGATGGCAACTGTGAAATGCAGGTGTTGTTGGTGTTGGCAGGTTTAACGTGGACAGAGGTGAGGACAGAGCCCTCAGAGAGAAGGAGGTCAGTGTCCAGGAAGGTAGCTTGCTAGGTTGAGGAGGACCACGTGAAGTGGATGGGAGACAAGGTGTTGAGGTTTTTAAGGATTGTAGATAGGGAGTCTAGGCCCTGAGCCCAGATCATGAAGGTATCATCAATAACCTGAACCAGATCAAGGTTCTGAGATTTGGGAGGCTAGGAAGGTTTCCTGTAGCCAGCCCACGAACAGGTTTGTGTAGGAGAGTACCATGCATGTCCCCATGGCTGTGCTATGGGTTTGTTTGTATACCTTCCCTTCAAAGGAGAAATTGTTGTGTGTTAGGATACAGACAATAAGGTGTATGTGGGATGAGGTAGTGGGTTTGGAGTATGAAGGACAGTGGAAACATAGTGTTCAATAGTGGCAAGACCACGGGCATCAGGAATATTGTTGTATAGGAACATGGCATCATCGGTGATGAGAAGGGGTGCAGTGGGTAAAGGGTTGAGGACTGTGGAAAGTCCATGAAGGAAGTGGTTGTATCTTTGATGAGGGATGTTAGATTTTGGGCAGTAGGTTGGAGATGTTGGTCATTGGTCAATGAAGGCTGAAATTCTTTCAGTGGGGGCACAATAACCAACTACAGTGGAGTATCCAGAGTTGTTAGGTTTGTGGATTTTGGGGAGCTTTTAGAGAGTGGATGTGTGGGATGTAGAGTTGAATAGGGAAATGGATACAGGGGAGCGGTTCTGGGCAGGGCCTGAGGCTTTAAGCAGGTTTTGGAGGTTGTGTTGGTCTTGTGGGATGGTATCACTCTTGCAAAGTTTGTAGGTAGCAGAGTCAGACAGCTGGATGCCATCTGCCAGGTAGTCACTGTGATTTGTGATGGCAGTTGCAGAACATTTGTCTGGTGGTAGGATTGTTAGGTAAATATCAGTTTTGAGGCTGTGTATGGTGGTACTCTCTTCTGCTGAAAGGTTGGTGTTCTTGGAGAGAATGGTGAGGCTAAGTTAGGGTTAAGGGATTTCTGGAAGGTGGCCAGAGGTGGTTAGATCTAAAGCATGGTGAGGATCATGGTTAGATGGTGGTACCAACTTGGATTAGGTAGGCTTTGACTGGAGGGACTGGTGCAAAGAAGTGTTTCCATTGCAGTAGGGGTAAAGTTGAGGGCTACATGTGTACATCCCAGGTAGACGCCGTATTTCTTGACTTCCGCAAGGTGTTCGATACAGTTCCCCACAGTCGTTTAATGAACAAAGTAAGAGCATATGGACTATCAGACCAGTTGTGTAATTGGATTGAACTGTTCCTAGATAACAGAACACAGTATGTCATTCTCAATGGAGAGAAGTCTTCCGAAGTAAGAGTGATTTCAGGTGTGCCGCAGGGGAGTGTCGTAGGACCATTGCTATTCACAATATACATAAATGACCTTGTGGATGACATCAGAAGTTCACTGAGGCTTTTTGTGGATGATGCTGTGGTATATCAAGAGGTTGTAACAATGGAAAATTGTACTGAAATGCAGGAGGATCTGCAGTGAATTGACACATGGTGCAGGGAATGGCAGTTGAATCTCAATGTAGACAAGTGTAATGTGCTGCAAATACATAGAAAGAAAGATCCCATATCATTTAGCTAAAATATAGCAGGTCAGCAACTGGAAGCAGTTAATTCCATAAATTATCTGGGAGTAGGCATTAGGAGTGATTTAAAATGGAATGATCGTATAAAGTTGATCGTCAGTAAAGCAGATGGCAGACTGAGATTCATTGGAAGAATCCTAAGGAAATGCAATCCAAAAACAAAGGAACTAGGTTACAGTACGCATGTTTGCCCACTGCTTGAATACTGCTCAGCAGTGTGGGATCTGTACCAGATAGGGTTGATAGAAGAGATAGAGAAGATTCAACAGAGAGCAGCGCGCTTTGTTCCAGGATCATTTAGTAATCGTGAAAGCATTATGGAGATGATAGGTAAACTCCAGTGGAAGACTCTACAGGAGAGATGCTCAGCAGCTCGGTACGGGCTTTTGTTGAAGTTCCGAGAACATACCTTCACCGAGGAGTCAAGCAGTATATTGCTCTCTCCTACGTATATCTCGCAAAGAGACCATGAGGATAAAATCAGAGAGATTAGAGCCCACACAGAGGCATACTGACAATCCTTCTTTCCATGAACAATACAAGACTGGAATAGAAGGGAGAACCGATAGAGGTACTCAAGGTACCCTCCGCCACACACCGTCAGGTGGCTTGCGGAGTATGGATGTAGATGTAGATGTGTATAGGGGTAAAGTTGGTGCCTTTGGGAAAGACTGAAACTTTTCTGGGGCTGGGGATTTTCGTGGAAAGTTTAACAACAGTGTTCCAGGATTGTTCTGGCTCTGGATTTGGTGAAATGTTGAAAGGGAGTTTAGGGAGATGTGGCAAGTCAACAAAATGAGTTAGGCAGTTTTTTGATGCTATGAAGAATTGATGAGGAGGGACTCTGTGGGTAGTCTAGAGGTTGGACAGTGGTGCCTCAGGGTGGCAGTAGGATGTCAGAAGGCAAGATAACTTATGGACGTGGTTTTTTGAGTGCTCTTCCACGTGCTGGAGTACAAGGAATTCAGTTTCAGAGATGTGATGTATGTAGTATTGATTGTACGTATCAGTATCTTGTGGAGGGAGCACAAGTGGTTCTGGGATGTATGTGCCATGGAGATGTGTTTTTGTAGTACCAGTTTTGTGAGGGATGGGGACTGACAGAATCTGAGAAGGTGAAGGTAATTGTGAAAGGTGGAATGGGCTCCAGAGAGAGGGATTGTTAAGGTCAAGCTGTCAGGGGAAGGGGGATTCCATAGTTTAGGCAGCATTCAAGGAACAGGATGTGGGACTGGGTTTTAGCCATGGAAGTGATACTTTTCTGAACTGTTCCAGAAAAAGTAAGCAGGGGACCATTGTGGTAGGGATGACATAGAGGAAACGGGAAATGCATGGGATATGTGCAAATGAAGGCATTAAGTGGTGGGGTGGGGGTGGGGGTGGGAGGAGGGACAGCTGGTTAACAGAAGAAGCTGTATAAAAATATGTAACACAAAAATATGAAAAAATATATGTAAGTATATAAGAATATGCACAAACAAATATATCAAAAATGGGGAAAATGAGAGAACAGTTGATGTATGGGAATATGTGCATGTTGGGATAAGGTAAGGGAGCGAGAGAGAAGAGGGGGTATTGGTTGGATTTTATGTGGCTTAGGTACATGTGGAAAATATGATGGTGAGTCAAATGAAAACCTTAAATTTGTAATAACAAATCAAAATTTCGCACTGTTATCCTGTAAGTTGGTAAGCGTGCTACAGACAGAATGCACAATGGCCTGTAGGTGGCAGCATAGTGCAGATACACACATAGCATCGCAGTATCAATATAAAGATGGCCACCCAACTTGCGACTTGCACCAGGGAAGAACAGCGTTCTCTTATTCGGTTTTTGCGTGGTGGAGGTGTGAAAACTATTGAAATTCATCGACGAATGAAGGTCAGTGTGGTGATTCACGTTTGTCACAGCAGCAAGTCTACAAATGGAGTAGGAAGTTCGCAAATGGTGTGACTTCAGTGGAAGATGCTCCTCGTCCAGGTCAGGCACAACAAGTTGTGACTCCACAGAACATTGCAGCAGTTGAAACCATAGTGAAGGAAAACTGCCAAGTGACACTGAATGACATTGCAGCATGTTTACAGATTAGTCATGGGTCAGCACACCACATTGTGCATGATGTGCTCCAGTTTCACAAAGAGTCTGCAAGATGGGTGCCACGGCAGCTGACTCCTGAAATGAGAGAATAATGTGTTGATGCTTGTGAACAACTTCTTCGGCATTTTGAACAAGAAGTTTGAACGAGAAGGTGATGGCTTCGTTGCAAGAATCATTACTGGGGATGAAACATGGGTTCACTTCCACCAACCAGAAATGAAGAGAGTGAGCAAGGAATGGCGCCACCAAGGAATGGCGCGACCAAAACCAAAGAAGTTTCGAACAGAACCATCTGCAGGGAAGGTTATGCTGACTCTCTTTTGGGATGAAAAAGGCATCATTTTTGAGCATTACATGCCTAGAGGGACCACTGTCACCAGTGCATGATACACTGATCTCCTAAAAAATCATCTGCAGCCTGCAATCAAATCAAAGCGACGTGGATTGCTATCAGCAGGTGTCCTTTTGCAACAAGACAATGCAAGGCGCCACACTGCCCATACAACAGTTTGCAACAATCCAGACCTGCATTTTGAGTGTCTTCGTCATCCACTATACTCACCAGACCTTGCCCCAAGTGATTTCCATGTGTTTGGACTACTCAAAGACGCAATGGGAGGAAACAAGTTCCGTTTTGATGAAGAGGTATGCCACGCGGCGCATGAGTGGTTGCGCGAATGACCAAAAGAATTTTTTTCTAAAGGCATTTATGCACTTTGTAAGCGCTGGAGGATTTGCATTGGGTGTGGGGGAGATTATGTTGAAAAGTGATACGGCTTTGTACCACTTCTGCACAATAAATAATATTTTAAAAAAAGATTTTCATTTGACCCACCCTCGTAGATGAGAAAGTACATAAAGATGTGGAAGGAAATGTTATCATTAGGAATAATTAAAATTATTCATGAGAAGAATTCAGGGCATGAGAAGTTGCACCAACAGTCTGCAAGGTCACATAGTCATGTGTTGTGCAGTGCCTTAACCATGTGGCTTGGATGTCAGATATGCAATTTGGAAGGTGATGAAAAACACAAGAAAGTAGAGAAAAAATGGACACTGAGTATAGTAATGCTTCAGACAACAGCAGAAAGGAAAACATCACAGAGTTGTGTAATGGGAGAAAAGCTGGTAGACCAAATCGAACAAGTCCAGGTTGCAATATCAACAAGAATCTATCTTGTCCAAGATAGATTCTTATTCACCATAAATACGACATGTTGAGTTCCAGACAGATGCAATGAAAAACTGTTATGAACCATGAACCATGAACCATGGACCTTGCCGTTGGTGGGGAGGCTTGCGTGCCTCAGCGATACAGATAGCCGTACCGTACGTACAACCACAACGGAGGGGTATCTGTTGAGAGGCCAGACAAATGTGTGGTTCCTGAAGAGGGGCAGCAGCCTTTTCAGTAGTTGCAGGGGCAACAGTCTGGATGATTGACTGATCTGGCCTTGTAGCATTAACCAAAACGGCCTTGCTGTGCTGGTACTGCGAACGGCTGAAAGCAAGGGGAAACTACGGCCATAATTTTTCCCGAGGGCATGCAGCTTTACTGTATGATTAAATGATGATGGCGTCCTCTTGGGTAAAATATTCCGGAGGTAAAATAGTCCCCCATTCGGATCTCCGGGCGGGGACTACTCAAGAGGATGTCGTTATCAGGAGAAAGAAAACTGGCGTTCTACGGATCGGAGCGTGGAATGTCAGATCGCTTAATCGGGCAGGTAGGTTAGAAAATTTAAAAAGGGAAATGGATAGGTTAAAGTTAGATATTGTGGGAATTAGTGAAGTTTGGTGGCAGGAGGAACAAGATTTCTGGTCAGGTGACTACAGGTTTATAAACACAAAGTCAAATAGGGGTAATGCAGGAGTAGGTTTAATAATGAATAGGAAAATAGGAATTCGGGTAAGCTACTACAAACAGCATAGTGAATGCATTATTGTGGCCAAGATAGATACGAAGCCCACACCTACTACAGTAGTACAAGTTTATATGCCAACTAGCTCTGCAGATGACGAAGAAATTGAAGAAATTTATGATGAGATAAAAGAAATTATTCAGATAGTGAAGGGAGACGAAAATTTAATAGTCATGGGTGACTGGAATTCGAGTGTAGGAAAAGGGAGAGAAGGAAACGTAGTAGGTGAATGTGGATTGGGGCTAAGAAATGAAAGAGGAAGCCGCCTGGTAGAATTTTGCACAGAGCACAACTTAATCATAGCTAACACTTGGTTTAAGAATCATGATAGAAGGTTGTATACATGGAAGAACCCTGGAGATACTAAAAGGTATCAGATAGATTATATAATGGTAAGACAGAGATTTAGGAACCAGGTTTTAAATTGTAAGACATTTCCAGGGGCAGATGTGGACTCTGACCACAATCTATTGGTTATGACCTGTAGATTAAAACTGAAGAAACTGCAAAAAGGTGGGAATTTAAGGAGATGGGACCTGGATAAACTGAAAGAACCAGAGGTTCTACAGAGTTTCGGGGAGAGCATAAGGGAACAATTGAAAGGAATGAGGGAAAGAAATACAGTAGAAGAAGAATGGGTAGCTCTGAGGGATGAAGTAGTGAAGGCAGCAGACGTTCAAGTAGGTAAAAAGAAGAAGGTTAGTAGAAATCCTTGGGTAACAGAAGAAATATTGAATTTAATTGATGAAAGGAGAAAATATAAAAATGCAGTAAATGAAGCAGGCAAAAAGGAATACAAACGTCTCAAAAATGAGATCGACAGGAAGTGCAAAATGGCTAAGCAGGGATGGCTAGAGGACAAATGTAAGGATGTAGAGGCTTCTCTCACTAGGGGTAAGATAGATACTGCCTACAGGATAATTAAAGAGACCTTTGGAGATAAGAGAACCACATGTATGAACATCAAGAGCTCAGACGGAAACCCAGTTCTAAGCAAAGAAGGGAAAGCAGAAAGGTGGAAGGAGTATATAGAGGGTCTATACAAGGGCGATGCACTTGAGGACAATATTATGGAAATGGAAGAGGATGTAGATGAAGATGAAATGGGAGATACGATACTGCGTGAAGAGTTTGACAGAGCACTGAAGGACCTGCGTCGAAACAAGGCCCCCGGAGTAGACAACATTCCATTGGAACTACTGACGGCCTTGGGAGAGCCAGTCCTGACAAAACTCTACCATCTGGTGAGCAAGATGTATGAAACAGGCGAAATACCCTCAGACTTCAAGAAGAATATAATAATTCCAATCCCAAAGAAAGCAGGTGTTGACAGATGTGAAAATTACCGAACTATCAGTTTAATTAGCCACAGCTGCACAGTACTAACACAAATTCTTTACAGATGAATGGAAAAACTAGTAGAAGCTGACCTCGGGGAAGATCAGTTTGGATTCCGTAGAAATACTGGAACACGTGAGGCAATACTGACCTTACGATTTATCTTAGAAGAAAGATTAAGGAAAGGCAAACCTACGTTTCTAGCATTTGTAGACTTAGAGAAAGCTTTTGACAATGTTGACTGGAATACTCTCTTTCAAATTCTAAAGGTGGCAGGGGTAAAATACAGGGAGCGAAAGGCTATTTACAATTTGTACAGAAACCAGATGGCAGTTATAAGAGTTGAGGGACATGAAAGGGAAGCAGTGGTTGGGAAGGGAGTAAGACAGGGTTGTAGCCTCTCCCCAATGTTATTCAATCTCTATATTGAGCAAGCAGTAAAGGAAACAAAAGAAAAATTCGGAGTAGGTATTAAAATCCATGGAGAAGAAATAAAAACTTTGAGGTTCGCCGATGACATTGTAATTCTGTCAGAGACAGCAAAGGACTTGGAAGAGCAGTTGAACGGAATGGATGGTGTCTTGAAGGGAGGATATAAGATGAACATCAACAAAAGCAAAACGAGGATAATGGAATGTAGTCGAGTTAAGTCGGGTGATGCTGAGGGTATTAGATTAGGAAATGAGACACTTAAAGTAGTAAAGGAGTTTTGCTATTTGGGGAGCAAAATAACTGATGATGGACGAAGTAGAGAGGATATAAAATGTAGGCTGGCAATGGCAAGGAAAGTGTTTCTGAAGAAGAGAAATTTGTTAACATCGAGTATAGATTTAAGTGTCAGGAAGTTATTTCTGAAAGTATTTGTATGGAGTGTAGCCATGTATGGAAGTGAAACATGGACGGTAAATAGTTTGGACAAGAAGAGAATAGAAGCTTTTGAAATGTGGTGCTACAGAAGAATGCTGAAGATTAGATGGGTAGATCAGATAACTAATGAGGAAGTATTGAATAGGATTGGGGAGAAGAGAAGTTTGTGGCACAACTTGACCAGAAGAAGGGATCGGTTGGTAGGACATGTTCTGAGGCATCAAGGGATCACCAATTTAGTATTTGAGGGCAGCGTGGAGGGTAAAAATCATAGGGGGAGACCAAGAGATGAATACACTAAGCAGATTCAGAAGGATGTAGGTTGCAGTAGGTACTGGGAGATGAAGAAGCTTGCACAGGATAGAGTAGCATGGAGAGCTGCATCAAACCAGTCTCAGGACTGAAGACCACAACAACAACAACATTAAGCTTTTGTCCAAAGCCTTCCAATAGAAAATAGAAACACGCACACATTCACACGAGCAAGCAAACAGCACACATACATGACCACTATCTCTGGCTGCTCAGGGCAGATTAAAACTGAAATGTATTGAACTGGAGCAACAATCCGTAGTGGAGCAGGAAAGGGGGTGGGATAGCAGGATACAGGTGGTGGAGAGAAAACAGTACTGCCTAGTGGAGCATGAATGGGCTAGAGGTGGCAGACAATACTACCTGGTGAAGTGTTGGAAGGCTTAGGCACAGGAAGGGAAGGGAGAAAAGGGAGCAGACAGGAGAGAAGCAGAGAAGGGGAAAACATTGGTGGGTGCATGACCTAACCATAAAAATTCCTTTCTCTAGATCCCACCCATTCTTTCACAATGACCTTCACCTTTTCATATTTCATCAGTCCCTATTCCTGGTATTCACATCTCTGTGGCACATACATCCCAGAACCACCCCTGCTTCCTCAGAAAGATACTGCTACTGTGCAAGCCCTACTACATACATCACTTCACTTAAATTGAATCCCTTGCATCCAGCACCTGGAAGAGTGCTCAAAACGCCATCACCATTAGTTATCCAGCCTACTGACTTCCTTCTGCCACTTGGGGCATCACTATCCAACCCCTATGCTACACACGGAGTCCCTCCTCATCAATCCTTCAAAGCATCCACAACCCACCTAATTGATCTTTTCAACTTGTCACATCCCCCTAAACTCCTTTCTGAAACTCCACTAAATCCAGAGCTGAAATAATCGTAGTACATTTTTAACCTTTCCACCAAAATCCTCAGCACCGTAGAAGTTTCAGTCCTATCCAAAGGTCTCAATTTCAGCTCTACACTCAAATTTAGCCACACTGGAATTGTTAAAGACCTACTCTCCTTCCCTTATCCCTTCAATGGAAACACTTCTTTGCCACTGATTCCTCCAGCCTAATCACAACACTGAACCCTGCCTCCCTAAGTTCAAACCACCATCCAATGTGGTCATCCCCCTCCACCTAACCACACCCCGGTCACCTTCCATGAATTCCTTTCTCCCAATCTGGCTTCACCATCCTTCCACTGATACCTTCTTAAGAATACCAACCTTTTGGCAGAAGAGAGCACAGCTTTGAAACAAATCCTGACCTAATAATCCTACCTGCAGAAAAAGGCTGTCATCATGAATTGCATTGATAACCTGGTGGAAGGCCTCCACCAATTGTCTTGATTTCTCCACCTATAAATTCTGCCGGAGTAATCCCACCCCAGAAGTCCAGCATTACCTCCAATCCTGCTTAAAGCTTTTGGTCCTTCGCAGAACCATTTCCCTCCTCACCCCTATCACACTCTACACACCCACCTTATACATGCCCCACATAATCCACAAATCCAAAAATCCTAGATATCCCATTGTAGCTGATTTCTATGATCTGCAGAAGGAATTTTGGCCTTCATTAACCAACATCTCCAACCAACTGCCCAAAATCTAGCCTTCCATGTCAAAGATACCAACCATTTCCTTCACCCAGTCTCCACCATATCCACACCTTTACCTTCTAGACTCCTACTCATCATTGTTGATGCGCTTCTCTGTATACCAACATGCCTCATGCCCATGGTCCTGTTGTTACTTAATACTCTCTCCCCCAACGTCCATCAGACTTCAAATCCACTACCTCATTCTTCATACACCTTACCAACTGTATTATAACACACAATTACTTCTTATTTGAAGGTAAGATATGCAACCACAACCGTGGCACAGCCAAGGCTCATACATAGCATCCTCCTATGCTATCCTATTTATGGGCTGTCTGGAGGAAATCTTCCTAGTCTCTCAAAATCCCAAACCCCTGATATGGTTCAGGTTCACTGATGATATCTTCATGATCTAGACTCATGGCCAGGACATGGGTCAGCACACCACAATCTCAACACCATTTTTCCCATCCATTTCACTTGGTCATTCTCAACCCAGTGCGTCACCTCCCTGGACATCGACCTATTCCTCTCTGAAGGCTCCATCCTCACCTCTGTCTGCATTAAACCCACCAACAGCACCTGCATTTCAACAGCTGCCATTCTTTCCACACAAAACATTCTTCCCATACATCGTAGCCACCTGGGAATGGTGTACCTACAGTGGCTGCATCTCCCTTAGCCAGCACACTACAGGTCTCACAAAGACCTTCACAAACCACCACCCACAGATCTAGTCCACAAAGAGATTTCCCATGCCATATGCCCACACATCCCAAATCCTCCCACTACACCTAAGAACCAGCTACAAAGAAGCAAGTCCTTGTCGCCCAGTGTCAAGCCAGAGCAGAACAACTGAACTATTAAATTGTCAAAGTATTCATAACAAAATTCCTGAATTTACAGTCCTTCAAGAAACTTCTCATGCTCAAATTATTTTCAGGACTGGGAGCTGGCTGAAACCCAAAGTAAAAAAACTCTGAGATACTTAGCGATTCACGGAATGTATACCAAAAAGGCAAATTAGACACCATAGGAGGAGGTGTGTTCATTGCAGTTGACAAAAATACTGTCTCTACTTAGAAGTCGAATTTGAGTGTGACATTGAAGATTGGAATACATCCAATTAATAATTGAGAACATAGGTTGCAATTGCTACTCAGAGAAGAAAAGGTTGGCACTCAAGAGGAATTCGTTGTGGGCTGCATCACACTAGTCATAAAACTGATGACTGGCAAAAAAAGAAAAAAAGTGAAGTTATCTGGTTGTATATAAAAAGCCTAAGTGAAATCATGTTAATTGTTGGATGTTTTTACTGGCCGCTGGATTTTTCTGTGATAGTTTTAGACTCTATGACATAAAGTCTACAGTCAGTAGTGTGGTGCAGAAGTATCCCAATCATGCAGTACGAGGGCTATCCACAAAGTACATTACGTTTTGGAATTAAAAATAAATAAAGTATTGGAAAATTTTTATATTATATACAGATGAAAGCCACACTTAAATACTACTTTTCTACATAGTTGCCATTTAAATTGAGGCACTTATCGTAGCGATGGACGAGCTTGGAAAATCCTTCATCGTCAAATTCGGCCGCCTGCGCCTTCAACCACATGGTTAATCAGTAACCCGGTAGAAATACGATTTTTGTGGATTTCCTGGAAAGGGGCACTACAATAAACTCTCAAAGGTATTGCCAAACTCTGCACAACCTCAGAAGAGCAATACAAAACAAGCGCAGGGGAACGTTGGGCTCAAAGATCTTGCTGATTCACGACAACGCCCGGGCCCACACGGCAAATGCCACTCATGAAGTTCTCGAATCTTTTAAGTGGGAGTTGTTTCCTCATCCGCCGTACAGTCCCGACCTGGCACCGAGCGACTTCCACTTATTCCCAGCAATGAAGATGTGGTTGGCTATGCAGCGTTTTGGTGACGACGCACAGCTTCAAGAAGAGGTAACCACATGGTTGAAGGCACAGGCGGCCGAATTTTGCGACGAAGGAATTTCCAAGCCCGTCCATCATTATGATAAGTGCCTTAATTTAAATGGCAACTATGTAGAAAAGTAGTATTGAAGTGTGGCTTTCATCTGTACATAATAAAAAAAATTTCCAATACCTTATTTATTTTTAATTCCAAAACGTAATGTACTTTGTGGATAGCCCTCGTATTAGTTGGAGGCATCTTTAACCTACTGAGTATACACTGGGACATTTATGGATCTATTATACAGGGGTACAGGCAGACAGTCTTGTGAGGTTCTTTTGGACACATTTTCCAAAAATTGTCTTGAGCAGCTAGTTCAGTAATTCACATGTAACAGAAATATTTTAGACCTCATAGCTACTAACAGACCTGACCTAATCAACACCTCTTCTGTAGAGACAGAGATTACTGACCATGCTGCCATCATAGTAGCTTTGGTTACTAAAGTTAATAAATCAATCAAGAAGACTAGGAGAGTATTACAGCTAGAAAGAGCAGATAGGCAGTCATCAGCATCCCACTTAGACAATGAATTTACGTCACTTATTTCAGTATGATGGATGTAGAGGAATTATGGACAAAGTTTAAATGGACTGTAAATCATACACTGGAGAAGTACATGCTCAGAAAGTGGATTAAGGATGGAAAATACCACCAAGCTTTAACAACAAAATTCGAGAAATACTGAGGAAGGAAATGCTGTTGCACTCTCAGTTCAGATGTGGGTACTTAAATGATGGCAGATGAAAGTTAATATAAATTCAGGTATCTGTAAAAGGATTGATGCATGAAGCTTATAATAAATATCTCCATCATATCTTAGCAAAAGATCTTATTGAGAATCTGAGAATATTCTGGTCTTATGTAAGATCAATAAGTGGATCTAAGGGTTCTATCCAGTCACTCATTGGCTAGTCTGGTATGGCAGTAGAAGCTAGCAAAAGTAAAGCAAAAGTTTTAAATTTCACATTTAAGAAATATTTGATACAGGAGAAGCATACAAACATACTGTCATTTGACCATCACACAGACTCCCGTATGCAAACATCACTGAACAGCTGAAAGAATTGAAAAAAAAAGTCACCACATCCCAATGAAATCCCAGTTTGGTTTTGCAAAGAGTATTATACAACATTTATTATGAATATCTCACCCAGTGCAAAGTCCAAACAACTGGAAAAAAGTTCAGGTAACTCCAGTATATAAGAAGGGTAAAAGAATAGACCCACAAAATTACAGATGAATATCTTTAACATTGGTATTCTGCAGAATCCTTGAACTTATTTTCAATTCAAATATAACAAATTTTCGTGAGAGAGAAAAGCTTCTGTCCACAAATCAGCATTGTTTTAGAAATCATTGCTCATGCAAAACTTATCTTACCCTTTTTTCACATGAGATCCTATGCACCATGGATGGAGGGCAACAAGTTGTTTCCAAGTTACTAGATTTCTATCAAACATTTGATATAATGCCACAGTGCTGACAGTTAATGAAGGAATAAGCATAAAGATTAGGGTCCTAGGTATACGTGTGGCTAGAAGACTTCTTAAGTAACAGCACCCAGTGTGCCAGGAAAGTGTGATAGAAGCACTGTTAAGTTCTGTACACATAAATGATCTGGTGGACAGGGTAAGCAGCAATCTGCAGCTCTTTGCTGATGATAGTGTGATGTTTGGGAAGGTGACATTGTTGAGTGACTTTAGGAAGATACAAGATGACTTAGACAAAATTTCTAGTTGGTGTGATGAACTGCAGCTACCTCTGAATGTAGAAAAATGTAATTTAATGCAGATGAATATGAAAAACAAACCCATAATGTTGAGTACAGCATTAGCAATATACTGCCTGACACAGTCACATTGATTAAATATCTAGGCATAATGTCGCAAAGCAATATGAAATGGAATGAGCATGTAAGGATTGTATTAGGGGAGACAAATGGTTGACTTCAGTTTATGGGGAGTAATTTGTGAAAATGTTTCATCTGTAAAGGAGGCCACATATAGGACACTAATGCAACCCACTGTTGAGTACTATTCTAGTGTTTGGGATCTGCATCAAGTCAGATTTAAAGAAGACATTGAACCAATTCACAGGCTGCTATATTTGATACTGGTAGGTCTGATCACCATGCAAGCATTATGGAGATGTTTTGAGGACTAAAATGGAAATCACTAGATAAAGGTGATGTTCTTTTAGAGCAGCACTATTGAGAAAATTTAGAGAATTGGCATATATGGCTAACTGCAGAACAGTTCTACTACCACCATTGAATAAGAACCATGAAGATAAGATTAGAGGGATTAGGGCTCATATGAAGGCATACAGACAATCATTTTCCCTTGCTCTATTTGTGAGTTTAACAGTAAAGTAAATGTCTAGTAGTGGTACAGGGTACCCTCCGACACCCAGCATGTGATGGCTTGCAAAACATGTAAATGTAGATGTAGATGTCAGTCCTTCATCAGGGCTTTGATTGTCTATCATCATGCCCTGATATGAGGGAAATCCTACCCAAGAAACTTCCCAGCCCTCTTAAAGTGGTGCTGTGCCACCCACCCAACCTCAACAACCTTTCAGTCCATCCCTATGCAAGTCCCAATCCCAGCCCTTTGCCACAGGTATCATATGCCAGACTTGACCCATCCACCCACCCAGCCCTTCCTGTTCCAGTGCTGTCATGGGCGTACCCTATCCCATCACAGACCATGCCACCTGTAAAAGCAGCCATGTTGTGAACCAGCTCTGCTACAATCTTTGCTCATCTTTTTATATTGGTATGACTACCAGCCAGCTATTCGCCACGATTAATGGCCCTTGCCAAACTGTGGTCAAGAGCAGAGTGTACCATACTGTTGCACAACATGCAGCTGGATGTAACATGCTTGATTTCAGTGGCTGCTTCACAATATGGACCATCGGGAACCTCCCCTCCACAACCATCTTATCTGATCAGTGCAGATGGGAGTTATCCAAACGACACATACTCCACTCCCAAAATCACCCTGGCCTCAACCTACAGTAATGTGCTGTCCCCACAGCCTCCACCCAAGTTTCTGCCCCCTCTGTCCTATCAATTCCTCCCAACTCACATCCTCACCATTCTTGTGCATTGGCCTCTGCCAGAGCATCCACCATTCTTTTCCTCATTCTCTACTCCTCTCCTTTCTGCTCCCTTTTTTCCTTCACTCCATCTCCCACAGCCTCCCAACACTGCACTGGGTAGCCATCTGTGCCACCTTTAGTCCCTGCAATACTCCTCCGGACAGCACTGTTTTGCCTTCCCCCACCTGTACTCTGCTGTCCCTCTCCCTTCCCAACTTCATTACGAATTGTTGCTCCAGTTCAATGTGTTTCAGTTTCAGTATGCTCTGCAAAGATGGAAATGGGGAGGGGGATGTACAAGTTTTGGGCAGTAGGCAGATAGGTGGGGTTCTTCATCTTCATGCTTCCCCTCCCTTTCTCAGCCCTCCATCCTCCACCACCCCCTATCTTTCTCCCCGCCTCAATCTACTCCTTCCATCATCACCGCTGCTCTTGTATGACCACAAGTGTGGTTATGCTATGCCATCCCCCAGGATGCTCAATGCCATTTGGCTATAACCTTTCATACACACATCAAAAAAAGTTTTGCATCACCCCATTTCCCAGAACTCCCGGAGATAGACATTGACTGTGGATATTCTATCACAGACACAGCTCCTTTGGCTATTCAGGGATATCACTAAACCCACCCAGAGATGTAAACAACCATCCATGAGCAGCGCCTATTAGACGGTCTGGGTCCGACAGCTGATCAGTTCCAGTCATTCCACCAGGAATGAGGTACACGGCTTGTGTTGTCTGTAGTTCAACCATGTCTAGATGGTCAATACTGTGGTTTCATCATGACTGCATTGTTACTTTGTGCCAGGAAAGGCTCTCAATGAGGGAAGTGTCCACACGTCTCACAGTGAAGTAAAGCAATGTTGTTTGGACATGGAGGATATAAAGAGAGACAGGAACTGTCGATGACATGCCATGCCCAGCCCACCCAAGGGCTACTACTGCAGCGGATGACTGCTACCTACAGATTATGGCATGGAGGATCCCTGACAGCAATGCCACTATGTTGAATAATACTTTTTGTGCAGCTACAGGATGTCGTGTTACAACTCAAACAGTGCACAATAAGCCGCATGATTTGCAACTACACTCCCAACATCAACAGTAAGGTCCGTATTTGCAACCACAATACTATGCAGCACAGTACATATGGGCCCAACAGCATGCCGAATGGACCCCTCAGGATTGGCATCATGTTCTCTTCATCAACAAGTGTTGGATACGCCTTCAGCCAGACAATCATCGGAGACATGTTTGGAGGCAACCCAGTCAGGCTGAGTGCCTTAGACACACTGTCC
Organism: Schistocerca piceifrons; assembly: GCF_021461385.2. Lineage (NCBI taxonomy): Eukaryota > Metazoa > Arthropoda > Insecta > Orthoptera > Acrididae > Schistocerca > Schistocerca piceifrons. The sequence continues at coordinate 907,495,279 of NC_060140.1, read as the reverse complement.
AGAAAGTGTAGCAAGGTGGAGGCTCCCTGCTGTTTTGCTGTGGCATTATGTGGGGCCGATGCACACCGCTGATGGTCATGGAAGGCACTGTAATGGCTTTACGATACTTGAATGCCATCCTCTGACCGATAGTGCAACAATATCAGCAGCATATTGGTAAGGCACTCATCTTCATGGATGACAATTTGCATCCCCATCATGCACATCTTGTGAATGACTTCCTTCATGACAATGACATCGCTTGACTAGAGTGGCCAGCATGTTCTCCAGACATGAACCCTGTTGAACATGCCAGGGATAGATTTAAAATGGCTGTTTATGGATGATGTGACCCACCAACCATTGTGAGAGATTTACAACCAATCGCCATGGAGGAGTGGGACAATCTGGACCAACAGTGCCTTGATGAACTTTTGGATAGTATGCCACAACGAATACAGGCATACATCAATGCAAGAGGACGTGCTACAGTGTATTAGAGGTACTGGTGTGTACAGCAATCTGGATAACCACCTCTGAAGGTCTCACTGTATGGTGCTACAACATGCAATGTGTGGTTTTCATGAGCTATAAAACGGGTGGAAATGATGTTTATGTTGATCTCTATTCCAATTTTCTGTACAGGTTCCAGAACTGTTGGAACCGAGGTGATGGAAAACTTTTTTGATGTGTGTGCATTGCAAATTTGGTACCACTTTCATCTTGTTTGTTTAAACAGATAACTTGTGATTTTAGTGCCATTAGCAGCCCTAATTCTTGTTGGTTTGTGAAAGACATCTTTGCGGTTCAATTCTGTTTTTACTAGGAACATGTCAAAAATTGATTTATTTTCATGTAATTAGGTAAGGTTCATTATGGTAAGGTTTATACACTTGTAAGGGGTTGGAAGTGATGATGTTTTAATGTCCTATTATTTTTTAATACTAATGTTGTGGTTCACATTTAACGATTTTTATGTATCACCATGGCTTATAACTATGTCGTATGCACAGTATGTGGTACTGTTATGCTTCACTGTTCTGTGGTTTTAAGTATTTTATTGTTTTTGGTAAAAATTTAAAAGTATTAATTTTATTGTTGACATGTATTGTTATTGTATTAATTGTTGTAGTTTTGATGATTTGAGAATATTGTAATAAATAAAAAAGGTGTTTCCTATATGCTGAAAGGATGCATGTAACGCCGGAAATGCATATCCTCCTGTTTCCATCTATTGTACTATAAAATTTTTCATTATTTTGTTACCTGAAGATATGACATTTCTGTGTCTTTATATATTGTAATTGTTTTACTATTTGTATATATATATTTATGCATTTATGTCGATGTATAATTGGTTTGTTTTGTAAATATTATTTGTATTTTACGCTGGGTCTTGCCTAGGGAAAACTATGCTATCGAACAAATACATCGATGGGTCATGTGGAGAACCAAAGTGTTTAGGATCTTTGGTAGTGTTAACTCTGCCACGTGGAGCGCGGGCAGACCAGAGAGAGTCTGGGTGGGGTAGGGCGGTGGAGCAGGGGTGTTTTGTGACGCTCCCGTGAGTTGCCGCGCTTTCAGGGTTTGGCAACATGTAATTGCGCTCGACTTGCTATGATAGTTTCTGACACAGTATCACGGATGGGAAGCATTAGCTGGCGCACATCAAGAGCCCGTTTTACCTGGTGACCGTGTCGAGAAGAAGGCGTGCCAACAGCCAGCTTCTGCAACAGTGACGGTCGACAATGAGTGACTGTCGCCACCTTCTCGATCGACGACTTCAAACCTTCAATCAAGGAACAAGGAAGACTGGAAGCACGTAAAGTTTTAGAACTGTATGGCAGACCTCAGCTTTTGAAACTGTTGCATCACAAAAATACAGAAACTTAGCATGAACCTTTGTTGCTCATTGTCCCAATCGCATTACCATGTAGGGTCCCTTCCTTTTCTGGAATAAACCCGAGTGTCATTTAAATTCATGCGCCAGCATTAAAGTAATGTCATTCCATTTCACTGCTTTAATTTCAAAGTTCAGTTAAAGTATTTAGATTACGCAAGCAGAAATTAAGAGTGAGAGTTTTGTTACCATATTGTAGTTTACCTGTGACTGCAGCTCAGCTTGGTACGTACTAAATGTTACTATTGTTAATTGTTCAGAATCATTTAATTCAAGTTCAAAGTTAAATCTCTTATTTCTAAATTGCGTAGATTCAAGTAGCTTTTGAAAGGATTGTTGAGGTAGCCCAAGACTAACCTTATTTTACTGAATTTCGTAGTGCTTCAGAAACAAATCTCACTATTAATTTCAGTCACTAAATTAACTTTCAATTTTCCAGTTTTATTAATTCTTTTGCTAAATTAAGTCAGAGCGTAGCGAAATTTATTACTTCTGACAAACATTCAGTTTTCACACCACACGTGTCAACCTTCAGTTGCGATACTTTTAGTGCTAATATATGTGCATTAATCTTTCATTTGCAGCTATTTTAGTAGTTGTCCATAGGACTGGCGACCGTAATTTCCCCGAATCTCAAATATCCAATTGATTGTTAACGTAACGACCGCACATTTACTTTCTTTATTAACTTTACCCCTTTTCAAAATTAATTTCTACCAGTTTCATTTGCATTTTTCCTTTCATTTAGATGTAACCCTTTCCTCCCTCTTTCCTGACAGATTAACTTCGGTGATGATTGCTTTTCCCAAATTTCCATTAGGTACATGCGGTTTAATTTTTCACTGTCATTAAGGTCGATAAGTGAGGGGGAGGTTACATGCACACTTCCCCAGGTTTTCTTATGGAAGTGGGAGTAGGCTGCCAGTTATCAGTATGCTCAATGACTGTTCAGTAATACTTTGTCATATCTTATGTTTGTTATCTTGACATGGTTCTTATATTTTGGGAACTGCAATTCAGACTAAACATAGATTCTGTATTTCTGACCAGTACTTAATAATCTTGTAACAGCTCTAGTATATATAAATGCAATTTTGGTTTTCTGTTCTGTAGGATGGATTGAAAAATATGTCCTGACCTGAAACTAGTCATCTAGTAAATAAAAGTGAAATTTGAAACTTTGACTACTTTTGTGTTATACTGATTAACAAAAGTTGCTGCTCTGCAATTACTTCAGTGCGCTAGAAATTCCTAAAACATGCTGGTACATGGAATGTCAAGCCAAGGTTTACGAGGTGCATTCAAGTTCTAACGCCTCCGATTTTTTTTCTCTGGACTGGAAAGAGAGAGAAACATGCGCATTGTTTTAAAATGAGGCCACGTTCATTGTCAATACATCCCAGAGATGGCAGCACTGTACGGCAGATGGAATTTTACCGCCAGCGGCGAGAATGAGAACTGTTTTAAATACTTAAAATGGTGACGTTTTCCTTACTTGAACAGCGTGCAATCATTCGTTTTCTGAATTTGCGTGGTGTGAAACCAATTGAAATTCATCGACAGTTGAAGGAGACATGTGGTGATAGAGTTATGGATGTGTCGAAAGTGCGTTTGTGGGTGCGACAGTTTAATGAAGGCAGAACATCATGTGACATCAAATCGAAACAACCTCGGGCTCGCACAAGCCGATATGACGACATTATCGAGAAAGTGGAGAGAATTGTTTTGGGGGATCGCCGAATGACGGTTGAACAGATTGCCTCCAGAGTTGGCATTTCTGTGGGTTCTGTGCACACAATCCTGCATGACGACATGAAAATGCGAAAAGTGTCATCCAGGTGGGTGCCACGAATGCTGACGGACGACCACATGGCTGCCTGTGTGGCATGTTGCCAAGCAATGTTGACGTGCAACGACAGCATGAATGGGACTTTCTTTTCATCGGTTGTGACAATGGATGAGACGTGGATGCCATTTTTCAATCCAGAAACAAAGTGCCAGTCAGCTCAATGGAAGCACACAGATTCACCGCCACCAAAAAAATTTCGGGTAACCGCCAGTGCTGAAAAAATGATGGTGTCCATGTTCTGGGACAGCGAGGGCGTAATCCCTACCCATTGTGTTCCAAAGGGCACTACGGTAACAGGTGCATCCTACGAAAATGTTTTGAAGAACAAATACCTTCCTGCACTGCAACAAAAACGTCTGGGAAGGGCTGTGCATGTGCTGTTTCACCAAGACAATGCACCCACACATTGAGCTAACATTACTCAACAGTTTCTTCGTGGTAACAACTTTGAAGTGATTCCTCATGCTCCCTACTCACCTGACCTGGCTCCTAGTGACTTTTGGCTTTTTCCAACAATGAAAGACACTCTCCGTGGCCGCACATTCACCAGCCATGCTGCTATTTGACTCAGCGATTTTCCAGTGGTCAAAACAGACTTCTAAAGAAGCCTTCGCCGCTGCCATGGAATCATGACGTCAACGTTGTGTAAAATGTGTACGTCTGCAGGGTGATTACGTCCAGAAGTAATGCCAGTTTCATTGATTTCAAGTGAGTAGTTAATTAGAAAAAAAGTCGGAGGCCTTAGAACTTGAATGCACCTCTTATTACAGAATAAAACTGTCTACTATTGGAAACTGGAAATTTGGGATGCTGGTGGAGTTATCCACATAAATTTCCCATAACCAAACAAAGTTGTTCCCTCTACTCATTACACAGAGCATCTTCAAACTGTAAAAAAGAGAGTTCATCAGAAGAAAGAGAATGTTTTGTTGCATCAATATCACACCAGGCCACATACATCACATGCCACCATGGAAGAACCTAAAGTCTGAAAACCATGTTAATACTGCATTAGCCAAGCAGCAAATATGTAGTACCTGTGATTACCTTCTGGTATCTAATGTATGTAAGGATTTCAATCTAAAGATTGTGAACCTAAGATGTTGTTACTATATTCCCACAGCAATCACTGCTGTGAGTTACAATATGCCTTTGTGAATAACAGAGGCGTGATTCACCTTCTATTTTTCTCACTTCTCTTCTGTCTCCCTTGCTGCAGCTTAGTAAGTAAGACATTCATGTAATTACTCATAAGAATGTTGGTAATAATAATTGAAATTACTATTAGTGTTTCATTTATAGATCTTTCACTACTGCCATACTAAGTTTATTAATTTCAGTGTTTTTGATGTAGCAGTGAGATGGAAATGTTTTAACTTGCATGCCATTATATGCAGATTTACATCAAAGAAAGGTTGAACCTTTGCGTTCTGAATTCACTCTATGAAGTCCAATTCACATTGTTTGATGTAATGCAATTCATTCTTTGCATTTTATTTAATATGAACACAGTCTGCCGTCTCCAGACTTACCTCCTCACCGACAATTATTTGGAACCTGACAATCATCAAAGCAGCCAATCAGCTAAATTATCATGATCAATTGCATTAGAAGTCATAATACATTGGTATAATCATTTTCACTTATGCTTTTATCATATAGCAGAGATGCTGAGTCGTGATAGGCACAACAAAAAGATTCACACAATTATAGCTTTTGGCCATTAAGGCCTTTGTCAGCAGTAGACACACATACAAACACGTGCGTGCGTGCGCACACACACACTCTCTCTCTCACACACACACACACACACACACACACACACACACACACACACACACACACAAATGCAACTTGCACACATGTCTGCAGCCTCAGAAAATATGCTTTTCATATTTAATTCCTGCAGTGGTCAGTGTAAATAATCTCAAGTTCTGAGTGATTAAGGTTTGGAAGAATGCTATGTCAGTATTTCAGAATTATAAAACTCATAATTTACTTTTTTATCACTATGGCTCCAGTGAATAAATGATGACGAGCACCTCGTTGCAGAAACAGAAGCTGAAGTTCTTCTACAGCAGCTTCATGAAACCTTTTATCATATCCATTCATTTGGCTATTATGTTGAGAAATGAAAATGTCATGTGTTTCATTTACTACATTGATCCCATCCTGTTACTTGTACTGTCCAGGGAAGTATTACTTATCATTTAACCCTTTCAGTTATGTTATTTCCTACTTTGTTACAGCATTCGTAGCCCAGACAAGGATGCTGAGAAAGCTTTTGCTATGTCAGTTCAAAAACTTCTTGCAGGGCACTTTTCAGGCAGCTAGGAAATTTAATAGAGATAACCCCAATACTCTACCATCATATTCACAGTTAATAACATGGATTCCTTTTAAAAAGAAAACTGAAACATTTACAATACATTGTTTGATGTTAAAGTTACAAAAATTACAATTAAAATGTAACTCATTCAATTAACTGAATATATAGAAAAATTAGTCATTTTAAACAGTTACTTCTACCACAAAGGTTAGGCCAAATTATTTGTTAAAAATAAAATTAACAGATATATATCTAAAAACAAAGATGATGTGACTTACCAAATGAAAGCGCTGGCAGGTCGACAGACACACAAACAAACACAAACATACACACAAAATTCAAGCTTTCGCAACAGACTGTTGCCTCATCAGGAAAGAGGGAAGGAGAGGGAAAGACGAAAGGATGTGGGTTTTAAGGGAGAGGGTAAGGAGTCATTCCAATCCCGGGAGCGGAAAGACTTACCTTAGGGGGGAAAAAAAGGAAAAAAGGACGGGTATACACTCGCACACACACACATATCCATTCACACATATACAGACACAAGCAGACGTATTTAAAGACAAAGGGGACTTAACAGATATAGTTATACTAACAATAATTTTGACAAACCTGGTAATTATTTTGGAATTAATTAAGGGCTGGCTTTGCTAATATGTTTTCAAAAAGAGCTAAATAAATACTTTAAGAATCCTAGTAGTTCTTCTTCCAAATGTTTATAATTAATACAGAATTTATATTTGTTTATAAGTAAACAATAGAATTTGAGTCACAAAATAATGAAGAAAAATATTATTAGGAATAGTCAAAATAAATTAGGACATTGAGTACATACACAAAACTAAACACAAAATTAGATCTGGTAGTATATTCCTTAAGACTGAGTGCCCACCTTTCTCTTTTATGAAAATGCAGATTATATGCATGTATGTTAATGTAATTAGGCAAAAGTGAAAATAAATTGAATTTAAGGAGGCACATGGCAAAACAAGTGAGGAAGTGAAAGGATCCCAGCTTGCTTCGTCACAACTAGGAAGAAAAGGCAGGCTTACTCTGAAAGAAATTGATTCCCTTCGTTTATTTTATGGGAGAGCTATCAGAAAAAACACACATAATTTAGAGGCAATTAGGCATGCTATGTGGGCAATTTTTTTCCACAAACTATCCATTGACAATCCAGTTTCATAAACTGACATACGGTTAGGAGAGTGGTGTGCTGACCACATGTCCCTCCATATTCACATCCAGTAATGCCTGGGACCAGTCGGTACAATTGGATCTTCCATGGCCTGTTCAGACACAGTTCAGTTTTATCCACTGACCAAACACCAAATGCACAATCTGTATCTGTAAGACAACTGGTGTAAGTTCAACAACAGAAATGAGACCTATTTACTTAAACACTCATTACCAGAACCTGTTATGAAAGCAGTTAAGCCCACATTCAGGTTTCTTGCAAACCCTGGTTTATTGAGGAAGTGTCTTCAAGGAAAGACACAAAATGCAAATGAAAGCCTCAGTAATTTAAGTTTGATTAGATGCTCAAAAAGGTCATTCTGTGGAGCTGAAGCACTCAAAATAGGTGTCTATGATGAAGTTTTATATTACAATAACAGAAGTAATGGCAGAATTGAAGTGCTGAAGAGAGTTGGTGTAGATTCTGGTGTGTTTATGACAAAAGCATTTTACGCCATCGATGATAGCAGGGCCAAGAAAGCTAACAGATCAGTGTCTTACCTACAAATATAGGCCAGGCAGATTCGAAGAGGAGAGCAGAGAAACTTAGAGGATGAGGAGTATCAGTATGGAGGATTTTAAAATTGAGGTAAGCTTATTACATGTAGAAATGTGAGAAGAAAATCTTTGAACCACATTTTCTCTGTTTTACATTTTTATGTCATGATTATGAATAAAAAAAATAGGAGTGCAGGTAAGCTACTACAAACAGCATAGTGAACGCATTATTGTGGTCAAGATAGACACGAAGCCCACACCTACTACAGTAGTACAAGTTTATATGCCAACTAGCTCTGCAGATGATGAAGAAATTGTTGAAATGTATGATGAGATAAAAGAAATTATTCAGGTAGTGAAGGGAGACAAAAATTTAATAGTAATGGGTGACTGGAATTCGAGTGCAGGAAAAGGGAGAGAAGGAGACTTAGTAGGTGAATATGGATTGGGGCTAAGAAATGAAAGAGGGAGCTGCCTGGTAAAATTTTGCACAGAGCATAACTTAATCATAGCTAAAGCTTGATTCAAGAATCGTGGATGAAGGTTGCATACATGGAAGAAGCCTGGAGATACTAAAAGGTATCATATAGATTATATAATGGTAAGACAGAGATTTAGGAACCAGGTTTTAAATTGTAAGACATTTCCAGGGGCAGATGTGGACTCTGACCACCATCTATTGGTTATGACCTGTAGATTAAAACTGAAGAAACTGCAAAAAGGAGGGAATTTAAGTACATGGGACTTGGATAAACTGACTAAACCAGAGGTTGTACAAGTTTCAGGGAGAGTGTAAGGGAACAATTGACAGGAATGGGGGAAAGAAATACAGTAGAAGAAGAATGGGTAGCTCTGAGGTATGAAGTAGTGAAGGCAGCAGAGGATCAAGTAGGTAAAAAGACAAGGGATAGTAGAAATCCTTGGGTAACAGAAGAAATATTGAATTTAACTGATGAAAGGAGAAAATATAAAACTGCAGTAAATGAAGCAGGCAAAAGGGAATACAAACGTCTCAAAAATGAGATCGACAGGAAGTGCAAATTGGCTAAGCGGGGATGGTTAGAGGACAAATGTAAGGATGTAGATGCTTATCTCACTAGGGGTATGATAGATACTGCCTACAGGAAAATTAAAGAGACCTTTGGAGAAAGGAGAACACTTGTATGAATATCAAGAGCTCAGTTGGAAACCCAGTTTTAAGCAAAGAAGGGAAAGCAGAAAGGTGGAAGGAGTATATAGAGGGTCTATACGAGGGCAATGTACTTGAAGATAATATTCTGGAAATAGAAGAGAATGTAGATGAAGATGAAATGGGAGATACGATACTGCGTGAAGAGATTGACAGAGCACTGAAAGACCTGAGTCGAAACAAGGCCCCGGGAGTAGACAACATTCCATTAGAACTACTGACAGCCTTGGGAGAGCAAGTCCTGACAAAACTCTACCATCTGGTGAGCAAGAAGTATGGGACAGGCGAAATACCCTCAGATGTCAAGAAGAACATAATAATTCCAATCCCAAAGAAAGCAGGTGTTGACAGATGTGAAAATTACTGAACTATCAGTTTAATTTTTATTTATTTATTTTTTATTTATTTATTTATTCATCCATAGACAACTTGTGTTGTATGGATGTCATCAACTGTATACATGGAATGAGTATATACATAATAGTACTTCTGGTAGCACATATTTCTATGGTGCAACTTAATCGTTTGTACACAAAACAAATACAGACCAATCTTAGTTACAAATAAATATAAATTTACAAATGTATTCTTGCAGATTACACAAAACAAATACATACCAGTCTTAATTAAAGATAAATATAAAGTTACAAAGGTACTCTTGCAGGAATTGAGGTGAACACATGTCATTTACAGTATTCTTTGACAGTATAGTAACATTTATCTGCTAAATAATTTTTTGCAGCTTTCCTAAAGGCATGTATTCCAGTTTCAGCTTTGATCTCCTCTGGAAGTCTATTATACATTTTTAATCCATTAAATAATAAACTATTTTGGGTTTTTGTTTTGTTTTTTCGTATGAGATGCAAATGATGGCAGGATCTAGTCCAGTGTTGGTGTATAGATCTGTTTTGTGTGTACTGGTCAAAGTGTTTCTTTATATATATCACAGTCTGAAAGATGTATTCACATGGTACTGTCAAGATTCCCATGGTTTTGAATAAATCAGTACAGTGAGCTCTCTTGCTGCTTTTTGTTATTATTTGTACTGCCCTCTTTTGGAGCTTGAAAATTGCTTGTATGTCCTGCACATTTGTACCCCAGAAGGTTATGCCATAACTAATTATTGAATGCACATATGCAAAGTATGTCGTCTTAGCACATGAACTATTACATACTGACATAATTATCCGGAGTGCATAGCAAGCAGTAGCAATTTTCTTTTCTAGTGCTGCAATATGGTCACTCCAGTTAAGCTGTGAGTCAACATGCATTCCTAGGAATTTTGTGTTTGTGACACAATCTATAAGTTCATCTTTAACTCTTAGGCCTATGTTATTATGTTTTTTATTTATGTGGAAATTAATACTGTTTGTTTTTTTAATATTGAGGGTTAATTTGTTGCTTACTACCCACTTGTATACATGATCGAGAGTTTCTTCAGCTTTGTCTCTCAATTTGTCTGGTGACTTGCCACTGATAAGGATACTGCTATCATCTGCAAATAGTATTGCTTCCCCGTATTTGACACTCTGGGGAAAATCATTGATATATATTAGGAAGAGTATTGGCCCTAACACACTTCCCTGAGGGACTCCTATGTTAATATGTTCTGGTTTGGAAATGTGTTTTGTCAATCTGCTGAACTTCGTTTGTGAGATCTCTACACACTGTACCCTATTTTCCAAGTATGATTGAAACCAATTATTTACTGCTCCCCTTATTCCTAGTGCCTCCATTTTGTTTAGTAGTATTTTGTGGTCTACCGTGTCAAATGCTTTGCTAAGGTCAAGGAATATGCCTGTTACATGTTCACCTTCGTCAAGTGCTTCTAAGACAAAATTTGTGAAGTGAGCTACTGCTGTACCTGTGCTTCTTCCTGGCCTGAAACCAAACTGTTCTTTACACAGTAGGTTGTACTTGTTTAGGAAATCCATTAGTCTCTTTTTCATTATATTTTCTATTACCTTGGAAAAGGATGAGAGTAATGAGATTGGCCTATAGTTTTCTATATTTTCTGGATCGCCTTTCTTAAATAGAGGCAGGACTTTTGCACATTTTAAGTATTCTGGGAAGCAGCCTGCAGTGAAATATTCATTTATGATGTGTGCCAAAGGATGTTGTATGCTGTCAATGCAGTCCTTCAGTAAGCACACTGGCACTTCATCTAAACCTGCTGATGTTTTAGTCTTTAGATTCTTCACAACCATCCTTACTTCTTCTGTAGAAGTCGGTAACAGTAACATTGAGTTATCCATATAGTTCAATTTTTGTTCAGGCTGTTTTTTGCCAAACTTTTGCTGTAGCTTGGTAGCAACACTGCTGAAGTACTCATTTACAGTATTTACTAGTGTATTCGGGTTATGTATAATAGCACCATTATGTTTAATTTGAATGTTTACTGTTTTTAATTTATTACTGTTTGTTTCCTGTTTGGTAACAGTCCAGGCTGCTTTAATTTTATTTTCTGCCTTTTCTATAATACTGTCATTGTGGGCTTTTTTTTGCATCTCGTAATACTCTTCTGTATATTCTTTTGTATGTGTGGTAGTAGTTTAGGAAACCAGGATCACTATGGTAGTTTTTTAACCTGTTCAGTTGTTTGAGTGTTGCAGAGGATTTCCTTATTCCTTTGGTCACCCAGGTATTTCTTTTGTGTGAGTGTACTGCAGTTTGCACCTTTGGGAATGCTTCATCAAATCTGAGTTTAAATAGTGACATGAATTTAGAAAATTTCTTATTTACACTAGTTTCAGCATACACTTCTTCCCAAGTTATACTGTTTATTTGCTTGGCAAATTCTGATCTGTTTGGTTTGGAGAAAACCCTTCTGTATGTATACGTTTTAGTTGTATTGTCTATATTTATGTTTAATTTTAGGATTTGACAGGAGTGATCAGAAAGGCCAAGGTTATCTACAATAATTTCACAACTTTCTTTATCTATGTCTGTGATGATGTGATCAATTGTTGATGATGAGTTTTTGGCTATCCTCGTGGCTCTGTTAACTAATGGTGATAACTTATAACAGCGCAATATATTCAAGAATGAGTTACAGAATCTATCTGGGTTTTGTGTGTTTATATTTAAGTCTCCACAAATGAGAACCTTCCCTTTAGGATTCGAAGCCATGTCTAGAATCTGGATTAGTTTTGCAGTGAAAGTATCTATATCACCACTGGGTGAACGGTAAATACATATTACAGTTAACCTTTGTGCCTCATCTGTCTTGCTTATCTCTATGGCTGATATTTCTATGTGTTTTTCCTCACTTACAGAATTAATATCATTTCTAATTTTATAGGCAATTCCTTGCTTAACATATATACATGATCCACCACCTCTAATGGTGGTTCTACTATAATGACATGCTAGTATATATGAGTTTAAATTTATTAATGTTATTTCAGTTCCTCTACACCAATGTTCAGTAATGCAAGTGACTGAACTGTTTAAAGTTTGTAATTCCACTTCTAATTGTTGCACTTTGTTTCTGATAGATTGTATATTTTGATGAAAGACTGAGAAACGAGCACAGCTTACCTTGCCTGTATCTTTTGTTTGCATTTTGTTGACAGTGACTGATTCTTTGCGCCAGTTTGTCCCAGTTTTTTTCTCCTCTTGGTGCTGAACCATAAAAAATTCTCCTTTGGAGTGATGTACTTTCTTGTCCTCTGGCTCCTTCTGATGGGGTGTGGTTTAGCTGGTGGCTTCTCCATTGGTACTGTCGTTTCTGGTGCTACTGCTGTTGTTGGCTTTGCTGTTGTCTGTCCCACTGTTGCTGTGTCTCCTGTTCTTATTGTTGGTGGTGGTGGTGGTGAAGGTTCTGCTGATGTCAGTTCTGCTGCTGACGAGATGACTGCCTTTGTTGATTTTTCTTGTACTGTGGAATGTTCTATTACTGATAGTGGTATAACAGTTGTTTTTGTGTTGAAGGTGTTTTGAAGTAGTTTTAATTCCTTCATTATCATGTTCGCCAGATATTCTTTCCCAATACTGTTTAAGTGTAGTCCATGTTGTGTATGGAATCTATGACCTATATTAACACATTTAACATTTTTAAAACGTCTACAGAGTCGCAGCTGCAAAATACTAATGCGAATTCTTTACAGACGAATGGAAAAAGCTGACCTCGGGGAAGATAAGTTTGGATTCCGTAGAAATATTGGAACACGTGAGGCAATACTGACCTTATGACTTATCTTAGAAGAAAGATTAAGGAAAGGCAAACCCACATTTCTAGCATTTGTAGACTTAGAGAAAAGTTTTGACAATGTTGACTGGAATACTCTCTTTCAAATTCTAAAGTTGGTAGGGGTAAAATACAGGGAGCAAAAGGCTATTTACAATTTGTACAGAAACCAGATGGCAGTTATAAGAGTCGAGGGGCACGAAAGGGAAACAGTGGTTGGTAAGGGAGTGAGACAGGGTTGTAGCCTCTCCCCAAAGTTATTCAATCTGTATATTGAGCAAGCACTAAAGGAAACAAAAGAAAAATCCAGAGTAGGTATTAAAATCCATGGAGAAGAAATAAAAATTTTGATGTTCGCCGATGACATTGTAATTCTGTCAGAGACAGCAAAGGACTTGGAAGAGCAGTTGAACAGAATGGACAGTGTCTTGAGAGGAGGGTATAAGATATAAGATGAACATCAACAAAAACAAAATGAGGATAATGGAATGTAGTCAAATTAAGTTGGGTGATGATGAGGGAATTAGATTAAAAAATGAGACACTTAAAGTAGTAAAGGAGTTTTGCTATTTGGGGAGCAAAATAACTGATGATGGTCAAAGTAGAGAGGATATAAAATCTAGACTGGCAATGGCAAGGAAAGTGTTTCTGAAGAAGAGAAATTTGTCAACATCGAGTATACATTTAAGTGTCAGGAAGTCATTTCTGAAAGTATTTGTATGGAGTGTAGCCATGTATGGAAGTGAAACATGGACAATAAATAGTTTGGACAAGAAGACAGTAGAAGGTTTTGAAATGTGGTGTTAAAGAAGAATGCTGAAGATTAGATGGGTAGGTCACATAACTAATGAGGAGGTATTGAATAGAATTGGGGAGAAGAGGAGTTTGTGGCACAACTTGACAAGAAGAAGGGACTGGTTGGTAGGACATGTTCTGAGGCATCAAGGGATCACAAATTTAGCATTGGAGGGCAGCGTGGAGGGTAAAAATCATAGAGGGAGACTAAGAGATCAATACACTAAGCAGATTCAGAAGGATGTAGGTTGCAGTAAGTAATGAGAGATGAAGAAACTTGCACAGGACAGGGTAGCATGGAGAGCTGCATCAAACCAGTCTCAGGACTGAAGACCACAACAACAACAACGACAACATGTTATTAGAAGCCTTCTCTCAAAAAGTATATGTGCTAATGCTATGAAATTTTCAGGAACTGTTTGTAACATGTTGCTGTCTCCCTGGAACTAGAGAATATGAGATCCTGCAGTTACATTCTGATTTTTAGATGATTGTATGTAGAAAAAATTTTGGATGCACAAAATTAAAAACTCTGTTATTGATACAATTTATACCATAAATTAATAATTCTATTTCAGTGGTCTTATAACCTTTTCAGGACACTACAATAAAATTTTCAGATTAATTGCATAATTAGAATTTGACTTATGGCTTTTTGTAAAAAAGACAATAAAAAAATTAAAAATTACAATTTCTGCCAAAATATTAATCCTGCATAGTTTATTATGTTTTTCCACTAAAACATAGCTCTTTTGATTTACACGTGCAAAATTTTAGATTTGTACATTAATAAATATGGCTGTAACGAATTTTTGAATGAACGTTTACATTTCCCGTTACATCCCCCCTTAATGTTACCACCTTTGTTTCTAATTTCACAAGAGATTGTTTTAAATTTCTATATGCTGAATCAGTCCTTAAAACCTTATTAAATAAAAGCCCATGGTCTTGTTGGTGTCACAACAGTAAGGCAATCAAGTGGATTGTTTTATAGAGCTCACTGTAACTTAAATATCCAGTGCTCAGCCAGGTGGATGTTGATCTGTTCCATCAATCAATGATTTTCTTCTGTTAAAATCTTTCCATTATCACTACTCAAGAAATGTGATATAATTCACATTATTTTCTCATGACAATAGTTTATAGCAATCACTCTGCTTTATAGAGGCCCTCTTTGGTCAGATTGTGTTAAGTTTATTAGTAGGCCATGCTACTGAACTTACAATGTTTATTATGTAATTCTTCTGATAGTTTTATAAATGTAAGATGTGAAATCTTGCCACTGGAAAAGACGTGTATTCTTTGTCCTTATACAAATTACATTGTTATTAAAAAAAATTTCCTGAACTGTTGTTATTGCACAGTATAATATGGGTTCAAAATATGAAAATTATATGGTGCAAAAAACTGTAAAATATAGGTAAAGTAGAAGTTCTTTTCAATATAATACGTATACCTGAATAAATAAATAACACCGAAGCATTGCTTGCAAGTGAACAAGAAAAATAACAAGTTTTTGGATACAAAGAAGCAATTATTATATCGTACTACTCTAGCGATAATCTGAAACTACTCATATATTTACTCTGAAACTGCAGTAGTGCAAGGTATATGGGAGAAAGATGTATAAAAATGATCAGATTTTTAAAAAATGCATTGAGCAAAAGTGTGTGGATGGAAGCCTGGAGATAGACATAGTTACTGTTTGACTCCAGTACAGTCTTTTAAAATACCCCTCCATATGAATTTTCTACACTTGGGTCTCATTCACCAAAAGATAATATGCATGTCATAAGTTGTAAAACTGTTCCCCACTAAGATTAAACTGACTTCTTTCTCCCCTCTGTCCCCTCCCCCTCCCCCCCTTTTTTTACACATTCGAGAGTTAGTTTGTACATATAACATAGTATTCACTTGTGTATTATTTTCATCTGTACATTCTTGTACTTTTATTAATCTTTGAGTATAGTGCAATATAGGGTTAATTTTTATAGCTTCTTTGTGTATTTCATTATGCTTGTGTTTATCATATAGATATATTGTTGTGAAAGGATTCAAAAAGTTAGAAAAGCAATATTTGTGCAGCTATAAATTGCCACTGATGTGTGAACTATCTGCTGAGTCTTAAACCGACTGAGGATGGTGTAAATATCTGAAAGCCTGTTTGCAATGAAATATAAGATAAATATCATTGTGGAATGACAATACTGTGTATTTCAGTTTTTAAAATTATGCAAGAATTTATGATTAATCTACAGAAGTTCCACTTGCTGCATGGTTTTTGATACTCTTTTACAGAACAGGAATCTTGCTAGAAGGCAGTACATGTATTGGAAGCAGGTTTCAGCATGAGAACTGAAAAACTGATTCAAGAAAAAAAAAACTGTATTACACAATTCTAATCTACTAGAACAGCCCACTCTTCATTGTCAATATTACTCTTATAAAATCTGTGAGTTTTCTCTCCTTTCTTTCTGTAATTTTCTTTCCTCTTCACTCAAAAAAATAATCTATCTTTTTAAGTATTATCTCTCCTAAAGATTGATCCATATGTTAAGAAAAACTATATGGGATTGTAGATCTGCCCTGATGCACTCTGTTATCCCCTAACTGGTTTCAGTGATAACTCACCACCATCTGATACGTGCAGTTCATTTACTTTTTCTGTTTCATAGTTGCCACAATATTAATAATCTGCTTTATTTTCCCATAAAACATGTTACATTAGCCTCAATTTTCTAAGGGACAACTTTGAAAGCTAAATGAATTACTATATCTGCTACCATCATTTTTATCGGCTGTTTCTATCTTCCAAGACATTTGTCTAATGATGTTTTCTCATTTGAAAGCAGTGCTCTATAAATGTAAGGTCAATTCATGACTGCTTCATGGGAGGGGGGGGGGGGGGGGGGGGAGTTATTAATGTGATGATATGTATGAAACAGAAAGAGTAAAAGAACGAGGATAAAATATATTACTAATTATTTTTATTTTTTAAATCACATTTGTAAATGGAAAGAGCAGGGAACAGATATTACAATTACAAAAGAACCAATGAAAACTATGAAAACAAGGCTTTGGTCTTTAATAAAAACAGTCATAGAATCACATATAACACAGTGTTTCAGAATGAGTTAAAATCTATGTACAACAAATTTAAACAGCCAAATATACAACAACAATGGAAAAATGGAATGAGGGAAAGAGACAAACTGTTAAAACCCTTATGAGTACAAAGTACAGTCTTTGTATATCACCACATGCTATATCTTCATAACTTCATACAAAACCACCACAGTTCTGGGAATGAGTTCTTCAGTCAGTTTCTAACTTTACTGGATAATTTTCTAGTTATTCCTATCTTTACTATTTTTAACAACTGTTTCTTCCTTACAAGTCAGGTGTTGGATGCTGTATTTCCATCACAGTATTTATTTACTTCTCAATTTTATTAATCAAGTTACCTTTTAATTTGATGTATAAATCCAGAAAATGAATACATTTGGCTTTGAGCAAATGTAATTATAGTATTTGTGTAAAGTGTATAAAAGGTATGTGGAAATATTCTCGCTTGATTCTTGAATGAACGTATCTCTGCCTCTAGTGGTGCATGTTATGTAAGGTCACACTATAGAAATTACAACCCATTGAATATGTTATGCATTTAACTTATGACCTTTTAAGGTCATTGAAACTGACACACACTTCAAATTGGTTGCAAAGTATAAATGTAGATTTCTGTTGTCGTATGTTTGTCACAGAATTTTCTCCTTTGTCTTTTTGATTAAAAGAATCTTTAAGTCCTTTGTAATGTCACTCAAAGAAAAATTTGAGTGCTCTGGTTTTGGAAAGTAATTAATATTCATTATTTTGATGCTCAAAAGCTTCAAATGAGCCATAGTGACAATAATTAAACTAGTGCTTTCAGTAATTTCCAACTGTACATCAAGTGGCAGAAAGTAATCTGATCTCTTTCTGTAGTTGTAATAATAAAACATATTGTATACTGTACCTATACATGTATGTGTGTGGTTACAGCAAATTCAGTTGACCAGAAGGAAAGCTCTTTTTTTCAAATTTTGGCCTTGTTGGCAAAACTATGTATTCTGCTGTACATGTTCTTGTGGTATAGGAGACTATAAAGAGTTGAACAGGAAATATCACTACCAATAAGTTTAGTTGTGGATGGAAGTTAAATGCCACTAATAGAGACAAGAAAGCACAGACTTGCCAGAATTATACAGGAGCTGCAATTACACAGGAGGAGAATACACAGAATTTGGTAATTTTACATGGGCTGTAGTGAAATAAACTGACAGCCATGCTGTTGTAACAGAAAGGCTCAATGGCTAAATAGATGCCAGATTACAAATCCAAAGGTTTAAATCCTCATTCAATTCTAGGGTTTTTATCTGTCACTGATTACTTCTTTTACCTCTGGTATACATTTGTTAAAGTGAAAAATGTAAAATTTTATTGTCGTTCTGATTAAATTGTAGGTTCCCCATTAGTCCTCCAATAAATGACTCAGCAAGCCAGTTTAAAAGTCGAATATAGGAAATGTCATACCTCCTCCAGTATTACAAGGCCTAGTAAAGTGCTGAGATGTTCAAACCAACCTTAAAGTTGATGATGGCTTCAGTTTTGCCTTGACAAGAAACATCTGACAAAACGTGATTTTTTTTATTCAGGTGAGAACAGTGACCAATGACCAGTTACTAATAACTGTGTAATGTTTTCATAGCTAGACATGCATGAAAACTTTTCGACTAAAGTGCTGGTTGGGAGCTTTGCCATAAAGAATTAAATTTCATTGAAAGTGTTGTTTTCTAGATCTCTCTGTGCTCAGAGAGAAAATAAATACTTAAACTCTCACTTTGGGCGGGAGTTCAGTAACCCTTACAGTCACTTACAAGGCTGTGACTTTTCATTGGTGAAGTGTTGTAGGAGGTGCAGTTACCATTAATGTAAATCAGAAACAGCAAAACATTTCTATTTGCAAATTTCTGTTCCATGGAAAGTAGAAAATAATATGATACAATGAGAAATGGTCAGCAGATGGCTCACATCAGTTTTTGGGCAATCAAGCAATCAAGTTTGTTTCTCTGGTGACTAGATGGCAACTTACCGTAGACTAGGTGACAATACGCAGTTTTGTACTGCCATGCAAAAGAATAGATGATACAAAAGTGGAAGCAGTTAGTTATACTTTTCATTCTTATATGCTCTTTGCTCACATCTCCTTCTTTCCCATACACCTATTCAACACTGAATTCCCAACATCTCTTTTCAGTGGCAGTAGCCATAATCTGAAACACTGACATATAAATATAATTTTTTTCCATGTCAAAAACTGTGTGTCCTTCAGATAGGTACCACAAATTTGTTGTGATGAACTGCCTAGAAAAAAAAGAGCTAGTATGCCTCCCAGCATAAATGTAATTCTATTATAAACAAAAGTAATGTTAGGGAAGTTCATTTGAAAAGGAATATGAAGAAAAAAACTGATGCTGTTTACACACCAGAAGTGAAAAATATAAAATTTTGAAAATTTTTGTTACATAAAAAATCATCAGCACAAATGTATAACTTTTCAGTTGAATGAATGTAAAGTGATTTTATAAGAGAAGTCATATATAGTTGAAAATGTCAACTGAAGGAACTTTTAAAAAGCAGTTTAAGAACAGGCTTACCCTAAAATTCCCCTATACCTTGGAAATGTCACGAAGAGAAATTTTAGCATCAGTTATATCTTAGCTATAAAGATAGTGACAAATTGTATGTATTCAACTTAATATTTTACTGTGGTGTGATATATAGCACCATGGACTTCAGTATTCTGCAACACTGTATAAACATTTATGGGGCATAGATAAGGCTATATTTGCTATGTCATTGGTAACATATGTAAAATTACATATTGAAGACACAAAAAGATAAAGAAAAACAACTTAGTGAACTCCAAATATGCATTCTTCTGTGATGCAGTTGCAAGTGTATAAATTCCAGGTCTAAAAACTTTCAATGGTAAGACAAGGGAATGTTTGGTGATATTGTAACACAGAAATAAACCATTGCATGGAATCAATCATTGTGACATATATCTACACCATTTGCATGCTTTCAGCTGTTCAGTTTCTGACCTCCTACATTTACCAGTTTTTGGTTGCTTATTAAGAGTAGTTACAAACATTTCTCTTATTATAGTCTTCCTTTTCAATATCACACTGGCTCTTTTTCTCTGTGTGATATAGGTCATACCACATTTTCTTTGTGAAAGTACTACTCTAAAATTTCTGAAATACTGCAAGAAGATGTCAGATGATTAATTTCTGCTTTCCAATTTTGCTCCTAACTCAATTTTTATCATCCATGTGTGGAGAAAATACCAGAAGTACAGACGTGCCTTATGTTTCTTTGGTAGTCATCATCTATACGTAATGTTCTTCCTACATTTTCCTAGAAAGTCATATATCCTTATCATCCCATTTTGCTAGAGCATGGAATGGTGACTGCAGTGAGAATGTCAAAACTTAACAGAGAACTGTGGTACCTTCATTATCTGCATACAAAAGTTTTGGTGAAATTTCTCCAATGTCATATTAGGGGCCTATCCCACTGTCCATGCTTTCTCATCGTCTCTCTATATTTCATCTTTTCCTTGATTATCAATAATTTATGTTAGTTACTTTATTTCTCCTACTTTTGGAAGCAATCCAGAACTGCCATCTTTAATTTTTATCATAGTTTTTCATTGATTTATTCATTTACCATTCTTGGTAGAATGGTCATGTAATTCTCTTTGATATCCTACACATTTTGTATTTCTTCACATGGTACAATCTTGTCAGTTGTCCCTTTTTACAAAAATAGGCTATGAAGTGAAGATAGTATAGTATGTAATGAAGGTTGCAGCACAGCATTTTCTATGCATCAGCGTTCTGTAGAAAGGAGCAACATTTTAGCAACAAAAAAAAGTGTGTGAGACATATGACAAAGATTTTTGAGTTCCTCATGTGAGACAGAAAATACATTAAGTAGAAAGATCAGGAGTGAAGGTGGAATCATACAGTAATTTAATCATTCATTCATGGCATAGTTGTAAGTGAGCCTTAAGCCTCTTTTAGTCAGCTGCACATTGTATTACAACAGACTGCTACCAATCTTGTAACACTCTATTTAGCTGCATATCTAAAATGATTCAACTAACTAATTAAATCCTCGAGCAATGCAGTAAAATCTTTCTCATTTTAACTTTAAGAGTAAAATTTTACATTTTCTCCTTCAAATAATTATTCTGGTATTTCTTCTTGAAGAAGATTAGAAAATTCATGTTTTTATGTGATTCATTGCAGTCAGTGTGGTTTTAAGGAAGCATGCAAACCAGGCATCTGTACAAAGGGGATCACAGAGATAAAACAGTTTTGTTAAGAGGGTAGAATGAGTACCTCTAAGGGAAGAACTTCTTGTTCTATTTTGTAAACTGGTTTTGGAGATACACCTGAATAGAAATCAAAAAGTTTTTTTATCATGTAAATATGCACAAACATTTCAGTGTGTGGTACTTAATGTAAAAAAAATCTGATTTTTTATTAAAATTAATAATATGACTAACTATTAATACATTCTCAATTATATATATCGATTTTCAGTCAGAGCTGTTCACAAAAGTTTATATCCATTTGTACACATAAGAGCACATAATCTGTCCACATCATAAACCATTTAAGGTTGTTGCTGGTAGGAGTGGACATCTACTTTAAATCTCTCTTAACTAACAATTATACTTTCTTCTGATATCCTTTAGTCATTACATAATATTCCTCCTCATACATGTAACTGTTGCGGTATTTGCAAAACTGTACACATTTATCATAAATTATGCTTCATCCAGGTAACACAAGTTTTCAAATACCATATTCATTTCAACAGAAAAGAATAGTGATC
Organism: Schistocerca piceifrons; assembly: GCF_021461385.2. Lineage (NCBI taxonomy): Eukaryota > Metazoa > Arthropoda > Insecta > Orthoptera > Acrididae > Schistocerca > Schistocerca piceifrons. The sequence continues at coordinate 907,473,371 of NC_060140.1, read as the reverse complement.
ATCAAACAATAATGATATTTTTGCGGAATAAGTCTATAAATTGTCCATTCAAATAAACTTTGTTTGAGACAAATGATGATTAAGCTCACCATCGCAGCCAGGTAGAGCATTTCATACTGAGATGAGCATTTCAGCTCACAGTATGGTGTTCCATTTGATTTCTGACTCCTCTTTAAGGAGCCACTTACAGTGCCGGATCACAATCTAACTGCACCTTCAAGCTCTGTAAGCAATTTAGATGCAGCTGTGTGTGTCACAGCTTCTAGACTTTTATCATCCCCCTGGGAGCCTCACATATCTGGTGTGACTTTTTGCAGGTATCAGTGGCTGGCAGATCGGCTCGCAGAGCCAGATACGCAGACACCGTTCTCGAGAGGGCCACGCCGTGCCTCCATCACTGCTGCCCTTTCTTCCTCCTCTTCTTCAGCAAGCAAAGCTTCTTCATCACCTAGGTCTTCCTCATCCTCCTCCTCTTCAATCACACTGTTCTGTATCCAGTCACGGATACGGTCCTTCTTGGTAGAGCGATCAACTGTTGTTTCAATGCCGTACTGAGTAAGTGTGTAAAGAAGCTTGTCCTTCTCTTCCTGGCTGCTGTGGAAGCTGTACATGGATGGGCACAGCTCATCGTCCTCACCTGCAACACAAATCATCACCTAGTAAGGTTTCAGCACCATGATTGTCTACGCAGCATACTTGTAAATTTTATTTTTTGTTGAAACTAATCTTGTGAAACTGCTATTGGCACAACTACTCAAATGTCACTTCAAGTGATATTCATTTACTCATCAAGCACCTTCCATAGACTACATCAAGAAGGAGGACCTTCAGGTTTGTGGAATTAATCCAGCAATACACTAACAAAAGATAAACAGTTATAAGGAACTTAATCTGTACGTTTCATTAAGAATAAATTATCGCTACTTTGCTTGTTATTATGTGTGCTTATGCCACATAAGGTAAAGAAAGCTGCTACTTTCTAGAAAGCTGCTCCCACAATTAATTTAAATATCTGGAGTTCATATTCAATTCATAGCTCAGTATTTACTTGAATCCACTGACATTTTACAGAGTAGGTGGTTGTGTCCTCGGAGCCTATCATGACTGCATGTCTGAATTCAATCTTCTTGGTTTTCACGTCACATCATTTTGAATAAAATACATGAATTTTTTATCTCCACTATCATTGTTAGGAGTAAAAACCAATTGTAACACTGAAAATGCAGGTAAAATATCTTCTGCACCATCCAAAATTTTTCACCGTTTAATATCCATTGATAATTTGTACTGTACTTCTGATTCTGAATCTGTAAACTTTATTACAGAAACTATATTTAATACATAATGAACATAATATTGTTTTTATTTCTGGTTGTATATAATTGATTGTAATTATAATGAAAATTCTGTTAATTGCTGGGCAATAGCCATGAGAACTCTATATAGCAAAAACAAAATGGCAGTAGCTGTGCCGTTGTTTATCTTTAGAGCATTTGTCATGTTGCGAGCAAAGAGGAGGCAGGGCAGGCTGCGTCATGAAAGAGTGTGGAAGTGATTGTTGGGTGCTTCCACAGATGTGGTGTGCAGCTATGATCAGGCTAATGTAGATGCACATATTTCGTTAACCCACAAATATTGAGAGCATGGTAGGAGTGAACAGGCAGGGGAAAGCTGCAATTCTAAGTGTTTTCTGTCCCATAATTATCTGTGACTCTAGAAATGACTCATAGTCCTCCATCAGCCTCAGAATTGGCATCAGCAACATTCTTCTGTGTACAACTAATACTGTACAGGCATTACCCAATGGTATTGCTTTCACAATTTTCGACCAACTTTCATCAATAATAACCTGCAATAGTTATAACTTGTAGGGCACCTGTGCTGCCATTGTCCTCAGACATTATTACCAAGCAAGGTCCCTTTCCTTTCCATGCAACTACCGAGTGTTGTAAAATTATGAAAATTGATTAACTACTTACTGCCAGTTTTGTTTCTTTGCTAATGACCAGTTCCAGTCTACATTTTGCTGCCTCAGTGACTGTTCATTCTTGTATTCTATAATAGAGGTGTAACTAATTTATAGTTTTGAGTATTAACTTCAATCACTTAACGTAATGTTAAATTTTGCTGGTATATCTAATAAATAAACATAGAGTACAAATTAAGAGCGTGGACTTTCATTTATTCTGTATTTAGCTTAGCGAGTGACTTCTGCTGGCTTGGTATGTATTTTATTGTATTTATATTAAAAGTAAAATCAGTTGCTATTGTGCTTAAAGTAAATTCAGTTCAGTCTTTCAATAATGAAAAGTAAATTGTTTGTCTTTTCCTAATTTTTGGATTATGTTATGCTGAGGTTACTGAAAATAATTTTTTTACATAACAAAGTTTCAGTTACAGCCAGTCATTTATTTAACCAGTAACTTCATTCAACTTTGCTTTCAAAATTTAGTATTTTGGATTAAGTAACTGCAGACTCGGTGCTTTCTGATTCATTTATTTTCTCATGAACTGTTGTGTTGTGGAAAAGCGTGATAATCTTATGTTGTCACATGTGACCATTTGCTCAGTTGTCTTTATTGTTACCTTTCTTAGGATTTTGGTTGTTCATTGCCCTAGTAGGCCAGTGACAGTTTAATTATCATTTTTTGGTAATCAATTTCCCTTTGTATTAAATATTACATGGTACCCTTTTCCCCCCTGTGAGATTGCTGAGCAATTGCACTAAATTTCCATACATTTCAAAATTGTCAGCAGTATATAGAATGGGTTTAGAAGGGTCTGTTGTACACTCTCTTCCTACTAACCAGTATTATTTTTCTTTGGTAATGATAGCCTTAATCACTGTAAAAGTTCATTAGGCATACACAATCACAATCAGTTATTTCGCAATCCAGTAGGCTGATTAGGGAGGGAGTAAAACAGGCAACATGATGAGCACAAATGAAACAGATAATTAGATTGTACTTAACGGGGAACAATGGGTAGAACAAGGTGAATGCTGGCACTTGAATTCATTGCTGAGGAACTGGCTGGCTAGCATCACAGATGCTACCACTGAAATACAGGAACTGACAAGAATTGAATTTGTGGCATCTGCAGATGCTACAGAATTCAGAATAAAAATAAAAACTGAATCCGTTGGCAGTGGATACAATGAAATTATTAAGAAAGAATCATAGTAAGAGTAAAAACCAGTAATGTCTGAAATATAAATGATTTGTTAGACATGTTGAACAGTACAATCAATGCTCAGTCCAAATCAATTAACAGTAAAATTGTTTCACAGTTAAGTAAAATGGATGATCGGGGAAAAGCAATCAAGATTGTTAACAATAATATTGGAGTTGTTAAAACGAGAGTAGATGAATTCAAGAAAGAAATAATTGTAATGAATAACAAAATTGGTAATTTTAAGCAGGACATGACAGAGGTACAGTCACAAATAGGAAGCATAAATATTCATTTTGAGCTGGAAGTAGAGAGGATCAAACAGAAACTGGAACAGACTGTTGACCCCATTATTGAAAATAAAGTAACTGAGAAGGTAGAATTAGCACAAAAAGATAATAGGGAATAGGTTACAAATCTGCAAACTTTAGTATCAGACGTAGATACTAGGGTGAAGAAACAGTTGGCTACATGTGATGAGGAAAAGAGGGAATGGAAATGCTAGCGATGACCAGTTGCCCAATAGTTGCAAAAGTAACTGAACTAGAAAAGAGATTAGATGAAAAACTGCACTATGTCATGCCACATCATAATACTGAAATGTTGGCGAAGGAGGAGCATTTCAATCCCCTCAAAAACAGGGTAGATTGCCCACTATCGACTTCATTAAAAATTGTGAAATGGTATTGACTGAATCGTGGATAGATAAGAGAAAATTTAATGCTGTAATCAACATGCCAGTGGGTGAGGCTAAGCGATGGGGCTTAAACCTCAAGTTGTGTGAACTTGAGTTTTCAAGAATTTAAGAATGCATTCTTGAAAGAATATTGGCCAGAGCTGAAGCAGAAGACTGAATGGCATGAATACATAGTGTCAAAATCCTACAATGCAAACTCGCGCAGCTCGATAAAAGAATTTTGCAAAATTGGATCTGCAAATTAGAATATTTGCATGATTGACGGACTGAATCAGAGAAGAAGCTTCCAGATGATTCCAAGAGGTACATAGGCAGTAGTTACAGAACAATTATTGCATTTGATAGAGCACTTGCCCACGAAAGGCAAAGATAATTGGCAGAATAACCAAGAAAATTTTAAAAGTCGTCATAGTAGCAACAATTGCTACATTGGTAATAACCATAATAACAATAACCATGGTAATAATGGTAGCCACCACCACAGTAATAATAACTCACATTACTGTAATAGTATCAGTCATTATGGGAACAATAATAGTAGAAATGGCAGAAGTCAACATGAGGCAAATATGGTACATGATTCTCAGCAGAATGATTGCAAGCAGGAGTAAAATCAGCAGTTGCAATAGCCAGATAGAAACAGGACTGTCATACTTAATCAGGGAAACCATTAGCCACTATGGTTTGGGGCCCTTGGGGCATGGGAAGACAGTGGCGACCAAGAAGAAAGCCTAGGCAATGTCACTACGATAGATCAGAATGGATAAATCAGCAATGCGAGAATGTGTAAGATGACAGAGTGAGTAACGCAACCTGTGGTAACAATAACTGAAATTGAAACAGCAGTCAACAAAGCAATCATTGTCTGTAATAACAATGAAAATCACAGAGGTCGGCTTCAGTTTATTGGTAGAATAATGGGGAAGTGCAATCAGTCTACAAATAGACTGCTTACAAATCACTTGTGTGACCGGTTCTGGAATATTGCACAAGTGCGTGGGACCCATACCAGATAGGACTAACAGAGGATATTGAATGTATACACAGAAGGGTAACACGAATGGTCACAGGTTTGTTTAATTCATGGGAGGGATTCACAAAGATACTGAAGCAACTGAAATGGCAGACTCTTGAAAAACAGATGTAAACTATCACAAGAAAGTCTATTAACAAAGTTTCAAGAACTGGCTTTAAATAATACAGAGATTGTGAGGATTAGATTAGAATAATTACTGCACGCACAGAGGCATTCAAACAAAAATTCTTGCTGCGAGGAGTGGCCGTGTGCTTTGAGGCACCATGTCATAGATAGTGTGGCCCCTCCTGCCGGAGGTTTGAGTCCTCCCTCAGGCATAGGTGTGTGTTGTTCTTAGCATAAGTTAGTTTAAGTAGTGTGTAACTCTAGGGACTGATGACCTCAGCACTTTGGTCCCTTAGGAATTCACACACACACACACACACACACACACACACACACACACACACAAAATCCCCGGCCCATGGTTAGGCACTTCAGTCCAGAACTGCGCTGCTGCTATGGTTGCAGGTTCGAATCCTGCCTCGGTCATGGATGTGTATGATGTCCTTAGGTTAGTTAGGTTTAAGTAGTTCTAAGTCTAGGGGACTAATGACTTCAGATGTTAAGTCCCATAGTACTTAGAGCCAATTTGAACCACACACAATCATTCTTCCCATGCTCTGTACATGAATGGAACAGGAAGAAACCCCAAGTGTTATGGTGACACACATTATAGCTTATGTAATGATCTGTCAGAAAAGCTAACATTTGAAAGGCTATTTAAAGCTGCTTTGACACAATTTTATGAGAGCATTCCCATAAAGAAATGCAAAATAGTTGCCAAAGGCTTCAAAAGCAAGGCCACAAATAAGAAAATCCATGGTATAGTGAAGAGCCAGCAAATCTGAAAAACCAAATTATGCTGTTGCACAATGTACATAAAGGTCTGAAGACTGATCATGCCAGATCAATCTGCCTTAAATACAGAAATGAGTATAAAAAAAACCATTGTAAAAGCCAAATAAGCACAGAATCTCAGCAGTATTGAGAATTCCACCAACAAGTGCAAAGCCACATGCAAACTAATAAATAGCCATCGCTAAAAATGAAAGAAATAAGAAAATTCATACATGTCCCCAAAAATTCAATGATTGTTACATTAAATCAGTTGAGGAAGTAGGAAATTATATTGTGAAGCTTGATATTAGTTCATCAGAGATTCTTTCAAGAATGTTTGTAAACCACCAGTTAATACACGCACATCTTCCTTCTCTGAGGTCTCTCCTAATCGTGTCCTAAGAATAGTAAAACAGCTAAAACCATCAGACAGTGTAGATACATATGACATATCTTGTAACATACTGCAGAAAGTAACAGATTGTATTGTGTATCCCTTAACATATTGTATAAACAAGTGCATAGCTGAGGGACATTTTCCTGATGAGCTAAAAGTTTGTAGGGTAGTTCCAAAACAAAAAAAAGGAGATACTGACTGCTTCAAGTTACAGACTAATTTTACAATTTCTGTAGTCCTTGCTTTTTCTGTAATAATGCAATGTGGAATTTACTATAAATTATATGTTTACTTTGAAAATCTAGTTATAATTAGTCAATCACAGTATGGTTTTAGGAAAAATTTGTCAATTGTTGATGCTATAGACTCCGTAGTCAAATACATACACAAGTGTTTGAGGTAAAGGCTTTTCTCAAGCCACTTTTTGTGATCTAAGTAAAGTTTTTCACTGTGTAGAGCACACACCACTTCTGGAAAAAATTGAATTCTTTGACACTGAAGGTAGCAGCCTTAAGCTATTAAAATCATATCTAAAGAACCATAGACAAATTGTCTGTGTTGGCAAGAAAATGGCGAGAATAGAACAAGTTAAGGCAGGTGTGTTCCCCAGGGATCCATATTGTGCCCTTTATTGGTCCTGATAATGATCAATGATCTTCCATCATTTATAAAGTTCTTCATTGTAGTAATGATCTCAGCAGCCTTGAAAGTTGTGTTACAACGACAATGGACTAAGATTCCAGCTGATTTAAGGCAAATGGCTTCTGATTTAAAGCAAATGGCTTCTTATTGAATGACAACAAAACACAGCACATGGTTTACAGTCTGAAAGACAAGCTTCTATCAGATGATCCTAGTTATCTTAAGTTTATGGGGGTATATTTAGTCAATAAATTATATTGGGGTCAACATGTACAATATATTAGTGGTAAGCTGTCAAGAGTAATTCACCTGTTAAGGGACGTATGGACTGTGTACCCAAAAAGTATGTTAGAACATCCTATTTTTCTTTCTTCCAAAGCATGCTAACATATACTATTATTTTATGGGGAACTCTAGTTGTGTGCATGACATCTTAATACTGCAGGAAAAAACTATTAGGGTAATTGCTGGTTCTTCATATAAGGCACACTGTAAACTATTGTTTTGTGAATAAAAGATTATGACTGTAATAAACTTATAGTATCTTTTATTTTACACAAAAAGAAGTTATCAGAAGCAAAATGCAGAGAAAATGTACATTGTTACAGTACAAGAGGGAAAAGATGCATTTATACCCCATACCACAGACTGTGAGAATCAACAGTTATGAACTCATGGGGCACAAATTATTTAATAAGATTCCACAATTTGAATGAGAATTACCTGTACAAGCATTGAAACAAATACTGTATGACTGGCTAGTCACCCACCCATTCTACTACATAAATGAATATTTCAACTGTAATGTTGTAACACTAATAACAATCCTGTTTCTTTTAAATTATTGATTGTACTGTGTAATACCTATGACTTGTCTATTGTTGTAATGGCTAAATGACAATAAAATAATAATAATAATAATAATAATAATAATAATAATAATAATAATAATAATAATAATAATAATTATTATTATTATTATTATTATTAATGGTATGTATCCTCTGCCACGCACCTCACAGTAGTTTTCAGAGTATAGATGTAGAAAAGGAAGAGGCAGCTGCTATTAAAGAGACAGTGGTGCCACAGGCTGCACTGTGCTGTGATCTGCTGGAGGAGTTATAGAAGCCAAAAGTGGATAAAACTTCCGTTATCAAGAGCAGGTTATCAACTCTGTACCAAAGAGACAGGCCTTTCCAAATGATATAGTAATTCAAGTAGTCAATCCCAAATATGCTGGTGATAAATAAAACCGAGGTGAAATTTCTGATTAGGGCCAAGACGAGTTTGCTGATGAAGCCACATAGATTACAACATCTACGAGGTTAAGGCTGATATCATACAGTCAGACGAGAGTAGTATGGGTTGTGTGGGCTTGGGAGAAGAATTAAGAGCAGAAAAAGAGCACATTCCTCCAAACAATTTGGAAGATGTTAGCCGTCTTTCCGAAGAAAATTTATCATACTTGACAGTTAGCAACTTGTTGGTAATATAATTGAAAAATTGATAAAATTGACGGTTAGGAAATTGTTGGTAATACAATTGCAGAAAATGATAAAAGGGTTACAGTGTTGGGGTCATAATGGTTTCAGTAACTGCAGAACAGGCAGATAGAAATTATAAGTGTCCAAGTACAGGAAATTAAAAAACAACCAGATAAACCACTGTTGGTGTCAGAGTCGGATGGATTTTTCTAGAATGACCTTGATGTGGAGGAGGACTTGTTATAGGAAAACCAAGAACCAGACACAGATAAGCATAGACAAATACTAGTGCCCATCGAGACGCACAGCCTACCCATGCATGTTTCAATAGATACAGGGCAGAGCTAAATGCTGTTTCAGGTAAAATTTTCAGTTGATTAAAAGAAAAACCAGGAGTAGTAGTAATTCCCATAGTGGGAGTTAAAACAATCTGTGCTACCAGAAAGAGTAGCAAACTTATATCTTATCATACATTTGTCTGTTTCGAAATTAGAGGGGAGCAATTTGAACATGAATTTATAGTCATGCCAGATTTGAGCACTGAGATAATAACTGGCTTAGATTGGTTAATGAAATACCAAGTAGTAATTGACTGCAACAATAAAAAATGACATGCATTTCAAATGATAAGACCAGATTACTGTGAGTTTTAGTGAAATAGGTGATGAGGTGAACAGATAATACCAACTTATTCACATTACTACTTGGTTTGATGAAACTGACCGAAATATGGGAACATATTGTTACCACAGTCACAGAGTGTGGGGAAATTATATAAACAATTTTGAAAAGATTATGAATGCCTCGACGGAAGAATCTGCAGGATTCCTATTAGACCATAAGTCTGAGTCTAAAACACTGGAAGAGATGACTGATATCCCTCCATGAGTTAATACTGACATTGAGACGAAGAAAGAACGTTTACGAGAGGTAATGAAGAAGTAAGCCGAGGTCCGAGTATGACGTCATGACGCGAAAGCGCGGTTTGCAAAATTTTCAATTAGCGACCTCGTTCTCTTTAAAGCGAATGAGAAATTGAGCAAGACTGATAATGAGATTTCAAAATTGAAATTCATTTACAATGGGCCATTTAAGATTTTCATCATACTTTACACTAACGCTTACTGTTTAGCTTTTCCTAATGCTGGGAAGCTGTTACATGTTGTTGACCTGAAACTGCATCAGTCAAGAACTAACTGATCTGAGAAAGAATTTCCAGTAAAAACTTAATTATTAGTGCAATTTTCAAAATTTATTCCAAATTCATTTTTGGATCAGACGGTTATCAATAAATTTACAAGAAGTATAATGAGAAATTTAGCTCACAGGATAGATGTTCTGAAAGTAACTGAAATGAAACATTCAAGCTACGACCAATGTGTATAAACCTCACTCTGGTATATATATAATTTGTAATATTGTAAATAATATGTTGTAAAAAAGTTCTTTTATATCGTATATTATGTAAGTGAATACCAATGCACTCAGATGATGTTAAGTTTCAGGTCTGTGTATGCATGTGAATATCGGCAGTGTTGAGTTATCCACTGTGGCAGATGTATAGCGACTCCTTGAGATTACTTGGGAGCTAGTTTTCAAAGAATGCAAGACAGGTGGACGTTCAGGAGTTCTACTGCATGAACAAATAGAGAAATCAAGGCTGCCACTGTGGCACATGCATCAGTGGCATGTCTGGTTTGGGATGCTGGGGGCTCTTAGAACGCTGCAGCATCCTTTGTATAGACACATGAGGAATGTGGTGTTTCTTTTTTTTTCAGCACAACCAGTGCAAAACTTTGTTGTAAACATTTAAGTTTTATCTCGACACTTATTTGAAACACATAAACTCTCATAATGAGAAATTCAGTCTGTTAATGATTATGATATTTATGAAAAACTACGGTATGTAAAGTAAACTTTGTACTAATGATTTCTTGTTTCTTGTCATTTTACTCATTATTTTTTCTATGCCTTTAACTATGTTACTTACGTTTTCTTGTACAGTACTGACGTGAAATTTGCATTTCAAATGTAATGATTTTTTTGAAAGACGTAATTTTGTTGTTTAAAATGTATTATGGAACACGACGATGATCTGAGTTATAATTACAAAGTGTTGTCATGCTAAATACATACCCACACGTAATTTTGATAATTAATGAGAAGCTTAATAAGTGAGTAACAAAACTTATGTAGACAAAACTGAATGCATTTATGCATCTGCATTTCCTGTTGTATTTCTTTGGACATTCTCTAACTCTGTTTCCCTGCAGGAAAAAACTCATGGAATGTGTGGCACATGTAATACTGAAGATGCAGATAAAATACCTTCTGCACCATCCAAAATTTTTCGCTATTTAATATCCGTTAATAACTTGTACTGTACTTCTGATTCAGAATATGCAAGCCTTGTTGCACAAACTATATTTAATAAATAGTGGATGTAATAGAATATTTATTTCTGACTGTACTGGTATGGCCATTTCCTATTTCTACTTATAGCTTATAGCATTTCGTCCACAAACAGCTGCCTGCTGTCAGTGTTTTTCAAAGAGTAGGCTATGAGCCAATGTGAAGTTACAATGACAACATCATGACCAAAACCTGGAAAATGTGCCAGTAGACGATACGTCCAAATATAAATTGGCATCAGACAAAAATTCTAATACAGATAATGTTTTAAGTGACTAAAACAAAACACATACGGGAAAATAAACACAAACTTTAGTAGTTGTTAAGAGACAGTTCAAACACATTGAACATTTGTGTAACATATCATTGATACATGTTGAACTGACCATTACTCCAAATTAAAAAAAAAAAAAAAAAAAAAAAAAAAAAAAGAGACAAGTGCAAGTATGACTCACACTCTGAGGATTCTGTAAAAACGTAATTATTTGTATAGATAGTTCACTTACAGTTTTTGATGAACGAGTTTGTATCAAACTATGTAACTAAGGGATCATAGAGTTTAGTATTTGAAACAAATTTCAGTTTGATGCCTGAACTCGTTCCCAAGAAAAATGTGTATTTACAGATGGACATATAGGCAGACAGACAACAAGTGGCAAAACTATATTTTTTATGTGTTATAATTACAGATTAATAATTTTTCGATTTTTTTCCTTTACTTGTGATGTGAAACATTGATTCTTGCCAATTTTCATGATTATCGGTCAACAGGGAATACTATATATGTTTCGATGAGTGAGTTTATATATAATTTATATGTAATATAAATGACCATATCTTTTGATCACATTGACTTAGAAGTTTAAATTTTTTACATTGCCAAGGAACCATAGATCTTAGTATTTTACGTAAATTTAAACTTAAATCCCTCACCCATTCCTGAGAAAAAATGGATCTTAACAGACTGACACAAAGACTGATGGTCAATAAAGTGATCCTTTAAGGGTTCTGTTTTTACCAAGTGAGGGAAGGAATGCTACAAATATCTGAATAATAGAGAATACATCACTGAACATTGTATAAGATGTAGCATAATGTAAATATGCTTTCAGAATGTCCACATTCTTAGAGTATGGTATGTATTATCTAATTAGTGGAAGTAAGTATTATCTTAGCAGTTGAGGAATCTTTGGCCTGTAAACAACTGTATGAAAAACTGTGAATTAATAACATATTTGTTCACGTGCTCCATGTATTAGAAATGTTATATTCCCGTAATGTGTAAGTAAAGATGTCATTGAGATTATATAAATATACAAATATACATGGTGACTCAGAGCAATTACAGACATTGACTGTGATTGGGCATTGATTCAAATCAGTTGGGAAAGTTGAAAATTTGGGTTGGACTGGGATTCAAAGCCATGTCTTCCGCTTACTAGACAGATGCTCTGACCACTGCATCTCCTCTCAGACCCAACTTCTAAACTTGCCCACACATTACTGATGTAGTGCATATATAATAAGTAGTAGTGCACATATAATTAAGGCGAGGGTGCACCAATGATGATTTCAATGCAGATGTGCACTATGCTTGAACTCTTACAGCAGTCAGTAAAATGCCATGGGCAATGAGGATAATGGGCAAGGGGTACTAAATCAGTAGTGAATGGATAAATTGAGGATTAGGGCCAGATGGGAGACATGCTAGATATTCCATGCAATTGTGATGACCACTGTGTCTGGATGATCTGCCTAGTAATCAGGAAAACTGCATTCGAATCCCTGTGCAGGACAAATTTTCAAGTTTCCCCATTGATTTAAATCAATGAATGCTCACAGCCAATGCCTGTAATTCCTTTGTGTCTTAATTCATATTGGCTGATAGATCAAAATGGAGTCTGTTCTTTTGGACATGTCAGAGAGAACAGACACAACATATACAGGGTGATTTTTCCAGCATGTACAAACTCTAGAGATTGATTGATGAGAGGATACAGAACAAAAAAGGTCTAATGGTTTCCATTTATTCAATCATACACTGTTATAGAGACTGCAGTCTAATATGCACTGTGCAGTGCAGCCACAGTTACAGTATGTGGTGAAAATGATTTCCATTGCCTGAACACATGCGCGTACATGCCATACCATGTTCTGTATCACATATTCACATTGGCCAGGCTGCATCCGAAGAGAGTCAAAGGTAGCATGAATACACTTCTGCAGTATCTCCACATCTGGAGTAGATTCTGCATACACAATACTTTTGAGATGGCCTCATCAACCACAGAAGACTCTATTGAGATACATCTGGATTTTAATGGTGAAGTGTGCTGGATCACCGTCATGTGGCAGCCACATACCCCTTCAAATCAGCAATGGCACTTCCTTCTGCAGGGGAGGCAAAGTCGCCTGCAAGAAACGCCGCTAGTTCCAGCCTGGTAGGCGACGTGGAAGGAAGACTGGTCCCAAAACACGATCACCAATTTTCCTGGCCCACAATCCGACTGCACTCACGCTGATGATTCGCTGTCACCATACCATGGGGATTGTGTATACTATCCCACAGATGACTGTTACGAAAGTTAAAGGTACTACTCCATGTAAAGGCGACCTCATCTATGATTAGGATCGATGAGACAAATCCTGGGATCGTGGTTGCCTGGTGAAGAAACTAGTGATGAAACTGCTCCCAATGTGGAAAGTCTTTCACTAATAAGCTCTGCACATCCTGCAAGAGATCAGGGTAGTAACGATTGTCATGGAGACCGTTCCATACAGTCATCTGGCTTACACTTTGCATATTTCCATCCGTACTTCGCAAATTTCCACTCAATAATGTCTTATGGAAAAGTTTTCTGGGGTAACTCACCACTTAGACATAAAATGTTGATTGCATTAAAGAGAGCAGTGAGGATAATTAGTGGTGTTCACCCAAGGACTTCATGTAGGCACCTATTCAAGGAGTTAGGTATTCTAACTGCACCACCAGAGTACATATATTCGCTAATGAAATTCCTTATAAATGATCCATCTCAATTCGCGAAGAACAATGATGTTCATACGTACAACACTAGAGGGAAAAATGACCTTTCCTATCTGTTATTGAAGCTGTCAGTTGCTCAAAAAGGAGTACAGAATTCACCAATAAAAATATTTGATCATTTGCCCAACAAAATAAAGTGTCTGGCAGGTAGCAGATCAAGTTTTAAATCTAGCTTAAAATCATTTCTTTTGGACAGCTCCTTCTATTCCATGGACGAGTTTCTGTTTCAAAACTGGCAAAAAAAATTGAACCTCTAAATGTAGTTGCATGTGTAGAACTAAAAATGTCAGTAATATTAATATTAGCACTATATATATAAAATCTTGTAATCTGACTTGTTCCAAATCACATCGATAAAATAATTGTGAAAATGATCTACGGAACATGACATTAGTAAACTAACTAAACTAAACTTAACCGTACTGGTGGGTCAGTTGCCTGGTCGCTTTCCACAGTGTTAACCACATTTTCGTCCACGTATGGTGTCCGAATATCTTGGGTACGTCCTTTATTTCCTGAAACGACCGTGTCTCAGACAAACAGCGAAACACTGTTCCCAACATTGAATGCTGGGGTTGTTGTTAGCGGGGATAAGTTTCGTGATACAACCTTGCTGCATGCCGCTTTTTGCCATTTGCCTTTCCGTAAGTAAATACCATGTCAGCAAGCTCTCGATTCGAATACGGAACCATTGTGTGCAACACTGTATCACCTCCACTGTGAGGCAAGTCAGCAGGAGAAGTGAATCGGACACAACATTACCAATTACTAGGGCACGACATGTAAGGAGCAGTACCACCCTCTAGGAGGAAACCATGCGTACTGGAACTGTGGCTGCATGGTACAGCACTTATTAGACCGCCGTCTCTTAACAAAGTGTGATTGGACAAATTGTTCATTAGATCTTTTTTTCCGTATCCTCTCACTGATCAATCCCTAGATTTTGTACACGGTGGAAAAAATCACGGCCGGCCGGTGTGACCGAGTGTGATGTCCTTAGGTTAGTTAGGTTTAAGTAGTTCTCAGTTCTAGGGGACTGATGACCACAGATGTTTAAGTCCCATAGTGCTCAGAGCCATTTGAACTATTTTTTGAAAAAATCACCCTGTATATGTAATGATGATGATTATTATTATGTAGCATTCTGCCTAGTGGCAGGTCCACGTCTTCGTGCAGAGAATTTCTGATTCCACTGTTCCCTGTCTCCAGTTTCTTCCGTCAGTGTGTTGTATCTCTTCCATCTTTTATGTCATCCAGATGCTGAATTCTTCTTCTTCCTCGTCCTGTGTATTCTCTGAGTTTCCCTTCGATGACATCATGTATGAGTCCCTCGTGTCAAAGTACATGTCCAATCCAGTTGGCCTTTCTCTGAAGAACTGTACGCAGAATACTTCTCTTCTCTCCTACTCTTCGCAGCACATCGTCCTTTTTTATGCGATCTGTCCACTTGATCTTTTGCATTCTCCTCCAGCACCACATTTCAAAGCTCTCTAAGTATTTTTTCTCCTTCTTTCCCACGGTCCATGTCTCTGCTCCATACAATGCAATGCTCCTAATGTAGCACTTTATCAGTTTTTTCCTCAATGCCAAACTCAACTTGCTGGTCAGCAGAGTCCTCTTCTTGTTGAAAGCAACTTTTGCCATGGCGATTCTTGCTCGGATTTCGTCGGTGCAGTGGGCATCCTTTGTGATAAAACTTACCAGGTACTTGAACTGATTCACGTAATGATGCATACTAAAATAACTTAACCTTTCTGGAAAGGGGCAATAATATCTGCAACAAGCTTGGAACACTGGCGTAAGCAAATCATTACCACATTAAAACATTCTATCAAATTTATTGTTATTCTTACTAGTCTACTAAAATCAAAGGCATGTTAAAAGTGGTAGTGATGGAAAGTGATATTTGGGACAGAGAACCAGTAAAATTAACCCCGGTGGGGGGCCGGGAAAAAACAAAACGGTGAAAGCAGCAGACAATAGAGTTTCCTGAAGGGGGCCTATATACTGTTACAGTTATAAAAGAGCCCTCCTTCAGTTTAAGTTGACAGGCACATGCTTCTATATGTCGCTCTAGACAAAACTTTTTTGTATCTAAGCTTTCTACACAGTGATAACTTTTGACATATGTGGCAACTCCTCCTCCCACCTTATTCTCTCTACTCATATGCGCAGCTAGTTTATAACCACTGATATTTACCTTTTCCATATCAGACACAATGTGATGCTCAGACAGGCATAGTATATCTATTACATTATTAGATTCAATGTTATCTAAACAAACCAGGAGCTCATCTACTTTATTCTTCAATCCCGGAAATATTGGTGAAAAATGGTAACATAATTTTTACTTTACTTTTCTGAGAATCTACTTTTTTCTTTAATCCACCAATATTTTGGTTAAATATGGTAACATTATTATAAGATTATTATACACTCCTGGAAATTGAAATAAGAACACCGTGAATTCATTGTCCCAGGAAGGGGAAACTTTATTGACACATTCCTGGGGTCAGATACATCACATGATCACACTGACAGAACCATAGGCACATAGACACAGGCAACAGAGCATGCACAATGTCGGCACTAGTACAGTGTATATCCACCTTTCGCAGCAATGCAAGCTGCTATTCTCCCATGGAGACGATCGTAGAGATGCTGGATGTAGTCCTGTGGAACGGCTTGCCATGCCATTTCCACCTGGCGTCTCAGTTGGATCAGCGTTCGTGCTGGACGTGCAGACCGCGTGAGACGACGCTTCATCCAGTCCCTAACATGCTCAATGGGGGACAGATCCGGAGATCTTGCTGGCCAGGGTAGTTGACTTACACCTTCTAGAGCACGTTGGGTGGCACGGGATACATGCGGACGTGCATTGTCCTGTTGGAACAGCAAGTTCCCTTGCCGGTCTAGGAATGGTAGAACGATGGGTTCGATGACGGTTTGGATGTACCGTGCACTATTCAGTGTCCCCTCAACGATCACCAGTGGTGTACGGCCAGTGTAGGAGATCGCTCCCCACACCATGATGCCGGGTGTTGGCCCTGTGTGCCTCGGTCGTATGCAGTCTTGATTGTGGCGCTCACCTGCACGGCGCCAAACACGCATACGACCATCATTGGCACCAAGGCAGAAGCGACTCTCATCGCTGAAGACGACACGTCTCCATTCGTCCCTCCATTCACGCCTGTCGCGACACCACTGGAGGCGGGCTGCACGATGTTGGGGCGTGAGCGGAAGACGGCCTAACGGTGTGCGGGACCGTAGCCCAGCTTCATGGAGACAGTTGCGAATGGTCCTCGCCGATACCCCAGGAGCAACAGTGTCCCTAATTTGCTGGGAAGTGGCGGTGCGGTCCCCTACTGCACTGCGTAGGATCCTACGGTCTTGGCGTGCATCCGTGCATCGCTGCGGTCCGGTCCCAGGTCGACGGGCACGTGCACCTTCCGCCGACCACTGGCGACAACATCGATGTACTGTGGAGACCTCACGCCCCACGTGTTGAGCAATTCGGCAGTACGTCCACCCGGCCTCCCGCATGCCCACTATACGCCCTCGCTCAAAGTCCGTCAACTGCACATACGGTTCACGTCCACGCTGTCGCGGCATGCTACCAGTGTTAAAGACTGCGATGGAGCTCCGTATGCCACGGCAAACTGGCTGACACTGACGGCGGCGGTGCACAAATGCTGCGCAGCTAGCGCCATTCGACGGCCAACACCGCGGTTCCTGGTGTGTCCGCTGTGCCGTGCGTGTGATCATTGCTTGTACAGCCCTCTCGCAGTGTCCGGAGCAAGTATGGTGGGTCTGACACACCGGTGTCAATGTGTTCTTTTTTCCATTTCCAGGAGTGTATTATTATAACATTATTATTTACCCCCCCATGAACCATGGACCTTGCCATTGGTGGGGAGGCTTGCGCGCCTCTGCGATACAGATAGCCGTACCGTAGGTGCAACCACAACGGAGGGGTATCTGTTGAGAGGCCAGACAAACGTGTGGTTCCTGAAGAGGGGCAGCAGCCTTTTCAGTAGTTGCAAGGGTAACAGTCTGGATGATTGACTGATCTGGCCTTGTAACAATAACCAAAACGGCCTTGCTGTGTGCTGTGCCGGTACTGCGAACGGCTAAAAGCAAGGGGAAACTACAGTCGTAATTTTTCCCGAGGGCATGCAGCTTTACTGTATGATTAAATGATGATGGCGTCCTGTTGGGTAAAATATTCCGGAGGTAAAATAGTCCCCCATTTGGATCTCCGGGCGGGGACTACTCAAGAGGATGTCGTTATCAGAAGAAAGAAAACTGCCGTTCTACGGATCGGAGCGTGGAATGTCAGATCCCTTAATCGGGCAGGTAGGTTAGAAAATTTAAAAAGGGAAATGGACAGGTTAAAGTTAGATATAGTGGGAATTAGTGAAGTTCGGTGGCAGGAGGAACAAGACTTTCTGGTCAGGTGATTACAGGGTTATATACACAAAATCAAATAGGGGTAATGCAGGATTAGGTTTAATAATGAATAGGAAAATAGGAAAGCGGGTAAACTACTACAAACAGCATAGTGAACGCATTATTGTGGCCAAGATAGATACGAAGCCCACACCTACTACAGTAGTACAAGTTCATATGCCAACTAGCTCTGCAGATGACGAAGAAATTGAAGAAATGTATGATGAAATAAAAGAAATTATTCAGATAGTGAAGGGAGACGAAAATTTAATAGTCATGGGTGACTGGAATTCGAGTGTAGGAAAAGGGACAAAAGGAAACGTAGTAGGTGAATATGGATTGGGGCTAAGAAATGAAAGAGGAAGCCGCCTGGTAGAATTTTGCACAGAGCACAACATAATCATAGCTAACACTTGGTTTAAGAACCATGAAAGAAGGTTGTATACATGGAAGAACCCTGGAGATACTAAAAGGTATCAGATAGATTATATAATGGTAAGACGGAGATTTGGGAACCAGGTTTTAAATTGTAAGACATTTCCAGGGGCAGTTGTGGACTCTGACCACAATCTATTGGTTATGACCTGTAGATTAAAACTGAAGAAACTGCAAAAAGGTGGGAATTTAAGGAGATGGGACCTGGATAAACTGAAAGAACCAGAGGTTGTACAGAGTTTCAGGGAGAGCATAAGGGAACAATTGACAGGAATGGGGGAAAGAAATACAGTAGAAGAAGAATGGGTAGCTTTGAGGGATGAAGTAGTGAAGGCAGCAGAGGATCAAGTAGGTAAAAAGACGAGGACTAGTAGAAATCCTTGGGTAACAGAAGAAATATTGAATTTAATTGATGAAAGGAGAAAATATAAAAATGCAGTAAATGAAGCAGGCAAAAAGGAATACAAACGTCTCAAAAATGAGGTCGACAGGAAGTGCAAAATGGCTAAGAAGGGATGGCTAGCGGACAAATGTAAGGATGTAGAGACTTATCTCACTAGGGGTAAGATAGATACTGCCTACAGGAAAATTAAAGAGACCTTTGGAGATAAGAGAACCACTTGTATGAACATCAAGAGCTCAGATGGAAACCCAGTTTTAAGCAAAGAAGGGAAAGCAGAAAGGTGGAAGGAGTATATAGAGGGTCTATACAAGGACGATGTACTTGAGGACAATATTATGGAAATGGAAGAGGATGTAGATGAAGATGAAATGGGAGATAAGATACTGCGTGAAGAGTTTGACAAAGCTCTGAAAGACATGAGTCGAAGCACGGCCCCGGGAGTAGACAACATTCCATTGGAACTACTGACGGCCTTGGGAGAGCCAGTCCTGACAAAACTCTACCATCTGGTGAGCAAGATGTATGAAACAGGCGAAATACCCTCAGACTTCAAGAAGAATATAATAATTCCAATCCCAAAGAAAGCAGGTGTTGACAGATGTGAAAATTACCGAATAATCAGTTTAATAAGCCACAGCTGCAAAATGCTAACACGAATTATTTACAGACGAATGGAAAAACTAGTAGAAGCGGACCTCGGGGAAGAACAGTTTGGATTCCGTAGAAACACTGGAGCACGTGAGGCAATACTGACCTTACGACTTATCTTAGAAGAAAGATTAAGGAAAGGCAAACCTACGTTTCTAGCATTTGTAGACTTAGAGAAAGCTTTTGACAATGTTGACTGGAATACTCTCTTTCAAACTCTAAAGGTGGCAGGGGCAAAATACAGGGAGCGGCAGGCTATTTATAATTTGTACAGAAACCAGATGGCAGTTATAAGAGTCGAGGGACATCAAAGGGAAGCAGTGTTTGGGAAGGGAGTGAGACAGGGTTGTAGTCTCTCCCCGATGTTGTTCAATCTGTATATTGAGCAAGCAGTAAAGGAAACAAAAGAAAAATTCGGAGTAGGTATTAAAATCCATGGAGAAGAAATAAAAACTTTGAGGTTCGCCGATGACATTGTAATTCTGTCAGAGACAGCAAAGGACTTGGAAGAGCAGTTGAATGGAATGGACAGTGTCTTGAAAGGAGGATATAAGATGAACATCAACAAAAGCAAAACGAGGATAATGGAATGTAGTCGAATTAAGTCGGGTGATGCTGAGGGAATTAGATTATGAAATGAGACACTTAAAGTAGTAAAGGAGTTTTGCTATTTGGGGAGCAAAATAACTGATGATGGTCGAAGTAGAGAGGATATAAAATGTAGACTGGCAATGGCAAGGAAAGCGTTTCTGAAGAAGAGAAATTTGTTAACATCAAGTATAGATTTAAGTGTCAGGAAGTCATTTCTGAAAGTATTTGTATGGAGTGTAGCCATGTATGGAAGTGAAACATGGACGATAAATGGTTTGGACAAGAAGAGAATAGAAGCCTTCGAAATGTGGTGCTACAGATGAATGCTGAAGATTAGATGGGTAGACCACATAACTAATGAAGTATTGAATAGGATTGGGGAGAACAGAAGTTTGTGGCACAACTTGACCAGAAGAAGGGATCGGTTGGTAGGACATGTTCTGAGGCATCAAGGAATCACCAATTTAGTATTGGAGGGCAGCGTGGAGTGTAAAAATCGTATAGGGAGACCAAGAGATGAATACACTAAGCAGATCAGAAGGATGTAGGTTGCAGTAGGTACTGGGAGATGAAGAGGCTTGCACAGGATAGAGTAGCATGGAGAGCTGCGTCAAACCAGTCTCAGGACTGAAGACCACAGCAAAAACATTATTTACTTTCCTTTTGCGAGAATTTTGTGAGTTTTGGACCTCTTTGGCACCTGCCTGCCTGAACTTCTCATTGGACACTAATATTAGCCTAAAAAAGAGGTACATCCATGAGTACTAGTGTCCCCCCTTATGGATTTCGCTAACAACCCTGCCAATTTACCCTTCCCTTTCCTATTGAGATGTAGGCCATGCCTTGTGAATACCCCCCTATCGATAGCGTCGACAGGAACCAATCCAATGTCCGACAGAGTGGCCGCCCTACGCAACTGATCCAACTCCATATTTACCCTCCTAACAGAGCGGTTCAACTGGGGCTGATCATGCCACACGAAAGCAGGCACCAGCCCAACACTGGTATGGGTCGTGCCGAGGCTATTCCCACCAGGTCACACTCAATACTGTAGCCCTAATCCCTATCAATACTGTTTCCCACTCTACCATCATCACATGATCCTGCTTTGTCAATCCCTTGCACAAGGAACCTGTATCCTCTACCACCTGGCTAAGACTTGCACTTGGCTTGAAAAAGTTTGTGACCTGCTACCTGTCACCTAATTTTTCCTGCAAAATCTGGCCCACACCTCTTCCATGGCTGCTACCTAGCAACAGAACTTTCCTCTTACTGTCTACTTTTTTTTGAAACAGTTGATTTCCTAGTGAGATTCTGTTGCATCTTAACTACATCTACTTCTACTGGAGCCTCTTACTTACTTATAGCATTTAAAAGGAAATTAAAAGAATTTTGGCAACTCCTTCTACTCATCTAATGAATTTTTGGATATAGTAAGTGGGCAATTTCCCAATCCCCACTATATATATATATTGAGTGTCATGTAATATTTTGTCTAATGTAATACTGACGTCGCCTTGTAGTAGGGTTTTGGAGCATATACTGTATTCAAACATTATGAATCACCTCGAAGGGAACTATCTATTGATACGTAATCAGCATGGTTTCAGAAAACATCGTTCTTGCGCAACGCAGCTAGCTCTTTATTCGCACGAAATAATGGCCGCTATCGACAGGGGATCTCAAGCTGATTCCGTATTTCTAGATTTCCGGAAAGCTTTTGACACCGTTCCTTACAAGCGACTTCTAATCAAGCTGCGGGCCTATGGGTTATCGTCTCAGTTGTGCGACTGAATTCGTAATTTCCTGTCAGGAAGGTCGCAGTTAGTAGTAATAGACGGCAAATCATCGAGTAAAACTGAAGTGATATCAGGTGTTCCCCAGGGAAGCGTCCTGGGACCTCTGCTGTTCCTGATCTATATAAATGACCTGGGTGACAATCTGAGCAGTTCTCTTAGGTTGTTCGCAGATGATGCTGTAATTTACCGTCTAGTAAGGTCATCTGAAGACCAGTATCAGTTGCAAAGGGATTTAGAAAAGACTGCTGTATGGTCTGGCAGGTGGCAGTTGACGATAAATAACGAAAAGTGTGAGGTGATCCACATGAGTTCCAAAAGAAATCCGTTGGAATTCGATTACTCGATAAATAGTACAATTCTCAGGGCTGTCAATTCAACTAAGTACCTGGGTGTAAAAGTTACGAACAACTTCAGTTGGAAAGACCACATAGACAATATTGTGGGGAAGGCGAGTCAAAGGCTGCGTTTCATTGGCAGGACACTCAGAGATGCAACAAGTCCACTTACACTACAGACAGCTTACACTACACTCGTTCGTCCTCTGTTAGAATATTGCTGCGCGGTGTGGGATCCTTACCAGGTGGGATTGACGGAAGACATCGAAAGGGTGCAAAAAATGGCAGCTCGTTTCGTATTATCACGTAATAGGGGAGAGAGTGTGGCAGATATAATACGCGAGTTGGGATGGAAGTCATTAAAGCAAAGACGTTTTTCTTCGCGGCGAGATCTATTTACGAAATTTCAGTCACCAACTTTCTCTTCCGAATGCGAAAATATTTTGTTGAGCCCAACCTACATAGGTAGGAATGATCATCAAAATAAAATAAGAGAAATCAGAGCTCGGACGGAAAAGTTTAAGTGTTCATTTTTCCCGCACGCTGTTCGGGAGTGGAATAATAGGGAGATAGTATGATTGTGGTTCGATGAACCCTCTGCCAAGCACTTAAATGTGAATTGCAGAGTAATCATGTAGATGTAGATGTAGATCTTGTGTAGACACCTGTTATTAACCTGACACGTTCCACATCATTACGAAGTGATGTATTCATGATCTATGGAACAAGTACAAATCTAATCTAATCTAGCCGAGGTACTGACCTCCTTGCCGGGTGTCGGTGGGCGCGCGGCCCAACCAGCGGTCCTCGAGGAAGCGGTGCAGGTCACGCAGATCGCTCGGCCGCTTGTCCAGGCGCGGCTCCAGCAGCTTCCGGAAGAGGCGCTGCGCGCGCGACGACAGCTGCTTGAACAGCTTGGGCCTGCGCACGGGCTGCAGCATGCCGTTGCTGCCGTGCCAGTGCACGTAGCGGGCGTAGCGGGGGTCCTCGGCCGCCGCCTTCTGCCACGGCAGGCACCCCGTCAGGCAGACGAACACCACGATGCCGAACTGCCACACGTCGTGGCACGTCTCTGCCCTGCCGACATACGCAGCGACTGAGCACGTCCACTCTAGGATAACGGTACACAAGTTTCACTGAACTACACTACTGGCCATTAAAATTGCTACACCAAGAAGAAATGCAGATGATAAACGGGTATTCATTGGACAAATATAATAGAACTGACATTTTCACGTAATTTGGGTGCATAGATCCTGAGAAATCAGTATCCATAACAACCACCTCTGGCCGTAATAAGGGCCTCGATACGCCTGGGCATTGAGTCAAACAGAGCTTGGATGGCGTGTACAGGCACAGCTGCCCATGGAGCTTCAACACGATGCCACAGTACTTCAAGAGTAGTGACTGGTGTATTGTGACAAGCCAGTTGCTCGGCCACCATTAACCAGACGTTTTCAATTTGTGAGAGATTTGGAGATTGTTCTGGCCAGGGCAGCAGTCGATCATTTTCTGTATCCAGAAAGGCTCGTACAGGACCTGCAACATGCAGTCGTGCATTATCCTGCTGAAATGTAGGGTTTCGCAGTGATCGAATGAAGGGTAGAGCCACGGGTCGTAACACACCTGAAATATAACGTCCACTGTTCAAAGTGCCGTCAATGCGAACAAGAGGTGGCCGAGACGTGTAACGAATGGCACCCCAATCCATCACGCCAGGTGATACGCCAGTATGGCGATGACGACTACATGCTTCCGATGTGCGTTCACCGCGATGTCGCCAAACACGGATGCGACCATCATGATGCTGTAAACAGAACCTGGATTCATCCGAAAGATGACGTTTTGCCTTCGTGCACCCAGGTTCGTCGTTGAGTACACCATCGCAGCCGCTCCTGTCTGTGATGTAGCGTCAAGGGTAACCGCAGCCGTGGTCTCCGAGCTGATAGTCCATGCTGCTGCAAACGTCGTCGAACTGTTCGTGCAGATTGTTATTGTCTTGCTAACGTCCCCATCTGTTGACTCAGGGATCGAGACGTGGCTACACGATCCGTTACGGCCATGCGGATAAGATACCTGTCATCTCGACTGCTAGTGATACGAGGCCGTTGGAATCCAGCACGGTGTTCTGTATTACCCTCCTGAACCCACCGATTCCATAGTCTGCTAACAGTCATTGGATCTCGACCAACGCGAGCAGTAATATCACGATACGATAAACCGCAATCGCGATAGGCTAGAATCCGACCTTTATCAAAGTCGGAAACGTGATGGTACGCATTTCTTCTCCTTACACGAGGCATCACAACAACGTTTCACCAGGCAACGCCGGTCAACTGCTGTTTGTGTATGAGAAATCGGTTCGAAACTTTCCTGATGTCAGCACGTTGTAGGTGTCGCCACCGGCGCCAACCTTGTGTGAATGCTCTGAAAAGCTAATCATTTGAATATCACAGCATCTTCATCCTGTCGGTTAAATTTCGCGTGTGTAGTACGTCATCTTCGTGGTGTGGCAATTTTAATGGCCGGTAGTGTATAACAGCCCAAACAAAGCAATACTAAGCTTACCTCCATTTGTATCATAAACAGTACCCCTTATGAAACTACTTACTGTGGAATAAAAACCAATATACAACAAATATAAAGGCTGTCTGCCAGCAGCTATGTACATAGTTGTCGGATTATATCACCGATGTCAGTTGGTTACAGAATTTTGGAACACGTTTTACCTGCGTGTATTCTGGGGACAGTAAATCTCTGTACGGATTACGCGAACGACGGTCGAGTGAAACCTAGCTCGCTCCGTTCGTCCAGAAGACACAGAAGGCAGTAAATAATGGCACCTAGGTTGCTGTTGCGTTCCTCGACTTCCGAAATGTATTCGATACATTTCTGCACTATCACATAATGGAGAAAATACTGACCATCTTTGTGTCTGGGTTGAAGAGTTCCTAGCAACTAGAACACAAAATTTTCTTGATGAAGAGAAATTTTCGGATTTAAAAGTAGCTTCAGGCTAACCCATGAAAATGTTAGACGATCGTTATATATAAACGACCTAGTGGACAATATTGGAAGTCTCATGACGCTATCCACAGACGACGTTGTTGTGTACGTAGAAATCTCAACGAAAAAGCTAGTGAAAAGCAGGAACATCTGCGGTGGGTAGTTGCTTGGTACAGGTATTTCCAAATGATTCTCATCATAAACAAATGTAACGGACTGCACAAGAACAGACAGAAAGACCCACCGTTCTACGACTGCTCGATTGATGGACAAATAGTGGATACAGTTAAATCCATTAAAAATCTGGGACTATACATCCGGAGAAATTTAAAGCGGAACGGCTGCGTGAAACTAGTTACAGTAGAGGAAGATGCCAGACAGAATCACTGGAAGGTGGAAGGAAGGAAGGTAGGTAAGGATTTAACATCCCACTGACAACGTCTTCATTCGATATGGTGCACAAGCTAGGATTGTTAATTTAAGAATGGTGATGGAAATCGGCTGTGCCCTTTCAAAGAAATCACCCCAGCATTTGCCTGGAGCGGTTTAGGGATATCACAGTAAATCCTAATCTGAATATCTGGAGGAGGATTTGAATCGTCCTCCTCCTACATGGAGTCCAGTGAGCTAGCCACTGTGGCACCTCACTCGGTGAGATCCACTGGAAGACCTAGTATTAGTAGTAGTAGTAGTAGTAGTAGTAGTAGTAGTAGTAGCTTTATTCATCTGTAGATCTCTTTTTACAAGGATGTAGGATATGTCAAAGTATTTACTAGTTTAGACCAATTTAAAATAAGCTAATTCGTATACACACACTTTTGCAGACTTCTAGTTACAGACAATCATTAGATTTACTCCTGGTATACAGTAATTTTTTACAAATAACTTATTAAATAAGGTAATGCCACACTGTTCACTCATGTCTCACTATCAGTCACTGCACACACTATACACACATTGTTTCATAACACTTCACTCACTAAACGCACAAAAAGACACGCACTGGTGATCATTGGGCCATTTTCTGTACCACAACTTCCTATTTGCTATCCTGAAAAACTGAGTCAGCATCCCCCTGTAATGAGTGAGATGTTGAGCTCAGAAAGAGGAATAAGTGTTAGTATTGTGCAATGTATAGCTTGGGGGTAAGCTTTTCTAGAAAAGGAAGAAAGAAGGAAAAAAAATATAGTGTGAAGGTGTTATGTGAAATGTTAGATGTTTTGTAATCATTATTAAGTAATCCTTCAATGTATAAAATGTACTTCATAACAGGTACCATTAGCTGCCTTTTTAAATAAGTGTGTTTTTGCAATTTCTTTTATCTCTTTTGGTAATTTATTGTACAGTTTTATACCTTGGTAGAAAATGCTGTTTTGAGTTTTTTGTTTATTTACCTCAGGAAGGGTAGTCCACCAACAATGAAGGTAACTTACAAAACACTTGTTCGACCGATGTTTGAGTATTGATAGTCAGTCTAGGATTTTTACCAAATAGGATTGACAGAGGAAACACAGAAAATGTAAAGAAAAGCAGCACATGTCACCACAGGATAATTTAGTAAGCGTCAAAGCGTCATAGAAATGTTGGTCCAACTCTAGTGGCATACACCACAAGAGAAGCGTTATCAGAACAGTGTAGTTCACTTTTAAATTCGAAGAAGATTCTTTCCTGGAAATTTCAACTAAAATATTGCTTTCTTCTGCACATTCGCTCCAAAAGACATAGAAGTTAAATTAGAGAGCATCTAGTTCACAGAGAGGCTTACCAAAAACCATAGTGACCACGAACCATTTGTGACTGGAATGGGGAAGCGGGGAAGTGACAGTGCTATTCACAGTACCCTCCATACACCATAAGGCGGCCTGTGCGGCGTAGTTGTAGTGTAGAGGAGAAGAA
This sequence comes from Schistocerca piceifrons, assembly GCF_021461385.2. Classification (NCBI taxonomy): domain Eukaryota; kingdom Metazoa; phylum Arthropoda; class Insecta; order Orthoptera; family Acrididae; genus Schistocerca; species Schistocerca piceifrons. The sequence goes on along the minus strand of NC_060140.1, from coordinate 907,446,045 downwards.
ATTAGAGAAAACGTGAACAAAACGAGACTGAATAGTTCCAGAAGAGGTTCCACAGGAAACGTCAGCACCATAAAATCACATAGTAGAACACACTAAACTAATATTCATGAGGACAACGATTCATCTGACCGTCCAACTTAAGATTTTCTTAAATCACTTGAGGCAAATGTCTCGAGATTTCGTCTAAGGAGATACAGCCGAATCCCTCTCTATCCCTGACCACTCTCAACAAGTTCTCTGTCTCTGATGTCTTGGATGTCGATGGATTGTTCACCTCTTGCCTCCCTCCCTCCCCAATACCAGATCATCTTTGATCCATTTCACCCGAATATCTGTGAATGTCTCTGCGCTTAGATTCAAAAGAAGTGGCGTATGAAAGAACAAGACTTATGAACCTAAAAATAACTTTAATGTGAAATAATAACCTCACAATAAGCAAAATAATGCCAGCCTGTTCGAAACTGCACGTTTTTTACAGAAATGTGAAATGACGACTTACTGCTGCATAGCATTCAGTAACGTATTCTTCCATACCATGAGTCGGAACATACTTGGCCTGCTGTCGACTGGGTCGTCAGCTGTGTTCGCACTTCAGTGGCAGCCACTTTGAGGTCATCCAGTGTGTGAGGAGGGTCCCTGCGATGATTCACAGCAAGTTGCAGCTGCTCCCAAGCATGCTGAATCTGTTTCATGCCAGCAGATACTGCAGGCCATTCCATTCGTTTGATTCCTGCTTCCTGTACACGAGTTGAGGATGGAGTGTTGAGGCGTTATCGTCTTGGAAGACCAGCTCATTGGTGACATACTGACTCTAGGGCTGGACAATAAGTTGCAGGTTTCTGTTCCTATAACGCACAGCACTCAAATGGCCATCGATAACCTTGAGAGGCATCTGATATCTGTACATGATACCAGCCCAGATGGTGACTGATGTTCCTCCAGTACATTTGAGACTGTGTGGCTAAGGTGTGTACTTGTGAGTGTCCATTTGCACACTCTTCTGTGATGACCATCAGATGAATCCTGCACTGAAGAGAACCCATGACAATGCTTCATGTTCCATTCCAAGTGCTTCTTTGCCCATCTGCTTCGCTCACTACAGTGCTGGAGGTTTTATTTTGTTACTCATAATGAACGCCTAGAGATCCATCTGCTTATATGGAGATGGTTGCGTACTATCTGGCTCGACGCAGCCCTCCCTTTGTCTCCAAAAAAACAGTATCCAGTTTTGCTGCAGTCCCCTCTTGGCACCTACGAGCAATAATTTGCGTGTAGCGTTCACCAGGTGGTGACCGCAGGCGACCACTGAGAGCGATCTTCAATTTCTTTTTGTCTCACAATAACAATTGAATTTTCCACTTGCGTCGTTGTCACTCCAATTTTCCAGACAACTTCACTTGCTGACAACCTTTCTTATCGTTACGTGACAGTGCGTGGAATGACCCTTCGAAGTATGTTGCTAGACTGCACAGATTCACTTTAACCTCCATTACACTGCCATTTCCTGTGGCCAAAAGAGTACTGACAATGAGGTTTCCGAAAAAAGGGGGCGGGAATATAACTCTGCTCAAAGTACACTGTAAACTGTATTCGCCTGTACTTTATTTCATACACTCTGCAGGACGACCGTGCTATTTGCCATTCCCTGAATGACCGCTACCCGCTAGGAACAGTAAGAACCAAGTGGCTTTCGAGCAGTCGCGAAAGCAATATTACTATCGTCGATTTTAAGTTAGTTTCTTCTGAAACGATACTAAAATGTTATTACCAGGTCCTTGGCTCCAAATCTGACAAAGGACATGAAAAGAAAGTGAATTTTAGTTCCTGAAATTCTGTTTTCTTAGCTGCAGCATATCCGATGTACTGGGGTCTGTTACCAGATTTCATACGCCTAAGAGCAGTTGAGAGTCGGTTCCGTTTTATTCCGTTCATTCGTGGTCCCAACAATATTTTGTATTGTTCTGAAAAAGGGAAAAAACCATTACATGAAATCCAGAAACTGAAGAAGGGGAAGGTGAAACAGAGCAAAACGAAAAGAATATCAGTTCAGCTACTGTCCTGACTCTTCAATAGTTGCAGCCGCCTATTTTACGTTCAGAAATGGCTGTCGATGGGAAGAGCAGATGAAGATCTACAAGACTGGCTTGTTGAAGTCTGACAAACGTGACGGGTTCTGAATGTAAGGCGGTCTTTCGCTTGACTCCAGAAAGAAATTGTTTCAGAAAGTTTCAAATTTAACGAAATATTACTATTTTGTATGTTTTAGATAATGTTTTCTAATGTTTAAAGTATTTTATCTCAATGAATACCAGTAATATGACAAAGCTCAACAATCTTGTTGTTTCAACGTGAAAAAAGCTCGTCTTATCTTTGTACACTAAAATAAATTATCATTTACTTATACCCATTCGTCATTTTGTATAGTCAGCAATCTTACGTATCGCGTACAATACATAACCTGCAACAATGTTTTGGCTTAAGCATCAAAAGTCATGAACGTATATACAATCATTCAGCCAAACAAAGGATCAAAGATTGTTTGTTTTAATGTACTGTATGACTCTGTCATTTAAGCACCAGAGACCGGAAGTCAAATAACTGGAAAAGAGGACTAAACCTATTTATTTAGGTATGTATAGCTATTAGACCCCTAATATCAAAAAGCGAACATTCAGCCACTCTGGTAAAGTTCTCGTACTTTCTCATAAAACCTTATAGAAAACTGTCATTGCACATACGATAAATACGATATTGCAGTGACTGTGTTCTATATGTACATTGAAGCGCCAAAGAAACTGGCGTAGGTATGCGTATTCAAAAACAGGCACAAAACGGCGCTGCGGTCGGCAACGCCTATGTAAGACAAGTGTCTGGCAAAATTGTTAGATCGGTTTCTGCTACTAAGATGACAGGTTACCAGTATTTGAGTTTGAACGTGGTGTTATTGTCGGCACATGAGCGATGGGATGCAGCATATCCGAGGTAATGATGAAGTGAGAATTTTCCCGTACGACCATTTCACGAGTGTACCGTGAATATCAGGAATCCGGCCAAACATCAAATCTTCGACATCACTGCGGCCGGAAAAAGATCCTGCAAAAACGGGACCGACGACAACTGTAGGGAATCGTTCTACGTGACAGAAGTGTAGCATTTCTGCGTGCTCGAGGGGACCCTACACAATTTTAGGCATGTGTACCAGTTTCTTTGGCTCTTCAGTGTATACCATATCTCTGTTGTGTGGTAACCCGATGCAGTACCCCTTGGAGTTTCGGCTGTACCGCAACACATTCAGCCTACCAGCGACTGTCTCTTCCCGACTCGACCGCCGGTAGTAAACTCTAGAGATGCTGGCTGTGATTTTAATTTGTATTAAGAACTTATATTTGTACGTCGAAATCTTTTTACTGTTGTACTGCGGAAACTGCAGTTCTGTTAACATGACACGTTCGAAACTCCTGTTGCTGTGTGGTCTTTGCTGTTCAAAGCCAAAAGAACATTAAAATTAAACACTAGAGATTCCAATCCCACTTTCGGTAAATGTAAACATATTCACCGCAAGATTTACGGGAAGCTCCGTATAATACAGCGGCCCTAGCATCACTCCCAGCAGGGCGCTATAACCATGAAAATCTTTCCCTACACCGGCCACGTGCCGCCTGGAAACCGACCGTGTAATCTGTCCCCGGTCGTGGATATAACTTGCCGGCCGACGCATAGCCAGTACTGTTCTCGCCGAACTCCCATCATGAACACCATAGATCTCCACGGTCAACCAAACAATCTACATGACCGACCATAGGCTCGAAGGACACTGTCTGCAGTACGTACCGTCTCGAGTCACCTCGCTGCCTGCCTCTGACCACAGCCTCACGGACCCAGCTCTGCATGCTCTACAAGCCGCTAAGCCGTCACCGAGTAGCGGCCGCGTATCCGTCGACCATGGCCTCGCTGAACGCCGCCTGTCCTACGCTCTTCGGCCAGCTCGGCTGTCACGAGATGCAGCCATTGCCTACCACTGATCACTGCTCGTGGGACTCGGCATCTAGGGATGCTATGAGAAGTTTCTTATTTCAGTGGATCAACATAGACTCTCTGAGAACATCCTATTGTCGGATACAGTGTTAACCTTATTTCTCATTGTCAAACAGTGACTCTTATTTTCTGGATATTCATGTTCTATGTTCTGTGAATTTATAAAGCATTGTTCACTGCTACCAGTGGCATATTAATCAGTTTGTTGTTGCCCTTCCGGTCATGGACATAAAAAGTTATATGGAGTTCTCTTCACAGTGTATGCCAGAAAACTGATGGAGATGGTCCTCCATTCACTAGCAGCAGCAATTCCGGTCGGGTTTGATACCGACTGACACTGACAGAGAATGACACTCGCCTGCGGTCCCTGTTGGCTGGGGTCTTTTGACAACCACTGTTGTGACGAATTTCATGGCTTGGCTGCAATTGGCAAACCATTACTTGTAGATTCGTTGGACAGTACATGGCCGGCCGGTGTGGCCGAGCGGTTCTAGGCGCTTCAGTCTGAAACCGCGCGACCGCTACGGTCGCAGGTTCGAATCCTGCCTCGGGCATGGATGTGTGTGCTGTCCTTAGGTTAGTTAGGTTTACGTAGGTTTAAGTTCTAGGGGACTGATGACCTCAGACGTTAAGTTCCATAGTGCTCAGAGCCATTTGAACCAGTTGACACTCGGGCACGATGTGATCACGGGCATGACCATACACGATAGCTCATATCTGTCATTCTCTCACGACTCGACGTTCACGCATCTTACTGTGTTGATTCGACATACCGGACTGGTACATGCACTCCGCTACACTGCATCAGCCGTGGGATGTCGCACGACCACCTGGTACGCCACCCGCAGAGCGGCCATTGTGCTCTTGCGGCGAGTGTAGTCTTTGACGGGGATGGTTACCATATTGACCAGTGCGCTTATTTATAGAATGTCCCGCTAATCCTATGCTGATGACGTTTCTTCCTGATGACAGTTATCTTGTCCTGGTTTTATTGTGCACATAAAGTCTTTCAGCCTGCTGTTACCTTCCTTACCTTGATTACGTAATTTTCGTTTACGGCTCACTCCACCAAAGCAAAATCTTTTTTCTTGCTTTATTTTAGTCTGTGCGTAGTGTTGAGAATGGACGCCATTACATTGAATAATTGTTTCATTGGGAGCTTGTAAATATTGTGTGGCTCCCAGCCCAGCGAATGCTTTTCCATTTGATGTCACTTCGACGGCTTTTCTATCGACTTAGTTGTTTATTTATTGAAGCAGCATCTCATTTGGTCTCACAAAGAGATCCCGGAACCAGATTTTATATCGCAAGACATTTTCAGGGTCAGATGTGGACTCTGACCACAATTTATTGCTTGCGAATTGTAAATGAAATTGAGAAGGCAGCAGTGGATTGAATAGATAAACAGACAAGTCCTAGTAGAAATTCTTGGATAACACAGGAGATACTGAATTGAACTGATGAAAGGAGAAAATATAATATTGCAACAAATCAAGCAGGCAAAAGGGCATACAAACGCCTAAAACGTGAAACTGACAGGAAGTGCAAACTGGCTAAGAAGGAATGGCTCGAAGACAAGTGTAAGGATTTAGAAGCGTATTTCGCTAAGGGAATGATGGACACAGCCCACAGAATGATAAAAGAGGCCTTAGGAGAAAAGAGAAGCAACTATATGAATATTAAGAGATCAGATGGAAAACCAGTATTAACCAAAGAAGGGAAAGCTGAAACGTGGAAGGTGTATATAGAGGGTCTGTACAAGGAAGACGAACTTGAAGGCAATATAGAAATGGAAGAGGAGGTAGATGAAGATGAGATGGGAGAGATGAGACTGCGAGAAGACTTCGATATAGCACTGAAAGCCTTACATCGAAACAAGGCCTCAGAAGTAGATGACATTCCATCAGAACTATTGATAGCATTGAGAGAGCCAACCACGACAGAACTCTTCCATCTAATATGCAAGATGTATAAGACAGGCGAAATACCCTCAGACTTCAAGAAGAATATAATAATTCCAGTTCCAAAGAAAGCAGTTGCTGACAGGTGGGGAAATTACCGAACTGTTAGTTTAACAACTCATGATTGCAAAATACTAACACTAATTCTTTGCAAAAGAATGGAAAAACTGGTAGAAACCGACCTCAACAAAAATAAGTTTGGATTCCGTGGAAAAGTAGGAACACGCGAGGCAATACTGACCCTGCCACTTAGAAAGTACATTAAAGGAAGCCTACATTTATAGCATTTTTAGATTTCGAGAACGTTTTTTGCAATGTTGAATGGAACACTCTATTTGAAATTCTGAAGGTAGCAGGGGTCAAATACAGAGAGAGAATGGCTATTTACAATCTTGTGCGGAAACCAGACCGCAATTACAAGAGTCAAGGGGCATGAAAGGGAGGCAGTGTTTGATAAGCGAATGAGACAGGGTTGTAGCCTATCCCCGATGTCATTCAATTTGTACACTGAACAAGCGGTAAAGTAAACCAACGAAAAATTTGGAGTGGGAGTTAAAGTTCAGGGAGAAGAAATGAAAACTTCGAGGTTTGTCGATGACATTGTCATTCTCTCAGAGACAGCAAAGGACTTGGAATACCAGTTGAACGGAATGGACAGTGTCTTGAAAGGAGGATATAAGAGAACATTAACAAAAGCAAAACAAGGATAATGGAATTCAGTCGAATTAAATCAGGTGATGTTCAGAGAACTAGATTAGAAAATGAGACACTTAAAGTAGTAAATGAGTTTTGCTATCTGGGAAGCAAAATAGCTGATGTAGACTGTCAATGGCAAGAAAAGCATTACTGAAGAAGAGAAACATGCTACCCTCGAATATAGATTTAAGTGTGAGGAAGTCTTTCCTGAAGTTATTTGTCTGGAGTGCAGTCACTTATGGAACTGAAACATGAACGATAAACAGTTTAGACAAGAAGAGAGTATAAGCTTCCGAAATGTGGTGGTACAGAAGAATGCTGAAGATTAGATGGATAGATCACGTAACTAATGAGGAAATACTGAATAGAATTTGGGAGAAAATAAATTAGTGGCACAACTTGGCTAAAAGAAGGGACCAGTTGATAGAGCACATTCTGAGACATCAAGGGATCACCAGTTTAGTATTGGGGGGAAGTATGGAGGGTAAAAAATCACAGAGGCCAAGAAATGAGTACAATAAGTAGATTCAGAAGGGCACAGATTGTAGTAATTACTCGGACGCGAAGAGGCTTTCACAGGATAAAGTAGCAAGGAGATCTGCATCATATCGGTCTTCACATCGAAGACCACAACAACAACAACAACATGGCGGCGTCATGCGTACGTTCTGGTGCAGTGTCCGTTGGCTGGGACCACAGAGGTGGCCAACAGTGAGCAACGATTGAGTGTGGCGACATAAAATTAGCCTTTGAAATTCCTCATGGCTCCTCAGCTTGCACAGACTCGTTACTAGCCGCTGGCCATTTAAGAGCCGCAGAGTTGTCGTTGTGTGGGTAGCTAGGATATCGTAAGCAGTGCCCAGCAGAGTCAGACAGTGGGGCGCCTATATCCCGACGCCAGGTGTGGAGTGCTATTAGGAGGCCTGACCCGGTTTCATAGCCCCGCGCCTCACATCTGTCGGACAGACATCCAGACCACCACCTTCCTTGACAGCCGTGTCCCTCACCTGCGGTAATTATTCATCTTCAGAAGAGAGCTAATTCCAGATAAATTAACAATACCGAAACAGACGGAAAAGCTGACTCATCATAATGAGGACTGGATTCTTAATAAGCGTGCCAAGTTCTTCGGTAGTCAGACAAACATGCGATGTCCATTGTAGGTTTGACAGTGTGGATTTTTGGTTCGAGCACTCGTGTTTTTTTTAGCTTTAGTCAGAAAGAGTGGGTGGGTGTTATGAGCTTCGGATATGTGAGTTACAGGTTAGAGTCGAGTAGTGGAGTTACGAGATGGTCAGACTGAGTGATAATGAACACGGTTATGTCTCAGTTATGCGACTGGATTCGTGATTTCCTGTCAGGGGGTCACAGTTCGTAGTGACTGACGGACAGTCATCGACTGAAACAGAAGTGATTTCTGGCGTTCCCCAAGGTAGTGTTATAGGCCCTTCACTGTTCCTTATCTATATAAACGATTTGGGAGACAATCTGAGCAGCCGTCTCAGGTTATTTACAGGTTATGCTGTCGTTTAATACCTAGTAAAGTCATCACACGATCAAAACAAGTAGCAAGGAGATTTAGAAACGATGTATGAATGGTGCGACATTTGGCGATTGACTCTAAATAGTGATAAGTGTGAGGTCATCCAAATGAGTGCTAAAAGGAATCCGTTAAACTTCGGTTACACGTTAAATCAGTCAAATATAGTAAATCACTTCAACTAAATTCCTAGACATTACAGTTACGAACAACTGAACCTGGAAAGAACACACAGAAAATGTTATGGGCAAGGCTAATCAAAGACAGCGCTATATTAGCACAACACTTAGAAGACGCGACAGATTTACTAAAGAGACTGCCTACGCTATGCTTGTGCGTCCACTTTTGGAGTACTGCTTCGCGTGCGGCTGGTCCCGGCGGAGGTTCGAGTCCTCCCTTGGGCATGGGTGTGTGTGTTCGTCCTTAGGATAATTTAGGCTAAGTAATGTGTAAGCTTAGGGACTGATGACCTTATCAGTTAGGTCCCATAAGATTTCACACACATCTGAACATTTTTTGAATTGCTGCATGTTGTGGGATCCTTACCAGATAGGATTAACAGAGTACATCGAAAAAGTTCAAAGAAGAGCAGCGCGTATTGTAATATCGTACAAGTAGAGGACAGAGTGTCACGGGTATGACACAGGATTTTTGGTAGAAATCATTAAAACAAAGCCATTTTTTGTTGCAGCGGAGTCTTCTCACCAAGTTTCAATCGCCAACTTTCTCCTCAGAGTGCGAAAATACTTTGTTCACGATGACCTACGTAGGGAGAAACGGCCATAAAGTAAAATAAGGGAAACCGGAGCTCGCACGGAAAGATATAGGTGTTCGTTTTTTCTGCGCGCTGTTAGAGAGTGGAACAATAGAAAAACATAGTGAAGTTCATTTGATGAACCGTCTGCCAGGCACCTAAGTGTGATTTGCAGAGTATTCATGTAGATGTAATTGTTGATGTAGAGTAACGAGAATGATTGGTACAGCAGGAAACCGTGAAGAAAGGAAAGAAATGAAATTAATTAACAATAAAAGTGAAGAGATTGTGGCAGCAAGTTATTAAAGAAGTGGCATTGTAATTCAGAGTGAGCGAAGTAACTGAAATGAACAACAGTGTAAGAGTTTTAAGAAACAGTAATACGCCATTTATGACGTTTAAACTAAATCCCACGCTTTTAATGGTATGTATTAAATCAAGACGGACAGCGAACTGTCTTGTACAGAAGTCATTAGGGGATACTCCAAAATGACACAGCCAGTAGGGAAAGTAGTAGTGTAATAACAGTGAAGGGTGCCAATGCTCACTTCAACTGTTAAGTTTCAGGTTTCTAATAAGCAGTGAGTTTATCGCTTCCCTGACTTGTTCTGAGTTATATTCTCTTCCAACTGAGAATTTGAGTTGCATAGCACAATTCAAGGGTAATTTTTTCGAATTCCCGTAATTGTCTCCAGTGGCAACGCAGAAGTTTGAAATTAGGTTCAAAGGCGCCTACGACCTTCCTCTGTAATGGTGCGAAAGCGTGTCGCTCCGTGACGTCACCATCGGGCTCAGCGACGCTTCAAACAGTAAAGTGTAGACACATGCGAAAGAAACGCCCGAACTCAAAAGGTCATGTGAGGTGTAAGGTGGGTCACTGATATCATGTTGGCACGAAATTTCACCAAAATTCTGCTCAACGCTGCGATGGCCGTATCACACGATGGAAACGTTGTCACCCACTCGCCTTATCCACATTTCACCCCTTCTTTTGACACCTCTGCGGTGGAGTTCAGAATCATAAATCCCAGAGTTGAAATTAAGCGGTTTATTATAGATTGCCAAAGGAAACATTCCAGACACACTGTCGCTCGACGCGAAAGCACCTCACGGGGTGGCATAAAGGACGTCAAAGAAACACTCTCTTTCCTTTGGGCATTGGTTCCCACACATGTCACGGTCGAAAACAACAGTTCGCAGTGCAGTGAGCAACAGGACGAGATTCTTGACAACCTTTGGCACTGCTGACTCTACCTAGTTGATTCAACCCTTCTCTAAGGACACTGTGGGCTAGCAAACACAGTGAACGTGATTTCACCCTTTGGAGTGCAGCGGGACTGTAATTTTTGCTCTTACCTACTCGGTGGAACCACTAGGGACCGTTCAAAATCATTCGACGAAATTTGAACGAGATCTGAAGCAGTATGGGGATGTGACATTCACACATGCATGAATAAAACAGCAAAGTCTTCCGCTAAGAGTACCCAGATCGGCAACACCCTCTGTGCCACCCACCCTCCTTTGTTGAACTCTTTAAAAGGTACCTGTACAGAGACAATCCGTGTGGAGTCCTAAGCGCCTGCAGGCTGTTTGCAGTACTGCCCTACACCCTGTCAGGGGGCACGCAGAATAGGAAGGGTGTGAACGGGTTGCCTGCCTGCAGGCGCCTTGGACACTGTACATCTACATTTTTAAAGTGCTACAAAATCGTGGGTCGATGATACCAGTGGCGTTGTCGAACTGGAGAATCTTAGATGGACACTTTGCCGTTTTATCCATGATGTGTCAGTGTCACATTCCCCCCCCCCCCTCCCATGATCATGCCACAGGAGTGCGCAAAACAGGAGGACTGACGAAGCATAGGCATCCTTTGCTGCTTCAAATCACGTTCAAATTTCGTCGAATTATTTTTAACTGTCCGTAGTGGTTCCATCCTGTAGACAGGAGCAAAAAATGGCGGCCACACTACACTACAAATGGGTGAGATCATATTCAGTACGGCTGCAGACCACACAATGTCCTCAGAAAAAGGTTGAATCACCTGTGGAGAGTCATCAGTGTCACAGGTTGTCAAGAACTTAGTCCTGCTGCTCACTGTGCTGCAAACTGTCGACCGCGAAATGTGTGTGAACCAACGTCCAAAGGAAACGGATGGTTTCTTTCATGTCCTTTCCTCTGCTGGGTGCTAGAACTGGGTTTTCCAATTAATCCACTGGGTCTGAAAGTGTTCCAGGAAGAGAAGAAGGTGTGGGAAATGGATGAGTTATAGAACGCAAATTAGAGGAGATACATGGTTGTGGAAGATGAAGCGGAAGTCGTGTAGTTTTAGGATTTGAAAGGATCTGTAGAATTTACGAGAGGCAAAGATCGAGGCCTAGGAAAGGGATTTATAGGTGCAGATGATGGTAGCAGGGTGTAGATCACAGGTGATGCCTTTTATAGTTGTAGTCAGTTTAGGGCTTTATGTTGGATGATATGGAGGCTCATATTCCACATTAATTTTCTACCGAGGGTTAGCTCTAAATACTTTACTGTGCTAGTAGGAGGAACTGGGTGGTTGGAAAATTGGGTGGCAGTATCTCCAAGTGGTGTGACCGAAGATCGTAGCTTCATTTTTCTATGGATTTACTCAAAGTTTCCATGTATTAGACAACTCGACCAGCAGACTCAAGCAACGTTGGAAGAAAGGACGGGAAAGTTGAAGGGCGTGGTGGGTAGCTAGGTAGGTGGTGTAATTGGATGTTGCAAGAGGTGGGTTTGCTTGGGCAGGGTGAAGGGGTTACGTTCATAGATTGTAGAATCGTACTTATGTTCGGAATTATTATTAAACAACTGCATGGCTTGGGTGAGTATACGTTGCAAAAATTTCACATCTGCCAAAACAAAAATCAAGATTTCTACTTCGTTTCAGTAATCTGACAACGAGAAGTAGATGAGAACTCACTTGTAGGTGTCGTCGGTGTTGGTGAGCAGCACCTCTGGCGGCGAGTACGGCAACCACTCGTTGCGCCTGCGCACCAGCGTGCCAGCACGACGCGTCTCGCCGAAATCGCAGAGCTTGACGCGCGAGAAATCCGACCGGAAGACCAGCACGTTGTCCAGCTTGACGTCGCGGTGCACCAGCTCGCGCGCGTGCAGGTGGTCCAGCGCCGACGCCAGCTGCGGCACACACACCACCAGTTCACTTCCAGAAGCACTACGCACAACGGGAGTTGCACATCTCTGAACTATGACCAATAACCAGATTGCATCCTGTCGTATCCAATGATTCCTCACGCTAAGCCCTTCCAAAATCAAGTTATAGGATGAACGCACTAACCATGCAACAGAGAGCACACAACAGATTAAAATTACTAACTGGCCAAACATGGAATTTGGATCCGTCTATCATTCTCTACACAAACAAAGTTTTGATTCGATCTATCCTCTCCAGTGTTAATATACACAATGGATATACACTCCAATCACTTTCTATCAGTATTTTCAGATGTTGAATAGAAGGATTCCGTTTTGTTTATTCCATCCTCTTACCCTCTCCTACTCGACACCTTTACCGATTCAGCAATCTCCCCTCCCTTCTCATTGACGCTGAACATCTCCATACTTCCTACACATCCCGCAAATTTGCCTCCTTCATTCGTTTCTTGTAACCCACAGTAACCAACACTGGCACGCTGCCGAGCCAATACCAATACTTCCCACTCATCTTACACCTCCTTAGTCTCCTCGTCACCTCCCATTACAACTTCAACAGACTTCGAAACAACGAAAATTTATCTGATGGCTATCCTTTCTATCATAGCTAACCCCTCGTACTCGTACAAACCGTCCAACACTATTACCATCCCATTCATAACATAACTTAACCCTCCTCTTAATTCATCCTCTTCCATTGCAGGTGCTAAAACTTACTGTAGTGAAGTTTAGTGGTTTATCACCCTTCCCCCTTTATCTACCTTCCCAGTGAATGGCGTTGAAATATCAGTAAAAAATCAAAAAATACCAATTTTCCAACCATTGAAATCGTCCGACTGTGGCAACATGAAGTTAATTAGGAACAATGGTGCAACCCTGCTCCGCACAGCCTTGGTCTATACATTGGAAAGGGGAGGATAATACAGCATTTATTTACAAGGGCTCTTCAGTCGTCTAATTGAAGAGGACTGAGTGACGCTGGCTAAAATACAGTAACCGTATTGTGAGGGGGCAGGGATCATATTTTCGGGTTGAAACCCAGTTTCAGACTTTTTGTAGTTTCACCAAGTCATTCCAGTTCAACGTACTAGCAGTTTCCTCAGAGACACCTTGGTTCTTGTCTGGTACTTGATAAAAATAAACTTTGTGTCTGTTTCTAAAGACATTGTCATAGACGAAACTTTTATCCTAAAGCTCTCTTCCTTCCACTCATAAATGGAAAAGCTCTCCTCCTTCGCGCTTGTTGACACCCTTTCAACGTAGTTCCTTTTCCAAAATAAAACTGCTCCAGAAAATATTTCATGCACTTTGAAATAGGCAACCAGACGGACATTATCCTTCGCAGGATACTGTGAATAAATGTTTTACAAACTACAGAAGAGTAAAATCAAATACTGTAAACCGAATCTGTAGCTTCACTACTGTAGAGTAAATGTTCGATGTGAGTCCGCAGCTCGTGGTCGTGCGGTAGCGTTCTCGCTTCCCATGCCCGGGTTCCCGGGTTCGATTCCCGGCGGGGTCAGGGATTTTCTCTGCTTCGTGATGACTGGGTGTTGTGTGCTGTCCTTAGGTTAGTTAGGTTTAAGTGGTTCTAAGTTCTAGAGGACTGATGACCATCGATGTTAAGTCCCATAGTGCTCAGAGCCATTTGAACCAATCGTTCGATGTGACGATCATCAGCTTCGTTACATAATGTGCAACGACGAACCGTGTTTTTCAGTTTCTCTGTAAGATTCCGCTCTCCCTTCTGATGGTGTTAAACGCTATAAAGATGTGCTCAGTAAGTTCAGGTGTTGTTCCTACTGGCGTTGAAAACACAAACGACTTTACACAACCCCAGACAAGAACGTAAAGAGGTGTGAGTTCAGGAAACTGGGCATCCACTTCAAAATATTCTCTGCCTACAGTTGTCTGTGAGATGCCTTGGCCCAACGATCAAAGTGAGCTGGAAAATCGTCGTTCCGAGACCATAAACTAGTGTACAGTTGCAGGGAAACGTCCTCCAGGAGTTTAGGCAAGGCATTGTCCAGAAAGTTAAAATATTATGCACTGTTCAAACGATCTGGAAAGATGTGTGATCCAGTAAGGTGGTCTCCAACAATTCCAGCCTAGATTGTCACTGAGAGGTAGCGTGTGGATTTTCAACAGCCCAGTGGTGGCTGTAGAACTTTATTTCACATTTCCGGCTATAGTTTCCCCATACCAAGACGTTCAAAATTCCATCCTCTGCATTCTCCCACATTTTTACACCGTAATTTTGTTACTCGTTGTATATGAGATATAGCTGTTACAACTCACCTAATAAGTGAGGCTCTGTGTCATCAACTGACACATAGAGGAGACTGAAAATGTTGCAAACTTTCTGACGAATCCTTCTTCAGATTTACAGAGTACCCATATGCACAAATACTTCCGCACCGCTACATTGTCCTGACTGACTACAGTGTTCCCACACTTCAGTTTGACTGTGGTGAGGGGATGTGCCTGGTAAAGTTGCCCCTCAACACTCCCTCCTCCTCCCCGCCTGCTTTCTCCCCTCACCCATATCGTACAACATATTATAAACTCTCACCCTAGTCCAGCTGCAATGCAGAAAAAAATATAGTCAGGCGAGAGAATGTAGTTGCGCATATGTGTTTACGTGTTCTCCATAGATCTGAACAACGATTCGTCCAAAAGCTAACAACGTCCTCAGACTTTCGTATGTGCAGGTTGACGGCTCGGTGCCTCAACAATTCGCAACTATTAGTGGAGTGTTGCTTTTACTCCTTCCACGCTTTATATACCACCAAGGACATTCCATTACCATAACATTTTAGCACCATCTCATAAATATTTTACGTTTCAAAATAAAATCTGTAAATTAGAGAAGGGACTTAAAATTGGATGTTGTCTCGCTGGCACACTTGGCAGATATTTTCGAAAACATCTTGAGAATAAATTCTTTACTTACACCAAACGATAAGTGATAAAATAATGTACTATTGAAGACATTTGGAGGACACGATTATTCTTATCAACGGAGGCGGAGGCAATCATGTGATTAATGAACTTTAAAGCAGTTTAAACAACTTCCACAATACTATGATCTTTACAACGGAATTCGAAAAAAAATCCGCGATCAGCTTCTTAGATCTTAGAATTAGCAGTTGCAATGGAGTACATATTTCCAGCGGATAACGTAAAGTAGTACCGCAGACAACTTCAACCATGCCTCACAATGCCACCCGCTTGCAGATAAAAAAATTTCTTTCATGCAATTGTTAGTAGGTTAATGCGGGCTCCAATGTCTGAAGATAACAGAATCGACAGAATCCATAAACTAGACACACTCTGATGAACGGCAAACAACAATGGTTATCAGATGAAAATAGTTGACAAAATGTACGAAGAAAAATGACAACCCTAATTAACATCAATAATAGAGAATTACCGTTAGAAAATATTAGAAGAAAAGGTAGTAAAACCCAAGTTGCATTTTTATTAAGCAGAGTGAAGATAAGTAAAATGACAGACTGTAGAGACGGATTCCTGACTGCAAGTGGAGTGAAACATGTGTCAGAAAATGGACGGCGTGCGTGCAACGATAACAAATCGTCCAGGAATACAGTACTAACAAGGGGAGGCCGCCAATTGCGAAATTCAGATCCGATTCATACTGCGCATAATAAAAGCTCATGGCCAGAGGTGTAATGTGGCAAGGCACCAAGATGCACTTCTCAGCCGTTGTCGAGAAAATCGACAGTTAAAAGAAACCGTTGCGGTGAAATACTCTCTACGATTAATAATTTTATACAGCGTCGTGGGGCAGCGGTAAGCGCTCGGGTTCGTAATCCGAAGGTCGCCGGATCGAATCTCGCGCCATGCAACATTTTTTTTTTATTATTAGTTTTTTGTAATTCAGATATATATATAAACTATTAATGAATTGCTTATGCATGTTGGTGAAGGCGGATCGCTCTCCAATTGTACCGCCTCCATTTTTCCGTTTGTTTAACATGGTGTACCAAAGCTCTCACGTCCGCACTGATTTGCGACGATGTTATAAGTTGCGCTAGGGACCGCATCTACCTTCTTTCGAAGTTAGCATGCAACTACGCTGTTATGCGGCGGCTCGTTTCGGCCCATTCTACATCTGTCGTTCAAGTGTAACGAGCGAGTAACGGAGTTTATATTTCATACCTGCCACAGCAAATTTTTGTTCGTGGGGTTTCTATTCTAATTCGAACGTTTGACTTACACTATACGTATTCGTTTCGGAATATCGTTTCTACGTCTTCCGTTAACTATACGTGGTTAACATTATGAAGAGAATTAATAACATTTCTGAAATACAACTTTGTTTGCGGAAAACATAATGATGTTCGAAGTCGCCAGTTTTTCCACGACAAACGACTTTCAACAACTTACTATATTCATAATTGTTGCCCGCCGGGAATATATATATATATATATATATATATATATATATATATATATATGTGTGTGTGTGTGTGTGTGTGTGTGTGTACACACATTTTAATCACATAAAACAAATACTAAAAAAAAAAAAGTTGCATGGCGCGAGATTCGATCCGGCGACCTTCGGATTAGGAACCCGGGCACTTACCGCTGCGCCACGACGCTGTAGGTAATTATTAATCGTTGAGAGTATTTCACCGGAACGGTTTATTTTAACTGTCGATTTTCTCGACAACGGCTGAGAAGTGCGTCTTGGTGCTTTGCCACATTACACCTCTGGCCATGAGCTCTTATTATGCGCAGTATGAACTGAATCTGAATTTCACAATTGGCGGCCTCCCCTTGTAAGTTGCATCGCATCCGCGTCACAACAGACGTACACAGTGGCCCCCATTGGATGCAATACACGGGTCCACATGTCGCATCCTGGATTGCTGATGACAGAAATCCGATAACTGTGATGGTCTAGTGCAAAAACCATCGATAAAATCCTTCCCCTACAGAGGATAATCCGTGCACTCGTTGCAGGTGATAGGGAAACGCATAGTCGCACTTTGGCTTACACCATGTTTGCGGGCCTTGCCTGGAACTCGTACTAGTGTTCGTCTCTAGATCCTGTAGTATCCAGTCTGAAAGGACCCGTAATCACACAAACGCCCAAAAAGGACTTTAATGTTGTGTGACCTGGTTGATGTCTGCGAGGGTACTTGTTGTGGTATAGCCGTGCTGTCTCTCGACCGTTTCCATCTGTCTGGCCGTATATAAACACCATCTCGGCTTGTTCCCGACGTGAATACCGAACTATCCTGCTGTTTACAGTGTGCTGCGTTTATCACACAGCCTACAACACACGGCACCTGGTCAGAGGAACTTTCATTCGTCAGCGCCATCTACCGTGGCAACGATGCATTTCCAGACATGTGTCCATAGCACCTTTTTTCCTTCATTTCCAATCAGGAATCGGTCACTGCAGTTTGTCGGCTTTATTAATGTTCACCCTGATGTACGGCCAATGCCAGACAGATAATCCAAATACGAGTATTATGGAGATCCAATGTGAAAATTTGCTTTATAACTGAGAACCATACAAGAAGTCCCATTTGCAAATGTAAGGCCTATTGATGCATGCCGACGCCTCGAACAGCTGCGTTGTTATGTGATGTGGAGAACGTGTGACAGAGGTACAGGAGATATTTTATCATTTTATATAAATGTATTGTGCCTATCGTGTGCTAATCAGGTTTGTAAATGAGTGTTTCATTTCCATTTTATTACCGTTATGAACTGTACGACAGTAGCCGAGTAATTCAGTGTGAATTCGTTTTCCATACGCATCACATATACAAGCCATCCTCCGAACGGTGTTTCCTTCATGTTTTCATGTAAACTTCCTTGACCAAAACAATTAACTTGGACATGTGTTAATCTATCGAATCAAAGTGTTTTTATTATAACTTGTTTTCACATGAGTATCTACACACGATTTTCTGCATATTACTGTTATGATTTGTACAAAAATTGGTTCAAATGGCTCTGAGCACTATGGGACTTAACATCTATGGTCATCAGTCCCCTAGAACTTAGAACTACTTAAACCTAACTAACCTAAGGACATCACACAACACCCAGTCATCACGAGGCTATTTGTACAAGACCATCTTATCTTGTGGCCTTCTTTCTGTTATGTTGATCGACGTGAACATAGTACTTTCTCCTAAAAACAGTTTTCAATGAAGTATTTCTCATTAAAAGCAGCTCATCCATTGAGCGCCCTTAAAGTCGAAACACTCAAAAGCAGCTTAACGTGGCAACACGAATTGTTTCAAATAACTGTGACAAATGAAGTGTTATATTTGCAGTGATAATTTCTGCCTTGCTGTGGGAAACCTGCGTTTAGCAAGGCAGCCATATATTCATCTCCAGAAATCCTGTTACAAGGTAGCCATAAAATCGTCTTCCACCAACATTCCTCCCCATGAAGTTCTGGAGTTCAGGGCCTTTTAGTGGATAATGCAATCAACTACACCTTCCAACCAACCTGGTGGACCACTCTCGGCGTGACCAACAAGGAAATCACGCGTTTGACTGGGACCGATACGTTTTAACTCGAGAAACATTTGTAAAGTACTTATCATCACATGTAACTGTATTCAGGCACTTGCATATGGATAATTAACACACTGTAAATCTTCCACACTGGATAAGTGCTCGGAGATATATCGGAAATGGTTCCGTTTCCTTGTTTCATTGAAAATATAAATTAACCGCGCAAGTGTTTAATAGAGAGCTTCTGGGTGTTCTGCGAAGTTGTTGTTTCCATTTTAAGCACAATATTTTCACGACCGACCCAGATGTCTTCCTCAGGTGCTGCCAGTTTTGGTGTTATGTGTACTACCCGCTTGGACTCCAACCAGACCCAATGGTTCCCTGTTAATCTCTTTTCCTTCATATAATACTTTTACAAATCTATAAATTTTGTCATTATTGGTCTACCTTCGGCAGTCTATCGCCCAGCTATAAAAAAATGGTTGAATAGATGAGAGTCATTACGTAATTGGTCCGCAGAGTGGGCCCTCAAAATTAACGACTACGTAATTGGCACCCAGCGTGGAATCCATCAAAGTAACCAGTACAATGTGGGTGAGACTGGAAATAAAAATAAAGCAAACCTGGTACTGTTACATAGACTTTTCGTTTCGTACAGCATCAAGGGGACCACCGGCTATGGGCAGCCATTTTGGCGAAACATGTTTTCTCCAAACACCATGTTATTTTCACCTAGTATCCCCATAATGGAGCGACCGCAGCTGAAAACATTCGTAATAAATTCTCGAACAATTTCTGTGCCGATTTCATTATTTAACATGTGTTTATAAATGGTAAGAACTTAATTTATCTTCTTAAAATTTGTTTGGAATACTAAAGACCACTTGAAATAACTTACGTCTTCTTTCACTTCCCCTCTCTTTCTTTTCAGCAGTTTCTCACTCATTCCTTATTTTTTCTTTTCTTTCTTCAGTCCATATTGCGCCTGAGTGATCCTTTGTTTCCTACTGCAAGCCTTTGAAATTTTTTACGTTTGCTGTGTACTTTCCTTTTTCCTATTTTTCCTCCATTATTTCTGTTTCCCTCAGGTCTGGTTTAACTTGTTTGATCCATGTCATTGAATTTTTTGAGTTTCAGCTAAAAAAGTTAAAAATTCCTTTTGTTACTTCTGCTCTCATATAGCCATTTTAGTATCCATGGTACACAATTCTCCTCTTCCTCATAGTGTCTAATACTCATTCTATTTTTTCATAAACTTCTTTATTACAGTACTTTTTAATTTCCATTTCCCATAATCATATCTTGGTCACAAGATTTTTCTGACTATTTTCCTTTCCTTCTTTTCTATTTCACGTATTTGTTTGGCATTATTTTCGTTTTTTCATTCTTTGTTTACAGCTTGAAGTGTAAGCGCCATAGAAATCACTAACAACCAGTGAAAAAGACTTAAGGTTACTTCAAGCAGGTCAGTGTAAGAACACACGGTGACACTTCTTCTATGATAGTTACTGTATCAGGATGGGATCCACCGTTAGGCAACACAGACTTGTATTGCGGGCTGCCGCCTCTTCAGGCCGCTGGCGAAACCAACGCAGGAGGTGCCGGGTAAACTGTAGAAGCTCATCATAAGCACATGGCTTTTGATGTCAACCGCATCTCCCGCAGCCACCACGGTAATATGTCATCGCTGGCACCAATTCTTCTTCCGCAGATAACGGGCCCGCCGATCGCCGAGGCAGTATCCTTCCGCCGGGCGGCTACAAGGAACGCCGCTCAGCAAACCAGAACTAGGTTTACGGACCCCAGAGGCCCTCCACAGCCTCCCCAAAGCGAAGTAATGAATAAAAAAATCCTATCTAGTGATGACTGAACTGCAATAAAAAAAAACACAAAAATACGGAAAAACTGTTTGGATGTGTTCAACAACCAGAAGAGTGACGTGCAAGTTAGGGAAGAAAATAAATGAAAGAGAAAATTACGAGACCGCGGTCAATAGCTCCCTCTTCGGAGTGGTGACATGTTTTGACGATCGTCTCCAGATGATATGCCAGTTCTCAAATAGCGTGACAATGAAAAATTAGTGACCCTCCAGTACCCTGTAGCACTACTTCTAGCCTCGATAATGGTCACAATACAACAAAGAAGAGAGTCCACAAATTCCTTCAGGTACTCCGTATAACTTACGTCTTCTTTCACTTCCCCTCTCTTTCTTTTCAGCAGTTTCTCACTCATTCCTTATTTTTTCTTTTCTTTCTTCAGTCCATATTGCGCCTGAGTGATCCTTTGTTTCCTACTGCAAGCCTTTGAAATTTTTTACGTTTGCTGTGTACTTTCCTTTTTCCTATTTTTCCTCCATTATTTCTGTTTCCCTCAGGTCTGGTTTAACTTGTTTGATCCATGTCATTGAATTTTTTGAGTTTCAGCTAAAAAAGTTAAAAATTCCTTTTGTTACTTCTGCTCTCATATAGCCATTTTAGTATCCATGGAACACAATTCTCCTCTTCCTCATAGTGTCTAATATTCATTCTATTTTTTCATAAACTTCTTTATTACAGTACTTTTTAATTTCCATTTCCCATAATCCTATCCTGGTCTCAAGATTTTTCTGATTATTTTCCTTTCCTCCTTTTATATTTCACCTATTTGTTTGGCATTATTTTTGTTTGTTTCATTCTTTGTTTACAGCTTGGAGCATAAGCGCCGTAGAAATTACTAACAACCAGCGAATAAGGTTATTTCAAGCAGGTCGGTGCAAGAACACATAGTGACATTCCTTCTATGATGGACTGTGTATGGAGTATGGAGTACCTGAAGGAATTTGTGGACTCTCTTCTTTGTTGTATTGTGGCTGGAGACATTGATGAGTAGATCTCATAGTGCTACCAAGGTGCAGCTGTGTTGACAGCTACGTTTCACCCTCTGTTCCAAACAGTCCCATCCCCAAAAAAATATAGAAATATCTCCAGCCTAACTGTTCCCTCTGCGCACTACAGGTCAGACGCGCTCACAAGTCCGTCAGTACTTTCGACGCTTTCTAACATTTGAAAAGAGGCAAAGCAGTGACTCGTCGGATCAGACAACAAAATTCCAGTCATCAATTGCCCAGTTTCTTTGTTGTTTGGGGTAATGAAAAAGTGTGTTTTAATGTACGTGACTCAAAATGTCTTTATAAGCAGTTCCATGCACAGTGTTTGTTTGTCATTGACAAGACGTGACATACTTTTACATCGTTTTACGACCACTGCTACTATGCCGTGTTACACTGCTGCAAATAGTAAATTATTGCTTGTAGAGTCGTCGGCCAGCCAGTACACGTTGAGTAACAAATCAGGCGACGTCGGACACGGTGAGGTCACGGCTACGTCCAAACACGATAGCTCCTTTCTGCCACTGTGCCATTTCTCCACGTTGACACCCTCCTGCGCTGATTTCATACAACGGACTGACGAAAATACACCCCACTTCACTGCCGTGACGTACCACCTAGTACGAGTTATAATGTGCTTCAAAGTGACAAGTGTGCTCTTTAAGAGAGTGAGTAATACTACATCTGGTGATCTTTCTTACGTGCAATGAGTAACTGGAAACACAAATGCTTAGATGAGCCGAGCAACAGCAGCAGAGAGAGTGTGTGCGAGAGTGAGACAGGGAGAGAGAGATCGGCCGATACGTACACACAAACACACACACACACACACACACACACACACACACACACACACACACACACACATGACCCACGTCATGTTGTGTGTTCTGAGTTGCGTTTGCGTGAATGTGTGCTTGTGAATGCTGTCTAATTTTGAAAAAGGCTTTGTTGGCCAAAAGCTAGTTGTGTGACAGTCTTTTTGTTGTGCCAACCTGTGGTTCCAGAAGCAGGGCAGCAGCTCTTTCAGTGGTTACAGGGGCAACAGTCTGGATAATTGACTGATCAGGCCAACAGGCTTTGCTATGCTGGTACTGCATCTCTACTGTACAGCTCAATGGTAATGGCGTCCTCTTGTGTAAAACATTCTGTAAGTAAAGTAATCCACCATTGTGATCTCCTAGGGAAAGCGAACTTTGCAATCTAGGGTTCGGAGTACGGAATATTTAATTCCCTGATCAGATAAGCAGGTTAGAGGATTTAAAAAGGGGAATGGATAGACTGAAGTTTGAAGTAGCGGGAATTAGTGAACTTCGATGGCAGGAAGAAAAGGACATCAGGTCACGTCAGTGCAATGTTGTCAACATAAAACCATATAGGGGTAATGCAGGAGTATGTCTAATAATGAAAAAAAAATAGGAATGCGGGTAAGTTACCAGGAACAAATAGTGAACGCATTATCATAGCCAAAACAGATACCAAACCAACATCCACAACAGTAGTACGAATTCATATACCAGTCGGTATTGAATGTTAGCTTTAAGGATAAATGGACTATTTGCCAAAAACCTGAGGCTACAACTGGTTTTCGTTCGCCACAGACACCACGGCGGGCGTAACAAATACTGCAACCAGCAGTAGCACAGCATTGCAATTGGTAGCAGCCAACCGACGGCCATTGTACAAACATGACCACGTCGGCTGGCGCAATGTATGAGAGGCCACCGCGAGCTACCATCAGCCGCCTTGAGTACTGTGATTCACACCTGCGGGTACTCAGCCTCTGTCTCAGTGATCAGGGCATTACAGAGTTGG
Source organism: Schistocerca piceifrons (assembly GCF_021461385.2). Lineage (NCBI taxonomy): Eukaryota > Metazoa > Arthropoda > Insecta > Orthoptera > Acrididae > Schistocerca > Schistocerca piceifrons. The sequence continues at coordinate 907,422,676 of NC_060140.1, read as the reverse complement.
CTAAGGACCTGCAGTCTACAATATTCTCTGTTTGGATCTGACTGCATTGTGATTAGTAACTCTTTGAATTATTTAAACGCTTTGTGACAGATTATTGCCGTGTCTCTCAACGTTTACTTACTGTCTTTAGAAACCACGCGTAGCAACAAGATACAACTATTAACATTGTCTGCCAGGTCATACAGCTTGAAAAGGTAGTGCCCGCAACATTTCCTTGGCGCACTCTTGAAGTTACTTCTCCATTAAAGATATCATGTTTCATCCTTTTTATTGTGTAATCCTCAGTCCAGTTTAATAACGCGTCTGATCATACTTCTGTTAGTAAGCGTTTGATAGTTAACAGCCACAAATAGGTAAAGGTATAAACTACTATAAGCAGCATAGTGAACACATTATCACAGATAGACACAAACCTAACACCCATCACAATACTATCAGTTTATGTGCCAACTAACGACCTAGACGATGGAGGGGTTGAAAGAATGTATGATGAGACAAAGGAAATTGTTCAGATAGTTTTGGCAGACAATGACTAAACTGAAACAGGGACTGGAATTCTGTTTTACGAAAAGGATGGAAAGGGAAAATAGTAGGAGAACCTGGACTAAGGGAAAGGAATGAAAGAGGAAACCGCCTGAAAGAATTTAGCACAAGAATAGTTTAATCATTGCTCGCGCTTAATTTAAGAATCATGAAACAAGCTCGTATACACGGAAGAAACTTGCGGACAGTGGAAGGTTTAAGACTGATTATATAATGGTAAATCAGGTATTTCTAAAGCAGATTTTAAACGGTAAGGCATATCCAGGTGCAGATGAAGGCTCTGCCCATAATTTATTGGTTATGGACTGCAGATTAAATCTGAAAAATTTGCGAAAATGTAGGATTTCAGGATTTTAAGGAGATGGGCTGGATAAATTGAAAGCACCAAAGGGTGTTGAAAGCTTCAAAAGAATCATTGGGCAATGTTGGACGAAAGAAGACGAATGGGTAACTTTGAGAAATGAAGTAGTGAAGGCAGCAGAGGGTCGCATGGGTGAAAATATAAGGAAAAATATAAATCACTGGATAAAACAGAAGATTTTAAATTTGATTGACTTTAGGAGAATATATGAAAATACAGCAGATGAAGCAGGCGAAAGGGAATACAGAAGTCTAAAATATGAGGTTAAAAAAATGCAAAATGGCTAAACAGGAATGGCTATAGGACAAATATAAGGCTGTATGAACGTGCATGACTAGGGAAAAACAGATGCCGCCTATAGGAAGATTAAAGAGACCTTTGGAGGAAAGGGAAGCAGCTGTATGCATAGATGGCAAGCCAATATTAAGCAAATAAGGAAAGGAGAATGGTGGAATATGTAGTGGGTGTCTACATTAAGAAGACAATTATAAAGAAAATATTACTGATAGAGAAGTTGGATGAGATGAAGATGAGATGGAAGATATGATTTTGCTAGAAGAACTTGGCTTAGGACGATAAGACCTAGATGGACTGAAGCCCATGGAGTAGGCGACATACTCTCAGAATTAGAGAGATCCTTGGGAGGACCAAACATGACAAGACTTCCTGCCTTGTGTGCGGGATATACGAGACCGGCAATATACCTCCAGACTTCATGAAGAGTCTGAATACTGACACGAATTCTATACAAAAGAATTAAAATCTGGTCGATGCCGATACTGGGGAAGATAAGTTTGGGCTACACAGAATTGAAGGAACACGTGAGGCAATATTGACATCTTCTTATAAGTTGAATACAGGCAAACCTACATTTATAGCGTTTGTAGATTAAAGGAAGCTTTTCGCAATTTTGGCTGGTTTACACTCTCTGAAATTTTGATGAGAGCAGGGCTATAAAGCAACCTATACAGAAACCAGACAGTTGTCATAACAGACGAAGTGCATGAAAGAGAAGCAATGTTTGAGATGAGAGTGAGATAGGGCTGTATAGCCTGCTCATGATGGTCAATTTGTGCGTTGAGGAAGCTGTCTAGGAAACCATGGAGAAATGTGGAAAGGGAATTAACGTTTAGAAAGAGGAAATAAAAACTTTGATGATGACATTATATTTTTCTCAAGACGGCAAAGAAGTTGGAAGAGAAGTTGCATGGAACAGATCGAGTCTTGAAAGCAGGATATGAGACGAACATCAACAAAAGTAAAACACTGGTAACAGAGTGTAGTCGAATTAAATCAAGTGATGTTGAGGGAATTACGTTAGGAAATGAGAGAGTAATAGTAGTAGACCGACTTTAGTTATTTTGGCAGCAAAATAACTGATGATGGCCTAAGCAGAGAGGGTATAGCACGAGAAGCATTTCTGAACTAGAGATATTTGGTAACATCGGTTACAAATGTAAGTAATAGGAAGCCTTTTTGAAGGTGCTTGTGTGGCATCCGAAAGTGAAACGAGGATGATAACAGGTTAGACAAGATGTGGATAGAAGCTTTTGAAATTTGGTGCCGTAGAAGAATGCTGAAGGTTAGATGGATAGATCGAATAGCTAATGAGTACGTACTAAATCAAACCGAGTAGCAAAGCAATTTATGGCAAAATTTAACTAGAAGAAGAATTCGGTTGATAGGACACATCCTGAGGCATCAGGGAACGGTAAATTTGGATGGAGTGTTGGGGGTAAAATTGTAGATGGATACCAAGGCTTGACTACAGTAAAAAGGATCCACAAAAGAAGACGAAGTAAATATTCCAGAATTAGAATCTAGAACAGCTGCCAATATGAGTAACTTGGAAGTAAATATCCTCGGAGTAGTGAAGCAACTTAAATCACTTAATAAAAGCAAATCTTCTGGTCCAGACTGTATACCAATTAGGTTCCTTTCGGAGCATGCTGATGCATTAGCTCCATTGTTATATACAACCGTTCACTCGACGAAAGATCCGTACCCAAAGACTGGAAAGTTGCACAGGTCACACCAATACGCAAGAAAGTTAGTAGGAGTAATCCACTAAATTACAGGCCCATATCGTTAACGTCGATATGCAGCAGGATTTTAGAACGTATATTGTGTTCGAACGTTGTGAATTATCTCGAAGAAAACGGTCTATTGACCCATGTTGACCCATGTTGACTGTGTGTCAACATGGGTTTAGAAAACATCGTTGCTGTGAAACACAACTAGCTCTTTATTCAGATGAAGTGTTGAGTGCTATTGACAAGGGATTTCAGATCGATTCCGTATTTCTGGATTTCCGGAAGGCTTTTGTCGTTGTACCACGCAAGCGGCTCGTGGGGAAATTGCGTGCTTATGGAATATCGTCTCAGTTATGACTGGATTTGTGATTTTCTGTCAGAGAGGTCACAGTTCGTAGTAACTGACGGAAAGTCATCGAATAAAACAGAAGTGGTTTCTTGCTTTCCCCAAGGTAGTGTGTAAGTAGGTTGTTTAGGTTCTTATATTCGTAACGCCACCGCCACGTAGTGCTCTGTATGAGAATCACTGACTGTGCTGCGTGCAGTCTGTGGCTGGGTGGCATTGGTGGAATTTGCTATTGTAGTGTTGGGCAGTTGGCTGTTAACAGCGCGTAGCGTTGCGCAGTTGGAGGTGAGCCGCCAGCAGTGGTGGATGTGGGGGGGAGAGATGGTGGAATTTTGAGAGTGGACGATCTGGAAGTGTGTCCATCAGAAAGAGTAAATTTGTAATATTGGATATCATGGACTGATATATATATTATGACTTTTGAACACTATTAAGGTAAATACATTGTTTGTACTCTATCAAATTCTTTCATTTGCTAACTATGCCTATCAGTAGTTAGTGCCTTCAGTGGTTTGAATCTTTTATTTAGATGACAGTAGTGGCGCTCGCTGTATTGCAGTAGTTAGAGTAACGAAGATTCTTGTGAGGTAAGTGATTTGTGAAAGGTATAGTTTAATGCTAGTCAGGGTCATTCTTATGTAGGGATTATTGAAAGTCAGATTGCGTTGAGCTAAAAAATATTGTGTGTCAGTTTAAGCACAGTCATGTATAATTTTTCTAAGAGGACGTTTCAAGTATTATAGACCGTTTGCTGTTCCTTATCTATATAAACGATTTGGGAGACAATCTGAGCAGCCGTCTTCGGTTGTTTGCAGATGACGCTGTCGTTTATCGACTAATAAAGTCATCAGAAGACCAAAAAACACCGCAAAACGATTTAGAAGAAATATTGGAATGGTGCGAAAAGTGGCAGTTGACCCTAAATAACGAAAAGGGTGAGGTCATCCACATGAGTGCTAAAATGAACTCGTTAAATTTCGGTAACACGATAAATGAGTCTAATCTATAAGCCGTAAATTCAACTAAATACCTAGGTATTACAATTACGAACAATGTAAATTGGAAGGAACACTGGCCGAGCGGTTCTAGGCGCTTCAGTCTGGAACCGCGCGACAGCTACGGTCGCAGGTTTGAATCCTGCCTCGGGCATGGATGTGTGTGATGTCCTTGGGTTAGTTAGGTTTAAGTAGTTCTAAGTTCTAGGGGACTGATGACCTCAGCTGTTAAGTCCCATAGTAGTCAGAGCCATTTGAACCATTTTTGAACACACAGAAAATGTTGTGGGGAAGGTTAACGAAAGACTGCGTTTTATTGGCAGGACACTTAGAAAATGCAACAGGCCTACTAAGGGGACTGCCTACACTACGCTTGTCGGTCCTCTTTTAGAATACTACTGCGTGGTGTGCGATCCTTACCAGATAGGACTGATGGGGTACATCGAAAAAGTCCAAAGAAAGGCAGCACGTTTTGTATTATCGCGAAATATGGGAGAGAGTGTCACAGAAATGATATAGAACTTGGGCTGGAAATCATTAAAAGAAAGGCGTTTTTCGTTGCGACGGAATCTTCTCACGAAATTCCTATCTCAAACTTTCTCCTCCGAATGCGAAAGTATTTTGTTGACACCGACCTACATAGGGAGGAACGATCACCGCGATAAAATAAGGAAAATCATAGCTTGTACGGAAAGACATAGGTGTTCATTCTCTCCGCGAGCTATACGAGATTGGAATAATAGAGATCTGTGAAGGTGGTTCGATGAACCCTCTGCCAGGCACTTAAATGTGATTTGCAGAGTATCCATGCAGATGTAGATATAGTTAGTGTAGTTGTTGTTGTGGTCTTCAGTCCTGAGACTGGTTTGATGCAGCTCTCCATGCTACTCTATCCTGTGCAAGCTTCTTCATCTCCCAGTACCTATTGCAACCTACACACTTCTGAATCTGCTTAGTGTATTCATCTCTTGGTCTCCCCCTACGATTTTTACCCTCCACGCTGCCCTCTAATACTAAATTGGTGATCCCTTGATGCCTCAGAACATGTCCTACCACGGTCCCTTCTTCTTGTCAAGTTGTACCACAAATTCCTCTTCTCCCCAATTCTATTCAATACCTCCTCATCAGTTATCTGATCTACCCATCTAATCTTCAGCATTCTTCTGTAGCACCACATTTCGAAAGCTTCTGTTCTCCAAACTATTTATCGTCCGTGTTTCACTTCCATACATGGCTACACTCCATACAAATACTTTCAGAAACGACTTCCTGACACTTAAATCAATACTCAATGTTAACAAATTCCTCTTCTTCAGAAATGCTTTCCTTGCCATTGCCAGTCTACATTTTATATCCTCTCTACTTCGAGCATCATTTTATTTTGCTCCCCAAATAGCAAAACTCCTTTACTACTTTAAGTGTCTCATTTCCTAAACTAATTCCCTCAGCATCACCCGACTTAATTCGACTACATTCCATTATCCTCGTTTTGCTTTTGTTGATGTTCATCTTATATCCTCCTTTCAAGACATATCTATTCCGTTCAAAAGTTCTTCCAAGTCCTTTGCTGTCTCTGACAGAATTACAATATCATCAGCGAACCTCAGAGTTTTTATTTCTTCTCCATGGATTTTAATACCTACTCCGAATTTTTCTTTTGTTTCCTTTACTGCTTGCTCAATACACAGATTGAATAACGTCGGGGAGAGGCTACAACCCTGTCTCACTCCCTTCCCAACCACTGCTTCTCTTTCATGCCCCTCGACTTTTAGAACTGCCATCTGGTTTCTGTACAAATTGTAAATAGCCTTTCGCTCCCTGTATTTTACCCCTGCCACCTTTAGAATTTGAAAGAGAGTAGTCCAGTCAACATTGTCAAAAGCTTTCTCTAAGTCTACAAATGCTAGAAACGTAGGTTTGCCTTTCCTTAATCTATATTCTAAGATAAGTCGTAAGGTCAGTATTGCCTCACGTGTTCCAACATTTCTACGGAATCCAAACTGATCTTCTCCAAGATCGGCTTCTACTAGTTTTTCGATTCGTCTGTAAAGAATTCGCGTTAGTATTTTGCAGCTGTGGCTTATTAAACTGATTGGTCGGTAATTTTCACATCTGTCAACACCTGCTTTGTTTGGGATTGGAATTATTATATTCCTCTTGAAGTCTGAGGGTATTTCGCCTGTCTCATACATCTTGCTCACCAGATGGTAGAGTTTTGTCAGGACTGGTTCTCCCAAGGCTGTCAGTAGTTCCAATGGAATGTTGTCTACTCCCGGGGCCTTGTTTCGACTCAGGCCTTTCAGTGCTCTGTCAAACTCTTCACGCAGTATTGTATATCCCCTTTCGTCTTCATCTACATTCTCTTCCATTTCCAGAATATTGTCCTCAAGCACGTCGCCCTTGTTTAGACCCTCTATATACTCCTTCCGCCTTTCTGGTTAGTGTAGTAGTTATTCTGAAATAAAGAGCCTTGCACAGGAGATACTAGCATAGAGAGCCACTACTGAAGACCACAACAACATCAGAATGGAGTGTGCTTTTATTCGTTAATAAACGGATAGACCAAAGATGTTCATCATAGACTTATAATTTCTGCATCGCACGCGAACGAGGCAAGCACTGCAGACAGTTGTAATAAATTCTGTCGAGCTCTTTCAGTGCTAATGGGGACTCGCGTTCGGAAGCGAAGTATCTATTGATTAACTGGGGAGAGACGCGATTAATAACAAAGCCCCGTGGCCTGGTATGAGTAAGCGTTGGACGGTGGCAGCCTGACGCCGGCGGTTGTTTTATGGAGGGGTGGGCCGGTAGCACGGGGACAGTTTAACGGCGCGTGACCACCGACGCCTGCGCTCTGTGACGCAGTGGCGCATAAATCTGTGTAATGGGGCACGGGGGTGCTCGTGGCAGCCAACGCGTGTCGCCGTGTTTAGCAGCAGCGCCACGGGCACGCGTGACGCGATGCGGAGGTCTCCTTGCGCAGTGTGTGCGCTCAGTGTCAGGCGTCGCCAGTAGCTTTACCTCTGGCAGCAGTAAGCTTATACAGGGTGTTACAAAAAGGTACGGCCAAACTTTCAGGAAACATTCCTCACACACAAAGAAAGAAAATATGTTATGTGGAAATGTGTCCGGAAACGCTTACTTTCCATGTTAGAGCTCATTTTATTACTTCTCTTCAAATCCCATTAATCATGGAATGGAAACACACAGCAACAGAACGTACCAGCGTGACTTCAAACACTTTGTTACAGGAAATGTTCTAAATGTCCTCAGTTAGTGAAGATACATGCATCCACCCTCAGTCGCATGGAATCCCTGATGCGCTGATGCAGCCCTGGAGAACGGCGTATTGTATCACAGCCGTCCGCAATGCGAGCACGAAGAGTCTCTACATTTGGTACGGGGGTTGCGTAGACAAGAGCTTTCAAATGCCCCCATAAATGAAAGTCAAGAGGGTTGAGGTCAGGAGAGCGTGGAGGCCACGGAATTGGTCCGCCTCTACCAATCCATCGGTCACCGAACCTGTTGTTGAGAAGCGTACGAACACTTCGACTGAAATGTGCAGGAGCTCCATCGTGCATGAACCACATGTTGTGTCGTACTTGTAAAGGCACATGTTGTAGCAGCACAGGTAGAGTATCCCGTATGAAATCATGATAACGTGCTCCATTGAGCGTAGGTGGAGGAACATGGGGCCCAATCAAGACATCACCAACAATGCCAGCCCAAACGTTCACAGAAAATCTGTGTTGATGACGTGATTGCACAATTGCGTGTGGATTCTCGTCAGCCCACACATGTTGATTGTGAAAATTTACAATCTGATCACGTTGGAATGAAGCCTCATCCATAAAGAGAACATTTGCACTGAAATGAGGATTGACACATTGTTGGATGAACCATTCGCAGAAGTGTACCCGTGGAGGCCAATCAGCTGCTGATAGTGCCTGCACACGCTGTACATGGTACGGAAACAACTGATTCTCCCGTAGCACTCTCCATACAGTGACGTGGTCAACGTTACCTTGTACATCAGCAACTTCTCTGACGCTGACATTAGGGTTATCGTCAACTGAACGAAGAACTGCCTCGCCCACTGCAGGTGTCCTCGTCGTTCTAGGTCTTCCCCAGTCGCGAGTCATAGGCTGGAATGTTCTGTGCTCCCTAAGACGCCGATCAATTGCTTCGAACGTCTTCCTGTCGGGACACCTTCGTTCTGGAAATCTGTCTCGATACAAACGTACCGCGCCACGGCTATAGCCCCGTGCTAATCCATATATCAAATGGGCATCTGCCAACTCCGCATTTGTAAACATTGCACTGACTGCAAAACCACGTTCGTGATGAACACTAACCTGTTGATGCTACGTACTGATGTGCTTGATGCTAGTACTGTAGAGCAATGAGTTGCATGTCAACACAAGCACCGAAGTCAACATTACCTTCCTTCAATTGGGCCAACTGGCGGTGAATCGAGGAAGTACAGTACATACTGACGAAACTAAAATGAGCTCTAACACGGAAATTAAGCGTTTCCGGACACATGTCCGCATAACATCTTTTCTTTATTTGTGTGTGAGGATTGTTTCCTGAAAGGTTGGCCGTACCTTTTTGTAATACCCTGTATATTAGAATCGAAGAGAGCTACGTTGTTCAGAAACTAGTTAGCATTAACGAAGAGACACTTTTGTTTCATTAATTAAAAACAGTTTATTTCTTTTTAACTGACATTACACATTTCGTTCAGACACACGCACACACAAATCGGATTGGTTTTCCTTAACTGACAACAAGTAGTTTCATGGTGTCGTTTCAGATTACTGGCTTTGAACTGTGAGAATGTTATTTGACATAAGAAATCCATTGGTTTACTGGTTCTCTCTACAAAAACGAATCTCTATTCCCGCTTTCTCTCTTAAACACTTTATTTTCCCCTTCATATTTACTCTTCTTGGACACCATCGTAACTGTTAAGGGCACCAACAATAATCGCAGCTTTACTTGAACAATGTTGTGAATGGAGAAAGTTACTCGCTATGGGAGTCTGACTATCTGCTGCACACAGAGTTATTGTTCTTCCAGGGCGGCGCAGTAACCACTACGCAGAAACAAACCCGTTTCTGGCATTGTGCACTGACGTCAAAGAGGAGCGCTTCGTGCCCTATATTTGTATGATGGAGGATGAGTGGTTTCGCTTTGTTACTTTTGTTTAGTGAGTGCCTTGCAGTTAAAAATGTTTTGAGTATATAAAAGCAACGCTAAAGATACTGACGTAGTGCTTCACGCTTTCCCTCGCAGTGCAAATCCGCTAACGATTTGGTTGTCGTAGTGCTATGGAAATGACGCTGTGAATGCTGCAAGTGCTTGAATATGCAGTAATTTCAAAGAAATTGGTTAGTTGGGTTCGGAACTGCTAAATTTACCACGAAAACGAGTGCTTAAGAGCGATGCATTTCCGTCGCGTAACTTGCCTTGTAGTATTACCGCCAGTGATTACGGAAGAAAGGAAGGAATGTTTCGGCAAACGTGAGATCCATAGAAGAAGCACAGTGACTTTAGAAAAGCTGTCACCGCGGAAGAGGAATGCTGATGAATGTGGAGCTTTTTTCCGAAAGGTACTAAATCCAACTGGGCAAATTTTTGAACTGAGCAGAAAAATTCCCTGCAGCCACAGTAGTTCTCGTACGCAAACTATAGTTGATGTACAGTTTGTCTGGGACTCAATGATATGTCACGTAGAAAAATTTACGGTATTTCTCATTATTATTGTAGTGTTATTAGGAATTTAATTTTGGATTGACTTTTTGCCATAAAATTATTTTAAAGTGTTCAAATTATACTTCATGAAAAAATAACACTCAATTCTAACATATTTTGTGACATTTATTATAAATGACATTTATTGCAAATGGCTTTAGAACACATGTTCAGAAATTACAAGTTTAAAACATAACTTGTCTTTGTCTTACTTGGAGCATAATTCATCATATAAAACTGTCTACTGGACCTTATACAATGGGATTTAATTCAATTCGCACATAATTATTTTGCCTGAGTTGTTAACACTTACTGTATTAATAATTGTTATACATATAGGAACTAATTTTTGTTGTATTACCGATATTTGGTTCAAAACATCAGTCATCATACTGAACGTCTCTGTTATCATTGTCTTCATCCTCATTAACTAGCCATACATGATTATCCCATATCACACTTTTGTAGAAAGGGATTTGGTACAATTCATAGCCCACTGCAGAAAATAGGGGTACCACGTCATTTTTCTTTGTTACTGTAAATGATAACTATTTAGTAAATTGAGACAAGACGCGATCATATCTTGGTCCACTTCTGATCATTTTGTGCTTCTACACTGGTGCCTTTGCTTATGCAGACCAACCAGTGGTGATGTATAATGAACAGTTAGCTTCACTAATTCTGAAGATGTTCGTTCTATTGGTCAAAGAGGACATTTGGAAGTCCACTACTTTGTGTGCCGTTTCCCAGAAAAATTAAAATTTTCTCAAGGGAAAAATCTCGCTATGTCCTCTGCCTGCATTGTCAACTTTGAGTCTTTGGATTAATCGCAGTTTCGGTTGCTTCTCAGGCAATTTTCCACGGTATTTTAGTTAGATTTATTTCTAGATATAAAGCGCTTGAGTGAGAACGACAGTACCCACATATTAGCTTAAGTTACTTTGAACTTGGGAAGAAAATGGTTCAAATGGCTCTGAGCTAACTACTGTGGTCATCAGTCCCCTAGAACTTAGAACTACTTAAACCTGACTAACCTAAGGACATCACACACATCCATGCCCGAGGCAGGATTCGAACCTGCGACCGTAGCAGTCGCGCGGTTCCGGACTGCGCGCCTAGAACACTTGTGAAGAGTACGAAATGAAAATGAGCGTTACATGTATCTTGTTCTTTAGTTAAAGCTTTTGTCAGACCCAAAGTAAATCTCTTCGCGCTCAATCACATCATTTACTTAACATTAACTTAGACACGAAGTCACAAATTACTAATTGAACTTTATTCCACTATTTAAATGTTACAATTTCGTACACGCTGTATGTCTTAATAAATTGATTATCGTTGATTAAATGCTAGTGTAATGTTCCTGTATAATGTAATATGATTGTAATATTCCGGCTGCGAGTACCAGCGATGATGCGCTACCGTAATTTGACACGACAACGCTCTTTCCTCTGACGACAAAGCTATTTGCTGAAAAAAGCAATACCGATTGGATATTGTGGTTTTTTTTTGTTTTTTTGTTGGAGGTAAGTTTGCATATAGAGGAATGTGAAGTGCAGAGGTCAACATGTAATCGCGATTATCAAGAATGAAAATTGAATTTATGAAAAAAGTGAATATCGTTTACGAACTTTTATCCGATGTTTTTTGAACAAAAAACTGTTAGTGTGTTTTGCAATGCAGTGCATAGTGATTTCTTCGCGAACTAACAATACTGGGCGAAGCTGCTACTATCACGGTCCGAACGACGCACAATATTTCGCCGTCAGCTTGTGTGTTCAAGACGTTCCCTTTGCGACCGGTTTGTTAGTCGGAAGATACCACACTGCCACTGTTTGTTCAACCTTCTCATTTTGAAAGCGTAACCTCCGACCGCCAACTCGTCCTGTACCTAACCCGTTCTCTCCTTACAGCAGCCCCAAGGACACATATTCATCTGTAGTCAATTTTTCCCACAAATTTTTTATCTGGTAAAAATTTTATAATGTATGCATCTAAACAAAAAAATCAAAGGAGAGCTTTTTAAGATAAAAAGTCAAAGAGCAAGCAAGTTAATTAATTAATTAATTTTTCTTTTATGGGTAGACGTTTCATTCCAAACGTAGAATGTAGCAGTAACGTTCTAGCAGTAGCAGACTAGCAGCTTATATTTCATTACTTCAACAGAGACTAAAACATACCACAAAAACATCGCATAAATGCGCGGCACACATGCTATAGCTCTGTTCCCGAGGCGATGATGTTCCTTAGTGACGTCACAGCGTCAGCCAATAGCAGCGCCCAACCTCCTTCTTCTACGGACCTTGAGAGTTACAAAGGTGACAAGAAAGATGCGCACGTACAGCACTGCCAAGTCTGAAGGAGCCGCATTAGTGTGTGGGGAGACGCACAGGTAGCTGCAAGCCGCGGTGTGCCACTGCAGATCGTCAGGTCAAAAATCTCTGAGAATGGATTAATAAAAAATGGAGAATAGTTAATGCTTCAGGTGTTCTACATAGTCTCTGCTCACATGAGTGCAACGCACAGAATGTTCATACAACCGTGGCAAACTGTCAGAAAAGTCCTAATTTCGAATGATGTTCAACTCGCGTGTCACGTTCGCAGCTTCTTCGGTCTTGGCGAACCATGAGAGACCCATTCTGCACGTTGTCGTTTTGTGGCAGGTGCGTACTGATAACTGAACGCGTTTTTCATTTCAGTCAAGTCGCAGCAGGCATCAACGCGTCATTGTTTTATGCTCAGGAGTCAAGATGTGCGGAACAAACTTTGCACATTTTTTTTTCTTCAAAACATTTTGGAGAATGTCTTGAACAACTGATTTAGAGGTGATCAGCTCGTTGCTACGCTATTTATGGCACAACAACGTCGACACACTACGGTGACGGTCTCACATCTGCTGTTTTAACACTGCCTGCTCACTACCAACTGCTCGATTTTTTTTTACATATGTTAGTTGAAGTTGTCGTCATAGTTACTGCACTGACGTCGTTTATTCGCCAGGAATAAAATCAGTCATGCAACATTTTGGAGGGGCGGCGTATACACCCCGCAAGGTATCAGAGAGCATTCTTACCGTATCATATCTTGGGGGTAGTAACGGATCCTTTAAGAGGTACAGTATGTCAAAGTCGACTGCATACAAGCCTCTATCCAGGCTGTTTGTTGCGACAGTGATGATTTTAGAGCACTTAGAGGCTTGATTATCAGAGCAGTTCTGCATATTATATATAAATTTTTCGAATTGAGCAAGTAAATCTTCTCTTACAAATAGTAGTACTGTGATAGTGTGTCATGGAACTGTCTTAGCATTTTATAGACTATGAGACAATATGAACCTTGGGCAGATACGAAGGGCTAGGACACGGCGGGAAGAAACTCTAGTTCTCATCAGTGCCGACAGCTGCCGATTCAGTGCAGTCTCTGAACAAAAATTATATTGCGTGAGTGAGGCTAGAACGCCTAAAAGATCACTTTTTAAGTAGTTAGAAATATTTACAAATAAGTTAATTAAAATAAAGAATGAATATGATGCATAATAATGTGCATGTCACCATGCACTCTCGGCCACTTCTCATAGAACTAAACTTAGATTGCTACTTTACAAAATTAAGATTTCGTGGATAAGAAACATGTGGCTGGTTCACCACTAATACACACTCATCAAAACAAGTTTTGCATCACCCCGCTTCCCAGAACTCCTGAAGATAGACAGACGTTGACTGTGGATATTCTGACACACACACAGTCCCTTTGACTGTTCCGAGATGTCATTAAACCCGCCCAAAGACGTAAACAACCATGCATGAGCAGCGCCTATTAGACGGAGGGGATCCGACAGCCGATCAGTTCCAGTCATTCCACCAGGTAGGAGGTACACGGCTAGTGTTGTCTGTAGTTCAACCATGCCTAGACGTTCGATACTGCGATTCGATCGCGTCCGCATTGTTACTTTGTGCCAGGAATGTCTATCAACAAGGGAAGTGTCCAGGCGTCTCGGAATGAACCAAAGCGATGTTGTTCGATATGGAGGAGATACAGAGAGACAGGAACTGTCGATGACATGCCTCGCTCAAGCCGCCGAGGGGCTACAACTGCAGTGGCCGCTACCTACTGATTATGGCTCGGAGGAACTCTGACAGCAACGCCACCATGTTGCATAATGCTTTTCGTGCAGCCACAGGACGTCGTGTTACGACTCAAACTGTGCGCAATAGGCTGTATGATGCGCAACTTCCCTCCCGACGTCCATTGGGAGGTCAATCTTTGCAAGCACGACACCATGCAGCGCGGCACAGATGGACCCAAGAACATGTCGAATGGGCCGCTCAGGATTGGCATCACGTTCTCTTCACCGACGAGTGTCACATATGCTTTCAACAAGACAATCGTGGGAGACGCGTTTGGAGGCAATCAGGTCAGGCTGAACGCCTTAGACACATTGCCAGCGAGTGCAACAAGGTGGAGATTCCCTGCTGCTTTGGGGTGGCATTATGTGGGGCCGACGTACGCCGCTGGTGGTCATGGAAGGCTCCGTAACGGCTGTACGATACATGAATGTCATCCTCCGACCTATTGTGCAACCATATCGGCAGCATGTTGGCGAGGCATTCGTCTCCATGGACGACAATTCGCGGCCGCATGGTGCACTTCTTGTGAATGACTTCTTTCAGGATAATGACATAGCTCGACTAGAGTGGCCAGCATGTTCTCCAGACATGAACCCTATCGAACATGCCTGGGATAGACTGAAAAGGGCTGTTTGTGGACGACGTGACTCACCAACCACTCTGAGGGATCTACGCCGAATCGCCGTTGAAGAATGGGACAATATGGACCAACAGTGCCTTGATGAACTTATGGATCGTATGCCAGGATAACACAGGCATACATCAGTGCAAGAGGACGTGCTACTGGGTATTAGAGGTACCGGTGTGTACAGAAATCTGGACCACCACCTCTGAAGGTCTCGTTGTATGGTGGTACAACGGTGTACGGTTTTCATTAGCAATAAAAAGGGCGGAAATGATGTTCATGTTGATCTCTATTCCAATTTTCTGTACAGGTTCTGGAACTCTCAGAACCGAGGTGATGCAAAACATTTTTTATGTGTGTAAAATCTGCTCCCTAACATCACACTAGTCGAACAGAGGCCAAATCATTTAATACTCCTTTATCATCATACAAACAATATTCAGTTAAAATGCGGAGCACTGTTACAATGAGGCCACATGCTCTGCTCTCTCGAGGCTCTTCATGTCGCAGAAGGAAGCCCTGAATTGTAGGGAAGTGATTTGTATGAAGGCGACCTAAAATGATCCTGTTTCGTCTGAGTGGCTGGACGAAAGTACGCCACAGTCAGGTGATAGAGTATATTATTATTTAACAAACTCACAAATATTTGGCAGAGACGCCACCAGTAGTCTCCAGGTGTTACAAAACTCTGTGACGTCACTGCCGTACTTGAAGAATTTTCCCCCGTATCAAGAGCAATACCTATTAAACGCCAGCGTCTGGAACTCTTGATTGAAATAACATTTAATTTTATTTTGTGCAAGCATCTAAGTAATGCAACGATGCACGAACTCTGTAATCATTAACGAGATGAAAAATAGGCAAACATCATACTATCACAGTATTATATGTATGTGTACTGATGTGGAAAGATATCACTTTCTCTCTGTTTTCATGCTGATTCTGATTATTAATCTCATTAGGGTTATCATTACCGATGTGAGATTGTTGCTGTGCTGTATTATTTGATGTAAGTCTTCGTGTGGTAGCTGATTTGCATAAAATAATGTAAGGAATATTTTCTGAGTATAGGCTACATCATTTAACCAGCATGTCAGTGAAAACTATAGTAAAAGTGTTTATTTTGATCAAAGTGTAATATTTAAATACGGAGGCTTTTCGTTTGGTTTGCGATTTTTTGAAGCAGTATTATGTCCCTGATTACAGTTTAGTTGTTGCAACGTGCACTCATGCTCGTTTTACGAAGTCCGAAGAGAAAACATTGTGTCTTTACGCGGTCAATTAAAAACAACTAGCAAACGAATCGTTCTCCAAGGTAACTGTGGGCCGTAGCTACTTTCAGAAATCAAGTTTATGAGAGTTACAGCATTATTAATTATTACAGACTTTCATGCAAACCAATTACGATAATCAAGGATGAATATTTTCATATTTTGGCCCCTGTTCTTCTTGTAACGTTATAACCAAAAATAGAATTTTCCGTAAGTGATTCACGTAACTTGAAGTTTAACGACTAATAGATTTAATATCTAAACTCAGGTTTATTTTAGATATAGGCGTTAATGTTATAGCTCCACCTAAATCTACATAAACTGAGTGGCGAAAAGTCACGGGAAGGGTTGTTCCATCTGAATACGTATCGTGTATGACGCCGAATGGAATGAACAGTCTAATGAGTACAGAGTATGGATTGAGAGTAAATCGAAGAAAGACGAAGGCAACGAAAAGTAATAGAAATGAGAACAGCGAGAAACTTAACATCAGGGTTGTTGGTCACGAAGTAGACGAAGTTAAGGAATTCTGCTACCTAGGCAGTAAAATAACCAATGACGGACGGAGCAAGGAGGACATCGAAAGCAGACTAGCAATGGCAAAAAGGGCATTCTTTTAGGCCTATATTAAACAAGGAAGCACATTGGGAGTTAACTGACTTTTATCATGAGATGATAAATCGGTGCAAGCCGTAAGGATAATAAACATATCGGAGATTATACACGAATGCGGGTTTCCGAGGTCAGGAGTACACAGAGTAAATCTTCAATATGACAGAGAAAATGTTTCCACACATAAACCACAGTACAGGACGACCACATGTCTTTGACGCATTGGCGTCACATCGCTTCCTCACAGCCATACGAGGCGATCGGCTGTCAGATCGCTGCCGATTTGAGTGCGGGGCGTCAAGGATTCGTTTGTGGCAGGACTGTAACGAGACAAATCCATGCGGAGCTACGATGATGCAGGAACCCGGGTGTTTGCTCTGCTTAAACGCTTCTCGTCCCATTGCTGACTGGATTCGTGTAGTGCTCTACAACACAACTGTTTTTCGAGAGTGCCATGTTAAAATCAGTTTGTACTCGCAGATAAATGCATCGTATTACTAAACGGGATTAGTAAATTCCTAATACAGGTGTTGGCACTGTCACCAAAAAGATTAAAATCCCCGAAACTTGTATAGGGTGTGGTTGACTGTCGACGTAGGCTGCAAGTACTACTTTGAGATGAAGAACCCGGATAACGACGAGTAAGTCCAGAATCCGTAGATTGCTCCAATCGCACCAAGCACCCTATTTCCCGGAAATTGGTCTCAGTTTGTGCCTTTTCCTCGGTAGACGGCCACTTCTTAGCGCCGACTCCTAAACCACCAACAAAGTAAGTCACTCTATGACATGGTGCAAAGAACCAATCTAGATGTCAAATCTGTCTGTCATGTCTCTAAAACTTGCGGCCTCGTGGCCAACAAACCACAAAAAGATCACAATGTACTGTAGTGTAAGCAGCTTCGTATGTCTCCCTGGCTGATACATGAAATGGTTAGAGTTCTACATTTTTCACTCAACTCCTCTCCCACATGACGCCGCGCACGAAAATGTCCCATAAATTCAGTGTCTCTATACAGCAGCACCACATTCTAGAAATTTTTTTTTGTCTTTGGGTACGATGTAACACCTCCAACTCTTCGTTATTCGACAAAAAAAATCCGATTCCGATTCACTGTAATAAACGGCCATCATAAGTTTCATGTTTCCACCAATTTCAGTTCTTTTGCACTTCTACATGTAAAGGTATAGTAATAAGTAAAATGATTACTGTACAATTAACGATGAAGCGTAATGATGTAGTAGTCGAACAAGGCAACTGCATCAACTTCCAAAATATTTAAGAAAGTGCCGCAAACAAAACATGTGTCATGTGGAGTCTACTCCCTATCTAAGTCAGACAGCTCAGCGCATGCGCGAATCTGGCAGTTTGGGAGCGCCAGTAAATGTTGAGTAGACTCTGGCTGCTCGCGCTCACTACTTGTACAGCTAACCGCCACGCTCCAAGTAGCCAGAAGCCCGACAATGTGCTGCTTATACGCGATTTCAGCTCCGCTCGTGTGTGTGGCCGCTGGCAGCTGCTTGAACGAACCTGTTGTTGTGTCCAGGCAGGACACGCAGTTATGGTCTGGGCTGTGTTCACATGGTCCCAGTTAGGCCCCATTGTCTGGCTGCAGTGACCAGTGACAAGGGCATATATTGAAATTCTGGCAGACCACCTGCATCCGTATCTGGCATTAGAGTATTCTGGTGGAAATTCAAAGTATGAAAAGCAAATGCGACATGTCGCTAGTCTTAGGTCGCTCGCAGGTGACTTGATGTACACTCGAGTAAATGCACTACTATAGCTAGCACACCTTGATAATCCAATCTTAACACGCTAGAGCACATATTGAATGCTGTCGACACTTGTGTATTCTCAATAAAGCCAGCAGCAGCTGCAAAAGAATCAAGTACAGCACTGCAAGATGCGTGTATCCATATGTCCTTGTAGAGTCCGCGCCTCAACTTGTAACTATATGTGTGAGGCTTCGTGAAGGACCGACAAGATATTAACATTAACCACATTCTGTCTCTTCCCATCACGTTTGGACACGCAGCGTGTATACTTCACTAATCTTTGTTCAGTGTGCGGCGGAGGGATTTCTACGAATATTAGCGAATTTCTGTCTTATTCCATTCATGTATGAGACAAGGGAAAATTAGTGTATATATGTTCATACGCTCCCCAATGTCTTGCTATTATTGTGCCTACGCCGGAAATTATGATAGAGATAGCAGAAGTATCGCTCAGTCTCCATCGATAATCTGATATCTACGATTAACCAACAGGATTTCACAAATATATCTTCACCGTTAATCTGTGTCGACAGAATTCCGCTTCTGAATTCGTTCGACGTCGGTAGCCATTCCTACTTGATACAGACTCAAAACATTAAAATATTTAGAAGTGGCCACTCTAGCGCCTTGTATGCGATTTACTTTTCAGATTCAATGAACGCTCCCGGAACCCTTCCAACAAATCTGTCTTCTATCTCGCCATCCATAATACTGCATGTACACGTTCGTTTCAGTTCATATTGCTTCTTAGTATTACTCCCACATATTTATATGGGGTGTCGTGTCCCCAGTATCCAGTGCTAATGTCATAAATCCGATGCCGTCGGGTATTTTCTCATTCTTATGCGCATTTTTTTGTGCTTTTATACAGCAGCGTTGCCATTAATTACGCTAAGTATAAATTTTGTCCATTTTTGCTTTTTCATACGTTCGCTAATGACAACACTTCCTGCAACGACATCGTCAGTGAACAGTGTGACAGTGCCGCTGAACCCAGCTACTACAGTTTCCTTACCTCAGTTATGGACCACCGCCCTAGTGTGTAAGTCTCGCACGTTCAACATTGTGAGATCTGTTGTGGCTTTGAGGATAGTCCAAAGAAGTACAGGAGCTTTTGGAAGGTGTCTCAGAAGGTGGAAGGTGTCCTCGAAATGTTGCGACAAACTTCGAGGGGTTGTAGAGGGTGTCCTGAGGAACAAATTGAGGATAGTAACCTGTGTCCAGAGAGTCATCCAAAGACGCTACAGAGCGTCGGATTTATAGACGCTGGCGTCTGGCTCTACCGCAAACGTGACTGAACGCTGACGGACCGTATTGGGAACAACTCGCTATGTTGTCTGTTATTTAGCGATCGTGACTGATTGCCACGATCGTCGGTGGAGAAGATGGAGCTACCTGCTGCATAGAAAGGCCTTACCCCTTAGGAATGCAATGCCCTGTTGCCTCAGTGGATGACAGTGACAGACAAGGGTTTCCATCCACAGATTACTTTTTTCCTGGAACCATCTAAAATCCGCAATTTTTCTTTGTATACAGGAGAAAAATAAACTGCAGATGGAAACCCTTCTCCGAAACAATCATTCAGTGAGGCAACAGAGCATCTCATTCACAGGAGACAAGGCCTTTCTACGCAGCAGCACACCCCATCTCCTCCACTGACGATCGTAGCAATCAATTGTGATTATGAATGACAAACAACACTGTGAGGCTTTCCTCCTACGGCCCGTCAACGTACAGTCTCGTCAGCCGCCGAAGGAGTGACCTAGTGGTAGTGGCCAGCACCCAGAACTACGCTCTGTGGCGTCGTTGGATGAGGCTTCCAGACACGGGTTCCTATCCTCTACATCTCATCTACATCTACATCCATACACCGCAAGCCACCTGACGGTGTGTGGCGGAGGGTACCTTGAGTACCTTTATCGGTTCTTCCATCTATTCCAGTCTCGTACTGTTCGTGGAAAGAAAGATTGTCGGTATGCCTTTGTGTGGGCTTTAATCTCTCTGATTTTATTCTCATGGTCTCTTCGCGAGATATACGTAGGAGGGAGCAATACACTGTTTGACTCCTCGGTGAAAGTATGTTCTCGAAACTTCAACAAAAGCCCGTACCGAGCTACTGAGCGTCTCTCTTGCAGAGTCTTCCACTGGAGTTTAGCTATCATCTCCGTAACGCTTTCGCGATTACTGAATGATCCTGTAACGAAGCGTGGTGCTATCTGTTGGATCTTCTCTATCTCTTCTGTCAACCCTATCCGGTACGGATCCCACACTGGTGAGCAGTATTCAAGCAGTGGGCGAACAAGCGTGCTGTAACCTACTTCCTTTGTTTTCGGACTGCATTTCCTTAGGATTCTTCCAATGAATCTCCTCCATTTGTTCTTTAAGACACCCTGTACAAGCGCTTGAAGTTTGTCGCAACATTTCTGGGACACCCTGCAGATCCAGCACTCATAATAACGGTGCTATGCCTTTAGGAAAAACAGTTAAAAAGGGGGTGCGGTTTGTTGCTTATAAAAGTTGGAGTTTGGAAATGTGAGACTGATATTAGATCAGCTAGTATTTAATAAAATTGAAGTAAGAAATACTGTTCCAGATCAGTGGCAACAGCGACAGGAAATGTCTTCCGTTAAAAAAAGGACGTTTTCAGACAGCAAATGCTATAACATATCTCCTCACTGCTAATCGACATTATCAGACATATCTGTGTGGACAGTTGGGAATGTGGGTCTCGCGGGACTCGTACCAGGGATAAGTCCCTGCAGTCGCGCTATTAGTCTGTGTCCTCGGTGGCTCAGATGGATATGGCGTCTACCATGTAATCAGGAGATCCCGGGTTCGAGTCCTGGTCGGGGCGTACATTTTCAGCTGTCCCCATAGGGGTATATCAACAACACCTGTCGGCAGCTGAGGGTTTCAATCGATTATCATTTATTCTAGAGAAGCTGCACGGTCATCAATGGTATCTGTTCTTTCGAGAACAGCTACTATCTTCATATATCTGTGTCCTACTGAAAGAAATATTAGCACATGACTTTGTATTCCGACGACATTTCCTGACACGAAGAAAATCACACGAAAAATTCATAAGTAAGAACCACATTTCAGTATCTTATCAAACGAACTGTTTTTAGATCTAGAACCAAACCGAAAATTGTAAATATGTTTGATTCCACACCACTGACAATGTTTTAAGCGAATTAAACGAACGCGTATGATAAAATAAATACGCATTTTTAGTAGTTTCGAAGACGTACTTGAAATACCTTATTACGGATACCATGAGGACATAAATGAAGAATTTTCGACAAGCAGTCTACTGGCTGTGAGATAACATGCAACAAAATTAGCCCATGCTGTAAACATTGCAGGTGCCGATATAGACAACATTTGTTTTGTTAACCATCAACGCGACGGAATCTTGCTACAAAAGTTCAGCGTGTTACTTGCTTTTGTTCATAAATGAACCGTGCTAAGACAACGCACCCCAGTCGATTTCTTGGCCTTTCGTGACCGGGGCGGCGAGCAGCGTAATGAGACACGGATTCCATTAGCGTGGTGCGCCCGTCTTCCTCCCAGCTACGCCCTACGCCACCTGACGCCACTCACTTGTTTTCTCCGATAACAGATCTGTAGGCTACCATTCATCCCGAAGTAGCGCCAACGTTAATGTGGAATGATTTGAGGCACTGATGCGAAATCTAGATGAGCCTGACTGTACGGGGCTACGTATCCCGACCGCACATCTGTTCCAGAACGGTCGTAATATCGAGTGAGTAAGAACGGCATATTAATTTCAGCTTATTATGTTCAGATCCGCTTGCTCGCAACGATCTATGCAGTGCAGTTAATTGAAGTCTGCAGCGAGTCACGCAAGCAAAATCTCGGCTAAATAGTAGGTCACGAGGGAAATGATTTGCGACCAAGATCTGTATCGAGTTAATAGTGTCATATTCAGTTTGAGTCCACCTTCCGCCAGGACGCATGCTTTTAGAGCCGGCTTCTGGAATGTCTTAAGCGGCAAGATGTCAATGTCTTCAGGCGAAGGCCAGTTTCCCGGATGGAAAACTGGGTGAAGGGAACTCTCATGTGCTATTCGCGCAGTCAAGGCGCGGTGGCTGACTCAAGCAACAGACAGTGCACGGCAAACTCCTTTACAACCGCTGTGTTTCTTAGACAGCAGGAATATTAGCCGCTCTTCTCTATTTTCAAACATTCCCACACATACTGAAGCAAAGTTGACTATTTTTGATAAAAACATGTCTTGATGACTAAGAAATCTGTGCCTCATTACGCTGTTCGCCACCCTGGTCACGAAATGCCAAGAAATCGACCGGAGTGCATCGTCTTAGTACAGTTCATTAACGAACAAAATCTAACACTTTGAACTTTTGCAGTGAAATGGCCATACAAAACACATGTTGTGTACATCGGCATCTGAAATGTCTACAGTAGTGGCACAGCGAGCCCTCCGCCGCACACCATACGGTGGCTTGTGGAATGTAGATGTAGAAAACAGAATGAAAATATCCAGAGAATTCAAATGCACTCATGTAAAATAAAACTGAGCATCATGGAAGAGTTGTAGTACAATCATAAAGCTTTTGTCACAGTAACAGTAGCAGGAGATTTTTTTTATCTGTGACGTTAAAAGTTTTGTAATGTGGACTAACTCCGTAGCCAAATGATTAGCGAGGCTTCCTGCGGTGGTGAAAGACCCGAGGGAACGGGGACCATGAACGCGACTTAGATCGGAAGGCGGTGCAACTGCGAGAACTTAAAGTTGTGACGTCTTCGAGAAGAGGCGAAAGTCAACAGCTGCCTTCTTTTATGTCAACAACGTGTTCTATTATATATATTACAATGTTTGCAAGCAACATTGGAAGACAAGTAACAATTCTAGACTGAAGTAGAAACATACAGTAAGTACTTCACCTAGCAAACAAAGGCCATAAATTCAACCTGCTGGAAGCACTGGAAATTAACGAACATCTTGCTCACAGTTCAGATTTAATCCTAAATGACCAGAAACAGCTTAACACTTCGACTTGCCTGAACTTCATATAATCATCTCTGCTGTTCATTACTTCCCACACTGTCTCTTCACACTCCCAAAGACTGCATTTACTGCCGGTTCCCTCAAACGCCTACATTTTCCTGCATTTATTTATTTCTGTTTATCTTATTGATATTGCTTAAGTTCCTTATATGTTCTGTAGTTACATTGATAACTGTCTCTTCTTTTAATTGGTTTGTGTATCACTCTCCATGTTTCATACCTCTTGATGTAGCCTTGTCTAGTACTAATATTATTTTATTTTATTAGTTTTGTTTATTAATAGAAACTGTTATGCAGGCATGCTATTCCTATTTTGTGTTAAAGGTTTTCCTGTCTAATCCATTGTTATTTATGTACTGTTCAATTTTTACTTTTCATTGCATTACCACCACACTGTCAAAGATGTTACTTACTGTTTGTTTCTATTTCAATGTAGACGTG
This sequence comes from Schistocerca piceifrons, assembly GCF_021461385.2. Lineage (NCBI taxonomy): Eukaryota > Metazoa > Arthropoda > Insecta > Orthoptera > Acrididae > Schistocerca > Schistocerca piceifrons. Next base: position 907,398,733 of record NC_060140.1, on the reverse strand, counting down.
TTACTTCTCTTCCAATGTTGTTTGCAAACATTGTAACTTCTATGGTGATAATACTCAGTAAATGGCTGAAGATGGCCTTGTAAATCGATATCCGGTTAAGAAAATAAAAGTAATATTGTAGAACAAAAGCAAACTTGTGCTTGAACCGACGGAAGATTCTGTTAACATTATAATTCTTTGTGCTATGTGATTGTCACAAATTTGTTATTCAAGTACTCATAAATCATATTGTATGTTACTAAGTTGAGTTTGTGTAAGTTTAATGCGACATAATACAGGCTGACCCAGAGGTCCGTTAATGTTTAGAAATGCACTAACTCACAGAATAACGTAGGTACAGAAGTTAAACTTGACACTCTTGCCTGAAATGACAAGGGGTTTTATTTAAATCAAACACCGACCAACAGATGGCGCTGGACAACAACACGGCCGTGACCCCGCGTGAGAATCGTGCATAAAGTGAGCAGTAGTGAGAGAGAGAGAGAGAGAGAGAGAGAGTGAGAGAGTGAGAGTTGGATGCGCCAGCAATCGCGTCATGTTGACTTTACCAGAAAAAGCACTGTTAGTGAAGCTTCGCTATCAGAATGGAGAATCCGCTACAGCAGCTTTACAATCCCATCACCATAAGAAGAGTTTTCGAACGGATAAAGGTCCTGTGAGAAGGGTCGCCGTGAAGAAAAAGATCACGAAGTTCGAAGCCACGGGTAGTTTCGACGATCGGACCCGTAGCGGGCGATCAGACGCAGGTGGTACTGCTGCTCGGACAGTTCAGGAAGAAATGGAGACGTTGGCGTGTGAAGTCGCACGTCGCACCAGCCTTCCATGCTCTGCTGTTTGTAGGACACTAAAGCGTACCCTCCAATGCTGTCTACACAAAATACGACGTCATAGAGAACTGATAGCTACCGACTGTGTGGCGCGGAGAGCATTTGCGGTGTAGGCGCTTCAAAAAATGGGGGAAGATAACGGTTGGTTGTCTAAAGTGTTGTGGACCGATGAAGCCCGTTTCACACTCCGAGGGTCTGTCAACACCCACAACTGCCGAATTTGGACAACCGAAAATCCTAGAACAGTCGTGATAACCACATTTCATGACGATGTCATGGTATGTCGTGTATTTACCATCTCAATCGTGATCATACCCTCTTTCTTCGAAGAAACGCGGGCTGCTGCTTTTGAAATTGTCAGCGTGACGGGCTGGCCTGGCTGATAAAGACCTGCTGGAAAGTATGACTTTTACGCAGTATGGCACTCTATCTCGTATAGCTGCAGGTATGAAAGATTTCTTGCGCACATCGCTTGGTGAGGACAGCGTGCTGAGCCGTGGTTTCTGTCATGCTTGACCTCCCAGGGTCCCATACCTCAATCTGCGTGATAATTGCTTGTGTGCTTTCCTGAAGTCGCAAGTCTGTCGCGATCAAAATGGTTCAAATGGCTCTGAGCACTATGGGACTTAACTTCTGAGGTCATCAGTCCCCTAGAACTTAGAACTACTTAAACCTAACTAACCTAAGGACATCACACACATCCATGCCCGAGGCAGGATTCGAACCTGCGACCGTAGCGGTCGCGCGGCTCCACTGTCGCGATCACCCGCCCTCATTAAAGATGCTAAAAGACAACATCTGAGGGCAATTTCTGGCCATATCTATTGATATGCTGTACAGTACTGTTCACCTTATTGTGCTTCGACTACAGGTAATGTTAATGAATGACGACCGAGATGCTGAGCATTTTTTGTAAAGAACATCGTCTTACGCTGATTATTGCTTTTGTATCGTATAAAGCACCATCTGTTGGCCAATTTGTGCACTTTTTGGTTTTAGTAGAATCCCATGTCACTCCAAGCATGTGTGTCAATTTTCACCTCTCTATTTACATCATTCCGCGAAGTGTTCAATTTTCAAAAATTAACAGACTTTTGGGTAACTTTTTACATGTTTATTCAGCTTCATCTTCATTGTGATTCTGAGGCGTTGCGTACCTTATGGTAATCGAAATTGCGAAGCAGAAAACAAGGTCCAGGCGTTCAATTTTCCTAAAGACAATGTAATGAGAGAGAAATGGCTCAATTCAATTTCATATCAGGATTTCACAGTTAATAATTATTCAGAAGTAAGTTTAACATGTTTCTTTGATTTGAATGTAATTTACTAACGCATGTTTTCGACTATGACATATTATTGTTTGCCGGATCACTTGTCTCAATTATGTTATTATTATTGTACTTCACTGCTCATTTTTGAGGTGTGTTACAGGCATTTAAAAGCTAGCAATATTATCTACGAAGTATCTGCCGCAGGCGGAGAGAGCATAACTGCTCCACTTTGAAAACCACGGCTTACTTCAAAAGCTGTGCCATGCATTTTTCCTTTCTGTCCAACCTACCCACCTTCAGCTGCAGGACCATTCAGAGAAAGACCAGAAGGAAAACTGGAGCACGTTGGAGGCAACAGCATTGCAGGAAAGCATAAAGATTAACGAAAATTTAAAAAAATGTCTCATAACTGCCTTCACGAACTGAAAGATAAAGTTAATGTAATATCTTTACAGAAGAACTGGATGAAAATAGTGAAAGAAGAGTGTGTTATTTTTATGTATAGTATATCAGTCTATCAGTGCAGTCCCGCTACTCAGTGTGTATTGTGATTGGTAGTCTTTAGAAAATGGAAATCTGTTCAAAAGGAATGTCATTAAACAAAGCTCTAATCACCGAACTGTCCGCAGCTCGTGGTCGTGCGGTAGCGTTCTCGCTTCCCACGCCCGGGTTCCCAGGTTCGATTCCCGGCGGGGTCAGGGATTTTCTCTGCCTCGTGATGACTGGGTGTTGTATGATGTCTTTAGGTTAGTTAGGTTTAAGTAGTTCTAAGTTCTAGGGGACTGATGACCATAGATGTTAAGTCCCATAGTGCTCAGAGCCATTTGAACCATTTTTTGAATCACCGAATTTGTTCTTGAAGCTGTACTGGCAACAGAAAGTTGTGTGGATACAACCGAGTGTGATGTCCATGTCCCAGTGTTTTCGTATTAACAATACTGTTTGGAAATGTGTGATTGTCTATTGAAATGTGTGATTGTCTATTGAAAACTGCCTATCCATGAAAATACGATTTCTTCTAAGATGTGAGCAGCTTTGTTTACCGATGTGGTAGTCATATAGTACGAGGTTTGCTCCAAATTAATCGCAATTAAGCGGTCTTAGTTGTTTTCTACTTAAACAACTATATGTGATTTTTCTGTTAACTAACATCACGCTTACAGGCGAAAGGGGATTTTTGTTCGTTCTTTAGATGATGTGTCGGTCTTTACCCAATGCTTCTAAATGAATGGTGATCGGAGCCAACCGGGCTGGTTTCAATGGCGAATAATTTTCCCATAACCGCTGATGGTTTCCAACATCCACTGCACAGAAATTTCTGGAAGACCTTACAGGAAGCAGAACCTTATAGAAGAGCTATAAACGAAAGCAGGAGTACCCAATGGGAAAGCCTAGAATCTGCTACTGAGTTTCACTGACCAAAAGGCTTAAATGTTAAGTACTTTTGTGGGGAGTTTCGCAGCTCGCGAAATCGAGGAGTTGGCTGTAAGCCCTTGTTGATTATACTAGTCGTGTGCTCTCTGAGGCGGATATGGTATTTTAGTAGTGTGCTTCATAAGTGTCCAGAATAGGTTATCCTCTGGTGACCAACAAAGTTATTTCTCGGAGTACAGCAATTTGTGAGGGCATGAATGTGCGTTCCTGTAAGCGGGAGTGGATTTCGGGTTGTCATTCTGGTTTTCTAGGCGACTGTTGCCGTTTATCGAATGTGCACGCGCTCAATAGGCGGATACCTCAAATTACATTGTGGGGCCAAGTAGCCAGCGCGACAGTGTTGCTCAGTGAACGAGACGGAGCTGTTGAGGTTTTTATTGAAGACAATAAACTATATACGTTTCCGTGGTACCTTAAGTGTGGTGTTTCTGTGTGAGATTTTTTCTAATTGACGTTGAATGGTATTCCTATATTGTTGTAGTGGAGAATATCGACGGCAGCTGTAAGGTGTCAGTTGGAGACCGTGTATTGAATTGTTAGTGTTGTACATTTTTCGGTCGAGTGGTTGACTCTCGGAATCTTTCTGATATTATTTGGATTGCTAAAGTGATTAATTACTGAATTTGGAGCAGTGAGCAGCTTAAACCTGTCTCGCGGTTCAAAGCGAGGCTGCCAACACTTATTTAAACTGATTTTTTAAAATATGTGGCAGAGCAAAGAAGTAACCTGGGCCCACCAATAAATGTTTCCGATTAATTCTGAGGACCTGTAAGTAGTGAAAGATGTATCGATTGTGCGCGTGTGGTTTCGAGCAGTACAAAGGAAGCTCAAGGACATAGGCAGAAGGAATGTGTGAGTTTGAGGTGGTCATGGCTGCGTCAGGACTTGGAAGAGCAGTTGAACGGAATGGACAGTGTCTTGAAGGGAGGATATAAGATGAACATCAACAAAAGCAAAACGAGTATAATGGAATGTAGTCGAATTAAGTCGGGTGATGTTGAGGGTATTAGATTAGGAAATGAGACACTTAAAATAGTAAAGGAGTTTTGCTATTTGGGGAGCAAAATAACTGATGATGGTCGAAGTAGAGAGGATATAAAATGTAGACTGGCAATGGCAAGGAAAGCGTTTCTGAAGAAGAGAAATTTGTTAACTTCGAGTATAGATTTAAGTGTCAGGAAGTCATTTCTGAAAGTATTTGTATGGAGTGTAGCCATGTATGGAAGTGAAACATGGACGGTAAATAGTTTGGACAAGAAGAGAATAGAAGCTTTCGAAATGTGGTGCTACAGAAGAATGCTGAAGATTAGATGGGTAGATCACATAACTAATGAGGAAGTATTGAATAGGATTGGGGAGAAGAGAAGCTTGTGGCACAACTTGACCAGTAGAAGGGATCGGTTGGTAGGACATGTTCTGAGGCATCAAGGGATCACCAATTTAGTACTGGAGGGCAGTGTGGGGGGTAAAAATCGTAGGGGGAGACCAAGAGATGAATACACTAAGCAGATTCAGAAGGATGTAGGTTGCAGTAGGTACTGGGAGATGAAGAAGCTTGCACAGGATAGAGTAGCATGGAGAGCTGCATCAAACCAGTCTCAGGACTGAAGACCACAACAACAACAATGGCTGCGTGCTGCGATGGCTTGATTGGTGGAGGCTACTGCTCGCAATAGGTAAGAGATACGAATTCGAATTCTGACTTGGTACAAATTTTCAGTTGATAAATGGATCCATGAAAATGTCCGAAAAAACACGCAGTGTGTACTACTAATCGAGTCACACGTTACACTTCTTTAAACAGAGCGTTTCGTGTGGTACGATGTGCTGTTCCATCCTTTGGGAAGATATTTCACGGACATAAGAGTTAATGTCTAGGCTCTTGTCTGGTGATGGACACCTGCAAGCGTTTTTAAATGTATCAGATGCACCGAAGAGCAGCTGAAAATTTATGAAGTGAAACCGCGACAGTTTGGTTTGACAACATGGTATTGAATAAAACTGAATAGCCAAACGTTCAGGCTTTCAGTTTCACTTCTGGGTACTACACGTAGTCTGCTTTGAGACAAGGATGTGTCTACAAGGTGCAGAATAGTGTTGTAAAGTTGTGATTTTCCAGCAGGATGTATTTAGTAAAGTCCTCTTCATAGTTTTAGCTTAAGACCTTAATCATAATTTTCTAACACCGTTTGTAGGAATAAAACCATTAAAGAGATAATAAAACTCTTAGCTTATGAGCAGGGAGGAATTATTCTGGTTATGCGGAAAGTCATCTATTGTAGTATTTCCATCTTGCAGTGACCTGATAGTTCCTTGTTGAAGCCAAAGACATAAAATTATAACCAGAAATGGGTAAATAATCACTTATGGACCGATAGGAAGTTGAAGCCTTACTGAAGTTTGGCAGCCGATTTTAATGGCAGGAATCTCCAGGTATTCAGTATTCAGAAGTTCCACGCTACAAGACTCAAGTTCTCCATCCAGATAGTCTAGAAATCACTTCTGAGAAAACTTGCTGAGATCTAACGATATGGGAGGAAACAGTAGATGGTTTCAGTATTTTATAGATAAGAAAAAATGAGGAGTATACTCCATCTTCTTCTTTTTCCACCTCTGTAATCGTAAATGATGCAATATTAAAATTATGTCTATGCTAATGTAAACTGTAAGCACAAGAAGCCACTAAGAACCATGAACTTCGCCACAGTGAAGTAACACATGTTCCTTGAGATCAGATAGCTATTCTGTAGGTGCTGACACATAGGAAGGGCATCTATGTAGAGATCAGACTAAAAAGTGGTTCCTGAAGAAGAGCAGCAGCCTTTTCAATAGTTCAATGGGATCAATCTGGATGATTGACTGATCTGGTCTTGTAACATTAGCAACATGGTCGTGCTACGTTGGTACTGCGAAACGCTAGAAATAAGCGGAAAGAACAGCCATTATTTTTCTCGAAGGCACGCAGCTCTAACGTATGGTTAAATGATTACGGCATCTTCTTGGGTAAAATAGTCTTCCTTTCGGGTGTTGTGATCAGGAGGAAAAAGTACAGGCATTTAAACGGCTGGACAGTGGAATGTTAGATCTGTCAATATGCTAAGTCGGCTAGACGGTATAAAAGGGGAAAGGAATAGGTTTAATTTAGATATGGTGGGAATTACTGAAGTGTAGCTGCAGGAAGAACAAGGGTTCTGGTCAGGTGAGTACGGGGTCATAAAACGCAAAAACAAAAAGCGGTAACGCTGGAATAGATGTCATATTGAATAAGAAAGTAGGAGCACCGGTTAGCTACCACGAACAGTACAGTGAAAGCATTATAATTGAAGTGTCGGCAGAAGTACCAACACCGTGTTGTTTGAGGAAGCCGAAATGCACGCTATAAGCTCACGCAGGATGGCGTGAGGTCTGAAACAGGATACTTAATGAATGCTATAAAGAAAAGTACGTAGCTGCTGGAATACTTAACTTTAATCCACAATTGGTGAACATTGGTCTTGTTACTGTACATGCTTCATTAGATTCATAGCAAAGGATAAATGGCGCCTTGCTAGGTCGTAGCAATTGACTTAGCTGAAGGCTATGCTAACTATCGTCTCGGCAAATGAGAGCGTAATTCTCAGTGAACCATCGCTAGCAACGTCGGCTGTACAACTGGGCGAGTGCTAGTAAGTCTCTCGAGACCTGCCGTGTGGTGGCGCTCGGTCTGCTATCACTGACAGTGACGACACGCAAATCCGACATGTACTAATGGACCGCGGCCGATTTAAAGCTACCACCTAGCAAGTGTGGTGTCTGGCGGTGACACCACAATAATAGCCAAGACAGTCACAACGCCAAGACCCGCCACAATAGTAGAGCGTGCATGCCCACTAACTACGCAAATGGTGAACACTTTGAAAGAATGTGATATGTTGCGAAATAAATTATTCAGAGATGAAATTTATTTGTGACGGGGGACTGAAATTCAGAGTTAGGAAAAGGAAGAGAAGGAAAATATTAGGAGAATATGGATTTCAGGTAAGGAATAAAAGTGTAAGCCGTCTGGTAGTACTCGTATTTTGCGCATGGAACAAGGTAATCTTTGCTGACATTGGTTTTAAAATCTTGAAGGAAGGCTGTATACGCAGAAGAAATATGGAGATACGTGGATACTTGACATAGATTATGTAATGATTAGACAGAGATTTCGAAGCCATATTTTAAACTGCAAAACATTTACAGGGGACTCTGACAAAAATTTATAAGTTATAAGCTGCAGATTAAAACTAAAGAAATTGCAGAAAGGTAGGAAATTGAGAAGGTGTAAATGGATAAGTTGACAGTACAAGAGGTTGCTGATAGTTTCACAGGGAGCATTGAGTAAAAGTTCACAAAAACGCAGGAAAAAAAGATGATAGAAGGCGAATAAGTCGCTTTGAGAAATGGAATGGAGAAGGCAGCAGTGGAGCATTTAAATAAAACAACAAAACCTTGTAGACAGCCGTTCATAAAACACCAGACACTGAATTTAATAGCCAGCAGTATAACTACGTACTACCTGGTGCACTTTGCACTTAAATCCAAACTAGCGGCCACTTTGCACTTAAACGACCTTGAACACATGATGTCACGAGCCACACTCCATCTTATCAACGACAGCGTCACTCCTTATCAGTGACGTCATAATTGTGACTCTGTAAGCTACGCCCTTTCTTTCTATGAAGTCACGTTGATGAGAAATTAAAAAAACTACTAATGAAATAGGAAGTCAGTATGTGTGCACCTTGTACAATCCGAGCAACTAGTATAATTTAAAAAAAATACGTAAGCATCACCTGAGTTGCATAAAATGGCGCCAAGTACAAAAAAATGCGAATCTCTCTGGCACGCATGATGTAAACCACAATTAACTCTGTAATTAGATATTTCCACATCTAAATTGTTCTATGAAACACATAATGCTTTTCAAGTGGCACAATGTTGTTTCGAAGTGTAAAATATCTGAAAAAATACATCAACAACGCTAAAATGCGGTGTTTATGTCAAGTGCCACAATGTTATTTTCACACACACACACACACACACACACACACACACACACACACACACACACACACACACATAACTATTCGCAAAAAATGGTGCCAAAGAATGATTGTGGGCTCTCAAATTAGCTGTCCTTATGCCCCCTTCTACTTCCAGATTGTTACAAAATATGTTTGGCTAAAAAATTAACATGCTAAGCAGACAACTGAAATTTCATTTTTACGCCTAATGAGGCTAAGTACAAATACACACCTGGTCAAGCTTATAACTACACAAAACACATGTTGGCTAAAATACTAAGCAGGCTATCACGCATACAAATGGGTAGTCTGAATTACTAGCAGCTATTGGAAGAACTCAATCAATGCATCACGCCTAAAGCATAGCTGTTGACTCTCAAATTAATTGACGCAATGCTAATTCAACATCTAAATTGTTGTGTAACTGCACAAAACACATGTACCATGCTAATCAGGCAGCCGACATTTCGTCCTACGAGTAAATGGGAGTATTAACAAAATTAAAGCAACGATTCAGGGGGGAGGAGGGGCAGAGGATAAAGAGTCACAAAATGTTTATTTCAAGTGTCACAATGATACTTCCACATTTAAAATGTTTGTCAAAATAAGTAAAATGTCTAAAACATATATCAAACAATTTTACAAGTTTTAAAGTTGATTCCATATTTTTTTAGATTTCCAGACGGCTTTCGACACCGTTCCTCAGAAGCGTCTTCTAACCCAACTGCGTGCCTACGGAGTATCGCCTCAGTTGTGCCACTGGATTCATGATATCCTGTCAGAAAGGTCACAGTTCGTAGTAATAGACGGAGAGTCATCGAGTTAAACAGAAACAATATCCGGCGTTCCCCAAGGATGTGTTATGGGCCCTCTATTGTTCTTGATCTACATTAACGACGTAGGAGAAAATTTCAGTAGCTGTCTTTGATTGTTTGCGGATGATAATGTCATTTACTCTCCTGTAAAATCATCAGATGATCAAAACGAATTGCAAAATGATTTAGATAAGATATCTGTTTGGTGCGAAAAGTGGCAATGACCCTGAATAAAGAAAAGTGTGAAGTTATTCTCATGAGTACTAAAAGAAATCAGCTAAATTTTGATTACGCGATAAGTCACACAAATCTGAAGGCTGTAAATTCAACTAAATACTTAGGGATTACAATTACAAGTACCCTAAATTGAAACGATCACATGGATAATGTTGTGGGTAGAGCCAACCAAAGACTGCGGTTTATTGGCAGAACACTTAGAAGGTGCAACAGGTCTGATAAAGAGACTGCTTGCACCACGCTTGTCCGCCCTATTCTGGAGTATTGCTGCGCGGTGTGGGATCAGCATCAGATGGGACTGACGGATGGCATCGAAAAAGCACAAAGAAGGGTAGCTCGTTTTGTATTATCGCGAAGTAGGAGAGATAGTGTCACAGACTTGATACGTGAATTGGAGTGGTAATCATTAAAGCAAAGGCGTTTTTCGTTGCGACGTGATCTTCTCATGAAATTTCAATCACCAGTTTTCTCCTCCGATTGCGAAGACATACTGTTGGCATCCATCTATATAGGAAGAAATGATCATCACGATAAAAGAAGAGAAATCATGGCTCGCACAGAAAAATTTAGGTGCTCGTTTTTCCCGTTTTTCGCCATTAGAGAGTGGAACGTTAGAGAGACAGCTTGAAGGTGGTTCATTGGACCCTCTGCCAGGCACTTCATTGTGAATAGCAGAGTAATAACGTAGATGTAGATGTAAACATCATCTCACCAAGCACCATTTTACAGAAATAAGATAATGCATCATGTTCTACATTAGAAAAATATAATCTATGGTACTGACGGGTTAAAATTGCTTTTTATTAAATGGGATATAGATTTACACGCGGTTATGTACAAAAGCCAACTTCTAAAGAAATTTTACAATGTGAGTACGTAATACTGACTATGAGCTAGTAATGTTAATGCTGGCTGTAATTGTACTACTGCTACTGCTGCCACTAATCGTGATAATAATAACAGTAATTATAAAAATAATGACAATAATAACGTTGATGATAGTGGCAGATATAAAAAGAATTTATAGATGTACAAAACTGATATGTTCTGATATAGCAAGTTCTGAGAAAAGGAAATTTATGAAGACTATCAGCTAAGAATATCTGGTTAGAAAGAAGAATGCACAAAGGCAAACGAGCGCGTAGAGGGACAATGGTAATCGTTTTTGTTGCTTTCATAGATGTGTCGTTAGCTGTCTTATGGTGCTGCAGACGTTCTTCAGTTCTTTAATATGATGCGGGAGGTTATTCATATTATTGAGAATGAGTTCGATAAAGTGGCACAACGATGGAGTGGGACAGAAAGGATCTTGTTCTGACTGGAATGGGTGTTTCTGCCATGTTGTTCAGACAAGAAAGTTAAGGTCAAGGAGAGATATAGGAGACATTGTACGTTGATAAGGCAGTAGAGAAGACGGAGGGTATGGATATTTCTGCGCTTGTCTGCACGCAGCTAGGACAGTCTCGTAATACTCGTGTTTCTTAAAAAGAAAATTGAATCTCTCACCTTTGTTACACTCAATGCAAAATAATAGAAACAATATTTTAACGTCTGAGCCCTTGTAATATGAGAATATGGATGTTGCAGCTGCAATAAAAAGGTAGCACCTAAGATTCATTTGACAAACTGCTTGATAAAGTTTTTAGTATCTGTGGAATGTGGGGAGCATCGTGTGTAAATTCACCAGCAAACGAATAAAAACGGGGAAAAAACACTTCGACAAGTTTTACGATGTAGAGAAGCTTGACAAATCCTGTTACTAAAATAAGTGTGAAACTTTTTTACTGAATGATTGACATCATTTTATTTACAACCGAATATGCGGTTTCAAGGAATGATGGAAATTACAGACCTTCATAGGGCAGTATGATCCCTTACCGGCAACGACGTAAATCTTAAATATAAAGCGTTTAAATTTACTCTATATCCTGATGATGTTTCTCCTAAATAGCCACCATAAATATTGCCGTTTTCAGATAATCGGATACGTGAATTATAAATGGGTTTTATAATTCGCGTAGGGTCTTTATAATTCACGCATCCGATTATCTGAATAAAGTAATAACTTTGTTGAAATTGATGATCAGGATACGTATCAACTGCGATGTGGGCAACGAAACGTCTATTTTGGAAGGTTTTTTATTTGCACATCACTTCCTTTCTGACAGTGTCATATAATTACAAAAAATGGGTAGTTTCCTCAATAATCCGTAAATATTTATTTAGTTTCGCAATGTTATGAATACAGAACGAAAGAGGACGAAATATTTAATTTTCTAGGGTAAGAGACCATTTTGAAGATGTAAAAAAACTTCCAAAACATTATTGAAGTAAAAGAAAAATTAGGTCATTAAGCTCATAAATTCCAGAGGCAATTTTATTTATAATGGACATGCGTATTTATGAACTTCTTTCTTCAATTAACTTTTGTTTTTGCTTTGGAATACGATATTACCGAGACGGACTTTTACCTCAAAATTAAGCCACAAAAAACTATGGTCCGGCTTATCTGTGTAACCCTGCAAATACCGGTAGATTTTCACGTAATAGAAGCTTCAACTGTAGTATTCATTCCTTAGAAGCGGAGCAATAATATGACTAGTTTTTGGAAATAAATCGTTGTTTGTGAGGCAACAATTTAACCGTCTTCGAGTGCTGAGGTTTCAGGTAGGTAATGATTATTGCTGTCACAAATTAAAGTTATTTTTCACAACAGGGCAGACACAGATTTTCTCTAACTAAAGAGTAAAATTTCGTCTTCACCAATGAGTGGCAACTTCGGAAGATAATTGTCAACAAACTTTGGAATTGGTACCAGTTATTCGTTAAGTAAAGAGCACAGCTAACTGAGAAACTGACAAAAATTATGATATGGACAAGCCTAATGTGCGGCATTTAACCGCGTTGGTGAATAAGCTACAAACTGCCGTTCTGTCAAAGAAATCTAACAGAGGCTTAAATTTGGAAAATCTCTTGAACTTGAAGACAAAGTTCTTTGTTTTGTACAAGATAAGCGGAAATATGCTTACCTGTCTCTCGGTAAATAATTCAGTTAAAGGACTTAGAACCGAGAAGATGTTAAAAATACCACAGACTGAATCCCGTGGGCGTATCGGTTACTGCCTCATGTTTGCGTATATCTGACGCAGTTGTAAATGGATAAGGTAACATACATTTTTCTCCATTGCGTTCCTCTCTACCGCAAGCATCCCCCCCCCCCCCCCCCACTCACATCCCCCCTCCTCCACCCCTTCACTCTGCCCTCTAAAAATTAAAGGTGCGGCTTATATTCGTGTGAGACTCATATTGGAGCCAATGCGACACATATTATTTCACTTCTTTCTGTGTTGAATTTAGTTTTTGATAGATCTATTTTGAACGTAAGACGGTTATGTTACTAGTTAATTACAGATGTTACTAAAAATATATTTTTGTATGACATTTACCCCGAAAAGTGTTTGCATTTATTGTGTGCAATGATGTAGGGATGGAAAAGCAATTTAACTACCGATCTAGCAAAAATAATATTGTTAATCAATTGTTATATTGTTAAGATAATATTTTGCTTTAATAAACTGCTGAAGATAAATAATCTTCTTATTGTAAAAGTGTTTCTTATTAATTTGGGTTTTTACCTGAAATGTGAGGAGAGTAGACAAAATGATAAAGTAGTGTGTGTGTGTGTGTGTGTGTGTGTGTGTGTGTGTGTGAGAGAGAGAGAGAGAGAGAAAGAGAGAGAGACGTATGTTAAGGGAAAGGGGGTGGACAGCAAACCAATACAAAGCACGGAAGGATGACAATCTTATCGAGAGAGAAAAGGAAGTAGATGAAGATGAAATGTAATAGTGCGAGAAGTACACTCCTGGAAATGGAAAAAAGAACACATTGACACCGGTGTGTCAGACCCACCATACTTGCTCCGGACACTGCGAGAGGGCTGTACAAGCAATGATCACACGCACGGCACAGCGGACACACCAGGAACCGCGGTGTTGGCCGTCGAATGGCGCTAGCTGCGCAGCATTTGTGCACCGCCGCCGTCAGTGTCAGCCAGTTTGCCGTGGCATTCGGAGCTCCATCGCAGTTTTTAACACTGGTAGCATGCCGCGACAGTGTGGACGTGAACCGTATGTGCAGTTGACGGACTTTGAGCGAGGGCGGATAGTGGGCATGCGGGAGGCCGGGTGGACGTACCGCCGAATTGCTCAACACGTGGGGCGTGAGGTCTCCACAGTATATCGATGTTGTCGCCAGTGGTCGGCGGAAGGTGCACGTGCTCGTCGACCTGGGACCGGACCGCAGCGACGCACGGTTGCACGCCAAGACCGTAGGATCCTACGCAGTGCCGTAGGGGACCGCACCGCCACTTCCCAGCAAATTAGGGACACTGTTGCTCCTGGGGTATCGGCGAGGACCATTCGCAACCGTCTCCATGAAGCTGGGCTACGGTCCCGCACACCGTTAGGCCGTCTTCCGCTCACGCCCCAACATCGTGCAGCCCGCCTCCAGTGGTGTCGCGACAGGCGTGAATGGAGGGACGAATGGAGACGTGTCGTCTTCAGCGATGAGAGTCGCTTCTGCCTTGGTGCCAATGATGGTCGTATGCGTGTTTGGCGCCCTGCAGGTGAGCGCCACAATCAGGACTGCATACGACCGAGGCACACAGGGCCAACACCCGGCATCATGGTGTGGGGAGCGATCTCCTACACTGGCCGCACACCACTGGTGATCATCGAGGGGACACTGAATAGTGCACGGTACATCCAAACCGTCATCGAACCCATCGTTCTGCCATTCCTAGACCGGCAAGGGAACTTGCTGTTCCAACAGGACAATGCACGTCCGCATGTATCCCGTGCCACCCAACGTGCTCTAGAAGGTGTAAGTCAACTACCCTGGCCAGCAAGATCTCCGGATCTGTCCCCCATTGAGCATGTTTGGGACTGGATGAAGCGTCGTCTCACGCGGTCTGCACGTCCAGCACGAACGCTGGTCCAACTGAGGCGCCAGGTGGAAATGGCATGGCAAGCCGTTCCACAGGACTACATCCAGCATCTCCATGGGAGAATAGCAGCCTGCATTGCTGCGAAAGGTGGATATACACTGTACTAGTGCCGACATTGTGCATGCTCTGTTGCCTGTGTCTATGTGCCTGTGGTTCTGTCAGTGTGATCATGTGATGTATCTGACCCCAGGAATGTGTCAATAAAGTTTCCCCTTCCTGGGACAATGAATTCACGGTGTTCTTATTTCAATTTCCAGGAGTGTATTTGGCAAGCCTAATTAGAAACAAGTATGAGGTTACAGACATCGACACCGTTACTACGTCTCGAATCTTATTCTTATCTATCGCTCTGAATCGAAGATCACAGTTGCTGCGGGGATCGCCCGTCAGCTAAGGAGAGGGGTGAGTCTTGGTGCCTGCAAAAGATGCGCTCAAGTAGTCAGTCTGTGGGGTGAGATCACAGGGCGAATATGCATGAGATGGGGTGCGGCACCATTGACAGGGATAGTTATGGAGAACTGTTTTTTCGAAGTATATACAGTATAACTATAACGGCAACCGTGCTGAATTTAAAAAGCAATAACTATGTGAATTGTGTGTATAGCTAGATCAGGTAGGAAACACGAACTGATGATACCGTAAACACAGTGTCGTTTGGAATCTATTTCATTCAACGATCTTTATCCATCATAATGTACGTATTTACAGTATCAGACATGTAGAAGAGAGAAAGTTTGACTTTGACGGACGCGTATCACATAATAGTACGGCCAGGAATGCTAAAATAGGGATATGTGTATCTCGGGAGTAAGTGTGTCCAGTAAGGTTTCGCGATGTCGAAGCAAAACGACAGCAAACCGTAGGTCAAGCGAAAGAACAGTACAATAGACTCGTAGAACAGCGTAGTCAAGCATCCTGAAGCAGACGACATCCCTTCAGAACTACTCCTCCTGGTTCGCAGGATTTCTGACAATACGCGAAATGTCTTCAGACTTCAACAAGAAATGTAATAACTCCAAAGGCGGCAGGTACTGACAGGTGTGGACAGTACAAAACTAACACTTTTATATGTCTTGGTTGCAAAACACTGAAACAAATTAGATCCAGCAGGGAATGGTTAGACTAGCGGAAACCAACAACGGGGAAGATCAGTTGGGTTCACGCGAGGCATTACTGACCCGACAAATTATGTTAGCAATCAGAGTGAAGATAGGTAAACCTCCGTTTGTAGCATGTGTATATTTAGAAAAAGCTTTGGGCAATGTTGACAGGACTACACTCTTCGAAATTCTGAAGTTAGCAGGGATAAAATACAGGTCAAATGTCGATTCACTCCAAATAAGGAAAAGTGTGCAGTCATTCATGTGAGCACTAAAAGGAGTCCTCTATATTTCGCTTACTCGATAAATCAGACAAATCTAAATACAGTCGATTCAACCAAATATCTGGGAATTACAGTACCACGAACAATTTAAATAGGAACGATCACATAGATAACCTTTTGGGTGAGAGCAAACCAACGACTGCGTTTTATTGACAGAACACTTATAAGATGCAAAAGATCTACTTAAGGAATTTCCTGACAGATTAAAACTGTGTGCAGGACCGAGACTCGAACTCGGGACCATTGCCTTTCGCGGGCAAGTGCTCTAGCAACTGAGCTACCCAAGCACGACTCACACCCGTCCTCACAGCTTCAGTTCTGCCAGTACCTCGTCTCCTACCTTCCAAACTTCACAGAAGCTCTTCTGCGAACCTTACTGAACTAGCACTACTGGAACAAAGGATATTGCGGAGACATGGCAGCTCAGTTGGTAGAGCACTTGCCCACGATATTCAAAGGTCCCGATTTCTAATTCTGGGTCCGGCACACAGTTTTAATCCATCAGGAAGTTTCATATCAGCGCACACTCCGCTGCAGAGTGACGGTCTCATTCTGGATCTACTAAAGAGACTGCCCACACTATGCTTGTCCATTCTCTGCCAGAGTATTGCTGTGCGGACGGGATCCTTACCAGATAGGATTGACGGGGGACATCGAAAAAGTCCAAAGAAGGGCAGCTCGTTTTGTGTTATCGTGAAATAGGGCAGAATGTGAGATGGATGTGATAGGCGAGTTAGGGTAGCAATCATGAAAACAAAGGGGTTTTTGATTGTGGCGAGACCTTTTCACGAAACTTCAATCACTATCTTCTCTGAATGAGAAAATATTTTACTGACTTCAACCGACAAAAGGAAGAAATGATCATCATAATAAAATATGAGAAATCAAAGTTCATACGGGAAAGTTTTAAGAGTCCATTTTCCCACGCGCGGTCAGAGGATGGAACGGCAGGGAAAGAGTGTGAAGGTGGTTCGATGAACCCTCTGCCAGGCACTTTTTTGAGTCTGAAATTGCAGATTAGTCATGTAGATGTAGATGTTCACGAATCAAATAAAGTGATGTTGAGAGCCTTAGATTAGAAAATTAGTAGTAGATGAGTTTTGTTATTTGGACAGCAAATACCTCAAAATTACTTAATTAGAGGAGATACAAAATTGCGGAAGGAATACAAACGTCTCAAAAATGAGATCGACAGGAAATGCAGAATGGCTAAGCAGGGATGGCTAGAGGATAAATGTAAGGATGTAGAGGCTTATCTCACTAGGGGTAAGATAGATACTGCCTACAGGAAAATTAAAGAGACCTTTGGAGATAAGAGAACCACTTGTATGAACATCAAGAGCTCAGATGGAAACCCAGTTCTAAGCAAAGAAGGGAAAGCAGAAAGGTGGAAGGAGTATATGAGGGTCCATACAAGGGCGATGTACTTGAGGACAATATTATGGAAATGGAAGAGGATGTAGATGAAGATGAAATGGGAGATACGATACTGCGTGAAGAGTTTGACAGAGCACTGAAAGACCTGAGTCGAAACAAGGCCCCCGGAGTAGACAACATTCCATTGGAACTACTGACGGCCTTGGGAGAGCCAGTCCTGACAAAACTCTACCATCTCGTGAGCAAGATGTATGAAACAGGCGAAATACCCTTAGACTTCAAGAAGAATATAATAATTCCAATCCCAAAGAAAGCAGGTGTTGACAGATGTGAAAATTACCGAACTATTAGTTTAATAAGTCACAGCTGCAAAATACTAACACGAATTCTTTACAGACGAATGGGTTACAGACGAATGGAAAAACTGGTAGAAGCCGACCTCGGGGAAGATAAGTTTGGATTCCGTAGAAATACTGGAACACGTGAGGCAATACTGACCTTACGACTTATCTTAGAAGAAAGATTAAGGAAAGGCAAACCTACGTTTATAGCAATTGTAGACTTAGAGAAAGCTTTTGACAATGTTGACTGGAATACTCTCTTTCACATTCTAAACGTGGCAGGGGTAAAATACAGGGAGCGAAAGGCTATTTACAATTTGTACAGAAACCAGATGGTAGTTAAAAGAGTCAAGGGACATGAAAGGGAAGCAGTGGTTGGGAAGGGAGTAAGACAGGGTTGTAGCCTCTCCCCGATGTTATTCAATGTGTATATTGAGCAAGCATTAAAGGAAACAAAATAAAAATTCGGAGTGGGTATTAAAATCCATGGACAGAAATAAAAACCTTGAGGTTCGCCGCTGACATTGTAATTCTGCCAGAGACAGCAAACCACTTGGAAGAGCAGTTGAATGGAATGGACAGTGTCTTGAAAGGAGGATGTAAGATGAACATCAACAAAAGCAAAACGAGGATAATGGAATGTAGTCGAATTAAGTCGGGTGATGCTGAGAGAATTAGATTAGGAAATGAGACACTTAAAGTAGTAAAGGAGTTTTGCTATTTGGGGAGCAAAATAACTGATGATGGTCGAAGTAGAGAGGATATAAAATGTAGGCTGGCAATGGCAAGGAAAGTGTTTCTGAAGAAGAGAAATTTGCTATCATCGAGTATAGATTTAAGTGTTAGAAAGTCATTTCTGAAAGTATTTGTATGGAGTGTAGCCATGTATGGAAGTGAAACATGGACGATAAATAGTTTGGACAAGAAGAGAATAGAAGCTTTCGAAATGTGGTGCTACAGAAGAATGCTGAAGATTAGATGGGTAGTTCACATAACTAATGAGGAAGTATTGAATAGGATTGGGGAGAAGAGGAGTTTGTGGCACAACTTGACCAGAAGAAGGGATCGGTTGGTAGGGCATGTTCTGAGGCATCAGGGGATCACCAATTTAGTATTCGAGGGCAGCGTGGAGGATAAAAATCGTAGAGGGAGACCAAGAGATGAATACACTAAGCAGATTCAGAAGGATGTAGGTTGCAGCAAATACTGGGAGATGAAGAAGCTTGCACAGGATAGAGTAGCATGGAGAGCTGCATCAAACCAGTGTCAGGACTGAAGACCACAACAACAACAACAACAAAATGCGGGCCGGCAGAAGCAGAAATGGTTGAAATGGCTCTGAGCACTATGGGACTCAACTGCTGTGGTCATAAGTCCCCTAGAACTTAGAACTACGTAAACCTAACTAACCTAAGGACATCACACACATCCATGCCCGAGGCAGGATTCGAACCTGCGACCGTAGTGGTCGTGCGGTTCCAGACTGTAGCGCCTTTAACCGCTCGGCCACTCCGGCCGGCGCAGAAGCAGAAGATCCTTCCTGAAAGAGAGGAATTTCTTAACATCCTCTATAAATGCGTCAGGAAGTCGTTTGTAAAAGTATTTCTGTGGAGTGTAGCTTTTTAAGGAAGTAAAACGTGGAAGATAAACAGTACAGTCAAGGTGTGAATATAGACTTTTGAAATGTGTAATTATAGAAGAATGATAAAGTTTAGCTGAGTAGGTCGGTTAAGTGTTGCAGATGTACTGAATCGAATTCGGGTGAAAATAAATCTATGACACAACTTGATGAAAAGAATGGATCGGCTGGCATGACAGATCCTGAGGCACCACATTGTTGTAAATTTGATAATGGAGAAAATTGGGGAGATGGGGTAAAGGGGATAAAAATCGTAGAGGAGAACCAAGGCTTCATGATATTAAGGAGCACAAATGAATCGAAGGTTGCAAAAGTCATGCAAATATGAAGAAGCTAGCACAGGATAAACTAACCAGTCTTGGGGCAGTAGACCGCAACAACAACAACAACAACATGCTTGGGGAAGTTTTAGAGAATACAGAAGTGCGTGGGACGCGCCGGTCTTCGCAGCCGCACCTGAACCGCAGAGGCAGTCGAGTATTTATAGAGCAGGGGAGCGAGACAAATAGATATCGGCGTCGGCGCCTGCGGGCTGTGGACAACGGGCAGTGCCAAGCATCCCGTGGGCGGCTGATCAACCTGCGTCACGGCCGCCGTTGCTGCTACTGTGTGCGGTCGAGGGCGGCTGCACCGGCGCGACTTTCGACCCGCTCAGTACATCAACTCCCGTATTTTCCCAAGACCGCTCTTACTGCCAGTACACCAACTCCGTAACTAGTAGCATACTTGGGGTTTTCTCTTGGACAGTGTAACAGTAAGCCATATTGAAGGAGTGTAGCAATGTTAAGCTGACGAGTATTAATATACCGTTATTACGAGGGTGAGTCAAATGAAAACGTCAAATATTTTTTAAAAAATATTATTTACTGTGCAGAAGTGGCACAAAGCTGTATCACTTTTCAACATAATCTTCCCCACGCTCAATGCAAGTCCTCCAACACTTGCAAAATGCATAAATTCCTTTAGAAAAAAATTCCTTTGGTAGTCCGTGCAACCACTCATGCACCGTGTGGCGTACCTCTTCATCAGAACGGAACTTCTTTCCTCCCATTGCGTCTTTGAGTGCTCCAAACTTATGGAAATCACTTGGGGCAAGGTCTGGTGAGTATGATGGATAAGGAAGACACTCAAAATGCCGGTCTGTGATTGTTGCAACTGTTGTAGTGGCAGTGTGGGGCCTTGCATTGTCATGTTGCAAAAGGACACCTGCTGACAGCAATCGACGTCGCTTTGATTTGCTTGCAGGCCACAGATGATTCTTTAGGAGATCTGTGTATGATGCACTGGTGACAGTGGTCCCTCTCGGCATGTAATGCTCCAAAATGACGCCTTTTTCGTCGCAAAAGAGAGTCAGCATAACCTTCCCTGCTGATGGTTCTGTTCGAAACTTTTTTGGTTTTGGTGATGAGGAATGGAGCCATTCCTTGCTCGCTCTCTTCGTTTCCGGTTGGTGGAAGTAATCCCAGGTTTCGTCCCCAGTAACGATTCTTGCAAGGAAGCCATCACTTTCTCGTTCAAAGCGCCAAAGAAGTTCTTCACAAGCATCAACTTGTCGTTCTCTTATTTCAGGAGTCATCTGCCGTGGCACCCATCTTGCAGACGCTTTGTGAAACTGGAGCACATCATGCACAATGTGGTGTGCTGACCCATGACTAATCTATAAACATGCTGCATTGTCATTCATTGTCATTTGGCGGGTTTCCATCACTATGGCTTCAACTGCTGCAATGTTCTGTCGAGTCACTGATCTGGACGAGCAGCATCTTCCACTGAAGTTATACCATTTGCGAACTTCCTACTCCATTCGTAGACTTCCTGCTGTGACAAACATGCATCACTGTACTGAACCTTCATTCCTCGATGAATTTCAATAGGTTTCACACCTTCACTACGCAAAAACCGAATAATAGGACGTTGTTCTCCCCTGGTGCAAGTCGCAAGTGGGACGGCCATCTTTATACTGACAGTATGTGTGCATCTGCACTCTGCTACCACCTACAGACCATTCTGCACGCTGTTTGTAGCACGCTTACCAACTTACAGGATAACGGCGTGAAATTTCGATTTCTTATTACAAATTTAAGGTTTTCATTTGACTCACCCTCGTACAAAACTAGCCGTTCCCGGGCACCCGTTGCTGTGTCTCAGTTCTGTTAAACAGAAAATAAAGAAAAGGGAAAGCGCACGTTTCTAATGTACATGGGAATTGGATATGCGTTCCTAATCTCGTTCACTTCCCTGCCCCTGTCCATTTTCTCCTTCCCCTCTCTTTGTCTATCTCCTCATCCTTCCCCCTCTGTCTGTCCATCTTCTCTGACCCCATCTCTCTCCAACTCCTTACGAAAAGCTCCCTCCCCCTCTCTTTATCCATCACGTCCTCTCCCTTTTCTTTTTGTCTGTCTTCTCCTCAATCCTCTCTCTCCATCTCCCTCTACTCTTCTCTCTGTCCATCACCTCCTCCTCCCTTTCTATGTCCATATTCCCTCCCCACCCTCACCCCATCCATTAGCATCATTTCTTGCCCCCTCTCTCTGTTCATCTCCTTTTCTCTTTCTGTCTCCATTTCCTCCCACCCCTCTGTCCATCTTCTCTTCCCTCCTCTCTCTGACCTCATGGTTTATTTACTGTAATTGCATATTCAAATTCTGTAGCAGTATTCTAATCATAATGCAATAAGCCATAAAGTCAGCTTTCCTGTTTGCTAACAGTGTTTCACTAATACATCTCATATACGTCAAAATATATAGCCTGTGTTCGTACGAATGTTATTTAGAGTATTGACTAAAAATTAAAAATAAATAGGTCACAAACTTTTTGAGATTTTTGGGAATAACATTTAGCTTTTATATATCACATATTTATTTATGTATATTAAAAAGTAGGTATATAAAAACATTTGTGAATTCTAATGCAACGTTTTGTCCGAATTTCAAAGTAATCGGTAAAGAACTTACTGAAATTCCAGATTTTGAATACACAAACATTTACAATGTATGTAGATGTAAATTTTCGTTTGAGCAAAATCATAAAGCTCCGAAACAACGTTGCATTGCAATATGCGCGATTGTTAGCAAAAATTTCATGATATTTCTTCAAAAGTTTAAATCTCTGAAGGTTTTCACCGACTCTGTCTAAATTTTGACACAAACACGCTCGTAGTCGAATGTCACTTTGTGTCAAAATTTCGAAGATATACGATTTTGAACAAACGAACATTTACAATTTTATTTACATGGATTTAAAAAAGGTAATTATTATATTTTATACACTAACAGACAAAAGAATGACAGAATCGGTTTTAAGGAAGGAAATTATACAACACAAAGCTTCAAGTGGAAGTTCTTAGACTGAGAGGATACTTTTAAGCTAACGATAACATTCAAGTTTGGTACGAAACACAGTTCAAAAAGTGTAATCTCTCCACCTTTTCGTTTCGCAATTTTATTCTCGATGAAAACTCGTATTTCTTTTATTTCTTGTCAGCCTTGGCACGAAAGCAGAACGGCCATTATTTAGTGACCTGTAAGAGACTGTTTGTACTCTTCTGAAATTGCGAAAATGCAAATTATCGGATGAGTTAATACGAATACAGAGTTAAAATGAGAATTAAAACTCGCACGCAGTTGTCATCCTTCCTGGCGCAGAGCACTCGTCTGCCAAAATAAAGAGCTATAGATGCTTTGTCTTTTATTAGGTTGACAGCGAACTTTGAGGGTAATGGGTCTCCTGGCATGATGTTCATCGGTCACAAATCGCATCTGCTACTGCTTAACGTTTCAAGTGAGAAGCAGTAACGAAGCCATTTTCCCCTTTCACACTCATAGCCCTGTCTTTCTCATTGCTCTTTTTACTGATTTCCTACCTGTCTCTTGTACGAATGGATCGCGAAATATGTTTCCCACGTACCTAGACACAATATCAGTTCCTTTAGTTCTGTTTGTTCGAGCATCACCAACCCTGAAACTTCCTGGCAGATTAAAACTGTGTGCCGGATCGAGACTCGAACTCGGGACCTTTGCCTTTCGCGGGCAAGTGCTCTACCAACTGAGCCACTCAAACACGACTCACGCCCCGTCCTCACAACTTTAATTCCGCCAGTACCTCGCCTCCTACCTTCCAAACTTCACAGAAGCTCTCCTGCGAACCTCGCAGAACTAGAACTCCTGGAAGAAAGGATATTGCGGAGACATGGCTTAGCCACAGCCTGGGGGATGTTTCTAGAATGAATTTTTCACTCTACAGCGGAGTGTGCGCTGATATGAAACTTCCTGACAGATTAAAACTGTATGCCGGGCCGAGACTCGAACTCGGGCCTTTGCCTTTCGCGGGCAAGTCTCCGCTATATCCTTTCTTCCAGGAGGAGAGCTTCTGTAAAGTTTGGAAGGTAGGAGGCGAGGTACTGGCGGAAGTAAAGCTGTGAGGACGGGGCGTAAGTCGTGCTTGGGTAGCTCAGTTGGTAGAGCACTTGCCCGCGAAAGGCAAACATGCCGAGTTCGAGTCTCGGTCCGGCACACAGTTTTAATCTGCCAGGAAGTTTCATATCAGTGCCCACTCCGCTGTAGAGTGAAAAACTTATTCTATCAGCAACCCTGTTCGCCAGTAGATTCCACTTTCCCATACTACATGTAAATTTGTATAGGAGGGGTAGGAGGGGGGGGGGGGGAGAGGTTTCTGGACCCCTTTCGCTAAACACTACTTTTGCACTATTCTACGTCTTCAGTATCACTATCCTACATGTCTAAAGCACTTTGCAGTAACTTGCTCTCTCAGCAGGAGAGTCAACACTACTCTGACGCCCGCACAAGCCACCTGACGCTAAGATGATGTTGCCGGGCGTACCTTTTTGGCACAAAACACGTGAATTCGAGTAGGGAGTTCACCAGTCTCTTCCTATTTTCGGAGTTGCGGAGCTCTTAGCAGATGTTCAGTACAGTAGATGTATCCGAAGTGCTGTCTCGCAACGAACTTGAGATAAAACCCGTATACTCTCGTGTTGGTACAACGATGTGGTAGCTGTACAGATATTGCATCTACTAAAGCCCTCTACAGGAAAATCATGGCCGTTCTTTTCTGCCCTGCTCGGCGTCATCTGCAATTCGTGAGTCTCTGAAGCCGCGTCATGTAACACATCCCGCCATATTGGAGCCTTCTGTTACGTGTGTGATGTATTTTTGGAAGTTTCCACTGAAATAATGCCACAGTGCTGTACTTTCGGGTGCACTTTTCTACGTCAGGAGGGAGGGAGGTGCTATAGGATTCATATATGAGGAGAGACACAACAAGAAGAATTTTTCCTCATTAACGAAGATCCTCTCAAAATTAAACATTCGCCGCTGGGTATATCTTGGAACAAAGAGCTGTAGTGTTATAGTTTGCACAAACTCGAGGTTAAATTAGCTGTATAATAACGTGAAAAATTATTGACGCGTCGATGCGTTCATTTGTCTACGGATGGCTGAAACAATAAAGAAAATATCTCCTATAACTTTCTGTACCTAATACTTGACGAGTATAGTCAGTTTTCACGCAGATGTCATCACATAATGTAGACCAGATACTTAGTATCAGTGTTTGGCAAATCCTGTTTAAGTTATACACATGAATGTATTTATTACACATATTTTGGTGAGTTTTAGCTTTCTTTGTTTTTTACAATGTGCATTTTGTACAATTTTATCATTGTTTTTCACTGTGTATTTTCTTATTCCGTTTCCACGATGTACATCTGAGTTCGTTAACATAATCAAGCATTGGTGTTCCTCTATAATTTTTGCCCTCTGCAATAGGAACAGAATATTTTTTTAAAAAAATTCTCGGTATTTTACTCCTGTCTCTATGTTAAACTAACATAACCAATTTTAAATGGAACTATTAGGTGCACTATATGGGTGAAACGAAGTCTGTGGCTCAGTTTTGCTGAAAATTGAAATCTCACAACATTGAACTTCTGTTAGAAGTAGTTTATCTTGAAGCGAAATAGAAGTAGGTAGTTCCAGTGATTTAGCGTGGGTAGAGGTCATTCTTGGTAACTGGAATAAAATAATAATTGGATCCTTTTACTGACCTCTCAACTCAGATGATACAATCGCTGAAACGTTCAAAGCAAACTTGAGTATAATTTCAAACACGTACCCCACTCATGCTATTACAGTTGGCGATGACTTCAAAATTTGGAAGTTTGTGGTAAGATCCTATGGGAACAAACTGCTGAGATTATCGGTCCCTAGGCTTATACTGTACTTAATCTAAGTTAAACTAACTTACTCTACGGACAACACACACACCCATGCCCGACGGATGACTCGAACCTCAGACCTTGGCAAGGCGCCCCTAATGGCGCGCCCACCCCGTGCGGCGGTGGTGACTTCAATTTACCCTCGGAATGTTGGCTAAAATTTGTGTGACGGAGGTACTCACACAACGCCATCCGAAATCGTCATAAACGATTTCTCTGGAAATTATTTCGAGCATTTATTTCACGAGCCCACTCGAACAGCAAACTGTTGTGGAAACACGCTTGAGCTCTTAACAACAAATATTCCTGAGCTAATAACGAGCATCAAAACGGATGCAGGGATTAATGAATACTGGGTTGACGTAGCGAGACTGAATACCGTAAGTCCCAAATCCACTAAAAATAAACGACAAAAATATCTATTTAGATAAATTGGAAATTTGTGGTAAGGACTATGGGTCTAAACTGCTGAGTTCATCGGTCCCTGGGCTTACGAACCACTTAATGTAACTTAAACTAACTGACGCTGAGGACAACACATACACCCATGCCCGAGGTTCGAACTTTCGACGGGGGGGGGGGGAAGAGGGGGCGGGAGGGGGGGGGGAGCCTGCGAAATGTAACTAGACGCCCTACACCTCACAGCTACCCCACGCGGCCGTCTATTTAGAAAAGCAGATAAAATTTTGCTTGACGCCTTCCTCAGAGACAATCTCCACTTCTCCCAAATTGACAATGTAAAGTTAGACCAGATGTGTCACGAATTCAAGGAAATAGTATGGACAGCAATTGAAAAATTTATAACAAATAAACTTAAAAAAGACGGAGTTGATCGCCCATATACACAAAACAGGTCAGAGCAATGTTGCAGAAACAACGAAAAAAGCGCGTCAAATTTAAACGAACGCAAAATCTCCGGGATTGGAGAAGTTCCAGATTTAGTTTGGGCTTCGGTGTGAGATGCTTATAATAGTTTCCACAACGAAACTTTGTCTCAAAACCTGGCAGAAAAACCAAAGGGATCTTGGCCATATATGAGGGAAGACACAATCAATGCCTTCTCTGCGCGACAGTAAAGGAAATACTATCGATGACAGCGCTGCTAAAGCAGAGTGACTAAACACAGCCTTCCGTGCCGGCCGATGTGGCCGAACGGTTCTAGGCGCTTCAGTCTGGAACCGCGCGACCGCTACTGTTGCAGGTTCGAATCCTGCCTCGGGCATGGATGTGTGTGATGTCCTTAGGTTAGTTAGGTTTAAGTAGTTCTAAGCTCTAGGGGACTGATGACCTCAGATGTTAAGTCCCATAGTGCTCAGAGCCATTTGAACCACGCTAAAACCATTGGGCAATAAGAGTGGTCCACTATCAGAACAGAGTACATATTCTGTGTTTCTTATAGAAACATTTCTGTTGCAATACGTATAAGCGCTTCAGGTAGTGTGACTCAAATGGTGCGACACTGAAACGGGACACTAAATTTGAAGTACTCTGGACATTACGATTCTTGCTAATCGGCAAATTGCAACATATAATTTCCATATCTACGGCAGTGGTCTGAAAGAACACCTGGAGGAAAGATTTTCCAATGACGAAGATGTTCGCACAGGAGTTCTCGAATAATTCGGCGACCAAGGAATAAGTTTTTGTTGCCGAGGAACTGACCAATTGCTAGAACGTTCTGATATTTTACAGAGACTTGGTGACCAACTGTATGTTGCACAATAGTGTCATTTACCTGTGCCACTTCGAAGTGTAGTGCAGCATTCAATACAAGTTGCCTGTCCTGTCATAACAATGTGTGACTTGCGTTCTGAAATCCCCTCGTATTTCTGTGATAAAAGGTTACACTGTATTCCTTACAAACATATCAAAAGTTATGGTTTATTGGCAAACTATCGGTCCAATAATTTATGTTGCACTCCTGTTTCCGCATCCTGCAAATGCTATTTATGAAATGGTGAGGATTTTGAGAAGTCCAACGTCGATTGTTCTGTACCCCACATGCACGATACCAGAACGGAATGGCACGGTAGAGAAGAGTGACAGCGGCATCCAATAGGAAGCGAGCTAGAAAACGTAGTGGGGACAAAACACAGTAATCTGGTCTTGGATTTAAGAGGAAAGAAAGAAATTGGAGATTCGAAAGAACGTCTCCAGAACACGAGTTTGTCACGATTTGTGTGATCGAATTTTTGTTAGCAAGCGGCCGCTTATTGCAAGTGTTTGGATTTTGATTATTTCGCGAGTCCATTGGAACTCATAATTTTTTCACAAGTGAGACCATACAAGAACTCTAAAGTTTTCCTAACGAAGTGTGCTGTTACATATTGTGGACGTTACTGTTTAATTATTATTCATGAATTGTTGGGGACACACTGAGTCTGCTTTCGTGAATTTGGTTGCCACCTAATATTTACTGCGATAAATAATGCGACCATAACAGTTAAGATTTATTGAATAAGCAAGTGAACGTCAAAGTTATTCTTTGTGTCACCTACCTCATTTGGTGTAATCAACTCCAACCACATTCTTTTCATTAATATTGTTGCTAACAAGTTTGCAAAGAACGTATAAACTTGCAATCTTTTAAAATAGGAACTCTTCTGTGTTGGTGTGTGATCGATCTCTAGACTACAACAGGTGCCCCAAAATCATTTCACGTAAATACTATCGTGCGTTTATATTCTATTCCCAAGACATGTTTATCAGGGTGATGGTTCAAATGGTTCTGAGCACTATGGGACTCAACTGCTGAGGTCATTAGTCCCCTAGAACTTAGAACTAGTTAAACCTAACCAACCTAAGGACATCACAAACATCCATGCCCGAGGCAGGATTCGAACCTGCGACCGTAGCGGTCTTGCGGTTCCAGACTGCAGCGCCTTTAACCGCACGGCCATTTCGGCCGGCTTATCAGGGTGATAGCTAACAGACCGTACACAAATTGTCACTTCGCGGCAAGAACAGTTGTCAGCAGGGAAAATCTTCCGTGTATTTGGTGAGGCGATTTGAACATTCAGCTGCTATCGTGAGAAACAAAATACTGAACACATATTTCGTACTGGTCACATATGTTCAGCGACGCTACCTTATGACGGTTACCTAAAAATTATGGTTCGTTTGTACCCCAAGAAAAATGCAATTCCAGTGCGCACTGTCTTTTTGGAGGGCTGTGTCGAACCAGACAGTACACAGCGGTCTCCACACGATCAGTTTGGGCTCGAGACATCCACTACGAACAACGAACGTGGAGAAGGTGGGCAAGGGAACACCTGGAGCGTGAATCAATATCAGCGGTTTCTTTCTGACGACGAGTACAGGATCAGTGTGGCGTCTGATGATCATCGTAGAAGAGTGTGTTAACTACAACTGTGATTTAATTGTGCTAAAATTTCTAGCGTAGTCTGTTCTCGATCAGTCCCGTCAGATTTAATTCACTTTTGGGTTAATTTCTTCTCTTAACGGCATTAAAGCAGCTTGTAGAGCTACTTCGAGACCAGACATTATCACCATGATATTTCATGACATCCAAAATGTTCGCCAAATATTTTCAGTGTAATCGTGTCCTACTTTTATCTTGTAGAAACTACGCTACTGGCCATTAAAATTGCTACACCAAGAAGAAATGCAGATGATAAACGGGTATTCATTGGAGAAATATATTACACTAGAACTGACATGTGATTATATTTTAATGCAATTTGGGTGCACAGATCCTGAGAAATCAGTAACCAGAACAACCAACTCTGGCCGTAATAACGGCTTTAACTCCTGGGCACTGAGTCAAACAGAGCTTGGATGGCGTGTACAGGTACAGCTGCCCATGCAGCTTCAACTCGATACCACAGTTCATCAAGAGTAGTGACTGGCGTTTTGTGACGAGCAGCTGGTCGGCCACCATTGACGTTTTCAGTTGGTGAGAAATTTGGAGAATGTGCTGCCCAGGGCAGCAGTCGAACATTTTCTGTATCCAGAAAGGCCCGTACAGGACCTGCAACATGCGGTCGTGCATTATCCTGCTGAAATGTAGAGTTTCGCAGGGATCGAATGAAGGGTAGAGCCACAGGTCGTAACACATCTGAAATGTAACGTCCACTGTTCAAAGTGCCGTCAATGCGAACAAGAGGTGACCGAGGCGTGTAACCAGTGGCACCCCATACCATCACGCCGGGTGATACACCAGTATGACGATGACGAATAAACGCTTCCAATGTGCGTTCACCGCGATGTCGCCAAACACGGATGCGACCATCATGATGCTGTAAACAGAGCCTGGATTCGTCCGAAAAAATGACGTTATGCCATTCGTGCACCCAGGTTCGTCGTCGAGTACACCATCGCAGGCTCTCCTGTCTGTGATGCAGCGTCAAGGGTAACCGCAGCCACGGTGTCCGAGCTGATAGTCCATGCTGCTGTAAACGTCGTCGAACTGTTCGTATAGATGGTTGTTGTCTTGCAAACGTCCCCATCTGTTGAGTCATGGATCGAGTGCACGATCCGTTACAGCCATGCGGATAAGGTGCCCGTCATCACGACTGCTAGTGATACGAGGCCGTTGGGATCCAGTACGGCGTTCCGTATTACCCTCCTGAACCCACCGATTCCATATTCTGCTAACAGTCATTGGATATCGACCAACGCGAGCAGGAATGTCGCAATACGATAAACCGCAATCGCGATAGGCTACAATCCGACCTTTATCAAAGTCGGAAACGTGATGGTACGCATTTCGTCTCCTTACACGAGGTATTACAACACCGTTTCACCAGGCAACGCCGGTCAACTGCTGTTTGTGTATGAGAAATCGGTTGGAAACTTTCCTCATGTCACCACCGGCGCCAACCTTGTGTGAATGCTCTGAAAAACTAATCAATCGCATATCACAGCATCTTCATCCTGTCGGTTAAATTTCGAGTCTGTAGTACGTCATCTTCGTGGTGCAGCAATTTTAATGGCCAGTAGTGTACGTATGAATGCTAGTTATGCTAGCTATGTGAACAATGCTAATTGACCTAGTTACCTAGAAATGGAGCACGTTTTGGGAACACGTGTACCAGCGCCCTGACACCGCGACTTTAAGGGACGATTAAACTCCGTTCGTGATTGAGGTCTGGGAGTGGCTGAAGCGACGGTGCCAGGCGGCAGTAAGCCAGCGCTGCCCAGCGTGCTCAAGGTCGCGCGTGCGGAGGCAGGAGAGGCAACAAAGGGACAGCGTGGTCGCTGGGAAAATACAATAACTGCATGGCAAATCTGCCTCATCGCTCGGCTAGCTAAAGTGCCAGCCACTTGTTTTATTTACCGTTTAACAGTACTGAAATCCTCGTTTCGTCCCTCCTCGAAGCTCCCGTGGCGTCCAACGCCGTCCCACTCCTGACCGCAGGCCTCATAATAAATCCGTCTTCTCACGGGACGTGACAACGCGTGTGGACGAGGAACTGATGCATGGACAAAAAATAAAAACACCTACAGCCGTCCTTATGATTATATTTTATTTCGTCGCTACCAGTTTCGACGCTTCATTGCGTCATCTTCAGCTTGATACGATCTCCGTGCATAACCCATCAGTTGCCAGCGTTACTGGATTCGCAGATAATCTGAAACTCACCTCGGCTGACAATAATATTTTGGGTAAACATTCCCCCTCTCTTGCCCTGTCCGTTTCGAATCTAGCCACTGATGACGACCAACCAATAGCGGTAGCAGGCATTTCAACCAATAACCCTTATCCAGCATAAGTGTGGAATAGTGCCTTTCTATCCAACGACGATGACCGCCAATGGTATCCACAGGAGATGAGCTACCAACACCTCTTCTTCTGTATTAGCCTATGACTACGGCCCACCAATGGTAGCCACATGTATTTTAACCAATAATATCACTTCTCCAGCACGAACGCCAGAAAATTCCCCCCTTATAAGTGGACGCGACACTCGTTTCTGACAGTGTTCTAGCAGTAGCGGACACTAAAAGATCCTGAGGAAGATCCCAGCAGAGGGGTCGAAACCTCGAACATTTTAGAAGAAACATGACGCGACCTAATAACGCAGAAGATTTTAACTTCAGCAACGGCCACGAAAGCCTGCAGACTTACATAATCTGAAACTTACGTGCCAGCACTCCAACCATCAACTGGTAGCGACAAAATAAAATCAAATCATAAGGACGGCTGTAGAGGATGGACATACAAAAACTCAGCGAGGGATTCCACGTTCCAATACACTGCGGAGCGTGAAATAAAGTATGTGGCATGCCGCAAGAAGAGAAACGTGATCAGTGAGATGCAACATCGTTTTCTGTCACAAGGAGAGCATAGGAGCCGCCATATTGTAATGCGTTAAACATCGTGTTTGGCGGGTTTGCTTTCTCATGGAGTATGCGGTATGGAAATAAACTGTTTGAACGCATTAGCAAATTGAGGACCTCTCGAAAACGCTTCGTTGTAGCTACTATTTGCTATAATAAAATGATAGGAAACTGCACATCGGCAGGTAAAGACTTCCTGTAGTTGATGTTTTTAGTGTTACAACTCGTGTGCTACGAAAGTATTCGTTTTGAATACAATGGCACAATGACGATCTATCAAAGTGCATCTTTTGGTACAATTTGTATACTACAAATCAAATAATTATATTTGCAGATACAATCCATGCAGAGAGCAGATTATTCTATCGAAACTGCAGCGTCGTGCTCTGGCGTTATGAAGAATAATGGGGCAGCTTTGCGCCCACTTTCTTCCGATTTTATTTTCACGTTTTGTTTTCTAAAAGAGTCTGAGTTTTCCTTATTCATGTAATAGAAGAATTATGTCAAAAGTCGATATTATTTATTATAAATAAAGCATTTTCTGCAATTCATGTGGCAAAGGCCAACGACTGGAATGTTTCCCCAGTGACCAGAAATCTTAAGCTGATTGCTAGACTAGGTCTAAAAATAAACACAAGCTAGAAACTGGAAGTTTTTGCTGTCATGGTACTTTCTGTGATATATATATATATATATATATATATATATATATATATATATATATATATATATATATACCTGTCTCTGAGTTTATGGACTGGCTTATGTTTGTATCTTGCCGGTAAATGTATTTTTCAATGATGATGGGCAGCTTCGAAAACATCTCCTCTTCCATTCTAATGAAATTATGAAACGGATCTTGATCTAGAAATATATGCGATAAAGTACGCTATTTCAGGGCTATTTCAGAGTGCAGGTAATCAATGCAACATCGAGAATACGCATATCGTGTATGAACAAACTGACGCTAGAATCTATACGTTAACTATAATAAATTTAATGGGTTAAAAATTCAGTTGAATTAACGAATAGGTTTGTAAGTAGGCTGTTTAGTTTTTTATGTTGGTTACGCCACGTAGCGCTCTGTATGAAAACCACTCACTGTGCTGTGTGCAGTCTGTGGCTGGTTGGACTCATTGTTGGAATATTTGCTTGTGTAGTGTTGGGCAGTTGGATGTGAACAGCGCGTAGCGTCGTGAAGTTGGAGGTGAGCCGCCAGCAGTGGTGGATGTGGGGAGAGAGATGGTAGAGTTTTGAGAGCGGACGATCTGGACGTATGTCCGTCAGAAAAAGGAAATTTGTAATACTGGATATCATGGGCCATTCTTTTGTAGGGATTATTGAAAGTCAGATTGCGTTGCGCTAAAAATATCGTGTGTCATTTTAGTGATGATCAGAATAAGTATAGAGAAAACTGTTTGAGTACGTTGAGTTTTGCTCAGCTGTTTGAAAATCAACATAAAAACCTAAACAGCCTACTTACAGGCTTAACTTCTGCTAGTACATATTTTAGACGCTGTACAGCATTACGTAGGGCTCCTCTACCAGCAATTCGCTGTTCAAGCCGTCAACGACTTCAAAATCTTCTTCTCGATTTTCATCGCTCTTCTTCAACAGAGTTAATCTAGCTTTGTAGTAAAGAAAACTGCGCGGTTTGCGAGCCAAATAAAGCCGATGACGACTACTGCAGAGCGCAAACGACGTTTACCAACTCGTCCCGTGTGCCGACGGCGCTGCCTCTCGTGAGGTCGAAAGACCTGTTCACGTCCACGTCAACGTTAACTGCCACGTTCCTTGTGAGGACGGCCTTAGCAGTATACAGCCAGCCAAACGAATCACGAGACACATCACTTCGCAAGCTTATATGGAACGTATAGAGGGGACCCGGCTTAATCTCTTGCACTATTAAATAAATCTAAATAATGGTCACCAGCCTCTCTTAGATCTGCGACGGTGTTAAAATTCTCAGCACTAACACACCACTAATTAGTGATCTGTAGCAATATAACTGCTTTCAATAAGATTCCAAGATCGGTTCACTGGAATGGAAAATATTCTCTGCTATCAATTTTTATACAGCCTCCAGTTAGGTCACAGCAAAATCTCCCTACAATTTCCACAGCAATAGGATAGAAACACAATTCAAAGTCAGTTGGTCAAAATACAAATAAAAGGCCACCTGACCTCTCATTTTTTCCCTAACTTCATGAAATTATTTTTAACATTTACCTCTTCCATTCATTTTTCGCAAACTTCATGAAATTATTTTTAACATTTAGCTCTTTCATTCATTTTTCGTAAACTTCATGAAATTATTTTTAACATTTAGCTCTTTCATCTAACCAGCTCAGGTATTACCACTGGTCATTTCCTACTCACGGTAATAGCGCTGTCCACCAAAGAGCTACTTCTTGCTAGGGCTTTTCAAAATTTATCTCCATTTTATTCAAGGAAAATAATTCTGATTTCAGCATAGTAAGTCTCAACCAGAATCCCTTTAGAGGGATTACGGAAAGGGCATATAATCTGCAGCCGGATAAAACCCCCTTGCTCTGAATGCTGCACGCTGGCTCTGGTGGCGACAAAAGCTGGCGGACAAGTGGACGATCGAGGTCAGGAATGACATATGTATATTGTTATCGTAAATGTCTGTAGACAATGACCTGAGACATGCAAACCGCTTCCCCATAGTGTTAACGAGTCACGAAAGACAGACTCTGCGATCTTTTGGTGACAAGCAGGTAGCCTTAGAGAGTCATACAGTAGAGCCAGCCAGCTTCATTTATGTCGAATCTTTCATGTTCCAGCAATTATTTCGACTATAACTGCATAGGCATGCTCTAAACCAATGTAGAGTCCATGACGTAGGATAATTCACAATCTTACTTCTCTGTTTTATATACTAATCGCGGATTGGGGATGAGGGCAAAGAAGATCCAAACGCCCCCGAATGTGCCATTTGTCTTATAATCCCACTAGACAAAATATTAGTCGCCGTCTTCAAACAACACTGGTCGCTTTGGCGCACCGTGTTGTTGTGGTCTAGAGACTGGTTTGATGCAGCTCTTCTACCCTGTGCCTCTTCATCTCCGAGTAACTACTGCAACCGCCATCCTTCTGAAACTGGTTACTGTATTCATGTGATGGTCTCCCTCTACGATTTTTATGCCCCATATTTCTCTCCAGTACTAAATTGGTGATCCCTTGAGGCCTCAGAAGCTGTCTTACCAAACTATCCTTTCTTCTAGTCAGGTTATGCCACAAATGTTTCATCCCAATTCTGTTTAGTATTTCCTCATTAGTTACGTGATATACCATCTAAATTTCAGCATTCTACTGTGGCACCACATTTTAGAAACTTATATTCTCGGCTTGTCTAAACTGCTTATTCCAGAATGAGATTTTCACTCTGCAGCGGAGTGTGCGATGATATGAAACTTCCTGGCAGATTAAAACTGTGTGCCGGACCGAGACTCGAACTCGGGACCTTTGCCTTTCGGGGGCAAGTGCTCTACCAACTGAGCTACCCAAGCACGACTCACGCCCCGTCCTCACAGCTTTACTTCTGCCAGTACCTCGTCTCCTACCTTCCAAACTTAACAGAACCTCTCCCGCGAACCTAGCAGAACTAGCACTCCTGAAAGAAAGGATACTGCGGAGATATGGCTTAGCCACAGCCTGGGGGATGTTTCCAGAATGAGATTTTAATTCTGCAGCGGAGTGTGCGCTGATTGTCCATGTTTCACATTCATTCATGGCTGCATCTGATACAAATACTTTCAGAAAAGACTTGCTGACATGTAAATCTATATTCAATGTTAACAAATTTATCTTCTTCAGAAATGATGTTCTTGGCATTGCCAGTCTACATTTTACATCCTCTCTACTTCGGCCATCATCAGTTATTTTTTTGCCTAGACAGCAAAATTTATCTACTAGTTTAAAATTCTCGTTTGCTAAAATAATTCCCTCAGCATCACCTTGTTTAATTCGACTTCACTCCATTATCCTTGTTTTGCTTTTGTTGATGTTCCTCTTATATCCTCTTTTCAAGACAATGTCCATTTCGTTCACGTGTTCTTCCAAGTCCGTTGCTGACAGAATTACAGCGTAATCGGCGGACCTCTGGACTTTAATCCCTACTCCGAATTTTTCTTTGGTTTCTTTTACTGTCAGCTCATTTTATAGATTGTATAACATCGGGGATGGGCTACAACTCCGTCTCACTCCCTTCTCAACCACTGCTTCCCTTTCATATCCCTCGACTCGTATGACTGCTCTACGATGTCTGTACAAGTCGTAAATAGCCTTCCGCTGCCTGTATCTTAACCCCTGCTACCTTCAGAGTTTCAAAGATGGTGCAAAACTGGCACCGGCGGCTCATGTGAACCTCCACCACTGACGCAAGTCATGGAAGTAAAGTGGTGAGTATGTGCCAGTCGGTTGTATAGAATCGGCGCATTGAGACTAACCGACGTGGAGACCTGATCCTGCTCTCAGTCATTCAAACTACTTTTAACATGATCCAGAATTTTTATTTCAACATTATCGGCAACCAAGTGTTGCCTCTCCTATATCTTAATGAGTATGCTGGGTATACTCAAGTCGAAAACGTTGACAACAGCCGTGTTCAGAGGGCTGCCCGCGTATGTTCCTGATTTGATGAGCGCTCAGGTCCCTATCGGTTCTCGAGTTGTACGCTAAGTCACCCGATCTTAATTCCATACAAAATGTCTGTAACCCTGGGTGGAACAATCATAATTACTGTGTTTTGTTAACTCTATCGGATCTAATAATCGGTGAGTGGCTTCAGCTGCATATTATGGTGTACCCGAAGAAACACGTGAACTCTCTTCCTCGCCGAACTGAGGCTATTATGAAGCTAGAGGCTTTGCTACCAGGTACTAGCGCGATGTCTCCTGGGAGGGGGGGGGGGGGGCGGGGGGCTGAATTATTTTTGTCTAGAGAATTTGTTTTTATCACTGTAACGCAGTTTCCGTGTTTGAAATGTACTGTATAGCACCCAGTGCTCAATTTTTTTTATATATATATTTACAAAAGAGAAGGAGGAGATTAGTATTTCAAGACCCGTCGACAACGAGGTCATTAGATACGGAGGCCAAGCTCGGATTTAGAAAGGATGGCTATGGAAATATGCCGTGTCTTTCAAACAAACCATCCCGGAATTTTCCTGAAACTATTTAGGGAAATGACAGAAAACCTAAATCAGGATGGCCGGACGCGTGTTTCAATCGCCGTCCTCCCAAATGCGAGAAAGTGTACTAGCCACTGCGCCACCTCACTCGGTCTGTTTACAAAAGAAAGCAATACTTTGCTAAATAAGTTGTTTTCCGTGGAGATCGATAGCGAGAATAGACTGTGGAGCGTATGGTAAACAGTGACTGTGTAACGTGGAATCTTGTGTGGTTCGATGGATTATCTTTCTGCATTGATGACATACCAATTTAAGTCCCCAAACTTATGTTGTGAAGCTCTCGCCGCTAGTTGACTGTAGATTGCCTGATATGGACGAGAAGCCCATGGCCTTCCAGCACGCTCCTTATTAATTTTGGCACAAGGCGGGAACACCTTGCAGTCTAGTCACAAGGGAACAGTCAGTAGTGTAACAAGTGAGAAGGAACTAACTGGCACTCATAGGTACATATTTTGTAAATGATTGAAAGCGGATAAATGTGCAGAATTTTTATTTTGGTAACCTAGAGACGATAATTCATGGTTGTCCTAATCAAGATCCTTTCATTCCTAGATCGTGATTTCAGCATTAGACTATGAACAGCTTCTGTATTCAAGTTTTAAATGTTCGGTATAGCATTTGAGTTGACCCTGAACCATAATTAATTATTTTATGTAAGTAATGAAGCTTAGAAGTTTTACATTTAGAGATCAGGAATGCTGCGGTTTATGAGTCCATTGTTGCCAGTTGCATACTTCACAAATGAAGGCGCCGCTGTTAAATTGCTAAGGCTTCCTTCATTCCCGCTGTAATTGAGTAAGACGAGTCTGAGAACTGTGGTGCTGCTGCCGCTTCGTATTTATTCCACGCATTCTCTCTTACTGAAGCATGCAGGGGTCCAAGCCCAGTCGCGACAATGCGAAATGACTGACTGTCAGAATCAGATGGCCTAACGATGCTGTGTTTTATGTGACCGTCAAAGTTGGAAGACGAAAATTAATGTATACAGTGTACACAATTGCTAATGTAATCCGTTAGAGGAGGAGTGATGTCTGGAATAAGTTTCATGCCAATGCCCATGATTCGGACGTAAAACAAACAAACTTTGCCAAATCCAAGCAAAATGTTTCTATTCTTGTTTATTTCAGTCCCACCATGAGATAACACATGTGCTGTATCAAACGAAAACTGGGCACAGAATAAAGTCACCGCTATCCTGCGACCGAAGAGAGCGCTATTTCTGTAACCATTTGGTCAAGACAACTTGCATTTATCGGTTTTTACTGAGTTGTATAGCTTAGTCTATCATGCGTTTCTGTAAATTTCTCGAAGACTGTTATAAATACATTTTAATAATTAATCACAATTTAGAGATTGGACTTCATTGGCATCCCATGTTTTCTGTTCCTGTTGTTACAGAGTCGATAGCGTCTCGAAAGCACGTATTTGTCAACACAATTGTTAGACTTTCTCTGAATAGATATTAAATATTAAAATAAATTTACACACACACACACACACATGACAGAACACCATTCACTGATAACCGATCACTCATTATACTGACACACTAATCAGCCAGGACATTGCGATTACGGATCTACTACCGATATAAACCCATCCAGGCAATACTAACGACACCTGGCGAGGAATATCTGCTAGCCAGGCACAAGCATGGTGCATGTAGTGTCAGTAAGTGTCGTGTCCGTGTGTAGAATGAGGATGGAACGCTATCTACGAGGGTTGGAAATTTAATAGTTCCAACTATTTATTTACAGATCGTATCTAATAGATACGTGTTTCAAAGTTTTACTGGCCTTCAAAGTAGTCACCAGCATCGTGTTTGACCCTTTGTCGGAGATGTGGAAGTCGTAGAATACTCTTAGCAGCGCCAGTTGTGTTGACAGTTCGAGCGACGCCGTCTATTGCCCGACGAATGTGTAGCAGTTCTGCAGCGAATGCTGTGAAGTGTTTCCTTCAGTTTAGAAATCGAGTTGAACTCACGAGGGCTCAAGTCAGGGGAGTGCAGTGGGTTGTACAGCACTTAGCAGCCCCATCAGTCAAACAAATCAGTAAC
This sequence comes from Schistocerca piceifrons, assembly GCF_021461385.2. Lineage (NCBI taxonomy): Eukaryota > Metazoa > Arthropoda > Insecta > Orthoptera > Acrididae > Schistocerca > Schistocerca piceifrons. Next base: position 907,359,549 of record NC_060140.1, on the reverse strand, counting down.
AGCTTGCACTGTTCGTGCTTGAGCATTGTCCTGCATAATGATGGTCAGGTCCTGCAGAACGTGTCAGCACTTCTGTCTCTATGCTGTTCATTTTTGGAAGACAACCTACGACCAGCTTAGACACAGAAGTGATAACACTTTCTGCAGGATCTGATCATCGTTTTGTGGGACAATGGTAAGCACGTACAGTACAAGCTGTTACTGATTTGTCTGACTGATGGGGCCGCTAAGTGCTATACCACTTACTGCACTCCCCTGACTTAAGCCCTCGTAAGTTCAACTTGGTTTCTAAACTGAAGGAAACACTTCATGGCATTCGCTTCAGAACTGCTACAAATTCGTCGGACAATAGACCGCGCCGCTCGAACTGTCAACACAACTGGCACTGCTAAGAGTACCCTACGACTTCCACATCATTGGTAACGGGTTATCACAATGCTGGTGACTGCTTTGAAGGTCAATAAAACTTTGAAACACGTATCTATTTTGTACGAGCTGTAAGTAAATACTTGTGACTGTGGAAGTTCCAACCCTCATATCTGAGTTTGACAGAGGACAGATTGTGATGGCCCGGAGGCTCGGCACGAACATTTCGGAAACTGCACGAGTTGTTGGGTCTTTGAGGAGTACTGTGTTGACTGTCTTCAACATGTTGCGAAACCACGTCCAGAGGTCGGGGGTGAGCGGCCATCCCTAATTACAGATGATGGAAGTCGTTGGCTGGGCGCACTGGTAAAACAGGACAGACGGCGACTGTGGCGGAGCCGGTCGTTGTGGCCGAGCGGTTCTAAGCGCTTCAGTCCGGAACCGCGCGGCCGCTACGGTCGCAGGTTCGAATCCTGCCTGGGGCATGGATGTGTGTGATGTCCTTAGGTTAGTTAGGTTTAAGTAGTTCTAAGTTCTAGGGGACTGATGACCTTAGAAGTTAAGTCCCATAGTGCTCAGAGCCATTTTGATTGTGGCGGAACTAACATCAGACTTTGATGCTGCGCATAGTACAAGTGTGTCTGAACACACGGTGCACCGAGTTAGGGCCACCGCAGCCGACGATCCATGGATGTGCCAATGTTAATACCACGACATAGACAACTACTACCAAAATGGGCTCGTGAGAAATCACACTGGACTTTGGTGCAGTGAAAGAGCTTTGCATGGTATTATGTACCCCGATATCTTCCTCTTCATGCGAAAGGAGGGCTCGAATCCGTCGGCTTCCAGGGGAACAGCTTCTTAACAACAGTACTGCGATACGGAAACAAGCCGGCAGTGACTCCATTACGTCCTGGCCAACATTTACGAGGGCTTCCGCGGGTCTTGTGGAGTTCGTGCAAGGCACCATGGTGGCCAAGGAGTAACGTACAGTGGTTGCAGACCACGTACACTCCTCTATGACGATCATGTTCCCCGACGGCAGTGGCATTTTTCGGCAAGATAATGTGCAATGTCACAAGGTCAAGAGTGTGATGGAGTGCTTCTAGGGACACAGAGGCGAATTTCAACCGATGTGCTGACCTCCCAGCTTGCCAGATCTGAACGCGGTCGAACACATCTGGGATGTGATTGAACGTGGCGTCAGAGCTCATCGCCCCCCCCCTCCCCCCCACACCTCCACGCAATTAACGGGAATTAGTTGACTTGTGTGTGCAGATGCGGTGACAACTCCCTCCAGCTACCTATCAAGGCCTCATTGCTTCTATGCCACGACGTGTCGCCATTGTTATCCGTGACAAAGGTGGACATACCGGGTTGTTAGGTAGGTGGGCACAATGTTCTGGCTGATTCGGATATAGCAGGTTGGGTATTTTACGACATTTCAAAACCTGAAAACGGCTCTGAAGCCATTGTCGTGATTTATGAAATAAATAAATAGTAATTTACAGTCTAATGGCGAAATTCCTTTCAAAAAGGTTGCGTACTAGTAGGAATCCCACGAGTTGGCTGTTATACTTGCAAACCCGTCTGCTCACTCTCGTTTCTAAGCGAGTCGAGTCGACTTGTACCCGACAACAGGTGGCGAGAGGACTGCGGCGGAGACTCGCGAGTCGACACTAGGAGCACATCGAGGTGGCGAGTTCGGAGATAAACAAATGAAAGGAGCTTATTTCTGATCTTTGCTTTACATACTTCACTGATGCAGGTATGGTATCTCCTTAGCAGCAGATATACTGAACTTGTTTAAAGTAACACACAGCCCGTCCGGACAGCAGTGTGTGTTAAAGGACCACTTCTGAGATGACCCCAGATCGCATCGGCTCGGCGCATTAAAGACGAGGATCGATGCGCCAGGAGCCTGGATGTGGTTTTTAAGTGGTTCCTCACATCTCAGTAGGTAAATACCGGGCTGGTACCCAAATCCCGCCTCAGTTTTTTTTTTTTAAATTGGCTTTCGGGACGTGCCCATAAAGCCATTTCAAAAGTAGAATGTCTTTTATGACTGTAGGATCGTGTGGACAACAAGAAAATCTCCGACTCGGGCGGGAATCGAACCTGGGACCCTTCGCTTAGCAATCCTCCGCCCTGACTGCGCAGCTACGGAGGCGAATATCTTCAGTTACCCTATTCGCAAACATTTAGAAAACTTTGGCTCTCTTTCACATGAGCAGCAACACTGTTGAGGTCCACATACTCCGTCTCGCTAGGGTAACGGGTTGGCGACAGGAAGGGAATCAGGCCACCCTTTAAACTAAACGTGACAGATCCATTAATAATCATCCCACCCCTACGCCTATGCGGCGCAAAAGCACAAGAAAAAGAAGAAGAGTTTAAAGTATCATTCAGCGTTCCAGGAGGGTATAATCAAACATGGAATTGCGAAGTTAGGGACCAGACTGCTTTGTTGCCACTCAGATAGAAGAGTGATGACCGCCGGCCGAAGTGGCCGTGCGGTTAAAGGCGCTGCAGTCTGGAACCGCAAGACCGCTACGGTCGCAGGTTCGAATCCTGCCTCGGGCATGGATGTTTGTGATGTCCTTAGGTTAGTTAGGTTTAACTAGTTCTAGTTCTAGGGGACTAATGACCTCAGCAGTTGAGTCCCATAGTGCTCAGAGCCATTTGAACCATTTTTTGAGTGATGACCATATATTCCACGTTTTCCATTTCTTCAAGTGGGACATTATACACATTTTTCAAGTAGCAGTTAAAGTGAAGGCCCTCCCCCACACCCACCTGGCTAACGCGGCTGACTGCCATCAGGAGGACCTGGATTCGATTCCCGGTACCACCAGGGATTTTTCCTTGGTGAGAAGACTGGAACGGGGTGCACTCAGCCTCATGAACCCATCTGACTGAGTCGTAGCAGCTCCATATCACCGAAACTGACAATATCTGTGAAAGATATGCGCTGACCATACGCCTCTCCCTACCACATCAAATGACGTCATTGGCGGAGAGCGACAAGGCGATGGGTCGACTGTGGAGGCAGTTTACATTTTACTTATAGTGATGAATTACCGTTCTGTTGATTTTCAATATCGTTTGTGTGAAAATACGTTCGTAGCAATTATTTCTAAATTTGAAGCAAGTAGCGGTTCAATCCTCTATTCAGTGGACAAATGCTGCCCGACTACAGTTTTATTTGTAGTAACTGTTGGATGAGAGTAGTAAACAGTGCTATATTCAGTTTCTTAGCTGCTGCGCACATGTTTTCCGGTTTGTTTGGCTCTCTGAGAGTCCCCACAGGTGTCGGGTTACGGACTAGGAGTTCCAAAGATATGTAGTAATGCCTAGCACGATAGTAGGTTATGCATCAGTCAGTTTATTTAACTTTCTTGCAGATTTATGATGCATAAGAAATGACATACTTTTTAGCATAATATAAATAGTATGGGTTCTTTCATTGTGTAAATATGGCAATTTTTAGCTGGTGGACGCCTTTTGGCGAAATCTAAAATCAAATATTCAAAAGTCTGTGAATTCCTAAAGCACAAAACTGCTGAGGTCACCGGTCCCTGGACTTACTCACTACTTAAACTAACTTATACTAAGAACGACACACGCCCTTGCCCGAGGAAGTACTCGAACCTCCCGCGAAGGGGTCGCGTAATCAGTATCATGGCGCCTCAAACCGCACGGCTATTCCGCTCGGCAAATCTAAAATCGTTCCGCGTTTTGTGTGAATGTTTTAAAATTGAGAAACACTACACACTTCCCAACTGTGGTAATCCCATTACATTTTCTCCCCTAACATGTGACAGCCTGGAGCGATAGCCCGTACGTGGCTCTCCGTATACACTGCAATCTCGTTGTGCCAGGCCGTAGCATTGGTAATGTAAGGGGAGCCGCTGAAACGGTGCTATAGGTACCAGAAATAAGGAAATGTGATTTTATACGAGGTTGGTTCAAAATGTAAGGTAACAAGTTCCCTGCGAGGAACGTTCAATCAGGAAGCAAAGAACTACACGAAGTTACTAATTCAATGGTGCATATTAATTTTCCTTAGTCACTATGGCTGTCTAAGCATTTCTTCTATCGGTAATTCAACATGTAATAAATCAAGTTCCAGGTCTAAACAACAGCCACCTGAGAGTTAGCATCGGTTTTGAAGTGGCGCCCAGCCACGTGCTTTTTCAACGGTTCGAAGAGATGCAATTCGCTTGGTGCGAGATTCGGCGTGTATGGAGGATCTTCCAGTACAGTCAGTCGGAAATGCCGGACCAAATTACGCTTAACCTAGACCAATTCGGTCGTACGTTGTAGTGCAACAACACGACTCCCTTTTTTTCCTTCGAATCCTTTTCTGCCACAACAACTGGCACATTTCCCCGTTACTACAAGGGCGAGGGAGTCAAGTAGAACCACAAGCTGCGTGTCGCAAAAGACTGTCCACAACTTTCTTCTCGGATACCTTTGTTTTGTACTTCTCTGCCAAATGTGTACATGTGAACTATCATTCGTTTCTTTATGTTATAAATAAACCGGTATGCATACGACAGTAACCCTAACTAATATGTTCCAAAAGGACGTACATAAAAACAGGACTTTCCCGGGGCTCATATCTCGGGTTCGGTGGATGATAGAAAGGTATTTTCAAGTGTTATGGATACCCTTTGCACTAGGGAGCATTTGTATGCCCAACATAAGGATCGTCTTCATGTAATTATACTACATTACAGGATCGAAGTTTGAATACTACTCACTTCCTTCAGCTTAGGCAAATGGAGCAAATCAGTTGTTTCTTTTTGCATTACATATGGTCTGCGGCGAGCATTAAGAGGCTTATGCAGGCACCATTTCGTTCCTGGGAGGTTTCTGAGAAAACCAGAAGAACATAGTTTTTGAGTATGGAAACCGACATGTGGATTCCAAGACGGTTATGCACAGCAAATGGCACATTGTTTAGAATATATTCCCAAGATCCCGATCTCGAATAACCATGAACATTTTCTTGATATTTTTTATCCCTTTCCGAGATACAGAATTTCAAATTATCCTACTTGTGTGCGTAAAACACGCACGTAAAATCCGATGTGTGGCGAAAACGTAGTTCATAAAGTGACGTAGCACGGAGAAATATGCTGTAAAGTGCCTCCGTTATCATCACAAGCGTTCTGGTAATCCCTTGTTGTAGTACAGAAGCGCAGACAGAATTTTTGTGCACTTAAAATCCGGTCTAAGATGTAAAATTGATAGTTATGCGTTATTTAGATTTCACGCAAGGAATCTATCAAAATTTTACTGACCGACAGAGTTCTTTTCATATAGGTGACATGCCCCGTTGTAGCAGAGAAAAGATGGGAACCAGCGGAAATATGCACCTATCGGAGCACAGAAAAGGCGAATATGCTCGTGTTTATTTAAAGACTGACTAAAAAGTGTGATACCAGCTACCTCGTTCTAGCTTCCACAACACCTTTAAAAATTTTCCAAAAATTTTTACCTGCGAAGATTTTCGTGCTTTTTCATGCTGAGAGAGAAGCAGACAGTTAGAGATAGAAAAATAATATAAGTATGTAGACACAGACAGTGGTTGCGGCATAGAAAGAGCGACGGAGACAATCGAAATGTGAGGGAAAGGGATGGACACAGTGGCAGTGGAACACAGTTGAGGCTAACAGGAAAATGGTAAAGGAGACAGTCCCAGTGTGAGAACAGAAAGGAAAGGAGGAAGTTGAAAAGGGTGAGAGCTAGTGATAATGAGAGACAGTGTATGGCAATGACAACGAGGAAGAGAGAGATAGTGACAGTGACAAGAGGCAGCAGAAGTGAGATAGTATGAATCAGATAGTAGAGAGCAAGGAGGAGACTGTTACAGTGAGAAAAGACAGTAATAGTAGGACAGAACGAAGGAAACTGTGGCTGTGAGACAGGGGACAGTGACATCCAGACCCAAAGAGATAATGACAGTGAGTTGGGCTGAATGAGTGAGCAAGAATGGGCAAGGAGGAGTGGATGGGTGTGAGGGACTTAATGCAATGGACTAGTGGGTATGAGCGAGTTACTGATAGGGGAGCTTGTGGAAGTGAGAGGTGAGTCCCATCTTAAAAAGGAACGCACATATATTCACATGCCAAAAAATTTGGGAAAATATTTGAAGGTGCTGGCAAGGGCAGAATGAAGCAGCTGGTACCCTACTTTCTCGTCAGTTTTTTCATGAGCAGGAGTATATTCGCCTTTATGTGCTCCGATAAGGGCATTTTTCCGCTGGTATATAATAGCTCTGTATTTTAACGTATTGTAAAAACCTTCCTACGTTAGTTATTAAATAGACGCTGCGGACAATGCCGTAGTCACTAGACATACAGAATTCATTCGTTGATGCTCGTACAGTCCATCCGTACAGGACTTAAATTCCGTGAAATCAGTCATCTGTGTAGTTATGACAGATATTTCCGAGATGAATTTTCACTCTGTAGCGAATGTGTGCCGGACCGGGACTCTAACCTTGAATCTTTGGCTTTCACGGGTAAGTTTCTAACGACTGAGTTCTCCAGACACGACCCACGACCCACGACCCACGACCCGACCTCTAAGCTTTACTCGTCCTACCGCTAGTACCTCTCAGCTATGTTAAAAACTTTACAAGCGTTCTCTTCCATACTTTGCGGGACTAATGTTCTCAGAAGAAAGGAAATTGGCGAGAAAAGGCTTAGTCACGGCATACGGGATTCTTCCGAAATGAATTTACACTCTGTAGACGTGGGTGTGCTGAATTGATACTTCCTGACAGATTAGAACTGTGTGCTAGACTGTGACTATAGCTCGGCTTCGAATCCCGTCGCCTCACACAATTTCAATCTGACAGGAAGTTTCGATAGCCACTTGCTTGATTTAGATCTTTCACAACATTTGTGGGTTACTGATCTATTCCGAAATACATTACAGCTTTACGTTCAGTCTGATTACAATATGATCAGAGACAATAATTTACCACACGTAAAATTAAAGTTAAATCCGACGATGTTCACACGAATTATTTAAAAATTTTTTGAACTAAACTAATCTAAACTCCTCTATATTCTCTTTTGTCTGTCAGGTACTGGATGGGCTAAACAAAAGGTTTCGAACGCTTAGCATATTTTTTTATTTAACTAAGGCATTTGATTGTGTTGATCGCAAAATATTGCTCCAGAAGTTGGTTCACCTCTTACTTTAGCAACAGGCAGCAAAAGGTCATTATTCACAATGTTGATAACGACTATGATGTGGGGTCTGAGTGGCGCACTGTGAAGTGGGGGGTGCCCCAGGGATCAGTGTTGGGGCCACTCCTGTTCCTAATTTATATAAATGATATGCCCTCTAGTATTACAGGTAACTCTAAAATATTCCTGTTTGATGATGACACTAGCTTGGTAGTAAAGGACGTTGTGAGCAACATTGGCCTAGAACCGCTCGGCCACTCTGGCCGGCTGGCTCGGTTTCAAATAGTGCAGTACATGACCTAAGTTCATGGCGTGTAGAAAATAAACTAACGATAAATCACCGTAAGACTCAGTTTTTACAGTTTCTAACACAAAATTCAACAAAACCTAACGTTTTAATTTCACAGAACGGGCATATGATTAGTGAAACTGAATAGTTCACATTTCTAGGTGTTCAGATAGATAGTAAGCTGTCGTGCAAAGCCCGCGTTCAGGATCTTGTTCAAAGACTTAATACTGCAATTTTTACTATTCGAACGGCATCAGAAGTGAGTGATCTTTCGACACGAAAATTAGTCTACTTTGCTTATTTTCATTCGCTTATGTCGTATGGTATTATATTTTGAGGTAACTCTTCCCATTCTAAAAAGATATTTTTGGCTCAGAAACGGGCGGTTTGGGCAATAAGTGGCGTAAGTTCACGAACCTCTTGTCGACCCCTGTTCACGAGTCTGGATATTTTGACATTGGCCTCTCAATATATACACTCCTGGAAATGGAAAAAAGAACACATTGACACCGGTGTGTCAGACCCACCATACTTGCTCCGGACACTGCGAGAGGGCTGTACAAGCAATGATCACACGCACGGCACAGCGGACACACCAGGAACCGCGGTGTTGGCCGTCGAATGGCGCTAGCTGCGCAGCATTTGTGCACCGCCGCCGTCAGTGTCAGCCAGTTTGCCGTGGCATACGGAGCTCCATCGCAGTCTTTAACACTGGTAGGATGCCGCGACAGCGTGGACGTGAACCGTATGTGCAGTTGACGGACTTTGAGCGAGGGCGTATAGTGGGCATGCGGGAGGCCGGGTGGACGTACCGCCGAATTGCTCAACACGTGGGGCGTGAGGTCTCCACAGTACATCGATGTTGTCGCCAGTGGTCGGCGGAAGGTGCACGTGCCCGTCGACCTGGGACCGGACCGCAGCGACGCACGGATGCACGCCAAGACCGTACGATCCTACGCAGTGCCGTAGGGGACCGCACCGCCACTTCCCAGCAAATTAGGGACACTGTTGCTCCTGGGGTATCGGCGAGGACTATTCGCAACCGTCTCCATGAAGTTGGGCTACGGTCCCGCACACCGTTAGGCCGTCTTACGCTGACGCCCCAACATCGTGCAGCCCGCCTCCAGTGGTGTCGCGACAGGCGTGAATGGAGGGACGAATGGAGACGTGTCGTCTTCAGCGATGAGAGTCGCTTCTGCCTTGGTGCCAATGATGGTCGTATGCGTGTTTGGCGCCGTGCAGGTGAGCGCCACAATCAGGACTGCATACGACCGAGGCACACAGGGCCAACACCCGGCATCATGGTGTGGGGAGCGATCTCCTACACTGGCCGTACACCACTGGTGATCGTCGAGGGGACACTGAATAGTGCACGGTACATCCAAACCGTCATCGAACCCATCGTTCTACCATTCCTAGACCGGCAAGGGAACTTGCTGTTCCAACAGGACAATGCACGTCCGCATGTATCCCGTGCCACCCAACGTGCTCTAGAAGGTGTAAGTCAACTACCCTGGCCAGCAAGATCTCCGGATCTGTCCCCCATTGAGCATGTTTGGGACTGGATGAAGCGTCGTCTCACGCGGTCTGCACGTCCAGCACGAACGCTGGTCCAACTGAGGCGCCAGGTGGAAATGGCATGGCAAGCCGTTCCACAGGACTACATCCAGCATCTCTACGATCGTCTCGATGGGAGAATAGCAGCCTGCACTGCTGCAAAAGGTGGATATACACTGTACTAGTGCCGACATTGTGCAAGCTCTGTTGCCTGTGTCTATGTGCCTGTGGTTCTGTCAGTGTGATCATGTGATGTATCTGACCCCAGGAATGTGTCAATAAAGTTTCCCCTTCCTGGGACAATGAATTCACGGTGTTCTTATTTCAATTTCCAGGAGTGTATATTCCTTACTGTCATTTTTTGTTAACTATATTACCTCATACCCAAGAATAAGCAGCTTTCAGTCGGTTAATGCTCGGCAGAATTCAAACCTGCATTCGGATCGGACTTCCTTAACTCTTGTGCAGAAAGGTGTGCAGTATACTGCTGCATCCATTTTCAATAAGCTACTACTCGAATTCAAAAATCTTTAGCAGTAATCCACGCGCTTTCAAACAGAAACTGAAGTCCTTCCCCATGGATCACTCCTGTTCTGCCGAGGAGTGCCTTGAAAAATCAAGCCCTATTCTTACTGAATTGTTGATTGCGTTTACTTAAGCTTATGGACTGCCTTTTTTAGGGTTCATGAACATTTATTTTTATCTGTTATTGCTTTTATGTCGTAATTTCATGTACTGACACATTCCATGACCTTGGAGATTTGCTCCTCAATTTGGTCCTTGACGTGTAAATAAATAAGTAAAAAAATAACAGAGCATGAAGGCCCAACGGTTCCGACCGGTCGCCGTACCATCCTCACTCAGTCCATAGGCGTCACTGGATGCGGATATGGAGGGGCATGTGGTCAGCACACCGCTCTCCTCGCAGTGTGTCAAGAAGCTCCTCAGTTTGCCTCACATGGGCTGAGCATCCCGCTTGCCAACAGCGCGCGGTAGACCGCATGATCACACATCCAAGCCCGACAGCGCTTAACTTCGGTGATCTGACGGGAACCGGTGTTACCACTGCGGCAAGACCGTTGGTAAAAATTGTTTAAAAGCATCTAGTAACCACCGACTGGACACTGGACGCGGACGAAGAGTGGAGAAATGAACTCAAGATCAGCTGTATTGTGCTTGTGACGCGCTAGGAATTAGGTGAGTCTACGGACCTGCTTGGCGACGCGCTTGGTGTGCAGTTCGCCGATGCCCGCCTCGGACACGTTGGAGGTGAGGTCGCCGAGTGGCGCGTACTCCTGCGAGAAGACGTAGAAGCCGGCCGTCTCGAAGGCGACGTCGTACGTGGTGATGATGTTGCGGTGCGCCGACAGGTGCAGCCCGTAGTGGAACTCGCGGAAGAAGTCGCGCAGCGCGGTGTACGGCTTGGGCAGCGCCTTCAGCACCATCTCGGTGTCGGTGGCGCGGTGCTCCACCAGCAGGATCTTGCCGAACCAGCCCTCGCCCACGATCTGCAGGATGTCGAACTCCTCCGCCAGGCTCACCTGCAACAGCGCAGCGCCGCAGGGCGCATGCCTAAGTGCTACCTTCCAGCAGCGATTTCCAGTAGGTCGCTGGAGCTACGAAAGGCAACTAAAAATCAGAAAAAAGCCGCAGATTATTTCTGTTTCAAGAAGTTAGTCTTGTTTTCGTGTTGCGACTATCGTGCTAATTCAAAGAGAGTGCTTGTTAGACCCTAATCCAGAGGTGTACACATTACGCTCTTAACCAGCCCGTACATGTCTGTTAGCGAGGCAGGTAAGCTGCAGACCGGGCAGGCTGCTTCACTCCCCAACTCAAACAGGCTAAACGAGTCTTGCCTGCCTGCCCGTCTTCCAACCGTGCTAGGCTACGTAGCAGTTTAACTGTGTTATGATAGGGTTCGGAAGTTGATGGAAAGTCTTTTTTTACAAGAGTATCACAAGACGAGACTTAACGAAATAAGTATTCGTTTCGGGTCATTGCAAGGCCGAAAATAATGCATTTTCCTTGTCCTTTATTTCCTTTTCCGCGTGTTTCAGGCTTATTTATTTACTTCTGTGTGAATGGTTTTCATTGCTACTTCAGCGTCTTTCAACTAGTACAGGGTATTCCCAATTCTAACATCATCAGGTCACCTCTAGCACATGTTTTCTGTAGTAAGCAGATCAATCTCTTAAAGTCAAGAAGATCCTGTACACCTAAGAACTGAAGCTGACTGTTATACTGCAATGCCAACTACAGTAAAGTTTTAGAAGTCCAGTTTCTGTAACCTTAGAATGTTCCAGCTAAATAAGATCCCTGTGATATCACATTTCCAAGATTTGTTTTGCGGGTTCGCTGAGTTCATTCTGCGTGCTCAAAATAGTTCATTCTAAATTCCGCAAATGCATTTTCACAAACACGGCGTTCGTTTTTCACATTACGTTATTCTGAAAAGAAAAGAAGTTTTTCTTTCGTACTAAGCTTTCTTCACACTACGTCGAGTACCACCAGAATGTGGTTTTTAATATCCACTGAACCACATTTTTTTATTCAGTCAAAGCCGGCCGGAGTGGCCGTGCGGTTCTAAGCGCTACAGTTTGGAACCGCGAGACCGCTACGATCGCAGGTTCGAATCCTGACTCGGGCATGGATGTGTGTGATGTCCTTAGGTTAGTTAGGTTTAATTAGTTCTAAGTTCTAGGCGACTGATGACCTCAGAAGTTAAGTCGCATAGTGCTCAGAGCCATTTGAACCATTTTATTCAGTCGAAGTTTGCCCTAAATTTAGGAAACCTGTCTACTGTGGCCTCAAGTCCTTAGTACACATTTCCACACTTGTCAGCCACTAAGTCTTTCTCTTCTTTCAAAATATTTATGGATTGAGGAAACTGCTGGTCAAATTTAAAAACATGTCGTAACATATTCGAGTTCCCTAATGAATGTTTAGTAACTATTTAGACAGTTCGCATTGCGAGACACCTACCTAATTGAAGTTAAAATCTTCTGGGTTGTTAGGCCGCGTCATATTTCCTTCTAAAGTAATCGACGTTTCGATCTCTTTTGTGGGATCTTCTTCAGGATGTCTTCCTTAAAAACATCCCAGCAGACTGATCGAAACGTCGATTATTTTAGAAGCAAATATGACGCGGCCTAAAAACCCAGAAGATTTTAAGTGCAGTGACAACGACCACGAAAGCCTGCAGACTTACCTACCGAATTATTTGGAGCTGCCTTATTAACACATGGCAACTAGAGGGACAGCATCGAAAATATTCAAAGAATGGCAGCTTGTTTAATATTATCACCTGATAGGGCAGAGAGTATCGCAGGTATTATTGGTGAGTGAGATGGCAATCATCAACACAAAGGTGATTTCCTTTGCGGTGGCGCGATCTTTTTACGTTATTTAAATTACCAACTTTGTCCTCTGAATGCCAAAAGACTTTGCTAACTTCCACCTACGTATGGAAAAATGACCCTCGTGATAAATTAAGAGGCAACAGCTCCGCACTGTCGTTGCTGAACAAAATACGAGCTTACCGAGTATTGGACCAGTATTGTTACTGGTTCCAGTTCTTCACTGCAGATAGAACTCAACACATCGCTCTTAACGGAACAAGTTTGACAGATGTGAAGATGATCTCGGGATTTCCTGCAAGGGATTGTGATGGGATCATTAACGTTTACTGTATACAGGACGAACCCGAAATCCGCCGACAAAATTACTGACACTCAGTAATTAACAACTTATAAATGAATGTGTTCTCTTTTACCTAATGAAACTGGTATTCCTCTGTTAGAACTATAACATGCACATGGACAGAGAGCAGTGTATTAAAACGACGGACCTGTAAGTCTTCCTCTGTAATATTTTAATTTACATCTCATAAGAATTATTGTCAGTCTGTAAAAACATACGCTGTTCTCAAGTAATAAGTTACTGGAGTAAATTTTGCTCGCATATAAAGAAAGATCAGTAGCCTGAAACACGGTAAGCAATGCGCACACCACTTTCAAACTTCTACAATTGATCACTACAGTAATACATAACCAAAACAAGCTTTTCATATCAGTCCTCATCTTCCCTTAAAAATAGTTCGTTGATGTAAAATTCACTGGATGTCTTGGATTTTGTTGCTTCGTATTTACACATATTCCTCTGTATACTGGAATTACGCTTATTCAAACCTATGCGAGTCTTTATGAATGACGCTATATATCATCAGTGCTGTTACAGCGCAATTACAACGACATGGAAAAGGAAAGAATATGACCTTGTACACATACTTGTAAACATAGCATAATATCAGAACTGAAAATAAATGTTTAACAACATGAAATTAAATAAACTGTTGAGGGGTATGAAACTGTACTTTAAAAACGGTGTTAATAAGAGCTGATGAGAACCTCTCATTGATATTTAGGTTATTAATGTAATGTTAGAACATCGAAAATTTACAAAGTTTGCAGCAACGTGGTTCTCTGTCTGAATAGTATATCTGTTAATTTGTTATCACAGTGCTTGTTTCAAGTAAGCTCATAATATGAAAGCGGAAGTGTTCACTCCACGAAAAATATGCAGAAGTATAATTCATCATAAACGAAACGTTACTGGATTGACTTTTAAACGTATATTAACATGATTAATACTATCACTGGTCTACATCCTAATGCAGTACTAATAGAATGACATCTATTGCCTTGCTGTAGTGAAGAAGAGCTATAGGTAGTCTGAGCTAGTGCTCGAAATGCCGTTCACATGTTCTTCCATACAACAGCATTGCCAGGACTCCCGGTTTTCCGAGACAGTCCTCGTTTAAGATTAAAGACACCTCTGCCCCGAAAAATACTTTCGGGGCGGCAGTTTACCCCGGATTTCGGATTTCAGAGAAATACTCTTATATTATCTGTTTTTTTCTCCAAATTCGTGAGTGAATTTATATTTCAGTTATCGCTGTTATGCTAAATAACGAAACTTTTTGACATAATAGTTGACCGAGACCCTTAAGGGGTATTACTGTGTGATAATGCTGCTAAGTTTCGATTAATGTCCTTTATCTGAGTTCACTTTTCGCTTTGCAGCAACGTGGTTCTCTGTCTGAATAGTATATCTGTTAATTTGTTATCACAGTGCTTGTTTCAAGTAAGCTCATAATATGAAAGCGGAAGTGTTCACTCCACGAAAAATATGCAGAAGTATAATTCTTCATAAAACGATGGAGAAGTGACTATGAAGTAGAATGGGTGATTTGCGTTGTGTTTCCATCGCACATGGGGAAACAGCAAAATATTAAGTATCATTTAGCTGGCGCAAACAGTGAATAAAACGTGTACTCTGCTAGCACTTAAAATCGGAAGTTATTTTGTTTCAAATACATTTAAACGGAATAAATTAGTAACAGCGGCAGAATTATCAATGTAAATTAGCATCGTGTTGTCATACCGTTAAACATCAAATGTTTGTGAAATCTGTGGCCTGTTCTTCTAGGCTAAGCTCAAAACATTGCAATGATTTAGAAGCAGCAAAAAATGTGACGTTGGGCAGAACAAAATCAACAGAAATTGTGAAATCAGAGTTAGTTCGCGGCACTGTCAAACAAAGATGGAATGATCTTTCAAACATCCGTTATTTTGGTATAGCTACAGACGGTTTTTTTTGGGTGGCGGGGTGGGGGTGGGGGGCAGGAGACTAGAGAGCGAGGTCGGAAACCATCCAGCATTTGCCTGGAGCGATTTAGGGAAATTACGGAAAACCTAAATCAGGATGGCTGGATTCTGGATTGAACCATCGTCCCACTAATGGCGAGTCCAGTGTTCTAGCCACTGCACCAGCTCGCTCGGTCATAAAGTCGAGAAAATATTTCCATTAATTAATTCATTTTTAAGCTCAAGGGAAATATCCCAATTAGTCCCAGTTTCTGCTTCCCAAATTACGTCCATTTTTAGTCAGTGTATGAGAAATGTCCCGGTTTCTCAAACGAAAATTATGGCAACCCTGCCATACAACGACCATGAATATGTATTTAGCTCAAAATTGCTGCTTTATATTTATTATTATTCTGAGATCATTTTACTCCGTCTATGAGAGCCAGTGACCTTTCAGTGAATTTTAGTGCAAGCTTTGAGTTCTTCGTCCTCTCCGTCATACACTACATAACAGATCCGTTCCCGTTCCGCGCGCTTAGCTCATTAGCAGCGCTCTGCCGACTCCCATAAAAGTGGGGCTTCCCCTTAGGTAGTATTATACTTGTGCACATTGCTCTTCAAACGTCTTTGCTAGCCTTTTGAAGCGTATTTGAAAAAAAAATGGATATTAATAATTTAAAAATGTGATTATAACAGAATCCATTTTTCACATCAAAGACACGGAGAAAAAAATGTCATACTTCTTGTGGGAGGATTCAGCATTGCATTGTACGTAGTACAGATGAATCTTGTGACGGGAGAGGGAAGTTTTCGTGTGGTGTACATGTGCTGCTTTCATCGCGCGGCTGCCACGCGTGCACGCCGGCTCCGTCCAGCTCCGCGGTGAATGGAGCGAGTCGCATGTCTGGCTGCGTCCGTGCCATTTGTAGGTGCGTATTTCTGTCCGCGCGACTCTTCCCTGCGACGCGGCGGGGCGGTTGCATCAGCTCGGTGGCCGCGGCTGCCGGAACACGGCCAGCGCATGCCGCGGCTGCAGTGTGTCACCTGGCACCTCGGAATCAGTGAGCCCTGTCGTTAACCTTTGTCTTTACAGGTGGTGTTGTCACTTCGCACCTCTAACCTCCCTCTCAATAATGCACGTACTTTTCACCCACTGATCGCCGTAGTTGTTGTTGTGGTCTTCAGTCCTGAGACTGGTAAGATGCAGCTCTCCATGCTGCTCTATCCTGTGCAAGCTTCTTCATCTCCCAGTACCTACTGCAACCTACATCCTTCTGAATCTGCTTAGTGTATTCATCTCTTAGTCTCCCTCTGCGATTCTTACCCTCCACGCTGCCCTCCAATGCTAAATTTGTGATCCCCTGATGCCTCAGAACATGTTCTACCAACCGGTCCATTCTTCTTGTCAAGTTGTGCCACAAATTCATCTTCTCCCCAATTCTAACCAATACCTCCTCATTAGTTATGTGATCTACCCATCTAATCTTCAGCATTCTTCTGTAGCACCACATTTCGAAAGCTTCTATTCTCTTCTTGTCCAAACTTTTTATCACCCATGTTTCACTTCCATACATGGCTACACTCCATACAAATACTTTCAGAAACAACTTCCTGACACTTAAATCTATACACGATGTTAACAAATTTTTCTTCTTCAGAAACGCTTTCCTTGCCATTGCCAGTCTACATTTTATATCCTCTCTACTTCGACCATCATCAGTTATTTTACTCCCCAAATAGCAAAACTCCTTTACTACTTTAAGTGTCTCATTTCCTAATCTGATTCCCTCATCATCACCCGACTTAATTCGACTACATTCCATTATCTTCGTTTTGCTTTTGTTGATGTTCATCTTATACTCTCCTTTCAAGACACTGTCCATTCCATTCAACTGCTCTTCCAAGACCTTTGTTGTCTCTGACATAATTACAATGTCATCGGCGAACCTCAAAGTTTTTGTTTCTTGTCCATGGATTTTAATACCTACTCCGAATTTTTCTTTTGTTTCCTTTTCTGTGCGGCTGGTCCCGGCGGAGGTTCGAATCCTCCCTCGGGATGGATGTGTGTGTTTGTCCGTAGGATACTTTAGGTTAAGTAGTGTGTAAGCGTACGGACTGATGACCTTAGCAGTTAAGTCCCATAAGATTTCACACACATTTGTTTCCTTTTCTGCTTCCTCAATATACAGATTGAATAACATCGGGAATAGGCTACAACCCTGTCTCACTCCCTTTCCAACAACTGCTTCCCTTTCGTGCCCCTCGACTCTTATAACTACCAAATTGTAAATATAACTGTACAAATTGTAAATAGCCTTTCGCTCCCTGTATTTTACTCCTGCCACCTTCAGAATTTGAAAGAGAGTATTCCAGTCAACATTGTCAAAAGCTTTTCCTAAGTCTACAAATGCTAGAAACGTAGGTTTGCCTTTTCTTAATCTTTCTTCTAAGATAAGTCGTAAGGTCAGTATTGCCTCACGTGTTCCAACATTTCTACGGAATCCAAACTGATCTTCCCCCAGATCGGCTTCTACCAGTTTTTCCATTCGTCTGTAAAGAATTCGCGTCGGTATTTTGCAGCTGTGACTTATTAAACTGATAATTCAGTAATTTTCACATCTGTCAACATACTGCTTTCTTTGGGATTGGAATTATTATGTTCTTCTTGAAGTCTCACGGTATTTCGCCTGTCTCATACATCTTGCTCACCAGATGGTAGAGTTTTGTCATGACTGGCTCTCCCAAGGCCGTCAGTAGTTCTAAGGGAATGTTGTCTACTCCCGGGTCCTTGTTGCGACTCAGGTCTTTCAGTGCTCTATCAAACTCTTCACGCAGTATCGTATCTCCCATTTCATCTTCATCTACATCCTCTTCCTTTTCTATAATATCGTCGTCAAGTACATCGCTCTAGTATACTGCTTTCCCTTCTTTGCTTAGAACTGGGTTTCCATCTGAGCTCTTGATATTCATACAAGTGCCTCTCTTTTCTGCAAAGGTTTCTTTAATTTTCCTGTCGGCAGTATCTATCTTGCCCCTATTGAGATAAGCCTCTACATCCTTACATTTGTCCTCTAGCCATCCCTGCCTAGCCATTTTGCACTTCCTGTCGATCTCATTTTTGAGACGTTTGTATTCCTTTTTGCCTACTTCATTTACTGCATTTTTATATTTTCTCCTGTCATCAATTAAATTCAATATCTCTTCTGTTACCCAAGGATTTCTATTAGCCCTTGTCTTTTTACCTACTTGATCCTCTTCTGCCTTCACTACTTCATCCCTGAGAGCTACCCATTCTTCTTCTACTGTATTTCTTTCCCCTATTCCTGCCAATTGTTCCCTTATGCTCTCACTGAAACTCTGTCCAACCTCTGGTTTAGTCAGTTTATCCAGGCTCCATCTCCTTAAATTCCCACCTTTTTGCAGTTTCTTCAGTTTTAATCTACAGTTCATAATCAATATATTGTGATCAGAGTCCACATCTGCCCCTGGAAATGTCTTAGAATTTAAAACCTGGTTCCTAAATCTCTGTGTTATCATTATATAATCTATCTGATACCTGATTAATAACAAATTGTTTTTATGATTATTTATGAAGCAATTGTTATTATATTATGTAGGTTACTAAAACTAAACTAAACTCCTCCCGAATAGGCCGTGAAGGCCCAACGGTACGACCGGCCGCCGTGTCATCCTCACACCATAGGCGTCATTGGACGCGGATATGGAGGGGCTTGTGGCCTGCACACCGCTCTCCCCGCCGTATGCCAAGTAGCTCCTCAGTTTGCCTCACAAGGGCCGAGTGCAGCCCGCTTGCCAACAGTGCTCGGCAGACCGGATGGTCACCCATCCAAGTGGTAGCCCAGCCCGACAGCGCTGAACTTCGGTGGTCTGACGGGAACCGGTGTTACCACTGCGGCAAGGCCATTGGCTATGTAGGTTATTACTGTCCTAAATTACAGACTCGACAGTTAGTTTTGTATTACGACACTGGGTTACACAGGTACATGTATGCCAAAACTTACATTTTGCATATGGGGGACCCACTTGTTTTTGGAGCTGTTGCCCTGGCCGTGACAGTAAATCTTCGGATTAGGGCAGAACGACGACGAAAACGAAAAGCCAGTCGTTGTTGAGTTCAACCCTGGCTGAAAAGATGGGATGAAGGCAGGGGATTATATTCACTGCTTATGAAAGAACAGAGGCTCGAAGATCCGCATGCATTTCGGAGCTTCGTGAGGATGGACATGGCCTGTTTCGAGAAGCTGCTGTCTATGATGGAAGATGCAATTAGCAAGTGTGACATAGTCATGAGGGAGGCTGTCTCACCTTCGCGAAAGTAAGAATTAAATCATATGTTTTGTGATCATACCGGACTAGATCACGAGTAAAATATCTGTAAATGCCCGGTTTTGATGCAGGCTGGTTGTAACATTACGTTCCTGGCAACTGGGAAATCTTTTAGCCACAGAATAGCACAGCCCGCCATTTCAAAAGTTCTTGTGGGTGTATGCATTGCAATTTGCAACACTTTAAGGGAGCGATACCTAAAGGTGCACTTGTGTTATTTATCCAAGTTTGGAAAATGGAATGCAATGTGCTATGCGCTATGTGCTACTCAGTTTGCAGTTCTTGTCTGTCGCACTGGGTGAAACTGCACGGACTTTCTCACCATTAATGTCCATTTCTCTTTTCTGGTATGCTGAAATAAAGCAAGAGATGCAATCAAATCAAATATGAGCTTTCGTAAGCTAATGCATTACGATACAAATCGAAAATCACCGTGTGGCGTTATATGCATATTACTCAGAAAGAGCGATAGGCAACGTATAGCCTTATGATACAGCGGGTAGGTACATACACCTTTCCTCGCTATATGCCTGAATTTAGACGCTTAACGGTTCTTTGCTCCATTTCGTTTCTATAATACGAAGTAATCAAAAGAACAAATGCTTTCACAAACAGCTAGTATAAAAGAAAACCTACTCGCAAAGAAATGTGTTTTCTTTCTTTTTTTTGAATTTATGAAAACCCATTAACTGAAAAAAAACGCACCGGCCGTGTGGCCGTGCGGTTCCAAGCGCTTCAGTCTGGAACCGCGTGACCGCTACGGTCGCAGGTTGTAATCCTGCCTCGGGCATGGATGTGTGTGATGTCCTTAGGTCAGTTAGGTTTAAGTAGTTCTAAGTTCTAGGCGACTGATGACCTCAGAAGTTAAGTCCCATAGTGTTCAGAGCCGTTTGAACCACGTTCGTCAACAAGCAAAATTGGCGCATTTTGGGAACTGAGATTCCGCATTTCGCGCTCGAGAAGTCTTCAAATGGTTTAAATGGCTCTGAGCACTATGCGACTAAACTTCTGAAGTCATCAGTCGCCTAGGACTTAGAACTAATTAAACCTAACTAGCCTAAGGACATCACACACATCTATGCCCGAGGCAGGATTCGAACCTGCGACCGTAGCGGTCGCTTGGTCCCAGACTGTAGCGCCTAGAACCGCACGGCCACTCCGGCCGGCTCGAGAAGTCTCTTCACCCTCAACGGGTGACTGTGTTGGGTGCAGTATCCAGTTACGGAATAATCGGTGCGATATTCCTTGACGGCACCATGGCTACCGAACGATATGTGAATGCTTTGGAAGATGATTTCATCGTCAAAGTGGCCCTGATTTCGTGGTTCATGCAAGAAGGAGCACGATCCTCTCGAAGCAGAAGAGTAATGTCCTAGCATTGGGAACCGCATTTTGGCTCTCGGGTACCTGGAGGCCACTGGCATGGCCGTCGATTGGCCGCCATATTCTCTGGATCTGAACACATGGGACTCCTTTTTCTGGGGCTATATTGAAGAAAAGATGCACACCAATAACCGCAAAACCAATGCTGAGCCGAAAGCAGTCATTCAGGAGTTCATCGACACCATCGATGTTCCGACATTCAGCGGTTCACGGAGAATTTCGATAGTCGTTTGCACCACATCATCGCCAATGATGGCGGACGTATCGACATGTCAGAATCTAATTACGAATATCCATAGTGACGTCTACATGTAGAATAAAGTGTGTGCACGCCGTAGTTTGCAACTAATATAGTTTTTCTTCATATAGTTCAATAATTTTCACCCTGTCTATGTGCTCTGCATGGTGAATGTGAACTTCTACGACGAAATTTCGGACTTTTTCGGGAATTTTTTTTGTATAAGAGATCCGTGGTCGCAGACGGCTAGTCACAAGATAATAACGTAAGTGTGATTTATTCGGTTTGGTGCCCCGATTAACTATGCGTCTTTGAAAATATCTTCATAACAGTAAAAAAAGAAAATTATGAAATAAGCTATCATCATAGCACGCAAAACAAAGAGTAGTGCAGCAACCCTCAAACAGATGCAAAAGTACTCTTGTGTGGTTGCCGTCAGCGGGAACAGCTCAGCACACAGTCGCTGTGCTGTTCTTCAATATTGCGCTTAGTAAAACCATAGACTAATCCATATCGGGAAACTCTTGATCAGTGAACCTAGGCGTACTGCTGTATATCACTGTTGCGCAGGCCTACACTTAACGTTGCCGGAGAAACAGAGCTGAGACAAAACAGAGCAACACGGAATGCATGCGTGAAGGCGAAGTGTGAAGTGGGCGATCGTTGCCAACAGCCAGTACAGTGAGTGAATGGGACAAGTTTGTTTTCATACAAGGTACATGGCCTATACTACCAGGATTTGCATCACTGTGCAGATGTCGCAAGGATACAGATATCGATCGTCTCTCGGAGGGATCGAATCTACCCTTTCGTGTCTTTGATCCAGCGAGTCAGCGTGCTGACGGGGAAGTCCCGTCGTACTAGAAGTTCGCTGCTTAGCGCCCGCCATTTGCTTTGGCGGGTAAGTGAGTCAGTCCGGCCTGAGGTTTCTTAAAGACAGGATCACAAGAGTACGGGTGGTAAGAGATCACGAAGAAAGGGCTTTAGTTTGTGGAACTGAAATTATTTGGACAGTCGACGACCGTAAGGAACTTACCAGCAACGGAAAACTAAATTGAAATAGTGTTAACTGCAAGAAAGCGCTCGCAGAGTGAGTGTCATTAGCCTCGTAGTGCTAATCTTGCCTGTGAGTAAAGTACAGTAAACGAGTGCTGTCAAATCAATGTAGACTTTATTTAACCCGGTCACATTAATGATAGTAATTTGGTGGGATTGTTGATTAAAATTATGGGAGTTGTATATTGTGCACGTCTCAGCAGGCACACGATTGAGAAGTTTCTCAAAGAGGCACATGTACCTTGGGCGTAAGCTCGCTGTCCATACAGAAAGTCCGACTGCCCATTAAAATTCAGACAACCAAAATACGCGAGTTTGCTTAAATGTAAGGGGGAGCAACTGACAACATTTTCAATGCAATACAGTTACGAAGGTAAATTAGGGTAATAAATCAGTCGAAATGCAATTCCTCTGTAACGAACCACCGGAGACCACGGATACATCATATCGAATACTCAGAAAAAAACGACGAAGAAGCTCCGAAGTTTTGTCACTGTATACTCCGAAAGACGGTGCGCAGCTGAGAGCATGTCTGCTACATTTTACTTTCGAATTCATTTAACGTTTCTCGCGTCGCTCTTTCTTGCTCATTTACGGTTCTTTCATATTTGTTTGTCAACATGACTTGTACTTCGCTTAAATCTGTGACGAAGCTCAGCGGCTCTTTGTCGTCCCTCACCACCTCGCTCGGTACATACAAGTCTAAAGCATAATATACAATACTTTTGAATTCATTCATCCTACATATTTTAGTCTCCAAAAAATGACTGATATTGACTGCCCAGATAATCAGCAGTCTGTTTCCCGTCACTTTTCCTAAGCAAATATATTCTGCTGCCTTTCTTAATTTTCCTCTTACTAAATCGAAGTCATTGATGCTAGAACAGCGTTATGGTCACTGATTACCTCCTCTGCGTTAAATGATTCGATAAATACGGGTCTGTTATTGGCAGATCTAGGAGGTTGACACCACGATTTGCTCCTCTAACATCAACACTATCAGTAAATAGGACCTCTGCTCACGCAGCAGCCACACTCGCTGGCGATGCACATTTGGGTTAGTGTAGAACCGCGATTGATCGGTGAACGCAACGCGACGCCATTCATTGGCAGTCTATGCTTCCCTGCCAAGAAATCACTCCAAACGTCGCCGTTTGTGATCTGGTGTGCTGGTGTTAACGGCAGCCTACGTAATTCCCGTGTCCGGCTGCTGCTAGTCTCCGACCAATGGTGCGGGATGACGCAGAATACTGCAGGGATTCCAATACTTGTTCTCGGGTGGCAGTCACAGATCTAAAAGTGCTAAGATGTGCTCGGTGCACAGTACGGCGGTCCTCCATTACGGTGGTCAGACGTGGTCGATCGGAACCTTGACGACGTGTATTCGCATTCCCTCTGTTTCCTATGCAGTCCAATGTCAGACCACTGTCACGTCCGAATGTCCCACAAATCTGGATACTGCACGATTCGACCAGCCGGCCAAGAGGGCACACACAATGAGACACATTTCAAACTATGACAGGTGGCTGATAATGCTGTCTCGTACGAGTACAGAACATCTCTGTGTCCTCCTCAGTTATCTGTCTATATCTGACACTGTTCGAGCCCCCTATATACCCTACCATACCGGCGAAAAACACTCAATACGAACAACACAAATGCACTCTGGTGGCATTTCCATCAGTCACAGAGACTTGTAATGGTTTACGTACCAGCCGATGGGGTGCACGTGGACGACGTTACATTGAAATCCGACCGTGCTTTTTTTTGGTGTTATGCTGGTAAATTTTCCTTGTTGTATTGACGTGATCAACGAATATTTTTCCTTTCCGGCGTTTCATCAAGAGCTGCGTTGAACATCAGAGCTGCTTCTAGTCCCGCTGAACCTTGTCAACTGATTGGTTTGCCATCAGAGAGAGACATAAATACCGTGAAAAGGCAGCGTGGTAGAAGTTTACAAGTAATCGAGACATAATCCTCGTCAAACAGAAAACTTAACTATGTAACTATCGTCTGTCAAAGATAAAACGTGTCTATCGATTCTGTGGAGTTACCGTCCGTATGTCACTCACCTCTTTTTTCTGTTGCAATTGTCTCCATGTTTATGTATTTCGATGGCTTCTCTATACAGCCGTTCGTCAGTGTAGATAAAATTTTGTCTTCGGCAAACTTCGCTTTATTGTTCCGTCAGTGAAGAACATGCTCTGTTCCAGGTGATTTTTTTTTCCTCTAGTCTCTGCGCCTATTTCTAAGGAATGCACAGACCATAGAATATAAATATCTATGGAATAGCATTCGATGTGGAGAACGAGAATTCTGTCCACAACATATGCTGCAGTTCAAGTCACGTGATCTTGAGATGGCGCATTTTAACCCGTATAGCGCTTGGCATATTTTGAGTGTTATTGCTTCGCTGTTACAGACAAATCACCTTCAGAAATACCGTGAAACTTTGTATATAGACATCTTAATAATTTGATGCCAGCAATTGAAGTTGGCTTAAAGAATGAAGAAAAATGGTACTTTGCTTTTTCGCCACAGTATCATAGCTCAGATTCCACTTTATGGTTTTTCGGTAATGGGACAAGAAGTGACAGCCAACAACATTTTTTTTACGTTTTCTCTTGCACTCATTCGCATTGGCGAATCTCTGTTCTAATTAATTGAGTTACAATGGCACTGTGGAGGGTGCCGAAGCGTCACGAAAAAGCAACGCATTAGGAACTATGAGATTGCTACAGTCGATATGGTAAGCAGTTTGCACCACTTACTTGTTCACTATTATTTTCAATTTTTCTTTATTTTCCGTCCTGCTTTCCATATACAAATAAAATATCTATAACATTTCATCGCCATCTGATCAGAAAAGTAAAGCCATGCACTACGTACAAAAAAATAAAATAAAATAAAAAATACAAGATCAATGCTCGAAATTTGGAGTAATAAAAGAAATGACAGCCAACATACTTTTTTTTAAGTTTTCTATTGCACTGATTCATTGGCGATAGGAAAGAATCTGTAACAGCAAATGCGAATGCGTTAATCAAGGCTAGTGAAGATGGAGGTCTAAGGATAAGTGAAGACAAATCTAAATACCTGGTTACTACTAGAATGCCAACAACAGTATATCAGGAAATGTTATGAGTTGGAGACATGCAGTTTGAAAAAGTGAACACATTTAAGTATCTAGGCGTGGACATCACTTCGAGAAATGAGATTGAATCCGAACTGAAGAAGAGATTACGGGCGGAAAATGCGTGCTACTTCTCACTGAATAGATTACTTTCACCACGGATATTCTCCAGGAATTTAAAGATTAGAATATACAAAACTATTATTCTACCAGTTATGCTGTATGGGTGTGAGACTTGGTCTCTCACTGTACAAAATGAAAAGCCGTTTCGAGTATTTGAAAACAAAATTTTGAGGAAAATTTTCGGAGCAAAAAGGGATGACATTAGCGGAGAGTGGCGAAAACTGCATAACGAAGAGGTACACAAACTCTTTTTAAGCCCTGACATAATCAGTATTATTAAATCACGTAGGCTGCGATGGGCGGATCACGTAGCTCGAATGGATGAGGGCAGGGCAGCGCGCAGAGTACTGGTGGGGCACCTAGAGGGAAAATGTCCTGTGGGGAGACCGAGGCGTAGATGGGAGGACAATGTGAAGGCTGATTTGAGGAGCCTAGGTATTGAAGGTGAATGGAAGGAAATAGCCCAAGACAGGGACAGATGGCGAAAATACATTGCTGCGCTAACGGACTCTCGAGTCCGGTATGACCAGTGAGTAAGTAAGTAAATAAGTAAGTAGTAATTCATATTGTCGAATCTGTTCTGATTAATTACGTTACAATAATATTGAATAAGAAACTGTCTCATTCAGAAATGTTGAGATAAATACAAATAAAATAAATATAAAATAGACAAATAAAATAAAGAGATAAATAGAGCTGAAAAGCTGCATAAATTTGATGAAATTATTTGGGCTATGAAGTATAAATTTTATCTGCCTATGAACGTAGCAGCCGGCCGCGGTGACCGTGCGCTTCTAGGCGCTCCAGTCCGGAGCCGCGCTGCTGCTACGGTCGCAGGTTCGAATCCTGCCTCGGGCATGGGTGTGTGTGATGTCCTTAGGTTAGTTAGGTTTAAGTAGTTCTAAGTTCTAGGGGACTAATGACCACACCAGTTGAGTCCCATAGTGCTCAGAGCCATTTTTTTTAACGTAGCGTCAACATCTACACACTGACTTACAATTTACTCAAATACACTAGCAAATTTACGCTGGACTTGTCTCGTAAACACACAGCCATAAAATCAGAAAAATTATCTGTACAATACTAGACTTTAAAATAGGTATCTCGATATTTTTCAACACATGAAGTGCCTCATATCAATATGACATTTACAATTATACATAGTTTCAGCTCTCTGAGACTGCAGACGTGTGTGCAAGTTGCGTTTGCGCGCGCGCGCGAGTGTGTGTGTGTCTACTGCTCACAAAGGGCTTAATGGGTGAAAGCTATGAGTGTGTGAATCTTTTTATCGTGCTTTTCGCGACTTAGCATCTCCGCTTTATGGTGAGTAGCAACTTTCCTTCTCTGGTATTGTTACATTCCATCCTGGATTTTCCATAATTTGACAATTATTCATTTGTTGTACATACCTGTAAAAAGTATCTGGTCTTCCTTTCACATACTTCTCTTTAGAGATGGAAGAGCGACAATACTGCACCGTATCTATTACTAAAACTCAGACGTCCAGAAAGGTATATAAAACGAGGCGAATACGTGTAATATTCAAGTTTCGCTATTACCGCAAATTATAAACAAACAGCGTCATCTCATAATCACGTGACATACTATATTTCGATTGTTAAGTTTTATCTTTGACAAGGATCATCTCTGCCGATCACGTGTAAACATGTACAACGCCTCCTTATTTCGCTCTCCGACGTCTGACCCGTTAGTCGGAAAGACTCGGCTGAACCAGGAGCACCTCTGAAACATACAACGCGGCTGTGAACGAATCGCCAGGAACGGGGAAGTTTCATGTTCACGACTAATCATTATATGATATGTGTTTGTTTGAATAGTTGTGTTGTAGTGTGTGTCTGGAGACTATGAGAGTGGGGATGCGGTCGCCTCCCGCCGGGACGCCGTGAAGGCCGGCAGGCGGCGCGCCAGTCTCCCAGAATAGAGCGCTCTCCACAGCTAAGTGGCACAGTCCATTAGTGTGGCCGCGGAGCAGCAAGGGCGCCAGGCTCCGCACTGGGGCGACGACCGCGCACCTCCCGTCCAGCGCGTATACAGCTCCAGGATCACGTGGGGTGGGGGGTGACGCCGTACTGAGAACGCATTACTCGTCTTCTGGACAAGCTCGCTCCGACCATCGATATTTACAGTACATCTATACTGACCAAATCAATGAGAAGTGTGTGCAAACGGTCATTGTCCTAAGTTCGATACAGTTTACAAGTTAAGTATTACACGGCAACTGTCCGACGATGGTTTCTAGCGAGAGCTATGACTGATTGGCTGCGGATGCAGCTGACGCCTGGCCCTTAGAACTACGAAGAGCAGGGATGGGCAAGGCAGAGTAGGCCAGAGCAGTGACGAAAATACACTAATGGCCATTAAAATTGCCACACCACGAAGATAACGTGCTACAGACGCGAAATTTAACCGACAGGATGAAGATGATGTGATATGGAAATGATCAGCTTCTCAGAGCATTCACACAACGTTGGCGGCGGTGGCAACACCTGCAAAATGCTGACGTGAGGAAAGTTTCCATCCGATTTCTCATACACAAACAGCAGCTGACCGGCGTTGCCTCGTGAAACGTTGTTATGATGCCTCGTGTAAGGAGGAGAAATGCGTACCATCACGTTTCCGACTTTGATAAAGGTCGGATTGTAGCCTATCGCGATTGCGATTTATCGTATCGCGACATTGCTGCTCGCGTTCGTCGAGATCCAATGACTGTTAACAGAATTTGGAATCGGTGGGTTCAGGAGGGTAATACGGAACGCCGTTTTGGATCCCAACGCCTCCTATCACTAGCAGTCGAGATGACAGGCATCTTATCCGCTTGGCTGTAACGGATCGTGCAGCCACGTCTCGATCCCTGAGTCAACAGATGGGGACGTTTACGAGACAACAACCATCTGCACGAACAGTTCGACGACGTTTGCAGCAGCATGGACTATCAGCTCGGAGACAATGGCTGCGGTTACCCTTGACGCTGCATCACAGAGAGGAGCGACTGCGATGGTGTACTCAACAACGAACCTGGGTGCACGAATGGCAAAACGTCATTTTTTCGGATGAATCCAGATTTTGTTTACAGCATCATGATGGTCGCATCGGTGTTTGGCGACGTCGCGGTGAACGCACATTGGAAGCGTGTCTTCGTCATTGCCATAGTGGCGTATCACCCGGCGTGATGGTATGGGGTGCCATTGGTTACACGTCTCGGTCACTTCTTGTTCGCATTGACGTAACTTTGAACAGTGGACGTTACACTTCAGATGTGTTACGACCCGTGGCTACACCCTTCATTCGATCCCTGCGAAACCTTACATTTCAGCAGGATAATGCGCGACCGCATGTTGCAGGTCCTGTACGGGCCTTTCTGGATACAGAAAATATTCGACTGTTGCCCTGGCCAGCACATTTTCCAGATGTCTCACCAATTGAAAACGTCTGGTCAATGGTGGCCGAGCAACTGGCTCGTCACAATACGCGTCACTACTCTTGGTGAACTGTGGTATCGTGTTGAAGCTGCATGGGCACGCCATCCAAGCTCTGACTCAACGCCAAGGCGTATCAAGGCCGTTATTTCGGCCAGAGGTGGTTGTTCTGGGTACTGATTTCTCAGAATCTATGCACCCAAATTGCGTGAAAATGTAATCACATGTCAGTTCTAGTATAATATATTTGTCCAATGAATACCCGTTTATCATCTGCATTTCTTCTTGGTGTAGCAGTTTTAATGGCCAGTAGTGTATTTTATGACGCTGTGTGTGCACGTATTGGGAGGTAGTTTCCACTGTCGCACCCACTCCGCGAGAGCACGTGGTTTGTATGCCATCAGTGTCCTTCATAAACTGTGTCTCGGACACCTGCGGCAAAGGCGTGAGGAGGCCATGTACTGCCCTGCTCCTCAATTTTCACTGTTGTATTTACACCAGTGAGTCAGAAAGAACCGGCGCTGCGCGGCTCTGCCCTTCGTCGGCTGCGTCCCAATACGCGCCGGGCCTTTGGCTTGCAGGTGCTTGTGTTTATTGCTGCGGACGATGCCCCTGCAGTGCGGCCACCCGCGCGACGTGTGTTGCAGGTTTGCAGGCAGTTGTCTTGTAGGAGGAACGCAGCAGTTTCATATAGTACGATCTACGCTATCCGGTCAAACCTATCCGATGAATCATACAATGAAGGCCTTCACGACCGGATGTTTGAGCTGCTGAGAATTTTTCTGGGTTGTATGGCCGTGGTCCATGGAACTCTTCAATCTCTGACGTTTCGTCCAACGCAGCATTGGACGAAACGCCAGGGATTGAAGAGTTCCATGGACCACAACCATACAACCCGGAAATATCCGATCAACCCTATGTAATGAGGTATATTGACCACTGAATCTCACTAGAGGGTTGGGTTGTTTGGGGGAAGAGATCAAACAGCGAAGTCATGGGTCTCATCGGATTAGGAGAGGGTGGGGAAGGGAGGCGGCCGTGCCCTTTCAAAAGAACCATGCCGGCATTTCCTGGAGCGATTTAGAGAAATCACTGAGCCACCTTGCTCGTTGAATCTCACTAGAGGAGGACCGTCGTCGAAAGCGGAGAACGCATGAGACGTCCTCTAACAAACCCACTCTAAAGCTCATCAAGTGGTCTGTTGTCGATGTGATTATGGAGTGGAAATGCGAAGGAACAACCACAGCTGAACCACTACCAGGCAGATAACATGCACGAGCATTGCAGAGTGCTTGTAATAAATCGCGGGATAGGGTACAGTAGTTGAGCAGCTCCTCAAAACCACATACGTATTCTATAGCCAGTGCTAAGCGACGCTTGGAGCGTGGGAGAGTGGAAACGAGTGATTTGGAGTGATGAAGACGCTTTACCCTGTGGCAGTTGGATGGAAGGCTTTGGGTTTGGCGGATGCTTGGAGAACGTTGCCTGCCGTAACGTGTAGAGCCAACAGTGAAATACAAAGGATGGCTCTGAGCACTATGGGACTAGAACTCAGAACTACTTAAACCTAACTAACCTAAGGACATCACACACATCCATGCCCGACGCAGGATTCGAACCTGCGACCGCAGCGGTCGCACGGTTCCAGACTACAGCGCCTAGAACCGCTGAAATACAAAGGATGTGGTGCTACAGTATGAGTGCGTTTTTCGTGGTTAGAGAATTATATTGTGCTTAAAAACGCTAAATGAGGAAGGATATGAACATATCTTACAGCACTGTGTACTGCTTGTAGCAGGAGAACTGCTCAGAGAGGATGGTTGATTGTATCAGCATGACAGTCCAACCTGTCTTAATACAGCATCAGCAAGACAATGGTTTGTGGACAATAACAGTACTGAAATGGGCTGGCCTGCACACAGTCCCGACTTGAACCCAATGAAACATATTTGGGAATAGATAGAACGCCGAATTCGCCACAGATCCCAACGTCCAACGTAACTACCATCTCTGGTTTCGGATTTTGAGAAGGAAGCGTCAGCCATTCCTCCACAGACCCCATTGAAAGTTTCCTCAGCAGAATGCAAGCACTCATAAAGGCGAAGAGTTGACACACCCCACACTAATGGCCATTAATAGACGTCCGAATCCTTTTCATCAGATAGCGTTTTAAGTCTTTTCCCCGTTCCGTTCGCGTATGGAGGTAGGGAGTATGATTACTTAAATGCTTCTGTGGGCGTTGTAATCACCCTAATCATCTGTTCGCGGCCTTCAGCGATACGCAGAATGTTAGAGGTATATTCCTTGAGTCCTCACTTAGTTGTAATTCTTGAAACTTTGTAAGTTGGCTTTGATGGACAGTTGGCGGAATCTACAAGTATCTGCCAATTAGAGTTTTCTGCACTGCCGTGGCACTGTCCCATTGCTCAGAAAAACTTGTAGCCTTGTTGTCTTTCTTCGTTTACGTTCAATATCTCGTGCTGGTCATATTTAAGCTAAGTCCAATACACTTGAGCATTTACCCTGTGTCCTTCCAATCAACCGAAACCTGCCACCTGTTACACCTAGGTCAATCAAATTTTTACTTCTTAATGGTTCAAATAGTTCAAATGGTTCCGAGCACTATGTGACTTAACATCTATGGTCATCAGTCCCCTAGAACTTAGAACTTCTTAAACCTAACTAACCTAAGGACATCACACAACACCCAGTCATCACGAGGCAGAGAAAATCCCTGACCCCGCCGGGAATCGAACCCGGGCGTGGGAAGCGAGAACGCTACCGCACGACCACGAGCTGCGGACGATACTTCTTAATATTATTGTCATACGATGCAATGTTTTTTCATTGCGTGAAATATATAATTATGCTGTTCTGTGTATCAACCCGAAATCTTATCAGGGTCTCACTGAATATTTGTGTGGCTTGTAGATAACTCCATCATCTGGAAAGAGGTTATTATTAATATGGTCTGTCAGGTCATTAATTACAACATGAACGGATGTGGTGTAACCAAATTTCCCTGGAGCAATCTTCAAGTTACTGCTGCATTAAAGATACCATGCTGCCTTCATCTTATCACAAATTCTCAATCCATTCGTAGATTGCATTTGTACATTACATGGCCACAGTTACATTAATAAGCGTTTGATAGCAAAATGCTTATTGGAAGTCGAGAAACAATGCTCTTGCCTGATTTCCTTGATCGGTGGCTTTCAGGAGATTATGACAGAAAAGTGTGAATTGAGTTTCGCATGCGAGATGTTTTCGAAATCCATCTTAGTTTGCTTGTATGAGGTCGTTCTGTTTGAGGTACTTCTTGTGGTGTGTGAGTTCAGAATACATTATGACATTGTACTACAGATAGATGTTAATCGTATTGAGTAATACGTTTGTAAATCAATCAGTCAAAGTTATCAGTGTTTTTGATAAAGACCGTGCTTTATGTTTAACCCATCTACTTCGTGTTTCAGATCTCACTAGACACAGTCCCTCTGTCCGACCAGTGGTTCCCATGTGGTCTCGTGGTCGTCGTATGCGTGCAGTTCTTGGTGTTCCGCAGTGAAGCATAGGCGCGGACTGTCGTTGAAAAGTGGCAAGAAACACTTGGTACTTAACTTTTTCCTGAAGTGTTTAGAAAAATGTTCGTCGCTACACACTGTAGAATAAACATCCGAATTTACAGTGATGCAAAGATTAGCAACTGGCTTTAAGTTTGCAGAAAAGTAAAGTAAATTTGTACGCTTTATACAACGCAGAAAATACACTGATGGGAAAAAGCGCAATACCAAGAAGGAGTTCTGCTACGTAGTCGAAAGTTGGTAGGAGTGTTTCTACATCTGGAAGATGATATCTATTTAAATTTCGCGGCAGTCGCATAAGCGAGGTGCTAGGAGCGCCACTACAAGTGTGCAAATCAGGTTTGCTTTAAATATACTTTGTAACCGTCGTAAGCGTTTGTTATCTTTGGTATTGGACGTGGTGAGTTGATGTTGATCAAGAATGACTTTAAGGCGACAAAGACGGCATTATGAACTCCTCACTGAGTTTGAATCAGGTTTGTAATAGGGCTAAGAGAAGCAGGATGTTCCTTTTGTGATATCTCAAAAAAAGTAGCCACTGTACGTGACTGCTGGCAGTGGTGGTCACGAGAGTGTGCAGACGCGTACCGAGAGGGAAGATCATCATGTTTAGCGTTTGGCTCTGGCGCATCGTACTACCGGTATATCTGCAGCAGGTATTTGAGAAGCAGTTTCCACCACAATGATGCAACTAACTGTTACAATTACTTCAAGGACAGCTCCGAGCCAGACGCCATGCAGCGTGCATTCCTCTCACGCCAAACCACCTCCATTTACGACTTCAGTGGTGTCAAGCTATTGGCAGGACAGAGTGGAAGTCTGCTATGTTTTCTGATGGAAGCCGGTTCTGCCTCGGTGCCAGAGATGGCTGTGCGTTGGTTAGGAAGCCAGTTGAAGGTCTGCAACCAATCTCTCTGCATGCTATACACAGTGGACCTACACCTGGAGTACGGTCTATGGTGCGCTTTTGTATGACAGTAGGAGCACTCTCCGTGGTTAACCAACGCACGCTGACTGCGAATTTGTACGTCAATCTGATGATTCGACCTGTTGTGCTGCCATTCATGAAGAGCATTCTAGGGCGTGTTTTCCAACAGGATAATACTCGCCCACAACCCGCTGTTGCCGGCCGCGGTGGTCTAGCGGTTGTAGGCGCTCAGTCCGGAACCGCGAGACTGCTACGGTCGCAGGTTCGAATCCTGCCTCGGGCATGGATGTGTGTGATGTCCTTAGTTTAGTTAGGTTTAAGTAGTTCTAAGTTCTAGGGGACTGATGACCACAGATGTTAAGTCCCATAGTGCTCAGAGCCATTTGAGCCAACCCGCTGTTGTAACCGAACATGCGAAACGTTGCCTTGGCCTGCTCGATCATCAGATTATCACCAGATCTGTCTCCAGTAGAGCACAAAGGGCGTTGACCATCCCTGTATCGACCAAATGAAACAGGCATGGCATTCCATCCCACAAACTGACATCCGGCACCTGCACAACACAATGCAAGCACGTCTGCAATGTTCGAGTGGTTCTAGGCGCTTCAGTCTGGAACCGCGCGATCGCTACGGTCGCAGGTTCGAATCCTGCCTCGGGCATGGATGTGTGTGATATCCTTAGGTTAGTTAGGTTTAATTAGTTCTAAGTTCTAGGCGACTGATGACCTCAGCAGTTAAGTCCCATAGTGCTGAGAGCCATTTGAACCATTTGAACATTTGCGATCCTGCATTCAAAATTATGGCAGCTACACCGGTTATTAACGTACCAGCACTTCACATTTGCAATGGCTTATCTCGCTCTGACATTCAGATGTTATATTGGAACGTTAATCACATAAATATGTTACCTAGGCAATGTATTCCTGAAATTTCATTACACTACATTAATTATTCATTGCCGCGCGGGGTACCCGCGCGGTCTCGGGCGCCTTGCCACGGTTCGCGGGGCTCCCCCTGTCGGAGGTTCGTGTCCTCCCTCGGGTATGGGTGTGTGTGTTGTCCCTTCCACCCCATCCCTTATCAGTATCCAACGCAAAAAAAATGTGTTAGATATTTTTCCAATTGGCGCATGATTTCCTAACACTGAAAGAATACTCTTCTTAAAATCAAAGATAAAATACGTCACAGCAAGTAAATTACTAGCACTTAAAAAAAAGACAGTTAATAAAAACACTTAGCCGGCCTCTGTGGCCGAGCGGTTCTAGGCGCTTCAGTCCGGAACCGCGCTGCTGTTACGGTCGCAGGTTCGAATCCTGCCTCGGGCATGGATGTGTGCGATGTCCTTACGTTAGGTTTAAGTAGTTCTAAGTCTAGGGGACTGATGACCTCAAATGTTAAGTCCCATCGTGCTTAGAGCCATTTGAACCACTTGAAAAACATTTTTAGCAACCTGCGTGACAGCATGGGAAACAGAGATGCCACGAACGTATGCAGCCACATCCTTTTTTGTCAGCAAAAATTGGTCAGCAACGATAGATTACGTAGTTCAGTATTCCTCTTGTCATGAGATCCATTATCAATGGTTACAGGGTTGTTGTTACCGTATGGGGTTCTCTCTGTTTGTGGAAGACATTTAGCGCCTAAGGTCAACCACGACAATAATAAGTTTATGCTTGTCAATACGAGAGCTACAATGTACGCTGTAGATCATTGGCGCAAAACGCGAAGCGTTGTGATGAGCTGGACGGATGCTGGCTAGCTTCAGAAGACTGGTGGTTGTTGCCTCGTCTGCTCAATGGGGAGGAAACTCTTGACCACCGACGGTTCTGATCAGGACAGGAAGCCACGAGCTCTTACGTGGAACTGCTTTTGGAAGATTTTTTTCTATGGAGCGCAAGTTAGAAAAGGAAGTCAATTACCTTCTTGTTTCCATCAGCCTGATACTTTCAGCACTGGAAACGTGGTTTAAAATACAAAACAAATAGAGAGCTCAACTCTCGACAAATCGTGGTCAAGTCAGTTTCTGAATACCATTTTTGTAGTTTCGGGTGGACTGATGGACCGGTTCTTGCACATTACCTGTAGGTCATATGATCGATTCTCATCTGAACAACAGGTTTTAACATCCACCAAACGGCGACCATTACTTCTGGCAAAGCTAAGTGAAATACACCGGGCTCGACTGTTGTTCGGAATACCATTTAAATGTCTCCACGACTTAGTGGGCTCGTGTTTATTTAAATTAGACCATAAGAGAGGCGGATGTCACAGAAAATGAAAACTGCTACAAACGAAATTTAGTTTTCTGACATATTGAAACATACGATATTTTAAAATTCACTAGCCGTTTGTGAATAGATGGCTTCACGAAATTCATTTCGTGCTACACAATTCTGTGTTCCTTTCCATTTGAGTTTACAAAAAAATACCGTGAATGATCAGACCAAAACGTGGGGCTTGGTGGTCTGCCGGTAAAGCACGTGTCTGGAAAACGAGAGATTGTGTGATCGAATATCCATTGGACCACCGATTTTTTCAGTCTTTTTTTTAACTATCCTGCATCTTTCAACGATGCGAGAAGTCGCCAGAAACGAGACGTGGTTCGGGTTCACTTTAAATTTAAGGTGCTTTTTCCTCGGTTGGATAACCGGAGTAGGTTAGGGCCACGCAGGCTGCCAATGTGTCGTCCAATTGAGAGACTTACGTCAGGATTCTGAGCCACACGTAATTATTTCTATTACTACCAGAAAAGACTTCCACGTAGACTTTGTAACCCATCAGTATTATTAAAATTACTTGTGCATTTTTCTTTGCGATGGCCAATCATTGTAAGAAGGATATGGAAATGCAACAAAAACGTGGTAAATACGGATAATGAATCATCGGAACCAATATTACATCAACTAGTCAGAGTTAATAAGTAACCAATCTTTCTATCAAAACACGGTGCTTTCAACTGTCGTTTCAAATAATCATATGTGTTAGTAATAATGATTATCATTAATAATTTTAAAAAACAACAATTTTGGATCAACTAGGTGCTGCTGTAAATGTTCTCAATAGATTGTCAATATTTTTAGTGGCGGGAAATTAGCCTGCTGTCCTTTACCAGTCTGTTTTTAGAAATTAGGTGCGCTATTGATAAAAATAACAACCACTATAACTTGGAATTCACAAATTTATTTTTCATTGGATTCTATTAGAACTATTGTTTCCACATTGATCCAGGATGACTAGTAGTATATTGTGTTAGTAATATACCTATAACAAATTCTCGTCAATCACATTACAGCCAGCTTCTAGTTTTCTTACATTTAGATTTATATGTTACTTTCTACGTCTACAGTAAGTGTTAAAGCCTAGTTGAGACGAGAATTAGAATGAAACCGTTGTCACCATCCTAGCGCCTGATAAAGCCTTTGGGCGGAAACTGCCACGCAGCCGTTCAGGAATTTCGTTGGGATCTGTGGCCTCTACTGATTTGTAACACAAGATGTAAGGCAAGAATCCCGTTGTTCGTCCCACCAATGAATGAGGACTGTTAGCACTGGTCCAGCTGGTTAGAGGCTTTCGTTAAGTCAAACGTTTAACTATTAAAAACAATAGCAAAAATTTACCTGGATCTTAGTATAACTATGAGAACTGCCCTTAGACGTAACCTGGTTCGTATAAAGACATAAAATCATGTTACTGCCGATAAAGAAACATGCTTACGGGATATTAGTACATAGGTTTGCAGCTTTTTCTCATTCTTCTCTAAAGTTCTCATTATCTGCGCCTTTGGAATTCACTGAAAGTCCATCTCCTCATTCAGGTGTGATCAAGGTGACAGAAACTTAAAGTACTAGTTACTCAGCCCGCCCGGCTAGCCGCGCGGTCTGAACGTGCTGCTTCCCGAGCGGGAACGTGTGCCGGTCTCCGGTACGAATCCGCCCGGCGGATTTATGTCAAGGTCCGGTGTGCCGGCCAGCCTGTGGATGGTTTTTAAGGCGGTTTTCCATCTGTGTCGGCGAATGCGGGCTGGTTCCCCTTATTCCGCTTCAGTTACACTAACTATGCCGACGATTGCTGTGCAAACACTGTCTCCACGTACGCGTACACCATGATTACTCTACCACGCAAACATTTGGGGTTCCACTTGTCTGGGGGCCGAATCGCACAATAACCCTGGGTTCGGTGTGGGGCGTCGGTGGGGTGGGTGGACTGCTGTGGCCTTTTGTGGGGCTGTGGACCGCTGAGGGCTACTGCGGGATGAAGCCTCTCTGTCGTTTCTAGGTCCCCGGTTCAATACACACACAATACGTACACTAGCTACTCTCAATATGAGTAGTTTGCTGCCCGTCACCTAATTCATGGAATTCCATCTGATGTTTACACCGTTTTATTCCAGTTTGTGAGAAATGTTAAGCAATGTGTCTGAACTGCAACATCTCAAGTTGTATTGTTGTCACCATTCAGTTAGACTACGATGGCAGCTATGTTTAAAAGCTTGTGTCAATCGCAAAGAGCTTATAACGGTGAGGGAAAAATGAAATTGAGTGTCAGTAAGTCTGTTTGGGAAGTCCACATCATGCTATACAAAAATAAGCTCCCATCACGTAGAACGTCGATATTATTAAAAAAACACGTCTCATGGCTGAATAAAACGGACTTTTCTATGAAACCGCTTTTGTTTAAAATTTTGTTTTTGTTAACTCCTAACTTGGACCCGTTTGACGTCTTACTTTTTTGTTTCCTCTACGGTACCCAAGACACACATATGAATCGAAGAATGTTGGTAGCAATGAATCTCCTCGAATGTTATGCAATATAACGGCAGAAGAGCTTTGCAGTTCAGCATAACGAAAAGGCGATAGGTCTCGGTAACTACGCCACCGAATGTATATTGAGTATTGCCCAGTATATTTGAAGAATATCTGAAGTCGACTACACTGCAATGAGATTTTTACAGACGCCCTATACAGGACGATCTGTGAGATTAAAATGAGGCACACACAAGGCGCAAGTAATCCGTCAGTTTATCAGTAAGCATGGCCTCTTGCAGTAATCTAGCGATACTAGGTTTAGTTCTAACAAGTCAAAACTGTTCTAAACGTACGAAAAGAGACAAATATTGGTTGACGAAAAAGACAAGAGTGAGTTTGTCACAAGAAATTATGTTTGTGTTTCTTCCTTTACTTCCAGCATTCCCGTAATCACTTTTGGTATTTGAACATGAGGTTGTTGGTACGTGTTGATCATTCAAGAAAGTCTGCGGATTGAAATACCTTAGCTTTGGTTTGTATAATTCTAGAGAATCACTTCCTGGTTTCCGATACTCCTCAAATTTAAAAATTCATACCTATTATTGCTTGTATAAGTAACATTGTTTATTTTGGAAAATACATTCTGTTCGTTTGTAGCTATTTCTGCTTCTTTCAATTACTCCATTAAAACAGTTGTTTCCTCTTGCGATCGTGATAATTTTTCAATTATTGTTACAGGAAACGCTCATTGCGGTAAGTTTTCATAAATAACTCAATGCACTCTTTTTTACTTTAGCGCGCCATCCAATAGTCCATCTACGTACGCGCTGCGATTTATCTGAACAGAATCGTGTGTGAGGTAGGCTGTATCGATTGTTTTCACGTGTCTTTTCCAGCAGTCCACAAGTTTCAGTTTGACTGTATAGGCGTACCAGGGCGTATAGACCTGTCAGATATGCTCGAAAGTGTGTCGCGGCCGTCAGTGTGAAGGTATACAAACAGACAGATCAGATTGGTAGAGCACTTGCCCGCGAAAGGCAAAGGTCCTGAGTTCGAGTCTCGGTCGGGCACACAGTTTTAATCTGCC
Organism: Schistocerca piceifrons; assembly: GCF_021461385.2. Classification (NCBI taxonomy): domain Eukaryota; kingdom Metazoa; phylum Arthropoda; class Insecta; order Orthoptera; family Acrididae; genus Schistocerca; species Schistocerca piceifrons. The sequence continues at coordinate 907,320,423 of NC_060140.1, read as the reverse complement.
AGGAAGTTTCATATCAGCGCACACTCCGCTGCAGAGTGAAAATCTCATTCTGGAAACATCCCCCAGGCTGTGGCTAAGCCAAGTCTCCGCAATATGCTTTCTTTCAGGAGTGCTAGTTCTGCAAGGTTTCGCAGGAGAGCTTCTGTAAAGTTTGGAAGGTAGGAGACGAGGTACTGGCAGAAGTAAAGCTGTGAGTAGCGGGCGTGAGTCGTGCTTCGGTAGCTCCGTTGGTAGAGCACTTGCCCGCGAAAGGCAAAGGTCCCGAGTTCGAGTATCGGTCGGGCACACAGTTTTAATCTGCCAGGAAGTTTCATATCAGCGCACACTCCGCTGCAGAGTGAAAATCTCATTCTGGAGACAGATCATTTTTCGAGGGTACAATTCAAAATTATTTTTGCGTATACGATCGATAGTTGCACGCTGCAGATTGCAGATATTGCAATTAGTGATCGTGAAATGGAAAATCAACTAAAACCGTGCCTTAGTGGAAAGGCATCTGGACCTGGTGACTGAAATATCTGTGAAATTCGACAGAGATTATGTGAAAGAACTTTCTCCCCTATTTGCTGTAATTTATAATACGTCGCTAGAGCAAAGAAGGATACCTAGCGATTGGAGAAAAGATCATTCCCGTTTTCAAAGAGGATTGTAGGACATATACACCTAATTATAGACCTATATCGCTGACGTCAATGTATTGTATAATTATTGAAGATTTTTTGCTCACCTATTACCAAGCTTTTTGAAAATCGAAATTTCCTCTATAAAAATCAACACGGATTCCGTGGACAGAAACTTGCGAAACCCAGCTCTGTTTGTCCATGAGATACGCCGCGCTATAAGGGTGGTCCATTGATGGTGACCGGGCAAAATATCTCACGAAATAAGCCTCAAACGAAAAAAACTACAAAGAACGAAACTTGTCTGGATTGAAGGGGGAAACCAGATGGCGCCATGGTTGGCCCGCTAGATGGCGCTGCCATAGGTCAAATGGATATCAACTGCGTTTTTTTAAATAGGAACCCCCATTTTTATTACATATTCGTGTAGTACGTAAAGAAATATGAATGTTTTAGTTGGACCACTTTTTTAGCTTTGTGATAGATGGCGCTGTAATAGGCACAAGCGCATAAGTACGTGGTATCACGTAACATTCCGCCAGTGCGGACGGTATTTGCTTCGTGATACGTTACCCGTGTTAAAATGGACCGTTTACCAATTGCTGAAATGGCCGATAACCTGTTGATGTATGACTATTGTGATCAAAATGCCCAACGGGCGTGTGCTATGTACGTTGCTCGGTATCCTGGACGACATGATCCAAGTGTCTGGACCGTTCGCCGGATAGTTACGTTATTTAAGGAAACAGGAAGTGTTCTGCCACACGTGAAACGTCAACCACGACCTGCAACAAACGGTGATGCCCAGGTAGGTGTTTTAGCTGCTGTCGCGGATAATCCGCACATCAGTAGCAGACAAATTCCGCGAGAATCGGGAATCGCAAAAACGTCGATGTTGAGAATGCTACATTAACATCGATTGCACCAGTACCATTTTTCTATGCACCAGGAATTGCATGGCAACGACACTGAATGTCGTGTACAGTTCTGCCACTGGGCACAAGAGAAATCCTAGAAAGTTCAGTATGGCCTTCAAGCCAAGCCATAAAAAACACGATAGAGGTGCCAGAAGTACCCTATGCCACAAACCTAATGTGGCTTACAGACTAGTGTTATAGATGTAGTTGTGCGATGCAGCAAATGTACGGGGTTTTATCGAGTTCAGTGAAAGCGAAAAGTAGCTTCGCTGTGCATTTTTGTGTCGTTCTTTTGTATTTGAAAAACTCCAAATCTGTTTACCCGAATTTGGACTGTTTTTGTTGTAGGTCTCTCTTACGCTGGTCATGGCGCGCATAGTATATTTAGGCTCTAGCTATTCGAATTGCTACAGTTCACTTATTACGTAATTAGGTAGAAGACCAGTATATTTTCAGAAATTTGTAAGACGTTGCATGATACTTAAAAGCTGTAGGTTAATAACCAGTTATGTGCTAGACACAATTATTCTAGAGAAAATCCTTTGGCTGTAGCCCTGGAAAAATCTGGTAGAAATGTACGATGAGTTTGATAAGGAGCAGGTGCTGCAAGAAATAAAAAATTGTTGTAAACATCTACGTGTAACAGCTGTGGATGTGGGCGTTGCTGCTAGATGGACGGCCCAAGAATCGTTCAATTTATGATTAAATAGGACTATAGTGAAATATTACTCTGTACATCACTAAAACGCAATAGTTCTTGATCTTTTGCGTCTCGGTCGCATCATTCGAGAGTTTTTCTAAACTGGAAAATAAAGTCTTCGCTCCACTATGAATCACAAACGAACACGTAATCTGCCCATATTATCGACTGAAAGAAAAATTTCAAATGAAATAGGTTTGGACGATGTTATTGTGCATTTCAACATCAGTAATAATTACTATTTCGTACCAAGGCCATGAAAGTAACTAATATTATAAAATAAAAGGTAATTTTCTCATTTTATTCTTTATTATTTCTTTGATTGATGGTTGCTGCCCTAAATGCTGATTCGTATTCTAATTTTTTCATCCTCATCTCAATTAATAGAGCGTAGAATAAACACTTTATAAATACACTGAAAGACACTAGACGATGCAACACGAAGGAACTACCCAAATGTGACATAAATCGGTAGATATGATGTACGTGTACTAACAAAGAAATTATTACAATTTCAGAAAAACTGAGTGATTTATTCAAGAGAAAGTGTTTCATAAGTTGAACAAGTCAATAATGCGTTGTTCCACCTCTGGCCCTGAAGCGAGCAGTTATTCGGATTTGCATTGATAGAATTGTTGGATGTCGTCCTGGGGTATATCGTGGCAGATTTCTGTCCAATTAGCGCATTAGATCATTAAAACTCCTAAATGACTGGAGCTATAAATACATCCAAAGAGACAAAAGATGCAACACGAAGGAATAACAAGAATGAGACGTAAATCGGTAGACGTGATGTACATGTACAAACACAGAAATTATTACAATTTCAGAAAAATTGAATGATTAATCCAAGGGAAAGAGATTCACAAGTTGAACGAACAAGTTCATAACGTGTTGGTCCACCTCTGGCCCTTATAGAAGCAGTTATTCGGTTTGGCATTGATGGAGTTGCTGGATTTCCTATTGGGGTATATCATGCCAAATTCTGTCCATTTGACACGTTAGATCGTTAAAACCGCTAAATGACAGGAGAGCACTGCTCATAATGTTCCAAACGTTCTCAATTGGAGAGATGCGGCCATCTTTTGTGGGCAAGGTAGGGATTGACAGGCACGATGACAAGCACCAGAAACTCATTGGTATCCCACTGCTGTCTGGGGTATTTCCGGACACTTCATCAGCCTGAAATCATATTGAGTGAAGCAGAACTGTCTTCAGTGATGAGTCCCGCTTCGAACTGAGCATCAATGACCAGCGACGGCGTTTCTAAGGACGACTTGGACAGCGGTGGGATACCAAGCAGACCGTCGCCCGCCATACGGCTCGACAACCGGCAGTGATGGCCTGGGGTGCCATTTTATTTCATAGGAAGAGCCCGTTGGGTGTCTTCCGCGGCACAATTACAGCAATGCAGTACGTCGACGATAAAGTACGCCTCGTTTTGTTGCCCTTCAACAGACGCCACCATCGGCTTACCTTTTAGCAAGATAAAGCCAGCCCGCACACGGCTTCGCGCTTGCTGCATTACACCTTGGCCATCAAGGTTGCCGAATCTCACTCCAATTGAGAACATTTGGAATATTATGCGCTGGACCCTCCAACCACTTCGGGATTTTGACGATGTAACGAGCCAGTTGGACAGAATTTGGCACGACATCTCTCAGGAGGACATCCAATAACTCTATCAATCAGTGCCAACCCGAATAACTGCTTACATAAGGACCAGAGGTGAACCAACGCGTTACTGACATGTTCAATTTGTGAAGCTCTTTGTCTTGAATAAATCATCCAATTATTCTGAAATTGTAGTCATTCCTCTGTCTTTACATGTACTTCACATCTAGCGGCTTCGTATAATTCCTTCGTGGTGCGTCCTCTTTTTTATCTTGGAGGGTATTTGACTTTTTTGTCAGCCATTACACATACCAGGTGATCAAAAAGTCTGTATAAATTTGAAAACTGAATAAATCACGGAATAATGTAGATAGAGGGGTACAAATTGACACACATGCTTGGAATGACATGTGGTTTTATTAGAACCAAAAAATATAAATGTTCAAAAAATGTCCGACAGATGACGCTTCATCTGATCAGAATAGCAATAATTAGCATAACAAAGTAAGACAAAGCAAAGATGATGTTCTTTACAGGAAATGCTCAATATGTCCACCATCATTCCTCAACAATAGCTGTAGTCGAGTAATACTGTTGTGAACAGCACTGTAAAGCATGTCCGGAGTTATGGTGAGACATTGGCGTCGGATGTTGTCTTTCAGCATCCCTAGAGATGTCGGTCGATCACGAAACACTTGCGACTTCAGGTAACCCCAAAGCCAATAATCGCACGGACTGAGGTCTAGGGACCTGGGAGGCCAATTATGACGAAAGTAGCGGCTGAGCACACGATCATCACCAAACGACGCGCGCAAGAGATCTGTCGGACATTTTGTGAACTTTGTTGTTTTTTTTGTTTTTAATAAAACCCCATGTCATTCCAAGCATGTGTGTCAATTTTTACCTCTCTATCTACGTTATTCCATGGTTTATTAAGTTTTCAAATTTATACTGACTTCTTGATCACCCGGTATATTAATCAGTTTTTATACAATATGTGAACTACGTATGTTTTGTCACCGCAAGACACCACACTTGCTAGGTTGTAGGCTTCAGATCGGCCGGAGTCCGTCAGTACACATCGGACACGCGAGTCGCCAGTGTCGACGCTAGCAGACCGAGCGCCGCCACTCGGCTGGTCTTACGAGACAAGCTAGCGCACTGGCCAGTCCTACAGCCGACTTTAATAGGAATGGTTCACCTGCTGTAGCTTCAGAGATCTCATTTGCAGAGACGCTAGTTAGCATAGCCTTCAGCTAAGTCAGTAGCTACGACCTGGCCAGGCGCCACATACAGTTTGTGCATTGACAATTCAACTATATGTATGAAGCAATCAGAATTGTGAAGGAGTATTCGCAGTTCAGTCTATAACTGCACTGTAAACATTATTGTACAAAGTCAGGATCGACGTTCATCGCTGATGCTGAATTAAAGCTGAGTGTTTAATTGTATCCCTGTCTACTGACCTCTAATCACCTAAGATAATTCCAGATACATCCCGTCAAGTATAGTTCATTGATCTTCACGTCAGCCTACGTGATCAACGCATGCAATAATGGCCACACCTCGTGATCAGACTAAGAGTCAAATTGCGTGACTCAGCCGGGTCACTCTTTTTCCATGAGGCCCATAGTTCCGCCTCATACATAACAACATATACTGGGTGATCAAAAAGTCAGTATAAATTTGAAAACTTAATAATCCACGGAATAATGTAGATAGAGAGGTAAAAATTGACACACATGCTTGGAATGACATGGGGTTTTATTAGAACAAAAAAAACAACACAAAATATCCGACGGATGGCGCTGGACAGCAAAACGTCAGTGACTGCGCATGACAATCGTGTATAAAAGGAGCTGTAATGAGAGAGAGAATCAGATGCGCCAGCAGTCGCAGCATGTTGACGTTAACTGAAAAGGCACTTTTAGTGAAGCTGTATTATCAGAGTGGGGAATGTGCTAGTTCAGCGTTACGATCCTATCGCCATAGGAAGGGGATTCGAACGGGTAAAGGTCCGTTGACAAATGCAGCTGTGGCGAGAATGATTTCGAAGTTCGAAGCCACGGGTTGTTTAGACGATAGACCCCGTAGTGGCCAGCCGAGTACAAGGCTGCTGAGACAGTTGAGGAAGAAATGGAGACAGTAGCGGGTTCGTCTATGCACGGGGAAGTCAGCGCTCGTGCAGTCGCAAGTCGCACCGGCATTCCATACACTACTGTTTGGTTGGCACTTAGGCGTACCCTCCGATGCTATCCGTTCAAAATCCATCAGCATCATAAACTGTTACCTGGCGATTTAGTGAAGCGGAGGTCATTTGCGGTGTGGGCGTTTCAAACGATGGCGGAAGACAACGATTGGTTGAGTAACGTGTTGTGGACCGACGAAGCTCATTTCACGCTCCGAGGGTCTGTCAACGCCCACAACTGCAGAATTTGGGCTACCGAAAATCCTAGAACTGTCGTGGAAACTCCATTGCACGACGAGAAAGTCATGGTATGGGTTGGATTTACCACACCTACCGTTATCGGGCCTTTTTTCTTCAAGGAAATGCGTGATTCTGGTTTTGTAACTGCTACCGTGACGGTTGAGAGGTACGCCGATATGTTACAGAATCGCATGATCCCCAGCCTGGCTGATAAACACCTGCTGGAACGTACGATGTTTATGCAGGATGGCGCTCCATCCCATATTGCTAGACGCGTGAAAGATCTCTTGCGCGCCTGGTTTGGTGATGATCGTGTGCTCAGCCGCCACTTCCGTCATAATTGGCCTCCCAGGTCCCCAGACCTCAGTCCGTGCGATTATTGGCATTGCGGTTACCTGAAGTCGCAAGTGTATCGTGATCGACCGACATCTCTAGGGATGCTGAAAGACAACATCCGACGCCAATGCCTCACCGTAACTCCGGACATGCTTTACAGTGCTGTTCACAACAGTATTACTCGACTACAGCTATTGTTGAGGAATGATGGTGGACATATTGAGCATTTCCTGTAAAGAACATCATCTTTGCTTTGTCTTACTTTGTTATGCTAATTATTGCCATTCTGATCAGATGAAGCGCCATCTGTCGGACATTTTTTGAACTTTTGTATTTTTTTGGTTCTAATAAAATCCTATGTCATTCCAAGCATGTGTGTCCATTTGCACATCTACATTATTCCATGATTTATTCAGTTTTGAAATTTATACTGCCTTTTTGATCACCCGGGACATCAATTTCCAAGCAGACCGTGGGCGTCATTTAGGTTCAGCACCCCGGGCGCCACTGCTTACGCCCATTTTGCAGGTGGCAAGTGTGAAACATGCGACGTGAGGCGACCTCCGTGTCCAGCAGCAGTGGCTGCATGTCGTAAGTGAGAGTCGCACGTAACACAGCCGCCGGGGCACAGTGCGCGGCCGCTTCGCCTCGGCTCGCCACGCCTGCCAGAGGCGGGTATAAAATTAAGGCGCGCCGCCCCGGCCTGCCCTGGCCCCTGTTTACTGCCGCTGCTGGCTGCTGGCACGTGTCCCCGCTGCGTGCACCACTCACTCCTCTGCTGTTGCTCCTCTCTGCGTCTCCAGGCCGCGTGAGCCTTCTGGCGTTACGTAACCAGCTGAAGGCTGCACTCGCACTGACCCTCAAACAAGAGCCATACCGGCAATCATTCTCCCTGTGCACCATGCTCGAACTGGCTGGTTCAAATGCCTCTGAGCACTATGCCACTTAACTTCTGATGTCATCAGTCGCCTAGAACGTAGGACTAATTAAACCTAACTAACCTAAGAACATCACACACATCCATGCCCGAGGCAGGATTCGGACCAGCGACCGTAGCGGTCGCTCGGTTCCAGACCGTAGCGCCTAGAACCGCACGGCCACTCCGGCCGGCCATGCTCGAACTGAATAGCAAGGGAAAATAATGCTTTACTTGTTTACTCATTTGTTCGCTGCTATTTGCATGCACGAAAGACATTCAAAAGCTCTGCACACTGGAAGACAGTGTAATATCTCTTTATATTCTACTAATTATCCCTGCACAATTCTATGGGTGAATTGCGTTTCCTACTTGACCATCTATATACTCGCAGAATCGATGAGCAAAGTAGTACAGTACTATTACTATTCCATAAACGCATAATTTGTAATATTCTCTATGGTGTGTGGAGGGGACTTCTAGGATCTTCTCCGTGCCGAATAGCCGCACTGAATAATTGTCATTTTGCTATCGAGATTACTGGAAGAAAGAGATTGAAAATATATTGTATGCTACTCAAGAAAATATATACTGAGCATTTACATCAAAGGGGTGTAAGGAATTTCATTATATATGTATTCTCTAATTGGAAATTTGCACGGAGGTGTCGTTTCGTTGGTAATCAGAAGGGAACTACCGATGAATTGGAAATGAACCTGCAATTATTAGCCGGCCGGAGTGGCCGAGCGGTTCTAGGCGCTACAGTCTGCAACCGCGCGACCGCTACGGTCGCAGGTTCGAATCCTGCCTCGGGCATGGATGTGTGTGATGTCCTTAGGTAAGTTAGGTTTAAGTAGTTCTAAGTTCTAGGGGACTGATGACCTCAGATGTTAAGTCCCATAGTGCTCAGAGGCATTTGCAATTATTAGATCCAAGAGCTCCATTATTTCATCGGATAATTAAACTCTATCAAAGCAAACTTTCCGCTTGATCTGAGGTTTCCCGACTCACTACGCAACGCAAGAAAACCAAGACATTTTATTTACACAGGATTGCAGATCGCTTCGAATCATCGAGACTGCAGACAACGAGAGTCATCGTCCGATTCTGATTAAACAGGTAAAGCTTAATTATAACTTTCTTGAGCGACTGTGATATGGCTGCTTATGAATCAAATCATTAATAAAATACTAATAACTAACTTTCCTCCTCACCAGCAACCAGTATAAACACAATATTAATTAAAATTATAACAGAATTGAGGAAAATAATTTATTTTACAGAATACCTTTACAGGCCTCCAATATCGTCTCAATTCTTGCTTACAACAGTTTGCCAACGCTTTGGCAACATCTGCATTCCAGGTATGACACTTTCATTGTTGAGCTATCTGATCACTCGAGTTACCTCACTGGAAGCTTCATCAGTCGTATCAAAAGGTTTTCCACACTACTGTTCCTTCAATTTTGGAAATAGATCTAAGTGTGGTGGACTCATGTCAGGACTGAATTGTGGGTGGGGAAGTCTTTCCCGACCATATTTGTCAAGTGTTTTTCTCATTGGGAGGGTAGTACGGCCTCTTGGATTATCGTGCTAGAGTGAGGGCACCAGCTGAAAGCATGTCAGGCCTTGAATTTTCGGACGGAAAACGTTTTGCATAAACAACTTGTAGTAAGCGATTGTTACAAACGTACCTTGGGGCACTGTATTTGTAGCTACGACTTCATTCATGAAATACGCAAAGATCATCGTCAGTTTAACCTTTCACTGTTGGGGGCGGAATTTTTTCGGCCGTGGAGAGTACAAACTTTTCCATTGCCACGGCCGGCCGCTGTGACCGAGCGGTTCCAGGCGCTTCAGTCCGGAACCGTGCTCCTGCTACGGTCGCAGGTTCGAATCCTGCCTCGGACACGGATGTGTGTGATGTCCTTAAGTTAGTTAGGTTTAAGTAGTTCTAAGTCTACGACCTCAGATGTTAAGTCCTATGGTGCTCAGAGCCATTTCAACCATCAATTGCCACGGCTCAAAATCTCGTATCCAAGTTTTATTAATTGCAAAAATTATTTACAGAAACTGCTCTCCGTTTGTTTCATTATGTTGGAGCAATTCGTTTCCTATTCTTTTGCGACCTGCTTTCTGCTCGTCACTCAGATCATGTAAAACGGCTCCGGTAGCAACTTCTCTGAACTTTCACTTCTCAGTAATGATTTTGTAAACTGAAGTGACAAGCACTCTGGCCTCATATGCAATTTCCGCACATGTTTTTCGTCGATCCTCTTTCAAAATCTCATTAACAAACAGATGAGAGGTATAGCCTGTCGCAGTTGATGTCCTTCAACTTCTTGCGTCGTTCTCAGTGTTTACCCGACCTTCACGGAAACGAGCGGACCAACGACATACTGCCTTAAGATCCACTACGCTACTCCTGCACATCTCTCTCAAAGCGTTGTGAATTTCAGTTGTGTTCTTTCCGCAAAGGGATTCGATTTTAATGTAGGAATGCTGCTGATTACGTGAATCCTGGAAATTTGTGGTAGGTTCCTATGGGGCCAAAGTGTTGAGGTCATCGGTTCCTAGGCTTACACACTTCTTACTATAAAAGTAACTTAGCTAAGGACAACACACACCCATGCCCCAGGGAGGACTGGAACCTCCGACATGGGGAGCCGCGTGATACATGGTAAGGTGTCCTCGACGGCGCGGTCACCTCACCCGGTTTCAGCTACGATTTTAAAACTGAGCCGCGCGGGATTAGCCGAACGGTCTCGGGCGCTGCAGTCATGGACTGTGCGTAGAATGAAGGCTTTCACGACCGGGTGACATGGCTGTTGATATACTTTCCGGGATGTGAGGTCGTGGTCCAAGAACTTTTCTGTTCCTTACGTTTCGTCCAGGACTGCGCTGGACTTCCTCAGAGGCGCTGTTCCGCTGAGTCTTGCCGGCTGACTGGTCGGGTGTCTGAGAGCGACTTATATATTGTGAGAAAGGGGGCGTGGTTCAGGTGACACGTGATGAGCAGTGATAATCCATAGCAAAGATAAGGTTGACTATCGATTACCACCTTGTCAAAGATAAAAATTGTTAGCAATTTTGTAGAGCCACTGATACTCCATAGCATAGATAAGGTTGACTATCGATTACCACCTTGTCCAAGATAAAAATTGTTGGCAATTTTGTAGAGCCACTGTCCATATATCGCTAAGTTTCATAGCCTCCTCTTTCCTATTAAAATTATCGGGATGTTTATAAATTTCGATAGCTTCTCTATATAGCCGTGGATAGTAATTTAATGTTGTAGATAAAACTTCGGTATCCGAAAACTTCACTTGGTGGTTGCCTGGTTGAAGAGCATGTTCCGCTACAGCTGACTTTTCTATTTTTCCAAGTCGACAAAGACTTTTATGCTCTTCAGTCGCGTGTTTACGCTTCTTTTGGTAGTACCAATGTAAACTTTACCACAGGTACATGGAATTTTATACACACCACATGTCGACAGGGGAGGGCGTTTATCCTTCACAGATCGTAGTACTTGACTTATTTTCTTTGTTGGTTTAAAAGATCGGTTTTATGTCATGTTTTCGCAAAATCTTACCGATCCGATCTGTTACTTTTTTAATAAAAGGGAGAACTACTGTATTTTTCTGTCGTTGTGGTTCATTCTTATCTCTTGGGTGTCTGTTCCTTGGACGCAAAATTCTATTTATCTCCTTCCTTGAGTAGCCGTTTTTTTCAAAAGCCTGCTTCAGATGTTTCACTTCAGCATCCAAATGTTCAGGTGTACATATCCGTTCCGCTCGATAGACAAGACTTTTTATGACACCTCTTTTTTGTTGAGGGTGATGATTAGAATTTTTATGTAAATATCTGTCCGTATGTGTTGCCTTCCGAAAAACTTTATATTCCAAGCTTCTATCGGACCGTCTCATAACTCATGAACATTTTTGTAAAAACTGAATTACTCACGACACAACCACGCGAACCCGCGAATCAGCGAACACATATACGACCGTCACGTCCAAAGTCCACTCACAACTGACATGAGTTTCAACTTCATTACGTCACCGTATCGGTCGCGCATGAGCAGTGTGCAGGACTTTTGAGATGACACTCGTAAAATGATGGCTAGAAAAAGTCACACATCCTGTCGTATAAGAGTATTTCATGAAATAATGTTTTTTTTTACGTTTAGTAAAAAAACTGCATTACTCAAACTCACAGTCTCATTTCTGCCAGCAAGCGCCGCTGACGATTCTACGCTCCATACAGACGACTGCACCTCGCTTCTGGCGGCATAAACACTGTTGGTCTGTGTATTTCCACGTCTCAAAGAAGTCCCACCAGCTTTACGGCAGCCACAAATAGTGCGAACGTACCAAACACTATTAATCTTGCTACGTCCATTAGGCGAGGAAAGTTGCCCTTGTAAACTGTTTCTTTCATAACGGAGGAAACATTCCAGCCGTTGCGGATGTTTTACGAGTCCGCAGCGGGTGGGCCATAACTGCAGTGGCGACCCGGCGGGTATTTCTCAAAAGTTTAGCGCACGGCCTGACAATTAGGAAGCCCACCACGAGCGTGAGCCGGCAGGCACGCGACGCAACCACAGAGGCCTAGTACCGGTCGCAGGCGGGGGAAAGGGAATATTTCACCACCGCCTTCCGTATAATCCGGAAACATTAGCTGCGGGCAAACAGAAATTCACATTTATTTCAACGGTGCCCGTCGCGGGGAAATTTTTACGGCGCTAGGGAAGTTCAAGGTTAGCTGACACTTGTAATGTAAATGAACTAGCAATAAATGGAGTACGATGTAACTGCCTGATAATAAAAGTTCGTCGTTCGGCGTGCCACCGATCGAGCGTGCGCGTTCGTTTTCTCCGGTTCCAGCGCTTATTTAGAAAGCACTTTGTGATCATAATATTACAGAAGCGTATCTGCTGTGTATTTGGACCCTCTACTGTAGCGATGCAAACGCCGTTTGCTGTCCAGTTAATATTTCACCTTCTTCTCCAATTGTTGCCGGTGGGCACCAGGAGGGTGCACTCTCATCGCTGGCTACTCGTTTTGAGTAGGTACCCCATCTGAGTACCGTGCTTCGTGCTGATGACGTGTTTCTCACCGAACGCGCCCTCCAAGCTCCTTATCCTGGACCCTGGTCTAGAAGTATAATTTAACCCTTAACTACTATCACACGATTTTGTAAAGTATGTGGTACCATGCTGTCCGTTAGACACCAGAAATTTACTACAGAAACCCCTATTATATTGTTACCTTTCTCGTTCTTTATGGAACTCAGCTAATTACAACATCTGTTTTCAAGCACACGACAGCGAAATAAAATAAATAAATAAATAAATAATAAAATATAAATAATCAAGAAGAAAATGCAGAACATACGAAAGTGAGCTTCCAAAAGAGTAGGCTTCCGTATGTTTCTCAAAAATCTAAAAGTATAGCTTCTGTAAATCCTGTACTATGCCAGTATTTCGTAAACAACCAAGAATCACAAACACAAAATTAAAATTACTGGGAAATTTCAAGAATAAATTCTCATTTTGTTGTTAACTTTCGCCGGCCGGTGTGGTCGAGGGGTTCTAGGCGCTAGAGTCTGGAGCCGCGCGACCGCTACGGTCGCAGGTTCGAATCCAGCCTCGGGCATGGATGTGTGTGATGTCCTTAGGTTAGTTAGGTTTAAGTAGTTCTAAGTTCTAGGGAACTTCTGAGGCCATCGGTCAAGTCCCATAGTGCTCAGAGCCATTTGAACCATTTTGTTCACTTTCAGATTTGTTACCGGCCACAATATAGGCCTTGTATAGGTACTGGATCCTGGTATTTGTCATATACACAATCATTAGACTATACTTCGATGTTTTCTTGGCAGCTCATCCGAAATCTACCCAGACAGCGGAAAGGCACTAGCGTTTCATCGATCCACATAGTACAGCCTATAGAGTAAAACTGCAGACAATTCCCCATAAATCTGACAAAAATGTTTGACACTGTAGCAGCTGCATCTTCTTTTTTTCCTTTTTTTCTCTGTCATATCTGCTCTCAAATCGAAGAGCTGTCGATATGAACAAATACCTTTTCTTATAGTACTGTCAAAAATATCATATTCGGTTCCAGCAATTGGGAAAAAATTAATTGTTAATTTATTGTCAGATTTGGAGATTTCTGTGAATACAAGTAAGGCTAATTCAGTTTCCAGTTCAAGAACATCAATATCATGTACGAAATATAGGTTCTTTTGATAGTACTCTTATTTCACCGATTTAGTTGTTCGACAACCGTAGAATCCCACCCCCATACTTGTTCAACACCTGAATTCCTACTAAAGACTTTAGCTCTAAGCCTCAGGCAAACAATGATATGTTGTCATGTTCTGAAACTGGTTCGATTTGTTTTTCTCTGTTTGAAGTAATTTCTCCAACAATAAAAGTAGGAATCAGCGGTTGTGATGCCCGTTTTTGTTACCCTTGTTGCATCACCGTTATGATCATCCACTTTCTGTTCTGAAGTCATATTATCATTACTTTCTATCTAGTAATATAGACCAATAGCCCGCATCTCGTGGTCGTGCGGTAGCGTTCTCGCTTCCCACGCCCGGGTTCCCGGGTTCGATTCCCGGCGGGGTCAGGGATTTTCTCTGCCTCGTGATGGCTGGGTGTTGTGTGATGTCCTTAGGTTAGTTAGATTTAAGTAGTTCTAAGTTCAAGGGGACTGATGACCATAAATGTTAAGTCCCATAGTGCTCAGAGCCATTTTTTTTTGATAGACCAATATCACTGCCTGCCAGAACATATTTAATAATTCCTTCTAAATGCATATTGAAGTTTGGTTCATTTACTCTCATAACTCATTAAGAGTAACCAGTCTGTTCAGGCTGTTTTGAACTCGAAGATGGGTCAGATAGAAGATCCATATTTGTGCAAATTAATCACGAGACCATATCAGAAATAATTTTAATATGTTACGTTGTAATTTTTGGAACAATTACAAAATATTGATAAACATTTCTGGGGGAATAATAAATAATTACGATACTGCTATCACACGCCTGCCAGATGTCACGGTGAGTTTACTGTGGACTTGCTGAATGTCAAATAAGGAGGGAAACATCCCACCTTTACTGCAAGGAGCAGTCTAAGTGAAACGTAAAGGCTGCGCTGACCAGACGTCCCGGTTTTGCGCGGGAATGTCCCGGTTTTGAAGGGAAATTCCCGGTTTTGAAGGGAAATTCCCGGTTTTCACATAAATATTCCCGTGTCCAGAGAAAAATCACTCGGGACATATAATAATCCCGGTTTTTAACCAAGAAACAAAGTGGGTTGAATAATATTTTTCATTTAATTAAATAATTGTGAACAACGAGGTTCCTAGAAGTAGAACGTTATAGAAATACATGTTTTCACCGCATTTGATTTAACTCATCTTATTCCTAAAAAAAAGAGAGATAGATATGTTGAAAAGAAAACCATGTGTTACCAATCCCGACCTCTAACATTCCGAAATTCAACTTTATGGCCCTCGAGACTAAGAAAGAGAAAACCAAAGGAGGTATACAGGAGCATCAATTAACTTAAACCATTTCTCCTAACGAGACTGCAGCCGCATGAAGAAAGTTGATTTTGTGAACAATGCGAGGGACGCGGCATGGGTCAGCAGTGCTTACTAAACGTTGTTTGTCATGTGTGCACGCTAGCCCTAACAGTCTGAAATCTTAAATTTGAGTTCGAAATGTATAATTTTCATCTGATTACTGATTTCTAATATAACTTAATTTTGTAGGATTAAGAAATTGTCCTTAAGTATCTAGTAAGTCACTCAACATTGCAGGAAATATATCCAGGATATTACAATACGAAGTCTGTTCAAAAAATTCCGGTACATTCGTAATTTCGCGCCAATGGTGTGTTGGAGCGAAACACGGTTGGCATTACTGCACACGCCTATGTTCAATGTGTAGCTACCGGAAGTTTGACTGTTGTATATCTGTTAACTATTGTTCAGTACTGTATCGATTAGAGCGTTGTGTCGCACAGTTAGTGAATTTCGAGATGGCAGAGTTAGAGGAGCAACGCGTCTGCATTAAATTTTGCGTGAATCTCAAGAGAACCTTTACAGAAACACACCAAATGATCCAGGAAACCTATGATGATGGGTACTTAAGCCGGACTCGGTGTACAGAATGGTTCACACGGTTTGAAAATAGCCGGATGGAAGTTAAAGGCGACCTTCGTCCTGGACGCCCATCTACGTCTACCGACGACGCTTACGTCAGGTACGTCAATGAAATTGTGCCTGCCAGTCGAATACTGACTGTCCGAGAGATTGCAGAGGAATGTAACATTTCAGTTGAATCATGTCATGAAATCCTGACACAGCATCTTGGAATGCATCGTGTTGCCGCCAAGTTCGTCCCGTGGCTCATGAGTCAAGGTCGAAAATGCTTTTACCTCGCAATCTGTGAAGAGCTTTTGAATAGTGCAGATGAAAACGAGATGTTCCTTAACAGAATCATTACTGGTCGTGAGACATGGGCCTACAGGTATGATGTTGAGACTGGGGTTAATAGGTCAGGAAAGATTCTCCTAGACCAGAAAAAGCTCGCCAGGTCAGTTCAAATGTGAATGACATGCTGATAGTTTTCTTTGAGTTAGAAGGATTAGTCCATCATGAATTCGTGCCACAGGGACAAACTATTAATCGATGACACTATCCCGACGTGTTGCGACGCATGCGAGAAAATGAGAGGAGAAAACGGCCTGAAACGTGGTGAGACAATTCATGGCTCTTCCATCACGATAACGCACCCGCACACTCATCCCTGTTGTTGGTTGACTACTGCACAAAAAACCAAATCACTATGCTGCCTCATCCTCCATACTCCACAGACCTTGCCCCTGTGGCCCTAGAGTATTTCGAATGAGGCCATGCACAGTTCAGGAATTTTTTGAACAGACCTCGTAAAAAGGTATATATCTGTTTTTCTATTTCTAAAGAAAAGGATTTTATTTATGTGTAATGTACCTACCTTTTCCTTTCCAATTCACGAAATGAAGATACATTGTCGCTAATGGTTTTTCAACTGCTGCATTGTCATAGGCCTGTTGCCGATTTTAAAATATCGCGGTAAGTGACAAGAGAGCTAAGCGTAAGTGTAGGAATGTAGTTACATATAAAGTACAAACACAAGTATCCCGGTTTTTTCTCTCTGAAATATGGTCAGTCCAGTAAAGGCGAAAGGACCTCGGAAGGGGAGGGGATGAGCACCAGAAAGTTCGACAGCCGTCTCATAGACTATGATGTTAGTTAAGGGTTTTAAGCCACAACGAATTGAGGTGCAACGTCAAGAATACTGGTTATTAGAGTATGGACCTCAGCCTAGCAGCACTATCGTCATGCGTAACCAGCAACACAGTTTACACATCTCCACCCTCGTATAACTTTGGGTGGTAAGATTTCTCCAGACACTCGACGCCGAATTAAGCATTCCCCACGCTGATGCGGTTTTTTGTTTCGCGAAATTTACGGCAGCGGTGCCGTAGCAGCACCAGAGCTTGAAGTCTTGTACACAATATAGCGAAATATCCTATGCCATCAGTCCTAATTTCTTGTCATATGGTGCTGTCCGTTATTGAAATCCTTGAATACATTAAACTTTGGTGATTCAGCTGTAATTTACTCAAGTATAATATATAATTGTTGTTGAACAACGAAATTATGTACAGGGAATTCTCGTACGTAACCCTCAGTTATGAAGGTGTAGCAATATTACCGTCTAGTCATGCTCAATCACACAGACTCGCGTTGTGTTGTACCAGTTGCCATTTGAGCCTCGTAACGGACAGCTCTGACGACAACTGATGGAAGTGACTGCTTATCATTGAGTGCTCATTGTTCCATGGAGGAGGAGATTAGCGTTTAACGTACCGTCGACAACGAGGTCATTAGTAACGGAGCAATCTCGGATTAGGGAAAGCAGGAGAAGGAATGCGGCCATGCTCATTCGAAGGAACTGTCCCAGTACTGGCCTTAAGCGATTTAGGAAAATCACGGAAAACCTGAATCAGGACGGCCGGACGCGGATTTGAACTGTCGTCCTCCCAAATGTGAGTCCAGTCTGCTAATCACTGCGTTACACCGCTCGTTTTATTATTCTATGTTCGTGAATGTTATTGTTTTCTGTTGATTCGGAAGTCATGCTTCGTACCTGTGAAAGTAGCACAAACCTTTTTTTTAATACCTTGTGGGGACTTATCTCTGGTATTTCTAAAACGCAAACTTAGTCCATAAATTAAGATGTGCTGCGAATATCATCTTGGGCGTAAAATTGGCGATCATACAAGAAACGAGCAATCCAAGCAGGCAAACAGGTGTTTGCCGTGTGCTTTATTACCAGTTAGCTAGTTAAAGACAACGTCGCGTGTTCTTTGCCTTGTCCTTGATTTGGAGACAAGTAACGGATGATTTAACATATTATTTCTGTCTCACAAAAATAGTTGAAACTACAACAGACAAAAATAGTTGAACGAACAAGAAAGAATGCAGTATTCCAATTTCTCGTGCACCATAAGGCCTATTCGTTACAGCGAAAAACTGCCTTCATCAGGACTTTTGAGAAAGTGACAATGAGTGAAGATGAATACAGTCACGAAAACACAGAAGATAGAGAGTGATATGTGCTTGCTGATCCAACATTTCATTTTACCTACTGTCCGCAGAGACAAACACTGCGAATTCTGGAAAAAAAGATCTACGAGGAATGCTGTCTTTGAATACGAATTGTGGTTATTAACTGTAATATAAGACGATGCAAAGGAGAGGAACGGGCTCATTTATTGGATCATCTTTAGGCCGCAGATGAGAAATAGTGGTAAACCTGAAAAGTATCTAGAAGTGTCGAAGACTTAGCAGTAAACGAATTTGATCAGTACATTGTCATTAGGAAGAAACCAATTAGAAAAATACCAATACTAAAAATCGTACGTTCATATTACAATTTCATCTTGCTGAAAAATGGTTTTATACTTATTTCACAATGGTCTTAGATTACTTTAGTTCGATGTAATATCTGGTTAGCGACAACGGAAAACTGAATACGAGTCACTGTGATTAGATACCCCCATTAAATAATTGGCTATTTCCTCAATTAGTTGTAAGCTCAACTAACTCCACAAAAGTAATGCCAATGAAAGAAAACTGTTGCACGTTGCTATCTCATAAAATCATTAAAATACAGAGAAACGACGTCTTCCTTTGGGATTAAACCGTGCATGTATTACATTAGCAAATTCGTCTACACTTCATCCATACATATCATAATAATGCATGTATAATTATGTATGTATCTATGTAAGTAAGTTAAGTGTTTGTGTGTGTGTGTGTGTCGGTGTCTGTGTGTGTGTGTGTGTGTGTGTGTGTGTGTGTGTGTGTCGGTGTCTGTGTGTGTGTGTATGTGATTACGTGCGCGCTCCACATCTCCTTCTAAACCACTGCACCGATTTCAACTAAACTTGGTATACATATCCCTTACTGTCAGGTAACCATCACTGCGGGGTAGTCTAGTGGCTAGCATTGCTTCCTTTGTATCACGGGGTCCCGGGTTCGATTCCAGCCCGGGTTGGGGATTTTCTCAGCCTGGGGACTGGGTGTTTGTGTTGTCCTCATCATTTCATCATCATCATTCGTGACAGTGGATAGATTGGACTATGTAAAAAAGAATTTGGACTGTGTAAAAATTGGTTCTTTGTACGGGCGCTGATGACCGCGCACTTGAGCACTCCTCAAATCGTGCATCATCATAATAATCATCAATGTGCGGGTAGGAAACACCTGCCATCCCTTTCTGTCAGGCAGCAATCACTGTGGGTGTAAAAAACATGTACCTATCATAGTTCAGAAGATGTGACATCATAAGCAATGAGAAGCGTGAAAAACTACTGCATTTTTCTGTAAGCTGCTGTTAACATATTTGTAACAGTTGAAACGGTACAGTAGTTTCCGCTCTATAAACAGTAGGTTTCGCTGCTCACTCGCACCGAGAAATACAAACAGAGGCGGCTCTGCCGCCAATTTTATTGCACGACGCGGCCGACCCATGTGGACGGATGGAAAGAAATGTGTCAGGCTTCATAATATGTATTTATATGTGACGTGTATTATGCATTTCTTGTACGTGAATGTGAATCTGCACATGAACTTTCCTGATCCTCCTCACACCTTTCCGTAAAGCGTGGCCAAATCTTAGTTGGGAAGTAGTTCTGTAGTATAGTACTGCCAACCTCACTCCTGGGTAGGGGATCAGAGAGACAGCACAGGCAGGTAAAAGTCAAAGACTTTCCAGTGTCACAAGATTTGGGGTGGAGAGGTTGGTCACGGCCAAGTGGTTCGACCATCCCCTCCACCGGGGCCCAGGAAGACCTCCGGGTGCCCGCCATATTCGTGGAGTGTTACAGAAGACGGGTAAGTCAGCAGACGTGACCTCAGTGCGCCTGTCTCAATGTTCACGCATGGAAGAGAGGTATTTGAATCTTCTAATAATTTCCGGGTATGCAGCCGGAAAACCTCCACGCAGAATTAGAACACTTGGAGAAGGTTTTCAAAGAGAATGGCTACACTTCTCGCCAAATAAGGAAGGCCATGCGCAACTATCATAACAAGAAGCAACGCACTGAGGACGCAGATGATGACTTTAAATCAACTGCGTTCCTTCCATACGCCGGGAATGTGTCGTCGAAAATAGGCCGATTACTGAAGAAAAATAAAATCAAGGTTATCTTCCGTCCACCAGCAAAGAACCGGGCCCTGGTTGGATCCGTTAAAGACGATTTACGACTGAAGAAGGCAGGCGTCTACAAAATTCCCTGTGAATGTGGCGCTGCATATATTGGCCAGACGACAAGAACTGTCCATGAACGATGTATAGAACATGAAAGATACACCCGTCTGCGGCAACCGTCAAAATCGGCAGTAGCAGAGCACTGTATTTCTTTGGGACATTCAATGGAATACAATGTAACAAAAATTTTATCCCCGGTTTCCGGTTTTTGGGATTCCGTAATCAAGGAATCAGTGGAAATACGTCTTGCCAATAATCTTATAAATCGTGACAACGGCTTTCAGCTGGATAAAAATTGGAATCCTGTTATTAAAATTATACAATCACAGCGGAATCGACAGCGTCATTCGATACTCAATGACTAGATGAACCTTTATTTCCACCACCGAGGGCAGCACGTACAACTCGGCTATGCCGCGGCTGTCAACACCTGACGCATGCGCTGTAGGATGCCAGTACATTTCACATGCGCGAGATTCGGCATAAATACCGCGACTGCACCTGGGCTCTTCAGTAGTTGTGTACTCACCTGATGATGGCCGGACGTCTCTGGGCCGAAATATCGTGGCAGAATGTCGACGGGATCCGGCTGCATACCCGGAAATTATTAGAAGAAGAAATACGCCGGGAAAATTTCAGAAGGTATTTGAATATTTGCACTAATTCTTTTATTTCCAGCTTCGGACTGTGTAAGGGAATGAATGTTCTCGTTTAATTTCGGAAATTTGACCCCCTGTGTTAATGTATCTGGTCCCCAGTTTGCCCGTTATCCTCCTCACATAGTGGATGTCTCATGTAAAATATTGGGAGACTTTGGTGGTATACATTTGGCCAACGCAATTTCGTCTTGCCCGTAGAAATATGCGTGCAGATTAGTATATAATATACCCGAGCTATAAGTTGTAAAATTGTAATATCTGTAAACTGGAACAATTGCTGCAATCGCTGTAAAATAGAGTGATAATGTTTAAAATAAATCTTTAACATATCTTAAAAATCACGTAGGAGTCAAGTTAAAGGAATTCATTTAAGATAAAAGATACAGAATGCAGGAAACCACACATCAACGTGTGAGCCCTCCAGCCCCTTGCCTAGTATCATACAGAAAGGGCACGCTCTCTGGGTAGCGCCCTCAAGCTCCCCTCCCCAGTTATCCGTTGCGCAATTTTCATTCAGGGCTTGACGACATCAACTTTCATCTGGCGTCCCTAGGCAAGGAGGCGTGGACGGGAATTTTCACAGTAACGTTATTAAATGTTGTTTTATGGATATAGCTTTGACAGTGTAGATAACAAGAGAAATACCTACTGTGCAAATTAATGTATCACTGTGCGCGAGTGCAGGCTTATCTCCTTTATACACTGTCCACTCACGTTAATGTGACCACCTGTCGAAAGCCAGAGAGTCAGTGAGGTTCTGGAAGGTACCACCAAGAATGTTGATCCACGCCGACTCCAGTACCGTGGTCAGCTTCACTATCTTTCTCGGTTGAAAATCCATGGTGCAAACAGCCCCATCGAGGAGGTCTCACAGATTTTCTATTGGGTTTTAAGATGGGGAGTGTGTTGACTAGGAGAGAAATTCAGCCTGATGCTTTTCGAACCACGCATGTACGTTGTAGCTGTGTGGCACGTTATATTGTCCTGTTGGAGGATGCCATCATGCCTAGGAAAACACACTCAATGCAGGGGCGTACACGGTCCCCAAGCATAGCTGCATACTTGTGTTGATCCATTGTGCCTTCTAGATTAACGAGATCGCTCTCAGAATGCCATGAAAACATTTTCCAGAGTCTAACGCTCCCTCCTCCGGCCTGGACCCATCCAGCGATTATCGCAGGGTACTCACCACCTGTCCGATGGAGAATAAAACGTGACTCATCTGAAGCAGCCACCAGTCGCCCCTCAGTGGACGTACAGTTGGGGTACTGGCGTGAGAATTCCAGCCTTCATCGCCTATGAACAGAAGTCAGCAAGTGTGCGTGAACCAGACACCCGCAGCAACGTTCGCTGAGGAGATACTATTGGTTGCCCCTCGGTTCATCTGGGCTGTCAGTTGCTCAACAGATGCACGTCTATCGCCCGTACACATCTCCGCAGCCGCCGTTGACCCCTGTCATCTATGGCGAGTGGCGCACCACAGTTGCTTCTGCTCCCATTTTGGATAGCGACATTTTGACATGCGCGGTATACTTTAACCACGACGGGGCGCGAATGGTTTATAAACTTAGGCGTTTCGGTAATGATTCCACCCTTGGCGCGAAAGCCAATAATTAAGCCCTTTTGAACGTTCGATAAATCGCTCCATTTCTGCATTACGACAACGACGGGACTGATTTCGGCGTCCCACAAATAGTCTTTACTTACTCGCCTCTCCTAGTGCTGCCACCTGCAGTCTATGAAAGGTTATTGCACGTTAACGTAGAACTTAGGTGGTGGGCACAGTAATGTAACAGCACTGTGCATTAAAATCTATGTATTCTAGGCAGGAAATAGATAAGACTGCTTTCAACTTTAAAAATCATTCAAATAAATTACTTATGCCGTCACGTGTGACTTAAAGTGCACCAGACGTGAAATACCAGCGTTTGCATTTTTCAGTGTAAACACTGCAAATGGTTTACTTAAATACCAAACAACACAATACCTCTGGTCAATAATGAAACAATAACTATTACGTTGTCATGTAACAATGTGATACTATAAAAAAATCATCATTTTCTTGTAACTGAACAAGTGTCTCAAAATCACTCGAGGAAGAATCACTTCTTCTGTAACGGTCATGAACACACGAGAGTGCAGCGGCGCCGCGGAAAAATCTACACGGGCACCGTGCGGCGAACATCCGTGTCATTTTGTTAACAATTCAAGCTATGGAAGCGAAGTTCCTAGCAAGTGATAGTGCCAAAGGGGAAAGTAATTTTCTATACCTGCGACACTTGTATCATTTTGATCTATCGAGCTACTGAAAGAACTTTATCTTTTATGTAATGGAATAGTATACTTCTGTACAGTCATTCACATCCTCGCGGATAGAGCTCACTGCTGTAAAATCTGTTAAGGTGTAAGAGTAAACATGGCGGAACAGGGCTCGAGCTGATGCCGGAAACGTTGCGGTGCGATAGGGGTACAATTACTTTTGAGAAAATTTCACTGAAACATTAAAGAGAGATATTATTGCTCTCGTCTGATGAAGAAGTTCCGAATGTCGGTAAAAAAATGTAGCGCTACATTAAAAAACATAGTTCCATCAATATCGGAGTAAACAGGAAAGCTGCAAGTACAGTATTATGAGTTCTTTTATTGAAAGTTGTTGCAGATGGTATCTGTTCGTTACTGAGTAATGAGTACCGATTCCACACTTTATAATAGGTTTTCTTAATCAATTTTTTTTTCATATGCAGTTCGTGCCAACTGTGTCTTGTGACTTCCGGTAGATTATTAATAATTTTTTACTGAAATATTCCTTTATTAAAAAAAATACCAGCGTGAAGGAATGTTGTCTCAAATATAAAATTCGTTGAATAATGAAAGTAACGAATACCTACGCACTTACGTGCGTAAGAACGAAAGTAATGGATAGCCAGTGCTTTATATCGAATATGTTCAGTTCATAATTTAGTCCACCGTGATAGATGTTAAAGTGGCATTACGACATAAGAGCGAGCCTACTACAGCATTCAAAGGTTCGTATACACTTGCAGGAAAACGTTCGCTCAACCGCTCAGCTCGCCAGTGTACAGGAGACGGAACGCGGCCACAGGAAGGCGGAGAGTGAGTGTGCTTCGTGAACGACCTTGGTGTGCTGTGTTTGAACTCGGCTTTGCTCCTCCTCCTGCCAACGCACATCTGGCAGTAGCACTTTCTGCCAGCAGGAGTGAAACCGGCTGCGTCCGGATTGAGGGGACTTCCGCCTGTCACAGGGGCGTGTTGCTGGCAACACACTGCCATCGGTGTAACGTGGCTGACATAGCTTTGCGGCTGGTATTTGTTGACATGCAGTCACAGAAATGGAAAGTAAATCACCGGTGCGATATTTATCAGACATTGTGGACGTATTCATCACATAACGGGTATTAAGCGATTACACTTTCATTCCAACGAAAATAATATCCATCATCTGTTCATTATGAGGTGTGATCCATTACAGACAGGAATGCGCTCTAGTGCACGTTTTGGCATTGAAAGAAAAGCATCTGAGTATCACCTCGAGGAATTTCTTCCAGTGCCTGAAACAAAAGCTGTTTCAGTTCATGAAGATTCCATGCTTGGGGCAGTTATGAGAGTATACATTTTCTTCGCATCCCAGACGTTCTTTCTGCGTGACCAATCAGGGAACTGAGCAGATCAGTGAACGACCCATCCATTCGACAAGGTGGCCCCGGTGTGAACTGGTGAAATGCTGTATTTGGTATCCTGGTATGGTGGGTATGACAACAGGGTTTAGATTTCTCGCCACATATTGGCTGGCACTCACTCTCCCTTCGACAAATACCAACTCAGTCGTGTTGTCATGCCCAGTAGCTTCCCGCACCACGGTTCCACGAGACAGAGAGGTGTGGGGTTCAGGAAATGCTACTTTCTGGATGCTGTATCTTTGTCCTCGGACATCACTATCGATAACACACAATCGTTGCGGCCGAGGACTCCGCCAGTGGTCCACAGGAAGCGGCCAACAATTGTCACGTTGTCATTGCCGCTGACGTTGCGCAGCTCGTAAGACTGATGGCCCCGCAACAGATCTATGCTTGATATCTTCCTGTTTTCTGCTATTATTCGGTCGTCGACTCTGCGCTTATCTCATCTTGCTGTTTACGTGGACTCCTCTTTGGATAATCTCAGGAATACTAACTGCACTGCTGCTGAAGGATTTGGCAGATAGCCCACTTCTTGGGTAACCCTCTTGGCCTACTTTCTAAACTTCATGAAGACCCAGCGGGAACTTGTATTTTGTGAACTGTCAGTACTATTGGCCTATGAATCTAAACAGCTCAATAATGCATATTCGACCGTAGCTGGAGTAATACACTCCTGGAAATGGAAAAAAGAACACATTGACACCGGTGTGTCAGACCCACCATACTTGCTCCGGACACTGCGAGAGGGCTGTACAAGCAATGATCACACGCACGGCACAGCGGACACACCAGGAACCGCGGTGTTGGCCGTCGAATGGCGCTAGCTGCGCAGCAGTTGTGCACCGCCGCCGTCAGTGTCAGCCAGTTTGCCGTGGCATACGGAGCTCCATCGCAGTCTTTAACACTGGTAGCATGCCGCGACAGCGTGGACGTGAACCGTATGTGCAGTTGACGGACTTTGAGCGAGGGCGTATAGTGGGCATGCGGGAGGCCGGGTGGACGTACCGCCGAATTGCTCAACACGTGGGGCGTGAGGTCTCCACAGTACATCGATGTTGTCGCCAGTGGTCGGCGGAAGGTGCACGTGCCCGTCGACCTGGGACCGGACCGCAGCGACGCACGGATGCACGCCACGACCGTAGGATCCTACGCAGTGCCGTAGGGGACCGCACCGCCACTTCCCAGCAAATTAGGGACACTGTTGCTCCTGGGGTATCGGCGAGGACCATTCGCAACCGTCTCCATGAAGCTGGGCTACGGTCCCGCACACCGTTAGGCCGTCTTCCGCTCACGCCCCAACATCGTGCAGCCCGCCTCCAGTGGTGTCGCGACAGGCGTGAATGGAGGGACGAATGGAGACGTGTCGTCTTCAGCGATGAGAGTCGCTTCTGCCTTGGTGCCAATGATGGTCGTATGCGTGTTTGGCGCCGTGCAGGTGAGCGCCACACTCAGGACTGCATACGACCGAGGCACACAGGGCCAACACCCGGCATCATGGTGTGGGGAGCGATCTCCTACACTGGCCGTACACCACTGGTGATCGTCGAGAGGACACTGAATAGTGCACGGTACATCCAAACCGTCATCGAACCCATCGTTCTACCATTCCTAGACCGGCAAGGGAGCTTGCTGTTCCAACAGGACAATGCACGTCCGCATGTATCCCGTGCCACCCAACGTGCTCTAGAAGGTGTAAGTCAACTACCCTGGCCAGCAAGATCTCCGGATCTGTCCCCCATTGAGCATGTTTGGGACTGGATGAAGCGTCGTCTCACGCGGTCTGCACGTCCAGCACGAACGCTGGTCCAGCTGAGGCGCCAGGTGGAAATGGCATGGCAAGCCGTTCCACAGGACTACATCCAGCATCTCTACAATCGTCTCCATGGGAGAATAGCAGCCAGCATTGCTGCGAAAGGTGGACATACACTGTACTAGTGCCGACATTGTGCATGCTCTGT
The DNA here is from genome assembly GCF_021461385.2 of Schistocerca piceifrons. NCBI lineage: Eukaryota > Metazoa > Arthropoda > Insecta > Orthoptera > Acrididae > Schistocerca > Schistocerca piceifrons. Next base: position 907,293,737 of record NC_060140.1, on the reverse strand, counting down.
TGCCTGTGTCTATGTGCCTGTGGTTCTGTCAGTGTGATCATGTGATGTATCTGACCCCAGGAATGTGTCAATAAAGTTTCGCCTTCCTGGGACAATGAATTCACGGTGTTCTTATTTCAATTTCCAGGAGTGTACATCGACGTTCGACCAGGCCGATTACGGACATGTAGGCGTCGATCTCAAGGCAAAAACAGAAGCTCGACCACACACTGAAGATCACAGAAGGCCACTCAGCGTCCCAGATCACCTTCGCTCTACCCCTTGGTGTGTGATCTAGCGTCAGTCGTAAACGGTGCGTTGGAACTGGAGATCTCAACTTCCAGTAATCTCTTGCCACCGGTTTTTGCTGAAACTGTCCAACTCCTTAGTTGAGTGGCCAGCACATCTAACTTCCATGAAACGGGCCCATTTTATCATCAGCGACACGCAAGTCGCCCAGTGTGTCGTCAAGTAAAAAGACGCAACTCGGCGGCCGAACTCCCACAGGTGGGGACTCACAGTCATCAATGCTAGATGATCATTTCATTTGGTGGAATTCTGCCTGTAACCTCAACCTGGATTTCTCCGTTCCCTTTCTGTGTAAATCAGAACCAGTCGAAGAATCCTACGATCATCTCATGGCAGTCCGTCCGGAATGGCGCGCGCCTACTCTTTTTGCTAAACTGCCGTCCTGCCTATCTCGTCAGCAGTCATTCTGCGGTCATAACACTGGCTGTGCGATCTATCGGTATGTTCCCCGTGCCAATGATTACAACTTTCTGAAAACGTATGGGATGGGGATAAGCTGCAAGTGCACACCTTCTGAGCGTGAACTGTTGCTGTCTCTACCAGAAAAGTTCCAGTAGCATTCGACACGTCCAAGAGCCATAATGTACCGACACCATTCTTCATCTCTCGGAATGTATTCTTTGTGCAGTGAAAATTAGCTCCCATAAGGATGAAATTTTAATCACCATATCCCACAGGCTTGCGAATACTGCAGTATCAGTTTACTAGCATTGGAACAACGCTTTCATAGCGTAGCACTTACCATTTCAGTCGGTGTGATTACCGCGACACCGCTGAGGGAGAGTGACTGTAGATACACTCCATTTCAATAAATTATTGAGGAAGAAACAATCTAATCTCACGTCGATAATTATGTCATTGCAGACTGCGGAAGGATGAGAGAAATAAGCTGTGTTCTTTTCTTTGGAACTGTCTTGCGTATTGACTTCCTTAGGGAAGCAACGAAACACGAAAATACGGGTGGCCGAATAGGAATTTGGAATTCCCCCTTTCGAACGGTAGTCCATTGTTTTATCAGTGTACTATCTTGATCGGTAATGTGAATGAGACTAATGGAATATTGGCGTAACATCATATGGTTGTAAGTAGTAAGAACAAACTTATTACTTGTCAACAATGATTTTCACGCATTCAAAAAATCTGCAGCAGCTCGGAGGGCTGTAATTCTTACGGTTTCGCCAACATTTTTAATGGGTTCCGTTTTTGTATCGGTAGATTTTCCAGTACTTTCTCGTCAAAACTGTATTGTAAGCCTTGCAAGTTCCTGCTACGTTAATGTTTCTCGTCACAAATTTCCTTCACGATACTTTTGGCATATACATACCTTCTGCCCAGTCCTTTACAGCTGAAACTTTGACCCAGCTTAGTGTCTGACGCTTCAACGTTTTCAATGAAAAAAATCGTAAATGTTTCCTGCTGACATGATTTGTTTAGGTATATATACCGAATCAGATCCGTTGCATTTATGACGCCGTGGTAGGGAGGTAATTACAGAGCAGAAATATAGCAGACATTTGCAGCTCACACAAACAAGAGCCATGACCACTGCAGTGTGACCATTCGCAGGCAGGAAAATATGTTTAACCTGACAGGAAATTTCATTTTTCTTTTTAATTGTTTACTTCTGTGAGTAAATGAAAACTTTATATGACATCTTCCCTATTCAGAATGAGATTTTCACTCTGCAGCGGAGTGTGCGCTGATTTGAAACTTCCTGGTAGATTAAAACTGTGTGCCGCACCGATATTCGAACTTGCCCGCGAAAGGCAAAGGTCCCGAGTTCGAGTCTTGGTCCGGCACACAGTTTTAATCTGCCAGCAAGTTTCATCTTCCCCATTCTTTCAGTTCCCACCAATTTACTTAATTTACTGTATGACATTTTGCCTGAACTACTACCATTGCTAGTCTAATGCAGACTTTCACCATGGTTCCGAATCCGCTTTAAATTGTAGATCTCTTTAGAACGTTCTGGGGAAGTCAGTCAAAGAGAGGAGAAAGCAGGATATATCACCTCCAAGAAAAACACTGTAGTGTTGAAACTAGCCTTCGGCTTGTATACACTTTACTTTTCATGCTGAAACTGCATTCCGAATCTTTGTAAGTCGGGTGGCCCCTTGTAGCCTCACTTTTACAATTCATTACTGGCCAGTACAGCGCGAACACGTCACCATTTGAGGGTACGTGAAGTCACGATCCGCTGGCGTCCAGTACGAGTTGGCCCTCACACGGCGTGTGTTTAGTTCGATATTTTCCCTACAGTGAGAGCACACCGCCTGCCAATCCGCCTACGCCCCCGCATACCCCGCGCCGTATATTTGCCTCCCTGTTGCTACGGTCTTCCGGAAATATCGGCGAAGCACCGACTGGACGCATCCCCGTGGCGCTGCCACATAACTTATACGAACAGCGCGGGCTCTAACACAATTCTTCTTGCGTTTCACCTCCTGGCAGCAGAATGACGGAGGGCTCAGGGGCACATCTCTCTTTCTCTGTGCCAGCCACCCGCGTCAGTTATTGCCCGTGGACTGATATAAGAAAGCGCTGCCGTAGATCGTAAAACAGACATATATATTACGACAAAACTCTGGTGTTCCATGGAAAACAGAAAAAGGAGACAGAAAAAAGGTAGCATCAGAAACTATTCCTGACAAAGGTAAGCTTTCAAATGATAGCTGAGTAAACGACGAAAGAAAGTAGCATGTGCCGAAGTATGTACATTCGTTCCTGTAGTAGAAATTGGCACGGAACGATACCAAAGAAATTACACAATTTTCATTCTGTAGCTCTATTGTGCGGCAAGGTACGTTGTAAACAGTTGTTATTTGCAGGACAACCAATCGTACAGCTCTGATAGGCATAGTGAATATTCATTGTACGGTGTGTGTAAACACATTCCAGCTCCAGAATTTGTGCACCTATAAACAAAAACGACATGATGACGCTGCCTGGAGTAGCAAGAGACTTATTTTTGTCTTAATGACATTAGTACAGAATCGTAGGCAGTCTGATTTGACAATTAAAGTGCAATTCCAGTGGAAAAAATTTTAAGGCTTAACAGAGCGTCGATGACGACGTTATTAGTGACAGAGCATAAACTCAGATTGGACAAGAGAAAAGGAATAGAGAAACGAGGCTGCGAGAACAATTTGTCAACCAGCGCTGCAAGGCCAAACTTGAAACAAGGCACCTGGAGTAGATGAAATTCCCTCAGAGTTACTTACATCCTTCGGAGAGCCAGTGAGACTGGCAAAACAACCTCGACTTTCAAATGGTTCAGATGGCTCTGAAAACTATGGGACTTAACATCTAAGGTCATCAGTCCTCTAGAACTTAGAACTACTTAAACTTAACTAACCTAAAGACATCACACACATCCATGCCCGAGGCAGGATTCGAACTTGCGACCGTAGCGGGCGCGCGGCTCCAGACTGGAGCACCTAGAAGCGCTCGGCCACACTGGCCAGCTCAACCTCGACTTCCAGAAAACAATGTAATAATTTCAATTCCAAAGAATATAGGTGCTAAAAGATGTGAGTCTTACGGAACAGTAAATTTAATAAATCTGTTTCCAACATACTGACACGAATGACTTACAGAAGAATGGAAAGACTGATGGATGTTGACTTTGGGGAAGACCAGTTTGAATTCCGCAGCAGTTTAGGAACACATGGGGAGTTGCTGAACTACGACTTGTATTAGAAGACAGGTTAAGGAAAGGTCAACCTATGCTTATAGCAATTGTAGACTTAGAGAAAGCTCTTGCCAATGTTAACTAAAATAGACTATTTCAAATTTTGAAATTAGCAGGGATAAAATACAGGGAACGACAGGTCATCTACAACCTGTACAGAAACTAGACTGCGGTTATAGCAGGCGAAGAAAATGAAAGCGGGGCAGTGGCTGAGGAAAGAACGAGAAAGGATTGTAGCCTGTCTCTGATGCTATACACTCTGTACATTGAGCTAGCAGGAAAGGAAACTAAAGGAAAATTTGGAAAATAATTAAACTTCATAGCGAAGAAACAAAAACTGTGAGGCTTGCCGAGTACATCGTAGTTGACTCTGAGACAGCAAAGAATGATGTCTTGGGAAAACAGATTATAAGATAAAAATTAAAAAACTAAGACAAGGGAAATAAAATGTAGAAGAATTAAATCAGGAATAGTGTGGGAATTACATTAGGAAATGAGACACTAAAAGATGAAGTCGAGTTTTGCTACTAGATCAGAAAAGTCACCGACGATGGCCGAAGTAAAGAGAATATGAATTGCAGACTAGCCACAGCAGAAAAATGTGAAAAAGAAAAATTTCTTAACATATAAATTTAAGTTACGGTTACCTGACTTGTTCATTCAATGCAGGAGCCGATCTATAGTTATTTACTGATGTCTTGTTTTGAAAACAAATTTATTTGCAAAAGATCGATATGTTAACACAATTGTTGGATTATTTGTTTCGGCAATATGCATTGCCATCCTCAGAGCCCTAAAACCAGATGGTGGTAGTTACATAATACAATACTTGCAACACTCTGTCACATAAGGACTACACTATGTGCATAAAAAGTCGAGACATTACAATGATATGCCAGGAGCTCTATCATAAACAATGTACAGCTTTGAGTATGCATGGCACGAACGAGACAGATGCATCTCACGTCTTGCTCCTTCGTGGCATAATGCCACGTTGGCTGCGACAGCGCTGGTTTGAGTTAGTGTGTCGTAGCCAATACGGCTTCATACCACGAAGCAGCAAGATGTGACATGTACCTGTCTTTTTCGTGCCATGTGTACTCAAAGTTCTACATCCTTTATGATAGCATACCTGGCAAGTCACTGTAATGCCTCGACTTTTTATGCACGTAATGTAGTCCTTATGTGACTGAGTGGTGTAAGCATTGTATGATGTAGCTACCACTGCCTGGTTTTATGGATATGAGGATGGCGATGCATATTGCCGAAACAAATAATCCAGTAACTGTGTTAACATTGCGATCTTGGCAGATACATTTGGCTTCAAAAGAAGGCTGCAGTATAAATTTAAGTATTAGCAAGTCTGAAAGTACTTTTCTGGAATACAGTCTTGTACGGAAATGAAATGAGGGCGATAAACAATGCGACAGGAAAAAATTGAAGCTACTGAAATGTTGGTGCTACAGATGAATGTTGAAGATTAGATGTGTGGATCAAACAACGAGTGAGTCTAAGCACTTTCTAGTGGATGTAGGCTGCAATGACTATATAGCAGTAAGAGGCTTGCACAGGATAGACTAGGGTGGATAGCTGCATCAAACCAGTCTTCGAACGGAACAATGACAACAGAAGATATGCGTAACAGCAATAAAAATGGTAATGATTTATCACGGTATGAAGTAGGCAAATGGAAATACAAATGTCTAAAAATGAGATTGACAGAAAGTGCAAAATGGCCAGGCGGGAATGGCTAGGGGACAAACGTAAGGGTTTAGAAGCATATTTCATTAGGGGAAAGATAGAGGTCTTTGAAAAAAAGAGAAGCAGCTGTTTGAATAGCGATAGCTCAGATGGAAAACCAGTCCTAAGCAAAGAAGGAAAAGCTGAAGAGTGAAAGGAGTATGTAGCGGGTCTATACAAGGGACATGAACTTGAAAGGAGTATTATAGAAATGTGAGAAGACGTAGATGAAGACGAGATGAGAGACATGGTAATGCGAGAAGAACTTGACAGAATATTGAAAGACCTAAGTCGAAACAGGACCCCGGGAGTCGACGGCATTCCGTCAGAACTACTGATAGCCTTGGGAGAGCCAGCCAAGGCAAACTCTTCCACCTGGAATCCAGAATGTGTGAGATAGGTGAAATATCCTCAGTCTTGAAGAAGAATGTAAGAATTCCAATTCCAAGGAAAACATGCGCTGACAAGTGTGAATATTACCGACCTATCAGTTTAATAAGTGATGGTTGCAAAATACTAACACAGATGAACGGAGAAACTTGTAGAAGTCAACCCGAGGAAGACCAGTTCGGATACCGGAGACTTATCTTAGAACATAGGTTAAGGAAAGATAAACCTATGTTTACAGCGTTTGTAGATCTAGAGAAAGCTTTTGACTGGAATACTCTCTTTCAAATACTGAAGGCAGCAGGGGTTAAAATACAGGGAGCGGAAAGCTATTTACAACTTGTACAGAAAACACATGGCAGTTATAAGATTCGAGGGGCATACAAGGGAAGTAGTGGTTGAGTGAGACAGGGTTGGAGCCTACCGCCGATGTTATTCAATCTGCACATTGAACAAGCAGTAAAGGAAACAAAAGAAAAATTTGGAGTAGGCATTGAAGTTCAGGGAGAAGAAATAAAAACTTTGAGGTTTGCCGATAACATTGTAATTCTGTCAGAGACAGCAAATGGCTTGGAAGAGTAGTTGAAAGGAAAGGACAGTGTTTTGAAAGGAGGATGTAAGATGTACACCAACAAAAGCAAAAAAAGGATAAAGAAAAGTAGTCGAATTAAATTAGGTGTTGCTGGGGAAATTAGATTAGGAAATGAGACACTTAAAGTGGTAGATGCGTTACTTGGACAGTAAAATAACTGATGACGTCCGATGTAGAAGGATATAAAATGTAGACTGGCAATAGCAAGAAAATCGTTTCTGAAGAAGAGAAATTTGTTAACACAGAATATAAATCTAAGTGTTACGAAGTCTTTTCTCATAGTATTTGTATGGAGTGTAGTCATGTATGGGAGTGAAACGTGAAGGATGAACACTTTATGCAAGAAGAGAATAGAAGCTTTTGAAATGTGGTGCTGCATAAGAACGCTGAAAGTTAGATGGGTAGATCACGTAACTAATGAGCAGGTACTGATTAGAATCGGGGAGAATAGAAATTTGTGACACAACCTTATAACAAGCAGAGATCGATTGATAGGACACATTCTGGGACACCAAGTGATCACTAATTTAGTATTTGAGGTAAGTGCGGGCGGTAAAATTTGTAGAGGGAGACCAAGAGATGAATACAGTAAGCAGGGTGAGAAGGACGCAAGTTGCAGTAGGTATTTGGAGATGAAGAGGTTTGCACAGGATAGAGTACAATGGAGAGCTGCATCGAACCAGTCTTCGGACCGAAGACTACAACAACAACAAGTAAAAAATAGAACGAGAGAAACCTGTAAGCGGTTCGAGTGGTATGTGTTACGGAATAACCCTAGCTTCTCTATTTCAACAGAGTCCGTTCAGTGTTCACGTATAACTTTTCTGCAGACCAAACAACGCTCGTGTGGGAATCAACATGTATTTCCTCAGCACCCATCATGTAAAAGCCAGTTTTCTGTCTCCTGCATGAAATTCATAGGGTCATTCATGGATAACGGTGCTCAGGTGTATCTCTGTTCCTTTTACCAATTAAACTAAATATGTACTTACGGAGTATTCGAACAGATACGTGATTGGACTGAGGATGTTCTTGTGAGCTGACGTACGTATATCATTCACAATGGCGCATCGTCAGAATCGAATATAGCGTTTGCCGCACCTCAGTGTAGCGTATTAGTTGCGCTGCTGATCACTGTACATACACAAGGTGTCCCTCCGGAGAGTCTTCAGCCGAGTTTCTCTGGTGCTTCAGCAGATATCTGCGATTTCGAGCATGCATTTTTTTCTGTAGTCAGCCCAGAAAAATAGTGATCATCACGTCCTTCATGCGAATCCCAGTGTCGACGACGGAAGCGTCAGCTTGTTTCCCGCTGCAAACAAAATTATTTTTAAAGAGGAATTTTATGTGTCCATTCGCTAGAGTGGTTCAAAAATGGTTCAAATGGCTCGGAGCACTATGGGACTTAACTTCTAAGGTCATCAGTCCCCTAGAACTTAGAACTACTTAAACCTAACTAACCTAAGGACATCACACACATCCATGCCCGAGGCAGGATTCAAACCTGCGACCGTAGCGGTCGCGCGGTTCCAGACTGTAGCGCCTTTAACCGCTTGGCCACCAGGGCCGGCCGCTAGAGTGGTCCCAGATTTGTTTTTTGCTATGTATCAACAGGGACACTAAAACTGGACGAATAACCAGTACTCCTCCAGCGGCAACACTACCTGGCCCGCGCCGACTGCTACCGCTAGTGAGTCGCTGCTGGCCTGATGGTTATTCTTCGAGATTTAGTGTCCCTGTTAAATGGAAATGTCGTGTGACTAGGGCCTCCCGTCGGGTAGACCGTTCACCGGGTGCAAGTCTTTCGATTTGACGCCACTTCGGCGACTTGCGCGTCGATGGGATGAAATGATGATGATTAGGACAACACAACATCCATTTCCTGAGCGGAGAAAATCTCCGACCCATTCGGGAATCGAACCTGGGCCCTTAGGCTTGACATTCTGTCACGCTGACCACGCAGCTACCGGTGGCGGACAGTGTACCTGTTTGTACACGGTGATAAAACTAGTGTAGGACTAGGCAAGCTAGTTTGAGAGAGTTCTATTGAAAAGGCACGTAAAATACCGATTTATAAATAATCTCTCTGTAATGGGAAACAAACCGACGCTTTCTGTTGACACTGGGCGTCCCAGATAAACCCTATTTGTTTGGGCTTCCAGTTACACAAAACAAAAATGGACTTGCAATTATCTGCCGAAACACCAGAGAAAATGCTCCCGACGATTCTTTTCGCTACAAGAGCCTATTTTTCATTATAATATCCATTCAATGCGACTGCCTTACGCCACCTTTCTGTGGGAGGGCGTGCCTGTTCTCGTGGTCGCCGGCGGAGCCAACGACTTGTCGCATCAATAAACTCCCCATCAGCCACGTACTGCTTCCCACGGAGTGCAGGCCGAAATGATGGAAGTCGGAAGATGCGAGATCAGTGCTATGGGGTGGGTGAGGAAGAACAGTCCAGTGAAGTTTTGTGAACTCCTCTCGGGTGCGCAGATTTGGTGTGAGGCCTTGCGTCGTCATGGAGAAGGAGAAGATCGATTGCATTTTTGGGGTGACAAACTGAATCTGTTTCTTCAATTATCTGAGGCTACAACAATACACTACAGAGTTGATCAGGATTGACGATCTCGCTGTTTGCTCCCCTCCCCCCATATCAACCAACCAACAGAGTTGATCGTTGCACTATGAGGGAGAACATCAGAGAGCATAATCCCTTCAGAGCCCCAGAAGACCGTCGCCACGATTTTACTTGCTAAGGGTGCGCCTCTGAAATTTTTCTCCGGAGGAGAGGCGGTGTGGCTTCACTCCATGAATTCCTGTTTTGTTTCCAGTTCGAAATAATGAAACCATGTTTCATCGCCTGTGCTTCTGTTCACTGTCAAGGTCCCGGTAAACATTCTGCAAGAGCCCATCAATATCTGCAATGCTCTGGTTTTCCACAAAAACTTTTCTGGAGACTAGAAATCTACTCTGTAGGAATCAGCATGGGTTTCGAAAAAGACTATCATGTGAAATCCAGCTGGTGATATTCGTCCACGAGACTCAGAGGGCCATAGACAGGGGTTCCCAGGTAGATGCCGTATTCCTTGACTTGCGCAAGGCGTTTGATACAGTTCCCCACAGTCATTTAATGAACAAAGTAAGAGCGCATGGACTATCAGACCAATTGTGTGATTGGATTGAAGAGTTTCTAGATAACAGAACGCAGCATGTAATTCTCAATGGAGAGAAGTCTTCCGAAATATGAGTGATTTCAGGTGTGCCGTAGGACCGTTGCTATTCACAATATATATATATATATATAAATGACCTCGTGGATAACATCGGAAGTTCACTGAGACTTTTTGCGGATGATGATGTAGTATATCGAGAGGTCGTAACAATGGAAAATTGTACTGAAACGCAGGAGGATCTGCATCGAATTGACGCATGGTGCAGGGAATGGCAATTGAATCTCAATGCATACAAGTGTAATGTGCTGCGAATACATAGGAAGAAAGATCCTTTATCATTTAGCTACAATACAGCAGGTCAGCAACTGGAAGCAGTTAATTCCATTAATTATCTGGCAGTAGGCATTAGGAGTGATTTAAAATGGAATGACTATATAAAATTAATCGTCGGTAAAGCAGATGCCAGACTGAGATTCATTGGAAGAATGCTAAGGAAATGCAGTCCGAAAGCAAGGGAAGCAGGTTTCAGCACACTTGTTCGCCCACTGCTCACCGGTGTGGGATCCGTACCAGATAGGGTTAATAGAAGAGATAGAGAACATCCAACAGAGAGCAGTGAGCTTCGTTACAGGATCATTTAGTAATCGCGAAAGCGTTACGGAAGACTCTGCAAGGGAGACGCTCAGTAGCTCGGTACGGGCTTTTGCTGAAGTTTCGAGAACATACCTTCACCGACGAGTCAAGCAGTATATTGCTCCCTCCTACGTATATCTCGCGAAGAGACCATGAGGATAAAATCAGAGAGATTAGAGCCCACACAGAGGCATACCGACAGTCTTTCTTTCCACGAACAATACGAGACTGGAATAGAAGGGAGAACCGATAGAGATACTCAAGGTACACTCCGCCACACATCAAGTGGCTTGCGGAGTATGGATGTAGATGTAGAAGAAAGTCAACGATATACAGCTCTCTGTGTGGAGGGTACCACTTTCCAGAAGCCGTTTTGAGCGCTACGTATAGCGCCTTCACCTATCACAATTTCAGGGAACTATAAGGGCTGTAGCGAGAATATTCCATGATGTCCCACAACAAATATCGCGCTTTTTCAACTGAAATTGGGCGCGAGAAGAAATGTGTTGCATTAGTAACTGAACGCCCCTCGTAGATATTGTTACCCCTAACTACTTTGTCGACTGCTTCGACCTGATAATCGTTTGCATTTCCAATCATGTAGTCACTTCACGCCATTTTACCTTTTCTTGCACACCGCTTCATGTTATAGCAATTGTCTTGCCCAGCTACGTGTCGAGGAATTCATGTCTGAATTGTTATAAGCTAGAAGCACCAAATAAATCTACAAAAAAATTAGGCAGAGGGAAGACTCGAGTTTATTGGGAAGATATTAGGAAAGTTTAATTTATGCACAGAAGTGTTATGTCTTCCTTTGCACGCTGTCTTGTTCTTTAGTGGATACATGGACGAGAAACAGATGCCGTTCATGAACACAGAAGTCAGATATTAATTTATTCTACATCTAATATCAGATGGTAAAAATAATACATAACTTTGTTGCTGTAGTAGCAGTATCAGTTGCTAACAATAGATCTGAATCTAGAAATGCACTAAACCGCCAAAGAAACTGGTACAGTCTGGCGTATTCAAATATAAAAATATGTAAACAGACAGAATACGGCGCTGCAGTCGGCAACGCCTATGTAAGACAAGTGACTGGCACAGTTGTTAGATCAGTTACTGCTGTTACAATGGCAGGTTATCAAGATGTGACTGAGTGTGAACATAGTGTTATAGTCGGCGCACGAGCGATGGGAAACAGCATCTCCCAGGTAGCGATGAAGTGGGGATTTTCCCGTACGACCACTTCACGAGTGTACCGTGAATATCAGGAATCCGGTAAAACATCAAATCTCGGACATCGCTGCGGCCGGAAAAAGATCCTCCATGAAAGAGACCATCGACGACTGAAAAGAATCGTTCAACGTGACAGAAGTGCAACCCTTCCGCAAATAGCTGCAGATTTCAGTGCTGGACCATCAACAAGTGTCAGCGTGCGAGCCAGTCAACGAAACGTCATCGACATCGGGTTTCGGAGCCGAAGGCCCATTCGTGTACCCTTGATGGTTGAACGACACAAAGCTTTACGTCTCGCCTGGGCCCGTCAACACCGACATTGGACTGTCGATGACTGGGAACATGTTGCCTGGTCGGTCGTGCATCGTTTCAAGTTGTATCGACCGGGATTGACGTGTGCGGGTACGGAGACAACCTGATGAATCGATAGACCCTCCATGACAGCAGTGGACAATTCGAGCTGGTGGAGGCTCTGTGTAAGTAGCCTGTTTATATGTTGACAGCGCTTTAGACTGCATTAATATCTCCGACAGCGCTGTGTGCCTTCTGTAAGAGACTCTGTGGCTGGTCGGACTCACAGTTAGAAGTTAATAGTTAGCTATGATGGAGGTTTGCACTGTTAGTGCGAGCGGACAGTCTGGACGTGTATCCGCAAAAATCTTTCCTTTGGTAACCACATGCCTTTTAGTAGATAGAGCTTACAGTAGTTAGAATCTTTTTAATTAGCTGGCTGTAGTTGGTGCAATTTCTGTAATTCGAGTAATAAAGATTCTCTGTGAGATAAATGTGTTATGAAAAAGTGTAGGTTATAGTTAGCATTTCTTCTAATTCAGGGCAATTATTTTGTGTCAATTATTTGAGCAATCAGATTGCGTTATTCTTGTATATTGTGGATACTAAATGAACAGGATATGTTTGAGTTGTATGTGGGAGGGAAAATTCTGTAGGTCAGTGTTTGAAATGAAATGACAAAAACAAGTAAAGCATGCAGCAGTTTAAGTAAAAACGTTGAAGTTTCACCTTCTCAGTTATTTCAGTTTAAGTGAAAAATTTTTATTTAGAAGTTTCATATGTAATGGTGTGGGGTGTGTGCAGTTGGATGATATGTCTAGATACGACTCTGACAGGTGACACGTACGTAAGCATCCTGTCTGATCACCTACATCCATTCATGTCCATTGTGCATTCCGATTGAGTTGGGCAATTCCAGCAGGACAATGCGACACCCAACACGTCCACAATAGCTACAGGGTGACTCCAGGAACACTATCCTCAGTTTAAACACTTCCGCTGGCCACCAGACACCGCAGACATGAACATTATTGAGCGTACCTGGGACGCCTTGCAACGTGCTGTTGAGAAGAGCCCCCCTCCCCTCGTACTCTTAGGAAATGTGGTCAGCCCTGCAGGAGTCATGGTGTCAATTACCTCCAGCACTACTTCAGACATTAGTCGGGTCCATGCCACGTCGTGTTGCGGCATTTCTGCGTGCTCGAGGGGGCCGTAAACGACATTAGGCAGGTGTGCCAGTTTCTTTGGCTTTTCAGTGTATGTACAGAAACAGAGGATTTATAAATCTGTCACTCGTCAGTACAATGTCAATCCAAAAGATGTCGAGCCCTGGTCGCTACGAAAGTTTGTAAATGTTATACAATCGGAAAACACACAAAATCAGTCCAGTGCATGAATGTTCGAAGTTAAGCACACGCGTTGCTGGCGCGCTGGAGAGAGCATGCTTGCATCTCATTGGCAGCGCCTTCGTTCGTGGCGGCTGTAGCAAACGCGGTGGCGTAACCGGCGGCGGGCGTTTTTTAAAAGTGCGGTGACGGAATAGCGGCCGATGCCACAGAAAGACGTCGCTTAGAAACTCTCTGTAGGCCAATTCCTTGATTGTTTTCTGATGTAGAACCCTTACCAAACTAGGTTAGTGAAAGAGGGAAAATTCAATGAATAGCGGCTCGATGATTTGTCATGGATCTGTTTAGCCAGTGTGAGTGAGTTAAGGAAATGCTGGCAATAAGAGCCAGTTGCCAAACATTCCACCAGGCTGACATGTTGTCGAAATCCATTTGGATGTTACTGCAAATTTCCTAACTGATAACAGCATCACCTTCGGAAGGCCTGTAATTGTAGCTCATACTACCCATTAAGCCATTAATACATAACATAAATAGCAACACCGGCCGTGGTGGCCCAGCGGCTGTAGGCGCTACAGTGTACAGGTTCGAATCTTGCCTCGGGCGTGGATGTGTGTGATGTGCTTAGGTTAGTTAGGTTTAAGTAGTTCGAAGTCTAGGGGACTGATGACCTCAGAAGTTAAGTCCCATAGTGCTCAGAGCCATTTGAACCATTTGATCCTACTACAATTTTTACGAGCACATAAGACGTTCCACGGGAAGAAACTTTAAAATATGCTTTGCTCAAGTGGTAAACTGGATCCCTCGAGTAACAATACGGAGATAGCGGAGAGATTATCAGACAACTGGCTGTAAGTATTGCGTTCTGTGGCTGCAGCATTTGGTAACAGGCAGAAACCTTTACAATATGCTGTTCATGCTCTGAATCCGACGATCTTCACCCACGTAAAACATCTTTTTTTCCCCACTTCACTCCGACGTTCCTGTTGATAACCTGTGTAACGTACTACGAAAGTCTAACCGTGATTTTCTTTCTGTACCTAGTGTAGCAAATCGCGTTTGACGTTTTACTGCTTGTCCGCTGTTGGTTATTTTTACTAACCACATACATGTGGAATTCGACTTTTCAGCTTTCGGCTGTTGGAGACTTTCATACTGCAGTCTAGTCGTCGCCTGGAGCTATGTTCAATTCCTTTATCTTGGCGGCTCGCGCATGCCCTCCCAGACGCGGGAGGTTGCTGCGTTGCCAGTTGCAAACGACGTACGCGCCAAGAGAAGCAGCGCCATAGTATAGTATAGTTCGCAAACTTACGTTTAGGGGGGGGGGGGGGCGCAGTTTATGAAGTAAAGCCACCATGGCTGCATTAACCCTTTCGCTGCTACAGAGACGTGCACCCCGCATTCCTCGCTGTGCGCCATTTTGTCATCACTGCACTGCTGGCCTGTGCTGACACATGGTGTTCCGACTGCTTTGACACACTTATCATTCGATTTCACAAAAACTATTTGGCCCAAAAACTTCATTTTTACACATCATTTTGACTGATACCTCCCCCCCCCCCCCCCCCCCATAAATGACTTAATTTTGTTTCGATGTTCAACGCAGTTATTGTACAGCATTAAATGTAGTAAACCACTGCACGAAATTTTGAAGAGTTTGCAGAGGTAAAAGTCCATAGTGTTTACTTTCCGTATGGTCGATTTTAGTTGCCACAATGTTGAGAATGAAATGTGGACAAGATACCTAAATTTCAGTGAAATTTACTGTATAACAATATCTCATTTAATTTAAGTCATAGATAGGTGTCGTATGTAATATTGAGAAATATTCCGTCTTTCACGACTGTAATAAAAGTTTTATTTATATCAGAGTCATTTCGCATTTTTCTAAAAAGTTCTGATTAAAACAAAGTTGGCAAAGTACTCCAAACTGAATTGTGGACATAATAAAACATAGAAACTAAAATATACTGTCAGTGAGGCTCAGTGTGCAAACAATTTGTGTTTGTCACAACAGACAGCAAAACATAGATCAGTCGACGAAAACATTGAATATGATGATGTTGCCAAAGCAGCGAAGCACAGAATTGCTTCAGACAATCAAGTAGCTCAGCAACGTACGAGCCGAAATTCTGCTCTAAATAATACTTTTAATACTGTCACAAAAGAATATATCTCAATATGAATAGTAAAACAGCGACTGCGGAAGAGAAGATATACAAACAGATAACATTAATATTATATGTGTGCCTTTTCATTGTTTTTATTGCTGCAAAAAGAAATATTGGAGGACAAAATTAGAAAACCGAAAAATTATTATGATTACAATGAAGAGACAAAGCACTAGAAATTTCAAAATATTACATTCAACCGAATAAAATTCATGAAGTAAGACACTTTGATATTGTTTTAAAAACAAGAATATATTAAGCATCGAACAAGATTTGAACTCAGAACCTTTCGCTTAGCAATGAAACACCTTAACCATTATGCTTACGTAGCTCGCCATTCAAGCTAATACCTGGAAGCTTGTAAAATATGACGAAGAATACCGACAAACACTGTATACACACTGGTATGACTATGAATTACGTTTCGTCGAAGAACAATAGGAAATAAACAATTACCGTTGTTCTTTATTGCGAAAAAGCGGTTTGTGAGAATGATAAAACACCTGTCCTTGCTATCGCCTGAATTAGGAGGCTTATTGCTTGTTTGTTTGGCTCTGAGCACTACGGGACTTAACATCTGAGGTCATCAGTCCCCTAGAACTTAGAACTACTTACACCTAACTAACATAAGGACATCACACAACACCCAGTCATCACGAGGCAGAGAAAATCCCTGACCCCGCCGGGAATCGAACCCGGGAACCCGGGCGCGGGAAGAGAGAACGCTACCACACTTTGTTTGGTTTAATTAATTAATACAATATGGAGCAATTGATGTAAAGAATGCTTTTTTCAAACTTTCTATAAAAGAAAGTCCACTATCAAGACATTGCTTTTGTTTGATTACATTATTTATGACTGAACGCTTCTAAAACTGAAGACACTCGTCCGTGCTTTTCACTGCAGTTGAGCTCTGGCAACGTCGTTCTCTGTTCATTGGCTGACTGTGTTTTGTGACGTCAGATGCGGAGAACGAACCTAAACTCGGCCGCCGCCGTAAATGACGCGCACTATAGTCCCAGAGACCTGCGTGAGAGGAAGGGGAGCTGCAAGTCAAATGCACCAGTGCGGTGACGTGCATTCCGCGAAGCTGCAACATAAACATACCCTCAAAATCGAACACGACTGAATTCGACAGGCGCGTAGTTTTTTGTGTGGGAAGGGAATCCACTGACGTAACAACAAACGCCGAAGAATGCATAGCCCATTGTTTATTTGCATAATAAACAGAATATAGTCTGTACGCCGCGCTTGCCGCATTTCCCCTCCGGGACTATCGCCTAGATCTAGGGCGCAACGTCGCTTGCAGGGAGACAGCTGCCCCCCCCCCCCCCCCCCTCCCGTGCCCGCCGTCGATACGCCTTATCTGGCCACCGTGCGCCGTGCCAGCGCGCTCCCCCAGCTGCCGGCGGGTTTTATTGCCGGGGCGTGGTGTCTAGCTGCGCCTCTCCCTGCCCTCCTGCCCTTGTCTCGCTTTCGTTACCTTTACAGGCTCGCTCCGCACGCTATACAACGGTGGTACTGTGCTTCCTCACTGCATCTGACTGCGCAGCTCGGCGTTCCCAGTCTGTCGTCGGTATCTTGCGCATTCATCTCTCGTCCCAGTCACCGCCAGATCTATTTTTGACCACAACTTACCGCGTTTCTGTACTTCATTTTTCTGCCACTCCATCCACTATCAAACCAATGTTGTTGTCACAGCCATCAGTCTAGAGTAGAGGTATTCAACATTTTTAGACTCGAATTCTATTAAACGAAATCTAGTCGAATTACAGATCTACTGTCTTAAAAATTCATAAAGGTTTAAGAGCAAAACAACATCGTAACCATTTTAATGACATAAAATACATAAAAGGTAACTTTCTCTCCATCAAAAGCCGGCCGAAGTGGCCGTGCGGTTAAAGGCGCTGCAGTCTGGAACCGCGAGACCGCTACGGTCGCAGGTTCGAATCCTGCCTCGGGCATGGATGTTTATGATGTCCTTAGGTTAGTTAGGTTTAACTAGTTCTAAGTTATAGGGGACTAATGACCTCAGCAGTTGAGTCCCATAGTGCTCAGAGCCATTTGAACCATTTCTCCATCAAAAGTTCTAGGTCTACTAATCAGTTTTCAAGATATTAAACATGTGAAAAAAATGTGCCCGACCGTTGTGGCCGAGCGGTTCTAGGCGCTTCAGTCTGGAACCGCGCGACCGCTAAGGTCGCAGGTTCGAATCCTGCCTCGGGCATGGGTGTGTGTGGCCTCCTTAGGTTAGTTAGGTTTAAGTAGTTCTAAGTTCTAGGGGACTGATGACCTCGGATGCTCAGATCCATTTGAACCATTTGAACCAAAAAAATTTAAATATGAACCATCACAAATCGTTTAGTGAGATACTTCTGTTTGCATATCATTGGCAATTTTATTATAATCTGGTGATTAATTTTTCAGACACAACTTTTCACAGTCTGAAAGATTAGGATCAGTCAGTTTATTTCTACACTTACATTTCGCTATATCCAGCGGTTGTGGAAGTGATATTACATTTTCCGACAGCTCTAGAGACAAATTTTTTTGTAGGTGGCATTGCATATGTGGCGAAGCAATTTAAAATCGAAGATTCTTTTCATGTGTTACTGTGATTTTACCAACAAAAGAACGGAAGCATTTACCGCTGCCTGGTCCAAAATTCCGTGAAACATGAGAATTGGCCGGCGTCCTGTACATCTTGAAACAGAGTATGCATCATTTTGTAAAATAAAACCTTCCTTCCTCTGGAGCTATTATAAAATTCTATGATCTCTGATTTCTTTGTTGTATGGTCAGCATCAGGATCACGGTGCATAGTTGACAGAAGTACCACAGATTTTCCCTTTTTAGGTGTGGAGGACACAAGAATTTTGTTCTGATGAAAAGCTAATTCGACAACAGTACTTTCTTCTTTCTGTCAGGTAAGAAACTTGGTGGGATTTCCACCTTACTTTTCTTCATCATGCCAACAATTGCCAAATTTTCTTTCAGCATATTGTATGCCAAAGGTATAGATGTGAACCAATTGTCCAATTGTCACAAATCACGTGAGGAATAGTTGTGGACAGAGCTTTCACATAGTATGTTGCAGAGTATCGTTTGTCTTTCTATTCTCTTCACCCATATATGGAAGAGAGTCTATCACATAATATGTCCTGGCACCATACATTGCGATGAATTTGATGCCATATTTATAAGGCAAAGTAAACACACAATGAACATTTGCTACGAAATCCTAATAGCTACTCGTCAGTTTTTACACAAATATGAGGAGAGCAAATTGAGCGGCAATTGGTTACAAAAGCTGTCCAGACCTCACCAATAGTTGAAAATTTATTTTCCTTATTTCTCTTGGTCTTATCATCAAATCTCAGACAATTTAGAAGAAAGTTAAATCTCACTTGAGACATAATATATTTGTACACTGGTGAACCACACCACATTTATTCAGTGTTGAGGTATCATCTCTTTTGCTACCTGACATATAAAGTAATCCGACTAGTGCGCACATTTCTTTCTCGTCCGTTTCTTGGTGAAGATGAAAAAGAAGAAAGCTCTGGTCGGTATATGTGCATCTTTTACTTTGGATTTCCTCATTTGTCCTAGCTACACTTGTATTTAGTGATCCTCAAAACTCAGTCAAACGAGTATTTTTAAATCACTTCTGTCGCATATGAATTACGTTTCCTTAATATTGTTGAAATGTATCTTAACCAGACATCTGATTTTCCTACAACCACTTTTACGTGGCCATTCCTCTTTAGTTTGTTCCGGAGAGTTACTGGAAAGTATTTTGCACTGAAGCGACAAAAGTCATAGGATAGCGATATGCTCATATATAGATGGCGGTAGTATCGCGTACACAACATATAAAAGGGCACCGCATTGGCGGAGCTGATATTTCTAATCTGGTAGTTAGTGTAAAAGGGTTCCTGAAGTGACTACGCCCGCTCAGAAGGAATTAACGGACTCTGAACGCAGAGTCGTGTACTCGGAGCTAGACGCATGGGACATTCCATTTCGTAAATCATAGGGGATTCAATATTCCGAGATCCACAGAGTGAAAAGTGTGCCGAGAATACTAAATTTCAGAGCGACCGAAGGCAGCGGCGTTTCTCAGTGCTAACAGACGAAGAACAATGCGTGAAACAACCGCAGAAATCAATGTGAGACGTACGATGAACGTATCCGATAGGACACTGAGGCGAAATTTGACGTTAATGGGCTATGACAGCAGACGATCGACTCGAGTGCCTTTGCTAAGAGCACAACACAGTCTGCAGTGCCTCTCCTGGGCTCTTGACCATATTGGTTCGACCCTATACCGTGGACTGGTCAGATGAATCCCGATTTCAGGTGTTAGCAGCTGATGGTAGTGTTGTAGTGTGCCACAGCCCCCACGAAGTCATGGACCCAAGTTGTCAACAAGAAACTGTGCAAGCTGGTGGTAGCTCCATAACAGTGTGGGCTGTGTTTATATGAAATGGCCATTTGCAGCCATTCGTGGACTTTATTTTTCCTAAAAACGATCTCATGTCACCGGCCACGATTGTTCGCGATTGATTTGAAGAATATTCTGGACAATTCGAGAGACTGATCGTCCGACATGGGGCACCATCAAGAGATCAGTTGGTGGACAAAGCCTCGAAACACTTTCCCGGTTACGAACGGCTATAGATGTAGCATGGCTCAGTAGTTCTGCATGGGACTTACAGCGACTTTTTGAGTGTATATAACGTCGAGTAGCTGAACTATGCCTGGCAAAAGGAGGTTCAACACAATATTAGGATGTTTTCCTTGACTTTTGTCATCTCAGTGTACATTGCTGTTGTTTACAATGATGTATCACAAATAACGCAATCAAATAGTGATAATCTTTTGTACTGTTTATTGATCAAATATTGGAGCAAAGCGAAAACAAGACTTCCTGGAAATTATTTGACCAGCATGAGATCTAGTTTTGTAAAAGCAAAAATTAATTTCTTGAAAGTATTCAGAGGAATTAAGAAAATCTTAATTATTCATTCGAGGGAAGACATACGTTTTACAAACAGCTGCTGCTAGTCATGTAAATGAAGACGTTAATCTCTTCAAGGCCTAGCTATTACGCACATAAAAATTTATATTGGTGTTATTTGAAATGTCAATAAAAATGAAATAAATAATAAGTCTAAAAAAACGGTCAAATATTTTGTGAAATTATTTGTGTAGAAGTAAGAAGTGAAACAGATTAGACAAAAATTTGACGCTCCTTTCAATGATGCTCGAAATCATGTTCACCAAATGACATGCTGATTGAGAATTTAAAGTTCAGTGTTTAACTCAGGACCTTAGAATTTTAAATAGTGCTGCAGTATATTCGTCATACGGCTTATGTAGACCATGCAGTCTCATCTGCTGTATATGATTTCAAGCGTCATTCAAAAGGGCACCAAATGTTTCTCCAATTTATTTTATGTGTTACTTTCAGAGAAGTCATTTAAAAAAATATCCAATCAGTTTTTAATTATTTTACCCGCTAATCATACTTTCATTTATGTTCAGAGTCAACCACCAGTCCCTGCATCAGTCATCGATGCTCAGCAGGCCTCTCTGCGTTTTGCTACAGTCTGCTGGCGTTTCCATCTCCCTATAGACAACATCAGCGACTGCGCACAGTTTCATGGAACTTGGTACTTCATCTACCAGATCACTCACATTTTTAATTCACCAAAGGATAGAGCAGGACTGTATGGACTGCCTTCCGAAAGTCACGCAGCATGGCATCAACCTGGGAGCATTGTCTACTGCTCTCTGACGTCGTGAATGAACAGAGAAAGCTGAGTTCAGCTAGATCTCCATTTGCAGAAGCCACGTTAATTTTTATAGAGGACATTTTCGGTATCTAAAAAGGTCTCAATGAGTGAGTATAAAACATGTTCCAATTTTCTGCAGCAGATAGATTTCTGTGATATGGGCCTATCACTCTATCGCTTTGTGAGTTTTTTCGACGAGTCTTACGAAAGTGGGAAAGAGTTGCGTTTTTTACGAGCACTAGGTACCCTTCCTTGCTGCAGGTACTACGGAAAAACTGATGTTAGGACAGGAGCAACTTCTTTCACATAATCTCTGTAAAATCTCATAGATATTTCGTGCAGTTTGGCGTCCTATCCACTGACTAGCGATTTTCTATTCTGCGGGAGCTTATCTCAATATGTTCTATTTCGGCGTTCGTGCGATAACTGAGAAGAGAAACCGTATCGCCATCTTACGCAGCGAAATCATTTCGGAAAATCGAATTCTGTATTTCGTCCATCCCTCTGTAATCTTCAGTTTCCGTGCCAGTATAATCACTGAGCGACTGGATAGATGATTTTGATCTACTTAATGATTTTATATACAACAATAAATTCTTAAAATTTATAGTCAGTTCGCATGGAAAACTTCTACTTTCGAATTCATTGAACGCTTTTCACTTTGCTTTCCTAACTGTATTTTTAGTTTCATTCAAATTTTGTTGGTCAACAAGACTTTGAGTTCGCTTAAATCTGTGATGAAGTTCTCCTTGCTTTCGTATCAACTTTCTAATATGGCTGTTGAATCACGGTGTGTCTTTCCTATGCTTCACAAACTTACTCGGTGCGTAGACGTCTAACGCATATTGTCCAATGCTTCCGAATTTTATTCATTTGTGCTCCACAACTTCTGTCAAGTACCTGATTATATGATACCGACTTTGCAGTTTGTTTTCTGTCACTTTTGCTAAACGGAGATATTTCTTACCTTTCGTAACACCTACGGTCATTGATGCAACGAAGGACAGATTTGTGCCTGAGAGCGACAGAGGTAACAGATGTTCTGCAGTATCATAAAGACTTGTCTCGAGATAGAATAAATGCTTCATAGACGATGCATATACATTCCTGTTGACACTTAAGCTCACTGTGACCCTGCTCTACATTAAATGATTAGAACGGTTCTGTTTCTCTAAAACGTTAAAAGGAGCTCTAAAACATTGCTCTTACGAATCGGTTCCCTTATTAACTTAACGAACTATTTTTCCGAAGAAAATGTTCCTGTCAGTCTCATACGAAACCATACCTCTGACACCGACTTTAATCGCATGATAAACCTATTATACAGCTGATGAACTGAAATGTCCCTCATTCCCGCGTTTATTACAATAGCATGATTGGAAAAGTCGTCTGGGATATTCTCCAAGTTTTCTCTGAAACCCTCTGTCTTTATAGCTCCTAAAGTAGGTGTCTATGAAAACTTCTGATAACCAGATTTGTGCTTACGTCCACTCAGATTATGACGGAAAACGCACATTTCTGCCCCAGATCGTCACCAGCAACAAAGCATAGAATTACTCTTCCGATAAATCCCTCACCAGAAGATAGCCATCGTAACAATGCGAGCTGTATCCTTAGAAAGTTGTTATTAAAACGTCTTTAGATAGTAAATTCCATCTTGTTTTCTCCATACTATTTTTCCCTTTCCTGCCTTCCTCCAGTTCTCCCTTTTCTTTCCATTTTGTAGAGATCAGTCAATACTTAAGGCTGCAAATGGTCTGTGAAACGAAAGGTACTACGTAAAGGCTTCGTGGTAACATCTGCCCACACATTCCAGAACTTTAAGGAAACAGAGGCACATCTCGTTGCCTAGATGTTTTACCACGTGACTTCCACATTCTTGGCGACTCGGTGAAAGGTATTTGTGGACACCATTTAGCAGCGGAGAAGAGCTCTAGTGCCTGGGAGCAACAGGGGAAACAAAGGCTCTGCATAATACTTAAAATTTATCTGGAGGTGGAATAAGTGCCTCACAAACGTTACATATAAATTCCTGTGACACACACGAGGAAGCTGCTGTAAATACACATTGCCGACATTCGCCACGTTGGCAGCGTGGATTAATGCGTCGTAGTAAAGGCGCTCACGCATGCTTTGTGATGTGCCGCCCTGCAGCTCATATTGCGTTCCAGTGACACTGACATCGTAACCTCGATACCGTTCAGTATTTGGAGCTTCTGGATAAGATATGTAACAGGACAATTAACACAGAAAATATACTGGAGGAGGGAGCTAAGAAAGTCTCCTCAGACATATTCATAAATAGTAAATATGTCGAGTTTCAGTTGTGATGCAATTCTATTGAACTGGCCTCTCTTTTCATAACCACAATATCGATTGCGACCAGCCGATCTATTTCGAATCGATTGCCTTAGATAAAAATTATATGTAAACTCTACACTAAACCTCTACGAAAGTTGATCCTGATGTAATATAACAGAAACTTTGGGCCACTACATAATACTGCTTGAAATTATGCGTCCTTTTCCATATAGGTCTTTGTATTCGTACTTACCTTTCCTCGCGTGGTTAAAGCTTTCGGTGCAGTGATTTATCTGCATAATATGTCATCAACATGACTGAAAATTCCTTTCTGAATAATAGGGATAACCAAACATACAACGGTACGAACAGTTAAAATAGTACAGACAGAAATACATCGGCCCAATTAACAATCAGATTTCAACCACGCACAGCCACACACACACACACACACACACACACACACACACACACAAAGTGAACTGTTACAATTTAATTACAGTTTTTAAAATAAATTCCACTAATGATTTTATAAATGTCAAACTTCTTCGCTCCAGCTCTGTAATCAGCCACTCGGATTCAGCCGAAAAAGATGTGATTAATGTGTTTCAGCTCCACACAGTTTCAGTACAGCGGTGGTACGAGGGAAAATCTACAAAGGTGTTGTCGATGGCAGCCGTGGTTTAATATGAACCTGGCAGTGATTCTCACGAGTACCTGGGGTGGTAGTTTGGGGTGCTACTGGATACACCACATGATCATCACTGGTTCACATAGCCGGTAATTTGGGCAGCAGGCGTTTCATTTCTGATGTGTGTAATGACACAGTCCCCTAGTCGAGCTATTAAAATACATTGAAGAAGCTAGGCACTTGGTTTCTGTGCACTCGGTTTTCTGCGATGGGAAGGGAGGGAGAGGGGGGGGGGGGGGTGGCGCGAACGATTAGTGGTGCCACTTTCCAGTGGAAGACAATGTAGTTTGTTGTTGGAAATGACCGTCCTGAAGGCCGAAACACTGGTGCAGATAGATTTCCGCGAGCGGCATTTAACGGCTGTCGGCTTTACTGACTGAAGAAGGAGGAGTGGGATGTCGTCTTAGCAGGTGGTAGCAGTGTTCAAATTTGTCTCTGCCTTGTGTACTAAACTTTAATGCATGTAACCACAAGTTCTACAGGAGTGCGCTGGTGACCTCGTCATAACACGAATTGTAAAGTAAATGCCATATTTTCCACCAGCTCACTCTCGTTCCTTATTGGCCGTTGCCTACAGGGAGGGCTCATTTAGCTACAAGGAGATGTACTAGGGCTTTCCCCATCATAGCTACGTCAGTTTACACGTGTTAAGGCCGTTGGCTGTGCGCTATCTTCCACTTCTCTGTCATGTCATCTTCATGAAGATAACGCGAGACCGCATACTATCCGTGCTGTAGTGACCTGCATGTGGTGGTCAAAAATATGGAAACACCACAAACACCACGAATTACCATGCCTAACACAGTGCAGGAAACCCGTTGGCACTGAAAGCAACTTCCAAACGTCTCAGAGTGGATCAGTACAGGTTTCTATGGTTTTCAAGGGAATTTTACACCGTTATTCCTGTAAAATAGTGGCAAGGTCAGGAAGCGAAGGTGGAGGTGGATAACGATAACGCACCCTTCTCTTAAAAGTAGACTAAAAAGCTTAATAAAACCGAGATCTTGTGAGATGCGACAATTCTTCCTGGTGCTCAGAAAACCAGTCCTGGACGATGGGAGCTGTGTGGACAGAGGCCCTGTCGTCTTGGCACACAGTATCGCTTCTGGGGTAACAAACATTGTATTACGTGGTGGACCTCATCAGCCAAAATAATCACATGATCCTTGGTTGTAATGAAACCTTGCAGAGTACCCTTGGAACCCATGTAATAATACGATATGGCTGCCCAAATCACCCGCGCCCTGTTTCACTCTTAGGTCGTAAACTCAGCCAGTGTGAAGCGGCGCTCATCCGACTAAATGACATGCCTCCATTGCTCCATAGTCCAGGTTGTAAGGCTTCGGCACCACGTTTCCTGTTGCGGGCTTGCCTATCACCGATGAGTGATTTTGGAATTCCGTGCTTCTCTGGTGTTGACAGGATTCGCGAGTGCGACATTCATCTCTGCAGTGACTTTCGCAGCTGCGTCCTCTTATTCTTCGTCCGAATCCTTTTCAATGAGCGTCTGTGACGTATTTTCAACACACACTTTCGTCCACGTTGTGACTTAGCAGATGAAGTTTTTCTGCTTTCTCTGTATACGGTATAAATCTTCGAGGCGGTCCCTCTTAGAGCACCAAACACTTCGGCTAACTTGGTTACGGAGGCACCCACCATAGGCGCACCAACAATTTGCCCACGTTCGAGTTCGTTTATTTGCGACATAATGTACTCATCATTATACAGAACACTATTCTGACAAATTACACAGGTGGCGTTCTTGGTCAAATACTACAGCTCAACCTGCTGGCTTGGTTACGATCTGCTATGATGTTCAAACATGCAGCGGTGCTCCAACCGCTGTGCCTCGATAAGACACTTGTCCTGGCCAGCAGATTCTCCAGATCTCTCACTCATTGATAACATCTGTTCATGGGCTGCCGGAACACTACTGCGCCACCACTCAGCCAGTCCGATTGGTGAACTGAAGAGTGGAAGTGGAACACGTTCTAAGTGCCAAATCTCACATTGGTCACGAGAATAAGGACTGATGTATCTCTTTTAGTACGTAACTTATTTGTATCCAAAATATTAAGGCGGCATTCTGACAGCATATAATTATGCTGTCCACTTCACCACTGCGAAAAATAATGAGACAAATTAGAAACTAAATAACGTATTAAGAACATTTGAATGCCATACCAGGATACTGACCGGTTTTAAATGCCGATAAGAAAGTTTTTGTCCGAACTGCCGTTAGTACAAAGTGACAACGTTTTACTTGTGATAATACAAGTACGGAAATAGAGCAGAAATATTTTAATTAGTGCAACTGTATGTATAAAAAACGCCGGCATTTGTAGCCGAGCGGTTCTAGGCGCTTCAGTCAAGAATCGCGCGACCGCTACGGTCGCAGGTTCGAATCCTGCCTCGGGCATGGATGTGTGTAATGTCCTTAGATTAGTTAGGTTTAACTAGTTCTAAGTTCTAGGGGACTGATGACCTGAGATGTTAAGTTCCATAGTGCTCAGAGCCATTTGAACCATTTCTTTGTATCAAAAGCCATACTTCATTTCTTTAACTTTTTTTTTAAATGAAAAAATAACATAACTAAAATCATGAAAAAGATCTCACACTGTTGATATCTGTTTCTTAAATAACTCCATCCTTGGTATCAGACGTTGCACTGTTTACCGTATGACGCCCTGTGCTTTTTTGTCACAAATGACAACACCATTTACAGTTCTTTCTGTTTTGCAAGTGATAAGCGTTGCTGATCTTTCATTTGAAGTACATATATCTGCCATGCAGTTTCCTCTTTTTAATACATTGATGCTGTTCCACTCACCTGTTTCAGAGTAAGAATTGTTAACAGCTATTTGAGTATTCCACTCACCTGTTTCAGAGTAAGAATAATTGTTAATAGCTATTTGAGTTACATGACAATGAGACATTTTGATCATACTGCATTTGGAGATTCTATTCTCCTGCTTTGATACCAGTGCTTCAGGAGTATCTTTAAAATCAAAGTAGTCAGCTGAAAGCACTGGAACGGCATTTCGAACTTCTGAGGACAGCACGTTTTAGTAATAAATGTCTGAAATGTTTTCTACCTGATTTGATTGTTGAAATGCGTCTCGGGGATATGAAACGGCGCAGAGAACACAATGGCATTAAAATAGATTTTTGGAACGTTTTCCATATCCACTCTCCAGTTCCGGCCGACAGATGAAGCAGTATGGAATGATGTCCCGTATCCGTTATCCAAGCTGAGTTCGACGCGATGCCCAGACGTGTTAGAGAGATTTTTGCTGCCACGGGTGGCAACTCCGTGCTTTAAATTTGGCGTCCTGTATACGTCTAAATCATCTACAAAATTAATAATCTGTACTGTAAAGTATACGCACAGTAAGTACAATTTCGCTAATGCTGTCCTCCGTGCTGCCGCAGTTTTAATGGCCAGCCAGCAGAGTACGTCTGTTTTTAGGTGACATCTGCAGCCAGTAAACGTTTCTCCTGGACACAAGACTTTCTAATATCAGCATCTACAAAATTAATAATCTGTACTGTAAAATATACGCACAGTAAGTACAATTTCGTTAATGCTGTCCTCCGTGCTGCCGCAGTTTTAATGGCCAGCCAGCAGAGTACGTCTGTTTTTAGGTGACATCTGCAGCCAGTAAACGTTTCTCCTCGACACAAGAGTTTCTAATATCAGCAGCTCGTGAGCAGCACGGCATGGTGCTGCCTGTGTCGGCGGTTGTTTGTGCAGGCATGAGACACGCCCCAGCACTTGGCGCCTGGCTGGTATGAGCTAGTGTGACGTAGCCGGCGTGCGCCGAGTCCGGAAATAGCAGGCACGTCGCAGCCGCTGGCGGAATGTCTCCGTGGAGCTCTGTGAGGGAAAGGGCCGGTGGGAAATGCACGTGTCTCTCACCCTGTGGTATGTCAGCGCACAAATGGTTCAAATGGCTCTAAGCACTATGGGACTTAACTGCTGTGGTCATCAGTCCTCTAGAACTTAGAACTACTTAAACCTAACTAACCTAAGCACACCACACACATCCATGCCCGAGGCAGGATTCGAACCTGCGACCGCAGTGGTCGCGTGGTTCCAGACTGTAGCGCCTAGAACCGCTCGGCCACTCCGGCCGGCGTCAGCGTACATTTTGCAGACAATGCAGATTCATCTAATGAAGTACTGTCTGAAAAAAGCTGCAGAAATACTTCAGATCTTGATAAGTCTTCAAAGTGGTACAAAGATCGACAACTTGCTTTAAATATTCAGAAAAATAAAATGTCTAACTCCCACAAACAACTGGGTGGAATAATTTGTGGGGATATGAAATGGAATGAGCTCGTAGACTCAGTCGTAGGTAAAGTGGCTGGAAGACTGTTTCATTGTTAAGGTGCTGGGAAAATACCAACATTCTACAATAGTGATTGCTTAAAAAACAGTCATATGAAACATGCTACAATATTGCTCGAGTGTGCAAGACCCGTACCAAATAGGACTAATAAAAGATTTCTCTGCCTCGTGATGACTGGGTGTTGTGTGATGTCCTTAGGTTAGTTAGGTTTAAGTAGTTCTAAGTTCTAGGGGACTGATGACCATAGATGTTAAGTCCCATGGTGCTCAGAGCCATTTGAGCCACTAATAAAAGAACTGAACGTCTACAAAGAATAGCAGTACAAAAATGATGACAGACTTGAGTTACTCAATGGAAAGCGACACTTTGATGCTGAAAAACAGAAATGTTAGACTCTTGAAGATAGACGCCAAATATTCTCAGAAAACCTACGTTACACACAGCACAGAGGAATATTCGCATAAGCTTCGTTTGCACATCTGACTGGGGTACTACTACATCAGTGATGTCTTTGCCGCCACCACAAGGCACTCTGGTATCTGAAGGTGGTATAAACGAAACTGGTAAACAGAAATCAACTAAAATAGTGCACGGACTGTGTGCACATTAGCATCACATCCTAGAATTAATGAATCGCCATTTCTCATTCATGTTTATGGCACATATGTTTACTGCTATTGATATACAAAGGAAATTAATTTATTCTGCGTATTTCCATCCACTAGCAACTTAAGTCAGAGAGCATGTACAGGGTCCGGCAGGAAGGTGTTACAATTTTCAAAAAATTCCGGCATTAATTTTTTTAAATAAATTTTAATTTTTATTCTTTTCAGAGATTACAAATGTAATGCTATTTAATAAACATAAGGCACGAACAAGAATGCATTGTAGTGCGGAAAATGACGTCATCCAAATTGTGGCTGTTCTTGTCCAGGCACTGTTACACGGGACTGGAAAAATTGTCCATACACCTATCAAGCATAGCAAGGGGAGTTTACGAGTTTCTCAAGTAATTACTTCCGAAGAAGTTTCAAGAGCCTGTGGTTCTTCAAAGTAAACCCTAGATTTCATATAATCCCACAAGAAATAATCTCACGGAGAAAGATCTGGATGTCGAAGAGGCCACTCCACGTCCCCACACAAGGAAATGAGGCGACCTGGAATATGTTCTTTTAGAAAAGCCGGGGGTGATCTTCAGTTATCGAAAGTAGCTTCAGCCGCGCGGAGTGGCCGCGCGGTTTATGGCGCCATGTCATGGACGTTCGAGTCCTCCCTCGGGCATGGGTTTATTTGTTGTTCTTAGCATACGTTAGCTTAAGTTAGTTTAACTAGTGTGTAAGTATAGGGACCGATGACGAAAGCAGTTTGGTCCCTTGCGAATTCACACACTTTTGAGCATTTTTTTGAAAGTAGCTTAATCCTGTAGACACCAAACATTACCGAGGTCAGTCATCTTCTCAGTTCTGGCATAAAAGATTTTCACAATATCGTCAGGTAACGCTATGAGTTGACACTCAAAGTGCATCCATTTTCTCGGAAAAAGTAGTATCCAATGATACCAAATCGGGATAATCCTCCCACATAGTTACTTTCTCACTGCGTAGTTCCCGTGGATTATTTTCCGACCTGTACCTGTAATTTTCTTTGTTCGCAGCACCTGTTAACTGAAGTTGAGTCTCATAACTCATTATCACAATACTGTCATTTCAAAGGCGTCCAGCATCCCTTACGCGAACATATGCCACCGTACATAGTCATTTTGCTTCAGCTGTTGAACCACCATGGTTTTAATAGGATGAACGTGTAGGTCAAAGTGCAAAATGCGGCGAAATGACCTGTCCGAAATGCGCTGAACGCCGAGGGCCTGTCTAACTTTGTCGATATTTTCTGCTGTTCTAACTGTCCGAACACTTCGAGCTGTTCCTGAGCTCACTGTTCCTCTCGTTCTGAAGTTCTTGAACCACTTTTATTATTGTTGGGCGAGATAGGGCAGCACCGTGTTGACCAACATTGAGCTGAACGCGAAATCTTCGCTGTGTCTACGATATCGCATGACCAGTCGTAAACAAAGAAGCCTTGGTCAGATAACCAAGGCTTCATGGCTACCGAAATGACAACTAGTAACAAATTTATATCAACCACTGCGCATGCGCTAGTTCCTTCACGCTTATGGCGGAATCTAAAACGCTACACCTCCCTGCCGGACTCTGTATTTCCGGAATACAGAAGAGTATTATTATGTTGTTGTTGTGGTCTTCAGTCCTGAGACTGGTTCGATGCAGCTCTCCATGCTACTCTATCCTGTGCAAGCTTTTTCATCTCCCAGTACCTACTGCAACCTACATCCTTCTGAATCTGCTTAGTGTATTCATCTCTTGGTCTCCCTCTACGATTTTTACCCTCCACGCTGCCCTCCAATACTAAATTGGTGATCCCTTGATGCCTCAGAACATGTCCTACCAACCGATCCCTTCTTCTGGTCAAGTTGTGCCACAAACTTCTCCCCAATCCAATTCAATACTTCCTCATTAGTTATGTGATCTACCCATCTAATCTTCAGCATTCTTCTGTAGCACCACATTTCTAAAGCTTCTATTCTCTTCTTGTCCAAACTATTTATCGTCCATGTTTCACTTCCATACATGGCTACACTCCATACGAATACTTTCAGAAATGACTTCCTGACACTTAAATCAATACTGGATGTTAAGAAATTTCTCTTCTTCAGAAACGCTTTCCTTGCCATTGCCAGCCTACATTTTATATCCTCTCTACTTCGACCATCATCAGTTATTTTGCTCCACAAATAGCAAAACTCCTTTACTACTTTACGTGCCTCATTTCCTAATCTAATTCCCTCAGCATCACCCGACTTAATTAGACTACATTCCATTATCCTTGTTTTGCTTTTGTTGATGTTCATCTTATATCCTCCTTTCAAGACACTGTCCATTCCATTCAACTGCTCTTCCAAGTCTTTTGCTGTCTCTGACAGAATTACAATGTCATCGGCGAACCTCAAAGTTTTTATTTCTTCTCCATGAATTTTAATACCTACTCCGAATTTTTCTTTTGTTTCCTTTACTGCTTGCTCAATATACAGATTGAACAACATCGGGGAGAGGCTACAACCCTGTCTTACTCCCTTCCCAACCACTGCTTCCCTTTCATGTCCCTCGACTCTTATAACTGTTATCTGGTTTCTGTACAAATTGTAAATAGCCTTTCGCTCCCTGTATTTTACACCTGCCACCTTTAGAATTTGAAAGAGAGTATTCCAGTCAACATTGTCAAAAGCTTTCTCTAAGTCTACAAATGTTAGAAACGTAGGTTTGCCTTTCCTTAATCTTTCTTCTAAGATACGTCGTAAGGTCAGTATTGCCTCACGTGTTCCAGTGTTTCTACGGAATCCAAACTGATCTTCCCCGAGGTTGGCTTCTACTAGTTTTTCCATTCGTCTGTAAAGAATTCGTGTTAGTATTTTGCAGCTGTGACTTATTAAGCTGATAGTTCGGTAATTTTCACAACTGTCATCAGCTGCTTTCTTTGGGATTGGAATTATTATATTCTTCTTGAAGTCTGAGGGAATTTCGCCTGTCTCATATATCTTGCTCACCAGATGGTAGAGTTTTGTCAGGACTGGCTCTCCCACGGCCGTCAGTAGTTCCAATGGAATACTGTCTACTCCGGGGGCCTTGTTTCGACTCAGGTCTTTCAGTGCTCTGTCAAACTCTTCACGCAGTATCATATCTCCCATTTCATCTTCATCTACTTCCTCTTCCATTTCCATAATATTGTCCTCAAGTACATCGCCCTCGTATAGACCCTCTATATACTCCTTCCACCTTTCTGCTTTCCCTTCTTTGCTTAGAACTGGGTTTCCATCTGAGCTCTTGATATTCATACAAGTCGTTCTCTTATCTCCAAAGGTCTCTTTAATTTTCCTGTAGGCGGTATCTATCTTACCCCTAATGAGATAGGCCTCTACATCCTTACATTTGTCCTCTAGCCATCCCTGCTTAGCCATTTTGCACTTCCTGTCGATCTCATTTTTGAGACGTTTGTATTCCTTTTTGCCTGTTTCACTTACTGCATTTTTATATTTTCTCCTTTCATCAATTAAATTCAATATTTCTTCTGTTACCCAAGGATTTCTACTAGCCCTCGTCTTTTTACCTACTTGATCCTCTGCTGCCTTCACTACTTCATCCCTCAAAGCTACCCATTCTTCTTCTACTGTATTTCTTTCCCCCATTCCTGTCAATTGCTCCCTTATGCTCTCCCTGAATCTCTGTACAACCTCTGGTTCTTTTAGTTTATCCAGGTCCCATCTCCTTAAATTCCCACCTTTTTGCAGTTTCTTCAGTTTTAATCTACAGGTCATAACCAATAGATTGTGGTCAGAGTCCACATCTGCCCCTGGAAATGTCTTACAATTTAAAACCTGGTTCCTAAATCTCTATCTTACCATTATATAATCTATCTGATACCTTTTAGTATCTCCAGGGTTCTTCCATGTATACAACCTTCTTTCATGATTCTTAAAACAAGTGTTAGTTATGATTATGTTGTGCTCTGTGCAAAATTCGACCAGGCGGCTTCCTCTTTCATTTCTGTCCCCCAATCCATATTCACCTACTATGTTTCCTTCTCTCCCATTTCCTACACTCGAATTCCAGTCACCCATGACTATTAAATTTTCGTCTCCCTTCACAATCTGAATAATTTCTTTTATTTCATCATACATTTCTTCAATTTCTTCGTCATCTGCAGAGCTAGTTGGCATATAAACTTGTACTACTGTAGGAGGCGTGGGCTTCGTATCTATCTTGGCCACAATAATGCGTTCACTGTACTGTTTGTAGTAGCTTACCCGCATTCCTATTTTCCTATTCATTATTAAACCTACTCCTGCATTACCCCTATTTGATTTTGTGTTTATAACCCTGTAGTCACCTGACCAGAAGTCTTGTTCCTCCTGCCACCGAACTTCACTAATTCCCACTATATCTAACTTCAACCTATCCATTTCCCTTTTTAAATTTTCTAACCTACCTGCCCGATTAAGGGATCTGACATTCCACGCTCCGATGCGTAGAACGCCAGTTTTCTTTCTCCTGATAACGACATCCTCTTGAGTAGTCCCTGCCTGGCAATCCGAATGGGGGACTATTTTACCTCCGGAATATTTTACCCAAGAGGACGCCATCATGATGTAATCATACAGTAAAGCTGCATGCCCTCGGGAAAAATTACGGCTGTAGTTTCCCCTTGCTTTCAGCCGTTCGCAGTACCAGCACAGCAAGGCCGTTTTGGTTATTGTTACAAGGCCAGATCAGTCAATCATCCAGACTGTTGCCCTTGCAACTACTGAAAAGGCTGCTGCCCCTCTTCAGGAACCACACGTTTGTCTGGCCTCTCAACAGATATCCCTCCGTTGTGGTTGCACCTACGGTACGGCTATCTGTATCGCTGAGGCACGCAAGCCTCCCCACCAACGGCAAAGTCCATGGTTCATGGGGGGGGGAGTATTATATCAGTTAATAATTTTAGAATATCCTGCAGAGACCTTTTGAAAAACCTTGATAATTTGACAACTGCTTCACGATGCGTACGTTCATTGTTAGTCGTCTGTTGTGATGAATATTTCTGTTCTGCTACAATAACAAAATAGAGCAAAGCAGGAAGAAAAGGTAAAAACAAAATAACCTCTATCAGGACTTCAAGGGATTGTCATTTATATAGAAAGGAGTCAGACCCAAAGATTCACGTGTATTCCATAACCTGTTAGAGCACATAAAATTTGTGATGGGTTACGGTTGAGTTTAGGACCGAATTAAAGTATTTTCTGTTGGCAACTGCCTCCTCCCCACTGAAGAGTATCTTCACGGAAACTATCAACATTAAATGTTTTGTGTTATTTTGTAATTCGCGTTACATAATATTTCGTAATGTTATAGCATTTATGGCATTACAGTTAGATAGAACGTACATCCTTGTTTTCTTTCACCATCATAGAGACACCTCTGTAGGTGATCCACAGAATACAATTAACGTGGTGTAAAACTTGTAGCTTTGCTGTATGACGAATGTATTCTGATGCTTTCTGTTAGCTCGTATCCTTTACATACTTCGACCCGTCCACCCTCCACAGTTCTTTCTGAAGAACACCATTATGCAGTCTGCTTTCAATCAGTGCCCAATGTAGTTCTTTTTCCTATTCTTTTTTGTAGCTAGTAACTCCCTTTCATTATTTATCTTTTCATTTGGTTCACTCGTTCTTTTCTTTACGCTTCAGATTCCACGAATTTATGACTGCTACCCTTGTTTTAATTTTTTCACATCTCATCTCGCTGCCTTCGATTTATAATCACCGAATGACGTTTTCTTAAAAAATATTGAACTAGCAATAACCACAAACCACATTTTATTCGCGGCATTAGTATATACGACTTTTTTCTCGGTTTGGTTCCCCTTCATTATTATTTATAATACCATGTGAT
The DNA here is from genome assembly GCF_021461385.2 of Schistocerca piceifrons. NCBI lineage: Eukaryota > Metazoa > Arthropoda > Insecta > Orthoptera > Acrididae > Schistocerca > Schistocerca piceifrons. The sequence goes on along the minus strand of NC_060140.1, from coordinate 907,258,535 downwards.
GGGAACATGACCCTAGAAATGTGCTGCAACTACAGATAGATTGAATAAGTTGTAACTGGTCGATTACGTCAGGTGTGCATGAAATTAAACACTCATAGTGCATCCATTACTGTGTGTATAAGGAGACTGTTATAATGCAGTTTTTCTATTAAGAGGAATGCCTTTCATCATCCTTTATCGATCCCAGCCCGCTGTACAATAAAAGACTCAAAAAAGGAAAGACGCACACAACAACTCGATGAAGCAAGAAAGCATTTTTCAGTTTGCATTAATTTCTAAATTTTACCCTCTGAAAATTACTTATCACCCTAAAGGTAAGTCTGTAAAAGAAATGGAAACGGAACTTAAGATTGATTAGGTGAACCCACGCATTGAAACGTTTTCTGTTAACTTACAAAATGCAAAATTTAGAGACCAATTACGTTCATTTTTTTGGAAACGGTATTAAGAGCCATGGGCTATGCAACACAACGGTTCTTAAAGTTTTGTCGGCGACTGCGATGGACTGCATAAGAACTCTGTCGCAAACTCCTGCACATTGCTCTTATTGGAAACACACATGAAACTGTATGGTCGAAGTGTCAGCAAAGAATATGTTCCTTACATCTCAGTCTTTAAACCTTAGAAGCAATGGATATTCATATCTGCAAATATAACAAAATTGGACACGTCATGATGTCAATCATTACATTACATAAAACTGCAACGAAAACAAAATTCAGAGTTCACAGTTACATTCCGGAGCATAGCCTATGTTTCGAGCATTTAAGTTTCTTCGGATGGTACGTAATATCAGACTAACTTTTGTTACTTCATGAAATGAATATATAAACTACGCAAGACATGCTTTATAAAATCAGTAACCTTCCTGACGGGCTGCAAATATCATTGACAGAGGGCATCATAGGTATGCTGTTCCACGGAACCAGCAGATCGTTCCGTTCCCTCAAAGCTTCGACATGCTTCAAGAAACTGATCCCTGTACAAATGGGGAAAAGCAGGAAACGTTGGGAAGAAATGTGGCCTTGGACTCACGCCGCCGGGTTTAAAGGCGTCAGTGCAACAGACCTTGACAGACAGAGCTATGTGGGATATAGGTTTGAGTATTCGGTATCGTCATTCAAATTAAGTCCTAACGAATCTTTAGCTTTGTAGTACAAAAAGCGACGGCGTAGCCAGCTAAAATCTTAGCTGAAACCCAACTGTAGAAGCTACTTGATTCATATCTTACGTATAGACTCTTGTAGCGTGCATATGGTTCTCAAACGAATTCGAAACATTCGGTAGGTTACACGAATAGATTTGCGGGAAGTTATAATTTGTTGTTGTATACCTGCCAACGGATATTTCTTACAACGATAATAAAGGATCTCGTAGTTTAATGATTCACAAACGACATATTACGTATGCGAGCATGTTCTAGTGTAACGCCACTAACCTTCTCTAGCTCAAATTCTCTGATACGGTGGATGCTTCCTCCAATTGCCTTCTTTGATAAGCTGCCCATGACCTGAAACAGGAGACACTGATATGTAGATTGAGTGACTGTGCAAAATAATATACTTACTATTGTTACCTAATAGCAGCTCTATTTACTCCTTATTGTATTATCCTATTTTTGTTATTTCTTTGCTCTTACGTACCTGTTGTCTAATGATATACAGTAAAGATAGTAAAATTAGGGATTACAGGGTACCTACAGACAGTCGTTCTTCCAGGTGTGCCATGTGTGAGAGTAATACAAATATTGTGTGTGTGTGGGGGGGGGGGGGGAGACTGATTTAAGTAAGTACTTTAAGGGGGGTAAGGACGTCAAACGGGCCGACTTGGATCAGGAGAGGCATCACAGGACATTTTAATTTCCAGTGTCTATACTTTTACAAATAAATTCATAAAAATTTGTCAGCATGACCAGGAAGGATTCAGGATTCACACTCATTGCAGTGGAAGTTCGAAAACATAGCAAAATAATTTTTTTTTATGTGTGAAATTTCATCATTTTTTCACTTACTAATGGCTGCATTTGTTGCTACAGGTACACTTTTCTTCATAAGTTAGCTTCTTCGATGATTTTTGCATAGTATACATACCTACCTACAGGTGTACGAAACTCTAGGGTTTATTTAATTTGTGAAAAAACGAAGGAGCTGTTGTATTTTAAACTTTATGTTTAGAAAAAACACAAATTTTTTAGTTAATTACCTCAATTTTTACCCCAGTTTTTAATAGATTCGGAAAATTCTAGAGTTCCATACACCTTTAAGTATGGTTTGTATGCTGTGGAAAATTCATCGAAGAATCTCTCTTACTTATGAAGAAAAGTGTACCTATAGCAACAAATGCTGCCATTAGTAAGTGAAAAAAATGATGAAATTTCATGTATAAAAAAAGTATTTCGTTATGTTTTATAACTTCCACTGCTAAGAGTGTGAATTCTGAATGCTTCCTGGTCATGCTGACAAAGTTTTAGAAATTTATTTGTAAAAGTATAGACAGTGGAAATTGAAATGTCCTGTGGTGCCTCTCCTGCTCCAAGTCGGCCCGTTTGACGTCCTACCCCCAATTTTTGACGGCGTACGGATTTAGTTACTGTAGGATTGGTTGGCCTCGCTACTGAATCTGCGCTGCGGTGTAGCCTGACTTGCAGGGGCGGCCGGAGCACTTCAACCAAGCGACACTTGGAGTGGGTACCGTACCGTCTGCTAAACACTTGGGACGTGGCGAGCTTGCTGAACAGGCAGAATTAGGGCAGTTAAGAGCTGCAGTTGGCAGTAGTAAAATTCAGAACAGTACAGAGGACTGAACTGTCGTCAAACATTCTAATTTAGCCACGAGGTTACATAGAAGCTGCATTCTGGTAGCTTTATTCTACACGTCTCCAGCAGCTTCACTGCTCTGAAGATCGCAGACAAAAGTATTCAAACAACTAAAAAGCTCACGGGCATTCGTACAAGACATGGAAAAATAGTAATAATTAGAGAGGGATGAAAACAGAAAGAAAGTATTTCTGGGAGTAGTTACAGGAGGGGATTTTCAAATTAGTATGCAGCTCAGAGGGTAGAGAGTATACGATAAGCAGTTTTTATAAGCCAAATACAAGTTTAGTGCTGTCATGTTTAATGTAGCCTCTATGGGGAAAGATCTTGGTAAAGATCATGCAGTCAGAATGAAATTTCACTCTGCTGCGGTGTGTGAGCTGGTACGAAACTTCCTGGCATATTGAACCTGCATGCCGGATCGTGATTCAGATCTTGGACCATTGTCCCTCGCGGGCAAGTGCCCACTGGCTGAGCTATCCCAGCACGACTCGCGACCCGACCTCACAGCTTTACTTCCTTCACTAGCTCATGAGAGCGGGTCGTGAGTCACGCTTGGATAGCTCAGTCGGTGGGAGCTTACCCGCGAGGGACAAACATCCCAGGTTCGAGTGTCGGTCTGACACACAGTTTTAATTTACCAGGAAGTTTCAAAAGCATGGTTCAAATGGCTCTAACCACTATGGGACTTAACATCTGAGGTCGTCAGTACCCTAGACTTAGAACTACTTCAACCTAACTAATCTAAGGACATCACACACATCCATATTGGTAAGAAGTTACTTGTACAACGAAATTCCATAAATACTCATTACAACTGGTACACCCTCTGTCAAATCCTTCTGACTTCCAATATTTTCACTAAGCATTTATGGGCAATTTTTTCGAAAGACAGAGGTGCGAAACAACTGTAGACACACTTGCAGCAACGAGTAGAGAAACAAAAAAAGGTAGCTTGTACAGCACAAAGGGTACAAGTGTTACTGCGGAAGTGTTATGAATAAGATCGACAAATGCGTACTGCATTCAACAGCTGTTTGAGTGCTGTGCTTCATTATTAGATTACAAAACATAGATAGGTTTCTGGCAGTGTAAAGGCACCCAACAAAAAAGATTTTCAAACTTCATGAAGCAATTAGGAATAAGACTTAGTAGAAATTGTCCTCGATGGTGAGTGTTCATCGGAGGTGAGGGTATTATCTGAAGTGCCCCAGGGAAGTGTGGTAGGTCTGCTGTTGTTTTCTATCTACTTAAATTATCTTTTGTGTAGGGTGGATAGCAATGTGCGGTTGTTTGCTGATCATGCTGTGGTGTACGGGAAGGTGTCGTCGTTGAGTGACTGTAGGAGGATACAAGATGACTTGGACAGGATTTGTGATTGGTGTAAAGAATGGCAGCTAACTCTAAATATAGATAAATATAAATTAACACAGATGAATAGGAAAAAGAATCCTGTAATGTTTGAATACTCCATTAGTAGTGTAGCACTTGACACATTCACGTCGATTAAATATTTGGGCGTAACATTGCACAGCGATGTGAAGTGGGACAAGCATGTAATGGCAGTTGTGGGGAAGGCGGATAGTCGTCTTCGGTTCATTTGTAGAATTTTGGGAAGATGTGGTTCATCTGTAAAGGAGACCGCTTATAAAACACTAATACGACCTATTCTCGAGTACTGTTCGAGCGTTTGGGATCCCTATCAGGTCGGATTGAGGGAGGACATAGAAGCAATTCAGAGGCGGGCTGCCAGATTTGTTACTGGTAGGTTTGATCATCACGCGAGTGTTACGGAAATGCTTCAGGAACTCGGGTGGGAGACTCTAGAGGAGAGGAGGCGTTCTTTTCGTCAATCGCTACTGAGTAAATTTAGAGAACCAGCATTTGAGGCTGACTGCAGCACAATTTTACTGCCGCCAACTTACATTTCGCGGAAAGACCATAAAGATAAGCTAAGAGAGATTAGGGCTCGTACAGAGGCATATAGGCAGTCATTTTTCCCTCGTTCTGTTTGGGAGTGAAACAGGGAGAGAAGATGCTAGTTGTGGTATGAGGTACCCTCCGCCACGCACCGTATAGTGAATTGCGGAATATGTATGTAGATGTAGAAATAACTGGAAAATAGCTTTTAAACTATAGATTGCAGCAATCAGTCATTCTTTTTAAATTTTTAAATTTAATAAGAAATTTTGTAATTTTTTATATTTAAGGTACGTAAAGTTGAGAACTCATATATCAATCAAACGAAGCAGATCAATGCAACTGTAAAAATTCTCGAGAAACTCGACTTCAAATGTTTCCGAGTGCCTTTAATAGCCCAAGCAAAGCCATTTTTTTCCCATGGGCTGCATGGCTCTATGGCAGAATGCTCACTTGCAATGTGCGGGGCCCAGGTTCGATTCCCAACTGTGGTAGATATTCAAAATAAGTTGCGTGATCTAAAAGTATTTCCGTAATGCGTAAAATACATCAAAATGAAAAAAATTGTAGCGTTTCTTTACTCTAACAACTCTTTTATAAAAGATCGGTAACTGAGAAATTATATTTGAAATTAAAACTGGATTTTTGTGTGCGAGATGTCATTACAAATAATGACTTGTATTTTTCATGAAAATGACAATAATATATGTATTAATTAACATACATTTGATGAATTTTCTATTTAAATGACGTAGCTATTCGAACTGACTGAAGGAAAAAAAAAAAGATCGAAACGAGAATGGAACCAGCGATCCAGCGAATAACATTCTCAAGCGCTACCGATTTTTTTTCTATCTTTATGTATTTTACTCTTCACGAAAATGCTCGTAGATCACGCACCTCTATTTAAAAATTTGCGTCGGCTAGGAATGAGACCGATACCCCCCTCGTTGCAGGCGAGCATTTATCACAAAGCCACGCCACCTGTCGAGAAATTGACCTTGCTTTCGGATATTTAAGACATCAGGAAAACTTCAAAGTCGATTTTCTCGAGAATTTCTGAAAGTCGATTCGAACTGCTGTAGAAGATGAATATTTGACTTCTGAAATTTGTGTACCATAAATACAAAAAATTTTAAAAAATCCGATTGCCGTCTGGCCTCCTTACAAGATTGAAAAAGTCTACAAGATGGTCTAGTGAGAAATTACGTAAAGCTGTGAACAGAATATCTTGCGGAAAAAATTTAAGGAACCTAGGGATACTTACACTTATTTGTCAGTACATAAACCGCTAATGGTATTTGTTGTTAATAAGAAGACTGAATAAAGACTGATCTGTGGAATTCACAATCACAATACGACAAATAAAAATATATACTATAATGACTGCGCATCCACGAGTAGGTTTTAGAATGGAATTTTATACTCTGTTGAAAAACTCTGTATCAGATTGCCAGTACATCAAGCAGGAAACAAAAATCCCAAGGTATTCAAAAGCAAAGAAAAAGAATACTTCATTAGCCACTCTTCTGCAGTTTGTCATAAATATTAGACTATGTCTGTACGAAAGAGATCTTGACTTTGCAAGTTTATAGGAATCGGCTGAATCGTATAAGAGGAGGAACAGTGAATTAATAATAAGCACAACGACGTAGTTTCTATTTTCGATCGCCATAGAGAAGCTAAAATAACAGTTGTAGGAATATGTTGAAGCAAAGCCAGTACTTTCCTACCGCTCCCCACTACATAAATTCCCGCTCTGCATTCCTATTGCTCACCTGCAGGAAGCAAACACAGCCAATGAAATTTGGTGCAATGTACCATACTTAGTAAATTTTGTTCAGTAACCAGTACTCATTAATTAAATTCGAGAGAGTTCATTTTATAAGCCACATGCATAAAAATTTTGTTACGTTTTGGTTACTAATTTGGATATGACTAGCATTAAATCGATGTTCCTGAATTAAAAACAGCTGCGAATTTGAAAATTTGAGGTAGAATGTAATTTTAAAACTTATGCACGCCTATAAATGCCATTTGAACATACCTATATAGCAACAGTATTCAAAAATTTGTGCCGCGCGGGGTAGCCGTGTGGTCTGTGGCGTCCTGCACGGTTCGCACGGCTCCTCCCGTCAGGGGTTCGAGTCCTCTCTCGGGCATGTGTGTGTGTGTGTGTGTGTGTGTGTGTGTGTGTGTGTGTGTGTGTGTGTGTGTGTGTGTTGTCCGTAGCGTATTAGTTTAAGTTAGATTAAGTAGTTTGCAAGCTTAGGGACCGATGACCTCAGCAGTTTGGTCGCATAAGATCTTATCACAAATTTCCATTTTTTTCCAAAATTTCGTAACTTTACCTTGTTCAATTGCCAGCAATCGCTATTTGCTGATAACTGTTTCGGCTTGCGGTATAATCGCCAGCCAGGGCCACTTAGTCAAATACAGCAGTATTTTAAATGATTTTCAGAAGGGACCTCGTGCACGGATAAATTCGTTTGTAAATTATTTAGGGTGTAGACATGAATAGCAGTCAATGAGATTTCCTCAACTTTAATAGAAGAGGGTATCTAAACAGAAAAAAATCTCATGATTGGCGAAGACCTAATTAAAATGTTATATCAGATTTAAACGAATTAATAGAGAATGTTTTCTCGTTTTTTTACATCTAGTAGATCATCTTGATTTCACTAAGTGGCACTGGCTGGCGATTATAATGCAAGCCGAAACAGTTTTCAGCAAATAGCGATTGTTGGCAATTGAATTTTCGACTGAGGGATTTTATGTGTTGGAAAACATATTTCTAAGGAGAAGATTCGTGCAAATTGACGAGGCGTCTCCTTCGTATATCTTCTGCCTTAATTATGGTATATATTCTATCTTGTGTTGGCTTCTTCAATGGATGGAGGTAATTATATACTTTGCTTTAAAGGAGCGAAGCAGAAATAATAGTAGAAATTGAAGATGTACGAATGGAATATGTTTCTTTACACGGCCCTACAGACAACTGTTAAAAAAGAGAAAATAGAAGCTTTTTAAAGAATCAGAAGACGAAAAAGTACTTAGGACAAGTCGGTCATATGTAGATGGTATTTTTTGGGAAGCCTAATAGAAAAAACGTACTGTAAGATGTAAAACAGCTCGATTAATGTTCATTGATCTAGAAAAGACATACGATACGGTGCCATTAATAAAGTGCTGGCTGAGCATGAATAGTGGTGTCTTAATACATTACACAAACGCAGTTAGAGCCTTATAAGATCCGCACAGAAAGCAGCAGAGTCTCCCAAAAACTCATAGTAGATGGGAACTGCCACATACAAAAAGCTGTATTACAAGGAAAGTAAGTCTTGCATGAAAACAAGACACATGCAACAAAACATTGTTTGCAGCTTTCAAGAGCTAACGAAGACATATATATATTTAAAGTATAGTAATCAGACTTCTTCACATATCCAAACACACACACACATTGTAGCACATAAGTTCTTCCCCAAAAGACTCACTACTACAGTTCTCACAAAAACATACAAATTAGCGCCGCACTGAACAAAGAGACGAACAAGTGAGCGCCTCCGTATGAGTGTGGAGACGCAAGTGTTTGCTCAAATAGCATTTTGCGAAAAATTCTTGTGAAGAAAAAATATGAGAGTGAAGTACAAGAAAAAGTGTGGCATACAGTGCACGGAATACCAGTTGAAAGAGGTATCTACTAAAGACACGCAACTGGACAGAAAACGTAAGTACAGTGACATACACAACCACTAATCACGAAAAAGTGTTTCCAAAATAAGCAAATTTCTTCATGATTACTTTGGAGGTGACATGCCGTCAAACGCTGAAAAGGCACAAAAAACCGACCTGCAAAAAAGTAGTTCTCATAGACGGCGTAATTGCAGGTGAGAAAGCGAAAAAAAAATCAAAGATGTGTATGTTAAAGTTTTTAGGCCTAAAATAGAAAAACAACCGTGAAAATTGTATGGCATTTTATAGTAATAAATCGATACCCACAAAAGATAACAGATAAGTGTCGAAACATGGCTGGATAAATAAGAAAGAAATATACTGCGTTTTGCGTAAGATGGAGTTTAAAAAAAAAGCTCGCAAAAGATTGAAAAAAAGTCAGCAGAAGCTTCCAACCCAAGCACGATGATTCTGCTCTCAATCCTTTTGCAGTGATACAAATAAACCTAAAAACATTGTACATAAAACAGTACGACAAAGCATATGCATACATCACTCAGAAGTCTGGAAACAATGAAGACAGAAAAATATCAACTTCCATTCGTGCCAGTGTGTTACTGGAGTCGAAATGGTAGATTCTCAAGATGATACCACATCAGGCACGAAGAAATCACGAAAAAATATTGAGGTGGACGAGAACTTCATGAAATGTATTGAATGGTCTTATAATGGCACAACCATTTGGACGAATGGACAAAAACAGATGACAAAGGAAGCTGTGGAGATGGATTGCAGAGGGAGAAAAAAGAAAGAAGGTCGACGGCCGTGGAGGTGGATGACAAACGACAAGGAGGCATTGAAAGTTTCGCTGTGATTTCGTTCTGGACTCTGAACTGTGCAAGTGCATCGCGGGAGAGATGTCTATCGCAGTGGATATAATTTGTGAACAATAAAAAATTCGTAATTGGCTCAGTGTGCCAAGGCAGAATAATTTGTCTGATACACTGCACCATCCAGATGAACCGCGTGGCAAGTGAATATAATTTCCTCAATGGTAACGCCGATGTACACAAAGATAAAAAAAAAAGACGCACTACGGAGGAATTACCGAAATGGGACGGAAATCGGTAGATATGACATGTATATGCAGACAAACAAATTGTGACAGTTTCAGAAAAATTCGATGGTTTACTCAAGAGAAAGATCTTCACAAATTGAGGTAAGCAATAATGCGTCGGTTCATCTCTGGCCCTTATGCAAGCCGTTATTCAGCTTGGCATTGATTGACAGATTTTGATATCCTCCTGAGGGATATCGTGCCATATTCTGTCCAACTGGCGCGTTACATCGTCAAACTCTCTGCCCATAATGCTACAAACATTCTCAATTGAGGCGACATCCGGCGACCTTGCTGGCCAAGGTAGGATTTGGCAAGCACGAAGATAAACTGTAGAAACTGTCGCCGTGTGCGGGCGGGCGTTGTCTTGCTGAAATGTAAGCCTCGGATGGCTTGCCATGAAGGACGACAAAAAGTCTTAGTGTATATTTTTAACATAACTTATTTAGTGCAACTGCTTGTATAATAATTAAAGCGTTAACTTCTATCTGGGAAGTACTTGCTTTACAGCACAAAAAATATCTGCCGAGAGTAAGTAAACAGAGCTAATTGAAATTGACGACCCTGATTACGTAATTAGTAGCATCAGTAGATACGTTTCCTTTTCAAACCTGTAGTGTGACAAGGGTTTCTGCATACGTAACAGAGCACCAATTAACGACGGTATTCATAAAGTTTTAATTATCACCTTGAAATACGCGAGCTGTGACCATGAAACCGCCTGATGGTGTTTGTTCTCCATATATTCACTCTTCAATGAGAAACATTTTTCCCAGCAACGATGACTTGGCGGCTACATACGTTGTAAAATTCTGCATTTTGGCTATCCAGGACAGGTTCCACCTCGAAAATCACCTCGTCGTCACTCTCATTCGAGGAACGAGGAAGAAGTTACTGGGTGGCATGTCAGCAAAATAACCGTGGGATCCGGGGGGATAAGGCAAAATATGGCAGCCATAGATGCACACCTGTGTCCTGAGTGAAATCAGCTGGGGCGCTGACGTTGTGCCAAAGCACCTTCTGGACAGCTTCCCGCGAAACGTCGTCTTGACAGCCTCCCGGTAACTTGTCAGGCAGTTTCGGTAGCTCGCTCTTGTGACTTGCATCCACATCTACATCTACAGCTACACGGATGCACTGCAAATCATATTTAAGTGCCTGTTCACCGAGCCACCTTCACAGTTCTCTATTATTCCAATCTCGTACAGCGCGCGGAAAGAACGAACACCTGCATCTTTCCGTACTAGCTCTGATTTCCATTATTTTATCGTGGTGATCATTTCTCCCTATTTAGGTCGGTGTAAACAAAATAATTTCGCATTCGGAAGAAAAAATTGGTGATTGGAATTTCGTGAGAAGGTTCCGTCGTAACGAAAAACGCCTTCTTTTTAAATATACCCAATCCAAATCCTGTATTATTTCTGTGACACCCTCTCTCATATTTCGCGATAATACAAAACGTGCTGCCCTTCTTTGAACTTTTTCGATGTACTCTGTCAGTCCTCTCTGGGAAGGATCCCACACAGCCTGGCAGTATTCTTATAGAGGACGAATAAGCGTAGATCTGTTACGTTTTCTAAGTGTCCTGCCAATAAAATGCAGTCTTTGGTTAGCCTTTTCCACAACGTTTTCTATGTGTTCCTTCCAATTTGAATTGTTCATAATTGTAATTACTAGGTATTTAGGCCATTATATTTGTCTTATTTATCGTGTAACCGAAGTTTAACGAATTCCTTTTAGCACTCATGTGGATGACTACACTTTTCGTTATTTAGGTTCAACTGCTAATTTTCGCGGCATTTAGATATCTTTCCTAAATCGTTTTGCAATTTGTTTTAATCTTCTGATGACTTTATTAGTGGATGAACGATAGCGTCATCTGCAAACAACCTAAGACGATTGCTCAGATTGTCCCCCAAATCGTTTATATAGATAAGGAACAGCAAAGGGCCTATAACATTACCTTGGGGAACTCCAGAAATCACTTCTGTTGTACTCTATGACTTTCCGTCAACTACTACGAACTGTGACCCCTCTGACAGAAAGTCACAAATCCAGTCACATAACTGAGACGATATTCCATAAGCTCGCAATTTTACCACGAGCCGCTTGCGTGGTACAGTGCCAAAAGCCTTCCGGAAAACCAGAAATACGGAATCGATCTGAAATCCCTTACGAACATACAGGGATTGGACAAAAATATAGAAACAAGGCGAGAAATGCCTGTTTGAATAGAAACTCAGATGCTAGCTGGTGGTTGCGCTGCTGTGTTTTACCTCAAACGGCAGCTGTAAAATGTCCTCAGTATGTTATAAGTGCCAGTCGTGCTGAGAAAAACACACAGGGAAAGGAGAGAAACATCATCGTTAAGTCATAACGCGGACGAAAGTATCTGTGGAGTCATTGGGATGGACGGTCATTGAAGAGGATTATGACGACAGCTACAAAAACCACTGTAGACTTGCATGCTGCACTCGTGAACCATGTCAGCATCAAAACAACGAGAAGGGAGCTCGGTGAGCGGGAAACTGCAAAGCAGGCTGGAATGCCAAAACAGTCACGAGTGACGCAAATACCCTTAACAGGAAAACGTGGCGCCGAATCCTTATAACCTAGCTTATGGCAGTGGAAGAATGTCATTTGGTCGAATGGTCTTGTTTCACACTATTCCCAACTTTAGATAGGGTTTACGTTTGGTGTGCTCCATCCCAAGCTTACGATGCAAACAGCTTGCTTCCAAGATCGATAGATGGCGGAGGGTTTTGTGATGACTTGGACTGTCAAATATTCCATGGGCCCCATGGTTACTTTACAAGTTGGCACTACTGCCAAGGTTTAGGTGACTGTTTCGGCTCATCAGATCCATCCCACAGTACAATGGTGATGCTATGTCTCAGGACCACAGAGCCCGTTTCCACAGCTCGCGTTGTCCAGGACTATTTTTGTGAGGACGAGGACAAAACGTCGCATCTCCGCTGGCCACTGCTGTCACCTGATCTCAGTATTATTCAGCCTCTCTGGTCAACTTTAGAGAGAAGGTTGAGTGATCGCTGTCCATCTCCATCATCTTTACCTGAACTTGTCACTATCTTGCAGGAAAAATGGTATAAGATTCTCTCTAAAACCGTACAGGACCCGTATTTATCCATTCCAAGACGATTGTTCTGAATGGCAATGGTTTCCCTGCACCGTAGCAGGCATCTTAATATGTTGTGTTTCTTGTGTTTCCAAATTTTTGTTCACCCCCTGTATCTACACGATGCAGTGACGTCAACTCTGGCAGTGGAGGGTATATAAAGCGTGTCTGGAGGACGCAGAAAATAGTGCACTCTTAATCGTAATGCAGATCAGAGCTCTTTAACTGGCGTCCAAAAGAGCGTGATAGTTGGCTTTTGGTCCAAGGGTGGAAGCATTTCCAAAACGGTATGTTTGTAAGCCGGCCGGTGTGGCCGAGTGGTTCTAGGCGCTTCAGTCTGGAACAGCACGACCGGTACGGTTGCAGGTTCGAATCCTGCCTCGGGCATGGATGTGTGTGATGTCCTTAGGTTAGTTAGGTTTAAGTAGTTCTAAGTTATAGGGGACTGATGACCTCAGATGTTAAGTCCCATAGCGCTCAGAGCCATTTTATGTTTGTAAGCTGTTCGCGTTCTGCTGTGCTTAAAGTACACTGTGCATGGCAAACTGACTTATCCAAAACCGCCACTGTGGCAATTAGGGGTGTACAAATGGGCCGTAGATAACAGGGGTGAACTACGGCTGCGGAATTGTGTACGGGAGAACAGAGGTGAAACTGTTGACCAATTGGCTGCCCAGCGGAACCAAGCGGCTACCAACTGTGTCTCGCCAACGAACGTACAGCTAACATTGCTATGTATGGACCTCCACTAGGCTCCAATTTCATGCATCCAAGCCGACTGCTGTTCATCGACGACGAAGGTTGGAATTTGCACGCCAGTACATTAAGCGGCGACTCGTGGCCTTTTCAGCTGAATCACATTTTATGATCCATCGAACAGATGGCCGTTGGCGTCTACGGCGTGAAACGTCTGAATGCAAGTGGCTCAGGCCGGAAGAGGGAGAGTACGGTCCGCGGAATGTTATCGTGGCATTCCCTGGGTGATTTCGTCTTTCTGGAACGCACAATGGAGCAACACAAGTGTGTATCTATCTTTGGGGACCATGTCACCCCTACATGCAGTTTGCTTTTCCTCGGCACGATGGCATCTACCAGCAGAATGATGTAACGTGTCATACATCTCTCAACGTACGCCAATGGTTTTGGATGAGTTAACAGTACACCACTGACCACCAAACCTGTAAACCCAGTCGAAGATCGGTGGAAGCACTTCGATCGGGCTGTTGGCGCATTGATCCTCAACGGAGAAACCCGGCACAGCTGGCCACCCCACTGTAATCGACATGCCTCCACATCCCTGTCGGTACCTTTCAGAACCGCATTGACCCTCTTCCTGCACATCTTGCAGCGGTCTGCGGTGCAGAAGGTCGTTATTCAGACTTGTGACAGTTGATCACATTAATATGACTCGACAGTACATTATCACTAGATCACTGCAGTCTGAGGAAACACTCAGTCCTGCATGTCCGATGGTGGTTGGTTTTTTGCCTTTTTCGGTGGTGGTGAAAACAAGTTTTCACTGTCTGGGGGTCATGATGATACAAGATGGCATCTGTATTGGTATAACATAGCTGCAGTATTTCTGTTGTTGCTTCAGATCGCTCGGGCTTTTTCAGTTGGTGGGTGCAGCCGCAGAACCCAGCGAACGGCGACCTTCGTCATGTTCAAAATGTCCTATGGGATGATCCGTGACTGAATTTTACCTTTTTCATCATCGGCACAATTCTGATACGCTGGTCTTCGAGCGTCAGAGACTCTTATTGCGATTCCCAGCTCTTCACAGAGAGATGGTCTGCCATATTCTTCTTCATCTTACAGACTTGTTTGACCACACTGGAAGCATGTGCGCCATGTAACACTGTGTCGCATGATGGTGTCCTTTTTTTCCTACTCTCACATTAGTTCAGCATGAACTGTTTCCCTTCAGATGCAGAAAACGAAAAATCGCACGATCCTCCAGTTTACCAATGGACTGCGTCATTTCATTTTGCCTCCTTTACTAGTGTGCTACGGTACAGTGACACAGGAATCTCACTGTTAACCAGGACTACAGACATGTACCCGCAAACAAAAGTTTGAAACATCGTGGCAGATTAAAACGGTATGCCAGACCAGGACCCAAACCCCGACCATTTGCCTTACGCGGGCAATCGCTCTTCACACAAAGCTATCCTGCCTCAACTCACGACTCCACCTCACAGCTTCACTTCCCCCAGTACATCTCCTACCAACCAAACTTCACAGAAGTTCTCCTGCATACCTTACGAGACTAGCACTCCTGAAGGAAGGAAATTGTAGAGAAATGACTTAGTCACAGCCCAGGGGATTGTTTCTAGAATGAAGTTTCACTCTGCAGCGAAGCGTGTGCTGTCCTGAAACTTCCTGGCAGATTAAAATACTCCCGACGGAACAAAGGCCACAGGACCTGGTAAAGGTGTCCGATAAATTCTACTCCGAGTGCGCGGAAGAACTGGAACCTCTTCTGCAAACAATCCCCAGCAAATCGCTAGATCGACGGAGTGTCTGACATGGTTGGCGTTGGCCATTTCTATCGAAACAAGATTATTTCCAATCGCCTTTCCTTCGTTCATACTACGAATGGCTATATGCATCTCATTTAGTATTACTTGAGCAAATCATTGTTTTGATCATCAGCTACTTGTTTTTCAGACAGAACTTCAACTATACATACATTTAAACAAGTTAAGGAATGTTAGTATAATGCCTCTCTTTTGTTAGTTACTGAGCTGTGTACCATCTTAATTGATGAAATGTGATGTCTACCTAGCATAAGATTATGCTCTGGCGACTTCAATAATCCTATGGTTTTTTGCTTGTCTCAACAAAATTTCATTGTATCATCCTATATCCTATTGAAAACTACCTTATGTAGAATCATCAGCGACTTGACAGTCATTGCTGCAATATTAATAATAATAAGATTTCAGTTAGATTACATCATGGTTAGACAGAGATTCCGAAATCAGATAATGGATTGTAAGGCGTACCCAGGAGCAGATATAGACTCAGATCACAATATAGTAGTGATGAAGAGTAGGCTGAAGTTCAAGACATTAGTCAAGAAGAATCAATACGCAAAGAAGTGGGATACGGAAGTACTAAGGAATGACGAGATACGTTTGAAGTTCTCTAACGCTATAGATACAGCAATAAGGAATAGCGCAGTAGGCAGTACAGTTGAAGAGGAATGGACATCTCTAAAAAGGGCCATCACAGAAGTTGGGAAGGAAAACATAGGTACAAAGAAGGTAGCTGATTGATGAAAGGAGGAAGTACAAACATGTTCCGGGAAAATCAGGAATACAGAAATACAAGTCGCTGAGGAATGAAATAAATAGGAAGTGTAGGGAAGCTAAGACGAAATGGCTGCAGGAACAATGTGAAGACATCGAAAAAGATCTGATTGTCGGAAGGACAGACTCAGCATACAGGAAAGTCAAAACAACCTTTGGTGACATTAAAAGCAACGGTGGTAACATTAAGAGTGCAACGGGAATTCCACTGTTAAATGCAGAGGAGAGAGCAGATAGGTGGAAAGAATACATTGAAAGCCTCTATGAGGGTGAAGATTTGTCTGATGTGATAGAAGAAGAAACAGGAGTCGATTTAGAAGAGATAGGGTTTCCAGTATTAGAATCGGAATCTAAAAGAGCTTTGGAGGACTTACGGTCAAATAAGGCAGAAGGGATAGATAACATTCCATCATAATTTCTAAAATCATTGGGGGAAGTGGCAACAAAACGACTATTCACATTGGTGTGTAGAATAGATGAGTCTGGCGACATACCATCTGACTTTCGGAAAAGCATCATCCACACAATTCCGAAGACGGCAAGAGCTGACAAGTACGAGAATTATCGCACAATCAGCTTAACAGCTCATGCATCGAGGCTGCTTACAAGAATAATATACAGAAGAATGGAAAAGGAAATTGAGAATGCGCTAGGTGACGATCAGTTTGGC
Source organism: Schistocerca piceifrons (assembly GCF_021461385.2). Classification (NCBI taxonomy): domain Eukaryota; kingdom Metazoa; phylum Arthropoda; class Insecta; order Orthoptera; family Acrididae; genus Schistocerca; species Schistocerca piceifrons. The sequence continues at coordinate 907,241,887 of NC_060140.1, read as the reverse complement.
TTTAGGAAAAGTAAAGGGACGAGAGAGGCAATTCTGATGTTACGGCTAATAATGGAAGCAAGGCTAAAGAAAAATCAAGAAACTTTCATAGGATTTGTCGACTTGGAAAAAGCGTTCGACAATATAAAATGGTGCAAGCTGTTCGAGATTCTGAAAAAAGTAGGGGTAAGCTATAGGGAGAGACGGGTCATATACAATATGTACAACAACCAAGAGGGAATAATAAGAGTGGACGATCAAGAACGAAGTGCTCGTATTAAGAAGGGTGTAAGACAAGGCTGCAGCCTTTCGCTCCTACTCTTCAATCTGTAGATCGAGGAAGCAATGATGGAAATAAAAGAAAGGTTCAGGAGTGGAATTAAAATACAAGGTGAAAGGATATCAATGATACGATTCGCTGATGACATTGCTATCCTGAGTGAAAGTGAAGAAGAATTAAATGATCTGCTGAACGGAATGAACAGTCTAATGAGTACACGGTACGGTTTGAGAGTAAATCGGAGAAAGACGAAGGTAATGAGAAGTAGTAGAAATGAGAACAGCGAGAAACTTAACATCAGGATTGATGGTCACGAAGTCAATGAAGTTAAGGAATTCTGCTACCTAGGCAGTAAAATAATCAATGACGGACGGAGCAAGGAGGACATCAAAAGCAGACGCGCTATGGCAAAAAAGGCATTTCTGGCCAAGAGAAGTCTACTAATATCAAATACCGGCCTTAATTTGAGGAAGAAATTTCTGAGGATGTACGTCTGGAGTACAGGATTGTATGGTAGTGAAACATGGACTGTGGGAAAACCGGAACAGAAGAGAATCGAAGCATTTGAGATGTGGTGCTATAGACGAATGTTGAAAATTAGGTGGACTGATAAGGTAAGGAATGAGGAGGTTCTACGCAGAATCGGAGAGGAAAGGAATATGTGGAAAACACTGATAAGGAGAAGGGACAGGATGATAGGACATCTGCTAAGACATGAGGGAATGACTTCCATGGTACTAGCGGGAGCTGTAGAGGGAAAAAACTGTAGAGGAAGACAGAGATTGGAATACGTCAAGCATATAATTGAGGACGTAGGTTGCAAGTGCTACTCTGAGATGAAGAGGTTAGCTCGGGAAAGGAATTCGTGGCGGGCCGCATCAAACCAGTCAGTAGACTGATGACCAAAAAAAAAAAGAAAATGATATACATAAGGCTAAGAGTAATTAATGTTCCAAATAGACTAGGCCAGCTTCAACATCATTAGCAACAGCAGCGGCCATTAGCTATCCATTGTTGGATCAAAGTTCCCCCAGGCCCGACCGTGTGTCACAGTCTTCACCCGTACGCATCCAGTATGCTGCAGCACATGTTCTTGTAACAGCTATCCGCCTTCCGTTAGGTCATCCTTTCGATCTTTTACTGTCTCCTGGAATCTAGCAGAATGTGTCTATCCTTGGTGTACCGACCATCCGTTCGTTTGGCTAAATGCGTTGCCCACTTCCATTTCACTATCACTAACTACGTTTTCCGCTCAATCTGTCTCCTGATCCGTTGTTTGTTTGCTATGTTTTCCCCAAATTCCCAACAAGCACCCTGAGTTAGATATCACAGTAACAGCGCTAAAGTGAGAATTGAAGAACTTTGTCTCAATCAGCGCATTAACCTGGATTTCCTGTTTATAGTGAGGAGGCGCTGGAGAATCAGCCGATCCAAGCAGAGGAAGGCAACTCCCAGATTGTAGAACAATACCGTAGTTTTTGTACGCCATAAAAAAGACGCCATACAGAACATAATAAAATTCAGGTTTTTGAGCCTCCTGCCCGTAATCAACAAGATATTTATCAGCAAGGGGGTAAAATAACATTAGATTCAATCTGGCAAAGGAGCAAGCTGACGTTATGAACTGGTACAGCACAAGGGATCATTTGATAGGCGTGAACAAATTACAGAATGGAGCAGTGAGTATGAATTACCACTTTTCTGATAATTGTAGATTCTGAGACAGCCACTCATTCAGTTTCAACTGAAGTTAGGCTATTTGAGAATCAAGGCATCGATTCTATACGCGTTAGCATATTAAAGAATGTGTACATATGTTACAGCATCCAATAAACTTCATCAGACTAGTGGGAGAAGAATCAGGCAACCAGATTCCATATCGCCTAAACTATTTTCAGCACTCCTTAAGAAAATATTCGGATCCTTAAAACGAGAAGAGAAATATACGCTTGTTAATGGGACATACCTGAATCACATTCATTTTACTGATGCCACTTTAGTGTTTGCCTCTGGGGTAGATGAACTTCGACAACGAAAGGAAGGACTTAATAGAGCACGTTTGAAAGTAGGATTGAAAACCTGTTACAAGTAGACTAAGACAACGATGAACCAACATATCGAAAATAAAATGGTACGAGTTAATACTATCAAGTCTTATGTCCAAGTGATTTGTTTTTTTTTTTAGGGCAGACAATGACTGGATGAACAACAAAAGAAATCAAGAATAGAGTATAACTGCCCATAGCGCTGTTTGCAAACTAAATAGGCTTTCAGATGTTAAGCTTACAGTGTCTCTAAACAGAGAAAATTACAATCTAAGTGTATGACCGGTGCTGAGTGATGCTGTGGGACTTGGACCTCTAACGCGAAAACAATTCAAAAATTGGGGGTCTCTCAGTGAATCATGGAGTGGCATGTGTAGGGAACTAAAAATAGTAGGAGACACAGAGAAGCAAATAATCCGTAATCAGGAAACAGAATGGAACGGAAGACGCAGTTATGACTGCAATCAGATTGAAATGGAGCTGACCGGGACATGAATGGCAGATGGACCAACTAAGTTCTCTGCTGGATTCCGAGGGAGAAGAAAAGACTAATATGATGACCCAATCGAAGATGGGTTGATGACATTACAATATGTGCAGGAGAAATACGCATGATTAAATCTAAACACCTGTACTGCGTAGCAATGTGAAGGACAGACCTTTATCCCACAGCGGATATCAAATGGAGGATGATGACGACAATGACGTTGACGACGACGATGATGAAGATGATGATGATAACTGATGACACTAGACAAGATAAAACAACGTCACCAGTGAAACTTATAAGTTTGGAAATTTGGATCTCTTGATTGTTCTACAGTAACATTTGCTTCAAAACCTTGTTTATTGTAAAACAATCGATCCTCGCTGTTAATGTGTGACCTACCCCAGCGAGACAAGTGCATGGGATAGTAGTTTCCATTCTGAAAGTTAGGTACTCAGTCTACGTAATATTTTGTAACTATAACAGCATTCGTTTACAGTTGAAATAAGTCAACTCATACAGATACCTGGGTATAATAGTTTGTAAGTATGTGTAATGGAATGATCCCATACACTGAGGGGCGGGAAAGATTTGGGTTGGCAGTTTGTGCCTTGGCACGAGGGCCATAGGACTCCACCTCGCTGCACGTTTCCCCCACCGCCACGGCACGCCGTGTGAGCGCTTGGAGGGGGGATGTGGAGTGGGAAAATACGAAGGCGCCGCATTTAAATGGCAGTGCAGTCACACTTTGTTTTATATTTCACATTTCTCAACAGCATAGGTTACCAAAAAGAAAATCGGTATTTTTTAATCGTTTTGGCGCTCCGAAGACATACTGTAATTGTTGTCTGTTTCAAACTGTCTGCATACGGATAGCCAAAAACATTCTCACAGGTTTCCGCACTCTGGTTCCCATGCAGTCGCGATTTATTTAGTTTCATAATCGAAAAAAAACATTTATCACAGTTATATGTCACTCGAAATATTGCAGCGCGTGTGCAGCCTCATTGTGGAGACGTGAAAACTACCTGAGGAAAGCAGTGTAGACGTCCTGGATACTTTTAACGTAAAAGGTTTTGCATTAAAATGGGAATCAGTTACATGTGCACATCCACAGAACTCTTTCAACTGAAACGGTAAAAGGTCTTGATAACAGCAAATTGTTCAGGCAGCTATCCTTCACAAGGCCACAATGAATATTTCAACCTCGCAGTTTCTTTAAGTACAGTACGAGCAGAGAACTGAACTGAATTTCTCAGAATGTGCTGAAAAGCATCCCCATCAAATCAGAAAGAAGTTGTTTTTCACCTCGCAATTTCGGTTTGTTGGCAGTGTGCAGTCGAGTCGATGTCTGCAACCCATTCCGAATGTTTTAATTTTCGTTCCTGCGCTCCTTTTTCTTGCATACAATCAACAATAGCGAGTTTTGTATCGAAAAATTGTTCCAGACTTCCCCGTTAACTCAACCAACGTACATACCAGTAATATATAAATTCTCCATAGTCTTCGTTCATTTCCATAGAAAACTGTTGAAACTGACAGTGAAATAATGCGAGCAACTTCAGAATTTTACTATTCATACCACCAATTTCGTCTCGTGCTTCAATGCGCAAGTTTAGCACAAAGTACTTCTCGAAGTACTGAACGACGAATCTCGTCTTTCGATCGTTGTAGTTCTTTGCTCCTTCATTGCCAACTAAATCTTTAAATTGTACACGGTATTGTAAAATCGTTTCATAGCAAATCTGCAGCAGCGTTGCTTAGACGAGTGCGCAATAAATATTGAGAATTTTCATCCCTCTCTTCTATCTTTTCCATTCATTTTAGGCTTGTGTCGATAGGTCGCCAGACAGAGCGTGACATTTGGCACAGACTGCCGTTCAGTTGTAGAATACTGGGAAAATCTATTGAGTCTTCAAAGGAGTTGCTTATAAAATAGTCGTGCGACCCATCATAGAATATTGCTCAAGTGTGTGGGACCCGTAACAAATACGACTAACATGAGACATTGAATGTATACAAAGAAAGGCAAAGCTAATGAAGCAGATTTATTTGACCCATGGAAGAACGTCAAGGACGTTCTCAAAAACTTGAACTGCTAGACTTTTAAAGACAGATGCCAATCATTCCGCCGAAACCTACTTACAAAGTTTCAAAAATCAACATTAAGTGAGCAAAATTATAAAGAATGTAGCAACGAGTCCCGGAAACAATTTATTTATCTTGTTGCAAATCGATTTCGATTGATATCAGTCATCATCGGTGCATTTTTCTAACCGATACATAACCGATACATGCCATAAGTAAAAGTACTGTCCTTGGCAGATTTCTATTTCATAATAGAAATCTGCCAAAGACAATACTTTTACTTATGGCATGTATCGGTTAGAAAAATGCACCGATGATGACTGATATCAGTCGAAATCGATTTGCAACAGGATAAATAAATTATGTTTCCGCTACTGGTGGCTACATACTTTATAATTTTATATTCCACGGTCGCTGCACAGAAAGGGAACCTTATGGAGCCCAACATTCCTTAAGTGAGCAGTCTAGCAAAGTACTATTACCCCCCTACGTATCACTGCTGCAGGGACGGCATAGATAAGACTAAGCTACTTAGAGTGCTCACCACAGTGTTTCTTTCCGTACTCTTCACTAGTACGTGGTACAATAGAAGCATCCTCTGGCACTCAGAGCGAGGTGGCGCAGTGGTTAGCACACTAGTCTCGCATTCGGGAGGACGACAGTTCAATCCCGCGTCTGGCCATACTGATTTAGGTTTTCCGTGAGTTCCCTAAATCGCTCCAGGCAAATGACGGGATGGTTCCTTTGAAACGGCACCTCCTACTTTCTTCCTGATCCGATGAGACCGATGACCTCGCTGTCTGGTCTACTCCCCCAAAACAACCCCAACCCATCCTCTGGCATGTACTTCAAAATGATAGCAGAGAGTAGCTGTTTATGTACATGTAGAGGCAGAGTGCAGGCTGCCTCTTCCCTTGACAAACGAATGTGCGCCTCCTGTGTGGAAGACACACGGTTCAGTCACATTAAAGCGACCACCTGCCAAAGTCTGAATAACCGCCCTTCGCAGCGCGGGCGTGCAGGGAGTCGGTGAGGTTCTGCAATACACCGACACGGATGTGGAGCCATGCCAACTCAAAATCCTTGGCCAGCTGCGCTAGGTTTTTTGGTCGGGAAGCCGTAGCGCAAACAGCCCGATCGAGGTGGCTGCACAGATTCTCGTCTGGGTCTAAATCCGCGGGATCTGATTGCGAAAGGAGAACGGTAGACTCACCCTGGTGCTCTTCGAACCACGCACGTACATTTCCAATAGTATGACACGTTGCGTTGTTCTACTGGTAGATATCATCGTGCCGACGAAAAAAAAAAAAAAAAACTGCATGTAGGGCTGGATATGGTCTCCAAGGATAGATGCATACTTGTGTTGATTCATAGTGCCTTCCAAAATCGCGAGATCAGCCAGGGAATGCCACGGAAACATTCCCCAGACCACAACGCTCCCACCTCCGTCCCGAACCATTCCAACGATTGTTGCAGGGCCGTACACGTCAACGGCCATCTATCTGTCGGATCTTAGAATATGACTCATCTGAAAAGGCCACTCAGTGCACGTCTCGTTGCAGTACTGGAGTGCAAATTTCAGCCTTCGTCACCGATGAACAGAGTCAGGATGGGTGTACAAACCAGGAGCCTTCTGCGGAGGCCCGCATCCAGCAGCGTCCACTGAACGGTGGTTGAGGAGACACTGTTGGTAGCGTCTTGGTTCATTTGCGCAGTTAGTTGCTCAACAGTTGTGCGCCTACTCTGCAACTGCCATTCACCCCTGTCATCTATAGACTGTAGTGCACCACAGATGCTTCGGTGCCGGTTTTGAATAGCACCATATCACATGCACGGTATATTTTCTCCAAGATGGCACTCGATAAATTACAAACAGCCATTTCGGTAACGCTTCCAGCCATGGTCCCACAGCCAGTGATCATATGGAAGCCAGAAAAATCGGTTCGTTTACGCATTGGGACAATGGTTCCACTGTCTTCCCCCCCCCCCCCCCCCCCTCCCCGACAGAATTTATATACCCTCCACCGCCAGTGTCGCTACCTGCTGTCTAAGTGGTTATTTCACGTTGACGTCGAACATAGACAGTGATCACATTAGTGTGACTGGACGGTGTAGTTTACAGACATTCAGGCTGCTGGAAGAGACCAGTAGACTTTCAGTGAGGAAAATTTTTCAGATGTGTCCCAAGATCTTGGCTGCATAGGAAATCACATCCCGAGCGACTTATGTTGTACATGGTGTTTATAAATGAATATCGGGGTTTTAACGCTTTATAATATTTATTACATTAAACTTAGAGTTATAAATGATATACCAAATGAAAGAGCAACTCAAACAGTTTTACCAAGAACTTTATAAATGTTCAATGTGAGCACCATTTGTCACACGGCACACATCAAGTCTATAGCCCAAGCACTGGATAGGCCGCAATGGGCCCAATGACAGGACTTGCTTTGCATGGCCTGCACGTTCACCCGACCTAATGCCATGCGATTTTTTCCTTTGGGGCTTCATCAAGGATCGTGTGTACGTGTCTCCGCTGCCAGCAGACCTCCCTGAACTAAGAAACCGGATTGAAGCAGCTGCTACTACAACCACTGAAGACACACTTATCAACGTTTGGGAAGAACTCGGCTATAGACTTGATGTGTGCGGTGTGCCAAATGGTGTTCACATTGAACATTTATAAGGTTCTTGGTAAAACTGTTTGATTTGCGCTTTCATTTGACATTTCAATTATAACTGTAAGTTTAATGTAATAAATATTATAAAGCGTTAAAATGCCGATATTCATTTATAAAAACCCTGTATTTGTGCCCTACGTTAGAAAGTTCGCAGAAGAACTTATTCCTGTGTACCGAAAGCAAGTTTTGGGATTCGAAGGGAGGTACCATGTCTCGAGTTCACTCCGATCAGCTATCTTCAGATAGCATCGCAGCACCATGTTGAAGTCGTGCGCCGCTGTCGTCTGCGTCCGCAGCGTATCCCAAAGCGACGTAGTGACTCTTGCCAACCGTTTATTATTCGTTTATTTGCTGACTTTCACCAGCAGTTTATCATTCGTCTTTTTGATTGGTCTGTGGCTGAATATTCGTGATTTACTTAGCTAAAAAGTAAGTGAATTGTCATACTTTGTTATGAAACATTTTTATATACAGACAGTTGTTAAGTTACTCGATATTAATAAAATAAATAGTTTTCCAAAGTGCCTTGTGGTCAATTAAAAGTATATATTGTGAGTGAAATAATATGAAGACAATCTGTATTGGTCTCGTGTGTCCCGCTGCGTGGTATCGTTTTAGGAACACCTGTTTGAGCAGCAGCGTACTTTGCTGTCATTTGCAAACGATGTCTGTAGAGTGGGTGTCTTTATTACCTCGAGCTTCCCTTATACTCTCACCCCCATCCCATTATCCACTAGCCGACCACACGTGGCGTCTGGCGGAGCATTGGAGGAAAGACGCGATCGCCGAATGCTGGGCGCGAACTCCACTCCTTCAGAGCTTCCGCAACTCTATCGAGCATGGAAGTCGCTCTCAGCTTATATGACTTCAGTTGACTTCGGTTGTCTGACCGCTGGGACTGGCGTTTTACTGAGACTGAAGTCAACGTCTCCACTGATCAGGCCGGCGGTCACTCGTATCTCAAGAGCCTCCTCTTAGTACTTTCGTTTATTTATATTGCACAGAGTTCCCTGTAGGCAAGCAGTATAAAGGAGGTACCATGTAGTGAACGCGCTCATGCTGCAGGCAACACCTCGAGATGACGCTAAAGTACACAGTCGATGTATTATTTTTCGTTAACGACTGCACCCTACTGGACGCCCGACTGCAAAACAGGCAGCTGATTCGCCAAGAGAGCTTAAGATCACACACAATATGACGACAATAGTTGAATGATAATTGACATGGAATGCAGTTTTCCCAAGGCAGTTGTTTAGTACAAAAACATAAAAATGTGAAGAGACAACACAATAATATTGATAAGTAATAGTGATGAAACTGAATCATACAATGGTTGCACAATGTGTACAGTCGCTTATCTGCACTGCAGTGTCTGCTAATATTCTTCAGTTTGATATGTGTTTGGAAGTTATTTCTTTCTGCGGCTGTGTCTAATAAAAGCCTTATTACTGCGATCGATTCGCGGAAACGTGAAGTTTTTATTATTAACATTCTTATGTGATAAATGCACCTTATCCACTACCTGAGCCATGAACATGAGCCGCTTCTGTGGTTTGACAGCGTTCCAATTGATCCACACTGAGCACCAGAATATAATTCATTATAAAATCAGATTCCGAGGCCCGTTATATTTTTGAAAGCAGAAATCATAATCCACTACTGCCTTTCTGGGCCTATCGTAGCTTCACCAGACCCCATTCGCCGTCACTTTTCAGGGCTCCTGTAGGGCCTTAACATCTACTGTAGCGGTCCCGGACACATGCAGTCCCCACTGTACCTCGCTCCTACAGGCAATCCCCTACTTCATGCCGTTGCCCATCTCCCACGACTTGGACGAGCATTGTAGTGATGGACAACATAATGAATACAGTAGCACAAGTAATTGGTGAAAGGAGGATAAAAGCTATGGTGTTTACAGATGATCTGATGATTTGGGGGAATAAGGAGGAAGTACAAGAGCAGTTGGACGTATGGGAACGAACAGTACAAGAATAGGGGATGAAATTTAATATAAGTAAGAGTGAGATGATTATCACAACAAGACAGAAGGAGAGAGGAACAACTGAAATAACAATTGGTGGGGAACGATTGAGGAGAGTAGAGTGTTTCAACTACCTAGGAAGACTGATACAGGAAGATGGAAAAAACGGCAGAGAAATAAACGAGCGGGTGAGAAAAGCAGAAGCATTTGGGAAGAGTGTCAGAAGCCTGATATGGAGCAAGAATGTACCCCAAATCAGTAAAAAGGTTATATGCCGGTCATACTATGTGCCGATCCTGACATACGCATCAGAAACCTGGGTTATGAAAGGAAGAGAGCAACGCAACGTACAAGCTAGTGAGATGAAATTCTTGAGAAACAGTATTGGAGTGACAAAGATAGACAGGTTAGGAAATGAGAAGATCAGAGAGTTAATGAAGGTGGAACCACTACAGGAGGAGATAGAGAAATCAAGGCTGAGATGGTATGGACACGTTAAGAGAATGGAGGAGAAGAGGATACCGAGGAGGATACACGAGATGAAACTAGAAGGGAAGAGACCAAGAGGAAGACCGAGAGACAGATGGCTGAAAGGAGTAGAGGAATGCGTCCAGAAGAAAGGAGAAGACTGGACCAAGGGAAAGACGGAGTGATGGTGGCATGGCAGAAGACGATGGAGAGGCCTATGTTCAATACAGACCCGACCAGAGGCTGGAAACTGTTCAAGATGATGATGATAAAATCAGATTCTTTTGTTACCAGCTTGTTACGTTGCTTCCCTTCCCAACTGCTAGGTACTAGAACACAGTCAGATACTGACTCCAACTCTCGGTAAGTAGGTGACGATGTGCGATGTACAAGTCGCGAGCCATTTTCGTTTTGCGGGAGTAACCTAAAGTGCGTGGTATGGTGATGGAGTACCTGTGGGACAGTTATGCGCTCGCGTGCGGTGTTTCGGGCTGAAGCTGTTTTGTGCGTGGCTTAGCTTACCGGCAGCAGCTAGGCAGTAGGCGGTCGCGAAGCTGTCTATTAATAGGCGGCCGAGTCCAACTGCTCGAGGCGGCGACAGACGAGGAAACGCGACGCGACGCGACAGACAATGGCCCCACTCTGGTTCACTTGCGAAACCAAAACCTCGTCTCACCGGCACGCACCGTCCTCTGCCTCATCCTCCACCAGCGAGTCCGGAATCTTCAGGAAAATCTGGAAAACACACGCCAAATGTTCAGCACAGTCAAAAAAACACAATGAGACATTTGTATATGTATATCACGATTTGATTATATTAGGTGCTCCCTAAGACATTAATATGTTTCCCTATTGTCGAAATGTTCAAGCCTGCAATAAACAAGAGTTCTACGAAAGGACGTGACAATGTGACTTTTCGAGCTACATGGAAAAATCAACTGATGTACAGATTATACTGATAAGATTGACGCAAATCAACATTTACGGAACTATCGCTAGTTTTCTGTAGCTCTCAAACTAAAAGTTGGCACAACAATTAATACGTGAAACTGTCCCATCGCAAATATTTCACGAAGCTACTTTGTCAAAGTGAAATACATTGTCGCAAAATCTATGATAATACTAGTAGATAACGAAGCTAGAGAGGGTCGGTATTATGGAGACACCATACTTCCTCAGGATTTGGTTGACGGAACTACGTGGCAAATGCAGTCTAGGTTAGCGAATGTGGCATGCATTTCCGTGTACGCATCTGCCGCGTATTGTCGACACTGTCAGGTAGGGAGTCTCCTGTGCTGACGCTCGTTCTGACATCCGCGCGTGGCTGCCTGTTACAGCCACAAGCAGTTTCCTAAGGTCATTCGCATGTAAAAAAAACTTTCGTGTCAACTATTGACTAACCCACTGACAAAAAAAAGAGGAATTATCGTCTGAAAGTTATCTGTACTTTCTGCAAGCGAAGTTTTTACACGCATCAGGAAGTCATCTAAACACATTATACATTAAGCTGCCCTTCCGCGTTTTCCTGTCTGTATGTGAAGGCGTAAAGGCTAGCCTCAGAAACTACTGCAGGAATTTTGATACGGTTTTCACTAACAGACAGGCTGATTTCACGAGGAAGCCATCTGTACACCACTACATATTATAAACGAGTAGTCCAGCCGTACATACTTACTGCTACAGGGTGTTTCAAAAATGACCGATATTTTTGAAACGGCAATAAAAACTAAACGAGCAGCGATAGAAATACACCGTTTGTTGCAATATGCTTGGGACAACAGTACATTTTCAGGCAGACAAACTTTCGAAATTACAGTAGTTACAATTTTCAACAACAGATGGCCCTGCGGTCTGGGAAACTCTATAGTACGATATTTTCCACATATCCACCATGCGTAGCAATAATATGGCGTAGTCTCTGAATGAAATTATCCGAAACCTTTGACAACGTGTCTGGCGGAATGGCTTCACATGCAGATGAGATGTACTGCTTCAGCTGTTCAATTGTTTCTGGATTCTGGCGGTACATCTGGTCTTTCAAGTGTCCCCACAGAAAGAAGTCACAGGGGTTCATGTCTGGCGAATAGGGAGGCCAATCCACGCCGCCTCCTGTATGTTTCGGATAGCTCAAAGCAATCACACGATCATCGAAATATTCATTCAGGAAATTAAAGACGTCGGCCGTGCGATGTGGCTGGGCACCATCTTGCATAAACCACGAGGTGTTCGCAGTGTCGTCTAAGGCAGTTTGTACCGCCACAAATTCACGAAGAATGTCCAGATAGTGTGATGCAGTAATCGTTTCGGATCTGAAAAATGGGCCAATGATTCCTTTGGAAGAAATGGCGGCCCAGACCAGTACTTTTTGAGGATGCAGGGACGATGGGACTGCAACATGGGGCTTTTCGGTTCCCCATATGCGCCAGTTCTGTTTATTGACGAAGCCGTCCAGGTAAAAATAAGCTTCGTCAGTAAACCAAATGCTGCCCACATGCATATCGCCATCATCAATCCTGTGCACTATATCGTTAGCGAATGTCTCTCGTGCAGCAATGGTAGCGGCGCTGAGGGGTTGCCGCGTTTGAATTTTGTATGGATAGAGGTGTAAACTCTGGCGCATGAGACGATACGTGGACGTTGGCGTCATTTGGACCGCAGCTGCAACACGGCGAACGGAAACCCGAGGCCGCTGTTGGATCACCTGCTCCACTAGCTGCGCGTTGCCCTCTGTGGTTGCCGTACGTGGTCGCCCTACCTTTCCAGCACTTTCATTCGTCACGTTCCCAGTCCGTTGAAATTTTTCAAACAGATCCTTTATTGTATCGCTTTTCGGTGCTTTGGTTACATTAAACCTCCGTTGAAAACTTCGTCTTGTTGCAACAACACTGTGTTCTAGGCGGTGGAATTCCAACACCAGAAAAATCCTCTGTTCTAATGAATAAACCATGTTGTCTACAGCACACTTGCACGTTGTGAACAGCACACGCTTACAGCAGAAAGACGACGTACAGAATGGCGCACCCACAGACTGCGTTGTCCTCTATATCTTTCACATCACTTGCAGCGCCATCTGTTGTTGAAAATTGTAACTACTGTAATTTCTAACGTTTGTCCGCCTGAAAATGTACTGTTGTCCCAAGCATATTGCAACAAACGGTGTATTTCTATCGCTGCTCGTTTAGTTTTTATTGCCGTTTCAAATATACCGGTCATTTTTGAAACACCCTGTACATACTTAAGAGATTGTAAATCCGTCTTTCCAGCTATTAAAGTGCATTTTTTATTTTATCTAAAACAATGTTAGTGGTCCATTGATGAAGTTCTAAATGAATCAGACTAAATCCATAGGCTAAAATACGCCCTCATTTTTAATAGTAGTAAACACCGACTTGAAATACTTTATGTAGTTAAACAGCAATTGCGGACAACATGGTCTCACTAATACAGAATAGATACGCGTGTGTGTGTGCGTGTGTGTCTGTTTGTTTTTGTGGCCCAGCACAGTTCTTATTCGCCTTGAGCAAATTCAACCAAATTTGCTACTCATATAACTTGCCACGAGACAATTTCCTTAGGGATAACATTCGCCTAGTAGCCCTGTTTGGGGAGGGGCGGTGGTGGTGGTGGTGGTGGTGGTGGTGGTGGTGGTGTGTGTGTGTGTGTGTGTGTGTGTGTGTGTGTGTGGAGTGAGAGGGGGGGGAGGAGAACTAACGACAAATAAGCATAACTTTGGATTGCATGAGCCAAAACTTTAAGCTAGGTATACACGCAAGAGGTTTTCACGACCAGAGAGCTTTTGCGAGTAATAAGTGTCGTGTAAACAGCGTCGAGAGAGCTCGCCGGCAATATCCGAGAGTGGGGCAAGATGTCAGGTAGCCGCACTCTGCGAGTTTAGACCTCTGATGTAGACAGCTCTCAGGCAAGAGAAACTGCACTAAAAATTTGTCGGGAGAACTGAGAATGTTGACCGGCGATATTGCTTCGCATGTTTGTGCCGTATTTCACAGTTCGTTCACCATCACAACTTAGTAATATATTTCTCCGTACTCATGCAGATATTAAATCAAAAGCACCCACGAAATTGCATGTTTTGGGCCATGATGATCGAAGAAATCACCAGTTTTTACCGTAAAAGAACAGCACAACAGTTAGCCTATTTCGGAAGTTCTAGACTTAAACAATGATACGTAGCAAATAACATATAAAAACGTGATAAACATATTATATAGAATCAACAAACGAAAATAAAAAATTGTCACTGTAGAGACGCGACCCCACGACAATATGAATAACATAATAGTACGCTACCTACTACGCCACATGAACACTACAACACGCTTCTCTGTAAACATATACTGGCAATGTCGGGTCAGTTTAGGCAACTATCGCGATGGATACTCACTGCGAGTGTCAGCGAAGTGTCGGTAAACAAAGTTTGAAGAAAGCTACCAGGAAGTGGACTGGAGACGAATTTGTGCATTTAATTAGTTTGTACGAGGAAAGGCCAGCATTATTATTATAGACTACAGGAGCTGAGATAAGAAGCGAAGTTTGTTGGCCGAATTTACTACAGTTTTTAACACCTCTACAGAAGAAATTTACCAGTATATCCACAACTCTAGGAACAAGGCAAATTATTTTTAAAACATAGATTAATTGACATAGAGAAACAAGTGAAGTTATGTTTGAAAGTAATCGTTTCGGAAGTCGTAAAATTGCCATTTAAATCTCTTAATACAGCTATATGTATTAATATAATGTGGTATTTATTGATCCTACAGCGTGTTCGCAAATTCACGTTACAAACATCTAGAACTTGTAGAAGGGAGTGAGTACATAATATTTTGAATAGGAACTCACGTCTGGAAACGTATCGTTTCCGTTTTACGACGGGCTCAGTTCAGACGTGTAACGCATCCACGTCTGCTGAGGGAACGGAAAAAGTCTCAGAGGAGCTCTTTCTGATATGCAATGGGGTAGACAGGGCGACGTGTACTACGTCAGACAGTCACCCGATTTCCCTTAACGTCTGCCGCGCTGCGAGCCTCCTTTGGAGAGAGTGGGAAACCGGCTGGCACGAATTCTGGCCGCTGCATCAGAAACTGAAGAGACAACGGGATGGGGGGGGGGGGGGGGGGGAGAGTGTGCCAGAACGTGCTTCGTAGGTACAATATCTGTAACAACTTTGTGATCGCCACATCGTGCTGCTGTTGTAATGCATCAGTACTGTTCTGGACGTACAGTATGCTGGGTTCTTTTTTGTTCTGGAATAATGTAAACACGCAATATTTTAGTGTTAATGCGAACAAAAGTGCGTAACTGATAAATGAATATTTCGTTACATTTCCTTTCTAATTGTTGCCTAATAATTGTGCTGCGTCACTCCTACTTCAATTCCTCAAACAGAAGTGGATGAATTAAACATCTGAATTGAAACCGCCGTAGAACGGAAAGGGAAAGTTCCCGGACATCGGCTCTTATTCAAAATATTATGTACTTACTCCCATCTACAAGTTCTAGAAGTATATAAGGGAAATTTCCGACCACCCTTTATTATCATATTGGGTGTTGAAGAGATCTTCAGGAATTACGAGTGGTTCCATAAGTTAATATAAGTAAAAACATTCAAATAAACGTATGTTCGGAAACGCTCCATTTATCAGATATCCGCCCTATTTGGTTTTTGGACGTGTGTGGGTATCAAAATGAATTTGTTGTAGTATTATTTTATCGCAATTGTTACTCTACCGAATATTAAACAGAATAAAAGTAGCTGATGCTGGAAATAGTAGTAACAGAAGTAGCCTGTCTTTAGCATTAATGGTTTTACATGTGATAGATGACGATTTAGGATACTATTATAAGGAGTATTTCTTCCATATTCATCGCTGTCATTCTTGTAAAATATCCATATTGTTGTGGGATTTTCCATCACACACTCTGCAATGACATTCTTGTATACTCAAAAATCATCCCCGCCGGAAAAAAAATCAAATGGTTCAAATGGTTCTGAGCACTATGGGACTTAACTGCTGTGGTCATCAGTCCCCTAGAACTTAGAACTACTTAAACCTAACTAACCTAAGGACATCACACACATACATGCCCGAGGCAGGATTCGAACCTGCGACCGTAGCAGTCACGCGGTTCCAGAGTGTAGCGCCTAGAACCGCACGGCCACTCCGGCCGGCCATCCCCGCCGAATCCTCTCTTTTATTCACCAGCAACATTGTCGTTTCCTTTTTTTACTTGCCAGTAAAAGAATTAAAAGTGCAGCTGCAGGTCGCCGTTCTTCCATCTCAAACGCTTCCTTCACACACAAAACTAGGACAGAAAAATCTCGCAGAGAGAGAGAGAGAGAGAGAGAGAGAGAGAGAGAGAGAGAGAGAGATTTGTGAGCTGTCACAGACACTCTCACCTCGCTATGTGGAAACGCTTCCGACATCTGCTCTCGCAAGACTCTCAGACACTGACAGAAAGTATTCGGAAGGAACTATTAGATACTATCAGCAATAAATTCGCCCGTAGTGTAAACAATTCTGTGAGTGCTACCACAGAACACAGATGCAAGATGAGCGGCCCTTCCTGTGATGAAGGACCGGCAGGAGTGTGCTCTGACACTCCACCTCTTGGATACCTACGGCACCTGTCGCAGTATCAGTCTCGCTGCTGTTTCCTCTCTGTCTGTTTGTTTACTCACAGCCTCATTTCGCCTTTCTGTTGGGTTTGCTTTGTATTTGTTTGTTTGTTTACATAAATGACCCAATTATTTCAATCATTATTTCAATAATATAGGGATTAAAAGGGGTGTAAGACAGGGGTGGAGCCTTTCGTCCCTACTATTCAATGTATACATGAAAGTAGCAATGACGGAAATAAAAGAAAGGTTCAAGAGTGGAATTAAAATTCAAGGTGAAAGTATATAAGTCTTAAGATTTGCCGATAGTATTGCTATGAAAGTGAAGAAGAATTGCAAGGTGTGTTGAATGAAATGAACAGTCTGATGAATACAGAATATAGATTGAGAGTAAATCGAAAAAAGATGAAAGTAATGAGAAGCAGCAGAAATGAGAACAGTGAGAAACTAAACATCGGGATTAGTGGTTAGGAAACACATGACGTTAAGGAATTCTGGTAGTCAGGCAGCAAAATAACCCATGAAGGACGGAGAACAGAGGACATAAAAATTAGACTAGCACTGGCAAAAAGGACATTCCTGGCCAAGAGAAGTCTACTAGTTCAAACGTAGGTCTTAATTTGAGGAAGAAATTTCTTATAATGTGCCTTTGGAGCACAGCATTATATTGTAGTGAAACATGGGCTATGGGAAAACTGTAAAAGAAGAGAATCGAAGCATTTGAGATGTGGTGCTACAGATGAATGTTGAAAATTAGGTGGACTGATGAGGTAAGGAATGAGGAGGTTCTCTGGAGAATTGGAGAGGAAAGGAATATATCTAAAACAGTGACAAGAAGAAGGAACAGGATGGTAGGACATCTGTTACGACGTGGGGGAATATCTTTGATGGTACTAGAGGAAATTGCAGAGGGTAAAAACTGGAGAGGAAGACAGAGACTGGAATACATCCACGAAGTAATTGAGGACGTAGGTTGCAAGTGCTACTCTGAGATGAAGAGGCTGGCACAGGAGAGGAAATCATGGCGGGCAGCATCAAACCAGTCCGAAGATCGATAACTGAAAAAGAAATGGTAACGTTGTGAACAAAGTTAGATAGTTAATCCATACTGGGAATCGAGAATCTCGAGGATTTTGCCTCTTATCGATATCGATACTGGTGAGATATCAGAACATGTGACATAAACTACTGTATATTTTGATTGCATTTGCGTTGAAGCTTACATTTCTTATTCCACGGAGGGAACAGAGACTTTCGTATGTGATACAGATTTCAACTCGATGCACCGTTTCAGATAAAATGGGTCTTAACACATGGACAGAAATGCAGTGATAACATGACAAAAACGTTTTGTGTGTGATATAATTACAAATTAACAATTTTAGGATTTCTCGTTTACTTGTAATGCACAACGTTGGTTCTTGTTAAATTTCGTGATTCAAGGTCAAAGGGAAGTAGCCTATAGGTTTTGATCAGTAAGTTTGCGAGTATTATGTAACATAAATGGCGGTATCTTTTGAGTGGATTGTGTAACAAGTTTAAAGCTTCTACACCGCCAAGGGACTATAGATCCTAGTGGGTGATATAATCTTCAACTTGATACGTCTGTCCGTTCCTGAGAAAAAGAGGTTCTTCGCAGTCAGGCAGAAAGATGGATGGATGGACAGACAGGAAAAAAAGTGATCCTATAAGGGTTCCGTTTTTACTGCTCAAGGTACGGAACCCTAAAAAAACATACAGTGAGCGTCATGAATTTATGACTCCCGGTGTCTTTTCATTTCTTTAAAGTTTGCTTTCATATCCAGCTTCGATTTGTATTGACAGCATAAGAAGAAGAGAAACATGAGGCCACACTCTATAGCAGATGCGTAAGATCAACTTCGTCATGGGCAATCTCCAGCATATCTCACGTATTTTCTTGAGTATCGAACGGGATATTAATCTCCTTCGACCTTTAAAAACAATTTATATATGTTAGCTATATTCTGTAGACAGAATGTATTGCATAAAGCCCACTAGACGTAAACTGGCCAGCGACTACGTTTTTCACTGCAAACTTTTCAAAATATGTGCAGTGTTGTACTTTAGTTTGAATTATAACAATAACAATTGGCAATAACGAAAAGAAAACAAGTTCATTATCAAGCTGTGATGTGTGGTTATACTATGCGCAACTATTTTTATTTTTATTAATTTTTTGTTTGACAGATACTTTTCTCAAAAGCGAATGAGAAAGATAGCGGAGAATACGCGCGAATCCCAAAAGCATTGGTTTTCATTTTTTTCACGAAAAGTAAAAGATTTACTGAGAAACCAGCTACAGAGTGGGACGAAGATTTGCTTCGCCTACATAAAACAATTATTTTAGGCAAATTTGATAACCTGAAATTTCACTCCCCGTCTATCGCACTTTCGAGTTGCGCGTAGCGGCCAGCGTCCCTGTGATTGTGGGTACTCAGAGGGAGTGGAAGCTTGACACACCTTGTGCGACCCGAAGGCCACTCTATTTACTTCCATGCTCTGTTAGCACTAGGTGAAAGTGGAAAACTGTCTGAGAGCAAGAAACTCTCACCTGTATCCCAGCCATTATGACCACTACCACCGGGGGATTGACTGCCACCTGGTGCCGTTGCGGAAAACGTAAAAGCGGACCAAAGGCGAATGAGGGATCATCCCGGCAACGGTACTGGCACCACATGGAGAAAATCCACTGACATAAGCGACTTTGACATAGACTAGATTGCTATAGCTCGGGACTTGGGGGGAAGGAGAAAGCAGCATAGGCGTCTATCTGTGTCAAATCTGACGACAAGGTACAATGCTGATGCCTGCAGAAGTGTTTCGGAGCACACCATTCTGTGCACGTTGTTGAAAATGGGGCTTCGCTACAGAGGACCCTATGTGTTCTTATGTTAACCTAACGATATTGCCAATTACGTCTGCAGCCGATGCGGGGACATCGAGACTGAACCGTGGCTCAATGGAAACGAGTCACCTGGTCAGATGAATTGCGTTTCCTGTTGCACTAAATCGAGGGTCGTGTTCGAATACGCTGTCATCCTGGTGACCGACTGCTCGAAACAGGCATAGCCCCAAGGAACGCAGTATGCTGTGGGTTCCGTTGGCGTTCACCTGAACTTCATTGGGGATTATGGTAATCACTGAAAGCACCATGACATCTGTAGACCACGTAGACATTACAGCGGGCCACCTGTGTCCCTTCATGCTTGATGTCATCTTCGACGGCGATGGCATCTTCCAGCATGTTACTCGTCCGTGTCACAAAACCGTAATCAAGTTACGGCTATTTGAGGAGCATTATAGTGAACTCGCCTGGATGTCTTTGCCACTAAATTCGCCTGATCCGAACCCGATGGAACGCCTCTGGGACGCTACCAGGCGCCAGCTTCGCTCTCACAAACCACCGACCCGTAATTTACGGGAATTACGCAGACATCGGATACCATACAGCTCCAGAAACCTACCAAGGATTTGTCGAATCCATGTCACGCAGTATCGCTATTCCAAAGGTGGACCAACACGCTTGTTAGCGGGTGGTCATAATCTTTTGGCTCACCAATGTATACGATTTGTTATCTGACGAAACATACAATAAGGATAAGGCATGCCGAGCACCCTTTACGGTGTGATGCAGGTATGAGGGGATAGCACAAAAAAATAATCGAAACGAACGACTATTAGTAGCGAGTAGTACGTAGTTTTCGGGGTTGCTGGGCTTATGGCTACAGTGCTGATGACTTTTAACGACTTCGAGTGGAGATGATAGTAAGAAATAACACGGGAATCCTTGGAAAGATTTCAGCCAAATTTGGTATATATAACGCGAGGTACAGATAAACAACTAACGGAGCGAATGAGCTAGTGTCGTAATGTGTGCGTGAGCTGTGATGGCGCATTGAAATACACTCCTAGAATGGAAAAAAGAACACATTGACACCGGTGTGTCAGACCCACCATACTTGCTCCAGACACTGCGAGAGGGCTGTACAAGCAATGATCACACGCTCGGCACAGCGGACACACCAGGAACCGCAGTGTTGGCCGTCGAATGGCGCTAGCTGCGCAGCATTTGTGCACCGCCGCCGTCAGTGTCAGCCAGTTTGCCGTGGAATACGGAGCTCCATCGCAGTCTTTAACGCTGGTAGCATGCCGCGACAGCGTGGACGTGAACCGTATGTGCAGTTGACGGACTTTGAGCGAGGGCGTATAGTGGGCATGCGGGAGGCCGGGTGGACGTACCGCCGAATTGCTCAACACGTGGGGCGTGAGGTCTCCACAGTACATCGATGTTGTCGCCAGTGGTCGGCGGAAGGTGCACGTGCCCGTCGACCTGGGACCGGACCGCAGCGACGCACGGATGCACGCCAAGACCGTAGGATCCTACGCAGTGCCGTAGGGGACCGCACCGCCACTTCCCAGCAAATTAGGGACACTGTTGCTCCTGGGGTATCGGCGAGGACCATTCGCAACCGTCTCCATGAAGCTGGGCTACGGTCCCGCACACCGTTAGGCCGTCTTCCGCTCACGCCCCAACATCGTGCAGCCCGCCTCCAGTGGTGTCGCGACAGGCGTGAATGGAGGGACGAATGGAGACGTGTCGTCTTCAGCGATGAGAGTCGCTTCTGCCTTGGTGCCAATGATGATCGTATGCGTGTTTGGCGCCGTGCAGGTGAGCGCCACAATCAGGACTGCATACGACCGAGGCACACAGGGCCAACACCCGGCGTCATGGTGTGGGGAGCGATCTCCTACACTGGCCGTACACCACTGGTGATCGTCGAGGGGACACTGAATAGTGCACGGTACATCCAAACCGTCATCGAACCCATCGTTCTACCATTCCTAGACCGGCAAGGGAACTTGCTGTTCCAACAGGACAATGCACGTCCGCATGTATCCCGTGCCACCCAACGTGCTCTAGAAGGTGTAAGTCAACTACCCTGGCCAGCAAGATCTCCGGATCTGTCCCCCATTGAGCATGTTTGGGACTGGATGAAGCGTCGTCTCACGCGGTCTGCACGTCCAGCACGAACGCTGGTCCAACTGAGGCGCCAGGTGGAAATGGCATGGCAAGCCGTTCCACAGGACTACATCCAGCATCTCTACGATCGTCTCCATGGGAGAATAGCAGCCTGCACTGCTGCGAAAGGTGGATATACACTGTACTAGTGCCGACATTGTGCATGCTCTGTTGCCTGTGTCTATGTGAATGTGGTTCTGTCAGTGTGATCATGTGATGTATCTGACCCCAGGAATGTGTCAATAAAGTTTCCCCTTCCTGGGGCAATGAATTCACGGTGTTCTTATTTCAATTTCCAGGAGTGTATTAATTTTCCGGTTACTCTCTCATTCATATGCTTCTCACTTATTTTAAGCTGACAGACTGCTCTAAATAATTTACGACTGGGGAAGAAATCTGATCGCTGATAGCGAAAAAAACTTTACAATCTCAGTGTACATACACCGATCAGTTGATTCCTTATAACGAAGCTCATCCATACTTTTGTTCATCTCGGTATACATAGTCATTGAGATTTAAGAAGAACGCCCTCCTTTCCCGCCCCTTCCAATCTCCATCGGTAGTGACATCTCCTGAGGACCACCCTTTGTGCGTTCGAATGAGAAGTAAGCGGTCCAACAACTACAGAAAAACGAACTGAACACAAACCCTACATTTCGCCTGAAGATGGCGATCAGGAAATTCGTCGAAATGTGACGATAACATGACGCCACGACTCGGATGATAACACGAGAAATTTCATCAGAAATTCTTCGAGAAGACCTGCATTCCCATGTATCTTACTTGTTTGTCTGTTGCCATAATTTTAAGTACGCAGGTGATTTATTCACTTAAGGAAAAAGAATGAATCCTCAATTAACGACGTAAGTGAAAATTAAGAATGCTGAAAATGGTAGAATAACTAAGGCGTTATTCGTATGCATCTCACCACTACCAGATGTCTGGAATGTTTGCATAAACTACTATACTGTTTCAGATCAGGGATGTTTTTCACTTCATTACAGAACCGACTAACCGGCCGCTGTGGCCGAGCGGTTCTAGGCGCTTCAGACCGGAACCGCACTGCTGCTAACGTCGCAGGTTCGAATCCTGCCTCGGGCATGAATGTTGTGTGCTGTCCTTAGGTTAGTTAGATTTAAAGAGTTCTAAGTTCTAGGGGACTCATGACCTCAGATGTCAAGTCCCATAGTGCTCAGAGCCATTTGAACCATTTTGAACAGAACCGATTAGTTGGTACTCACTGTTAGGCAGTTTTTTATAGCACATGTTGTAGAATTATAAAATTATTATTTTGCGTAAATTAGTGTTCAGTTGAACTATTCGCTGCATTCTTACATTGACCGAGTTCTACATAGTGACATAAGATGTTGTTCTTTTGAACGATACAGTGATACAGACTAGTGCTAAGGTCAGATTTGATCTCCTGCAACATTATCAGTGAGTTCGGCTCAAAAAACTTAAAATCAAAGCAGCAGCATATCGTCGTTTAACATAGATAAGTTCTAGAGGGGCAGGAAGTGGCATTTGTTTCCCACCCGCCCACGCCGCGACGGGTA
Source organism: Schistocerca piceifrons (assembly GCF_021461385.2). Classification (NCBI taxonomy): domain Eukaryota; kingdom Metazoa; phylum Arthropoda; class Insecta; order Orthoptera; family Acrididae; genus Schistocerca; species Schistocerca piceifrons. The sequence goes on along the minus strand of NC_060140.1, from coordinate 907,218,641 downwards.
GCCGTGCGGTCTATGGCGTCTTGTCGCGGTCCACGCGGCTCGCCCCCTCGGAAGTTCGAGTCCTCCCTCGGGCATGGGTGTTGTCCTTAGCGTAAGTTACTTTAAGTTAGATTAGGTAGTGTGTAAGCTTAGGAACCGATGACCTCAGCAGTTTGGTCCCATAAGTCCTTACCACAAATTTCCAAACCCCCCCACCCGTGGAACATAAGAGTATGTAGTTTTTATTCATTACAGAATTCTCATACTAGAAGTCAGTGGATAATCGTCCGTACTCGAGTTTTTGGTGTCACCTATAAAATTTAGTTCTTGTGCCATGAGAGGTCCCGAAAGTGACCTACTCATTCACATCAAATATGGCAATTCTGGAGTTTTGCCCCCAGAAAAAATTTCTGGGATGCCTGTGCCCTTTAAAAATCAATACCGATTTGGCGCGTAAATGCAAAAGCACTCGCAGCATGTAACACATATCTATTAGTGGCAGGTTTACATTAGGTAACTGTGTACCTACGATTATGGAGTGTGTGTTGGTTATTAGTTAAAGTCATTTATTTGTGATAGGAAATTTAAAGTATTGTGACGTATATAGGGAAAAAACTAAATGATGTCTGAAATAATTAAATTTTATAATACGTGTATATTTAGAAGAAAAACTATGTATATTGGAATCTGGTTCATGGTTAGGGCTTTTGTGTTTGTAATATGTAAAAGACGTAGGGAAGTCCCTCCGCAAACGGAAGTGGCTCGGCGCAATATAAAAGGTGGTTTTGGCGGTTGAACTGGGCGGCTCCTTGGTGTGAACGGTACGCAGCCAGCGGCTAGCCGTTACACTGTACACATCGAGGGTGCCAAGGGAGGCATCTGGAAGCCGCTTAGCAAGGAATTTTGCCTCTGATGTGGATTTGACTGTTGTTTGGTACTCTCGGCAATGAGGAATGGCTCTAACACATTAAAAATTCGTCGCGAAGAAGAAATTGTATAGAGCATTCAAACATCAAGAGCCGTGAGTACAGTTAGCCGCCACAACTTTGCAGCTGCTCCACCAACGTCATGCATACAGATATCTATCAGAGCATGGACCAGTTGATTTGTGTGAGTGATTTTATAATAAGCCAAGTGCTATAAACCTGTGTTTAGAACCATATCTTTTGTCCTAATCATGAACCTCTCCTAAATGTTCAGAAAACGGAGTATCCTGTTTCAAATGAACTAGTAATTTATTTATGTTTGTCAAATGTGCAAGTATTAGCAAGAGCTGAAGTTAGCTAAAATGTTGCTAAAGTGATCTCAGTTTATTGCAAAATATCCTTTTGCGAAAATTCTGTGCAAGACTGTGTAATGTACTATCTAAAATACCTGCTTCACAGGTGATGAAAAAGGCACGTAAGTTAAATTAATTTGAAACATAATTGAGCCTTGATTACTATCACGAACGAGTTTTTGAAGTTAATTGAGCTCAGTATTGAATAATTTGCCTTGAAAAAAAAATAAAAGTATAAAGTATATCAAGTGAAGCGAAGAATTAAATTTAGTTGAATTGAATTTTGCTACTGAAATAATCATAGAGTTTGACTAGTGATACGATATCAGTTTATGGGACCCCACCACATTCTTCTAATATTAGAAACACAATTGGAATATTATTATTACTAAAGAAATCTGATACATTTCTATAAATGGGAATATAAACAGTGTAATTGTGGTATTATTTATTTTTATTTGTGGTATTTATATGTCAGTTAAGTCAGAATTCCTCCTGGCCAGTTTTAGTTCTGTACTTTTTGTAGTAACATTTCAGTAGTGATCCAAGCAACAACATTTGAGTGTAGCTCTTATTAGTACGAGCTCTTATTGGTACGAGTTTGCTTTCTATGATTACTAGTATGTGCATTATTGGTAACTACTGCTATCCACAGCTCAGAGTGCCCTATGTCCGTTTGTATCCTGTGTGCTATTGAAAGGGAATATTAATGAAAGTAACTTCAATAACTGATATTCAATTTTTTTAAACTTATATTTCCAAATTAATGTACCTAATTAGGCTGGAGACCGTTCGCTTTTTCGTTCAATATGCATTTTACTACTTTCCCAAAGTTAGAGCCTGTTTAGGTTTTCTGTTAATTTCAATATGTTCAAAATTACAGTCCGATACCTTTATCCGTTAGACAAACACGCGGTCAGAATTTCCCAGATCCTCTCAGAGGGTAATATTAGCTCGTGTCACGGTGGGCCAGTGTTATAAGCCACGGCACACTGCGGAGCCGTCCGCAGGTGGGCTTTCTCATCTTGAAGCCCGCCAGATATCGTGTCCGTCGTGGCTGCTGCACGCTCCTATATGTCACTGAACTTGCTCCTCACAGTTACTTGCGACCTCACCGCTCTCCAGCGGCAGTTTCCGGCTTCATCTAGTAGTAGTAGTAGTAGCTTTATTCATCCGTAGATCTCTTTTTACGAGGATATAGGACATGTCAAAGTATTTACAAGTTCAGACCAATTTAAAATAAGCTAATTCGTATACACATATATTTACAGACTTCTAGTTAGAGACAATCATTAGATTTTACTCCTGGTACACAATACTTTTTTTTTTTTTTTTTTAGAAATAACTTATTAAATAATATAATGCCACACTGTTCACTCATATCTCACTATCAGTCACTGCACACACTATACACACATTGTTTCATAATACTTCACTCACTACCCACACAAACACACACACACACACACACACACACACACACACACTGGTGATCTCTGGGCCATCTTCTGTACCGCAACTTCCCATTTGCTATCCTGAAAAACTGAGTCAGCATCTCTCCATAATGAGTGAGATGTTGAGCTCAGAAAGAGGAAGAGGTGTTAGTACTGTGCTATGCATAGCTTGAGGGCAGAGTGTTTCTAGAATGGCAAAAAAGAAGGAAAAAAAGCACATAGTGAAGGTGTTATGTGGAATTTTGGATGTTTTATAATTATTATTATTCTTTATTTGTATAACACTTTTTGATCAAACCCCTACTCTGTTTCATCAAAGTAATCTTTCAATGTATAAAATTTATTGCATAACAATTACTTTTTGGCTGCCTTTTTAAAATTCGTGTATTTTTTTCAATTTCTTTAATCTATTTTGGTGATTCATTGTACAGTTTTATTCCTTGGTAGAAAATTCTGTTTTCAGTTTTATGTTTATTTATTTTTGGTAAATGTAAGTTGAATCTATCTCTAGCTGCTTGGTCATGGACAGAACTGTTTGTGGAGTAATTACCAATGTTATTTTTGATGTGTACAACTGACTGGAAATGTATTTACATGGAGCAGTTAAAATCCCTAGCGTTTTGAACAGATCTTTACAATGAACTCGACTAGTATTTTTGTTTATTATTCTTATAGCTCTTTTCTGGAGTTTGAAAATTGTGTTCATATTTTGTGCGTTTGTTCCGCAAAAAAGAATGCCGTAGCTAAGAACTGAGCGTACATATGAATAATATGTTACTAAAAGACACTGCATGTTACATACCGATGATGGGATTCTAATGGCATAACATGCGGATGACATTCTGTTTGCAAGTCCCTTTGTGTGTTCATACCACTTCAACTGAGAATCAATATTCATTCCTAGAAATGGCACGTAAATCACAGAGTTTCTTGACGCACGCACAACAGCTCCTTTAACTTTGTTAGCGATTATCGAAGAAGAGCGGAGAAAATCAGAAAGAAGTTTCTGGACTCGTCGAAGGCTTGAACAGTGAACTGCTGGTAGAGTGACACTTCACAATGCTGTACAGCGATCTGAGGTACATACTGCTAGAAGTTATTCGTTAATGCAAGTGAATCTCCTTCCCATTTTCTGTTTTAAATTGAAAGTAGTTAAAGTACAGTATCTAATGTCAGTTTTCCTGTGCATTGTATCCATACTCGGTGTTGCCTTGACTACTAGCACTCTGAAGTAAGTTCGTCACAGAGATTTCAAGATTGAGTTTCGTTTCGTAATTTCATTTGAATAGAGGAGGAGATATTTTAGAGCGCGCTGACTATTATTTAAAAAGATACTTCTCAGTAAGGTACAAAAAGAGGCAGTCCTTAAAACAAAGAGATAGGTATACTTGTTTTACACGGAGATAATAGCAGAAACTTCCAGTGTCTAAGTTACGTTTACCTTCTGATATAGACTGGAAATCACAGTAAGATTTCTGGGCGCTAGGGAAACATTCAAGTCGTTCGTCTATGCAACAAGAATTGCAGCAACTACATTGACTATTGTAGATATACTTCTATTAAATAAATAAGAAAAACCCAGTAAATTTTAGAAAACAAAAAATGAAAAAAAGGTTTTTTTGAAAGGACGTGGACGAGGACCTGCTACTTTTCTATTCACGGCTCACGACGCTGTCAACTATAGTATAGATTCAGTGTGGTAACTGTTTCTCCGTGTATGGTATACAATGTGCAATGACTTTTTATACGAAGACCATTATTTGATATTAGGGCATGATCATTCGTTTTCGAGCCAATGCGAAAGCATTTCCGAAACTGCCAAGTGTGTACGCAACTGCTCCAGTGCCGCTGTGGATAAATTATACCGTGCATGGCAAAAACGATGCTACCTAAAACAGGTGCCGAAACACGTGGGGTGCACCACGGGTCATAGATGACAGGGGTGAAAGACGGCTGCGTAGATGTGTACGGGCAAATAGACGTACAACTGATGAGCAACTGACCCTCCTCCCCTTTGAACCAAGCGGCTACCAACACCGTCTCCTCAACAACTGTTCAGCAAACGTTGCTGCGTGTGAGACTCCGCAGCAGGTGCCTGGTTCCTGCATCGAAGCTGACTGCTGTTCATCGGCGACGAAGGCCGGGATTTGCACACCAGTACTGAGTGGCGACAGGTGGTCTTTTCAGATGAACCACGTTTTAAGCTCCAGGTCTGGGGAATGTTTTAGTGGCATTCCCTGGGTGATCCCGTCGTTCTGGAAGGCATCTACATCTACACCTACATTTATACTCCGCAAGCCGCCCAATGATGTGTGGCGGAGGGCACTTTACGTGCCACTGTAATTACCTCCCTTTCTCGTTCCAGTCGCGTTTGGTTCGCGGGAAGAACGACTGCCGGAAAGCCTCCGTGCGCGCTCAAATCTAATTTTACATTCGTGATCTCCTTGGGAGGTATAAGTAGGGGGAAGCAATATATTCGATACCTCAACCAGAAACGCACCCTCTCAAAACCTGGACAGCAAGCTACACCGTGATGCAGAGCACCTCTCTTGCAGAGTCTGCCACTTGAGTTTGCTAAACATCTCCGCAACGCCATCATGCTTATCAAATAACCCTGTGACGAAACGCGCCGCTCTTCTTTGGATTTTCTCTATCTCCTCTGTCAACCCGACCTGGTACGGATTCCACGCTGATGAGCAATACTTAAGTATAGGTCGAACGAGTGTTTTGTAAGCCACCTCCATTGTTGATGGACTACATTTTCTAAGGACTCTCCCAATGAATCTCAATCTGGCACCCGCCTTACCAACAATTAATTTTATATGATCATTCCACTTCAAATCGTTCCTTACGCATACTCCCAGATATTTTACAGAAGTAACTGCTACCAGTGTTTGTTCCGCTATCATATAATCATACAATAAAGGATCCTTATTTCTATGTATTCGCAATACATTACATTTGTCTATGTTAAGGGTCAGTTGCCACTCCTTGCACCTAGTGCCTATCCGCTGCAGATCTTCCTGCATTTCGCTACAATTTTCTAATGCTGCAACTTCTCTGTATACTACAGCATCATCCGCGAAAAGCCGCATAGAACTTCCGACACTATCTACTAGGTCATTTACATATATTGTGAAAAGCAATGGTACCATAACACTCCCCTGTGGCACGCCAGGGGTTACTTTAACGTCCATAGACGTCTCTCCATTGAGAACAACATGCTGTGTTCTGTTTGCTAAAAACTCTTCAATCCAGCCACACAGCTGGTCTGATATTCCGTAGGCTCTTACTTTGTTTATCAGGCGACAGTGCGGAACTGTATCGAACGCCTTCCGGAAGTCAAGGAAAATGGCATCTACCTGGGAGCCTGTATCTAATATTTTCTGGCACAGTGGATCAACAAAGGTACGCATCTATCCTTGGGGACCATGTCCACACCTACATGGAGTCTGTTTCTCCTCGGCACGATGGCATCTACCAGCAGGACAATGCAACGTCTCACACAGCTCGCAGCGTACGTACGTGGTTCGAAGAGCACCACGATGAGTTTTCTGTGCATCCTTGGCCAGCAAACTCATCGGATTTAAACCTAATTGAGACTCTTGTAGCACCACGTCGCTAAGGCTGTTCGCACCATGGATTCTCAACCGAGAAACCTGACGCAGCTGGACACGGCACTGGAGTCGGTATGGCTCCACATCCCTTTCGGTACATTCGAGAACTTCGCTGACTCTCTTCCTGCACGTCGCCCAGCGATCCGCGCTGCAAAAAGTGATTTTTCAAGCGTATGACGGGTCGTCACACTAACGTAACTGAACAGTGTAGTTTCCTCTCATTTTATCAGAAAAAATCGTCTCTATAAGGACGCGTTTTCAAGAGATCCTCAATTTGCTGTTTCATTGAAGCACCTTATACTGATATCACATACTCTGTAATAAAAAAACATCAAATACGATGTTTAGCTTCGCACAATACAACGACTCCAAAATTCTACTTGTGGCGTAAATACGGTGTCGCGTCTCATTTGGTCACGTTTCTCTCCACGAGACAAGAATCTGACACGGCAGATTTTTCATTTCACGCTCCGCAATGTAGTGGAACCTGGAATTCCACGCTGTGATGTCGCCAGCTCCTAGTCTTCGTGGTCCTTCATGTCCCGTGAGAGGACGACTTTATTGCTTGTAAAGTGTATCTCCGTGCCGGAAAGCAGTTCTGCTGTGGAGGTTTCTGTTGATGGAAATGGAGATCGTTTCACAAGACAACCTTTCTCTGTGAAAAATATAGTTGTTCACTTGAAAGCTGCTTATGAAAGTGGAGGTTGCTGTTCGAGAGTAATTAACAGCCACTGCACATCTTCCTTTATTTTGCTACAGTCTTCAGCTTCGCTGCAGATAACACTATAGCCCTCGGGGAGCTTCCGAAGCTCCACTAACTTCCTCTAGCAGTTTTGGCTTACGTGGTATTCTTTCAGCTTCACGTTCATTGTAAAGAAATGAAAATCTGTCATTGCTGCGGTAACAGGCCAATATCTTTGCATCGATTTGCTATATAATCCTTGAACAAATTCTCACTTCGATTATAATAAATTTCCTTGAGAGAGAAAAGCTTCTGTCTACAAATCACCAGGATTTTAGAAAGCACCTCTCGCGGGAAGCTCAGCCTTCCCTTTTCTCACATGATATCCTGCGAACTCTGGATGAAGGGCGACCGGGGGATTCCAAATCCTAGATTTCCATAAAGCTTTTGGCGGTGCCAATTTTTTTTTTCTTTTTGCTCGTCAGTCTTCTGTCTGGTCTGACGCGGCCCGCCACGAATTCCTATCCTGTGCTAACCTCTTTATCTCCGAGTAGCACTTGCAAACTGTCGACTGTAAACGATGATATAAGCGTACGGTTGCCAGATATACGAGTGGTTCGAAGACTTCTTAAGTTGCAGAACACAGTACGTTGTCATCGACGGCGAGTGTTTCTCAGACACAAGGATTTCGTCAGGAGTGTCCCAGGACCGCTGCTAATTTCTGCATACATAAATGAGCTGGCGGACAGGGTAAACAGCTGTCTGCGGCTGTTTTCTGATAGTGCTGTGGTGTACGGGAAGATGTCGTCTTTGGGTGAGTGTACGAGGATACAAAATGACTTAGACACAATTTCTAGATGTTGTGGTGAATCTTAGCTAGTTCTGAATGTAGAAAAATGTAAGGTAATGCGGATGAGTAGGAAAGACAAACACGTAATGTTCGAATACAGCGCTAGTTGTGTGCAGCTTGACACAGTCACGTTTATTAAATACCTAGGCATAATGTTACAAAGCAGTATGAAATGGAATGAGCATGTAAGTATTGTAGATGGGCAGATGAATGGACGACTTCGGTTTATTGGGAAAATCTTAGGGAAGTGTGGCTGATATGCAAAGAAGACCGTATATAGGACACTACTGTCACCCACTGTTGTGTACTCTTCCAGTGTCTGGGACCTGCACCAGGTCTTATCGAAGGAAGATCTTGAAGCAATTCAGAGGCGGGCTGCTAGATTTGTTACCGGTAGGTTCGAACAACAAGCAAGTATTATGGAGATGCAGGAACAAATGCGAATTACTGGAGGGAAGGCGACGAGCACTATTGAGAAAATTTAGAGAAGCAGCGTTTGAGGCTGACAGTAGAACAGTTATACTGCTGCCAATGCACATTTCACGTAAGTGACCACGAAGATATGAGAAATTAGGGCTCGTACAGAAGCATATAGACAGTCATTTTATCCTCGCTCTATTTTCGAGTGCAACAGGAAAGGAAATGACTAGTAGTGGTACAGGGTACCCTCCGCCACGCACCATGCGAAGGATAGTGGAGTACGTATGTAGATGTAGATCTGGATCAGTAGATGCACTGAGTCAATCATATCAACTACGGATATCCGGAAAAGCAGAGCAGTAAGTTACATGGTACTGTTTTATCAACAACGACACCTGCTGTGTAGATAGACTGCAACAATGAATAGAAGTTTGACTCAGACAAAAACGGATGAATATCACATCAGAAAGAAGCATCATAAATTTTTACAATTCGCAGAATGTGTCATTAAAGCGGGGGAAAGAAATTTCTAGAGAGGCCTTCAGAATAACTAAAGGACTGAAGCAAGGATGTTATCTGTCTCCAATACTTTTTAAGATGTGCATGCAGAAGGCAAGGGATCTATGGTGTAGAAAATGCATGCATGGACATGGGGGGTTGAAGTAGGGAATCAGTGTATGTACACACTTTTCTATGCTGATGATCGAGTTGTAGCAGCAAACGATGAAGAGGCAATATCTTACATGTTTAAGAAAACGATGGAAGAGTATAGAAAGTGTAATTTGAAAATTAATTTTGAATAGACGGAATATTCATGTTGCGGAGAAGAGGGAAGTAACTTGGACATTGACAGACATCTTGTTAAAGTGTGCAAACGGTTAAGTACCTGGGTACTATCCTATCAAGTGGTAGAAAATGAGATAGGGATATCCAACAACGAATGAGGCAGGGAAGGGGGGCTATCCAGAAATTAAATCCTGTACTTTGATCCTCGAAAACGAGTTAAAAGTTAAAATGCTTTTATACAAACCCATCACAGAACCAGTAACAAGCTGTGGGAATGACAGCATACGTAATTGATTGACCAATTCATACAGTATAACAGATCTTTACATATATATGTTAAAACTATTAAAATATAAAACTGAATGAAAATCCCGCTGTAACTGTATTTATTTAAATCGATCAGAGGCTCAAACTAAGGGCGTAAGTGCTGGGAACTCACAGAAAGAAATAAAAAGAGTCTTAGTGTTGTAGAAATGGACCACTTGGGAAGAGTACGTAGATTTTACCGAATTTATCATGTGCGAAATCGGGTGATAACAGAAAGGCCGTGGACTCATTATAGTATTATGAACAGAGTAGAAGAATGACAGCTAGGATGGTTTGGGTATGCCAGAAGAATGGATGAAGACAGATGACCCAAGAGGGTACTTTCATGCTAACGTCCTGGAAGGAGAAGAAGGGGAAGACCACACAAGGGGTGGCTACAGTGTTCTGGCGTAACCACAAGCGCCGGAACGAGGACGAAGACCGGAAGACCAGAGAAGACAGTGAGGCGACGTCGGCGAATGGTCCGCTGATTAGGACCGAGCCACGACAGGAGCGACACAAGCAGAAAGTGAATATAAGCGGCTGCCCTGCCTGTCCCGGCCGGACCTCAGTACTCAGTACAGGACATTACTGGACTGTATTCTCAGAGTACTAGCACGGCCTTGCAGAGAGCTCTACGAACCGTTATTAGTGATCCAAAAACTGTGCGACAAACTTGCAAGAACTCTGACGTGATTGCATGTCGCCCATCATTTGCGAAACCTTTGTAGATACAAGTTAAGTATTGTCAATCTGCTTTATAGAAATAAAACTACTAATTTTATTTGATTGATTTGTTGTATAGCATTCCGAGAACGCAGCATCCTTTAGGAGCTCTATACGAGTGGGCAAGACCCAACATAAAGGATATCCAAGAAGCGACTGAAAGAAGAGGATAAGCAGAGGTGAGGAAAATGGCGAGATCGAGGCGTTTGGTGACAGAGTTGCGGGATATGGCGACAGCTGTAGGGTCCCCACAAAAAAAGTATGTTGTGGTCTTCAGTCCTGAGACTGGTTTGATGCAGCTCTCCATGCTACTCTATCCTGTGCAAGCTTCTTCATCTCCCAGTACCTACTGCAACCTACATCCTTCTAAATCTGCTTAGTGTATTGATCTCTTGGTCTCCCTCTACGATTTTTACCCTCCACGCTGCCCTCCAATGCTAAATTTGTGATCCCTTGATGCCTCAAAACATGTCCTACCAACCGATCCCTTCTTCTAGTCAAGTTGTGCCACAAACTTCTCTTCTCCCCAATCCTCCTCATTAGTTACGTGATCTACCCACCTTATCTTCAGCATTCTTCTGTAGCACCACATTTCGAAAGCTTTTATTCTCTTCTTGTCCAAACTGGTTATCGTCCATGTTTCACTTCCATACATGGCTACACTCCATACGTTAACAATAGCAGTAGTAGTAGTAGTGGTGGTAGTAATTCTATTTTTATTCATCTGTGCGTAACTTTTCGTCGGATATTGGACATGTCAAGGTGTTAAAACTTAAGAGCAGCAAAAAAAACTTAGTTCATACATAAAGGCAGTTACGTACTAACAGCTGTTGTTTGACAAGGATGGAACAGGCCCGACCTTATGTCAGAAACAATCCTGGTATTTGTCTGAAGTAATTTAGGACAACCAGGAAAAGTTAAATATTAAGGATGGCCATATGAAGATTGGACCCTCTATCCTCTCATATCAGAGAAGACAGTAGTACATATTAACTATGAAGTCATAGATGGAGTTGACAGATTTGCCGTGAACGCGAGTTTTCTGGCAATTCGCCGGCGATCGGTTCATCGAGTGGCGTTTCCTGGTTTTGGCCTGGGGATTTGACGAGAAGGTCGTGAGCTGCCGAAAACGTAAATGCTGAGGCTCGCACAGCGAGAGAGAATTGAGTTGTGTTTACGTCTGGAGACTGTGTGGAGGCCCGTTGTAGTGTGTTGGACAGGGTGCAGCGTTCCTGATAATGGCCGAGCAAAGTCGCAAGGAGGCGACAGTTACTGGGATAGGTGGTTGTCGTGCCGCGGCAGTCACGTTTGACAACCGTCTGAAATCGTACAGACGCCGGCTGACCGCTAATTTGCCGATCATGTTACAGACGTGCCTTAGGGTGAGCATCCCAGAGTCCGGGCATTAAACAGATTTTGATAGTTCTGTCCATTGGCTCTGAGTTAGGCTGTGTGCATTTAGGCCGTTGGCAGTACCTGTTAAATTACCACAAGCTAACTGAACTTTTATACAGTGTGTGGTGTCACCGCCAGACACCACACTTGCTAGGTGGTAGCTTTAAATCGGCCGCGGTCCATTAGTACATGTCGGACCCGCGTGTCGCCACTGTGTGATCGCAGACCGAGCGCCACCACAAAGGCAGATCTCGAGATACGGACGAGCACTCGCCCAGTTGTACGGACGACGTAGCTAGCGACTGTACTGACGAAGCCTCGCTCCTTTGCCGTGCCGATAGTTAGAATAGCCTTCAGCTAAGTCAATGGCTACGACCTAGCAAGGCGCCATTAGTAACATTGCATGTATCTAAAGAGTCTCACTTGTATCGCCACAATCTCCAGATGTACCAAAAGGATGGATTAATGTTAAGTATTCCCGAAGCTACGTACTTTTATTTATAGCATTTATTACGTATCCTGTTTCAGACCTCACGCACCCTGCTTTGGCTTAGCGCGTGCCTTTCGGCTTCCTCTCATTGTGTCTAGGCTGTCTTGTCTAGACACAACACAGTGAGATCCAAATCAATGTGTCGGCAGGTCGCGCGTGTTGTAATCCCATCCGATGAGCGTTCGGATTTGTATTTTGTAATTACTGTGACACATAAATTTCCTGTTACCTGGCGAGAGTAGTTAACGCTTAAAATTGTCTTTACCGTGTGGGCTGATTTATGTCAGTGGAAGTTCACATGTGATTCTTTTTACCGTTTGTATCCGGATTTATATTTTGTAATTATTGTGATACATAAGTTTTCTTTTAACTGGAGAAAGTAATTAACGCTTAAAATTGTTTTGTTGTCTTGTGACGATGTTACTTCGAAACTGTGTGGGCTGATTTATATCAGTGGTAGTTCACACATAAGTCTTTTCTCCGTAGGTATTCGTATTTGTATATTGTACTATTGAAATTTACTGTTCCGTCTATTTCTGTTGTAGGCAGACTGTGTACCAGTTATAGTTTCTATATTTTACTATGTAACGGCGTGCGGGTAGCGCCACTGAGTCTGACCACCTGTATTAACTTCTGTTACTCCTTAACTCACAACGTGACTTTTATGTAACGTATACTACTAGATGTCGTCTCTGAGACCCCTATCTTTAAACCAAGTTTTAAGCTATAAATTATTTGAAAATTTAGTTAATTTTATATAACATTTACGATTACAATTATATAAGTGTTGTTTAAATACTCCTTGTCGATTTTATTGCTCTAAATAAAGCCAGCAGTATTTTATTTTTGTATCACGCAAAACTCGCATACAAATGTGAAGCTTTTTCAATAGTACACATAAACGAACTGTTATAGGACCGACGTTTTGAAAAATTATGGTATCTCTGTAGAAAGCAAATTTTCATATGAAACTCATCTCCGGTGTTTAAATTGCATATAAAATCTAAACTCGATAGTCAGAAAAGGCTGCAAAATTAGCATTCAGTGCTGAGAGCTACATTTTTCTTTCCCACTACTCAAAACGCATTTAATTTTAATTAACACTTTGAGTATTTTGTTGGGGAAACAGAAAGGTGCTCATTACCATTGTCCTGAAGTTCTTCCTCTGAATGGTCCTGTCGTTGGCTAGAAGAATTGTGATCACTCGCTATTTAAAAATCGTTTTATTCTTTGTCTACTTTTTCTATGTCATTGACATCATTCTCCATCCACTGACTAAAAATTTCATTGAACTTACAGAGCGTAAAATTGTCACATTCTTGCCATTACATTTTGCACTGAGCTGGCGGAAACAGGTGTTTAGTTCACGAGGCGTGTTATAGGATACCCCATGTCAACAACACATCTCAGCAACAATTAAATAAGGCGATAACGCAAGTGACAATAATAATTTGTAGGGTTCGTGATGAACAGAGGGTAGGTGATGTATTCCGCCGTAACTGACCTACGAGAGCGACTTGGAAAATTCTGGCGCGGTCTGAGAGACCACACCCCGTGAGTTAAGGGATAGGTCAAAGGCTTTGGTACGGATCATGATCAAACATGGAAACAAGTTAAAGAGTTGTGAAATTCCTGAACTTGTAACAAAGCCTCAGGTGTTAGACAATTTGATGTTAAATTGCTCCTTTTGATTTTACAAATGTATATCGTTGTGTTTCCGATAGTTCTGTAATCGATGAGTTGTACTATGTTTCAGTTATGGTGTAGTTGTTTTACAAGCACTAATGTAGAACAGTGCCTTGGGGTTGATGTTTGATTACCTAAGTGGGGTGAATCCGAGAGAGTGTAAAATTAGTTCCACGGCGTGTTAGCCTCGTGAGAAACTGTATATTTGTTGGTCTACTATTTTAGTCTCTGTATCAGCGAACTGTTTTGTTGCATTCTGGGCGCAACATTAATTACTGCTGAGACTTGGCTTTTGGCGTGCCCATTTGATATGTTTTGGTGGAGCATTCCACCGGTTACGCTCGTGTCTATGTTAAATGGCAAATTGAATCATTAACTCGTCAGTTAGAATCGAGTAGCTTGTCATGATGTTGGGTGCTGAATTTTAATTTGAAATTGTCTCCAGAACCGAGCACTGTAAAATTTAAGTGATTTACGTTTCTTTGAATAACTGTCTTTGCTAATTTACCAGAAAAACTGAGCTAAGTACAAGCCCTTATTGTGGGCTGTTAGGCCTGAAGTAACTGTTGCTGCTAAGACTTACTTGTATAGACCGTCTCCGTATTGTTCATTAGCACATTTTGATTTGTTGTCTATTCAGCTAGTAAAACTTTTGCTATTGGTTACCACGTTATGAATTTCTTTGACTAAAAGTGTGATGTAAATTCTGGAGCAACCGTCAAGTGCATATTTCTGAATCCTTTTAAATTTTCTAAACTTGATTAAATTCACTTAATGATTCATTCATTTATTTAATTATTTCATCCTATTTGAATTTAATCCAATGCCTTTCTTGGTGTTAAGTTTAATGCAGCCGGTACTGCGGTACTGTTGATCTCTGAAGTATGAGTAATCTTTGCTCGATGGCCCTGGAGGAATAAGTACAGTTCAGTTTTGTAAAGTTGTGATTGGCTGCGAGTTGTGTGTCATAAAAAATTGTTTAATCGTAGACCTCTGTAGTTTGTCAAGATATCTATTTTGTTTAATAAATTCATATTGTCTACTACACTACTGGCCATTAAAACTGCTACACCACCAAGATGACGTACCACAGATGCCAAATTTAACCGACAGGAAGAAGATGCTATGATATGCAAATGATTAGCTTTTCAGAGCAATCACACAAGGTTGGCGACACCTACAACGTGCTGACACGAGGAAAGTTTCCAACCGATTTCTCATACACAAACAGCAGTTGACCGGCGTTGCCTGGTGAAACTTTGTTGTGATGCCTCGTGCAAGGAGGAGAAATGCGTACCATCACCTTTCCGACTTTGATAAACGTTGGATTGTAGCCAATCGCGATTGCGGTTTATCGTTTCGCGACATTGCTACTCGCACTGATCGGGATCCAATGACTGTTAGCAGAATATGGGATCGTTGCCTTCAGGAGGGTAATACGGAACGCCGTGCTGTATCGCAACGGCCTCGTATCACTAGCAGTCGAGATGACAGGAATCTTATCCGCATGGCTGTAACGGATCGTGCAGCCACGTCTCGATCCCTGAGTCAACGGATGGGGACGTTTGCTAGACAACAACCATCTGCACGAACAGTTCGACTACGTTTGCGCAGCATGGACTATCGGCTCGGAGACAATGGCTACGGTTACCCTTGGTGCTGCATCACAGATAGGAGCGCCTGCGATGGTGTACTCAACGACGAACCTGGGTGCACGAATGGCAAAACGTCATTTTTTCGGATGAATCCCGGTTCTGTTTACAGCATCATGATGGTCGCATCCGTATTTGGCGAGATCGCAGTGAACGCAAATTCGTCATCGCCGTACTGGCGTATCAACAGACGTCATAGTATGGGGTGCCATTGGTTACACCTCTCGGTCACCTCTTGTTCACATTGACGGCACTTTGTACAGTGGACGTTACATTTCAGATGTGTTACGACCCGTGGTTCTACCCTTCACATGATCCCTGCGAAACCCTACATTTCAGTAGGATAATTCACGACCGCATGTTGCAGGTCCTGTACGGGCCTTTCTGGATACACAAAATGTTCGACTGCTGCCCTGGCCAGCACTTTCTCCGGATCTCTCACCAATTGAAAACGTCTGGCCAATGGTGGCCGAGCAACTGGCTCGTCACAATACGCCAGTCACTACTCTTGATGAACTGTGGTATCGTGTTGAAGCTGCATGGGCAGCTGTACCTGTACACGCCATCCAAGCCGTGTTTGACTCAATGCCCAGGCGTATCAAGGCCGTTATTACGGCCAGAAGTGGTTGTTCTGGGTACTGATTTCTCAGGATCTATGCACCCAAACTGCGTGAAAATGTAATCACATGTCAGTTCTAGTATAATATATTTGTCCAATGAATACCAGTTTATTATCTGCATTTCTTCTTGGTGTAGCAATTTTAATGGCCAGTAGTGTAGATCCTTTCATTTGGTCACCAGCACCCCACAGCTCCAACCTAGCACCGTACTGCCTGAACAGATTTCTATATTTTGAGTAGTTAAACAAAACAGCAGAACAACAGGCGCAGAAGTGCTATTGTTAAATTTACCCGTGTACTAAATGGGACTTTCCAGGAAAAGTTTACAGAATGTTTTACTGGCTCTGAAATTTCATAGTGAGAGTTTCAATGTGAAATGTTTTCGATAACTGAAGGTTACTCAGCTAACATGTTGGTGGAGGAAGTAGGGAAAAAATGAGTCAAGAAACAGACTGAAGCGGACAACGTAATCATGACCGTAATGAACGCTAAATGGAGGTGGTTCAGGCGATCAGATGGTAGAGGGCCAAGCAAACTCACTGCTGGATTTCAAGTGAAAAAGAAAAGACCCGGAAGACGACAGGCTGGAAGCTGGACAGACGTTAATAAGAATCATGCAGGAGCAGCGTGGCTTCAAGACCAAAATGTACTCGAAGGTGTTGGGGAGGCCTTGGTGCAGCAGTTTCTCTAATGTGGAAGATGACAACGACGACGGTATCTAGTTAATCTTGATCACAAAATAGATTTTGTTAGCTGTTAGAGCTGCTAAGTTAGAAAGAATTTATTTAACATCACATTTCATTCAACTACCAAAGAACATAGTACTGGTTTCTTTTGGTTGCTGTGTTACAAACTGATTCCAGCAGCAGCGCGCCTTAAGGATATGCGCTATTTCGATGGTTAGCTATTCAGACACGACACGAGATCTGGCAATCTTCAGAGGCTGTACTCATCTTCCATAAGTACGACTTTAGTGCATATACGTCTCTGGCACACACCATACCTTTCAGTGACGGCGCTCTAATTTACTTGGATTATTAGTGTAGTTTTTCGTACTCTCTCTCTTTCTCTCTCTCTCTCTCTCTCCCTCTCTCTCTGTCTCTCTGTTACACACACACACACACACACACACACACACACACACACACACACAATCAACTACAAGTACCATCTCTATTTTTCTCACATTTGTACGTACGACAGAGAATTTTGCCATCGATGAGAATGGAGTGCAGTACATATCCATTTACAGTAGGACAATCATATAGCAGAATCACAGAATGTGTCGAGAGGTCAGACATATTGGTAGAGTGAACTGCTCAGCAGAAGTGTGAATCGGCTTTGAAAATAGCAAGCGTGCACTTTTCACACTTCTGCATGAATAGCACAGTGCCTGCTAGCGAAAATAAACTGCCGTGTGTGAATGCTCTAACACGTGGAGAGAGAAGCTTGAGAAAAGTGATGTATGGTATGTTGGGCAGTGTACCGTTTACGTGCGATTCAGACAACGCACATGCTGGAATGTGAAGAAGGACAAACGAGCAACTGGAATGGGGGAGACGGTGGACGTTATGTTAGCTGGCATAGCGACCGCTGCGCCCTGCCAAGAGCTACAAGCCAGCCGCCAGACAGGTTTAACGTCCCCACACATCACTCACGTCACCGTCAACGGAGTTGTCCTCCCTCCATTCCCTCGCCTTCCCCCCTCCCCCCTCCTGCCTACTACTACGTAACACACACACACACACACACACATACACACACACACACACACACACATACAAATATTCCGACACGGACCTCAGGGAACCTTGAAGTTACGCGTCAACCACCTGCATGGGATACCAGGTACATGCTGATAAAACAAATATACAGGGTGGTCCATTGATAGTGACCGGGCCAAATATCTCACGAAATAAGCATCAAACGAAAAAACTACGAAGAACGAAACTCGTCTAGCTTGAAGGGGAAAACCAGATGGCGATATGACTGTCCCGCTAGATGGCGCTGCCTTCGCTCAAACGGATATCAACTGAGTTTTTTAAAATAGGAACACCCATTTTTATTACATATTCGTATAATACGTAAAGGAATATGAGTGTTTTATTTTGACCACTTTTTTCGATTTGTGATAGATGGTGCTGTAAGTCACAAACGTACAAGTACGTGGTATCACGTAACATTCCGCCAGTGCGGACGGTATTTGCTTCGTGATACATTACCCGTGTTAAAATGGACCGTTTATCAATTGCGGAAAAAGTCGATATCATGTTGATGTACGGCTATTGTGATCAACATGCCCAACGGGCGTGTGCTATGTATGCTGCTCGGTATCCTGGACTACATCTTCCGAGTGTCCGGACCGTTCGCCGGTTAGTTACGTTATTTAAGAAAACAGGAAGCGTTCAGCCACATGTGAAACGTCAACCACGACCTGCAACAAATGGTGATGCCCAAGTAGGTGTTTTAGCTGCTGTCGCGGCTAATCCGCACATCAGTAGCAGACAAATTGCGCGAGAATCGGGAATCTCAAAAACGTTGGTGTGGAGAATGCTACATCAACATCGATTGCACCCGAACCATATTTCTATGCACCAGGAATTACATGGCGACGACTTTGAACGTTGTGTACAGTTCTGCCACTGGGCACAAGAGAAATTACGGGACGATGACAGATTTTTTGCACGCGTCCTATTTAGTGACGAAGCGTCATTCACCAACAGCGGTAACGTAAACCAGCATAATATTCACTATTGGCCAACGGAAAATCCATGATGGCTGCGACAAGTGGAACATCAGCGACCTTGGCGGGTTAATGTATGGTGCAACATTATGGGAGGAAGGATAATTGGCCCTCATTTTATCGATGGTAATCTAAATGGTGCAATGTATGCTGATTTCCTACGTAATGTTCTACCGATGTTACTACAAGATGTTTCACTCGTGACAGAATGGCGATGTACTTACAACATGATGGGTGTCCGGCACATAGCTCGAGTGCGGTTGAAGCGGTATTGAATTGCATGTTTCATGACAGGTGCATTGGTCGTCGAAGCACCATACCATGGCCCGCATGTTCACCGGATCTGACGTCCCCGGATTTCTTTCTGTGGGGAAAGTTGAAGGATAATTGCTATCGTGATCCACCGACAACGCCTGACAACATGCGTCAGTGCATTGTCAATGCATGTGCGAACATTACGGAAGGCGATCTACTTGCTGTTGAAGAAATGTCGTTACACTTATTGCCAAACGCGGACATGATTTTGAGCATTTATTGAATTAATGTAGTATTTACAGGTAATCATGCTATAACAGCATGCGTTCTCAGAAATGAAGGTACATGTATCACATTGGAACAACCGAAATAAAATGTTCAAACGTACCTACGTTCTGTATTTTAATTTTAAAAACCTACCTTTACCAATTGTTCGTCTAAAATTGTGAGCCATATGTTTCTGACTATTACAGATCCATCTATCACAAAACGAAAAAAGTGGTCCAACTAAAACATTCATGTTTCTTTACGTATTACACGAATATGTAATAAAAAATGGGGGTTCCTATTTTAAAAAACGCTATTGATATCCGTTTGACTTATGGCAGCGCCATCTAACGGGCCAACCATAGCGCCATCTGGTTTCCTCCTTCAAGCTAGAGAAGTTTCGTTTTTTGTAGTTTTTTCGTTTGGCGCTTATTCGTGAGATATTTGGCCCAGTCACCATCAATGGACCACCGTGTATACAGCGCGAGTCGCTTACGGCGTGAACCGTCATTTACTGTAACCGGGAAAATTATTAGTCACCCACTTAAAAGAGCGTACTGGTTGCTTCGGAGCGCTGCAGATGGTGTCGAACTGGTACCAGGTGGTCATTCGACACGTCACTGATGACTTAGGTCATGACAGAGAAATGTTGTAAATATTCCAGTCGCTTGTATGGAATTAGCTCTGTAAGATTGATCGATGTCCAGACAGAAAGTAGCTATCGTCCTTGGACGTGATGATGACCACATCGTTGGTGGTGTTATCAACGCAGTCTGTCCAACGTTTGTACAATGAATAATCTCCCACTTATAGCCATGCACCACGGTGTTACAGCAGTGCTTGTAAAGAATTCAAGCCGACCGTGGCTAGATACCACTATCACATTAGAAAATGTAGGTCCACATAAAAACAGCTTCCGAGCGATCACTGTAAAGGGAACTGCATGCAGTGGATGTTTATAGTCGATTGTCTCGCAAAGGGCCGTTGCTCACAGCGGCACATAAAGCTGCACGTCCTTATTCGGCCAACCAGTACAGAAACTGGACAGAGCTGACTGAAGTCGATGTGACGGTACAGCACGGTTGACACCAATATTTTTTTTCTCTCCACATGTGTTACAATATTAAGTTTTCATTATATGTGTCTTGTCTAACGAATAAAATCGCGAATAATTATGAACTATGTGTATGTTAAAACTGAAATATTGTACGAGAAACGAAAACATTTTCTTAGACGATGTAGCAGATAAAGTGGCAATGTAAGTTTAGCACTGTATAAAATCTTCGGATTCGACGCATGATAGGCCGTAGAGAAGCGGTTCCCAACCGCTCTGAGACCATTACCTCTAAGCGCAACCAGGGAGTAGCTATTCCCCCCCCCCCCCCCCCCTCCACTCCCAGCCCCTATCCATCTTCAAAAGCAGCGTCAAACTAAACTTTAGAATGAAAAAGAATTTTTTTGAACAGCTCAGTTTTTAAAATGGCAAAAGATAAATGATATTTAGTTTCGGTAGGTGTTTTATTAAACCACAAACTGATGAGACAGCGAGACAATTCGTACAGCGTATATCAAACAACAACGGTGAAGCAGTTACCAGTGCATCGGAAGTGTTACCTGCAACTACTTTTTAGAAAAGAAACCTAACTATGTACTTTGAGCACACAAGATGCTTCCTTTGCGCCCCTCCTCTGTCCAGCGACACTTGCTTCACTAACACGCTGCAACCCCATTTGAAATCAACCAAGATAAAATGTGTGCACGATACTTACTAGGGGATCGTTAGACCTGATAGTGGCGGATGTCGATGAGTGTTTGTTGTATTCTAGAGGGACCTGTCCTAAATACCTTGCTAGTGCATTTCGTGCGACAGCCCCCAGTTTCCCAGATAATCGATTTCGAAATTTTATGCGTACCTCCTGTATGCGTAATGTTACTGATGTTTACACCAAGTGAACTTAGTGAAGTGGCCGAGGCTCACGGCTAACCTGTTGGCGATACGGGTTCAAAACCTGTTCGTGTGCTTTTTTCCGTTTCATCGCACACTATTACTTTTAAATAACATATCTCATGCAAAATTATCCAAAAATAGTCGTTTTAGCCGTAGTAAATTCGTTACTAAATCAACGATCACAGCAATATTTCTTCAAATCTGTATCCCGTTTGCTACAGAATAGATTATAGAATCGTCTTACTCGCTGTCGCTTGCATCGTTCGGTGTGCTAGAACAGAATTCTGGCTGTTTGTCGCAGAAGCAACCGAAACACTAATTCGTGAAGCACGACACACATTTAATGGAAGCTATTACCGTGCAGGCACACGGATTTTTCAAAAGAGATACCGGAAAATACAGTTCGTTTAAAATCAGAATGACTGTCTTCTCTTTGATTGACTTCGATGCAAACCACGCGTGTTTGATTATTTCTGTGTATGCAGGTGCACTAAATTGATGCGGTATTAACGAATGTGTTTTTGTTTAATGTTCCCTCGAAGATATTTCTCTATTAGTTTTATCCAAGTCTGGAGCATTTTGACTTTTTCTCGTGAAAATTTTAACCTGTCTGCAAAAATAAACATCACAGAGTTGATAAAGTGGAGCACATTTGGGTGTGATAATTTCTACGTCGCAGGTTCCCGCTTTAATTTCCGGTACAAAAATGTGATCGCAAAGTGTGTGATCAATGTGCCCTTCCCACGAACTAATAATGTAAAAACTAATTTCGTGTCCAATGTACGGAAGAATGACGCATTTTAATAACTCTTCGTACATCTCTTTCGTGAACTACCCTGATTTCGTGCAGGTCAAAATCAAAAAATGGCTCTGAGCACTACGGGACTTAACATCTGTGGTCATCAGTCCACTAGAACTTAGAACTACTTAAACCTAACTAACCTAAGGACATCACACACATCCATGCCCGAGGCAGGATTCGAACCTGCGACCGTAGCGGTCACGCGGTTCCAGACTGAAGCGCCTAGAACCGCACGGCCACACCGGCCGGCCAGGTCAAAATCACATTTTATAATTTGAGTCAGCTCGTCAACTCTTTTTTGATCAGTCCGCTCAAATTTCCTGGATGGTTCGTGCATAGATAAGAAAACGTAAGGGAATATCTTTCCTGACTCATAGTGTGTTGTGAAGGAATGACTAATCTCGTTCAAATCTGTTTTCTGCAGAGGGACTGTTTCGCTCCCTGTTCCGCGAGGTATTATGCGCTTATGAAATACTGATAATAGTAATGCCCTTGTAAAAATAGTTTCGTGGCCATAACACAGTCGAATCCTTTTGTTTTTACCCCGTAGAAAATTCCACTGCAGCCCTCAGTGGTAATTACCTCAGGTTGAGAACCACTGCCGTAGAGGGAGGAGTAGTGAAGGAACTGCGAGAGAGGACCGTTGCAAGAGCCGGTGGCCATCGCATGACCCAGGCAAAAGAAGCAAGTTCTTGTAGTTACAAATGCAGTAAGGACTGTAAGATCGAACCACTATAGACTCTTAGCTGTGGAAAAGGCTTGCCAGTATTTTGCGTAGCATGAACGGTACAATTTTTGTATGAAATGTAAGCGCAGTCAGTGGTAATCATTTCCGAAGTCGTCATTCCCTGGAATAGTATCCAAGTCCTACTGCCCTGTATTCCGATCGTCATATCCATAAACAATGATTTTTGGCAGTTAACTAGATTTATTAATGTTACCGGAAAATAAATTAAAATCCTGCCGAAATTTGAAAGTACCGATTGATACCAAGTAATTAAAAAAATCCTTATGCCTTATGCCTTGGTGAAAGTCTTTCAACTGGACGCGACTTCGGCGACTTGCGTGTACTTGAGCCAACGGCGCTCGGTTTTCTGACGGTCACCCATCCAAGTACCAACCGGATACAGTGTTGCTTAATTTGGAAAAGAGGCGAAAATGCAACTCGTTGGTCCACACTATAGAGGATTTTGAAAAATCAAACACATTAACTCAAATATGAATAACAACAGAAGTAAAGTCTTTGAAGTTAATGTCCGCAAGATCTATAGGAAAGAACACTATCTGGCGAAATTCAGTAATTTCTATTTTTATTATGTGAATTATTTCGTTTTTTTGTGCATATTGTGATTTTTCGTACGGATATTTTGGATACTACACTGCAGCGTTACAGCAGTTACGTATCTACAGAAATTATTAATTCGATTAAGGAATATTGTTAAGAATATTTCGGTATTTCGGAAGAATTGTCTGTTAAAATGCACAACAGTGAGGTAAAGTAATTTCATAATTGCCGCGTCACATAATGTAGTTATCCATTCATTTAATATTCTATTAATCACCGGATTAAATAATTCTATAATTTTTTATTATGAATTCAGACATATCGAAATTTTAGCATCCCCTCAGAATAAAATTTGCTTCCACACGAGTAGTGTCTGTTGTTACCGAATGAGTATAATTAATTGTAATGTGAACATAATTCTGTTCGTAACTAATCAGTTCAAAAACAAGCTGTCCACTTTAGGACTGGGCCACCGTATTTTCTTTTTCGTTGATATATTGGTATTTTACTGCCATACGAATAATATTCAGCCATAATCCTAGCTAACCAATATCAATTCATCTTTTTAATTACGATTCCTTTAAGTAAGTGTTTACTAAGACAGTACGATAAACAGCCATTCTTGAGACTAGTTATAGTAACTCCCCGTATCGTTTTGGACAAAATATTCGGAAGTGATGCCGTACAGAATTACTACGTGTATGTGTTCACAGCTAATTAAACAGAACAATGTGAAGGGTTTGCGGCGAACAGTGTGGTCCAACGAGTTGCATTTTGGCCTTTTTTCCAAATGCAGCAAGGCGTCGAGTACACCGCTGGAACAATGAAGCGTTTAACCTCCAGTGAGTGGAAGGAGTATATCAAGCCATAGGTGTTTCTATGATCTTTTGGGAGGTGCTTTTCGTACCATAACTTGTGTCTACTCATTCAAGTTATTATGAACGTGCATCACAATGTTATTACAATATTTTTGATGACAAAGTGTTGCACTTTCCTCCAAATCTTCATTATGAGCATGCCGCGGGCACTCCCAACTTCCAAGATGACAACAGCTAAACGTCTACACACACACACACACACACACGCGCGCGCGCACACACACACACACACACACACACACACACACACACACACACACACACACACTGTCGTACTTCGACTGTTCCGCTAATCGTCGGATCTTAAGCCCATATAATGTCTGTAACTATTTGGAATAGTGGATAAAATTTAGTACCCAACATTCCCAGAATTTGGTAGATCTACGGAATCTCATCATCAATATGTGGCTACAGTTAGATGAAGACTAGAGGTGGTGTTGTATTAATTTAAACTGATGTGTCCTGGGGTTGACTAATTTCTGTCTAGTGCACCTATTTTCTTAGCAGTTCAACATATCAAACCAAAGTTTACGGCAAGTGCCAGTTTGCGGACGAGCACGTAATTTTGCCACAAAAATTAAGTCTTGTACCAACTGAGATAGTGTAGCACTTGTCTTTTATAGTGGAATGGTATATTTAACTCTATATGAAAGATCTTGAAAATATTGATGCATCTTTTACTGTGGATCTGAAACGCCTGACGAAAGTTCATAAAAATATGCTAGCATTGACAGGTAAGGCTGCCGGGATCCGCTGTTGCGGAGCTTTACATCAACATCTATATCCCTTCTCTGGAAACCACAATGAAGTCGATCGCAAAGGGTAGTTGATAAAATAATTCCTTTTCATATTCAGCCAGTCCAAAAGCTATGAGACTGTACTAATAAAAGTATACCTACTCTGAAGGGTACTGTGATGATGAACAAACAGAAACTTGAATTACAGATTGTTGCAACATCCACGATATTCGCCACAGATGGGACCCAGCAATGGCCCCAGAGCGTCAGTCCTGTTGCTACAATTGATAATGAGTTTAAGAAAAATCAGACCTGACGACCTAGAAAAATAGTGTGATAATATAAAGTGTTACAAGATGGTTGAAATCCTCACAAAAACTGATATAAGCAATGAAGACGTAGAGGTATTATAGTATACAATTCGTGTAAGAACAAACTGTAGGAAAGTAAGTCCGAGAGAGAATTGCTCGGTTTAAAATTGGCGAAAGGTAGAGCTGTAATCCTTTCCCCTATCTTTCAACCTGGATATCCAATAACCTATGTAGACAGTAAAAGAATGGTTCAGGACGAAAAGATACAATGACAATATTCGCTGTTGACTTTGATATCCTCCACGAAACAGAGGAACAATTACAACTGCTGACTGGAGTGAGCAGCTATGGGAAAAGAATACAGGCTGCAAGTAGAAGAAGGACAAAAATATTAACGAGTACCGAAAATGAGATTAGCGATGAACATAACATTAATTTTTATTTAATTGTTTTGATTGCATAGGTTTTTGGCTAGAATTGCTAGTTTCGGACCTGCAACAGCGATCTTCACATTCTGCTACCATGCAACTAGTCATAACATGCAAGACAAGTAAAAACTGTCACGTGTGCATCAGCTAGTCATATACAGGGTGGTCCATTTACAGTGACCGGGCCAAATATCTCACGAAATAAGCATCAAACGAAAAAACTACGAAGAACGAAACTCGTCTAGCTTGAAGGGGAAAACCAGATGGCGATATGACTGTCCCGCTAGATGGCGCTGCCTTCGCTCAAACGGATATCAACTGAGTTTTTTAAAATAGGAACACCCATTTTTATTACATATTCGTATAATACGTAAAGGAATATGAATGTTTTATTTTGACCACTTTTTTCGATTTGTGATAGATGGTGCTGTAAGTCACAAACGTACAAGTACGTGGTATCACGTAACATTCCGCCAGTGCGGACGGTATTTGCTTCGTGATACATTACCCG
The DNA here is from genome assembly GCF_021461385.2 of Schistocerca piceifrons. Taxonomy (NCBI): domain Eukaryota; kingdom Metazoa; phylum Arthropoda; class Insecta; order Orthoptera; family Acrididae; genus Schistocerca; species Schistocerca piceifrons. Next base: position 907,192,534 of record NC_060140.1, on the reverse strand, counting down.
TGTTAAAATGGACCGTTTATCAATTGCGGAAAAGGTCGATATCGTGTTGATGTATGGCTATTGTGATCAAAATGCCCAACGGGCGTGTACTATGTATGCTGCTCGGTATCCTGGACGACATCATCCAAGTGTCCGGACCGTTCGCCGGATAGTTACGTTATTTAAGGTAACAGGAAGCGTTCAGCCACGTGTGAAACGTCAACCACGACCTGCAACAAATGATGATGCCCAAGTAGGTGTTTTAGCTGCTGTCGCGGCTAATCCGCACATCAGCAGCAGACAAATTGCGCGAGAATCGGGAATCTCAAAAACGTCGGTGTTGAGAATGCTACATCAACATCGATTGCACCCGAACCATATTTCTATGCACCAGGAATTGCATGGCGACGACTTTGAACGTCGTGTACAGTTCTGCCACTGGGCACAAGAGAAATTACGGGACGATAACAGATTTCTTGCACGCGTTCTATTTAGCGACGAAGCGTCATTCACCAACAGCGGCAACGTAAACCGGCATAATATGCACTATTGGGCAACGGAAAATCCACGATGGCTGCGACAAGTGGAATATCAGCGGCATTGGCGGGTTAATGTATGGTGCGGCACTATGGGAGGAAGGATAATTGGCCCCCATTTTATCGATGGTAATCTAAATGGTGCAACGTATGCTGATTTCCTATGTAATGTTCTACCGGTGTTACTACAAGATGTTTCACTGCATGACAGAATCGCGATGTACTTCCAACATGATGGATGTCCGGCACATAGCTTGCGTGCGGTTGAAGCGGTATTGAATAGCATATTTCATGAGAGGTGCATTGGTCGTACACCGGATCTGACGTCCCCGGATTTCTTTCTGGGGGGAATGTTGAAGGATAATTGCTATCGTGATCCACCGACAACGCCTGACAACATGCGTCAGTGCACTGCCAATGCATGTGCGAACATTACGGGAGGCGAACTACTCGCTGTTGAGAGGAATGTCGTTACACGTATTGCCAAATGCATTGAGGTTGACGGACATCATTTTCAGCATTTATTGCATTATGTGGTATTTACAACAACAAAAAATGGTTTAAATGGCTCTGAGCACTATGGGACTTAACATCTGTTGTCATCATTCCCCTAGAACTTAGAACTACTTAAACCTAATTAACCTAAGGACATCACACACATCCATGCCCGAGGCAGGATTCAAACCTGCGACAGTAGCGGTCACGCGGTTCCAGACTGAAGCGCCTATAACCGCACGGCCACGCAGAGCGGCTGTGGTATTTACAGGTAATCACGCTGAAACAGCATACGTTCTTAGAAATGATAAGTTCACAAAGGTACATGATTACATTGGAACAACCGAAAAAAAATGTTCTAACGTACCTAAGTTTTGTATTTTAATTTAAAAAATCTACCTGTTATAAGAAAGATTTAAACTGATCAGATTTTAACAAAATGTTTAAAAATAAAAAATTAATTACAGAAACAATTCTAAAATTGAATACAGTCTCAGTATTTTTTCCTTTTTTTCACTTGATTCTTAGTTCATCCCACTCGCCTCATATGGCGGGGAGTGAGCTGTCGGCGGGACAATGAATGAAGAACAAAATTTGGGGCTGTTATTCTATTTTAAACTAAAAATCAAGGAAGTATAGCTGAAAAAACGAAAATATATACATTTAAGAAACATCGCAAAAATGTGAAATTCTTCTGATAATAAAATACTGAAACACTGCACTTTCACTTAGAACCTGAAGGATCTGCACTGGGTGAGAGTTATTGTCGGAGGAGGGAATATATTCCGTAAGGATGAAGGGTGTGGGTAAAGAGATAGGGCCTGTTGGGTAGTGAAACGATGGAGATGGTAGATAGGAGGTGAGGTGGATAGTGGGAATACAGACGGAGGGAAAGGCAGGGGGTGGGGCGTAGTGTGATGTGTGGTGAAGGTAGAGGTTACAAGAGGAAAGGGACAGGGATGGATGGAAAAGTAGAGAGGGATCCCTGATGTGGAGTGGGATATGTGGGGAAGAGTTAATGTTGGTATGCAGTGTAGATGAGATAAAGGAGAGGAGAGAGGACAGAGCCTTGGGGCCCATGGGGGATGGAAGGTACGGGAATTGATATTGTTGATAGTGACAAAGGAGGGGCGAGCAGAGGGGAGAGATGCAATAAAGCGGACACAGTTACTTAAAAGGGCTCAGGTCTGGAGTTTGGAAAGGGACTGCTGGAATGCCATACGTTTGGCCATGCGATTGGCGATAGGCGAGTAGCCTATGGAGAAGACAATGGTGTGAAGCAGCATGGGTGCGGCCCATTTGTGGGCCGTGGGCGGCGTGGCACTGCGTCATGAGGGCTGGTCGCGAGTTGAAGAAAAGATAAAAATTATTGGGAGTTTCAGTATTTCGTTTGCTAGTCGCCAAAGTCAGAGAGTTGAAACAGAAATTGAAATAACCTGTCGCTATTCTATACCAGTCACAAGAGAGTGGTCGATTCTGTCATGTCGAAACCTTAACTGTTTTCTTTTTTGTAACTCCCCCCCCCCACACACACACATACACAGGAAGAATAGATCAAAGAAGCCGCTAAGACGGACAGCCAGTATTTTTCTACATGTAGAAAATCACCAACATCGTTTGTCACCAGGCGGCTGGAACTGTACACCAGTACGTACTGCGCTGCAGGGCTTGTGCGTGGCATTAGCTGATTTCTCATGGCATCACTACGTGGAAAACCACAACCCGATCGTAATTTATCGAGTTGGTAGTTTCTCGGCCTCAATTTTTCGCAAGAACGACTCGCTTGCATTTCTTCATTTAATATCCTGACACAAGAAGTCCATGGCTAAGATTATGAGCGATCTTTCTCGGATTTATTCCTACTGGAATGAAAGAAGCAACCATAGTCCTTTTTAAGCAGTCATCCTGGAATTTTCATGGAGTGACCTGAGTGACTGCTGAAAAGCGATGTATGCGAGGCCAACCCTAGAATTGAACATGGGTCTCTTAAATACGAGTTGAGATCGTTAGCCACTGCACCACCTCGCTCAGTTCCCGTGCAAATATGTTTGAATTGCTGTTCACTAAGACTCTTGATGTGTTTTTTCGACCAACTATGAGAATGATCCTTTCAACTTTACTTTTTGTGAAAAATAAGTACAGGAATAGACAAACGTAGATAATGATTTGAGGCTAAAATTAACCAATCTTTATACGAAATATTGAGTATTTCGTGGATGACAAATAATGTCAAATTTCCCATTGAGTTCTTTTTAACATTGACCATTCGAGTGCGAGTTTTCATGTACACTCCTGGAAATGGAAAAAAGAACACATTGACACCGGTGTGTCAGACCCACCATACTTGCTCCGGACACTGCGAGAGGGCTGTACAAGCAATGATCACACGCACGGCACAGCGGACACACCAGGAACCGCGGTGTTGGCCGTCGAATGGCGCTACCTGCGCAGCATTTGTGCACCGCCGCCGTCAGTGTCAGCCAGTTTGCCGTGGCATTCGGAGCTCCATCGCAGTCTTTAACACTGGTAGCATGCCGCGACAGCGTGGACGTGAACCGTATGTGCAGTTGACGGACTTTGAGCGAGGGCGTATAGTGGGCATGCGGGAGGCCGGGTGGACGTACCGCCGAATTGCTCAACACGTGGGGCGTGAGGTCTCCACAGTACATCGATGTTGTCGCCAGTGGTCGGCGGAAGGTGCACGTGCCCGTCGACCTGGGACCGGACCGCAGCGACGCACGGATGCACGCCAAGACCGTAGGATCCTACGCAGTGCCGTAGGGGACCGCACCGCCACTTCCCAGCAAATTAGGGACACTGTTGCTCCTGGGGTATCGGCGAGGACCATTCGCAACCGTCTCCATGAAGCTGGGCTACGGTCCCGCACACCGTTAGGCCGTCTTCCGCTCACGCCCCAACATCGTGCAGCCCGCCTCCAGTGGTGTCGCGACAGGCGTGAATGGAGGGACGAATGGAGACGTGTCGTCTTCAGCGATGAGAGTCGCTTCTGCCTTGGTGCCAATGATGGTCGTATGCGTGTTTGGCGCCGTGCAGGTGAGCGCCACAATCAGGACTGCATACGACCGAGGCACACAGGGCCAACACCCGGCATCATGGTGTGGGGAGCGATCTCCTACACTGGCCGTACACCACTGGTGATCGTCGAGGGGACACTGAATAGTGCACGGCACATCCAAACCGTCGTCGAACCCATCGTTCTACCATTCCTAGACCGGCAAGGGAACTTGCTGTTCCAACAGGACAATGCACGTCCGCATGTATCCCGTGCCACCCAATGTGCTCTAGAAGGTGTAAGTCAACTACCCTGGCCAGCAAGATCTCCGGATCTGTCCCCCATTGAGCATGTTTGGGACTGGATGAAGCGTCGTCTCACGCGGTCTGCACGTCCAGCACGAACGCTGGTCCAACTGAGGCGCCAGGTGGAAATGGCATGGCAAGCCGTTCCACAGGACTACATCCAGCATCTCTACGATCGTCTCCATGGGAGAATAGCAGCCTGCATTGCTGCGAAAGATGGATATACACTGTACTAGTGCCGACATTGTGCATGCTCTGTTGCCTGTGTCTATGTGCCTGTGGTTCTGTCAGTGTGATCATGTGATGTATCTGACCCCAGGAATGAGTCAATAAAGTTTCCCCTTCCTGGGACAATGAATTCAAGGTGTTCTTATTTCAATTTCCAGGAGTGTAGTTGCGACGGCTAAGTAAATATTATAAAATTATTTTCTATGTAAAGGATATAAATATTTTTCAATCCTATTTGTACAGTACAATTTATTAATTAAGCCTACTGAACACACACACACACACACACACACAAACACACACATACACACACACGTTCACACACAAGTGCTCGTCTGTGTGTGTGCGTGTGTCTGTTTATAATTTTTACCTTTTTATTCACTTATTGGGCCTCGTAAGTTGTTTTTTTTTTTTTTTTCAAAATAGGTGGTCTGCATCGCTAAAAAGGTTGCGAACTGCTGGTGTAGAGGGTTGCTGGTGTGACTAGAAAGAAGAGGGGCCATATCGTGACAGGTTGAAGTGTTGCGTTTTTTTGTGGAGTAGTTGTTTTATGTCGTGTGCCGCGGTTCGTGTATTTAATTCTGTTTGTGGTATGTTGTCCAAGTACTGCAAACAGGGAACCACGGGTGGGACAGCGCTATTTGTGCGTTCGTGGATGATAAGAAAAAGCGTGTAAGCAAAATGTGGGTCATCAGGGATGGAGAATGTGCCACAGAGATTGTATGCAAATTGCTTAACGTTGCTCAGGTTGCTAGGTAACGAATGGTTATTGTGAAGAAGCGGGTAGTGAGGTACGAAGTTATTGCCAGTTGGTCGATGGAATGCTTTCCAACACTTGGAAGAGATAATAGGGAGTGTAGTGTTGAGTCTGGCGCATGTCTAGCGCCAGTCTCGGTCTTTCTATTTTTTTGCAAATTCTTGCTATACAGCATCATTTTTTTAAATGTGTGGTTGCAGTGGAGTCCTATCACCTTTGGCGATTTTGCTGCCTGTATGTTAGGTAAGGGAGAGGTTTCAAACTTTATTTATTGCTCTGTATTTACAGGAGTGGGGCACACAAACGGATCCTTTGTACTGTAGGGATGGTAGGTGTGTTTTTTTTTACTGTGATTCATACTAAAAGTGATGCAATATAGTGTCCTGCAGATGCAGCTTCATTATCCGCCAGGATGGATCCTGGCCATTTACATCTGAGCCATCGTTGGGGAAAAATTGTGCCTACTGTCGCTAATTGATGAGTGGCGTGACGTAGCGCATCGATCCTCTCAAACAGCTTTTAGGCGCAGGGATATTTCGGGAGTTCCGTTGCCCTTATCCTTCACGTGCTGTGAGCGCCCATAGAAGAAATTTGTTTTGTATTACTTGGAGCTCCTTGAAACTGACGTGACGCCTCTAAATTCAGTGGTATAATGGACGAAGACGGAATTAACTACGAGAACATTTATATTGTCCTGTTTCTCGTAATTCAGTTTATATTTAGATTAGGACAGTAAGCAATTAAAATGAAAATGAAACGTGAACGGACGTGAAGTAGCCGAAAGAAGTGAATTACGACCACATTTCAATAAAATAAATAACAGTTAATATTATTTTTAGTGGGAAGGTAGTGAAATGGAGCGATGGTCGGTAGATAGCGCGAGTTACTCGTCGTAGTCTGATGTTACTTTCTCTTGGCTTCAGTTCCACTAGTGTTATTCAAGGTAGCGGACATTCCTGCGGGGAGTGGCGACCTGCCTCAAGTGCCGTGCGTCGTGTTATTTTTACATGTTGTGACTTTCTGCAGTGCAGCAGAATGAGAGATATGTTGTTTTTTTTTATTATAACTTGTGGCGTTTGTTTTTAATCTCTTAATGTATTAGCTAGTAATGCACTTTATTTTACTTCTATTGTAGAATCTGACAGTGGCTATTCCATAGTCGAAAAGGTAAGTCTGTTCAAAAAGCTATGCGGTGAAGACAATTAAATAAAAATCATGCACAGAATAATCACTCTCCAAATAGTCATTTATACCAAATTCTGTTCACACAACATTAAAACTGAGGAACAGCAATGTGAAGGAGTTCTGCTATGTAGGAAGCAACCTAAGAAATTACAGACGAAGCCGATTAGAACAAACAAAGATATCATTTCCCGCCAAACTAAGTTTTTTAGCATGAAGCATACGGTAGATATTAATCTGACAAATAAATTTAAAAGAATGTGCGTCTGGAGAGCAGCACTGTATGAAAGTGAATCATGGAATGTGGAAAAACGGGGAGAGGAGACAACTGAAGCGTTATGTATAAAGTCTTACAGAAGGATACTGAAAATAATGTGGAATCACAAAATAATAAATGCTTACGTTCTCCGCAGAATCGACGGGGAAAGGAACATGTGGAAAATCCTAACTATAAGGAGGGAGAGTATGATTGGACATGTGTGTAGATAAGAGGAGATAAGTTCCAGGAAGCTAGAGGGTAAACATCATTGGGAAAGAGACTTAAACATGAACAATGAAATATCCACGACTATATTTTATTCAGAACAATATTCATGACAGCATTGTGTGTGGAATTTGAGCGTGCAGTCTCGTGTTATTAATAAAATAGGACTTCATCGGTACTAAAATAATAATAAATAATTATTGTCAGTGACATAATTTAATTTTCAGTCAAAATTATATCTCAGGCAATACTCATGGAAAAAGGTAATGGAAGTCTTCATCTTTTGTTACCTATAATTTTTCTAGAATAATCTTTCTTCTTGAAACTTCCTGCCAGATTAAAACTGTACGCTGGACAGAGACTCAAACTCGGGACATTTGCCTTTCGCGGGCAAGTGCTCTACCATCTTAGCCAGTTCTGCGAGGTATGCAGGAGAGGTTCTGTGAAGTTTGGAAGGTAGGAGACGAGGTACTGGCGGAATTAGAGTTGTGAGGACGGGTCATGAGTCGTGCTTGGGTAGCTCAGATGCTTCGCTGCCCTCTGTAATAAAAAACTGAGTCAACGGCTCACCACTGAATTTGAAAAGGTGTCCTGGGACATCCGCACCGAACAAATGCAACGAGCAACATCGAACAAAATGAGAAAAAAGGAAAAAAAAGATGATAGAGCACTTGCCCGCGAAAGGCAAAGGTCCCGAGTTCGAGTCTCGGTCCAGCATACAGTTTTAATCTGCCAGGAAGTTTCATATCAGCACACACTCCGCTGCAGAGTGAAAATCTCATTCCGGATCCTTCTTCGTTTTCGATCTGTCGTAATGATCGGACACGATTGATGTCTTGTAGCACTGAGGTCGGTAAAAAACTATATTATGTTGTTAAGTAATAGTTGAAAAACAGAGTTTCTGTGAAATTGAAATCAATAAGGGTGTTTGAATTTTTATTTTAATGTGATACTCGTCCTATATAAATGTTAAGTTTTCTGTTCAGATACAATGGCGCACCCATTAGCGCTATTGATCTACAGCGCGGATTACTGGTAAAATGCTGAATAATGAGTGATTAACATGGGGAAACACTTTTAAATGTTAATGCATATAGTTAAGGTACAGAAAAGATTTAACATACCGCGTATATTATTTGTTGAGAGTAAAACAACGCCTTAACCAGATTCGATAAATGATTGTCTAATGTTATCAGCCATCTTAGTGAAATATTGCAGCGGCAGTTTTAAATCAGACTAATAAGCTCATATGAATCTTAATGGTGAATTTTTACAACAATAATTGTGTATTCGTGGCCCAGAACCCACCCAGAAATCATAAATGCCGGCCGTTGTGGCCGTGCGGTTCTAGGCGCTTGAGTCTGGAGCCGCGTGACCCCTACAGTCGCAGGTTCGAATCCTGCCTCGGGCATGGATGTGTGTCATGTCCTTAGGTTAGTTAGGTTTAAGTAGTTCTAAGTTCTAGGGGACTGATGACCACAGATGTTAAGTCCCATAGTGCTCAGAACCATTTGAACCATTTGAAATCATAAATTCGACTTATATTATAAATAATTTTCAAATATTGTCCAAACAGTATCTTAAGTGGTGAAATTGTTCTCTTCTAATGTATGCACCCTGATACTTTCGTAAGAACTATTATGAAATATTTTTTGACAGGAAAGAATATATTAGTGTTGTGCGCGTGTAGTATTGTGTGTAAAAATAGTTCATTTTGTTTAAGGAAAAATGTTGCCACATTGAATAATAGTTCGCTTAATCTAGTGCCATTTACCGGTACACTGCTTGACAGACAACATTGGTGCACGTTCCGAGGTGGAGATTTCTTTAACAGGATAACTAGCTTTAGCCGGGAGAGGCAGCGATTAAATGAAACCTCAAGTTACGCTAATAATAAGTAATTGGTTTTGTTGTAGTTCTGCCCACGATTTGTAAAATACCGCAATCCTAACCGCACGCCATAACAACAAATAGTTGAGGAGGATGGGTATAAGTACTGCTCTGTCCGCCCCCGGTAGCTGAGTGACCAGCGCGAAAGAACGCCACTCGTAAGGGCCCAGGTTCGATTCCCTGCTGGGTCGGGGATTTTCTTCGCTCAGGGTCTGGGTGTTGTGTTGTCCTAATCATCACCATTTCATCCCCATCGAATCGCAAGTTGCCGAAGTGGCGTCAAATAGAAAGACTTACACCCGGTGAACGGTCTATCTGACGGGAGGCCTTAGTCACATGACTTTTGCATTTAGAACTGCTCTAAGACAAAGACTTTGGTTCAGTAGGCGAGGACGTGGCGGGGCCGCTTCAGAGCAGCCAAAAGACTGATGACCATGAAAAGATTCTGCCTTTCACATATCCTTTAGTCTAAAAGAAATTTATGGCTAGAAAATTTTTGAACTTCATACATAGTTTTAGCAGTTGTAGATATTTATTTAGCAATCGTTACTGAATCACATTTGAAGAACGAAATTCTCTCACTGGAGAATGGATGGAAAAAGTACATTGAGCTAAAAGGAGACCACGTCGAACAATAAATTTAGTTTTCATCCGAAAAACGAAGCCTTTCATAGAACGGTACAAGCGTTCGTTTCGCACGTGCAGCCATTTCAAAAATGACTTAACAACGTCACAATAAGCCCCACATTTTATGATCTGAATGATCATATAACAATTTAGGGGGAAAATAAGCTGGAGATATGAATTGAAGTTTGTGTTGGGGAGGGCATTCCACTTGGATAGTTCGTACCGCAATGTTGACCATAGTGCTGCGGTGGTGGAATGGTCAGCATTTCTGCCTAGTAAGCAAGAATCCCCCGGTCGTGCCACAAACTGTAATTCATTTCTTCACCTTCCAGCATTATCGTGAATGAAATATATACGTAATTTCAAATATGGGCAACCATCTGCTGTATAATTGAATGGCGTCGATGAAAATTTGTGCCTGATCAGCACTCGAACCCAGATTTCCCAACTTATCGCGAGCGTGCGCCTTACCATTAGGCTATTCAAGTACGACTTATGAACACCCCAAAACTTCCATTGTCGTCAACCATGTGTCGACAACCTGTTCTCGTACATCCATTATGCTTATTCCTGTACAGGCGAGACATTTTACTTGAAAGTCCCTTCCTCGGTGTCGGCGGATGCGTGCATGTCCAAAGGAGCATTGCATCGTAATTCGGAATAACACAGGCACTTCAATATCGTATTTTATTATCTAAGCTGAAAAGCCATCAATAACACATTACTTTTATTCTGTATAGGAGCTCCTCACAGTTGTTAGTAGACATAGTAGCGTGAATAGCCGGCCGATGTGGCCGAGCGGTTCTAGGCGCTACAGTCTGGAACCGCGCGACCGCTACGATCGCAGGTTCGAATCCTTACTCGGGTATGGGTGTGTGTGACGTCCTTAGGTTAGTTAAGTTTAAGTAATTCTAAGTTCTAGGGGACTGATGACTTCAGAAGTTAAGTCCCATAGTGCTCAGAGCCATTTGAACCATTTCAACCAAGCGTCAATACGTGTATCGCATCGTAAATCTCTTAGTATCGTTCAACTGACACTTTGTAAGCTATATCTATGTATGATATAAATTAATGTGCCCCGCCACGTTCTCATGTCTGTACGTGATGACTTATCTCAGGAACTCCTGTAGGTATTTTGATACTGTTTTCACTAATAGATAGACTGCTTCACAGAGACGGTTTGTGTGTGTAATTTATAATTACGGTAATGATGAGTGTTTTTAGTTTTTTTTCTTTCAAACAACAGTGTTGGCCCCTTAAAATTAGTTTCCCTCGGCAGCTATACCATGGCGAAATCGTTGGTCCCAGTCTAGGTGGCAGCGCTGGAAGGCTTCAGCTGGTACGGCCTTCAGCATGTCGGTCACATTCATCTGAACGTTAAAAAAATGACGTCCCAAAATGACGTCCCTTTGAGACATCTTTAAACTTCGGCAAAAGAAAAAAGTCACAAGGCCTCAGAGCATGTGAATGGGAGGGGTTGTGGAACAACAGAAATGCCTTTTGAGGTCAAAAATTCTGTGATGGGGCGTTGTAATGATGCAGCATCCACTTGTTTGCAGAGTCCAGTCTCACTCGATTTACCCTTTTCCTGAGTCTTTCAAGGACATCTTTGAAAAACACTTTGTTGACAGTTTGTCCTCGAGGAACAAATTCCTTATGGTTACTGTCAAAATGGAAAACCAGCATTGTTTTGATCTTCGATTTGCTCATTCGAGCGTTTTTCGGTCTGGGAAATGACTCCTCACTTTTCCGCTTTGTCTCTGGATTGCACTAAAAACTCCAGAATTTATCACCTGTGGTCATACGTTTCTTCGCTTGTCCTTCTACACAGCTGTGACGTTTTTCGTCACAATTTTGGCAAAAACCTTTCGCATATACAATACTTTGGTCGTAATTTGATTTACGGTGGAATTGTTTAACAGGTCACCCATCATCCTTCTTGTTAAACGTCGGTCTGATCTCACAAGAGCACGAACAAGTTCGAATTTTCCGCCGGTTTTTGAAGTTGAAGGTCTCCTTGAGTGAGCTACATCTTGAACGTGTTCTCGGCCTTCCAAAAATGACTTGTGCCAGCGAAAAACTTGTGCTCTCGGTAAGGCATGTTCCCCATAGGCCTGTTTCAACTTTTCGAAGGTCACACTGCTGGATTCCCCAAGTTTAACACAAAACCTGATGGCATTACATTGCTCTAAATTCCGCTGCTCCATTTTCGTAACACACAACAAAAACACTTCTTCATTGATGGCGCTGTCAAAAATCACGCGATCCCTGTGCGGAGCTGAAACTCGAACTGATGATTTGGAAGGGATATACAAGTAAAAGAACACAGCGTTGCCAGATCACTTGCAGCTCTGTCAGTCGCATTACTCACACATAGTATTTCATATTTATTTGGCTTCGGAGAGACTTCTCGCGGCAAGGTGGGTGTCACAAGCTGGTCGCCTACAGAGGAGGTGCTATCTGACGCGAAAAACAGTAAATAGCCGCCGCAACTCCAGAGAGCAGTGAAGCTTGATCAGTATCTATACATATTTTCTCCTATACATATCATAAATTAGAGCCCCCGCCAAGTTTCATGCCGCCATATAAGGGTATTATCAGGAACTACCGCAGGGATTTTGATACGAATTACACTAGGCAGAGTGACTCACGAGTATGGTTTGTGTGTATGAACTACTTCCGCTACGGCAGACAAATCGTCCCGCCGTAATTAGCGCTACCCTTGCGAAGACGGGGCGGTTCGCTTGTACGTTGAAATTATCTGTATGAGCGTTTAACTTCGGATCTAATCCTCTCACTGACGCTAAATAAAAGATATAGCGATAGTAATAGGAACGTGAATTTTAAATTTACGTACATCACCAAACGTTAAATATAGCGGTATTTTATTTCACGATCAACGAATTACAAATGAAGTCTACGCCTATATCTGAACCTGCACTCTGGTAAACACTGTTAAGTGCTTCGCAGATGGTATTTCCTTTTTAAGATTTCTTCTCGTTCCTTTCACGAGTGGACACCTGCTCGTACGCGTTTATTAAAGCTGCTATTTTCCAAATTTTACCTACACGATGTATACTGGATACATAATAAGGTGCAAGTTCTCAATGTGCAGATGAAGGTTTTCGCGACATGTCAAAGAAATGACATCTTCGCTGGTTTTTTGCAGCGTCAAATCGCAGTGTCTCCGCTATGTTTCTGAAAGGCTATGTTCTCCTTCCATCTTCTGACGAATATTTAATCCTCTTGAGAGATGCTCATGTCTTTCTTGAGTGTCTGCCATTTAAAATTTATCAACGTTTCTGTTACAATCTCTAGCTAATCAAACAAGCTTGAGACCAAACGCAACACTCGCCCTTGTGTACTCTCGACCTTCCCTGATAATCGGACCTAATGTGAGCCCCACACAATTGTACGGTCTTCATGTGCGGGCTGTGCCAGTGTTTTTCGCGCAACCTCTTTCATAGACAGACTCCTGTTTTCATATACACTACCAATTGATCTAAGCTTATCATTTCTTTACGTGCAACTTGGTCTGCACAGTTGTTTCATTTCATATCACTACTGATTGTGACTTCTAAATATTTCGCTGAACTGACTGACGCTAATTCTGACTTATTCAGTTTATGCACCGGGATAGTGTTTACCCTTCAAGTCATATAGGTACCTGAAGTTAACGTTCCATCGGGATTTGAAATGGATGACACATACCTGTCCATGAATCATATTAAGTACATTGATAAGAATCTGGGAAAGTCAATGTGTCTACGAAAACAATTACCTATGAAGCACCGGTGGGTCTTTCACTGAAATATTTGCAAAAGCGTGGTATACATATTTTTATGCTAGCAAAGCTAGAAACTAAACTAAACTCCTCCCTAGCATCCCTAGCAGGCCATGAACGCCCAACGGTACTGACCGTCCGCCGTGTCATCCTCAGCTCATAGGCGTCATTGGATGCGGATATGGAGGAGCATGTGGTCAGCACACCACTCTCCCGGCCTTATGTCAGTTTCCGAGACCGGAGCCGCTACTTCTCAATCAAGTAGCTCCTCAGTTTGCCTCACAAGGGCTGAGTACACCCCGCTTGCCAACAGCGCTCGGCAGACCGGATGGTCACCCATCCAAGTGCTAGTCCAGCACGACAGCGCTTAACTTCGGTAATCTGACGGGAACCGGTGTTACCACTGCGGCAAGGCAAAGCTAGACCGAATACAAACAAACGCGGCAAGTATGGTCCAGATTTGGAGTGTTCGAGAATTTCACTTAAATGAATGGCAGTATGTCAATGAAATATGATAATCCTTTATCAAAAATCTATACAGTTTCTCATATTTTCAGAAAAGGTCTAAGAAAGCGTGGAAAGAGTGATACTGTATTCTCGTAGACGTAACTGGGATATTGTTACGTTAATTACGGCTCGCAAAGAGGTCACGTGAACTAAGATGGAACAAGATTATCATTTAAAGTATTCGTGTGGAAGCTACTTTCTTCCACACAGACCATTCTGCTGTAAACAATACAGGCGGAGATAGGCACTGCGTTTGCACAGCTGTGCCAGTAGTGAAAAGGAAGTGTCTAGCCTCCTGTGGCACACACTAACAGTTCCCGTGCTCTGTACAGACGATTTATTTTGTCTAGTCAGCCGCCGCTGCCGACAGGCTCTATAGACACCGCCAAGCGAGTGATTGCCCTCAGTCCCGCGCCGTGTTTTTATGTTTACATGTTCCACGCTCAACACCCAAAAACTTTGATTTTCATTTCCATTACCTCACAAACGACACGCATTCCCTCCGCTTCAATGAGATCATGAATGGGAATAAAGGTCAACACCCTGTGTCACCGACGTAAGAAAATAATTTGAGGTAATGAACAAACAGTAGACAGTACCCTCTAAGGATAAGCTCTCGGTCAAATGGCTCTGAGCACTATGGGACTTAACATCTGAGGTCATCAGTCCCCTAGATCTTAGAACTACTTAAACCTAACTAACGTAAGGACATCACACACATCCATGCCCGAGGCAGGATTCGAACCTGCGACCGTAGCAGTCGCGCGGTTCCGGACTGAAGTGCATAGCACCGCTCGACCACCGTGGCCGGCTAAGGATAAGCCTCAGACTGTAATAGGAAGGTTTGTTTTCCAAGTAGCTTTTTCTGAGATAAAAGCAGCCACAAGTAATGAGCAAGGTACACCATTCATAAAAATATCGTCTAGGAATTTTTCAGCTAGGTTGTGTTTAACAAGGGCCCCGATCAAGTTCATGCCGTGTTTCTTGACTTCCTGAAGGGAATCAGCACAGTTACAAGTTGTCACGTAGTGAACGAAACACAAACTTACGGAATATTAGAATAACTACACCGGATACAGGATTTCCTAGCAGACAGAACCCAACAGATCACTCTCAACGGATCGAATTCGATAGATGTAAACGTAACTTCGGGAGTATATTGATTGTCGTAGGGGCGTTACTATGTATGATATACGTAAACAACCTGGTGGCTAACGTCGCTATCTCCGTGAGGCTGTTGGCAGACGACGCTGTTAATTAATTAGCTAGTTTCATGTTCTGTGCACCATTTTTACGATTAATCATAATCATGTGGAATGAGCCATTTTACGTTCACACTGCCCATTCATATACAATTATGGATACATGCCGACCATTTGCGATTGTGTGTCTTTTTTTTTTTTTTTTTTTCAACTACAGTAGAGAGTTAATGATTCGTCCCCATCACCCTTTGCACATTACAGATATAGAAATTCTTTATGCGAAATAGGAGTTATCAAGAGAAACTTCCAGTTTGTTTCCAAATTTAACTCTGCTGTTTGTCACTCACTTTATATGACTGGTAAGAGAAGAAAAATGTAGTGGCAGTACTGTACACTCGTTTTCGTGTTAAAGACAACCTCAATGTTTAGTAATGAATGCCGTTTTTTCTTCTTGTATCGTAATTATGTAGGTCACTGTTACTTTTGAACTGCAGTAAATTATTTAAAACAAACTTCTTGAGGGAATACTGTGTAGCAGTAGTGAAAATACGTAACTTCTCCTATAGACAAGATGATAGTAGACAGGATGATCACAGACTAGATTTTTGTGGGTGAACCCTGCATATCCTTAGAGCACGTTTTTGAGCAATGAAGACTTTCTTTCTTAAATATGAATTATCCCAGAACATTATACCAAATGACATTATTGAATGAAATTACAAAAAATATCTCAACTTACTGGTTTGTCTCTCCTCAAGATTTGCAATGAGTCAAAGTGCAAATCTGGCTAAAATATGTTGTTTTAGGAGTTTCAAAATATGTTTTTTCGAATTTAAATCCTCATCACTATGGACACCAAAAAATTTTGTTGTTTCAATGCTGGTTATTATTTTCTCGCCATGTTTTACACTTATAATTTGTTTTGCAAATTCAGAGTGCAACCATTCGTAGAAAATGGTTCGGTAATACTTTTAGAAACATTATTTACATGTCTTCTCTTCCTGTATGTATGGCTGGAGTGATTACAATACTAGTGTCCTCCGCAAAAAGATCTAACTCCGCTACTTGTATTTTAATCGGAAGGCCGTTTGCATATGAGAGGAACAACAGTGGACCTAAGGTTGAGTCTCGTGGAACCCCATAAATAATTTCTCCCCGGTCAGAAGAGTCTGCCCTGCTTATATTGGTTGAACTACTAAGTATAGCTGTTCCGTGGTAACCAAGCGTCGGCACGAAGATCAAGAACGATACAGTAGAGAGGGCTGTGAGGCGACGTCAGCCAATAGCACGATGACTAGGACGTCACTACGATACGAGCGGCATCGACACGAAGAGAATAAAAGCCACACGCCGCGTAGCCTCGATCATCTCCGGCGGTACTCCGCAAGGTTACCGCCCTTCGATTGTGCCATTCCAGCACTAATCGAAGTGCTAGGTTTTTCAGGTGCCAGCCAGCCAGCCAGCCAGCCCGGCAGCAGCAGTCCCGGTCCCGGCCAGCAGCAGCGGTCCAGCCGGCACCAGCCAGCCAGCCCTCCTGCAGCAGCAGCAGCAGCAGCGGCGGCGTTCCAGCCAGCCCAGCAGCAGCAGCAGCAGCAGCCCCGGCCCCGTCCGCGGCAGCAGCAGCAGCTGCGGCGTTCCTGCCACCCGCCGTCGCCGTCGCCGTCGCCAGCAGCGTGGGACTCTGGTCTTCGTCTTCGTCTTCGTCTTTCTCCGTCTTCGTCTGTCCCCAGTTTTTGTCCTTTCTTTTTCGTCCTGTGCGTTTTTGTCTCTCCCTGTCGTCATGTCAGCCCCCACCACCACTACCACCACAGCCATCGTTTATACTTCCCCCTCCGCCGCCACCACCACCATAACATGGTGTGCCCAGTCACACCCCCTCTTTCCATCCCGCCTCTTCTCACTCTCCCTTCGCCCTCGCTCTCTGTCGCCCCCTTTCCAGCTTCTTCCTCCCGCTCCTCTCCCTCTGATCCTTTCCCCCCACTCCCCCGGCCTGTCACTGCCGCTCCAGCTAGGGTGGTGGCCCGTCGGGCCACTGCCCATGCCCAACTCTCCCCATCGCCTTCACCGTCACCGCCGCCACCGTCGCCGTCGCCGTCGCCATCGCCATCGCCTTCACCGTCACCATCTCTGGCGCCGACTGCTGTGTCCACGTCGGGACCTGCCCCTCCCCGTCACCTCCCTATAGCTCCCGTCCCTCATATCACCACCCACCCTTCTGCCGCCGTTAAACGCCCTAGTGGCACCACCACCTCCTCCGCTCCCAAAAAGGCCCCGCCCGTCCTCCCTCCCCCCCCCCCAAGAATGCCATGGATGTCTCCCCGCTTGGCCCTGCTCTCTCTGCCTCCTCCTCTTCCTCCTCCTCCCCCCCTCTTTATACAAATACCTCCTCTCCCGTCCCGATCCTTCCCTTCTCGAGGCCCAGAATCTCTCCCTCCTCCTCCGCCAACGCTTCCTGGTGCCCCCATCTCTCTCCTCACTCCCAGACGGGATTCCGTTCTCATCTCCTCCCCAGCCCAACCCTCCATACTGACATCCTCTCCCGCCTCCCCATCACCCGTTTTGGCCCCAATGCCTCCCTCACCCCTGCTCCTTCTCCATCCCTATCCGCCAACCCCAACCCCCGCGTCGCCCGCTGACCCTCACCGCCGTGATCACTCGGCTTAGTCCGACGATCACGGAGGAGGAGGTGTTGGCGGAGCTCAAGGCGCATCCCACGCTGGAGGTGCAGGCGGTCCGCCGCATTTTCAACTCGGCCGGCCCCACCCGCCTTATGCGGGATTTCTCCGAGGACGCCCCCTCCATTTGACCGTCTCCTGAAGGAGGGTGCCCTCCTCTTCAACCAGCGCAACAAGGTCGACCCCTCCCGTTCCCCTCCTCAAGCCCTGCGCTGCCAGAGGTGTCTGCGCTATAACGCACACGCAACAGCTGAGTGCCGCGAGGCCTCCACCTGCCCCTATTGCAGGCAGGCGCACTTTCTCCGGCAGTGCCCTAACCTTCAATCCCCTCCCTCCTGCAATACCTGCAATCTCCCCCATCCCACCTACTCCCAAAAGTGTAAAGCCCGACCCCTCTGACCACTCCTGAACTCACCGTCCCTGTCCGTCCTCTGGACGCCCCCACCCCTCCCGGCAATTCCCTTCGCCCACCCCTACCGCTGAGGACATCATCAGATTCCTCACCATCGTCCTTCAGAATGTTCATCCTTTTCAGCACCCCCACACTCTCCAACAGATATCCCTCGCCGCCCGTTCCATTTTCCAACTCAAAATGTACGCCACCTACTCCAACAACCAGGCCCATTTCACCTTCTCCCACCTTGACACCCTTGTCTAAATCCCTGACATGGCGCAACAGCACCGTATCCTTTTCAACAATATCCGCTCCATTCCTGCAACAAGAACCTCTTCCTGCACACCCTTACCACCCACCGCGTGGATGCCTTCCTCCTCAATGAAACCTTCCTCCAACCCCACCACACCATCCACACTTCGCCCTATCTCCTCCACCGCTCCGATAATCCCCTCCCGATTGCACGTGGCGAAGTTGCCATTGGTCACCACCGCCAGATCCCCGTTCGGCTCCAACCTCTCCTTCCTGACCCCACTGAACACCTGATCCTTAGTCTCTTCTTCCCTGGGCTTACCGTTACCTGCACCACCATCTATGTCCGCCCTAACGCCCCTATTCCCTTCGACTTCCTCTCCCACATTGACCGTACCTTCTCCTCCTTCATGATCGCTGCCGACCTCAACATCCATAGTTGTTCCGCCACCCAGTTATGGCGGTGGCATCGGTTCCTCTCTTCCCTTCAAGGCGACCTCATCCCCATCCCCCAGCACACCCGTCCCGAATCCAACTCCACTCCCGATGTTGTCCTTTCCTCCCCCAACCTCCTTGGCCACATAATGGTGGATGTCCTGGAGCCTATTGGTAGCGACCATCTCCCTGTCCTTCTCACCGTTTCAGACGGTCGTCGCCCCCATCCCGACCCTCGTAATGACCCTCCCCCTAAGTATGTCCATGACTATTCCCGTGCCAACTGGAATGCCTTCTGGGATACCCTCTCCACCCAGGTCGATAGCCACCCCTTCACCTACCACCACCCTGACGATGTCACCCATGCCGCCTCCTTTCTCCAGCAAACCTTGTCTGAGGCCATGGAGGCCCACGTCCCTACTGTCGCCATCCACCTCCACTGTCCTACCTTACCCCCACAGGCCATCCTCCTCCTCCATGAATCCCGCGGTCTCTACCGTGCCTTCCTCCGCACGCGTGACCCGGACACACTACGATGCCACCGGCAACTCCAGCGACACATTCGTAATTCGCTCGCGGCTAAGAAATGCCGGGACTGGCGACAGACATGCACCCGTTTAAATGCTACCCTACCTTTCAACTCATCCAAGTTCTGGTCAGCCTTCCGTCGCCTTACCGAAACTAAACCCTCCCCCTACTATCCTCTTCTCCATGACGATCACCCCTTCCCTGACACCCTTAGTAAGGCCAATCACTTTGCCTCCTATCTCTCCAATGTGTTTTCCATCCCCGATGATCCCCAGTTCGATTACTCACTCTTCCCGGATGTCCGCGATCGAACTGACAACTCTATCCCTCCCCTCGCACCTGATTTCCAGTACTTGGACAACATTGCACACACAGAACTCAATGCCCCTATCACTACACAGGATCTCATTGCTACATTCCGCACAAAACGCAACACCGCTCCTGGTCACGATCGTGTCACCTACCATCACCTTCGTGAAGCTCCTGTCTCTTTCCTCTCCGCCCTGGCCAGGCTCTACCCCGACCTGTGGAAAACCTCCTGTATCCTGATGTTCCTTAAACCTGGCAAACCGCCATCCGCCATCTCCTCCTACCGTCCCATCAGCCTTACCTCAGTCTTCAGCAAGGTTCTGGAATCTATCCTCACCCAACGCATCCACCAGCACCACCTCCTTCCCGTTACCCAGTGTGGCTTTCGACCGTCCTTCTCTTCCGACGACCTTCTCCTTCACCTCACTCATCTCCTTTCCGAACAGCTTAATTCCCGTTGCTCCACAATCTTCCTCTCCCTGGACCTCGAACGTGCTTATGACCACATATGGCATTCCGGTCTGCTCTTCAAGCTCCAAACCTTCGCCTTTCCCATTAACTACGTCCGTCTGATCGGTTCCTTTCTCTCCCACCGTCCTTCCTACGTCACCATCCATAACACGGATTCCTACACCTTTTTCCCCTCCGCTGGTGTGCCCCAAGGCTCCGTCCTCTCCCCCCTTCTGTACCTTTTGTACACAGCGGACATGCCGCCACCGTCACCCCCCATCCACCTTCTCCAGTTTGCTGATGACACCGCCTTCTTTGCCCTTGCCCCCACCCTGCAGCGCTCCGAACACCTTGTCCAATCCCATCTTGACCAGTTCACCACTTGGTGCAACCAGTGGTTGCTCAAGGTCAATCCCCCCAAAACCCAGGCGATCATTGTAGGCAAAACCACCCCTTCCTTCCTCCTCCTTGATTTCTATCTTACCATCTATGGCCGTCCTATCACCCTCACTCCCACCCTTCAATACCTTGGCGTCACCCTCGACCATCGCCTCTCCTGGACTCCCCATCTCCGGACAATCCAAGCCAAGGCACGCTCCCGACTCCGTCTCCTCAAGCTCCTTTCCGGCCGTACGTGGGGTCTGGACCCCTCCACCATCCTCCACACCTATAAATCCCTCATCCGCCCTATCCTTTGTTACGCCCATCTGGCCTGGGTCCCCGCCCCCTCTACCTTTTATAAATCCCTACAAATCCTTGAACGCCATGCTCTCTGCCTCGCCTATCGCACCTGTCTCCCCTCCCCCACGCAGATCCTGTATGATCTCATCCCCTTTCCCCACCTCCTCCTTTTCCTTGAGAGGATATGGATCCTGTACACCTCCTGCAAACTCGATCCTCCTCATCCGCTTGTCTCACCCCTCCTCTCCCACCCCCGCCCACTGCCGCGCCTGTATTCCCACGTCCCACCCGGTCTCCATCTCTCCACCCTCCTTATCCTCTCCCAAGGTGGCTTCCGCCAGCTCCCCCTCCCTGATGATGTCCTCCTCCCCTCCATCTACCGCTCCTATCAACTTTGATCCTGCCCCCCCCCACTTCCGGTGTCCTTTCCTTTAGGCACCCTCCCTCCCTTCTCTCTCCTTTTCCCCCCATCCCTCTTCCTCCATCCCTCTTCCCCCGGGCTTCCCCTCCCCCTTCCTCCTTTATCTCCTCCACCCATGGCATCTCTGCTCTCCCCTCTCCCTCGCCCCCCTCCTCCTCCTCTCTTGGCAGGTCCCCGGACTCGCACACGTTACGTGGACTTTCGCGCGCCGGAGGTCATCGCCATCAGTGTCTCGTGTGTGTGCCTTCGTTTGTGTTTCGTGTTTGTTCGCCGTCACGCCACCACTGTTCACGTGTACCGTCGCCATCATACCTGTTATGTGCGCCGTGTCAACTAGTGTTAGTGATGTTTTCTCGTCCATGGTGAACGGCTCCATGTTTTTTGTTTTTTAAGTGTCTACATTTTTTGCCCACCGTTTTGATTGTATTCTCTGTGCCACCTATATGTACTACTTATTGTAAAACTCAAGGCTGAAGAGCGGCGTACTCTGCTGCTGACAGCCCGCCTTGTGTAAGGTGATGAAAATCACAATAAAGAAGAAAAAAAATATCCTCGATCACACTAGTATACCCGGACTAGAAGAGAGCGCTAGAAGAGCCGCAGTGATATTAACGAAAGCAGTGACTTATGAACTTGTGTGATTAGTTTGCATGGAAATTGTATCTATCAAAGGACATTGATTATTGCGTGTCGCCAATTGCTTGCGACCCATCATGTAGAAACGAAAGTAAATTATTGTAAATTCCATTACTGTAATACATCTACATCTACATCTACATCTACATGATTACTCTGCAATTCACATTTAAGTGCTTGGCAGAGGGTTCATCGAACCACAATCATACTCTCTACCATTCCACTCCCGAACAGCGCGCGGGAAAAACGAACACCTAAACCTTTCTGTTCGAGCTCTGATTTCTCTTATTTTATTTTGATGATTATTCCTACCTATGTAGGTTGGGCTCAACCAAATATTTTCGCATTCGGAAGAGAAAGTTGGTGACTGAAATTTCGTAAATAGATCTCGCTGCGACGAAAAACGTCTTTGCTTTAATTAATGACTTCCATCCCAACTCGCGTATCATATCTGCCACACTCTCTCCCCTATTACGTGATAATACAAAACGAGCTGCCATTTTTTGCACCCTTTCGATGTCCTCCGTCAGTCCCACCTGGTAAGGATCCCACACCGCGTAGCAATATTCTAACAGAGGACGAACGAGTGTGGTGTAAGCTGTCTCTTTAGTGGACTTGTTGCATCTTCTAAGTGTCCTGCCAATGAAAGGCAACCTTTGGCTCGCCTTCCCCACAACATTATCTATGTGATCTTTCCAACTGAAGTTGTTCGTAATTTTAACACCCAGGTACTTAGTTGAATTGACAGCCTTGAGAACTGTACTACATCGAGTAATCGAATTCCAACAGATTTCCTTTGGAACTCCATTAATTGGAATTCCATTAATATGATTTGCTTGTATGTTGTCTAGTTATCCGAGAAAACAGCTTCCTAGGCAGCCTATAAGAGACGAGTGAGCAGGATCCCACAATAACTTTCTGCATTCTTTTAGTTAGATACGACATTACCCATTGTGTTGCCATACTGTCAGTTCCATAAACCTCAGCTTACCCAGGAGAATATTGCGATTCACAGTCAGATGCCTTAGATACATCACAGAAAATAGCAACATTTGCTGTTTTGTTATTTAATACTTGTAAAATCTGATGAGCGAATGTGCATTCTCATCTGTGCAACTCTTCTGAAATTCATACTGTGGTTTACTGAAGATATTGTTGTTGCTCAACCGGGGTACTATTATGTTGTCAGTAGTGAAACGAGTCGCAGGTTTCTGAAATCTCTCCTATCATCTTTTCTATAGAGGCGTTTAACAATAGCATGTTTCAACTTCTCTGGGAAAATTCTCTGAGTTAGTGGCGTATTACATATTTCAGATTGTATTATTGTATGTGAGCAAGTATTTAGTACTTAGCCGTGCATAGGAATGTTGCAACGTCAGCAAACTGTAATAAAATACAGGAAGACTTATGAAGGATCAACAGTTGGTGTAGGAACTAGCAGTTGATCCCAAACGTAAATAAATGTAACGTACTGCGTACAAATATAATATAGTGCGGCGTATAAATATAATATAAATATCATGTGAAACGGTGACAACCGTAAAATTGCTGAGCGTAACTGTCCAGGGCAAAATACAACCAACAGCCACACACACACACACACAAACCGCAGGCTGTAGAAAAAGTGGATGCCAGATTGATATCCATTTGCAGAATCCTAAGAGCGCTCATTTCAGTGGTTCTTGAGTACTGCTTGTCAACCTGGGGCTGTCACTAGGTAGGATAATAAAGGAAACATAGAAGATCCAAACAATAGTGACGCATTTCGTCTAGGGTTCATTCAGTAAGTGGCAGAGTGTTACGAAGACGCTCACAAAATTCTAGAGGCAGTGCATTTACTGTAAATAGTAATGTAAAGCGGCGTTAAAGGATACACAAAAAAATTGTTTATAAACTCTCATTTCCATCTGGATCTGCTTAAAAAGGCCGGTTACGTTGTATCTCATGTGATGTACAGGGCGTTGTGCATCTAGCAAAAGAATATCCGTGTGCAGAGTTAAGAACCGACACAGTAACTACATATACTGGGAATTTGTAAAAAATTGTAAATACGAAGTTTTATAACGAAATTCCACCAGAATACGGATGAGAAGGGTTGAAAATGGACACCCAATAAGATATGGAATGCTTGAACAGTAGTGTAATGCAGAAAACAAAATACAAATTTAAAGTTTCCGAATGCTCTCGGCTTGAAGAATTGCGAAAAGGAACAGAGCTAATTGTTAACGCCATAAAACAGATAGCTTACAGCAAAAAAATTAGATGTGTATTAGAATCTGAGAACATCTATTCTCTGTATTTGTCGAATTACCGTTGGGAGAAAGAATTAGGTGATTCTAACGTAGATTTAAATTGTAAGTTACAATTTAAGCTGCATGTTTTTAAAACTATGCCTAGCAAACGTAAAGAAGGAGTTGTTTTCTGTGTGTAATGCATATAAAAAAATTTAAAAAATATTTGGTAAAGGAATGTTTGTTTCCTTACACGTCACCTGGCCAAAATCCTAAATAAAATGTCTCCTATTTACAATAATGTACATGTTTCTTTTGGATAGTGAACTGAAAAGATGTTGAAAGTGAGGTGTTGGATGACATTGAAAAGTAGCTGAAACTAAGTAGCTAAAAACATCGCAACCCTAGTTTCGTACGCACAGGAAAAATGTAGTAGTATTAAAGTTAAAACCACTGTACCATATAAATTCTAAATACCCCTTATTACAACTGGAGTCTATATAAATCTCTGCAGTTAACCAAGTGTGAATGTAACTTTCTTTGGTTGTAATCCTTTTTTACAATAAATTTTATATGTAGAGCATTTTTTTAGTTTTTTACACCCTGTTCCCTCTGTAATACGGTACAAACCGAGACACACACACTCTCACAGAGAGAGAGAGAGAGAGAGATATGAAATTTACTGATGAGTCAGTACAGCATTTGACATAAACACAGAGAGATGGAATTTACTGATGGGGCATGCGGGAGATGAAATTTACTGGGAAGACTGTACAGTATTTGACATAAACATTAAGTAAAACACGTAAAGCATAAAAGCAATGACATTTGTTGATGAGGCTACAGTAATGACACAAATATTTGTATGTGTGTGCGTATGTGCGTGTATGCATGTGTGTTTTTTTGTGTGTGTGTGTGTGTGTGTGTGTGTGTGAGAAAATTTTGATAAGTAATTGAACAATTCAGGTGAAAAAGCTTGTGGAAATACTGCAGCATAGTTGAATTGTTTATAACATGGCGGTGTTTGGCAAAATATACTATGCTGTCACTGGCTGTTCCATTTTAACTAAAATTTCTCCTTTGTGCCATCTTGTATTTTTCGGATAAGGAGGCGTGGGTTGTGATGTCACAAATGTAATCAAAGTGAGCCCATAGATATGCTATTGTTTCTTTCTGTAAGTCATAGACAACAGCAAAGAGAAATTAAATGAAGGTACACGAGACAATGATCTGCTTAACTGTGCTCTGAGGGTCAGTGATTAACAATACCATAAGTCATTATAGTAGATGTATTAGTATTTGCAGCATAAATTTTGGTACTAGAAGTTGCTGTAGATAAATTAAGCTAGTGTTTCTAATTATAGTACTTTGTTACATCTGCAGTAGTTGTAGTATATCCAGTTGTAATTTCATTAATAGCAGCAAGTATGTATAAAGATAACTGTAAAATTACCTAAAAAGATTGAAGTAATGAAAACTTATGAGTCTTTTTCTCTCACGGTAAAGGAAAATTCGTCTGCGAATGGAAGAAGATGATATACATTAACCACAAGTAGAGTATTACATCGAGAGCCATCAATTGTTAGAGCAGTAGTAGCTAAGAAAAACAGAGGTAAAGAAAAATAGTATGCTAAATGCTACAAACTTAGTTCAGCATCCACAATAGAAAAAAAAAAACAAAAAACACAAAAAACGTTTTTCGTAA
This sequence comes from Schistocerca piceifrons, assembly GCF_021461385.2. NCBI lineage: Eukaryota > Metazoa > Arthropoda > Insecta > Orthoptera > Acrididae > Schistocerca > Schistocerca piceifrons. Next base: position 907,166,828 of record NC_060140.1, on the reverse strand, counting down.
TAATTCACTTAAATGTAATTGGACATGTAACAGACCATTAGTGGATCTAGAAAGTGGACTAGAATGAATAAATAAACAAATAAATACATAAATTATACGTAAATGGTTCAATAATTTCCAGAGATGTTATTAAAAATTTAGTATCGTATTAAATTTTGAATACACAGCCCCTTTCTTGCAATACACTCGCAGTGCTGATCGTAAAAGCTCTGGAACACCTTGACAAAAGCTTCAGCTTCAGTGTCGCCCAGAATTGCAGTCGCATTCCGTTGAATCGATGCAAAATCTTCGAAATCTTTCCCTGTTTATGACAGATTTGAGTTTAGGGAAGAGTATGATGTCTGCCAGGGTCAAATAAGGCAATATTGTGAATGCGGAGGGGGATATTCGAGTATCGTAACACCTCTTTCGGTCAACAACTAACTTGCAAGAAGGGTATCGTGGGACAAAAGACAACGACAAACACTATCGCAGATCCTGTGCCCTCGAAACAGATAGTCGTCAACTACTATGAAAGGCAGTTAGCAAAGAAAATTTCGGTTTATGTAGCTCCATATTTATTCGACTAACTGGGTCACTTGTCTTTTCGTACCATAGTTCAGTCTCGAACTGACTGAACCTACTGTATATAACCTACTTGGAAAGGTAGGACTGTATCGGGAATACTTAGCGTATGTGCTGCAATACAGGCGGTGCACGTACCGAACGTATGTGAGAATGGAGGAAGAACTTCAGACTCAGAATATTGAAGCGGTAAGGATTGCGAAAGAGCTTATTACAGCAGTCCAGCGCGGGTCACATTGAGAATGAAGCGTTTCAAGTAACTGGAAAAATACGCGGATCATTCCTGTTTTAAAGGAGGGTCATCAAACCACCGCACGCAACTATGTGTCTATATCGCTGACGGTAATCTGTTGTAGAATTTTGAAACATGTGTTATCCTTGTATGTTAAGACGACGTCCCCTGTAGGAATCAACATGGATTCTACAAACAACGATCGTGTGAAACCCAGATCACTCTGTTCCTCCACGAGCAGATAAGGGCGCCCAGGCTGATGCCGTCATCCTTGACTTCCGGAAGTTCGATACAGTTCCGCACTATCGCCTCATCAACAAAACAGGCGCGTGTGGAATACCAGACGAGATTTGTGGTTGCACTAAAGAGTCCCTTGGAAGTGGAACATAGTATGCCATTCTTAACGGAGAGAAATCTTCAAACGCAAAAGAGAAATCTTCAAACGCTAAAGCAACTCCGGGACCACCCCAAAGAAGTGTTACAGGAGCATTATTGTTCTATATATATATATATATATATATATATATATATATATATATATATATATATATATATAAACCTTTGACCATAGCTGCTAAGGTTCAGTGACCGTGTCAGAATTATGTTGGAACAAATAAGCCCTCGATCACAAATATTAAGTCAAAATTGACCTGGTTTCGACGCTACTATGAGCGTCGTCTTCCGTAATAGACTAACTGTTCTAAAACATATTAGGTAGATAGTACATTAATAAAATTAAAGTTTGTACTGACTGGAAAAGATACAGTACTTACAAGTCACATATTAAAAAAGATCTAAGCCGGAAAGGCGACGTCATGAACAGTTGTGAGATGGCGAGCCGCTAAGGGCTGCTCGTACTGTGAACAAGGGTTGCAACGAGACTGACCCAGTGGATAACGTCCGAAATTTCATGAGGCACTTCCTGGAAGTAGGTCTTGTGTGTAGAGAAGTCGCAATGCTAGAAAATAGTAACGAAATTGAGGAAGACCTGCAAGGCATGTACACTTGGTGCAGAGATTGTCATTTGGCTCTCAACGTAAGGAAATGACAGGACCCGATACCGTTTATTTACACTATTGCCAATCACTCGCTGGAAGTAGTCACATCCGTTAAATATCTGCGAATTTTTTGTTGTTGTTGTGGTCTTCAGTCCTAAGACTGGTTTGATGGAGCTCTCCATGTTACTGTATCCTGTGGAAGCTTCTTCATCTCCCAGTACCTACTGCAACCTACATCCTTCTGAATCTGTTTAGTGTATTCATCTCTTGGTCTCCCTCTACGATTTTTACCCTCCACGCTGCCCTCAAATACTAAATTGGTGATCCCTTGATCAGAACACGTCCTACCAACCGATCAATTTTTCCAGTCAAGTTGTACCACAAACTTCTCTTCCCCCCAATCCTATTCAATACCTCCTCATTAGTTATATGATCTACCCATCTAATCTTCAGCATTCTTCTGTAGCACAACATTTCGAAAGCTTCTATTCTCTTCTTGTCCAAACTAGTTATCGTCCATGTTTCACTTCCATACATGGCCACACTCCATACAAATACTTTCAGAAACGACTTCCTGATACTTAAATCTATACTCGATGTTAACAAATTTCTCTTCTTCAGAAACGCTTTCCTTGCCATTGCCAGTCTACTTCGACCATCATCAGTTATTTTGCTTCCCAAATAGCAAAACTCCTTTACTACTTTAAGTGTCTCATTTCCTAATCTAATTCCTTCAGCATCAGCCATTCCATTATCCTCGTTTTGCTTTTGTTGATGTTCATCTTATATCCTCCTTTCAAGACACTACCCATTCCGTTCAACTGCTAAGTCCTTTGCTGTCTCTGACAGAATTGCAGTGTCATCGGCGAACCTCAAAGTTTTTATTTCTTCTCCATGGATTTTAATACCTACTCCGAATTTTTCTTTTATTTCCTTTATTGCTTGCTCAATATACAGATTGAATAACATCGGGGATAGGCTACAACCCTGTCTCACTCCCTTCCCAACCACTGCTTCCCTTTCATGTCCCTCGACTCTTATAACTGCCATCTGGTTTCTGTACAAATTGTAAATAGCCTTTCGCTCCCTGTATTTTACCCCTGCCACCTTCAGAGTGTGAAAGAGAGTATTCCAGTCAACATTGTCAAAAGCTTTCTCTAAGTCTACTATTGCTAGAAACGTATGTTTGCCTTTCCTTAATCTTGCTTCTAAGATAAGTCGTAAGATCAGTATTACCTCACGTGTTCCAATATTTCTACTGAATCCAAACTGATCTTCCCCGAGGTTCGCTTCTACCAGTTTTTCCGTTGGTCTGTAAAGGATTCGGGTTAGTATATTGGAACCGTGACTTATTAAACTGATAGTTCGGTAATTTTCACATCTGTCAGCACCTGCTTTCTTTGGGATTGGAATTATTATATTCTTCTTGAAGTCTGAGGGTATTTCGCCTGTCTCATACATCTTGCTCACCAGATGGTAGAGTTTTGTCAGGAATGGCTCTCCCAAGGCCGTCAGTAGTTCTAATGGAATGTTGTCTACTCACGGGGCCTTGTTTCGACGAATTTTTTAATATGATGTAAACAGTCTAGACCGCAAGAAACCTTTATTTGTGTGGTTACCGGTTTCGGTCAGTTACTGATCATCTTCAGATCTCATACGAAACAATTGACCTTCGTGGAGTCCGTAACGCCTGCTCCATTCACCGCCTCCGCCTACGATTATTCCTACATATCTCAATTTATTGATGAGGTAGATAAAATGTTTTTCTAGTATAAATAGTACAATTGACTTCCAATCAGAAAAATTGATATAAATCAAGAAATCAATCCTACCAACGTGGTATGAGGTCTGAAGATGGTCAGTAACTGATCGAAACCGTATCCACAAAAATAAAGTTTCCTTGCGGTCTAGACTGATTATGTTCATTTTAAAGTACTAATAAAAACCAAAGTTCTTCACGAGAAATGTTCAAGAATTGTCTGCGAATATGTGTGCAGAGCGATTTAAATTTGAACGACCACTTAAAAGTAATCGTAGAAAAGGTGGATGCCAGACTGAAATTCATTGTGAAAAGTGTCAGAAAGTGTAGTTCACTCACGACAGAGGTAGATTACGAAACTTGTTCCATCGATACTCGAGTATTGTTCGTCAGTCTGGAACCCTTACCAGATAGGATTAGTAAAGTAAATAGAGAAGTTCCAAAGAGGAGCATTGAGTTTCGTCACAGATTCGTTTAGTATGGACAAAAGCGTCACTGAGACGCTCGTCCATCTCCAGACGCTATTAGAGAGGCATTGTGCATCACAAAGTCTTCACTGTTAAAATTCCGAGAGCCTGTAATTGCTAAAAGAGTCAGCTAATTATTTACTTCTTTCTACGTATATCTCGAGCAAAGACCATGAAGGCAAAATTACACAGAGAGGGCAAAAGCTTACCAACTATCGTTCCTCCTGCGCACCATTAGCGGCTGACACAGGAAAGGGAGGAAGAGGGGAGAGGAGTTACAGTGGTGTACAAAGTACCCTCTGTCACACACCATAACATGGTTTGCAGAATATAGGTATAAATGTCCATGAAGTCGGCTAGTACTTTGTAATCACACAAAGAGTAACAGATAAGAGACAAAAGAGCCTGTTATAACAAACCGCAGTTGACGTTTGTTGAGGACCACCTACGCTATACGTTTTTCATATTAGATGCATTTTACTGCCACCTACTGCCAGGTACTCCATATTAGCGACCTCATTAGACATTAGACATTGTGAGAGAGCAGAATGGGGCACTCCGCGGAACTCACGGACTTCAAATGTGGTCAGGTGACTGGGTGTCACTTGTGTCATACGTCTGCACGCGAGATTTCCACACTTCTAAATATCCCTAGGTTCACTGTTTCCGATGTGATAGTGAAGTGGAAAAACATACAGCACAAAAGCGTACAGGCCGACCTCGTCTGTTGATTAACAGAGACCGTGTGTAATAGACATAAATTAATCCATATCATCACACATGAATTCCAATTTGCATCAGGATCCACTGCAAGTACTATGGCAGTTTGGCCGGAGGTGAGAAAACTTGAATTTCATGGTCGAGCGGCTGTTCAAAAGCCACACATCACGCTGGTAAATGTCAAACGACGCCTCGCTTGGTGTAAGGAGCGTAAACATTGGGCGACTGAACAGTGGAAAAACATTGCGTAACGAATCACGATACACAATATGGCTATCGGATGGCAGGGTGTGGGTATGGCAAATGCCCGTGAACGTCATCTACCAGCGTGTGTAGCGCTAACAGTAAAATTCGGAGGCGGTGGTTTTAGGGTGTGGTCGTGTTTTTCATGGAGGGGGCTTGCACCCCTTGTTGTTTTGCGTGGCACTATCACAGCACAGGCCTACACTGATGTTTTAAGCACCTTGTTGCTTCCCACTGTTGAAGAGCAATTCGGGGATGGCAACTGCATCTTTCAATACGAACGAGCACCTGTTCATAATGCACGGCCTGTGGCGGAGTGTTTACACGACAGTAACATGCCTGTAATGGACCGGCCTGTACAGAGTCCTGACGTGAATCCTATAGAACACGTTTGGGATGTTTTGGAACACTGACTTAGTGCCAGGCCTCACCGGCCGACATCGATACTTCTCCTCAGTGCAGCACTCCGTGAAGAATGGGCCGCCATCCGCCTTCCAGCACCAGATTCATCGTATGCCTGCGAGAGTGGAAGCTGTCATCAAGGATAAGCGTGGGACAACACCATACTGAATTCGAGCAATATCGATGGAGGGCGGCACGAACTTGTAACTCATTTTCAACCAGGTATCCGGATACTTTTGATCACATAGTGTATATGATACTTCCTCCTTTGGCGCCTTCTTGTGCTGTGCTGTTGGTCTAGACTCTTAGAGGCGCTGTAGCCTTCAGCTGCCGCCAGCTGGATGACTTCGGGAGTTACTTCTGCAGAAGTAGTCGTGGTGGCGGGAGAACAATGGACGTGAAAACATTTGGCACTGCCAGTGTGTCGCCACGGCGAGGCCCGTATCTGTATGCGTCACGCGCGTTTTCGCGGAACTACGAGACAATTCATTTTCTTTACTACTGGTGTTTCCCTGTAACATTTCCCAATACGGATTCGATAGCTTAATTTACGTTACTCAAAAAAAGGTCTTGAAAGTTAATTTGGTGACACTGAATACAAAAGTGACTTTAAACTTCAAATCGTAGCCGTTATTTACTATTACACTTTTTCGCTAAGTGTCAGGTTCGAATATACGCAGTTGGCACCATTTTATGACTTTGTCGTAATTCTCGCAGCTTCACGCCATCATGTCGTAGGGTACATGGGCTGCACATGTTCATCACTGATCATTAGCGTTGTGGCCATAGAACTGTCTGCCGTTCTTATAAGAACTGCTGTGAAGTGGTACTGTGTTTTGTCGCTTCTCGAAGTGCTTTCGTGGAGTATTGTGTTCTAATGAACTTCCAGCTAGCAACCTGCTATTAACACTCATGTAAAACACTATCTCGTTAATGTAAAAATAATGCAGATAATTCCTTTACATTTCCGGAAGAAGATTTAATTTACACCTTCTGCAAAAAAAGGTCTGTTTCTCGCATTCTGTGAGACGGAGGAACAAGACAGGAATCTAGGCTCCACACGTCTGCTGTACTGCTTTATTACATGTTCGTCCAATCTCAAGGAGTGGGTAGATCGAATAGGACGTTGTATGCCGTTTGGGCTGTTGATGATTTAGATGCAGTCCTCCAATCGAACTAATGACGTGTTTTATGCAGATTCTCCTACAAACAAAAAGAGACTGCACAAAGAAAAACTCGGAGTTGTGTATAATAATAGACACTTTGCACGCTCTGAAAAAGAACTTCTTAATTCTGAAACTCCAGGGAAGATTTCGGCGAACAATGAAGTCTTAACTGGAGATAGAAACCATCCAGTTTGAGAGGCGAAGATTTATTTTCCCATTCTGTTTCTAAAAAGTGGGAGCAGGGTTTTTATTGGTCCACAGATAAGAAAAAATTTTAAAGTCAGTTAGAGTTAACAGTGAAGGACAAAAAGAAAAATTTAAATAATCTATGAATAATGTGACGTGCTTGGATAAGCTGTTACCTTGTCACATGCAACTAAAACCACCCTTCTTGCAATTACACCTTTGAGGCGCAGTCAAATGAATACGAGACAGGTAGAACAAAAGTAAGTAAACTGTTCTTTATGTACAAAGTAATCGGCATAACTGGTAATACATTTATCGTGCAACGAGTCGTGGAGAAATGTTTGCCGTTCCCTACAGAACTAGGATTGTACCCAGGCGTGCTCATCGTCGTCCGAACCAAATTGACTGCGACGAACGCCTTTCTTCCGGACTCCAAAAATACGGATATCGCATGGGGAGATATCGGAAGTGCTTGGAGGATGAGTAAGGGTTCCAAGCGAAGCTTCCGCAGCGTAATCGAAACAACCTTGGCCCGCATTTTGGCAAAATGGATTCGACTATGCTGCAGAAGTTTCTGTTGGACGCCCTTACACAACCTCCACGCACTTCCGATATCTCCCCACGCGCTTTTCCGTATTTTTAGAGTCAGGAAGAAAGGCATTCGCGGCAGTCGATTTGGTTCGGACGAAGAAGCGCACACCTGAGTCTGTACGCAACCGAAAGCATTTTTCCATGAAGCAATTGACCGTTTTGTCTCACTGTAGGATAAATGTTTTATTAGCAGTTATGGCGATTATTTTTGAAATAATAAACAGTTTACTTTTTTTCAGTCTTTCTTGGTTTCATTTGACTGCCTCTTATAGACAACTTGTAGCGAAGCAGCCTACTCACGCCTTATAAAATTCACATCAGTCCTTTCCATTGTGTGCCAGCCTAGTCCGCTGTAACTAGCTCTGACGTCATAAATATTGCGCAATACTTTAAAATGAAGTAAATAGCAGGAAACGTTTCTAGCATGTCCGGAGTAATATAAAATCAATATGTGTTGGATATCAGTTCAATAACTTTAACCATTTTCGAAATTTGGATGTTTTTCTGTAAAAATCACTGGCGCAACAGAAAAGAGCTAGAAACTTAAAAATTTATATTTAGATTCCTTTTGCATAATCATTTAGTAGAAACAGTATTCTGGATCTCACAAATTAAAATTTTAGTTGAAATTCATGATTTTCTGGTTTTTTGTCTTAGAAATTAAGGAAGCAAGATAGATTAAGTAGGCGAATAAATAAAGCTAGGATGTTTAAGTTTAAGTAGTAGGGAGATCCGGTATAATCATAAAAATGTGAGAAGTTTCAACAGAATAACTATAAAACTATAGCTATAGCGTATCTCCAAAGAGCAAGTTCAGAGCTCAGCTACTGCGTGTAGTGTAATTAAATTAATTCTACCGAGCGAGGTGGCGCAGTGGTAAGACACTGGACTCGCATTCGGGAGGACGACGGTTCAATCCCGCGTCCGGCCATCCTGATTTAGGTTTTCCGTGATTTCCCTAAATCACTCCAGGCAAATGCCGGGATGGTTCCTCTGAAAGGGCACGGCCGACTTCCTTCCCCATCCTTCCCTAATCCGATGAGACCGATGACCACGCTGTCTGGTCTCCTTCCCCAAAACCAACCAACCAACCAAATTAATTCTCTCGCCCAAAATATTTGACTTACCCACGTCAGACTTTTATTATGATTACTTACTTGTGTGCTGATTGCACAATTAAATTGAAAGCTTCATAGGCCATCAGCAAAGGAAGCAATGATTTATTCGATAACTTAAAGTGGTGCATTACTAGCCCAGCGGCTAGTCGGGAGAGCAGATTTGATCAGGCATTCCCTTAGCCGTCCGCACCGCGGCTTTATATGTAAGAACGCTGCGCAAGAGAAGGAAGGCCCCAGTTCTCTCCAGACGCTGATTAGCGCACCACCTGTGCCAGGAATCGCGTCGCGTCGGTATCGTTGATATGAGCAGCCTCGGATGCAGTAATAAGTTACTCGGGATACCCGTAACCATGAAATCGTTTTCGAGTGAAGTGTTAATTTTGGGATGACATTAATGATCTATCTTTAGTTTACGTATGTCGTATTTTCACGTGCCGCCGCAGGACAGACATTCTACCATTATTAGCGTGGCGTTTGATGAACATTATCATCAAATTATGGCGAGCATTCACTTAAACATTTAATTTGAACAGTTATAGTTGCATCAGCACATTAGACTCTGAACTGCTCTGGTAGTTGGATTGTGAGGATTGTTTTTGGTCTGTGACTTTCAGAATATAGTGAACATTTTAGAGAGAATGGTTTTTGATTATGAATCCCAGACAATTTCCTAATTCCTCAGAGCTATAAATGTATTTCTCAGATGAAGTGGGCACTAGGAATTCTAATTACAGGCTTCACGTTTTGCTAATCACTTTCTGGTTGCCAATATTGTAGTTGGAGAGCCAGTGTTGAGAACAGCAAACAGCATAAATACAAAACATTTATTGCACTATTCCACCTGCCGCCCCACAAACTTCTCACCAAATTCTAATAATGTTAGAGTATTTCACTATAAAATAAAAGGGAGTACTGACATATCAAGTATTATAGTCGAATTATTTAAAGGACTGTCCTGCATCACGGAACCAGGGACAAGCGGAAAGGAGAAGCTCTTGAGGTATTTAATATTTTTTCATATTTTCTTCTAAGATACTTAAAAAAATTTCCATATCCCAAAAAGAGAGACAGTTGTTAAATTAAATTTTGTTTTACCTGATTCAGAACCCATAAAGAAATCATTTTCTATTCGCCATACCATTCAACTTTTCAAAATTTGGAACCCATTGTTGTTCTTCACCCATCCTGATTTGATTTCTGCCATGTTTTGTCTAAATCTTCATGCACCACCATAACGACTGATAATGTAGAGGCATTCATGTTGCGATGGTGCAATATGTTATGATGACGCTACATGTGTAACTGACTCAAGTTCGCATTTGCCCCAGTGACCTTAACTGTCGTTATAAATCTCAAGCTCGTACCTTTCACTAATTATGTAATTGTTCCAAAAAGTGATAAACGGAAATTCATCGGTCGACCCGAATGTTAAGCTTCTTCCCGGGTTCTGGCTGCGACAACGGTAATTTCTTATTAAATTACGGAAATTTCAAAATATATTTCTCTCAGCTTTTTTAACAAGTGTGCTGGGTGGATGGTTGGGGGGGGAGGGGGGCAAAGAACGGAAACCTTCCGTCCTATTCTTTTGGCTCAACTAGTGAGATGATGCAACACATCTGGATGCACTGAAGTGGCTGATCTATTTCTGAAATAAAACAGAATTAATTTAAAAAAGGAACTTCTATTTCATTGCACCCTCAGGTCCCTGAATTTCCTTAATGAGGAGATGAAAAATTTCACCGCCACTTTATTTCTTAAAAGAGCTGTGGGATGGGAGGGAGGGGGTGGCTTATTTTGAAATTTCTGCCGCTTAATACCAAATAGGTTATTTGCTAAAACTGTCATTGTCAGGGTTCAAACCGAGGACGGGTTATTACCGTATTTTTGACTTAATGACGACACTCACGTTTATGAGTGGAAATGCTGACCACGAGCCACTTTCTTCCTTATATCATCAAAACCTACGCACAGTAAAAACATAAACATTATACTGGAAGACCCACTACTTCACCATTCATACAGTATTAAATATACTTGTATTTGTTGTTAGAGTAAGGTTAATTTACTCCTTTAACAAAAGAAAATCGCTTTATTGTAAGAAACCTATTGGTAGTAGATGAAGGTATTAATTTGCTATAGAAACTACTCAGAGACTCGAGCCTAGAATAAATGGGCTCGATTCTTTACTGGCAAAGACGAAAGTAGAAAATTAATGAGTGAGTGGAGTAGTATGCAATTGGAAAGGTCGACTTTCGATGTGTATTCCGTGGTTCCCACGCTACCAATGGAAAAATGAGGACGCTATAATCGCTTCTTTTTATTTATTCTTTTTCTTTCATTTGCATCTAAAGCGCAACAAATCTACCGACGGCATGAGATATTTATTTCACCCAAGGATCATAAAAGTAAGACAAGAGCCAAGCGGTCTAAGGCGCTACAGTCATGGACTGTGCGGCTGGTCCCGGCGGAGGTTCGAGTCCTCCCTCGGGCATGGGTATGTGTGTTTGTCATTAGGATACTTTAGGTTAAGTAGTGTGTAAGATTAGGGACTGATGACCTTAGTCCCATCAGATTTCACACACATTTGAACATTTTTTAAGACAAGAGAGTTTAGGATCCGTAGCAAAACGTGTAGACAATTGTTTTTCCCTTGCTCAATAGGCAAATGGAGCAGCACACAAAAACGCAAACATTGGTTCGAAGGAGCGTCGGCCACGCGCTACAGAGTGTAAGTAAACGTAATGACAGCTTCCCGTAGAGTGAGGGTATGGCCTCCTGTTGATCGGGCAGCGATGTTTATCTCTGCGCCTCTCTTGGTGCTATTAGAGAGCAGAGGTTTACGTGCCAGCACCGAGTTTTATCCTTTTTATATCCCACGCTCCCTCTCTCTCCCTCTGTCTCTCTCTCTCTCTCTCTCTCTGTCTCTCTCTCTCTCGCTCTATCACCAACAGAAACACCACACTTTAGACGTACACACCAAGCAGTTACAATGAAGCAACAACACTCACACTTTCATTTACGAACGAAATTAACTCCTCTAGTTCAGACTGCTTAGCCACTAAATGACTTATTCAGCTCCCTTCGGGTACATCTCATATCACGCGTATGCGTACTAATGGCGTGAGAGACACAAACAAGTAATTCCGCGGATGTTTGCCGTAAGGCTACGATCACCAAACGTCGGCTGATAAAATCATCCAGCAACTTGGTCACATTTCGTCGGACTGTAATTCTTATTTGTTTGTGGAACGAATGCCTCAGAAATTCTGTAGTTTGAAACAAGTACTATACTGCAGTTCCTTTTATCACAAAGACGACGAATTCAAATAAGTGGAATTATTGTTTCCGGAGAAACATGTGCTGTTTTCTAACCTATTCGTATAACCGGATTAATTCTTTGAACACACCTTGCTGAAGAAAGAAACGGTGTATTGTTCACGTGTTAACGCTTCTACATCACATCCTATAAGCAATAAGCACGGACAACTATAAATGCCATTTCAAATTCTGAAACTATTACGCATAAACAGCTAAATTTCGTACGAAATTGCATACATATAGTCTAAAATTTAATAAATATAAATAAGAAAGCGCTGATATTTTTCAATGCAACATTAGTGACTCAAGTTCGCTTGCTTGATGAATGGCGAATTTTCATAGTGACAATGACAAAATGGTACGTTACGAAATTAAGGTATTTCTATACAATGTGTAAAATAATCATGTTTCTAGGTGAATGCCTTTTATTACGACGCACGAAGTAAAAGAACAGTAGCATTTTTTTTTGCATGAAAACTGAATCATTTATTAAGCAAAACTCCAGAAATTCATTTAGCCTACTCTTATTTGGTAAATAATGTTTCACAACACCACGTTTTTCGCAAACCTTCTGATGCCGGAAGCGGATGTTGCTCGAATCTGTCGAAGAAAACAAACAGATTTGAATTCCACCAAACACGGTCCGATTTCGGAAGTGTCGGCCGATAAGGTAGGTTGGACTCCTAATCAGATCTCGCACAAGATATCTTTCAGGTACGAAAAGATCGGCGGCTGTGTATTTCAGTCAGCCAGCGTCAGTTCAGCCGGCGACATTTTTAGTCCATCGCCGGCGGAACTTCGAACACGGCCTGAGTGACTTCCTAGCTGTACACCACTTTAATTTAGTTCTTCGTTCGCGTCTCGCAGAGATGTCCCAACGTCGCGAGTGACCAAACATTTCCAACTCAGAGGATGATTGCTATAACGTATCCCTCAACCGCCAGATTCACACGAGTGTATCAGTAACCATTCAGCGCCGACATTCCGGCCGTCTGGCTGCTGCTGCCACAGTAATTTGGATGTGTGTATGGAGCCTGTGGTGGGTGGGTGCGATCGCAGAGGCAGCACGCTGGACCCTGGCTGGAGAGCTGGTTGTTACCTGCTGTGTAGCGGGCAGCGCGCGCATCGTCTTCGCGGTACGCGAGGAGACTGCCCCTCCCCCAGGCTCTCCTGCCCGCTCAGCCCTGCTGTGAGGGGAGAGGAGAGGAGAAGAGAGGAGGGAGCTATTTCTGTCGCGGCTGCAGCTGCACAGCCGTCGCCGCAGCCCAGTTCCTCTCTGGGAGGAGTCGCTCCCTCCTCAGAGGCAGAATCCCGCCTCGTCTGTCCACCTCCCTAGGTTTCAGGTGCTGCCAGCATGAGTACATCTACATCTACATCTACATGTACATTTATACTCCGCAAGCCACCCAACGGTGTGTGGCGGAAGGCACTTTACGTGCCACGGTCATTACCTCCCTTTCCTGTTCCAGTCGCGTATAGTTCGCGGGAAGAACGACTGCCGGAAAGCCTCCGTGCTCGCTCGGATCTCTCCAATTTTACATTCGTAATCTTCTCGGTTTAGAAAAGGAAGGAGCACGATCGACCTGATATTTTCCATCCGTCAACTGATGGAAAAAAGTTGGGAGTATAACAAAAGGGTGATAATGGTTTTTATAAACATAGAAAAGGCATATGACTCAGTTGACAGGGAAAGACTCTGGGAAGAACTGAAAAAGATAGATGTAGAAGATGGATACATTAATGTTAAAAAGACAATGTACATAGGAAGCAATTGTAGAATTTGAACTCCATTGGGGAACTCTGAGTACTTCGAAATAAGACAAGGATTTAAGCAAGGAAGTATTCTATCTCCTGCGCTTTTTAATGTTGTGATGGAGGGACTGAACAGGGCAGTTAAAGATATAGTAAAAGGAAAAGACAAAAAGATGATTTTTGCAGATGATATGGTAATATGGGGTGATAAAGAGGTAGATGTACAGTTACAGCTTGATGCGTGGAAGGAAATAATGAAAAGGTATGGATTAAAAATAAATAAAGATAAGAGTGAAGTAATGGTATTTGGAAGAGAGAAAGGAATCAACGGAAATATTACCTTGAATGGAGAACCCCACAAAGTGGTAAAAAGTTTCACTTATTTAGGGAGTGAAATATCTAGGGATGGAAGAATAACTAACGAAATTAATAGGAGGTTACAGAAGGGAGGCAATTTCTACCAAACAATAAAACATCTGATTTGGAATAATGAAGTTTCAGAAAGAGCAAAACTCTTTATGTATAAGAATTATTACATCCCTATTGTCACCTATGGTGGAGAAACATGGACAATGACAGAAAGGGACTGGAGCAGACTGCAATTAGAGGAAACGAAATTTCTCAGAGCAATTAAGGGAAAAACAAGAATGGACAGAGTAAGGAATGTAGAGATTAGAAAGGACCTCAAACAAGAAAGTATGAGAGAAGAAATTGAAAGAAAGAGATTAAGATGGTATGGGCATGTTAAGAGGATGCGTGGGCAGAGACTCCCCAAAATTATGGAAGAACTAAAGATGGATGGGAAAAGACCTCGAGGGCGCCCAAGAAACGGTGGAAAATGGGAGTGAGAATATCTGTTGAAAGGAGAGGTGTGACCTGGCAGCAAGTGGAGGAAGAAAAGTGGTGGGAGGACCGAGCCAAATGGAGAGGGCTCGTCAGCACCCAGACCCGGCAGTAGCTAGAGCGGGATTCGGATATAGATAGATCTTCTCGGGAGGTATAAGTAGGGGGAAGCAACATATTCGATACCTCATCCAGAAACGCACCCTCTCGAAACCTGGACAGCAAGCTACACCGAGATGCAGAGGGCATCTCTTGCAGAATCTGCCACTTGAGTTTGCTAAACATCTCCGTAACGCTATCACGCTTACCAAATAACCTTGTGACGAAACGTGCCGTTCTTCTTTGGATTTTCTCTATCTCCTCCGTCAATCCGACCAGGTAGGGATCCCACACTGATGAGCAATACTCAAGTATAGGTCGAACGAGTGTTTTGTAAGCCACCTCCTTTGTTGATGGACTGCATTTTCTAAGGACTCTCCCAATGAATCTCAACCTGGCACCCGCCTTACCAACAATTAATTTTATTTGGTCATTCCACTTCAAATCGTTCTGTAGGCATACTCCCAGATATTTTACAGAAGTAACTGCTACCACGGTTTGTTCCACTATCACATAATCATACAATAAAGGATCCTTCTTTTTATGTATTCGCAATTCATTACATTTGCCTATGTTAAGGTTCAGTTGCCACTCTCTGCACCAAGTGCCTATCCGCTGCAGATCTTCCTGCATTTCGCTGCAATTTTCTAATGCTACAACTTCTCTGTATACTACAGCATCATACGCGAAAAGCCGCATGGAACTTCCGACACTATCTACTAGGTCATTTATATATATTGTGAAAAGCAATGGTGCCATAACACTCCCCTGTGGCACGCCAGAGGTTACTTTAATGGCTGTACCTTCTTCATCGTAAGTGAAGGTCAATACCGCGCCATGTATTGCTTTGCATTTTTTTGCTACATCATAAGGTTATCCTACCCCCAAGAAGTAAACCGCGCCCTGTCACGTTGAGCACGTACGGCCGTGCGTTTATTCCTGCAGCCTTGTATCTGGGATACACATGAGAGTTTTTTGCTGGCAGACAGTGTGGTACTCTCAGGCAGTACTCGCAAAATTATTTACACTAGAGGCGAATTTTCGCTAATAGTTACTGCCTGAATGATGCAAAATTACTACAAAATTGCTGAGAAAACAGGATTACATGTTAATGAAGAAAAGACAGAATACCTGCCCATAAGTAAGAAAACCATAAAAGATGCACGTCTGACTGTAGATGGATTCCATTTCAAGACTGTTGACCACTTCAAGTACCTAGGAAGTCTTTTTAGTAATAACAACAGAACTGATATAGAAATAGATGCCTGGTTATCAAAAGCAAACAAGACACTTTTTAGTTTCATCAAAATTCTAAGAAAAAGATCACTTAGCAGTAACTTCAAAATCCACTTATATCAATCAACCATTATACTTGCGATCTTATATGGATGTGAAACATTAATATTTAGAAAGAAAGATAAAGAAAAACGGTTAATATTCCAAAGAAAAGTACTAAGGAAAATTTTCGGACCTGTATACAACGACAATAACATGGAATGGAGAATAAGAAGAAATGAAGAATTAAGAGGACTGTACAAACACCGTAACATCGTCGAAGTGCTCAAGAGGAGAAGGTTGAATTGGGCAGCCATATAGCAAGAATGACAGAGAATAGGCTACCTAGAATGGCATTCAGCAGGACAATAGATGGGACGAGAGGAAGAGGGAGACCCAGAATCAGATGGCGGGATAACATTCGGGAGGACACGGCTAGGATGGACAGCAACAGCAACTGGACAAACACCGCATTGGACAGGCAGAAGTGGAAGAGGCTCATAGAGCAGGCATGTAAAGTAAAGTAAATGTAAAAGTTACTGCCTGATAGTTCCTTTACTTTCTGTAAGTGTCCGAGAGTCTTGCGAGGGCAGATATCGAAAGTTTTTACACACACGTTAAGAGTGTCTGCGAGTGCAGACAAATCACTCTCCGTGAGATTTTTCTGTTAGTTCTGTGCGTGAAGGGAGAGGTTGTGATGGAAGAGCGTCGGGCTGCAGCTGCAGTTTCGATACTTCTGGTGGCTAAGAACTAAAGTAAACGAACGTGTTCGTGTTGGATGAGAGAGCATATTAGCGGCGGGACGGTTTTGCAGCGTGCAGCAATCTCACTATAGAGCTTGCGATAGAAAATCCACATCAATATCTGAATTCTACGAGAATGGCAACGATGGAGATGGAAGAAATAATCCTTATAACTGGACTCGAAATTGTCAATCTGTGTACTGTTATGCGTAAATCCATTAGTGTTAAAGACAGACTGGTTGTGAACCTAATATTTCTAGATAAACTGGAAGCAGTCTTGCCCGCTTAAGTTTTTTAATGGTGACCGGTTTCGATCTTTTTATCAGATCATCTTCGGACCATGAATGTCTGCCGGAGGCGATGGCGCATGGCAATCCTCTTCTTTGTGGCTGGTGTACTGTACCTCCGGCAGACATTCATGGTCCGAAGATGATCTGATAAAAAGATCGAAACCGGTCACCATTAAAAAACTTAAGCGAGCAAGACTGCTTCCAGTTTATTTACAATAATTACAGATCGCTGTTTTCCTATATAAAAACTATTCTCTTTAAAATGTTAATATTTCTAGCATCAGATACATTCATACTTTTTAATATTTAATGAAATCGCAATTACGGTGAAATAACGCTACATCAATTTCACTTTCCTAGCCATAGACGCTTGAATGCCAAATATGGCGTGTATTTGACGAATGAAGCATTTCCGGACATTCATTTGAACGTGTATTGACTTATGGAAGCACTCGTAAATTTGTGGATTTCTGCTCTTCAACACACAGTACAATAATATAATCAATAAATACCATGTTGCTGTTGTGGTCTTCAGTCTTGAGACTGGTTTGATGGAGCTCTCCATGCTACTCTATCCTGTGCAAGCTTCTTCATCTCCCAGTACCTATTGCAGCCTACATCCTTCTGAATCTGCTTAGTGTATTCATCTCTTGGTCTCCCTCTACGATTTTTACCCT
Source organism: Schistocerca piceifrons (assembly GCF_021461385.2). Lineage (NCBI taxonomy): Eukaryota > Metazoa > Arthropoda > Insecta > Orthoptera > Acrididae > Schistocerca > Schistocerca piceifrons. The sequence continues at coordinate 907,149,385 of NC_060140.1, read as the reverse complement.
CCACGCTGTCCTCCAGTACTAAATTGGTGATCCCTTGATGCCTCACAACATGTCCTACCAACCGATCCCTTCTTCTAGTCAAGTTGTGCCTCAAACTCCTCTTCTTCCCAATTCTATTCAATACCTCCTCATTTGTTATGTGATCTACCCATCTAATCTTCAGCATTCTTCTGTAGCACCACATTTCGAAGCTTCTATTCTCTTCTTGTCCAAACTATTTATTGTCAATGTTTCACTTCCATACACGGCTACACTCCATACAAATACTTTCAGAAACGACTTCCTGAGACTTAAATCTATACTCGATGTTAACAAATTTCTCTTCTTCAGAAACGCTTTCCTTGCCATTGCCAGTCTACATTTTATATCCTCTCTACTTCGACCATCATCAGTTATTTTGCTCCCCAAACAGCAAAACTCCTTTACTAATTGAAGTGTTTCTTTTCCTAAACTAATTCCCTCAGCATCACCCGACTTAATTCAACCACATTCCATTATCCTCGTTTTGCTTTTGTTGATGTTCACCTTATACCCTCCTTTGAAGACACTGTCCATTCCGTTCAACTGCTCTTCCAAGTCGTTTGCTGTCTCTGACAGAATTACAATGTCATCGGCGAACCTCAAAGTTTTTATTTCTTCTCCATGGATTTTAATACATACTCCGAACTTTTCTTTTGTTCCCTTTACTGCTTGCTCAATATACGGATTAAATAGCATCGGGGAGAGGCTACAACCCTTTCTCACTCCCTTCCCAACCACTGTTTCCCTTTCATGCCCCTCGACTCTTATAACTGCCATCTGGGTTCTGTACAAATTGTAAATAGCCTCTCGCTCCCTGTATTTTACCCCTGCCACCTTCAGAATTTGAAAGAGAGTATTCCAGTCAACATTGTCAAAAGCTTTCTCTAACTCTACAAATGCTAGAAACGTAGGTTTGCATTTTCTTAATCTTTCTTCTAACGTAAGTCGTAGGATCAGTATTGCCTCACGTGTCCAACATTTCTACGGAATCCAAACTGATCTTCCCCGTGCTCGGCTTTTACCAGTTTTTCCATTCGTCTGTAAAGAATTCGCGTTAGTATTTTGCAGCTGTGACTTATTAAACTGATAGTTCGGTAATTTTCACATCTGTCAACACCTGCTTTCTTTGGGATTGGAATTATTATATTCTTCTTGAAGTCTGAGGGTATTTCGCCTGTCTCATACATCTTGCTCACCAGATGGTAGAGTTTTGTCAGGTCTGGCTCTCCCAAGGCTGTCAGTAGTTCTAATGCAATGTTGTCTACTCCTGGGGCCTTGTTTCGACTTAGGTCTTTCAGTGCTCTGTCAAACTCTTCACGCAGTATCGTATCTCCCATTTCATCTTCATCTACATCCTCTTCCATTTCCATAATATTGTCCTCAAGAACATCGCCCCTGTATAGACCTTCTATATACTCCTTCCACCTTTCTGCTTTCCCTTATTTGCTTAGAATTGGGTTTCCGTCTGAGCTCTTGATATTCATGCAAATGGTTCTCTTTTCTCCAAAGGTCTCTTTAGTTTTTCTGTAGGCAGTATCTATCTTATCCCTAGTGAGATAAGCCTCTACATCCTTACATTTGTCCTCTAGCCATCCCTGCTTAGCCATTTTGCACTTCCTGTCGATCTCATTTTTGAGACGTTTGTATTCCTTTTTGCCTGCTTCACTTACTGATTTTTGTATTTTCTCCTTTCATCAATTAAATTCAGTATCTCTTCTGTTACCCAAGGATTTCTACTAGCCCTCGTCTTTTTACCTACTTGATCCTCTGCTGCCTTCACTATTTCATTCCTCAAATCTACCCATTTCCTTCTACTATATTTCTTTCGCCCATTCCTGTCAATTGTTCCCTTATGCTCTACCTGAAACTCTGTACAACCTCTTGTTTAGTCAGTTTATGCAGGTCCCATCTCCTTAAATTCCCACCTCTTTGCAGTTTCTTCAGTTTTAATCTACAGTTCATAACCAATGGATTGTGGTTTGAGTCCACATCTGCCCCTGGAAATGTTTTACAATTTAGAACCTGGTTCCTAAATCTCTGTCTTACCATTATATAATCTATCTGGAACCTTCTAGTACCTCCAGGGTTCTTACATGTATACAACCTTCTTTCATGATTCTTGAATCAAGTGTTAGCTATGATTAAGTTATGCTCTGCGCAAAATTCTACCAGGCGGCTTCCTCTTTCATTTCTTATCCCCAATACATATTCACCTACTACGTTTACTTAAGTTCCTTTCCCTACTGTCGAATTCCAGTCACCCATGACTATTAAATATTCGTCTCCCTTCACTACCTGAATAATTTCTTTTATCTCATCATACATTTCATCAATTTCTTCATCATCTGCAAAGCTAGTTGGCATATAAACTTGTACTACTGTAGTAGGCATGGGCTTTGTGTCTATCTTGGCCACAATAATGCATTCGCTGTGCTGTTTGTTGTAGCTTACCCGCACTCCTATTTTTTATTCATTACTAAACCTACTCCTGCATTACCCCTATTTGCTTTTGTATTTATAGCCCTATATTCACCTGACCGAAAGTCTTGTTCCTCCTGCCGCCGAACTTCACTAATTCGCACTATATCTAACTTTAACCTATCCATTTCCCTTTTTAAATTTTCTAACCTACCTGCCCGATTAAGGGATCTGACATTCCACGCTCCGATCCGTAGAACGCCAGTTTTCTTTCCCGTGATAACGACGTCCTCCTGATTAGTCCCCGCCCGGAGATCCGAATGGGGGACTATTTTACCTCCGGAATATTTTACCCAAGAGGACGCCATCATCATTTAACCATACAGTAAAGCTGGATGCCCTCGGGAAAAATTACGGCTGTAGTTTCCTCTTGCTTTCAGCCGTTCGCAGTACCAGCACAGCAAGGCCGTTTTGGTTAGTGTTGCAAGGCCAGATCAGTCAATCATCCAGACTGTTGCCCTGCAACTACTGAAAAGGCTGCTGCCCCTCTTCAGGAACCACACGTTTGTCTGGCCTCTCAACAGATACCTCTCCGTTGTTGTTGCACCTACGGTACGGCTATCTGTATCGTTGAGGCCCGCAGGCCTCCCCACAAACGGCAAGGTCCATGGTTCATGGGGGGGATAAATACCATATCATATAAAATTATACACTCATGCTCATAAATTAAGGATAATGCTGATACATAGTGAAACAACGCTCTAGTAGGTGGTTTGCGGGTTTAAATCACCTCGGGGTATGACTATGCGGTGCATTTAACCTGCGGTTGTCGCACGGTGGTGCTGGCAGTAGTCCACATAAGCAGCAGTGTGTTGGTGCATGTCAGAGTACGGTGCAGCGAGTAAATGTGCAGACGTTTTCAGACGTGCTAATGGTGACTGTGATCTTAAAAGACTCAATGAACACATATTTGCCAGTCACGGTGGCCGAGCGGTTCTAGACGCTTCAGTACGGAACCGCGCGACCGCTACGGTCGCAGGTTCGAATCCTGCGTCGGGCATGGATGTGCGTGATGTCCTTAGGTTAGTTAGGTTTAAGTAGTTCTAAGTTCTAGGGGACTGATGACCTCAGATGTTAAGTCCCATAGTGCTCAGAGCCATTTGAACCATTTTTAAACATATATTCATGACGTTATGAGGGGTAGAATAATACGGCGACTGGAGGCTGGTCAGACACAGCAGGTCGTAGCACGGGCCCTTCGTGTGCCACAAAGTGTGATCTCAAGATTATGGCAACGATTCCAGCAGAAAGGAAACTTATCCAGGCGCTACAGTACAGGAAGTCCACAGTGTACAACACCACAAGAAGACCGATATCTCACCATCAGTGCCCGCAGACGGCCACGGAGTACTGCAGGTAGCCTTGCTCGGGACCTTACCGCAGCCACTGGAACAGTTGTCTCCAGACACACAGTCTACAGACGACTGAACAGACATAGTTTATTCGCCCGGAGCGCTGCAAGGTGCATTCCACTGACCTCTGGTCACAGGAGAGCCCGTAAAGTCTGGTGTCAAGAACACAGTACATGGTCATTGGAACAGTGGTTCCAGGACATGTTCACGGACGAGTCCAGGTATAGTCTGAACAGTGGTTATCGCCGTGTTTTCATCTGGCGTGAACCAGTAACCAGATACCAACTCCTTAATGTCCTTGAAAGGGATCTGATGGAGGCAGTGGTTTGATCGTGTGGGGTGGAATTATGATTGGTGCACGTACGCCCCTGCATATCTTTGACAGAGGAACTGTAACAATTCAGGCATATCGGGACGCCATTTTGTACCAGTATGTCCACCTTTTTTTTGGGTGCAGTGGCCACGGAGTACTGCAGGTACTGATGGATGATAACGCACGGCCCCACCGAGCTGCCATCGTGGAGGATTACCTTGAAACAGAAGATATCAGGCGAATGGAGTGGCCTGCCTGTTCTCCAGACCTAAACCCCATCACACGTGGCGCACTGGTTCTGCAGCAGCGGTGCCCTTCTGACTCGTCGTTTCGATTCGAGTCAGGTGAGGACTCTGCAGCATGAGCATGTCTAAGGGCCGAAAAATAAAATTTGAAATTCCATGTGCATGTGATCCATAAAGCCGATCAACAGTGGACAAACAATAAAACTTTAAATCCCATTTCTACATCTACGTAATTATTCTCGAATTCACACGTAAGTGTTTTTGGCAGACGATTCGTAGAATCTCTTTCAGATTATTGCTCGGCCGTTCCACTCTCGAAAACACGTTGGAAAAATGAATACCTAAACACTTCAGAAGAGGACTGACAAACATTGTGAAGACAGCCTTTTCAGAAGATTTATTGTATCTTACAGTCAGCAGAGGAATATACGAGGGGCTTTCAATAAGTGATGCAAAACATTTTTTTCTGAAAGCAGGTTTATTTATTCAGGGCTCCAGGGCACCATATTATTCTCTATGATTGTGGCTACAAAACCCTATTTCTCAGCATAATCTCCGTTCAGTGTGACGGCCTTAGCTTAGCTCTGAGTCGACGTCTGAGCCAGCGTCTTGCTGGCTTAATAACCTCGCCATCATTTTCGTACTGCTTCCAGCAGAGTGCTTCCTTCATTGTCCCAAACAGATGGTCCTTCATTACTGAGGATTTCTTGGTAGGAAGGGCGCAGCATGTTATCTGGGATCGAGAGTGATCGCCAGAAAAAGAAGTAACTTCAGGCATGCCACAGGGAAGTGTCCCTCTAGTATATTAATGACCCTGCACACTACGTTAGTAGCAAATTCAGGCTTTTTACAGATGACGTAATTATGAATAATGAAGTACTGTCAGAAGAAAAAGCTGTACAAATATATAATTACGTCTTGATAAGGTTTAAAAGCGGTGCGAAGATTGCCATCGTACTTTATATGTAGAGTCATGTAAATTTTTTTTACTTCAGAAAACGATAAATATTAGTCATTCACAGCTAGAATCAGACAACTCATACATATACATCGGTAAATGCAATGGAATAATCACATTCAGACAGTTTTAGTTAAGGCAGGTGGCAGATTTCGGTTCATTGGTAGGATACTGGTAAAATGCAGTCGCTCTACAAAGGAGACTGCTTTTCAACCATTTGTGCGTCCTATCATAGAATATTGCTCATGTGTGTGGGCCCCATACCAAATAGTACTAGCAAGGGATATTGAACGTTACAAAGAAAGGTGGCACGAGTTGTCATTAGTTTGTTTGTCTCGTGGGAGAACTTTGCGGAAATGTCGAAAAACTTGAATCAGCTGACCCTTGAGGACAAACGAAGAAATAATGCCACGAAAGCATACTTGCAAAATTTCAGGAACCAGTATTAAATGTAAAATCTAGATACATTCTTCATGCCCCTATATAACTGCTCCCGTACGCTCTGTGAAGACAAAGTTAGAGTAATTACAGCACACTCAGTGGCATTTAAGCGGTCATTCGTACCACCGTCTACGTGTGAATCGAACAGGAAGAGACAATAACATGTGGTACCACGTTAACTTGCGTGTGCAATGCATTTTCCAGTGGTTTGCAGAGATAAAGATGTTGATTTAGGGTGAGTCGTGGGCTGTCAAGTACGGGTACAAAATACTCTGACTTCCGTGGCTGGAAAAGAGAGAACTTCTTCACTCTCGTCAGAGCATTCTCTCATTTGTTTGTTACTACATCGATTCGATACACTGCGCCGTTCTCGAGTTAACTGGCATTGAAGTTAGCCAATCAGGCGGTTGTGTGCGCAAATGTAGGTGGCCCGCCAGTTACGATCAATGTCAGTTGTTCTAATAGCGTAAATGATAGCGCAAGAGATTGCTCAGCCTTTGGCTTGAGTTCGATCCTTACTGCCATCTCATGTCTAATTTTTGTATCGCTCTCTTGTTCGGTTTTAGGGAACGAAACGAAGAACATGTTTGGCGACACAGCCTCTGGCGGGCCGCTTGAATTTGTGGCCGCAAAGGCGTGATTGGCTAACTTGAATGCTAGTTAACTCGGAAAGGACGCAACGTATCGAATTTTTCTTAACAGTTATTCCTCACCACAACTTATCCTACAACATTCTCACAAGCTTTTCTGAGCATTTCTGACCTACCCGTACGTATATTGTGTTCAGAATCTGCCTCAAGAGGAGTCGATCTTTTGCAGCCCAAGCAGTAGTTTGTTTCAATGACGTTCAACGGTAAAAAAAGTCAAATAGATGGCACTGTTACGGGACCTGGATGCCATCGTCCTTCCCAAGTGGTTTTCTCGTAGAGAAATCACTCAGTATTTTTCTCGTAGCTGGTATCCCTCCGTCTGGAAGGCGTAGGACTACGATAGACGATAGCTACCACCTACGGTCAATGACAGGTTTTTATAGACTAGTTTGGAGCCGTATCACTGTAGCACGTGCCAAACAGCTGCTAGACCACATGGTTTACGAGTTGGATATGTGGTAGACGATACCTAACGTCAGTGTTAACGATGCGCTTCCATCACGGAAACTTCCCTGTCACCTCTGCAAAATAAGCATCAGAGACTTCAAAACTTGTTCGAGTGATTCTACTTCACAAGTTTATATAAACTGAATTTTCTTTTCATGTGAGCGATTTGGCGACCAGAAAGGAACTTTGTGCAAGAGTGTAAGTAACTTGTAACACTAACTGTGTACTAAAATCACCATTGTCTAAGCATGAGAAAATGTAAACACGTTCCCTTCGATTTTTGAAGACCCCGTTACTTGTGGACAATATGTTTTATCTAGGGACGGGGTTTTAAATCACTCTGTCGGTATGAAAGCACACGCATTACAAAATCGTTTACGGACCGCATTCAGTATTCTGGAGACGATATTTAGTTTATTTCATCTTTAGGATAATTTCACCAATGAAAGGAAGAAATCGGAAGAAAAATGGCTCAAATGGCTATGAGCACTATGGGACTTAACTTCTGATTCTAGGCGCTCAGTCCGGAACCGCGCGACTGTTACGGTCGCGGGTTCGAATCCTGCCTCGGGCATGGATGTGTGTGATGTCCTTAGGTTAGTTCGGTTTAAGTAGTTCTAAGTTCTAGGGGACTGATGACCACAGATGTTAAGTCCCATAGTGCTCAGAGCCATTTGAACCATTTGAACTTCTGAGGTTATCAGTCCCCTAGAAATCACACACATCCATGCCTGAGGCAGGATTCGAACCTGCGACCGTAGCGGTCGCGCGGTTTCAGACTGCAGCGCCTAGAACCGCTGGCCAACCCGCCCGGCATTCGGAAGAAGAATGGATGAAAGTTTGATATTGACCTTGAAATCGAGCAAAAGTTTTAGCACTGGCCAACAGACGATGGTAAAGTGTCATCAGAAGCTGGATGAGCTCATGGACCAAAAGAGTATGACCACAGCACACCGCGATACTGAATGCCCATTGGTGACGTTATGGGCACGCGATGCGCAAGGAAAGTATATAAGCGCAGCGGAGACGAATTGTAAATCATTCTAGCAAAGATACGGACCGCGGGTGGTGAAATCCACCGACGTAAGCGGTTTTGACAAAGGGGAGACTGCTACGGTCCGGCGCCTGGGACGGCGAAGCTACCCGGCTGTGTGCGTGCTACTGTCGTGAGCGCCTATGCAAAGTAGTTGAAAGACGGTGGAACCGCGAATAGCTGACAAGTTGTTCTACGACCACACACTTTCCCAGAACGTGAAGGTCTGAAGTTAGCCTAGTCTTTAAAGTAGGATAGGTGCCAATCTGTGTCAGATCTGGCGCCACAATACAATACTGGTGCAAGCACGAGCGTTTCGGAGCACGCCGTTCGGCGCATGGGGCTACACGGCAGACAATCCCTACATGCTCCCATGTTCCTCCAACGACATCGTGAATTACGATTGCACTCGGCACGGAATCATCGCTGTTAGATCGTGGATCAGTGGAAACGCGTCACCTGGTCCGATGAACCACGTTTACTGTTACGCCAAATTGATGGTCGTGTCCTGTTGCGCCCTCAACCAAGCGAACGGCTGCTTGAAACATGGAAACCGCCACGGACGCGGGGCGGTGTGGTCGTTGTTACGCTACGGAACACACTCACCTGATGTCCCGGGGGCTCGTTGTAATAATCTCAGGCAACCTGACAGCTGTCGACTGTGTGAACGTTATTGTGGCTACTTCCCATACAACGGTGACATCTTCCACCAGGATATCTGTTCGTGTCATTAGGCCAGAATCGAGCTTCAGCGGTTCGAAGAACATCATAATGAGCTCATACTGACAATTTGGCTGCCACATTCGCCTAATCTGAACCCGATGGAACTCAAAATCTGATGCCAATTCTGCGTCCACAAACCAATGGTGCGTAATATATGGGATATGCATGACCTGTACGTAGACAACCAGTGACACACTTGAAAGACGTGCACTTCATTCAACCATTCAGTGCTCGTTCATATTCCTAATCCCAGCATTCTGCTATTCGGTAATATAATAATTCAGGCCCTGTTAATAATTTCTATGGGTTGCCTAATTTATTTGAAGATGTTTACACACTGATCTGTGAGAGGAGCTTGGCTCCAGGAATTTTCTTTATTTATGGGCGAGGGCAGCAGTCTTCCTAGCAGCCATGATGGCTTCCAGTTTCTCATCCTTTTTCCGATCGCCAGGGTAGCACGTGGTCGTTTGAAAGTTCAGTAGTGGTCAAACTTTCTCCTGTTCTCAGTTCCCAAACCTGGCTTACCAACCTTGTAACTGCTATTTCTGCTCGATTTTAACGTCGCTGGGACGCCTCCCTGTGAAATTCCGGCCCTATGATTGGCCAGTTCAGGTGCGCGCCCGTTTTTCGCGGGTAGGCGCCAACCGCCCTCCGCGGGCGGATAGTGGACAAAGGGACAGTAGGGCAGTTCTAGTGTGACCGTGCCGGAGACCGGAGGTGCTGCTTCCAGGAGATGAAGTTCGGTAAGCATGAGCGCCGGCGTGCACTGTAGATTCGCGACCTGCGGCCCAGAGAGAACCTTAATAGGTCATTACACTGATGCGCGTTCCTTGAATAACAGTTTATGCAATTTTTTCCGGGTTATAAGACTGTAGGTTTTCCTTGTACAGTTGGGCGTAAGGTGCGAGATGCGTTGGTTAGTCACAGTAGCTTGCAGTACGGCACTAAAGTGCATACATTCATGCTCACTTTTCCGCTTCGTCTGGGAGTAGCTCTTTCAGTTCTCCTGTGCAAAATTCGATTCAGAATGTAGGTCTTCCTAGCTTGAAAACTTGTGCCCTTTGTCCTACGCCACGTGGTGAGTGTCTGGCGCCCTGTCATGTTTCGTTAACGTAGTCGGACCGCGAGCCAAAGTTATCTAGTATCGCCAGTATGAATAGTTTCGCGTCTTGCTGGTATTATTCCTTTAGTACAGGAGGCTACCTAGCGATTCACCCACAGTAGCATTTTTCTTAGTCTTATGCTGATTCATGGTGGTGGTCGTTGCATGCCTGCAACCCCTTCCTTTAGTAAATTGGACCCCATTTGATAATACGGCGATCGTTCCTAAAATTCCTTTTCTCCGCTACCGTGGCTTATTATGAACGAGCGCTGGGGCAGGCTGCTGAACTCAATTCTTTCTTCCCCCACCCCCATTTGATTGTATAATTGTTCAGTATTTAACTGTTAAATAAATGAGTCCTTTAATCTGTACATTCTCCCTTTCATTACGTCAAACCATCCTTAGTGTCACAGTAGAATAGTGAAGAACTATTACGGTTGCTACACGGTCGTGCAGGTCTCGCGCCATTAATAATAAGATAAAGATTCAATATCGCGCGCCTGGCACGACCATTGCACGCATGGCGTCGATAATAGTAATAATAATTTTCAATTATCCCCCATTGATAAACTGGGAAGTGTTCACGGCTCAGTGTGAGTACGTGAGCACTAAATCCACTTGATGTGGTGGAGGTAGTGGCCTCTGTTTTACCTTGCTGATTTAAAAAAATATATAAAAAATTACAGCCCCTACAGCAAGGGATAGTAAACTGTAAAATAAAACGAGCCACCACTTTTACACTCCTCTGGGAAGCTATCAAGGTCTTACCGAAATCATGCCGCACGGAATCGCTGCTGTATTCCGCTGTACAGGTCGACCATCATTCTGTAAAACAAGTGGTTACTCTATTTGCTCGCCAGAGCAAATTTGCAAGAGAAAGGGTATGAATTGAACGTGTCACATCTAAATCATACTCCGCAAGTCACCTGACGTTGTTGGCAGAAGGTATTTCTAATACCACTCCTACCCTGTTCCAGTCGCGAATGACGCGTGGGAAAAAATGATTGTCGGTAAGCCAATGTGCTGGTTCTAATTTCTTGAATTTTCTAGTCGTGGTCATCACGCAAGATGTATGTGGGAGGAAGTAATATGTTGTCCAGCTCTTTCTGGAAAGTGCTCTCTGGAAATTTCAATAGTAAACCTCTCCGTGATGCACAACCATTTTGTTGTAACGTCTGCCATTGAAGTTGAGAATATCGATAACGCTCTCGGTTCGAACAAACGATCCCGTGACGAATCGTTCCGGTTTTCGTTGGATCTTCTCTCTCTCTTCTATCAGTCCTACCTTGTAAGGATCCCATATTGATGAACAATACTCAAGAATCGGTCCAAAAAAAGGGCGAACTAATAAGCAAAGTTATATTTGCTTAAGATTCTTCCTATGAATCTGTCTCGCATCTGCTTACTCTACTGTTTGTTTTCTGTGGTTATTGCTCTCAAGGTCGCTATCGATAGTTCTTTTACCGTAGATACTCTTTTCAACAGTTTCTCATCAACAGTGTTGTACAGTGGTGACTTCATTTTGTTATGTATGCGCAATGTGTTACACTTATACATTCAGAATCAACTGCCAGAGCCTGCATCATTCATCAGTCCTTTGCAGATCATTCTACAAATCGATACTGTCTTCTTGCGTTGCTACTTTCTTATAGACAACTGCATCATTGGGGAGCAGTCTTAAAGGCCATCCGACGCCTTCTGCTAGATCATTTATGTATACATTGTTAACAATAACGGTCCTAACATACTTCCTTGCGGTTCTCCGCAAGTTACCTTTTCAGTCTGCAAGGATATATTGAATTCAGTCGCAAAAGTGGTCCGATACTCGATAAGCTCGTATTTTCCTTTCATTAAACAGCAGTGCGGGACGGTGCCAAATGCCTTCCTGGAGTCGAGGAACCCGGCATCAGGCTGAGCGCCGTTGTCCACAGCGGTCTGGATCTCGCGGAGGAACAGAGCGAGCTGAGTTTCGCAAGATCTCTTCTTGCGGAATCCACATTCATTTTTAGAAAGAAGATTTTCGTTCTCAAAAACCCTCATAATTTTTATGCATAAAACATATTTCGTAATTCTACAGCAGGTTGACGTCAACGATATAGTTATATGGATATGATGTCTGTTCTTTCGGACATGTCCGAAAGAACAGACACCATATCCATATAAGTATATAGTTCTCGCAATACCAGCCATGACCTTCCTCTTCTGTGCGGATGCACACATATTACCCGAACTCTTACGGGACTCGGTAAGAATGTCTTCCACAAGTAATGAGTGTGTTGAGTAGGGACACTACGAACGTTGTGTGTGGACATATAAGGTGAGAATGTGGGTCTCGCGGGAGGCGTGCGCGAGATAGTCCCTGTAGTCGCACTTTCCTCTGTGCCCTCTGTGGCACAGATGGATAGAGCGTCTGCCATGTAAGCAGAAGACCCCAGGTTCGAGTCACGGTCGGGGCACACATTTTCACCTGTCCCCATTGATATATATCAATGCCCGTCAGCAGCTGAAGGTATTAATATATAATTCTAATTACAATGGTACAGATCTGCAATTACGTGCATCCGTTCTATGACCCTTCTTGAAAATGGGAATGACGTGCACTTTTACAGTCGATAGGTACCATTCGTTGCTCCAGTGATCAACAATAAACTGCTGCTAGTGCTAGAAGGAAAGCAAATTCTTTCGCAGAATCTTTGTAGAATCTTACAGGTATCTCACCTGGTCCTGATGCCTTTCCACAACTAAGCGATTGTAGCTGCTTCTCTGTTCCGCAGTCTGTTATCTCAATATCTACCATTTCGACATTCGTACGATGCTTGAGAGGAGGGAGTGTGTTACGATCTTCCGCAGTGATAGAATTTCGGGAGAACACATTATTTCGGACTCCACTCTGTTATCTTCCGTTCCGGTGCTGCATGGTCTTTGAGTGAGTGAGTAACTGATTTAGAACCGCTTAAACCACTTACTAGGTTTGCGCACGGCCGAAACCTCTTAGAGTTTTTGTCACATCGGCCGTAAAAATTTTTCTTCTCTCAGTGCTTTCCTTACGACCATTTTCATTTCGTTCAGCTTTTGTTCGTCAGCTTGGTTTTGACTTCTCTTCAATCTGAGAAGCAGTTTTCTAATTCGACTATTAAACCACGGTGGGTCTTTCCCATCCTTTGAGACCTTTTTCGGAACATAGCCGGACGAACTAACGGTTGATAGGTTGAAGAAGGTGTCTGCCCATTTCGTCGCAATTTCGAGTTAAAGAAGGAAACTACAGAATGTTGAGAAACATGGAAGAGTTATTTGTATATTTGTACTGCGGTCGATGAAAACTTGCGTCTGTCCTATCCCTGATGACCTATGTGACCAAGTTGTCTTCCGCCAGCCTCTCAGCCATTCTGCCAAGTCATCAACCATCTTAAACTTTGTACAGAAATTTCATTAGCAAATCCTATCCTTGAGAGGTAACCACAGACAGTACTAAATTTATGTCGCGTCCTTAAGTGAGCGGTCAACGCGACCCACGCAGGAAACCCAGGATCCATTCCCGTTACTGCTAGGGATTTTTCCTTGGTTGTAGGTCTAGAAAACGATGGAGCTAGCTGAGTGAGACATAATGGCTCCAAGGTCTGAGAGCTAACAACGTTGACTCCATGCCTCTTCATAACGCATCCGAATGACGCCACTGGCAGAAGATGACACAGAGGTTGGTCGTTAGTGAATGGTCCGTCGCGGGCAGAACGCAGATCTGATAAATTTCCGAAAGTCTCTGTGTATCCAGTGATAGTTACCGAAAATCAGTCTCGTTCAAACTGCTTGAACTAGAGCTGGGCAATCCGAGATTCCTTCCATTGGGTTCTCAGGCACCACGTCCGCGAACAGGACCTAACAATTCAGAATGCGGATCGGCACGTGCTGGCGGTACTGGATGTGAGAAACAGAACAGTTGTGGGTGTGGGTTTTCTCTTTTAAGTCTCGCATGTGTATTCTCTTCCGTTTCTTTCCATACGTACATTTTTAAAAAGCTGCTTCATTTTTACTGCATATTTCCAGTAACAAAAATGGTTCAGATGGCTCTGAGCACTATGAGACTTAACAGCTGAGGTCATCAGTCCCCTAGAACTTAGAATTACTTAAACCTAACCAATCTAAGGACATCACACACATCCATGCCCGAGGCAGGATTCGAACCTGCGACCGTAGCGGTCGCGCGGTTCCAGACTGAAGCGCCTAGAACCGCTCGGCCACTCCGGCCGGCCTTTCCAGTAACACAACCTCATAGAATTTCTCTAAGAATTGTTCTATTAATTCTCAAACACGATTAGTTAATCGTAAAATGATGAAATATGTTGAAAAAACTAATGACAATACTGAACTTGGCATAATTTGAATTAAATTTTAGAGTTAAATTCTCAAAGTTAGTTAACCTCTGTTACAACAGCAACTACGTTTTTTACTTCAAATTCTTTTAATTGCGTGAATATACCGAATGGTTCCCTTAAAAGCGCATGAGGATAACTACCTAGCAAAGAAAAAACGCGCTAGTGCAAAACAATATTTTGTTTATATGTTTTTCTGCAAAAATTAAATTTTCATTCGAAAAATTAACTTCAAAAACGGATGTAGTTTCGATTTACACAAATCTGTTTTCATTAGTGGCTCAGCAGGCGTTACGAAGTCCCACGTTATGAATACAGCCACATCAGATATAGAAGAGAGAACTTTTACGATTAAGGCCGGCAGTGTGGCTGAAGTTTACCTGACCCTAGCAGCTGGGGATGGTGGTTACTGCTGAAACAACGGTTTTTGGTATACCAGTTATTTTTTCACGCCAGTTTAACCTGATTGTTAAACTTGATTGTTAATACCGCTCAAAATAAACTGGTTCTGAAATAAACGGTTTATTTATTCCCACTATTTCCTGTAAGAAACGTAGAAACCGAACAAAGATTGAAAAATTTTGACTCACTCCGTTTCAAGATCGATAGAATCAAAATATTAAATTAAACAGGCAAATGAAAGAAAACTTAGTCCGTCCACTGTTCGCTGCTTTTCTCGAAAAGTGATCACCAGCGTCACCCTACTGACTCTAGTTTTTTATACTCTGTTCAAAAATCGTGTCTTAATGTGGAATCATATAAGGCTACTATTTGGATATTACGAATAGTCAGTGCTTAAGAGTCAAAACTGAGATGGAAGGACTTTCATCGTATGTTTGTTGTTGTCGTGGTCTTCAGTCCTGAGACTGGTTTGATGCAGCTCTCCATGCTACCCTATCCTGTGCAAGCTTCTTCATCTCCCAGTACCTACTGCAGCCTACATCCTTCTGAATCTGCTTAGTGTATTCATCTCTTGGTCTCCCTCTACGATTCTTACCCTCCACGCTGCCCTCCAATGCTAAATTTGTGATCTCTTGATGCGTCAGAACATGTCCTACCAACCGTTCCTTTCTTCTAGTCAAGTTGTGCCACAAACTCTTTTTCTCCCCAATTCTATTCAATACCTCCTCATTAGTTATGTGATCTACCCATCTAATCGTCAGCATTCTTCTGTAGCACCACATTTCGAAAGCTTCTATTCTCTTCTTGTCTAAACTATTTATCGTCCACGTTTCACTTCCATACACGGCTACACTCCATACAAATACTTTCAGAAAAGACTTACTAACACTTAAATCTATACTCGATGTTAACAAATTTCTCTTCTTCAGAAACGCTTTCCTTGCCATTGCCAGTCTACATTTTATATCCTCTCTACTTCGACCATCATCAGTTATTTTGCTCCCCAAATAGCAAAACTCCTTTATTACTTTAAGTGTCTCATTTCCTAGTCTAATTCCCTCAAGGTCACCTGACTTAATTCGACTACATGCCATTATCCTCGTTTTAGTTTTGTTGATGTTCATCTTATACCCTCCTTTCAAGACACTGTCCATTCCGTTCAACTGCTCTTCCAAGTCCTTTGCCGTCTCTGACAGAATTACAATGTCATCGGCGAACCTCAAAGGTTTTACTTCTCTTCCATGGATTTTAATACCTACTCCGAACTTTTGTTTTGTTTCCTTTACTGCTTGCTCAATATACAGATTAAATAGCATCGATGAGAGGCTACAACTCTGTCTCACTCCCTTCCCAACCACTGTGCCTCCCTTTCATGGCCCTCAACTTTTATAACTGCCATCTGGTTTCTGTACAAATTGTAAATAGCCTTTCGCTCCCTATATTTTACCCCTGCCACCTTCAGAATTTGAACGAGAGTATTCCAGTCTACATTGTCAAAAGCTTTCTCTAAGTCTACAAATGCTGGAAACGTAGGTTTGCCTTTCGTTAATCTTTCTTCTAAGATAAGTCGTAGGGTCAGTATTGCCTCACGTGTTCCAACATTTCTACGGAATCCAAACTGATCTTCCCCGAGGTGGGCTTCTACCAGTTTTTCCATTCGTCTGTAAAGAATTCGCGTTAGTACTTTGCAGCTGTGACTAATTAAACTGATAGTTCGGTAATTTTCACATCTGTCAACACCTGCTTTCTTTGGGATTGGAATTATTATATTCTTCTTGAGGTCTGAGGGAATTTCGCCTGTCTCACACATCTTGCTCACCGGATGGTAGAGTTTTGTCAAGACGCTCTCCCAAGGCTGTCAGTAGTTCTAATGGAATGTTGTCTACTCCCAGGGCTTTGTTTCGACTTAGGTCTTTCATTCCTCTGTCAGACTCTTCACGCAGTATCATATCTCCCATTTCATCTTCATCTACATCCTCTGCCATTTCCATAATATTGTCCTCAAGTACATGGCCCTTGTATAGACCCTCTATATACTCCTTCCACCTTTCTGCTTTCCCTTCTTTGCTTAGAACTGGGTTTCCATCTGAGCTCTTGATATTCATGCAACTTGTTCTCTTTTCTCCAAGGGCCTCTTTAATTTTGCTGTAGGCAGTATCTATCTTACCCCTAGTGATATACGCCTCTACATCCTTACATTTGTCCTCTAGCCATCCCTGCTTAGCCATTTTGCACTTCCTGTCGATCTCATTTTTGAGACGTTTGTATTCCTTTTTGCCTGCTTCACTTTCTCCTTTCATCAATTAAATTCAGCATTTCTTCTGTTACTCAAGTATTTCTACTAGCCCTCGTCTTTTTAGATACTCGATCCTCTGCTTCCTTCACTATTTCATTGCTCAAAGCTACCCATTGTTCTTCTACTGTATTTCTTTCCCCCATTCCGGTCAATTGTTATTACTGTTACCGTATTTTCCTTCCTTTTTTTATAATTTCATAGAAATGACATATAAATGTTTCATCTTTTAAAGCAGAAAAAGCATTGTACCTCATCGTTGTGCAACTTCGTAAAAATATTTGCGGACTATGGTTGGTGCCATTCTGCAGCACAACGACAGCGAGAAACTACGCTATGGACCAGGTATGGTCTTACACGCTGCATGTACATGTGTACCTTAAGCCATGACAAATGTCAACAGAGGCATTACTGTCTCACCAATGTTGTACCAATTCCAATGTCACATGTTTGTTGCTCGTTTCTGTCGGCATTTTTATTAAAATAAGACTGATAACTTTTCCCATTTTCTATAATAACACAATATTTCAAACCAATGCAGATTTTACGAATATAAATTACTCATTTCCTTAAAAAGCTTTATTTAAAAACGATAAATTTTAGTACTGATGCTATGGCTGACTGATATTTCGGTTTTTTACTCGACTGTTAGTAAAAAATAAAAAAACACCTGTTATAAACGAGACCAAACAAATACCAAAAATATGTGTTATTCAGAACTGAAATACCGATATCAACTGTAACCGGTCTATTTTCCCACCCCTACTAGCGGCCAGACTGTGCTTGTACACGTTCTAGAGCACAGACTTCTCGATTCCGTGTAGTTCTCGATTCCACCCGTCTGTAACTTGAGCTTTCTGTGACGGAACGAACTTTCTATGCCGGCGTCTTGCTCATCTAGCTGGCACAGTGACTGGCTGCCGTCTAGTGACGTCACCGATGAGGTATCCTCTGCCGCATTCCGCCGTAGGAACCACGCCAACGGCCGCGCTGAGCGAACTTTCCGCTGAGTCAACAGTACCCTGTGGGCGACTTGGGAATTCCGGGGGAATGTCACATCGGCAGCCAGCTGCATCCTCACTTCTTTTCTTCTCTACAATGACGGCGAGAATACTGTTTCGGTAGAGACTATAAATGTTTGGGGAGAACCGTTCGCAGCACTGGATTTGTTAAATGCATTATTTTCTATCTGTACGTGACAGCCGTCAAATAACTGAGAGAGAACCATTCACTTTGCTGTGAATTATGCCCTGTTCTTGATAGAGCAGTGAAAAAGAGCACTGCCTGTGAAAGGCAGGTTTTAAAGCTCGAACCCCGGTCCAACACACAGTTTCAAAATAATGCTTAGTACGCTTCAGAATGAAAGATTCATTCTGGAAACAGTTCATTCGTATCAGGGGCGCAGGAAGAAAGACCACTTCGTGTCTGTGTGCATGCTGTGAGTAGTCTAACCTTGTCTTCGCGCCCCCTATGGAAGTGGCACACACGTAGGGCACTATAGTATATTCCTAGGTTCCCCACTTAAGGGGAGGTTTACTATCTTTGGCCCGAAAATAGCATGTTCTTTGAGAATTTTTTTCTCGGGATGTGTTACAGATATCAATGTCAAATTTGGTCAAAATAGTGATTAAAATTCTTCTGCGTATTATGTCGCGTCATTGCTAAAAACTAACAACAATAATAAACAAAAACCGACGTTTCAGCCAAATTGCAAGGGTCTTCCTCAGGGTCAAAATGTTTATTGATATTTCCTCTGATGATGATGGTGAGGTCCCATACTCCGAGGAGCGTAGGGGACGATGCGGGAGACCCGCACCGTCGACTAGACAAGGTCCTAGCGGAGGTGGTTTGCCATTGCCTTCCTCCGACGATATTTCCTCTACAAACTGGAATTTTTTCGACAGGAAAAGTCGAAGAGAAAATGCGGAAGCGCCGTCGGAACGAAACAAAATTTCGATGTAGACCTCCACGCGCGGTATGTCACTGGTCAGCCGGCTAGTCTGAAATCAAGATTGAGTTGGCGTTAGCGAAGTATATAAGATTCTTTAGGATTTGTACCTCGCTTAAGTTATTTGCACCATAGGAAACAAAAAGGCGCACATTTGAAAAAATAGTGTTTTTGTTCATCGATTTTTCAACTTCGTCGGCCAAGTAAAAATGTTTATAGTTGATGGATTGGAATAAAAGTGGTACAACTCCTAGACAATTTAGTTAGCTTCGTCGGAAACAAAGAATCATGCCAACCGGTTCCGTAGACTTGAAGTTACCATGCCGAGCGATAAAAAAAAAAAAAAAAGTCATTTCAATAAAGACGCGTTTGAAGTTTTGACTACATATAAATGCAATATTATGCAACGTACGTTCAATCTGGTATTCCGGGTCCATAAACTAGTCCTTCCTCTTCCTCACAGAGTGCGTTCTGCTCGATCTGAGCCATCCTGCGCTGCTCCAGAATCGCTCGTACGGCCGGTGAATGGCTCTGAGCACTATGGGACTCAACTGCTGTGGTCATCAGTCCCCTAGAACTTAGAACTACTTAAACCTAACTAACCTAAGGACATCACACATATCCATGCCCGAGGCAGGATTCGAACCTGCGACCGTAGCAGCAGCGCGGCTCCGGACTGGAGCGCCTAGAACCGCACTGCCACCGAGGCCGGCGTACGGCCGGTGACAAGCGGTTTTCGGCCGCTTGAATCCTGTGGTCGTCCGAATGCTTGGCGAACTGCGTCGAATAGAGTCCCAGGCTGACGTCCATCGTTGTTATGGTCTTCAGAATCGCTGAATACCCTTCGTTGAAGCTGCTCACTGCCAGGAAAGTCGCAACCTCCACAGTCTTCGCACCAGAATGCAAATGCTTTGGGGCTAACTTCCAAACACACGCGTTCAAATTTTCATTTGAATTTTGTGTGTTTCCTCCCAAGCACCGGTACAATAACTCGTCCTCCGAAAGAAAAAAACTGCTGCGTGAAAAAGGCCGATTTCAGGCAGCTGCATTTTTTCTTGTTCAACCGCGAATAACAAACATTTCCGTTCCGTATTCGGAAAAACCGTTTCAGGAGTGGATACTAAACACTTTTATGGATCCAAAAATGCAATTTAAAAAAAAATCGATATTTTGAACTAAAAGATAGTAAACCTCGCCTTAATACCGTGTCTTTACACTTTATAAGTAGGGGGAAAGGTTGCCGTGTGTCTGCAGGTGTCTGCCAGTTCTGGCTTTTCGGCATTACTGTGAGATTCTCCTGTGGCTGAACCACATCTGTGACCATTCGTTACCCCCTTCATTGCATTTGTTTATTGTACCAAGTACGTTATCTCTCTCTTTACCGACATACGGGTGGATGTATGTGTCTGTTTTTTTTTGTTATTTTGTTATTTGGCGACCGAACTGTGTGTATCTACAACAAAGTTCATGTGATGTGTAAGGTCAAGTGGTTTAAATAGCAAGTAGAGCAATCTAATGAGTTCGGACTACACAGCACACACTCACACAGATCACATCATTCAATGCTGAGAAAATTATGAAGCTCGAAGTAGCTGCATATTTCAACTCAGGAATGAATAGATCACAGTTAACAGATTTGACCTTTAAGCTAGCTCTTGATTAAGAACTTACCTTTTAAGTGACAGCAATCATTGTCATGAATCACGAGTAATTACATTGAATGTCCAAAGATAAAATTCTAATCTGACATAATTACAGATCTTAAATTCTGAGGGAAATAATTATTCAACTGCATGATTGTTCGATATACACTCATGCTCATAAATTAAGGATAATGCTGATACATGATGAAACAACGCTCTGGTGGGCGGTTTGCGGGTTTAAATCACCTCGGGGTATGACCATGCGGTGCATTTGACCTGCGCTTGTCGCACGGTAGCGCTGGCAGCAGTCCACATACGCAGAGGTGTGTTGGTGAATGTCACAGTACGGTGCAGTGTTTAAGTGTGCAGACGTTTTTAGAAGTGCTAATGGTGACGGTGTGTTGAAAATGGCTCAAAGAACACATATTGATGACGTTATGAGGGGTAGAATAATACGGCGACTGGAGGCTGGTCAAACACAGCAGGTCGTAGCACGGGCCCTCCGTGTGCCACAAAGTATGATCTCAAGATTATGGCAACGATTCCAGCAGAAAGGAAACGTTCCAGGCGACACAGTACGGGACGTCCACAGTGAACAACACCACAAGAAGACCGATATTTCACCATCAGTGCCTGCGTAGGCCACTGAGTACTGCAGGTAGCCTTGCTCGGGACCTTACCGCAGCCACTGGAACAGTTGTCTCCAGACACATAGTCTACAGACGACTGAACAGACATAGTTTATTCGCCCGGAGACCTGCAAGGAACCGAGCGAGGTGGCGCAGTGGTTAGCACACTGGACTCGCATTCGGGAGGACGACGGTTCAATCCCGTCTCCAGCCATCCTGATTTAGGTTTTCCGTGATTTCCATAAATCGTTTTAGGCAAATGCCGGGATGGTTCCTTTGAAAGGGCACGGCCGATTTCCTTCCCAATCCTTCCGTAACCCGAGCTTGCGCTCCGTCTCGAATGACCTCGTTGTCGACGGGACGTTAAACACTACCCACCACCACCTGCAAGGAACATTCCACTGACCCCTGGTCACAGGAGAACCCGTAAAGCCTAGTGTCAAGAACGCAATACATGGTCATTGGAACAGAGGTCCAAGGTTACGTGCACGGACGAGTCCAGGTATAGCATCAACAGTGATTCTCGCCGGGTGTTCATCTGGCGTGAACCAGGAACCAGATACCGACCCCTTAACGTCCTTGAAAGGGACCTGTAAGGAGGTCGTGGTTTGGTGGTGTGGAGTGGGATTATGATTGGTGCACGTACACCCATGCATGTCTTTGACAGAAGAACTGTAACAGGTCAGGTGTATCGGGACGTCAGTTTGCACCAGTATGTCCGCCTTTTCAGGGGTGCAGTGGGTTCCACCTTCCTCCTGATGGATGATAATGTACGGCCCCACCGAACTGCCATCGTGGAGGAGTACCTAGAAACTTGTCACCAATAGCGTAGACTTATAGATCTGTGTCGTGTGTGTTCCCTACGCGCCTATGCTATTAGCACCAGTTTTTTGTAGTGCCAGGTTGTGTGGCACCACATTCTGCAAATATCCTTAGTTTATGAGCATGAGTGTACTTTGTGTACGTTGTGCTACCGCCATCTGTTTATGTGGATATAGCTATCCCATGGCTTTTGTCAGCTCTGTGTGTATCGAAGGTAGCTTTAACTCTTGATAACTCACACCACACACACACAAGTTTCACTTACTTGATGAAGTTTAGTCACCTTTTACGTTGATCTCAGGAAGCTGTTACCACTCCTGAAATTCTTCAATGTGACACACACAGAAATAGTTTCTGCACCTTGCAGGCAGATCACGGACCCACCCGTGTGCAATGTTGAACTGTCATATATAAATTCGGAGATCCTGGAGCGGAGTGAATGCAATTTGCAAATTAAATTGTCCAATGATGAGAAGTATTACGACCGTTTGGAAATTGCAAGTTCTGCCATGCAACCGACTTATATAGAGTGGCAGTTACTCAATGCTAACGGTTCTTGGTAAGTCAAAAATTATCTTCAAAGACGCGTCTTAATTCCATATATGTACTGAATAATCTTTGTAAGCACTTTTCATACATTTGACATTATAATTTCATTTCCATTTCTTTGTACGTGCCTAAGATGGTGCACGACAATTAACAAAACATACTACAGTGTAGAACTCGCTCGCCTTCATGTAGCATGAAAGTCAGAGTCGCTCCTTCTAAGTCTTATTACACTTAGCAATTACTTAAAAATTAAGAATAATGAAGCACTCAGCGACAGTATTGCACCGAGCGTAAGAAAGCCGTCCCAGGCGCTTGCGGTTACACCTTTCGTAGTCAACTGTCCACCTGCGCTTTAGACAAGAACACGAAATGCAGTATTCAGCGCCGACAGATCGCACCTAAATACAGTGGTATTTTCACTTTTTATGAGTTTGCACACGAAACAATAGGAGATAGCACACCTGTTAGTCCTATTTCGTGCCGGTTCCACATAAATAAGGAATGTTTTACGACAGGTCGCAATAGTGTTTTGTAAGTAACCTCCTTTATAACGGATTATATTTTCCTAAAGGAACCGAAGTTGTCGTCTGTTTTACCTATGACTGAGCCTACGTGATCTATTTATGACACTACATTTTTCAATTTGTGAAGCGCACGATCTTATACTTTTGGACATAAAGCAAGTTGCCAATCCTTACACCACACTGGAATCTTAATCAAGATCTCATTGATAATTTGCTCAATTTTTTTTCAGAAAGTACAGCAGTATCTACAAGAAGCCAGAGGTTACTTCGTAACTGTTTGCCAGGTCATACAACACGAAGCTAGATGCACATCTGTTCATGACTCTTCATCCAAGGAAATTTTCTGCGTCCTCCCAACCAAGAAATCCTCAGTCCAGTCACAAATTTCTTTAGATACCCTATGTGATTGTACTTTCGTTAATAAGCTTTTGTGTGGTACTGAGCAAAATGCTTTTCGGAAGTCTAGAAATACAGCATCTACCTGATTGCCTTCACACATGACTTTTAGAATGTCATGTGGGAAAAGCGCGAATTTGGTTTTTATGGTGGATATCATTCTTTTCGAGGCGTCTCACAGATACCTGAGGTCTTCTTTTAAGTTTAGGCAGAAGGAGAGAAGTACTGGCAGTAATGAAGCCGCGAATGTTCGCTCAGTCGGTAAGAGTAAGAGAGTGTTTTGGAATATTCCTACTCGCAAAGGAAGAGGAACTGCATCGAGATCAGAAGAAAATCACCGAACGAGTTGATACAATGATTAAGCCATTAAAGCCATATTGGGGAGGAACGGCGTTCAACTCCCATCTGTTATCTTTTCAGGTTTTCTGGGGTCTTTCTAAATTGATTTAAGTTAAAGCAGGAGTGGTTCCTTTGAAATCACAGGGTCGATTCCCTTCCCAGTACTCTCACAATGTGACCTTGTTCTCCGTCTCTAATGAACTCTGGTGAGTAGTTCCATATGGACACGACAGATTGCTTATACAATTCTATAAATTGGCAGGGGTAAAATACAGGGAGCGAAAGGCTATTTACAATTTGTACAGAAACCAGATGGCAGTTATAAGAGTCGAGGGACAAGAAAGGGAAGCAGTGGTTGGGAAGGGAGTAAGACAGGGTTGTAGCCTCTCCCCGATGTTATTCAATCTGTATATTGAGCAAGCAGTAAAGGATACAAAAAAGAAAAATTCGGAGTAGGTATTAAAATCCATGGAGAAGAAATAAAAATGTTGAGGTTCGCCGATGACATTGTAATTCTGTCAGAGACAGCAAAGGACTTGGAAGAGCAGTTGAACGGAATGGATGGTGTCTTGAAGGGAGGATATAAGATGAACATCAACAAAAACAAAACGAGGATAATGGAATGTAGTCGAATTAAATCGGGTGATGTTGAGGGTATTAGATTAGGAAATGAGACACTTAAAGTAGTAAAGGAGTTTTGCTATTTGGGGAGCAAAATAACTGATGATGGTCGAAATAGAGAGGATATCAAATGTAGACTGGCAATGGCAAGGAAAGCGTTTCTGAAGAAGAGAAATTTGTTAACATCGAGTATAGATTTAAGTGTCAGGATGTCATTTCTGAAAGTATTTGTATGGAGTGTAGCCATGTATGGAAGTGAAACATGGACGGTAAATAGTTTGGACAAGAAGAGAATAGAAGCTTTCGAAATGTGGTGCTACAGAAGAATGCTGAAGATTAGATGGGTAGATCACATAACTAATGAGGAAGTATTGAATAGGATTGGGGAGAAGAGAAGTTTGTGGCACAACTTGACCAGAAGAAGGGATCGGTTGGTAGGACATGTTCTGAGACATAAAGGGATCACCAATTTAGTACTGGAGGGCAGCGTGGAGGGTAAAAATCGTAGGGGGAGACCAAGAGATGTATACACTAAGCAGATTCAGAAGGATGTAGGTTGCAGTAGGTACTGGGAGATGAAGAAGCTTGCACAGGATAGAGTAGCATGGAGAGCTGCATGAAACCAGTCTCAGGACTGAAGACCACAACAACAACAACAGATTTGAAGATGATCAACTCTGATCGAAACTAGTGATATCATAAAAAATATTGCGCAAGCTAGAAGGCAAAATAAATGATAATAGTTTAAAAAAGACATAAATGTTAATACGATGGTTGGAACTTTAATGTACATCTACATCTACGTAATTACTCTGCTATTCACAATAAAGTTCCTGGCAGACGGTTCAATGAACCACCTTCAAGCTGTCTCTCTACCGTTCCACTCTCAAACGGTGCTCAACTATTTATTTACAGCTGCTACAAAATAGATACGTGTTTCAAAGTCTTACTGATCTTCAAAGTAGTCACCAACATTGTGTATAACCCATTGCCAGCGATGTGGAAGACGTAGTGTACTCTTACCAGTGACAGTTGTGTTGACAGTTCGATCGGCGCGGTCTATTGCGCGACGAATTTGTAGCAGTTCTGAAGCGAATGTCGTGAAGTGTTTCCTTCAGTTTAGAAATCGAGTTCAACTCACGAGGGCTTAAGTCAGGGGAGTGCAGTAGGTGGTATAGCACTTAGCAGCCCCATCAATCAGTCAAATCAGTAAAAGCTTGCACTGTACGTGCTTGAGCATTGACCTGCAAAATGATTGACAGGTCCTGCAGAAAATGTCATCACTTCAGTCTCTATGCTGTTCATGTTTGGAACACAACCTACGACCAGCTTAGAGACAGAAGTGATGACACGTTCTGCAGAACCTGACCATCATTTTGCAGGACAATGCTCAAGCACGTACAGTGCAAGCTTTTACTGATTTGACTGATTGATGGGGCTGCTAAGTGCTATACCACCTACTGCACTCCCCTGACTTAAGCCCTCGTGAGTTGAACTCGATTTCTAAACTGAAGGAAACACTTCACGACATTCGCTTCAGAACTGCTACAAATTCGTCGCGCAATAGACCGCGCCGATCGAACTATCAACACAACTGTCACTGGTAAGAGTACACTACGTCTTCCACATCGCTGGCAATGGGTTATACACAATGTTGGTGACTACTTTGAAGATCAGTAAGACTTTGAAACACGTATCTATTTTGTAGCAGCTGTAAATAAATAGTTCCCACTATGAAAGTTCCAACGCTCGTACTTCTCACAACGTATGAATAAATTCTGCTTTAATTCAGTCGATGCTGCTTGTGACCAATAAGTATTAACGTAAGATATCGAACAACTTGGATGGTTTATATGTTATTCTTAGGAAATGTGTAATGTTATTATACAAACAAGGCCTGGTGATTCAAATGGAGTCGGTTCATTTTGGAAACAGATTAGTCTGTTTATCCTGTAGGACACACCGTACGAAATGTACTGTAAGCATGTTACTGTCTGTTTCTATTATCGAAAGTTTCAAGTGCAATCAGTATTTCGAATACCAACACACCTCATCAAACAACAAAAAATACACACAAGTAGCTGTTTGTTATGGAGATGCAGTCTGGTTTTATTGACAAGGCATGGGACTAAGACTTACTATGCTTTCTGACGTCTTTCAACTTATACCTGCCGGCCGATGTGGCCGAGCAGTTCTAAGCACTTCAGTCTGGAACCGTGCGACCGCTACGGTCGCAGGATCGAATCCTTCGGGCATGGATGTGTGTGATGTCCTTAGGTTAGTTAGGTTTAAATTCTAGGGGACTGATGACCTCAGATGTTAAGTCCCATAGTGAACAGAGCTATTTGAACCATTTTTGAACGTATACCATGAGCATTAGATTCTCCTGAACACAATGATTCTAACTGTAATCGTCAGGGTAGAAAGGGTACTAAAAATGTGGTCCAACGTTTCCGAGTTCGCATGGCCCGGGAATGTCTCAAAGTTCACATTATTATAAGAATTAAAACTATAGGTGCAGCTATCAACACAGTTACTGTTTTTCTCGGCCTTAAGACATACCTTTAGTTCTTTCAACTACTACTGTGGGAGCTCAGAATATGATAATAATGATAATATTGGGATGATGCATAAATTTGTTGAGTTTTCCCAAAAGTTTAACAAACGCAACACATACACACTACAGAGGCTTTGTCATTAATTCTATATTTTCCTTCTCTAGTTACAACAGTCTGCCAATTCTTGGGTAACTTTTCGGTTCCGCGACTCTATAAATCACGTAGTTTTGAGGCGAAGAATTCGTTGAGCCATGTTCGGAGCGCACTTTCGTCAGGAAACGAAGTTCGTTGAAGGTCGTCCGATACAGAGCAGAAAATGTAAAAATCTGACGGCGCAGCATCAGGTGAATAAGGTGGATGCGGAATGACTTCGCAATTTAGCTTCTGTATAGTGTTATTTGTCAATCTAGCACAGTGGTTCCCAACCTGCGGGTAATTATCCCACGAGGAGTAAAATTACTTTTTTAGGGGTAAAAACTAAATGATTCGATTCTATTTCAGTCACGAAACTAAATTATTTTCAAAAGATCATTAATATTATCACAATTTTGTAAGACTCTGTAAGTAGACTGTTTAGGTTTTTTTATTGATAACACCACGTAGCGCTCCGTATGAAAATCACTGGCTGTGCTGTGTGCAGTCTGTGGCTGGTTTGCATTGTTGTTTGCTATTGTAGTGTTGGGCAGCTGGATGTTAACAGCGCGTAGCGTTGTGCAGTTGGAGGTGAGCCGCCAGCAGTGGTAGATGTGGGGAGAGAGATGGCGGAGTCTTGAGAGCGGATGATCTGGACAGTAAATTTGTAAGACTGGATGTCATGAACTGATATATATATATATATATATATATATATATATATATATATATATATATTATGACTTTTGAACACTATTAAGGTAAATACATTGTTTGTTCTCTATCAAAATCTTTCATTTGCTAACTATACCTGTCAGTAGTTAGTGCCTTCAGTAGTTTGAATCTTTTATTTAGCTGGCAGTATTGGCGCTCGCTGTATTGCAGTAGTTAGAGTAACGAAGATTTTTGTGAAGTAAGTGATTCATGAAAGGTATAGGTTATTGTTAGTCAGGGCCACTCTTTTGCAGGGATTATTAAAAGCCAGATTGCGTTGCGCTAAAAATATTGTGTGTCAGTTTAGTGATGATCAGAATAAGTAAGAAGAGTAATGTCTTAGTACGTTCAGTTTTGCTCAGCTGTTTGAAAAGCAAATAACGTAAGAGGTTTAAGCACAGTCATTTATAATTTTTCTAAGGGGACGTTTCAACTCTAATACTGATTATATTAGTTACCAATAATTACTCTTTCTCAATTAGTAGCGTTGATGCGGTGGAGGTTACAGCTTCCTTACATCATCCACCCACTACACATGTATGTAGTGCTTTGTCCCGTCATTGCTGATGATAAAAGTGAGACACATATGTAACAATATCTCACGAAATGTCTTCTCCAAGTTGTAGATAGTACCTCCAATAGTCCAGAAATTGCTTTATTAGTCACGTCGAAACAGATAAATGAATTAATTGACAGCACAACACAGCATTAAGTACATAAGGGTTATTATAGTACTATACACAGTTTTATTGTTATTATTATTGTTATTAGAGTGGTTAGACACAAAGCATTAACACCCTGAGGTCCTCCAGTTTCTGCCAGTCAAGAAGTAAGGAGCGCAGTGATCTATGAATAGTAATTGTAGTGCACAGATCTGAAATTGTTTGATTTTAAATGGGGCTGTAGTGTGCAGGTCAAGCAAGTGCCGCAATGGAGAGGAATAATGCAGGGGAAGCATGTTTTGCAATAAGTGTGTACCCTCGTTGTGGATAGTTAGCTTTCTTTTCTGAGATGGCGTTGTGGATAGCACTTTTGGTGCACCATGAATTCCTTCGTCATTCATTCTAACACACACACACACACACATGCTCGCGCGCGCGCGCGCCCGCGCACACACACACACACACACATACACACACACACACACACACACAAAAATATCGTTCATCTTTCATCATTTTAAAAAAACAAAAGTTTTCCAAGAAACGTCTTTCATGCTGTAGTTTATTTACGTGCTGAAGTTGGTGATAATGTGGAGGAGAGAGGGGGAAGGGCAATAGATGGGGGTGGGGGTAGGGCGAGATTACTAGTTATTGTCTGATTGCTTTCAGGGGTGATGGTCTAAGAAAGGTTGGGAACCACTGGTCTAGACGAATGCAGGAAGGCGTTATCTTGGAGTATTATCACTTCACTCAGTCTTCCTGATCGTTGTTCTTGGATTACGTCTGCAAGCCGTCTTATTTCTTGGCAGTAAATGTCAGTTCTGACGGTTACACCTCGGCGAAGCAATTCGTAGTATATCACACCGTCGCTGTTCCACCAGATGCACATCATCATTTTTTGCGGATGCTCGAAGATCTTTGTATGGGGGATTTCTGCTTTGTTCGGGTTCAATCATTCCTTTCATTTTCCTATTTTAGCATAAAGACATCATTTCTCGCCAACAGTCACGATGGTCGGTGTTATTCACGAGCTAATTGATGACGAGCAAGCACAGATGCGCATACGAACACCTGCAGTTTTTGTGGCTTTGGCTTGGAGTATGCGGCAACCATACACCCGATTTTGAATCTCCCCCATTTCTTGCAAATGTCGCATGATGGTGGAAAGGTCACATTTCACCACATTTGTCTGTTCTCGAGTACAGTGCCGTGGGTCAATGTGGATTAATGCGTTTAAACGTCTTCATCTAACCCGGAATGTCTTCATGAACGTGGAGAGTCATTATTATCAAAAAGATCCTCCTTGAAACGAGAAAACCATTTCCTTGCCGTGCTCTCTCCAGTGGCATTATCCCCATGTTGTCGTTGTTGTTGCTACGCGGGATTAGCCTAGCGGTCTAAGGCGCTGCAGTCATGGACTGTGCGGCTGATCCCGGCGGAGGTTCGAATCCTCCCTCGGGCATGGGTGTGTGTGTTTGTCCTTAGGATAATTTAGGTTAAGTAGTGTGTAAGCTTATGGACTGATGATCTTAGCAGTTAAGTCCCATAAGATTTCACACACATTTGAATTTTGTTGTTGTTGTTGTGGTCTTCAGTCCAGGGACTGGTTTGATGCAGCTCTCCATGCTACTCTATCCTGTGCAAGCTTCTTCATCTCCCAGTACTTACTGCGACCTACATCCTTCTGAATCTGCGTAGTGTATTCATCTCTTGGTCTCCCTCTACGATTTTTACCCTCCACACACTGCCACCCCCCCCCCCCCCCCCGCCGCCCCAAATACTAAACTGGTGATCCCTTGATGTCCCAGAACATGTCCTACCAACCGATCCCTTCTTCTAATCAAGGTGTGCCACAAATTTCTCATCTCCCTAATTCTATTCAATACCTCCTCATTAGTTATGTGATCTACCCATCTAATCTTCAGCATTCTTCTGTAGCAAAACATTTCGAAAGCTTCTATTCTCTTCTTGTCCAAACTATTTATCGTCCACATTAACTTCTATACATGGCCACACTCCATACAAATACTTTCAGAAACGACTTTCTGACGCTTAAATCTGTACTCGATGTTAACAAATTTCTCTTCATTAGAAACGCTTTCCTTGCCATTGCCAGTTTACATTTTATATCCTCCCTACTTCGACCATCATCAGTTATTTTGCTCCCCAAATAGCAAATCTCATTTTCCTAATCTAATACCCTCAGCATCACCCGACTTAATTCGACTACATTCCATTATCCTAGTTTTTCTTTTGTTGATGTTCATCTTATATCCTCCTTTCAAGACACTTTCCAATCCGTTCAACTGCTCTTCCAAGACCTTTGCTGTCTCTGACAGAATTACAGTGTCATCGGCGAAACTCAAAGTTTTTATATCTTCTCCCTGGATTTCAATACCTACACCGAATTTTTCTTTTGTTTCCTTTACTACTTGCTCAATATACAGAGTGAATAGCATCGGGGAGAGGCTACAACCCTTCCCAACCACTGCTTCCATTTCATGCCCCTCGACTCTTGCAACTGCCATCTGGTTTCTGTACAAATTGTAATTAGCCTTTCGCTCCCTGTATTTTACCCTTGCCACCTTCAGAATTTGAACGAGAGTATTCCAGTCTACATTGTCAAAAGCTTTCTAGAAGTCTACAAATGCTAGAAACGTAGGTTTGCCTTTCCTTAACCTATTTTCTAAGACAAGTCGTAGAGTCAGTATTGCCTCACGTGTTCCAACATTTCTACGGAATCCAAACTGATCTTCCCCGAGGTCGGCTTCTACCACTTTTTCCATTCGTCTGAAAAGAATTCGTCTTAGCATTTTGCAGCCGTGGCTTATTAAACTGATAGTTCGGTAATTTTCACGTCTGTTAACACTTGCTTTCTTTGGAACTGGAATTACTATATTCTTCTTGAAGTCTGAGGGTATTTCGCCTGTCTCGTACATCTTGCTCACCAGATGGTAGAGTTTCGCCAGGGCTGGCTCTTCCAAATCTATCAGTAGTTCTAATGGAATGTTGTCTACTCCCGGAGCCTTGTTTCGGCTTACGTCTTGCAGTGCTCTGTCAGACTCTTCACGCAGTATCATATCTCCCATTTCATCTTCATCTACATCCTCTTCCATTTCCATAATATTGTCCTCAAGTATATTACCCTTGTACAAACCCTCTATATACTCCTGCCACCTTTCTACTTTCTCTTCTTTGCTTAGAACTGGGTATCCACCTGAGCTCTTGATGTTCATACAAGTGGTTCTCTTTTCTCCAAGGGCCTCTTTAATTTTGCTGTAGGCAGTATCCATCTTACCCCAGGTGAGATATGTCTGTACATCCTTACATTTGTCCTCTAGCCATCCCTGCTTAGCCATTTTGCACTTCCTGTTGATCTCATTTTTGAGACGTTTGTATTCCTTTTAGCCTTCTTCATTTACTGCATTTTTATATTTTCTCCTTTCATCAATTAAATTCAATATATCTTCTGTTAACCAAGGATTTCTACTAGCTCTCGTCTTTTTACCTACTTTATCCTCTGCTGCCTTCACTATTTCATCCCTCAAAGCTACCCATTCTTCTTCTACTCTATTTCTTTCCCCCATTCCTCTCAATCGTTCCCTAATGCTCTTCCTGAATCTCCCTACAATCTCTGGTTCTGTCAGTTTACCCAGATCCCATCTCCTTAAATTCACATCTTTTTGCAGTTTGTTCAGTTTTAATCTACAGTTCATAACCAACAGATTGTGGTCAGAGTCCACATCTGCCCCTGGAAAGGCCTTACAATTTAAAACCTGATTCCTAAATCTCTGTCTTACCGTTATATAATCTATCTGAAACCTTCTAGAATCTCCAGGCTTCTTCCATGTAGACAGCCTTCTTTTATGATTATTTTCCTACTACCGAATTCCAGTCACCCATGACTCTTAAATTTTCGTCTCCCTTCACTATCTGAATAATTTCTTTTATCTCATGATACATTTTATCAATCTCTTCGTTATCTCCGGAGCTAGTTTTCATATAAACTTGTACTACTGTAGTAGGCGTGGGCGTCGAGTCAATCTTGGCCACAATAATGCGTTCACTATACTGCTTGTAGTAACTTACTCGCGCTCCTATATTTTATTCATTATTATACCTACTCCTGCGTTACCCCTATTTGATTTTGTATTTATAACCCTGTATTCATGTGACCAGAAGTCTTGTTCCTCCTGCCACCGAACTTCACCAATTCCCACTATATCTAACTTTAACCTATCCATTTCCTTTTTTAAATTTTCTAACCTACCTGCCCGATTAAAGGATCTGACATTCCACGTTCCGATCCGTAGAACGCCAGTTTTCTTTCTCCTGATAACGACGTCCTCTTGAGTAGTCCCCGCCAGGAGATCCGAATGGGGGACTATTTTACCTCCGGAATAGTTTACCCAAGAGGACGCCATCATCATTTAACCATACAGTAAAGCTGCGTGCCCTCGGGAAAAATTACGGCTGTAGTTTCCCACTGCTTTCAGCCGTTCGCAGTACCAGCACAGAAAGGCCGTTTTGGTTATTGTTACAAGGCCAGATCAGTCAATCATCCAGACTCTTGCCCTTGCAACTGCTGAAGAGGCTGCTGCCCCTCTTCAGGAACCACTCGTTTGTCTGGCCTCTCAACAGATACCCCTCCGTTGTGGTTGCACCTACGGTACGGCTATCTGTATCGCTGAGGCACCCTTCACACCAACGGCAAGGTCCATGGTTCATGGGAGGGGGATTTTCCCCATACACGGCGAAAATTTTTCTGGCTTCCCCTGTTGCTGTCACACCTCTGCTGAACTCAAACTTAAGAATATAATGGAAACATTCAGATTTCTCCACTTGATACTCCATTTTCTAGCGTCCACAGCTCCACTCAGTACCTCCAAATAAAAAAAAGACAATATGTAAACTCAAATAGTAAAAGTGAACTAGAAATAAATGACAATCAATAGATAAACGCATAGTAATCGGAATACCAACATGCAAAATAACAACGCCACAAACTTATGCACCAACCTAATGCAAGGAGATAAAACCAGGACGCTTACACATTGGAGATTAGATATTTCGCAGACGTATGAAGTATACAAAGTATTTCCCCTTCGATTAGGACGACGTTGTGCCTTTGGAAATGATTACCTTCGGTACAGTTTCGAAATATGCGCACCATTGCAAACATGCAATGCAATCAGGAGAAAAAAAGTAATCTTAGTCTGCAAAAGTTGCAGTGTAATCAAGAGAAAAATAATCTCAGTCTGTCGCAACTGAGTTCGAACGAACCTAACGGTAACACTCATATCGTAATGATGAAGTTTTTGTTTTTATTATATTTTTGAATTACTTAAACGTTCAGTACATCAACTTTTTATTTATTACTACTGACATTTCACAAATTTGACGTATGAACTTTTGCATATAGACTTTAAAAAATTTTTGTATGGGCGTAAAGAAAATTGCAAAGTCAGGCATAGGCACTACCGGATTCGCTAAAGTATGGAAGCAAGCGTAAGTTTACCCGCTTCGCCCGCCAGTGAAAGCCCCCTACTCTGTGTGTGTGTATGCCTACCTATTTTTCAAGATCCTTCTATAAAATCACTTTTCAAATGCTTCGTTTCCCTTGTTTTCCGGTTTACTCACAACCCACGACTCCCTGCCTACAATGCTGCTCTCCAAACGTACATTTTCAGAAATTTCATCCTCAAATTAAGGCCGATGTTTCATACTAGTAGGTTGCTTTTAGCCAGGCATGCCCTCTTTGTTTGTCCCTCCTTACTTTGTTCATCATGTGATATTTTCCTTCCAAAGTAGAAGGATTCCTTAACTTCGTCTACTTAGTGGTCACCAGTTTTGATTTTAAGTCTATCGCTTATCTAATCTCTGCTACTCGTCATCTCTGTCTTCTTTATTCGGTTTACTATCATTGCATTCCACCAAAGAAGTCTCGTAATTCTTCTTCACTCTCGCTGCGGGAAGCAATGTCGTAGCGAACTTACCAGTCATATCCTTTCACCCTGAGTTTTAATCCCATTCTTGAACCTTTCTTTTATTTCCGTCACTGCTTCATCAATGTGTAGATTTAAGAGGAGGGGCGAAAGACTACATGTAGAACATCTTTCACCATTTTAGACTGTCAAACAGTTTTTAAAGATCGAGAAATCGTGTGAACGTATTGTGATTTTTCTTACTTCTAGCTTCCATTATCAAGTCGCAACGACAAAACTACCTCTCTGGTGCCTTTTCCTTTCCGTAAGTCAAACTGATCGTCATCTAACAGATCCTTAATTTTCTTTTCCATTCTCCTGTATATCATTCTTGTCAGCAACTTGTATGCATGAGCTGTTAATATGACTGTTCAAAAGCTCTCGCACTTCTCTGCTCTTGCTATCTTCAGGATTGTGTGGTATATCTCTAGTGCCATAGAGTCTACAGGCCAACTTCAAAATTCGTTTGGTTGCCACTTCCTCCACTGATTTCAGAAATTCCGTAAGAGTATTTGCTATCCCTTCGACCTTATTTGATGGTAAGTGTTCCAAGGCTTTGTCAAACTCTAACAATTGAAACGTCCCCTTAGACAAATTAATGAACTACTGTGCTGGTAAACCACTTACGTTATTTGATTTTCAAACAGCTGAGCAAAACTGAACGTACTCAGACACTTCTCTCTTTACTTATTCTGATCATCACTAAACTGACACACAATATTTTCAGCGCAACGCAGTCAGACTTTCAATAATCCCTACAAAAAAATGGCCCTGACTAACAATAACCTATACCTTTCATGAATCACTTACCTCACAAAAATCTTTGTTACTCGCACTACTGCAATACAGCGAGAGCCAATACTGCCAGCTAAATAAAAGATTCTAACTACTGAAGGCACTAACTACTGATAGGCATAGTTAGCAAATGAAAGATTTTGATAGAGAACAAACAATGTATTTACCTTAATAGTGTTCAAAAGTCATTATATATATATATATATATATTATCCAGTCTTACAAATTTACTGTCTCTGATGGACACAAGTCCAGATCATCCGCTCTCAAAACTCTGCCATCTCTCTCCCCACATACACCACTGCTGGCGGCTCACCTCCAACTGCACAACGCTACGCGCTGTTAACAGCCAACTGCCCAACACTACAATAGCAAATTCCAGCAATGCAAACCAGCTACAGCCTTCACACAGCACAGTCAGTGATTTTCATATAGAGCGCTACATGGCGTTACCAACATAAAAACCTAAATAGCCTACTTACACAATAACACAGGACATTCACTGTACCCTCTCTACCCATCCGCTCTCTCCTTAGCTTTTAAAAGTGTAATTCCCGTTGCACTCTTAAG
Organism: Schistocerca piceifrons; assembly: GCF_021461385.2. Taxonomy (NCBI): domain Eukaryota; kingdom Metazoa; phylum Arthropoda; class Insecta; order Orthoptera; family Acrididae; genus Schistocerca; species Schistocerca piceifrons. Next base: position 907,113,674 of record NC_060140.1, on the reverse strand, counting down.
ATTCACGCTCTTACTCTTACTTTCACTGAAGGTTATTTTGACTTTTCAGTACGATGAATCAGTATTTACCACGACCATTTTCTTTCGATTTCTTTACAGGTTTCCCACAGCCGCTTCGCGTTTGTCTCCCTGCACTTCCTATTTATTTCATTCCTAAGTGAAATATTACTATATTTCTATCTTTCTATGAACATTTCTGTACTTCTTCCTTTAATCGATCACTCGAAGTATTTCCTCTGTTACCCAAGATTTCTTCGCAGTTATCTTCCTCGTACCTACATTTATCTGTTCATCGCCTGTGATTGGTCGTTTTAGAGAGCTCTACTGCTCACCAACCGCATTGCCTACTGTGGCACTATGTGCTGCACCAGAGAACTTCATTTCATCTCTTCATTCCTCAGTATTTTCGCATTGATTCCCCAGGACGCTTCTCTTAAACTTCTGTCTACTCTTCATCACTGCTAAATTGTGATCCGAGTCCGTATTTGGTCCTGGGTACTTCTTACAATCTAATGTCTGATACCGAAATTTCTGTCTGATCATAATGGTTTGCTGTCGATTCTGATGCGAAAAACCCTATCACTGATCTGACCAGAGTGAGTCATCTTCTGCCATATTTCTTATTCGTAACTAATCCTACTCCAGTTATAACATTTTCTGATGCTACTGGTATTACCCTACATTCGTCTGACCAGAAGTCCTTATCTTCTTACCATTTCATTTCACTGACCCTCACTATATCTAGATCGAGTCTTTGCATTTCACTTTCCAGAGTCTGAAGCTTCTCTCAGCACGTTCAAACTTCTGACATTCCACGACCCGACTCGTCGAATGTTCCCATTTTATTGGTTATTCACTATTTTTCTACTGGTTACCTCTCCCTTTGAAGTCCCCTCCTGGAGCACCGAATCTGTAACTAATCCGGAATCTTTTGCAATTGTAGAGATCATCATGATTCCTTTTCAATTACAGGCGACACGTGTCCTGCGGACACACTTTATGTGTCTTTAATGCAGTGGTCTCCATTTCTTTTTGCTTATTCAACCCATTGATCACTGCTGATTCTTCCGCCTTTTAGGGGCAGTTTCCTACCCGTAGTGTAAGGCGTTGTCCTAGACTTTGTCCGTTCCTCCGCCCTCTTTGACAAGATCGTTGACAGAGCGAGGGAGACTCGCTATAGCAGAAGACTTCTGCCGCTATTACTGATGATTTTTATTCAAAATTTAAGCAGTGGCTGCCTTACACTGTTCTCTAAACTGCACTACAAGAGGACCCAAGTAAAAAAATAAGTTTTCGAAAGACGTGAGTAATTTTAGAGTAACTGCATGGCTTTGGCTCCTCTCTCCCAGGGACTCACCTTTAGTGCCTCAGTTCTACTATCTACAATCTTAGTTGTGACCAACTTACAGACGAGATCAAAGCAAGGACGCAGGCAGCCTGGATGAAATGGCGGACGACAACAGGCGTCAACTGCGATCGTCGGATTAAGGATCGTCTGAAGTCGAAGGTGTACCGGACTGTCATCCGTCCAGTCACTCTCTACGGTATCGGGTGTTGGTCAGCTACAAAAGAGGCAGAACGACGACTGGAGGCCATAGAGACTAAGATGGATAAGTGGCATCACTCGAATGGATCACATTTCGAACCACACTATTCGGAAGCGTTTCGGGGTCGCACCAATCCAGAAGAAAATGCGGGAATGCGTCTGCTATGGTTTGGGCGTGTGCTGCACGCATAGAACGATACCACTGCAAAGGCATCACACACTGTGGAAGTCATTGGAAAGAGACCCAATGGACGATCCAAACAACTTTGGGGGCGAAACTCTGCACAAAGACCTAAAGGCTGTAAAACTTCATCCAGACGTGGCCCACGATCTAACAAAATGGAAAAAGCGAATCCACACAGAGGACGCTGCTACCAGGGGAGGGCGCGAGCGAGTGTAGGAAACGATAAAGAAAAAGAAGAAAGGTAATGGCTTCAGCGACTCGACAGCGTCGCACTGTGCCTCTTTCAACGTTCACAAATGTGCAACGTTATTAAAAAATTTAAAAATAAAAACATGTGTGATGTCTGCGTAAATTTTTACGTGGCAGATGGAGATGGCAGATAAAGACGTAGTAGGGCGTGGGAGCACTTGCTTTATTTGTAATGCCAGCGTTTTCAGAATATGGTGTATGTTCTTTAAAGCAGTGATTCTTCCTTCTATCCAGAGTTGCTGACAATGAAAAGATTTCTCCGTATTAAATGCTGTTTTTTTTTTCATTTTTTGTATCAAATCTTTCCGAGCTGCCCTGCGTAGCGAGCAGTGGTTGGTACGCCTATCGAAGGGAACTAAAATGTTAATTGACAGACATAGGTTAGGCTGCAGTACACTCAAAAACCGCGAATGGAAACGTATAATATATACTCCAGCGACACTCCCAGTAGCCTAGTGGATTATTTCTTCTAACAAAGAAGCTTCACGTCCGAGCATATTAAATACCAATGCTTTTCTAAGCGAAGAAGGGTGTGGAGGTGCTTTCTGCGATCGTGTTGCCAAAAAGGAAGATTTATGCTTCCACCTGACAACACTGTCATAACTACCACGCTGGCAGCCTCCTATGGCGCCTTTAGTAGGCTTAAGCTTCGTAACAAATGTAAGAGCTAATCATCATATCGTTGCATTCTGTACCAGCGCTTACTCTCCAAAACCATTTGTGCACGGAAAAAGTAATCACCCCATTATGTGCAATGTACGGGATATGCTATCATCATTCAACAACTTCCAACGTGACGTGGGTAACTGGAGAATTAAGGGCATTGCGGCCTTAAAAGAAACGAAACATTCGCATTAAATATTTGTTTTATGCATTGCAACTCCTTGCTGCAATCTATATTTGTTTACGATCCAGACGCGTTTCCTCCTTTGCGTTAAAGCACCTTCAGCGGATTTAATCTGGAATAAAACAATTTTGTTTTTATAAGCGATATGAAGTGAAAGTGTCGAGGGATGAAATAGTGGAGGCAGCAGAGGATCAAATAGCTAAAAAGACGAGGGCTAGTAGAAACCCTTGGGTAACAGAAGAAATATTGAATTTAACTGATGAAAGGAGAAAATATAAAAATGCAGTAAATGAAGCAGGCAAAAAGGAATACAAACGTCTCAAAAATGAGATCGACAGGAAGTGCAAAATGGCTAAGCAGGGATGGCTAGACGACAAATGTAAGGATGTAGAGGTTTATCTCACTAGGGGTAAGATAGATACTGCCTACAGGAAAATTAAAGAAACCTTTGGAGAAAGGATAACCTCTTGCATGAATATCAAGAGCTTTGATGGAAACCCAGTTCTAAGGAAAGAAGGGAAAGCAGAAAGGTGGAAGGAGTATATAGAGGGTCTATACAAGGGCGATGTACTTGACGACAATATTACGCAAATGGAAGAGGATGTAGATGAAGTTGAAATGAGAGATATGATACTGCGTGAAGAGTTTGACAGAGCACAGAAAGACCTGAGTCGAAACAAGGCCCCCGGAGTAGACAACATTCCATTAGAACTACTGACAGCCTTGGGAGAGCCAGTCCTGACAAAACTCTACCATCTGGTGAGCAAGATGTATGAGACAGGCGAAATACCGTCAGACTTCAAGAAGAATATAATAATTCCAATCCCAAAGAAAGCAGGTGTTGACAGATGTGAAAATTACAGAACTGACGAATGGAAAAACTGATAGAAGCCGACCTCGGGGAAGATCAGCTTGGATTCCGTAGAAATGTTGGAACACGTGAGGCAATACTGACCCTACGACTTATCTTAGAAGAAAGATTAAGGAAAGGCAAACCTACGTTTCTAGCATTTGTGGACTTAGAGAAAGCTTTTGACAATGTTGATTGGAATACTCTCTTTCAGATTATGAAGGTGGCAGGGGTAAAATACAGAGAGCGAAAGGCTATTTACAATTTGTACTGAAACCAGATGGCAGTTATAAGAGTCGAGGGACATGAAAGGGAAGCAGTGGTTGGGAAGGGAGTGAGACAGGGTTGTATCGTCTCCCCGATGATATTCAATCTCTATATTGAGCAAGCAATAAAGGGAACAAAAGATAAGTTCGGAGTAGGAATTAAAATCCATGGAGAAGAAATAAAAACTTTGAGGTTCGCAAATGACATTATAATTCTGTCAGAGACAGCGAAGGACTTGGGAGAGCTGTTGAATGGAATGGACAGTGTCTTGAAAGGAGGGTATAAGATGAACATCAACAAAAGAAAAACTAGGATAATGGAATGTAGTCGAATTAAGTCGGGTGATGCTGAGGGAATTAGATTAGGAAATGAGACACTTAAAGTAGTAAAGGAGTTTTGCTATTTGGGGAGCAAAATAACTGATGATGGTCGAAGTAGAGAGGATATAAAATGTAGACTGGCAATGGCAAGGAAAACGTTTCTGAAGAAGAAAAATTTGTTAACATCGAGAGTGGATTTAAGTGTCAGGAAGTCGTTTCTGAAAGTATTTGTATGGAGTGTAGCCACGTATGGAAGTGAAACGTGGACGATAAATAGTTTAGACAGGAAGAGAATAGAAGCTTTCGAAATGTGGTGCTACAGAAGAATGCTCAAGATTAGATGGGTGGATCACATAACTAATGAGGAGGTATTGAATAGAATTGGGGAGAAGAGGAGCTTGTGGCACAACTTGACTAGAAGAAGGGATCGGTTGGTAGGACATGTTCTGAGACATCGAGGGATCACCAATTTAGTACTGGAGGGCAGCGTGGAGGGTAAAATTCGTAGAGGGAGACCAAGAGATGAATACACTAAGCAGATTCAGAAGGATGTAGGCTGCAGTAGGTACTGGGAGATGAAGAAGCTTGCACAGCATAGAGTAGCATGGAGAGCTGCATCAAACCAGTCCCAGGACTGAAGACCACAACAGCAACAACAACATGAAGTGAAAAGATTTCTAATTTATAAATATCTGCTCACATCCTAATTTTCACGTTAATAAAATATTAGTTACAGGTATTCCTTTTTCCTCTCATCTGGTCATAGGTTAGAGATCACTCTGTCACTCTACCCTATGACTAGATGAGAGGAAACGCAAATTTTGGCCGAAAAAGAATAAAATATAAGTAGAAATTTATTAACGTACAAAATATTGACGAAAACTGATTTCCAGTCTACAAAATTCGCATGTAAGAACAAAAGTGTATTATTCCAGGTTAAATCCGCTGAAGCTGCCGTAATGTAAAAGTCGATACGGGCCTGTAACGTAAATAAATATAATTTACGCTAAAAAAAAGAAGTTTTGATTTATAAAGCTAGTATTTATGTACTTGCTGCGAAAAATGGAAATTCAAACAAACTTGTAGTAGATGTTTTGGCTAAGAAGACCACTCAAGGAGGAGATAATCATTGTGTAATTCCTAATATTCCACAATACAAGTTAAATTTTTGTTAAATACATGGTTGAGGACATGTCTAGTTAAATTTATTTGAGAAAGGGGCTGTTCTACTAAGGCAAATAGGGGCGCATCATCATCTGCATGCGGATAAATTATGGTGTACATTCCAGTGTTCGAGTACTGACCAGTTACTGTTCTTGCGCAGTGATAATGAACAACCAATCTATTTGAATTAGGAAGTCGAATAGCTCAGCTTTGAAGATGATACAAGCATTGTTGTGCAGAAGTACAAAGAATCATTGACAAGCGAAAGTAGTAAACTGTGTTTTTGTGGAAGGTTACTCTAAACTTTTAAGAACAGGACTTATCCAATTTTGTCCTATTATAAGCGCCCCATCACCTATTAATGTAGCACATTAATAAAAAATAAGTAATAGGATAGTTACTTGTATGTTTTTGGGTGTGCATATTGATGAAAATGTAAAATAGTAAAACCATGTATCAGACTTCCTAAATAATTTAGGTTCAGTCACTTTCTCCATAACAATAATTTCCAACTTTAGGGACATAGTTTACATAGTTTCGTTCACTGCTGCCCTATGGGATAATATTCTGTAGAAACCTCACATTTAGGCAGAAAGTATTCCTTGCACTAAATAAAGTAATTAGATATCTATATGAGTTTCATAACCTCGGTAAGGAGTTATTCACGTTTGTCTTAATCCTTTCGCTATACTTTGGAACGTTGACGTTTCTGTTGACAACTATAAACGAAGGAGACATGATTTCTTTAACCTGTACAGGCATAATACCTCCAGTGCTGTATTCTGTTTTCAGAGCGCCTCCTAGCAGCGACGGATCAGTTTGTTAACGAGCACAGGCTGCCCCTGCGGGTCAGGCCACACCGCAGAGCACACTGAGTTGAGTATGCAGCCACAGCGACACACTCACCTACCTCCGCCGGCGCTTCGCAACCTAGCCATTCTGGCCAGATGTTAGAAAGACTCAAAAGACAGCATTATTAGCACAGAGTATCGCAGCTATCTTTTACTGTTGACAGATTCAAAGTTGTGCACGCCACGAAACGCATAAGCGAGTAGAATTTGACTGTAGGCTTAATAAACCACATCTAGCGTCAGTCATGTCACACAAATATTTGGAATTATAAATGTTTAGTGACAGGAAGTGGGACAGCAATATGGGGTTAGTTGCAAGTTTTAAATATTGAAAATACTGATGCGCGAAGGATACGGTAATTTCCATCGACATCCGCTAGCATTATACAGGGTGTTTCAAAATGAATATACGGTTTTTAAGGCTTTGTAACATTTATTGTATTTAACTTACATTTATAAATAATACATAAAGTGAAAGACCAACTATAACAGTTTTTCTTAAAAGTGTTCAGTGCCAGCACCATTGTCACATATCGAGTCGATGGGGGAGTTCTTCCAAAACCTAGACCTGTGTCTATAGCAATTGTTGCAACGATGCTGTTTCTGAAGTCGGATAGATCAGCTGGTAGCGGAGACATATGCAAATCATCCTTTATGAACCCCCAAAGGCATGGGGTGATAACGTGTGTGAACGTGAAGGTCATATAAAACGACCTTTGTCATCCAGTGCCTTACGGCCATTCCCGCGGTCGGGTACAACGTCGTTTAACTACTCGCGTGCTGAGTTATGTCAGTGAGATGGCTCACCATTTTGCTGACAAATAACATTCTGCGGTTCAGTTTCTTCCAATTGAGGAAAGAGTCATAGTTCTAGAGCATCAAGATGAGAAACACCAGTTACAGTTGCTTCACCGAAAAATTCGAGAGGAGTCTCTTTGCAACTGTACCATCTCGTGAGGATTTGCTGACCCCCAGATACACACATTACGTGTGCTCACATTTCCGTTTAGGTGAAATGTCGATTCATCACTGAAGGCGACACGATCCAGAAAATCTATATCTCATGCAGCAAAATTTCGTTTGAGATGTTGGCTCCTAAACCGTAGTATGCAGGCTTTAGAGCTTGTAAAACCTGCGAACGACAAGGACGAACTAATTTCTTGGGACTACGCGTGAGAGACTCTCACTCGTTCGTGATGTTTTTCATTCATTCTTGATCTTTCAGTACTCTTACCTTTGTACACGGGTATACAAAAAAAAGGTTGAGTTGTTCTTTCATTTGATGTATTATTTATAATTGTAAGTTGAATGTAATAAATGCTACCAAGCCTTAAAACCCGTATATTCTTTTTGAAACACCCTGTATATTGCTGTGAATCCTAGAAAATATTGGTTCTACGTAAAATCACTAAGTGGCTCAAAGACCTCTGTTTAGTCACTCGAATACCAGTCTGGCGTGGCAGTAGAAGACATCAAATGGAAAGATGAAGTTTTAAACGTCGCCTTTAAAAAACAAAACAAAAAAAAAAACTTTAACCAGAGAATCGTCGAAACATACCTTCATTTTCCTACCGCACAAACTTCAGTTTGGAGAACATAGAAGTGGGCATAAATGGCGTTAGAAAGCAGCTGTACATGTTAAAAACGAGCAAGTTGCCAGGTCCAGATGGAACCCCAGTCTTGTTTCGTAGAGAGTGCTCTGCAGCTTTGGCTCTTTACTTAGCTTACATTTATAGCGAATCTCTCACCCAGCGGAAAGTCCCAAGTGAACGAAAAAAAAGCGCAAGTAACTCCCGTGTATAAGGACGGCAAAATAACTGATTTGCAGAATGACAGACCAATATCTTTAATCTCTAGGATATTCCAAGTTCGAATACCACTAATTCCCTTGAGAGAGGAAAGCCTCTCTCCACAAATCAACATGGACTGCGATGTTGCGCTCGTGCGAAACTCAGCTTGCCGTTTCCACCCACAACATGCTGCGAACCATTGATGAAGGGCAATAGGCCGTTTCCATATTCTTAGATTTCTGACAAGCTTTCGTCAAAGTGTTACACTACAGACTGTTAAAAAAGGTTCGAGGATACGGAACAGGTACTCAGATATGTAAGTGGCCCGAAGACTTATGTAATAGAACCCAGTACGTCGTCCTGGACAGCGAGTGCACATCCGAGACAAGGGTATCGTCAGGAGTGTCCCAGGTAAATGTGATGAGCCCGCTCTTGTCCTCTCTATGCATAAGTTATAAACGATTTGACGTATAAAGCGAGCAGCAATCTGTGGATGTTTGCTGGTGATGCTGTAGTGTACGGAAAGGTGTGATGAACGATAGCTTGCTATAAATGTGGGAAATGTAAATTAGTGCAGATGAGTAGGAGAAACAGTCCTATATCTACTAATACAGTACTAGTGCAGTGCTGCTTGACATAGCCACTTCGATTAAATATGGGACGAGCACTTAAGGTCGGTTGTACAGAAGACAAATGGTCGACTTCTGCTTTTTGAGAAAATTTTTGGAAAGCGTAGCTCATCTGTAAAGGAAGCTGCGTACATAACACTCGTGCGAATCATTCTAGAGTACTGCTCGAGTGTTTGGGACCCCACCAGATACAATTAAAGCAAGACATCGAAGAAATTCGGAGGCATACTGCTAGAATGGTTGCCGGTAGGTTTGATCAACACCTGGGTACTACGGAAATGCTCCGAGAAGTCAGACGGACTCACTGGAGGGAGGAAGACGTTCTTTTCACAAAACGCCATTGATATAGTTTAGAGAATCGCCATTTGTGACAGAATGCAGAAGAGTCCTACTACCACTGACGAACATCTCGCGTAAGGGCCAGCGAAGACAAGATATGAGAAATCAGGGCTCGTACGCAAGCGTATAGACAGTCGTTTTTCTCACACTCCATTTGCCAGTAGAACATGAAAGGGAATGCTTAGTAGTAGCACAAGGTACCCACCGTCACGTACCATATGGTGGCTTGCAATGTATGTAGTCAGATTTAGATATAGCAAATGGTAAGCCGCGATTCACTGATAGGATACCGGAAAATTGCAGTTTGTGTGTATGTGTGAATTCCAAAGGGACCAAACTGCTGAGGTCATTGGTCTCTTACAGTTTGTCTTGTAACACCTATTTTCGACCTATTTTGTATCTGTATCGATATGTCAGTTTATTGTGTTGCTTGTGTAGAGTGTTATATCTGTCATGGAAATTCTTTGACTATGTATACATTTTTCAGTTATGTGAACTTTTTGAACGATGTTGTTTAAACTGTGCTTGTGGATTTGAATAACTGCGGCGGCGCGGTTCGTTCCCTCCCTTTACGACGGACCTGCACCTACCTGTGAACATTGTCACAGCAGATCATCAGTAGGAAAGCTGAGTGAAACCTACTGTACTTCGGCGTGAACCAGGCTGCAATTTAAGTAACTAATCTACGTTTCGGGAAAAAGTTCTCACACAAATGAAAGGTTGGAAATTTTGTCCTCAATTAATATATTCTGAAACTTGTGTGAACAAGTATCACTGCCAAGCCCGTGCTAGTCTTAACACAGCCACTCATAATCCCTTTCACTCACGTTAGCAATTTTATGGTGTTGCATTTCCCGAAAACGTAATACCTACAAAAATACTGATTGTTTTTTATTAATAATGCTCGCCAAATATTAAGTCTGTCGGTACCAAATGCAGTCACAGTTTTTAGCCTCCGACCTGCTGTAGTGAAGTAGAAGTGGATAGTTCCTGTGAATTATTATGGGTGGAGGTTACACTCAACAACCGAGCTAGGTTAATAATTGGCTCCTTTTACCGACCTCCCGACTCAGCAGCATTAGTGGCAGAACAACTGAGAGAAAATTTGGAATACATTTCACATAAATTTTCTCAGCATGTTATATTCTTAGTTGGAGATTTCAATTTACCAGATATAGACTGGGACACTCAGATGTTTAGGACGGGTGGTAGGGACAGAGCATCGAGTGACGTTATACTGAGTGCACTATCCGAAAATTACCTCGAGCAATTAAACAGAGAACCGACTCGTGGAGATAACATCTTGCACCTACTGATAACAAACAGACCCGAACTTTTCGACTCTTTAAGTGCAGAACAGGGAATCAGTGATCATAAGGCCGTTGCAGCATCCCTGAATATGGAAGTTAATAGGAATATAAAAAAAAGGGAGGAAGGTTTATCTGTTTAGCAAGAGTAATAGATGGCAGATTTCAGACTACCTAACAGATCAGAACGAAAATTTCTGTTCCGACACTGACAATGTTGAGTGTTTATGGAAAAAGTTCAAGGTAATCGTAAAATGCGTTTTAGACAGGTACGATCCGAGTAAAACTGTGAGGGACGGGAAAAACCCACCGTGGTACAACAACAAAGTTAGGAAACTACTGCGAAAGCAAAGAGAGCTTCACTCCAAGTTTAAACGCAGCCAAAACCTCTCAGACAAACAGAAGCTAAACGATGTCAAAGTTAGCGTAAGGAGGGCTATGCGTGAAGCGTTCAGTGAATTCGAAAGTAAAATTCTATGTACCGACTTGACAGAAAATCCTAGGAAGTTCTGGTCTTACGTTAAATCAGTAAGTGGCTCGAAACAGCATATCCAGACACTCCGGGATGATGATGGCATTGAAACAGAGGATGACACGCGTAAAGCTGAAATACTAAACACCTTTTTCCAAAGCTGTTTCACAGAGGAAGACCGCACTGCAGTTCCTTCTCTAAATCCTCGCACAAACGAAAAAATGGCTGACATCGAAATACGTGTCCAAGGAATAGAAAAGCAACTGGAATCACTCAATAGAGGAAAGTCCACTGGACCTGACGGGATACCAGTTCGATTCTACACAGAGTACGCGAAAGAACTTGCCCCCCTTCTAACAGCCGTGTACCGCAAGTCTCTAAAGGAACGGAGGGTTCCAAATGATTGGAAAAGAGCACAGGTAGTCCCAGTCTTCAAGAAGGGTCGTCGAGCAGATGCGCAAAACTATAGACCTATATCTCTGACGTCGATCTGTTGTAGAATTTTAGAACATGTTTTTTGCTCGAGTATCATGTCGTTTTTGGAAACCCAGAATCTACTATGTAGGAATCAACATGGATTCCGGAAACAGCGATCGTGTGAGACCCAACTCGCTTTATTTGTTCATGAGACCCAGAAAATATTAGATACAGGCTCCCAGGTAGATGCTATTTTTCTTGACTTCCGGAAGGCGTTCGATACAGTTCCGCACTGTCGCCTGATAAACAAAGTAAGAGCCTACGGAATATCAGACCAGCTGTGTGGCTGGATTGAAGAGTTCTTAGCAAACAGAACACAGCATGTTGTTATCAATGGAGAGACGTCTACAGACGTTAAAGTAACCTCTGGCGTGCCAAAGGGGAGTGTTATGGGACCATTGCTTTTCACAATATATATAAATGACCTAGTAGATAGTGTCGGAAGTTCCATGCGGCTTTTCGCGGATGATGCTGTAGTATACAGAGAAGTTGCAGCATTAGAAAATTGTAGCGAAATGCAGGAAGATCTGCAGCGGATAGGCACTTGGTGCAGGGAGTGGCAACTGTCCCTTAACATAGACAAATGTAATGTATTGCGAATACATAGAAAGAAGGATCCTTTATTGTATGATTATATGATAGCGGAACAAACACTGGTAGCAGTTACTTCTGTAAAATATCTGGGAGTATGCGTGCGGAGCGATTTGAAGTGGAATGATCATATAAAATTAATTGTTGGTAAGGCGGGTACCAGGTTGAGGTTCATTGGGAGAGTGCTTGGAAAATGTGGTCCATCAACAAAGGAGGTGGCTTACAAAACACTCGTTCGACCTATACTTGAGTATTGCTCATCAGTGTGGGATCCGTACCAGATCGGTTTGACGGAGGAGATAGAGAAGATCCAAAGAAGAGCGGCGCGTTTCGTCACAGGGTTATTTGGTAACCGTGATAGCGTTACGGAGATGTTTAATAAACTCAAGTGGCAGACTCTGCAAGACTCTGGATGAGGTATCGAATATATTGCTTCCCCCTACTTATACCTCCCGAGGAGATCACGAATGTAAAATTAGAGAGATTAGAGCGCGCACGGAGGCTTTCAGACAGTCGTTCTTCCCGCGAACCATACGCGACTGGAACAGGAAAGGGAGGTAATGACAGTGGCACGTAAAGTGCCCTCCGTCACACACCGTTGGGTGGCTTGCGGAGTACAAATGTAGATGTAGAATACGCCACGCGGTATATATGACTTTTCTCCTCACAAAATTCACTTAAAAATTCCGAAATTTCTACACACACATCGGAATAATTATGCCGTCACTATCCAACACTTATGATGTATGAAACACTGCTAGATCCGGGAACTTATCATTTCCATCGGAACTACTACTACACACGTCCGATCTGTTTCATGGCTAGGCTTCGACCCTTCTCTAGAATACTCTAAGTCTTCTCTACCAGCAGAGAAAGGCGCACGAAGAATATTGCTTTACCATTGGTCAGTTTACTCAACAGCCAATGGCAAAACAACATTCTCCAGCGTCAATCCGCGTTTTTCATTAATAACCAATCGCAAAATAGTAAACCTAACGACTGCACTTTTTACCGAAGTTATTATCTAATATACTGAAGATTTGCTTATGCATTAAGTTGTTTACTATTGTTATTTACACCTGAATTAACTTTCCCTTTACCATAAACTTACTTTACAAATCTATTCTACAAAAATCCCCTTCGTCCATATCCATACTTCTTCGAAATGTTCCCGCACTAAATCCTACTACATAACTCGTTAAACAATTATCTTCATATTAACCTTAAACCACACTCACGCATCATTCATACTGCTAAAACACATTTATAATATTTTACATACACAAAAAGAAATAATAACACTTTAAGAAATACTAGAACAGTTTATGAAAAACATTCTATTACTTTAATGCACTCTAGTGGGCACAGTCGAAACTAAAATCACAGTCCCCCTCTGCAATATTGTTCTCTATCGGCTGATACATAAAGTACGTGCGCTTCCAGTCTCGCGTCACCATCTGTCAATATCCAGCTCTGAGACAAATCTCCCACTTAACCGCCTTTGGAGGCAAGATTGTTATATGGCACTACGCCTCATAACTACTGGAATGGTTGTTATGTAATGTACTGTAAATGATTTTGTCCGTAGTTAGGGAACGTAGGGTTGAATATAAAGGATGTGGGGAAGCCCCGCAGCTACGGAAGTGGCCTGGCGGAGTGGGAAAGGTGTGGTTGGCGCGCAAGTGGCGACTCATCCTTTGTGACAGGTAAGGAGTCTGAGCTGAGCAGTGCTGTGGTTGGAGTTTTGAGGCTGGAGGAGCCTAAGAGCAGTATTTATGGGCCTCTGATGCTGCATTTGGCGATACTATTATCACGGCACCGTTTATGGCCCTGCAAAAATATGCTTCCGACGCCAAGATCTGTAAAAGGGCGAGGCCAACAGTGCTGCCGTGGCTGCATCACCGCCACTGCAAGTTGCGCCGCCAGTGCCACCAGCCTTACACTAAATTGTGTATATTCGGCGCTCTCTACATGGACCAGGTGTTTGTGAAATTGGGTTGATTTTAATAATAATCGTGATGTTGCTAAAAACTCTATCTTACACCTGTGATTATCCTAAATCACAAACTTGGACAGCACTCCTATCCTAGTCATTTAATTCCGAGTGTCTTAATTTATTATGGAAAGACTTATTCGGCAGCTGCAAATAGTTGTGATTGCTTTCTAATGTGTGGAATCATAGTGTTTAAAGTTCAGTTTTATAATTTGAGAAATACTCCACTTCAAGTGCATTTTTAAATCAATCCGCAGGCATTTTCTTAAATAGTTTGCCTTATTAGAAAATCTGCCTGAAAATAGTAAAGTTGTTAGATAAAAGAGAAATAATATTGATCTGAAGTGAAAAGATTATTAATTATTGCATTTATGCACTCTGAACAGAATTACAAAGTCTTATCATTGTTCATTTCATGAGGAAATATTTGAACTTGAATTTAATGTTGTGTTGGCATCTGCACAGCCAACTACACTACTGGCCATTAAAATTGCTACACCAAGAAGGAATGCAGATGATAAACGGGCATTCATTGGACAAATATATTATACTGGAACTGACATTTGATAACATTTTCACGCAATTTGGGTGCATAGGTCCTGAGAAATCAGTACCTAGAACAACCACCTCTGGCCGTAGTAACGGCCTTGATACGCCTGGGCATTGAGTCAAACAGAGCTTGGATGGCGTGTACAGGTACAGCTGCCCATGCAGCTTCAACACGATACCACAGTTCATCAAGAGTAGTGACTGGCGTATTGTGACGAGCCAGTTGCTCGCCCACCATTGACCAGCCGTTTTCAATTGGTGAGAGATCTGGAGAATGTGCTGGCCAGGGCAGCAGTAGAACATTTACTGTATCCAGAAAGGCCAGTACAGGACCTGCAACATGCGGTCGTGCATTATTCTGCTGAAATGTAGGGTTTCGCAGGGATGTGAAATGCAATGTCCACTGTGCAAAGTGTCGTCAATGCGAACAAGAGGTGACCGAGACGTGCAACCAATGGCACCCCATACCATCACGCCAGGTGATACGCCAGTATGGCGATGATGAATACACGCTTCCAAAGTGCATTCACCACGATATCGCCAAACACAGATGCGACCATCATGATGCTGTAAACAGAACCCGGATTCATAAAAAAAATGACATTTTGCCATTCGTGCACCCAGGTTCATCGTTGAGTACACCATAGCAGGCGCTCCTGTCTGTGATTCAACGTCAAGGGTAACAGCAGCCATGGACTCCGAGCTGATAGTCCATGCTGCTGCAAACGTCGTCGAACTGTTCGTGCAGATAGTTGTTGTCTTGCAAACGTCCTCATCTGTTGAATCAGGGATCGAGACGTGCTGCATGATCCGTTCCAGCCATGCGGATAAGGTGCCTGTCATCTCGACTGCTAGTGATACGAGGCCGTTGGGATCCAGCACGGCGTTCCGTATTACCCTCCTGAACCCACCGATTCCATATTCTGCTAACAGTCACTGGATCTCGACCAACGCGAGCAGCAATGTTGCGATACGACAAACCGCAATCGCGATAGGCTACTATCCGACCTTTATCTGAGTCGGAAACGTGATGGTACGCATTTCTCCTCCTTACACGAGACACAACTACGTTTCAGCAGGCAACGCCGGTCAACTGCTATTTGTGTATGAGAAATCGGATGGAAACTTTATGCATGTCAGCATGTTGTAGGTGTCGCCACCGGCGACAGCCTTGTGTGAATGCTCTGAAAAACTAATCGTTTGCATATCACACCATCGTCTTCCTGTCGGTTAAATTTCGCGTCTGTAGCACGTCATCTTCGTGGCGTAGCACTTTTAATGGCCAGTAGTGTATATTTGAGTAGGTTAGAAGACTGATTATCAAAGCACATTTGTTATTTAAACAGTTATAGTTTGTTGTGCTTTACTTAATTAACAGTTATTGATGACAATACTTACAATTTTTCATACATACTTGTGTAGTTTTGTTATTGAGCATGGTTCTTCAAAACATGAAAGTTGAAGGGCCCTCATGTGCTAGGCTAGTTAATCAATGAAGCAAAGCAAAGGCTCCTTCAGAGCCAGTGTAGTTAGATTTGCATTCTGTTTACTTGCTTCAAACTGAGTTTAAAAAAGAAATATTTACTGTTTTAACTATTCAGTTGCAAGTTAGTTAACACACAGGCTTAGAGACCCTGTATTAAGCCTTGATGTTACAGAATATGATCATTAATAGACCCCCTGATTTAAATCTGAATCATTTCATGCTCTTCCCTGCGTAGTATTGCTATTAGTTTCATGTGTGTTGGTGACTGGTTCTATAAACTGCTGCATACAGTTCATTTAAGGTACTTGTTGTTGAGCGGCATACGTTACTGTTTGCTATCTCATTGGCCATTTGTTTGTCTGAGTTCCGAGTTAGTAGTACATTTACGTGCAAGGTTAGGTTACTGTATTGCAGTGTGAACAGATATAAAGAAAGAGTTTAGTGTGTGTGTCGAGGAAGGCCAGGTTAGCCTTAGCGCTGCCTTCTACTTTATTATATTGGTTGACACAAGAATGCCTAATTAGGCATATTAATACGTAATATTACAACTTACTTTTGTGCTGGGAGAACGTCTGTTCCTGACCCACCTGTTTACTGTTGGTTATACTCTGCTCGAGTATTTCCGATACGAATCCCAGTCTGATTGTTCTGATCCCATTAGGTTATTTCACGGTCACAACTTTCTCAAAAATTCCTCGCAGAGCTTTGATGTTAGCATCGACGGCCGTTGAAGGTGGTCGGTATTACCATGACAGTCTGCAAAAGAAACTGCGTAAAAACATATGGACAGCCTATACTTGAGTACTTTTCAGGTGTTTAGGATTGCCTACAGGTTGCACTGAGATGGGGCATCAGTTGTTTCGAAAGAATAGTAGTGCGAATGGACAGTGGTTTGTTTCAATGGTGAGAGATTATAACAGGAATGTCGTAAAAAATGAAAGGGACAGACACGCGAAGAAAGGTACAGTACATCCTACGAAACCGTTCTTAAGAAACTTCAGCAGCAGCCTTTCAGGCGAGAAACTACGAATACTCTTCAACCCATCATGTGTCTTTTCTGTAGAGCTCGTGCAGGAAAAAATAGGGGAAACAACAGAGCAGAATAATTACTTGCTTGACAGAAACGTTGCCCGCGTCACAGCTTATGAAGAAAATGACAATTCTCGCGTCAAGATGGCAAGAATACACTGTCTGGAAGAAGGATGGAAAATATGAACAGCAGTTTGGCAGAGGCGATGAATAAGTTTTTCTTTAAACAGCTCTTCTGGTGCCAGATACTTTACTCCAAACAAAAAAGTTGTCACCTTTTCGAAATCTTGTAATTGTTTCCCGTGGCGAGGCGTAGATTTCAATTTTGCTCAGAGGTGTGCCTACAACAATCTTTTGTGATGGTACAAACACGTGACGCCCTGCAACGTCACCTTCGGCGACGGTTCAAAGGGCAAGGTGTCGAAACGTGCGAAAAGAAAGGCAACAGCCCCGAAGTTCATGTGGGTATAAGCTGGGTTACTGATATCCCATTGACAGCAGAGTTCACCACAATTCTTCCCAACGCCATCGTGGACATGTAGTACGACCGAAAAGTTGTCACACTTCCTCTTATCAACATTTCACCCCTGCCTTTGACACCTCTGCGATGGAGGTCAGAAACGCGGCACTCAGCGTTGAAAGCACGTGATTTTCTTATGGGTGGCCAAGGAAACCATTTCAGACACATCGCCACTCAGAATTGACACTAAAACACCTCAGGAGTGATGCAAAGGGTATCAGTGAAATTACCCGCTCCTCTGGGGCGTTAATTCCTACACATTTTTCGGGGTCTAAAACTACAATTCGCAGTACTGCGAGCAACAGTGCGACGCTCTTGACAAAGTTCGACATGCTGAAATCCTCCAGACGATTCAGCCTTACTGTAAGGACACTGTGGGTCTATGACGTCTTGAAGGTGATCTGACCCCTTTGTTGTGTGGTCCACGCGTGCCAAACAATCAAGCAACACTGCTTGTGCCCAGTGCCAATGTCAAATGGTAAAATATTCGTCTTGTACGCAAAAACTGGGAAGTTTACTATCGGTTCCCCGAGTTTTTGTAAATTTTTGTTATACAGGGTGATTCAAAAAGAATACCACAACTTTAAAAATGCGTATTTAATGAAAGAAACATAATATAATCTTCTGTTATACATCATTACAAAGAGTATTTAAAAAGGTTTTTTTTTCACTCAAAAACAAGTTCAGAGATGTTCAATGTGGCCCCCTTCAGACACACGAGCAATATCAACCCGATACTCCAACTCGTTCCGCACTCTCTGTAGCATATCAGGCGTAACAGTTTGGATAGCTGCTGTTATTTCTCGTTTCAAATCATCAATGGTGGCTGGGAGAGGTGGCCGAAACACCATATCCTTAACATACCCCCATAAGAAAAAATCGCAGGGGGTAAGATCAGGGCTTCTTGGAGGCCAGTGATGAAGTGCTCTGTCACGGGCTGCCTGGCGGCCGATCCATTCTCAGTGCCCCATATACAGACATTGTGACGGTTGACTTTCCCGTTAGTGTGGAAAGTTGCTTCATCACTAAACACAATCTTTGAAACGAAAGATTCATCTGTTTCCATTTGAGCAAGGATAAAATCACAGAATTCGATTCTTTTAATCTTGTCAGCTGCAGACAGTGCTTGAACCAATTTCAGACGATAAGGTTTCATAACTAACCTTTTTCGTAGGACTCTCCATACAGTTGATTGTGGAATTTGCAGCTCTCTGCTAGCTCTGCGAGTCGATTTTCCTGGGCTGCGAACAAATGCTTGCTGGATGCGTGCTACATTTTCATCACTCGTACTCGGCCGTCCAGAACTTTTCCCTTTGCACAAACACCCATTCTCTGTAAACTGTTTATACCAACGTTTAATACACCACCTATCAGGAGGTTTAACACCATACTTCGTTCGAAATGCACGCTGAACAACTGTCGTCGATTCACTTCTGCCGTACTCAATAACACAAAAAGCTTTCTGTTGAGCGGTCGCCATCTTAGCATCAACTGACGCTGACGCCTAGTCAACAGCGCCTCAAGCGAACAAATGTACAACTAAATGAAACTTTATAGCTCCCTTAATTCGCTGACAGATAGTGCTTAGCTCTGCCTTTTGTCGTTGCAGAGTTTTAAATTCTTTTTGAATCACCCTGTATATCTCATGTGTCACATGGTAATAGCTTGGAGCCGTCGCCTCCATGTTGAAGTTTTGAAATGTTAGAAGATGGACATGAGAAAGAAAGCTTTTGGACATCCGGGAAAGCTTTTGGACATTCGGGAATGACCTGACGAAGGAGATGGTAGGTGACTGCCATCTGGGGCTGTTGGGCGCACTTTGTTAGTCTCGAGAACGTAAGTTTTCGCTATCTACGGTAGTGCAAGCCGCTTTCTGTAAGTACCTAAGTTGCTGATTTACACTCTAAAAAATCGGTAGATGTGATGTACATGTACAGAGAAAAGATTACAATTTCAGAAAAACTGGATGCTTTATTCGAGAAAAAGGCCCCACAATTTGAGCAAGTCAATAATGTGTTGGTCATGTGGCAAGCGTGAAGGCCGCAGCCGAAACTCTTGTCGTGTGGCATTATCTTGCTGAAATGTAAACCCAGGATGGCTTACCTTGAAGGTCAACAAAACGTGGCACAGAATATCGTCGACATAACGCTGTGTCGTACGGGAGCTGTACATGTACGTAACATCTACCGATTTCCGCCCCATTAGGATAATTCCTTCGTGCTGTGTCGTACTTTTTTTTCGTTGTCTCAGAGTGTAACTCTAGTTTGTATTTTGTTTCTTTAGCCTTGTACCCACGAACTGCACAAATAAGGATGTCTTGATATCTTGGTGCTTCATTCACCATGCACGCCTTCTTTCATTTAGTACCTCCCGCAGTTAGCGTCACTTTTCCGATGTAATTTCGTAATTCAATTACACTCCTGGAAATGGAAAAAAGAACACATTGACACCGGTGAGTCAGACCCACCATACTTGCTCCGGACACTGCGAGAGGGCTGTACAAGCAATGATCACACGCACGGCACAGCGGACACACCAGGAACCGCAGTGTTGGCCGTCGAATGGCGCTAGCTGCGCAGCATTTGTGCACCGCCGCCGTCAGTGTCAGCCAGTTTGCCGTGGCATACGGAGCTCCATCGCAGTCTTTAACACTGGTAGCATGCCGCGACAGCGTGGACGTGAACCGTATGTGCAGTTGACGGACTTTGAGCGAGGGCGTATAGTGGGCATGCGGGAGGCCGGGTGGACGTACCGCCGAATTGCTCAACACGTGGGGCGTGAGGTCTCCACAGTACATCGATGTTGTCGCCAGTGCTCGGCGGAAGGTGCACGTGCCCGTCGACCTGGGACCGGACCGCAGCGACGCACGGATGCACGCCAAGACCGTAGGATCCTACGCAGTGCCGTAGGGGACCGCACCGCCACTTCCCAGCAAATTAGGGACACTGTTGCTCCTGGGGTATCGGCGAGGACCATTCGCAACCGTCTCCATGAAGCTGGGCTACGGTCCCGCACACCGTTAGGCCGTCTTCCGCTCACGCCCCAACATCGTGCAGCCCGCCTCCAGTGGTGTCGCGACAGGCGTGAATGGAGGGACGAATGGAGACGTGTCGTCTTCAGCGATGAGAGTCGCTTCTGCCTTGGTGCCAATGATGGTCGTACGCGTGTTTGGCGCCGTGCAGGTGAGCGCCACAATCAGGACTGCATACGACCGAGGCACACAGGGCCAACACCCGGCATCATGGTGTGGGGAGCGATCTCCTACACTGGCCGTACACCACTGGTGATCGTCGAGGGGACACTGAATAGTGCACGGTACATCCAAACCGTCATCGAACCCATCGTTCTACCATTCCTAGACCGGCAAGGGAACTTGCTGTTCCAACAGGACAATGCACGTCCGCATGTATCCCGTGCCACCCAACGTGCTCTAGAAGGTGTAAGTCAACTACCCTGGCCAGCAAGATCTCCGGATCTGTCCCCCATTGAGCATGTTTGGGACTGGATGAAGCGTCGTCTCACGCGGTCTGCACGTCCAGCACGAACGCTGGTCCAACTGAGGCGCCAGGTGGAAATGGCATGGCAAGCCGTTCCACAGGACTACATCCAGCATCTCTATGATCGTCTCCATGGGAGAATAGTAGCCTGCATTGCTGCGAAAGGTGGATATACACTGTACTAGTGCCGACATTGTGCATGCTCTGTTGCCTGTGTCTATGTGCCTGAGGTTCTGTCAGTGTGACCATGTGATGTATCTGACCCCAGGAATGTGTCAATAAAGCTTCCCCTTCCTGGGACAATGAATTCACGGTGTTCTTATTTCAGTTTCCAGGAGTGTATTTTTGTTCATTGAGAACTTTTTACTAAACTTTATGAAACTTAAGAGTAAATAAAGTTCTTTGAAAAGTAGTCTTGTCCTCTGTTTTAGAGCCCTTAACTTGACGTACAACTTTCTTAATTAAGCAAACCCTGAAAATGTAAATATAACCTGGTTTACTACCAACTTGTGCTTGTTGTGTTTACGTTATCCTTTGCGCACAGTGACCAGATTAGACGATAAGTTTTTCACTGATTCATTTTGTAATAGCGACGAGCATTGCACTTAGCCCCGTTATATCAAAGACTAGGTCACCAACTTTTCAGCTGCAGCGGAGAAAAACAGTGGGAACGGATGATGGCCAGAACATGTAAAACATGCGGTAGAGGATACTGAACACAGTAGTAAAGTAGAGGTGAAACTATGAGTAGGAGATAGGAAAAGGTGAAGGACAGCCTAAAATCAGCCAAAATGCTGATGACTCCAAAAACGCAACGCAAATTCCTTATACTACCAACAGATGGTGCAGGAGAAAACAACTGTCGATGGCTCTCCTTGTAAACTGGAATTTCTCTATGTTTATCCTCGAGGTCATTAAGCAAAGGGCTGTGGAATACACTTCTTCACTTGTATTCCAAGAACGTGTCACAGAGATCTAATGCAACACATTTTTTCCTCAGCCAGTTTCGGTTGAAAAAATACGGAATTTGTTGTGGGACGTCGTGGAATATTCCCGCATCAGCCCATATACTGATCGTTGGGCGAGGTGTGTGTCATCATCGCAACCAGTTCGCGCCAACTGTGCGAAGCCGGCCGCACATAGCTATGACTCCTTCAGTGTTGGAATGTGAGGGCACTCTGATTCGAGATGATCCACAGAGCGCAGTCAAATACCTCTCTGCTCAACTGGACGTCTCTGTTGATGGCGCTGATACACTCATCTGCCAGCTGGGGTACTCAAAGTTGTGTGCTCGCTTGGTTCCTCGCCACCTAAGAGAAGACCATAAGGAGCAACGAATGATGACCATCTGTGCGGAATTGTTTGCGCGTTACGAAACGATCGTGACAACTTTTTTCAAACATCGTCAAAGGTGATGAAATACGAGTTCATCACTTCAAATCGGAAACAAAATGGCAATCCATGGAGTGGCGGAACGCCACTTATCCTCCAGAGAAAAAGTTCAAAGACGCGCCCTCAGCAGGTAAAGTCATGGCGACGCTCTTTTGGGAGTCTGAAGGGGTCATTCTGTTTGATGTTTTCCCTTACGGTGCAGCAATAAATCAGAAAGTTTATTGCGCCAGCCTGAGGAAACTGAAGAAACAACTTCAGCGTGTTCAACGCCACAAAAATGCAAACGAACTTCTCATTTTTAAATGAACACACCGCCATTTGACTGTATTGTTGTTTATTTAATAAAGACCCAGATTTCCGCGTTTTATGACATTTTCAAGTGATTGAGTTTATGTCAGTAACACATATAGGCCATAACTTAAGAAAAATATTGGCCAATTTTGAGCTTGACGTCCTACAATATGTGTTAAAGACATAAACTCAGTCACTTTAAAACGTATGACTGTTGCTCAGCAGAATCAAAAACTGGTTACAGACATCTCATTCCCCATGACAACACAAGACCTCACACAAGTCTACGGACCCGAGGAGAGCTCACAGAAATTCATCGGACTGTTCTTCATCGTCCATCCTACAGCCTGGATCTCGCACCTTCTGACTTCTATCTGTCTGGCCCAATGAAGGATGCGCTCCGAGGAAAGCAGTACGCGCATGATGTTGCAGGTTATTCATATAGCGAGTCGTTGGCTCTGCCGTCGACCAATAGAGTGGTACCACATGGGCATACAGTCACTCCCACCAACTTGGCGTAAGGCCAGCACCTTGAACTGAGATTATTTTGAAAAGTAGTGTTTTGTGGCTAAAAGAGTGGGAATAATATGACGTATTGGAATCCAGAATAAAACCAACTTGCTTCTCGGAACTTATTGAACGCCTGTCATAATAGCACAAAGCAGTGTAGAACGGAAAAACGTCAAATCAGTAGAAAGGAATGCATACCGGAGTTCTCGAATTGATTGGATGATTCTGAGAATTTTCGGTGCATCTGTAAACGAAAGCACTAATGACGCGATTCCGGTAGCGTTTGACACACTTACAAGTTAGTCAGGGCAGCAGACAACGAACGAATGCAGGACACACTGATGGGATTGTTACAGGTCGGTTTAGTTCACACAGGAGTAAAAGAGAGATGTTCAGGGAACTTCGGTGGATCTCCTTTGAAGAAAGACGGCATAGCTATTGCGATAGTCAGTTGGGTAAATTTACAGAACCGGTTGTAATGTTGTCGCATTAATTTGTTCTGAAAGCGGTGCTGATATTCAAGACAATAAAAGCGGGCTAAAAGCCGTGAGCTATCTGGGGAAGTTAACCTTGCATTACTGAGCAACTGTTTCACCAGGTATTCAATCTAGCTTACCAAATTTCCAACCAGACTAACATTAATTATAATCTTTTAATAGTCATCTTACGACAACCGGTGATATATATATATATATATAAACACAATTTAAATAAAAAGAAATAAATCAGTTTATATTTGGACATTTATTTTAACATTGATCATTGTTCCGTTATAATTTCAGCATATGAAACTTGATTCATAACTAAACTGGTGCCTTACTTAGGTTTGTGAAAATGTGATTTTGTAATCTTACGGAACACATAAAATATGGAGCCAAGATTGGGAGACTGCATACAACACTGCATTAATAAAATAACACACGAAGAACGTTGAAACATATGCAAGAGGAAATTAATCACAACCAACCGATTCAATTTTCACCCAAAGAAGTTACGTTCGTAGCGCAATCCTGTCCATCATGAAATTACCACACACTGGTATACTAAATTCATACTAACTCTCTGTGAAACCTTCCCGAAAAGAATAGCTGAGGGCTACTTTGATGATTACACTACATGCTTCACGTGGTCAACTTGGTTTACACAAAGAGTGTAACTCCACAATAATTATGATAATTAAAATAAATTACACCGAAACACAAATTATAAAAGAAAAACCTCGAACTGGTTACTATCGTCTTACTATTAACCTGATGGGTCAAACAGTTGTATAAGCACATGGTACTGGTCTCACAAAGTACACCCCACGTGGGTTGAACATAAAGAAAAGTTGCTATATTGAAAAATATTGTCAAGACGAGACGTTATAATCTCACACACATTCGCATTTAAGATGGTTCCACTTTACTCACAAAGTAGTGACAAAGCAACTACTGGAAGATATTCTGAACTTCACATGCGAATTACACTGCGTTTTCAATTTAAGATAACATTAGATATTTTAGATCTAAACCTGAAATAAAGGTGATTAAATTTTCAGTTAGGCTGAACTTAACAAATCCATTGTCCTATGGACTTAGCAGAGACGCGCTTAGCCGGAGATCTTACCACTTCAGACGCTCGCCACGGACAGACTGCCTGGGCCCCTACCGAGGGTGCTTAACAGATACAAACGGAAGTGACCAGAGAGGCAGCTGCCTATACCAACATTACAAGGGATGAACAGGACCATACTATGAATAGAATCCTCTCTGCTTTTAGAAAGCATAGCTACCTGTTCCGACGTTGGTCCTACCGTTCTCTAGCAGACAGGCTGTCTGCTACCATCAAGCATGCAACTAGAAATGCATTTGCTCATTCATCCTCTCACACAGACGGGAAGGGGGATGACAGTATCTTATCATATACAGTATATAAAAGAAAGCGGATGTAGGTTCCGTATGAGACTGTGTGACATGAATTACATATAAACTGTGTTTTGAAGTGTAGTAGTGTGACAGATCGTTCTTGTTTATGTTTAAAAGTAACACGTTCCACTGCTCAGTCTCCTCCCAGATAGTCAGAAACACCACAGTAAATTTAGAAGAGGAATTTACGCCGTAAATGACAACAGATTTAAGAAATTAACATGAAAGGAGTCCAATAGAGACCTTTCACGGTATTCGAGGAAGGCTGTGCGACCATTTTGCTACCACCGTCAGTGTTTCGCGGAGGGACCGCGAGAATGAGATAACACAGTCATTTGTTATGTTGGGTTCCACAGCCGACATGAGTTTACTGACAGTTCCATCGAGGCTGTCAAATTTTGTCAAAATTAATTTTTTATTTACCTTCATTAACGGTTTGTTGAATGTGTCAAGTTGTACTTGAGGCACATATCCACCAATGTGCCACTTTACAATGGATAAAATCCGAGATAGGTCATGTAGTGGCTGTTAATAAATTCTTAATATTGACAAAAGTTTACCAATTTGGCCGAACTATGGCTTTAATCTTCCGTGAACGTTAAAAGAGAGAAGGCCGGATACACATGCGTATAGATACTCATTTTCCCTGTCTTCCAACTAGAATAGAATAGGACAGCATCAAATATTGCTGCCAAGCACCCTCCGGTACGCGCGAACTATATAGCGTTGTAGATATAGAGCTTTAAGGCGGAATCTTAAGACTACGTTTTTGCGTTAGCGGAGAGTTGACTAAATTGTACCACTTTTGAGGTTTTATTTATTATAGCCTAAACCAGGGATTCCCAAAGTGGTTTTCTAGGGGTCGACATAAACGAAAACTGATTTTGGGGGTAGACGAGGTCTAAAAATCGACCCCTATTAAATTAACACAAGTTGTTATTTAAAACTTTCAAGATAGGTAGGTACTGTATTGTTTATGTTGTGTTACGTGTACTAAGAATAATTAACATTTTTGTAGGAAATAGCATTGTTGTAGTAATGTAAAGTCTCAAGTTCGAACAAGATGAAAAACTCGGCAAGTCTGTGTGGACAAGTTTGTGCAAGATAATGAGTTCGAGCGTACGTCTTTCAGGCGCGTTTTCACTTGCTCTCTATTTGACGCTTACGCGATTTAACGCGAACGAATTCATGATCAAGTCCAAACATGTTCCTGATATTTTACTATTTAACGAGCTTGCACTTAGGTTGAGAGTTCATTTGTGTTTTGAAATTCGTTGGAGCTTGAACGATAATAACTCATATAAGTACTCATTTATTTCAAGAGATTACAAAGTTATTACGTAGCTAAATTAAGTGAAGTAAAGTGACCATTATGAATAAGGGGGTTGATCTTAAAAGTAGGTAATTTGGCCGCGGGGGTCTGAGGTAACAGTTCATTTAGGAAAAGGGGTCACTTGTCCAAAATAGTTTGGGGATCCCTGGCCTAAACAGTAAGTTACAAACTAATTTAAATTCGTGACTGAGGACGGTTTACTGAACAACATTACATTACTACAGCAGATCGGGTGCTGAAATGAGGACATATGGACGCAAAACGATGAGTCTATACTGACAGGTGTAGTAAGTGCAGTACGACCATGCAGAAAACATCATGTCGTAATGTTTGTGGGAAGACTGTCCAACGCAGAGAGAAAACAACCAACACACTGATGTGTGTATGTGTTAAGGTACCACCTATAAAAATATCCACACTTACACCCGTTACATCCTCTATTTAATTCTCTACGCATCTGTAATGTGGTGCAAATTAGGAATCTAGTTTCCTAACCTATATTAGTGGGTGCATGAATTGTATAACCCTAATGAACTATATCATTCTGCTTAAAGATATACAGGGTGATTCAAAAAGAATACCACAACTTTAGAAATTTAAAACTCTGCAACGACAAAAGGCAGAGCTAAGCACTATCTGTCGGCGAATTAAGGGAGCTATAAAGGTTCATTTAGTTGTACATTTGTTCGCTTGAGGCGCTGTTGACTAGGCGTCAGCGTCAGTTGATGCTAAGATGGCGACCGCTCAACAGAAAGCTTTTTGTGTTATTGAGTACGGCAGAAGTGAATCGACGACAGTTGTTCAGCGTGCATTTCGAACGAAGTATGGTGTTAAACCTCCTGATAGGTGGTGTATTAAATGTTGGTATAAACAGTTTACAGAGAATGGGTGTTTATGCAAAGGGAAAAGTTCTGGACGGCCGAGACAGAGCTCTTCATCACTGGCCTCCAAGAAGCCCTGATCTTACCCCCTGCGATTTTTTCTTATGGGGGTATGTTAAGGATATGGTGTTTCGGCCACCTCTCCCAGCTACCACTGATGATTTGAAACGAGAAATAACAGCAGCTATCCAAACTGTTACGCCTGATATGCTACAGAGAGTGTGGAACGAGTTGGAGTATCGGGTTGATATTGCTCGAGTGTCTGGAGGGGGCCATATTGAACATCTCTGAACTTGTTTTTGAGTGAAAAAAAAACCTTTTTAAATACTCTTTGTAATGATGTATAACAGAAGGTTATATTATGTTTCTTTCATTAAATACACATTTTTAAAGTTGTGGTATTCTTTTTGAATCACCCTGTATATTAGTCTGAGTTTAAGGAAATGTTCCATACTTTAGTTCTTACATCACTATCTGCAGGCGTACAGCACAACTTTTTCCGTCTTTCCTCCACCCCTGAACACTTTCCACGAATCCACATTTTGTATTTCATGCGTCTTATCATTCCTTCCATTTGATCTTCCTTGCAAAATTCATAAGACATTTCTCCTGTTTTACGAATGAGTATTTGTGGTGGCTTCCCTGCTGAATTTTCAAAACATACAGGGGGAGATGCTGATCTCGATTTCTTCTCCTTTGTTTTGTTACCTCTTCCCTGCATTTTCTGCTCTTCGGCTCACAGGCTCCTTGGCTAGACCTTGAAGGTTTGCTTGGAACTTTCATCCTCTACCCCGGATTCGGCGATATTTCATGGATGGATACCTTCAGCCCACTTTTTTCCTATCGCGCCTTCTTCTTCATTGAAATTATGAAACAATCCGTCCTGTATAGCAATGTCAAAGGTAATGTTTCTTACGTCCGACATGCTTAAACCGAACATTTGCTCTTTGAAAGCCACAATATGCTCTTCCAATTCGTTTCCAATTTCGTTGGAAAACACTTTCCTGGAGCCGAGAATTTTTGTATCACCGTTTGCTTGTTATTCTTTATTTTTAGCGTGCCTTTTAATTGCTGGCTTAGGCACATTTTTATATACTTGCACATTAATTTCGATGGTCCCCATTTAGATATACTGCTACAGGTAAGTGCAGCTCATCTGTGCCCCACTTTTCATACCCTAAGGCCTTTCTGTTCTGTACGATAATACAAAACAATTGTTCAGTCAATAACCTAGAATACATACACTAGAAAATTCAGCACGTCATTTCTAAACATTATGTCGCGCTACTAATGCCAAATGCATTTTTTTACGCTCACACGTTTCTTAAATTGCAGCGGTACAATATCGAAAACATGATAGTACGTTGTAGGCAACATCGCCATTTTCTCTTTGCTAGTTTCCTAGTAAAAACTACAACGAAGGGATTCATGACTGAAAACTAAGATTATTTAATGTATGTTCACCTATGAGTAAAAAATTATTTTGCCACTTATCTTGTAACAATAATTTTCTTCGCCGCGTGGACAAAACATTAGATAAAAATTACAAGAAAACCAACACTATCTTCACACGATCTGTTCCTCAACACGAAGTACTCATAGCTGACGTAATGAGGCCAAGAAACACATAATTCACGCTGATCCCACTAAATTTAGGATGTTAAGAAAGGTACGAATTATACGGCAATGGTACAAATTGGGGGTCGGTACAACAAATGCAATATATACCTGTAAATAGTATTTCTGTGACGTTCCCACGACTGCTAAAGAAACCGGTCACAAATAACACTAAACACCGAAAAAAACTAGCTTGTGAGCGAGTATGATGCGAAAGAGGAGGAGACAACTTGAGTGCACACATACGTTTTTTTCCAGATTTTAAATGTTTTCTGGTACGTTTATTTATTGTTTAGTTTTAACGTTTGCAGTTATATTACTATTGCACTCTCAGAGATGACACTTAATCTGTGTTCGCACCTCACTTTAGAAGTGTAATATCATTTTGAATGCAGTTTACCAGTATTGAACCCCCTTTGCTGAGGGCAATCAGTTATTGCTGATGGCGGTTTTGTAAGGCGAAGATGGGTTAACTACATACTGTAGAACGTAAACAATTTTCTGATTTTCATTTATGAATATGAAGTTGTTCTACCAAGCATCGGTGGAACAATCACTTAACACGGTATTTGATAAGTGATCAAAGTTGCAGCATTTGTCTCTTTCTTTTGTACCGGTCCTCTTACAAGAAGAATTTCCTGGCGCACATCGTGAATAGCACTGCTTGTATGACAGCTCCGAATGAAACGCTCGCTTTATATGTCGGATTAGAAGTACACAAATTTCCATTATTAGCCGTGATTTTTTTCATTTTTTCTAACTTGGTACGTGTTGTTTTCCAACGAAATGGAAGAATATGTTTATGATAAACCT
The DNA here is from genome assembly GCF_021461385.2 of Schistocerca piceifrons. NCBI lineage: Eukaryota > Metazoa > Arthropoda > Insecta > Orthoptera > Acrididae > Schistocerca > Schistocerca piceifrons. The sequence goes on along the minus strand of NC_060140.1, from coordinate 907,083,973 downwards.
CTCGTCGGCTACCATTGAGTTGATCTGTATGGATGGAACTAGCCGCAGCGTAATGATAAGTACTGAGGAACGCCGAGAAACGCTTGTGCAGTAATATGGCGCGGCAAACAGTTCCTTTGTAAAGGAAGAAAGATACGTACGACATTGCTGGCTCAGAGACCAATGGATTGTTCAATCTCCTAAGTGGGAAGGGTTTTCTTCCTCTGTGCACACTGTAATGGACATACGTATAGTGTGATGTCGTCGCCTGTGTTGTGTGATGATGAGAGAGATAAAAGGATGAAACCCAGCGCTGGTAGATAGCCTTCTCCTCTCTGATAGCACCAAAGGAGCCAACGAACTTAACCTCCTCATCCAACGGAAGGAACCATCAACAGGGTCACATGTCCTCACTTTACGATACACTGCGAAGAAGTTTGGAATTAAAGCCAGTGCATTGGTGCAAGGTCGGGTAATCAGGAACTTTACACCACCGTCTCTCCTGCCCCTGTCGGCCAAAAATTTTTTTCCTGCACAAGGATTTGAAGCGACTTTCCAAGAGCCGCGCAGTACCACAGAGGCACGCGTTAGCAGTAGCTGCTATGGAGGCAGGCAACTCATCAGTAATGCCAGCAATCTCGCAATAGGTGTCCACACATTACATATCCAATAAATATATTTTTTACCTAGAGAAGATGCGCAGAGACTCGCACCCGCGTCTACGGCGGTTCAAATTCTCGTCTGCCTATCCAAGTTCAGGTTTTTTATGATTTCCCTTAACTGCTTAGATACAGTATCGGGAGGGGATGACTGGTTTCAAACGGCAAGGACGATTTCCTCCTTCAGCCTTGAGCAGTCCGAGTGTGAGCTCCATCTGTAGTGACCTCGTCATTGACAGAACTTTATACTATAATCTTATCCAAATGTGTTTGAGGTCAGCAACTGTTTATTGGCTGATCTGCTGTCAGTATTAAATGACAGTTAGAATAATGTCGTATGCTTTTTCAAGTTCTGTGTTTGGATTCCTTCATAGTTTATAATACACGATAACTTGTTGTGCTGTCACCAGAGTTATCTCGTCCGTTTAATGTGCCTAAAAAATAACGGGACTATTGCTGTAAAACACTTTATGTGAAAGACGTACATAATTAGATATTGTCAGCCTCAATATACCCCCCTCACTATCCCTACAACACAGCATGCGTATTTTCCATTGACGGAAACAGTGCTGGAACTCCTCCTCTGTGGGTTCTTTGAAGAGGTGTGCCGCTTTTTCTTCAGCGAAATGAAATCTTGTTCCTTTTCGTGAAGATTTGACCTTGGGAAGTAGATAAAAGTGACATGGTGCTAGATCAGGCGAATAAAGTGTGTATTCTGACACTAGGCTGCTGTACTTCGCCACAAGCTTCTTAACACTCACAAGGGGAGGCCGCCAATTGTGAAATTCAGATTCGATTCATACTGCGCATAATGAAAGCTCATGGCCAGAGGTGTAATGTGGCAAAGCACCAAGATGCACTTCTCAGCCGTTGTCGAGAAAATCGACAGTTGAAAGAAACCGTTGCGTTGAAATACTCCCTACCATTAATAAGTTTCTACAGCGTCGTGGCGCAGCGGTAAGTGCTCGGGTTCGTAATCCGAAGGTCGCCGGATCGAATCTCGCGCCAGGCGACCTTTTATTTATTTTTTAGTATTTGTTTTTTGTAATTCAAATGTATGTATATATATATATATATATATATATATATATATATATTTCCTGGCAATCAGTTGCAACAATTATGCATATAATAAGTTGTTGAAAGTCGTTTGTCGTGGAAAAACTGGCGACTTCGAACATCATTATGTTTTCCGCAAACAAAGCTGTATTTCACAAATGTTATTAATTGTCTTCATAATGTTAACCACGTATAGTTAACGGAAGACGTAGAAACGATATTCCGAAACGAATACGTATAGTTTAAGTCAAACGTTCGAATTAGAATAGAGACCCCACGAACACAAATTTGCTGTGGCAGGTATGAAATATAAACTCCGTCACTCGCTCGTTACACTTGAAGGACAGATGTCGAATGGGCCCAAACGAGCCACCGCATAACAGCGTAGTTGCCTGCTAACTTCGAAAGAAGATAGATGCGTTCCCTAGCGCAGCTTATAACATCGTCGAAAATCAGTGCGGACGGGAGAGCTTTGGTACACCCTGTTAAAAAAACGGAAAAATGGAGGCGGTACAATTGGAGAGCGATCCGCCTTCACCAACATGCATAAGCAATTCATTAATAATTTTATATATATATATATATATATATATATATATATATATATATATATATATATATATATATATATATTTGAATTATAAAAAACTAATAATAAAAAAAAAGCTGCATGGCGAGAGATTCGATCCGGCGACCTTCGAATTACGAACCCGAGCGCTTACCGCTGCGCCACGACGCTGTAGAAAATAATTGATCGTAGAGAGTATTTCACCGCAACGGTTTCTTTTAACTGTCGATTTTCTCGTCAACGGCTGAGAAGTGCATCTTGGTGCTTTGCCACATTACACCTCTGGCCATGAGCCTTTATTACGCGCAGTATGAATCGAATCTGAATTTCACAATTGGCGGCCTCCCCTTGTCAGTGTGGTATTAGCTGTTACGTTGTCCTGATGCAGAAGCCATGACTTGGAGCTGAGAAGGTATAATTTTGATTAATAGTTTGACCTTCAGGAACCCACTGAAGATACAAAATTCCGTGAATATCGAAAAAAATAATAGTCATCGCTTTGAATCTTTATGTACTCATTTAAGTTTCTTTCGCTCTCGATCAACTTGAGCTTTCCAGTGCATGGTTTGGCACTTAGTTTCTGGATCATACGTGAAAAACCAAGATTCGCCACAAGCTATAACTCTTTCCAAGAAACCAGGGTCATTTTCAGCGGTATTCAAAGTGTCAGTACAAACATTTTTAAGATCTTCTTTCTGGCCGATCGTGAGAATTTTCGGCACCAGTTTCGCACAATTTCCTCATGTTAAACTGTTTAAGTAAAATTAACATTATACGTTCTTTGTTAATTCCTATGTTTTCAGCAGTCAATCGAAAACCCCACCGACAGTCAGTTCGAATCGAATTACCTACTTTTTCGATGTTTTAATTCGTTTTTGACGTTGAAGCCTGTCCCGGGCGTGAGTCTTCTCGGTATCTTGGAAACGATTGAACCACTCAGAAACTCACGTACGTGATAAACAGCCTCCGCCATACACTTCTCTTAATAAAAGATAGGTTTCAGTATCAGTGTTTCCAAGTTTCATGTAAAACTTCACGACATTTCGTTGCTCTTTTATTAAACTTATCGTTTTGCCTGCAAAACAGAATAACAACTTTTACACAACCGAAGGACACGGTTACACTGATTTGATTTCAGACAGCACAGATTGTGAATGAGACAAATAATGCTTCACTTTCCACAGCTATGGTCGTTCGTCTTTCGCGCATGCGTACTTACTCTACGACAGCGTCGGTCTCTTTATTTTATAACCACACCTCGTACCTTGTATCTTACCACGTAGCTTCACTTGACTGACGTTTCGTTTAGTCTGTGTTGTTTCTCTAATAATCTGTAAACTGTGTATTGAAAACGAAGTCCATATCACCAATTTTGGATCTCTGTATGATTCAGAGAGAACATATATGTGATGAGGTGAGGACTTTCAGAGGGATAGTGTAGTATTGATATATGTTTTGCATTACAAATGTCTTTATTTCATAAACTGTATTAACTACACTGATCTCGGAATGTTTCAGTAATATTAATTTATCTATGATGCTGGTGGCTCTGTGGATCTGAATCAAATTACTCGAAGAAATACAGCAACCATCCACTTTTTATACTTCTTTTTAATATAACAAGGCATGTTTCAGGTTTTATCCGTCCTCAGCTGGCGTAGTAGAATGATGCAGCTTAGCGTGCTTCAAATTCTGCACTCAATGCTCCGCTGTATCAGTGAAGAGAACTGTGTGTGTATTATGCATATGCGAGATGTGCGAGAAAAGCATTGAGACTGGCAACACTGCGAGCAATCTGGCAACGCCGCGCTTTCCTACTTGTGTAGACCGGTGTGTTCGTCCATTCCAGATGCTCAGTCCGAGTTTCAGCTCCGTACAGCCATCACAAGATTATTGAGAGCACCAGCGGTGAAACTATTTTTTTTTTGGTGCGAGTTACGAAAATGGAACAGTGGAATTTAGAAGAACTTTATGCCATCCAGTTTTGTGTTAAACTGGGGGAATCCACTAGTGTGGGCTCTGAAAAGTTGAAACAGGGCTGTGGGGAACATTCCTTATCAAGAGCACAATGTTTTCGCTGGCATAAATCATTTTAGGGAGACCGAGAATACTTTGAAGACGAACCTCGCTCAGGAAGACCTTCAGCTTCGAAACCCGACGGAAACGTCGAACGCGTGCGTGCTCTTCTGATATCAGACCGACATTTAACAATAAGGACGATGAGTGACCTGTTAAACTTAAGCACTTTCACCATATATTAGATTTTGACCGAAGTTTTGCAAATGTGAAAGATTTGTTCCAGAATGGTGCCAAAAGAAAAGAAAAAACCTCGCAACTGAGCAGAAGGGCAATCGAAGGAACGTGTGCGTTGATCTTGTTGAGAGATTTCCAATGACCACTTACGTTTCAGTTGTGTCATCATCATTGATGAATCCTGGATTTCGTGAGACAAAGCGGCAACGTGAGGAGTGGCGCACAGAGACATCTCCTCGACCGAAAACAGCTCGAATGTTCAAAACAATGCTGACTGCCTTTTTTTGGCACAGGGATGTTGTGCTCCAAGAATTTGTTCCTTCAGGACAAACTGTCAACCAAGTGTTTTACAAAGACATACTTGAAAGGCTTAGGAAAAGAATGAATCGAGTGTGACAGGTTTAGCAGACAAGTAGATGCCGCATGATTACAACGCCCAACGTTAAAAGGCCACTTCCATTACGGCATCACCGAATTTTTGACCTGAAAAAGCAATCCTGTTGTTCCACAGCCCCCCTATTGACGTGATCTGAGTCCTTGTCACTTTTTTCTTTTCCCTAAATCGAAAAATATCTTAAAAGGACGTCATTTGTGACTCTGGAGAACATTCGAAACAATGTGGCCAACATGTTAAGAGTCCCTATCAGTTGAAATCTTCCAGCGCTGCTACTAAGACTGGGAACGACGAGTCGGTCTGTGTGCAGCTGCCGAAGAAAATTACTCTGAGGGGCAGAATATAGTTGTCTGTAAAAATTAAAAATTTTGGTAGATAAGAAAATCAGTCTCCTTATACCAGTCAAACACGTCGTAAATGCAAAACAAAGAGCTACAAGTTACGGAATGGAAGGTATCTGTAGGTTTCAAAATGCAGTAGAGCGTTGTATTATTGAAGATTTTGATGGTTTAAGCCAATGGAAGATAGGTGAAAATCAGCAATGTGTCTCGGCATAAGTAAAGGTCTTTAAACAGTGGCTGGTTGCTGTATTTTTTCAAGTAATGCCCTTGAGTGCGCAAACCACCAGGCATCAACGTCATTGTGAAGCGGTGCTGCAGAGTCGGCTCCTCTGCAAGGCGGAGACTGGTTGGCCTCCTTACGCGCCGCCCCCAGCCTCTGGGTCCGGTTGCTCCTGCTGGTCGTCGGGAGCGGCAGCAGCATCAGCTTCCTGCCCGTCGCCCCCGGCGTCACCTCCGCCCCCGGCGTCACCGCCCCCGCCGCCCCCGCCGCCCCCGCCGCCCTCCTCCTCGTCGTCGTCCTCGTCGTCGGAGGGCGGGAACCAGGCCTCGGCGTCGACGGCGCCCTCCTCTGGCCCCGGGCTGATGTAGCACGGCTGGAACTGCGACAGCGCCAGCACCGCGTCGCCGCGCGTCGCCTCCACCACCACCACCAGCTTGTCCGTCCTGTCAGCAGTACAGCACACATTGAACTGGACGTCGTAGTTGCTGATGAGTCCTTCGGGCTGTGTGCCCCTGGTCGATCACGAAGAAACTTTTTGTTTCTGACGTTTCGTCCAGAGCTGCGCTGGACATCTTCGGACGTGCTGCTAGTGATGTTGAATCTTGCCAACTGACAAGCCGGACATCCGAGAACGACATAGATACTGCGTAAAGTGCCTGTGATCGAGTTTACACGTGACCAACAAAGATAATATTAGTCAGAGATAAAACTTAACTACCGATTGTTGCCTGTCAATGATAATAACTTACTTTCCCAAACGGAAGCGGGAGCGACTGAAAGAAATAACATTCCCCCAGTTACATGCTTGCGTGGTCAACAAGTCTGCTGAAGTGTGTTCCCAAGTATGGTACTAAATGAAACACTGATGATGCCATCATCAGGTGTGCCATCATCAGGTCGCCAGTCAAGATGAGGAGGCTCCCAGTGGTACTGAGCAAGGCGCACCGGCGGCTATCCAGGGGGGAGCGCGATGTGCCGAGGCGAAGACGTAGCCGCCGACTCAGTTAACGGTGACAAGCGCCATGCTGCATATTTCCACCGACAACACAGTGGCCGCTCTCAAAGCCGCATTGGCTGGAGAGAGGGCTGCCTTAAAGGCAGAAGTTCAACGCCAGCTGCAGCAGCTGCGGGAGTAGCTGAGAGTCGCCAATAGAAAAAAAAAAAAAGACGCCAGCCCCTAGACCACCACCACCCTCTCCTCCCCCCCACAACATGGGGCTGAGATCGGGGGATGCAGACGGACGCCTCAATGGTAACTGCTGGCGATCCCCGGAGAGGAACAGAATAACGGAAAAGAAAGATGAAGAAGAAACTCCTGCTCCAGCCACCCACTCCCCAAAGGGGCCAGTGGCCACGCAGCAGTGCGCCCCCGATACCGATCGCCCCCAGGGGCCAGCGACGTCACCAAAGGCTGCTTACAAAGCCACCCACTCGTTGTCGCTCCCCAGGGCACCAGTTACAGCGCCACCACCCGCGGGCCTCCATCTCCCAGGCAAGAGCAGTGTGGGATCAGTGCTGTATAAGACCTCCATACTCTGAGATGAAGAAGTTAGCACAGGAAAGGAATTCGTGGCGGGCCGCATCAAACCAGTCAGTAGACTGATGACCAAAAAACAAACCACTGCAGGACGAAGCCTAACCCCATCTCGTCAGTCCCTATCCTTTCACCCCTCCCGATCAATGTAGACATCCTATCCTCCATCATCCTTATCCTTCCACCCCCGCGCAGCAAGTGGCGCTGCTCAAATTCCTCTCCCTGCAATCCTTTATCATAATCAGTGCCAGTGCCGTTTTTACCCCAGCCCAATGGGGGCATGTTGTTGGCGTTGAGGAGAAGACCTTCCGAGAAGGTCTGCAACACCAGCAGAAAGGATGAAAAACCCACCACTACAGACAAGCCCTCTGAGCAACAGCTCGGAAGCGCCTCAAAGAAGAGGAAAAGGAATAAGAAAACGACGAGGACCTAATCTGGATGCTCATCACCATTTGTTACGTTTTATTCTGATTTCAGATCAACTACTGCCGATTCTGCATGAGAGGGCACACTGAATCAACCTGTGAAGGCGAGCAGGAGTACCACGAAAGTATTTAGCTTGTGCCATCTCAGGTCTAGGTGAGGCTTTTCAGCCCAGCGACCAGTAACCAGTGACCCAGGCGAATGGTTCGTCAGCGCACCTGATGAAAGCAACATCGTGGCTTGCCGGAATATTGTGGCCGTCGAACGTTGATGTCCGGCTATGTGAACTATTTCGTCATGAATTACGCTGGGAGGAGCTGAAGAATCGCACTGACAATGGTAATTGCACACTTCGATTTTGTATTGCTTAAATTATAATACAATCAAAGTTTCGAAAGTTTGTTGCTATTAATAGCTCTTAAGAGCTATTAATAGCAACTTTCAGTTCAGACAAATGTAAATTATTTGAAAAGCAGTACCCCATAAATGTGTCATCCAATTACTTTAAGGTCATTGGATGACATATTTATGGACGACTGCTTTTCAAATGATTTACATTTATCTCAACTGAAAGTTCTTGGAAGATATGTGAAAGCGACGTATTAGCTGCTCATGTGGACAAATTATTATTATTATTACATTAAACATTTTATTCTTATATTTTATTGTTATTATTAACATCCTAGGCATCTGTGGCACATGAACTGAGGTTAACTCTCCAGAACGGAACCCACGACCCGCGCCTACGACCAACACACTAACACTGCCTTCAACTTATCCCGGCTATCCAAACTACAACAACGTTACAATAGCACAACCACCAGAACGTCTGTTCTAACAACAACAACTAACTACTGCTACAGCTACCACTACGACGATGACGACAACTACGACGACAATATCAACAGCTTGCTAGCAGTACAACCGCTACCACCAGATTATCAGTTCTATCAACAACACACTAGCACCACCAAAAAACAATTGATTAATCTCATTGACGTGACATCAACGCTCATTGACACTGCTCTCACCAGGAACACTACCTCCAATCTTCATGTGACCTCCTCCTTACTGGACATGGAGAGTCTGTGAAGTTTATTCGTACAAGAACACGACAGACGATTTTCTGTATGAGCTATTATTAAAATTTTAGTGACAATACAGGATGGAGAAAAATAATCTGATGTCAGCGCACGTAGGTGACGTCAAACCCGGCAAAATTTAGCAGTCAAGTTTCGTCCGACTAAGTTGCTATTGTGTTATGCTGTGGTAGTTGTGAGCCACTGCACTTGCCGAGTGCTGCAGCGTGCAGCAGTCACCATGAATACACACATACAAATAACGAAGCAACTGGCATTCTCATGCCTTATGGAGCAGCGGGGTGCAGTACTGTAGCGGCGAGAAGGTGGCATGCTGAACATTTCCCAAACTGAAAGCTACCAGCAGGCGCCATAAATATGAGTTTTGTGCTCTCGAAAAGATAAGCTATTTAAAAAGCAGTAACAGTTAGCTAGTCCACATTAATCAATAAGTTCGTGGATCAGAGTGTATTTCAGACTTACTATTAAAGGGTTTTTCTTTTCTTTGCGTCAAGATCTAAAAGTTTATAAAATCGAGTTGTAGTCCTATGTTGTTTACGTTTTGGCACAATAAACTTAATGAATGTGGTTTAATTGTTCCTTTTCTTTCCATAAATTTAAGTACAGCACATCCATTCACGATTTAGTTCGTATTTCCTGAAGGTAGTCTAGCGTTTACGTTGTCTTTTTCAGAATCGTATACATTCAGCTGCGTATAGGCAAAAATTTGGAAACTATTTTTGTGTTTATTGGTAATTTATTTGATTTGTCCTTACTAAGTTATTATTTTACCACGAGTGAAAAGTGCATGACTTGCCATATAATTATCACTTCTTGGATATGGCGTGATAGATGCTGTAGTTTTTTCTATAGCATTGACTAGTGGCTTGGGAATAGGTGTCCTTCAGACTGTATTAGCTAAGGTTAGGAAAGATCTGGACAGATGAAGGACGTGGACGATAAAGATATGTAGGAAATCGTAACAAGTAATAAAAGAAACAGGCATAAAACTTCATCTGGCAGCTTTATGGTGAATGCGAAAAACACATTTGGCTTGTTGCTTCTGTTAGAAATCGATCAGCCTGCAGCAGCTATAGGTGTAGAGAGAGCACAACAATCTTTCAGCTGTAAAATGAGAAGTGAGGATGTAGGAAGGCCAGTAAAGAGAAAGAAAGTTTTGTTGCTCGATTGTTCTCTTGTTAGAGGTGTAGTCCAATTTTTACAGGATGAACTAGGTTCAGAACACCAGACCACCGACTTTTTTACGCCTAGTGCTAGTCTGGGTGACGTGACAGATCATTTTGTAAAGACTTCATGAAGGAAGGCACCGTGATTACAGAGGGTGGGCCGGACAATAGTATTGACAGAGATACTTGGTACAATATAGAGTGTGACCTGCTAAGGACTGCACCACCATCGAGACATATCAGAATTGATTTTGTACCTGTTCTGAAACGTCAAGACCAACATCATCTGAATACTTATATCAGGAGAGATAATTTGGAGTTGGAATGGCTACTTACGTAAGGTGCAGGGTCACATACTGGCATGATTCCTGTTGATTCTGTCCCTAGGTGAGATTATATTAGTCATGGCCTTTACCTCACGAGGAAAGGGAACAGCAAACTGGCTGAGCTAGTAACAGGAAATCTGTCATGAGTGGTAAAATACAGTGGTTACAGGTGTCAGAGCAGTACCTTTTCAGGGTGGGTAGGACAGGAAGAAACAAAGTTATGAGAGTGGCTAGGATTGAAACAAACCTTCAGTTTGAGAAAGAAGCTAAACAACATAATCCTGATATATTGCATCGATAAAAGCAGCTGTTGAAAGGTAATTTTTAGCAATCACCAGAAGTTTGACTTCCACCCAGTTACATCTTAGTCAGTGCGAAGTGCCAGCTACCTTAACTGCGTCAAATCATTCGATGATTAAGGAATAAAATTAATGAACTATTATTTGCATTGATGAATTATAACCACCAAATCCAGTTGACATAATCTACCTCTCTGAATATCATGTGGCAAACTAGTACAGAGGTGTTAAGTGTTACAGGACTCAGGCTAGCGTCTCACTTCTGCGCAGCAGAAATGGTGAAAGAAGCAGTTGCCTCATTCATTAGGTATTGTCATAAATTTAAGAACATATGCATTCATAAATTTTGCTTTCAGCAGCACGTGCCACAGAAACAGAATTTAGTTATAAATTATTTATAATATTAAGAATATACTGAGGACCTGCTGTTAATTTTAATCTGTTCATAAGTCACCTCTAAGGTCTATTGATCTGTGAGACAGTAAAGAACAAAGAAAAAGTACTTGCTGGTGATTACAATGTAGATTTCCTTATAGACTCTTCCTGTGAGAATTTATCGCAGTCAGTAACATCATATCTGCTATAAGCTTCTCAACTTCCCAAGGACCATTGATAATATCCTCATAGGGAAGTCGAAAAAACATAATTATATTATAAAACCAGTAATCAATGGCCTCTCAGACCACGACATGAAGTTAGTTTTCTTAAATATTAATACTAATTAGGATGCAAAATCCACTAAATCAGAGATCAAGAGGGTAGCCAGGAAAGTAAAACTTGGTTATTTTATGAAACTCCTCAATAACACGCTCTGGAGTGATGTATAGAGTGCTCATGGCATAAATGGAAAATGCAACACTTTTATTAATAAAGCCCTTACCTTAGTTGCAAGCTGTTTTACCCCCAAAAGTAATTCAGTTTAGACCAAAGTCTACAAAGAAACCGTGGATTACTCAACTAATAAAGGTACCTATTAAGACACCAAAGGAAACTCTATCTTTCAGTCAGAAAACTCTCTCTGTCTGTACCTCGTGGAAAGAAATACAATGGAACCTCGCATAGCGCTCATAATTCCTTCCAGAACTTTACTTATAGTGCAAAACACTCGTTAATGTAAAATACGATAATGCGTTCCATGCAGAAAAAGTACTAAAAGTTTTGTCTTATTCATGCCATTTATTCAAAGAAAATTAGTCATACAGTGTTATGTAATTTATTATTCAAGATACATAACTAATTCTTTTTTACTAGGAAGCTATCTACAGTCAATTGATTCTTCCAACGCTTCAGCACTTCGCGAAAATGCGACACAGCATTATCGTCAAATAAATTTGTAGTTCGCATAACCTATGCTTTACTGGGGTGATGATTTTCAATGTACGATGCAATCAATTCCCATGCTTTCAGCATTTCTGTTATTGCGCGAGAAGACTGCTGCTTTGCTGTTACTGCTTCCTCCTTCTCCTCTGAAGAACTCCTCTCCACAACTTCCTGCTGTGAAGCGCACTGCAAATCCGTAACCTTTTCGGTGACCGTTTCTTGGTTATAATCTTCCATAAGCTCATCGATACATTGTTATTCACTTCTAGCCCCGTGCTCTTGGCCAAAGGGACAATGCCGTTGACTACAGGCTCTACAGGTACTGACTCAAATGCCTTAAAGTCACATTCGACAACGCACTCCGGACAAAGCTTCTTCCAAGTAGAAGTGAGAGTTCTCTTGGTAACCGTTTCCCACTCCTTTCCAATCATTATGATACAGGCAACGATGTTGAAGTGATATTTCCAAAACTCTCTGAGAGTGAGATTGGTAACCAGTCAACTCAAAATAATGCTCGAAGAGTGCTTTAGTGCGTAATTAGAAATAATAGAAATAATCTGCTGGTCCATGGACTCGGGTAACAGAGTGGTGTTGGGAGGAAGAAATTGGATCTTGATGAATTGGAATTCTTCAGAGAGGTGGTCTTGCAAGCCTGGAGAATTGGCAGGAACGTTGTCCATAAAAAGTAACACAAGGAGTGGCACATTCATCTCAAGCAAATATGTTTCACCGAAGGACCGAACACGTCAATGATCCATTCACAAAATAGATTACGTTTAATCCAACCCCTTTTGTTCGACCTCCACATCACATTTAACCTGCTCTTCTGGACTTCAAACTTCTTGGGCTCGCGGAGTTTCTGAATGGTAAACAAGCAGCGATTTAATTTTCAAATCGCTGCTTAGATTGGTACAGAATAGCAGTGTGATACAGTATTTCATTGGCTTGTGACCGGGCAATGCATTCTCCTCTGCTATTATAAAGATACGCTTCGACGTCTTTTTCCAGAATACACCCGTCTCATCACTACTGAAAATCTGTTGCGGCACATAACCATCAGAATCTACGAGCATCTTGAAATTGATGATGAAGTTCTCTGCTGCCTTTGTGTCGGAGCTGCCTGCTTCTCCATGCCTCACAACGCTGTGGATGCCAGTTCTTCTCTTCTCGAACCACCCACGGCTTCTCTCAAACACTTTTCCGTTCGCTGATGATCCTGCCGTCTTCTTAACGAGGTCGGCGAAAGTCATTCTCGCCTTCTCACAAATGATGTTCTCGTTAATAGAGTCGCCTTGCAACTGTTTTTCATTTACCCATATAAGGAGCAATCTGTCGACACCGTCCAGAATATGAAACCGTTGTTTAGATATTCTAGTCAATCTCATTGAAGCGTCTGTCTCATTAATCTTGTCCACGTTCTTGAGGTTAGTACAAATAGGTGATGTAGACCGATTGTAAGTGCATGCTAAATTAGCAACGCTCACACAACGTTCGCATTTTTCATTTTTTATGTTTAATTTCTAAGGTAATTTTCTTTCTGTGATGGTCGTCTTCTTGCGGCTTTTTCTTCGGGGACATTTGTACGAAGGTTATTAAAATTTGCATACAAAAAAACACAGTGTCAACACAAGTTTAGAAAAATGTGTGATCACAAGCTGCAGTAAGATGGTAGCATAAAGAGCGCTAAACCCAGACTGCAGAACGTACTGAAGACATTGTTCATATGTCGCTGGCGACAATGAATGGTGTTCATATTGTTGAACGTTTCCACCGCCGCGCGCGAACGGCTGGTGGCTGGTGACGTCACACTAAATCGTCGTCACTCGTTAAGTGAAATATCACTCGTTAAGCTGTCATTTTTTTTTTTTATTTACAGTTTGTTTCACTCGTTATGCGAATTGCGCGTTATGGGATGTGCTTGTTAAGCAAGGTTCCACTGTATTGAGAATAGTTATACCGACATCAAAGAAAATACAGCACAAGAAAAAGATCGTTACATTAGATAACAAACCAAAGGAAATATGGGTTATATGGGAGAAAGATACTGGTAAAACAAAAAGGAAGAAGAGCAAATATCATTAAGGCTAAATCCTACATTGATATCAGAAGAGTGCAGTCTTGCAGAAGGGTTTTGACAAATATTTCATAAATTTTACTGAAAAGAGGGGTTGTCAGGTTCAGTAGCTGCTGACATGGAATATATCAGACCACCTATTACAAATAACTTCAATAGTATGAATATGGCCCTTACTACACTAGTAAAAGTAATGTCCACCATAAAATCCTTAAAAATAAATAATGAATAGTAGTTATGATAAATTATGAACAAAACTACTTAAAAGGTATTCCACCAATTCATTTTTCACTGGAATATTTCGTGACTGGCTGAAGTTAAGCATCTCTATGGAAAGGAAATAAGGAAATAAAGTCAAACTCCCATCCAGTTTCAATTTTCGTTAGCATTCTCGAAAATGTTAGGAAAGATATTATACAAGTGGCTTCTTAAGTATTTGACTTCAAATAATACATTGTCAAAGTCACAGTTTGGATTTCTAAGCCTGTTAACACCCACAGCGGGAATACACTTAATTCATTAGGCAATAAGTTACTGGCTGCTCGTATATTGTGTGATTTGTCATATGCATTTGGATGCGTATATCACAATACGCTTTTAATTAAATTAGAATATTACGGTGTAACAACCATTGCTGCAAACTCATTCACCAGTCTTATCTCTCTGGCAGGAATCAAAATGTGTGAACAGGAAAGAGTCCTGTATTAAGCCATCAGGCATCAGCCAACTGGAAATGTATTACATGTGGTACCCCCACAAGGTTCGATTTTAAGATACTTACTCTTGTGTATATTAATGACCTTTCATCAGTATTACTAGATACCAAGTTTGTTTTGTTTACAGGTGATACAAACATTGCAATAAATAGAAAATCAAGCGTAGTTTTAAACTTATCATTTAATTAACTTTTAGAGAATATTAATAAATGGCTCCTAACCAATTTTTGTCACTAAAAACACATTATATGGAGTTCAGATCTGGTAAGAGAATTCCTGGCAGTATATGCTCAAAATCTGACGACAGTTTGATACAATTCGTTGATTATGTTAAATTCTCGGGATTATAGCTTGCTGATAAACTAACCTGGGAGGAGCGTATCAGAGAATTGGTGAAACGCCTAAACGAATCTTTATTTGCACAGCAGATGTTGTCAGTCAGAGGTGGTATAAAAACAAAAACGGTTGGCATACTTTGCTTACTTTCGTTCCATAACGTCCTTTGGGATTATTTTTTGGGGTAACTCTTCAAGTCAAGGTAAAATTTTCCGAGACTAGAATAATGTAATACGAATTACTTATGATGTGAACTCTAGAAAGTTCTGCGAAATTCGTTTCAAGAAACTGAAAATACTAACTACAGCTTCCCAATTAATTTCTTCTTCGATGAAGTTTGTCATAAATCATACATCCCTTTCAAATCAACATTTCATGGAATCAATACTAGAAATAAGAATAGCCTTAACAAATATTTAAAGGTACCTGCTTTTGTTCAGGAAGGTGTCCATTACTCAGGAATACATATTTTCAATAAGTTACCGGCTGCCATAAAAAGTTTAACAAATAATACGGTTCTGTTCGAGAGGTACCTACAGGATTTATTGGCGGCCAACTCTTTCTACTTCATTGATTATTTTTTTATTTGAATCGATTGGAATCTAAAAATTATAACCAATATCAAATAATGTGAGTATGATGTGAAAGCTGGTTATGTACATCTTAAGTGCAGTAATGTGATGAATGTAAACTGATTTTTCTCTTTGTTTATTCATGGCTACAGCCTAAAATAATATGATAAGCGTAAGATAATCTGCACGTCAGTGTATTCTACATGTACATATTTGTTGTTAGCTTTTGACTGAAAATATGTTTCACATTTTTCTTATTCCACAACCATGAGGAGCATTTCACTTGGGATCTGTGAACAGTATGTTACCATATCTTTTATTCTTTGTAAAACTGTAATGTGTTTTTCATGTTCTACATCCTTCAGGATCTCCTCATTACGGATGAGTTGGAACCAAAAGGACATACAACATAATCCAAACACCTTCACGGCAGTGGACCATCGCTTCAGACAGACAATTTTCTTTCCTCGCCGAAAAAAGAAGATACTTGACGGTGCAGAACAGTGAAGAACTTGGAAAATGATGAAGAGGTAGTCTAGCGTTTCAAAACAATGCTGTCAACCTGTATAAGAGTAACAGGTCACGAAGTAGTTAATTTAATAGTCAAGCTTTACACAATAAACATCACAGAAAATTAGTATCTGATATAACATCTCACGGATGGACATTTAAAGTTTTCCTGGCGCTGATGATTCAGCTGAACCATTATCCGCAGAAAATGTAATTAGGAATAGTATATTTTAGCACAACAGGTTTCAGCAAGGTGTTAGGCGGGAAAAGTCAGTTTAAATGTACACAATTCCGCCGACTTGTTACTGATTGGACCACATTTTATGGCCATGATTCCACAGAGGTGCATTTCTGACCCACGGTTAACTTGCAAATTTCGCTCGATTTGATGTCTCCTATCCTGCTCTGGTCCTGTTATCGGGCTATTTTTCTCCACCACGTACCATCCGAGGTCAATTCGCTACCATCAGACGCTATGCTTCAGAAATGTCGTAGCATAATGGCTGTTTCATGAAGCTATTTTTTTCTTTCTTCAAAGTTACAATGTACAACTTACACTGTTCGTCTTAGAACTACAAAAATACCAGTCACCAGTTTGATAATGGCGGGGACAGAATTGTTGATGGGGACCAAGGACAGAAGATACACTACTGGCCATTAAAATTGCTAGATGACATGCTACAGACGCGAAATTTAACCGACAGGAAGAAGATGCTGTGATATGCAAATGATTAGCTTTCCAGAGCATTCACACACGGTTGACGTCGGTGGCGACACCTACAACGTGATGACATGAGGAAAGTTTCCAACCGATTTCTAAACACAAACAGCAGTTGACCGGCGTTGCCTGGTGAAACTTCGTTGTGATGCCTCGTGTAAGGAGGAGAAATGCGTACCATCACGTTTCCGACTTTGATAAAGGTCGGATTCTAGACTATCGCGATTGCGGTTTATCGTATCGTGACACTGCTGCTCGCATTGGTCGAGATCCAATGACTGTTAGCAGAATATGGAATCTGTGGGTTCAGGAGGGTAATACGGAACGCCGAAGTGGATCCCAACGGCCTCGTATCACTAGCAGTCGAGATGACAGACATCTTATCCGCATGGTTGTAACGGACCGTGCACGCACGTCTCGATCCCTGAGTCAAAAGATGGGGACGTTTGCAGGACAACAACCATCTGCACGAACAGTTCGACGACGTTTGCAGCAGCATGGACTATCAGCTCGGAGACCATGGCTGCGGTTACCCTTGACGCTGCATCACAGACAGGACCGTCTGCGATGGTGTACTCGACGACGAACCTGGGTGCACGAATGGCAAAACGTCATTTTTTCGGATGAATCCAGGATCTGTTTACAGCATCATGATGGTCGCATCCGTGTTTGGCGACATCGCAATGAACGCAAATTGGAAGCGTGTATTCGTCATCGCCGTACTGGCGTATCACCCGGCGTGATGGTATGGGGTGCCATTGGTTACACGTCTCGATCACCTCTTGTTCGCATTGACGGCACTTTGAACAGTGGACGTTACATTTCAGATGTGTTAAGACCCGTGGCTCTACCCCCCATTCGATCCTGTGAAACCCTACATTTTAGCAGCATAATGCACGACCGCATGTTGCAGGTCCTGTACGGGCCTTTCTGAATACAGAAAAGGTTCGGCTGGTGCCCTGGGCAGCACATTCTGCAGATCTCTCACCAACTGAAAACGTCTGGTCAATGGTGGCCGAGCAACTGGCTCGTCACAATACGCTAGTCACTACTCTTGATGACCTGTGGTATCGTTTTGAGGCTGGATGGGCAGCTGTACCTGTACATGCCATTCAAGCTCTGTTTGACTCAATGCCTAGGCGTATGAAGACCGTTATTACGGCCAGAGGTGGTTGTTCTGGGCACTGATTTCTCAGGATCTATGCGCCCAAATTGCGTGATAATGTAACCACATGTCAGTTCTAGTATAATATATTTGTCCAATGGAAATGGAAATGAGCGTTTGGCGTCATTGGCCGGGAGGCCCCTCGCGGGGCAGGTCCGGCCGCCATATCGCAGGTCTTATTACAGTCGGCGCCACATTGGGCGACCTGCACGCCGGATGGGGATGAAATGATGATGAACACAACACAACACCCAGTCCCTGAGCGGAGAAAATCTCCGACCCAGCCGGGAATCGAGCCCGGGCCCAGAGGACGGCAATCCGTCACGCTGACCACTCAGCTACTGGGGCGGACTATTTGTCCAATGAATACCCGTGTAACATCTGCATTTCTTCTTGGTGTAGCAATTTTAATGGCCAGTAGCGTAATTAGGAATAGTAACTTTTAGGATAACAGGTTTCAGCAAGGTATTAGTTGGGGAAAGTTAGTTTAAATGTATACAATTCCGCCTACTTGTTACTGATTGGACCACATTTTATGGTCATGATTCCAAAACGGTGCATTTCTGACCCACGGTTAACTTGCAAATTTAGATCGTTCGATGTCCCCTATCCTACTCTGGTCTTGTTATTGTTTTTTTTTTTTTCTCCACCATGTACCATTCGAGGTCACGTCCCCAGAATCAGATGTTATGCTTTAGATATGTCGTCGCATAATGTCTGTTACATGAAGCTATTTTTTCTTTCTTCAAAGGTGCACTGTACAGCTTACACTGTCCGGCTTAGAACTACAAAAAAAAAACCAGTCCCATGTTTGATAGTGGTGGGAACAGAGTTGTTGATGGGGACCAAGGACAGAATATAGAGGGTGGTCCATTGATCGTGACCGGGCCAAATATCTCACGAGATAAGCGTCAAACGAAAAGACTACAAAGAACGAAACTTGTCTAGCTTTAAGGGGGAAACCAGATGGCGCTATGGTTGGAACGCTAGATGGCGCTGCCATAGGTCAAACGGATATCAACTGGGTTTTTTTAAAATAGGAACCCAAATTTTTATTACATATTCGTGTAGCTCCTATTTTTTCGCTTTGTGATAGATGGCGCTGTAATAGTCATAAACATTGGCTCACAAATTTAGACGACCAGTTGATGGCAGGTAGGTTTTTTAAATTAAAATACAGAAAGTAGGTACGGTTGTTGCAATGTGATACATGTACCTTTGTGAACTTATCATTTCTGAGAACGCATGCTGTTACAGCGTGGTTACCTGTAAATAGCACATTAATGCAATAAATTCTCAAAATGATGTCCGTCAACCTCAATGAATTTGGCAATACGTGCAACGACATTCCTCTCAACAGCGAGTAGTTCGCCTTCCGTAATGTTCGCACATGCATTGACAGTGCGCTGACGCATGTTGTCAGCCGTTGTCAGTGCATCACGATAGCAAATATCCTTCAACTTTCCCCACAGAAAGAAATCCGGGGACGTCAGATCCGGTGAACGTGCGGGCCATGGTATGGTGTTTCGACTACCAATCCAACTGTCATGAAATTTGCTATCAGTACCGCTTCAACTGCACGCGAGCTATGTGCCGGACATCCATCATGTTGGAAGTACATCTCATGCAGTGAAAAACCTTGTAGTAACATCGGTAGAACATTACGTAGGAAATCGGCATACATTGCACCATTTAGATTGCCATCTATAAAATGGGGGCCAATTATCCTTCCTCCCATAATGCCGCACCATACATTAACCCGCAATGGTCGCTGATGTTACACTTGCCCAATAGTGTATATTATGCCAGTTTACGTTACTGCTGTTGGTGAATGACGCTTCGTCGCTAAATAGAACGCGTGCAAAAAATCTGTCATCGTCCCGTAATTTCACTTGTGCCCAGTGGCATAACTGTGCACGACGTTCAACGTCGTCGCCATGCAATTCCTGGTGCATAGAAATAAGGTACGGGTGCAATCGATGTTGATGTAGCATTCTCAACACCGACATTTTTGAGATTCCCGATTCTCGCGCAATTTGTCTGCTACTGATGTGCGGATTAGCCGCGACAGCAGCTAAAACACCTACTTGGACACCATCATTGTTGCAGGTCGTGGTTGAAGTTTCACATGTGGATGAACAATTCCTGTTTCCTTAAATAACGTAACTATCCGGCGAACGGTCCGGACACTTGGATGATGTCGTCCAGGATACCGAGCAGCACACGGCTATTGGGCATTATGATCACAATAGCCATACGTCAATACGATATCGACCTTTTTCGCAATTGGTAAACGGTCGATTTTAACACGGGTAATGTATCACGAAGCAAATACCGTCCGCACTGGCGGAATGTTACGTGATACCACGTACTGATACGTTTGGGACTATTACAGCCCCATCTATGACAAAGCGAAAAAAATGGTCCAACTAAAAGATTCATATTTCTTTACGTACTATACGAATAGGTAATAGAAATGGGGTTCCTACTTTTAAAAAAACGCAGTTGATATCCGTTTGACCTATGGCAGCGCCATGTAGTGGGCCAACCATAGCGCCATCTTGTTTCCCCCTTCAAGCTACACGAGTTTCGTTCTTTGTAGTTTTCTCGTTTGACGCTTATTTCGTGAGATATTTGGCCCGGTCACTATGAATGGACTATCCTGTAGTAAGTGGGTTAAAATGAATGAAACAGTTATTCGGGGAAGTAGAGGCTTGCTCTGGACACAATGGTGTGGAGAGATTCATCAAAGCAGTCTTCGGACTGAAGACCACAACACCAACAGCTGCGGGAGAGAGAGCAATATTATTACAAAGGAGACTGGACAACCAAGAGTGCAGGATAACGGCATCACCATCCAAGCGAATGGAAACAACAAATCGGAAGTCGAAAACATTTTGAATAATCATTTCTTAAATGTTGTAGAGAAAATAGGATCTAAATGTTCATTAGAAGAAGCAAGGCAGTTAATGGAAGAGTCCTTACCCACACCATTTGATACAACTGAATTTCCACCCACCTCTCCATCTGAAATTAGGAAGATAATAAACTCTCTCAAGAATAAAAGCTCACATGGGATTGATGGCATTTCCAGCAGGATAATAAAAGCTTGTTCCCAATAAATAAGTGGGATTCTGAGCCACATATGTAATAGCTCTCTGAAGCAGGGTATTTTCCCAGATAGACTGAAGTATGCCATTGTTAAACCACTGCATAAAAAGGGGATACATCTGATGTCAACAACTACCGCCCAATCTCTCTTCTGACTGCCTTATCCAAAATTGTTGAAAAAGTAATGTATTGTAGAATAGCCTTACACCTTTGTAAAAATAAAGTTTTAACAAAATGTCAGTTTGGTTTCCAGAAGGGTTTTTCAACGGAAAATGCTATATATATATATATATATATATATATATATATATATATATATATATATATATATATATTCTCTAATGAAATATTAAATGCTCTAAGTAACCGGACGTCACCCGTTGGGATTTTTTGTGATCTCTCAAAGGCTTTTGATTGTGTAAATCATGGAATACTCCTAGATAATAGGATCTAAATGTTCATTAGAAGAAGCAAGGCAGTTAATGGAAGAGTCCTTACCCACACCATTTGATACAACTGAATTTCCACCCACCTCTCCATCTGAAATTAGGAAGATAATAAACTCTCTCAAGAATAAAAGCTCACATGGGATTGATGGCATTTCCAGCAGGATAATAAAAGCTTGTTCCCAATAAATAAGTGGGATTCTGAGCCACATATGTAATAGCTCTCTGAAGCAGGGTATTTTCCCAGATAGACTGAAGTATGCCATTGTTAAACCACTGCATAAAAAGGGGATACATCTGATGTCAACAACTACCGCCCAATCTCTCTTCTGACTGCCTTATCCAAAATTGTTGAAAAAGTAATGTATTGTAGAATAGCCTTACACCTTTGTAAAAATAAAGTTTTAACAAAATGTCAGTTTGGTTTCCAGAAGGGTTTTTCAACGGAAAATGCTATATATATATATATATATATATATATATATTCTCTAATGAAATATTAAATGCTCTAAGTAACCGGACGTCACCCGTTGGGATTTTTTGTGATCTCTCAAAGGCTTTTGATTGTGTAAATCATGGAATACTCCTAGATAAGCTCAAGTACTGTGGTATGAATGGGACAGTGCTCAAATGGTTTAAATCATACCTAACTGGAAAAGTGCATAAAGTTGAAATAAACAGTTCACATAATATGCAAAAAAACTGGTGATTTCTCAAACTGGGGAACAATCAAGAATGGGGTGCCGCAGTGTTCGGTCTTGGGTCCTCTGCTGTTCTTAATATATATTAATGACTTGCCGTTCTGTATTCACGAAGATGCAAAGATGGTACTTTTTGCCGATGATACAAGTATAGCTATCACACCCGACAGACAAGAATTAACTGGTAAAATTGTAAACGATTTATTCAGAAAATCATTAAGTGGTTCTCTGCAAATGGGCTCTCATTAAAATTTGACAAAACACAGTATATACATTTTCAAATAACTTCCGGGAATTCAACCAGGTAACACTTTCAGCGACCGCCGATATTTCGGCGGGAGAACACCCCGCCATTTTCAGTTTGCCTTGAAAATGGCGGGGTGTTCTCCCGCCGAAATATCGGCGGTCGCTGAAAGTGTTACCTGGCTGAATTCCCGGAAGTTATTTGAAAGTTGTATACGCCAGGAGAAACTCAGGTCTCACAGTATATACAGTTCCACACAGTAAATGGAATGACCCCTTTAATAAATATAGACTTCGATCAGAAATCGGTAGCTAAGGTAGAATATTCAAAATTTCTAGGTGTATGCATTGATGAGGGGTTGAACTGGATAAATCACACTGAGGATCTGCTGAAACGTTTGAGTTCAGCTACTTATGCTATTAGAGTCATTGCAAATTTTGGCGATATACATCTCAGTAAATTAGCTTACCACGCCTATTTTCATTCTCTGCTTTCGTATGGCATCATATTCTGGGGTAACTCATCATTGAGTAAAAGAGTGTTCATTGCACAAAAGCGTGTAATCAGAATAATTGCTGGAGCTCATCCAAGATCATCCTGCAGACACTTATTTAAAGAGCTAGTAATCTTCACTGTAGCCTCACAATATGTATATATTCACTTATGAAATTTGTTATTAACAATGCGAACGAATTCAAAAGTAATAGCGGTGTACATGGCTACAACACTAGGAGAAAAGATGATCTTCACTACTAAAGGTTAAATCTAACTTTGATTCAGAAGGGGGTAAATTATGCTGCCTCAAAAGTCTTTGGTCACTAACCTAACAGCATCAAAAATCTGAGAGATAGCCATATAGAATTTAAAAGGAAATTAAAAGAATTTCTTGATGGCAAGTCCTTCTACTCATTAGATAAATTTTTGGATATAGTAAGTGGGTAATTTCCCAACCCCCACAAAACAAATTAAAAATATTGAGTGTCATGTAATATTTTGTCTAATGTAATATCTTGTATAGACAGACACCTTTTATTAACCTGACACGTTCAACATCATTACGAAGTGTCGTATTCATGATCTATGGAACAAGTACTAATCTAACCTAATCTATACTAATCAGAGAACAGAGAATGGAGGAGACTGACTGCGGCTTGGCGGCGGCGGCGGCCTGGTAGTCTTCGTCGGTGTCGGCGACGCGCGACGCCTCGTCGGGCTCGGAGGCGTCGAAGTATGCGCGGCGCAGCACGAGCTCGCGGTGCTCGGAGAGCGCGTCGGCCAGCTCCTTGGCCTTGCCGGCGTCGAAGACGAGGACGGCGCGCGGGGGCGGCGGGGGCGGCGGCGGCCCCAGCAGCCGGTCCGCCAGCTCCGGCAGCAGCAGCGACGTCGCCAACGCGCGCGCGTGCGCAGTGCGCGGCGCCCACACCGTAGGGAAGCGCGCCGCCGGGCTGCACACAGGATGGCGATTATTCTTCACTGTGAAACGTGCCAGCTCTAATACACAGAGGAAGAAAGGTGTAAACACAAAACTTTGCAGACCCAAGTTCGGTGCGAATGCGCATGCTCAAACATTTTGCAGTGGCGCCGCAATCGTGCAGGGGTCCTAATTAAACAGCGCAGAATGGACACGTGACGATCACACCCCGACTCGAGGATCACACTAGTAGTTGCAGGATTCCAGGTGGGCCTAATCGTCTGCACGAGAACTCCAGGCTTGTCGACACGACCTGTGGTTCTCCAGGTCGATCGTTCAGGGTGTTCCGTCAGACGATGTTTGGAGCAGTGGACACGAGATGGCACCCACGTGCGACTTACAGGGTCTGGAGCGACCAGGGAGACAATGAGGCGACAGGATCGAAGAATCGTGCGGCAAGAGAACAGGTATCCTTCACTGACTCGCTCCACAATACAGGCACATGCACGGGCGTCAAAAAAATGGTTCAAATGGCTCTAAGAGATCTAATTCAGTTTCTTTTATACATTATGGTATGGATAAGGAGTGTGCTTGCTGTGAACGGACAGAATGAGAAATGGCTGCTGTCCGTAAACAGCTGGAGGCAGTGTTGGCTACAGTCCACAGGCTTGGGGATACTGCTCAAGGTTGGGGCGACATCAGGGTGCCGATGAGGGTTGGAATCCGCTGGTGACCAGGTTGTCGCTGCGTCTTCTGATACGCGATATCTGACCGGTCCATCTTCACTCCTGAGTGAACGGCGGAAGGTAGCGTGTTTGCAAGTCACTGGGCGGAAAGCGAAAGAGGGAATGGGCCGCAAAGCTGGCTCCTTACACCGTAGCAACAGGTACGAGGTGCTACCCAGTGTTGATAATACTTGTGATCCAGCACGGGATGCCTCTCTTGTTGTGCCAGCGGCCGATTTTCCTGCGCGGTTTAGACAACTGCAGAGGGCGGTTATCCTAGTGATTGGAAGCTCCAACGTTGGGTGGGCAATGGAGCCCTGAGGAATAGCAAGCAGGACAGGAAAGAATACCAGTGTGCACTCAGTATGTTTGTCAGGGGGTCTTGCCCAGGACATGGAGGGGGCCCTACTAACACTGACGAGCACACTGGATGCAGCTAGCTGCAAATGGCTCTGACCACTATGGGACTTAACATCTGAGGTCATCACTCCCCTAGACTTAGAACTACTTAAACCTAACTAACCTAAGGATATCACACACATCCATGCCTGAGGCAGGATTCGAACCTGCGACCGTAGCAGCAGCGCGGTTCCGGACTGAAGGGCCTAGAACCGCTCGGCGACAGAAGTCGGCCACGGGTGTCAGTTGTTCCACAAACAGCAGCGCGGTTCCGGACAGAAACGCCTAGATCCGCTCGGCCACAGCGGCCGGCCATACAGTTCCGACCTTTAAAAATGGTTTAAATGGCTCTGAGCACTATGGGATTTAACATCTGGGGTCATCACTCCCCTAGACTTAGAACTACTTAAACCTAACTAACCTAAGGACATCACACACATCCATGCCTGAGGCAGGATTCGAACCTGCGACCGTAGCAGCAGCGCGGTTCCGGACTGAAGCGCCTAGAACCGCTCGGCGACAGAAGTCGGCCACGAGGGTCAGTTGTTCCACAAACAGCAGCGCGGTTCCGGACTGAAGCGCCTAGAACCGCTCGGCCACAGCGGCCGGCCATACATTTCCGACCTTTCCCCATTTTTTCCATATTTTTGGTGCCCTGAAAAAAGACGTTCGTGGCGGACGATTTGCTTCGGAAGAAGAAGTGCACGCCCGAGTACTAACATTTTTTCATGTGGGCCTTGACCTACTTGTCTCACAGTGGGATAAATATATTAATAGTTACGACGATTACTTTTGAAATAATAAGCAGTTAACTCACTTTCTTTCAGTCTGTCTCATTTTCATTTGACTGTCTATTATAACACCTAAAAACCGAAATAGGGGCAGTCGACTGGCTTATATTCATAAAATTTATGTCTTTCACTGACAGGTGAGGTGAAACCATTATGCATTAGCGAGCGAAAAGGCGCAGTAGCTAGCACACCGGACTTGCATTCGGGAGGACGACGGTTCAAACCCACGTCCTGCCTTCACGATTTAAGGTTTTCCTTGATTTTCCTAAATCGCTTCAGGTAAAAGGACGGGATGGTTCCTGTGAAAGGACACGGCCGACTTCCTACCCCAACCTTCCCTAATCCGATGGGGCCGATGACCTCGATGTCTGGCCCCCTTCCACGAATCAACCAACCAACCAACAACTAATAAAAATGGAAGAGATGCTTTATTTCTCACATCTCTATTGCTGCACTCCTCGCACGACGTGTGGCGTAAACATCTGTTGTCTTAGAATTTCTCCAGAAACTCTGTCGCAAAAGTTTCAGCCGCTTCGCTTTACGTCATATTTTGGATATCTGAAGAGTGTTCCTTCCCGCACCCAGTGACAGAAGACGAACTTTTGTCGGGCGGTTGGCACGACAGCGCTACACACCACACGATACAGTTTGTTGGGTGAGGTGGCGCGGGGATCGGCTGTAGGGTGGTCAGACCCAGCCGACCATCCAACGAGCAAAATCGGTCTCCCAGTCGCTCAACAAGACTACACACGTGCGGGGTAAAGCCGTCGGCACACGGACCGTGCATTCGAACGTTGAGCGTTGAGCTTGCCGAGTTTCTGACGTCATAGCGTGGAATAGCACGTTCGGGAGTCTTTCGATACGCGCAGAGCAATATAGGGCATGTCAGATATTCTGAGCGTGCGTCTGAGCGTTGACCAATGGGATGGCACAACGCCACCTACGTCACACGCACGCCGTCTCCCTTCAGCACAGAGTTGTGAGGCGCCATATTGGCATTCATTTCAAGCCTATATATATATATATATATATATATATATATATATATATATATATATATGCCGTTTCTGAGCACCGGCAAACTGAGAATCGCTGGAGAACGCGTTGTTAGTTGTGTGATTCGTTCCAATAAAATAATGAGAAACATCGCATTCGTGACAAAAGAATTATTGTAACTTGCGTATTATGAGTAGGCTATTTGAAGGCAGCGACACAATTAAGATCCATCCAAAACGTATTGTTACTGGTACAATTTGTTATAATTAAATTTCAATTAGTAACACAATTAGCTACGATTAACGTTTTTAGCAAAGCGTAACACAATATGGTTAAGTACGAGTAGCCTATTGTTGGTTTAGCGTAATGAGTAGCGTCTCTGTCTAGCAGTGAGTCCTTGTTGGGGTGGTGGTTCGTATCCTAACACTCCCATCAATTTTTCCCTAACATTCGCGTATTTATTAGGTTCTGATACTTTATTATTACTTTAATATAAGTATATGCTACAATATTTGATGTTATGTAAATATATATTCACCTTTTTTGACTTTGTTCGTTTGGCTTAATCTACAGGACAGCTTGCGCTACTTGTATAAAAATATTTTACTTCTTTTTCTTTTACGCTTCGTAATTCACATGTTAGAATGATTCTGCTACTGGGTAGGAACAGTGATCAAGTAAACCTAACCTTGGGGTTTTACTAAAATGTGGGAATGATGAAATAATGTTTATCTTATGCGGAGAAGTATTCCAAATTTGTACAGCACTGTTTGTAATGGAACTTTTATAAGCTAGTGTCTTTATTGATTGGACACGGTACTTTCCCTTTCGTGGACGATGGAGGAAATGTGCGTTTTAACAGGGCTAACGTGGGAATTTTACGCGCGCCCGATGAGTAAACAGTGTGATTTATGGACTATAAACATCCCTCAACTGCCGATGGAGTGCGTTACGATCACGTATTCCACGTTGGGGCCACGTACCGAATGCACAGGTCGCATCGTTCCTGAGCGTTCAGCAGCACGTTGAACTTGGCACGCTCAACGTTAACGTTCGACAGCACGTTCCGTGTGCCGATGGCTTAAGGGTGAAGTGTGTGGTGATGCTGCCTGGCGCCTACCTGTCCGGGCTGGCGCCTTCGTCTGTCTCGCCGTAGACGGCGCGCACCACGGGCTCCAGCGCGTCTGCCGGGGGCGACAGCGGGGGCGAGTCGGCGTCCGCGTCGCCCGGGGGCGGCTCGGGAGCGGGGGCGGGCGCTGGGGGTGGCTCCGCCGCCTCCTCCTCGCCCTCGGCCGCCTCCTCTGCCCCCGGCGGCGGCACCTCCACCACGTCCACCACGCACCTCACTGCACCCTCTGCCGCCGCCGCCGCCGCCGCCGCCGCCTCCTCGCCCCACAGCTGCGGTACACACCAGCCGTCACCATCAGAGATCGACTACGCCTTCTTGATTTTTCTTTTTTAATAATCTATATATTTCTAGTAAATAGCTGATAATCGAGAATTTCACGTGCAAAGCCGTCTTTCACGCTTAATACCCTATTGACCATTAAAAGTGCAACACCACAGAGGGCAGCATATAATGAAATTTTGCTTATTTAGAATACCACATGTAACAAATGGTTCAATGGCTCTGAGCACTATGGGACTTAACAAAAAAAAGTGCAAATACGTGTGAAATCTAATGGGACTTAACTGCTAAGGTCATCAGTCCCTAAGCTTACACACTACTTAACCTAAATTATCCTAAGGAAAAACACACACATCCATGCCCGAGGCAGGATTCGAACCGAACCTGCGAGCGTAACAGTCGCGCGGTTCCGGACTGAGCGCCTAGAACCGCTCCTCCAACGAGCCGGCCCGCATGTAACACAGCCTCAAGTATTTTACCGCACTTGTTTCTGTGATTTCAAAACTAATTTTTTTAATTATATGTACTTATTAGTTTTGGTAGTAATTAGTGTTTATCAAACTGTAATATGATACTAGAGAACAAGTAAGAAATAATTATGTCAAAGCTTTGGATAATTCAGTGCAGTTTCCATGAAGTGTTACTGGTTCAAATGGCTCCGAGCATTATGGGACTTAACATCTCAGGTCATCAGTCCCCTAGAACTTAGAACTACTTAAACCTAACTAACCTAAGGACATCACACACATTCATGCCCGAGGCAGGATTCGAACTTGCGACCGTAGCGGTCGCGCGGTTCCAGGCTGAAGCGCCTAGAAACGCTCGGCCACTCCGGCTGGTCATTATCTATTATTTGTGTTCTTAACTATAAATAACATTAGAGTATGCCAACTTACAATCATTTTGTTCATGTTACACATGCCGTTAACATTTTAGCTCGCGCGACTGCATTATTACTCACTCCCAGTTATTAGATGATTTCAAATTGACGTCAGGCACTAACCGAATTTAATTTCTTTTCATCTTTGAGCTGGCGACTGTAATTATTCTGCAGTCTAAATTTATTCGATTTAATTATTCAAAATTATTACTATCTACAGTGAATCAATAAAACTGGAAATTTACTGTAAGGTCTTATGGTACCAAACTACTTAGGTCATCGGTTCCTAAGCCTACACATCACTTAATCTAACTTCAACTAACTTACGCTATGAACAACACACACACACACACACCCATGCCCGAGGGAGGACTCGAATCTCCGACGGGGGTGCCGCACGGACCGTGACTAGGCGCCTTACACCGCGCGGCTACCCCGCGCGGCTAGTGAATCAATAACTTGTTATCATTTTTGTATTTCGATCGTTTTTGAACTTAAAAAGGCCTCCTGCGGTTACGACCGGGGTATAACTACCTGTATTGTTTCGTTAAACATTGATCTTCGAGTTGGGTTGGGTTGTTTGGGGGAGGAGACCAAACAGCGAGGTCATCGGTCTCATCGGATTGGGGAAGCATGGGGAAGGAAGTCGGCCGTGCCTTTCAAAGGAACCATCCCGGCATTTGTCTGAAGCGATTTTAGGGAAATCACGGAAAACCTAAATCAGGATGGCCGGACGCGGGACTGAACCGTCGTCCTCCCAAATGCGATTGGTTCAAACGGCTCTGAGCACTATGGCACTTAATATCTGAGGTCATCAGTCCCCTACAACTTAGAACTACTTAAACCTAACTAACCTCACACCCGAGGCAGGATTCGAACCTGCGACCGTAGCAGTCGCACGGTTCCGGACTGAAGTGCCTAGAACCGCGGCCACCGCGGCCGGTCCCGAATGCGAGTCCAGTGTGCTAACCACTGCGCCACCTCACTGGGTGTGGTCTTCGGAACTGATACCTTGCTTGCATTACTTGCGTAGCATTAGGTACACGTGTGACGAAACCTTTCATACAAACAGGAAAGTACAGATACGTTAAATACAGTATAGAATACAGGATTAAATTTGTAGCTGATTTGGGGTACATACGGAGTGTGAATTTCAGTACAGCCAGCTGTCACTTCTGACAGTAACACAGGCTCTTCCTCGGCTGAGTATCAGGTAGAACTGCGCTCCAACGACAGATACGGGTAATTCGTTCTATACTGCCACATCTTTACACCTGAGTTTGTCGACTGTAGTGGCTGACGCTTGGTGGCATCCCAGTTTCTCGGAAACCAGTGGTCAGATGTTTTCAATGGGTGATAGATCTGGAGAACGTGCTGGCCGAGGAGACAGTCGAACGTCCTCTGTATCGACACGTCTGTATCGATTTCTACCCGGGTCGATAAGGGGTCGCTGGTCTTCCTCTTGGCGGGAGGCGCTTGCCGCCGTTTGGAGAGAATTTTTAAGTAGCACGCAACGCTGAAACGTGGCCTCCGAAAATTTGGAGATTTGTGCTAAGGTACTATGGGACCAAACTGCTGAGGTCATCGGTTACTAGGCTTACTCAGTACTTAATCTAACTTACGCTAAGGTCAAAACACAAAGCCATGCCCGAGGGAGGACTCTAACCTCCGACGGGAGGAGCAGCGCGAACCGTGACAAGGCGCCCATGGACCGCACGGCTACCCCGCGCGACGAAACATGGCCTTGCTTGTGGAGAGTGAGCGGAGCGTACGCTGTACAGGAGGAGGAAATTTGCGCTCGGGGACACGTCCTGGTGTTTAAACCAGAGATCAACAGGCAGCCGGAGTGGCAATTTCAGATTTGCCGCCGTCCAGAAGGCACGTGGGTGGAAGGAGGGGAGGGGAAGGGGAAGAGGGAGAGAGAGAGAGAGAGAGAGAGAGAGAGAGAGAGAGGGAGTGAGAGAGAGAGAGTGAGTGAGAGCACGGGAGGGGTGTGAGGGAGGGAGAAGGAGAGAGAGAGAGAGAGAGCAGCAGGCTGTCCCTGGGCCAGCCGGCCGTAGTGCGGGTTGTACAAGCCGCACTGCACTGAAAGCTGAAGTTCTGCTCTCCGCCTCGACGTCCGATGAACAGAAGGAGTGTTCTGGACACTACAGCCAAGTTTAGTTTTTTCTAATGTTCTGAACATCACACAAGGGTGTGGCACGGTGATGATCTGTCTCCGTTGTTTTTCAACTGCGTTTTCGAAAAACATCCTCCTAACCTGCGACTGAGAATGGGAACCAGATTTACTGTAATGGCAGTTCACTGTCCAATGTCGCCATCCTATCAGAAAACAAGCAAATTGCTCGTAACCAAATGGATCTGCTAAGGAGACCATCGAACAAAAGCATTAGAGAACACAAGATTAATGACCAAAACTGCAGCCAAAATACGGATATTAGAAAGAAAATTAAGTTCCTCGAGGAAAGTACCGTAAAAAAACGGAGTATATAAAGAAGTCCTTTGGGAATAAATACGCAAAAACGAGATCGCCCACCAGTCATCTCGAACAAGCTGTAACAAAAAATTCCATTCCCAGATCATCGGGTCACTTCATTATTCAAAATTTCTCAAAAACAGTAGTTTTGTACGTAGACGAAAGCCTCTGCCTAGATGGCGATGGACGATTTCTCAGACAACTGGTGAAGTCTCCGATCGTAGGCAGGATACGGGGAAAGCGCAACCAGCAAAGGTACAAATCATCCGTGCGCTCCATTTATAATATTGTTCAACTGTATGGAAGCAACAACAAATAGGACTAACAGGGGATCTGAAATTTTCTGGCAGATCAAAAATGTGCGTCGGACTGGGACTCAGCGAATGCTGGTCGTTCACAAATGAGGAACGTCCCGAAAATGTTGGAAACCTAATTTGGCAGACTTGTGGTTAGACGTATGTCATACAGCGAAAGTCTACTCCAAAAATGTCAAGAACCAGTATTAGGCGAGAAATCTGTGCCCTATGTACCGGCCGGCCGGAGTGGCCGTGCGGTTCTAGGCGCTACAGTCTGGAGCCGAGCGACCGCTGCGGTCGCAGGTTCGAATTCTGCCTCGGGAATGGATATATGTGATGCCCTTAGGTTAGTTAGGTTTGATTAGTTCTACGTTCTAGGCGACTGACGACCTCGGAAGTTACGTCGCATAGTGCTCAGAGCCATTTGAACCCTTTGTACCACTCCCGTAGAGATCGTGAAAACAATAGTAGACTAATGACAACGTGCATAGACGCATTAAGCAGTCATTATTCCCGCGCTCCATCCGCGATTGGAATGGGAACAAATCCTAGCAGGGTCGATGGTAAGTATCCTCAGTCACGCAATTCATGGTGGCTTGTAATCAGATGTAGATGTGAAATACTGGTATCCTTTTACAAGAATAACCTTCGTAAAAAAGTGTAGCACAGAAATCGTATTGAAGTACAGGGGCTGGAATAAATTATGGAATCATCGCGAAAAACGTATTCTTCAACATACAGTGTGATTCAAAAATGACCGGTTTATTTGAAACGGCAATAAAAACTAAACGAGCAGCGATAGAAATACACCGTTTGTTGCAATATGCTTGGGAAAACAGTACATTTTCAGGCAGACAAACTTTCGAAATTACAGTAGTTACAATTTTCAACAACAGATGGCGCTGCGGTCTGGGAAACTCTATAGTACGATATTTTCCACATATCCACCATGCGTAGCAATAATATGGCGTAGTCTCTGAATGAAATTACCCGAAACCTTTGACAACGTGTCTGGCGGAATGGCTTCACATGCAGATGAGATGTACTGCTTCAGCTGTTCAATTTTTTTCTGGATTCTGGAGGTACACCTGGTCTTTCAAGTGTCCCCACAGAAAGAAGTCACAGGGGTTCATATCTGGCGGATAGGGAGGCCAATCCACGCCGCCTCCTGTATGTTTCGGATAGCCCAAAGCAATCACACGATCATCGAAATATTCATTCAGGAAATTAAAGACGTCGGCCGTGCGATGTGGCCGGGCACCATCTTGCATAAACCACGAGGTGTTCGCAGTGTCGTCTAAGGCAGTTTGTACCGCCACAAATTCACGAAGAATGTCCAGATAGCGTGATGCAGTAATCGTTTCGGATCTGAAAAATGGGCCAATGATTCCTTTGGACGAAATGGCGGCCCAGACCAGTACTTTTTAGGATGCAGGGACGATGGGACTGCAACATGGGGCTTTTCGGTTCCCCATATGCGCCAGTTCTGTTTATTGACGAAGCCGTCCAGGTAAAAATAAGCTTCGTCAGTAAACCAAATGCTGCCCACATGCATATCGCCGTCATCAATCCTGTGCACTATATCGTTAGCGAACGTCTCTCGTGCAGCAATGGTAGCGGCGCTGAGGGGTTGCCGCGTTTGAATTTTGTATGGATAGAGGTGTAAACTCTGGCGCGTGAGACGATACGTGGACGTTGGCGTCATTTGGACCGCAGCTGCAACACGGCGAACGGAAACCCGAGGCCGCTGTTGGATCACCTGCTGCACTAGCTGCGCGTTGCCCCCCATGGTTGCCGTACGTGGTCGCCCTACCTTTCCAGCACGTTCATCCGTCACATTCCCAGTCCGTTGAAATTTTTCAAACAGATCCTTTATTGTATCGCTTTTCGGTCCTTTGGTTACATTAAACCTCCGTTGAAAACTTCGTCTTGTTGCAACAACACTGTGTTCTAGGCGGTGGAATTCCAACACCAGAAAAATCCTCTGTTCTAAGGAATAAACCATGTTGTCTACAGCACACTTGCACGTTGTGAACAGCACACGCTTACAGCAGAAAGACGACGTACAGAATGGCGCACCCACAGACTGCGTTGTCTTCTATATCTTTCACATCACTTGCAGCACCATCTGTTGTTGAAAATTGTAACTACTGTAATTTCGAAAGTTTGTCCGCCTGAAAATGTACTGTTGTCCCAAGCATATTGCAACAAACGGAGTATTTCTATCGCTGCTCGATTAGTTTTTATTGCCGTTTCAAATATACCGGTCAGTTTTCAAACACCCTGTAAATTCATTGGCTAGCCAAGCCTGCAAGTTACACTGTTGTTATTTGACCATGAACGGCACCTGTGTAATGTCCTCAATACGCTGCAAGTGTTAATTGCGGTAAGAACAAGTATTCTGAGTAGTTCTGAGTGCATTATGTCAAAGCTAAACGATATCGAACCTTGGAAAACTGTTTGTTCTCGTATTGTGGTTGTTTCTGTAACCAAGGTAGCCGAAATATTTTATGTTTCAAGAGGCACCGTACCGAAGACTGAACGAGATATACCCCCTAGAGGGGAAGCGGAGAAACGTCATCCGCAGAATGACAACGCGGACGAAAGCATGTGTTGAGTGATCGCGACAGATGGTCATAGAAGAGGATTCTGACGAAAAATAAGAGGACGTCAGTTGCATAAGTCACTGCAGAACTGAATGTCGCACTCGCGAACCATGTCAGCACCGGAAAAACACGAACGGATCTCCATAAGTAGGAACTGTAGGGCGAGCTGAAATTCTAGACCATTCATAAGTATGTAACTGCACGTAACCGGAAAACGTGGTGACAGAGCTGTAAAACCAGGACTATGAAGCAATGGAAGAAAGTCGTTTGGTCAGCTGAATCTTCTTTCCACTTCTGGTCGAGTTTACGTTTCCCAAAGATGAAGATGGCGGGGGTTCGATGATGATTTCGGCAGCTATATCGTGGTATTCCATAGGCCCCATGGTTACTCAGCAAAGCCGAATTACCGCCAAGGATTATGCGACGATTTTAGCTGATCGGATCCATACCATGGCACAATGTTTGTTTCCCAATGGTGATGCTGTATTTCAGGACGACAGGATCCCTATTCACGCTGCTCGCATCGTCCAAGACTAATTTTGTGAGTACGAGGATGAAGTGTCGTATCTATTCTACGTAGCCCTCGCAGTCACCAGTGTACTGAGCCTTTGTGGTCTACTTCGCAGAGAAGGGTGCATGGTCGCTATCCACCTCCATTATCGTTGCCTGAAAAAAAAATGGTTCAAATGGGTCTGAGCACTATGGGACTTAACATCTGAGGTTATCAGTCCCCTAGAACTTAGAACTGCTTAAACCTAACCAACCTAAGGACATCACACACATCCATGCCCGAGGCAGGATTCGAACCTGCGACCGTGGCAACAGCGTGGTTCCGGACTGAAGTGCCTAGAACCGCTCGGCCACAGCGGCCGGCTTCGTTGCCTGAATTTGACACTATTTTGCAGGAAGGATGCTATAAGATTTCCTTGAAAACCATATATGACGTGTATTTATACATTCTGAGATGATTGGAAGCTGTTTTGAAAGTCAAAAGTTTTCCTGCACAGTAATATGTTTTGTTTTTGGTCCACCACCTCTATGTTATACAGCGAAAGCCTACTTACAAAACTTCAAGAATATGGAGACATTCTTCAGTATCCTACGTATCGTTCCCGTACGGATCCTGAAGAGAATATTAACCTACTGACAGCACACATTAAGCAGTCATTCTTCCCGCGCCCTACACGCGACTGGAAGGGGGATCAAATCCTAAGATCGTCTACGGGGAGTACCCTCTGCTACGCACTTCACAGTGGCTTGCATGCACATGTAGAATTCTGGCATCCCGTTACAAGAGTGACATTCATAAAAAAGCCACAGAAATTTACATTGCAATAAAAAAAAAAAAAAAAAAAAAACACGGAAAAAAACGTACACGATTTTATTGTCGCCTACTTGGACTAATGGACGAAACAGGATGACTGTAAAGGTATTCGACTTTCTTGATATAAAACCCAAATCCGCACTGTTTTGGTTAAGGAGTGCCAAAGAAGATATCCTAATACTAGATATATACCTCAAGGTACTTTCGGTAGAGATCTTTCCCCTTCAAAAAAAAAAAAAAAAAAAAAAAACAGTGGCAGCGTAGAGGTCGATCCAAAGAATCAAAAAGACGACACCCCGTGGACAGAGGAGCACAAGCAAATCCACTCAAAAGGTAATGTTTATCATGCTGAACGCCACAGCTGCCTTGACACTAATATTAATGAAATCCATTTCATGTAGGGACCACGCCTACGCGTCATCAAAGATTTCGTCCAAATTTATGGTGTATGCAGAGCTTGGTCAGAAATGAAAGTAATAGAAGTGGGAGCCACAGATGACGAAGCATTTAGGAAAACAATAACATTTATGGTGCGGATCCGGCAACTCATGAGCCATATATGTTAGCGTAACTTGAAAGGTGGCTACACTGAGCCACAGCGCCAGAGATTGCGCCAAAGAGTATTATTCAGCCGCCTCCGCTGGCAGTTCTTGTCGAGAAGTCGTGGTGGAGAGTGCTTGTCGACATGTGGCAGTAGTCAGTGCTTGTTGAGAAGTAGTAGTAGTGAGTCGGTGTTGAGATGTTGTAGTAGGGAGTGCTTGTTCCATGTTTTATGCAGTTGTTTGATGGGCTAGACAGCAGATGTTGTTCGAATGGAGATATTGTAATGATCAGAGTGCTTTTCGTCAATATATATGAAGGTAAAAAAATTCCCTTTTCTTTTTATTATTTCAGTGTCTTAAATAATGCGTCATTACAGGTTCAATCAACAAAGCATCTGGCTTGTGTTCTTGTATTAGAGTGTAATTCTGGTTTCCTTACGCAATTATAGTATTTCTATTTTTTTTTAATTGCTTCAGTATAAATGGTGTTCAAAATATCTTGTCTTATTGACGAAGAACCGTGCCAGATGTGTACGTTGAATCACACTTCCACACACAGATCAGTTACACTTGTGCTTTGGTTTCGTATGTGTTATAGTTGCTGGGGACTTAATGAATTAATTGTGTAAACGGAAATTTTCTTTCATTCTTTGTTGTTATTCTATGCAGTCAGATTGCGTACTAAAACTAGTCAGGTCCAACAGTTTACGAGACAGCATAACCGAACAGACAGCTACTAAAAATATTTGCATTAAATTTATAATTAAGCCCCCATGCACGTGGCGACCCTGCCAGGATCTTCCCTTGGAATTCTTCTGATTGTAAAAATAGCAGACAGTAGTATTGTTGTAGTAATTTGTAGTTTAGTAATTGTAGTCTATATAGCAAGTGTAGATTTGGTAATTGTTATTCTTCTAATTGTCTTTTTTTTTTTTTTTGCAGAATTTAATTTTTGATGTCTTGTATACGCGTTTGACAATTTTGTGCAATTATGAAGATTTCAATTGTTCGTTAATCGTGTTTGTCGGGAAGCATTTCGTGTGAATAGTATTGTTGGAGATAAAGTCTCATTGTGTGTAATTTTAGTATAGTGACGAGTTTTGTATGTTTTGTAAATGATTACGCAGTCGATGAAAAAGGCAAAAATGATGGATAGTGAGAATGACGAAATTGTTAACATGGCGAACTCGCCAACACAGGAGAACAGTGTGATGAATAATGAAGTTGAAAACAATTTAATAAGTCGGGAAAATAGTCCGGAACCAATTCAAAACTTTTCACAATTAGAAAATTTTCAGAATTCGAGATTAACGACAGAAGATTCTGGAATAGTATCGTACACAGATAGCCTTACAGCTATGATGAAGGAAGCTGGTTTTTGTGGGAAATGTTAGGGGCGAAAGGAATTTTGAACCAGTTCATATGGAGCAGTTGATGGGTGCAATATTAAATTTGGGATCACGGTTAGACACACTGGGATCACAGTTACGATCTGAAATTAAAACAGAGATAGGAACAATTAAAATTGAGATGGGAACAATGGAAACACGGTTAGACTCACGAATAGGGACATGTTTCAGAAACATGAAAGATGAATTAAAAAAAGAAATTAGAGAAGAAGTACAACCGATTTTGAATGCTCACAATAATAGATTAATTTCAATAGAAATCAGACAAAAGGAACAGGATAGAGAACAGGAAGAAAGAGATCATGTGATAGTACAAAAATTTTCAGAGTTAAATTTACAACGTGCACACGATAAGGAAGAAATATTTGAGAGAATCGAGGAATCCGTACCAAATGACAGAATAAATAACCTAACAGAACAGTATGAACAGTTAACTACTAAATGTGTTAATACTGAAACCCGAGTCGTGACACTTACGGAAGACGTAAATAAACAGAAAGAACAATTAGGTGACTTATCGGAAAGAATTGAGGAGATTTCAGATAAATTGACAAGTCTTAGCTTAAATGGGGACAGAAATTCAGATGATACAGCACCATTGCCTTTTGGAGAAACAGAAGAGTACCAGAACATAAATAAGCATGTTGAAAAACAGCGAAAATTTAATGAACGCGTTAAAAGGGAAGTTGAGGCATTACGAAAGCAAGTCAAACAAATTGAAGGCGAAATCGTAGGAAAAGACAGCAGAAGAAATTTAGAATCACAGATAGCAGAGGGCTTTGGAGAAAATAATTTGTTTCATTTACGGGATGCAACAAGAGAGCGCCAGGCGCGTGAACTTGACAATAATCGACATTCAGACTGGAACAGACGCGGTAGATCTTTGTCGCCACAAGGCGAAAACTTTGATTATAAACACTTCTTAACTGTTCGGAAATTTAAGATCTTCCGCAACTCTAAGAATGACATACAGCCATGTGCATGGTTAGATCAATTTATGTACGCACTTCCACCAAATTGGCCACTAAGTCACAAACTGGAAATTATGTGCGGCTATTAATGTCCTCAGGGGATTCACTACACTAAGTGAATATGTGCCGTAGCATGCGTAGGGCCCCGAGCTGTAGTGGTGCTATTTCTCTTTTAGCTTTCTGCACCGCTGCCTACTCTTTTACTATTCTTTGCATCTGTCAAAACAACTCTTCGACTATCAATCTATCTATAGAGTCGTTAAAGAATAACCGGATATGATTATTTTACCTAAAAGTGATTTCGGAAATTACCATTTGGACTTACTGTATCTTGATTAGCATTCATTCGTAGTTTAAACGAAATTTTACCTGTTTCTCTTCGTGACAATATTACTTCATATGTTGCCAATATTCTTATTGCTAAACATTCTTGGAGTGAGCACAACAAAATTTTGGATTCATTATTACGTATTTTTGCAAGAGTTGGCATTACAGTGAACTTGGAAAAATCTGAATTTGGTCGTTCTCAGGTGAAATTTCTCGGTCACATTATTTCTACAGAAGGTATTCTCCCTGATCCAGAGAAGTTAGACGCAATTCTTAATTATGCTGTTCCTACTACAAAACGTGATGTTCGTAGTTTCCTTGGTGTCTGTAATTTTCTTAGATGCTTTGTTAGATTGGACAATTTGGCCACACCTCGTTTTTGCGAACTATCTGGAAAGTTCTTTTTAAATGAAAATCGGTTGACAACTCTGTATGGTTAGTTTGTATTCCTGATGAGTGGGTTAAAAAATTGATTTGGTACACACATTTCAGTTATGCACACTTTGGTCCCAGAAAATGCTTTCATAAATTACGAGAAAATTGCTACTTCAGTAATATGGAAAAACGTATTCGATCTGTTCTTGCCAAATGCAAATTATGTCAAAAGGCTAAGCCGCCAACTATTTCTCACAGAGCACCGTTGTTTCCTATCATTCCAGCGAAATTAAAGGACATGGCTGCAGTCGATTTGTTCGGTCCAGTGGTTCGTTCTACTAATGGTTCTGCGTACATTTTGGTAGCAGTGGAATTGACATCAAAATATGTGTGTTTTACACCTTTACGCAAGGCAATAGCTCGTTCAGTATCTAATGCTTTCATCAAACATTTTCTTAAAGAAGTGGGTCATGTTGATAAGGTTATATCAAATAATGGATCACATTTTCGCTCTAAAATTTGGCTTCGTACTCTACGGCGTCGTAAGATTAAACCAATTTTCATTTCACTTTTTCACCCTCAATCTAACGCTTCAGAGAGATGGATAAAGGAAATCAATAAATTGTGTCGTCTTTATTGTCATCAGAATCACAGAGCGTGGGATCAGTATCTTCATATTTTTCAAAACATTCTGAATGAACTCCCTAATGATTCAATTTCTTTACCACCTATATTGATATTAAAAAACAAAGCACCGAATGACATACTTTAGAGAAACTAACAGCTACATGTAAACATGCAGAGAATACAAGGATACCGCGCTGTGTTTTGGCGGCGGCACATACTCAAAGCAACAGTCAAGTCTGCGCGCCGCACAAGGCAGTCGTTGACCGCAAACAATCACTTCCTACGTCGCGCGCCTACAGCTGATCGAGCGCTCAGTGCGAATGCACTGACAGCCGTAATCAAATACACAGTCTAATTTCTCTGATTAAATTCGGTATAAAGCTATAGTGACTTGATAAATGTTATTAACGTTCAGTATTTTTCAGGATACGGTTGTGTAAAATATTTAAGAACTTCAGGTAAATTCTGTGTGTGTCCGACGTTAAGAGAACTTGCTATGGAGAAAATTTCAGGAAGAATGTAATTTCGAAGAAAAAAGTAATAAACCAAAAAGGTAACTATTAATTGAGTTTATTTTTCAGGTAACATATTTCCACTTAGGTACGTACTTCGACGTAATTTGCTGCTCGCGATTACGTGATTTATACTTTGTGCTAATTTTATGTTCTATGAATTTACTTGTGAAGCGACGTGCTTGCGTACGTTAACTGATTTTGACAATGATTGATTAATGAACAGGGTTGTTACTTGTGTATGTTATGCATCGCTTGACTGCACTGCTTTTTCACTGACGTCATATTTTTTTTATTATGTGCCTGCTGTGCTTATTTATTTAAATTGTAATTGTCAACTGATTAGTTGTGCTGATATGGTTATGTATGTAGGTTACACTTTGTGATTTATCTGCTTGCGCCTTCATGTTTACTTATTAAGATTACATATGAACATTTATTTGCTTATGCTGATATGATGCTAATGACCTGTTTATTACGTAAGATATATGTTTGCTGCTGTGCGTATGTATTGCATATTTATACATTTCTGTCTTTAATTTGGTATATAGGAATCCTGATATACTGTGTACGAACATAGAGTTTAGGTCACACTATGGTATTAATTATAGATTGCTTGCTTGGCAGAGCCTCGTGGTAGGGATTGTGCTGCATCCACTTGTTGACATTGTGTTCTCTACTGGTATATTTACTCGCTATTGCATGTTTTGCTTACGCTCAGTGCCTTATATTTTTAAGATAAGAAAATGAACTGCTAGAATTCGACGAACGACATTAGTACAAGAAACTTCATAGAAGTCACATGAGCTGGAGGTTTTATGGAAGCTGTTTAAATTTATGCTAATAGGAAGGAAGCTAACGACATGACATACCAACACTAGGGTTAGACCATTGACGGTTATTACACTGCATTGTTCGTGAGCAATTGAAATAGGAAGTGACACTTGACACAAGAAATACTCCACATGTATGTTTCTGATTTGCCATGATTCTTGAAGTGGTGTACACACTGTAAAATATTTTGATCATTCACACTCTGTACTCGTACTTACTTACTGAGAGTTATTCAAACTAAAGGCTGTTAGAGGTCATGTATGCATTTCTCTTATTTAATGATGGACAGGGTAACGAAAATGTATTTATAATTCATAATGAGTAGAAGATATGGGTCAGATGGATTACACAGAGGCTGTGTGTGGACATTGTGTCTTTGGATTGTATGGGATGATGAATTGAAGTTTGCACTAGGATTTTATCTGTACTTGTTCGAGGAGACTGACTAGAGGAAAGAGTCGTTATGGAAGGGAAATGATATTGGTAATAAGGTTTATATGTATCGACGTATTCAAGAGGTATTACTGAGGTATTGAGATTATGTGAAGTTGATGATTATTGGAGTTTTAGTGGACAAGAGGTAAGGTAAATGATATTGATGATAAGGTTTATATGTATCGACGTAAGAGGTATTATTGAAGTATTAAGATTATGTGATGCTGATGATTATTGGAGTTTTGGTGGATAAGAGGTAAAGTAAGTGAGGAGCATATTTTTTTTTTTTTTTTTGTTGGTTTATATGGAACAAGGAGGATGAAGATGGCAGACTAGAACACTCAAGTAGAAGGAAGATTGTCTACACACACACCTTGTTAAATCACTAAGCAGTATATACTTTTTTTTGGAGAGAGGAAGCATTTGCATATCTTGGCGCACTGACAGTTGTTCAGCAACCGTACATTTTGATCTGGCTTGGCAAACATTGGTCTTGACATGATGACTATGACGTTGACTAACTATTATTGATTGTTATACATTGCTGCCACTACTACTTGATACACATGTCGAACATCAAACCTTTGATAGAATTGCATTTACACAGTTAACACTATTCAATTACACAGTAGTACTTAATGTGGATGAAAGATGAGTGAGTGTGTTTTTGTGTTTTCCTTTCCTAATCCCAAATAATTGGTACCAACCTATCTCCTAAATATTATTTTATTTGTTTGTAGTGGCTTGCACTGACACCCATAAATATTATAGGTTTACTGATATTTGTGCATTTGTAATAGTTAATATAACAATTATCTGATATCATTTGTGTGTTTCTTATAATTTGTATGTTTAGTGTAAGAGCATTGATAATAATTTTGTAAAAGCAATTGTGTGTGCATTCAAACTGTTGTTCACACCTGCACCTGTTCAACATTGATGTGTGACACTTAGAAATGTTTAATTTCTGCTGATGAGCTGTGTGATTAGTGATTGTGAATATTATGGACTGTTACTTGCACTTTTTCTACATGATTGGTGACACTAGGACATGTTTAATTTCTGCTGATAAACTCTGATGAACAGTGTGATTAGTGATAGTGAATATAATGGACTGTTACCTGCACCTGTTCAACATTACTGGGTGCCACTGATGGATTGCTTCTACTGAGATAATGTCACTTGTTGGTGTCTGCACCTGTTCAACATTACTGGGTGCCACTGATGGACTGCATCTATTGCAATAATGTCACTTGTTGGTGTCTGCAACTGCTCAACATTGCTGGGTGCCACTGATGGATTGCTTCTACTGAAATGATGTCACTTGTTGCTGTCTGCACCTGCTCAACATTACTGGGTGCCACTGTTGGAACTGCTCAACCAGTGATAAGATGTCACTTGTTGCTGTCTGCACCTGTCAACATTACTGGGTGTCACTGATGGAACTGCTTCTATTGAAATGATGTCACTTGTTGGTGTCTGCACCTGTCAACATTACTGGGTGCCACTGATGGACTGCTTCTACTGAAAAGATATCATCTGTTGGTGTCTGCACTTACTCAACATTGCTGGGTGCCATTAATGGAACTGTTTC
This sequence comes from Schistocerca piceifrons, assembly GCF_021461385.2. Taxonomy (NCBI): domain Eukaryota; kingdom Metazoa; phylum Arthropoda; class Insecta; order Orthoptera; family Acrididae; genus Schistocerca; species Schistocerca piceifrons. The sequence continues at coordinate 907,040,801 of NC_060140.1, read as the reverse complement.
TGCTGAATGATGTCACTTGTTGGTGTCTGCACCTGTTCAACATTGCTGGGTGCCACTGATGGACTGCTTCTACTGAAATGATGTCACTTGTTGGTGTCTGCACCTGTTCAACATTACTGGGTGCCACTGATGGACTGCATCTATTGAAATAATGTCACTTGTTGGTGTCTGCACTTGTCAACATTACTGGGTGCCACTGATGGAACTGCTTCTACTGAAATAATGTCACTTGTTGCTGTCTGCACTTGTTCAACATTGCTGGGTGTCACTAGTGGAACTGCTTATACTGAAATGATGTCACTTGTTGCTGTCTGCACCTGCTCAACATTGCTAGGTGCCACTGATGGACTGCTTCTACTGAGGTAATGTCACTTGTTGGTGTCTGCACTTGTTCAACATTGCTGGGTGCTACTGATGGACTGCTTCTACTGAGATAATGTCACTTGTTGGTGTCTGCACCTGCTCAACATTACTGGGTGCCACTGATGGACTGCTTCTACTGAAATGATGTCACTTGTTGGTGTCTGCACCTGTTCAACATTGCTGGGTGCCACTGATGGACTGCTTCTACTGAAATAATTTCACTTGTTGGTGTCTGCACCTGCTCAACATTACTGGGTGCCACTGATGGACTGCTTCTACTGAAATAATGTCACTTGTTGCTGTCTGCACCTGTCAACACTGCTGGGTGCCACAGATGGAACTGCTTGTACTGAAATAATGTCACTTGTTGGTGTCTGCACCTACTCAACATTGCTGGGTGCCACTAATGGAACTGTTTCTGCTGAATGATGTCACTTGTTGGTGTCTGCACCTACTCAACATTTCTGGGTGCCACTAATGGAACTGTTTCTGCTGAATGATGTCACTTGTTGGTGTCTGCACCTGTTCAACATTGCTGGGTGCCACTAATGGAACTGCTTCTACTAAAATGATGTCACTTGTTGGTATTTGCACCTGTTGACCATTGCTGGGTGCTACTGCTGGAACTATCAACTACTTGTTTTTTTTAATCATTGAAAGCATTTTATGTGAACGTTTGTATAAACTTATTTTTTGTGTATTGTGTAAACTATTATGTAAAGTCACATGTATGAAAGAATTTGTATTGCTTACTGTATTTTATATATTAGGTTATTGAAAGGTCAGTGCAAAGCCAAAATTTTATATAATTAGGTGATATTTACGTATAAACATCATCTTTTATTTTTTTGTCTGTATTTTTGTGGATGAATTTGGTGGTATTTTCACCACCAATGCTGGCAAAAATACCATCAAATTCTGGCCCGTGGTGGAAGGGCATGTGAAAGGTGGCTACACTGAGCCACAGCGCCAGAGATTGCGCCAAAGAGTATTATTCAGCCGCCTCCACTGGCAGTTCTTGTCGAGAAGTCGTGGTGGAGAGTGCTTGTCGACATGTGGCAGTAGTCAGTGCTTGTTGAGAAGTAGTAGTTGTGAGTCGGTGTTGAGATGTTGTAGTAGGGAGTGCTTGTTCCATGTTTTATGCAGTTGTTTGATGGGCTAGACAGCAGATGTTGTTCGAATGGAGATATTGTAATGATCAGAGTGCTTTTCGTCAATATATATGAAGGTAAAAAAATTCCCTTTTCTTTTTATTATTTCAGTGTCTTAAATAATGCGTCATTACAGGTTGTCAACAAAGCATCTGGCTTGTGTTCTTGTATTAGTGTAATTCTGGTTTCCTTACGCAATTATAGTATTTCTATTTTTTTTAATTGCTTCAGTATAAATGGTGTTCAAAATATCTTGTCTTATTGACGAAGAACCGTGCCAGATATGTGCGTTGAATCACACTTCCACACACAGAACAGTTACACTTGTGCTTTGGTTTCGTACGTTTTATAGTTGCTGGGGACTTAATTAATTAATTGTGTTAACGGAAATTTTCTTTCATTCTTTGTTCTATGCAGTCAGATTGCGTACTAAAACTAGTCAGGGCCAACAGTTTACGATATAGCGTAACCGAACAGACAGCTACTAAAAATATTTGCATTAAATTTATAATTAAGCCCCCATGCAAACTCCAAGGCAATGGTTGACGCAGTGGGAACAGTACAGAAAGGTAACCCGATATCTTGGAGTCGAGTTCCTATGTGGAAATTTTTATATTTCTAATTTTTACGTTACTTGTACTGCAAGTAAAGCGAAATAACGCTCAGTACACTGTTACAATTAATATTTTCATAAATGGTACGAAACAGAAAGGGATGGGAAAATTTGGGGTTGCTAGCAAATTTCCAGGAAGAGACTGTAAGAAGTACTCGAAGACTTCGTATATAAACTTAGATTTTTTATTTTAAAGTTAATGATTTACACGTTCTGGCGTGATATTCATCTTGAAAACAGGGTACCCTGTTTTTCTGTCCAGTTGGCGAAGGCTGCTCAAAGGCCAAAACGAAACTAACAGAACTCATTTAAGGGAAAATAAAAAGGTTTCCACCTGTGAAGTAGACCTCACGACCCAAGTATTATCGTTCTGTACTCTTTCCGCTGTCCTGAAAACTTGCTAAGTTAATGGCCAGCAGTGTAAATTCGGACGAAATCGGAGATGAGGAGTTGGCACAGTCCCCTTTATCAGTTGTATTGTTACACATTCATTGCCTTACGACGGGTTTTCGGTAAAATCAATACAATGTTATGCAGCCGCAAAGCAACAAACCATAGTATTTAAAATGCGTGTTATGTAGTACGCTGAAGTGAAAGTTTTGGTAGTTTAGCATCCGCTGCTGCAATGTTTTCGAGTGCTTTTTCGCTTTATGAAGAAAATAAATTTTTTAGCGGTACATTTGTGTGGTGCAGAGACTTGGGGTGGACGGCACCACGCGAACTCTGACCTATCACTTACATCTGGCTGTAGACCGGTCTTATGTTTCACATCGTATTGCTTTCGGTAATGCTAGCGTGTCTGTGAAGTATAAGAAAATTCTACTTGGACTTTGGACGTGGTGACTGCCTCGATCAATCTTTACGGTTCCAACGGTTTACGACCGGCCTACAGCAGCGCCGAAGCCGATCACACGAGTCGTTAAAACGTCCGAGAGTAAACCGTTGGCTCATTCAACTGCGCGCTCCTATCGACCCGTGACTAGATTCCTCCTAGCAGAGGGTCCGACGTCTAGCCATAAAATATGGCGCTCGCCCTGAATCTACTAGACGAATGACATTCAAAATTTCATTAGTTCCGAGAATGGACGTTTCGTGTATGATGCAGAAGGAAAGGGACTAGACAAAACAAACGAGAAAACAAGCTATATTGGTAGCTAGTGCACTTACAAATCTGTTTCACATTATCATTTTGGCTGCGCTGAGGTTTATATTACTTACAAGGGAACCTCCCCATCGCACCCCCTCAGATTTAGTTATAAGTTGGCACAGTGAATAGGCCTTGAAAAACTGAACACAGGTCAATCTAGAAAACAGGAAGAAGTTGTATGGAACTATGAAAAAAATAAGCAAAATATAAAAACTGAATAGTCCATGCGTAACATATGCAACATAAAGAAAAAAGAATGAAGGAACGTCGTGGTCTCAGGGTTAGCGCGCGCAGCTGCGAAATGAAAGGTCCTGGAGTGAAAATTTTGATTTTTTATTTTCAGTTTATGTGACAGTCTTATGTTTTCATCACTTTTTTGGGAGTGATTATCACATCCACAAGAAAACCTAAATCTGGCAAGTTAGAAGAATCTTTTTACCCATTCGCCAAGTGTACAAGTTAGGTGGGTCAACAACATATTCCTGTCATGTGACGCACATGCCGTCACCAGTGTCGTATAGAATATACCAGACGTGTTTTCCTGTGGAGGAATCGGTTAACCTATGACCTTGCGATCAAATGTTTTCGGTTCCCATTGGAGAGGCACGTCCTTTCGTCTACTAATCGCACGGTTTTGCGGTGCGGTCGCAGACCAGACACTAAACGTGTTACAGTGAACAGAGACGTCAATGAACGAACGGACAGATCAGAACTTTGCGAAAATAAAGTTTTTACTCAAGGGAAGACTTGAACCAAAGACCCCTCGTTCCGCAGCTGCTTACGCTAGCCACGGGACCACGGCGCTCATGTACTCAGACTACCCTTCATTTTGCCTATCTTGCGCATGGATTACTCAGTTTGTATATTTTGATTATTTTTTTCATAGTTCCACACAACTTCTTCCTGTTTTCTCGATTGATCTGTGTTCAGTTTTTCAAGGTCTATACACTGTGCCAACTTACAACTAAATCTGAGGGGGGTGCGATGGGGAGGTTCCCTTGTTAGTGACACTTCGGAAACAAACAATTTTAGACAGCACTAGCTCAAAATCACAAGCTCAACTGGCGCAAAAAAGTCGGAAGCAGTAAACGACTACCGCAGCAGACTGGTTTTGGACCCGGAAAATTATGCTTAAGTCAGCTTCTTAACCTCACAGGAGACATGACTCTGGTGAACGTTTCCGAAAGATGGTAGTTACTGCTGTTGCAATAGCACATCTATTGCGTTACTAAAAATCACAAAAAAGTTTGCTTACAATGTTGTACAGACCTGCTTTAGACTATAATTTGGTTCGAAGAATTCAATTCGTAGTTTCGCGTAGGCGATTCTATGTTTGGTTTAATGTTAGTCAAAATTAGAAGAATGGTTTCGCACAAGGTAGTGTGCTAGCATAAAAAGTATCCGTCCTGTACACAAATGATAAGCTATTTGTCCGGCTACGAGACATCTTCTTTATGCAGATATTCTTTCCCTCACTGCACAAGCGCAAACTTTTAAAAAGGTTGAAAAACTTACAATGTAAACAATGTGCCTTTCATCTTTGCTTAAGATTGGCACGAAGTACCTTAATGTCCCATGCGCCAGATACTAAATCATCGCCAACAACACACACACATACACACACACACACACACACACACACACACACACACACACTCACAAAACTGCACACAGCCTGTTCCTGGCATGCTGCCGCAAAACAGTAAGCTAGTACTCTTTCCAACCGAGCTCACCAAAGCTATGTATCTAACCGTTATTAGGTTTTCCGCCTACAATGACTATTGTGCGCACTGTTGAAAGCTGCAGCAAATAATATTCCAGGAAAATGGCGTGCAGCAAACAAGGTGCAAGCCTTCATGATCTCAAACGAACAATCAATGGTTTCTTTTTCTCGGCAGCCGTAGCTGCCTGCCCAGTCTAATCTACATGTACATCAATATCCTGCAAGCCGCCTGAGGGTGTGTGGCAGAGGGCACTTCTTTGCACGGTACCACCAACTGATCCCTCCTTCCCTGTTCCACTCGCGAATGGCGTTTGGGAAGAATTATTGTCGGTAAGCCCCTGCGTTACCTCTAATTTCTCATTGTGGTAACGTGCGAGGAAGTAATATGTTGTCCGTCTCTTCCCGGAAAGCACTCTCCCAACAGTTCAATAGTGAACCTGTCCGTGATGCACAATGCCCCTCTTGCAGTGTCCGTCACTTGAGTTTGACGAGCCTCTACGTAACGCTCTCGCGCAGACCAAACGATCCCGTGACGAAAAGCGCCGCTCTTCCTTGGATCTTTTCTATTTCTTCTATCAGTCCTACCTGGTAGGGATCCATGACTCGTGAACAATGCTCAAGAATATATACCGTCCCCAGTGAAATATTAAAAAAGACTGAAAAAACAGTATTTATAAAGAAGAGACATTTAAAAATTGAATAATAAGTGTACACTAGCCGATCAGGCGAACATGTATTTTTCTCATGTATCCGTATTATAATAATTTCTCTGTGTAAGTTTCGAGGGCAAAGAACTATAACAAAATGATCTAAAGAGACGACAAGGTACGCTCTTTTGTTAATTTTTTAGTCGTCTTCACTTCTTCTCTTGTCTTGGTTGCTTGTAGACGGACATGTTGCGAGTGCTGGCAACTGTAAGTATTTTTGTACTAATTAAGCAGATAATTTATTGATTTAATATTATTGGTCACTTTTAATTTGTAAGAGGTGATCCCGACGTCCGCCTTCCTTGAATTAACCTGCATTCGAGCAATTTACAGTGTAACAATCGCAGCGGCCGATGCAGCCAGCGACGTCATTACGTGGCGATATTAACTTATAAAAATTAGCGGAAGCGAAAAACTCGCCCGCTATTAACATATGATACATTTTTCTCCACAGCCGCCCGACAATGAAGAAAATACGTAGCTTTAAGATTCTTATTTTCAGTACAACAGCTGAGAGGCAGAGCCAGGACTCCGACTACAATGCAATGGTAAACGGAGGTAAGAAAAAATACTCTCGCTCGTGTGTGGGTCGCAATTGTAATTAATAACTAAAGATTTCTTGCTTTAAAGTGTACTGACTAGCTGAGGAAATTAATATGAAAAGTTTATTCCATTGTTCAACTTATATGCTCATGTATTAAGATGCAGTGATTCTTTCGTCATTAACGTAACAAATCATTTCCACTTCAAGATTAATCTTGTTAAAGAAAGAGACAACTGCACAAAAGCATTTAATTGTAAATCAAAATTGAATGAAATATCATTTTGATTAGTCGGCAACCATCACCATTACCAATCAATTTCTGTAATAAATGATAAATTAAATTACGACGGCCGACGGACGCGAGAAGTCCTACCTGGTAAGGACCCATGACGCGTGAACAATGCTCAAGAATCGGTCGAACAAACGCATCGTAACTTATAAGTAGGCTGTTTAGGTGTTTATGTTGGTAACGCCACGTAGCGCAGTGTGCAGTCTGTGGCTGGTTGGCATTGTTGGAATATTCGCTGTTGTAGTGTTGGGCAGTTGGATGTGAACAGCGCTTAGCGTTGGGTAGTTAGAGGTGAGCCGCCACCAGTGGTAGATGTGGAGTGAGAGAGACGCCAGAGGTTTTCCAGCACTGTCATTCATAATTTTTTTAAGGGGACGTTTCAAAGTCGCTTCTTTCGTAGAAGAGTTACTTTTCCTTAGGATGATTCGTAAGAATCTCAGTGCGGCAAATGCTTTTCCTATTAGAAGTAGCGATCAAAAAGTTTCCGTCTGAGGGCGTTGCTGCAGCGTATAAGCACCGTATCGCTACATCGATGCAGGCATATAAGCGCCAATATGTACGCAAGACATTAGTGTGGCATTCATGTCTTACTTGCGTGCGTGTGGTATAGGTGGTTACATGAGTTGTGGCGAAGCTATTACCAAATAAGTCCAATCAGCACCAACGTGGTGTTGTTCCATCTTGGCTGCCGATGGACAAACCCCGGTAGACATTCATTGGAGAATGAAGAATGTGTACGGGGGACCATGTCCGTCGAAAAACACCGTTGTGGAATGGTGGGAAAGGTGCGCCAATTTCCGTACAAGGGGTGCTGCTGCCATCGCAAATGTCGTAACGCAGAAGTTCCACCAACGCAAGTGGGGAACACTCCAACACCCACCGTGTATGGTAGTCCTGATCTCTCCCCATGCAGTTACCACGCCTTCGGTCCGTCAGAAAAGGCCTTGCACGATCGACGATTCCTGTCGGACGAGGCTGCACAGCACGCAGTTAAGGATTTCTTCACGCAGCAGGACACGGTGCTCTGTCAAAGCGGTATCGTCAATCTGGTGCGTCGGTGTAATAATTCTTTCAAAGCTGACGGCGATTTTGCCTGATTTCCATACCGATTCTAAACCGTACGTCCTCCGAACAAAAACTTTTTGAGCGCTCCTTATATTTGTTTTGGGGCAACGGCCCTGCCGCAGTGGCTACACCGGTTCCCGTCAGATCACCGAAGTCAAGCGCTGTCGAGTGTGGCCAGCACTGGGATGGGTAACCATCTGGGCCGCCATGCGCTGTTGCCGTTTTTCGGGGTGCACTCAGCCTTGTGATGCCAGCTGAGGGAGCTACGCGACTAAACAGTAGCGGCTCCGGTCACAGAAAACCATCCCCCCAAGGGGTCCACAACTCTTTTGTGGATACGTGCGTGGCGAGCACGGGGCCCCGAGCCATTGCAGCCTTCTTTCTCTCCCGCGCTGCATTTCCTTTCCCTTCCCCTCCTTTCCCCTCCATACCCCTTTCCTCTCGCCCTCTCCTCTCCCTCTATTGGTGTCCTTGCTTATGTTGGCCCCCGCTATCCTCCTGGTTCTGTTGGTTTTACACTCCAGCTTTGTTGCGTAATCATCTCCTCCTTTTGGCATTCCTTGGTCCCCCTCTGGGGTTTGACCTCCATTCCAAAATTTCTCTTCCGTAGTGTGAGCCATTTGGGGAAGAGCACCTTACCTAGTGTCTCCGACGTGCGCCCTCCTAGTACATTCCACCTTTTCTTTTACGTCGTTGTCTGATGCTAGGGTGCATAGCCAGCACGGTAGCCAGCCCGTGTGGTGGGGTCGCTATGTACCCTTTTGGTTGAGCCCCCTGAACACACAGGGATCACACTTCTGATACCTGAGCTGAGACCTCCTCATGCATGCCTTGGAGTGGTTGCTCGTCATCCTGGAGCATCGGAACTCCCGGCAATGGCCGCCGTGCCAGACGGCCCTTGCTGTGGCTGGGTGGCGCCCGTGAGGAGAGCCCCTGATCGGAGTGGGTGGTATCAGGGCGGACGCTATGCAGATGAAACGCATACGGGTCCAAAACTCTGGCCGCTCTTCTGCAGCCGTCTCTCTGCGTGGTACTGATTCCTCAAGTGCTGCTTCTGTTGCCTCTTCGGCCTTCCCTTCCATGGCTACCCCCTGGGAGGAGGGTCAGGCCCGTCGTCTAGGGGCAAAACCTTTCCCCCGTTATCTAGTTTGCACCAGGACTGATGGAGATACTTTCACCAGTGTCAAACCTTTATTCTTTGTGGAACACATTGAAGACAAGTTCGGCGAAGTGGACTCCCTGAGCAAGATGCGGTCGGGTTCGTTGCTGATAAAAACTGCTTCGGCTGCCCAATCTGCGGCCCTTCGTGCCTGTACCCATCCTGGCACAATTCCCGTGTCCATTACGCCTCACCAATCTCTAAATATGGTACAAGGTGTGATTTTTCACAGAGAGCTCATCCTTCAAACTGATGAGGAACTTCGGGACAATCTCGGACGGCGGGGTGTTCACTTTGTTCGGCGTGTTCAGAAGGGTCCTAAAGATAATCGTATTGATACTGGTGCCTTTATCCTGGCCTTTGAAGGGGATACCCTTCCTGAGAAAGTTAAGATTATGGTCTATCGCTGTGATGTGAAGCCGTACATCCCACCTCCTATGCGGTGTTTTAAGTGCTTGCGTTTTGGCCACATGTCTTCTCGCTGTTCCCAGGACCCTCTCTGTGGTGACTATGGACGTCCACTCCATGAGGGGAGTCCCTGTGTTCCCCCTCCTGTATGTGTAAATTGTCATGGTAGTCATTCTCCACGTTCAGCAGATTGCCCAGTCTATAAGAAAGAAAAAAAGATACAGGAGTATAAGTCCCTTGATCGTTTAAGCTACACAGAGGCCTGTAAGAAATATGCACGATTGCACCCTGTGTCCATGACATCTAGTTACGCCTTGGTTACATCTTCATCCCTTCCTCCCCCTTCCTTACCCCCATCCCGGACCCCTCTCCTTCCCCCCTCCCCTGCGGCTCCCACACCTTCTCTGGGCGCTGCTCCCCCTCCCCAGCCGGAGAAGTGTCCCACTCCTTCGGCGTCTGCCGGTCAAGGGCGCCTCTCCCGGGATGCCCCTTCCCGGCACCTTCCAGGTCAAAGGTCTGCTGCAGCGCGGCGACCGCGAGAGCCGCGGTCTATCGGCCCCCAGGTCGCCCAGTCTCTTTCTGTTCCTGATCTTGCTGCAGCTGGCTCCATTATGCCACACAGCCCTCCTCGATCTCAGCCTGAAAAGAAGAAGAAACATAAGTCCCGGGACAAAGAGCCTCTGGTGTCACCGGAGGTCCCTTCCCTGACTTCAGAACCGGATTCTAACCTGTCGTTTATGGATGTCGCCCCCTCCTTGTCGGTGACGGGTAGGGACCCGGCGGTATGACTGGATTTAGCGTGTTCAGCCCTCATTTAAACCATCGTTCTGTGGTTCTCCAATGGAATTGTAATGGCTACTATCGTCACCTTCCGGAATTGAAATCCCTTCTTTCGTCCTACTCAGCAGCTTGTGTGGTTCTCCAGGAATTTCATTTTACTGATGCTCACTCACCGACCCTCCGTGGGTTCCGTGTTTTCTGTCGAAATCGGGTCGGACCCTTGCGGGCTTCTGGTGGCGTTTGTACGTTGGTCCGTACAGACATTGCTAGCACGTGGATTCCTCTTCAAACTACACTCCTGGAAATGGAAAAAAGAACACATTGACACCTGTGTGTCAGACACACCATACTTGCTCCGGACACTGCGAGAGGGCTGTACAAGCAATGATCACACGAACGGCACAGCGGACATACCAGGAACTGCGGTGTTGGCCGTCGAATGGCGCTAGCTGCGCAGCATTTGTGCTCCGCCGCCGTCAGTGTCAGCCAGTTTTCCGTGGCATACGGAGCTCCATCGCAGTCTTTAACACTGGTAGCATGCCGCGACAGCGTGGACGTGAACCGTATGTGCAGTTGACGGACTTTGAGCGAGGGCGTATAGTGGGCATGCGGGAGGCCGGGTGGACGTACCGCCGAATTGCCCAACACGTGGGGCGTGAGGTCTCCACAGTACATCGATGTTGTCGCCAGTGGTCGGCGGAAGGTGCACATGCCCGTCGACCTGGGACCGGACCGCAGCGACGCACGGATGCACGCCAAGACCGTAGGATCCTACGCAGTGCCGTAGGGGACCGCACCGCCACTTCCCAGCAAATTAGGGACACTGTTGCTCCTGGGGTATCGGCGAGGACCATTCGCAACCGTCTCCATGAAGCTGGGCTACGGTCCCGCACACCGTTAGGCCGTCTTCCGCTCACGCCCCAACATCGTGCAGCCCGCCTCCAGTGGTGTCGCGACAGGCGTGAATGGAGGGACGAATGGAGACGTGTTGTCTTCAGCGATGAGAGTTGCTTCTGCCTTGGTGCCAATGATGGTCGTATGCGTGTTTGGCGCCGTGCAGGTGAGTGCCACAATCAGAACTGCATACGACCGAGGCACACAGGGCCAACACCCGGCATCATGGTGTGGGGAGCGATCTCCTACACTGGCCGTACACCACTGGTGATCGTCGAGGGGACACTGAATAGTGCACGGAACATCCAAACCGTCATCGAACTCATCGTTCTACCATTCCTAGACCGGCAAGGACTCTTGCTGTTCCAACAGGACAATGCACGTCCGCATGTATCCCGTGCCACCCAACGTGCTCTAGAAGGTGTAAGTCAACTACCCTGGCCAGCAAGATCTCCGGATCTGTCCCCCATTGAGCATGTTTGGGACTGGATGAAGCGTCGTCTCACGCGGTCTGCACGTCCAGCACGAACGCTGGTCCAACTGAGGCGCCAGGTGGAAATGGCATGGCAAGCCGTTCCACAGGACTACATCCAGCATCTCTACGATCGTCTCCATGGGAGAATAGCAGCCTGCATTGCTGCGAAAGGTGGATATACACTGTACTAGTGCCGACATTGTGCATGCTCTGTTGCCTGTGTCTATGTGCCTGTGGTTCTGTCAGTGTGATCATGTGATGTATCTGACCCCAGGAATGTGTCAATAAAGTTTCCCCTTCCTGGGACAATGAATTCACGGTGTTCTTATTTCAATTTCCAGGAGTGTACATTGGAAGCGGTTGCTGTTAGGGTCCACTTAGACTCTGCAGTCACAGTATGCAATCTTTATCTCCCTCCTGACAGGACTCTTACACCTACTGCCTTAACCACCCTTCTTCAGCAACTTCCTCCCCCCTTCCTCCTCCTTGGGGATTTTAATGCTCATCATCCTTTGTGGGGCAGTGCCTTTCCATCTAGACGAGGTCTTCTTATAGACCAATTTATTGCAGAGCACGACCTGTGCCTTCTTAATGATGGCTCCCCTACTCATTTCAGTGCTGGTCATGGTACCTTTTCTGCCATTGATCTTTCTCTTTCTTCTCCCTCTCTCCTCCCTTCATTACACTGGTCGCCACACGACGACCTTTGTGATAGTGACCATTTCCCTTTGATTATCACGCTCCCTTCACGCTCCCCGATGGACAGGTTACCTCGTTGGTCTTTCCACCGCGCCGATTGGCCTGTATACACTGCACAGGTCGAGTTTTCTCCCTCTTTGTCGGGTTGTATTGATGACGTCCTACGTGACGTGTCTGACGCGATTGTTCGCGCTGCTAACCTTGCTGTCCCGCGCTCATCTGGACAATTTCGTCGTCGGCAAGTCCCGTGGTGGAGTACGGCCATTGCCATTGCCATTGCCATCCGTGATCGCCGTCGAGCTTTGCAACACTTTAAGAGGCATCCATCTGTAGCCAGCATTTCTACCTTTAAGCGCCTTCGCGCTAAAGCCCGTTATTTAATCAAACAGAGCAAGCGGATATGTTGGGAACGATTCGTTTCTTCCCTTGGTTCCACTGTCCCTCTGTCACGGGTATGGGCTACACTTCGCTCTCTCCAAGGTTGCCATCGGCAGTCCACCCTCCCAGGCCTTCACCTCCCAGATGGCATTTGTACGGACCCATTAGTTCTCGCAGAACATCTTGCGACGCATTTTGCAGTGGCATCAGCGTCGGCCTCCTATCCAGCTGCTTTCCTTCATCAAAAACAGCAGGCTGAAGCTGTCACCTTATGTTTCACCACTTGTGAGTCAGAATCTTACAATGAACCTTTCACTGAATGGGAATTTCTTTCTGCTCTATCTTCTTCTCATGATACGGCCCCTGGCCCAGATTCCATTCATAACCAGCTGCTTCAACATCTCAGTGCTCCACAACGGCACCATCTTCTTCGGGTGTTTAACCGTATCTGGCTCCAGGGTGACTTCCCTTCTCAGTGGAGGGATAGCATTGTGGTTCCTGTCCTTAAGCCTGGTCAGAACCCCCTATCTGTTGACAGCTATCGGCCAATTAGTTTGACCAATGTTGGTTGTAAGTTACTTGAACGGCTGGTAGCCCGTTGGCTCACTTGGGTCCTCGAATCTCGGGATCTATTGTCCCCTTACCAGTGTGGCTTTCGAGAGGGACGATCTCCAATCGATCATTTACTTCGCTTGGAATCCGCAGTTCGGCAGGCTTTTTCCCAGCGCCGCCATTTGGTTGCAGTGTTTTTTGACCTTCGCAAGGCCTATGACACGGCCTGGCGCCATCACATCTTACTAACCCTTCATCAGTGGGGTCTTCGGGGCCCACTCCAGATTTTTATCCGCCAGTTCCTGATCCATCGGTCATTCAGAGTTCGAGTTGGTACTGCTTTTAGTTCTCCACGGACCCAGGAGACGGGCATCCCACAGGGTTCTATCTTGAGTGTCCTTCTTTTCCTCATTGCTATCGATGGACTTGTGGCCTCTGTCGGTCCCTTGGTCGCCCCTGCCCTGTATGTGGATGATTTCTGCATTTGGGTTAGTTCCTCCTCGATGCCATCTGCAGAACGGCAGCTCCAGGTGGCTATACGGCGTGCCTCTGCATGGACCCTCTCACACGGGTTTCAATTCTCTCCTTTAAAATCGCGGGTGGTCCACTTCTGTCGCCGTACTACGGTCCACCCTGATCCAGAGCTCTATCTCGCTGCACAAAGATTGCCTGTGGTTCCACAGTTTCGTTTCCTAGGTCTTCTTTTCGACAACAAGCTCACTTGGCTGCCCCATATCAGACTCCTGAAGGCAGGATGTTTCCGTAAACTCAATGTCCTTCGCTTCCTTGCCCACTCCTCTTGGGGTGCGGACCGTTCCCTCCTCCTCCGTCTTTATCGTGCTCTAGTTCTGTCACGTTTGGACTATGGTTGTCAAGTTTATGGTTCAGCTGCTCCTTTCATGCTGCACATGCTGGATCCAGTCCACCATCGTGGTATCCGTTTGGCCACCGGTGCCTTCCCTACTAGCCCTGTTGATAGTCTCCTGGTTGAAGCTGGGATCCCCCCCCCTTTCTGTTCGGCGGTCCCAGCTTCTGGTGTCTTATGCCCTTACTATCCGTTCTTCTCCCGCTCATCCTTCCTATTCTATCCTATTCCCAGACCATGGACGTCGCCCGCCCGACTCCCGCCCTCGGGCGGGTTTACCGGTTGGGCTGCGCCTTGCGTCTCTTAACCGTGATTTTCGGCTTCCTTCTTTGTCCTGTCTTCCTCGCTCCCTCCCCTCCACTCCTCCTTGGTTAGTTCCTCGGCCTCGAATTCGGATGGATCTCCGCCGCGGTCCGAAAGATTCCATCCCCCCGGTGGTGTTCCGTTCCTTTTTCCGCCAAATTTTATGGGAGTTTCGGGATGCTGTTGTTTTTTACACTGATGGCTCTAAATCTGCTGATCATGTTGGATATGCCTTCACGTCCTTTGTTGGAACGGAAAATCATCTGCTGCCACCCTCATGTGGGGTGTTTACTGCGGAATTGATGGCAATTTCCCGGGCCCTTACCTTTATTAAACAATCCCAACACAACCGCATTTTGTTATGTACGGACTCGATGAGTGGCCTTCTTGCTATTGACCGGTGTTTTTCGCGCCATCCCTTGGTCTCTGCCATCCATGACCATCTCGCTGATCTTCACCATGCTGCTTGTTCCATTGACTTCCTATGGGTCCCGGGCCATGTGGGTATCCCGGGTAATGAGCTCGCTGATCGTTTGGCTGGGGGAGCAGTTACTTACCCCCCATTTTCTGTAACCCCTCCTGCAGCGGATTTACGGCTTCACATCAAATCCCACTTTGCACAGTCATGGGCCAATTCTTGGGAGGCTACTCCACTGTCTAATAAACTTCGTGCAATTAAGGTGAATCCAGGCCCATGGCGTTCTTCCTTTCGCCTCTCCCGCAAGGACTCGACCACACTGTGTCGTCTCCGCATTGGCCATACCAGGCTGACCCATGGTTTCCTTTTGCGTGATGAGCCACCCCCGCTATGTGGTTGTGGAGCCTTCCAGTCAGTGGCCCACATTTTGGTTGAATGCCCCCTTCTTTTGGCTCTGCGTGCTAAGTACAGACTCCCCCACACTTTACCTTTGATGTTGGCTGACGATTCCCAGATGGTCTCTCTGGTTCTAGGTTTCCTCCGAGAGAGTGGTTTT
Organism: Schistocerca piceifrons; assembly: GCF_021461385.2. Classification (NCBI taxonomy): domain Eukaryota; kingdom Metazoa; phylum Arthropoda; class Insecta; order Orthoptera; family Acrididae; genus Schistocerca; species Schistocerca piceifrons. The sequence goes on along the minus strand of NC_060140.1, from coordinate 907,025,712 downwards.
TATTCTCAGTTTTAAAGTTTTTAATCTCCCTCTGGTGTTGGGGCAGGGCGGTGAGTGTTTGGGTGTCTCCCACTGTAGGCAGTGTTCAGAGATTCCCGATTCACCTCCCTGACCGGAATCCTCTTTTCTTTCCCTTTTACTCTGTTTTTACCCCTTCTTTTTAAGGCTTGGTTAGTTTTTCTATTCCCATACGTACTTTCTGCATTATAGCAGTTGTACCTTTTAAGTCACAGGTGGTCTTGCCTATGCTGCTTCAGCATAGTGTTGGGTTCGTTCTCTTGCCAACTTCCCTCATTTGTTTTTACTAATGACAACGTGACTGCCCTTTTACGTTTCCCCTTCTTCCGTTTTATTGTTCTGACTTTTCTGAGATGTCCCGTTAGCAGAATGGAGTCTATTTGAAACAAGGGACTGATGACCTTGCTGTTTGGTCCCTTTAACCTCAAACAACCAACCAACCAACAGAAAACCATCGTAACGACCGGGAGAGCGGTGTGCTGACCACACGCCCCTCCTATCCGCATCCTCAACTGAGGATAACACTGCGGTCGGATGGTACCGAAGGGTCACTTGTGGCCTGAAGGCGAAGTGCTTTTTTATGCTTGTTTTATGCGATCATTCCAGTTGAATTCACCCTGGATAGCTGATAGATATTTTACGATGGCTACTGTTTCCAGCAAGTTGTCGCCAATGGTGTAGTTGTACAGTAGTGGATCTTTTTCCTGTGTTTGTGCAAAATGTTAGATTTATTTACGTTCAGGATAAACTGCCGGAAACTGCACCATTCCTCATTTACCTGTAGATCATTTTGGAAATCGATACTGTCTTCTGGCGTTGCTACTTTCCTATAGACATGCTCATGATTGCGAATAGTCTTGAAGAGCTTCCGACAGTTTTTACTAGATCATACATACACAATGCAAACGGTTATATTCCTATTACACTTCCTCGGGGTACTCCGGAAATTACCTTTACATCGATCGATTTTGTTTCGGTAAGAACGACGAGTTAAGCTCTATCAGCGCGGAAGTCTTGAATTCAGTTGCAAGTCTGGTCTGATACTCGGTAAGCTCGTATTCTCTTCACTAAACAGCAGTGCGGGACGGTGTCAAATGCCTTCCTGAGGCCAAGGCACACGGCACCAACCTGTGGGCCATTGTGTGCAGCGAAACTGATGTCATGGAGGTACAGAGCGAGCCGAGTTTCGCAAGATCTCTCTTTATGGAATCCATGTTGATTTTTATGGAGGAGATTTTGGTTCCGCAAAAACGTCGTAATTCTTAAGTATAAAACAAGTTCCATAATTCTGCAAAATATTATTGTCCGCCGAGGTGACTTGTAAGTAAACATTCCCCCCTTTCTCCGTCCGTCCGTCTCTGTCCGTTTCGCGTATAGCCAATGATGATGGCAGCCATTAGCAGTAGGGGCAAATTCTACCAATAACCCTTCTCCAGCGTAAGTGTGGAATAGTACCTTTCTATCCAATGACGACGCGCCATCAGTAGTATCCACAAGTGTTTAGCCAATAACGCCCCTTCTTCTGCATCAGCGCGGGAATATTAGCCTATGACGATGGCCCACCACTGGTAGCCACAAGAATTTTAACCAGTACTCCCTCTTCTCCAGCACAAACGCGGAAAAACTCCCCTTCATAAGAGACGCGACACTGGTCTCTGACAGTGTTCTTCCAATAGTGGACACCGAAACATCTTAAAGGAGATCCCAGCAGAGAGGCCGAAACGTCGAATATTTTAGAGGAAATATGACGCGGCGTAACTACCCAGAATATTTGAACTTCAGTGAGAACGGCCACGAAAGCCTGCAGACTTACGTAATTCTGCAACGTCTCTCTAAAGTGCTCTACCACTACAGCTCTTGAGCCACGCAGTCCATAATAGCATCTGAATACCGTTTTTGTCTGACCTTTGATGCTTAACTTCATCCATATTAACCCACATTCGGAAACCATGTAACCTCGTCAGATATTATTTATTTCTTTACTGCAATAAGTACGCCACCACCATTGGTGAGCCGGCCGGTGTGGCCATGCAGTTCTAGACGCTTCAGTCTGGAACCGCTTGACCGCTACGGTCGCAGGTTCGAATCCTATCTCGGGCATTGATGTGTGTGATGTCCTTAGGTTAGTTAGGTTTAATTAGTTCTAAGTTCTAGGCGACAGATGACCTCAGAAGTTAAGTCGCATGGCGCTCCGAGCCATTTGAACCATTAGTGACTAACCGACCCTTACGATAAATATTCCAATCTGAACTTAGGGTTTCCTTCCTATTTACTTCCGATTTAAACCAGCTTTCTGTTCCTAATACTACCGCGTAATCAGAAAGTCAGTGTAAGTTTGAAAACTGAATAAATCACGGAATAATGTAGATAGAGAGGTACAAATTGACACACATGCTTGGAATGACATGGGGTTTTATTAGAACCAAAAAAATACAAAAGTTCAAAAAACGTCCGACAGATGGCGCTTCATCTGATCAGAATAGCAATAATTAGCATAAAAAGTAAGACAAAGCAAAGATGATGTTCTTTGCAGGAAATGCTCAATATGTCCACCATCATTCCTCAACAATAGCTGTAGTCGAGGAATAATGTTGTGAACAGCACTGTAAAGCATTTCCGGAGATATGGTGATGCTTTGGCGTCGGATGTTGTCTTTCAGCATCCCTAGAGATGTCGGTCGATCACGATACACTTGCGACTTCAGGTAACCCCAAAGCCAATAATCGCACGGACTGAGGCCAAGCATGACGAAAGTGGCGGCTGAGCACACGATCATCACCAAACGACGCGCGCAAGAGATCTTTCACGCGTCTAGCAATATGGGGTGGAGCGCCATCCTGCACAAACATCTTACGTTCCAGCAGGTGTTTATCAGCCAGGCTGGGGATGATGCGATTATGTGGCATATCGGCGTACCTCTCACCCGTCACGTTAGCAGATACAAAACCAGAATCACGCATTTCCTCGAAGACAAAAGGCTCGATAACGGTAGATGTGGTAAATCCAACACATACCGTGACTTTCTCGTCGTGCAGTGGAGTTTCCACGACAGTTCTAGGATTTTCGGTAGCCCAAATTCTGCAGTTGTGGGCGTTGGTAGACCCTCGGACCGTGAAATGAGCTTCGTCGGTCCACAACACGTTACTCAACCAGTCGTCATCTGCCGCCATCTTTTGAAACGCCCACACCGCAGATGCCCTCCGCTTCGCTAAATCACCAGGTAACAGTTCGTGATGCCGATGGTTTTTGTACGAATAGCATCGGAGGGTACGCCTAAGTGCCAACCAAACAGTAGTGTATGGAATGCCGGTGCGACGTGCGACTGCACGAGCGCTTACTTCCCCGTGCATAGACGAACCCGCTACAGTCTCCATTTCTTCCGGAACTGTCTCAGCAGCATTACGCCTTGTGTTCGGTCGGCCACTACGGGGACTATCGTCTAAACAACCCGTGGCTTCGAACTTCGAAATCATTCTCGTCACAGCTGCATTTGTCAACGGACCTTTACCCATTCGAATCCCCTTCCTATGGCGATAGGATCGTAACGCTGAACTAGCACATTCCCCATTCTGATAATACAGCTTCACTAAAAGCTCCTTTTCAGGTAACATCAATATGCTGCGACTGCTGGCGCATCTGATTCTCTCTCTCATTACAGCTCCTTTTATACACGATTGTCATGCGCAGTCACTGACGTTTTGCTGTCCAGCGCCATCTGTCGGACATTTTGTTAACTTTGTTTTTTTTTTTGTTCTAATAAAACCCCATGTCCTTCCAAGCATGTGTGTCAATTTTTACCTCTCCATCTACATTATTCCGTGGTTTATTAAGTTTTCAAATTTATACTGACTTTTTGAACACCCGGTATATGGACGTTATAACGTTCAATAAGTGATACTAATTCTGGGGCCTTGCCCTGAATGCTCCTGTAGTTTTCTAATATCACATTAATCTGTTCTACATCCGATCTGGAGAACGAGGATTCTCTGAAAACATAGTGGCTCATTATCTTAGATTTTGGCTAGCAATTCGTCACTGATCCCAAGGAGGGGGATTACTCTAAAACCCTGAAAACCCGGATGTGCATGCCACTTGTACTCCGTTATACTTGAAGTCTCTTTCTGCGTGCGTTCAGTGCAATATCTGGCCTATTAAGGGGAATAACGGCTTAGACCTTCCACTCTGCTCCAAACCAGAGGACCGCGATCGAACTTGTGTATGGTGCTACAGATATTGAGCTGAGGCTACAACTGGCGTGCGATGCTAATTGCCTTCACCAAATCAGTCGAAAGGGACTGAGCATGGCCTCAGAACCCAAACGTCAGGCGTCATTCGTTCGGCCTTGAGCCGCTATTTGCAGCTAGCTGCATCCAGTGTGCTCGTCAGTGTTAGTAGGGCCCCCTCCACGTCCCGGGCAAGACCCCCTGACAAACATACTGAGTGCGCACTGGTATTCTTTCCTGTCCTGCCTGCTATTCCTCAGAGGCTCCATTGCCCACCCAACGTTGAAGCTCTCAATCACTAGCATACCTCTGCATTTGTCTAAACTGCGCAGGAAAATCGGCCGCTGACACAACAAGAGAGGCATCCCGTGCTGGATCATAAGTATTATCAACACTGGGTAGCGCTTCGTACCTATTGCTACGGTGTAAGGAGGTTGCTTTGCGGCCCATTCCTTCTTTCGCTTTCCGCCCAGTGACTTGCGAACACACTACCGTCCACCGTTCACTCTGGAGAGAAGATGGACCGGTCAGACGTCGCGTATCAGAAGACGCAGTGACAACCTGGTCACTAGAGGATTCCAACCGCACCAAAAGTGTTGCAGTTCGCCTCATCGGCACTCTGATGCCGCCGCAACTTTGAGCAGTATCCCCAAGTCTGTGGACTGTGGTCAGCACTGCCTCCAGCTGTTTACGGACAGCAGCCATTTCTCATTGTGTCCGTTCACAACAAGCAAAGTCCTTATCCATACCGTCTGTATAAAAGACCTGAATTAGATCTCAAAAAATACAAACAAAGCAGTCAGGAGTAACAGAGAAAGCGCAAAACAGATCCCTGCAAAACGGAAAGTTAATCGATTTGTCGCCCGCATCTCGTGGTCGTGCGGTAGCGTTCTCGCTTCCCACGCCCGGGTTCCCGGGTTCGATTCCCGGCGGGGTCAGGGATTTTCTCTGCCTCGTGATGGCTGGGTGTTGTGTGATGTCCTTAGGTTAATTAGGTTTAAGTAGTTCTAAGTTCTAGGGTACTGATGACCATAGATGTTAAGTCCCATAGCGCTCAGAGCCATTTGAACCATTTTAATCGATTTGTCACTACTGAGGTTGGAGTGTACGCAAAATATAAACGAGGAGAATAAAAAAACACTAAAATATGCTCTGCAGAGTTCTCACTATATCTTAAGTTCGGAAGACCAGCAAGCTCTTAAAAACAGAAATGAGTTTCTCTGCTGAAAATGGGTGTATTAACAGTTACTGTTTACTAGAAACTCTGCTTACACAAAAGTTACTGTAGGAAATAAATAAACAAATTCCGAAACACTGATCTAAACTATATGCTGAGTACAAACACGAGATTTAAGCGTAGCCACGTCACGTGGCGCTTCTAGCGGCAGGAAGCTACCCGAAATAGCTACCTCACAGAAAGATATCCACCCAAATTTACGAAAAAAAAACTTAGAGTAAATTAGAAAACCACTAGTCTACTCAGAAGTTAAGTTAGGAGACCACTAATGTAAACGATGTATACAAACCGCATACAACAATTAAGCTGCTCTTGCTGATCTCCGCTCTCTTGAATATTTACTGTTTGCTACAGTCACGGAATCAAGGAAATAAAGCGACACTCCCTACTTCTTCGGCGCAAAAATACCCTAAAGAGCAAACTCACTCAACACAAACGATCGAAATACTCGCTAACTCTTACAACAAGAATAAATAGCACTACTAAAAACAGCTAAATAATCAGCTACTGTTCACCTCTACTGAGACGTAAGTTAGTATACCACTAAGCCAAACGACATGGGCCTATACAAACTGGGTACAACAGATAAGCTGTTAATGCTCCTGTTCACCTCAGCTCTGCTTGGAGGTTGGAGCTCTACTGAGTCTGGAATAGATTTGCCTTCGCGAAGATGTAGACGTCATCAAAGAAACGTACGAAATAATACCTCGTAGCTTGAATGCTATACCTTTGGAGAAACTGCACAAAGTAGCTGTGCTTCTGCTCCAACAGTGCGACGAGCAGCTGAGAATACAGTGAGAAATTCACGCAGACCTTTGCAGAGCTCTCTATTTGAAGCATCTTTGAGAATACAGTGAGAAATTCACCCAGATCTTTGCAGAGCTCTCTATTTGCAGAATCGTTCCCAGAGTGGATCGGGGTCCTTTGGTTTGGAGCCGAGTGGAGGGCCTCAACCAGAGGCTTCGTCGACTCTGTGACGGTCTTGGCTGCAGATTTCTAGACTTGCGCTATTGGGTGGGGAATTGTAGGACGTCCCTAGGTAGGTCAGGGGTGAACTACACAAAGGAAGTGGCTACTTGGGTAGCAGAGTACTTGTGGCGTGCACATGGGTTTTTTTTTTTTTAGACTAGGCAGTAGTGCGAGGTGTCCTGATGAACACTCACCAGTCGACGTGCAGGCAGGGAAATCAGGAAGCGCTCAGTGTAAAGACACTTCAGCTATCAAGATATTAGCAGTAAATTTTCAGAGTGTTCGGAATAAAGTTCCTGAATTTACTGCCCTCCAGGAAGCGTGTGGCGCGCAAATTATTCTCGGGACTGAGACCTGGCTGAACCCTGAGATAGGAAGTTCTGAAATATTTAGTGAGGGTTGGAACGTGTATCGGAAAGACAGATTAGACACCGTAGGAGATGGTGTCTTCATTGCAGATGACAAAAATATTGTGTCTACTGAGGTCGAAGTAGAGTGTGATTGTGAAGTTATCTGGACACGGTTAACAGGGCTGGGAGGAATAAAGTTAATTGTTGGGTGTTATTACCGGCCACCAGGTTCCACCGTGACAGTTGTAGAATCATTCAAAGGGCGTCTACACTCTGTATCGCAGAAGTACCCGGATCATGCTATATTAGCCGGAGGCGACTTCAACCTACCTAGTATAGACTGGGATGTCTATGGATTCATTACAGGTGGTACAGACAAGCCGTCGTGTGAATTACTTTTGAACACACTATCCGAAAACTGTCTTGAGCAGCTAAATCGACAGCCAACGCGTAATGGATATATTTTAGATCTGGTAGTCACGAACAGACCAGACCTCATCGACGGTGTCAGTGTTGAGAGAGGGATTAGTGATCATGATGTTGTCGTTACGACTATGGTTACGAAAGTTAAAAAGTCGGTCAAGAAGGCTAGGAGAGTATTTTTATTAGAGAGAGCAGATAAGCAGATGTTAGCATCCCACTTAGTAAATGAATCTACTTCATTTACTTCCGGTACGATGGTCGTGGAAGAATATGGGCAAATTTTAAACACATTGTAAATCACGCATTGTAGAAGTATGTGCCGAAAAAGTGTGTTACGGACTGAAAAGATCCACCGTGGTTTAACAGCGCAATTCCGAGAATGCTCAGTTGCACTCGCGGTACAAGAAAGATCGGGAGAATGAGGACAGGCAAAAGTTAGTAGAGATTCGTGCTGCTGTAAAAAGAGAGATGCGCGAAGCATACAACCACTACCACCGTCACACCGTAGCAAAAGATCTTGCTGAAAACCTAAGGAAATTCTGGTCTTACGTAAAATCGGTAAGCGGGTCGTAGGCTTCCATCCAGTCACTCACTGATCAGTCTGGCCTGGCAACGGAAGACAGCAAAACGAAAGCTGAAATTTTAAATTTAGCATTTAAGAAATCTTTCATGCAGCAGGATCGTACAAACATGCCGCCGTTTGAGTCTCGTACAGATTTCTGTATGGAGGACATAGTTATAGACATCCCTGGGGTTCTGAAGCAGCTGAATGGGTTGAAAATAAATAAATCGCCAGGTCCTGATGGGATTCCAATTAGGTTTTATAGAGAGTACTCTACTGCATTGGCTCCTTACTTAGCTTGCATTTATCGCGAATCTCTTGCCCAACGTAAAGTCCCAAGCGACTGGAAAAAAGCGCAGGTGACGCCTGTATATAAAAAGCGTAAAAGGATGGATCCTCAAAATTACAGACCAATATCCTTAACATCGGTTTGTTGCAGGATTCTCGAACATATTCTCTGTTCGAATATAATGAATTTCCTTGAGACAGAGAAGTTGCTGTCCATGCATCGGCTCGGCTTTAGAAAGCATCGCTCCTGCGAAACGCAACTCGCCCTTTTTTCACATGATATCTTGCGAACCATGGATGAAGGGTATCAGACGGATGCCATATTCCTTGACTTCCGGAAAGCGTTTGACTCGGTGCCCCACTGCAGACTCCTAACTAAGGTACGAGCATATGGGATTGGTTTCCAAATATGTGAGTGGCTCGAAGACTTCTTAAGTAATAGAACCCAGTACGTTGTCCTCGATGGTTAGTGTTCATCGGAGGTGAGCGTATCATCTGGAGTGCCCCAGGGAAGTGTGGTAGGTCCGGTGTTGTTTTCTATCTACATAAATGATCTTTTGGATAGGGTGGATAGCAATGTGCGGCTGTTTGCTGATGATGCTGTGGTGTACGGGAAGGTGTCGTCGTTGAGTGACTGTAGGAGGATACAAGATGACTTGGACAGGATTTGTGATTGGTGTAAAGAATGGCAGCTAACTCTAAATATAGATAAATGTAAATTAATGCAGATGAATAGGAAGAAGAATCCTGTAGTGTTTGAATACTTCATTACTAGTGTAGCACTTGACACAGTCACGTCGATTAAATATTTGGGCGTAACATTGGAGAGCGATATGAAGTGGGACAAGCATGTAATGGCAGTTGTGGGGAAGGCGGATAGTCGTCTTCGGTTCATTGGTAGAATTTTGGGAAGATGTGGTTCATCTGTAAGGGAGACCGCTTATAAAACACTAATACGACCTATTCTTGAGTACTGCTCGAGCGTTTGGGATCCCTATCAGGTCAGATTGAGGGAGGACATAGAAGCAATTCAGAGGCGGGCTGCTAGATTTGTTACTGGTAGGTTTGATCATCACGCGAGTGTTACGGAAATGCTTTAGGAACTCGGGTGGGAGTCTCTGGACGAAAGGAGGCGTTCTTTTCGTGATTCGCTACTGAGGAAATTTAGAGAAGCAGCATTTGAGGCCGACTGCAGTACAATTTTACTGCCGCCAAGTTATATTTCGTTGAAAGACCACAAAGATAAGAGAGATTAGGGCTCGTACAGAGGCATATAGGGAGTCATTTTTCCCTCGTCCTGTTTGGGAGTGGAACAGGGAGAGAAAATGCTAGTTGTCGTACGAGGTACCCTCCGCCACGCACCGTGTGGTGGATTGCGGAGTCTGTATGTAGATGTAGATGAAAGGTACGTACGGATCAGAGAAGGCATCGGCGTACCACAACAACTAAAATCAAGACGGACTCGCAGGCCACAGTTTAGTGGACAGGCATTAAAGTTCCGTGGAAGACGAAGCGAGTGCTTAGACTTCTGCGTAGCTTGAACGATGAGGGGTAATCCTTCGTGGCTGCGGTCTGGTGTAAGACTGCAACTGATGTCGGGATCCATGGTCGTCTGTTCAAGTGCATCCTGATGATATATGGAAGGCACATAAATGTGTCTACATACAAGAAGAGTTCTTATACGGACAAATTACCTGTAACGGGCTGAAAACAAGATCTTTTTAACCAGCGGCGAAAGCAAACACCCAAGATGTTACGCAGAATCAGTTATTAACATAGATCAGTCCTCAGACTGGAGCAACATCTTCATCCAATTCGAGCGTGTCCTCGGTCTGTAATGATGTCTATGTCTTTCACCATGGATTGTAGCCTTCAGCTTTTTTTAAGCAGTATTTTTACCAAAAAAAAAAAGAAACAGTGTACACTCGTTGCTTCCTGATACTCAAAAGTATTTCAAATGTCTCTAAGCTCTATGGGGCTTAACTTCTGAGGTCATCAGTCCCCTAGAACTTATAACTACTTAAACCTAACTAACCTAAGGACATCATCCACAGCCATGACCGAGGCAGGATTCGAACCTACGATCGTAGCGGTCGCGCGGATCCAGACTGTAGCGCCTGGACCTGATACTCATTTTTTCGTCTAACTCGCTCTTTGAATCTGTTAGTTTCACACAACACTCCCCCTCCCCTCCCCACCACTCTGACTCTCTTTTTCTCTGTCCCTCGCTCTCTCTCCTTCTCTATCTATCATTCCCCCTCTTTCCTCCTCCTTCTTGCTCTGTAGAATCACTTGCTCGTCGTCTTCTTTAAGGTCGACTGCCGCATAAAAGAAATCGCGTTTCTCACACACTATCAACGGAAGCTTCGAACAATGGTCCCCTTAGGTGCGAGGACTACCTGAATGAACAGCTTCTGTAGCGTAAATGTCGACTGTTGGCGTTGTTAGGTGTATTTTTAGAATCACAGTGAGCTTTATCTGCTGTAGGTACTGCTTAATGATGACTCGGTGTCTGTTCGCCAACCAACCACACACACACACACACACACACACACACACACACACACACACACAAACTGTTCTCGGCATGCTGCCGCAGAACAACAAGCTAGCACTCGCCCCTGTCGAGCTCAGCAATGCCAGCACACAGGCCAAGTGACAGCTAAACCATCATTTGGCGGTGTCTAAGAAGTGTTTTCTGGTGGATGATCACGCTTGTTGAACACCTCGCAGTTTACCAGGACGACTGGTAAAGCATCTGAGAGGTCCTAGCTCTCAAATCTTGTTCAATTACCTTGATTTCTGTTTCCCACCTATTCTCCAGTACATCCCATAAAACTGCCAATATGATGGTTTGAACTCTACTGTCTTTCGATTTCTCTCAGGAAAATTAACTCTGTATTAACACGTGTCATAATTAAATTTTAGTATAATAACTTACACATTTAACTAAATTTATTATTTCCAACAACCCACGACTACACCAAGATGCTGGGCATTTCACTGTACTACATTTTAGGAAGATAAGAAGATAATTCGCCGGCCGGGGTGGCCGAGCAGTTCTAGGCACTACAGTCTAGAACAGCGCGACCGCTTCGGTCGCAAGTTCGAATCCTGCCTCGGGTATGGATGTGTTTGATGTCCTTAGGTTTACGTAGTTCTAAGTTCTAGGGGACTGATGACCTCAGAAGTTAAGTCCCATAGTGCTCAGAGTATTTGAACCATTTTGAAGATAATTCATAAGTACAGACTTTTAGATAAAGGAAACAAAAGAAAAATTCGGAGTAGGAATTGTAATTCTGCCAGAGACAGCAAAGGACCTGGAAGACAAGCTCAACGGAATGGACAGTGTCTTGAAAGGAGGATATAAGATGAACATCAACAAAAGCAAATAGAGGATAATTGAGTGTAGTCGAATTAAATCGGGTGATGCTGCAGGAATTAGATTAGGAAATGAGACAAAGTAGTAAAGGAGTTTTGCTATTTGGGGAGCAAAATAACCGATGATGGTCGAAGTAGAGAGGATATAAAATGTAGGCTGGCAATAGCAAGGAAAGCGTTTTTGAAGAAGAGAAATTTGTTATCATCGAGTATAGATTTAAGTGTCAGGAAATCGTTTCTGAAAATATTTGTATGGAGTGTAGCCATGCATGGAAGTTAAACGTGACGATAAATAGTTTAGACAAGAAGAGAATAGAAGCTTTCGAAATGTGGTGCTAAAGATGAATGCTGAATATTAGATGGGTAGATCACATAACTATGAGGAGCTACTAAATAGAATTTGGATGAAAATTTTGTGGCAAAATCTGATTAGAAGAAGGGATTGGTTGGTAGGGGATATTCTGAGGCATCAAGGGATCACCCATTTAGTATTGGAGGGCAGCGTAGAGGGTAAAAATCGTAGAGGCACACCAAGAGATGAATACACTAAACAGATTGAGAAGGATTTAGGTTGCAGTAGGTGCTGGGAGCTGAAGAAGCTTGTACCGGATAGAGTAGCATGGAGAGCTGCATGAAACCAGTCTCAGGACTGAAGACCACAACAACAATAACAACAACATCATAGATACTTAGATGTCTGGTGTGACAATAATGGGAGAGGTGACCGTGGGCTTAGAGCAGCAATCATTCTCACTGCTGCCTGAGGAAGTTTAGGAAAACACAGCAAATGTAAATCAGGATAACCGGATGGGGATTACGAGGGCTATTTGGAAAGTAAGGAACGATCGGTCGCGAAAGGGAGCAGCAATTAAAATCCATTGAAACTTTCCACAGATGTTTTGAGCAGTGTCTCTAATACGCTATTGATAGCGTCACTTCGCTCTTCAGTTCTGAATGCACAGTGAGTGCGTAGAGATACCTAGAAAAGGGGTCCCCCGCCAAGTATGGGAGCCTGCCGAGAAACTTCGCCTGATTTGATGCAACCCCACACAACTAAATGTTATGCAGTTCTTTCTTCATGACAGATTTTGGCTGCCCACAGCAGAGGCTATGAGGACGCTCCTGCAGCGTGTTCGATGGGAAGTGTTTGATCACCCGCCGTATACCCCGAACTTGGCTCCGTCTGATTTTCATCTCTGTTCAAATGAACCGCTGGCTATGAAGACCACATTTTGGCACAGACAATGAGCTGCATTCCAGCGTAGCAAAGTGTCAGAAAGCATAGGAGGCTGACTTCTATGACGAGGGTATTGGAAATTTGGTACTTGTAACGTTACGAGTATATGGGCGAGTTACTCGTCCACCTAGCCGCAGTATTGGTACGTGGCAAGATGAATTTGTTGTTCAGCTGAACACTTGCGGACCCAGGTCTCGGGGCGCCCTGCAGCAGTTCCGGCTTCCGTCTACGTGACCAGTGAGAGAGAGTCTAGATACAAAGACTAGTTGTGTCGCCAGAAACGGGTAAAATCCCTAAGCTGGCAATTTGGACAACTGTTCCTCGCATGGCCTTTGTGCAGGAGACGCACCAAGAAATGGCGGAATGTCAGACAATCTTAATGATGGCTAAGTTACAACTCTTTGAGATTCAACAATAACTCTTATCAAATTATGCAAATCTGAATAGATTCGTGATAGCAAAAAAATGAGGCGCATCCAATTAAACAACTGTATCTCAATGCCTTTAAAACGACAGAAGTTAATGTCTCACAAAGAATAAGCATTTTCGCAATGACCCTCTGAATTAACAACTTGTAATCACTCCATGTGGTTTCAACAAACGTTATCTCCAATTTATAGCATTGCACAACAGCTATCATCCCTGACAGCTGCATGTCTATATTTATTTTATTTATTGATTTACGACTTCTGTCATATCTTTTTCATTATGTAACTATTTGTCAGAACATCGTATTCTCCACGTTTACACAGCAAATGAACACAGCATCAATATCTCATATTTTGTCATACTTGTGTTTTTTTAATGAACAGTTTACTATTTTCCCAGTAATTTTATCAAAATGGTGGTTGCAAGTGCTATTAAAAAACTGTGCTAATTTAAAAGTGATCACTTACATGTCTTAATAAACACCACAATTGAAAAGAAAACCAAAAGACACTCCTGTTAACAATGCTTAAATAATTGTTTTAATAATATTTAGGGATAATCTGCACTAATTTAACTGGCTTATCTATTTATGAACCAAGTATTACTTACATTTATTATAAATGATCTGAGTGTAACCGAATGTTTATGACGTTTCTATATTTAAATATTGTTGTGATATGTCAGTTTAGTCTGGGAAGTGATCGACTTGGATCAGATCATGTCTGTAGAGCTTAAGGACGATGTATTTTTGTGGGGATGGCCGTCAGCCAATGGAAAAGCAAGTAGTAGCGGAACACCATAGTAAACAAGTGGAGACTGGGACATCTCGAGCGAGGAGCTCAAGGGAGCCACTCTGGACATTTTATGTCGAGTTCTTGAAGAAGGCAGACATGCCTGCTACAACATGCGCGATTTGATTGTGCGGGCGTTTGATTCTGGGCGATAAACAGCTGCTGTAATACTTCTGAAGAGACTTTATATTTCGAAAGGTCTGAATGTGTTCCAAAATAGGACTCTAACTTTTGCCGCTTGATTTACGGAACTGAGAATAGACTGAGTATGAGTCACCCTTTTTTGTACCACGTATGTTGATTTGTGAATCATCACGTTGACTTACTCTGGCCGTTACATAAATTTCCCTTTCCTCTTACATGAGATTTTAATTTCCTTGGTTATCCATTGCTTACTTGTTTTTTTTTTAATAGATATTTTGAATAACTGTCTAGGAAAGCGACTTCCAAGTACTGACAAATTTATTATAGAATAAACTGAATCTGACGTTAGCATCTCTCTCTACATACCGGGTGATCAAAGAGTCAGTATAACTTTGAAACTGAATAAACCACGGAATAATGTAGATAGGGAGGTACAAATTGACACACATGCTTGGAATGACATGGGGTTTTATTACAACCAAAAAAAATACAAAAGTTCAAAAAATTTTCGACAGTTGGTGCTTCATCTGATCAGAAGATTTTCTTTACAGGAAATGCTCAATATGTCCACCATCATTCCGCAACAATAGCCGTAGTCGAGGAATAATGTTGTGAACAGCACTGTAAAGCATGTCCGGAGTTACGGTGAGGCATTGGCGTCGGATGTTGTCTTTCAGCATCCCTAGAGATGTCGGTCCATGGCGATACACTTGCGACTTCAGGTAACCCCAAAGCCAATAATCGCACGGACTGAGGTCTGCGGACCTGGGAGGCGGCTGAGCACACCATCATCGCCAAACGACGCGCGCAAGAGATCTTTCACGCGTCCAGCAATATGGGGTGTGTTGTTTTTTTTTGGTTCTAATAAAACCCTTTGTCATTCCAAGCATGTGTGTCAATTTTTACCTCTCTATCTACATTATTCCGTGGTTTATTAAGTTTTCAAATTTATACTGCCTTTTTGATCACCCGCTACATCTCATCCTATACCAAACCTTTTAGCGTAGGTTACTCTTACAACATTTGTATCCTGTTCTCATTAATAAAACTCACTGCTTTGTATGAACCTGCCTCAGGGTTTTAAGATGTGGTACTGTTTATTTCCATTAATTGTGGACCATGATCAGGTAGTCCACAAGCAATTAGGTACACAGTAATTGTTTCACCCTGCTTATAATATATAAAAATGTTGCGAATCAGTGTCCTACTGTTGTGCTGCACTCGAGTGGGAAAATTGATTACTGATATTGACCTGAAGCAACCAAATAGTAATTCTAGTTCATTTCTCCTGTCCATATCTTTTAAGAAATCGACTTTGAAATCTCCACAAACTACTACCTGTTTCTTCTTGTCTGACGGTAGCTCAATAATGTATCTAGATTTCTCATAAAGAGCTGGAAGTCTCCTAGACTGGATCTGTAGACTGTTACAATTGTTATCAAAGAAATATTCTCCAGTAATAACTCACAACCACATGCTTCTACGTTCTGGGCAACACAAAAACTATTTTTTCAGTATTTTTGACTTTGTGTCCAGCCTGTACACAGGTTGCTTCCACATCAACATCTAAATCTACATAGATTCTCCGTAAGCCACCATGTGGTGCGTGGCGGAGGGTGCCCTATACCACTACTTGTCATGTCCTTTCCTGTTCCTCTCACAAATAGAGCGAGGCAAAAACGACTATCTATATGTCTCCGTATGATCCCTAATTTCTCGTATCTTATATTGGTCGTCCTCACGCGCGTTGTATGTTGGCGGCAGTAGAATAGTCCGGCAGTCAGCTTCAAATGCCGGTTCTCTAAATTTTCCCAATAGTTTTTCTCGAAAAGGTCACTTTCCCGCCAGCGATTCCCGTTTGTGTTCCCAAAGCCGCCCCGTAACAAGTTGTTTTAGAACCTAGCGTAACAAATATAACAGCCCGAATCCGAATTGCTTCAATGTCTTCCTTCAGTCCGACCTGATACGGCTCCCAAACACTCGAGCAGTTCTCAAGGTGAACCATTCTTTCCTAAAATTCTCCCAATAAACCGAAGTCGGCCATTACCAAACACAGTTTGCAACGTTGTGCCCAGATGTTTAAACGTCTTGACTGTGTCAGGCAGGACACTAGTAATACTATATTCGAACGTTAACTTACATTTTCCCAGATTTAGAGCTAGCTGACAGCCATCACACCAAACAGAAATTTTGTCTGAATCGTCTTGCATCATCCTACAGTCACTCAACTTCGACATCATACCGTACATCACAGCATCATCGGCAAACAACCGCAGATTACTGGCCACCCTGTCCACTAAACTATTTATGTATATAGAGAACAACAGTGATCCTATCATACTTCCTGTCACAGTCCTGACGATGACCCTGACGAAAACAATCAGCCGAGGACAACATACTGGATTCTACTACTTAACAGTGGGTCACCGTGTCAAATGCTTTCCGGAAATCTAGAAATATGGAATCTGCCCATTGCCCTGTATCCGTAGTTCGCGGAATATCATGTGAGAAAAGGGCAAGTTGAGTTTCGCACGAGCGATGCTCCCTAAAACCATGCTGATTCGAGGACACAATCTTCTCAGTCTCAAGGAAGTTTAATATATTCGAACTGAGAATACGTTCAAGGATTCTGCAGCAAACCGAAGTTAGGGATATTGATCCACAATTTTGCGGGTCCGTTCTCTTGCTCTTCTTGAATACGAAAGTCACCTGCACTTTTTTCACTTGGGGCTTTGTGCTGGCCGAGAGGTAAGGAGACAATGCTTTACTCTTTGTAAAACCGATTTGGGTCTCCATCCGGATCTAGGGATTTGTTTGCTTTCAAATTTTTCAGTTGTTTCTCTAAACCAGGAATGCTTATTACTATGTCATCCATGCGGGAGTCTGCCCGATGCTCAATTGACGATATTTTTATACGATTCTCCTGCGTGAACGACTTTTGAACTTGAAATTTAAAACTTTGGCTTCCGTTTTGCTATTTTCAACTGTCACAGCAGACTGGTCAACAGGGGACTGGATGGAAGCCTTAAACCCGCTGAGCGATCTTACATAGGACCAGAATTTTCTTGGGTTCTCTACCGGATCTTTTGCTAAGATCTGGCAGTGGTAGCTGTTGTATGCTTCACGCATAGAACTTTTCAAAGAGGCAGAAATCTCTACTAATAGCAATCTAATCTTTGCCTGTCGTAATTCTGCGTTCTCTTTTGAACCGAGAGTGGAACAGCCTCTGCTTTCTCAGTATCCTCCGAATTTCTTAATTAAACCATGGTGGATCTAAAAAAAAAATGGTTCAAATGGCTCTGAGCACTATGGGACTCAACTGCTGTGGTCATAAGTCCCCTAGAACTTAGAACTACTTAAACCTAACTAACCTAAGGACATCACACACATCCATGCCCGAGGCAGGATTCGAACCTGCGACCGTAGCGGTCGTGCGGTTCCAGACTGAAGCGCCTCTAACCGCGCGGCCACTCCGGCCGGCCCGTGGTGGATCTTTTCCATTCTTTATCCACTTACTAGACACATAAATCTTCAGACGACGATTTACAATCTGATTAAGCTTTGCCCATAATTCCTCTACGTCCATCTCACTGGAACTAAGTGATGTCAGTTCACTGTCTATGTGAGATGCTAACAACTGCTTATTTGCTCTGTCTAGCAGAAACAGTCTTCTAACCTCCTTGACTGATTTATTAACTTTCGTAATCATAGTTGCTATGATGACATCGCGATCGCTAATCCCCATTTCTATACTGAGACGGTTGGTAAGGTAAACCCTATTTGTGACAACGAGGTCTAGGATATTTCCATTGTGTATGGGCTGCCGGGCTGACTGCTCAAGAAAGTTTTCAGTAAAAGTGTTCGGATATATTTCGCGTTCGCGTTACTGTCTCTCTGTACCCTCCGCATTGAATCCATAGACATCCCAGTCTATACTCGCTAGGCTTAAGTCGCCTCGCCTCCAACTACTACTGCATGATCTGGGAATTTACGCACTACCGACCGTAGACCTTCTTTGAACGACTCTAGAACTGTCATAGTGGAATCGGGTGACCGGTAAAAACATCCACCAATTAACTCGGTCTCACCTATATCTGTTATATGCGACCAGATAACTTCACTGTCACACTCACTTCGACCTCAATAGAGACAATATGTTTGTCAGCTGCAATAACCACTCCCTCTCCTATGGCCTCTAATTTCCACGACTCACTAAATATCTCGGAGCTTTCCACTTTGGCTTTCAGACAGCTCTCGGCCCCAAGAATAATATGAGCGCAAGAATTTTCCTGGAGGACATTAGATTCGGGAACATTATTACGCATACTTCTACAGTTTTTATTGTATTGTATGTTAACCGGGGACCTAGAAACGACGGAGAGGCTCCGTCCCCGCCGCAGCCGCAGTGGTCCACAACCCCACGACGACTACCGCAGTCCGCTTCACACCTCCGCCGCCCCACACCGAACCCAGGGTTATCGTGCGGTTCGGCCCCGGTGGACCCCCTAGGGAACGTCTCACACCAGACGAGTGTAACCCCTATATTTGTGTGGTAGAGTAATGGTGGTGTACGAGTACGTGGAGAACTTGTTTGCGCAATCGCCGACATAGTGTAACTGAGGCGGAATAAGGGGAACCAGCCCGCATTCGCCGAGGCAGATGGAAAACCGCCTAAAAACCATCCACAGACTGGCCGGTTCACCGGACCTCGACACAAATCCGCCGGGCGGATTCGTGCCGGGGACCAGGCGCTCCTTCCCGCCCGGAAAACCGTGCATTAGACCGCACGGCCAACTGGGCGGGCCCACTTTTCCAGTTTACTGATAAAATTTTGACAGTCGAAGTGTCTATGCTCTGAACGCCGTCGGACTTACCTTGCTGCATGTTGACAGGCGAATGTTCATCAGAGCACTTCTAATTACCGTCTAGTTTAATATACCTCCACTGCACTTCTAAAGTACTCCGCTACCCGAGTAACTGCTTCCTTTGTGTTGTATACCCCTGACCTACTAAGGGAAGTCCTACAAACGCCCACACGATAGCGCAGGTCTAGGAGTCCGCAGCCATGAATGACAGTCGCCGAGTCGTCGAAGCCTTGGTTGAGACCCTCCACTCGGCTCCAAATCAAAGGACCATGATCCACTCTGGGAACAATGCTACAAATTGGGAGCCCTGCTTTGCAACGTGCAAGAGAGGCCAGCTGCGTGTATGAATTGAAGGTGGCCTCAGAACGCATACGACAGGCGTCGTTGGTGCCGACGTGAGGCACATCTTGCAGATGACTGCACCCTGCACGGTCTATAGCCGCAGACAGCCTCCAAATCTCGGATGAGGCCCAACAGCTGACATACCGAGTGGACATTGGCTTTCTTTCCACTCCTGAACAATATCTGGCTAAGGTGCTCCAGAACACGCTTACTGTGAGAGATCCCGATAACTAGTAAACCACTCTCCCCGCGTGCCTGCTCGGACTCTGTTGAAGGGACGGCCACGTGTCCTCTCACAGGGTAAATAGGCGAGACCAGGCGGCTAGCCTCCACGTTGGCCCTCCACCTCAAACGATGCAAACGAGTTACCATCCGCTACTCATCCTGGGTGGATCCAGTAGGAGGTGCCTCGGAAGCGGAGTCCGTGGACAAAACGAGTGACACCTGAGCTGTCCCATGTCACGAGCCAGATTCTCCGCCACAGCTACTCCCCGAGGTAGCAGCCTGATGCTGATGACCGTAGCCAAAAACACAGTCAGCTGTTCGCGACCTGTAGCCATCACCTCCTGCATACGCACACAGCGTGCACACCTTCTAACCATCCTAGCAAGAGTAACTGAAGAAGTAAACTATAAAAGCAGACGGAATCCTAGATATGCAACTTGAGACCCTCCTGATGTGTCACCGTAGGCCGCTGATGCATTAATGAGCTTTGTGGCTGGCTGTTCAGTAGGCGACTATTGCGCTACGGAGTGAATGAATTCAGCCTTACAAAAACGCAAGACTGTACCTCTTAAACAGAATACCACGCACGAAATTTGTAAATATACCACGAGGAAAACACAGAAAAAGATAAACACTTAACTTGCCACTCAGTAGTTGTACTCGTATATCAGCCGAGAGTCGGAGCCTGATTGACTCGCTTACTGCCGGCCGGTGTGGCCGAGCAGTTCTAGGCGCTTCAGTCTGGAACCGTACGACCGCTACGGTCGCAGGTTCCAATCCTGCCTCGGGCATGGATGTGTGTGATGTCCTTAGGTTAGTTAGGTTTAAGTAGTTCTAAGCTCTAGGGGAGTGATGACCACAGATGTTAAGTCCCATAGTGCTCAGAGCCATTTGAACTATCTCAACTCGCTTACTGATCGAACGGACCGTTGTCTTCAAAACAAAACAAATGGGCAACTACTGTGATACAGGCTGAATGAACGGCTATTTGCTACCAGGAGCACTTTTTTCTCCCCAATATTCTGTACACTCGTAGGCTTCCTGATCGAGATTGTAGAGTGGTGCACATTTTATGCTTCTAGCAGTACCTGAAACTCTTCTCGACCTTACCTCTGGCAGTGACTGATATCCCTTTGCAGTGTTTATGATGAAACTATCAGGTCGATTTCACTTTGTCCCTGCCTTCCTACCAACTATCAGTTCCCAGTCACCCTTCTCCCCTCTGTTTCCCTTCGTCTGCATCAGTTCCTTCTTCGTTTAAGCCAACTGCGCCTGAAGAGCACAAATTTTCTTTGCTGATCTTGTATCAGAATGTTCCTCCTCCACAGTCTGCAGTTCCACGAGACAGCCTCTTCAGTTTATCCAGTATTGTGCGCACATACCCCCGCCCCTCCCATCCCTGTGAAAATGTTTCCTAGAAGACTGGCAACAACAAACCCCCATACTCACAACCCTATGACAGTTCCCGCAATTACCACTCATGGTGTATGTAATTTAGAAAGGATTAACTACAACAGAATCTGGACTATTCGACAGTATGAAAGTTGCAAGAACGTATACAGTTTGTTAAGACCGTGAGTCTGGCTGTGTGAAAACAAAGACGACTCAAACGTGTTTCTCACGACCAGACCCAGACTTCCGTATGTCGTCAACCATGCGTCTACTACCTGTACTCGTACATCCATTGCGTATATTCCCGTACAGTGGAGACATTTTATTTAAAAGTCGCATGCCCACAGTCTGGAGATAAATACGATATTGCAGTGCCTATGTTATTCCGAATTACGATACAATTGTCTCTCCTGTACGGGAATATACATAATAAATGTACGAGTACAGGTAGTAGACGCATGGTTGACGACATGTGCATGTTTCGGCTGGCCGTGAGTCGTGCTCGGGTAGCCAAATGGTCAGGCGGCCGCCAGCGATTAGCGGGACATCCGGGTTCGAGTTCCGGTGCGGCACAAGTGTCTATTGTCGTCATTGCACTCTACAACTGATGGTTATCCATATTCGCGACTGTGAATATATTGGATGTATTTCATAACGTCTGTAGTCGCCGCAGTACCTGTTCCTTCGGACATGCAAATATGGACAAGCATCGGCTGTAGAACGGAATGACGGCAATGAAAGTTTGTCCGGGACAGGTATTCGAACCCGGACCTCACGGTTGTAGACCACGTATACCCCTTCATGACACTCACGTTTCCCGACGGCAGTGGCATTTTTCAACAATATAATGCTCCATGTCACAAAGCCATGAGTGTAATGGTTCAAAATGGTTCAAATGGCTCTGAGCACCATGGGACTTAACATCTGAGGTCATTAGTCCACTAGAACTTAGAACTACTTAAACCTGACTAAGCTAAGGACATCACACACATCCATGCCCGAGGCAGGATTCGAACCTGCGACCGTAGCGCTCACGCTGTTCCAGACTGTAGCGCCTAGAACCGCACCGCCACTCCGGCCGGCCGAGTGTAATGGAATGATTCGAGTAAAACAGTGGCGAGTTCCAGTCGATGTGCTGGCCTCCCACTCACCAAGTCTGAACCCGATCGAACACATCTGGGATGCAATTGAAAGTGGCGCCAGAGCTCATCGGCCCCCTCTGCGGAATTAGGTGATTGTGTGTGCAGATGTGCTGCCAACTCACTCCAGTGACCTGCCAAGGCCTCACTGCTTCCATGCCACAACGTGTCGCCCCTGTTATCCTTGTCAGAAATTGACATACCGGCTATTATGTAACTGGTCATAATGTTCTGGATGATTAGTGCGTGTAACGCTCTTGGTGGCCTATTGCTTTGGTTGCAGACATAAAATATATATTCTCACCAGAAATAAGTTAAAGTTTATTTTACTTAATATAAGAATAAAACTACAAAATATTTTATTCTTGCTCATGGTAAATTTTATGCATAGAACCAATGCAGTATGCCATTTAGCATCAGTGGCATACCCAGCAACAACACAACGTCTCCCTTAAGGCAAATGTAATTAGACAAAATAGTGAATAACTAGCAGATCGACACCTAATGGCGCAAGCATGCTGTGGAACTGCACTGTGTCGAACTAAATATTTATATTAAAACGGGACTGAAGCAGCAAGCGTGCCGTTTACAGAATTCGTAAGATAGTCGAGGCGCTCATACAGTTCCACATAACACATGGGTGCAAAATATGGTTCAGTCAGTCGTTTAACTGATAAAAGAAGAATCGAAACGATAGAGAAGTAAAAAGAAGAGACGTCAGTCATCTAGACCAGGAGTCGGCAATCTTTTTAGCTGAAAAATCCGAATACTTCGTGAACCCACATGTTTCCTACTTCATACCCTATAATGTTTTGAATTTAAAAAAGTTAGAATCAACTATAATTTTTTTTACTACTAACACTGTAAGAATCTAGCTTAAAATGAAACATGTATTGTTATTTAATGCATGTGTTAAACTGTTGATTTTATTTAAGAACAATAAACATGCACTTTTATAGATATGCACAAGAGATAAATTACGTGTACAGAAAATGCAACTTCAAGGGCTGGAGAGAATATCTGTCTGTATTCTGCAGTAGACATCCTTGCGATTGTATAATAATTAATATATTATTTTGATCAGGTCTTAACTAATCACAGTGTAACAACAGCTTACGTATCTCGAATCTGAGCAAAGACGCAGAAGGAAATCGATATCTTCTGAAATTTGGTAAAAGAAAGGGATGACTATGATTCACGGTACCACAAACCATTTGTCGTGTTTTTGAATATATAGCGGAAATTTGTGGTAACGTCTCATGGGGCCAAACTACTGAGGTCATCGGTCCCTAAGCTTACACACTACTTAATCTAACTTAAACTAACTTACGCTAAGGACGACACACACACACACACACACACCAATGCCCGAGGGAGGATTCGAACCTCCGACTGGGGAAGCCGCGCGGACCGTGACAAGACGCCTTAAACCGCGCGGCTACAGGTTGCACTATCTGTACATGACCTGTAAAGCTGATTGAAGACTGTCTCGAAATTTGGTGTCAAGGATAAAATACCTTAGTCTCCCCAACAAAGGCTCGGGAAAGTCGATGAAATCGCGAAAAAATTTGAGCCACGCCAGTACACTGGTAACCATAAAATAAACATGGATAACGGAGCGGTTCGAACCATTTAGGTATTGCTGGGTCGAATGTCATCGATGAGGAGTAGCTGAAGCACAACGATTTTCATAATTATTGTAAGTGTTTAATACAGGCGACGAAACGTGCCCACATAATACAATGATGAATGAAAAAGGGGGCCATGTCAGGCTCCGTTGGTAGAGACAAAGAAAAGTGTTGCTGCCGTGTGTGGAAGCGTGGTCGTGAAATGTATTTATGAAATGTATTTACTTCTATAAAAAGCACCAAAAAACCGTGGTTGTTTTGTGTCGTGCATCTTGACCGAAACAGTGATAGCTCTGTGGACTGCATCTAGTGGTTTCACTGAATAAAACGACGAACAAGCTAACGCCCGTCCTACATCTTCGAAGCAGCAACATACCTGACAATGGCTACAGCTCATGTAGCTGCCCAGCTTCTGTGTTAAGCTGGCAGCTAGACCAGAATAGAATGAAAGACACATTATATGTGATACCAGAGGCGTAACGTAAAGAGTAAGTCGGTCAAATAAAAGCTGAAGCATAAATCAACCAGCCGACGACTTCTTTCATGAACGTTTCTAACCCAAGGTCTAGCTTCATTCAAAAACATCGTTGTCAGTGTAGAACTGCTTCTTTTAGATTTCTTTCCTTCTTGCGCCCGAGTAATGCTGCCCATTAAAATTGCAACACCATGGAGACAGTGTGCAGCAAAAGTCAATTTGTCTTAAATATATTACATATTTCGATGTATGAGAGACAATCACATGAAACGAGACAGTGAAAAAAAGTAAGTATAAACTGTTTGTTATTTCAAAAGCAATCGCCATAATTGTTGATACGTTGACCCACGGTGATTGCCTTCACGGAAAAATGTTTGCAGTTGCCTACAGAACCAAGATTGTTCAAATGGCTCTGAGCACTATGGGACTTAACATCTGAGGTCATCAGTCCCCTAGAACTTAGAACTACTTAAACCTAACTAACCTAAGGACATGACACACATTCATACCCGAGGCACGATTCGAACCTGCGACCGTAGCAGTCGCGGGGTTCCGGAAGGCAGCGCCTAGAACTGCTCGGTCACCGCGGCCGGCGAACCAAGATTGTACCCAGTCGTGTACGTGAATCGGCGGTCACAAATGTCTTCCTTCAGGGCTCCAAAAACATGGAAATTGCATGGAGAGAGATCAGTACTTAATGAAGGATGTATAAAGACTCCCCAGCGAAACTACTGCAGCGAAGTCTAAACAATCTTGGCACCATGTCGGAGGGAATATTCCTGCAACAGAATGGTGCCGTCCATCAACGTTCCTCGGCATTTGGACTTACGGTGAGATTCAGTTTTTGCGAAGCGTCAATGTACCGCTGCGCGTTAATATTGTGACGCCGTGTTCCGAAAAGTCAAAAAGCAGTAGGTCCTTGCAGTCAAAGAGAAAGGTCATTCTGACTTTCCCGGATCTGGCTTGACTATTGTTTCGACTACTCCGTAGAAGTTTCGCTGGGAAACTCTTACGCACCCTCCATACAGTCCCGATCTCTCCTCACGAGATTTCCATATTTTTTGAGCCCTGAATAAAGCCATTCGCAGCCTTCGATTTGCTTCCGAAGAAGAGGAACCCGGCTGGGTACAATCGTAGTTCGGTGAGCAACTGCAAACATTTTTCCGTGATGGCACTGACCGTGTTGTCTGGCAGTTTACTTAATTTTTCCATCACGTTTTCATTTGACTTTCACTTATATAAAGGATTAGCATTTCAGTGCGATTTCAAAATAAAAATGTAAACGTTGTGTGACTAGGGTCTCCCGTCGGGTAGACCGTTCGCCGGGTGCAAGTCTTTCGATTTGACGCCACTTCGGCGACTTGCGCGTCGATGGGGATGAAATGATGATGATTAGGACAGCACAACACCCAGTCCCTGAGAGGAGAAAAATCTCCGACCCAGCCGGGACTCGAACCGGGGACTTTAAGATTGACATTCTGTCGGGCTGACCACTGAGCTACGGGGGGCGGACGATTACAAAATGTAAATAGAAGTAACACCACCTAGATTCTGTATATCAGGAGCTATTATGAAGCAAGTTCCTCATACAGAAATGGCGTCTAAATGTTGGTTGGTTGTGAGAAGATTGTGGCATGCCTCGTGTTAGAGGGATAAACGTCTGCAATTGACCCCACCACTAGTTCAAGCTTCTCTGGTGTTCCGGGACTGATATCCCTCTGTGGTGGAAGGATGAGGAGCAGAAAGCTGTGCTGCACCAATCCTGGGTCTGGTCAGCGTATTCTGGGCACATGCGACAACTGCCAGCAGGATGGTGGTGGGAACTTCATCCCCCAGCTGAAAGACCAAAATATTTCAAGGAAGTTTTAGAGGCTCGGGTTGTACGCTTGGCCCCCACAATGCTAAGAACCTGTGAAGCCCTGGAACCGTTCATGGTCTGATGAGAGCACTCGCTTCTGGTTCGGATCGACAATGTGTAGACTCAGCCACCAATTGCAGGCTGTATCATGTTTGTTGAATCTCACTGTACAAATTTGAGCTGTGTCACGGCTCAGCATATTTGATTTACCCGCAAGATTATTTCACTTGTTTTCGACGCGGGGCGTGATCGCTGTGCGCTGATGGCGCGGGTGCGAGAAGCAGCAGTTTTTGGGAGGACGGCTCGGTCGGTATATGGAGACAGGACGGCAGCGGCGGGGAGTCAACTGGTGCCTGCCGATTAAGGACTGCGATGAGTGTGGCTGTTTGCGAGCACGTAGGGAGGACGGAATGCTCGCTTGCTTAGTGTGGTTCTCCATGACCAGCTGTTGTTTGTTGGGTATAGCACTCGAGTGTAACAGGAAACTGCATTGGTGTGGTTCTCGTCACCTGGCTAAGGCCGAAATTTTCATCTACTTCATTATATTTCATGACCATTACGTTATTATGGGGTTGGTACTTGTAGCCAACATTTTGTGATTTGAAATACATCAGAGAATATCATCATGCGCCAGGTGTCTACTGTGAATAATTCTTAATTTGTTTCATAGTGTGTGGCACGGTATCCACTAACAACGATCATTTTATGAAAGTTCTGTTCAAATTATTATTACATTAGACTTTGTTAAAATTGGTGCGTTTAAATTGCAAATTTCCTAATTCTACTAATATTGCCTGGGATAAACCCATCTATTTCTTGATATTGCCATATTTGTGTATTAAGTTGTGTTTCTTCTCGAGACTGACTGAATTGGTTTTGGAACACATGGGGGGAGTATTTAAATGAAAATTTGCTAGTTAACACAACCGTCGTGAAATTGAAAACTTGACAGTGTTTACTCGTGTCACCAGTCGTTAATGTTATTTCTGTCTTGTAGCTTACTTAACTGATATAAAATAATTAAGAAATTTTGTGTATTTGTCACGAAAGGTGAACTAATGTCAGATGACATTGACATTTGTGTAGGGTTTACGTAAGCTTAAGTGAAATCAGGAGGTAAAAAAAAACAAAAAAACAAAAAAAACAAGAAAAGGAATTTGTTGCACTCTTGCCAAATTGGATTTTTTTAAGGTTTGATTGGAATACGGGCACCAGAGATGCAATAGGGCTCCTACGAATCTTGGGAGAAAGGTTTATTGAAAAAGGAAGAGACCTATATATGTGCTTCATCGATTTAGAAAACGCATTTGACAATGTGGTTTGGGACAAGCTGGCGACTATTATGAGGGAAAAGAGAGTGGACTGGAAAACCAGAAGACTTATAAACTCATTGTACCTTAATCAAAAAGTTTCAGTTAAAGTGAGAGGAGGAAGTACAAACTGGATCAGACTAGGGAAAGGAGTAAGACAAGGATGCTGTTTATCACCTACTCTTTTCAACCTGTACTTGGAAAATATGATTGACCAATGCTCATTAGATGACAAAGGAGTAGAAATTGGAGGAAGAAGAGTAGGGTGCTTGAGATTTGCTGATGACCTGGTCCTCCTAGCCACAGGGGAAAAAGAATTACAGGATTTGGTGGACACCATTGCAACTAATGGGAAAAAATATGGAATGAAAATTAACACAAATAAAACAAAAGTATTGGCAATAGGAGGAAATAAGGAAATAAAAATTGTGCTGAGTGGAGAAAAACTAGAACAGGTGCAAAATTTTAAGTAGCTTGGAAGCAGGATAGACACCGACTGGAAGTGCACCACAGAAATTAAAACAAGGATAGCAATGGCAAAAGAGGCGTTTTATAAGAAAAGGAGAATCTTCTGCAGCGGTATGGACAGAGAACTCAGAAAGAGACTCATAAAATGTCTTGTATGGAGTGTTCTTCTATATGGCGCTGAAACATGGACTATGAGGAAAAAAGACAGAAAGGCTGGAGGCTTTTGAGATCTGGACATGGCAGAAGATGGAAGGAATAAGTTGGATGGACAGAGTAAAAAATGAAGAGGTACTGAGAAGAGTGGGAGAGAAAAGGCAGTTACTAGATGTAATAAAGAGAAGAAAAAGAAATTGGATTGGGCATATATTAAGAAAGAATGACGGACTGATAAAAACAGTTTTAGAAGGTTATGTAGAAGGGAAAAGGAAGCGAGGAAGGAAGAGATTCCAGATACTGGATGACATGATGGACGGTACAACATACAGCAGCCTTAAGAAGGAAGCAATGGATCGCAGAAAATGGAGAGGCAAAGGACCTGCTAATATAGCAGATAACTGATGATGATTACATGTAGTACAAATCACAAGTTCAATATTTTTCTGGTGTGTTCTGGTTGCACTATTGTACAATATAATATACCTTTTACTAACAGTACCTTTATGTAATGTTTCAGAGTGAGGCTATATGTACTTCCAGAGAATGTTTTAAAAACAATTTTATTGCTACATTTTCCTTTAAACTGTTAATTGTATTAACTTGGATGTATAACCAATTATCGTTAAATAATAAATTTGTGTCAACAAGGCTTGGACCAAATAAATGTGCCTACACCTTCACCATCCTGGCTCTGCTACCGTCAGTCCATCACAAAATTCTATATCAGCCTCGTTTAAACGAAGGGACTTGCTTCTTCAGATTTTGGAACACCAACTGCGCAAGCAAGTGTTTACTGGGCGAAATCCAGCGACCTTAATATCTTGCTTAGAAGTCTCCTACAATCTCTGCTTAGATCCTCTCCTCAACAGACACTGTTTTCCATGTTGTATACAGTTTTGGCCACGGCATGTTATGCTCTCAGTATTTTTGCACATTGGCAAAGCCAGTGTTCTATCTGCTTTCGCTTAGTGTGGGACATATTAATCTTTGCTTATTACAATTAACGACAACATCAAATGCGATAATATTCGATATGTAACGTAAATGAACATGTGCTGCTTCCTGGGATGGAGCTCCACCTTTTCTTGACGATATCTACTTTGGTGCTACAGAAGAATGCTGAAGATTAGATGGGTAGATCACATAACTAATGAGGAAGTATTGAATAGGATTGGGGAGAAGAGAAGTTTGTGGCACAACTTGACCAGAAGAAGGGATCGGTTGGTAGGACATGTTCTGAGGCATCAAGGGATCACCAATTTAGTATTGGAGGGCAGCGTGGAGGGTAAAAATCGTAGAGGGAGACCAAGAGATGAATACACTAAGCAGATTCAGAAGGATGTAGGTTGCAGTAGGTACTGGGAGATGAAAAAGCTTGCACAGGATAGAGTAGCATGGAGAGCTGCATCAAACCAGTCTCAGGACTGAAGACAACAACAACAACAACAACATCTACTTTGGGTAAAGAGCGTTGGGTTGAGTTGTTTCGGGGCAGGAGACCAGACAGCGAGGTCATCGGCCTCATGGGATTAGGGAAGGATGGGGAAGGAAGTCGGCCGTGCCCTTTCAAAGGAACAATCCCGGCATTTGCCTGGAGCGATTTAGGGAAATGACGGAACAGCCAAATCAGGATGGCCAGACGCGGGATTGAACCGTCGTCCTCCCGAATGCGAGCCCAGTGTGCTAGCGACTGCGCCACCTCGCTCGGTTTGGGTAGAGACCGTGACTGGTTAGTGGTTAATTTCTTGCAGACCGGTAGAGACATCTTCATCAAGAAATGCTCCCTTGGCAGTAGTTCTGCCACCTCCAGCCAGTATCTGCTTCGGCTACAAAAAACTGAGTAGTTGATAGTTACCTTGTCGGTGACCTCTGGACTATCTTCCTGGACTGAAGCCCTGTCCCTGCAGTTATCTGGATTGGATATTGGTTACCTTCTCGGCGATATCGGCGGGCACCTCCAGGGAGAGCTGCTCCTTGGGCTGGAGGCCCGCCTCCTCCAGGTTGCGCAGAACGTCC
This sequence comes from Schistocerca piceifrons, assembly GCF_021461385.2. NCBI lineage: Eukaryota > Metazoa > Arthropoda > Insecta > Orthoptera > Acrididae > Schistocerca > Schistocerca piceifrons. The sequence continues at coordinate 906,995,786 of NC_060140.1, read as the reverse complement.
GCCCGGGGCTCGCAGGCCTCGGGGTCTGCTGCCTGCAGGTACACCACCAGACCCACGGCGCGCAGCAACTCCTTCAGGGAGCGCATCCTCCGTCGCTCCTCCCGCCTTCTAGCCTGTTCTGCACACACATACACCCACACAAACTGCGACCTTCCTTCCAAATCCATTCTATGGTACTCTTTAGCGAAGAGCCAAAATTCCTAGTAGAGGTTTAAGGAAGTTCCTACTTATCGTAGAACACACGAAGGACTTATTTCAATAGTGGCACAAGTCTATTTTTGTTCATATTCAAATACAAAGTCCTAAAGTTAAATGAGCGCTGAAAAATCTGCCGTTGAGATACCAGAAATATTCAAGCATATGGCGTCTTGCTAGAGATGAACCTTTCTTTCTGTTTGTTTAGCTCATTAATTTCAGAAGCATTATAGACAGAAAAGTGAAGGTAATGTGGACTTGTACCACTATTGAAATAAGCCCTTCATATCTACCTCAAAGTCAATGTCTTTATTCCACTTATCACTGTAAATTTCGTTTCAGCGTGGATGACTGACTGATTAATTGCCTTTATATGAGCTGCAATGAATCTAATCTGTGGTAATACTAATGTTGTACAGCTCCACAATCTGGTGCAAATCTTTCAGCTGATTGGCACTACAGCGATTTTTCTGTCCCTGAGCCAATGGCACCCAGGGCTCCCAGGTGGTCACTGATTCAAATACTAACTGGACCCAACATTGCTTAACTTCAGTGATCAGACGAGAACTTGTGTATCCAATGTGTCAAGGCTGCTGGCTATTGTGTGGTGATGCACGAGGAAAAGTAAGATTGCTTAGTTCTTACAAGGTCGGCTCCTGTGGCCGAGCGGTTCTAGGCGCTCAGTCCGGAACCGCGCTGGTGCTTCGGTCGCAGGTTCGAATCTTGCCTCGGGAATGGATGTGTTTGATGTCCTTAGGTTAGTTAGGTTTAAGTAGTTCTAAGTTCTAAGGGACTGATGGCCTGAGATGTTAAGTCCCATAGTGCTTAGAGCCATTTGAACCAAGTACTTATAAGGAAATCTCGTAGCTTGGTTGGATTAGGATGAGGGAGGTATGAATCTTAGTATTGTTAAAGGAACCTTCCCGTTGTCTACATGACGACTACTCCGTCGGTGAAGGGGAAGATTATGGATTTTACACCTCGCTGACGATGACGTCATTAGAAGTGGAGCAAAAGCGTGGACCGGACAGAGTGCTGGAGGAAAGGTGGCATCCTTTTCAAAGAAACCGTGTTGGCATTTTCATTTAGTGATACAGGGAAACCACGGGAAACCTGATTCTGCATATCCCTATGAGGAACTGAACTTCTTTCTCGTCAATGCGAGCCCCGTTCCAACGCCTCGGCTGACGAGAGACTCGGCATGAACAATGTTCTATGACACCATTCCGTAAGCGAATGTAGAAGATACTGCGGTAATGGCTGAAGTCACTACCGTCTGGCTCTTCGTTGTGCCAGTAGCTACTTCGAATGTCGGTGCTAGGAAAGGTTTCCGTCACCAAACTTCGGCTGAAAAAGCGAGAACAGGGGTCTCTGTAGAGATCCTGGTATCAGACTTTGCACATATGTTCTCAGCTAAATCCCAAACCTGTCAACTGCATCGTATGGAATCAGGTCACGTGACCCTATTGAATGTTATCAGTTCGTCAGTGAATTTGGTGGCCTTCCTGGTGCTATAGAAGAGCAGAAGGCTACAGGCCTTCACCGTTTCTTTTCTCTTAAAAAACTGCTCTCTACAAGTACTCAACTGCGTCATCTAGAGACACGCTTGACACAACAATCGCGCAGCAGGAAGAATGGCGGAGGAATTCGGTCCCTGTTAGGTAGGTGAACAAGCCTTAAGGGTCTTACAGACGACACTGCATCTCCCTGCCCCCGGCCCCCCTCCCTCCCTCTCTTCTCTCTCTCTCTCTCTCTCTCTCTCTCTCTCTCTCTCTCTCTGTCTTCTTCTTTCTCTTTCTCTATGAACTCTATGAAATGGTGCAACCCATGATGTTGGCCTGAAGTCAGACAGTCAAACATGTACGCCGCTAACTCCAGCTCTCTACTCGACCAAAATTATGCGGACAATAAGACAACGACGTATTTGGGCCACCAGGAAATAAGTGAGCAAACGTCTGATAGAATATAACACCATGCCATCATCGCAGTTTAGAGGTATCTGTTATGTTGTCAAGTCTACGAAGTAAACACTCCACAAACGAATTCACGAAATCCAGATACTGATGGCTCCGGTTATGCAAGTATCGATATATCTATCTGTACATGGAATGCATAGGGGTCTGAAGATGGCATTAATCAGATAACAAAACCGATCGTCTAAATAAAATAACTTCTCGGCAATTTTTTTCGTAAATATCTGTTATGAAGCTTACAGACACAAGCGTATCATACAAGGTGTAACAAAAAGATGCGGCTAAACAGAACACATCCCTAACACACACAAGAAGAAAATATGTTGATAGACACAAGTATGGAAACGTTTTGTTTCTATATTAGAAAAAGTTTTCTATTGCCCTTCGTAATACACCATGAGAAACACACAGGAAACTAATGTATCACCATAGCGCATGAAGCGTTCCTGATTACCCTCGTTGGCCTTGATATATGCATCAATCTGCATTGAATCCCAGCTGTGTTGATGTATCCTGGAGGTCTTGCACTTGGTTTTGCAGCTTTGTACAGTACTGGCACAAATAATACTTCCGTTTCGTTCCATGGTTCGATACACAAGAGCTTTCAACTTGCCCCATTAATAGAAGCGTAATGGTTCAAATGGCTCTGAGCACTATGCGACTCAACTTCTGAGGTCATCACTCGCCTAGAACTTAGAACTAATTAAACCTAACTAACCTAAGGACATCACACACATCCATGCCCGAGGCAGGATTCGAACCTGCGACCGTAGCGGTCACGCGGTTCCAGACTGAAGCGCCTTTAACCGCACGGCCACACCGGCCGGCGAAGCGTAATGGCTCACGGTCTAAAAAACGTGGAAGTCAAGGAACTGGTCCCCCTCTTCATATTCCTCTGTCGCGGAATGTGATCTCTAGAAGTCGACGAGATTAACAATGACATGAGAGGGACATCAATCGAGTATGAAGAACATGTTTGTCACACTGGCGAAGGCACATCTTCTAGCAGATCAGATACAGTATTCTCTAAGACATCATTATAAATTCGGCTGCTGAGGTTGGTTGGAAAACACGATGCTCTAAGCAGCCTTGAACATAACCAAACGTAACCAGGTGTCATTTTAAACACTTCATCTACAAAAGGTTTTCATGTGGTAGGATGTTTGGCTCTGCTCCAATGTGGTTCAAATGATTTATGTACTATGAAGAACTGTAAAACATGAAGCCGGCAAGCAAATAAAGTGAAATTGGTGTCAAAAAGGTGTACAACATGCTTGAATACGCAGCTGATTATCATTTCAGTACAACAACAAAGTACACATTCCATATACAATGGAAAGATTGTCTAGTTCGTTTCTCGTTTAGGTATCGTATTTAAATGTTGCTTGTTTGTGAAAAGATGCTATAATTCCCCATGTAAGAAGAACTAACGTCAACCAGCACATGTTGGAATTCGACAGCAGTAGGATCATGGCCTATGCAAAGTGTATTTATCGTGCTGCAGTATGTTCGCTTATGTTGGTTGGGACTCAGCAGCTGTCACGGGAAAGTGTGACCGGTGGGGTCAGTGGGGCATATTCAATGCCACGTAGGATCCCAGTGGCACCACGCGAGTAGCGCCAAAGAGGACAGACATAATGGAAATGTCCTGTGGCTACGGCCTCCCGTCAGGTAGACCGTTCGCCTGGTGCAGGTCTTTCGATTTGACGCCACTTCGGCGACCTGCGTGTCGATGGGGATGAAATGATGATGATTAGGACAACACAACACCCAGTCCCTGAGCGGAGAAAATTTCCGACCCAGCCGGGAATCGAACCCGGGCCCTTAGGATTGACAGTCTGTCACGCTGACCACTCAGCTACCGGGGCGGACGAGGACAGACATAATACTTGCTCGTCCATGGAGGACATTACAGATACGTCATGTAGTATGAGTCAGGAAGTGGCCTTATTCGTAGCAGTAACTACCCACACACAGTGCGATGCAGTCTGCTGCTCCACGAACTGCCAGCGTGGCGACCACTGTACCAGCTTATCTTGACACGGCAGCAGAGAAAGGCGTGCTGACAGCGGTGCGCCCAACGACAACCCTGGACACCGGAGTGGCACCACTTACTCTTTTTCAGACTGTGCTAGTTCGTGTGCAGCAGCACAATGGACGTATCTGTGTATTGAGGCTCTGAAGAGAACGAACGGTGATAGACTGCACGCATGATCGTCCTAAGGATCCAGCACCCGGCGTGATAATATGAGGTGTCCTTGGATATACAATACTATCACCTCTGGTTCGCATAGCCGATAATCTGGACAGCAGGCGTTACAATTCTAACGTGTAAAGGCCGATGGCTGTGCCCTATCTTTGAGGTCTCACTGACGTTATCTCTCAAGATCTTTCAAGACGATAACGAAGGACCGCATCCTCTGTGCTGTGCTGCCCTGACGTATCTCGACATAGAGGCTTATGCCACGGACAGCAGATCTACTAAACAATGAAAAGAGGTTGCTGAGAGACTGGCACGCCACCATTCGCCAGGCAGTATGGCTAATGAACTCTGGCAGGAAGTTGAATCAGCATGGAATGACGTACCACTATCTCTCATTCAAGATCAGTTCGATTCGATGGCCAGCCACGTTAGTCATTTTTTGTGTACTAAATTTCGCAACCTATACACATCCAAATCAACTATAAATTTAATCATTTATTAAACAATGCAGTTTCCATGATGGAATAATAACAATATTATGAAAAGGACAGAATGCTACTCACTATATAGCGGAACGTTGAGTCGCGGACAGGCACAACGAAATGACTATTAAACACGTGAGCCAGAGACAGAGATCATGTGTGTGTCGTGTGTGTGTGTGTGTGTGTGTGTGTGTGTGTGTGTGTGTGTGTGTGTGTATTGTCTATTTCAGAAGAAGACCTTCTAGCAGAAGCTCACTTGTTTAGTAGTCTTTCTGTTGTACCTGTCTGCGACTCAACGTCTCCGCTATATGGTGATTAGCAATCTTTAATCATCTATTGTTTTTTCTATACCGCTTATGCACAATAAGTACCATTTCATATTTGATAACCATACTGGTAATGAAATTTTAATGTGCAATGAAGCATTTTCTTTTGTAATATATGAGGAATATGTCCTAGGAATTTGGCAGCATTTTCTTGTTGCATGCTGTGTTAATAAATTCAGATACGAACCCAAATTTTCTTAAAGATCATCAAAGCCTCTTATTCTCAACTATTCGGAGATACATAATGTGGTGTCACCGCCAGACACCACACTTGCTAGGTGGTAGCCTTTAAATCGGCCGCGGTCCGGTAGTATACGTCGGACCCGCGTGTCGCCACTATCAGTGATTGCAGACCGAGCGCCGCCACACGGCAGGTCTAGAGAGACGTCCTAGCACTCGCCCCAGTTGTACAGCCGACTTTGCTAGCGATGGTTCACTGACAAATTACGCTCTCATTAGCCGAGACGATAGTTAGCATAGCCTTCAGCTACGTCATTTGCTACGACCTAGCAAGGCGCCATTATCAGTTGCTATTGATCTTGTAATTCATGTATGATCAAGAGTGATGTTCACCAATTATGGATTAAAGTTAAGTATTCCAGAAGCCACGTACCTGTTTTACTAGTCTCACCTCCTTTAACTGTTCCAGACCTCACGCCAGCCTGCGTGAGCTTAAACGCGTGCCTTTCGGCTACCCGTCACAGTGGATTGGCTGTCTTGCCAGTTCACAACACACAACCCCCAAAATCCAAGGAAATTACTTGCTAATATCTTCAAGCATCTATAAAAATCACACGTTTGAGTCACACTGTCCTGAACAAGTCCTGCAGTTTATATCAACATAGCGTGGTCCATGCGAGCTGCGTGAATTCCGGCCAGGCGATGATTCTCAAGCCCCTCATGGCTGCCAAGAAAGTATTAGGACATCGAAAGTTCTGCCGCCGCCATGCAGAATGACCCAACGATGAATGGAAATGATTAACGTCGTCCCATCGATCTTGCCCCCAGCCGCAGGGCAGGTGCCGGTATGTGTGGTGGAAGACCAGACAAGCTTCTAACAGAGGCTGTGTAGGCCATTAATCGAAGGGTTAAGCAAAGCGTATTCAGAATATATGAACGGTGAATGGAGAAAACATTCCCAGCTGAGGCAGAACATAAATAAATGCAACGCAATGTTTGTAGCTAGGCAAAAAGATGCGATGTCGTCTGACTATATGATTGGCAATCGATCGCTGGAATCAGTCACACTCTTCCAGTATCTGGCAGTTTCTGTCTGGGGTGATGTAAAGTAGAACCTCCACATAAATGTAGCCACAGGTAAGGCAGGTGTCGAACTCACATTTTTGAAAGAGTCCTGAGGAAATTTAATTCACACACGAAAGAATGCACTTACTTCAATCCTGTTTGTCGGTGTAGGATCCGTATCAGGTTCGATTAAAGGAAGGGATAGGACAGATTGTAAAGATAATACGTAATACTACGTAAGATAAAGGAAAGGGAATCACCCACCTACAGCTGGCTGAAGAGTGGTGCATAGAAACACACAAAAGGAAACAACATTTACTCTGGCTATCAAGCTCATGCACTTTCTCTAGAAAAAATACACACACACACACACACACACACACACACACACACAGCAACAAAGACACGCAAAAGCACAAACTCGCGGCAAAACTGACTTTTGATTGTCGGTTATTGACACCAATTGTCCATAAGATGAAGGTGGGAGTAATAAGACGCACGTAACGACGAGAGATTTAGAACGATAGTGTGAGGCATGTCTTTCGATAGATGACTTAGCGGATGCACAACAAGACGAAAGAAGTGCAGAGGGTAGAAGAAAAAACAAAAAAAAAGGTAAAGAGAGAAAGAGGGGGAGGAGGAGAAAGAAGGCATGGAAAGGAGAGGAAAATGGAGAAGAAAAGGGAGACAGGTAGGGAAGAGAGAAACAAAGACTACTGGAAAAAGAAAAAATGAGGGAGGGAGAGAGAGAGAGAGAGAGAGAGAGAGAAAGAGCCCACATTGAGGGAAGAGAGGACAATGAAGAGTGGTGGGAGAAGGCAGTAAATGTGAAGAGGAAAGGAGTGATTTTGACTGAACAGAAAAGGCGAGGCATTGGGAAACAGGCTAGCAGAAGTGCAGGCCAGCGGTATTTTGAGAGTGCGGAATGTGCTCGAGAGACAATTCCCACAAGCACAGTTCAGAGAAACTAGTGCTGGAAAGGAGTATCAAAATCGCTCGTGTAGTGAAGCAGCTGTTAAAATCATTTGTGTTGTGGTGCACAGTATGTTCGACAAGTGAATTGTTCTGTTTGCGGCTGGCCACGTTTTGGTGACGGCCATTGATGAGATTACACAGTTGGTTATTTGCCATGCCCATGAAGAATGGTGCATTGTAACTGCAGCATAGCTAATACACAACGTGGCTGCTTTCACGTGCGTCCCTGTCTTTCAAAGGGTAGTAAATGCTTACTGCCTCCTCGCCTCGTGCTTCCTTCGCTAATGTCTCCCCACTTCCACCTCGCAGGCTCTCAATAGCCGATGATCAACAGTTGGTCTCGCCGAGGCAGCGGTTGTGTATGTTTATGTTTGTGTGTTGTGGATATTTTTGCCAGAGAAAATGCAAGATCACGAAAGATAGTGTAAATACTGTTTCCTTTTTTGTGCTTCTATGCGCCACGGATCAGTCAGCTAGAGGTGGACGGGTTGCCTTTCCTTTATTTTACGTATTATTCGAAAATGGTTCAAATGGCTCTGAGCACTATGAGACTTAACATCTGAGGTCATTAGTCCCCTAGAACTTTGTTGTTGTTGTTGTTGTGGTCTTCAGTCCTGAGACTGGTTTGATGCAGCTCCCCATGCTACTCTATCCCGTGCAAGCTTCTTAATCTCCCAGTACCTACTGCAACCTACATCCTTCTGAATTTGTTTAGTGTATTCATCTCTTGGTCTCCCTTTATGATTATTACCTTCCACGTTGCCTTCAAATACTAAACTGGTGATCCCTTGATGCCTCAGAACATGCTCTACCAGCCGATCCCTTCTTCTAGTCAAGTTGTGCCACAAACTTCTCCCCAATCCTAACCAATACCTCCTCATTAGTTATATGATCTACGCATCTAATCTTCAGCATTCTTCTGTAGCACCACATTTCGAAAGCTTCTATTCTCTTCTTGTCCAAACTAGTTATCGTCCACATTTCACTTCTATACATGGCTACGCTCCATACAAATACAGGGTTATTACACATGATTGAAGCGATTTCACAGCTCTACAATAACATTATTATTTGAGATATTTTCACAATGCTTTGCACACACATACAAAAACTCAAAAAGTTTTTTTACGCATTCACAAATGTTCGATATGTGCCCCTTTAGTGATTCGGCAGACATCAAGCCGATAATAAAGTTCCTCCCACACTCGGCGCAGCATGTCCCCATCAATGAGTTCGAAAGCATTGTTGATGTGAGCTCGCAGTTCTGGCACGTTTCTTGGTAGAGGAGGTTTAAACACTGAATCTTTCACATCACTATGCGTGAAACTTGCCCGCACGCGTTCAACTGTTTCTTCGCTCACTGCAGGCCGACCCGTTGATTTCCCCTTACAGAGGCATCCAGAAGCTTTAAACTGCGCATATCATCGCCGAATGGAGTTAGCAGTTGGTGGATCTTTGTTGAACTTCGTCCTGAAGTGTCGTTGCACTGTTATGACTGACTGATGTGAGTTCATTTCAAGCACGACATACGCTTTCTCGGCTCCTGTCGCCATTTTGTCTCACTGCGCTCTCGAGCGCTCTGGCGGCAGAAACCTGAAGTGCGGCTTCAGCAGAACAAAACTTGATGAGTTTTTCTACGTATCTGTAGTGTGTCGTGACCATATGTCAATGAATGGAGCTACAGTGAATTTATGAAATCGCTTCAATCATTTGTAATAGCCCTGTACTTTCAGAAACGACATCCTGACACTTAAATCTATACTCGATGTTAACAAATATCTCTTCTTCAGAAACGCTTTCCTTGCCATTGCCAGTCTACATTTGATATCCTCTCTACTTCGTCCATCATCAGTTATTTTGCTCCCCAAATAGCAAAACTCCTAGAACTACGTAAACCTAACTAACCTAAGGACATCACAAACTTCCATGCCCGAGGCAGGATTCGAACCTGCGACCTTAGCAGTCGCGCGGTTCCAGACTTAATAGCCTAGAACCGCTCGGCTACCGCGGCCGGCCTTACGTATTATTCCCTCCAGGAATTTCCATTATTGATATAGATTGTAAGGATAGGCGAGCGATTCTTCGCGGGTTTGGTTAGCCAGTGTGAGAGTATTACTTAAATGCTCAACACATTCGGTATGAAACGTTACAAAAAGGATGTCAGTCAAAGAGTCCACGTTGCTACATGAGTCAAGGAACACTACTTTCTCCAACTTACATCTCGCGGACTGACCAGGAGAAATGTTTAGAGAAATTAGGGTCCATACATCTACATGTACATCTACATCCATACTCCGCAAGTCACCTGACGGCGTATGGCGGAGGGTACTTTGAGTACCTGTATCGGTTCTCCCTTCTATTCCAGTCTCGTATTGTTCGTGGAAAGAGAGATTGTCGGTATGCCTCTGTGTGGGCTCTAATCTCTCTGATTTTATCCTCGTGGTCTCTTCACGAGATGTACGTAGGAGGGAGCAATATACTGCTTGACTCTTCGGTGAAGGTATGTTCTCGAAACTTCAACAAAAGCCCGTACCGAGCTACTGAGTGTCTCTCCTGCATAGTCTTCCACTGGAGTTTATCTATCATCTCCGTAACGCTTTCGCGATTGCTAAATGATCCTGTAACGAAGCGCGCTGCTCTCCGTTGGATCTTCTCTATTTCTTCTATCAACCCTATCTCGTACGGATCCCACACTGGATACCGACAGTTTCATCTCACCTACCAGCAGGAAATGGGGCAGAAAAAGGAAGAAACGTGGACTGCACACCCTGCGTTCCCATGCCACACTCCGCGCATTGACTTTCGGAGTGTAGATCCGGCTGCAGAAGTAGATTCGAATGTGTATACCAGGCTGACGAGGGCATGCCAGCGTTGGAGGCCCCACACTACTGGAGGGTCTACCCGTGGCAGAGGGAACTCACCTTGAGCGGCCTGCTCCTTGGCGAGCGCAGCCAGGCGCTTCTTCTCCTGGGCCTCGTGCCGGATGCGCTCCTCCTCCGTCAGCTCGTCAAACGGCAGCTGCAAACCGACACAGGCGCACCATTAGCGTCGTCCACACCACACTTCAACAGACTAGCCTACAATTTGCTTACATTTGGTGTAGTTTACCCATAGGACGACATTAAGCAAACGCTTGATGTCTCCTTATCATTATTACCTTTGTCTTCTGGCTGATTTGATAAGCCCCGCCGTGACTTCCTCTCCTGTGCCAATCGATTCATATGAGAGTAGCACTTACACCCAACGCCTTCGATCATTTGTTAGACATGTTCCTGTCTGTGTCTTCCTATATGCTGGGTTATCAAAAAGTCAGTATAAATCTGAAAACTGAATAAATCACGGAATAATGTAGATAGAGAGGTACAAATTGATACACATGCTTGGAATGACATGGGGTTTTATTAGAACCAAGTTCAAAAAAAGTCCGATAGATGGCGGTTCATCTGATCAGAATAGCAATAATTAGCATAACAAAGGAAGACAAAGCAAAGATGATGTTCTTTACAGGAAATGCTCAATATGTCCAACATCATTCCGCAACAATAGCCGTAGTCGAGGAATAATGTTGTGAACAGCACTGTAAAGCATGTCCGAAGTTATGGTAAGGCATTGGCGTCGGATGTTGTCTTTCAGCATCCATAGAGATGTCGGTCGATCACGATACACTTGCGACTTCAGGTAACCCCAAAGCCAATAATCGCACGGACTGAGGTCTGGGGACCTGGGAGGCCAAGCATGAAGAAAGTGGTGGCTGAGCACACGATCATCACCAAACGACGCGCGCAAGAGATCTTTCACGCGTCTAGCAATATGGGGTAGAGAGCCATCCTGCGCCCGCATCTCGTGGTCGTGCGGTAGCGTTCTCGCTTCCCTGGCCCGGGTTCCCGGGTTCGATTCCCGGCGGGGTTAGGGATTTTCTCTGCCTCGTGATGGCTGGGTGTTGTGTGATGTCCTTAGGTTAGTTCGGTTTAAGTAGTTCTAAGTTCTAGGGGACTGATGACCATAGATGTTAAGTCCCATAGTGCTCAGAGCCATTTGAACCATTTGAACGCCATCCTGCATAAACATCGTACGTTCCAGCAGGTGTTTATCAGCCAGGCTGGGGATGATGCGATTATGTAGCATATCGGCGTACCTCTCACCCGTCACGTTAGCAGATACAAAACCAGAATCATGCACTTGCTCGAAGTTAAAAGGCCCGATAACGGTAGACGTGGTAAATACAACCCATACCGTGTCTTTCTCGTCGTGCAATGGAGTTTCCACGACAGTTCTAGGATTTTCGGTAGCCCAAATTCTGCAGTTGTGGTCGTTGACAGATCCTCGGAGCGTGAAATGAGCCTCGTCGGTCAACAACACGTTACTCAACCAATCGTCATCTTCCGCCATCTTTGAAACGCCCACACCGCAAATGCCCTCCGCTTCGCTAAATCGCCAGGTAACAGTTCATGACGCCGATGGATTTTGTACGGATAGCATCGGAGGGTACGCCTAAGTGCCAACCAAACAGTTGTGTGGAATGCCGGTGCGACGTGCGACTGCACGAGCGCTGACTTCCCCGTGCATAGACGAACCCCGCTACAGTGTCCATTTCTTCCTGAACTGTCTCAGCAGCATTACGCCTTGTGCTCGGTCGGCCACTACGGGGTCTATCGTCTAAACAACCCGTGGCTTCGAACTTCGAAATCATTCTCGCCACAGCTGCAGTTGTCAACAGACCTTTACCCGTTCGAATCTCCTTCGTGTGACGGTAGGATCGTAACATTGAACTAGCACATTCCCCATTCTGATAATACAGCTTCACAGAAAGCGCCTTTTCAGGTAACGTCAACATGCTGCGACTGCTGGCGCATCTGCTTCTCTCTCTCTCATTGCAGCTCCTTTTATACACGATTGTCATGCGCAGTCACTGACGTTTTGCTGTCCAGCGCCATCTGTCGGACATTTTGTGAACTTTGTTTTTTTTTCCTAATAAAACCCCTTGTCATTCCAAGCATGTGTGTGAATTTTTACCTCTCCATCTACATTATTCCGTGCTTTAAGTTTTCAAATTTTTACTGATTTTTTGATCACCTGGTAGTTTTTGCCCTCTCCTACCGTGGAAGTTATACCCTTATATGTTAAAACATTTCCTCTCATCCCATCCCTTCGTCTACTATGTGTTTACCCAATATTCCTTTCCTCTCAGATTCTTTCGAGAACCTCTTCTTTCCGTATCCACATATTTTTCAAAACCTTTCAACACCATCACACTTCAAACGCTTTCATTTTCTTCCTTTTCAGTTTTCCCAAGGTCTACGATTCACTATCATACAATACTGTGTAAGTAGGCTGTTCAGGTTTTTATGTTGGTAACGCCACGTAGCGCGCTGTATGAAAATCGCTGACTGCGCTGTGTTCAGTCTGTGGGTGGCTGGACTCATTGTTGTAATATTCGCTATTGTAGTGTTGGGCAGATGGATGTGAACAGCGCGTACCGTTGGGCAGTTGGAGGTGAGCCGCCAGCAGTGGTGGATGTGGAGAGAGAGATGCCAGAGTTTTGAGAGGTTACTATGAACGGACGATCTGGACGTGTAATCGCCAGAAAAAGGAAACTTGTAAGATGGTTGTCATGAATTGATAGATATACATGACTTTTGAATATTATTAAGGTAAATACATTGTTTGTTCTGTATTAAACTCTTTCATTTGCTAACTATGCCTATCAGTAGTTAGTGCCTTCAGTAGTTATAATCTTTTATTTAGCTGGCAGTATTGGCGGTCGCTTTATTGCAGTAGTTCGAGTAACGAAGATTTTTGTGGGGCAAGTGATTCATGAAAGGTATAGGTTATTGTTAGTCAGGGCATTCTTTGCGCTAAAATATATTGTGTGTCAGTTTAGTGATGATCAGAATAAGTAAAGAGAAAACTGTTTGAGTACGTTGAGTTTTGCTCAGATGTTTGAAAATTAAATAACGTAGAAGTTTACCAGCACAGTCATTCATAATTTTTTCAAGGGGATGTTTCAACTGTGCTCCAGGTGAATATTCTCGGAAATTTCTTCCTCAAATTAAGTCCTATGTTTGAAACCAGTAGGCTTCTCTCAGGCGGGAACTCCCTGTTTGCCTCTACTCGTCTGTTTCTTGTGTCATCCTTGCTTCGTTCGTCCTGATTTATTTTGCTACGAAGGGAGCAGATTTCCTTCACTTCGTCCACAGCTTTGACATCAATTTTTTGTTGTGTTTATCGCTAACGGCATTAATTTTATTTTGTTACTATCATTAGTGTATTAACTGGTAAAAAAAGTTTTGCGATGCCCTCATGACTTAACAAACTGACCATAAAAAATCACAGCACCAAGAAGAAGTTGTGACATAATCGAAACTTGGTAGGTGTGTTTCTGTATCTGAAAGATGTCTACTCATATCTCGCGCCAGTCCCAAAAGAGGGGCGCTAGTATCCCTACTATGAAGACGGACGTTAGAGGTGCTTTAAATACACATTGTAATGGTCGTGAGCGTTATCTACCTTCGGGTTTGGACGTGGTGAGTTGATGTTAGTCAAGAATTCCTTTAAGGCAACAAAGATGTAATTACCAACAACTTACTGAGTTTGAAGGATATGGTGCAATAAGGCTACGACAAGCTGTACGTTCCTTCTGCGATACTGCAGAAAGGTTTACCAGGAATGTAGCCACAGTACGCTATTGCTGGCAGCAGTGTACACGAGAAAGGACTGTCGCAAGAAGACCAGCTCCGGACGACCACGTGGCACTACCGACAGGGAAGACAATCGCATTCGGAGTATGCCTCTGGCGCCACATACTGCATCTGCAGCAGCAATTTGAGCAACAGATGGCACCGCTACTTCGGTGCTATCACGCGTGAGCTCGTTGGGGGGCAGGGTGGATATCTGTTGTGATTTCTGAAGAAGCTGGTTCTGCCTCGGTGCCAGTGATGGCAGTGTGTTGATTAGAAGGAGACCACTTCAGGGCCAGCAACCAACTTATCTGCGTGCTAGACACACCACGAGTTATGGTCTGTGGTGCGATTTCGTATGACAGCATATAACGGTACTTTGCGGGCAGGCGTGTCAATTAGCATCATATTAATTGAAATCGGGGAAGAATTAAAAAGAGGAAAGTAATACGAAACTTTAATAAATGGTCAGTATTACTAAGAAGCAATATAATGAAAAGTAATAAAAAGCAAAGTAGCTAAGACCAAGCGGGACAAAAAGATATGGGAGCCCGTTTGTTTTTTAATACATATAAAAGAACATGTAACACATTATTGAGCTCTCTACCTTCAGTAATCGCGATCGGGCTAGTCGATGAAAAAGTGGTACGCGACAGCGAAATTCGTTAAGAAGATTAGTTAAAGACTCTTCAAGCACGTTTAAAATACATTACGTGTGACGAAGTGATCAGAGACGTTTATTGTCGGGTGAAGTGAAAATGAATCCGACAACATAATTCGAACTTTGTATTAGCTGGGAAAAATACTCTTCGGAAACTATTATGGTTGTGGAACACACGAAAGTTGTGGCCAACAGAAAGCTATAGTTTACGTAATCCTGCATTTTATAAAATGGTGAAACGCGTGTGCGCGGAACATTAATACACTCCTGGAAATGGAAAAAAGAACACATTGACACCGGTGTGTCAGACCCACCATACTTGCTCCGGACACTGCGAGAGGGCTGTACAAGCAATGATCACACGCACGGCACAGCGGACACACCAGGAACCGCGGTGTTGGCCGTCGAATGGCGCTAGCTGCGCAGCATTTGTGCACCGCCGCCGTCAGTGTCAGCCAGTTTGCCGTGGCATACGGAGCTCCATCGCAGTCTTTAACACTGGTAGCATGCCGCGACAGCGTGGACGTGAACCGTATGTGCAGTTGACGGACTTTGAGCGAGGGCGTATAGTGGGCATGCGGGAGGCTGGGTGGACGTACCGCCGAATTGCTCAACACGTGGGGCGTGAGGTCTCCACAGTACATCGATGTTGTCGCCAGTGGTCGGCGGAAGGTGCACGTGCCCGTCGACCTGGGACCGGACCGCAGCGACGCACGGATGCACGCCAAGACCGTAGGATCCTACGCAGTGCCGTAGGGGACCGCACCGCCACTTCCCAGCAAATTAGGGACACTGTTGCTCCTGGGGTATCGGCGAGGACCATTCGCAACCGTCTCCATGAAGCTGGGCTACGGTCCCGCACACCGTTAGGCCGTCTTCCGCTCACGCCCCAACATCGTGCAGCCCGCCTCCAGTGGTGTCGCGACAGGCGTGAATGGAGGGACGAATGGACACGTGTCGTCTTCAGCGATGAGAGTCGCTTCTGCCTTGGTGCCAATGATGGTCGTATGCGTGTTTGGCGCCGTGCAGGTGAGCGCCACAATCAGGACTGCATACGACCGAGGCACACAGGGCCAACACCCGGCATCATGGTGTGGGGAGCGATCTCCTAC
Source organism: Schistocerca piceifrons (assembly GCF_021461385.2). Classification (NCBI taxonomy): domain Eukaryota; kingdom Metazoa; phylum Arthropoda; class Insecta; order Orthoptera; family Acrididae; genus Schistocerca; species Schistocerca piceifrons. Next base: position 906,979,937 of record NC_060140.1, on the reverse strand, counting down.
ACTGGCCGTACACCACTGGTGATCGTCGAGGGGACACTGAATAGTGCACGGTACATCCAAACCGTCATCGAACCCATCGTTCTACCATTCCTAGACCGGCAAGGGAACTTGCTGTTCCAACAGGACAATGCACGTCCGCATGTATCCCGTGCCACCCAACGTGCTCTAGAAGTTGTAAGTCAACTACCCTGGCCAGCAAGATCTCCGGATCTGTCCCCCATTGAGCATGTTTGGGACTGGATGAAGCGTCGTCTCACGCCTTCTGTACGTCCAGCACGAACGCTGGTCCAACTGAGGCGCCAGGTGGAAATGGCATGGCAAGCCGTTCCACAGGACTACATCCAGCATCTCTACGATCGTCTCCATGGGAGAATAGCAGCCTGCATTGCTGCGAAAGGTGGATATACACTGTACTAGTGCCGACATTGTGCATGCTCTGTTGCCTGTGTCTATGTGCCTGTGGTTCTGTCAGTGTGATCATGTGATGTATCTGACCCCAGGAATGTGTCAATAAAGTTTCCCCTTCCTGGGACAATGAATTCATGGTGTTCTTATTTCAATTTCCAGGAGTGTAGAATCTTATCCTTGGACGGTTGCGGGGGTAACTGATACAAACAACGCTCCAGCATAAAAAATAGTTCGCGTATTAACTACCAGATATTAACGGGGACCTAAAATACTAAAAAAGAAGGATAGGATCATCACCTCCAATCCCGATTCATATTTCATATTTAATTAGTGAAAAGAGAAGTGTTAATAAACAAACTACATTTCAATTTTATCCACGATTTTGGCTTCATTACGTAGTCTTGACTACATGATAAATAATATCTGTGGAAGTTGTATGCAACGTATCGTCATAATATTTAGCCAACCAATATTGTGGGACACCAAAAATGTAAATGCATGAAATTGTTCTTACAGCGGATGTATAATGTGAGTGCGACGAACTATATTGAGAAACTGAACATCCATTACGTACTTGCATGTTTATCTGCGAAAATGGTCCTTGTCGGTACATCAGCATAGAGTTCGAATAGAATCGCTGGAACACTGCAAACCATTCAGATTAATCGAACATCTAAATACGCATAATGCTGGTACCACCAGGATGGGTTCTTTCTCCTCACCCCCGTGGCAGTAATTGAATTAAGAGTCAGCCGGGAAATACATTTAAATCAATTGACGACCATCATGAATTTTCAAACGTCCACTGCCATGTATGAAGGCGAGTGACACCACGAGTGTTAACGCCCAGATCACATAAGAAACAGATTGCCCGATCGCATGGTCTAGCAGGCAACCCTTGTCAGGGAACAGCCACCAGGCGGCAACAGCGTCACACCCTTACTTGTGGAATCAACCACTAGATGGCACTCCGTTCTGTGAAATATGTGGCAACATCGGCCGAACGCGTGCAACTTTCCACTATATGGCGTCTGTGAAGTACAGCTGTTTCTGACATACCGGTGATAGTGGAACGAGTCGTCATGCCGAAGGCCTGCAAGTATATCAACTGTGAAAGGAGTAGACAGACAAATCCTGAACTAAATATGTTCAGATTTCCCGTCAAAGATAAAGAAAGTGAAGTGTATTTTAAATTCAGGTAAATCAATAAATTAGTTACGAGTAAGAATTAATAAAGAACCCTAAGCATTAGATCCTATGTAAATTTTGTCGATCCTATGTAAATTTTGTCGATCTTATATTCTGATATAACGTGGTGGCCCTCCCTGTACAAGAATCATATCATTTAATTTTTAAATGAAATCTTTGCTGCGATTTGGACTTTTTTAAACTGTTTATTTACTTCACTATCGTAATTTTGGCTGTAGAGGCATTTTTGTGTGCAATGTGAAAACTGAAACCAATATAAGATACGGATAACAAAATGCAAAGCATAGTGTGGTAACATTTGGTGAACAATTTAAGAAGCATTACCTTACCTTTTCCTTGGTACTTTAAAATGGCTCTAGAGCTGAAATCGCAACCGTGAAATAAATGAATAATAGCCACCATCTAACTTCTAGGTCATCGGTCCCTCTAAATCCTGGTATATACTAGAGCGAACGAAGTGAACGAGTGTAAAACCTCGTTTACACTGCTGCAAATGAGTATTCATAGATAATTCGCCAATGTTCACTGCCATTCGTTTATGCGTGTGAACAAGTGTTTATACTGGAATGAAGGGAAGAGAATAGATGAGAACGAGCATAGCATGCAAACAATAGACGCTGCATATTTTAATTTTTTTTTATCTCTGCGCTAATATTCCTCACACAGCTTTCACTCGAAAACAACACTATTTACAGTAACAGGTCTGCGCGAGTGCGGATATCCGTAGTAGTAACTGTGTTGCAGATAAAAGCGTACGTCTGTTGCGAATATTTGCGGGTTATCTTTAAACTGTACAAAGTAAATTTTTAACATAATTATGGTTTGCCGCCTGTGGCTCTTCATAGTTGACACCGCCAAACTATGCTCGAAAAACACGCTTTCATTTGTATATTACAGCGTTTCCAGCCCCTTTCAACAACAATCCGAAATTCATCGTTTTGTGCCACTCTTATATCATTTACGATAAGTTACATGCAAAGTAAAAGAATTTAAATTTGAAATGACTGTCACTGAAATATGTCAAGCCTTAATTCGCATCACAACCTAGTGCGGACATCAGCAGAAAAATTCAGGCCAGGCACAAGTCTCTTTTCAGAGCAGTGGTGGGTTAAACTGCTTTACAAAACGTTAATATCTCAGAATGCGGATAAGCAACTTGGCAGATGTGGATAATGATCTTGTGGATGCGGTGCACATACGGACGGCGGCATTTTTCCTGTCCGCGCAGACTTCTAGTTACAGCTACGATGTAAATCTTTGATATTAAGATAAGATTATTTTGCTCGCTGGTTTTGACAAAGCAAACAAAGTGGCGTAGGAAAATAATTACGTAATGTTAGGACGCGAAACCCACAGCTCAGTGCAATATTTGTCAGTAAATTAACGGATTATATTTCAAAGACGTTGAGAAGATTTTGAAAATTTTCTAGTGTTAACCTGCACGTGGAGATCTTTTTTACCACCATAATCCGTATCAGAAGAGCTGTATAACAAAGAGGAAATAGACGGCATGGAAGGCAAGTGTAAAGCCTATGCGACTGCAATACAGTCTGCATTTAAACAGTAACTCACGAGAAATATTTGTGTGTTAATTTCCATTTATTTCATTTCGCATATGATTGTGAGAAGTATCCCTACAGTAGAAATAAACTTGGTTTGTAGATTTACAGGAGCTAATCTACATTCTTCTACTGAAAACTCGGGAAAAACCATAGCCAATCATGGTCTACAGTCAGCTGAGTGACGAATGCAATTCGCGCGCAGCGCTCTAGCCGAACACAAATCAGCGTCATTCACGTCACCGAAGATACAGCGTTGCCAATTCCGCGACATGGACAGGTCAGTTAGCATTGTAGCGTCGCCTGTGACATCTGGTGACAGACGGGAAAACTAGTTTTACGGTTGCCTGTTCCGCCGTAAGGACGGTCAATCTGTTTCTTATGTGATCTGGGGTTAACGTCGATCGAGGGGTGTCGTCGTGATCGTATTGAATGACATTGAGCGGTTACAAGCAGGAGCACCCTCGTGGTTCTCCTGCGTTCCTGACTCCAGATCTGTACGTCATTCTGGTGGTTACACCTCTTGTGCTGCCATTTCCGAACAGCATTCCAAGAGGTGTTTTCCAGCAGGATAACGCTAGCCCAAAAACTGCTATTGTAGCCCAGCATGCTCCACAGATTGTCGATTTGTTGACTTAGCCTGCCCAATACCAGACCTGTCTCTACTCGTGCGTACACAGTCATCATCGATGATAACTCCAGCGTCATCCACAAATAGTAGCAACCGTCCCTGTGTTGGCCGACCAAGTCCACAGGCACGGAATTCAGTCCCACAAACTGACATCAGGCACCTGTACAACACAATGTGTGTGCGTTTGCATGCTTGCATTCAACATTCTGGCGGCTTCATCGGTTACTGATGTACAGTAGCAGGGTTTCACATTTGCAAGGCTTATCTAGCGCTTACCTTTACCTGTAATCTTGCTATGTTAATAACTTAAATATGTAACCTAGACGAATGCATTCCCGAATTTTTATTACTCTACATGAATTTCGTGTGGAGTTGCGATTTTTTCCCGTCAGCGTAGTATATATACAGGGTGGTCCATTGATCGTGACTGGGCCAAATATCTCATGAAAAAAGCGTCAAACGAAAAAACTACAGAGAACGAAACTCGTCGAGCTTGAAGGGGGAAACCAGATGGCGCTATGGTTGGCCCGCTAGATGGCGCTGCCATAGGTCATACGGATATCAACTGCGTTTTTTTTTAAACAGGGACCCCCATTTTTATTACATATTCGTGTAGTACGTAAAGAAATATAAATGTTTTAGTTGGACCACTTTTTTCGCTTTGTGATAGATGGCGCTGTGGGTCCCACGGGAAGCGTGCAAGGCATAAGTCTCTGCAGTCGGGTTACTCGTCTGTGTCCTCGGTGGCTCAGACGGATTTTTTTCCCGTAATGTTCGTTGCGTTTGGTCTGGGCGGACGTCACAGGACATCCAATAAAGTTGATCGTTGATTCCCTTACTCAGTTTTATTATTATTATTATTATTATTATTAGAGAGGGCCAGCGGCCCTCTGACCGAACACGCTGAGCTAACGTGCCGGCTTGTACCTTAAAGTGATATGCAATAACATAGTAAAAATTAGTTATTCCACAGCCAATAATTTATTGAAATCTTCCTGTTTCATTAGCTTTCGTCAGCTAAATGTTCTGTAATAAATTAGCAGGAAAGTCTTTACCTAGAAAAGAGGTTGCTTTCTACAGTTACATAAAATGACTGCTGCTTCTCTCCTATTAGGAATAAATTGGTGTTATTCAAATGAAGTGTAAGGGACAGTCAAATGAAAACCTAACAGCTGCCACAAGGGACCATGGAATGGTTCCATTCAAAAGTAATCACTATACACCTTAAGACATGTATCCCCCTGCGAGGTGAGACGATCAATATCTCTTTCGTAGAATGCGGGCGGTCGCTGACGGATCCACAACTGCACCCAGTCTTGCACTTACTCGTGCGATTGAAACCGACGTCCACATAGGTCTTTCTTTAGATCACCAAATATGTGAAAACCACACTGTGAATGATCCGAGCTCGGCGGAGGATGTTACAGTGTTTCCCAACCAAATCGATGAAGCGCAGCCTTCGCCCGATCAGCAGTGTGGAGGTGGGCGTTATCGTCCAACAGGACAATCATGACCTTACCGGGACTTGTGTAAAAAGCTTTGGGTTTCTTTGGCATGGGAGGTATGGTTTTGCCGTTTTGTTTGGGCTGCCGGAATGCTGTCGGACGGAATCATCTTGTTGCACGATATCGCCAGCCCCCACATCGGCAATCCGGCGAAGGCTACGCTTCAGCGATTTGCTTGCGAAACACTGCAACATCCTCCTTATAGTCCGGATCTCTGACCCTGTGATTTTCATATCTCTGGCGACCTTAAGAAAGGTGCGGGGACTTCGGTTTCAGTCTAACGAGGAAACGCAAGAGTGGGTGCGGTTGTGGATCCATCGGCGGCTGATCCCGTTCTACGAAACAGGAATAGATCGTCTCGTCTCCCACTGGGATAAATGTCTTAATGTGTGTGGGGAGTACTTTTAATGGAATCATTCCCTGGTCCCGTTGTGGCGGGTGTGCGGTTTTCATTTGACTGTCGTCATAATTAGCCACAAATTCAATAACAAGGATGTGTTTACAACACAGCACTACGTGTCATGTAGCCTTACAATGAACAGTTCTGGAATCCAGATAATCATATATTTCGAGAAGGATTACCTAATAAGGTACGTCTGAGTTTTCCTTGAACCATTAAGACTTCCAATTTCTTGTTTTACGAGGGTCACTCCAAAAGAAATGCACACTATTTTTGTAAAAATACAGTTTTCATTCTGCATGTGTGAAAGTTTTACAGTGTGTAGATACATCCTTCCCACTTGTTTTCAAACTTAGTACAACCTGTTCCCGTGAGTGGCGCCGTCACAGCATGTCTTCAAGATGGCTGCTACACTTGATGTTCGTCAGAAGCAACGTGCTGTCATAGAATTCCTGTGCTGTGAAAACGAGACAGTGAGAAACATCCACAAGAGGTTGAAAAGGTGTATGGAGATGCTGCTGTCGATCGCTGTATAGTTAGTCGGTGGGCAAGCATTTTACTTGATGAAAGCGGGCACGGCAATATTGAGGATTGTCCTCGCAGCGGCAGGCCTCGTACTGCACACACTCCAGACAATGTGCAGAGAGTTAACGAATTGGTGACTGCTGACGGACGCATCATAGTGAACGAACTGTCATGCATGCTACGTTGGGATAGGGGAAGGAAGTGTTTGCAGAATACTGAAAGTGTTGGCGTTAAAAAAGGTTTGTGCCAGGTGGGATCCCAGGATGTTGACAGTGGCTCACAAAGAAACAAGAAAAACGGTATGCAGCGAACTTTTAACAGTACAAGAATGGTGGAGATGAATTTCTTGGAAGAATTGTGACAGGTGATGAAACATGGCTCCATCATTTTTCACCAGAGACGAAGAGGCAATCAGTGGAGTGGCGTCATGCAAATTCACCCAAGAAAAACCACACCTTCTGCTGGAAAAGTTATAGCTATGGTGTTTTTCGATTCCGAAGGTCTCTTGCTTGTGGACATCATGCCAAATGGAACCACCATAAATTCTGATGCATATGTGACGACACTGAAGAAACTTCAAGCTCGACTGAGTCGTGTTCGACCATATCGGCAAAAGCAGGATGTTTTGCTGTTGCACGATAATGCACGGCCACATGTCAGTCAAAAAACCATGGAAGCGATTACAAAACTCGGCTGGACAACACTGAAACACCCGCCTTACAGTCTTGACCTGGCTCCATGTGACTATCATCTCTTTGGGAAACTGAAAGACTCTCTTCGCGGAAGAAGGTTTGAAGATGATGACTCCCTTGTGCACGCTGCCAAACAGTGGCTCCAACAGGTTGGTCCAGAATTTTACTGTGCGGGTATACAGACATTGGTTCCAAGATGGCGTAAGGCAGTTCAGAGGGATGGAAACTATGTGGAGAAATTAAAATATTGTCCCTAAAGGATGTATCTACACACTGTAAAACTTTCAGACATGTAGAATATAAGATGGATTAAAAAAAAAGCGTGAATTTCTTTTGGAGTGACCCTCGTATATTGGGTAGGAGATTGATGTGTACCTTAACACTAGAGCACTTAACTCAACTCTGGATCCTAGACAAGGAGGCAAAATCTATATGGAAATCGTTTTTGTGCCTTCTATTGCTATAGTATAGATCAGAGTTCAGTGATACTGATTTTGGCTGTCAGCAACAGAAACCATTAAGGAGTAAATGTACTGGTAAGTGAGCATAAGCTTTCCAAGATCTTGAAAGGAACTCTGGCGGATGGGCTCTTGTCTGTTTGACTCAGTATTTCTCTGGTAAATAAACACTTTACTTACCTTAGATGCACTACCCCAGCAGGTAACTTCACTACACAATAGGCAGTGGGAACATGCAGAATAAAGCAACACATTTCGCTTTAGATACACACAGTATGGGGTAAGCACACCGGGAAAAAGCTTAATCACCCCAGGAGACAGCAGCAAATTACCGAGTAACACCGCTTCTAGCGCTCACAACGGGATCTGCTCGCCGAGAAAGAGTCCACGAGTTTCCTCAGGTATGCCACAATCAGCTGAAGACACTCATTGCTGATTAGATCCCGTAGAGCTGCCAAATTGCGGGAATGTTGACTGGTATGTTCCAGGTGCTGTTTCAAATAGTCCTAGATATTTATTACGACATTGCGATCGGGTGGTTTAGTGGGCCAGTCGAGGCGCCATTAGGGATCGCGAGTCTTCGTCAAACCAGAACGTATGTATGTGCAGCTCTCTGATCATACTGCGAGGCAGGAGTGGTCACAGCATACCTATCATGAAGGTGTAGAAGAAAAGGCAGTAACACTTGGCCACCGAGTATGCTGAAATACACATCCTGGTGCAGTAGAAAGAATTTTCACTCTGCAGCAGAGTGTGCGCTGATTTTAAGTTCTCTAAGGCGCTGCAGTCATGGACTGTGTGGCTGGTCCCGGCGGAGGTTCGAGTCCTCCCTCGGGCATGGGTGTGTGTGTTTGTTCTTAGGAAAATTTAGGTTAAGTAGTGTGTAAGCTTAGGGACTGATGACCTTAGCAGTGAAGTCCCATAAGATTTCACACACATTTGAACTTTTTTTATTTTAACTTCGAAAGGTAGAAGAAGAGCTACTGGCGGAAAAAGAGCTGTGAAGGCGGGTCGTTTGGCGTCTTTGATCGCTCAGTAGGTAGACCACATCCCAGCAAACGGCAAAAGTCCCAGGTTCGAGTCCCGATCCAGCACACAGTTTTAATCTGCCAAGCAGTTTGAAAACCTGTTACATGTTTACGGTAAGGAAAAAAGTTAAAACACGTCCAAAACATCACAGAACCAACGGTAGTACGGACTATATCCTCCACACTCTACGGTTTAAAAGCCTTTTGGGCCGTCGCTGTACCCGACAGTGGATCATTTCGAAATGGGCCACATCGCGACTCGCATACTATGCACCTTCAATCAGCTACTGCCCAGTTACTGTGTTTTTTAGCCTATTGAAAGCGTTCAGCTGTATGTTCCGCTCTGAGCAATGTTGTTTTGGGAGGTATGCGACTCCAAACATCCTATTCATGCAGTTTTCTTCATAGTGTTCACTCGAAGATTGGTTGAAACGGACTGACAGCAGCAAATCTTGACTGCAATAGAGAAGATTTGACACTCGTCTTGGGTCCCTTTCGGCTAGGTTATCTTTCCAACCTTGGTTAATGTGCTGTGTATTAGATGGCTGTGAGTAGTGCGCCATTCCTTATAGACACGTTGCACAGGCCTCGTTGATATATCAATTAATCAGGCAACTGCATTCATGATTTGGCCATGGGCAATGCCGCACACGATAACTCCTTCCCCATTTTCTGACATGCCCCTCATGGACTGTGCGGCTGGTCCCGGCGGAGGTTCGAGTCCTCCCTCGGGCATGGGTGTGTGTGTTTGTGCTTAGGATAATACAGGTTAAGTAGTGTCTAAGCTTAGGGACTGATGATCTTAGCAGTTAAGTCCCATAAGATTTCACAGAAATTTTGACATGCCCCCACGTCGACCCTTTCTTACTGCGCTGATAGCGTACAACCGACAGGCACTTGAAGAGAAGTTCACTGGCATGATTACGTCAGCAGCGGAGGGTTGCATTGGGATACCAGTCCTGCTGCATCTATGGAGGCCCAAAGCGGCCTGTGGGCGTTTCTAAGCGGATGACTAATATTGTGACCGGTGAGCTCACCCCTTACAGCAAGTCCTACAGTCACTCGGTTTGCTGGTCAGCCGGAGAGCCGGCGAGTACTGACCGCTGCCCTCTCGCGTTCCCCGCGCAGCACCTTGCTCTCGTTCTCCAGCTCCTCCACGATCAGCCGGCTCAGGCGGGGCGCGTTCGCCCCGAACATGAGGTTCACCAGGTGGCCGCTCTGCACAGAAAACACCCAACAATCACACGCTTTACCAAACAGTCACAAGAAGAGAAGTATACAGGTACCTTGGAATCGACATCGACGAAAAGCAAAACACGCATGCATATATAGAAATTGTCTGCGAAGAGAGGCATTAAAATCCTAAATAAAATAGCAAGAATTGGCCAAAGAAGTTTTCAGCTGCCACTAAGTGCAATAAGAAAGTACAACAACTCATTCTTGCCAGAATGAGATTTTCACTCTGCAGCGGAGTGTGCGCTGATATGAAACTTCCTGGCGGATTAAAACTGTGTGCCCGACCGAGACTCGAACTCGGGACCTTTGTCTTTCGCGGGCAAGTGCTCTACCATCTTTTTTTTCCGTTACTGATCGTTGTGTTTGGTCGTTGCGGACGTCGCAAGACATCCTGTTCATGTTCGGTGGTTGATCCTTCCACTCAGTTTTTTATTACATAGGCCAACCGGCTCTCTGGCCTAACACGCTGAGCTACCGTGCCGGCTAAAAACTGATTTCCGGACAGAGACGCTACTCATTACGCTAAACCAACACCATCTGAGCTACCGAAGTACGACTCACGCCCGGCCCTCACAGCTTTACCTCTGCCAGTCCCTCGTCTCCTACCTTCCAAACTTTACAGAACCTCTCCTGCGAGTTCGAGTCTCGGTAGGACACACAGTTTTAATCTGCCAGGAAGTTTCAACTCATTCTTGCTAGATATTGCGGGCTATGGGTCGAACGTTTGGTATCTTGGAGCCAGAAAGGTAAGGATAGCACAGGCTCTGTGGCGAGCATGAAGGACTGTACTCCTGCGCCTGACAGGGGTCTAAAAACAACACCGACTGATGCATTGTTGCTGATGACAGGCTTGCTACCTCCAGACCTAGCGGTAAGAAAGAGAGATGCATAATATTGGCTTAAAAAGCGCAAATGTGATAAGGTAAAGGAGATGTTGGAGGTTGGGTTGGGTTGATCTGGGGGGAAGAGACCGAACTGCGAGGTCATCGGTCTCATCAGATTAGGGAAGGATGGGGAAGGAAGTCGGCCCTTTCAAAGGAACCATCCCGGAATTTGCCTGAAGCGCTTTAGGGAAACCACGGAAAACGAGATGTTGGACACAAGAGCAGTATCGAATAAGGAAATAAAGGCATTCATAGCGATGGCAATAAATCTGGAACAAGGTGGAAACAGAAATGAGAACCTACCAGTTTCTTCCTAACATAAAAGAAAGGACAAGAATGATATACTTCCTTCCGGCCAAGGGAGCCATACAGTACTCTGAATGATGTGCTGCTCTAACTAGCCACAAAAAAAAAAAAATCGTCGGCTCCCAGTTCTCACTTACATATTCATTTATGTTTCTTTCCCTACCAGCCGCGCGGGGGTAGCCGCGTTGTCTATGGCGCCTTGCCACGGTTCGCGCGGCTCCTCCCGTCGGAGGCTCGAGTCCTTCCTCGGGCATGGGTGTGTGTTGTCCTTAGAATAAGTTAGCTTAAGTTAGATTAATTAGTGTGAAAGCCTAGGGACTGATGGCTTCAGCAGTTTGATCCCATAGGAACTTACCTCAAATTTCCAAATTTTCCCTACCAATACTACCGATAATCCTCCCATTTACTACGTCGGTTTTATTTATTTACGCGTCAAGTTCCGTAGGACCAAATTGAGGAGCAAATCTCCAAGGTCATGGAACGTGTAGTATATCAAAGTTAGCTTTTATGGAGTGCAATTCTACTTGTGACTCGGTACCCAATGACATACAGTACCTGTCGGGACATGGTCCTTATCCCAGCTACTTACCAAAAATACGATAGCGCACCACAAACACTTGTGAATGCAGAGCAATCGGCACCCCAGGTCACATCGTCTGGGAATGTGGCATTAGCCAAGATTTACAGACCTGGACAGGAATGCATTTGGAAATGCGACAGCCTATAATATAATAACAAATGTGGAACTGAGGCATACACTAAACTCGATGACAGCCAAGGTATCAGTTTAAGAATTGCAAGCCTATATGGCTGAGAGACGAACAAGAAGAGAGCATACATCAAGATAACGAAATGCGCCACGGCAGAACATTCGCCTACAACAACCTTCTGGAAGCAGTGAGGAGATGAGCCTCGGGGAGGACCTTCCTGAGACCCTGACAGTAGGTTCTCACCCTGTTTCCATCCTGTTCCAGATGTATCGCTATTCGCTGTCAATGCATACCTTTATTTCCTTATTCGATACTGCTCTTGTGTCCCAATCTCTACACCTCGAATAGAACAGCAGCGTAGACCCCGTGTATCCTGAATAGCACCTCAGCATGCAGGGGGATAACCATCCACACAAACGAGAAATTCAGCGTGGTTCTGATACCAAGTACAATAGAGTAGTGTAGTGTAGTTTTGTGCAGGTAGTGCTGCGTATTGTAGTGTTATGTAGTAGTGCAGTCCAGAATTATAAATCACAAAATTTGTGATTACTAATGCAGCAAATTGTAATAGAACAGTAGCGTGTGCCTGTTGGATAGTCAAATGGTAGTATGTAAACTTTTTAGTTATTATTATTTTTTTCTTTTTGTGTAGATATTCTACGTAGATTTTTTCCTTAGACAGCATAATGCTTGATTATTACTATCACATTTGAAATTAAGTAAAAATATTATGTGCAGTATTCACGCCAATTCACGTGTAACTTCGCTCTGTTCTTGCATATAGACGGCAGACTAAAAGAAAATAACAAATAAATAAATGAGTCACAAGTAGAGTTGCGGCCCATCAAAATTAGGGTTCGCTAGCTATGGTCCACTACATAAACGACGTAGTAAATGGGAGGATGATCTATAGTATTGGCAGCATTGGTAGGGAAAGAAACATCAATGAATGTGAAAAGAGTAACTGGGAGCTGACGACAAGTCTTTATCTTTGTTTACTTGGTTGTTTGTTTTGCTCATAATTAGAATCGCAAATCATTCAGAGTTAGTCCACTGTGTATTTTATATCCTCACAGAATATAAACTGTACTTTATAAGTAATAAAAGTTAATCGATCGCGTAACTTCTGCGCTTTTATGTAACCAAAGCAATCATTCTGATGCAAGTACAGTTTACACGCTCAAATGTATGGAATTATATTTATAATTGTTGTTGTTATTTTGTACTCAACGTTTTCCATCGTGACGAAATCTAAGAGTTTCCTGTTACTACTGATAAATGCCAAAGTTGTTTATAAATAACAGAAACATGTTTTATATACGTTCGACGAAGTATTGAGGCGACGTTTGATTTATGTACATATATATTACCTTTTTGTTGGGGAAATTGCGTTTTCTAGCAGTATGTGATATATCTGTATTTTTTTCTCTATTTTTATTGCAACTTCCCTCTGTTTCACATTACAAATCAACTATTTTCGAATAAAATCTGGATTAAACACTGACAATTTCTATTTTACTATAAATATTGTTTACTCTTAAGTAATAGACAGGAGGGCAACTCACTCTCTCTTTCCAAGCATCAATCCCGACTTGTGGAGTCTGCTGCTATGATTAACCAGATTTGGCGTGGTAATTTTAAGGATGGCCAGAAGCCCTTTCTATCACCACCACATACCTCCCAGGATGGAACGTGTGTACCCGAACTGTCGGCGTCTAGTGTAATCCATGGAATAGTGCAAACGTGTTTCAAATATCTGCGAGTCGTGTAACTGAGGCAGAACGTGGGGACCAGCCAGTATTCACCTAGCAGGATGTGGAAAACCACCTAAAAACCACATCCAGGCTGGCCGGCACACAGGCTCGTCGTCAGTCCGCTGGGTGGATTCGATGCGGGCTGGCGCGCTTACCAGAGCCCAGGAAGCAGCGTGTTAGTGCTCTCGGCTACCCTGGCGAGTACAGGAGGGCAACTATGTAGAAGAAAAATGTTCCAAAGGCTACCCAGTCCTTTATAAAGTATATTCTCACTCACTTTCTAGACGATTCACTGCTTCCGGTTTTTAGGGGAATCTAGTAAGACACTGATCGCATATGTAAAGAAAGCGATCTTCATGAGGTAACGCCTGATAGGTATGCAAAACACCTAACGTACAGGTAACGCGGATATAGCCGCAACTGGCTACAACTGCTAGGAAAAATACCATAATCTACATTACTCTATGGTAGTTTTACAACACTGCTCACAACGCATCAGACAATCCAAACTGCAAGTCACTAGCTAACTTATCCTCATCATAGACATCACTTAAGGGAGAGTTGGATAACGTGCACAAACGCTATTCGAAGGCATTCAGTATTTCAAACTTGCAATAAACATGACGGCTTCTGACTACTACTGTCCTCTTCCGATTCCTGTATGAAACAGGAACAAGAAGACAGCTGCCATTTAAGCCGAGGAATGTACGTCTGTGACGCAAATAAAACAGGACAGATTATTGTCATTTTCAGCAGACAGAAAACAATGAGGGAAACTTCAGTTCTTAGTGACACTGAATATGTTATTAAAATCTGTTAGTCATTATATCATTGCATTGCTTTGCTTTCTAAATACAACAGTTATCATGCGCAATGTGATCGCGTTACTATGTAATGGCAGGCTAGGGTAATGGTGCGCTGAAATAGAATAAAAGAAAGAACAATAGGTACGCACCCCCCATGGAAAAGGTGGAAAAAGCTGAAATGAAGCAGAAAGCAAGGAATGAAATGAACAGCAGACTGGGTTGAAGAACAAGAATGAGAAATATTTAGATTAAAGTTCAGTCTTGATCACGTTATGTCTGTTTTAATGAGTAACCGGTTTCGGTTTTTTCTATAAAACCATCATCAGACCCATTGGTCCCTTGGGTTGGTAGGTGGAGCTCTCCTTGCTGCTGTGCAGTCAACTGATCAGTTGACTGCACAGCAGCAAGGAGAGCTCCACCTACCAACCCAAGGGACCAATGGGTCTGATGATGGTTTTATAGAAAAAACCGAAACCGGTTACTCATTAAAACAGACATAACGTGATCAAGACTGAACTTTAATCTAAATATAACAATTTATTGATCACTGCATTCCAAAAATGTTTACCAAAATTGTGCAAAGAATGAGAAAGCTGAACGTGGGTGCTTTAATGAGCATCCAGAAAAAAAGAAAAAGAAAATTACTGGTATGGAAGATACACAAGAGTAATCGCAGATAACGGAATTTCTACCTTTAGTGATGATGATGATGATAATGATAACGATTATTACTATAACCATTTTAATGTATCCAGCTATGGGTTCTTGGTGAAACTTTGTATACTGAAGTAACTGAACGAAATACTTTCTGCCTTGTTTCAGAAACCTTTGTTATTTTTGTACGATCTAGGTTTTAGTTTGTAATCCCATTTTCCAGTACACAACTAATTTTAAAGGTGGCAACCTATCAAAGATAAACTCACGTCAACTCTTTAGTCTACCAGTTATCGACTTAACATAGAAGGGTTATCTCTGTTAACTATTCTGATACAGTACTTTGTGACATTCATTAGGTCAAATTTAACTGGGAATAAACGTACAATGCCGGCCGAAGTGGCCGCGTGATTCTGGCGCTGCAGTCTGGAACCGCGAGACCGCTACGGTCGCAGGTTCGAATCCTGCCTCGGGCATGGATGTGTGTGATGTCCTTAGGTTAGTTAGGTTTAACTAGTTCTAAGTTCTAGGGGACTAATGACCTCAGCAGTTGAGTCCCATAGTGCTCAGAGCCATTTGAACCATTTGAACCAAACGTACAATGGAATAGCGGTTTGCGCACAGGGGTGGTATGTATGTGATAAAAATGTCACAAATTCTGGCAGATAAATCAGGGTGGCTTTAAATAGAGTTCTTATCTGCCTTACCTGTTTTGCAAACAGATCACAAATATCATGGCAAAAGGTAAATGAAAAAATTAAGAACTTGGTTTTTGATCTTAGTCACATTCGGTAGATATGAAGAGTGATTCTATTGTTCAGAATGGTTCAAATGGGTCTGAGCACTATGGGACTTAACATCTGAGGTCATCAGTCCCCTAGAACTTAGAACCCCTTAAACGTAATTAACCTATGGACATCACACACATCCCTGCCCGAGGCAGGATTCGAACCTGCGACCGTAGCGGTCGCGTTGTTCCAGACTGAAGCGCCTAGAACCGGTCGGCCACACCGGCCGGCGATTCTATTGTTACGTAAGCATTTATAACATATATCATTCCTTAAAACCAGGTATTTAGTTGTCAATAGATGTTAGCAATCACTGGATAAAAGTGTTTCTTAAACCCATTTGCGGGTTCTGTCAGCCTCTAGTCGTCCAGAAGGTCGTTCAAGTGCCGTTTTACTGCTTCAGTGCGTTTGTTAAGCAATTCACACCCATCTATCAATCTTTCACTGATTTTGAAACTTTCGGCAAGTAGTTTGTCTCAAGATCCTTGCTGCGCTTTCTGACAGCACCCAAGCAATATTTCACAGTGACAAGAGACGGAACATTCGGGAGGACGGTGATTGACATCCGCCTCTCCCCATCCACAATGAGGTTTAACGTCACTCCCCCCCTCCTATCCCTTGAGGCAAATCCTCGGATGGTTCCTTTGAAAAGGATAAGGACAATTTCCTGATCCAGTCCTCCACGTGGTTAAGGTTGCTCTACGTCTCTGATGACCTCGTCGTCGACGGAACGTTAAACACTAATGTTCGCTCAGGCTTTAAGCAATGTGCTGATTCTTTGAACCTCTAAGACTTTTTGCTACACTTCGTTCATTGGATTTCTTGCTCTTACGAATGTTTAACAGAGAATTAAGAATATTAATGAATATCTCCGTAAGTGCGTAGATCGCAGGTATGTGCCAACTGATTTGTCTCTGGCGTTACTTTGGAAATGTTCACGGGACAGGTTTTTGAATCCTATCATCGTAGGTGGCCAATAACTTGTAGATTTACTCAACTGTTTAGAAATGCAGGACTGTTTCTTGATTAACCGCTTGTCTCTGCAGCACTTTTAAGGGCTAAATTTAAATTGTAACTCGATTATTTTTTATGCACCAATGTATACGCCTCTCATGGTGAATGCTCCTTCACAGCCTTGGCGGGAACACTTGCTCGCACCTAGCTAGTCCCTGTCGTTCTATAAATTCTTATTACTTTTGCAGCGTACACATTGGCTAATGTCGACGAGGATGAAATTAGAAAAATGGTTCTAATGAAAATTATTCTTCTTACGTACCGTCCGCGGCAGTTATTGGAATGTTCTTTGGTGGTACTGGTGTACTAAATACCCTAGGCCTTGTTTGGCATATGCTTTTGTCTGATGACACATTTGATTCCTTAAACGTATCTTTACACTTTTGTACAGGCTTTATTTATCTCCTAACACCTACATCTTGCTGCCTTTCCTCTTACACTTCCGCCATATTTCCTATAATATCCTCTCCAATCCGACGTTCTTAGGCAAACCTTTCAACCAGAATTTACTAAGCCCCCTTCAAATCATCACCAGCACGTATCAGAAAGACATTATCGCATAATTCTTTTCAACAACATTATGTTATCTTAATAAAAATTATGTTAATTTTATTTTAATTATAAATAAAACTTAATGAGCGGTAGCATAGTTGTTGCTAGCCCGACCCCATAATTAGTGATAATTTCGAATAAGTAAAAAAAATATGTAGTTCAATAAAGCAATCAAAAAGAGCAGCACAATAGCGAAACCGAAAATTGTTAAGGCTTTCGTGGCCACTTGTTGACAAACTGCCTATTGGCTTCTGTCTCGGGTTCTTCGGCCGACGTTCATCTAATGATTTTTCTGACGTTTCGCCAGCACGAGTGGCTGGCATTGTCAAAGCTTCACCACCGGCAATGGAGGGTGAAGCTTTGACAATGCCAGCCACTCGTGCTGGCGAAACGTCAGAAAAATCATTAGATGAACGTCGGCCGAAGAACCCGAGACAGAAGCCAATAGGCAGTTTGTCAATAGCGAAACCGTTGAAAAAGAGCTATAAATCCTGACAGTTTCAGAAACTGTTTAATCTAGTTTGAGGAACCTAAAGCCTGGTAGTAGGAGTTGTAATGAGAGATAAATGTTGAATATCCGTTTAACGTATTTGGTGTCAACATTCAAAAGAGGAAGCAAGAGCTTTCCCAAAACACAAGTGTCCCCCTCAATTACAAACCGGATGTTCTGTAATAGCATTGCCACTAAATACCGATAGGCCTTTTAGCTGAAAAAGGAACTGTGCTCTATTTAATTTAAAGACTCGTTTACAGAATTTTGTTGCAGCCCAGTTGCTCGAAGGAGCTACGCCTTGGTCTGATAGGTGGATGCACTGTCTGTAACTTGTTGACCATCACTTCCGGTCAGTCTCCCTCCCAATGGCGCTTGGTTCAAATGGCTCTGAGCACTGTGGGACTTAACTTCTGAGGTCATCAGTCCCCTAGAACTTAGAACTACTTAAACCTAACTAACCTAACGACATCAAACACGTCCATGAACGAGGCAAGATTCGAACCTGTGACCGTAGCGGTCGCGCGGTTCCAGACTGTAGCGCCTAGAACCGCTCGGCTACCCCGGCCAGCCAATGGCGCATGCTTGAGCTTCTGGCTCAAAAGCGAAATCGCAACAAGAGAACGGTGTACAGCATTGTTCTGATGTGTCAAGAAGAGGAAAGCAGTATTTTTCTTTCTCCAACATCTATCTCGTGAAACAACTGTGGTGGTAAAATAAGAGAAATTCGAGATTCTGTGGAGGCTTACCAGCAGATGTTCTTCCCACGAACAGTGAGATATGAAGGGGGAAAATGGTAGTAGTACAATCACCCTCAGTCATACAATGTAAGATGGCTTGTGAAGCTATAATGAAGATGTAAGTGACGATGTAGAAGCGGGCATTTTGGTACCCAACAGAATACCACCTGCTTTCCTAGCCTTTTGTAGAGGAATCAGTCCTTTTGTTAAACACAGATTAGATCAGATCGTATACAACGTTTGTTCCGTAGACCCATACCGTGGAGACACAATACGTATTTAGAAAAGAACTGATATTCTAATGTTGTTTTGTAGAGCCAAAGTGATATGGTCCTCAAAGACGGGAGGAAATTCAAAACTTCAATACACTTCCACTCTGATTACAAAGTTACTACAACATTTAAATATACATACACTAAAGTGCATCATGTGATTCCAAGGCTCTTACAGGCAAGCATTGTCAAAAACAAAAACAGTGTGCAAGTTCACGTAACAGCACCGATGCTGACCTGAAGTCAGGTGTTACGTAGCTTTCATGTTACGACAAATGATTGACAGTAAGTACAACAACAGAGTCTGGTGAGAAATTCATCAATGCAGTGGAAGGAACTGGCCACCGATAAATCGTTTAAGCTCATGTTAAAGTGTACTTCGTTAGTACGTAAGCTTTTTATGATTGCTGTCAAACTAAACAAAATGTGTGTTCCTGAATAATGGACTGGACACCTTTCTGCACCAAAGTGAGTGATTTTAAGTCATTATGAAGAGTGATCTTCATTCCTAGTACTGAGTCCGTAAAATAATCTGATGGTTGCAAGAGAGATATACGAGGGTTGGAACTTAAATAATGGCAACTATTTATTCACAACCGATACAAAAGAATTACATGTTTGCACCTGTTACTGTACTTAAAAGTAGTCGCCAGCGTTGTGTAGAACCAGTTGCCAGCGATGTGTAAGGCGTAATATAACATTAGCAGAGCCTGTTCTGTTGATGGTGCGAATGGGGAGGTCTACTGCCTGTCGAATCTCTGGAACAGTTCTGAAGCGAATGCCACGAAGTGGTTCCTTCATTTTCGGAATCAAATCAAAGTCACAAGGACTTGAGTCCGGGAAGTATGGTGGATGGTACAGTACGTCGCAGTCCCACAGACCGAACAGAGCAGCCACAGCTTGCGCTGTATGCGCCCGCGCATTGGCGAGAAAAATGATAGGTGGGTTGCGCAGAAAGTGTCCCCGCT
The DNA here is from genome assembly GCF_021461385.2 of Schistocerca piceifrons. Lineage (NCBI taxonomy): Eukaryota > Metazoa > Arthropoda > Insecta > Orthoptera > Acrididae > Schistocerca > Schistocerca piceifrons. The sequence goes on along the minus strand of NC_060140.1, from coordinate 906,960,348 downwards.
GCTTTCTCAAAGCTGGTCGCAGGTGATGTTCCAAAAATGAACAGTAATACTGTGCATTGACGGTCTGCCGTGGAGGATCGTGATGCGTTAGGATAACACCATCACAGTCGTACACATGAATCACCATAACCTTCACCATACTGCGGCTCTGGAGCATCACCTGCAACCAGCTTTGCGAAAGAAGCGGCGACACTTTCTGCGCAACCCACCCACCATTTTGCACGACAATGCAAGGGAGCATACAGCGCAAGCTGTGGCTGCTCTGTTCGGTCGATGGGACTGTGAAGTACTGTACCATCCACCATACTCCCCCGACTGAAGTCCTGGTAACTTTGATTTGATTCCGAAGATGAAGGAACCACTTCGTGGCATTCGCTTCAGAACTGTTCTAGAGATTCGACATGCATTAGACCGCTCCATTCGCACCATCAACAGAACAGGCTCTGCTAACGGTATACTACGCCTTCCACATCGCTGGTAACGGGCTCTACACAACGCTGGCGACTACTTTGAAGGACAGTAACAGGTGCAAACATGTAACTCTTTTGTATCGGTTGTGAATAAATAGTTGACACTATTAAGTTCCAACCCTCGTATTTCTTATTTATTTAAGGTAATTCGTATCCGTCTTTGCAACTACTAAAAATGGGTATTTATATCACCATCCCCGTTTCGTTTTGTTTATTTGAAACATAGTCAGTAGCAGAAGTTTTGTCCGAGTTCCACTTACGTCCTTAAGTGTCTTCATGCACATTTTCCTGCGTTTGGCGATGGTGTTTCCGACCTACTTGTGTATGCATAAGACACATCCAAATGTAAGCGAAAACCAGATAAAAATTACAGTTTGAAGTTTTAAACTAATGAAATGAAACGTGTATGATGAAATAACAGCATTTATGGTACTTACAAAGATGGGTCTGGAATACCTCAAATAATTGTGCAGCGAGTACGGACAATATAGCCACAGAAATGGAGCAATATTACATACGATATATTTCATTAACGAATAAATGTGCTGAGAAGCAGTGGTTAAGACGTCCGTTTCCTTGAACATACTTCTGCAAGATTTTCTTGTATTTACTTTACAGATAATTCTTATAACATATTTTTCACCCAGAAAACAGAGCTTGGCTTGAAGAGTCACTCCAAAATGTGATATCGTACTATGACATTATGAAAAGAAAGTAAACAGACTAAGCCAGGTTCATTATTTTTATATCAACCGTGTCTCAGAACAGTCGCGTTGGAAACTATGATTTGCCTAAACGTTTCAGCAGTGCCTGAATTTGGGTACTATTAAGTTTTATCCCAAGAATTTGGCACCATTGACCTTTGCTGTCTGCATGTACTCATACAAATTTTGGGTGGGTACCTCTCGCAGCTACTAAACTGCACATTAAATTTTTTTGTTAGTAATCACTAATTAATATAAACGACAATTTCCTTCTTGATTTGGTGTTACCACGATGTTCATTTCAATTGCAAAGAAAAGAAATTTCGGACATAATGTTACTAATGAAAGATCATTTACATGCAGCAGAAAATGTAGCCAGATACATCAGTGGAGTTCAGATATATTCACGGTGCTGTTTTAAAGTGTACTCTCCCTCTTGCGGTGCAGTATATCGAAAATAGCTCTGGCCCTGTTGAGGATCCATGGTCGCAGTCGAGGTCACCCTTCGGTAAGAACTGAAATTTGATCCGCACCATGAGCCCCTGTTCAAATGGTTCAAATGGCTCTGAGCACTATGGGACTCAACTGCTGAGGTCATTAGTCCCCTATAACTTAGAACTAGTTAAACCTAACTAACCTAAGGACATCATAAACATCCAAGCCCGAGGCAGGATTCGAACCTGCGACCGTAGCGGTCTTGCGGTTCCAGACTGCAGCGCCTTTAACCGCACGGCCACTTCGGCCGGCTGAGCCCCTGTAACGTGATGCGCAGATAAGCTATGAAAGTCAAAGTGGGTGTCCAACGGCACTGAATGCTGGTAACTTCGGATAAGATAAGACCCTTTGTCACTGACATAAGACATTTCATGGCTGGTCAGCAGACCCGACACAGAGCCTTTCTTGCCCTACTGTTTTCCATTAAAATGGAATCTTGTAAGAATCATGACGGATGGCTAATTTCGGAACATCACTTCAACTTTTTCGAGATGGGTGTCAAGACGAGTTGCCAAGGCGTAGTCCCTCAATAAATATGTGTTCAACGATGAAATCGATGGTGTTGGAGCCCTCAGTCATGGTGACAGTGTGATAGTGAGAATTTGCGTAATTCAATTATTTAATTTCAAGGAGGATCAAGGACAGACATTCCCTGAAGTAAATGTTCCGAAAATAAATAAGAAAATAATGTCAGATACTCTTGAATGAAAACAAACGTCAGAAAATGCTGATCCTTAAAGTGTAGTAGTAGAAGAACGATCGGCAGTTAAATTAAATTGCTAGTTGTCATTATCAGTTCCAATCAGTGTGAGATAAAGGCAAAGCAAATTGTTCAAATGGCTCTGAGCACTATGGGACTTTACTGCTGAGGTCATCTGTCCCCTAGAACTTAGAACTACTTAAACCTAACTAACCTAAGGACATCACACACATCCATGCCCGAGGCAGGATTCGAACCTGCGACCGTAGCGGTCGGGCAGTTCCAGACTGTAGCGCCTAGAACCACTCGGCCACTCCGGCCGGCTAAAGGCAAAGCATAAATTCACGTAGCGACTGATGTGGAAAATTAGTAAGGAAAGGAAGAAAACGCATACTTACTCCGATAAACATCCATGTGGGTTCGCTCTTATTCCGGAAGCGTTTCAGACACTCGATACCGTCCGCCTTAGCCTGTAAGAAAACAAACATGCATAAAAATGTCTTATCTCCTGTGTCAATTGAAAATGCAACCTGCGAACGTTATTCCCTGAACACGATATTTAATGAAAAATCTTAGATACGCTAGCACTCCACTGTAGTAAAACTTCCCTAGTTTGAGTTTTAGACGTCCTCAGATGCAATCGTATTTTTTTTATTATCATAAAAATATGTTTGAAAACATCAGTGCCAACATCAGTACCAAAGTCAGTCCCAACAGATGTTCCATTAAAAAAGAGAAAAGAAGGCTTTTTCCAGTATTTCTTTTCCACAAAAGCACCCTACTCTGCAGGTTGTGCTCGTATGCACCATTCGGAAAGTGGAGTCCCGGAGGCAGAGATTCATGCACATATGGGCTAATTGTGTTCCTTATCACGCTCAAGCGGCTGGTGTGGTCTTCTCTTTCTGCAGGTTATGTTCGCAACACTCTACGACAAGTCCCGGTCTCTTACCTGCCGAGGCCGCTCAGGTTCTCCGGAAGTGCAGCTCCATTACGTTCCATGAGAGTCCCTCGTTGCGGCCGGTCAGAAGCATCATGATGATGAACACAGAAGTCATCCTGCAGCGTTCTCTTGGTGTTGGAGGGTTCCTCTATGACCTCAGAAGTTAAGTCCCATAGTGCTCAGAGCCATTTGGGTTCTTCTACTGTTACCCTGGTGCCTTTGGTGTTTAATCTTCTGCTTCATCTTCCTATCGTGTTCGGACTGCTGTGACCAGCTCTTACGAGGCAGCTGCCTGGGTTCTGCTGTGGTTGTTCCAAACCTTCTTTTCTCTCGGTGACTGTTCGAAATGTCCTTTTCTCCTGGTAAATTTCCAATTCCTTCAAGGGAATCTTATTTGCTATTTCGTTAAATTTGAACCACAAAGGTTCTTCTCTAAACATTATAAAACTGTTTTACTCGGAAAGAAATTTCTTTCATCATCGGTCTCATCTGAACGTCTATTTCACTTCCAGAGCACATGACCCGGCGTTCAGTCACAGCCACGTTCACATGAAATGCTAATTCTTTGTTAGGTTGAATTCAGATAGCTCGGGTGTGCTTCTTGTTCAGCTGCATCTATATTTAAAATCTTCAGATCATTTTGAAATACATTGAAGAGTGTGCTTTCCAATACATCATTTATTAGCGCTTCTTCCTGTTCTATTCGCGTATGAAACCGGAAGGAATGATTGCTTAAGTGCACCTGTGTGGGTTGTGATTAATCTTGTCCTCGCGGTCGGTACGCGAGCGATGCGTATGGGCTTGAAGAATATTTATAGCTTCCTCATTTTATACTGTTTCTTCAATATTTGGTTTTAGTTTTTCTCGATAGTTGGCGATCAACATCAAGCGTCTGCCAGTGCGGATTTTTCAGCATCTTCAATAGGTTCTTTCATTCGTCAAATAAACTTGCAACAATTCGTCCGGCCTTCTTTGTACACGTTAAGTATCCTCTGAAAGTCCTATTTGTTACGGACTCCAAAAACTTGAGCAGTATTGTGGAATTGTATTTTGTAAGCAGTCTACTATGTAGACTACGTTTTTCTCAGTATCCCATCAATGATTCGAAATCTGCCACCTCCTTTACCTATGACAGGACCTGCGTGATTATTACATTTCATGTACCTACAAATCGGTACATTCACGTATTTGTATGAACTGTGACTCATTGATACAATAATAATTTTCTCGTTTCGTGACGTGTTCAGTTTTACATTTCTGAATATTTACATCAAGTTTCCATTCTTAGCACCCGTCCGAAATATTTTTAAGATCTGTTTGAATATTTATTCAGCTTTTTCAGACAGTACTTCATTATAGGTACCTGTATCACCTCCATAAAAATCAGAGGTTATTGTTAATGTCATCTTTCAAATCACCAATATATAACATGAAAAACAAGTGTCCTATCACACTTCCATAGGGCATGCCCGAAGTTACTTCTACATCTGTCGATGACCCTACGTCGAAAATAACATGCTGCCTCCTCCGTACCGGGAAATCCTCAGCCTATTCACGAATTTCGTTTGATACCCGGTGCGATCGTACTTTCGTTAATAAGTGCAGATGTCATACTGCTTTTCAGAAGTCAAGAAATACTACAGTTACCTGATTGCTTTGATCTTTGGCTTTCAGGACTTCAAGTGATAAAAGCGTGAGTTCGGTTTCGGGTGAGCGTGTTTTCGGAATACATTCTGGTTGGCATGGAGGCAGTCATTCTCTTCGAGATACCTCTTCACGTTTTGCTTCAGCAGTTGCCGCCTGTGAGCCGAGGCGCAAGGTGCGTCACCTGCGATAGCTCCCAGAATAGTTTCGCAATACTCTTTGTAACTGAATATATATTTTTTTTTTTTTTTTTTTTTTTTTTTTTTTTTTTTTTTTTTGCAGACGTCTTTGATGTAGGAGGAGACGTTTTGCCTCTCGTCTAACAGCAACCTCAGATATCCAGCGGTCTCTTGTTTTTACGGATGTTCTTCATATATTTCTATTGTATAATTTCTATTTCTTGAGAGATAAGCACTACAGAAGCTGTCTTTTCTGCGGGCATCTGGACTTTATTTTACGTACACCATTCTTGCAGCACCTGTAGAAACTGTTAGCAACTGTCTTGCAGTTTGCATCTTGAATCTCCTGTCACCATCACCTAGATGTCTACCTATGCGAGAAGTGGTCACATTTCTCTTCCTTCGCTGAAGGTAATTGTCTTCCGTAGAAACTGATCTGTTCAGTCTCTTCAATCATGGAATATGTAGTGTTATCTAGCCTGAGGGTACGATGTCTTCCAGGTGTTACTCAGTTTAAGAAAATTTTACAAGTACATCAGTACTCAGCAAGCCATCTGACGATGTGTGGGGGATGGTACTTCTGTTACCACTAACTGATCCAACCTTCCCTGTTCCATTCCCGAATGACGCGTGGGAAGAATGATTGTCGGAAAACCGACGTATTAGCTCTAATTTCCCGAATTTCATCGTTGTAGTCACTTCGCAAGACATGTGTTGGAGGAAGTAATATGTTGTCGACTCTTCCCGGAATTTCAATAGTAAACCACTCCGTGATGCACAACGCCCAGCTTATGGAGCATCTCTGCAACGCTCTCGTGTCGACTGAACGATCCCGTGACGAATAGTACCGCTTTTCGTTGGATATTCTCTATCTCTTCTATTAGCCGTATCTGATAAGGTGCCAGAGTGGTAAATAATACTCAAGAATCGGCCGAACAAGTGTTTCGTAAGTCATTTCTTTCGTGCTCCAGTTACATTACTATAAGTCTCTTTCTATGGTTCTAAGCCTGGCATCTTCTCTTCCTTCATTTTATGTGGCCACTCATCTAAGATCGTTATGGATGTTTACTCCCAGATATTTTATGGTAGATGCTGTTTTCAGCAATTTGTACAGTAGCGAAATGTTTTTCTCCTATGTATGCGCAACATCTCACATTTACGTTCAAAGTGAATTACCACTCCCTGCACTATGCATCAATCTTGTGCAGATCCTTTCGTAAATCGCTGCAATCTTCTGGCGTTGCTATCTGCTTAAAGACAACGGTATCATCTCCGAATGCCTCATGAAGCTTCCGGCATTTTCCCTTGTATATATCGTAACCAGAGTAACGGTCCTATCACACTTCCTTAGGGTACTCCGGATAGTACCTTTACCACTGTCGATTTTGTTCCATTAAGAGCGAATCTTGAGTTCTATCTGTAAAGAAGTCCTGAATCCAGTCACACATATGGCAGTGCGGGACGGTTGGTTCTCTCGATCACACCAGTAACCAGGTTATGGCTCTCTGCTTTAGAGCGTAAAATTTACTCTGGAAACAATCCCCCTAGATCGTGGCTAAGCCAGTTCTTTGCAATTTCAAGAAGTGCTAGTCCTGTAAGACTTGCAGGAGAGATTCTGTGACGTCTGAAAAGTAGAGGAGAGGCATAGGTGGAAGCGAAGCTGCGATGTTGGGTCGTGGGTCGTGCTTGGATAGCTCAGTCGGTAAGGGGACTGCCCTTGAATGGTACGATTCTGAATTCGCTTTGGGAAAATGGTTGAAATGGCTCTAAGCACTATGGGACTTAGCATCTGAGATCATCAGTCCCCTAGACTTAGAACTACTTAAACCTAACTAACCTAAGGACACCACACACATCAATGCCCGAGGCACGATTCGAACCTGCGACCGTAGCAGCAGCGTGGTTCCAGACTGAAGCGCCTATAACCGCTCGGCCACAGCGGCCGGTCGCGTTGGGAAAGACTCGATCCAGGTTGCGTGCTAGTTTTCTGGGCCAACTGAAACAGAGTTCAGTTCGTTGGTTGGCTTCTAAAGCTAAATAAAAAATACCTGCACGGTGTATGATGTCTTTCACTTCACCATTTCCTCACTGTGAGGGAGTAGAACCTCACCACAGAATGTGTAATACACTCCTGGAAATGGAAAAAAGAACACATTGACACCGGTGTGTCAGACCCACCATACTTGCTCCGGACACTGCGAGAGGGCTATACAAGCAATGATCACACGCACGGCACAGCGGACACACCAGGAACCGCGGTGTTGGCCGTCGAATGGCGCTAGCTGCGCAGCATTTGTGCACCGCCGCCGTCAGTGTCAGCCAGTTTGCCGTGGCATACGGAGCTCCATCGCAGTCTTTAACACTGGTAGCATGCCGCGACAGCGTGGACGTGAACCGTATGTGCAGTTGACGGACTTTGAGCGAGGGCGTATAGTGGGCATGCGGGAGGCCGGGTGGACGTACCGCCGAATTGCTCAACACGTGGGGCGTGAGGTCTCCACAGTACATCGATGTTGCCGCCAGTGGTCGGCGGAAGGTGCACGTGCCCGTCGACCTGGGACCGGACCGCAGCGACGCACGGACGCACGCCAAGACCGTAGGATCCTACGCAGTGCCGTAGGGGACCGCACCGCCACTTCCCAACAAATTAGGGACACTGTTGCTCCTGGGGTATCGGCGAGGACCATTCGCAACCGTCTCCATGAAGCTGGGCTACGGTCCCGCACACCGTTAGGCCGTCTTCCGCTCACGCCCCAACATCGTGCAGCCCGCCTCCAGTGGTGTCGCGACAGGCGTGAATGGAGGGACGAATGGAGACGTGTCGTCTTCAGCGATGAGAGTCGCTTCTGCCTTGGTGCCAATGATGGTCGTATGCGTGTTTGGCGCCGTGCAGGTGAGCGCCACAATAAGGACTGCATACGACCGAGGCACACAGGGCCAACACCCGGCATCATGGTGTGGGGAGCGATCTCCTACACTGGCCGTACACCACTAGTGATCGTCGAGGGGACACTGAATAGTGCACGGTACATCCAAACCGTCATCGAACCCATCGTTCTACCATTCCTAGACCGGCAAGGGAACTTGCTGTTCCAACAGGACAATGCACGTCCGCATGTATCCCGTGCCACCCAACGTGCTCTAGAAGTTGTAAGTCAACTACCCTGGCCAGCAAGATCTCCGGATCTGTCCCCCATTGAGCATGTTTGGGACTGGATGAAGCGTCGTCTCACGTGGTCTGCACGTCCAGCACGAACGCTGGTCCAACTGAGGCGCCAGGTGGAAATGGCATGGCAAGCCGTTCCACAGGACTACATCCAGCATCTCTACGATCGTCTCCATGGGAGAATAGCAGCCTGCATTGCTGCGAAAGGTGGATATACACTGTACTAGTGCCGACATTGTGCATGCTCTGTTGCCTGTGTCTATGTGCCTGTGGTTCTGTCAGTTTGATCATGTGATGTATCTGACCCCAGGAATGTGTCAATAAAGTTTCCCCTTCCTGGGACAATGAATTCACGGTGTTCTTATTTCAATTTCCAGGAGTGTATATTGAGCACATTGTGTTTTATTGCAGACGAGATTCATGCCATAAGCTATGAATCACGAACTGATTCTTTTAATGCGTTCAGTACTTGACATAAATCTGAAGCAATCGTGATAATGTCATTGTAAAGGCCATACAGCCTTTTTACCTGACACAGACACAGTGATTGCAGTTTTTTAAGGTGAATGTCGGAATCTCGAAGAACGAAGTCTCAGGCTCGTCATAGTCATTTCTAGGATAAGGCCGGTGTCCGATACTACCACACGGGCAAGGTACACAGACGCCTTTATCCATAGGGCTGTTACCTTACCTGCAAGACCCCCATTGTTTGGCAAGCTTCTCATTGCAGAGGGTGTCAAATCGTGAGTGCTGGCAACAGCGATGTCTGTGAGGACGCGATTTGCTCAGCGTTATTGATCATTGTATGTCAGGTCGACTGCATCAAATTTTTATCGATTACTACGCTGAGGTTCAGTGCATTTTGAATTTTTCACTATCTACAACCATGAGAGGATCGTATTTGCAGTATGGAGGATAGTCTTTCATTAACTGATACCGAGGTCTCCACCCCTGGCTGATTATTTCAGCGACCTCGTCGTCACTTCATAAATAATACGTAAGCGCCTGGGGTTTGCGTCCAGGTGTGTTGTCTGATTTGATGTCCTTCTGATCCCTGCATTCCCTGCTCCTGTCATCTATTTCTTTTCTCTTCATTTTGTCCACGTAAGAAGTGTGCTTAAACTTAGTAGTTGGTTTGATGGTGTCTACTTTCTGATTTCCCATAGCATCTTCATGAATTTACTCTGACTAGTTCTTGCTAGTCTTCTTTCCAAGCTTTTCCGCGAATCTGTGCTTCGTTATTAGTGTTCAAAGGTCAAACGATTAACTATTTTTTCTGCTGTCATCTTCATACATTGTAGGCCTTTCGTAGTTTCTGATTTTGTCCTTCTTACAATTTATACTGTTCAGTAGTCCTTTGGTGAGCCTATTATTGCCCGTTTTGTAAATAAAACCATAGAATTTAAAGTGTCTCTTGCGCACAGTATTAATGAAATAGCTCGTATCTATTTGTGTGTAGAGATCAATTTTCTCCTCTTTGTCCAAATTCAGTTTTCTTGTTTGGAATCATATATTTTTTCCGCTTTTGTTTTATTCGAATGTGACACCTTCAGACTTCCCTCCAACAGGTACTGTCTCTGATCCAGATTCCAGTAAAAGAAATGTTTTGTAATGTCCCAATTTCGCGTTGCGCGATATTACTTTTTTGCTACAGAGGTTTCAAGTAATTCTCAATGCCTTTTGAAGTTCATGACTATTTCTAGGTTTGCGCTAGCCTCCAAACCTGACGGTATTATGATCCCTCCAATGTATTTAAAGGAACAAGACATTCTATACAAAAACTAAACAAGACAATGAGTGTCAGATTCAACCCTCCAGACGTCTTATAAAAACCCCATTACATGGAAAATGAACATCAAAACAGCTATAATCTATTTGCTATTATTTTTTTGTTTTTACAACTATTTTCAATCTAAATTTTCATAGTAAAACATTATACGAGGCTCCTTTTTAAAGTAAGTACCGTTTTGAAATATGACGGAACTTTGTGATCGCCGTCCTGTTGATGCTCCCGAGGTATCTTCAACTGTTGCCAATAAACAAATGCCATTACGGTAGCTTACAGCCGACTGAAAACGCCGCCAGTTGTGAAAACTGCGCTATTATCCGTTTCTTAAATGCAAGTGACGTGAAAGCAGCTGCAATTCGCCGGCAGATTAATGGGATGTATGCAGAAAGCGCTATGAATGATAGAAAATATTTGAGAGCATTTCAGGATGGACGCACAAATGTGGACGATGAGAAACGAAGTTGACGACCGTCCATCAAAACTGATGACTGGTGCAGAGATTCGACAAAAAATTCGGGAAGACTGACTCTACACGATTTCATCGTTATGTCTGTCTCCTCACGTTTCAAGAAGTGTTCGGTATGGAACTGTAACAGGAGCCTCCAAGTGACTGAAGCTGTGCGCACGCTTGTTTCAAAAAATGCTGGCTGAAATCCATAAAACCAATCGTTGAGGCAGTGCGATGACTTTTCTCTAGAGGTATTACACTGAGGTGACAAAAGTAATGGGATGCCTCTCAACATCGTATCGGACTTCCTTTGGCGGTGCGCAGTGTAGCAACTCGGCGTGGCATGAACTCAACAGGTCTTTGGAAGTCCCTTGTAGAAATATTGAGCTATGCTGCCTCTATGGCGGTCAATAATTGCGAAGGTGTTGCCAGTGCAGCATTTTGTGCGGGAACTGACCTCTCGATTATGTCCCATAAATGTTCGATGGGCGATCTGGGTGGCCAAATCATTCTCTCGAATTGTCCAGAAAGTTCTTCAAACCAACTGCGAATAATTGTGGCCCAGTGAAATGACGCATTGATCGTTAAAAATTTCATCGTTGTTTGGGAACAATTGGTTTCCAAGTAACCGAACATAGCCATTACCAGTCAATTACCAGTTCAGTTGGACCAGAGGATCCAGATCATTACATGTACCAGATCATTACGTGTACACAGAGCCCACACTATTACGGAGCCACCACCAGCTTGCACAGTGCTTTGTTGACAACTTCGTCCATGCCTTCTGTGGTCTACGCCACACTCGGACCGTATCATCAGCCCTTACCAACTGAAATCGGGTCTCACCTGACCAGGCCATGGTTTTCCAGGCGTCTAGGATCCAACCGGTATGGTTAAGAGCCCAGGAGAGGCACTGCAAACGATGTCGTGCTGTTAGCTAAGGCATTCGCGTCGGCCGTCTGTCGCTGTAGCCCATTAATACCAAATTTGTCCGCATTGTCCGAACGGACACGTTCGTCGTACTCCCACATTGATTTCTGCGGTTATGTCACGCAGCGTTGCTTGTCTGTTAGCACTGACAACTCTACGCAAACGAAGCTATTCTCGATCGTTAAGGGAAGCCGTGGAATGTCCCATGTGCTAGCTCCTACTAACATTCCGCGTTTAAACTCTGTTAATTCCTGTCGTGAGTCCATAATCACGTCAGAAGCCTTTTCACATGAATCACCTAAGTACAAATGACAGCTCCTCGAATGCACTGCCCTTTTATATTTTGCTATGATGAGTGCCTTAATGTAGGTGGAAATTATGTTGATGATGATGATGATGATGATGATGTTTGCTTTGTGGGGCGCCCAACTGCGCGATCATCAGTGCCCGTACAAAGTCCCAATTTTTTCACAGTCCAATTTTGTTTCACAGACCAATCTAGCCACTGTCACGGATGATAAAATGGTGAGGAAAACACAAACACTCAATACCCGGGCAGAGAAAATACCCAACCGGCCGGGAACCGAACCCGTGACCCCGTGATCCAGAGGCAGCTGCGTTAGCCACTAGACCACGGGCTGCGGACTGGAAATTTTGTTGAAAAGCAGATTAAGGTTGAGGCTTAGATATAAAAATAAAGTTGTTGTAATACCGCTTTTGTTTTTTATTTTATTTTAATATCGTACTTACTTTAAAAACGCGCCTTGTATTACTCAGATTTTATTTTTATTATGTAAGGTCTGGGTATGACTTCTCCAAATATCTGGTCTCATTGACACAGAGGCCCACTTAGAACAGAACAACAGATATACAGTGCATCAGGCGTAACTGAAGCGTGGTGACAGGTACTCACGATGGCCAGGTTGAGTAGATCGCCGCCCACCTCCAGCTTGAGCTTCTTGAGGGTGCCCACCATGCCGAGGCAGGGCCCGCACCACTCCGAGTACACGTCCACCACTGTCAACACAGCACACCACAGCCGATAGCGACCTCTGCACTGTTCACAGCCTGGACTCTTTTTTTCTTGAGCGCTAGTAAGCGAGAGTGTAAATGGCTCTTGGCACTATGGGACTTAACATCTCAGGTCATCAGTCCCCTAGAACTTAGAACTACTTAAACCTAACTAACCTAAGGACATCACACACACCCATGCCCGAGGCAGGATTCGAACCTGCGACCATAACGGTCGCGCGGTTCCACACTGAAGCACCTAGAACCGCGAGAATGTAGGGGAATGGATATTACCCACACGTTGGCTGACACACGAAGAGACATGGCTGCACGATCCGTTACAGCCATGCAGATAAGATACCCGTCATCTCGACTACTAGTGATACGAGGCCGTTCGGATCCAGCACGGCGTTCCGTATTACCCTCTTTAACCCACCGATTCCATATTCTGCTAACAGTCATTGGATCTCGACCAACGCGAGCAGCAATGTCGCGATACGATAAACCGCAATCGCGATAGGCTACAATCCAACCTTTATCGAAGTCGGAAACGTGATGGTATGCATTTCTCCTCCTTACACGAGGCATCACAACAACCTTTTCACCAGGCATCGCCGGTCAACTGCTGTCTGTATATGAGAAATCGGTTGAAAACTTTCCTCATGTCAGCACGTTGTAGGTGTCGAGACCGGCGCCAACCTTGTGTGAATGCTCTGAAAAGCTAATCATTTGCATATCACAGCATCTTCGTCCTGTCGGTTAAATTTCGCGTCTGTAGCACGTCATCTTCGTGGTGTAGCAATTTTAATGGCCAGTAGTGTATGTAAATGTTCTACTCAATATTTATGTCAGTTTATGTCACTGTAATTAATCTATGGAGGAAATTTTATAAGTAATTTTGCAAAAGAATGGGAATGTTAAAACTTTACAAAGGGTTCTTCTTATGAGGCAGTCGCATCTGTATATGTCCATTTTGTAAAACTAACAAACTGCACAACAGTTGCTTCATCCACAATCTTTTGTTGTATACACGACTAGTTTCGGAGTACTTTACGTTCCATCGTCTGGTGCAAACTATAGTAATGAAAATATTCTGCTACACCCGGATGAGAGCGGATCCTAAGGTCTGAAATACCATAAGTAACTATGCAGCTAAAATCTCTAAACTAAAAGAGACAAGAAAAAATAAAATCACTTAATCATCTGAGGTCATCCTCACCTCAGTGTTGTCATGGAACCAAAGATTTCATGTCAAAAGCTTAAAGGAATCTAAAAGAATTCGGAGAAATGGACATCACAACCGCACACCAAATGTTTTCAAAATAATGAACTATATAAAACGTAATAAAAATGGGGAGGGAGAAATCACACATTGTGTGGAATTACATGCATTCCATAAAGACCGTTCGCCCATGCTGCGTGACCGGAAACACAAACAGGAAAAGTTTGTAATAGTAAATACCAGCCGTGGGTACTGAAGCCGAACATGACCCAAGTGCAGAAGCGGTACGAAACAGACATGAGATTGGTGAACTGTTTAAACTGGAAAAATGGGACGTAACAGCAAACAGGAGACAAACCGTCACAACATTAAGAGGGAAGTGGACATGAACACTTAAAAAATAAGGAAAAGATTACGTTATACGCACACTTTAATCAGCCTGGATAATGTCATAATTAACTAAAATATTTCTGTGATATACTCTATGCCTTCATTAATTATGTCGAGAAGATGCGAAACAAGATTTCAATGTTTTCCAAAACACTGAGTAACCGACTTTTCTGTGCAGTGTGTAAGACAGTTAGGTTAACGATAACCTGATGGTTGTCAGTCAGATGCGTCATCAGATCTGCCTTAGAATTGGCCAGGTCTTTTACTTGTAGTACTGGTCCATGCATAGGGCTTCAGGTTTGTAATCACGTAAAAGCTAGAGGGAAGTGCCTACGCAACGAAATCCACCTGGCGGGAACAGAAAAGGTGGACTTGGCGCTCGAACTACAGGGCTCCTTTGCGGCACGAGCAGTGAAAGTCAGTGGCTCGCCGGCAGAGTGTTAGCATCTTGTGTGCTGAACGAGCCGACAGGAGCAGCAAGATTATGTAACATAGCCCTCTGATGTGGAAGCAATTTGGCTTATCATTCATAGCATACATTGGTTAGCTCCGTACTACGAACATCCAACGCTAAGAAAAGAATTTTCAGAGCTTGTTACACACCAAGAACCATGAGCACTTTTGCTGCCTTTTTGAGTAGCTACAGAATATCGCCATAGCCACCACTTCCTTCTCAAATTTTCAGCTGAGTACTGTACAGGGTGCCTGAAATATTTCCGAGTATCCTATTTTACTGAATCAAAAGCAGTTATTTTGTATATCAAAATTTAATACCTTTTGTACAGTAGTATATTTTATAATTATTCAGTGAGCCTAGGTTTTGAAGAACTCCACGTATTTCTTTCGTAAAAGGAAAGTTATAGTTTTACAAAACTACAACTGCAAAGAGTTTATCTAAAGCATTTTACTTAAGTGTTCTTACTGAAATCCCAGCATATTATTAACGTTACGTGAATAAAAGTGGGATTATTCAGAATTGTTACTGGCTAGTGAAACTGAAGGGTCAGAATTAGGAATAACTGCTGTGCGGGTTTGGCTTAGTGTTTATATTTTTATATGTTTTTAGTTAAAAGATGTTTATCTTACTGTGTACTAACTAAAATGTTCAGTTCTGATCTGAGTCAGTGTGTAAAATAGTTTCTGGGTCTCCATGGCAGTTGTTGAGCCAGTTTTGCTGTATGTATTACAACAGTACTAAAAAAGTGCAACTTTCATTCTTACAGCTAGTATATGCTATAACAAGTAACTGTAACAGACTTAGGGACCACATGTTTCATTTGAGTCATATAATACAAAGAAGTGAATGCTCATTGAGAAAAGAAATAATGATCAGAATAGAGAATATAATTACCTGAATATTATTTCAGTGTCAGTACTTTCCAACAACTAAGATGATAAAAGAAACTCTTGTCCAAGTTAGCATTGCTCCACCATTGTTAGTCATTCATCTATAATGGTCATTAGCTTCCTACTGTAATGTACAGCTAATAAGCGTTATTGAGAGCAGTTGTGGCCAAACATTTAATATTACTTCTGTGTTCGTGCCAAACCACTGCTACATTGTTTCCTAAATTGGGCTACAGCCTGTACCTTATTTACAAAAGAGAATTTGAGCATCAAGCAAAGTCAGTGTCAATGGTTAACTTTCATTATGAACAGTCCTAGTACTTTGTACATCTTTGCCTAATTGGGCTGGCGACCGTTTCCTTTTGCGTAATTGCAGTTTACTTATAAGTGATAGAATCTTGGTTCGAATCACGTTTGTTCTGGTATTGTTTCCTCTCAACAGTAATATTTCGAGGAAAGGAAAAAGAGTCTGATACCTTTCCATTATACATGGTCACAGTCATTTCAAATCCTTTAACAGGAGTAACATTATCGGTAAATTGCTAATTCAGTAAGAAACGGTAGTGTTATAAGGACAACATGGGCAATACATGGCCATGCGTTATCTTGTTGGAAGATCACATCAAGGAGACCTGACAGAAATGTGACGGCTGGCGTCCTGCTGTCTATAGTACCGGCCTTGTGAGCCAGAGATGATCATGTTGCGTACTCAGTGGCACTTCGTACCATCACTCAAGGTGCTACGCCTGTGTTGCAATAACGACTGCAATCTGACAACATTCGTTTTAGTATTTTATCCATCTTTAGCAACTGTAGCTGTATTTATTGGAATAATCAACAACCAGCTGCACAAAAGACATTTTATTTCCTTAACCGGTTTGAGGCATTTAGTGCCGTTCTTCTATATAAGGCTGTACAGAAAAATATACCACCAGTAAATAGAAGTTAGATAAGACTATTAATATTTAACAATGAAAAATTTAAAAATTTTAAAAATTTAAAGATAAAAATGGTACATATTTATAACTATCGCATTATTTGCGAGTGTCAAAAAATAAGATGCATGCAGCATATTGCTGTGGCCCTAAGGATGCAAGAGAAATATGCAATAATGAATTCACTAACATAAAAAGAGCTCGTAAATGCGTACATGTAGTTCACAGTGCCTTTACAAAAATTGTATAAGGAAGCCAAACAACAAGTGAGGCAGTCATGCCAGAACTGGAGCTAATCAGCTAATAAGATGCATAACACATATCTTCTTGAGGTTGGTCTCAGAGGTGGAGCGGAGGGTGGGGGAGGGGAGGGGTTGGCGGGGGCGAAAGTACTATCTACATCTACATCTACGTGATTACTCTGCTATTCACAATAAAGTGCCTGACAGAGGGTTCAATGAACCACTTTCAAGCTGTCTCTCTACCGATCCACTCTCGAACGGCACGCGGGAAAAACGAGCACTTAAATTTTTCTGTGCAGGCCCTGATTTCTCTTATTTTCTCGTGATGATCATTTCTCCCTATGTAGGTGGGTGCCAACAAAACGTTTTCGCAATCGGAGGAGAAAACAGGTGATTGAAATTTCATGAGAAGATCCCGTCGCAACGAAAACGCCTTTGTTTTAATGATTGCCACTCCAATTCACGTATCGTGTCTGTGACACTATCTCCCCTATTTCGCGATAATACAAAACGAGCTCCCTTCTTTGTACTTTTTCGATGTCATCCGTCAGTCCCACCTGATGTGGATCCCACACCGCACAGAAGTACTCCAGAATAGGGTGGACAAGCGTGGTGCAAGCAGTCTCTTTAGTAGACCTGTTGCACCTTCTAAGTGTTCTACCATTGAATCGCAGTCTTTGGTTTGCTCTACCCACAATATTATCTATGTGATCGTTCTAATTTAGGTTATTTGTAATTGTAATCCCTAAGTATTTAGTTTAATTTACAGCATTCAGATTTGTGGACTTATCGTGTAATCGAAATTCAGCTGATTTCTTTTAGTACTCATGAGAATAACTTCACACTTTTCCTTATTCAGAGTCAACTGCCACTTTTCGCACCATAGAGATATCTCATCTAAATCATTTTGCTAGTCGTTTTGATCATCTGATGACTTTACAAGACGGTAAATGACAGCATTATCTGCAAACAATCGAAGACGACTACTCAGATTGTCTGCTACGTCGTTAATATAAAACAGGAACAATAGAGGGCCTATAACACTTCCTTGGAGAACGCCCGATATTACTTCTGTTTTACTCGATGACTTTCCGTCTATTACTACGAACTGTGATCCTCCTGACAGGAAATCCCGAATCCAGTCCTACAACTGAGGCGATACTCCGTAGGCACGCAGTTTGGTTAGAAGACGCTTGTGAGGAACGGTGTCGAAAGTCTTCTGGAAATCTAAAAACATGGAATCAAATTGATATCCCGTGTCGATAGCACTTAGTACTTTATACACTATACTTCATACTCTATACAACATAGTTCTCGTAAAACATAATGGAAACTGTAAGTGCGCATAAGCGGCTTATTGAGTAGTATACAAAAACCTATTGATAAAAAAAATAAGTTACTACCAACGATAAGTGGCGCTATCGAAGAGAAATTTGGAAACAAATCTCCAAACAGCTGCAGCAAGGTCCGTAGGACGCTAGTAGGGAACCTGTCAGTAGAAACAAAGTGCGAAGCTTATCGTGGGGCTGGAAACTGTAACTGGAGAACGTGGAGAGAGAATTCTCAATCATTGGCTAATATTGAGTGCAGGAAAGTGATTGTAGAGGAAGAGAAGCGTGAGCACAACATTTTCGGTTTTCCTCGAAGCCTTCACACACGGATCCTGTACGCATAACAGCAACACTTCTGAGAAGACAACAGGATGCCACTCATTTCTCCAGTGTTTTCGTTGGGCGCACCAGTGTCGGGCCGTCTCTCTATCTGCCGCGTCAAGGAATCCCCCAAAACAACTGTTGCATTGCTAATAGTCTGTGCTACACCGGACGTCTTCACCATGTGAGTGTGGATACTTGTCTTGCTGCAGACAAGGCCATTTCCTGACAGTAGGTACGTGACGTGGCTGTACTACCCTGCACGGCTGAACGAATAATATGTTTGTGTTCTCGGGCGTTAGTCCCATCGATGAAAGTTGCATGACAGTCATTCGTGGCTCTCGACCAACGCGAGTACCACTAGCGTGTAACCATAAACCGCAGTCTCGATAGCCCAAGGTCCTTGCGCTGTCGAATTTCGACACGCGCTGGTATAACAAACATACACACAACCATCAGCGAAATACGATTTCTGAACGAGAAACACGTTGCGTAATAAAACTGCATAGGCTACCACTGCCGGAGATAGTTGATAAAAAAGTCTTCTGGGCATCACACCAGTAAACCCAGAAGAACGTCGCTATAACCGTGGTAGAAACGTTGGTTTCTCCAGTATACTTTTTCACATTGTCACGAGGTACTATACGGAGAAGACTTTTGAGTCAGCGTTGCATAATGTTTCCTTAAATACTGAATGTGGATGATGTTACTTCTACCTACTTTATGTTGCGCTGAAGTACCGATCATTGACATATCCAAGCGTCAGTGGTCGTCAAGCTGAGGCCCACAGGCCACAGGCCGCAGGGAAAAAAAGGAAAAAAAAATACCAGCTAATCTAATCTCGGACCATATTTTCGATTGATTTCAAGACTTCCTTGCAGATGGAACTCAGCTCGTCGCTCTTAACGGAACCAAATCGACCTATTGTAAGGTAATTTCCGGAGAACCCCAAAGAGATGAGTTAGTTACATGTTCCATAGACCATTTGAACATTATCTAGATGATGGAGACAGTGTCAGTTTACAGCATAGGTATTCATGATTCTTGTTAACAAATGTCAGCATACGGCGCTGCTGTCGGCAACGCCTATAGAAGACAAAAAGTGTCTGGCGCAGTTGTTAATTGGTTACTGCTGCTACAATTGGAGGTTATCAAGATTTAAGTGAATTTGAACATGGTGCTACAGTCGGCGCTCGAGCGATGCGACACAGCATCTCCGAGGTACCGATAAAGTAGCGATTTTCCCGTACGGCCATTCCACCAGTGTACCGTGAATATCAGGAATCCGGTAAAACATCAAATCTCCGACATCGCTGCGCCTGGAAAAAGATCCTGCAAGAACGGGACCGACGACGACTGAAGAGAATAGTTTGTAACGTGCGCGTGGGGCACACAATACTCGTTAAAGCCTGTGCTATAGTAAGTGAGCGGGGTTCACCTTATGAGACAGGTTTTCATATAGATATCGACCGCGTGTACCTGAATGGTGGCAAATCAGACTTAAACCCACTCTGTAATAACAATGATCCGTCAAGTAAGTTCAAAATGCAATTACACGTCAGTATGTACCAAAAGCAACACTGAAGATGCTACCAATTTAATAATAATACGGTCGCCAGCCTAATTAGACATTAACTGAGTTTCTTCCCTGTGCAAGTTGGTAGATATTCACGCAAAACAACAAGTAGTAACACTGCATAATATAGCAGAATTTTAGAACCAGAAAATCTATTGAACTGATAGTTTCACGTTCAGTACTGATATGGAAAAACCATGAATACATAACACTACACTATAATGTATACTACAAAACTTCGTACTGTCTATTGATTTGATTAAATCGGGCATAGGTTACCCTAGAAACAGCACTTTCGAGTCACACACACAATATCAATTTTGATAAAGATAAAACACTGATAAATTTTGGCTTTTATATTGACTTTAACTTTTGCTGGTCAAATCAATTTAGAACACTTCAGAATTCAAATGAATAAAAAAAGGGGGGACCCTGAAACTGTTATGATCACTGTATTAAAAAATTGATTACTGAAATCATTATGCGCTCAAGATTTCCAGTATATGAGTTACTACTCTTTTTATCTTATTTCCTGCTTATTTAAATACCTTTATATCTGTCTCGAAATAATTAAACTTCATTACTATATCAACATTAAAGTTATCTTTCAACTTCGTTAGACCTTCGTTATTCATTTACTGGTTCAATAACAAATCAGTTCTTTAAACACCATTCTAACATAGCTAGGTCTGCAAGTTATTATTATTATTAACACCAAATTTAATTTTTCATTTCGGGACACTCGGATTGCACAACATTTGGAAAGGACCCTATCTAGGTTAGTTGTGAGGATAATTAAATGATAGGAAAGTTCTGGTAAAATTTAACTTGTTATTGAATAGTTCACTCTCTGGTCCACACGAATACAGTACTAAAAGTTTCAGCCTGCTTGTATTGATGCGGCGGTCGGCGGGCGGCGAGATGGCGAGGCACAGAGCACACATACAACCACAGCTATGGCTCTTGACGTATCGGCACTTCATTTCTTCATAGCGTCGCAATACTTTTCCATTTAGTGCCTATGGAATTTTGCCGTGCTGTGTGGGCGTTGGCACGGCATACCCGAGGCTCAGTGAAACTACGTCTTCGATGATGATGATGATGATGATTAGTGTTTTAGGGCGCACAACAGCGAGGTTATTAGCGCCCGAACGTCTTCGAGGAGAGCCTCCTCGCTCCAGAAGGTGTTGCTCAAACCAGTGCCAAACTCCAACTACTACTGCTGCACCCGTTGTGCCGTGCTGTGCCCGTGCGCATTTTCCCGCGCTCGCCTGCCATCCACCTTTTACCGCTCCCTTACAGACAGGGTATTCTCCCGAGGTTTTGCATTCTACATATCCTAACACATTGCCTACGTATGGACCAGACGCACACTTACAATTTTAAACATCTTACAACAGTCTCAACATTTGTTACATTTCAATTATATTACAATATTGCTTGACATTTGACATAAACATTAATATTCACATTGAAACTTGTTTACCGTCTTCTTAACACAATGACATGAAACAAAAAAGAAATGAAATCAGAACATCAATTCACTAATTTATCGAAAAATCAGATGGAAAAAATTTACTTATATGTATAGTAGTACAGCGTCGCTGTTGTTACACGTTCAGCGTGACAGAAGTGCAACACTTCGCAAATTGCTGCAGATTTCAATCCTGTGTCATCAACAAGTGTCAGCGTACGAACCATTCAACAAAACATCATCGGCATGGGTTTTCACAGCCGAAGGCCCACTCGTGTAGCCTTGATGACTGCACGACACAAAGCTTTACGCCTCGCCTGGGCCAGTCAACACCGGCATTGGACTCTTGATGACGGGAAGCAAGTTGCCTGGTCGGACGAGTCTGGTTTGAAATTGTATCGAGAGGATGGGCGTGTACGGGTATGGAGACAACGTCATGAACCTATGGACCCTACATGTCAGCGGGGGACTGTTCAAGCTGATGGAGGCTCTGTGATGATGTGAGGCGTGTGCAGTTGGAGTGATACGGAACCCCTGATACGTCTAGATACGACTGTGACAGGTGACACTTACGTAAGCATTCTGCGTGATCACCTGCATCCAATCATGTCCACTGTGCATTCCTACGGACTTGGGCAATTCCTGCAGGACAATGCGACACCCCACACGTCCAGAATGCTACAGAGTGACTCCAGGAACACTCAGGTGAAATCTCCCACAGGCATTTAAACTTGGTGAGAGACACTGTCTTCTAGACATCTTTAAGTGCCCATTGTGTGCTCAGAACCTAAAATAAAGACATGACGTGATCAACTGGCATACTAGAGACTATCCAGCACATCTACGTAAAGCTTCATCGGGTTTTGACTGTGCTTTCCATTTCACGACTCATCGGTTGCTACTTTCCAAGTAGCCCCCGTAGGTAATCAGTTATTGTATCCACGTGGGACTATACTGCTCAGCACATCAGGTAAGTATTGTGGGCTGCCACCTCATCGAGAGGAAGCGAGTAAACATCTCGCATCAACACAGGTCACTGATTGTATGAATGGGTTTTGTCCCTTCTTTCGGACATGTCTGAAAGAACAGACACCACGCATTCATAGGAGTGAATCGTCTCGATGAGCGATGAATCCGCACCTTCGGTGCTGATGCACAGTTACGTTCGATCTCCTGTGGGACCCTCAAAGTAGAAAGCATGGAGGACATGGACGAGGACTGCAAAGGCAAGTGGGTAGACCAGGAGGCGTGTCAAGGTAGTCCGCGCAGTTGAATTGACATTGTGTCCGTGTCCGGATGGCGCAATGCTCAACCCAGCTTCCTAGTAAGCAGGAGATCCCGGGTTCGAATTCCGGTCCGGCACGCATTTTCACACGTCGCTGCTGATTCCGGATAAAGTCCCGATGCACCCTGTGAAGGCATTGCTAATTACGCATATAAAATTTTTTGCCATGATTTTCTTACGTTTTCTGTTTTTTCTTTTGTTCCTGCCGGCATAAGTAATTGTGATGATTTAACGTACTGCTCTGGGATTTAAATGTAAAGATGTAATTGTAATTATTTTGTTTGCCAATGGATAAAAATGTTTCCTGCTTTGTAACTATGGAAAAGTTTGTAAATTTCTTTTTTGGTATATTTTTAATTGTGAAAAAAATGCAGTCAAGAACATTTATAAAGACTTATGTAATTTACAATAATGATATAACATCTGTAGACAGGGGACGGCCATAGCGGTATCGAAAGTCGAACACAGGATGGGTAGTAGAAGGTATGGTGGACGAGGAGTCTGTGAAGCGTGCACAGGAAAATGATACCATGTTTTTAGTTAGGAAAAGCACCCGGAACTGTATGGACAGTAATACCTAGCTATGAGAATGTCGATTCGATTTACCGCTGCAGTATTTAATGCCATCGCTAGCGAGCTTTAGCAACAAATAAACCGAACTGTGAAAGTGCCGCCATCAAGACTTTGTTGTGACCGACTCGAACAGTGCTTTTATACGAATGAACTTGGTTGGCATTGATATTCTGGTGGTGTAACTGTTATATTTCGTGTTTATATCTGACATTCAACGATGTTACAGAAGTTTGACTGCGAGAACAAAGTGGACATTGTTTACGGTGCGCATCGCGTAAAAGAACAATTCTATGAACTGTGTATTTGTGGCTACTCCTATATGAATGTGAGGGACTGTGTAGTTATGGACGAAAGAGTGACAGACACTGCACAAAGTGTACAAACGAACGCTGTCCACGTAATGTGCTTTGCAAGTGGGGACATGTCAACAGCCGGCTTCTGTGGCCGAGCGGTTCTAGGTGCTTCTATCCGGAACCGCGCTGCTGATTCTAATCCTGCCTCGGGCATGGATGTGTGTGATGTCCTTAGGTTAGTTAGGTTTAAGTAGTTCAAAGTCTAAGGGATTGATGACCTCATATGTTAAGTCCAATAGTGCTTAAAGCCTTTTGAACCATCTGAACATGTCAACAACGGTCGCATACCGTCGTCTCGTGGTTTCTTAACCGCTTCTGGGTTACTGATACGACTGTGCAGAAACTTTGTTCGCGTTTCGCCGGAAAAGATAAACAAGCAGAACTGCCTGCAACCTGCTCACAACATCGTAACCCGCCGACATCGTGCTGCCCAGCGCAACGCTTCGTATGCAACGAAAAGTTAACTTACTTCTCCGAACGCTTTCCCCTGATCTAAAGACTAAAGTAGTAGAATTATGGACTCTATTTAAATCAATTCTTTGTTTGTTTATGTTTGCTTTCTGCTATCGAAAATAAAAGAACCATTAGTGAACTAACAGTCGCACGGTAGTTATTGTTGAAAAACCAGTAAATCCAAAATTGTTCCTCTCATTAGAACTATTTCTCCTTGCATGCCAAAATAATTGCTACCGCATTATTTTAGGTGATTTTATGTATTGATATGAGTACAGCAATGTGATAGTGACTAATAAGAGTATTTTGTCACGAAATACGACTGCGCGCGTAAATTAAAGCGACCGCCATACTTGCCTGAGGGCGACAAATGACATAAAAGCTTCTATTTCACCATTGGTGAATTTCCTGCCGTAAGTGTGAATCTTATACATTACTGGCCATTAAAATTGCTACACCACGAAGATGACGTGCTACAGACGCGAAATTTAACCGACAGGAAAAAGAAGCTGTGATATGCAAACGATTAGCTTTTCAGAGCATTAATCCAAGGTTGGCGCCGGTGGCGACATCTACAACGTGTCGACATGAGGAAAGTTTTCAACCCATTTCTCATACAAAAACAGCAGTTGACCGGTGTTGCCTGGTGAAACGTTGTTCTGATGCCTCGTGTAAGGAGGAGAAATGCGTACCATAACGTTTCCGACTTTGATAAAGGTCTGATTGTAGCCTATCGCGATTGCGGTTTATCGTATCGTGACATTGCTGCTCACGTTGGTCGAGATCCAATGACTGTTAGCAGAATATGGAATCGGTGGGTTCAGGAGGGTAATAAGGAACGCTGGATCCCAACGGCCTCGTATCACTAGCAGTCGAGATGACAGGCATCTTATCCGCATGGCTGTAACGGATCGTGCAGCCACGTCTCGATCCCTGAGTCAACAGATGGGGACGTTTGCAAGACAACAAACATCTGCACGAACTGTTCGATGACGTTTGCAGCAGCATGGACTATCAGCTCGGAGACCATGGCTGCGGCTACCCTTGACGCTGCATCACAGACAGGAGCGCCTGCGATGGTGTACTCAACGACGAACCTGGGTGTACGAATGGTAAAATGTCATTTTTTCGGATGAATTCAGGTCTGCTTACAGCATCATGATGGTCGCATCCGTGTTTGGCGACATCTCGGTGAACGCATATTGGAAGCGTGTATTCGTCATCGCCATACTGGCGTATCACCCGGCGTGATGGTATGGAGTGCCATTGGTTACACGTCTCGGTCACCTGTTGTTCGCATTGACGGCTCTTTGCACAGTGGACGTTACATTTCAGATGTGTTACGCCCGTGGCTCTACCCTTCATTCGGTCCCTGCGAAACCCTACATTTCAGCGGGATAATGCACGACCGCATGTTGCAGGTCCTGTACGGGCCTTTCTGGATACAGAAAATGTTCGACTGCTGCCCTGGCCAGCGTATTCTCCAGATCTCTCACCAACTGAAAACGTCTGGTCAATGGTGGCCCAGCAACTGGCTCGTCACAATACGCCAGTCACTACTCTTGATGAACTGTGGTATCGTGTTGAAGCTCCATGGGCAGCTGTACCTGTATACGCCATCCAAGCTCTGTTTGACTCAATGCCCAGGCGTATCAAGGCCGTTATTACGGCCAGAGGTGGTTGTTCTGGGTACTGATTTCTCAGGATCTATGCACCCAAATTGCGTGAAAATGTAACCACATGTCAGTTCTAGTATAATATATGTGTCCAATGAATATCCGTTTATCATCTGCATTTCTTCTTGGTGTAGCAATTTTTATGGCCAGTAGTGTGTGTCACCTGTCAAAACACGTGGGTAATGTTTACACAGTATTGAATACTTCTATATTGCATTGCTACGAGACGTAGTATTGAGAGACGCTCGTTACACTCAAAAGTGGGTAGACGTATGGTGAATCCCCCCCCCCCCCAGTTTTCATGTAATTATTAACAGTGTTGTACGCGATTCACGTAATTTTCGCACCTATTCTAAATTCTACCAGATTTGTCTTTGATGTTTTTGAAGTTTCATAGGGTATATACACATTTTTGTTGACTCAGGCTATTTTCATAGCAGTTTCTCGTAAACATTCGGTTTTTCACTTCATAAATAAAGTGCTATTGTGACCAATTGAGAAATATAACAAATAGTTCGTGTTTTCCAGCTAGAATTTTGGGTGACTTCACAGTTCAGATTTTGATAATCATTTTTCCTTTGGGGTGAGGTCATCACAACCCTTCGCAGGTTACCAATTATTGAACCCCCATGGGACTAGACTGCTCTACACACCAGGCAAGTATTGCGGGCTGCCGTCTCGCCAGTAGCCTTCCATCTTCAATTTAGATAACAAGTCACCGAGCTGTTTTGATGGCTAGCGTCGTACGGCTCAGGCTGTTTACCTCGTAGCTTCATACAGCATCCACGGCGTTCGGCGGCGCAAAACTCGCCGATCGCGGCAGAGAACGCTGTAGGCGTGGCAACACTTCCTCACGCCACGTCAGGTGCCAACTCAGCCCCAGCTTAAAGCCTCTGCGGCTGCGGGGGGTAGTCGCGGAAATGACGTCAAAAGACACATACGTGTGCAGCAGCACATTTCGAGTTAGCTGAGCATGACACTGACATCACATTCTTCCGTGAGTGAGTGGACCCTCGGAAATCGTAGAATCTACTGCACCAGTTTGAGCTGTCCTCTGTTTCCTGCCTAAATGTAAACAGCCAAATATTTGCGATAAGCAATGATTATAAATGTCATTGCCGCTCATTTCACTTGGAGCAATTTAAGCTGTACTCCGACGTTCCTGTCTGATCACAACCCCGCAAATCGCGGCAAATTCGAAAAAACGGCCAAATGTTTTTGACAAGCAAAAATACAAATAGTCGTTTCACTTGAAGCAATTTCGCGCTTCGTTTTCTAATCAGACAGAAGTGACAAAATCGAAGATACTTGTGGTCAGTGAAGTGAACAGTGATTCGTTTGCCAAAAGTCTCATGTGTATACCGTAAACCACAGAGCAACATTAGTGTAAACTTTTTAATTCTGGGTCTGAACTAAAAACAAAGTATAGATATAGACGCTTTTAGCAGTCTTATAGTTATGGTTACTCATTGCAATTAACTACCATGTTGTACGCATAAATAAATTGCTTTTACACACTACCAACACTCGTTCCCAAGACAATTCTGTTACATGTAAATAACATCAAATATAGCAAAATGTAGTTTACTAGGTTCATAAGAATTCCCCAGGATGTCTTAAAAACGCTGAGATGAAAAAAATAGTATAGAGCCGAACACGAACCGCCACATTCAACTCCCTAGACCACGTTTTGAACCATTATACTACGGTGATGTCATGGTATGTTTCAGTTGAGTATATTTCATCATGGTATCTAATTAGGGCTTTTATCGCCGATGCCATATTAACTGACATTTCTCTACATCTACGTGATTACTCTGCTACTCACAATAAAGTGCCTGCCAGAGGGTTCAATGAACCACCTTCAAGCTGTCTCTCTATTGATCCACTCTCTAACGGCACGCGGGAAAAACGAGCACTTAAATTTTTCTATGCGAGCCCTGATTTCTCCTATTTTATCGTGATGATCATTTCTTCCTATGTAGGTAGGTGCCAACAGAATGTTTTCGCAATCGGAGGAGAAAACTGGTGATTGAAATTTCATGAGAAGATCCCGTCGCAACGAAAAACGCCTTTGTTTTAATGATTGCCACTCCAATTCACGTATCATGTCTGTGACACCATCTCCCCTATTTCGCGATAATACAAAACGAGCTGCCCTTCTTTGTACTTTTTCGATGTCATCCGTCAGTCCCACCTGATGCGGATCCCACACCGCACAGCAATACCCCAGAATAGGGCAGACAAGCGTAATGTAAGCAGTCTCTTTAGTAGACCTGTTGCACATTCTAAGTGTTCTGCCAATGAATCGCAGTCTTTGGTTTGCTCTACCCACAACATTATCTATGTGTTTGTTCCAATTTAGGTTATTTGTAATTGTAATCCCTAAGTATTTAGTTCAATTTACAGCTTTCAGATTTGTGTGACTTCTCGCCTAATCAAAATTTAGCTGATTTCCTTTAGTACTCATGTGAATAACTTCACACTTTTCCTTATCCAGGCTCAATTGCCACTTTTCGCACCATACAGATATCTAAATCATTTTGGAAGTCGTTTTGATCATCTGATGACTTTACAAGACGGTAAATGACAGCATTATCTGCAAACAATCTAAGACGGCTACTTAGATTGTCTCCTATGTCGTTAATATAGATCAGGAACAATAGAGGACCTATAACACTTCCTTGGGGAACGCCGGTTATTACTTCTGTTTTACTCGTTGAGTTTCCGTCTATTACTACGAACTGTGACCTTTCTGACAGGAAATCACGAATTCAGTCGCACAACTGAGGCGATACACCGTAGTCACGCAGTTTGGTTAGAAGACTCTTGTGAGGAACGGTGTCGAAAGCCTTCTGGAAATCTAAAAATACGGAATCAGTTTGACATCCCCTGTCGATAGCACTCATTACTTCATGAGTATAAAGAGCTAGTTGTGTTTGACAAGAACGATATTTTCTGAATCCGTGATGGCTATGTGTCAATATATCGTTTTCTTCGAGGTACTTCATAATGTTCGAATATGATTATAAATAATATTATAATAAACTGTACCAAGGGTGACGTGTTCGTGATAATGCTTCAGTGCGCAATTCCCTTGAAACGGCATTCTGAAAGTAGTGATACAAAAACAGCTAAACGCGACGAAATCAATGTGCCGTCTTATAACCCCCCCCCGTGCTTCCCGGGATTTGCGAAATTACAAGTTAACAATGACCGTGAATTATGAATTTTGACCCGTGTCGGGATAAGGCATCCAGATCCGAAGTAAATAATGATTATTCCGCGGGAAACAGGAGAGGTTGTAACTTGAACGTTATTGAATGAGTAATTTCATTCAATAACGATCGGTAAATGAAGTAACGAAAATAATTTGGAAATAAATTTTTCCGAAATAAATGATTAAGTTGTAAAAGCAATTAAAAAATCGGTAGCCAGCTCAACTGATGAGCGACAGCACTGTCAAGTACGTGAATAATTGTGTCAAAAATAAAGTTTACCTGTTTGTAGCGCAGCAGGTGGAATGCGAACTTTTACGTAAGTGCTGTGTCAGGCTCAGTAGTCATATAAAATAATGTCATAAGAATCTAACTACATTTAAACATTAATGGTTAACTTTCAATAGCTTTTTGATAATTATTTTGTTCATAATTTTTCAGCTAAGTGCAATGCTGACAACACAGATAATTATCGATATTTGGAATAATGGACTGTCATTCTGTCTTTAAAATCACGTATTTTTCACTGTTTAATCTACTGATAATGAAATATATTTCCAATACTTGATTAACTATGTTTTGAATGATAATAATTCATTAATTGGGCGATTGTCAAGTGGAATAAGCTATATAGTTTCATGAAATATCCTTGAACTAACTTCAGCTGAATATGCATTGAAATAAATCTTAATAATCAAATTTATTACTTCAATCTATTGTTAAGTTACTACGGTTGGCGTAAGCTTATTAAGTGCAACGATTAACTACGATAACCAATCGTTCAAAACAGTCTGAAATATACTCTTCACCATCTATGCAAATAATTTGATAATTAACATATTTTCTCTTGATAATGGCGTGACACACTCAGTTCAATAAGGTAAGGATCGGAAGGAACCTACTTGGTGTTATTGTCGGCTGGAATGTAAGTTCAACACTTGATTATAAAGTGTTTGTTATTAATTGTTCAACTTCAGAGAAAAGCACAGCCACTGGCCAGCCTTTTACAATTTTATCCTACGAAAATTACGTAGATTTTACTTCCCTCGTTGTCGGTGGATCTACGGAAGTCCACGGAGGCGACACAATGTGGGAGCGGGGTTTTACTGTTGCGACTTGGGCCCACAGTGTGCTTCACATTTAAGCCCTCGTTTCTTCAGCACGGCGTCACTGCTACTACTGCCCGCTGGCGCGCTCCCGCGCCCTGAGGCGCGACAAAACAATCTCTCTGACTTCAACGTTAACTAAATATGCCCTGACTTGCCAGTGTTATATTACATAATTTAAACATAGTATTTACAATACATATTTACACTAGACAATACATCGTATACAAACAGTTTCATGTGTTAAGCAAGCGAAAAAATTCATAGCAAGGACTGCGTTGTAGCGTCACAATCTGTCGCATCGAGTGACACGTCGTTTTGACCTCACTTCCCAAAGAGCGGCTGCTGGTGTGGGGGAAGAGTTGGGGTAGCTGGATAAGGAGCCGCAAAAGCTTTGAAGTTTGCCGGGTAGGCCGCCGCCGGTCCCGTTAGCAGTCCGGGCTTCGCGCTAGCCGCACAAGCAGCGCACGGATCGAAGTCATCGCCTTCTGGGTGAGCACCTGTCAGCAACACCGCCCAGGAACGCCGTCCGCCGGTCCCAGGTGCCACGCTTAGCCGCACGTCGTCCAACCCGCGGTCACCGACGTCGAGCTACGCCTCCGACAACCGCCGACGCCCGCCGTCCCACAAATATCGCGTCCCAGCGGCAGCTAACGCCGTCGAGCTATGCCCCCCGCCGAACCATGAAGTCGCTGAAGTCCAAGGTTCTCGAGGACATACTCCTAGTACAAGGTTGGATCTACATCTCCATCTATACTGAGCAAGCCACCTTACGGTGTGTGGCAGAGAGTACTCCGTGTACTAGTGTCGCTTCCCACTTTTCCTATTCCAATCACATACGGTTCGTGGAAAGGACCCGATTGCTGGTAAGCCTCCGTGTAGGTTAGAATCTCTCTAATTTTATCTTCGTGGACATGTCACGAGACATACGTTAGAAGAAGCAGTACAAAGTGAGTCAAAAAGGACTTTACAACTCTGTAATGATACAGAAATTTATTGAGATAATTTACAGTATCTGTAAATGTGGCGAACAACCTCAATTTTCACATAAAAGTGTCAGTGTCATTATGATTCAATGTGAGCACCATTTTTGATTCGGCAAACATCCCACGGGTAGTAAATTTCTTCCCACACTCACTGCAGCATACCAGGCGCACCTTGCGCAACAGCAGCGTAGATACCATTTTTCAGGTCGGCTAAATCGTTGGTAGGGGAGGGACGTACAAATGATATTTAATGAAACCACCGAGAAAGAAATCCAGTGGTGTCAACTCTGTGGATTGAGTTGCCATGCGATTGGCTCTTAAAGAACAATCCACCGAGCTAGGAAGCGATTATCGAGGAAATCTCGAACTTCCGTGAAGGAATGAGACGGAGCACCGTCTTGCCGGTTGCAAACCATTCCATCTCGGTCACTGAACAATAGTTGTTTGGTTCCATGAAACCAAAACCATAGTGCTCAAGCTCAGCACCAGTCAAACTAGCCATTTTCATCTGTTTTCCGTCTTTCCCTTAGCTACTTAGCGAAATTCGTGGACGTATGTACCGTCTATGCAACTAAATGAAGGCAGTTTGTTTGTTGCCATACGCGTTTCGTTTAATTTATTTGGGAAGCATCATCAGTGACCTGAAATTCATGTTTCTCTTTATACATAGAAAAAACGAATTATGTGATAGATATAATATGCTGATATATTACAGTTTATCGTGTTTTTTCTCGTACTTTTTAGTTGAGAAGCAACTTTTGCAGCACAAGTTTCGTATTGTGAATGTATTGTTCGGTGTTAAGATTTCCACAGCTGTTAATACATGTCTGTTTTCCTGCAGATGTACACTACTGGCCATTAAAATTACTACACCAAGAAGAAATGCAAATGATAAACGGGTATTCATTGGACAAATATATTATACAAGAACTGACATGTGATTACATTTTCACGCAATTTCGGTGCATAAATCCTGAGAAATCAGTACCCTGAACAACCACCTCTGGCCGTAATAACGGCCTTGATACGTCTGTGCATTGAGTCAAATAGAGCTTGGATGGCGTGTACAGGTACAGCTGCCCATACAGCTTCAACACGATACCGCAGTTAATCGAGAGTAGTGACTGGCGTATTGCGACGAGCCAGTAGCTCGGCCACCATCGATCAGCCGTTTTCAATTGGTGAGAGATCTGGAGAATGTGCTGGCCAGGGCAGCAGTCGAACATTTTCTGTATCTAGAAACCGTACAGGACCTGCAACATGCGATCGTGCATTATCCTGCTGAAATGTAGGGTTTCGCAGGGATCGAATGAAGGGTAGAGCCACGGGTCGTAACACATCTAAAATGTAACGTCCACTGTTCAAAGTGCCGTCAATGCGAACAAGAGGTGACCGAGACGTGAAACCAATGGCACCCCATACCATCACGCCGGGTGATACGCCAGTATGGTGATGACGAATACACGCTTCCAGTGTGCGTTCACTGCGATGTCGCCAAACACGGATGCGAACATCATGATGCTGTAAACAGAACCTGGATTCATCCGAAAATATGACGTTTTGTCATTCGTGCACACAGGTTCGTCGTTGAGTACACCATCACAGGCGCTCCTGTTCGTGATGCAGCGTCAAGGGTAACCGCAGCCATGGTCTCCGAGCTGATAGTCCATGCTGCTGCAAACGTCGTCGAACAGTTCGTGCAGATGGTTGTTGTCTTGCAAACGTCCCCATCTGTTGACTTAGGGATCGAGACGTGGCTGCACGATCCGTTACAGCCATGCGGATAAGATGCCTGTCATCTCGACTGCTAGTGATACGAGGTCGTTGGCATCCAGCACGGCGTTCCTTATTACCCTCCTGAACCCACCGATTCCATATTCTGCTAACAGTCATTGCATCTCGACCAACGCAAGCAGCAATGTCACGATACGCTAAACCGCAGTCGCGATAGGCTATAATCCGACCTCTATCAAAGTCGGAAACGTTATGGTACGCATTTCTCCTCCTTACACGAGGCATCACAACCACGTTTCACCAGGCAACGCCGGTCAACTGCTGTTTGTGTATGAGAAATGGGTTGAAAACTTTCCTCATGTCAGCACGTTGTAGGTGTCGCCACCGGCGACAACCTTGTGTGAATGCTCTGAAAAGCTAATCATTTGCATATCACAGCATCTTCTTCCTGTCGGTTAAATTTCGCGTCTGTAGCACGTCATCTTCGTAATGTATCAATTTTAATGGCCAGTAGTGTATTTGTTGGTGTCCAAACTCCAGCTGGCCGATTTCTGGCGTTGTTTCATACACACTTGTCACATCGCATGTTTCACTTTCACTTCCATTTGGTGATCAATATATGTGTGTGTTCGGTGTGTAGTATTGCCAACTGTTGTTGTGTGTTTGCCAGTCTTTTGTTTCTGTTGTGTTTGATGTTTTTCATTTGTTGTTTGTGTGTGTGTGTGTGTGTGTGTGTGTGTGTGTGTGTAATTTGCTGAATGCAAATGTATTATTATTGTATTATATATATATATATATATATATATATATATATATATATATATATATGGGTTTATGCGTGTGTGGTGGGGGGTGTATTTTGCTGTCTGCAAATGATTTTTTAATAAATATGAGTATGTGTGTGCAAATACTTTTTTTTTTTATAAATATAAGTTTATGTGTGTGTGTGTGGGTGGGTGGATGTGAGTGGGTGAGTGGGTGTATTTTGCTGTGTGCATTACACTGGCGCTCCTGGTGGCAGAATGGGGTACTGATGCACTACAAGAATAAAACTTTAAACGGATGCTACAAAATGACACATTTACCGATTCTGCAAGTTATCTCAACACATTTCTATATTATTCCAAAGCTGAGTCATTTTTGACTCAGCCTGTGCATTGGTTGACTCTTCCAGGAACGTATGCTGTCGGAATGTTTACACTAAACCGCACCGCGATTTAGAACGCCTGTCTTGCACAGTCTGCCACTGGAGTTGCCTGAGGATCTTCATAACACTTTCGCACTTACTAAGTGCACTTGTAGTGGAACGTAGCGTTCTTCTTTGCATCTACTTTGTTTTCCCTATCAATACTATCTGGTACGGATCCTGTGCTGACAAGAATATTCAAGGTTTGATGGAATACATTTCGTGTGGATACTTTCAATGAATCTGTCTGACATCTGCCTTACCTACGATTAATTTTATGTGGCCGTTCCAATTTAAATCGCTCCGTACACATATTCCTAGATATTTTATGGAATTAACTGCTTCCAGTGGTTGTTCTGCAATCGTTCAATCATACGATAAGACTTATTTCTATGTATCTGCAATACGCCACATTTGTTTTATTGGGGGTCAATTCCCCCTCTCTGCACCAAGCGACAGTCTTCTGCATGTCTTCCTGCATTTCGCTGCAGTCCTCCAGCGTTGTGACTGCTCTGTATACAACAGCATAATCTGGGAAAACCCTCATGCAACTTATGACGTCATCTGCTAGGTCATTTATATACAGGGTGGTCCATTGATCGTGACCGGGCCAAATATATATCATGAATTAAGCGTCAAACGAAAAAACTACAAAGAACGAAACTTGTCTAGCTTGAAGGGGGAAACCAGATGGCGCCATGGTTGGCCCGCTAGATGGCGCTGCCATAGGTCAAACGGATATCAACTGCGTTTCTGTAGATAGGAAACCCCATTTTTTATTACATATTCGTGTAGTACGTAAAGAAATATGAATGTTTTAGTTGGACCACTTCTTTCACTTTGTGTTATATGGCGCTGTAATAGTCACAAACATATGGCTCACAATTTTAGACGGACAGTTGGTAACAGTTAGGTTTTTTAAATTAAAATACAAAACGTAGGTACGTTTTAACATTTTATTTCGGCAGTTCCAATGTGATACATGTACGTTTGTGAACTTATCATTTCTGAGAACGCATGCTGTTACAGCGTGATTACCTGTAAATACCACATTAATGCAATAAATGCTCAAAATTATGTCCGTCAACCTCAATGCATTTGGCAATACGTTTAACGACATTCCTCTCAACAGCGAGTAGTTCGCCTTCCGTAATGTTCGCACATGCTTCTACAATGCGCTGACTCATGATGTCAGGCGTTGTCGGTGGATCACGATAGTAAATATCCTTCAACTTTCCCCACAGAAAGAAATCCGGTGAAAGTGCGGGTCATGGTATGGTGCTTCGACGACCACTCCACCTGTCATGAAATATGCTATTCAATACCGCTTCAACCGCACGCGAGCTATGTGCCGGACATCCATCATGTTGGAAGTACATCGCCATTCTGTCATGCAGTGAAACATCTTGTAGTAACATCGGTAGAACATTACATAGGAAATCAGCATACATTGCACCATTTAGATTGCCATCGATAAAATGGGGGCCAATTATCCTTCCTCCCATAGTGCCGCACCATACATTAACCCGCCAATGCCGCTGATATTCCACTTGTCGCAGCCATCGTGGATTTTCCGTTGCCCAATAGTGCATATTATGCCGGTTTACGTTACCGCTCTTGGTGAACGACGCTTCGTCGCTAAATAGAACGCGTGCAAAAAATCTGTCATCGTCCCGTAATTTTTCTTGTGCCCAGTGGCAGAACTGTACACGACGTTCAAAGTCGTCGCCATGCAATTCCTGGTGCATAGACATATGGTACGGGTGCAATCGATGTTGATGTAGCATCCTCAACACCGACGTTTTTGAGATTCCCGATACTCGCGCAATTTGTCTGCTACTGACGTGCGGATTAGCCGCGACATGACCTAAAACACCTACTTGTGCACCATCATTTGTTGCAGGTCGTGGTTGGCGTTTTACATGTGGCTGAACACTTCTCGTTTCCTTAAATAACGTAACTATCCGGCGAACGGTCCGGACACTTGGATGGTGTCGTCCAGGATACCGAGCAGCATACATAGCAAACGCCCGTTGGGCATTTTGATCACAATAGCCCTACATCAACACGATATCGACCTTTTCCGCAATTGGTAAACGGTCCATTTTAAAACGGGTAATGTATTACGAAGCAAATACCGTCCGCACTGGCGGAATGTTACGTGATACCACGTACTTGTACGTTTGTGACTATTACAGCGCCATCTATCACAAAGCGAAATAAGTGGTCCAACTAAAACATTCATATTTCCTTACTTACTACACGAATATGTAATAAAAAATGCGGGTTCCTATTTTAAAAAACGCAGTTGATATCCGTTTGTTCCTATGGCAGCGCCATCTAGCGGGCCAACCATAGCACCATCTGGTTTCCCCTTTCAAGCTAGACAAGTTTCGTACTTTGTAGTTTTTTCGTTTGATGCTTATTTCGTGAGATATTTGGCCCGGTCACTATCAGTGGACCACCCTGTATATTGTGAAAAGTAAGTACCATCGATCAGTTTTGACGACCGAGCTTTCAACTGAGATAAATTCACGCTGCAGCGTTCTTCTTCGGCGTGCCTCTAGAGAAGTTTCTTCGGACGACAGGAGAGACAGTGTGGTACTGGGCTGCAAGACTCTCACGTCTCTCGTAGTTGTGTGCATCCGATCTTCTTCTCGGGTCAGACGGCTGCGTCGATCTTCAGAAACTCTTCTTCCCCAAAGACTATAGCTGGTTAAAGGAATATCAAAATAGACTTCCTTTCTACTGTTGAAATGATATTGTACTCTCAGGACACTTTTGTTCAACTCTGTTATACACTCCTGGAAATGGAAAAAAGAACACATTGACACCGGTGTGTCAGACCCACCATACTTGCTCCGGACTCTGCGAGAGGGCTGTACAAGCAATGATCACACGCACGGCACAGCGGACACACCAGGAACCGCGGTGTTGGCCGTCGAATGGCGCTAGCTGCGCAGCATTTGTGCACCGCCGTCGTCAGTGTCAGCCAGTTTGCCGTGGCATACGGAGCTCCATCGCAGTCTTTAACACTGGTAGCATGCCGCGACAGCGTGGACGTGAACCGTATGTGCAGTTGACGGACTTTGAGCGAGGGCGTATAGTGGGCATGCGGGAGGCCGGGTGGACGTACCGCCGAATTGCTCAACACGTGAGGTCTCCACAGTACATCGATGTTGTCGCCAGTGGTCGGCGGAAGGTGCACGTGCCCGTCGACCTGGGACCGGACCGCAGCGACGCACGGATGCACGCCAAGACCGTAGGATCCTACGCAGAGCCGTAGGGGACCGCACCGCCACTTCCCAGCAAATTAGGGACACTGTTGCTCCTGGGGTATCGGCGAGGACCATTCGCAACCGTCTCCATGAAGCTGGGCTACGGTCCCGCACACCGTTAGGCCGTCTTCCGCTCACGCCCCAACATCGTGCAGCCCGCCTCCAGTGGTGTCGCGACAGGCGTGAATGGAGGGACGAAGGGAGACGTGTCGTCTTCAGCGATGAGAGTCGCTTCTGCGTTGGTGCCAATGATGGTCATACGCATGTTTGGCGCCGTGCAGGTGAGCGCCACAATCAGGACTGCATACGACCGAGGCACACAGGGCCAACACCCGGCATCATGGTGTCGGGAGCGATCTCCTACACTGGCCGTACACCACTGGTGATCATCGAGGGGACACTGAATAGTGCACGGTACATCCAAACCGTCATCGAACCCATCGTTCTACCATTCCTAGACCGGCAAGGGAACTAGCTGTTCCAACAGGACAATGCACGTCCGCATGTATCCCGTGCCACCCAACGTGCTCTAGAAGGTGTAAGTCAACTACCCTGGCCAGCAAGATCTCCGGATCTGTCCCCCATTGAGCATGTTTGGGACTGGATGAAGCGTCGTCTCACGCGGTCTGCACGTCCAGCACGAACGCTGGTCCAACTGAGGCGCCAGGTGGAAATGGCATGGCAAGCCGTTCCACAGGACTACATCCAGCATCTCTACGATCGTCTCCATGGGAGAATAGCAGCCTGCATTGCTGCGAAAGGTGGATATACACTGTACTAGTGCCGACATTGTGCATGCTCTGTTGCCTGTGTCTATGTGCCTGTGGTACTGTCAGTGTGATCATGTGATGTATCTGACCCCAGGAATGTGTCAATAAAGTTTCCCCTTCCTGGGACAATGAATTCACGGTGTTCTTATTTCAATTTCCAGGAGTGTATTTTCATCTCCACAATAAAACAACTACACAAATTTCACACAAGCGTTCAACTCTCGCGAGCCAACCCCGTGTGGGATCATTACAAACTAACAGATACAATTATAATGTTTTTTTTTTTGTTTAATAACCACTATAAAACCAGTTCTTGTTTGTCGCAAGTCCAACACCCGAAAATCAAATGTAAAAGTCTTTAGTTCAATACATAATTCATTTGTTCACAACAATACAGTCGTTACACCACCAAGCAATAGAACGTGCTTGCTCCTTGTGCTGGGCATACAGCTTCTTATTCGTGCGCTGCAAACACTTGTCCGCGCCGATCGACCGTCACTATTGCCGTATTCTCCCGATACCCGTCCATCCTGCACACACAGAAACCGGCGGCGAGGTAGACACATCTCCACTCTCTCACCCTCGTACTTAAAATATCGGCTGTTCGAGACGGTGGAAACCGAGTGTCTCTAGATTTTACACCGAACGTCTCGAGGCACTACAAAGTGTGCGCAGAACCAACTGCGTGAAAAATCGCTGCAATAAGCACGTTTATTGAAATACAAAAGCCGACTTCGAAATTTTCCTTTGTGCGACACCGCGTGTACAAGATATGTCTGCCTATTTGAAGTTCTAGATTCGCATATTTTATTGTTCTCGTCGCTTCTCCGTAATCTTTCACTGATTGTACCAATACCCGTTTCTATTGTGATATATTGTGAAATTTCTAATTTTCACAAATGCCACAATAAGCTCGTACTGTTAACGTTGATTATTGTGCCCTTTTAAAACTTTTGAAAATGGGAGACCTATTCTCGTTCAAAACAATCGTTCTCTAATTTCATTGCACAGTTACATGAGAAATGGCTTATTTTTGAGAATTTTGGGATGCTTACAAAACTATTGTATATTTTCGTAAGTTACCGGTATGAGTGTTTTGGATATGTAACTTATTTCTTAGTCGACGGCCGCGGTGGCCGCGGTTCTAGGCGCTTCAGTCCGGAACCGCGCGACTGCTACGGTCGCAGGTTCGAATCCTGCCTCGGGCATAGATGTGTGTCATGTCCTTAGGTTAGTTAGGTTTAAGTAGTTCTAAGTTCTAGGAGCCTGATGACCTCAGATGTTAAGTCCCATAGTGCTCAGAACCATTTGAACCTTTTATTTCGTAGTCAGTCAGCACTAGTTGATCACAGTTCTGCCAAAGAATACATCACCCATGAATTTCATTGTATACCAACACAAATAAACGTGCGATTTTGAGAATTTCAGGGAGCTACAATTGTCCTTTGCATAATCTTTGAGAAACGTGTAGCAAATCGGCATCTGTTATTTAATTACTGTGGCAGAGATTATAATTAACGTATCGTGTTACATCTACTTTTCCCTTAAAGAGGAGTAGCCCTAAATATTATCTACGTTTATCGTAAATCAACTCTGTTTTCGAGTTTCCTAACAACTATAATTAACCTCAAAACGCTTTAGGAAACTAATAATTTTTACCACAGCTTTTGTACTACCTTAACAGAAATCTCGTTTTGTGTATTTGCTTCAATTCTTAGAAGGAATTAACATCTTTTTAGGTCAACAGATTAAAAGATAATCAGTGGGCGTAATTTAAAGTTTCTATTTACTACCTTGTAATTCAGTCCACCAGCCAAAACGCTTTCTGACTGTGAATACTGTTCTCGAACACAGGATGAGTTGCTTGAGTTCGTAAACAGCTGGAAATCGCCCGGACTACTGTCAAACGATTGGCATCTGGCCTGTTGGAAGAGCTACCGAGAGTCGTGGACCATAGATACCTCATGTACTTTCGTCTTCTGCGGATCCTGTCTCCTCTGCAGAAAGTACAGAATCTGTCATTACTGGTCCACTCTACTGCGAGTGGTAGATCTAGACATCCTGTATAGAGTGGACGGCGATCATGGCGGACTTGGGGTGCTGTACCGACCCCCCTAACCAACACGTCTGGGGTGCCGTATTTCACTGAAACTGAAAGTGAACCAGTGGGACTCACTTCAGCTGTTTTGGGGGACCTGTTTTGTCCGGTGCGAAGAGGGGGCAAACGCCAAAGGGTAGGCGTCTATTAATCGTCAGCAGTTCAAATGTACAGTGGATGATGGTGCCCCATACGGAAATGGCAGCACGGAACAGGAAAGGACACCAGGTGCACTCAGTTTGTATGCCTAGGGGCCTCATTGAACGTGTTGAAGAGTCTGTTCCAGCGGTCATTGAGGGAACAGCGTGCAACACGTTGGAATAAATGATGCCTATCGTCTGGGCTCCAAGGTCATATTTGGGTCACTCCACAGACTGGCAGTGAAGGTTGAGAAGATCAGCCTTGCT
Source organism: Schistocerca piceifrons (assembly GCF_021461385.2). NCBI lineage: Eukaryota > Metazoa > Arthropoda > Insecta > Orthoptera > Acrididae > Schistocerca > Schistocerca piceifrons. The sequence continues at coordinate 906,919,911 of NC_060140.1, read as the reverse complement.
GGTGGAGTTTCAACGATACTTACAATTTGCAGCGTTGCCCCCACAACTGATTGTTGTTCTTTGGTTCTGAGCGTAGTGAAAGGACTGAACCAGAGACTTTGAAGGTCCTGTGGTGCGACTTCTTAGACTTGTGATATAGGGTTGAGAATTGTAGGGTCCCCCTAAATGGGCCAGGTGTGCACTACACATCAGAGGCTCCTACTCAGATGACTGTGTGTGTGTGGAGGAGGTGGGGGGGGGGGTGCATACAAGGGTTTTTTAGATTAGGCGACTCTCTATCCAATCCAGATAACGACAGCTATAGGAAATCCAGAAGTACCAGTGAAAGATCGGAAAATTCTAATGGTTAACTACCGAAGCATTCGCTACAAAGTGCCTGAGTTTAAAGCACTCATGAAAACCAGTGAAGCTCACGTAATACTAGGTACAGAAAGCTGATTGAAACCTGAAGTTGATAGCAGTGAGAATTCTGGGGAAAATTTAAGTGTATATCGAAAGTATAGGGAAATGGGAAAAGGAGGCGGTGTATTTGTGGCAGTAGACATGAAACTCAAATTCAACGAAACAAAAATTGAAGCTGCGTATGAGATTGTTTGGTCTAGACTTGGTATCAGGGCTGGGCATTAAATGGTAATTGGACCCTTCTGTCATCCAACAGACTCATCTCTTGGTGTAACCGAAAACCTTAGAGAAAACCTCAGTTCATTGGAACATAAGTTCCACAATCATACTGTAATCATCGGTGGAGACTTTAAACATCCAACAATTAAGAAACTTCCTGGCAGATTAAAACTGTGTGCTGGACCGAGGCTCGAACTCGGGACCTTTGCCTTTCGCGGGCAAGTGCTCAAAGTAGGAGACGGGGTACTGCAGGAATTAACGGGTGTGAGGACGGGTCGTGAGTCGTGCTTGGGTAGCTCAGATGGTAGAGCACTTGCCCGCGAAAGGCAGAGGTCCCGAGTTCGAGTCTCGGTCCGGCACACAGTTTTAATCTGCCAGGAAGTTTCATATCAGTGCACACTCCGCTGCAGAGTGAAAATCTCATTCTATCCAACAATTAATTCGGAAAATTACAGTTTTGTTAGTGGTGGGCATCATAAGACATCGTGTGAAACTTTACTAAATGCCTGCTCTGAAAACTACCTAGAACAGACACTTACCAACCCCACTGTTGACGGAAATATATTGGATCTAATGACAGCAAACAGACCACTCCTCTTTGAAGATGTCCACATAGAAACTGGTATCAGTGACCAAGACGACGTTGCGTCAACAATGATTACCGAAGCACAAAGGACAACTAAAACAAGCAGATAGATACACTCCTGGAAATTGAAATAAGAACACCGTGAATTCATTGTCCCAGGAAGGGGAAACTTTATTGACACATTCCTGGGGTCAGATACATCACATGATCACACTGACAGAACCACAGGCACATAGACACAGGCAACAGAGCATGCACAATGTCGGCACTAGTACAGTGTATATCCACCTTTCGCAGCAATGCAGGCTGCTATTCTCCCATGGAGACGATCGTAGAGATGCTGGATGTAGTCCTGTGGAACGGCTTGCCATGCCATTTCAACCTGGCGCCTCAGTTGGACCAGCGTTCGTGCTGGACGTGCAGACCGCGTGAGACGACGCTTCATCCAGTCCCAAACATGCTCAATGGGGGACAGATCCGGAGATCTTGCTGGCCAGGGTAGTTGACTTACACCTTCTAGAGCACGTTGGGTGGCACGGGATACATGCGGACGTGCATTGTCCTGTTGGAACAGCAAGTTCCCTTGCCGGTCTAGGAATGGTAGAACGATGGGTTCGATGACGGTTTGGATGTACCGTGCACTATTCAGTGTCCCCTCGACGATCACCAGTGGTGGACGGCCAGTGTAGGAGATCGCTCCCCACACCATGATGCCGGGTGTTGGCCCTGTGTGCCTCGGTCGTATGCAGTCCTGATTGTGGCGCTCACCTGCACGGCGCCAAACACGCATACGACCATCATTGGCACCAAGGCAGAAGCGACTCTCATCGTTGAAGACGACACGTCTCCATTCGTCCCTCCATTCACGCCTGTCGCGACACCACTGGAGGCGGGCTGCACGATGTTGGGGCGTAAGCGGAAGACGGCCTAACGGTGTGCGGGACCGTAGCCCAGCTTCATGGAGACGGTTGCGAATGGTCCTCGCCGATACCCCAGGAGCAACAGTGTCCCTAATTTGCTGGGAAGTGGCGGTGCGGTCCCCTACGGCACTGCGTAGGATCCTACGGTCTTGGCGTGCATCCGTGCGTCGCTGCGGTCCGGTCCCAGGTCGACGGGCACGTGCACCTTCCGCCGACCACTGGCGACAACATCGATGTACTGTGGAGACCTCACGCCCCACGTGTTGAGCAATTCGGCGGTACGTCCACCCGGCCTCCTGCATGCTCACTATACGCCCTCGCTCAAAGTCCGTCAACTGCACATACGGTTCACGTCCACGCTGTCGCGGCATGCTACCAGTGTTAAAGACTGCGATGGAGCTCCGTATGCCACGGCAAACTGGCTGACACTGACGACGGCGGTGCACAAATGCTGCGCAGCTAGCGCCATTTGACGGCCAACACCGCGGTTCCTGGTGTGTCCACTGTGCCCTGCGTGTGATCATTGCTTGTACAGCCCTCTCGCAGTGTCCGGAGCAAGTATGGTGGGTCTGACACACCGGTGTCAATGTGTTCTTTTTTCCATTTCCAGGAGTGTATATATATTCAGTGAATTGGATAAAAGATCAGTAGTGTCATATCTAAATCAGGAACTTGAAATATTCAGAACAGGGCAGGAGCATGAAGAGGAAGTGTGGCTCAAGTTTAAAAGAATAGTTGACCACGCACTGGGTAGAAATGTACCCAGTAGAACAGTTCATAATAGGAGGATACCTCCGTAGCATACAATCACTGTAAAACTTAAAAAAAGGAATTATAGATAGAGATACGCTGAATGAAACGCATTTTGCTCTCAAGAGAGCAATCCATGATGCCTTCAGCGACTATCGTAGCAGAATATTGTTAAATGATTTCACAAACCCAAAGAAATTCCGGTTGTATGTAAAACCCATTAGTGGCACCAATGTTAATAAGCAGTCCCCAGCGAATGAGATAGGAACTGAAACTGAAGGTAGTAAAGCAAAAGCTGAAATGCTTAAACCGTTTTCAAATGTTCCTTCACATAGGAAAACGCAGGAGAATTCCGTCAATTTAATCTTCGTACCACTGAGAAGGTGAATAAAATAAATATTAATATCAATGGTGTTCAGAAACAGTAGAAATCGTTAAAATTGAACAAAGCTCTAGGCTTTGATGGAATTCCTGTCAGATTTTATACTGAATTTGCAAGCCTCTTGAAGGTAGATGTAAACTATCACTCGAAGGTCTATTAACAAAGTTTCAAGAACCGGCTTTAAATCATGACTCTAGGAATGTACTGCTGTTCCCTAAGTGTCACTCACATAGGGGTCGTGAGGGTAAGCTTAGAATAATCACAGCACGCACAGTGGCGTTCAAACAATCATTCTTCCCGCGCTCCATACGTGACGGAACAGGAAGAAGCCCTAATAACTAATACAATGGGATAAACCTCTGCCATGCAGCTCACGGTGGTTTGCAGAATATGGATGTAGAGATCATTATCAGCCCTTTCAGCTATGCCACCTACTGTGACTCATGGACTCCATCGAGCACGCGCACTCCAATCAACGTGTAGGAGAGACACTTGGTTTGCATTTTAGTTATGTGGACATTCATCCACGACGTTGTATTTGAGTTTTGTTTCTTATATCGATAACAAACAGGTTTTGTGGTACTTGTGCATTGGTCATCCGTAGCACCCCCGGGTCATGGACTCGAAACCCAGCGGCCCGGGGTACCGCCCCACAGTGTCAGTATTGGCCCTTGAGCAAAAAATTTGACGACCACTGTTTGATGTTTTTTGCATGATGTCTTACGGTATTGCAACTGTAATGGCCAACAGTGAACATATTCGATTTAATGGGTAACGCTGGAAGCTGCCCTACGGCAGCATTAGTGAATAATGCTGTTGTATAAAGGAAAGTAGCTCCACAAAGCAGTAGTAAAACGTAGAGCGACCTACAGACGGTCGACGCTTGGTGCAGCAGCTGTCAGTTGACCTTCACCGCAAGTAAATACATAAATACACTACTGGCCAATAAAATTGCTACACCAAGAAGAAATGCAGGTGATAAACGGATATTCATTGGACAAATATATTATACTAGAACTGCCATGTGGTTACATTTTCACGCAATTTGGGTGCATGGATCCTGATAAATCAGTACTTAGAACAACCATCTCTGGCCGTAATAACGGCCTTGATACGCCTGGGAATTGAGTCAAACAGAGTTTGGATGGCGTGTACAGGTACAGCTGCCCATGCAGCTTCAAAACGATACCACATTCATCGAGAGTAGTGACTGGCGTATTGTGACGAGCCAGTTGCTCGGCCACCACTGACCAGACGTTTTCAGTTGGTGAGAGATCTGGAGAATGTGCTCACCAGGGCAGTAGTCGAACATTTTCTGTATCCAGAAAGGCCCGTACAGGAGCTGCAACATGCGGTCGTGCATTATCCTGCTGAAATGTAGGGTTTCGCAGGGATCGAGTGAAGGGTATGGTTCAAATGGCTCTGAGCACCATAGGACTTAACTGCTGAGGTCATCAGTCCCCTAGAACTTAGAACTACTTAAACCTAACTAACCTAAGGACACCACACACATCCATGCCCGAGGCAGGATTCGAACCTGCGACCGTAGCGGTCACGCGGTTCCAGACTGTAGCGCCTAGAACTGCTCGGCCACTCCGGCCGGCAATGAAGGGTAGAGCCACGGGTCGTAACACATGTGAAATGTAACGTCCACTTTTCAAAGTTCCGTCAATGCGAACAAAAGGTGACAAATGGCACCCCATACTATCACGCCGGGTGATAGGCCAGTATGGCGATGACGAATACACGCTTCCAATGTGCGTTCACCGAGATGCCGCCAAACACGGATGCGACCATCATGATGCTGTAAACAGAACCTGGATTCATCCGAAAATATGACGTTTTGCCATTCGTGCACAAAGGTTCGTCGTTGAGTACACCATCGCAAGCGTTCCTGTCTGTGGTGCAGCGTCAAGGGTAACCGCAGCTATGGTCTTCGAGCTGATAGTCCATGCTGCTGCAAACGTCGTCGAACCGTTCGTGCAGATGGTTGTTGTCTTGCAAACGTCCCCATCTGTTGACTCAGGGACCGAGACGTGGCTGCACGATCCGTTACAGCCATGCGGATAAGATGTCTGTCATTTCGACTGCTAGTGATAAGAGGCCGTTGGGATGCAGTACGGCGTTCCGTATTACCCTCCTGAACCCACCGATCCCATATTCTGTTAACAGTCATTGGATCTCGACCAAGGCGAGCAGCAATGTCGCGATACGATAAACCGAAATCGCGATAGGCTATAATCCGACCTTTATCAAAGTCGGAAACGTGATGGTACGCATTTCTCCTCCTTACACGAGGCATCACAACAACGTTTCACCAGGCAACGCCAGTCAACTGCTGTTTGTGTATGAGAAATCGGTTGGAAACTTTCCTCATGTCAGCACGTTGTAGGTGTCACCACCGGCGCCTGCCTTGTGTGAATGCTCTGAAAAACTAATCATTTGCGTATCACAGCATCTTCTTCCTGTCGGTTAAATTTCGTGTCTGTAGGTGTATCAATTTTAATGGCCAGTAGTGTACATAAATGTGTGGAAGGACTCCTGTTTTTAAACTATCTAGGTAACATCACTAACTTGACGTCATATATCAAGGATAAAAAGGCGTGCTTGCAAGATATCAGCCCCAGAAATCGACCCCGTACGAAACTTTCGGCTATAACTCTGATAGTTCGCAGTTATGACCTTCTAAGCGTACAACTTTCGCTTGCAGCGGTTGCTTCTTCCTCGCCCCTCCCCACTGCAACCGCCACATGGCTGAGCGAAAAGTACTGTACGGCAGCCTGACAACCATAGCTTTTCTATTCACAGGCTATTGAAGACGAGGGAAGAGGAGGGGCAGGTGGAAGCATCTGCCCAATGTGTTTTGAGAGCACACGTTATTCTGAGCGAAAAATGGTAATTAGTATGAGCACAGCCTCACGCACTTGCGTCTCCAATGTTATTTTAACACTATTCTCCTGATGATATTCTGCAGCTATATATATATACCTTAAAATAAAAATGAATAAATTTAAGCAACTGAAGAATGTTTATGAAATGAAGTCATTGATTGTCTATTTACAATTTTACCATACCAGTCACGCTGAGAAATAGCGCATCTTCTGCAAATGCACTTCATTTTAACAGTGCCAGCTTTAATCTTCAAAGAAAATAACACACAACAGCGATGCTGATAATTAAATAGTGCTGCGCTACTTCTTATTGACACACTCATTCGTTTTATCCATTTACACTGCATTTGTTCATCGCAAAGCAAAAATGTTGAAAGCAAAGAGATCTCTAGCAACAATTGCATGGTAAAATCGAGCACTTTTGACACAATGAACAAGCATCTTACCAATGTCAAAACAGTATTTCACAAACCTCTTACTCACTTCACTGTACTGTACTTCGCGCTTGAGAATTAAGCAATTGCAGTGATTACTGTTGAACGTGCATGTTTAAAAGCTGTGCTTTCAGAATGTCATATCCGTGTACAGTCAGAATTATGACTCAAATTTTCGCGCGGAATTGATTGCAGAGCTGATATCTTACAAGCGTGCTTTTTTCTCCTTAAAATACGACGTGAAGCTGTTGATTTTACTTGTAGGGCCGATTATAGTATTGGTAGTACATCACTGGAAACATAAACAGCCCTTAAACATCTAGCAGTAATCATAGCTACGCAAACTGGAACGACAACATAAAATTAATTGCAGAAAAAAAAACAGATGTCAAGCGAAGTTTCATTAGAAGGATTCTAATGAAATTAAAGGCAACGGCCTTGCCGCAGGGGATATACCGGTTCCCGTGAGATTACCGAAGTTAAGCGCTGTCGGGCGTGGTCGGCACTTGGATGGGTGACCATCCAGGCCACCATGCGCTGTTGCCATTTTTCGGGGTGCACTCAGCCTCGTGATGCCAATTGTGGAGCTACTCGACAGAATAGTAGCGGCTTCAGTCAAGAATACCATCATAACGACCGGGAGAGCAGTGTGCTGACCCCACGCCCATCCTATCCGCATCCTCCACTGAGGATGACACGGCGATCGGATGGTCCCGGTGGGTCACTCGTGGCCTGAAGACGGAGTGCTAAGGAAATTAAACTTATAAATCACTCGTTTACCGATTCTTGAATGTTGTTCGTTGGTCTGAAACTCATACCGGATACAACTAATAGTAGAGATAGAAAGATCCAAAGAAGAGCGACGCATTTGGCCGTGGGTTCGTTTAATAAGCGCTATGGGAATTCACATAGAACTCCAGCGGCAGACACTAGTAGCCAGAGGTTTATGATTAAAATTCCAGGGGTACGCTCGACAGTGACTGACGCAGACTGTTCTGTTCGTCCTGTGGTTAAGTCAGTGCATTATGCGGCTGAGATTATGTTCTGAAATCTGTGTTGTGGTCTTCAATAGACGCTTTGCATTACTGTTGTGATGGATCTGTTATCAAAGCACAAGAAGCTTGTTACAAGTATACGTAGTTTGGTGGGAATAAGTATGATGTATTCTGCACTCTGGGATGATCCTTCTTCACGAACGTATGTGCTTCTTTCTGAACAAAGGGCCTGGGTATGGAAAGGAAAACAGATATTCAGTATCCTGGAACAGAGGTGTAGTGATATCCGACATTTGAATTAAAAACAGTCTTGGTTGCAACGTATTCTTTTATTAACAACGTGTTTCACCTTCGTGGGACATCTTCAGATTATCTTAAAATGTTCCTTTTGCAAAATACCAAAAATCATAAAATGTCTCTGTGCTAACCTTGAGAACGCGTCGAATATGATGAACCCGGAGAGGCCTTTCACTTCTTCGTCATTTTAAAACCATAAAACGACTCTGTGCTAGATAGATTCCATAGTTCTCCTGTGTACCTGCCGGACGCTCTTGTCGTGAAGTTACGGCCGCAGCGCTGTGTATTATGTTTAAATGCGTACAGTTATTTGTGAGAGTGGTCCTACCATCGCACCGTTCTGGCCTGCTGGTACGACATATAAAAGCTCTCTGCGGGTTCGTCCGATTCGAAGCGTGCTTCCGCCTAGCACAAAGTCGTTTTACAGTTTTAAAATGTTGGAAAAGCAAATGAACTCTGTGGATTCATCTGACCCGACACATGCTTTACGGTTTTTAATAAGCTGTAAAAGGAAAATTTCAACATAATCTGGAGGCGCCCCCCGAAGGCATAACGAGTTGTTAATAAAAGAATAAGTTGCGACCAAGACTGTTTTTAGTTCAAATATTCTGCATACGGCTGCTGTACCAGACGGCCTAATGGCTAGGAAGAAATTTTACATAGTGCGATTCATTGAGGGATATATTGAAAGATTTTCTAAACTGGACTTCCCTCATATTTATGTGTCACACACCTGAGCTGAATTCGTTTGTGATTTGGGGTCAGTCTCAATGTACCTCAGAAACATAATGAGTTATGAGACGTTAATCGGATTAGCATCCCTGATACCAACTCCGCACTCATCTTCTTAGCAACGAAGTGAATCACTCATGCAGACGCTTCTGAGAAACTGTGAACTTGCGTGGGCATGTGGTTCTTTATGTGAGAAGTAGTTCTGAATCACGAACACTCGTAAGCGCAGTGTCGTGGAGAGAAGTAAATATTTTGTTGAGCACGAATTGGAATCGAGTTAACTGCTACCTTCAACTAAAACCGTTGCTCGACTAAGGCATTCCTCCAACCACGTACTTGTTCAGGACCACGCGACAGAAGAATAATTCGCACTTGTAATATAACAGTAATATAACACAACCCGAAGTCCTGTGACTCTGGCGCCACTTAAAATAACGTAATTAAGAAATGTGGCTTCACAGACGCTCTGTGACTGTGCATTGGGGGCATTAACAGAAATTCTGATAGAAACTTGGATGAGACACATCATTTTATTTTCAGTATGCATTGAATGAGAAGCAATATTTTTGAGATTTTCGTGTCATACTGGCGCTATGTGTAACAATATTATGAAAAGGATAGACTGGCTTCAGCTGCCAGAGACAGTTGTCAAGTTTGTTAGTTGCGTTTGCGCGAGTGTGTGTGTGTCTGTGTGTGTGTGTGTGTGTGTGTCTGTGTGTGTGTGTGTGTGTGGGTATGTGTGTGTGTGTGTGTGTGTGTGTGTGTGTGTGTGTGTGTGTGTGTGTGTGTGTGCGTGCGTGCGTGTGTGTGCCTGTTGTATTTTTTTCGACAAAGGCCTTGTTGGCCGAAAGCTCATTTTGAGGCAGCCCTTTTGTTGCGCCTATCTCCGACTCAGCATCTCCGCTGTTTGGTGAGTAGCAATTATTCTTTTCATAATATTGTTACATTCCATCCTGGATTTTCCATTGTTTGGTGCTACGTGTGCATCTTCATGATTAATCCCTAATGACTCCAGAACACTTAGTTTAAAAATGAGGCGAGACGCTCTTCTGCCACATCCTTGTAATTCATGTATACTAATCCATTCTTTTCCACCTTTCCACAAAATTGATATTTATTTTTATTGTGTTAGATAACGATCAGTTTGGCTTTAGGAAAGGCAGAGGCATTAGAGAGCAATTATCACGTTGCGGATGGTAACGGAAGTAAGACTAAAGAAAAATCAAGACTCATTCGTGGGATTTGTCGACCTTGAAAAAGCGTTCAATAAGGTAAAATGATGCAAGATGTTCGAACTTCTGAGAAAAATAGGGGAAGCTATGGGGAGAGACGGGTAATATACAATATGTACAAGAACCAAGAGGGAATAATAAGAGTGGACGACCGACAACAAAATGCTCGGATTAAAAATGATGTAAGGCAGGGATGTAGTCTTTCGTCCCTAATGTTCAATCTGTACATCGAAGAAGCAATGATGGATATAAAAGAAAGGTTCAGAAGTGGAAATAAAATTCCAGGTGAAAGTGATCAATGATACGATTCGCTGATGTAATTGCTATCCTAACTGAAGGTGAAGAAGAATTACATGATCTACTGAATGGAATGAACCGTGCCGGTCGGGGTGGCCGTGCGGTTCTAGGCGCTACAGTCTGGAACCGAGCGACCGCTACGGTCGCAGGTTCGAATCCTGCCTCGGGCATGGACGTGTGTGATGTCCTTAGGTTAGTTAGGTTTAATTAGTTCTAAGTTCTAGGCGACTGATGACCTCAAACGTTAAGTCGCATAGTGCTCAGAGCCATTTGAATGAACCGTCGTATGAGTACAGAATATGGATTAAAAGTAAATCGGACAAATGCGAAAGTAATGAAAACTAGCAGAAATGAGAACAGCGAGAAACTGAACATCAGGACTGATGGTCACGAAGTAGATGAAGTTAAGGAATTCTGGTACTAGGTAGCAAAATAACCGACAACGTACGGAGCAAGAAGGACATCAAAAATAGACTAGCATTGTCAAACAGGGCATTCCCGGCCAAGAAAAGTCTACTAGCATCAAACACAGGCCTTAATTTGAGGAAGAAATTTCTGAGAACGTACGTTCGGAGCACAGCATTGTACGATAGCGAAACATGGAGTGTGGGAAAACCGGAACAGAAGAGAATCGAAGCTTTTGAGATGTGGTGCCACAGACGAATGTTGACAATTAGGTGGACTGGTAAGGTAAGGAATGAGGAGGTTCTGCACAGAATCGGAGAGGAAAGGAATATGTGGAAAACAATGACAAGGAGAAGGGACAGGATGATAGGACATATGTTAAGACATCAGGGACTGACTTCCATGGTACTAGAGAGAGCTGTAGAGGGCGAAAACTGTAGAGGAAGACAAAGATTGGAAAATATCCAGTATGTAACTGATGATGTAGGTTGCAAGTGCTAATCTGAGGTGAAGAGGTTGGCACGGGAGTGAAATTCGTGGCGGGCCCCATCAAAGAAATCAAAAGATTGATGACTCAAAAAAATAAAAATATAAAATATAAAATAAAAATTAAAAAAGAGATTGCTTACACTCGGTAGTAAAATATTACAGATGCGCTTGCCATCGATTTGTGGGTAGAGTTATGTGAATCCTATCCTTCCACTATCCTGAGTGTCATCGACGTAATCCGACCACACACAACCTGGCGTTGGTTGCCAGGTGTTCGGAATTTTATCGAACTGTCGGTATTTCAGCCTGCACTCAGTTTTCGGTTCCGAAGTATGAGTTGTCCGATATTTTTAGAATTCCATTCATACCACTAATTTATTCATTGATATGCAAAAGCATACTACACCAAAACTCCGCATGTAATTATTATCTTTCGATGTTGAAAGTCTTACAGTAAAAGTTACTGGTGAATATCCTATCAGGGCTAAAACAGTGGAGGTGCTTAAAATTGTTTGGTTTGATTAATCAGGATTATCGTGCCGTGTTTCGCCATATATCAGTTAGGTGGGCAACTTTACTGCCGACTGTGAAGGGGCTTTTGCGTGATTGGAAGGCGATCAGAACGTACACTGATCAGCTAAAATATTACGATCGCTTACCTACCAGCCGGTATGTCCGCGTTTGTCACGGATAACAGCAGCGACGGGTCGGGCAAGGAAGCAATGAGGCCGTGGTAGGTCGCTGGAGGGAGTTGGCAACACATCTGCACACACACGTCACCTAATTCACCCCCCTCCCCGGAATTTACGGGAATTGAGTGACTTTTGTGTGCAGATGCAATGCTAACTTCCCCTAGCGACCTACCAAGGCCTTACTGCATCCATGTCATGACGGTCGCCGCTGAGCTCTGACGCCACGTTCAATCACGTCCCAGATGTATTCGATCGGGTTCAGACCTGGCGGGTTGGGGTGCCAGTGCATCAATTGGAACTCGCCACCGAGTTCGTCGAATCACTTCATCACACTCCTGGTCGTGTGACATGGCGCATTATCTTGTTAAAAAATGCCACTCCCGTCGGGAAACATTATCGTCATGAGAGCTGTACATGGTCTGGAAGCAGCGACATTGGTGCCTCACACGAAGCAGCGACATGGTGCCTCACACGAGCTCCATTTGGGCAAACGAATGGTCCCCAGGGCATAACGGAGCCGCCGCCAGCTTCTCTCTGTCCCACAGTACAAGTGTCAAGGAGCTGTTCGCCTGGAAGACGACGGATTCGCGCCCTCCCATCGGCATGCTGAAGGTGTCGGGATTTGTCAGACGATGCAACGCTCTGCCTCTGCGTCACGTCCAGCGCCGATGGTCACGTGTCCCTTTAAATCGTAGTTGCCGATGTCGTGATGGTAACATTGGCACATGGATGGGCCGTCGGCTGCAGAGGCCCATAGTTACGAGCGTTCGGTGCACTGTGTGTTCAGGCACACTTGTACTCTCCCCAACATTAAAGTGTGGTGTTAGTTGCTCCACATTTCTCCGCCTGCCCTGTGTTACCAGTCTGCCCAGCGTACGACGTCCGACATCAGTAATAATGGATTGTATTGTATTGTATTGTATTGTATTGTATGTTAACCGGGGACCTAGAAACAACGGACAGGCTCCGTCCCCGCCGCAGCCGCAGTGGTCCGCAACACCAAGACGACTACCGCAGTCCACTTCACCCCTCCGCCGCCCCACACTGAACCCAGGGTTATTGTGCGGTTCGGCCCCCGGTGGACCACCCAGGGAACGTCTCACACCAGACGAGTGTAACCCCTGTGTTTGCGTGGTAGAGTAATGGTGCCGTAAGCGTACGTGGAGAACTTGTTCGCGCAGCAATTGCCGACTTAGTGTAACTGAGGCGGAATAAGCGGAACCAGCCCGCATTCGCCGAGGCAGATGGAAAACCGCCTAAAAACCATCCACAGACTGGCCGGTTCGCCGGACCTCGACACAAATCCGCCGGCGCATTCGTGCCGGGGACCGGGAGCTCCTTCCCTCCCGGAAAGCCGTGCGTTGGACCGCACGGCCAACCGGGCGGGCATAATAAGGGCTGGCCGCCGAACGTTACGAAGTCTGGCCGTGGTTTCGCGTTGGTTTCACCTCTTGTTGAAGACACCACAGCACTCCTCGAACACCCGACAAGTCGCGCAGTTTCCAAAATGCTCGTGCCGAGCCTCCGGGCCATCACAATCTACCCTCGGTCAAACTCAGATAGATCGCGCGCCTTCCCCACTCTACACACGGACAGCACGCTCGCTGATACTACATGGCCGGCCGCTGTGACCGAGCGGTTCTAGGCGCTTCAGTCTGGAACGGCGCTGCTGCTACGGTCGCAGGTTCGAATCCTGCCTCGGGCATGGATGTGTGTGATGTTCTTACGTTAGTTAGGTTTAAGTAGTTTCTAAGTGTAGGAGACTGATGACTTCAGATGTTAAGTCCCATAGTGCTCAGAGCCATTTGAATCATTTGATACTATATGCACCGTGCGTGTGTCTGACTAGAAAATCATTCCTCGGCAGGTGACGCTGCTATCGCCTGGGCGGATTTATATAATCGGTAGACCGGTGATCAAATATTCTGGGTGATTACTGTATTTCCGCCATGAGGGTGAGAATGAGTGCAATAAGCTTATTTGGTCTTTCATCGCTGATGAAGAAAGGGGATGCTAGAGTGCTATATCTATTTTGTACATCATTTATTAAAGTTATTTCAGAAACCTATTAAATTTCTGGAATCTGAATACATAAATCCTTTTATAATTAAATACTGAATCACGTAAGAACTATTCTATCTTCGGAGCAAACGCTAACCAAGAAATGTTAAAACTAAATGAGACTGAGAGGAATGAATTCAAGAATGGAGCCTTCGTAGCCTTCCAGAGGGTCGAAGATTATCTTAAAAAGTTTAAGATTTTCAGTTACGTGGATGTAGGAAATTTAACTCCTACATATGAAAAATATATACACGCATCAAAGATGGTGCGTGTTGATGAAGACATTGATAAAGAAATTTTATCGGAGATCTGTATACTGAATAAAAATTTGGAACAATTACAAAGTCAGGCTTCTACGCCGTCAAACTCGTTTTCACGGAAAAAGTTTTTAAACAGAGAAGAAGCGCCTAACATAAAAAATTACCAAAAGGGTAATGGCAGTTCCATGCAGCAATTCTGTATGCAAAGAGTCTTCAGTCACGTGAATCATTTATGGTTTGACACTAGGCACAAATTGAGTGTCGATATCATAAAAGCAGAATTATGCATGCGTTACAATTTAAAGTTTGCAACATGCAACTACTTTTACCAAAAAATTAAAGATAATAAAAATTTGTTCAAACCTGCAACTAGCTATAATAAATATAATTTTCATGTTTACTAAGTTTTTTGTTGTGTTCAGCCTTAGGCGTTTGCTCAGTAAATCCTTTCGCCAGGCAGTGTTCGGTAATTTCGTCAGTTTAATCTGGCAACCCTAACCCTGGCAGGTATTAAGGAGGACTTCCATGACCAGCCCTCCCCTTGTTCCACTGTCATCCTTTCCATCATTCTTGCTGACGTCACGACGACGTCACGATTTCAATCTGATCTGCGGTACAGGGCCGGCCGGGGTGGACGAGCTGTTCTAGGGGCTTCAGTCCGGAACCGCGCGACTGCTACGGTCGCAGGTTCGAATCCTGCCTCGGACATGGATGTGTGTGATGTCCTTAGGTTAGTTAGGTTTAAGTAGTTCTAAGTTCTAGGGGACTGATCACCTCAGATGTTAAGTCCCATAATGCTCAGAGCCATTTGCAGCCAGCTGCACCCAGTGTGCTCGTTTCTAAAGTCTGAGCCATTAATTGCAATAATACGAAAACAAGTATTCTGTGTAAAACCATTTAAATGTGACACGAAATGAACGGAACCAACTGGCGTGTATTTTATGTAATATATTCAAAGCAAACCATATTCTGAAAATTTTAACATATTATTCCAAATAAAAAATGGTTCAAATGGCTCTGAGCACTATGGGACTCAACTGCTGTGGTCATAAGTCCCCTAGAACTTAGAACTACTTAAACCTAACTAACCTAAGGACATCACACACATCCATTCCCGAGGCAGGATTCGAACCTGCGACCGTAGCGGTCGTGCGGTTCCAGACTGTAGCGCCTTTAACCGCTCGGCCACTCCGGCCGGCCTATTCCAAATAATCTGACATGATGTAAACCAAGATTGAAAGTTTCTCTTGTGGTTTCCCTTGGTTTCCCACGAGACTTGTCTGAATAGAGAAGCATCAGTTACATTTCATCCAAGGTTCCAAGATTCCTAACCTTCTAAAATGAGCGCTAGGTGCTAGAGTAGGCTAAATCAATTTTGGGAAAGTAGTCGTAGCCAAATATTGTAAACTGTATGTCAAAGCATGTGTCATGCTAAACGGATGTAATTTTTCATTCGGTCGCAGCAATAATGAAGAAAATATACTGTCACGTAATAATTAGTTACTCGTCAAGAGTAAACTTTGATAATCACATGTGTATTGTTGAAATATTAATCCATCACAGAACTGAATTATTGACGTATCTAATAAACTTACAAAATAGATACATGTGTGCCTCATGAACAAAATAAACGTGACTGATACCTATGAACCTTATCCTATCCTTAAGGTGAACTAATTCATAGTAATTAATGTCGTATGACCAGCAAACAATTTTTGACATTCAAGGAAAACTGATTGACCTTAAGTGTAAAGGTTGTAGTCACAGAATAGTACCAGAAATATTTATTCCTTTGTGATCCTTGGTTCCATTTGTGGCTCTGTAATGTCTCGTGACAGTAATTAATGTGTTTTGCGTTGGTCAGAGTAACTGTTTGTTAGCAGAAGAAGAATTCCACTGCAACTGCGCAAAGTGCGACGTGCTATGCAAACTGTCTCACCTAACTCTGCCATCTCAAATATCTCTGAAACAACAACAGATATTCAAAAATGGTTTTCACCAGCATGAACGTGCGGCACGGGCTTAGGAAACCAAATACTATGCGAAATTTTAAAACGTAAACAACTTGTGTATTTTTAAACGGACACCCCCTATTATTTCGTATGCAATCAATAGCATGAAAAATCACAGAAATAAAGGCGTTGCATCAAAATACGTCAATTACATCCCGAGAAATTGCGAAGCGAAGTTGACGCTTGAAATAAATGAAGCGCACAGCTAGCGCACGTCCTGAGACTCAAGCGTGCACCTCACACTGCCTGTGTCAGGGGCTCACGCAATGGGAAGGTATGCACAATCCACAAAAATAAACAAGTAACTCGTCCAACGCAAAGTTACGTTTTTCAAATTGTAAATGTATGTTTATTCTAGCGAAATGACAGCTAGAGCTACAAATAGAGATAATACACTTGAATCTACTTTGCTAAACACCTTTACTAGTGCCCTGTCGCCCACAGAAACTGTATTGTTGTGCATTACATCCAGCATCGAAAATACATCCACATCTTGACCAATGAAACTGTGTAACGTCAACATATGCTCGAAGTTCAAATGGTTCAAATGGCTCTGAGCACTATGGGACTTAACATCTGAGGTCATCAGTCCCCTAGAACTTAGAACTACTTAAACCTAACTAACCTAAGGACATCACACACATCCATGTCCGAGGCAGGATTCGAACCTGCGACCGTAGCAGTCTCGCGGCTCTGGACTGAAGCGCCTAGAACCGCTCGGCCACCGCGGCCGGCATATGCTCGAAGTGCCCTCCGTTTACATCAATACACGTTTGCAGACGGGTAACGAGAGACTGTTGCACAGACTGTAGAGTTTCTACAGATATTGTCGCACACGCCGCAGTAATCTCATGTTGCATATCCCCTACTGTCGTTGGGGGATCTTGATACAGTCTGTCTCTCACTGCGCCCCAGAGAAAGAAGTCTAATGGGGGAAGTCGGGGGACCGTGCTGGCCATCGCATAGTACCTCCCCGCCCCATCCACTTATTTGCAAATGTCGCATCTAAAACATCTTTGGTAACTTTTGCATTGTGTGCGGGATATCCATCATGTTAGAACGACATTGATAGACGAGTTTCCAATCCTAGATCCTCCATGAGGAGCGCTAGTGTGTGTTTAGGAAATGATGCATATCGCTGTCCATTCAATGTTCCACGGTAAAAATAGGGACCTACAATAAAGTTAGCAATGATACCGCACCACACATTGACACTCCACTGTCGTTGATGAGCAACTTGGCGAATCCAGTGGGGATTTAGCACGGACCAGTGGTGCATGTTCCGCAGATTCACATTGCCATGATTTATAAATGAAGCCTCGTCCGTAAAAACGTATTGCTTAGGAATACTGGATTACCTTCCAGCTGCTGAAGTGCAAAACGACAGAATGCAATGCGGGATTCAAAGTCATTCCCGTACAGTTCTTGGTGCAGTGAGATATGGAACGGATGAAACCGGGTGCCGATGCAAGATTCTGCACACACTACTGTGGCTTATTCCTACACCTCGTACAATTTCTCGTACACCCACCTGAGGATTGTACGCTACAGCAGCCAGAACAGCAATTTCGTTTCCATTGTCAGTTGCTGGTGTTGTACGTCGACGTTTTATGGGAGCCCAGCTTCCTGTTTCCGTGAGTGTCTTGCAGATGTTGCCAATGATTCGACGTGACGGACACCACCGATCAGGGTAGCGTTCAGCATAGTGTCACAGCTGCGGTTTCATTTCTATGACATTCGCCATACATTAAAATAATATCTAGTTTTTCTTCATCAGTGAAGGCCATCATATCGAGTAGATGACGGCAAATGTAACAAGCCACAAGAAAACAGGTTTTAGTGTGGTAACGTATGTTAATTACGTTACAGTATGAGAGCAGTTCAGCAGACAAGATTAGGAGACACTTGTACACTGAAGGTAGAGCGAGCCGTGGTGATATTGGTATGTTTACGGCAGGATACAGGCGCCAGTGCAGGCAACCCGTGCTCTGAGCACAGTACTACATGCGATGCATTACATCAGAAACTGTGACGCCGTTGTTATCATTTACAAGCCACGTATTTCAGAACTTATGGGGTTTAGAAACTTGAAACCAAGTGTGTTACGACTATTTGTACCTCTAGTTGTCATTTCGCAACAATAAACGTTATGCGCAGGACATCCATCATTCTGATACCATATTATTTGACATATTATAAAAGGTGGACCGGTTCAAGTAAGGTACAGCTCAAGAACGGGCTAACCTATCATCCCTCTTTAGGAGTGCCATCAATGACATATGGGCCAATGATGTGTTGTTATACAATACCACACCATACATTAACACTCCACTGACGTAGTACGTCAATCACATGACGATTACCGGCAGCGTGAGGTGCACGCTTGAGTCTCAGGTCGTGTCGTGCGCTTGCTGTGTGCTTCATTTATTTCAAGCGCCAACTTCGCTTGGCAATGTCTCGGGATGTAATTGACGTATTGCGATGCACCCAACGCCATTGTTTTTTTTTCGTGCTATTGATTGCATACGAAATAATAGGGGGTGTCCTTTATAAAATGCACGAGTTTGAGTTGAAAGTAGTCTTTGTTAACGTTTTAAAATTTCGCATAGTATTTGGTTTCCTAAGCCCCTGCTGTCCGGTCATGCTGGTGAAAATCATTTTTGAATAAAAGTGGTTCAAATGGCTCTGAGCACTATGGGACTTAACTTCTGAGGTCATCAGTCCCCTAGAACTTAGAACTACTTAAACCTAACTGACCTAAGGACATCACACATATCCATGCCCGAGGCAGGATTCGAACCTGCGACCGTAGCGGTCTCGCGGTTCCAGACTGTAGCGCCTAGAACCGCTCGGCCATTCCGGCCGGTATTTTTGAATAGCTACTGTTGTTCCAGAGATATTTGAGGTGGCTGAGTTAGGTTCAAATGTTCAAATGTGTGTGAAATCTTATGGGACTTAACTACTACGGTCATCAGTCCCTAAGCTTACACACTACTTAACCTAAATTATCCTAAGGACAAACACACACATCCATGCCCGAGGGAGGACTCGAACCTCCGCCGGGACCAGCAGCACAGTTCATGACTGCAGCGCCCTAGACCGCTCGGCTAATCCCGCGCGGCCAGAGTTAGGTGCGACAGACACCCTATATATTTAATTTGTTTGGAGATTTGGAAATAAACCTATCTTTACATTGGATTTTTCTCAATTCTTTAATCAAGATTCAAAGTCCTAATAAGGAAATTAAAGTAACGTTTATTCTAGGAATTGTTACTGTTCACCGTCATGTAATATAGGACCTGCAACTTTGGATCGCTGTTTGGGAATTGTTTTCAAATACATGAGTCGAATAAAAATATATTTCATATCGTTGCTGACTATTAGCTTCAAACAATATTGTGCCCTGCACAGCGCGCGATACTCTTCCAGCTGTGACTTACCTGCTCTCAATTCCAAAATAAAAAAAAACAATATTTTCTCTTGAGGAAAGCTTATGAATCAGATTTCCAAATATATAAAAATGTTCTATGTGCGTCGTATCTAGCAGACAAACTGTAAGAATAAAGTGATAGCGAAATAATTCATTCTTAGTCTTTGTTTTCGTCTTAAAGCCACATTTCTTAATTACGATATTTTAAACTAAACACATTTTGGTAGCCCCCTATGAACGACGAAACCGTAAACACACCACTAGCCAGTTAGATCTGTAACAAGAACTAAATTGCTGAAATATCTGGTACAGTAATAACAAGAATACTGAAACCTTTTTAGTGCTTTAGCATGCCTCATTATATCATTCGTGAGAGAATGACAAACAAAATACCAAATTCATAAATAGGGTATATTTGTCGTGGCGCTGCAGCACCCAGGGAACAACGACCAATATCTGAGTGTGTGTTTGTTTGCATTTGGACAAACGCAGATGCCCTAACCACGGCGAGAATCAGGACCGGTTTAAGACCCAAACTGCACAAGCTGCCAGCCATGGCGGCAAGCCGAGAGGGCTGCCGGAGGTGCCGCAACTGTAAGACTTCTGTACAGGACGTGTCAGAATTAGTAGTGGCCGTTCGGGGCGCCAACTGTAGAGGACCAACTGTCATATACAGTGCGTACTATAATTGAAAACTGACGTGGATGAAAAGGGGTGAAGGTGAAGGGTGTGAAACGTTAAGTCATTTGTGTGGAAAATGTCCTGAAACCGACCCTAACCACAATAGTCGAACTACGGAGGAAAGGTGCAATATTAAACGACTACAGACAACATCTACATCTACATGGATACTCTGCAACTCACATTTAAGTGCCTGGCAGAGGGTTCATCGAACCACCTTCACAATTCTCTATTATTCCAATCTGGTATAGCGCGCAGGAAGAATGAACACCTATATCTTTCCGTACGAGCACTGAATTCCCTTATTTTATTTTTGTGATCATTCCTCTCTATGTAAGTCGATGTAAACAAATTATTTTCGCATTCGGAGGAGAAAGTTGGTGATTGGAATTCCGTCACAACGAAAAACGCCTTTCTTTTAATGATGTCCGTCCCAAATCCTGTATTATTTCTGTGACACTCTCTCCTATATTTCGCGATAATATAAAACGTGCTGCCTTTCTTTGAACTTTTTCGATGTACTCAGTCAGTCCTATTTGGTAAGGATCCCACACTGCGCAACAGTATTCTAAAAGATGACGGACAAGCGTAGTGTAGGCAGTCTCCTTAGCAGGACTGTTACATTCTCTAAATGTCCTGCCAATAAAACGCAGTCTTTGGTTAGCCTTCCCCACAGCATTTACTATGTGTTCCTTCCAATTTAAATTGTTCGTAATTGTAATTCCTAGGTAATTAGTTGAATTTACGACTTTAAGATTAGACTGATTTATCGTGTAATCGAAGTTTAACGAGTTCCTTTTAGCACTCATGTGGATGACCTCACTCTTTTCGTTATTCAGGGTCAACTGCCACTTTTCGCACCATTCAGATATTTTTTCTAAATCGTTTTGCAGTTTGTTTTGATCTTCTGATGACTTTATTAATCGATAAGCGACAGCGTCATCTGCAAACAACCGAAGATGGCTGCTCAGATTGTCTCCCAAATCGTTTATATAGATAAGGAACAGCAAAGGGCCTATAACACTACCTTGGGGAACGCCTGAAATCACTTCTGTTTTACTCGATGACTTTCCGTCAATTGCAACGAACTGTGACCTCTCTGACAGGAAATCACAGATCGAGTCACATAACTGAGACGATATTCCATAAGCACGCAATTTCACTTCGAGCCGCTTGTGTGGTAGAGTGTCAAAAGCCTTCCGGAAATCCAGAAATACAGAATCTATCTGAAATCCCTTGTCAATAGCACTCAGCACTTCATGTGAATAAAGAGCGAGTTGTGTTTCACAAGAAAGATGTTTTCTAAACCCAGGTTGGCTGTGTGTCAATAGACCGTTTTCCTCGAGGTAATTCATAATGTTCGAACACAATATATGCTCTAAAATCCTGCTGCATATCGACGTTAACGGTATGCGCTTGTAATTAAGTGGATTGCTCCTACTATCTTTCTTGAAGATTGATGTGACCTGTGCAACAATCGAGTCTTTGGGTACGGATCTTTCGTCGAGCGAATGGTTGTACGAGGGCAGTTCAATAAGTAATGCAACACATTTTTTTTCTCGGCCAATTTTGGTTGAAAAAACTGGAAATTTCTTGTGGAATATTTTCAAACATTCCCGCTTCGTCTCGTATAGTTTCATTGACTTCCGACAGGTGGCAGCGCTGTACGGAGCTGTTAAAATGGCGTCTGTAACGGATGTGCGTTGCAAACAACGGGCAGTGATCGAGTTTCTTTTGGCGGAAAACCAGGGCATCTCAGATATTCATAGGCGCTTGCAGAATGTCTACGGTGATCTGGCAGTGGACAAAAGCACGGTGAGTCGTTGGGCAAAGCGTGTGTCATCATCGCCGCAAGGTTAAGCAAGACTGTCTGATCTCCCGCGTGCGGGCCGGCTGTGCACAGCTGTGACTCCTGCAATGGCGGATCGTGCGAACACACTCGTTCGAGATGATCGACGGATCACCATCAAACAATTCAGTGCTCAACTTGACATCTCTGTTGGTAGTGCTGTCACAATTGTTCACCAGTTGGGATATTCAAAGGTTTGTTCCCGCTGGGCCCCTCGTTGTCTAACCGAACACCATGAAGAGCAAAGGAGAACCATCTGTGCGGAATTGCTTGCTCGTCATGTGGCTGAGGGTGACAATTTCTTGTCAAAGATTGTTACAGGCGATGAAACATGGGTTCATCACTTCGAACCTGTAACAAAACGGCAATCAATGGAGTGGCGCCACACCCACTCCCCTACCAAGAAAAAGTTTAAAGCCATACCCTCAGCCGGTAATGTCATGGTTACAGTCTTCTGGGACGCTGAAGGGGTTATTCTGTTCGATGTCCTTCCCCATGGTCAAACGATCAACTCTGAAGTGTATTGTGCTACTCTTCAGAAATTGAAGAAACGACTTCAGCGTGTTCGTAGGCACAAAAATCTGAACGAACTTCTCCTTCTTCATGACAACGCAAGACCTCACACAAGTCTTCGCACCCGAGAGGAGCTCACAAAACTTCAGTGGACTGTTCTTCCTCATGCACCCTACAGCCCCGATCTCGCACCGTCGGATTTCCATATGTTTGGCCCAATGAAGGACGCAATCCGTGGGAGGCACTACGCGGATGATGAAGAAGTTATTGATGCAGTACGACGTTGGCTCCGACATCGACCAGTGGAATGGTACCGTGCAGGCATACAGGCCCTCATTTCAAGGTGGCGTAAGGCCGTAGCATTGAATGGAGATCACGTTGAAAAATAGTGTTGTGTAGCTAAAAGATTGGGGGATAACCTGGTGTATTTCAATGCTGAATAAAACAACCCCTGTTTCAGAAAAAAATGTGTTGCATTACTTATTGAACTGCCCTCGTATATGATTGTTAAGTATGGAGCTGATGCATCAGCAGAACTCATAGCAACAATCTGTTTAAAAAAGTTGGGTGTTACAACTGCACCATCTGAGCACATCTACCGATATATTATGGACATAAAGTAAAGTACTACTAATTATTACATTAACGGCTGTATTCACGATAAAGGAACAAGTGCCAGCCTTAACTTACATGTATCGAACAAAACCAAACGAAAAACACAATCCAGTATTTTCTTTTTTTCATAGAAAATTCCGCACTGACTGTATGAATGATTTTTATTAAATCTGCGACCGGTTTCGCTTATCGGTGCATCCTCAGGCAATATACGCTATTTATAACATAGTAACGTTGAACATTGCCCTGTAGCCACTACCCACCATTCACGTCCAGTATACCGTCATCTGGTGAAAGCGGTAGTTAAAATTTAGAAGTCTTTTTTAAAAATTATTTAAATGATGGGATCGGCAATGACTGTGCAAGCTGAGCGGAGCCGCGCGGCAGCGGACACGGCCCAAGTCAAATGTTAACAACATCCATGTGTCGTCGACTGTTCTTAGTTAGAAACGTTTAGTCTAATTTTTTTAACGGTGTTTCCCCAGAACAATAACGCTAAAGATTAACGCTAAAGATCCTTAAGATTGGTACGTTTAAACAGGCAGTTAAAGTACAGCTCTTAAATAATGCATACTATACAGTAAATAATTACTTAAATGACACAAAATAGGGCTTGGAAAAAGTGTTAGCCTTGGTAAAAAAAAACTCAAAAAATAATAAAAATCTCAATCATTAATCAGTATACTTTTTAAAAGAAGTCACTTGGGCTCTGTCAAGGTACGGCATGTTATAGTCCCCCCAATAGTGCGGGGAAAAAGCAAAATGTGATGGCGTCCTTCTAAGAGTTTCGCACAATCACAGTAGGTACATGTAAAGTGCATATGAAACATGGAAAATGTGCAATCTTAATCAGGGTTATGTCATTGCGGCATTGTACATAATACATTAAAATGCATTATTTAACTACTGGAGTGCGGGATCTGCGTCTTAAAATCAAATTCAATGCATTTCAAAGAACATAACCGCATCGTCTTCTTTTTCTGAAAAAGTGTATGCCCAAGATCTCTGAAGGAAAAAGCTAATCTCAACTTCTTGAGCCCAAAATCTCCTTTATTAGGAAGGGATGCTGACTCAAAGTTTCGGGCAGGTAAATGGGAACGCCGAAGGAATGTAATCGAATGGTAGATGTTGGTTCAAATGGCTCTGAGCACTATGGGACTTAACTAACTAGAACTAATTAAACCTAACTAACTTAAGGACATCACACACATCCATGCCCGAGGCAGGATTCGAACCTGCGACCGTAGCGGTCGCGCGGTTCCAGACTGAAGCGCCTAGAACTGCTCGGCCACATTGGCCAGCTTTGAAATATGCTTGGGTTGCCAGGCTATGTCTTGTTTTTAAAAATTCGGATGGAGTGACATTTTGTACCGTGATGGAGAAGTAGAAATATTAGACTAAGCATGAAGCTGTCTACCTGCAATATTTAATTTATGAGAAATGGAGGTTGTGCAGACTAAATTAGGAACTGGAACAGCTATTTTCCAGACGCCATATTTAAATGGGCTAGCAAATCCGCTTCCAGCCTTAAGGTATAAACATGCCAGTGGTAAACAATTTCCGAAATTCAGTTTTCGTCTTCTGGAAGAAGTATTATATGTTAATGCAGTGTATGTATGTGATCCAGCTATATTTACAAAATTTTATGTACTCACTATATATGAACAATGAAATACAGACAAAGACTGTAGCGTCTAGAACCGTTCGGTCACCCCGGCCGGCATGGTAGGTGTGTCATGTCGAAAGCGAGGGTGTTCAGCATTAGGAGCAAGTGCAGTGCCTTCAATCACTAGTGCGGAAATGTGACTAAGTTAAAGTGAAAATAAACCACTTCCATAAGTAGTAATAAGCGTGCCTTTCAGTTATGTTTTCGCTGTGGCGTGCCTGTTACTGATGGGCGGAGCAGCTGGGTACTCACCGAGCAGGCCCTCCTTGGCTAGGATCTTGTCCCACTCCTCGTCGGTGTTGATCTCCGCCTGCAGCTGCACGATCGCCCCCTTCTTGCCGGCCATCCTCCTGCCGACGCCCGCCTGCGCAACACAAACATAAGCGAGCCGGTCAGACACGGTTTTCCGCGCGGCCGAAGCATCTGCGAGCAGCCGGCGCGCGGGGGGCCGCAGCCTCCGCCGCCAGATCGCGCCTAACCGGGTTCTTCTTCTTCTTTTTCTTCTCCTTCTTCCTGAAGAGAGCCATGGCTGCAGGTCGCGCACTCTCGCCGATCGGGTGACACAGCGGAGATGAAGGCACAGTGTCGCAGACACTGTCGATGCGGGCGGGGAGCAGAAGCGCTCATATTTATATACCAGCCGGTGCCAGCCAATTATGACGCAAGAGCAAGTTTATACTAATGGGCGGCTGCGAGGCAAAAAGGGACTAATGACGGAACGGGGCAAGTTGTGACTCGTACCATTGTGTGCGACCGGCGCACGCGAGGCCGCCGCTAATGCCGAGCAGAGTAACGAGCGGCCAGACATGCGAGCGGCGCGCGCGGCCTTATATATATATATGTATAACGAGCCCTAGTCTACTCACTCACGGCGGGCTCCCTCGGCGATACTCGAAACGCGCTTGCGCCTCGATTTCTTCGCTTTTTTTACGCCGCCGAGAACGTCACGGATTCGATATGGCGGCACGCGCTGGAGAGAGGGTTGTTACATCGTTTCCCGTGGCAACCGGCCTTCCGCCGGGCGCGAGACACCTCGCAAATCGCTCCGACCAGACGCGACGATCGCGTTCTTCGATACTTTCCCTGCCCAGATTTGTACCTGTCGGCGATAACGCCAGCGAAAGTAAAATCGAAGAGATATACGGCCCAACTTCCCTTTTTAGCTTAACCTTGAAACCGCACCGAAGAATACCAGCGAAACAACCCAACTTAACCTTACTACTGTTAACCACTGAAACTTCTACACAAATTAACGCTGAGGTCACAGTGAACTACGAGGTGAGTCAAATGAAAACCTTAAATTTGTAATAACAAATCGAAATTTCCAGTCGTTATCCTGTTGGGGCATAGCGCTACTCAACACCTGTTATAAGATCTTCTCCAACTGCCTATTAGAACGAATAAAACCTATAGCAACAGACATAATTGGAGAATACCAAGGAGGTTTCCAGGCAGGGCGATCAGCCACGGACCAGATTTTTCTCCTAAAACAGGTCTGTGAAAAAATGTACGAATACGGACGAGAGATACATCTCCTGTTTGTAGACTTCAAGAAGGCTTACGACAGTATTCATGGACCTAGCCTGATTAGAACTATGACAGAATTTGGTATACCAAAGAAGTTGGTCAAACTGGTAGAGGTATGCCTAAATGACACAAAACTTAAGGTTAAGGTAGGCAATCAAATGACAGAAAGCTTCCAAGTTGTAACAGGATTACGCCAAGGAGATGGGCTATCACCTGTCAACCTGGCACTTGAGAAGGTAATGCGGGATTTCAACAAAGAAAACATCGAGGGCATTCAAATTGGTGATGAACACATTACATATCTGGCCTATGCAGACGACATTGCACTATTAGCATGCACACAAGAAGATCTGAAGAGAAGTATCCAGACCTTGGAGTTATTGGTAGCTAGGATCGGTCTACAAATTAGCTCTGAAAAGACAGAGTATAAGACCATAGGAAGAAAGATCCAGAACTCTCAAGATTTAATTGTGAACAACACCAGGTATAAACATGTGAAAGAGTTCAAATACCTTGGATCATTTTTTACAGAAGTAACATCAACTGAAGCAGAGATAAAAGCACGACTGCAGGCGGGAAACAGATACTATCACTCTCTAGACCCTATATTAAAATGTAGAAGTGTCTCGCAACAACTAAAGCTACGGTTGTATAAGACATTAGTAATGCCAGTAGTACTTTATGGTTCTCAAACCTGGAGCACTCGAAAACGAGACCTTAAGCGACTGCTAACATTTGAAAGGAAAGTCCTCAGGAAAATATTTGGACCAGTCAGAGATCAGATTACTGGAGAATGGAGAAGACGCCATAACACTGAGCCTAACATCTTGGGAGTGATGAGAAGCAAAAGACTGCAATGGGCTGGACATGTTGTTAGAATGGAGGCAACAAGATGGCCCAAAATCACAATGGACTGGATCCCGTCAGGCAGCAGAACAGTGGGAAGACCTAGAAAGAGGTGGATCGATGGAGTGAGAGAAGACCTGTTGCAGCTGGGAGTCACGGAAAACTGGAGACAGATAGCAGAAGACAGAGACGGATGGAGAGCTCTAACTGTGGTGGCGCGCGGTCCTCTGGGCCTGATCGCGTGAAGATGAAGATGAAGATAAAGAAGAGATCCTGTAAATTGGTAAGCGTGCTACCAACAGCGTGCAGAATGGCCTGTAGGTGGCAGCATAGTGCAGATGCACACATACCTTCGCAGTATTAGTATGGAGATGGCCGCCCGACTTGCGAGTTGTACCAGGGAAGAACAGCGTTCTGTTATTCGGTTTTTGTGTGAAACCTATTGAAATTGATCGACGAATGAAGGTTCAGTACGGTGATGCATGCTTGTCACAGCAGCAAGTCTACAAATCGAATAGGAAGTTCGCAAATGGTATGACTTCATTGTAAGATGGCTCTGAGCACTATGGGACTTAACTTCTGATGTCATCAGTCCCTTAGAACTTAGAACTACTTAAACCTAACTAACCTAAGGACATCACACACATCCATGCCCCAGGCAGGATTAGAACCTGCGACTGTAGCGGTCGCGCGGTTCCAGACTGTAGCGCCTAGAACCGCTCGGCCACACCGGCCGGTACAGTGGAAGATGCTCCTCGTCCAGGTCAGACACAACGAGTTGTGACTAGACGGACCACTGTCACCAGTGCGTCATACACAGATCTAAAAAATCATCTGCGGCCTGTAATCAAATCAAAGCGACGTGGATTGCTGTCACCAGGTGTCTTTTTGCAACATGACAATGCAAGGCCCCACACTGCCCGTACAACACTTGCAACAATCACAGACCTGCATTTTGAGTGTCTTCCTCACCCACCAAACTCACCAGACCTTGCCCCAAGTGATTTCCATATGTTTGGACCACTCAAAGACGCAATGGGAAGAAAGAAGTTCCATTGTGATGAAAAGGTACGCCACACGGTGCATGAGTGTTGCACGGACTACCAAAAGAATTTTTTTCTAAAGGAATTTATGCACTTTGTAAGCGCTGGAGGACTTGCGTTAAGCGTGGGGAAGATTATGTTGAAAATTGATACAGTTTTGTACCACTTCTGCACAATAAATAATATTTTTAAAAAATATTTAAGGTTCTCATTTGACTCACCCTCGTATTTGGTCGGTGCATAAGGTCGTAGCGTTTTTGTTTTCCATGTTCGTATTCCCGTTGATATGGGTTTATTTATCGATTGTCATTTTTTATTTATAGTTCATTATTGCTATTTGAGTTTACATATAGTAATTTTGTCACCTGAAGGTAGTGAGTGGAGCTGCGCATTCTAGAAAATGTAGTGGCAAGCCAAGAAATCGAAACATTTCCGACCTATTTTCTGATTGATTTCAGTAGAGGCGTGACAGCAGCACAGGCAGCCAGAAGCACTTGCGCCATGTGTGGTGGATGATGCCATTGCACAGAGCACGGCAAGAAAATGATTTTCTCGTTTTAAGGAGCATCATTTTGACATTAGTGAATCTCCACGTTCAGAAAACCCTTCGGGGTTTGATGAAGATCGTTTAAACGCATTAATTCACAATGATCCACAGTAATGTACAGGCAGTTTCTCAATCATCTAACCACGAATAACATATTATCAAGAACACAGTTTGGATTTCTGAAGGGTTCTGATATCGAGAAGGCTTTTACACCTACAGTGAAAATGTACTTAATTCATTAAATAACAAATTAAAAGCAGCAGGTATTTTCTGTGATTTGTCAAAGGCATTTGATTGTGTGAACCACAACATCCTTTTAAATAAACTAGAATTCTATGGTGTTACAGGCAGTGCTGCAAAATGGTTCAAGTCATACCTCGCTAACAGGAAACAAAGGGTGTCAGTGCAAGGGACTAGTGAATTAAGTCATCAGTCATCTTCAGAATGGGAAGAAATTACATGTGGTGTCCCACTAGGATCCATCTTAGGGCCATTGCTTTTTCTTGTGTACATTAATGATCTCTCATCAGTTGCACTGCCAGAAGCAGAGTTCATTTTGTCTGCACATGACACAAGTATTGCAATAAATAGTTCTAGAAAGATCTGCTAATGATATTTTCATGGATACTAATAAATGGTTTAAAGCCAACTCACTGACGTTAAACTTCGAAAAGACTCACTATATGCAATTCAGAACATGTAAGAGGTTTCCACCCAGCATATGCATAAAGTATGAAGAAGAGCAGATAGAAGAGGTTGACAGTCTTAAATTCCTGGGATAAGAAAAAAAAAATTGAAATGTTCCACCTCCACGAGGATCTCCTCAGCACGGATCTATGGAACGAAAAACTAATCTAATCTAATCCAAGCGTACTCGACAACTGGCAAACGTGACGAAATGCAATCACTTCACCATAGCGCGACATTTTCATGCAATGGTGGGAAAGGTTCAAAAATCTGGTACTGCATGCTGTAAGTTAAAATAAAACTTAAAAAAAACAGCAGGTGACCATATGTGCATCTCTGGTTACTCGTCATCAATTGGCTGGTGAACAACACCGACCATTCCTATCCTGTATCGGTATTGATGACTAGAAATGGAGTCTTTACGGTAATATAAGGAACAGAAAGGAATAGCTGAGCCCAAACAAAGCAGCAACTCCCAGTATAAAGACCTGCTCGCATCCAGCAAAGATGATGTTATACATGTGGTGGAACAGCGGCGGTGTGGTGCGCTACGAATTGCTTTCCCGAGGTGTAACCGTCACCGCTGACATCTTTTGACATCTGAGACGTCATGCACACGCAGTCCAAGAACAACGACCAGGAAGACTTCGTCAAGTGATGCTGCTCCACCTTAAATCCCGTCTGCATTCTGCTAAACTGGTTGGGAAGTCATTCCGCATCCACCTTATTCATCTGATCTTGCGCCCTCAGATTTTCACCTTTTCTACTCCCTACGGAACAGCCTTCGAAGAACTTTCTTTCCGATTGGAAATCCGCTCCGAACATGCCTCGACGAGTTCTTTGCCTGAAAACTATGTGATTTTTACAATCGCGGAATCGAAAAGTTTCCCTTCGTTGGCAGACTGTCGGAAATAGTGAAGGAAAATATATTATTGATGACTAAAGTCTCTGTTGTGTTTATTAAACTTATGGAAAAACGCTACGAACCTGCACACCAAATCAATAGTCTATGCAAATTTGCTTTTCAGTAAGTCATTATAACACCCACGCACAGAGTACAGCATGGAAGGTGGTAATCATTTTAATTTTAAAATTGACAAAAGAGACTGTTAACGGTTTTTGCTGTCGTAGTCTTCAGTCCGAAGACTGATTTAATGCAATTCTTCACGCTAGTCTACCCTACCTGCGCCTCTCCCTTTCTGCATAACTACTGTAACCCACATTCACTTCGATTTGATTTCTGTATTCAATCACTCATCCCTCTCTATAACTGTTATCGTCTACATTTACTTCCGTTATCATATTAATTATAACTATTACTTAACGTCTCAGTATGCGCCGTACCAACCAATTCCATCTGATACTCAAGTAGTACAAAATTATTTAGACAAGATGTTGCAAAATGCGGCAATTGTCTCTAAGTAACGAAAAGTGTGAAGTCATCCTCGTGAGTACTAAAATTAATTCTCTAAACTTCTGTTACACGATAAATTACCCAAATCAGAAGGCTGTTAATACACCTAAATACTTAGTGATTTCAATTACGACCATTTTAAATTGAAACTAACACACATATAAAGTTGCGCAGAAATCAAACCAAAGACTTTGACTTATTGGCAGAACACTTAAAAAATGTAACAGGTCTATTAGAGAGACTGCCTACACCTCGCTAGTCCGCCCTCTTCTGCAGTACTGCTGTGCGGTGTGGGATCTGCATCAAACAGGTTTGACAGAGGACATCGAAAAAGTTCAAAGAATGGCAGTTCGTTCTGTACTATCGCGAAATGAGGAAGAAAGTGCCACGGGTATGATAAACGAGTTGGGGAGGCAATCATAAAAGCAAAGGCGTTTTCCCCTGCGGCAGGACCTTCTCATGAAATTTCAATCACCAGCTTTCTCCCCAGACTGTGAAATTATTTTGTTCGCACGCAGCTACATAGGGAGAAATGATCATCATAACGAAATAAGAAAAATCAGAGCTCGCACTGAAAGAATGAAGAAGTGTTTGATTTCCCCACGCGCTGATCGAGAGCGGAACGGTAGAGAAATATTTCGATGAACTCTCTGCGAGATACTTAATTGTGAATTGCAGAGTGATCGTGTAGATGATGTAGGTGTCTTTTCCTGTCGCTCTTAGCAATTCCCAAAATGCATTTTTCTGTCGCTCGCTCAATTTCTGAACGATATCCGCATTAAAAATCCGTGTGTCAGTGCCACATTTCAGAACCGGTAATACACGCTAGACTCTTAACTGCACACGCCAGAAATTACGTTAAAAGCCCCTACTTTGTTTACCAGAAGCACTACAGATCATTTATTATCTTCTGTTTATTCCTTTCAGAATCTGGTGGTCCAGTGGGCAGGTGACAGACCTTAATACTCAGCCAGTACCGGGAATTTTTCTGTCACTTATCGCTTTTGTCACGTGTGACATTAATTTGTCCTGTGTACAACGTGGAGTTGAGGAGTAGTCTGGAAGCCACGCTAAACTATAAGCCTTTCTACAACTGCTTGCCTGTGTAAGTCAGCTGAAAAGTCGAAGCAAGGCAGAGGTGCACCCATTGCTGTAGAACAGGGCCTAGAAAGCATTTCTTTGTTTACTTACAATCACCTTAAACACGATATCTCATCGATTGGTTCTATGACTTCGTAGTTAGTTTATAATATCATCTTTTTGGGGTGCACATCAAGGTGTGTGACGGAGTGTACTTTGTGCATCACTGCCATTTTCTCCTTTTCCTGTTCAAGTCACAAAAGGTTCACGGGAAGAACGCCTGCTGGTAAGCCTCTGTGTGGGCTCGAATCTCTCAGATTTTATCCTCGTCGTCTTTTTGCAGGATTCACGTAGGAGGAAGCAACTTACTGGTTGATTCTTCCACCGCACCGTGATGCAGAGCGCCTCTCTTGTCGCATCTGCCATGTTGGCTGAGCATTTATGTGACGCTTTCGTTCTTACTAAATGACCCTGTACCGAAACAGGCCGCTCTCCTTAGGATCTTCTCTATCTCCTCCATCAATCCCATCTGATACAAATCCCAGACTGACGAGCAATATTCAAGTACTGGTCGAATGAGTGTTTCGTAAGTTATCTCCTTTGTTGATGGATTACATTTCAGCAGCATTCTTCCAGTGGATCTCAGTCTGGCATCTGCCTTTACCCACAATTAATTTTATAAGGTCATCCCATTGTAAATCGCTCTCTACGCATATTCGTAGGTATTTTATGGAACTAACTGCTTCCAGTGGTTGTTCTGCAATCGTTTGGTCATACAATAATTATTCTTTATATGTATACGAAATATGCTACATTTGTTTTTGTTGAGGGTCAATTACCACTCCCTGAACCAAGCGTCAGCCCTCTGCGTTGCTACTTCTCTATATACAACAGTATCACCCGACAAAGAAACTCATGAAACTTCTGACGTTATCTGCTAGGTCAGTTTTATATATATATATATATATATATATATATATATATATATATATATATATATATATAGTTCGAAAGCCTTCCGTAAGTCTAGGAACAAAACTTAACGTCTACCTACCCGCCTGTACTTACTACTTTCAGGGTCTGGTGGACGAACAGAGGTGGGTTTCACGCAATAATTGTTTTCGGAACCCATATTAATACCTACAGAAGAGATTTCAGGTCTCAAGAAATGTCATAAGACGCGAGCATAAAACATCTTCCGCAATCTACAACAGACTAACGTCAGAGATATAGTCCTACTGTTCTGTGCGTCTGTTCAACGTCTCAACCACTGTGCTTTTTCCCAATCGTTAGGAACGCTTCACTCATTCAGAGACC
Organism: Schistocerca piceifrons; assembly: GCF_021461385.2. Taxonomy (NCBI): domain Eukaryota; kingdom Metazoa; phylum Arthropoda; class Insecta; order Orthoptera; family Acrididae; genus Schistocerca; species Schistocerca piceifrons. The sequence goes on along the minus strand of NC_060140.1, from coordinate 906,886,640 downwards.
TTCGCTACAGCGTTCGTAGAAGAGAGACAAGTTCTTTCTCATACTCTATGAAGAATCGATTATATATTTTTAGTCTAACAATAACTGATTTTCAGTCCTACTTCTAATTTGTTCAGTTAAATTCTCCTAATCGTTCCTGTAGTTGACCTGTACTAGAGGATAACATGTCATCAACAAAACGAAAATGGTTAAAATACGTTCCGTAAAAACGTATTACGTTTTCTCCAGTTTAAGAGTCTGAAAACATGAGCTGAATAAATGATTCTACAGCATATAATACATTTACAGCACCTCTCGTTACTGACCTGTGTCTGCAGAACCCACTGTTTCGCACCTGTGAGTCCACCTTCATGTGCTTGCCATATCCAGATTAGTTTAAGCGATAATGCATGATTGTCATGGGATTTTTTTTAAAACACGTGAAATGTAGGTTGCCACACACTAAAACACATTAATTTTAAAATACCGTGATTAGTGGTGGTGGTGGTTAGTGTTTAACGTCCCGTCGACAACGAGGTCATTAGAGACGGAGAGCAAGCTCCGGTTAGGGAAAGATTGGGAAGGAAATCGGCCGTGCCCTTTCAAAGGAACCATCCCGGCATTTGCCTGAAACGATTTTGGGAAATCACGGAAAACCTAAATCAGGATGGCCGGAGACGGGATTGAACCGTCGTCCTCCCGAATGCGAGTCCAGTGTGCTAACCACTGCGCCACCTCGCTCGGTCACCGTGATTAGTGTCATGCGGTCTGAAACGGGGTTCTGTGTTATATGTAAATTAAAGCTGGAGTGAGGGAGAAAGCAAAGGAAAGGGAAATGAATGCTGATGTCAGCTGCATCGGGACATTACGCAGAATCAACGGCGACGAGTGACAGTGTCTACAGGACGAGGATTCGAACCTGAGATCTCTTGCCTACTAGGGAGGTGCGTTAACGACTGCACCTTCCGGGACACAGTGTTGTCGCAACTGCGCTGGCTACCTCGGCACGCCTCAAGGCCGCCCCACAATCCTACCAAGCGCCACCTATCGACAGTCCCTGTCCATTTCCTCCATGCTCGCTACTCTGAGATTCCCGCACGAGGTCGAACCTACTTTTACACTCGCACTGCTAAAGGTGGTTCCACTGCCCACATAGACGAATCAATTATATGAACGCATGGTGTCTTTTCTCTTGGTCATGTCCGGAAGAACAGACACCACACACTCATATAACGGTTGTGTGTTGGCGTCCCTTCTTTTCCTCTGTACTTGGCAGCCATGTTACCACGTAATCTCATGCTGAACTAACATACCAATTCGATGGAGAACTTTTTCAAACTTTCCAAACTAAGAAAAAACTATTTACGGTCAGTAGAAATCGGCTGTATTATTTGAGAAGGCGCTGCGTCAAATGATATTACATCGTAAGAACTACAACAGTCACTGCATAGCTACAAGAGCCTGTATTATCAATTTATGCTCGCCATTAGTACATAAAACAGTTTCTTGCCTAACCCAGCACAGGCACTCTCCTCCCAGACCAGAACATGTACATTTCAGAAACAGCGCTAAAGCCATTAAAACTGCAGTTCAAGGAAGTATAGGAAATGTTACTTGCTGCACTTATACAGTGTAGTATGAAGACTACACGATTAAATGTGTAGGTAATTTGGGGCTCCACAGGGCGTGACATCTAGTACACAGAGCTGCCACTTGCGGCAGCAGCACCCAATCTGAACGGGCTGGGCACTGAGTCTAAAAAGGCTAGGCGCAAATTGAGACGCGTACAGCGCGTGTGGCGCGACGCAGCGCAGCGCGCGTTTTTGTAACTTCACACATTCAAATGGGACCGCGCAAAGTGCGACGCGACGCGACGCGACTGGGACGCGACACGCGCCTGCGCCAGGTGGCGCGGCGTTGTGGTTGAGGCACAGTTTCTCGCGCCGCGCGTCGCGCGTGCCTCGCTAGCACCGTGGGAAATTTGAGGCGGGGAGCGGAAAAGTAGCCCGGCCATATGCTCAAATCGGAACGGTGCATATGAGCAGTGGTAGTATTGCCCATACGATATATTTTGCCTTACTGTGTACTATAGTTAATTGCCTTTGGGTAGTGTTTCGTTTTTCGCCATTTAAACGCTCCAGGTTTCTTTGTTAGTACATTATACTTTTCTGTTATTTATATGTGTATAGTTTTGTTTCGTTTTGTTTTGTTTTTCTTCTATCAAGAAAAATGCATACTTCAGTAACTTATGAGCCACTGGCCGCTGGAATTGTATCATACGCCTCCGCGATGTTTTCAGATCGCAATAAGGGACAGAGGGTAGTGCAAGGAATATTATAAAATCATTTGATTAAGAAGCAAGGCAGGAAAGTAAAACAAGGTTATCTTCTCGCTGCCTAGTATGCTGGCGTATCTGTATGATCTGTTAAAAAATTTAGAAAGTGGTAATCTCCACAGGTGTGATCCCTTTGTGCTCCTGGTAAAAAGTGTCCAAGATCTGAAGTGTAGAAGTCTCACTGTGATTACTTGGATATGGGTGTAATAATGTAATACGACACACTGTACTACACTCCTGGAAATGGAAAAAAGAACACATTGACACCGGTGTGTCAGACCCACCATACTTGCTCCGGACACTGCGAGAGGGCTGTACAAGCAATGATCACACGCACGGCACAGCGGACACACCAGGAACCGCGGTGTTGGCCGTCGAATGGCGCTAGCTGCGCAGCATTTGTGCACCGCCGCCGTCAGTGTCAGCCAGTTTGCCGTGGCATACGGAGCTCCATCGCAGTCTTTAACACTGGTAGCATGCCGCGACAGCGTGGACGTGAACCGTATGTCCAGTTGACGGACTTTGAGCGAGGGCGTATAGTGGGCATGAGGGAAGCCGGGTGGACGTACCGCCGAATTGCTCAACACGTGGGGCGTGAGGTCTCCACAGTACATCGATGTTGTCGCCAGTGGTCGGCGGAAGGTGCACGTGCCCGTCGACCTGGGACCGGACCGCAGCGACGCACGGATGCACGCCAAGACCGTAGGATCCTACGCAGTGCCGTAGGGGACCGCACCGCCACTTCCCAGCAAATTAGGGACACTGTTGCTCCTGGGGTATCGGCGAGGACCATTCGCAACCGTCTCCATGAAGCTGGGCTACGGTCCCGCACACCGTTAGGCCGTCTTCCGCTCACGCCCCAACATCGTGCAGCCCGCCTCCAGTGGTGTCGCGACAGGCGTGAATGGAGGGACGAATGGAGACGTGTCGTCTTCAGCGATGAGAGTCGCTTCTGCCTTGGTGCCAATGATGGTCGTATGCGTGTTTGGCGCCGTGCAGGTGAGCGCCACAATCAGGACTGCATACGACCGAGGCACACAGGGCCAACACCCGGCATCATGGTGTGGGGAGCGATCTCCTACACTGGCCGTACACCACTGGTGATCGTCGAGGGGACACTGAATAGTGCACGGTACATCCAAACCGTCATCGAACCCATCGTTCTACCATTCCTAGACCGGCAAGGGAACTTGCTGTTCCAACAGGACAATGCACGTCCGCATGTATCCCGTGCCACCCAACGTGCTCTAGAAGGTGTAAGTCAACTACCCTGGCCAGCAAGATCTCCTGATCTGTCCCCCATTGAGCATGTTTGGGACTGGATGAAGCGTCGTCTCACGCGGTCTGCACGTCCAGCACGAACGCTGGTCCAACTGAGGCGCCAGGTGGAAATGGCATGGCAAGCCGTTCCACAGGACTACATCCAGCATCTCTACGATCGTCTCCATGGGAGAATAGCAGCCTGCATTGCTGCGAAAGGTGGATATACACTGTACTAGTGCCGACATTGTGCATGCTCTGTTGCCTGTGTCTATGTGCCTGTGGTTCTGTCAGTGTGATCATGTGATGTATCTGACCCCAGGAATGTGTCAATAAAGTTTCCCCTTCCTGCGGCAATGAATTCACGGTGTTCTTATTTCAATTTCCAGGAGTGTATATGCATCTGAACATCTTATTTCCACTGCAAGCTAGAAACAGTCGAAAAGCAGTCGCAAATAACAATGTTTCAATTTGTTCGCCGTGATGAGAAAAAACATTTCAATTGTTCCATGCACATTATCAGCATTAATAAACTAGTTATACAACAGGCTACACAAATGAAGAAAATTGTCGGTATTATCACGAAAGTAGGAATATCCTAAAAGAGTGTTATGATTAGATATATTTAATTTGTTGAAATGCACTGCTGACAAAGGTAGATCTACTTTGATGACAATGTTTTTCGAACTCGAACTCAGAAGGCACGCATGGCTAGCTTGTGCATTCCTGTCGCGCGCAATATCCTCCGCTGCTGACAATACATTGACCATTGTGTTGTGCAACAGATAAATTGTTTATTTTTCTCAATAACAACTATTTCATTCGCGATCACACATTGTCAGTTTGGCAAGCCGTAGGTGAGTAACCAGTACCTGGCATGTGCCTATCATTCCGCCTGAAGGAACGCTCGTCATTATTTTAATACTGCTCAGATCAAGCAATAAAATCCTTTGGTAAATTTCCATTCCAGTCGCTCAGAGTTAAAAATACAATGAGTTGCGGGGATTCCACCAAAATTTCAACAGAATTGGCACCCTATTTTTGTGTGATTTGTTAACCTTTTCTCATTCAAAGAAACATCACCGTTTGTGAGTAACGGTCACATTTCTCTTGGTGACTGGTTTAATTGTACTTCCTTTGTCACAGTGTAATTTGCCAAACTCATCTCACAGCAGCTATTGCGACAGAATTCCAAAACGGAGTGTCTCATTAAACAAGTAATTGGCAATCACAGAGCTCAATAGCTTACGAAAAATCTCAGTGTCGGTTTACAGTAACATAAAAGAAGAAATTTCATGTTTATTTTCAAACTAGGAAGCTCTTGTTTCGCTAGCTGTCGATAACTCTTAAAAAATTACAGTCACTGGAGTGAAATAAATAAAAAGGAAAGTATAAGTACTGATATATCGCCCTAGATAAGAAAGTTCCGTGTGTTTAAAAATTGGCAAAACACTCTCCTCCTTGTGTGCTATCATTCGCCAAACTTTCGTTTCGATGTCTCGAGCGGCTTAGGAGATATGAGAGATGTTGCGAGTATTTCATACTCGCGGGCGTGAGGTCGGAAGTGAGCGCGCTACATGGGATCCATTTTCTGGAGATCGGAGGCAGATAGAGACCTCCTCCCAAGTCTAAACAAAAATTCAACATGTTAGCTAAATTTCATACCCAGCAACATATGGTGTACTATGCACCAAACGCAAAATCATAGCGACCCCCAATTTTGGTTGCAAACTTTTTGAATTTTGCGTAGCGTCTTACTAAAATGTGTGCGTCACAATAAGAATGGTCATTAGCGAGATGTTGGGGACTTCGCCACGAAGCTGACACATAACGCTACAAGTAAGACAAAAATCAAATATTTTCAGTGAATAGTTTCTGTAAAATCGTTTGAGAAAGATAACAGGGAGCCCGCGCTTCGGTTCTGTCAGCGCAGAGCGTCGCCAGTCGGCGCATGCGAAGTATGGTGTACGCGTAGCAATATGCGCTACACCCGCGCGACTCGTGCGGCACGTGCGTGTCGTGCTGTAGTGTTGTGTCACGTCACACGTGCTATACGCGTCTCAATTTACGCCTAGCCTAGCTGAGCACAGGGGTGTATCACTCCATTCTGCTTCAACTCTCCGCCAGATTCCAGCTACAGGGCGTGGCAGATGGAACTCCTCTGTGAGGAACACAAAGAAAAACGAAAACAAGTAAGACGGGATAAAATGGTTCAAATGGCTCTGAGCACTATGGGACTCAACTGCTGTGGTCATAAGTCCCCTAGAACTTAGAACTACTTAAACCTAACTAACGTAAGGACATCACACACATCCATGCCCGAGGCAGGATTCGAACCTGCGACCGTCGCGGTCGTGCGGTTCCAGACTGTAGCGCCTTTAACCGCTCGGCCACTTCGGCCGGCTAAGACAGGATACCTCAATTTTTATCATCTAAGAACACTCATAATGCCGTTTAAGAATACGTAATATTACAGTTTTAAACAATACTTCACTCAAATGGCTGTCTCCATTGTTGATGCGTTGGAATAGCTGCTCTCTCAAGTTGTTCATTACACTGTGAATAATGTCGGCCATGACTGAAGTCACAGGGTGTCAAGTCTGACGAATGTAGTGGCTACGCGATATTACTACACAAAGAAATGGCATGTCCATGAAATATTTCCCTCACCAACGCTCGTGACTGAAGTGCTGTGTGTCCTGTAGCTGCGTCTTGTTGGAACCAACATTCTTAAGGTCGTTAAACAGTTCTCCTATTTTCGCTGTAGGAAGTCACATAGCATAGCGCAGTACCGATTGCTATTTACAGTAACACTCTCACAACTTTATTCAAAAAAATGCGGACCAGTCGCACCAAAATTAAAAACAGCACACCACACTGTTACTTCGGGACTATGGAGTATCGTTGATGGAGTTCCGGGTGGTTGTTTCCAGACCAGTAACTGCAATTTTGTTTGATTACTGCAGCTGGCAGATTAAAATGTGCCTCGTCTAAGAAAATCACAACATCGTCTCTGTGAATACAAGAATTTTATGATGGCACATTCACGCAAAAATTCAGAACCCCTGTATAAATATAAAGTTCAGTGTTCCCATCAAATTTGCACTTAGTGAAATTTACTGGAAACAGGGGCATGTGTAACAACAACAACGCTGTACTACTGTACATACAATAATTTTTTCTTCTGATTTTCGATAAATTAGTGTAATCGATGTTCTGATTTCATTTCTTTTTTGTTTCATGCCATTATGTTAAAGAAACTGTAAACAATTTTCGATGTGAATATTAATGTTTATGTCAGATTTCAAGCAATATTGTAATAGAATTGAAGTGTAACAAATGTTGAAACTGTTGTAAGATGTTAAAGTTGTAATTGTGCGTCTGGTCCATACGTAGGCAATGTATTAGGATAAGTAGAATGCAAAACCTCGGGTGAATACCCTGTCTGTAGGGGAGCGGTAAAAGGGGATGGCAGGCGAGCGCGGGAAAATGCACACGGGCACTGTACGGCATAACGGGCTCAGCAGTAGTAGTCGGAGTTGGGCATTGGTCTGAGTAACACGTTCTGGATCGAGGAAGCTCTCCTGGAAGACGTAGTTTCATTGAGCCTCGGATATGCCGTTCCGACGCCTATACAGCATGGCAAAATTCTATAGGTACTAAATGGAAAAGTATTGCGACGCTATGAAGAAGTAAAGTGCCGATACATCAAGATTGTATGTGATTGTATGTGTGCTCTGTGCCTCGCCATCTCGCCTCTCGCCAACCGTCACATCGATACAAACAGGTTGAAACTTTTAGTACTGTATTCGTGTGGACCAGTATTACTTTTGTTCCATACTATTCAATAACATCTTAAATTTTACCAGAACTGTCCTATCATTTAATTATCCTCACAGCTAACCTAGACAGGGTCCTTTCCAAATGTTGTGCAATCCGAGTGTCCCAAGATGAAAAATTAAAGTTTGTGTTAATAATAATTACCTGCAGACCTAGCTATGTTAGAATGATGTTTAAAGAATTTTTTTGTTAATGAACTAATAGACGAATAACAAAGGTCTGACAAAGTGGGAAGATAATTTTGATATTGGTTTAGTAATGAAACTTAATTATTTCGAGACAGATATAATGGTATTTAAATGAGTAGGAAATAAGACAAAAAGAGTAGTAAATCATATATTGGAAATCTTGAGGGCATAATGATTTCAGTACTTAATTGTTTTAATACAGTGATCATAACAGTTTCAGGGTCCCCCCCCCCTTTTTATTCATTTGAATTCTGAAGTGTTCTAAACTAATTTGACCAGCAAAGTCAAAGCCAAAATAGAAACCAAAATTTATCAGTGTTTCACTTTTATCAAAATTGACATTGTGTGTGTATTTCGAAAGTGCTATTTCTAGGGTAACCTATGCCCGATTCTAATCAGATCAATAGCCACTACGAAGTTTTGTAGTAAACATTGTAGTGTGGTGTTATGTATTTATGGTTTATTCATATCAGTATAGAAAGTGAATTTATCAGTTCAGTAGATTTTCTGGTTCTAATATTTAACATATTATGCAGTGTTATTACGGGTTGTTTTGCATGAACGTACATCAACTTGTACTGGGCAGAAACTCAGTTAATGCCTAATTAGGCTGGCGACCGTATAATTAACAAATTGGTAGCATCTTCTGTGTTGTTTCTTGCCCGTCCTGACGTGTAGTTGCATTTCGCACTTACTTGACGTATCATTGTTATTACCGAGTGGGTGTAAGTCTGATTTGCCTCCATTCAGGTACACGCGGTCAATTTCTATACAAAAATCCTTTCTCATAAGGTGAAGCCCGTCAACTTATCATAGTACAGGCTGTAATGAGTATTGTGTGCCCCACGCGCACGTTACAAGCAGTAGTAGTCGGAGTTGGGCATTGGTCTGAACAACACGTTCTGGATCAAGGAGGCTCTCCTGGAAGACGTAGTTTCATTGAGCCTCGGATATGCCGTTCCGACGCCTATACAGCATGGCAAAATTCCATAGGCACTAAATGGAAAAGTATTGCGACGCTATGAAGAAGTAAAGTGCCGATACATCAAGAGCCATTGCTGTGGTTGTATGTGTGCTGTGCCTCGCCATCTCGCCGCTCGCCAACCGCCACATCGATACAAACAGGTTGAAACTTTTAGTACTGTATTGGTGTGAACCAGTGTTACTTTTGTTCCATACTGTTCAATAACAACTTAAATTTTACCAGAACTGTCCTATCATTTAATTATCCTCACAGCTAACCTAGACAGGGTCCTTTCCAAATGTTGTGCAATCCGAGTGTCCCGAAATGAAGAATTAAAGTTTATGTTAATAATAATTACCGGCAGACCTAGCTATGTTAGAATGACGTTTAAAGAACTTTTTTGTTAATGAACTAATAGACGAATAACAAAGGTCTGACAAAGTGGGAAGATAATTTTGATATTGATTTAGTAATGAAGCTTAGTTATTCCGAGGCAGATATAATGGTATTTAAATGAGCAGGAAATAAGACAAAAAGAGTAGTAAGTCATATATTGGAAATCTTGAGGGCATAATGATTTCAGTAATTAATTGTTTTAATACAGTGATCATAACAGTTTCGGGGTCGCCCCCCCCCCCCCTTTTTCCTTCATTTGAATTCCGAAGTGTTCTAAACTGATTTGACCAGCAAAGTCAAAGCCAAAATAGAAACCAAAATTTATCAGTGTTTTCCCTTTATCAAAATTGACATTGTGTGTGTGTTTCGAAAGTGCTATTTCTAGGGTAACCTATGCCCGATTTTAATCAGATCAATAGACAGTACGAACATACATTATAGTGTAATGTTATGTATTTATGGTTTACCAATATTAGTACAGAAAGTGAATTTATCAGTTCAGTAGATTTTCTGGTTCTAAAATTTACCATATTATGCAGTGTTATTAAGTGTGGTTTTGCATGAACGTATATCAACTTGTACAGGGAAGAAACTCAGTTAATGCCTAATTAGGCTGGCGACCGTATTATTGACAAATTGGTAGCATCTTCTGTGTTGTTTCTTGTCCGTCCTGACGTGTAGTTGCACACCACAGCAATGGCTCTTGATGTACCGGCACTTTACTTCTTCATAGCGTCGCAATACTTTTCCATTTAGTGCCTATGGAATTTTGCCATGCTGTATAGGCGTCGGAACGGCATATCCGAGGCTCAATGAAACTGCGTCTTCCAGGAGAGCCTCCTTGATCCAGAACGTGTTGCTCAGACCAATGCCCAACTCCGACTACTACTGCTGAGCCCGTTATGCCGTGCAGCGCCCGTGTGCATTTTGCCCGCTCGTGCCATCCACCTTTTACCGCTCCCTTACAGACAGGGTATTCACCAGAGGTTTTGCATTCTACTTATCCTAATACATTGCCTACGTATGGACCAGACGCGCAATTACAACTTTAACGTCTTACAACAGTTTCAACATTTGTTACACTTCAAGTCTATTACAATATTGCTTGAAATTTGACATAAACATAAACATTGAAATTGTTTACAGTTTTCTTAACACAATGACATGAAACAAAAAAAATGAAATCAGAACATCGATTACACTAATTTATTGAAAATCAGAAGAAAAAATTATTATATGTACAATAGTACAGCGTTGTTGTTGTTACACATGCCCCTGTTTCCAGTAAATTTCACTAAGTGCAAATTTGATGGGAACACTGAACTTTATATTTATACAGGGGTTCTGAATCTTTGCATGAATGTGTCATCATAAAAGTTTATACCACAAACTCCCTTTTACTCACATTATAGAGGTCTATACTTTTTAATGTATCGATAATATCTACCTATCATTACGTAAGTGCCTTTGGCACAGTCCATCCTCCTATCACAACATAATTTAAATAGCAAATTACTCGTTATTATTAAATTTCTCAGAAAAATAAAATCAAATTTTAGAACACGAACACTTAACTACAAAAGCATATATAAATACCTATATATACTATAAAACAATTTGTTGCTGCTTGCATTGAATGGCAGTCCATTTCCTTATTTACTAATAAGACCTGTCTAGGTTACTTGTGAGGACAATTAAATGATACGACAGTTCTGGTAAAATTTAAGTTGTTATTGAATAGTATGGAACAAAAGTAACACTGGTCCACACGAATACAGTACTAAAAGTTTCAACCTGTTTGTATCGATGTGACGGTTGGCGAGCGGCGAGATGGCGAGGCACAGAGCACACATACAATCACAGCTATAGCTCTTGATGTATCGGCACTTTACTTCTTCATAGCGTCGCAATACTTTTCCATTTAGTGCCTATGGAATTTTGCCATGCTGTATAGGCGTCGGAACGGCATATCCGAGGCCCAATGAAACTACGTCTTCCAGGAGAGCCTCCTCGACCCAGAACGTGTTGCTCAGACCAATACCCAACTCCGACTACTACTGCTGAGCCCGTCATGCCGTGCAGCGCCCGTGTGTTACTGAAGCATGTCTTGACACAACGTTGTGGTAATTTTGTAATCTCATCCACACAGTTCTTGAACCAACACAGTCTTGCAGGAATGCATTTTCAAATCTCGACGCAGGATTCTTCTCACATTTCGATCCGATAATAGCAAGACTAACGCATGCTTTCTCGCAGAATGTTGGGGAGGTTGTTGAATTGAGTCTCTCTCTGCAGCAACATATTCTGGGCCTGTAGCTGTCCGCCGTCGACCCTGGCGTTTGCATTTCAATGCAGAAAGTGTCTCTCGAAAATTCGAAACCCACAAATAAATTGTTTTCGTATCAGGAACAGGGTTCTGTCCATCAGCGCGAAGCGAATACAGAAGAAACGTTGAGTAGTTATTGGCGATCGGCCATTTTGAATAAACAGTTCAACGTCAAAAGCGCGATGTTCACCTGACCAAGCCACTGTCTACACTGAAAGTGGTACCTGTGCAGCTATTCAAGGACACGATACCGCTCCCCACACACACCACTCAACCCTGTAGTTGCCCACTGCACACTGAGACTCAAATGAGGGAGTTCCTACTGCCGCACCCTGTTGGCCAGTTGAAGCGTGCCTGCTGTCGGAACCATATGGCCGGTATTTTCAGCTGGTGAGAGATCTGGAGAACATGCTGACCAGTGCAATAGTCCAACACCATATGTATCGAGGTAGGTCAGGACAGCACAGGCAACGTGCGGTCTTGCTCTGCCGGCCGTGGTGGCCGAGCGGTTCTAGGCGCTACAGTCTGGAACCGCGTGACCGCTACGGTCGTAGGTTCGAATCCTGCCTCGGGCATGGATGTGTGTGACGTCCTTAGGTTAGTTAGGTTTAAGTAGTTCAAAGTTCTAGGGGACTGATGACCTCAGCAGTTAAGTCCCATAGTGCTCAGAGCAATTTGAACCATTTTTTGGCCTTGCTCTGTTTTGTTGAAAGAATGTCCCCCCATGCGTCGAAGGTAGGTCACAGCCATCGGCTTTAACACGTTATAAATGTAATTCCCGCTGTCCAAATCACCAGCTATGAGAACCAGATGTGCTCGTGTCGTGCATCCCTTGGAAAACCCATTCCGTCACACCAGGTGCTGTGCCCATATGACGCTGACGTATGCAATCTGGCACCGTTCGGCCCAAACATACAGGTGTGTCCAGCGTGATGCTCTACACCAGTGGTTATCAGACTCTTTTCCTCTGGGCCCCTACACGAGAAAATTAAAAGTATCACTCCCCCATAATCTATTTCATAATAAAAGTAGTCATTTTTTATGTTTTATTCCCCTTATTCTCTATTTTATCGACTTCAATTTAGAAAGGTTTTATGCAAAAAAAAAAAAAAAAACCAAAACTGCATGAATTATTGTAACGAAAATATAGAGCAAACTGTTTCACATTTTCATCTGTTGAACAACTAACAAATAAATAATATTTACAATTTAGCAAACAAGGATTAAAAACATAAATCAAAAAGGTCGATGTGATGGATGAGCTTGCTTTTGAGAAGAAAGTTTGTCAGGACGTGGTGTTGTAACGGAAAGTGCCACTCAAACCTCTTTGCTTGCAATTTTATGTCGTTGCGAAAAGGAATCATCATCTTCATTGCATTTTAGCCCAGCATTGGGAATTCCTTGCTAATATGTACACTCCTGGAAATTGAAATAAGAACACCGTGAATTCATTGTCCCAGGAAGGGGAAACTTTATTGACACATTCCTGGGGTCAGATACATCACATGATCACACTGACAGAACCACAGGCACATAGACACAGGCAACAGAGCATGCACAATGTCGGCACTAGTACAGTGTATATCCACCTTTCGCAGCAATGCAGGCTGCTATTCTCCCATGGAGACGATCGTAGAGATGCTGGATGTAGTCCTGTGGAACGGCTTGCCATGCCATTTCCACCTGGCGCCTCAGTTGGACCAGCGTTCGTGCTGGACGTGCAGACCGCGTGAGACGACGCTTCATCCAGTCCCAAACATGCTCAATGGGGGAGAGATCCGGAGATCTTGCTGGCCAGGGTAGTTGACTTACACCTTCTAGAGCACGTTGGGTGGCACGGGATACATGCGGACGTGCATTGTCCTGTTGGGACAGCAAGTTCCCTTGCCGGTCTAGGAATGGTAGAACGATGGGTTCGATGACGGTTTGGATGTACCGTGCACTATTCAGTGTCCCCTCGACGATCACCAGTGGTATACGGCCAGTGTAGGAGATCGCTCCCCACACCATGATGCCGGGTGTTGGCCCTGTGTGCCTCGGTCGTATGCAGTCCTGATTGTGGCGCTCACCTGCACGGCGCCAAACACGCATACGACCATCATTGGCACCAAGGCAGAAGCGACTCTCATCGCTGAAGACGACACGTCTCCATTCGTCCCTCCATTCACGCCTGTCGCGACACCACTGGAGGCGGGCTGCACGATGTTGGGGCGTGAGCGGAAGACGGCCTAACGGTGTGCGGGACCGTAGCCCAGCTTCATGGAGACGGTTGCGAATGGTCCTCGCCGATACCCCAGGAGCAACAGTGTCCCTAATTTGCTGGGAAGTGGCAGTGCGGTCCCCTACGGCACTGCGTAGGATCCTACGGTCTTGGCGTGCATCCGTGCGCCGCTGCGGTCCAGTCCCAGGTCGACGGGCACGTGCACCTTCCGCCGACCACTGGCGACAACATCGATGTACTGTGGAGACCTCACGCCCCAAGTGTTGAGTAATTCGGCGGTACGTCCACCCGGCCTCCCGCATGCCCACTATACGCCCTCGCTCAAATCTGTCAACTGCACATACGGTTCACGTCCACGCTGTCGCGGCATGCTACCAGTGTTAAAGACTGCGATGGAGCTCCGTATGCCACGGCAAACTGGCTGACACTGACGGCGGCGGTGCACAAATGCTGCGCAGCTAGCGCCATTCGACGGCCAACACTGCGGTTCCTGGTGTGTCCGCTGTGCCGTGCGTGTGATCATTGCTTGTACAGCCCTCTCGCAATGTCCGGAGCAAGTATGGTGGGTCTGACACACCGGTGTCAATGTGTTCTTGTTTCTATTTCCAGGAGTGTATATTGAATTTATTCTTCAGTGAAATATCACTAGCGAAATACATTAGTTTTTCTTACCCTTTTATATTTAGACTTGATGGTACACGAGCGTCTTTGAGTGGATTTTTTAATCCAGTTAAATTTATCAAAAGTGTCACTAAAATACTTTTAGAAGTGGACTTTTAGTGTTGCAAGATGATAGAGAAAGCTCGCTTTTACATCCGTTGAAGTATCGGATTACCTGTGTCCTCTAACAGTGTCACTAGAGTAAGGAATATATGTACACTCCTGGAAATTGAAATAAGAACACCGTGAATTCATTGTCCCAGGAAGGGGAAACTTTATTGACACATTCCTGGGGTCAGATACATCACATGATCACACTGACAGAACCACTGGCACATAGACACAGGGAACAGAGCATGCACAATGTCGGCACTAATACAGTGTATATCCACCTTTCGCAGCAATGCAGGCTGCTATTCTCCCATGGAGACGATCGTAGAGATGCTGGATGTAGTCCTGTGGAACGGCTTGCCATGCCATTTCCACCTGGCGCCTCAGTTGGACCAGCGTTCGTGCTGGACGTGCAGACCGCGTGAGACGACGCTTCATCTAGTCCCAAACATGCTCAATGGGGGGGGCAGATCCGGAGATCTTGCAGGCTAGGGTAGTTAACTTACACCTTCTAGAGCACGTTGGGTGGCACGGGATACATGCGGACGTGCATTGTCCTGTTGGGACAGCAAGTTCCCTTGCCGGTCTAGGAATGGTAGAACGATGGGTTCGATGACGGTTTGGATGTACCGTGCACTATTCAGTGTCCCCTCGACGATCACCAGTGGTGTACGGCCAGTGTAGGAGATCGCTCCCCACACCATGATGCCGGGTGTTGGCCCTGTGTGCCTCGGTCGTATGAAGTCCTGATTGTGGCGCTCACCTGCACGGCGCCAAACACGCATACGACCATCAATGGCACCAAGGCAGAAGCGACTCTCATCGCTGAAGACGACACGTCTCCATTCGTCCCTCCATTCACGCCTGTCACGACACCACTGGAGGCGGGCTGCACGATGTTGGGGCGTGAGCGGAAGACGGCCTAACGGTGTGCGGGACCGTAGCCCAGCTTCATGGAGACGGTTGCGAATGGTCCTCGCCGATACCCCAGGAGCAACAGTGTCCCTAATTTGCTGGGAAGTGGCGGTGCGGTCCCCTACGGCACTGCGTAGGATCCTACGGTCTTGGCGTGCATCCGTTCGCCACTGCGGTCCAGTCCCAGGTCGACGGGCACGTGCACCTTCCGCCGACCACTGGCGACAACATCGATGTACTGTGGAGACCTCACGCCCCAAGTGTTGAGCAATTCGGCGGTACGTCCACCCGGCCTCCCGCATGCCCACTATACGCCCTCGCTCAAAGTCCGTCAACTGCACATACGGTTCACGTCCACGCTGTCGCGGCATGCTACCAGTGTTAAAGACTGCGATGGAGCTCCGTATGCCACGGCAAACTGGCTGACACTGACGGCGGCGGTGCACAAATGCTGCGCAGCTAGCGCCATTCGACGGCCAACACCGCGGTTCCTGGTGTGTCCGCTGTGCCGTGCGTGTGATCATTGCTTGTACAGCCCTCTCGCAATGTCCGGAGCAAGTATGGTGGGTCTGACACACCGGTGTCAATGTGTTCTTTTTTCCATTTCCAGGAGTGTATATTGAATTTATTCTTCAGTGAAATATCACTAGCGAAATACATTAGTTTTTCTTACCCTTTTATATTTAGACTTGATGGTACACGAGCGTCTTTGAGTGGATTTTTTAATCCAGTTAAATTTATCAAAAGTGTCACTAAAATACTTTTAGAAGTGGGCTTTTAGTGTTGCAAGATGATAGAGAAAGCTCGCTTTTACATCCGTTGAAGTATCGGATTACCTGTGTCCTCTAACAGTGTCACTAGAGTAAGGAATATATGTACACTCCTGGAAATTGAAATAAGAACACCGTGAATTCATTGTCCCAGGAAGGGGAAACTTTATTGACACATTCCTGGGGTCAGATACATCACATGATCACACTGACAGAACCACAGGCACATAGACACAGGCAACAGAGCATGCACAATGTCGGCACTAATACAGTGTATATCCACCTTTCGCAGCAATGCAGGCTGCTATTCTCCCATGGAGACGATCGTAGAGATGCTGGATGTAGTCCTGTGGAACGGCTTGCCATGCCATTTCCACCTGGCGCCTCAGTTGGACCAGCGTTCGTGCTGGACGTGCAGACCGCGTGAGACGACGCTTCATCCAGTCCCAAACATGCTCAATGGGGGGCAGATCCGGAGATCTTGCTGGCAAGGGTAGTTGACTTACACCTTCTAGAGCACGTTGGGTGGCACGGGATACATGCGGACGTGCATTGTCCTGTTGGGACAGCAAGTTCCCTTGCCGGTCTAGGAATGGTAGAACGATGGGTTCGATGACGGTTTGGATGTACCGTGCACTATTCAGTGTCCCCTCGACGATCACCAGTGGTGTACGGCCAGTGTAGGAGATCGCTCCCCACACCATGATGCCGGGTGTTGGCCCTGTGTGCCTCGGTCGTATGCAGTCCTGATTGTGGCGCTCACCTGCACGGCGCCAAACACGCATACGACCATCAATGGCACCAAGGCAGAAGCGACTCTCATCGCTGAAGACGACACGTCTCCATTCGTCCCTCCATTCACGCCTGTCGCGACACCACTGGAGGCGGGCTGCACGATGTTGGGGCGTGAGCGGAAGACGGCCTAACGGTGTGCGGGACCGTAGCCCAGCTTCATGGAGACGGTTGCGAATGGTCCTCGCCGATACCCCAGGAGCAACAGTGTCCCTAATTAGCTGGGAAGTGGCGGTGCGGTCCCCTACGGCACTGCGTAGGATCCTACGGTCTTGGCGTGCATCCGTGCGTCGCTGCGGTCCGGTCCCAGGTCGACGGGCACGTGCACCTTCCGCCGACCACTGGCGACAACATCGATGTACTGTGGAGACCTCACGTGTTGAGCAATTCGGCGGTACGTCCACCCGGCCTCCCGCATGCCCACTATACGCCCTCGCTCAAAGTCCGTCAACTGCACATACGGTTCACGTCCACGCTGTCGCGGCATGCTACCAGTGTTAAAGACTGCGATGGAGCTCCGTATGCCACGGCAAACTGGCTGACACTGACGGCGGCGGTGCACAAATGCTGCGCAGCTAGCGCCATTCGACGGCCAACACCGCGGTTCCTGGTGTGTCCGCTGTGTCGTGCGTGTGATCATTGCTTGTACAGCCCTCTCGCAGCGTCCGGAGCAAGTATGGTGGGTCTGACACACCGGTGTCAATGTGTTCTTTTTTCCATTTCCAGGAGTGTATTATGCTACTTTCCATTCGGTTTGGCCACAGCTCTAATTGCTTTATGAACGCCTTCATTTTTCTATTCAAAGATACTGTAGTCGCTTGATTAGCTAGAAGTGAAGTGTTAAGTTTCTCAAAAATTTCAGTGAGATAAGCCATTTGCAATAGAAATTCTAAGTTGCTGAAACTCTCTGCCAGAGAGTGACTTCCCTTCTTTAAGGAACAGAACACCTAATCCTGAGTTCAAATATTCTTTTTAGTGCTTACCCCTCGAAGGCCATCGGGCATTACTGAAAAAAATAAAAACAATTGAGTGTGCGCATCACCCATCTACTCACATAGCACTTTTAAAAGTTTGAATTTATGGATTTTACCTTAAAAATTTTAACTGTCTGTATAAGCGTTTGCAGCACTTCTCTAAGGTGTGGGCTAAGTTCTTTAGCTGCCAGAACCTCCCAGTGCATCACACAGTGAGTCCATACCGCATTAGGAGCTATAGCTCTGACTATAGCTTGCAGTCCACCATGAATTCCAGACACTGAGTGAGCTCCATCTGGGCATAGTCCAAAGCACCAATTCCATGATATCCTGATTTTACTTAATAAAATACTGATCACGGCAAAAAGGCTTTGAGCCGTAGCTGTTTTCAGTATTGGCTCACAGAAAAGTAATTCCTATTGAATGTTAAACTCAGCAACGATACGAATGAAAGCAATCCCATAAGCATCTTCATAATCAGTTACTTTGTCCACTTGAAGTGAAAAATATTTGTTACGTGGTTTGGCTCAAATGGTTCAAATGGCTCTGAGCACTAAGCGACTTAACTTCTGAGGTCATCAGTCGCCTAGAACTTAGAACTAATTAAACCTAACCAACCTAAGGACATCACACACATCCATGCCCGAGGCAGGATTCGAACCGGCGACCGTAGCGGTCGCTCGGTTCCAGACTGTAGCGCCCAGAACTGCACGGCCACTCTGGACGGCTTACGTGGTTTATCGATTAACTACTCGAGTAAGTCGTAAGAAATGTCTCTAATTTTTAGAAACATTGTGTTATTAGAGATAGGAATACTTTTCAACTGTTGAGCAAATGAGTCACCAAACATTGTTGGTACTAAATCGATCGCTACTGGTAAATCCAAAGTTTCTGCAATCGCGTGTAGTTTCTTGCATTTAGTGGAAGTATGCGAAATATGATAAGAACCTAAGAAGGCCTTAGAAATCACATTCGCCATTTTAGTAAAGTTTTTTTGTGTAGACAATAAATCATTTATAGTCTCCTGACAATAAATTCTTTTGATTTTCCCGTTAATTCAGGATGTTTTGTTTCAAGACGTCGCTTTAATTTGCTAGGCTTAATGCGATCAGCAGCGAAAACGGTTAAAAAAATTACACTTTGTGGATGTTTTCACCACTGACTGCAGTTTTCGTGGAGCCTAGCAATAAATCATTCTCATCATACTTTCTCGTTTCCGCCTTTGGAGTATCTCTCCCCCCTCCTCTAGTTGATGGACTACTGATATTTTCGTGTCTGTCACTAACCAGTAACCGCTTCATAATGCATTCAAGTCTTCCTCGTGAAGTCTGAAAGACTGTAAAGGGTCATTGAGATACACGAACCATAGCTTACACTCGTGCAATAGTTGCTAGTTAACCTTGCATCGCTACGATGTATCATCTCTGCTACGTTCGCCCCCGATAGCTGAGTGGTCAGCGCAACAAACTGTCAATCCAAAGGGCCCGGGTTCGATTCCCGGCTGGGTCGGAGATTTTCTCCGCTCAGGGACTGGGTATTGTGTTGTCCTAATCATCATCATTTCATCCCCATCGACGCGCAAGTCGCCGAAGTGGCGTCAAATCGAAAGACTTGCACCAGGCGAACGGTCTACCCGACGGGAGGCCCTCGTCACACATTTCATTATCTCTGCTACGATGGGTCTCTTGGACCCAATTTGCTTCTGTCTCCTATTTTTTACTGACCTCGAATACAGAAGCGCTTGACATTGAATTATGTTGTGTATATAAAGTAGGCAAACTCATTTTGCTTTGTGTAGAGTAAACTTTTCCTTGTTTACACAATCTTTTCACAATGTTAGCTGTGCAGCCGCTCAGCTTATAAGGTGCATTTAGTTACTCTCCTAAACAAACTTCCAAATTTGAGGTGTAAGCTGTTCTTGCATAATCTGGATTGAATACTGTCATTCAGTATTTGCTAAGCATGGAAGGAATTTAGATTCGAAAGCTAGATCGTCCTAGAAATTTTACAAGCGTAATATCTACCATCACATATTCTCGAACAGGGTAGAGCTCCATTCATTTTTTAGTGAACAAATCAATTTCGTATAAGAGTCATTTATTCTTTCCATCTCTCGGACTCAGCTGATTTATCATCAAATCTTGACACTGCGCCAGAATCCAGAACCTCTGTAGGTTTACTGTGGAACAGAATATTTCTAAACCTGTACCACTCCAGAGTACTTCTAAATTTATCCAGTCAACCATGTGCATTCCACCAAAATACATCAGACCAATAAAGGCTTCGATTTCAGCTCTATTTATCTCATGAATGAAGGACAGTGTAGAAGAGCATTTAGGAATTATTACATAACATCACTTCATCTATTGTTTCATCAGTAAAAAACAACCGCCATGTTTCTGTTTCTGACTTTTTATTCTTTGTAATTACCCTCACACCTTGAATATGTGGTACAATATTATGTACACAGTTCTGATAACTAGGACAGGAAATGCTTTTCATCAATTTATGGAAAAAATTATTATCATTCTGATTAGTGTCACTGTCATCCCCATTTCTTCATTTTCTATAACGTGTTCACTGATATCTAGTTCAAAGTCTGAGACTAGGTCTTCACGTGATTTTTCAGTAACCATTTCATTTAGCAACACACACTTACATAGATCTTTTGTTTCATCCATTTTTAGTATTCTCCTGAAATAAATAAGCTGGTTCAGTGTTTTGAATACGTTCTAAAACCGTATTTGTGTTATGAAAAATGATACCACCATTATTACTGCTGGTCCTGTTGAACCACAGTACTTACCTGCTTGCTACCATCGGTTATGACAGACCCAGACATGTGACAAACACTCTTATACAATGCACATCAACCAAAGCTCAACAATCAAATTTCGTAACAATGAAACATAAGAAGCTACACGAAACGTGGCACAGTTTCAGTGCTGTAAACGTAATAAAAATTAATTACCAAATATAGCTCTGGGTACGGGAGGCCCAACAGTAGAAATAGGAGGTTAAGGATATTCACAGTGCAGCCCACAACGGGCGATTCTGCCGACGGCCGACGTCGCCCAGCTCGCCCCAACATTTCAAACAGTGGTATAAATATGGCCACAGTTTCAGGAGTTGTCGACAGCGTCTGGCATAACACAGATATTGGGCGAAATGCAACCCAGGTCAACGCCATCTTCTTTGTTCGAAGGAAAAGATAAACGGAATTGTTTGTTATTAAGATTTTTTTATGTTTGAAAAATATACTGCACACCCATTGCACGCCCTTCTCCCTCAACCCCCCCCCCCCTCTCTATAATTTGAGAACCACTGCTGTACGAAGACTGGGACCAGTGCCTCTCGCCAGTTCTGCGTCAAGGTCCACTGTTGTTTTTGGGCACACCACTGTAGGTGTGCCTCCCTCAACTTCCGCCTCAAGGGAAGCCGCAAGAATGACCCCCGTGCTGACAGTCCGTGGTGCTTCACACCTCGTCGCACTGTCCGTATGGTGCGAAACAAGCCCACTTCCTGATCGGGGTACGATCCTGCGTGGCGGAACAAACATCGTGTCTGTCCCCCACCTCTCCCTCCCGGCTGCTAATCGCGAAGGACCGTTGATATTTAGTGAGCGAGGTGACACAGTGGTTAGCACGCTGGACTCGCATTCGGGAAGACGACGGTTCAAATCCGCGTCCGGGCATCCGTGATTTTTCTAAATCGCTCCGGACAAGTACTGGGATATACTTACATGGATATGGTGTCTGTTCTTTCGGACATTACCTGCAGCCGTCTAGAACGAAAATAGAATTATATTAATACCTTCAGCTGCTAACAGGCGTTGTTATATATCAACGGGGACAGGTGAAAATTTGTGCCCCGACCGGGACTCGAACCCGGGATGACCTGCTGACATGGCAGACAATCTATCCATCTGAGCCACAGAGGGAACAGAGCATAGCGCGACTGCTGCAGAGACTACCTCGCGCACGCCTCCCGCGAGACCCACATTCTCACCTTGTATGTCCACACACTACATTCGTAGTGTCTCACCCCAACACACTCATTACTCGTGGAAGACATTCTTACCAAGTCCCGTAAGAGTTCGGGGAATATGTGTGAATCCGCACAGAAGAAGAAGGTCATGGCCAGTATTGCCACATTTTCACCTGTTCCCGTTGATATATAACAACGCCTGTTAGCAGCTGAAGGTATTAATATAATTCTAATTTCGTTCTAGACGGCTGCAGGTCATCAGTGGTGTCTGTTCTTTCGGACATGTCCGAAAGAACAGACACCATATCCATATAAGTATATAGCTCTGGCAATATTGGCCATGACCTTCTTCTTCTGTGCGGATGCACACATATTCCTCGAACTCTTACGGTACTTGGCAAGAATATCTTCCACGAGTAATGAGTGTGTTGGGGTGGGACACTACGAATATAGTGTGTGGACATACAAGGTGACAATGTGGGTCTCGCGGGAGGCGTGTGCGAGATAGTCCCTGTAGTCGCGCTATCCTCTGTGCCCTCGGTGGCTCAGATGGATAAATTGTCTGCCATGTAAGCAGGAGATCCCGGGTTCGAGCCCGGTCGGAGCACACATGATCACCTGTCCCCGTTAATATATAGCGACGCCTGTTAGCAGCTGACAGTATTAATATAATTCTAATTAAGTACTGGAATGGCTACTGCGGTATTGTCCAAAGATCGCGGCGCCACACCAAGCCAGCAACGCGCATCTATACTGCAGACATTAGCGATATCTCGCTGCAATCCGTAACGACTAATCGGAGGCGCATCCTCACCATCACACGGAGGTCGATATACAAGGTGAACATCAATAAAACAGACGAACTGCACGGACGCATTCCAGACTGGAAATGGAGGGAAAAAGGTCCTTTGAACATGTGTCCAGAAATGCAATGTTGCCACGGTAGACGGCGCTGACAGATGACAGTTGCTCTTACCAAGTGCCGTGCATTCCTTCTGTGTTGCAGGCTGTGCGATGTAAATGGCATTATTGCTACCTTCTTTGTATTCCTGCACTGAAATAGCATTCACTTGCATGTCAAAATCTTGTTGTACATTTCAAGTAAGTGTGTCTTTTGTTGCATGTCGTCTTCATGGTGGTGCAGTTTTAATGACCATGTCCTCTCTCTTAGCACCGCAGCGCCATCACACGGAGGTCGATGTAGAGCCGACCGTGGACTCACTCTACCCCAATTCGCGACCTCCGATGAAGTAGTTGACATCATATACTTAGACACCTAGTACTATTCAGGTCTCAGATATATCTGTGTTTTTGCAAATGTTGAACTCATACTTCAAGAAAAGAGTCTGCAATAGTGTGCATCAAGTGATGCTTTAACGTTCAAAGACAGTGAGTTGTTGGACGCTCTGGAAAGTGAAGATATTGAACGTATGGAAGACCTGTGTAGTACTCGGATCTTTTCATATGGAGGGAGTACCTGCACACGTAACGGCCAGAAGAAAATTTCTACCGCTCTCAAAGACCACATAACATCTCGCCCATTAGCGTTCAGTGATATACACTGTTGACAGCACTAAGTAACAAGTGATGCTAGCTAAGGAATCTCTGCCAATTGCTGCGGAACAACTGACAGTTGCTTTGGAACACCCGACCAATGACAGTAACAGAAAATTTAGAGGACGGGACGTGTTAATTGCAGTGTGCACGAATGCTTGTGTGCATTCCACAGGCCATGCTGCACGGTGTGTGACGA
Organism: Schistocerca piceifrons; assembly: GCF_021461385.2. NCBI lineage: Eukaryota > Metazoa > Arthropoda > Insecta > Orthoptera > Acrididae > Schistocerca > Schistocerca piceifrons. Next base: position 906,863,169 of record NC_060140.1, on the reverse strand, counting down.
AGGTTGTTGTAGAACCTGTTAGTGTGGCACTCCACGTGGTACAGCAATGACTGCAAGACATCATTTCAGTGCTTCAGATGCTGGATGTGCAATTTAATGGCCCGAAGCTGGCAAAGTGTCACTACTGTGGCCACAGTAATGGGTGTGCCCAAAAGTTGTCTTCTCGCGATTGAAGAAGGCCGCTGAAGGTGCAAATGCTATGCGAAAACATGTCGGTGGTCGTGGACGGACCATCACACCACATGAGGATCGACACGTAGCCCTAGTAGCGAATGGGAACAGACGCCTCACTCTTAGGCAGATCGCTGTAGACCTAGCAACTATTACCGGTACATCTATCTTTTGCAGAACCACATCGCGACGATGATACCAGACTGGTTTGTAGGCTCAGAAGCCTGTTGAATGCACACCATTTCGCCGAGAAACAATCCGTTGTTGCCTGGAGCATGTTGGTTGGGTTCGGTAACAGTGGCCCCAGAGTGATGTCCTCCGATGAATGCCGCTTCACTGTGGCAAGTGATTCTGGCCACTGGTTAGTGTGTGGAGAGAGGGGAACACGTTACACACCAGATAATGTTCACGAATGTCTTGGGTATGGCCTAGGCGTTACGTTGCGAGCAGGCATTATGCATAGAGGCCGAACAACCCTGCGTATCTTTGGGCGCAGTACCCTTACAACACAGTGGTACTGCAGGCAGATTATTCTGGACCATGTCCGTCTGTTTATGCGTGTTGTAGGTCCCGACTTTCCGTTTATTGATGTCAATACCCGCCCACACTGAACCACTGAGGTGTCGCACACACTGGAAAGTGAAGATATTGAACTATGAAATGGCCTGCGCATTCCTCAGATTCAGACCTTATATAACAAGCCTGGGATCCTCTTGGCAGACGTTTTCTTCAACGAACACCTCTGGCCTGAACCGTGCGAGAACTGAAAACCGCCTTGAAAGATGAGTAGGACAATGTCCCCAAGGACTCAACAGTTTCGTACCCACAGGAACGACAGATGCAAAACGTGCATTAGTGCCCGAGGAGGACATATTGCATATATTAAGAGTACGATATCGACATTTATGTTGGGAGTCTGACCTGCGTCAAACATGAAAGTTATTTACGTCTGTTCTCCTGCTTTCCAATGTGGTAAAATCTGTAACATTTTTCATCGTAAATTTACCACTACATCTCTATTACGTATGTACTTTGTTTCATGACATCCATCATTGCCTGTGATTATTCCTGTACAACAATGTCTCTCCTTAGCAAGCTGAGGAAGTGTTGTTTCATATGGCGTTATTGACTATATCACATCACAGCTGCGACTGAAGTAAACAATCAGCTATAACTTTCCAACAGTTATTGCATCTCTCTGTAAATCAGTATATCTGCCCTTGCAGAAATTTCTTGTTGTGGTCTTGTCATCTTCGTAAATATCTTGAAGATGTTTCTTACTATAGAATTTGCACGTTTTAGCCCCAGTGCGATTGTGTTGGCCTAATGATTTTCATTCCGTGTTGCATCGTGATATGTCGAGTAATTGTCTGTAACCGATACTACGTTTTGGCAACAGGGGTCCTCTGGTAATTAGGTCAGAATTACGCTAGGCAGCAGCCGCTAAAAGACAATGCAGAAGAACTTCACATAGTCGGAGCTATCTTCCCCTTTACTTTTCGTGTTGCTGCTGCCAACAAATCGCAAGCTTATATATGCAAATCACTCGGGATTACGACAGTGTAGGTCTTCAGGAGAAAAGGGGTTTCACTAATTTTGGGAAATGGTAAATGCGGAAAGACGGCGAAACTGCAGTTTGAACAAGTTAGCACATGCAACCGTAATTCTAGAAGTTAACGTCAACCTACAGCAATTACGAATGCTCTGCCTATCGAGCGCGACTGCTTTCCTCTAACTCACGAACTTACGTAATTCTCTTCAACTGTCGTTCGTATAGTGCCCCCTTAATTAGCTGCCGTGATCTGTATCAATAGATCTCGCCCGTGAGCGAGGCACAAAAATAATCCACTCGGTTGCTTGCCGAGACGTTCGCGTCAAGAGCGCATAGTGGTTCTTGCCAAGAGTGTTGCCCAAAACGAAAAACAAATAACTGTTCGCTTGTGTATATTCAGTCTGCAACAACGGTACGCAGTTACCACCGGCTTGAGAGACAGAAATTGATTAGCAAGGAGCCCAGGTATAAAGATGGACATAATGAACCATCAAGCCTACTACTAACCAAATACGATCAGGTGGAGTATCTTCGCAAAAATGTGATTGTCTCAAGAAACATTTGAAAATAGAACCCAGCACAATAAGTTCCACACAGATGAAATTAAAATCGAGTATGTCCCAAGGAAGTGTAATACGACTTCTAATGTTTTCAATGCAAGTAAACGATTTGTCAGATAGGATCAGCAACACCACTAGATTTCTTAACATGAAAGTATCAGCTTTGGACGATTGTAAGATATTGCAGAAAGACTTGGACAATATTTCCCATTGGTGTCGTCAAGGGTAGCTCGCTTTAAATGTGGATTAATATAACATCTGCAAGTGAGAGAAAGTTGTATTGTATCATATTATTGTAGAAGCCTTAAACAATAAAATATAGCCATTCGGTATTTTTTGTGATCTTTCCAAGAGGTTTAATTGTTGCTGTCTAAGAAAAACTCAAGGTTTGGCTATACACACGGCTGGTTTTAATCATACTTCACAAAAAGAATGCAAGGGGCTGTGCTGAATAAATACTCGGACTATGAATGAACTATGCTATTGTTACAATAAATCCTCCCATCAGAAAGAAAACAGCAGAAGATAATTATAAAGTGGTTTTCTGAAAAGGGACTCTCCCTAAATTTTGAAAAAAATAAACCATATTAGGTCTGTACAACGCAAAGTCATACCTACAACTGATGCAGTACTTGAGCAGGAGTTCGCAAATAGGGTAGAACGCTCCAAATTTTTGAGTGCACTCACTGATGAAAACTTGAACTGGAAGAAGCGTATTACTGAGCTCAAACAATTAAGTCCAGCTACTTTTTCTCGTCGTATAGAGGCTAATCTTGGAAACGAACGAATCAACGTCCTGACATACTTTGCATATTTACACTAAATAATGTGTTATGATATGATTTTCTGTGATAACTCGTCACAGATAAAGAAAGTACTGATCGCACAAAAGTACAATATTGGTGTTCACCCACGAACGGTGTGTTGGTAACTCTTCAAGGAGCTAGGTATTTTAACTGCACCGTCACAATACATTTATTCGCTAAAGAAATTCGTCGGACATAATGCATCACAATTTCAGAAGAATAGCGAAGTCCATGAACACAACACTAGAGGGAAAAATAACCTTTATTACCCATTATTAAAGTTCTCCTATAAGTGACTCAGAAAGGAGTTCAATATACATAAACAAAAATTTTTGATCAATCACCTAGCAACATAAAATGTCTGACAGGTAGTACAGCAAATTTTAAATTTAACTTAAAATGTTATAAAAGAGCCGTTCAAATGATCCGTGGAACATGTAACTAACTCCGGCCGAAGTGGCCGCGCGGTTAAAGGCGCTGCAGTCTGGAACCGCGAGACCGCTACGGTCGCAGGTTCGAATCCTGCCTCGGGCATGGATGTTTGTGATGTCCTTAGGTTAGTTAGGTTTAACTAGTTCTAAGTTCTAGGGGACTAATGACCTCAGCAGTTGAGTCCCATAGTGCTCAGAGCCATTTGAACCATTTTTTTGTAACTAACTATTACGACTTTGTGATGTTTAAAGTTTTCCGGCGTACTGATTGTTCCATAAAAACACGGGAGAACTGCTGGATATCAGTTGCGTCCTGCCACGATATTTCGGCGCAGAGTCTTCCTGGCCATCTTTACGTGAGTGCCACTGTAGTAGTACTGGCGAGTATGCTTCTTTTCTTTTCTTTTTTTTATTGTTATTTCATGCCCCTGCTCCATAGGGGCAGGGGAGGGCTGTCAGCAGCACAATCCGCCGCTCTTCAGCCGAGTGACATGATAACTAAAACAAGAATAAATTAATACAAACATAAGGAGATAAAAAAGGGGAACATAAAACAGAGTAAGGGGAGAAAATGGAGGTAAAAATACACTGTCATGTAGAAGTTCATTGGGAACAGTTAAAAAAGTCACCAGAAAGTTAAAAAACACAGTTGGCGATTCTTAAAACACAGAGAAGACACTGGACGCGCATGCACAGGTTAAAAGTTGGCCACAGTATTAAAAACACTTCGAAACAACACACTTAAAACCCACTTGGAGCACACACGACGAAGAATAAAATACCAGGCGGGACCTGCCGAGGGAAAGGTCAGAGAGGATGGAAAAGGAGGGGAGAGCATGGGGCAGCTGGGGAAGTGGCGGGATGAAGAGAGGAGGGGCAACCGTGGGTTCACGAAGAGGCAGGAGACACATGGGGCGGGAGAGGAAAAGGGAAGACAGGGCAGGAGGGAGCGCAGAGACACTGAAAGAAGGCACAAGAGATGGACGGGGAGTAGGAGGGGAAATCCGCTCAGAAGGAGGGAGGGGGAGGAGAGGGAGCCCTGAGGAGGAGGCGGGAAGAGGGGGTTAGAGTTGGTAGGAAGGGTAGATGTCAGGGCGAAGCTCATCATCCGGGAGTGGTAGACGGTGGAAGTTGTGTTGGGAAAGGAGATGGAGGGTATGGAGATGGAGAGAGGGAGGGACACAACGGTAAAGGCGCGGCAACTGGTTGGGAGTGGAGAGGAAGGGAGACACCAGGGGGTGAGGGGGATCAAGGCGGCGGACAATACATAGTGTGCGGATGTGTTCAAGGAAAAGGAGAAGGTGGGGGCGAGTATGCGCTGAGCTCCGCTATTTAAAAACATACTGAGGTGACATTGCGCATACGCTGCTCAGCGTCTTCGTTCATAACAGCTCCGTGCGCTGCGCCTCACGCCCTTCACGGTGAAAGCTTGGCGTATCGATATCAAGTCGATATTCATCTTTATGCAAATAACTACGTCGACTACGATGTTTCTCTATAACAGGATTCCAAGCAGAGTTTAGCTGATAACCACTATCTCGATTGATGAGAGTCTCGTTGTCAGACAATCTTATTTCCACAGATTCATTGGTAATCGAACTCCAAAAGTTTGATGTATGGGCCAAAATTCTTGTGTCGTTGTAATTCATGGAATGCTCTGTGGAAATACAATGTTCGGTGATTGCGGACTTGGTGGCTTGGAGAAGGCAAGTATGCCGTTGGTGTTCCACAATGCGTTCCTGCACAGTTCGTGTTATTTGCCCTATATATGACACTGGCACCATCGTAAAACTCGCGTAAGGATCATGAGAAATAGATAAGAGAGGTTAGGGCACGAACAAACGCATATAGACAGTCATGTCGCCCAATACGCTAATGGACCTGGAAAGAAAGTTGATAATATCGGCACCATGCTCCCTCCACCGTGCACTGTGCAGTAGCTTGCAGAGTATTTGCGTTTATGCAGATGTAGAAACCTTGTGTTTGTAGTTTTATTACCAGTTCGGCATATTTGTCTTACCAAAATATTTGCTTTCCATTATCCACAGGGACAGCAATGTTCTACTTCTGTGTGATGCATCGATTTGCTGCTGGGTTTACGGACCAATTGAAGCGAAAGAAGAAGGAAAACAGCTGTAGAATACCAGGTTCCGCTGATCAAGTTACATGCAAAATCCTAAATCGCTTTTCCTAGTCCGAAGAAGTACCAGTTTTCCGATCGTCTGTTGTGTTTCATAAATGGTCTCTTGAAATCAGCTGTTCCGGTTGCCTGTTTAGTTAGCGCAATAACTGTTTCTCTTCCGTTAATTACAGGAGACGAATGATTTGTTGGTTAGTCCAGTATTTTCCTCCTTCACTACACAAAATGTGACTCTGTCCAGATTTAAAAAAAAGGACAGATCCTTACAACTCAAATATATTTAAAATAAACGGTTGAGCGTTTACATGAGCCTGAACAACGATTGTGGCAGGGGAAATCACGAATCCAGCGGAATGTATTTTAAAAAGGGTATATACCGACTGTAACCTTATTTATGTACTTAATTGCTTGGTGCATACCACAGACAATCTTCATAAACACGGGTAGCATTCATCTCACGCTAGGTGAGGAGAGCCCGACGTCATAGTGATGTAGGCACGCGTCATCATGAGTTTCACGAGTTGTCCTATCGACTGTTGTGTGCATTCTGTATATATCGACTGCTGAGTGCGTCTTCAATCTGCATTGTTATTTGTTTATGTGCTTTCATTGTCCTATTGTCCGGTGTTGTTAGCGTGTACGTCGTTCTGAACATGGGCTCTAACGGAGATGAGAGAACTTTCGAGCAGATCCATGAAGATAGTCTGAAAGATTTCACTATCTTTCTTAGTTGATTTAAAACACGAAGGCAAAATTAAATGGAACTAGATGGGTTAATGTTTCTAACAACATTCGGAACTATCTTCAGAACCACTTTAATTTCTCAGTTTAACGTTTCTGCCCACATGAATTATGTACAATTCATTGGACCTTATAAAAATACGAAACACTTTAATTTTTTCCTATTTCACGTTTTTATTCACATGATTTTTTCAATATTAATCGGATTGAAAACATGACTAGACACTTTTTTAACTTTCGTTATGGTTATGATTCCTTCATTCAGATATTCGTTACGTTCATGAAACGCACAATAACATCCCACATTCTTTGGATTGCAGCTTCATAATTAATTACTTCACTTTTCTGTCCACACGATTTATGCACGATTCGTCAGATTTAAAAAGAATGACAAGCTTTCTTTTTATTTTGTTATGGCTCCTTCGCTCAGACATGAATTATGTTCAAAAATACACAATAACATCGCAAAATTTTTGGGATTACATTTAACAGTTCATTCAGCTGGGATTTATTTCGTTATGGCTCCTTCGCTCAGACATTAATTATGTTCAAAAATACACAATAACATCGCAAATTGTTGGGATTACATTTAACAGTTCATTCAGCTGTGATTTATTTCGTTATGGCTCCTTCGCTCAGACATTCATTATGTTCAAAAATACACAATAACATCGCAAATTGTTCGGATTACATTTAGCAATTCATTCAGCTGGGATGAGTGTATCAAACAACTCCTGCCACTTCGTTTGTACACATGTATTTACATTTAGCTCTGACGTTATCGGTACAACTGCAAAGATCGATATACATACTCATTTAGTCGATTTAGGTTATTTATGTCACGATGACGTACCGTTACGTCATTATGACGTAGGGTTCTCCTCACCTAGCGTGAAATTAATGCTACCCCATAAACAGAGGCAGCGACAATCTACGCACAACCATGGCAGAAATCTTAGTTACGAGACTTAAAAAAACACAAAACTCTTGTATGTATGTACCAGTTCAGTTATTTAACATGATACCAACACAAACAGAAGGTGTGTCACTGAATGCCTTCAGAAACACTGCAGAAATATGGCTTAAGCAATAGGCAATAACCCAATATACTTGTGATTGCTAACATCCTATCAGTTAGTCAATGTTCACTAAAACAAATTACAGATACTTCTTTTAATTGATCTGACAGTAATACTTCTAGCTCATTAATTTTATTCTGCAATGACTGCACATTTTGATGGACCAATTATAAACTTGGGGTTTCTGCTTGGCATATCTAATTCATCACTTACCTTATTTGTCTCTGCCTTCCTTTCGTTTTAATCTGAGGAACACTTCTGGGATAAACTAAGATGAAGAAATACTGGCAAAATAGGAAACTATAAGGGTAGAAGACGAATTTAAGTCGTTACATGATCTTAGTTGGTCAATACGAAAGTAACAAAATAAAAAATAGCTTCATACAAAAATCACACATCATGTAAACACTGTCTCTAGGCAGCTAGGTCACACTATTAAATGGCTGAAATTCGCATTTAATACTAATGCACTCTTTCTGGTTGACAACAAAACTGCAGCCGATGCTGGAAGAGGAATTTTTGCTTTAACCAATGTGCTGATAAAAGATTTTTGTTGTGTCTTGTATTTGACTCACAAAAATAGTAGATGTAGATGATTCATATCTCCTTCTATATTTCATAAATCACATAATGGGGATTCCTTCAGTCCTGTTCACAACAGGTGAGTAGATGATTTCCTTGGTTTAAGTGCATGTGCATAATCATTGTTATGAATCGTCAGCTCCTACTCCACTCAATAAACCAAAGGAATAATGCTATTTTAGGTTTCAGCTGGCTCCATTGTACACCTTTTGATATCTTGGTCGAATCGCATTGCGTCTGCCAGTCATTTTTCGTTTTTTTCATTCATTAAGCTCAGCCTTCTTGATCAGGAAATCTACAGTTTGGGATTTCGCAGAAGTTCATTTCTCAATTCGCTAAGCTATCTACTATTTCAGTATGTAAGATGCTACTGTGCCCTGAAATCCAGAAGAAATTTGCATGTTTGTAACGACTTCTTTGATAAGAGTTATGATGATAGACGACACACCTTTGTTCCATTTTGGTTTATTAGTCTCTTTAGTACACTCGTGGAATTGGTTAATACCACCATACTGCTTTTGTGGAAGATATGCCGTATTTTACTGATTGCCTAACTGAGATGCTTCTTCATAATAACTTGCTACTTCCTTAGGTACAGAACATCGGACTTGACAATTTTCTGTATGTTGCACATCCTATTTTGTCACCATAGATGTTCTTCAGTTCATCCATATAAATCTTCGTCTAGTACAGGAAAATTATATTCAGCAAGATTTTAATTTCAGTCTTCAGGACCTTTATATTGTAAGATATTACCAGGGATTAATACATTTCCTTCTCGACAGCTGACTGGGCCTAGGAATTCAGGTAAGATGTATTTCTGTATTTTATTTTCATACAGGGTCCACCAGTCAAAGTTTTTCATAATCAATGGTTTTCTTCTATTTCCAGAGAAATAGTCAATTTTTTCGGTGTCTGATCCATACTTCATTATGCCATTGATTAGAGAGTGTCTTGTCTAAGAGATTCGCTTCAAAATAAATTTATTTGCAAGTTTTCTGATACTAGGTGGTGGTTCCCTTGCCACAACAAGAAGGGCATTTGTAGGTGTGGATGGCACAGCGCCAGTGCATACTCGAATACTAGGTACTGAAGTTTGCCCAGCTTTGATATCAAATTTCTTGTCCCATCATGACAAAATATGCTATCCATATTCCAAGACTGATCTCAGATGAGCCCCATACAAATTGAATTTTTAGGTGAGCTTCCCACCACATGCCGACCACACATCTCAGTGCATTCATCACTGCTTCTATCTAAGAAGAAATATCGTTTCTATGAGGTCACTTTGTTAGCCTCGAGTCAATTCTCATGCCTGGAAACTTCGCTTGAGTCCTGAATGAGATATTTATTCCACCAACCCTCATACTATGTAGGCAATTTGCAACTCTTCTTTGTATAAAAATAACTACGTCATGATTTTTCTAGTGTTGTCTCCAGCCAAAATCTAAGGTTTGATACAGAATGATCCTTTATTTCTTTTGGTGTTCCTATGGAATAAGCGGTCGAATACAGGCAGAGATAATCAGCGAACTGTAAGATAGATACTCTTGGCGAGAAACATTTTTCAGGGCCTTGCATACACACTATGAACAGGAGAGAACCCAGCGTCACTCCCTGAGGGAGAAGTATCCAAAACCCGATGGCATGTCCATTGTTCTTAACATAGATTCATATTTCTGAGAGCAAAGATTTAAGTCCACAAAGACACTCTCTAATCAATGGCATAATGAAGTATGGATCAGACACTGAAAAAATTGACTATTTCTCTGGAAATAGAAGAAAACCATTGATTATGAAAAACTTTGACTGGTGGACCCTCCGCCACACACCGTTGGGTGGCTTGCGGAGTATAAATGTAGATGTAGATTTTCTTTACAATACTGTGATTTTCACATTGTCATAAGCTCCGACACTATCACAGAATACCAAAAACAGGGAACATTTGTACATGAAGCTCCAATGAAGGCCAATTGTCAAAATTCTTATTTTGTCAAGAGACTCTTTCCTTCCAAAAAACAAACTGATTCTTGGGAAGAACATTATCCATCCACCATTCTAATCTGTTCTTAACCATTCTTTCAATGGTATTTGAAAATGTGAAGTTAGTGATATTGGTATTGTAACATGGCGGGTTTAGAATTTGGTGTTTGGTTCAAGGACAGGAATTAAAATCTGCATTGTCCATTCTTGAGGTGCTGGGCAACACATTCATATTTCATTGTACAGCCTAAGTAGTATAGAAACTGCCTCATATGACAAGTTTTGGATCATGTTGTAATGTATTCCATCGATACCTGGTGCTGTATTGGGTGAATTTTGGAGGACAATGATCAGTTCTTGTTCTGTAAAAGGGGTACACATTTTTTGCTGTGTTCCATCGTCAGGAAAGAAACGTTGTTGCAGGTTGAAGCTGGTGCATTTCTGTCCAGGAACTACTCTAACCAAAGCACTTGTTTTTCGATGAATTTGTCCTTGATTTCCTATTTCTAAAACATATGATCTGATCTTATCTTTTTGTATTGAATATAACTTTCCCTCTTACGCGCCTTCAAAACTTTTTTTATTGTAGCTTCTGTTCGCTCGTAATGTAAAAAATTTTCTAACGTTGGTGATTTTCTATATTGCAACAGAGGTAATTTTCATGCTAAAGCCCTGGACCAGTCTGTGTTCCATCAGACAACTGCCGGCCATTTATCTTTATCATTGCTTCTATTATGTAGCTGTTCATTTGATATCATTATCATTTATATGTGAGTGCAGGCTTTCTCGGCGAATTTCATATATGGAGTCTTAACGGGTTGTCAGCCGAGTAGCGTCGTCGTCTCGTAGCAACGTTTCGAAGGAATGCGTCTCCATCATCTTCAGACGAAGATGATGGAGACGGATTCCATCGAAACGGTGCTATGAGATAACTACGCTGCTCAACTGACAACCCGTCAAGACTTTATATATCATTATCAGTTGCTGTTAACTAAATAACTAAGCATAGCAATTGATTCAAATTTTATCTGTGCAATCTTTAGACATTCATGTAGGAACCCATTTCCCCATTTTCGAAGCTCCATATCCATTATCAAGATAAACCTGAAAATCGAGGTTTTTGGCTACCAAAAGTACCATTTGCGGGGATGGCGACTTCTATAACTTCTGTTCAGTGTAAACGGTCGAAATTTCTACCATATGTTCTCAAGATGATGTTCTCAGGGAACCCTGAAACTTTTTTCAATATCATTATCCTAGATCCACAGGTTCAAAGTTACCATACTTATGCATGTTTACTATGCATGTAATATCCAATCTGAGGCGTAAATGTAGTTTTGATGGACGTATTGAACAGATGTTAAGGGTTCTAAGATCACTGCAAGGTTTCTGAAGTAACCAAACTATGTTTTTAGGCACCATTTTTTCACCAATAAAATTTATGTCACACTGTCTCTTTACGATGGGCACTTAGCACCTATATAATTATGCCCAAAGTGGTACTGCAGTGACGAAAAACTGGCTATAAATTGTCTTAAAATGCCTTTAAAAAAACTTAAACTGACTGCCAAAAATTACATAAAACTGGAAAGTTTACATATTCAGTAAAATATCTCTAAGAACATTTTTAATCTTTTAAAATTCAAATCACAAGCTGTTTGTTTTCGATGAACTGGGATCAATGATAAAAGAATCCAGAAAAAATGTAAAACAAACGATTTTGTGTTAACCTTATATAGTGTGTTCTTATTTACTGTTTATGTGTGTCAAAGTATATAAATGTGTCGAAGTACAATAAATAATTTACTGACTATAGAATTCGTTTTATCTATGCAGTACAACATGCTGTAGCAGGTAAAAATGGAACCAGCAAAAAAATCCGCTGACAGGAGCACAGAAAAGCGAATATCTTCCTGTTTAAAAGACTCTGACAGAAAAATGAGGAACCATTTGCCTCGGTCCTCATTCCGCCTTCCTCACCAAAAATTTTGGCATGCAATCTGTTCAAATACTGCATAGCACAGTGGAAATAATGCTTACTCCTTCACCATACATCCTGCCGTCCATGTCAACGATATGGTGTGTGAAGCCAGATTACAAATCTACTGCCCCTCGTCGATGATTCCTGTGTAATAATTCAATAACAACTGATTAAAATTTGTTTTTGTCCTCTAACAAGACTATCTTCAATAATCACACTTCCATGATTCAAGGCAAACTATTTCATGAGTGTTAATTAGCAGTTAACATCACACCCTCCACTTGTCAGAATTTCTTTGTTAGACTTGAAATTCAGTTCTGTATGTCATGATCTGTGAAGTTCTCACAAAGTTGGTTATTCACTGCATTGCTCGTAATATCATGGAAGTTGCTGCTGAATAATAATGTATTTACTGAGTGAACTTTTCAGGACCTTTTTTTTTAGGTAAATAGTTCTGTTCCACTCATCTCAGTATTGAGCCCTCCTAAATACTAAATTGCACTGCTCATGTGCTAAATAACAGGAAGTTAAGAAGACTGCATCAAGCAGTTAATCTAATGCTGTTGGCCTCATCTATTGTATGTTAATCACAAAGATTATCATGATCGCAAGAAATTACAAGTAGTGATTCACAGGTAATAAAACTGCAAGAAATTGTCTTGTAACATTTTCTGCCAAAGCATCTGAACAATTTTTTGGATTCAGCATACAGTTTGTCTGTATTTCATTGTTCATATATAGTGAGTACATAAAATTTTGTAAATATAGCTGGATCACATATATGCACTACATTTACATATAATACTTCTTCCGGAAGACGAAAACTGAATTTCGGAATTTTTTTTTCCACTGGCATGTTTATACCTTAAGGCTGGAAGCGGATTTGCTAGCCCATTTAAATATGGCGTCTGGAAAATAGCTGTTCCAGTTCCTAATTTAGTCTGCACAACCTCCATTTCTCATAAATTAAATATTGCAGGTAGACAGCTTCATGCTTAGTCTAATATTTCTACTTCTCCATCACGGTACAAAATGTCACTCCATCCGAATTTTTAAAAACAAGACATAGCCTGGCAACCCAAGCATATTTCAAAGCTGGCCGGTGTAGCCAAGCGGTTCTAGGCGCTTCAGTCTGGAGCCACGCGACCGCTAGAGTCGCAGTTTCCAATCCTCCCTCAGGCATGGTTGTGTGTGATGTACTTATGTTAGATTTAAGTAGTTCTAAGTTCTAGGGGACTGATGACCTCAGATGTTAAGTCCCATAGTGCTGAGAGCCATTTTAACCATTTGAGCATATTTCAAAAACAACTGTGTGAATACATGGGAACGAAAATCGGTTGTGGAAGTGGAAGGCTGGCAGCTATAACCGGATTTCGAGAACCGATTTTGGAGTGTGTACATGACCAACCAAAGCGGTATTGGGAAATTGGATTACGATTTAAGGCCAAATCACACTGGCCATCACGTCAGGTCACATTACATCCCCTCAAAACGTTCTGCAATGCATTTCAAATGGCGGCATCCACCTGGCTGTCCTGTGATATCATGTCCTGTCAAGGCTCCATCAAGGTTTCTTAGGGAGAAAGTTTTGACAGCTGACATCATCCATCCATTTTTGATCATGTGACTCCCAAGTAGAATTCCTCCTGATGCATGGCCACTTGCAGATCTCCTTAATTCATTTCATCATAGTGTTTGTGGTTGATGCATGTTGTTTTTATTTTTATTATTTATTAGAAATTGTTTTGTTTCATTATTTATTTTGTTAAAAATTTATAATTTTATTACAATTAACCAAAGAGTAATTGAAGCAGTGAAGCATCAGTCTTAACTGTATGAAATGAGCATATTAAATTACTTACCATCTACTACATTTATAAAGTGGTTTTTTTATATGTACCAGTACTGTATTAATATTTTATAAGGAAATGGATTGCTGTATGGCTGCAGCTTGAAGTGAAAAAAGTACTGAGCATAGAATCATATTGATGAGTAAGTGGAATTTATTTGTATTTTGTCATGCATTTGTAATGTTTCTTAGGGAAATGGACAGATACCTTCAGACAATGCAACAATAGCAAAATGGTTTTTTGTGAAGCACAAAAGGAGTAACATATTAGAGTTGTTTCTTTAAATATGTGTTTGCTGCAGACTTATTTATTGTTAAGCAGGTGCATTGTTTGTGAGTGAGACAGATTTTCAAGCATCATTTGTCAATATTTGTGTAGTTGCAGTATCTAGCCCCAGTACAAATAAGGCACTTGAACTGTTAAAAGCCGAATACAATATATAAAGATATAAATCTTGAAGGGAAAGGTACTGAGGGAGATATCACTATTCTGCAAAAAAATTGCACTGGACTGGTAACTAAACTTAACCTTAAACAAACCATTTTTTCAGAGGATGCGATATAAGCTCATAACATTGTGTTGCTTTCAGTGATTTTGGGTACAATTTGACATAACTAATGAGACTGGTGCTTTGTCCTATTTCTCAAGCTCCTTGTATAGTGTGTGAAATTCCGTTTCTGTACATTTAATGCCATTTTTTGGACCAACACACTGCTTTTTGCATTGTTTTGCACTTCTGTCTTCCTTCTTTTAACATACAAGCTGTAAACCATTTGAGACCAATAAATGTCATTTTTATACAAATGTGCAGTCCAGCATCCACGTATATAAGCTGCTGCATTATTTATGTGCAATTTCGCATAAAAACACCTAAAAATGATCTCACAAGCAGTTGAGGACAGCAATGCCAGTTGAGTCATGTGATCTGAATTGATCTGACATCCGTAATGTGACAAACAGTGTGAATACACCTTGAAATGATGGTGCCATGATGTGCCGCTGCTGTGACAGCCAATGTGAATTAATCATTATGAAATCCAGTTTTGAGAGACCCATGTAAACATAGTGAATGGATATTGTACCCTGGATGTATCAGTATAGACAGTATAATTAATTCTAATATGATGACAGAATAAATTATGATTTATCCATGTGTTAACAACTTGGCTTTTATTTCTGAATGTTATTACAAGAAATACAATAATGACCACACATTTATAAATTCATCACATATGGAAAATCATTGCTGCCTGATCAACAGACAGCACATCTAGATGCCACTGCCACGAGAACTCGACTTGTAATCACCAGTTGACACAAATTGCAAATGGGCGACATGAGTATGGTGTTCCTGCCTTTGGCCACCTTTTGGGTGGAAACAGTATCTCCCAATAGAGTCACTTTACTGTTAGTGTGATATTACAAAAATTTATGATGTGAATCATATTTCAGTGCAAGCACTATGAGAAAAGCAGCGTCAATTTTTAAAAGAGCTTTCGAAATATGGTGCCTGCCGCTTTGCATTTCACCAATTCTTGGAGATACAACTAGGAGTGCATATAATGTAAAAGCGAGAACTACAGCACAAAAAGACATAAAAGTCAAGAAGGAATGATAGACACTAATATTAATTACAGAGCTTAATTATATGTTTTTATATGAACAAGCCATTAGCTGTCAATATGGGTCTAGTAGAGTAATTAAATATATATAAGGGGTGATCAAAACGTTACTTTTCAAAGGCCACACAGTCCAGAATTGGTATGTCAATCAGGCAGAATTGTCATGAGCATGGATTCAGTCATCCCACTGATGCATCATGTTGAAGATAACCATTTGGTAAAACAATGTGTCCTGTAGTGTGAAGAGGTCTGTAACTGCCTGCTGCACATCCTCTTTTGACAGGACCTATCTACACTTCAAGGCCTTCTTTAAATGTCAGAAGGCATGATAATCACATGGGGGAAGGACAGGATGGTAGGGCAGGTGCTCGAGGGTCTCCTACTTTTGTGTTACAACATTTGCGATATGGGGATGTGTGTTATCATGAAGCGACCAGCACAGGACTTGGCACACCATTCCACAACCGTGGTTTTCGACATGCCATTCTTCATTCTCCTATGGATGTCTACCAGTGTTTGTCCTTCGATAACCAAGAAAAGAATAACAAGAGTGTTAGTCCTGTTTGGACGCATTTGATAACAACAATTCCACAGTTCACATTTCTGCCTATACCGCACGCACACTGGAAAAACATGAATTCCACACTAACCCCTGCCTTTTTTTTGCTTTGTTGCTATTTCATACCACTCAGCCCACAGAAGTAGGGTGTGGGCCATCAGCAGTACAGTATACTACTCTCCAGCCTAGGTCACTTTAAAAATATACCATAGAGAAACGGAGGTCCAGAATTAAAAATTAAATGGCCTTCACCATATTGCTACGATGAATAAAAAGTAACATGCAGTAATAGGTCACGCGTCGTTCTCTAAAACGGCCGATAACTCGAATGGCAAACCCAAGCGGGAACATAAATGGTTAAAAAAGTGCGCATTCCATCAGGAAATGGCAAACAGTTAAAACTGAAATGCGCAAAAAGTGGTGGGGAAGCGCCACTTAACAAATGGTGATGGCTAAAAAGGCAGCGCCCAATACGCAACCTAGTTAAAATGACCACCTCGCCACAGGACTCTGAGAGGACGTCGTCCAAGCCGCTGGGAGAGGTTTAATAACCTGGAGCTTATTCCCATGATGGGAGGAACAGTGACGATGCCAAAGTGAGACCACGTCCTGACAAACGGCAACACAGAGATCATTGAAGGAATAGTGGGCTGAGGTATGAGGTCTGCAGCCTTAGCAGCAGCGTCAGCAGCTTGTTTTCTGGCAGACTGACATGACCAGGAATGCACATAAACATCACAGTGGCTCCATCAACAGTGAGCAAGTGACAGTTTTCCTGGACCCACTGCACTAGGGGATGGCAATGTACAGCGCACAGAGGCTTTGAAGGGCACTGAGAAAGTCTGAGTGAGGACGCAACTGAAAAGAGCTCTGCTGTAAATACTGAGCAGTGTGCTGAAAGCTGATACCGAAAAACGTCAGCGCCAATGATGAAGGCACACCTGACACCACAGTCAGTCCAAGAGCCACGAATGTATACAAAGGTGCTATTGCGAAGTTCCTTGTGAAGGTCGTGAAACTGAAGGCGATAGAGCGAGGCTGGAGTAGTGTCCTTAGGAACGGAATGAAGGTCAAGGTGAACACTGGCCACTGCATGAAGCCAAGGTGGTAAAGGGTTCACACCAACTGGAAAAATTGCAGGTAGTGTGAGTTTAAGCAGCCAGAGCAAGGGCCAAAAGCGAACTCCAGGACATAACAGAGCAGAGTAATGCGCTCCATACTGGCGATCAAAGGAGTCGTCAAAGAAGGAGGCATAGGATGGGTGGCTATGCATGGCAGACAAACATCGTATTGCTGCTGAGTAAAGGTCAGCGCGGTAGGACAGTGATAATTCAGCAGCTTCTGCATACAGGCTCTCAACTGTGCGAGTATAAAAGGCACCAGCGGCCAAATGGATACCATGGTGGTGGGTAGTAGTGAGACAGTGTAAGAGGGACGGATGTGCACATGCATAAACAAAACACCCACAGTCTAGTTTTGAACAGACAAGGGACCAGTACAAACAGGGTGTCTGACAAGGCAGAACTGAAACAGACCTTGAAAACTTGGTCTGTTAAAAATCCCTCAAGGAAATGGAGCAGGCAGCCACGGAAGCCCCATATGTAGAGTACAGAGGATACTAGTCCTCTCAGCCATCCTGATTTAGGTTTTCTGTGATTTCCCTAAATCGCTCCATGCAAATGCCAGGATGGTTCCTTTGAAAGGGTACAGCCGACTTTCTTCCCTGTCCTTCCCTAATCTGATGAGACCGATGGCCTCGCTATTTGGTCTCTTCCCCCAAACAACCCAATGCAACTAGTCCTCCAGCAGGCATTGTAGGCTTTCTCCAAATCGAAAAACACCTCACAGTCTGGGATTTCTGCAGAAAACCATTCACGACACAAGTGGACCAAGTGATGAGATGGTCAACTGCAGAACGTCTTGCTCGAAATCCACACTGTGCAGACCCACCATCCCAGCTTGGCATGAATCATACATTCCATCACCTTGCAAACACAGCTGGTGAGTGAGATGGGGTGGTAGCTAGAAGGAAGGCGTTTTTCCTTACCAGGCTTTGGTATGGGCATGGCAGTGGCTTCACGTCAGAGTCTGGGAGACGTGCCCTCTGCTCAGATGCGGTTGTACGTATTAAGCAGAAAGTGCTTGCCTACAAGAGAAAGGTGCTGCAACATCTGAATGGCAACAGCGACTGCCCCTGGGGAGGAGGATTGGGATGAAGTGTGAGCATTATCTAGCTCCCTCGTAGTAAAGGTGGCATTGTAGCACTCACGATTCTGACAAGATAAGAGCCTCCTCCGTTTGTTTCCAATGGAGGAAGGCAGGGTAATAGTGGGAAGAGATCGAAATTTCCGCAAAATGCTGTTGGAGGTAGCTGTTGGAGGTAGCAATAGGGTCCGTGATGATATCGTATGCTACTGTAAGGCCGGTAATTGGGGAATGGACCTTGGTCCTAGAGAGATGTTGGAGGTTGGCCCACATGACAGAGGAGGGGGCAGAACAGTTAAAAGAACAAGTGATTGAAATACAGCTAGCTTTTTGCCTATCCCGAAGAACTTGACGACACTCTGTGTGCATCTGTTTATAATTAATGCAGTTTGCCGTCGTAGGATGACAATTAAAAACGTGGAGACCACGTCTCCGCGCGCAAATTGCGTCGCGGCATACCTCAATCCACCAAGGGACTGGGACATTGCGTGGTAAAGAGGAAATGCGAGGAATGGAATGCTCTGCAGCGGTAAGGATAACATCTGTGAGATATTCCACCTAGTCATCACAACTGGGGAAATCTTGTTCATCAAAGGTCGCCAGGGAGGAGTAAAGCCACCAGTCGGCCTTAACTGCCATTTGGATGTGCATGCTGGTGAGGTAGGAGTCAGCAAATAGATAGCACATGGAAAATGGTCGCTCAAGTAGGTGCCAGAAAAAACAGACCACTCGAGATGATGGGCAAGCTGGACAGTGCAGAAGGTTAGTTCCAAATGGGAATAGGTGTGCGAGGAACGTGGGTGCTCCTGTGTTAAGGCAGAAGAGGTTAAGTTGATTAAGAAAGTCAATCAAGATGGCACCTCTCTTACAGGTTCTGGGAGAACCCCAAAGGGGATGGTACCCATTAAAATCACCGAGCAGCAGAAATAGGTGAGGTAGCTGCCCAGTAAGCTGGAGGAAGTCTGCCCTGGTGACATCAAATGATGGAGGGATATAAATGGTGCAAAGGGAAAAGGTCAAGTGAGGAAGAAAAAGGCAAACTGCAACAGCTTGAAGATGGGTAGCCAGGAAAATGGGTTGACTATAAACATCATCCCGTATCAGCAACATGACTCTCCCATGAGATGGCATGCTGACCTCAGGGGGAAGGTCAAAACGGACCAGGAAAAAAT
This sequence comes from Schistocerca piceifrons, assembly GCF_021461385.2. NCBI lineage: Eukaryota > Metazoa > Arthropoda > Insecta > Orthoptera > Acrididae > Schistocerca > Schistocerca piceifrons. Next base: position 906,843,735 of record NC_060140.1, on the reverse strand, counting down.
GTGAAAGTCAAAGCAGTCATGAAGACGAAATTTTGTTTCCTGAAGCCAGGACCATCCCACTACATGAGGTCCACAGAAGTATCGGCTTTCTTGTGCTGTCGACCAGCAGGGGAATCCAATGCAGAGAAATGGTTGGTGCCCACCGGCGATGCAGAGGCCGGCCGGGTGAAGGTATCACATGGCGACACCGTCAAAGACGATCTTTGAGTCGGTGAAGGAGAAGACCATTTGTCTTTGTTGGACTTCTTCGAGCCTTTCCGGTTAGCAGAGGAAGACTTGGGTGCTGGTTGGCTAGAAGGACATAGGAAGTCTTCACGGGAGTATTCGTTCTGTCCTTCCTGGTCTGTTGGTTTTGTAGCTGGTGACATCACCCCTTGAGGCGAGAGTTTGATGGCTTGTTGCACAGCTGGACGAGGGGACAGCGCTGCTAAAATGATTCTGGGTGATTTCACATCCTCAGAGGTTGAATTTCAGGTCGCATGTCTCCATGGCCATGTCCTTCATGGAGCGAGATGTAACAAGAACAGTACTATAAGTGCCAGACAGTAGAACACAGGATTTGCGACTAGCCAACAACTTGCGAGCGACCGGGTAAGGAACTTTTTCCTTTACCTGGATCTCCTGGATGGTTCACTTACAGAGATACATGGGCAATCTTGAGAAGAGGCGGTGTGGTCGCCATTGCAGTTGATACAGTGGGGAGAAGGAGGTGAACAATCACCCTCGTGCATGTCCCTATCACAGGCTAACATTTGGCCAGGTGTCGACAAGACATTTGAGTGTGGTTGAAATGATGACACTGTTAGCAGTGCATTGAGTTCAGAATGTGCAGTCGAACTGTGATAACTTCGTAGCCTGCTTTGGTCTTGAAGAGAAGCACCACTCGATCAAAGGTGAGAAAAAGTATATGTGTGAGCACTAAGGAGACATCTACCTATTTCATCACCTGATGGATGGCAATGATGCCCTGATCAAAGACATATGTTTGGATTTCTGCCAGTCAGACCCTCGAGCAGCCTAGTGTCAATAACACAATGGGAAGAGTTCAGGTTCTATGGGCCTCAACACGAACGGGATAGCGATGGAGAATTAAGGTGACAACCAGTTGTTGTGCTTGAGAATCAAAAGTAGCTCCAAAAGCAAAGAGCCATTCCGTAAACGAGAGCAGAATTTCACAGGTCTGGCAATTGCATCAACACCCTTCTGTATAATAAAAGGATTTACTGTCGTGAAGGACTGACCATCTTCAGAACTTGGTGCAGTTGGAAAGGCCTTTGAATCGTTAGCCTCATTGTGTTTACAATTTGTAGACATTAATTGTGAAGATGACTGACTCATTGCGAGAAAATCCCCCATGATTGCCAGTGTCTCCAATGGCACGCCCCTTCCAGCTGGAGACCTCCTTCACAAGGGGGCGCAACTATCTTAGGTGGCTGTTCACACCTCACACCTCAGGTCGCATGTACTGAACACCTGACAGATGGACCAACTGGCAATTAGGGTAGGTAGCAGCTCAGGTAATCACCCTTCCCTGGGCCTGGCCTACCAGGGTGTACGTGTGAACCCTACCTGTCGACCCAGGGCTGGGAATTACGCTTCACCCAGTCACCTGTAACGCATCCGACATGTGGCCTGGCCTTCAAGAGCGCACAGGGAGGAAGAAGAAAAAGAGGAGCCTCAAACGCCGAAGCCGAGGAAGGATAGGAGAAGGTGAACAAAGAAAGGGAAAGGGAACGAAAAACAGTCATGAGAATGTTCCTATGTCAGCTGCACACAATGAAGAACATTCCCAAAAGCATCCCAGACACGTTCACCAAGGGAGGGGATAAAGAATAGCAAGAGGATAGACATGCAGCACAGATGGGAAAAATGCTGCAAAGGCTGGGGCCCCATAGTAGCCAAGCATGAAACCACCAAAGAGTGGCGAGCCCCCTGGGAAGGGGGGGGGGGAGTTGGGGAGATGAAGGTAGGCATTTGGGTGGACAGTGGAAATATAGAAGGTGGAAACAGGAAGAAAGAGATGGGGAGAGAGGAAAGTTGAAGTTGGTAGGAAGGATAAATTTCAGGATGGGTCTCATTGCCTGGGAGAGGAAGAACTAATAGAAATTTGGTGGAGCTGATATCAAGCAACATTTGCATGGCAGAGGAAGTGTCAGATCATGGTTTTATAGGTGTGGAGAACTTCCTTGCTTAACCCATGAGAAGGTGCACCTTAGAAAGTTACACAGTTTGGTGCACAGGAGCAAAATGCTCATGCTATTTAAATCATATTTTTAGAAAAAGGTAATATAATACTATTATAAGGGGGTGGTTTGTGTTGTTGCTCCGGATGATGATTACCCGAATATTTTGTCAGGATTTGTAAGTGGCGGGTCCTCAAGGTACGGCAATATGCGAACACCGAGAAGTATGTTTAAACAGTTTTATTAACAAAAGGTTGATTATAAAACACGTACGCTACATGCACCCAGTATCACTGTGTCTGCCATCCTAACACCAACTAATTACGGTCGTATTGAAAGGCTCCATGGTGAGCTAAGAAAAGAGACATATTCGCGCCCGAGTCTGCGCTAGTCAGTACTTAATCTTAGTCAGTACTTAAATCAGTTTACACGATTTCTGTTTTTACCATGAGTGAGAAGTGTGTGACATGCCGTAGGATCGTTAGTTCCAGGGTATGGTGTGATGGGGCGAATGTAGTGGCGTGGGAAATGGGGACATAAATGAGGCTCACCAGTAGTATTGTAGGATCTGCAGCAGAGATAGGAAAATACTGGAACAGGAAGGGAAAATTGCAGCTCTTCAAGCTGACCTAGACAAGGTAAGGGAGGATCTGGACAGGTTAAAGAGGGAGAAGGGTGAACAGAGGAGAGAATTGGCAACAGATAATAGGGGGAACAGGCAAAGGAGAGCATCAGACAGCTTTGTCATAAATCTTAAAAATAGATTTGACCTGTTGCCTCAGTCAGAATCGGATGAGCCTCATGTAGCTGAAGCTGTAGAAAGGGCACAACAAGCTTTCAAGGACTTGAAAAAGTTAGGGAAATTTGGAAAGAGAAAGAAAGTTCTGTTGTTAGGTAGTTCCTATGGTAGAGGTGTTGGCCAACTACTGCAGGAAAATCTAGGTCCAGAGTACCAGGTCACAAACTTTTTCAAGCCTAGTGCAGATCTGGGTCAGGTAACAGAGGATGTAGGTTCTTTATGCAAGGATTTCACAAAGGAGGATGCCATGATTATAGTGGGTGGTCCGGGAAATAGCATTGACAGAGACTCTGAATATTCCATAGAGAGTGACCTGGTGAAGATAGCATCAGCAATGAAGCATACGAGTGTGGGATTTGTATCTGTGTTGAGACGCCATGAACGGCCTCATTTGAACTCTTCCGTAGGGACGGTGAACTTGGAGTTGGAGTGGCTACTTAGGACAGATATAGGATCCCATATTGGTTTGTTTCCTGTGGATGTTATCGATAGGTGGGACTACACTAGGCATGGCCTTCACCTCAATAGGAAAGGGAAGGGAAAACTGTCTGGGTTGATTGCAGAAAACTTAAGGGGGGACTCTGTCACAAGTGGTAAAATACCAGTGGTCACAGGTGTCAGAGGGATGCCTTTTTTAGGATAGGGAAGGGGGAAAGAAAACGAGTCTTAAGAGAGATTGGCAGACACACTCAGTTTGAGAAAACAGATGAACAGGAGTCAGATTTTAGCATACAGCCTCCATTTAAACAATGTTTAACAGAAAGTAATCAGAAACTGCCAGTTCATCTTCGCCAAAGCAGTTATAATCCCATTAGTATTCAGTATCAGTTATCTTTATTACACCAGAACATTCCGGGACTCAGAAATAAAGTTGATGAACTACTCTTTTGTGTCGCAGAAATGAATTCATCTAACCAAATTGACATCATCTGCCTCTCTGAACATCAAGTGACCACTGGTATAGATATGTTAGACATTTCAGGATTTAAGCTAGCTCTCTACTTCTGCAGAGTAGATATGGATGGAGGAGGAATTGCCACATTTATTAAAAACAGCCATAAATTCAAGAACATTGACATTAATAAATTCTGTTTAGAGCAGCATCTAGAAACATGTGCAACAGAAGTAGAGTTCCATAACAGATCCTATATAATAGTAACAATTTACCTAGCACCTGCAGGAAATTATAATCTTTTGGGTTATTTAACAGGAAGAAACAAAGAAATTTTGATTGCTAGTGACTTTAATACAGATTTTCTAATGCAATCTTCCAGTAAACGTTCACTGCAGTTAGTAATGTTGTCTTTCAATCTAACTCACACTGTAAACTTTCCAACTAGGATCAATAAATCCTCAAGGACAGCCACTGATAACATTTTTATAGACAAATCAAAGGAACAAAATCATATCATAAAACCCGTTATAAATGGACTATCAGATCACGACATGCAGCTCCTTGTTTTAGATGTAAATTCTAAGCAGATTATCAAGACTGCTAAATCTGAGTACAGGAGAGTAGTCAATCAACCAAAAATCGAGTGTTTTAGAAAACTGCTCAAAGATATGAACTGGAAAGATGTTTATAGTGCTCAGGACATGAATGAAAAATATAACACACTCATGAACAATGTCAGTACCATGTTTGAAAACTATTTTCCTCTAAAAGTTACTCAAATTAAACAGATTCTATAATAAAACCATGGATTACACAAGGAATAAATATTTCCTGTAAGACAAAAAGGAAAATGTATCTGTTGACCAAGAATAGCTCTAATGCTGATGATTTAGCTAAATACAAGGAATACTGTAAAATACTACAAAAAGTAATTCAGACATCTAAACAAATGCACTACAAGAAGAAGATAGCAATGTCAGGGAACAAAATAAAAACACTATGGGATATAGTGAGAGAGGAGACTGGTAGAACTAGAAAGGAACAGGAGCAAATAGCACTAAGGGTAGATGACACATTAGTAAACAATGAGCATAGTGTGGCAAATCTATTTAACAAGTACTTTATATCTGTTACTGATAGAATGAGACTGTCAGGGTCAGTAAATAATGCCCTTGAATATCTGAAACTAGCCTTTAAAAATAGCTTCAGGTACATGAATATGTCTCTCACTTCACCAAAAGAAATAACTTCCATAATAAAATCATTAAAAACAAAGCCTTCTAGTGCTCATGATGAAATTCAACAAAGTTAATTAAGGCATGTTCTTGTGAGTTTAGTACAATTCTAAGTTACTTTTGTAACCAGTCAATTATAACTGGGACATTTCCTGACTGGCTAAAATATGCAGATGTTAAGCCTCTATTCAAGAAAGGGGATAAAGAGATACCATCAAACTACAGACCGATTTCACTTTTGCCAGCATTCTCAAAAATTTTAGAAATAGTAATGTACAGGCAGCTGCTCAACCATCTGACCACAAATAACATATTATCAAGCACACAGTTTGGATTTCTGAAGGGTTCTGATATAGAAATGCTATCTACACCTACAGTGAAAATGTACTTAATTCATTAAATAGCAAGTTACAAACAGCAGGTATTTTCTGTGATTTGTCAAAGGCATTGTCGATTGTGTGAACCACAACATCCTTTTAAATAAATTAGAATTCTATGTTGTCATGGGCAGTGCTGCGAAATGGTTCCAGTCATACCTCGCTAACAGGAAACAGAGGGTGTCAGTGCACGGGACTAGTGAATTAAGTCATCAGTCATCATCAGAATGGGACGAAATTACATGTGGTGTCCCACAAGAATCCATCTTAGGGCCATTGCTTTTTCTTGTGTACATTAATGATCTCTCATCAGTTACACTGCCAGAAGCAGAGTTCGTTTTGTTTGCAGATGACACAAGTATTGCAATAAATAGTATGTCAAGTGTAGTTCTAGAAAGATCTGCTAATGATATTTTCATGGATATTAATAAATGGTTTAAAGCCAACTCACTGACATTAAACTTCGGAAAGACTCACTATATGCAATTCAGAACCTGTAAGATGTTTCTACCCAGCATATGCATAAAGTATGAAGAAGAACAGATAGAAGAGGCTGACAGTCTTAAATTCCTGGGATTACAACTTGATAATAAATTCAGTAGGGAGGAGCACACCACAGAACTGCAGAAACGCCTTAACAAATCTGTATTTTCTATTCGAGTGTTAGCAGACATAGGCGACAAAAAAATGAAAAAGCTTGCATGCTTTGCCTACTTTCATTCCATAATGTCATATGGTATAATATTTTGGGGTAACTCTTCGAGTCAAAGAAAGGTTTTCAGTGTCCAAAACCGTGTAATACGTATTATTTGTGGAGTTAATTCATGGACATCCTGTACAAACCTTTTCCAAGAACTGGGTATACTAATTACTGCCTCTCAGTATATTTACTCCTTAATGAAATTTGTCCTAAATAATATATCTCTTTTTCCAACAAACAGCTCAGTTCATACATACAATACCAGGAACAAAAATGACCTGCACAAGGACTTAAAAAAAGCACTTGCTTTAGTTCAAAAAGGGGTCCACTACTCAGGAATACTCATCTTCAATAATTTGCCAGCAAACATAAAAAATTTAGTTACAAATAAAGATCAGTTTAAAAGGAGCCCGAAAGACTTACTAGTGGCCAATTCCTTCCTCTCCATTGACGAATTTTTTAATAGAAACAAATGATGTATTGTATATATTCATACTATTAGTATTGTTATTTCAGGTTTAAAAAAATTGACATGTTCCACGTCCACGAGGATCTCCTCATCACGGACCTATGGAACGAAAAACTAATCTAATCAAATCAACTTAATACTGCCTGCTGCAGACGGTGGCCAGCCGCATACCCTCGTTGCAGTGCGGCTGGACAAGTGTCTACTGACCACGCAAATTTTCAGCATTCCAGACAGGTCGGCTGGCGAGCGCGTGTTAACGTACTGCACGGTTGTGCGCAATCCCTAGACCCTTACACTATCATAAAAAATCATTATATGAAATGAAAGGCACTTCTCTATGTAATCTTAGTATTTATTAAGGTATAAGTAACAAAAAATTTCAGTCTTATGCATAAAAAAGTCTTGTGAACTTTGATTATTTACTTATGGCACATATAACGAATTTAATATATAAAAAATCAAAAAGTGCATATATTTTCATTAACCAGTCTTCCATAGAATCTGGAGAATTGTGTCTTTCATAGCATAACATGAATGTTATATGCCCAGTGTTGAGTGATTTGTGACACAAAGTACATGCTTTTTTAGAGCATCTATTCTTCCTTCTTGGATATAGCGCACAAAAGCCACTGGGTCCTGTCTCTGTTTCCATATTAGGAAGCGGTATAAACCGCACATTCGTAACTTGAGATCCGATCAAATGTTCTGCAATGTTATTCTTCTTGAAATATGTGGTTTCACCATCTCTAGAGCCAAATATTTCAGGAATACACGTCTTACATTTTGTGTGGTTTATGTGTATATAATTTGCGCGTTGATCCCAGTTATAATCAAAATAGTGAAGAACAGTCTCATTGGTCACCATGAAGTAATTCGCGCAACAGAGTAATCGTCTTTCTTTTGGTCAACAACGTCCACATCTCCTTTAGTACTGTTGTAAAATATAACACTTTCTGGTTTAGCTTCAGTATTTGTCTCTTGATCGAAATTATCGTCGTTGTGGAGTGCGGATAATATAAATACAATTTTCTTCGTCTTTTTCCTTGGTACTAAGATACGATAACATTGTTTTCACCAAAACCAAATAAGGAACTTAGCAACGGTCTGCCCTTTGTTGACAAAAATAATGGAGAGATTTCTTTTCTATTTTTGCGTAATGTGCCGACTGCTGTTGTTCTGTAGACATTTTTCAATTCTATGAGTAGTGGAATGGACGTGAAATAATTGTCCAGTGTTATGTTCCTACCACTGTTCAATACAGGAGCAGCAACCGTCTTAACCACGTCAACAGCCGCGTTGCTCAAATTATAAGGTCCCTAGAGGCTGATTTCCGGCAAATATCTCCAACTTACACGTATAAAAGGTTTTCGCATCTACGAGGATGTTGATTTTTATTCCGTATTTCGCGGGTTTATTTGAAATATATACCAGAAACTTACAGCAGCTGCTGAACGACTCCAACATTTCATCAGTAGTACAGTACTCTCCAGGTGTATAATTGTCGTTACAGTGTCTAAACATGCCCTAAAATATTTCTCGGATAGGCACTAGGTTACCAACTTACTTTCTTGCCTCCCGAGTATTAACATCATCAAAACATAATACTCGAAAATAAGAAGCGCTTCTAGACATTGTTGCTGCAAAAAAATTATAGGCTGTACCATCATCAGTCGACATTTCTTTCACATTCAAATGATTTGTTTTCTTCAAACCAGCCATGTACAACAATCCAATGAATGCCTTTATTTCAACAACGATTGTCAGCTTACAATCTCGTTCTCGTGAAAATTTTTCTTGTAATTTTGTGATTTATATATTTGTGTATATAACTATTTTATCAATCATTCCATCATCCAAAAACATAGAAACACATTGTAAGGGAGTTTGTGCATTCTTAGCTGCTTGTTTGACCCCTGGCAAATGAATTACGATATTCCAAGTCCTAGTACACATATTACTTATGGGTTTGTGTATAAGCCATTTTGTAGACCCATCTTTTCCAGTATAAAATGGTATCCTACCTCTTGGTTTGTGTGGCTCTTCATGTGCAGCTTCATCCGGAGATTGTTCCATATCTGTCTGATGGGGACTATCAGTATCAGAGCAGTTGCTTTCAGGGTTGTCTACATGATTGTCATCTGTATCATCCAGATTCAATATACATTCTTCGTCCAAATCAGGGTTTTCCAGCCATGCAAGTATTTGTTTTGTTTCTCGGTCATCAATACTGATTATTGTAAGCTGTATTTAATAAAGAACATTATTGCTAAAAATAAAATCACCTTCGGCTTGTTAAAACGTAATAAAGCAAGAAATAAACATTTACACAACAAGAAAAAAAAAATACTTACACGGATAGGAGCACGACGAGCAAAATGCACTTAACAGCGCGATGGCACAACCAATTCGCTGCAAGGTTACAGGCACACTGAGCAACGCGAAAGTGTGTTGCACGGGGAGGTAATGAATCCTTAGGAAGGTACTGAGATGCTCAGATGCTCACTGTGCTATCGTGTTAATAACAAACAGTTATCGAAATGAATTTTTATGTGAGAGAAATGCTCATAGCGCACCTTCACATGGGTTAAATATCAGTGCTTATATACCCACATCAGAGTCCAGCTACATTGAAAGTACACTGCAGCAACGCCCTCAAATGGAAACTTGATCGCTTCTTATACAATTTCAGTCTGATGAGTGACTTAAGAATGTGTGTCCTAAAATGTATGCATGAAGACGGGCAAATGTTACTTGTTGCAATCAGTCACCTGCCTTACAACATACCACGTCCTGTCATATGTTACACAGATGATACTGCACTGTTTAGCTCTCATCAGAACATCTCTGCATTCAATCAGAAACCTGACCTGGTGAAAATAGAATCTGCAACGAACCATACAAATTTTGGCTTGGTTCCTGCTTTCATGCTGTATGACTGGCCCCAATTGAACAACTTTGTCAGGAGGTTCAATATGGAGCTAGATCAGCTGTTTCGGGCGGCTACTTTGTCAAGCATAGGTTTGGTTCCTGTTGATGGTATTGGTAGGTGGGACTTCCCAAGACATGGCCTGCATCTCAATAGGAAAGGGAAGGGTAAACTGGCTGGCATGATAGCAAAATATTTAAGGGGGGGGGGGGGCACTGAAACTCATGGGAGTACTTTTTTAGGCTAAGATCAGTATCCAATCATCCTACATTGATTGAAATTAAGCTTAATGAAAAGTTCAGACAGGCAGGTACTAGAGATGTGAAAGTATCACAACGTTCTCATAACAGTAAAGTGAAAAATAATGTTAGTATGTCACAAGATTCACATAAAAGCACAATAAAAATAATGTTAATATATTGCATCAGAATATCAGGGGATTAAAAAACAAAGTAGATGAGCTTCTTGTTTGTATAGAAGATTTAGAAACTGAGGGTGCAATAGATGTACTATGCCTGTCTGAACATCATATAGTCACAGGTATGGAAATGGTAAATGTAGGTGGATATAAGCTTTCAGCACATGTAAGTAGAGACACTATGAAGAGAGGAGGAATTGCCATATATGTTGAAATCAGTAATAGTGTGAAAAATTTTAAAACTAGAAAATTTTGTGTAGAGCAACACATACAAGCATGTGCATCTGAGCTTAAACTAAATAAAGGCACTTTTATAATTGTAGCTATGTATAGGTCCCCATTGGGAAATTTTCAACTATTTTTGAAAAACTTGGATTCTTTATTGTGCTACCTGTCAGAAAAAGGAAAGCAAATTATTGTTTGTGGGGATTTCAATGTAGATTTTCTGACAGAGTCAGATAGAAAGCTTGACCTCGAAGTATTACTTGGTTCTTCGCATTTGACACCAGTTATTGATTTTCCAACACGGGTGGTACAGGAAAGCAGCACACTGATAGATAACGTTTTCATAGACCAAGATAAATTTAATCAAATAAAACCTTTTGCTGTTAAGAATGGTCTGTCTGATCATGATGCAAAGCTAGTTACAGTATATGATGTAGCTTCATACAGTATTGCAAAACAGTCCTCCAAAATAGTGTGTTCCATTAACGATTTAACATTTCAAAATTTTAGGGAAAGCTTGCAACAGTTAGACTGGGTTGAGGTGTACAGGGAACATGATGCTAATCTAAAATTTAACATATTGCATGATACCTCTGTGAGTATATTTGAAAACAGTTTCCCTAAGAAAACAGTGAAATATAATTGTAAGAAACAAAAATTATAAAAAGTCCAGAAGTATGTGCATTATGTCTGAGATTACCACATCTGATAATAAAATTAAAACAATTTGGAATATTGTGAAATGGGAAACAGGGTAACCGAGAGCACACGAGGACTGTATTTCTATCAAACAATGAAAAGTTTGTCAGCAAGAAGTCAGAAGTAGAAAACACTTTTAATAATCATTTTTTAAGTGTTGTAGAGTAAATAGGTTTGAGCTATTCATTAGAAAATGCAAGGCAGTATATGAAAGAGGCAGTACCTATGCAATTTGATAAAATTTGAATCCAACCCACCCTTCTTACTGAAATTAGGAAAATAATAAATTCACTCAAAAGTAAAAGCTCACATGGAATTGATGGCATTTCCAACAGAGTACTAAGAGCTTGTTTCCAACAAATAAGTAGGATTCTCAGCCACATACGTAGTAGCTCACTGAAACAGGGAATTTTTCCAGATAGACTGAAATATGCTATTGTTAAACCATTGCATAAAAAAAGGGGATTGATCTGATGCTAACTACTACCACCCAATCTCACTTCTGACAGCTTTATCCAAAATTCTTGAAAAAGTAATGTATTCAAGAGCAGCATCACATATTTGTAAAAAATGAAGTATTAACAAAATGTCAGTTTGGTTTTCAGAAAGGCTTTTCATCAGAAAATGCTATATATGCTTTCACTGGTCAAATATTAAATGCAATGAATAACCATACATCACCCACTGGGATGTTTTGTGATCTCTCAAAGGCTTTTGATTGTGTGAATCATGAAATTCTTCTAGATAAGCTTAAGTATTGTGGCATGAGTGGGACAGTGCACAAATGGTTTAATTCATACTTAACTGGAAGAATGCAGAAGGTTGAAATTAACAGTACAGATAGTCTACAAAAACCAGCAGAGTCCTCTAACTGAGGAGGTATCAAGAATGGTGTCCCACAGGGTTCAGTCTTGGGTCCTTTTTTGTTCTTAATATGTATTAACGACTTGCCACTCTATATTCATGAAGATGCAAAGTTAGTACCTTTTTGCTGCTGATACAAGTATAGTAATCACACCCAACAAGCAAGAATCAGCTGTGGAAATTGCAAATAATGTATTTCAGAAAATTATTAAGCAGTTCTCTTCAAATGGTCTCTCACAAACTTTTGAGAAACCACAGTTTATACAATTCTGTGCAGTAAATGGCATAACAACATTGATAAATATAGGCTATGAACGGAAGCCTGTTGCTAAGGTAGAATACTCAAAATTTCTGGGTATGTGCATTGATGAGAAATTGAACTGGAAGAAACACATCTGCTGAATAGGTTAGGTTCAGCTACTTATGCCATTAGGGTTATTGCAAATTTTGGAGATAAACATATCAGTAAATTAGCCTAATATGCCCATTTTCATTCACTAATTTCATATGGCATCATATGTTGCGTCAATTCGTCATTAAGAGAGAAAGTATTCATTGCACAAATGCGTGTAATCAGAATAATAGCTGGAGCCCACCCAAGATCACCTTTCAGTTATTTATTTAAGGAACTCTGGATCCTCACAGTACCTTCGCAATACATATATTGTCGTCCAGTCTTCACCAGGCTCAACATACTTACTTTTGTGTATGTATATATATATATATATATATATATATATATATATATATATATATATATATATATATATGTGTGTGTGTGTGTGTGTGTGTGTGTGTGTGTGTGCTGCAGAACTTCATATTAAAAATAATATGACAGAACTTGTTGTTGGGGGGAAGTTCATGACCACAATATTAGGGTTAAGTCGAAGTTAGATATACCTGGGTACAGGTTAGCAATGACTGGAAATTCTCACGAAGTAAACCCACTCAGAATTTTCAATACGTTACCAGTCTTTTCATCGGGCCATGGATATAATTAGTTTTAAACATAAGTTGTACAACTGGTTAACAGATCACCAAGTCCTTTAATCCATACATGCATTTTTTCATCGTTACTCTTACGACAGGAGCGGGTATACAATGTAAAAGGCATATTACTATATATATAACTAGGTTTAGATTGGGTCTTAGCATCTATTCCACAATGCCAGGTCTTGTAAGCGATGATATCTCGGTTGGCGAATGATTCCAATCCAGGTAAAGAGGCATTTTCACATCGGACGATAGCGAGAGTAAACCATTCACTTCCAGTACTCCCTGTGGCAATGTCAAGACTGAAATTAACTCGACATCCACGGAAAAAATCGGTCCATTCAATATGACACTTTGTGCAGTACCATTTGTGTGATACTTTGATTTACCAGATTATTATATTAACTTTTAGAAACTGTTACTTTTAATTGTATTATTATGTACTTCATGAACTTTTTAGAACTAATATTTAACGCTACACATTGTACTACCGTGCATTGTATATACTTTATCTTGTATGAAACTGATGAAACCTATATCATTGTGAACTGATTTACGGTGAATAAAGATTCTTGAGTTTTGACATATTTGTAAATCCTTTTAATTTATGACGGCTAAAAGGCTTGCATGCTACAAGCCAACAGTAAAGTAACAAAATGCTGTCAAGTGACGAGCAAGGATGATAGTATTTTTCAGTTCGTGAGGTATGTATGTTGTGCAAAGATGATAAAAGAAGGTAAACAACATGGCGTTTGTGCGCGGCGTAAAGACTAAAACAGTTGTTTGGAACCACTTAAAACAACAAGTCCGTTTGCGTGTTGTGCTGTGCTGGTATTTTTATTTTTTTATATAGTAATGTAGGGCTTATGTTACACTAAAGTGTGACATTGGCAGTGAAACGTTTGTACAATTTAAAGCTGCGGCTTATGAATTAAAATGATCAGAAGAAGGTAAGATCCTGCCAAGTTTATTGATGTACTTGTTGTAGCTGAAGTTGTAAGCTTGTCATGGCTCTATCATGGTGTCTTTTTATGTGAGTTTTGCAGCGGTAACTTTTCCTCGATCGATAATAAAACATCCGATGTACTGCAAAATTTAATTGTGTAGTTTTCTAGACCCTACTACTACGTTGAATGTATATTAAGTATGTTAATATTGGTGGAACAGCCAACATCGCAGTATTTCCTGTTTATGAATTTATATGCCAAAATTCCATATTCTTGTTGACGCATTTTTAGACCGGTGAAGTAATTCTACAAAATGCTTGCATTTTATTCGGAGAAACAGTTAAAATGATCCGTAAACGTTAAATTGGATGTTGCAGGAAAGAGAAATTTAAGATTTTGCGTTCACCCAAGTATTTTAGCATTGGAGAAATTAGGAAGCAACCGATTTGTTTTATGACATTGTGCACGCTAACTGAATTCCGATGTCTGGTTTATCTGTTGATTGGGCATCAGTAATGTTGTTTCACTAGCACCCTTGCAGCAATAATTATACATATCGCCAGTCTCGTAAGTGTTTGGCCAGAATTTACTCTGTTGTTTGGAAATATCGAGTTAATTTTATCTTAAAAATGTTAAGAATGTAAAAAGTGTTAAGGTCGAACCCAATATATAAGATAGGTGGCCATACCATTTATATTACGGGTTATTTTACTAGGCCCTATTACTCTTTGCTCTATCATAAAGTCAATGACATGTTTACGCAGTCCAAAAATTCCAAATATTGGATTTACATTTCTCTTCAGAATTATATGGGCCTATGGTGACTGACTTGGTGTAATACATTTTATTCCCCACTGGGAAAGGTTAAGTATGGAATTTAAGTCAGGCATTTGTTGATACTAAATTGGCTTGTTTACTTAAATAGGAAGATCTCAGGCTGAAAGGCAAAACATGCATAAAAATTCTTAAAATATGGAGGTATATGTTCTACCACACATCAAGATTATTTTGACTGCAAAGAAAACAGTCATTTGGTTACATTTTATGTTTGAAGGTTACTGAATCTAGAAACTGGTAAAGAACAACTTCTGATTTTGTACACTCTCAAATTGACAAATCAGTCACGTTACGTTCATCATATTATATCTTCGCTCTGTTATTTTTTTTTTTTAAAAAAAAAAGAGAGAAGAAGACAACAAACTTCCTGCACATTGATGCAGTACTATGGTATATATGCATGGCAAACATCTGGTTGCAAAGTTAATATTCCTGTTGTATCATTTGATAATATGATCACTGTCACTTTTGGCATTAGACTACTACAGTGCAGATACCCGAACAGTTATGTGCCATGTCTACTTTTTGACCGTGTCAAGTGTTCATACTGTTCAATTCCACTGTGTTTTAAGCACTTAATTGAAACTCCATATTTACACTTTGATCACAAAATAGGGCCTAAAGGAAAAATATTTAATAATACAACTTCCCTTTTGGGAGATATGTCTGTGTAAGTAGTGCACATGTTAAAATGTGGTATTTCGATCTAATTATTAGGTTTTTTCCAAATAGTACCTCATTTATGACTTGTGAATCTAATAACTTGCTTGTCTGTTACATGGTATCGAGTCTTTAGCAACTTTACATTTGTTAGCCTTCAAACATTAGTTCTACATGAGTGGAGACTTTTACAAATGAATGATCTTGGAAGGTGGTAAAACAGGCACATTCCATATTTTTATCTCGCTTTAGCTGTTTGGTATGAGATGCTTACTTTTTCACTTCAGTATATTATTAAAGTGTAGTGTTGGGTTTCCAGAATCAGTCATATTTCCATGAGCAGATAGTGGTAGAAAATGCGATGATGGAATTTAAACAAGAAGTAACTTAAATATTTCATTTTAGGCTAATTTGAATTCCTGCAAAATTTTTGTATAGGTCAGTTTTTTCATTAGGCCTAATTATGTCTGCTGCATATTAACAATTATCATTGGGCTCGTTAAGTTCTGAATGTGGGTTGGAGTTTTTGACATGCCAGATTTTATCACCATTTTATTCAAGTTTACAATCCATTTTTTGTAAGTACCAGAGACAATTGCTGCTGTTTGCCACTAACTTATGTTCTTTTATTGAAACCCTCTAAAAGTTCAAATGCGTATGTTTTGAAGACTGGGGCTATTTAATGTAAATCATTATGTAAACTTGTCAGACTATAAAAATATTGGAACACTTTTTATAGCCTGGGTAATTGACCTAACTTTTTACATTAAATACACTAAGTTGTCAACATTTATAAAGCCTGAAGAGTTGTTGATGTAAAATTTTGCATTTATGGCAACTAACAGCTGTGAGAGTGAATACTATCTAGTGTTGTGGACACGTAATGCAGTATGAAAAGTATTTAAGTGGAGCAGAGATCAATGTAGAATCTTAGGCCACATATTGAGAAATCCAGTGAAATAAGTTGCTTCGACAAAGAGCGGATTGTTATGGCCTGGCACCTGGGAACTAGCATCTTGGAAAGAGTGAAGCTATTTGCATGCTACTGTTGTGAGCATCTAAGGAAAATGGTAGAAGGATAATGAAACAAAGATTAGGCGACAAAGTGGTGGACTGATGAAAGAGTACAACACTGATGCAGGCTCAAGTGTTTGAGAGCACAACATCCAGTGCACGTTGTTGAAGGGATTCATGGTAGACAGTTGTATGTTCCTACATTTGTCCTACAGTGTCACCAGTTACGGTTGCGGTGGGCTTGGGATCATCAGTATTGTACCATGGATCAATGGCAACATACTACCTGATTGGCTTAATCATGTTCCTTGTTACATCATGTTGATGGTAGTGTCAGGATACACCATTAAGAAGGCAAATGGTTTCTTGAAATGTGTACCATGTCACAGATGTGGGCCAGTAGGGGCAGTATTATGTTGTTAGGGTCAATCACGTGGGTGTCCATAGTCTGCAGTATTCTTTCTCCCAGGAGCTAGTCCGAAAATGTATGCAGGAGAACTTCTGTGAAGGTTGGAAATCGGGACATGGGGTATTGACAGAAGGGAAGCATCAAGGGCGGGTTATGAGTCGTGCTTGGACAGTTCATTCCTAGAGCACTACCTGCAAAACACAAGTGTCCCGTTTTCGAGTCACAGTCTGGCACATAGTTTTCATCTGGCAGGTAGTTTCATATCATTGCACACTCCGCTGCTGAGTGAAAATTCATTTTGGAATATGATACATAATTGGCAGAAAATGAGACAAGTTGATTGTGTAAACTAACTGGCTATGGTGCAGCCCCACCCAATCACTGAGGTGAAATGCAGTATTAAATACATCACTGGGTGAGAAAATCTGTTGTCGTTTTATTGCACAATTGTCAATAAATCACTGGAGACAGTCATATCCATTAAATTCCTGGGACCGTGAATATGTGGTGGTTCAAAGTTGAACAACCATATAAAAATAATGATAGTATAGTAAAATACCAGACTGATTTATTGCAAAACTACTCAGGAAGTGTAGTCTATCTGCGAACGAGTTTGCTTGCAGCACCTGACCAATACTTGAGTATTTGCTTCTCAGTGTTGGGCACCTGGAAGGTAGTATTGATAGAGGAAATAGAAAAGATACAAAAAGCAGCAGCTTGTTTCATTTTGAGTTTAGTTAGTAGGTGCAAAAGTGTTCCATGATAAATTCATATCATTATTTGAAAATAGTTTTCCACATTAGCTAACCAGAAAGGAACTAAACAGCCATGTAAAGAAAAAGAAGAGAAGGGATCCTGCAGTAGTTGAACACAATGAAAACTACTCAAAATTACTAAAAATGATGATTAAAAAAAAAAAAAAAAACCTGGAACATGCACACCAGCCTTGGAGATTGGCCTTTCGGAGAGTGACCTCAGGTCAGTTTTGCGGGAGAAGGTACTTCGCACCTGGGGTGAAGAATGGCGCACCCTTCCTTCACCCAACAGACTTCGGGCCATCAAGGAGGCTACCAGTGCGTGGCACTCCTCCTTGCAGGTCTCTTGCAAGGACTCTGTTGTCCTCTGCCGGCTGCAAATTGGCCACACCTGGATGACACACAGCTATTTATTGCGCCGCGAGGACCCACCTTTATGTCGCTGCAGGTCAGTTTTGACGGTGTTCCACATCTTGTTGGGCTGCCCGCTTTTAACTCCGCTAAGGCAGACGTTTGCGCTGCCTGATACGCTTCCTGTACTTTTATCAGATGATGTTGCGATGGCAGATTTAGTTTTGAGTTTTATTCGTGCAGGGGGTTTTTATCGCTTGATCTAAGTGTTTGTCCTTTTTTTGTGTTGAGTCTGGCCTTTGGCCTATGATTTTAGACTGGGTTTTTAGTGCGTTTCATGGTGGTTGGCTTTTCCTTTTTTGTTTCTATGGTCAGCCAACCACTGTCACACTTGGTGTGATTATAATTCCTTTTTTCTAGTCTCTGTCTGTGTTTTTCTTGTCCTGTGTCGTCTCTTGTCATCTCCATTGTTTGTTTTTATTCTTTGTGGGTGTTTCAAGTTCATGGAAAAAGGGACCGATGGCCCTAGTAGTCTGGTCCCTTCAATCCCACAAACCAACGAACCAACCAACCTCAAACTACCATTCTCTTATTACTCTCTACTCCATGATGGTAGTCTTTGATGTGGACTGACTGAGGAAGAATGCCTTAACCCTTTAAGTAGCAAAAGGTTTTTCTCAGCACAACAGTGAAATACATGGCAGTATGTTCCTCTTTGGAGATAGTAATGAATAAACCTGGTCAGTTTATTATGTTGTTTTTAAGTCTACCATGAGGTATGGGGTAGTAAATATTCATAGGAGTGAATGAGGAAAAAACAATTATGGTAATTCCGGTTGTTTGCCATTGATATGTATCTAGTAGTGTCACTTAAAAGCTTTAAATTGCTGCATACTATGTTGATAGTCCCTTATGCACAGTAACTTCTTAAATTCATATGTGCATTTAAAAAATCCAGTGCGATAATACAAGAATCAAGACTTTCCTACTCCTAGAGGATATAACACATATGGCAAAAATAGGATAAACACAGAAAAAACATTTTGAGATGTTTGCACTCTGGTAAACTCAAACACCTTCAGTGAATAAATAGCTATGAACATTACACTTCAAGCAGTAACCATTAGAGTACAACTGAGTATACTGATGACAATCTGTAGTTTCTACAGTACACCTTGTTGAGATAGTATCTACAGAGAAACAGAAGATTGGGTGAGGTAACGCGGTGGTTAGCACACTGGACTCGTATTCGGGAGGATGATCGTTCAAACCGTTTAGGTTTTCTGTGATTTCTTAAAGTTGCTTCAGGCAAATGCTGGGATGATTCATTTGAAATGGCATGGCTGATTTCATTCCGCATCCTTCCCTCCCCCTATGGGATTGATGACCGTGCTGTTTGATCCCCTCCCCATAATAAATAAATAAATTGTTAACCAAGAAAAGGAAGAGATAATTAAATAGTTAAACCTATCTTTGACTGTATTGGGAAATTTTAATTACCATAATTACATAAGGGGCAGTTCGCTAATGACTCATAGAGGCCAACTACTAGAGAGGCTGTTCTCAGGCACTGATCTCTGCCTAATACATTTGGGAGCCGCAACACATTTCAGCACCACCTATAGGTCCTATTCGGCAATAAATTTGACGATCTATAGTCCTAATCTTGCACTTGTGAACCAGTGGAACATTCACAATGACTTTTGTGATAGTAACCATTAAGTGATTACTGCATTGGTTCCAAATTTACACCACACAGATTCTTTATCATGTTGCTCACTGTGAAGGTGCAATTGGAATGCTTTCACTGCTAAAGCATAGGTCACAATAAATACAGGGGAGAGTAGTAAAGGTAGTAAAAGACACGATAGAAATAATCATTCAAACTGCGAACACTATAGTAATGTTCTCTTCAGGTCCTTCTAAATCAAGACAGATGGCTGTTCCACAGTGGTGTAAAGAAATTGCAGATGCCTTCAGAGAATGACAAAGGACTCCACAGTGACATAGGCAAAGGCCAAAAGCACTTTACGTAATGACACAAAGGAGGACTGTTGGGAACATGTTTCTTCAGTGACAATACGTACCCCAGTTTCACAAGTGTGGTCCAGATTATGACGAATTAGTGAGTTTCAAGCCACTAATAGAATCTGGAAAATTGTCGACAAAGCAGGAATTAACACTCATTGCCTAGACATTGCTGAAATGTTTGCATTCACGAATTACCATCATATTTTTGCTCAGCATCAGCTTTTAACAGAATGCAATACCATATCCATATCTTTTACATCAACCTATAAACTAAATAATGCTTTGAAACAATGTACAGATACATCCCCAGTGCCAGACAGCATTCATAATTAAATGCTTTAACATCTTGGTGAACTGTCTTAGAACAAACCAGCTGACGGCAGTAAAACTGGAAGATTTCCAGTGTGAACTTGGGTTTCGTTCAATTACCTGTATGCAGTACTTGGTCACGAATGCCTCCATGGTATCTTCCCCAACCAGTAGTTAAGATGGACCCAGGATGTGATACCAAAGACAGATGACTCCCAATTTTTATCACTATACATTTTATTCAGTCATCCAAGAGTATCATAATTTTATTCTCCCTTTACACAGATGAAGCCAAAGATAATGAAAGAATTGGCTCAGCAAACATAGATATCTGAAATGAAGAACAACTTCCTGTATTAAAAGAATTCAAGCTTCATACTGTAGGGTTAATTCCCATCCATAAAGCACTTAAAAAAAGGACTTTACCTTGACAAAATTTCATTATATGCAGTGACTCCTTGAGTTTTTTGCAGACAATGCAAGTGCTATCCAAAACATCCATTGGTATCTGCTATCCATGAGCAATGGTAAATCCTCTGCAGCACAAGGATACCCTGCTTGCTGAGTTCCACCATCATTCCAGGTAAGCTGTGACAATGGAAAAACACTAACTAGATATTCCAAGTACTGAATTTCAACACGATATCATGAAGAAATGGGAAGACAAATTGGACACAGTCCAATAAACTGCTGACTGTTACACACACTGCCGAGGTGTGGTAGACTTCACTACAAAGCTCAAGAAGGGAAGACGTTGCCTTATGCCATCTCAGAATTCAACATTCCAAAATAATTAGTGAATTTCTATTAAGACACCACTCACAGTGCGTCTGTGGTGACACATTAATGGTTCACTGTGTCATCGAAGAGTGTACGACTAACCAAGATCTTTGACATCAGATGGACCTAAGACACAATCTGTCAGAGATTCTAGTGCATGATGAAATGGCTCTAAGACGTGTGCTACACTTTCTATAATGAAGTGGATATTACAAAAGGATTTAAAGGCATTATCATTGCTCTGGGAATCACCCTGTCTGGAGTAGGGACTGCAGTGTCTTCCTTGAAGAAAGGAAGGCACAAGAGATCAAAGCAATGAAACACACCCTGTATGGTGAGGCTAAAAAGATCTATAGTGGCTGTATAGCCACCCACATATGCCACATCCTTTACTTCAGTTGTTAAACAGCAGCTTCATGAAACCGTTGCTGCTACATGAACATGGGGTTGCTAGTGTCAGCACTTGTACCTGTGTTTGTCAATGCTTTTGTGCTGCAGCAGTTACTTTGAAGACCACGCCTCCTCCCAAAACATCAGACAAGGCTGCAATAACCCATGTTGTGGAGCTCCCTGCTCCTCCAGTCTGGTCTAGCGCTGCCACTATCATGTCTGCGCTTTTGGTGCCAAGGTCTCCCCAGGCAAAAAAGTCAAAGGCAAAGAATCTGCTGCTAATGGAGATGGGAAATAAGCAGTCTGATGTCGCTCTCTGACATCTCTCATGATTCATTTTCGGAGCCGACGGACGATGATGTAGGCTTAGGACACTCATTGCGGGCACCCTTTGCTGGCAGAAGGAGAGGGTGAAAGTGCAATCCCCATGATAAATAGCTCCCATAACATGTGGAGGAACTGAAACTCCTGGTGCAGGAATGATCCTTGTGCTTGCGTTTGCAGGAAGCATATGATACCTCTCTATTACAGGGCTGTACCCTTCATCGCAAGGAGGACCTGGCAGACTGAGACTGCTGTGTTTCTCAATACTGAATATGTCCCAGTAGTTACCAGAGCATTGCATTAATGAACTGTGTAGGAAAGACCCTAGAGTACATGATCAACCATAATTTGGTTTGGATGTAGGCCGGGCAGCTCCTTAGCTGCTGTCGGTGTGGATTCAGGAGATGTCGGACAACTGCCAACAACCTGGCCCTGCTAGAGTCAGAAACCCAGCTGGCTTTCCTATGTAATGAGCATTGTCTAAGGATATTTTTTGACATCAGTGAGACATACAACACTACTTGGAGGCACATTATTCTCAGTTGGTAACACCAATGGGGCTTTCATTGCCATCTCCCTATCTTCATTTGGTCCTTCCTCTCAAGATGCCTTTTTAGGTACAGCGTGGGTGAGGTGCTGTCAGAGAGTTGTTTGCAGGAAACTGGTGAAATGTTAAGTGTTGCTCTCTTTGTCACTATCCATTAATAGCATCACATACACAGTGTAGAGTCCTGTCCAATGCTTCTTATTTGTGGATGATTTTGTGGTCTTCTGCACTTCATCCAATACTGCAACAGCAAGTTATCAGCAATTTGTCATTTTACACACATTCATTTCGTCTAATATGTGTTGGGGCACTGACTAATTCGCCATTGAGTGCCTTTAAGCTCTAAAAGACACAAGATTTTAGAGCAGCTACTCGAGCATACAACTCCATAGACAATATAAAAACAGAGCTTGTACAGACACTGGTAAACCATTCCACTCAATATGGATGTAGAATACCAAAAATGCCAATAACAAATTTAATTATTAGCACACATTTGGCGCAAGTCATGAAATGTGTTCAAAGCGGCTAAAGATAACCCACTACAGAAAGAAACGAGTGCATACATGCCCTACAGTATATCGAGCCAGCTACAGAAAATCACTTGCACACTAAAAAGGGAACCAGAGTGTTTGGGGGTCTGAACACTTGTTTACCAAATTCAAAATTGCTGCTGTAGCGGTAGATGGCCACTCACGATAAAGTCCACTGTCTTGAGGTGAGATGAATTCCCATATGGTTGAGTGGCTGACTGCTTGAACTCCAACCAGTGTCTCAGTGCTGTCCATATATTGTTGCTTGCTACCTCCCTGTCTTTTGGCAGGAAGGTAATCTTTGATTACCTGCCAGCTGGTCAGAGACATTCGCCGTGAATGGCCATTATCGATATAAGTGAATAGACCCAATACGGAACATGCATGGCTCGATCCTGTCACCTTAAGTTGGAACAGGTGTAGGTGTAGGTGATGAAGTGTTGGGGGTCTCTCAGCATCCTGGCCGTAGTGAAGTTGGATGCCTACCCTTGTTATATTGGCCACCCTACCTCCAGTGTGGTGCAAGTGTGATGTCATTCCTGGCAGTTTCCCAGTTATTCTTGATGACTTTGGGATCATTATTCTTAGCCAGGAGGTCATTGACAGACTAAAAGTTTGACAGTGGCGAATTAACAGGGAAGGTAACAATTAACTTGTCAAGAGTGGTTCTATGAGATTCGTGTACAGCAGTGTGGAAAGTGAAATTAAGCCATCCTTCATCTGAGACTCTGGGGGTAGATGATCAGGGCTGACTTAAAAATACAGTTAACATGCTCAGCAAAGGGAGGCTGTGGTTAGGAGGGGTTTGCGGTTACATGTGTTATAGCGCTGGTAAAACGAAACTTCTGAAATTCCCAGGACACAAAACTGGTAAATACTTACCAACTAGAACTCTTGGGCTCCCAAAAGTAGAAAAAATGTGACAGATGTTTAATAGTTACGCTATATATACCTGACCTGCCTGTCAGTAGCCAAACGAATCAGGTAAATGTGTCCACCATTACTAACATGTAACTGTTGATTTGTTTTGTGCAGAGTAGGGAACCTATGTAATCAGTGAAAAACCTTGTTCATTGGGTACTCCAACCTATCAGAGCTAAGTTCCCCTGTCTGTGTCAGGGTTGGGCTTAGCTCTAATGCACTGTTCATACTGGCCAACTAAAATTCAGATATCATCATTTAACGTAGACCAGGTGAGATGTTCCTTAATGTTCATGATAGTTTTGAATACTCATAGGTGTCCTCCACATAAGGAATGATGAAAATATTTTAATAAGGGATGAATCAGCTCCCGAAGCAGGCAGATTTTTTTTTCCTTTTTGCTATAGCGGGTGTGATAGCAGAGTATTCCCTGTTTGAGTGAGTACCCTGGCAACTTTTTTCCCTCTCTAAGTGCTGTATGTCATGTAGCTGAGCTTCAGCGTACTGTACCTCTGCTAAACTTCTGAACAGACCTATAATCTCTCCAAGGATTGCTGGCACACAAGCAGGTTCCACGGCACTTTGCCGTTAGGCCTCGACCTCGTCCTCAGGGTGAAACATTCGACTAAGGGCATAGGCCACATGATTATTTACTGTTATTATAGGTCACACATCAAAAGGGAAGGTGAAGATCGTCAAAGTCCGCCTGACTGTTCTCCCCATCTTCAGTGGTACAGCTAGTACCCAAGTCATTGTGTGGTTTTCCATCTCTGAATTGAATGGCTTGTACTCAAGATAAAACATTAAACATTCAGATCCAAGTAATACAGTGAGATCCTCTGATTTGTACACAGAATACTTGCTCTCCATGGCTGATAATGACCAGTAGGTGTACCATATAGGCTTTCTCTCCCCCCTTCCTTGTCATGGAGAAGCAGAGCTGTGACACCAGAATTAGATGGGTCCATATGCAGAATGAATTCTCCATTGAAATAAGGCATGGCCTGGACAGGTATGCTAGCCGAAGCTGCATTCAAGGCATCAAAGGATGCCTACTGACTTTCACCCCATTGGAAACGTTCTCCCTTCCACTGTAGCTGGTTAAGAGGGGCAGCCAGTTGGGCAAATTGAGAATGAATTTATGAAAAAAGAATTAGCATGTCTATATGTTTCTTGTCCTTATGTCTGGGGAACAGGTAAATTTCTTTGGACTCTCAGACCTTCATCGAACACGGCACGACACAGTAACAAAATCTTCTTTCGATCCATGGTTGTACAATCAGCCCTACTTTATGTAGACAGCAAAGGACTTGCCATATGTGATCCAGGTGCTCATTTAAAAGGTTTTGCAGTAAACCACCACATTCCCCAAGTAGTTTTAGACAAATTTAAAATTTAGGTCACCCAGTATCGAATTTTACATTCTCAAGACAGTACAGCTGCCCCTTTAGCCCATCTGAATGGAACACAATCTCTTTGGTGAGAGGCACCTGGTGGCAGACCTAGTTCAGCTTGAATATCATAAAGTACTGTGCACTGGAAAACCATGTGAAGCAATTATGCAGATCAGGCAGTGGTACTAATTCTAGAACAGCCTTTTGATTGAGGACCTGATAGTCAACCATTGGATGGCATCCTTCCCCAATGGGTTTGGGTTCTGAGAACATTGGTGATGCATAGGGGAACAGTGAAGGCCAGACTACTCCGTCAGCCTAAAGTTGGTCAGTAACTTTGCTCAGGTCTCGTCTTAGCTGGTGACACTCTATAGGGAGACTTTCATACTGGAACCTGATCCTTGAGCAAAATCTTGTACTATGTGTTATTGGTCACCCCCAACCTATCAGTCACTACCTCTGGATATCGTGCTGAAACCTCCAACAGAGCCCACCCCTGCGCTATGCCTAATGAGAAATATCAAAGTGCAATCTCTGTGCTTCCACAGATCGACTTCACAGCATCACTTATATTTACACAAAAGATACTTCTCACATAGCCTAAATTTGAACGTGATTACGCTATCTACAGAATTCAGTACATACCCAGTTTACTTGAGAAAATTGCATCTCAGGAGCACATCTGTGCTCAACCCTTCCATTATGGTAAACTCTAGGGTACAGGACAGCCACCGAATTGCTAAGATGCAGCTGAACCTTCCCCCACAACATGTAATCGTTTTCCATTTACCGTGTGACATGACATGTGACGTCTCCACACAAGGAAGCATACAAATATGAGAGAATTTATTTTGCACCCTTGAATTCACAAGATATTACCACAGGATTTTGATAACATGTGCACGCTCCTCCACTCGCCTGCACCAGAATGACGCCAACACTGGATCACCTTCCTCTTAGGGTACTGGGCAATCCTGTGCTAAATGCCCTGCCTGGTATCACCGAAAACTCAACTTCACTTTGTCTGATGTAGGATTAGGTTGGCTGTACTGAATGGTTGACTTTTGCACCCTTAGGTTAGAAGAAGATGATGCCTTACGATACTTTTCATCACTGAAACAGACATTTTCAGTGCTCACCACTAACCTAAGTTATCTAGCTCAGAGATGATTGGAGGCTTGCTATAAAATGGAATCCTCATCCATGTAGTCGTATCCCTTGTGATGCGTTATTTATGGCTTCCAACTCCCACTCTTTAAGGCACAAAGCTGTCGTGGCGATACGGGTATCCTCAATGTACTGCACCAGGGTTTCTGTATGTCCTTGAACCTGATAAGAATATTGACTCATAAGAGCATTGCAGAATTGGCTAGACAAATTTCCTTCAGTCTTCTTTGGAACCCACTTAATATGATTCACTTTTCTCAAGTGCTACTGACACTATTCTGGTTAATTTACCATGAGTTGAAGTAAATATCCTGAAATGTCACTCCGTCAGTGACTTGCAAGGTGGCTGCTTCGTCCCACAAGCACACAGCCACATATAACCTCTCACTTATTCATTCACATCAGTGGATAGGCTCATGATTTCCTTACCAGAGACCAAAACAGGCGAGGCAATTTGTTAAAAATCCGCAACCTTCTGCTGGACCCCACCTTATGAGCTTGGATGTTTGCTGCTGATTGACCTGCCCAGAGGCACAATTGTCTTTCTGTGTTGCACTTTCTTGCCAATTCAGTAAGCTACTTTTGAGTTGAGGATGGATAATGTTATCCAGCAATTCCGTAATTGCTGATTTCTGTTTAGAATCTGAGTGTACTAAACTGAGATAGGTTTCGGTTGCCTAATTGATTAAGCTTGGCTTGGATTCTAAATACCTGAGCACATGTAGGAACATTGGCCTGTATTAATTCAATGTTAGCCTGCACACCCATCTAGAGTCAGTTGAAAATAGAGCAACTGCCACTTCCTCATCCATAGTGTCAGTTGTAATGATAAGCCTTCAGACCAACGCCCTTCATAAGCGTTGATCCAGTTCAACCACACTGTCCTTTCTCTCTGCACCACATGTAGCTATCTCATATTGCAATTGGGCTTTTGTAAGATAAAATATTCTGAAGACTTGTCTCTGATGCTTGACTGTCCATGTTTTGACAATTCTCTGAAATGAAAACGAAAATAAACAGCACACAGCAAAATTGTATTTCCATAAATAAAAATTTATTACCTCTTAAATAAAAAAATCTCTGAACAGCAAAAGGTTTCAATTTAGTTGGAAGATTCAATGACTTTTGATCAAAAATTAACTCAGAAACAGTTAATACAGTTTTCAAAATCTTAAAAGCTCAGAACAATAGTACCATACAGCAGAGCCTAAAATAAAGAAACAAATATGATTCAGGGCAACACTAGCAATTTGCGATGAAGAGATTCAGATCAAGTGACAACAACAATGACGATAATAATAATCTTGAATAACGACACTATGTGATCAAAAGTATCCAGACACCTGGCTGAAAATGACTTAAAAGTTCGTGGCACCCTCCATCAGTAATGCTGGAATTCAGTATGGTTTTGCCCCACCCTTAGCCTTGATGACAGCTTCCACTCTCGCGGGCATACATTCAGTCAGGTGCTGGAAGGTTTCTTTGGGAATGGCGCCCATTATTCACATGGAGTGCGACTCTGAGGAGAGGTATCGATGTCAGTCGGTGAGGCCTGGCACGAAGTTGGCATTCCAAAACATCCCAAAGGTGTTCTATAGGATTCAGGTCAGTACTCTATGCAGGCCAGTCCATAACAGGGATGTTATTGTTGTGTAACCACTCCGCCACAGGCCATTCATTATGAACAGGTGCTCGATCATGTTGAAAGATGCAATCACCATTCCTGAATTGCTCTTTAATAGTGGGAAGCAAAAAGGTGCCTAAAACATCAATGTAGGCCTGTGCTGTGATAGTGCCACGCAAAAGAACAAGGGGAATAAGCCCCCTCTATAAAAACACGTCCACACCAAAACTCCACTGCCTCCAAATTTCAGTCAGGGTGTATACGACCCGGGACAACCGAGAGATCCAGGAAAAACCCAGGAATTTTTTCATGCGGGAGAAAACTGGGAAAAACCCGGGAATTGTTTAGAATTGCTGGAATTTTACATTGTTTTAGTTTTCAGTTAATTTTTTGTAATTTTGACTGGCAAGAACCAATACTCTAACAAAGGATATTATTGTATGCCGCTACTGCAGAATAATATTCCAGCAACAAAACATGAATGGGAGAAAAAAAAAATGAAAATAAAACTTAAGTTGCCTAGGAAATGCGCCGTAAAGTGTGTCAAAGGCTTTAGGAACACTGCAGTGCTTTATAACAACAAATTGCCTCCAATGAGTGTGATGTGACAACTGTTTAAATTAGATTCGTTTGAGCAGTTGTGGGCGGGCTCTTGCGCATACGCAGTTGAGTCACGTATGAGTAGTACCTTCTCCCGCTTCTGGTTATGGAAGTGTGGCTGGGCGCCACTACTTAATATTGCCCCTGTTTGGAAATATCGTAGATCCGGGGCTGATGCACAGAGCAGTTCGAGTTGTGGTGGGGAGGTGGGTCGTCTCCACGTGACCTATGTTTACGTTCAGTGATTTTGTTGTATCTTCTTCGTTTATTGCTCTCACGTTAAATGATAACAAAACAGATTTTTGTGGCCGGGAGCTATCAAATGAATTATACGTTTGCATAATTACAACAGGCTAAAATATGGTAATAGATTCAGATTTTATTTCCACCTTTGACAGTCAAGCATTAATTGCCTTACAGAGCAATTAGGTTAATTTTTGCCGGTTTGCTAAAGAAATTTGGCTTTTATTAATCCTTTCTACTGAGGCAGTCAATTTATTTGAAACCAAGTGTTTAATTTCACACTATTCGCTAGTTTCAACTGTTTGCTGCATTTCAAGTACACGTATGGCATAATGCTATAATAAAGAACCAAACATGTGTACTGGTACTCCAAGAAAATTTACATACGGATGTGCATTTTAAGCCTAATTATGCATTTTAGTATGGTTCGCGAAATCCCAACGCTCTTGAAGTATCCTTTGATGTCTTGTTTCTTTCATGACATAATGTAAGATCTTTTAATGTTTTACACGTACGAACATATGGGCTTCCTGTGTTGTCGTAGCTGTGCAAGCGCAGTGACGCCAGTTATCTGGCGCTTTCTTGCAACTGCTGAAACGAACCTATTTCTAACAGGTCGCGGGAAAATATTGTGAATGGTGGTTTGAAAAGCGTTACATTCAAAGCAGATTTCCTTTTACGCAAGATGAACTATGTGCGAGAATGTACGATGAATTTCTTAAATCACAAAGCGTTTTACTCTCATTTAAAAATCAACTCTTTGAGGATGACCATTTAGAAGAATTTCAAGCCCAGATGATGAGACATTATCGTCGTTATTAAAAATTTTACTGGCACATTTGTGTGATGTATCTTAAAGTGTAACACCCGCAAAAAAGATCAACGTTATATGTGGAAGCTTAGCTTCTCTTCCAACTTATTAATCTTCGAGATCAATATTATATGTGAATATTATGTATATTAATTTAAACCATTAACTTTTCTTATTTGTGTATTCGTGCTACTTAAGAGTGATCTTGTTATTGGGTGACTACATCAGGTGTCCTATTGCTGTCATGAGCTGGCGAGATCACGTGAATGAGCTATGATGCTTACAAAAGCACATCGCATTCTCGATTCCAATGCTTCGGAAAGTGACTTGCTTTGTTTGGTGGAATTCAAATTTGTACCTTCGTAATACGAAAATATGCAGCGTACATGTTGCTGCACATCAAAGGTCTTTCAAAATGTGTTTTCCCCGCCTGAGTTTCGTTTTCTAAAGTGCCAGGAAATTCTACGTTGGTATGTTGTTGTGGTCTTCAGTTCTGAGACTGGTTTGATGCAGCTCTCCATGCTACTCTATCCTGTGCAAGCTTCTTCATCTCCCACCTACTGCAACCTACATCCTTCTGAATCTGTTTAGTGTATTCATCTCTTGGTCTCCCTCTACGATTTTTACCCTCCATGCTGCCATCCAATACTAAATTGGTGATCCCTTGATGCCTCAGAACATGTCCTACCAATCGATCCCTTCTTCTAGTCAAGTTGTGCCACAAAGTTCTCTTCTCCCCAATCCTATTCAATACCTCCTCATTAGTTATGTGATCTACCCATGTAATCTTCAGCATTCTCCTGTAGCACCACATTTCAGAAGCTTCTATTCTCTTCTTGTTCAAACTAGTTATCGTCCATGTTTCACTTCCATACATGGCTACGCTCCATACAAATACTTTCAGTGACTACTTCCTGACACTTAAATCTATACTCGATGTTAACAAATTTCTCTTCTTCAGAAACACTTTCCTTGCCATTGCCAGTCTAGATTTGATATCCTCTCTACTTCGACCATCATCAGTTATTTTGCTCCCCAAATAGCAAAACTCCTTTACTACTTTCAGTGTCTCATTTCCTAATCTAATTCCCTCAGCGTCACCTGACTTAATTCGACTGCATTCCATTATAATTGTTTTGCTTTTGTTGATGTTCATCTTATATCCTCCTTTCAAGACACTATCCATTCCGTTCAACTGCTCTTCCAAGTCCTTTGCTGTCTCTGACAGAATTATAATGTCATCGGCGAACCTCAAAGTTTTTATTTCTTCTCCATGGATTTTAATACCTACACCAAATTTTTCTTTTGTTTCCTTCACTGCTTGCTCAATATACAGATTGAACAACATTGGGGATAGGCTACAACCCTGTCTCACTCCCTTCCCAACCACTGCTTCCCTTTCGCGTCCCTCGACTCTAATAACTGCCATCTGGTTTCTATACAAATTGTAAACAGCCTTTCGCTCGCTGTATTTTACCCCTGCCACCTTTTGAATTTGAAAGAGATTATTCCAGTCAACATTGCCAAAAGCTTTCTCTAAGTCTACAAATGCTAGAAATGTAGGTTTGCCTTTCCTTAATCTAGCTTCTAAGATGAGTCGTAGAGTCAGTATTGCCTCATGTGTTCCAATATTTCTACGGAATCCAAACTGATCTTCTCCGAGGGCGGCTTCTACCAGTTTTTCCATTCGTCTGTAAAGAATTCGCGTTAATATTTTGCAGCCGTGACTTATTAAACTGATAGTTCGGTAATTTTCACATCTGTCAGCACCTGCTTTCTTTGGGATTGGAATTATTATATTCTTCTTGAAGTCTGAGGGTATTTCACCTGTCTCATACATCTTGCTCACCAGGTGGTAGAGTTTTGTTAGGACTGGCTCTCCCAAGACTGTCAGTAGTTCTAATGGAATGTTGTCTACTCCCGGGGCCTTGTTTCGACTCAGGTCTCTCAGTACTCTGTCAAACTCTTCACGCAGTATCGTATCTTCCATTTCATCTTCATCTACATCCTCTTCCATTTCCATAATATTGTCCTCAAGTACATTGCCCTTGTATAGACCCTCTATATACTCCTTCCACCTTTTTGCTTTCCCTTCTTTGCTTAGAACTGGCTTTCCATCTGAGCTCTTTTCTCCAAAGGTCTCTTTAATTTCCCTGTAGGCAGTATCTATCTTACCCCTAATTCAAAGGATTGATGACTTTTACGGTGCCGAGGAAGAGTGTACTGTCACCTAACACGGAAAAAGTGTATTTTTACCCGGGAGAAAGTGTATTTTTAACAGGGAAATTCGGGACCTTTTTTTTCCTTGACCACGTATACACCCTGTCACTGTTGGCACTACACACGCTGGCAGATACATTCACTGGGCAATTGTCATATCCACATTCTGCCATCATATCGCCACATTGCGTTACCCCCTGCGGATCCGGGGGGTTAGAATAGGCCCGAGGTATTCCTGCCTGTTGTAAGAGGCGACTAAAAGGAGTTTCACACGTTTCGGCCTTTGGGATGGTCCCCTGTAGGGTTTCACCTCCATTCTTCAAAATTTTCCCGAAGAGCGAACCAAGTGGAGAAGGGCTCTTTACATGGTGCATTGTGTCCATCGTGCGTTGTGTCCATCGTGCATTGAGATCTTTAGCCCATTTTAAGCCCACTTTCTTGTCTTTGCATTGCAATTCCACCCATTCTCCATCTCTTGGGTGAGGACACTTTCATGGGAGTGTTTTCCACCATGCACTTTCTGCATTAACGAGGACCATGGACTTCTTTGCACCTGATATCCAGCATGGTAGCCAGTCCGTTGTGGTGGGGCTGCCGTATACCCTGTTGGTTGTAGACCCGTGACCACACAAGGATTGCTCTGCTGATGCCTGCGCCATTAACTCTCCACATATGCTGAGGACTAGATGCCCATCCCCCTGGGGCATCGGGACTCCCGGCAATGGCCATCCTGCCACGTGGCCTTTGCTGCGGCTGGGGGGCGCCCATGGGGTGGATCCCTGGTCAGAGTGGCAGGCATCAGGGCCGATGACACGTGATGAAGCGTAGTCCATCATCTCTTGCTGGTGGTGAAACACCAGCAGTCTCTAAGCGTTCACGAGCTCAATTCAATGCACAGAAGTACAACCTCTAATCGTTCCCCTCCCTGGCCACACCATGGGAAGAATGTCAGGCTAAGGATGGCAGCAGATCTTATTCATCCCTCTACCTTGTCTGTTCGAGGGCTGATGGGGAATGTTTCATGATGATGAAGCCTCAGTTTTTTGTTGAGCATTTAGAGGACAAGTTCGGGGAGGTGGAGGGCTTGTCCAAAATGAGATCTGGGTCAGTCTTCATCAAAACAGCATCCTCTGCCCTGTCAAGGGTGTTACTCGCTTGTGACAAGCTGGGGGATGTTCGTGTTACCATCAAGCCCCATAAGAGCTTAAATATGGTCCAGGGTATCATATTTCACAAGGACCTTCTTTTGCAGTCTGACGATGAGCTGCGCGCCAATTTAGAGCAGCGAGGTGTACATTTCGTCCGGCGTGTCCACTGGGGTCCGAGGGATAATCAGGTTGCCACTGGTGCCTTCATCTTGGCCTTAGAGGGTGATACATTTCCCGAGAAGGCCAAGGTGATGGTCTACCACTGTGATGTAAAGACCTATATCCCTCCCCCAATGTGGTGCTTTAAGTGCTGGAAATTCAGCCATGTCTTTCCGCTGTACTTCCACCATCACATTCCAATAATCCATGTGCCCCGCCTCCCATCTGTGTCCACTGCGAAGAGCATCATTCGCCTTGCTCACCAGACTGCAGGATTCTCCAGAAAGAAAGGAAAATCATGGAGTACAAGACCCTGGACCTACTGGCCTAGACTAAGGCTAAGAGAAAATTTGAACGCCTGCATCCTGTGCGTATGACATCGTCTTATGCTGCCACTACAACCACTATCAGCTCTGCCAACCCCAGTCACCTCTCAGAGCTGGAAGACTACACCTGCACTCTTGATGGTGGGGGGCCATTTCCCTCCCTGTTGCTCCTGCACCATCTACTTCGGGAGCACCCCCCTATCAACCATCTGGGACGTCTGTCCCCACTTCTATGCTGGAGAAGCATAAGTCTTCTTCGGCTTCTCTCGCTAGGAAGGGGTCCCTTGGGTCACTCCCTTCCCAGGATTCTGCTAGTGGGAAAGAAGACACCCGCCAGTGGCTGAAGAGCCCAAAAGCAGCTGGTCTTAGGGCTTTGCACTCATCCACAGCCCCGGAGACTGAGACAGTGAAGTCCTCCTAGCCAGGGAAACCCAAGGAGCAGCAAGAGAGATCCAAAAAGAAAACCCTTAAGACCAAGGAAATTGCAGTGGCACCCACACCACTGCTACCTACAAGCTCTGCATCTGAGGATGGGGTAGAGATTTTGGCGTCCGCTGAGGACTTGGATCTCGCCAGACCCTCAGACACAATGGATATAGACTGCTCAGACAAAAAGTCGGTTGCAGAGGTGACTCTTAGGTGTAAACTACCTCATTGAATGTTCAATGCCTTCCCAGTCTCATGATGATGTCATCCTCCAGTGGAAATGTGGCAGGTTTTTCGACCACCTGGCTGAACTATGGCAACTGTTAAGCTTTACACCTGTTATCTGCATTGCCCTCCAGGAAACCTGGTTCCTGGCAATGCAGGCCCCTGCCCTCTGCGGCTATAAGGGGTATTACAGGAACCGTAGCAACTATAATAGAGAGGCAGGTGGAGTTTCCGTGTAAGTCGTAAACTTAGTCTGTAGTGAACTTGTGCCCTTCAAACCCCTCTTGAAGCTGTGGCTGCCAGAATAAGGATGATGCAGGAAATGGCTGTCTGCAATGTATATCTTCCTCCAGATGTTGCAGTACCCCTGAATGTATTAGGTGCACTGATGGATCAACTCCCTAAACCTTTCCTCCTTGTGGGAGATTTTAACGCCCATAACACCTTGTGGGGTAGCACTGTGCTTACTGGCAGAGGCAGAGATGTCGAAACTTGACTGTATCAGTTCGACCTCTGCCTCTTAAATACTGGGGCCACCACACATTTCAGTGTGGCTCATGGTAGTTGCTCGGCCATTGACTTATCAATTTGCAGCCCAGAACTTCTCCCATCTACTCACTGGAGAGCACGTGACAACCTGTGTGGTAGTTGACTACTTCTCCATCTTCCTGCCACAGCCCCAGTGTAAGGCCCCTGGACACCTGTCCTTATGGTCTTTAAAGAAGGCTGACAGGGAAACTTTCACCTCTGCTGTAACCACAGAATCTCCCCCACACGGTAACATCGATGTGATGGTTGAGCAGGTGACTACAACAAATGTTTCTGCGGCAGAAAACACGATCCCTTGCTCTTTAGGGTGCCAGAGTTGTAAGGCAGTCCCTTGGTGGTTGCCAGAAGTCGCTGAAGCAATTAAGAGTGTCAGGGAGCTCTACAGCGGCATAAGCAGCACTCATGCCTTGAGCATCTCATAGCCTTTAAACGGCTCCATGCCTGCGTTCGCCAACTTATCAAACAATGGAAGCAGGAGTGTTGGGAGAGATATGTCTCGACCATTTGGTGCCATACATCTCCTTCCCAAGTTTAGGCAAAGGTGAAACTTCTTTTTGGGTACCAGACCCCAACAGGTGTTCCTGCTGTTACCATAAATGGTGTGTTATCTACTGACACAAATGTGATTGCCGAGCACTTTGCTCGAGCCCTGCATTGGAGAATTACCCCCCAGCCTTTTTCACTCTCAAACAGCGGCTGGAAGGGAAGGTCTCTTCTCATTCACTATATGCCACAGTGAATCCTATAATGCCCCATTTACAGAGTGGGAGCTCTTCAGTGTCCTTGCACATTGCCCCGACACAGCTCGTGGGCCTAATCGGATCCACAGCCAGATGATTAAACATCTCTCATCTGACTACAAGCAACATCTTATCATCGTCTTCAACCGGATCTGGTGCGATTGCGTCAGAAATCACAATGGCGGGAGAGCACCATTATTCTGGTGCTCACACTCGGTAAGAACCTGCTTGATGTGGAAAGCTATCAGCCCATCAGCCTCACCAACATCCTTTGTAAGCTGCTGGAACGTATGGTATGTTGGCAGTTGGGTTGGGTCCTGGAGTCACGTGGCCTACTGGCTTACATGTCAGGGCGGCTTCTGCCAGGGTCGCTCTACCACTGATAATCATGTGTCCCTCAAGTCAGCCATCCGAACTGCCTTTTCCAGATGGCAACACCTGGTTGCCATCGTTTTTGATTGAACATAAAGCATACGACACAACCTGGTGACATCATATCCTTGCCACATTGTATGAGTGGGGTCTCAGAGGCCCACTTCTGATTTTTATCCAAAACTTCCTGTCACACCGTACTTTCCATGTCCAAGTTGGTGCCTCCCATAGTTCCATCCATATCCAGGAGAATGGAGTCCAGCAGTGTTCTGTATTGAGTGTCTCTATTTTTAGTGGCCATTAATGGTCTAGCAGCAGCTGTAGTGCCATCCGTCTCACCTTCTCTGTATGCAGACGACTTCTGCATTTCATACTGCTCCACCAGTATCGATTCTTAAGACTGATTTTCGACGCTCAATTAACTTGGCTTCCTCATCTTCGTAAGCCTAAGCAGAAGTGCTGGCAGCACTTCAATGCCCTCTGTTGCCTGAGCAACACCAATTGGCGTGTAGATTGCTCTACGCTGCTGCAGCTCTACAGAGCCCTTGTCCAATCCCGAACTGACTATGGGAGTGTGGCTTATGGTTCGGCAGCGCCTTCAGCATTGCATTTACTCTACCCTGTGCAACACTGTCGGGTTCGATTAGCGACAGGAGCTTTTAGGACGAATCCGGTGATGAGTGTACTGGTGGAGGCTGGGGTCCCTCCATTGCAGAGGGGACGTGCACAACTGCTCGCCAGTTATGCAGCACACATTCGTAATTCTCCTGAGCATCCAAATTACCGTCTCCTTTTCCCGCCCGTAGCAGTCCATCTCCCGCGTCGGTGGGCCAGGTTGGGGTTAACGATTGCAGTTCACATCCGTTCCCTTCTCTCCGAGCTGGTGTCCTTCCCTGTACCACCTCTACTTGTGGTCCATTCATGTTCACCTCCATGGTGTATGCCTCGGCCGCAGCTTTGGCTGGACCTTAAACATGGCCCTAAGGACTCCGTTAACCCTGCGGCTCTCCGCTGTCACTTCCTCTCGTTTCTTGATGTGCTCCGGGGCTTTGAAGTGGTTTACACAGATGGCTCGATGGCTGATGGTCACGTTGGCTTTGCCTATGTTCACGGCGGCCGTATTGAACAGCATTCCTTACCTGATGGCTGCAGGGTATTCTCTGCAGAGCTGGTGGCCATTTCTCGTGCACTTCAGTATCTCCGTTCGTGCCCTAGGCAGTCTTTTCTTTTATGTACTGACTCCTTGAGCAGCCTGAAAACGTATCGATGAGTGCTACCCTCGTCATCCTTTGGTAGCGTCCATACAGGAGTCCATCTGTGTCCTGGAACAGTTGTTCAGTGGTGTTCGTCTGTACCCCTGGTCACGTCGGAATCGCAGGAAATGAACTTGCTGACAGGCTGGCCAAACAGGTTACACGGAAACCACTTCTGGAGATGGACATCTGTTCAAGTGACCTGTGTTTGTTATTGCACCACAAGGCTTTTCAGCTTTGAGAGATGGAATGGCAAAATCTCAGTACACACAACAAACTGTGAGCCATTAAGGGGACCACAAATGTGTGGAAGTGCTCGATGAGGGCCTCTTGCAGGGACTCCATGTTTCTCTGCTGGCTCCACATTGGCCATGCCTACGCGACCCACGGCTACTTCCTGCTCTGTGAAGACCCACCTCAGTGTCGGTGCGGCACCCGGTTGACAGTGGCCCATGTTGTTCTGCTCTGTCCTCCTTTGGCTTATCTTCGGTTGCTGGACTCATAATCATTGATTTTAGCAGACAGTGCCTCATCAGCTGATTTAGTTTTACATTTCATCTGTGAGGGTGGTTTTTATCATTCGATCTGAGTTTTAGTGCATGTCCTTTGTCCATCTGTGTCCTCCACCCTAGTGCTTTTAGGGTGGGTGTTTTAATGTGTTGCAGGGTGACACTTTTCCTTTTTATTTTTGTAGTCGGCCAGCCAGCCACTGTAATCTGCTTCCTTGTTTTACTCTCTTCTAACTGTTTCTTGCATCTCTCTGTTGTTTTCATGTCCTCTTTTGTTCCTTTTAGTGTTCATTGCCTTTCCTTCGTTCTTGTGGTCTTTCCTTTCTTTCCGTTTTGTGTTGTCATGTGTGTTTTATTCCCACACTTCTGGCATTGTTTTATTAGGAACAATGGACCGATGACGTAATTTAGTCTCTTTCCCCCTCTCTTGTAAACCAACCAACCAATCACCACATTGGGTACTGTGATTTGTCATGCCATAAAACGTTTTTCCATTGTTCAGTCGTCCAATGTTCACGCTCTTTACACCAAGCGAAACATCGTTTGGCATTTACCAGTGTGATGTGTGGCTTATGAGCAGCCACTCGACTGTGAAATCCAAGTTTTCTCACCTCCTGCCTAACTGTTATAGTACTTGCAATGGATCCTGATGCAGTTTAGAATATCTGTGTGATGGTCTGGATAGATGTCTGCCTATTACACATTACGAACTCCTTCAACTGTCGGCGATCTCTGTCAGTCAACAGATGAGGTTGGCCTGTATGCTTTTGTGCTGTACGTGTTCCTCCACTATTGCATTGGAAACAGTGGCCCTACGGATGTTCAGCACTATGGAAATCTCGCGTACATATGTATCACGCAAGTGACACCCAATCACCTGACCACGTTCAAAGTCCGTGAGTTCCACGGAGTGCCCAATTGTGCTCTCTCACGATGTCTAATGACTACTGAGGTCACTGATATGGAGTACCTGGCAGTAGGTAGCAGCACAATGCACCTAATATGAAAAACGTATGTTTTTGGGGGTGTCCGGATACTTTTGATCACATAGTGTATATTAGTGGCCTGTGTCAAATCAGGTCATTTCAGAATATCCCTCCAAAGTTTCTGCTGATGTACAACCAGACACCAGCCAGTGGTTGAAGGAAGGTCATAGTGCTTTGCGATCTCCCTCAGGCACTGAAACTCTTTCAGGAAAGCCCTCCCAGCCATCCAAACCCCCTTGGAGGAAAAAGACGAAAGAAAGTCTTCGAAGAAGGAGATACCAGTGGCCGCCACACAGCTGGATTCACATGTTCTGCTTTTGTGGCCAAGGAGGATATCTTGGTGGCCCCTGAGGCTCCAGATTGCACCACACACACCATGTCTTGGAACCTGTGTGTCTTGATACCATCACCTCTCCCCTGGTGGCCACAGGTGACCCTGGGACGTAACATGCCTCCTTGGTCCCTTCACGCCCTCACACTATACCCACAGCATGGTTCTCCAGCTGAAATGTAGCAGTTTCTTCCACCACCTTGCTGAATTATGACATGTCTTAAGATGTTCCTGTACTTTCTGCATTGCCCTTCAGAAAGCTTGATTTCCAACAATGTGGACCCCTGCACTTTATGGCTACTGGGATCTACATCTACATCCATACTCCACAAGCCACCTGACGGTGTGTGGTAGAGGGTACCTTGAGTGCCTCTATCGGTTCTCCCTTCTATTCCAGTCTCGTATTGTTCGTGGAAAGAAAGATTGTCGGTATGCCTCTGTGTGGGCTCTAATCTCTCTGATTTTATCCTCATTATCTCTTCGTGAGATATACGTAGGAGGGAGCTATATGCTGCCTGACTCCTCAGGGAAGGTATGTTCTCGAAACTTCAACAAAAGCCTGTACCGAGCTACTGAGCATCTCTCTTGCAGAGTCTTCCACTGGAGTTTATCTATCATCTCCGTGGTGCTTTTTCGATTACTAAATGATCCTGTAACAAAGTGCGCTGCTCTCTGTTGGATCTTCTCTATCTCTTCTATCAACCCTATCTTGCACGGATCCCACACCGGTGAGCAGTATTCAAGCAGTGGGCGAACAAGGGTACTGTAACCTACTTCCTTTGTTTTTGGACTGCATTTCCTTAGGATTCTTCCAATGAATCTCAGTCTGGCATCTGCTTTACCGACGATTGATTTTGTATGGTAATTCCATTTTAAATCACTCCTAATGCCTACTCCCAGATAATTTATGGAATTAACTGCTTCCAGTTGCTGACCTGCTATATTGTGTAGGTAAATGATAAAGGATCTTTCTTTCTTTGTATTCACAGCACATTACACTTGTCTAGATTGAGTTTCAATTGCCATTCCCTGCACAATGCGTTGCCATTCCCTGCACAATGTGTCAACTCTTTGCAGATCCTCCTGCATTTCAGTACACTTTTCCATTGTTACAACCTCTCGATATACTATAGCGTCATCCGCAAATAGCCTCGGTGAACTTCCAATGTTATCCACAAGGTCATTTATATACATATATATTGTGAATAGCAACAGTACTATGACACACCCCTGCAGCACACCTGAAACCACTCTTTTTGGAAGACTTCTCTCCATTGATAATGACATGCTGCATTCTGTTATCTAGGAACTCTTCAATCCAATCACACAATTGGTCTGGTAGTCCATATGCTCTTACTTTGTTCATTAAACGACTGTGGGGAACTGTATCAAATGCCTTGCGGAAGTCAAGAAACATGGCATCTACCTGGGAACCTGTGTCTATGGCCCTCCGAGTCAGGTGGACTAATAGCGCGAGCTGGGTTTCACACGACCGTCTTTTTCGAAACCCATGCTGACCCTACAGAGTAGATTTCTAGTCTCCAGAAAAGTCATTATACACGAACATAATACGTGTTCCAAAATTCTACAACTGATCGACATTAGAGATATAGGTCTATAGTTCTGCACATCTGTTCGACGCCCCTTTTTGAAAATGGGGATGACCTGTGCCCTTTTCCAATCTTTTGGAATGCTACACTCTTCTAGATACCTACAGTACACTACTGCAAGAAGGGGGGGCAAGTTCCTTCCCATACTTTGTGTAAAATTGAACTGGTATCCCATCAGGCCCAGTGGCCTTTCCTCTTTTGAGCTATTTTAATTGTTTTTCTATCCCTCTGTCATCTATTTCGATACCTACCATTTTGTCATCTGTGCGGCAATGTATAGAAGGAACTACAGTGCAGTCTTGCTCTGTGAAACAGCTTTGGAAAAAGACATTTAGTATTTTGGCCTTTAGTCTGTCATCCTCTGTTTCAGTAGCATTTTGGTCACAGTGTGTCGGGACATTTTGTTTTGATCCACCTACCGCTTTGACATAAGACCAAAATGTCTTAGGATCTTCTGCCAAGTCAGTACATAGAACTTTACTTTTGAATTCATTGAACACCTCTCGCATAGTCCTTCTCACACAACATTTCACTTCGTGTAATTTTTGTTTGTCTGCAAGGCTTTGGCTATGTTTATGTTTGCTGTGAAGTTCCCTTTGCCTCCGTAGCAGTTTTCTAACTCGGTTGTTGTACCATGGTGGCTCTTTTCCATCTCTTACGATCTTGCTTGGCACATACTCATCTAATGCATATTGTATGAAGGTTTTGAACTTTGTCCACTGATCCTCAACACTATCTGTACTTGAGATAAAACTTTTGTGTTGATCCATCAAGTACTCTGAAAAATGCTTTTTGTCACTTTTGCTAAACAGAAAAATCTTCCTTTTTTTTTTTTTAATATTTCAATTTATGGCTGAAATCACCGATGCTGTAACCGCTTTATGATCACTGATTCCCTGTTCTGCGTTAACTGTTTCAAATAGTTCGGGTCTGTTTGTCACCAGAAGGTCTAATATGTTCTCGCCACGAGTCAGTTCTCTGTTTAACTGCTCAAGGTAGTTTTCAGGTAAAGCACTTAAAAAAATTTCACTGTATTCTTTGTCTCTGCCACCTGTTTTAAACGGTTGAGCCTCCCAGTCTAAATCTGGTAAATTAAAATCTCCACCCAAAACTATAACATGGTCGGGAAATCTACTAGAAATATTTTCCAGGTGTTCTGCCACAACAGCTGCTTAGCCATGGGGCCCATAGAGACATGCAGTTACCATGTTTGAGCCTGCTTTAACCGTGACGTTCACCTAAATTATTTCACATTTCGGATCTTCGTCAATTTCCTTCGATACTATTGCAATTTTTATCACTATAAACACGCCTCCCCCTTCACTGTCCAGCCAGTCTCTGCGGTACACATTCCAATCTGAGTTTAAAATTTCATTACTGTTTACACCTGGTTTCAGCCAACTTTGCGTTCCTAGTACTATGTGGGCATTGTGACCATTTATTAATGAGACCAGTTCTGGGACCTTTCTATAGACACTCCTGCAGTTTACTATTACCACATTAATATTGTCATTCCCTGTTGTGTTTTGCCTACTGCTACCTTGTCACGTCTCAGGAGGCATCTTGTTGGGCCTAGGGAGGGAATTCTCGAACCTAAAAACCCACATGTACCCTCCACACGTACTCTGCTACCCTTGTAGCCACTTCCTGTGTGTAGTACACGCCTGACCTATTCAGGGGGACCCTACACTTCTCCACTCAATAGCAGAGGTCAAGAAATTTGCGCCCCAGATCTCCGCAGAATCGTCTGAGCCTCTGGTTTAAGAATTCCACTCGGCTCCAAACCAGAGGATCGCGATCGGTTCTGGGAACGACACTACAAATAGTTAGCTCAGATTGCACCCCATGAGCAAGGCTTTCCACCTTCACCAACTTCGCCAACCATCTGTATGAACTGAGGATGACCTCTGAACCCAGACTGCAGGAGTCATTGGTGCTGACATGAGCAACAATTTGTAGTCGGGTGCACCCAGTGCTCTCTATTACCGCTGGAAGGGCCTCCTCCACATCTTGGATGAAACCTCCCGGCAAGCAGACAGAGTGAACACTGGCCTTCTTCCCTGACCTTTCTGCTATTTCCCTAAGGGGCTCCATCACCCGCCTAACATTGGAGTTCCCAATCACTGATAAACCCCTCCCCTGTGTGCCTGCTTGGACCTTGCTAAAGGATTGGCCACATGTCCACTCACAGGCAGAGCGGGTGATGCCACACGGCCAGCCTCCACATTGACACTCTCCCTCGGGCGACACGAACACTGTTGAACCCACCACTCCCCTTGGGGAGAGGGTGGCCCAACCATGCCCGGTATCCGCGAAGATGTTTCGACAGCAGGGACCGTGGGTGAAGCATGTAACACCTGGGGTGGACCACGTGCTCAGTATCCGCGAAGATGTTTCGACAGCAGGGACTGTGGG
Source organism: Schistocerca piceifrons (assembly GCF_021461385.2). NCBI lineage: Eukaryota > Metazoa > Arthropoda > Insecta > Orthoptera > Acrididae > Schistocerca > Schistocerca piceifrons. Next base: position 906,801,036 of record NC_060140.1, on the reverse strand, counting down.
TGAAGCATGTAACACCTGGGGTGGACCATGCAATGCACCAGACTCCCCACTGCTGCCACACTCAGAGGCAGCAGCCTGAAGACGGCTGACCGCGGCCATCAGCATGGTCAGCTGTTCGCGAACAGTGGCCAGCCCCTCCTGCGTCTGCACACAGCACTCACACATCGTATCTATCCTAAAAAATCAACAGTTTACTGTAGAGAGTTAAGTAATCAACTTTTAATTAGACTGGTAATTCACTAAAGGCGGCTGATAGCTGACTAAACTGTGGTTACTAGATAGAAACATCTTGTTGGAAACAATGAAAATAAGCCCTAACTGTCTCTGGACTGTATTCAGAACAAACACGAAATCTATGGAACACTATTACTAGTACTCGAAAATTAAAGCTTCCTTAAAAGGACGGGTATACACTTGCACTCACACACATATCCATCCACACATATACAGACACAAGCAGACATATTTAAATATGTCTGCTTGTGTCTGTATATGTGTGGATGGATATGTGTGTGAGTGCGAGTGTATACCCGTTCTTTTTTCCTGCTAAGGTAAGTCTTTCCGCTCCCGGGATTGGAATGACTCCTTACCCTCTCCCTTAAAACCCACTTCCTTTCGTCTTCCCTCTCCTTCCCTCTTTCCTGATGAGGCAACAGTTTGTTGCGAAAGCTTGAATTTTGTGTGTATGTTTGTGTTTGTTTGTGTGTCTGTCGACCTGCCAGCACTTTCATTTGGTAAGTCACATCATCTTTGTTTTTAGATATATTTTTCCTACGTGGAATGTTTCCCTCTATTATAACCATAGTTAATACTTAAATTTATGTAGCTTGCTGCACGGGAGATATAAACCAGATGGCAGTACGATTTTAAGAATCATGCTGACTATGATACAGTGTTGGGTGGAGTTTCCACATATGCTCTGGATTATGTATATAACGAACATGTGCCTCTTGATAAAACTTTGGAGGCTGTGGCTGTTTGGGTAAGGGGAATTTTAGGGTTTTAGCATCTGTAATGTTTTATCCCCCTCCCAATGGTGGAGTATCTCAGAATGTATTGTCTGCATTGTTTTTTCGGCTCTCCTCCATCTATCCTAATTTTGGGTGACATCAATTCCCATAGTGGTCTGTGGGGTGTACTTGTCTCTGGCGGTGGTGAAGATATCAAAAACTTACTGGTAGCCCCACACACTGCAGTGTGGTACATGGAACTTACTCAGCTATTGATTTTTCTGTTTACAGCCCTGGTCTTCTCCCATCCATCCATTGGAGTGTCCATGATGACCTGTGTGGTAGTGACCACTTCCGAGTCTTACTGTAGCTTCCTCAGCATCACTCATGTGAACACCTGCCCAGATGGGCTATCCACAGTGCTGATAGGGATGCTTTCACCTCCTATTCTTAGCTACTCACTATATGGGGGCATTGTTGCACTTGTCCGGGCTGCAACAACAGGTGTTCTATTGGCAGCCAAGTTAGCAATCCCTTGTTTTTCAGGATTCCTGCTTTGGAAAATAGTACCTTGCTGGATTTAAGAAATTGTAAAGGCAGTTGGGTATTGCAGGCAGGTTCCCAAACGCGATAAGTTGCATCCATCAATGGAGCATTTCATTGCCCTTACATGGTTCGGTGCCTGGGTCACTACTTAATAAAAAGACGGAAGCAAGAATGCTGAGAACGGTACATTGGTACATTTCAACCATTAGACAACATACGCCTCGTTTACAAGTGTAGGCGAAAATCATATACATGTATGAATACTAATCCCATGCAGATGTACCTGATATTTCCATGAACAGTGCAGTTTTCACTAACCTAGTGCCATCACTGAACATTTTGCTCTATGTCATGCTTGATGTTCTGCATCTGAGAACTATCAACCTCCTTTTTGTGTCTGTAAACAGCAGATGGTACCATTACACTTACCTTTCACTATATGCCACCTGGGGCCCTATAATACTCCATTCAGTGAGGGGGAATTCTTCAGTGCTCTAGCCCTTGGCGCTGATACAGCCCCAGGGCCAGACTGCATCCGCAACCAAATGCTCAGATACTTATCAGTGGATTGGTAACATCATTTCCACACCATCGTCAAGCATATGTGGAGTGTGGGGAGTTCCCATCTCAATGGCAAGAAGGCATCATCGTCCCATTACTGAAACCAGCAGGTTAAGTGTCCCCTGAAGATGGACAGCTATCACCTAGTTAGTCTCATCAATGATCTGTGTAAGTTGCCAGTGCTGTGTTGGCTTCTTCAGTCTCGGGTCCTTCTGGCTCCAACCCAGGGCAGTTTTCACCAAAGCCGTTTCACTGTTGATAATTTGGTTTGTCTGAAGTCTCCCATCCAGACGACTTTTCACCAACATCAACAGCTTACTGCTGCCTTCTGCTATGTACAAAATGCTTATGATGTCACATGGGGACACCATGTCTTCACTACCTTTTATGAGTGGGGTCTCTGGGGTTCGCTTCCGATTTTTGTCTAGAACATCTTGTTGCGCCATGTTTTTTGAGCACGAGTTGGTGTTTCCCACAGTACCCCCTATATCCATGAGAATGAGGTCCTGAAGGGCTCTACATTAAGTGTCCCTCTCTTTCTAGTGGCCATCAATGGTCTAACAGTAACTGCGGAGCCTTCAGTATTACCCTCCTTGTATGCTGATGACTCTTGCTTTTACTATTACCCCTCTAGCGTGGGTGTTGCTGAACGCAGACTGCAGGGTGCCATTCGAAAGGTGCAGTCATGTACTCTCACAAACGACTTCCAGTTTTCAGCTGCCAAGATGTGTGTGATGCACTTTTGTTTGTGTCGTACTGTTTGCCACAACTAGAACTTTATCTTGATGACCAGTTATTCAATGTTGTGGAAACATATTGCTTTTTGGGACTGGCCTTTGATGCCCGGCTGACATGCCTTCCTCATCTTCATCAACTTAAGCAAAGGTGCTGGCTACAGCTTAATACACTTGGCTTCCTCAGTAACACCAGCTGGGGTGCAGACTGCAATACCCTTCTGCAGCCTTAAGGAACCCTCCTCCTGTCCCATCTTGATTATGAGATTTTGGCGTGTGGTTTGGCATTGCCCTCAGCATTACAGTCAGTGGATCAGATGACCATTGTGGGATCGGACTTGCAACAGAAGCCTTTTGAGCTAGCTCTGTGAACAGCCTACTCCTGGAGGCTGAGGTCCCTGCACTACAGATCAGGCCCCAACAACAGCTGCTCAGTTACGCTACACAAGTTTGCGGCACACCGAAGCATCCAAACTGTTGTCCTTTTTTCCTAGTAGGGAGGTAACTTCCCACAACAGTGACCCAGATCTGGGGTCACAATTGCAGTTCGACTACTTTGCCTGTGCTCTGAACTCCGCAGCTTGTGGTCTAGTGGCTAGCATTGTTGCCTCTGATTTTCAGGATCCCAGGTCGAGCTTTTTCTTTGCCAGAGGGCTGGATGTTTGTGTTGTCCTCCTCATTTCATCATCATTTGGGAAAAGTGGCGTGACTGGACTGTGAAAAGATTGGGAATTTGTACCGCTGCTGATTACTCAGTATTTGAGTGCCCCACAAACCAAATGTCGTCATCATCATCATCATCATCTGCTCTGCACTACAACTTCCCACACCCTCACCTCTGGTCAGGGAGCGTTCATGTAAGCATCTATGGCGTGTACCTCGACCTCGGATCTGTCTTAATTTATCCTGTGGACCATAAGATCCAGCTGATCCCCATGGTATTTCACCATCTGCTCCTGGCTGTCCTTGATGTATTTCCGTGTTCGGAAGTGGTATACATTGACAGCTCAACAGTTGGCGGATGAGCCAGTTTTACTTACACACATGCAAAGTGGATTGAAATACATTCCCTGCTGAGTGAATGCAATGTCTTCACTGCTGAATTGATGGCCATCGAATGAGCCCCTAGCCATGCTCATTCTTGCACCAGCAAGATGCTTCAAATCTGCAATGACTCCCTGAACAGCTTTCAGGCTATAGACCATTACTACTCTTGTCACCCATTAGTCATGTTAATTCAGGATCTTCTTTCTGCCCTCCATCAAGCTGGACAGTCATCTTTATTGGGGCCTCAGGGAATGAACGTGCTGACCAGTTGGCAATATTGGCTAGTAGGATGCTGATTTTTGGAAATGTACGTCACAGAATTGGACATTCAGTCGACAACATGAGATTAATTGTTGGAGGTTTGGAGCTTCAAATAAACTGAGGGCAGTAAAGAAGACAGTGCCATGTGGCACTCTTCCTTTTGTGCTTCTCGCAAGGAATCCACTGTCCTGATTCAAAAACCTGAAATTGTATTGTATTATAATAAATACACAAAGCGAGTGGATAAGGTAGACCAATTACTTAGTTCTATCTATCTATATTCGGATCCCGCTCCAGCTACTGCCGGGTCTGGGTGCTGACGAGTCCACTCCATTTGGCTTGGTCCTCCCACCACTTTTCTTCTTCCACTTGCTGCCAGGCCACACCTCTCCTTTCCACAGATATTCTCACTCCCATTTTCCACCATTTTCTTGGTTGCCCTCTAGGTCTTTTCCCATCCATCTTCAGTTCTTCCATGATTTTGGGCAGTCTCTGCCCTGCATCATCTTAACATGCCCATACCCTCTTAATCTCTCTCTCTCTTTTTTTCAATTTCTTCTCTGATACTTTCTTGTTTAAGGTCCTTTCTAATCTCTACATTCCTTACTCTTGTTTTTTCCCTTAACTGCTCTGAGAAATTTCATTTGCCCTGCTTGCAGTCTGCTCCAGTCCCTTTCTGTCGTTGTCCATGTTTCTCCACCATAGGTGACAATAGAGAAGTGACAATTCTTATAAATAAGGAGTTTTGCTTTTTCTGAAATTTACTTATTCCAAATCAGGTGTTTTATTGTTTGGTAGAAATTGCCTGCCTTCTGCAACCTCCTATTAATTTTGTTGGTTATTCTTCCCTCACTAGATATTTCACTCCCTAAATAAGTGAAACTTCTACCACTTTGAGGGGTACTCCATTCAAAGTAATATTTCCGTTGATCGCCTTGTCTCTTCCAAATACCATTACTTCACTCTTATCTTTATTTATTTTTAACCCATACCTATTCATTATTTCCTTCCACACATCAAGTTGTAACTGTACATCTACCTCTTTATCACCCCATAATACCATATCATCTGCAAAAATCATCTTTTTGTCTTTTTCTTTTATTATATCTTTAACTGCCCTATTCATTCCCTCCATCACAACATTAAAAAGTGCAGGAGATAGAATACTTCCTTGCTTAAGTCCTTGTCTTATTTTGAAGTATTCAGAGTTCCCCATGGTGTTCTAATTCTACAATTGTGTCTTCTATACATTGTCTTTATTACATTAATGTATCCATCTTCTATATATATCTTCTTCATTTCTTCCCAGAGTCTTTCCCTGTTAACTGAGTCACATGCCTTTTCTATGTCTATAAAAACCATTATCACCCTTTTGTTACACTCCCAACTTTTTTTCATCAGTTGACGGGTAGAAAGTATCAGGTCGATCGTGCTTCTTCCTTTCCTAAACCCATGCTGTTCTTCACTCAGCTCCTTTTCTATCTTTTCACTTATTCGATTTAGTAAAATTCTTTCAAAAATCTTGGCTGTATGACTCATAAGGGTTACAAAGTCTTTTACTGCCTTTTTTGAAGATGGGAACAGTATCTCTCTCCAGTCTTCAGGTATTGTACTATTTCTCCACTCACTTGATAGTACTCTATACAGCCACTGCATTCCCACTGGACCTGCTGCTCTTATCATGTCCACTGATACTTCATCAGGTCCTAGAGCTTTCCCCCAATTCATCTTCTTCACAGCTATTTCCATTTTTTCCAGTGTACTTTGTCCTAATTCTGCTTCTCAACTTCTCTCAATTTCTCCATTATTTGTTGTTTACTCGTGTACCTGCTCCTCAGTGTTTAACAGTTTCTTAAAATGTTCTTTCCAGAGATCTTTTATATTCAATGGATCTTAAATCACAGTACCTTCCTCTGTTTCCATCTTTACTGGTACTTCAAAGCCTTCCCTTTATTTTTCATCATTTTATAGAACATTTTCTTATCGCTCTTTACATCTTCTTCAAGCTTTTTGTAAACTCTTCCCACATCTTGTTATTTGCTGTTTCCACTATTTCTTTGCATTTCTTCTTTTCCTCTGTATATCTTTTATGGTCTTCGTCATTTTTAGTTTTCGACCACGTTCTCCATGTTCCATTTTTTTCTTCTAACTACTTGAATTGTGGTATCATCCTACCAACTTGTCTGTCTTACTTTTTCCTTTCCAGTGTTCTACCACATACTTTTTGTGCTGCTTCGACTAAAGTGTCTTTGAATAAATTCCATTCTTTTTCTACATCACAGAAAACTTCTTTTGGAAATTTTTGTGTGGTTGATTCTCTATACTTCTCAGCACTTTCACTCTCCTTCAGTTTCCAATCCCATATCTTCATCACTTTCTTCTGTTTTCTATTTTTCACACACTGATTCATTTTCCATTGCCCCACCAGTAATCTACGGTCTACATCTGCATTCACACTAGAAATTACCTTCACATTTGTTACTTTATCTCCCCATTCCCTATCTACTAGAATATAATCAATTACGCTCTTGGTTCTTCCATCCCCACTTTATCTGGTGATAACATGACTTGCTCTCTTCATAAACCAGCTGTTTGCTATTTTCATTCCATTCCTCTGGCACAAATCCAGGAGTATTTCCCAATCTTCATTACTGCCTCCATATCCAAAACATCCCAACACTTGTTCAAATCCCTTTCTGTCTTTACCTGCCTGTGCATTAAAATCTCCCATCGCTATATTAGCACTCTCTGTATGGTTCTCTAACTCATTTTCGAAGTCCATCTTCTCTTCTTCGCGACATCCCAACTGAGGTGCATAAATCTGGATAACTTTCAGTTTCTTTTTGGAATCTCAGGTTTAAGATTATGATCCTGTCTAATACATATCTCACACTTTCAATACGTACTTGTACATTCTTATTCACCATCATTGCCACACCATTTCTTCTAAACCTGTTATTCCCACTCCAGTACAGCTTTCCTCCTCCTCTCAAATTATTCTCACCTTTTCCCTTCCACTTTGTTTCGCTTAATCCCAATATATCTAACTTTCTCTCTGTTAGTACATCTTTCATTTCTTCCATTTTTCCATTGAGGGTTAATATATTAAGGGTGTCAATATTTAGGATATTTTTAGTCTGGTTGGTTTCATCATCTTGTACTGCCATATCATCAGGTCTCCCATCATTCGCACCAGTACTTGAAGAAGCAGTGGGGTCACATCGTGAATGGTTCATTCCGAGGCTTGTCTGTGTTTTGAAAGCAATATATGAAGACTTTCCTACTGGCTTGTTAGGCCTAACGCAAGAAAGGATTTTCTGTTGGCGTTGTCTCCCTTAGCCTTTGGAGTTTATCCTCCCACCACAAGGCAGTGGTTCCCTACTCATTTAATCCCCAGAAAGGAGGGTTGCCTCATCTGCCAGCTATGCTGTTCTGAAGTCTTCCTTCTCCGCCGTCGTTGCCTTTGAAGTCTTCACCCTTAACCCTGGGCATGGGTTCCGTGTTATACCCCACAGGATTGGGTCCCTGCTCGAACGCAGCTATCCTAGCACTCCGGCCTATAGAAGTGTAGGATGCCCACCCCTGCGACGTGGACGCGCCAGACAGGAATTACCCCAGTGGAGGAATAGGGAAAGGACCCTATCAATTACTTAGTTACTACACAATATTTAGGAAAACTATTACAAAAAGTTAAAAAAATTGTTGTTATACAGTTTGATTGCCCTTTATATAATGTGTTCATACTGTATCAACATTACAATACAAGATGCAAGAGTCTCCGCTTTAATGATTTTTTTTTTTTTACTGAAAATATGTGAATCTTTCCTCAAGAATCATTTACCTGCTTCTGAAGAGAACATGGAGGTCGTTGTTACATCATCTGCTCCCAGTTGTGATTCAGTCAACAGAGTTTCTGGGAAGCTAAAGCTACACCAGCTGACACACATTTCCAAAAGCAACAATTTTAAACAATGAAGATGCCATGTATCTTACACAAACAGAAAAGTTAGAAATACATAGTATTCAAGAAAGTACAATAAATAAATGTATGAAACGAAAAATCTTGCTTTGGTTACATACAGTCAAACCTGTTTTTGTGGGATAAATTGGGACTGCATAAACAGCAACCGATAAGAAAACTGTTCAGAAACTACAAACCATGGGTGGCCAAGACTTCGGGACCATGCCCAGGCCTGAGTGCCAAAGTGCTCAGCCTTGATTCACATTTCCACCACTGCCATGCCATTCTGTCGGCGTATGGGGAGGGGAAGAGGGGAATACAGTGAACATGCCGCATTTAAATGACAGTGCAGTTGCACTGCATGTGACTTGCTTTTATTTTTCTTATTTCTCAACAACATAGATTACAAACAAAACAAATTTTCAGTATTATTTATATTACAGAAGGAAAGTTGCTACTCGCCATATAGTAGAGATGCTGAGTCGCGATAGGCACAGCAAAAAGATACACACAGTTATATCTTTTGGCCATTAAGGCCTTTGTCAGCAATACACACACACACACACACACACACACACACACACACACACAAACGCTACTTGCACACACTTCTGCAGTCTCGGACAACTGAAAATACACTGCAGTGTGGTTTCAGTTGTCTGAGACTGCCAGTTGCGCGTGTGTGTGTGTGTGTGTGTGTGTGTGTGTGTGTGTGTGTGTTGCTGACAAAGGCCTTAATGGCCAAAAGCTATAATTGTGTGAATCTTTTTGTTGAGCCTATCGCGAATCAGCGTCTCTGCTGTGTTGTGAGTAGCAACTTTCCTTCTGTGATATTGTTACATTTCATCCTGAATTTTAGATTGTTTGATTTCAGTATTAATTAATTATTTTTGGCATGCTAAAGACATAATTTAATTTTTATCTGGTGCAGACTGTCAGCTCACGGACAGATGCTGACATTTTCACAGTGTTTCCCACTCAGCTTGTCATGTAATCATGACTTATTTAGTCTCAAAATTGAAAAGAGATCTTTCACACAAATATTTTGATCAAAATGTTGTAGCCTTTTTGCAACCACATTAGGGAGACTTGGGAAATCTCCCTGAGGAAAGCAAGTATACACTTCATGAACAGCTTTAACGTACCTTGCAGGTCGATCATTTGTGTCTGCATAAGCACAGGGTGCTTTCAACTGAAACATCAAATGGTCTCGAAAAGAGATCTAAGACTGACAGTGTCCTCAGAATCTTTATAAAACTATTCTTTTAATTCTTCTATCCTTGCACTTTCTTTAATGCCAGCGAGCTTAGAGAACTGGAGTGTCTTTGTCAGAATGTGTCCCTTCTATAATGCAATTTTCTTTTTAAATGCATCCCCATCATGTCAGAACTAAGTGGTTTCTCACCTTGCATTGTCTTACTGAGGGCAGTGTGCAGTGAAGTCCACTTAAAATGCGAAGTCTGCAACCCATTCTGGGTGTTCGAGTTTTTGTTCCTGCACTCCTTTTTCATTTATACACTCATCAATTGTGGGTTTTAAATTGAAAAATGGTTCTAGGCATACCCCTTGACTTCAACGTACTTTGCTGTAATATATGAATTCTCCATTCTCTTCGTTCATTTACATTGAAAAGTGTTGCAACTGACGAATAGGATAATGGATGCAACCTCAGGAATTTTACCATTCGTACCACCAGTTTCTTCAAATGCTCCATGCCAACAAATGTAGCACAAAGTACTTCTTGATGTACAGAACAATAAATCCTGTCTGTTGACTGTTGTAATTTTTTGATCTTTCATTGACATCTAAATGTTTAAATTCTATCTGTGTGATACTGTAATGTTGTTTCACAGCAAATAAGCAGTACTCATCGCTTATGCAAATTGAGAATTCTCATCCCTCTCTTCTGTCATTCCCATTCATTTTAAAGTATTGTGGTGACAGATCATTAGAGGGCCTCTTTTTGCAGCCACTGGACCTGTGAGTGTCCTTCATACCACGAACAAATAGTGAAGGATAAACAGCACTGGCACCGCATTTCTCCCAAACTTGAGTTGTCTGACCAAAAAATGCCACAGCACAATGCTAAATGAAATGTCATACTGCTCTGGCTACTTCCGAGAAGGCTCCAGCAAACCCGAGTGACAGGCTGGGCCTGAGCTTGCCTGCAACCCGCAAGTGCTGCATGCATGAAGTTTAGTGTGCTGTGGCTGGCCCTGGTATAAATAGTTAACAACAAATAATTGTTTACAACATAGTACAGAAAATTGTTATGTGGTGGAGAGAGAATGAATAAAAAAGTTGCACAAAATAAATAGGACCCCTCAAAACCAGTTATGAGTACACATCCTTCAGATTATGGGAAAATAGAGGGGCAGGATTGAGACCTTATGGGAACTGACAATGAGATTAGCAAAATTGAGGATGTTTGCACTCCCAAAGACCTTGAAAACCCACAGCTGACAAGCAACGTAATCAGAGTCAGTACTGCTGGCACCAAACAAAAGAATCTCGATTATATGTGTGGATAGCATAGTGTTAATACTTGAGCCGTACAGCCTCTTTGTCATCTTCTGAGAGACTGTTTGCTAAAGCAGTGTTCGTTCTCTATTAACAGTGCAAGAGCCTGAAGAGGAAACTGTTCTCAGAACTCTTATTTTCACAGTCTGTATCCATAAAGTGACATGAAGTGTACTAAATTATTGCTGCATTTATTGATTAATAAATTCGATATTAAGTGTATTTGTGTGTTGCTTTTTACGCTGTTCTATAAACTCGTCTTTTGAAATCAATGATTTGAGCTCCATTATTACTGACCATCAGTGTTTAGACGTCAGTGAAAGGATAAAAGGTAAACTTATCATGCCTTGATGACCATATAATAATCGACAGACTGCCTGGTCATCCTGTCATTCATCGTTGTATGTGATATGATGGGACACTGGGTCAGTACACTGCCTCCCGATGTGTTGTAAATGTTCCAATCTTTGGAGCCACTGCATCAGGGAGCTCCTCAGTTGGAATCATGAGGCTGAGTGCAGCCAGGTCCAGTCCTCCCAGCAAGGAAAAAAACCCTGGAATCAAACCTTGGTCTCCTGCATGAGGATCTCTCTCATTGACCGTTTGGCTGTGGAGGCGAGCAGACATCGCCGATGAAATCAAAATCAGCAGCAATAATTTGCCAGCCTCACACATCTATAATTCAAATGCCGAGATGGTTCCTTTGAAAGGGCACGGCCGACTTCCTTCCCTGTCCTTCCCTACTCCGATGAGACCGATGACCTCGCTGTCTGGTCTCCTCCCTGAAAAAACCCAACCCAACCCACAAAATTCCTCATCTGCTCAACTTCCTGGTTGCAGTACAAACCATCCAATGAGTACACCTAGCACAAGAATCTGTCCAAACCATCCAAGACAGCCTCTTTCACATACAATATCTAGAGGAGAAGGTGATATCCTGCTGCATAGCAGTACATCTGGGAATTTGTGCCAATGGATTGGATACAGCAGCCAAGGAGGCCTCCACAGTACTTATTGTTCCACAATGTACATTTGCATACATACATTCTCCACATGCTACTGCCAGTGCATGGGAGAAGGTACTTTGTACCACTATTAGTTATTTAGTTATTCCCATGTTTGTTCCAATTGTAATGGAATAAAGAAAAATTGTTTCTTGTATAGGGAAAGTAGGTAATGTCACTTTTTTTTTAATCAAATAGGTTCAACAACTTAAAATTCTTTGAAGTATGATCCTTGTGCTCCAATTCATTTTTGTCAGTGTGATTTCCGTGCATCATAAGGTCCCTGGAACCATCAACTGGGATGCTGTTGAAGGAAGCCGTCGAAGTAGCTTTGACAACATCCACCGAGATACTTTCCTTTTAGGTCTCTTTGCAGCTGAGCGAAAAAAAATGTTAACTGGGGCTGTGTCGCGACTATAGGGCACAATCCCAGTGCTGAAACCTGGTGCAGATCTGCTGGTGGTTGATAACTATCGCTCTATTAGCCTTACCAATGTTATGTGCAAACTCCTGGAACAGATGGTGAGTCGACGGCTCGTGTGGATCCTCGAAGCTCGGGGCCTCCTAGCATAGCAACAGGGGGGCTTCCGTCAGGGCTGCTCAGCGATCGACAATTTAGTCTTGCTAGAGTCAGCTATTCGTACAGCTTTTACTTGGCAAGAACATCTAGTTGCTGTTTTCTTTGATCTTCGGAAGGCGTACGATACCACCTGGTGCCATCATATCCTTGCTACGCTGCAGGAATGGGGCTTACGGGGTCCACTTCCGATTTTTCTACAGAATTTTCTCTCCAATCGCTCCTTTCGGGTTAGAGTTGGCACTTATTTTAGCTCTGCTCATATTCAGGAGAACGGTGTCCCGCAGGGCTCGGTTCTCAGTGTTCCCCTCTTTTTGGTGGCGATTAATGGTCTTGCGGCTGCGGTGGGCTCATCGGTCTGTTCCTCTCTATATGCTGATGACTTTTGTCTTTATTACATATCCCCAAACATCAGTGTCGCTGAACGGCAGCTGCAAGGAGCTATCTGTAAGGCACATTTTTGGGCATCCAACCATGGTTTTTAGTTCTCAGCCTCCAAGACCCGAGTGATGCATTTCTGTTGTCGTCGAACGGTCCACCTCTATCCAGACCTCTACCTTGCCAATGAACTCTTTCATATTGAGGAGACGCATCGCTTCCTTGGCATGCTGTTTGGTGCTCAGCTCACTTGGGCACCTCATCTTCGCGACCTTAAACAACGGTGCTGGTGGCACCTCAACATCCTATGCTGCCTCAGCCACACACTTTGGGGGGCTGCACGAACAACCCTCCTACAGCTCTATAAGGCCTTAGTCCAGTCCCGTCTTGAATACGGGAGCGTGGTGTACGACTCAGCAGCACCTTCAACGTTGCAGATCCTCGACTCGATTCTCCATTGTGGTGTCAGACTGGTGACAGGTGCCTTCCGCACTAGTCCAGTGACTAGCCTTCTTGTAGAAGCTGGAATCCCTCCCCTACCATTCCGCCAACAATAGTTGCTTGCGTCATTCATCGCCCGCATCCATGCCCTGCCCGACCACCCAAACCGCAGGCTCCTTTTTCCATCTTCTGCACTCCCCTCCCCACAACGGCGGCCTAGGTCGGGTCTCCCGATCGCAGTCCGCATTCGTTCCCTTCTCTTGTCACTAGAGTCCTTTCCCCTTCCTCCATCCTTCCGGCCCTCTTCTTCTACCCCTCCTTGGTCCCTTCCTCGCTTGCGGCTTTGCTTGGATTTGTCCTGCGACTCCAAGTCCTCCATTCCACCTGCCAGTCTTCGTCAACAGTTCCTGGCTCTTCTTGCCTCGTTTCGCGATGCAGATGTACTCTACACCAATGGTTCTGTGGTCGATGGATGCACTGGGTTTGCTTTCATCCATGGCGACTACGTTGAGCAGCATTCCCTGTCTTGTGGGAGCAGTGTTTTTACTGCGGAGCTGGTTGCTCTTTATCATGCACTTGCTCACCTTTCCTCCTCGCCTGGGGAGTTATTTGTCATATGCAGTGACTCCCTGAGTGGATTGCAAGCACTCAACCAGTGTTTTTCTCGGGACCATTTGGTGCGTGGTATTAAAGATGCTGTTTTTGCTCTCACTGAGTGTGGTCGTTCAGCGACGTTTGTGTGGACCCCGGGCCACATCGGCATTCCATGATCAGTTGGCCAAGCAGGCCACCACTTCACCTCCCCTGGTGCTTGGTCTCGTGGAAAGCGACCTCCGGTCAGCCCTACATCGCAAGGTCCGCGATGTTTGGAGCTCTGAATGGTCTGTCTTGAACACGCCAAATAAGCTCCACATGGTCAAGTCGTCCACGGCCGTATGGAACTCATCCTTGAGGGGCACTCATAGGGATTCAGTTGTTCTCTGCTATCTCCGAAGTGGACGTCAGCAGTTGACCCACAGTTATCTCCTTCGTCGTGAGAACTCACCCAAGTGTCGCTGTGATGCAGGGCTGACAGTGGTCCATCTTCTTCTGGACTGCCCCCTTTTAGCCCCCTTGCGGCAGTCCTTTAATTTACCAGCTGCACTTCCTTTAATTCTAGGTGATGATGCCTCTATAGCTGACTCAGTTTTACGTTTTATCCGTGCAGCTGGGTTTTATCACTCGCTCTAGTGTGGGTGCTCTCACATGATTTCTCAGGCTACACTCACTCCAGCGACTTTTAATTGTGACGTGGATACCAAAATAGTGTCTTTTATGGTAACAAGTTGTGTTGGTGCCTCTATCAACACTTTCCAGCTGGAGGTTCTTCATTTGTAGTTGAGTGGTTGACCTTTTACCTGATCCATCAACTGCTGTAGTCTGTTTTACTCTAGTCAACTTTTTGCTCTGCTCCTTTTAAATGTCCTCTATTTTGTGTTACTGCAGTGTTCATTTTAGCTCTGTACCCATTGGTGTTCCCTCCCTCTGGGTGCAGAGGTTACGCTTTTACTGTATAGGCCTTTTACAAGTTTGTCTGTCTGGAACGGGGGACTGATGACCTCGGATGTTTAGCCCCTATCAAACCCCAAAACCAACCAACCAACAACCAAAATTTCAGATGGTGTACAAATCGCCCAAAAATGGGTCGGCCAGTTAGGATACAATTGAAAGCTTTGCAGTTGGACCTGCAGGTGCCCTCATGCCTGTGTGCACAGTGTTTCCTCACAGCACCCCCCATCATATGTACCAAATCCTATGGTTTGGACAGATGCTTATATTGACGTAAGAAAAATGCTCATTCCACCAGTCTCAGAAGCCTGTTCTGTTCAGTACTCTGTGACTACCCAAATTTGACATACATCTACGCAGATGGGTTCAAAGTCAACGATAGCATCAGTTTTGCATTTGGACACTCAAGGGGCTGCAAGTAGTACTCTCTGCCAAGTGCATGCAGTGTATACACTGAAGAGTTGGTCACCATACTACGAGCTCTGCAGGTACATTAAAACTCTTGCCACAGAGGGTTTCCGGGTTTGTATTGACTCCATGAGCTGCTTAAAAGGCTTATTTCAATTGTTCCTTAGAAACGTTTTGGTCACTGATTCCAAGCCCTATCATTTGACCTGGAATGAGAGTAACATTCTTCTGGACAGTGAGCCACATGGGTATTAGCTAGAGAAGCAATCACGGGAGACAAACTTGAACTCAGGAGTACTGGGCACAGGCTTAAGGTTGAAACTGTGATATCAAATTCGAAAAACTGGGGGCAAGGCATACTTCTTTCCAGGCCTCTCGGTGAGATGACATTTTATTATGCCGACTGCGTATCAGCCACACCAGATTTACCCACGGGTGCCTTTTGCATCAAGAGGACTCCCCTCAATGCAGCTGTGGTAGTCATCTCGTGATTGCCCATATACTTGCAGTTTGTGCCCTGCTAGCTGATCTGAGAAAAGAAACAAAGTTCTATGTTTCCTGAGGGAATGTGGATTTTATAACATAATTTAATGCATCTTCACGTTCAGCGTCAGATGTGGTTACGGGTGCAGTGCTTCCCACTGCTGTTTGGCCTCGAGTGGCCTCAGGCTACTTTCTTCTCCGTACACTATGTACTTTTTAAAATTTTTGTGTATGTGTTTTATTTAGCTAACTGCCTAAGTGAATTAGCTCCCTAGTCCATACAGTTTGCATTTTCTCACCCCATTCCAATGTCTTGCCCCATTTTAGTTGTGCTATGATGTGGTGTATCCTTCAGTGATAAGCTACAGTTTTTAGCTGCCTGAGTTTTATCTAACTTTTAACTATCTGGCCAAAGCTACTGTCACATATATTTTCAACCAGCAGACGTGGCCACAGACCCGGGAGTTGACAATTCTCCTTTTCTCGTGGAGACAGAAAACAAAAAAATGATGATCTCCTTTTCTCATTCCATTTCCTTTCAAAATAATTTTCCTGTGAATTGAGGGACTGATAACCAAGTAGTCTAGTCCCTTTAAACCGATAATCATCATCCCCTCAGGGTCCTTATGACTCTTCCGTCAGTATGTGCATGGTGAGCAAAGCATCCTAAGCTATTGCAGCACCTCCTTCCTTTCCTGTGCCGCTATTTCGGAAATCTCTCATTTCTGACTAGCCTTCTTTCTCTTGCTCTCTTCCTCATGGTGAAGGCCTTTGATGTCCACCTGGCTCTCCCTAGATTCTGCCTTCCTTTTCTGGAATGTTCTTTCATCCACCATGTTTTGGTTAAAATAATTTGTGGG
This sequence comes from Schistocerca piceifrons, assembly GCF_021461385.2. NCBI lineage: Eukaryota > Metazoa > Arthropoda > Insecta > Orthoptera > Acrididae > Schistocerca > Schistocerca piceifrons. The sequence continues at coordinate 906,784,757 of NC_060140.1, read as the reverse complement.
GCCCTTATAAGTATGTCGTCGCCCCCCTCCCCCCCCCCCCCCCTTTTAAGGTATGGACTGACTGGGGAAGAACATTTTAAATAGTGCATACTACGTGCAGTGTTAAAAATCATATGCACACAATATCTGTGTGGGCTCTTATTTGTGCTATAAGCTATAGGCCCATATACAGTTGGTGGTAGTATTGTGTGTATAAGTTATAAAAATGCAGTGCATTGGTAGAGCTGTCATGGTACTCAGGTGATTCATATGAAAAGATTTCCGATGGTATTATGGCCGCATGACGGGAATTAACAGCCTTGAACACGGAATGGTAGGTGGAATTAGACGCATGGGACATTCCATTTCGGAAATCGTCGGGGAATACAGTATTCAGAGATTCGCAATGTGAAGAGTGTGCCGAGAATACAAAAAATCAGGCATAATCTCTAAAAATGGATAACACAGTGGCCAAAGGCCTTCACCTAATGACAGAGTGCAGTGTTGTTTTCTTAGAGTTGTCAGTGCTAATAGACACACAACACTGCATGAAATAACAACTGAAATCAATGTGGAATGAAAAACAAATGTATCTGTTAGGACATTGCAGCAAAATGACGTTAAGGGCTATAGCAGCAGATGACTGACGCAAGTGCCTTTACTAACAGCATGACATTGTCTGCAGCATCTCTCCTGTGCTCGTGACTACACCAGTTGGAACCTAGACAACTAGAAAATCATGGCCTGGTCAGATGAATCATGATTTCAGTTGGTAATAGCTTATGGATGGGTTTAAGTGTGGTTCAGACTCCACGAAGCCATGTACCCAAGTTGTCAACAAGGAACTGTGCAAGCTGGTGGTGGTTCCATAATGGTGTGAGATGTATTTACATGAACTGATCATTGACTGGAAATGGTTATGTTCGGATAGTTGGACTTCAGTTTTTGTTGTTGACAGTGCACCATGTCACTGGGCTGCAGCTGTTTGTGATTGGTTTGAAGGACATTCTGGACAGTTCGAGCGAATGATTTGGCCACTGAGATCACCCAACATGAATCCCATCAAATATTTATGGGACATAATCAAGCGGTCAGTTCGTGCACAAAATCCTGCACTGACAACACTTTCGCAATTATGGATGGACCAGAGGAAACATGGCTTGGTATTTCTACAGGGGGACTTCCAACAATTTACGGAGTCCATGCCACATCGAGTTGCTGCACTTCGCTGGGCAAAAGGTCTAACACGATATTAGGAGGCATCTCATGACTAGTCGCCTCATTGTGAATTACACCAGAAAATGGCCGTTTTGATCCAGCCATCTCTTCAGATAGGCATCTAAACTTCAGTGCTGAATGTTACAATCCTACTGCTTTTCCTACCCTGGCTACCCCATGGGAAGAGGGATAAGCCATACATCTTAGAGCAAAACAATTTATTCGATACTTACTGTGTACTGAAACTGATGAGGATACTTTTACTGTGACAAAAACATTATTTTTTTGTGGAGCATATTGAAGGTAACTTTGGAGAAGTTGAGCCATTCGCAAAAATAAGCAGTGGATTGGTACTGATGGTGCTCCTTGTGTTGCACAGTCTACAGCTCTTCAGGCATGTGAATGTCTATGTGACAGACCAGTGACCATTGCATCACATGAGACTTTGAATATAGTCCAAGGAATCGCCTGCCACCCAGGTCTTATGCTCCAAATGGACAAGGAACTATGGGATAATCTTAAGTGGCAAATCATACATTTTGTCCAACATGTCCGAGAAGGTTCCTAGAATAATAGACTAGATGCAGGCACCTTTTCCTTAGCCTTTGAAGGGAGTGTCCTCTCGGAAAAAAGTCAGGCATGGTGTACAGATGTTATATGATACCTTATGTCCCACTGCACATGAGGTGCTTTCGGTGCCATACATCATCCTACTGCACGACAGACCCAAAATGTGGTAACTGCAGATGATGACTTCATGAAGGTAGGTAGACCTTCTTAGCAATCACTGTTGTGTGTCAGATACGTGAAACACCATCCTCTGTGTACACCTCTTTGCTCAGTCTTCAAGAAAGTAAAGAAAAAAAACTGGAATATAAATCTATTGGGCACCTGTCATGTACTGGGACGTGTAAAAATATGAATGATTACATCCTATTGATATGGCATCCCGTTATGGGAAAGTCACAGCCATCACTACCTCATTTTTTTTTTTAAAGCCAGTTGCCCACTGTCCTCTCTTGTGATTCCCACAGCACTGTCTTCCAAGTTGTATATATCCCAGGGAATGAACTGGCCAACTGTTTGGCTGAAGGAGCGATTACTCATCCCCCATTCACTTTGTCAGTCCCAGGTGCGGATTTGTGGCTGCAAATAAGACCTCTGCTCACTTGGAGAAGGAATGACCTGGTTGGCTATTCTCCCCTCTAGTAGAGTCCACAGTATCAAGGAGACTATGCGACATAGCACTCTTCCTTCCGTTCCTCCTGGAAAGAATCCACAGTGCCACGTTGCCTCTTCAGTGATCGTAACAGGCTAACTCGTGGTTTTATTTTATGTAATGAGCCACTACCATATTGTAGTCGCAGAGCCTTACATCCTAAAAGCCTCATTTCCTGGTGGAATGCCCCCTTCTTCTGGCCCTCTATGCTAAGCTTGGCCTTTTAATTTCTTTTGCTTCAAATATTAGCAGACAGTTCGCAGATGATTGAATTGGTTCACTGTTTTCTCTGTGAAAATGGTTGGTTTCAGAGATAAGGTTTGAAGCTACATTCAGGGCAGTGGCTGGGCACTTGGGGTTGTGGCTTATCCCACTGCTTGCTGGATCTGGGGGACTCCAACCAAACCTCCTTGACTAGCTCACTGTTCCACCCCTCTCGTACTCTGTCTTCATTGTTTTTAGGTGTGGTTTTGCTCTTTTGTCACAACCTGTTTTCTAGGACTCTGTTGAATGATTGTTGCTCTTTAATACCTTGATAAACTGGGAGCAGGGCTGGGATGGCTGTGGGTCTGACGACTCCTGTCGCATGCAGAGCCTTGGGGAAACTTACCTGCTGCCTTACCCATTTCCCTCCACTTGTTCTTTTTACTGACAGTCCAACTGATGTCCATTACATTTTTAGTCATCCCAGTTTTTCTGTTTTGAATTTGCCAACTATAAAACATCCTTTGGTCTCTGTATTCACCCTTGATTGGGCTGGGGTGGGGTTTTCTTACCATTGGGTGAGCCCTGGGATAACACTGGTTTGTTCTGACATCTGTACTGGTCTGATCCATACACTTCTGTCAATTTTTGATCAGCTCTGGCATCAGTATTGCTTCCAATGTCTCTGTCTTATCGCTCCTATGTACTTTCATCATCAGAATGTGTACTTCAGGGGTGTGTCTAATACCTCTGAATCGAGGGACTGATCTTGTTGTTTAGTCCCTTAACCACCAACCAACAAACCGTAATCATTATCTAAAAGTAAAAGGGACCTGTTAACACTGAAAATATAGTGTGTTGTAGAACAGCCATAACTGACTGCAAATTGAGTACATACATGAGTATTTTCATTTATGAGTTTGACTTACAGTCAGTTACGATAACCTGAACATAAGACTAGCTTAGAACTATCACCATTGTGATGATCACCTGAGGTTGCAACTAGCTTTAAAAAATAGAGAACAGTGCCAGTAATGTCTGTCTTGACTACAATCATGTCACTTCGACAATATGTAACATTTATGGGATGTGTAATGGGGAAAAGTTTGTAATCATATTTGTTTCAAATGTTTCCTTAATTTTTGACATTTTTTACGCAAATTGGTAGTTCCTTATGAGATTTTAGTCACTGGTTTCATAATTCTTTACCTGTACAGACAATGACATTACAAAAATTAACTATGAAAGAATTTCAAATCTGACCTTGTTAGTGCATTACTTGACTCTAGCATTGTAAGGGAAAAATGACAAGTGACACACTAAATTGCAAATCTATAGTTTGTTGGTAAACTTAAGGAGCTTTCTCTAACCCACAACTTCACTAGGAGCACCTAAAGGCTGTTTCACAGGGTTATACAAACGCTACTGCAGCACACCTTTTCAACGAGTGGCACTGCTGTGGTTAGGCACACCTGGAAACTGTGTTAACAACATATGAGGTACAGAAATTAGTAACTAATGTAACAATGCAAGAAATGCACATCAACAGAGTCTACATAAATCACCAGACACTGCTCTGTACTGCTATACAGAAACTGATTCTTTACTAGAGAAGGAAAGTTGCTACTCACCATATAGTGGAGATGCTGAGTCGTGATAGGCACAACAAAAAGATTCACACAATTATATCTTATGGCCATTACGGCCTTTGTCAGCAGTAGACACACACACACACACACACACACACACACACACACACACACACACACACACACAACTTCAGAGAGCTGAAAAGTGTAGCTTCAGCTCTGTGAGACTGCAGACGTGTGTGTGTGTGTGTGTGTGTGTGTGTACTGCTGACAAAGGCCTTAATGGCGGAAAGCTATAATTGTGTGAATCTTTTGGTTGTGCCTATCGTGACTCAGCATCTCCGCTATATGGTGAATAGCAACTTTCCTTCTCTGGTATTGTTACATTCCATCCTGGATTTTCCATTGTTTGATGAAATTGATTCTTTAGTCATTCTGTACAGCAGGTAAGATGTTCTGGGAAAGCCCACTTTCCCCTCCATGAACCTGGCTTGTTCTTTGGATTACAGGCAGGTTAGATCTTAGATAAGAGGAAGACGAGTACCTGCAATCTGTAAATGGATCATGCCTTTGAACTGGGTGTTACTCAAAACAAACTTTTGAGTGTTGGTTCCAATATGGTACACATTTACTTTATGAGAGAAAATGTCTTTGATGTTATTTGGTAGCAATAACTGTAGGTTAGTGAGTACTTGCTTTATGGAACTGGACATTCTCTCAGTAGATGGATTTTGGTTCTGTATACTTGATAAACTGAGAAACATGGTCTTCATTTTTATTTTTTATCAAATTTTGCTTCAACAAATTAACTATCACACAGGACAGGATATACATGCAGGGCTTAGTGCCAACCAGGCTGCTGGAGTCCACAGGGGATTCACATGCACTTCCCACATTTCAGACTGTGTTTGTTTAATTGACGTAATGTCTATGGCTCATTGCAATTCATGAAGTTTACAACACATTTCAAAGTTTCTACACAATAGGTATAATCACAAATATTACATGTTGTTGTCTAGAAAAAATATTTTGAACTGTGTTAGCTTTCTAAACTCTCCACAGTTCTGTGCAGCTTCATGAAGTAGAATTTCTCTCAGACAGGACCATTGGGGTTTTGCCCATGACATAATGCATTCCTGATTGGTGGTCAAACACTTCATGACACTTCCAAAATTGCTTGCTTCTCTTACAGGTAGTGGACTGTACCCAGCTGTGCTTGTGTAGTAATAACAAGATCATTGGTATCAACACCAGTTACCTGTTCAACAATGGTTTCCTTGAATTGAGTAACGGATTCTTTCTTGAATTCATAATAAATGTGTACTGCATTCAGTATTAAGTTCATGTGAATCAGTATTTGTATGGCTGCCAGTATTTCAGTACCATTTTATCCTGTGATCTGCTAAATCAACAAATGGTGTGTATTTGTTATAGGTTCATTCCACATCAAATCAGCCAATTTTAGAAATGATCCCCACCTGACCATCTCCACTTTTGTTAAAACTTTTACCATAGCTGCAAGCACGTCTTAACAGAAGTTCTGTAAAGCTTTAGCTCAAGATATGGTGTACTTTTGATACCAGAACTGTCAGCTTGGAGGTTGCTCAGCCGATGTGCATATTATCACTATTAAGTCATTGTGTTTGACAACACTATATTATAAGTTGATTATTGCAGTGAGAAATCTGCAAATTGGTATTTCTACTCAACTTTTGGTGGTGTGTTCAAATATGACATGGACAAGATAAATGAGGCAGCACACATGACAGAAAAAGGGAGGGAATTGCTTGTGTAATGTTATAAATCCAAATACTGATGAAATTCAGCTGCTGTTTGCACTTGGTACATTTAGCCATGTTGGATCTGTTACTGACCTTTACATTTTTTTTTTTATTATGTATGGTCGCTTTTATGAATTGAATTGTTCTGGTAGTCCAGCTACACTGTCCTACTGCTATGTACAAACTTTCTCTTCTTCTGGCTTTGTTTGTTTGCAGGGTGATGCTAAAATATGAGATCAGAATGACTGTTTCGAGCTATGAAATAAACTTCGAACCCTTAAGATTCACTTCTCTATATTTTAAATTCTTTCGCTCTCATGACAACAGATCCCCTTAATTACAACTCGAAATAATGTAAACTTTCGCCTCAGTATTGTGTGTATGATCTGCAGGCCATACATCAAAGTTCCACCTTTTTACACCAGAAAGTGATTCATTTATTTCAAGTCCCCATTGATATTAGGTGCCCTCTTACTCCAAGCTATCCATGACAGTACCAACTAAGTGTCGAAGGATATCCGTATCCTTGTGCAGCAAGCGAGTGGTGCTGATCCCCTTAAGACTTGTCGCTGCTCACGGTTCTGCTGCTTGCACAACCTCTGTACAAATATAACCCGGGGTGCACAGTATCTGCTCCTTTTTTCTACACTGCTTAACATATATTAGTTACTACGATCCACTTTAGATGGTATGAATTTCTAAAACCCCGAACTCAGGGATTGTAATATGTCAGAACAATTGAGAGGTATGGTATGGGGGAGAGAGGTGATTCATGCCAAGGCATGTAGAGAAATGCTGGCAAGTATGTCATTAAATTTATTGGATCAAAAATACACAATTGGCCTTTCGCTGATAACGGTGATGGGGCGACACAGCATGGGGGTGTGGGTCAGCGTCAATGACAGTGCCAGAATTTGTTATGGTGGCATCTAGTCATCCAGCCTTGCAGACACAGTGCTCCTACTCATGCCACAACTAAGTGGCTACCATGTGTGTTGGCTGCGCCATTAGCCCAGGGCATGGCTGACTGGTCCATCAAATGCAACTTGTGGACCCCTTGTAGAGCACAAAAGGGAAACAGGGCAGCTCGTTCAGTGACCGCAGGCAGCTTTGCATCCCGGAGGCCGCCAGCTTGCACCCCGTCTCCACCCTTGTGGATAGTGGCTTGCAGTTTGCTGGACAATGTTACCCAGAGAGCAGAGGCCAACAATATTCTTGCTCCGCATACCGGTGCAGCTCTAAGGTGTGTGGCCACCAAAGCTATGCGCATACACACAGCAGAGGTTGGTGATAGTTTCAGCAGGCTGGTTGATTGTTGATATCCATCACCAGAGGTCATTGTGGTTGGCCTGCTACTTATGCAGTCGTAATTCTCTCCAGTTCTAGACATGGACAGAATCTCCGGGCTCACTTATGTATACATTTTTTCCCTACTCCTCCAATTTAGTTCCTCTGGAGGGGACAAATGGAATGCACTTTAATAATTAAGTCAGTATGCCTCAGCCTGCTTCAGCTCCTACACTTGGCACTGTTGTAACTGCTACAGATGGGTTCTTCACAGCATATCAGGGCCCTGTGCTGCCCTGATTACTTCAAACTTGTATACAGCGCCCACTGGACCGTGCCTTCTCACTTGTGAGAGGTGTCATAAACCTGCCTCACAGAATTGTCTGCTAAATACCAACAGTTCCTGTATCTGCCATCCAATGTGACAGTTGGTCCCTTCCAGCTGCAGCTGCAGGAAATATACAATAATTCTCCAAATCTGTACCTATTCGTGGCGCACCAGAATATTAATAGCGGAGCAGAGGATTTGATAAAATGACCTGTTACACTACATATGCTCGCACTCAACCTAAAGATTTCATGCCAAATTGCCTATTAGTATTTATCTATTTTGTATACTCAGCACATATTTTGTTTATATGCCTCATTATTGACTTCCACTCCATTTCATAATTTACTATATTTAAGAAAAAACATATTTAAAAAAAATACATGCTTTTTCACAAGTTTTTAAACTGAGAAACCATTTTTATTTTCCATATTTTGTGTTCAAAAACCTTGCTGCTTGTTTGTTGCATGTCATATATTCCGTTTTTTTCGAATGATATTTGTAGTCCTACTTTTTCCACAACTTCTTTAAGAATTTCAGTTTGGTTTCAAGCTGTGGTAATATCCATACTTAAAATTGTCAGGTCATCTGCAAAGACGATGCAATCTGCTCTAATATTACTTCTACCTAACTTGAATGATTAATCTATATTTTGACTCAACTTTTCCTCTCGCCATTCTGTAATTACCTTTCCCAAAACACAGTTAAACAGTAACGGGGAGAGCCCATCTCCCTGTCTGACACCAGTATTTATATCAAATAGTTCAGAAATTTCCCCCATGAATTTAACTTTAGAGTTAGTGTCAGTTAATGTTTCTTTAATCAGTGTTAGTGTGTTGTTATCTAGCCCTTGTTGTTCCTTTAAAATTTGGAAAAGATTCACAGGCAACTGATCATAGGCCTTTTTAAACTCCACAAATGTACATACAGTATTGTTACCAAAAATCCTTTGGTGCCTAAGGATTAGTTTTAAATTAAGAACTTGTTCAGGACATGATCTATTTGGCCTAAAGCGTGCTTGGTATTCACCAGTTTTAGATTCTAACTGTTCTTGCGTTCGATCAAGTAAACACTGTGGGAGAATTTTGTATGTGACCGGGAGAAGAGAGGTTTCTCTGTAATTATTAGCATCAGTTCTGTCCCCTTTCTTATGAGTGGATGAATTAGGGCAATTATCCAGTCCTCAGGTATTTTCTCTGTTTGTCAGATATGTCCTATTAGTTGCATGATCTCTTTTATAGTGTTAGGGCCAACTGTTTTTAGTAGTTCTGTAATTATCCTGTTTTCTCCAGATGCTTTATTGTTTTTAAGTCTCTCAATTTGTTTAATTATTTAGATTTTGTCTGGTTCTTTAGGATTAAGGGTTGGTGTTATCAGTTTGCCGTGGTTGGAATTTGTTCACTGGTTCTGGACAGTTGAATACTTTCCAAAATAATTAGCAAGTACCTTACAATTTTCCTGGTTGTTAGGAGCCAAACTGCCATTTTAATTTTTGAAGCAAAGACTTTGAGGTTGGTAACTGGTTAGTTTTGTTTTTGGAATGTTTTATAAAAGTTTCTTGTATGAAGTCTTTTTTGATTTGTAAAAGTTTAGCATTTTCGTAGTTTCTTGTAGTCTGTTGGATTAATTTAGATGTTTCATTTCTTACAGTTAGAAAGGTGTTGTACGTATTTTCAGTTATGTTACTTTTCCACTTTTTGAATGCCTCATGTCTAGATTTAACTGCTGTTTCACAATCTGCATTCCACCAAGTGTGTTTTTGTTTCTTTCAATGTGGAATTAAATTTTGTGTTTTTTGATGAGCTTTTCTTTTAGGCTTTGCCGATTGTTGGATTGTTTTTTGCCAGGTTTGCTTGTTAGAGTTGGGGTTATTTTAGCAATGTCACGTTTTGGGATAACATTTCTTGTTTTGAAGAGTTTTTGAGGTTGAAGTTTAACTTTTATTCACATTAAATAATGGTCAGAATCAATGTTAGCCTCTTTCCTAACTTAGATATTTAAAATTTCTTTGTAGTGAGGGTATGAAATTGCTACATGATTGATTTGAAATCCCCCAATGGATGTATTGGGTGCCTGCCAAGTTTTTTTTTGTTTAGAAGGGTTCTTTTTAAAATGTGTTCGTATGATTTAAAGGTTAAAATTTTTGCATGTTTCAACAAGTCTTTGGCCATTTTGCTTTGTCCATTTATGCGTAGGAAATCCATTTACTGTTTTCTTACATTTTTTCTGTTTATGTAACTGAGCACTAAAATCACCCATTAAAATTTTAACATGGTTTGAGGGAATTTTTGGGATGATGCTTTCTAATGTTTCCCAAGCTTCATTAACTTCTTCTGGTTTTTTATGGTTATCCTCCTTTACTGGCATATGGGCATTAGTTAAAGTGTATGTTTCATTTGCGCATTTATGGGAAATTGTCATTAAGTCTATTATTAATGGGTTTTACCTCCTTTATTGAATGTAAAATATTTTTGGAGACTGCAAAAGCAACTCCCAGATGTGGTGTATTATTAAGTATTTTTTATCAGTTTTTCTTTTAAAAAGGCAATAATTATCGAAATCTATGGTGGTATTGTCCGTCATTTGTGTTTCTTGAAGTGCCAAAATTTGAATCTTCTGTTCTTTTAATGTATTTCCCAATTTATGAAGTTTACTCGGTTGCAAAAGTGTTTGTATGTCAATTGTTGCAAAAAATGCATTTGAGTTGGTTTTAAATTGGCCAGAGGACTCAGACTTCTGCTGTTGAATCACATTTCATTTTAACCTGGCTGCACCAGAATCTGAAAGACCAGTTGTGCCAGTAATACTGGCAATGGATTGACCGCCTGAGGTAATATTGTGATTATCAAAATGCTTCATGGTGATTGTATCTGGAATCAGGTGGGGTTGAGTAGACTTATTGAGTGAACTGAGATAATTAAGACTGGAAGGTTTAGTTCCAGAATATAAATTTCATCCGCACCACTAGTGAACAGTCACTGACCACTTTGCTGCTTGCTACGAGACACACACAAAGTGGATTTTATTTTATTTTGCTTTGGTCTGGGACTGCTTATTCTGTATTCACAGCTGTCCACCGTATCTGATGGAACATTCACTATCCACCACCTGTGACCCATTCAATAACTTACTTTGGCAAGGTCAGCTTCTTAGACTTTTGGTTACAAAGTCTTGAAGCCTGGAAAAAAGTACATTGTTCGTTATAAACATCACATGTCATATTTAAGCCTTACACCATGTCCTTTTTATATATATATATATATATATATATATATATATATATATATATATAACTTCGCTCGGTGGGTGTTGTACTTTATCTCATTTAAGAGATGAGGTTGCTTTAAGTGATTCTAACTTCTTTGCATGCATATATTCTCTTCTATGTACTTCCATTACACTTTCCTGTTTCAGAGGAATCGTAGATTGACTGTACCTCCTTTGTTTCAAGTACACATCCAAATTTCAAATGTTTCTGCATTAATATGCATGGAGATCCATACAATGTAATAAGGAAAATTATCTATCATGACTAGCTAGGAAACCTCATCTTTGGTGTGATCAGTTGTCACTTCAACCTTTTAAATCGTCTCTTTGCATTATTGCTGACCCCCTTTCTCTGGGTAGGTACTGTACAGCCTTATTTTTATTCATGTGAAAGTGCCTCATACAAATTCCCTACCAATATACGGTGCAGACCATTTCTTTCCCAAATGTACCTGGCCGATGGCAAAGATTAGTCTCTATCATGGATCTCTCTATCCGCCATTTTATTTCTACCTGCTTGTAATGCATGTTCACTTCTGTATTTTTATTTTAAACCAGTTGATAGCACCTCCTCAACTTTTCTGCTATTTTTCCTCTTACATAGGTTGGAAGAGGTTCCTTCACTTGACAATACCTAGATGTCAACCTATACTCTTCCTCATTTCATATTGCAAAATTCTTTATGCTCTGATTATATCATTTTACTTGAAGCAAATCCACATTCTTATAATATTTTATACAATAATTTTCCAACTTACCTTTGTAATTAAAGTTCAGAGCTTTGTACCTACCTTTGTATAATCTACCATGGTGCGTGCTCTTCGCTGTTTAAGTTTATTAATGACATTATTTGTTAGTACAAGTGAGACATTGTTACTTCATGTTTCTAATTAATGTATGTTCTTGGGTCCATGCATCTAAATGACACTAAAATCACAATGTTTTTAACATGTCTTCTGCTTTGCACTTGCGTATTCCCCCAAAAATGTGTGACATGCCTAAACCTACTGACACTTAAATTACTTGTTATAGTTTCAACGTCTTATGTTACACGGGAGTAGAACGATCTCGGCAATGGTGTGACAACAGGTTGAAGGTAAATGGAAATGAGGTTTCCACAAAGAGACTATTGCTTATGGCAAGAGGGGAAAATAAGACTGGAGCTCTCAAAGGAGAAGAAAGAAAGGCAAAAGAAGAATAGATTTGTTGAAACCAAAGAAGAAAAGACAGACTCCAAAGACAGATCCACATCCCCCCCCCCCCCCCCTCACCCCACCCCAGAAGAGACCCCGTCTGGATAAGCTCTTCACTGAGATGCTGGAGAATGAAGAGTGTTAACATGCCCTACGGAGTGGATTTTTTCTGCTTCACTGCACTGGAGACAGTGATCTAACACTACACATTATAAAATCTAATGGTATAGAAACTAATCATTAGATTAATTGTATATCTATGAATTTTTAAAGTTGATGTAGCTCAGTGTCATTGATATTATACCTTATGTGCATTTAACAGCTGACCAATAACAGTTCGTAGTGTTTTATGATTTGTTCATTATACTGCATAACAGAAATAACTTCTGATTATGTTCTCTTTATTTTACTTTTAACAAGGTAGTGGTTTATATGTCTTCGGTATTTCTACATCCCTTGTATAGTCCATTTTCTTAATAGTCATTGCGATTGACCTGCAACCTACATCCATCTGAATCTCCTTAGTGTATTTGAAGTAATGCGCTAGCAGAATAGAAATGCGGAGAACACAAGTCATAAAACAATTTATTGGACTCACAAAAATGAAACAATAATAGTGTCTCCAAAAGAACAACAGACTCGATCACAAGTGCGGATCATCACAAATATAAAATAACAAATAATAATAGAAAAGACCCAACTCTTTTCGCGGGCAGAGATCACTGTAAAACAATTCTGCAATATCAAGATGTTCGTCAAGTACTCTAAGTCCATGTGCAAGAGATTGGTCAGCTAGAAGAGGTGTCTGACTGTGGCTGCTGGGATGGCACCTCTGTATACATCCAAACAGTGCGTCAAACTGCCCTTTGCCGGCTGTGTGCCACCCTATAAAGCCTGTTTGACAGAAGTTATCTGCTAGAACTATTTGTGATCGCATGCTGGCATATCAAAGTAGTTCCTGGGCTAGCTGCGACCTTTGGTGAAGCTGTTCTGCAGGCTCCGCGAATGGGTAACAGTCCCTGGTGGCCGTTCGTGGAGACCTGGTGTTGTGTTGCGTTGTGGCTGCCAGTAAGTATTTGTATTGACAACATAGGCTTTCCTGGTGAATGTACACCCTGTGATGCAGGCATCCCGTGTTGGTTGGACGTGAAGTCTGATGCCTGTGCAGCAGGCATTACAATCTATGAACTGCGGCCACAGCAGACCTCCCTCCCCAGCTCCCACCCTCCAGGGGTGAGTGGAAGGCTCATTTCAATGTTGGGCCCCAGGGCCATCAGCGACAGGAGATCGGGGGCGGTCGAGGTGCAGGATCCAAGTCCATGGGTGTAGGGACCCTTGCTGGAGGGTCTGCCTGGGGTGTGATCGATGGCGATGGCGGAGGTAGTGTTTGGGCTGGGAGAGGAGCACTGTCATCCTCGAGGACTGACAGCCGTGGAGATGGCAGAGGAACCACCTGCGGGCCACACCGGGGGTGAAGCTAGTTGCTGTGCTTCCAGCACACTGTACCATCATTGAGGGTGACTGCCACCATAGCGCGGCTGATGAGCGATGAAACCTTGGCAGGGACCCACCGGGAACGATTGCTAGTGAACACCCTCACCCAAACCAGATCTTGCAGAGAAAAATGAGGCCATTGTGGAACACGGAAGAGCTGGGCGGGGAGAAGATGGAAACAGGTGGCACAAGGGGGACCGATGAGGGCGGCCGTGAAGTTTTTCAGCTGTCGATGACCCATCCTGAACAGTGGATCGGTAGAAGAAAAGAAAGATGGTAAGGGCGTCACCCAGGGATTGTTAGGAACACAATTTCGACACCTGGACTTTGAATGTCTGGACAAACCGTTTGGCTAATCCGTTAGATGCAGGATGAAAGGGAGCGGTATGAATCAACTGGATGCCCAGGGAGGTGCAGAAGGACGTAAATACAGCAAAGCTAAATTGAGGGCCATTGTCGGTCACCAACGTCTTCGGAAGGCCCTCAATTGCAATGATGCGGGAAAGAGCTTGGATGGTGTGGGCATATGTCGTGGAGGACATGCGGGAGACATAAGGAAACCAACTGCTTGCATCCACAAGGATAAGCTAGGGGGAGCCGAGGAATAGGCCTGTGAAATCCAAGTGCAAATGGAACCAAGGAGAAGGAGGAGGAAACCATGGGAACAAGCATCAAGGGGGTGCTGACTGGTGCCATTGACAACAGGGACAGCAAGCCATTTTGTCAGGACAATCCCCCAATGACCAATGTGCAGGAGCTCCAAGGCCCGTTGGTGGAGAGAGGGTGGCAACACAACTCGCCAACAATCACCACCACCCAAGATGAGGAGAACCCCATCTCTGAGAGACAGGTCCTGGCAGTGGTGCCAGTAGGCCAGATCTCTGGCTGTGGCAGCTGACGACAGTCTGGCCATCCCATCCTGAACGTGGTGCATCAGCACCTGGAGTGTCGGGTCGTCTGCCATGCGACTAGCTAGGCATCCGGCGGAAAATCAGCTACTGCCTTGACAGCAGCGTCATCCAGGTGGAAACAGGCAACCGGGTCAACATCGAACTCGGGGTTGGCACCCACCGGGTGACAAGAGAGGTGATCCACATTGCCGTGGAGAGTTGTGGCCCAAAAATGGATGTCATAGGAATATTCCATGAGGAACAATGTCCAGTGCTGGAGGCTGCGAGCTGTCCTTGTGGGGATGGCAGATATAGTGCTGAACAATGAGACCAGGGCTTGTTATCAGTGCATAAGGTGAAGCGACTGTAGATGAAATTGTGGAATTTCTTAAGCCCAAAGATTATGGCCAAGGCCTCCTTCTCAATTTGGCTGTAGTTACACTGAGCCAGGGATAGCATTTGGGAGATGAAGGCAATTGCTGTGGTGATATGTGAATCGGCGTCGGGGAGGGGGGGGGGGGGTTGGGCGGCTAAGACCTGTGCCAGGTACTTGCAGCGTAGAAATCCATTCCCTGACAACAGAACAACTTCCGACATGCCACCGCCACATAGACCTGAGTCCAATAGGCTAGAAGTCAACACCTTGGAGGAGAGAGCACGAGGTTCTGCATCGGGAAGCAACTGTTGCAGAAGGTGATAAACTTCCGGGCCCACATAGACGAGAAAAAATGTGCGATGCTGAATGTCACCTGTGACATCATGAGCAATAAAGTGGTGCTCCAGATGAGTCAAGTAGTCCCCCCAAGGCTCAAGGGATTTGTCGAACTTGGGAAAGGCAGGGGGTGCGGCATGGAGCCCCAGAAGCGGGGAAGCTGAGTGGGACCCCTGCATAGTCACCCCACAGGGGAGGGTGGACATCCCCTGTAACTGCAGAATAATGAGCTTGTTCATTTGTTACATACTTTCCAACAGCACTATGACTCGCACTAAGGGTTCGTCAATACCTGGAATGCTGTCTGCCATAGTGGACAACAACGGAACAGTATAGGAAACTCTTAAACCAACTCTTCGCCACTGAATTATCTGCACCAGCAGAATAGAAATGCGGAAAACACAAGTCCGAAAACAGTTTATTAGACTCACCAAAACGAAACAATAATACAATCTCCAAAAGAACAAGAGACTCGATCTCAAGTGCGGATTGTCACAAATATAAAATAATGTATAATAATAGAAAAGACCTAACTCTTCACGGGGAGAGATCACCATAAAACAATTATAAAATGTTAAGATGTTCGTCGACTGTACCATGTCCATCTGCAAGAGATCGGTCAGCTAGAAGAGGCGTCAGGCCATGGCTGCCGGAATGGCAGCTCTGTATACTTGCAATCGGTGTTTTGAACTGCCCTTTGCTGGCAGTGCACCATCTTATAAAGCCCATTTGGTGGATGTATCTGCCAGAAATATTTGTGATCATGTGCCTGGTGTATCGAAGTAGTTCCTGGGCTAGCTGTGACCCCTGGTGAAGCTGCAGGCTCCACGAACAGTTAGTGGTTCCTGGCGACCGTTGGTGGAGACCTGGTGCTGTGTTGTGGCCGCTGGTAAATATTACTATTGACAATGCAGACAACGTAGGTTTTCCTGGTGAATATACGTCATGTGATGTAGGTATCCCATGTTGGTTGGACATGAAGTGGGATGCTGATGCAGTAGATACAATCATGTATGAAGTGGGCGGCCACAGCGGTATTCATCTCTTGGTCTCCCTGTACAATTTTTACACTCTACACTTCCCTCCAGTACTAAATTGATGATCTCTTGATACCTCAGAACGTGTCCTACCAACTGATCCCTGTTAGTTACATGAGCTACCCATCTAATCTTCAGCATTCTTCTGTAACACCACATTTTGGAAGCTTCTATTCTCTTCCAATGTCATCGGCAAACCTCAGAGTTTTTATTTCTTCTCCATGGATTTTTATTCCTATTCCAAATTTTTCTTTTGTTTCCTTCACTGCTTGCTCAATATACAGATTGAATAGCATCGGGGAGAGGCTACAACCCTGTCTCACTCCCTTCCCAACCACTTGCTTCCCTTTCATGCCCCTCCATTCTTATAACTGCCATCTGGTTTCTGTAAACATTGTAAATAGCCTTTCACTCCTTGTATTTTACCCCTGCCGCCTTCAGAATTTGAAAGAGAGTATTCCAGTCAACATTGTCAAAAACTTTCTGCAAGTCTACAAACACAAGAAAAATCTACCTTCTAGGAGAAGTCGTAGGGTCAGTATTATCTCCTGTGTTCCAACATTTGTATGGAATCTAATAGGGAATCCAAACTGATCTTCCCTGGGGTCGGCTTCTACCAGCTTTTCTATTCGTCTATAAAGAATTGGTGATAGCAGTTTGCAACTGTGACATATTAAGCTGAAAGTTCGGTAATTTTCACACCTTCCAGCACCTGCTTTCTTTGGAACTGGAATTATTATATTCTTCTTGAAGTCTGGTGGTATTTTGCTTGTCTCACACATATTGCTCACCAGACGGTAGAGTTTTGTCCTGGCTGGCTCTCCCAATGCTATCAGTAGTTCTAATGAAATATTGTCTACTTCTGGGGCCTTGTTTTGGTGTAGATCTTTCAGTGCACCATCAAATTCTTCACGCAGTATCGTATCCCCTTTTCATCTTCATGTACATCCTCTTCCATTTCCATAGTATTGCTGTCAAGTACATCACCCTTGTATAGACCTTCTATGTACTCCTTCCACCTTTCTGCTTTCCCTTCTTTGCGTAGGACTAGCTTTCCATCTGAGCTCTTGATATTCATACAAGTGGTTCTCTTTTCTCCAAAGGTATCTAAATTTTCCTTTAGGCAGTATCTGTCTTACCCCTAGTAATATATGCCTCTAGATCCTTGCATTTGTTCTCTAGCCATCCCTGCTGAGCCATTTTGCGCTTCCTGTCAATCTCATTTTTGAGACATTTGTATTGCTTTTTGCCTGCTTCATTTACTGCATTTTTATGTTCTCTCCTTTCATCAATTAAATTCAGTATCTCTTCTGTTACCCAAGGATTTCTACTAGCCCTCGTCTTTTTACCTACTTTATTCTTTGCTGCCTTCACTATTTCATCTCTCAAAGCTACCCATTCTTCTTCTACTGGATTTCTTTTGCCTGTTCTTGTCAATCGTTCTCTAATGCTTTTACTGAAACTCTCTACAACCTCTCGTTCTTCGGTTTATCCAGGTCCCATCTCCTTAAATTCTTATCTTTTTGCAGTTTCTTCAGTTTTGATCTACAGTTTGTAACAAATAAATAGTGGTCAGAGTCCACATCTGCCCTGGAAATGTATTAAAATTTAAAACCTGATTCCAAAATCTCTGTCTTACCATTATACAACCAATCTGAAATCTTCCAATATCTCTAGGCCTTGTCCACATATATACAACCTTCTTTCATGATTCTTAAAGCAAGTGTTAGCTATGATTGGGTTATGCTCTGTGCAGAGTTCTACCAGGTGGCTTCCTCTTTCCTCCATTACCCACTGTTCATGTTCACCGAGTACTTTTCCTTCTCTTCCTTTTCCTACTATTAAATTTTCTTCTCCCGTAACTATCTGAATAATTTCTTTTATGACATCATATATCTCTTCAATCTCTTCATCTATGGAGCTAGTTGGCGTGTTAACTTGTAGTATTGTGGTAGGCATGGGCTTCGTGTGTATCTTGGCTACAATAATGCGTTCACTATGAACCATGAACCATGGACCTTGCCATTGGTGGGGAGGGTTGCGTGCCTCAACGATACAGATAGCCGTACTGTAGGTGCAACCACAACAACGGGGTATCTGTTGAGAGGCCAGACAAACGTGTGGTTCCTGAAGAGGGACAGCACCCTTTTCAGTAGTTGCAGGGGCAACAGTCTGGATGATTGACTGACCTGTAACACTAACCAAAACGGCCTTGCTGTGCTGGTACTGCGAACGGCTGAAAGCAAGGGGAAACTACAGCCATAATTTTTCCCGAGGGCATGCAGCTTTACTGTATGGATAAATGATAATGGCGTCCTCTTGGGTAAAATATTCCGGAGGTAAAATAGTCCCCCATTCGGATCTCCGGGCGGGGACTACTCAAGAGGACGTCGTTATCGGGAGAAAGAAAACTGGCATTCTACGGATTGGAGTGTGGAATGTCAGATCCCTTAATCGGGCAGGTAGGTTAGAAAATTTAAAAAGGAAAATGGATAGGTTAAAATTAGATATAGTGGGAATTAGTGAAGTTTGGTGGCAGGAGGAACAAGACTTTTGGTCAGGTGAATACAGGGTTAGAAATACAAAATCAAATAGGGGTAATGCAGGAGTAGGTTTAATAATGAATAAAAAAATAGGAGTGCGGGTAAGCTACTACAAACAATATAGTGAACGCATTATTGTGGCCAAGATAGACACGAAGCCCACGCCTACTACAGTAGTACAAGTTTATATGCCAACTAGCTCTGCAGATGGTGAAGAAATTGATGAAATGCATAATGAGATAAAAGAAATTATTCAGGTAGTGAAGGGAGACGAAAATTTAATAGTCATGGGTGACTGGAATTCGACAGTAGGAAAAGGAAGAGAAGGAAACATAGTAGGTGAATATGGAATGGGGCTAAGAAATGCAAGAGGAAGCCGCCTGGTAGAATTTTGCACAGAGCATAACTTAATCATAGCTAACACTTGGTTCAAGAATCATAAAAGAAGGTTGTATACATGGAAGAAGCCTGGAGATACTGGAAGATCTCAGATAGATTATATAATGGTAAGACAGAGATTCAGGAACCAGGTTTTAAATTGTAAGACATTTCCAGGGGCAGATGTGGACTCTGTCCACAATCTATTGGTTATGAACTGTAGATTAAAACTGAAGAAACTGCAAAAAGGTGCTAATTTAAGGAGATGGGACCTGGATAAACTGACTAAACCAGAGGTTGTACAGAGTTTCAGGGAGAGCATAAGGGAACAATTGACAGGAATTGGGGAAAGAAATACAGTAGAAGAAGAATGGGTAGCTTTGAGAGATGAAATAGTGAAGGCAGCAGAGGATCAAGTAAGTAAAAAGACGAGGGCAAGTAGAAATCCTTGGGTAACAGAAGAGATACTGAATTTAATTGATGAAAGGAGAAAATACAAAAATGCAGTAAGTGAAGCAGGCAAAAAGGAATACAAAAGTCTCAAAAATGAGATCAACAGGAAGTGCAAAATGGCTAAGCAGTGATGGCTAGAGGACAAATGTAAGGACGTAGAGGCTTATCTCACAAGAGGTAAGATAGATACTGCCTACAGGAAAATTAAAGAAACCTTTGGAGAAAAGAGAACCACTTGCATGAATATCAAGATCTCAGATGGAAACCCAGTTCTAAGCAATGAAGGGAAAGCAGAAAGGTGGAAGGAGTATATAGAGGGTCTATACAGGGGCGATGTTCTTGAGGACAATATTATGGAAATGGAAGAGGATGTAGACGAAGATGAAATGGAAGATATGATACTGCGTGAAGAGTTTGACAGAGCACTGAAAGACCTAAGTCGAAACAAGGCCCCGGGAGTAGACAACATTCCATTAGAACTACTGACGGCCTTGGGAGAGCCAGTCAGGACAAAACTCTACCATCTGGTGAGCAAGATATATGAGACAGGCGAAATTCCCTCAGACTTCAAGAAGAATATAATAATTCCAATCCCAAAGAAAGCAGGTGATGACAGTTGTGAAAATTACTAAACTATCAGTTTAATAAGTCACAGCTGCAAAATACTAACGCGAATTATTTACAGACGAATGGAAAAACTGGTAGAAGCCGACCTTGGGGAAGATCAGTTCGGATTACATAGAAATGTTGGAACACGTGAGGCAATACTGACCTTACGGCTTGTCTTAGAAGAAAGATTAAGGAAAGGCAAACCTACGTTTCTAGCATTTGTAGACTTAGAGAAAGCTTTTGACAATGTTGACTGGAATACTCTCTTTCAAATTTACAATTTGTACAGAAACCAGATGGCAGTTATAAGAGTTGAGGGACACGAAAGGGAAGCAGTGGTTGGGAAGGGAGTGAGACAGGGTTGTAGCCTATCCCCGATGTTATTCAATCTGTATATTGAGCAAGCAGTAAAGGAAACAAAAGATAAGTTCAGAGTAGGTATTAAAGTCCATGGAGAAGAAATAAAAACTTTGAGGTTCACCGATGACATTGTAATTCTGTCAGAGACAGCAAACGACTTGGAAGAGCAGTTAAACGGAATGGTCAGTGTCTTGAAAGGAGGGTATAAGATGAACATCAACAAAAGCAAAACTAGGATAATGGAATGTAATCGAATTAAGTTGGGTGATGCTGAGGGAATTAGATTAGGAAATGAGACACTTGAAGTAGTAAAAGGAGTTTTGTTATTTGGGGAGCAAAATAACCGATGATGGTCGAAGTAGAGAGGATATAAAATGTAGACAGCCAATGGCAAGGAAAGCGTTTCTGAAGAAGAGAAATTTGTTAACATCGAGTATAGATGTAAGTGTCAGGAAGTCGTTTCTGAAAGTATTTGTATTGAGTGTAGCCATGTATGGAAGTGAAACATGGACGATAAATAGTTTGGACAAGAAGGGAATAGAAGCTTTCGAAATGTGGTGCTACAGAAGAATGCTGAAGATTAGATGGGTAGAGCACATAACTAATGAGGAGTTATTGAATAGAATTGGGGAGAAGAGGAGTTTGTGGCACAACTTGACCAGAAGAAGGGATCAGTTGGTAGGACATGTTCTGAGGCATCAAGGGATTGCCAATGTAGGACTGGAGGGCAGCGTGGAGGGTAAAAATCATAGAGGGAGACCAAGAGATGAATACACTAAGCAGATTCAGAAGGATGTAGGCTGCACTAGGTACTGGGAGGTGAAGAAGCTTGCACAGGATAGAGTAGCATGGAGAGCTGCATCAAACCAGTCTCAGGACTGAAGACAACAACAACAACAACAACAACAGTAGCTTATTTGTGCTCCTATTTCTTTATTCATTATTAAACCATCTCCTGCATTACCTCTGTTTGATTTTGTATTTATAACCCTGTATTCATGTGACCAGACGTCTTGTTCGTCCTTCCACAGAACTTCCCTAGTTTCCACTGTATCTAACTTTAACATATCCATTACCCTTTTTAAATTTTCTAACCTACCTGCCCAGTTAAGGGATCTGTCATTCCACACTCTGATCTGTAGAACACCAGTTTTGTTTCTCCTGATAAAGACGTCCTCCTGAGAAGTCACCCCCTGCGCGTTCGGGGGTAAGAATCGGCCTGCAGTATTCCTGCATGTCGTAAGAGGTGACTAAAAGGAGTCTCAAACGTTTCGGCCCTTATGTGATATTCCCCTCTTGGGTCTGACCACCTTATTTCAAAATTATTCTGAACAGCGAGCCAATTGGGGAAGGGCGCCTTACTTGGTGCATTGTGTCCATCGTGCATTGAGACCTTTAGCCAGCTTATTCGTCGTTGCATTGCAGTCCCGCTCGCTCGCCATCTCTTGGGCGAGGGCACATTCCTGGGTGCAATTTTCACCATGCACTCTGCAGTGTCGCTTTCTGCGCTGACGACAACCATGGACCGCTTGCCACCTAATATCCAGCACGGTAGCCAGTCCGTTGTGGTGGGGCTGCCATGTACCCTGTTGGTTGGTTTTTTCCACCATCTTGCTGAGCTCTGACAACTTCTCAGCCTTCACCCTTTCCTCTGCATTGCTCTTCAGGAAACTTGGTTTCTGGTGATGCGAACCCCCGCCCTCCGTGGCTATCGGGGTTATTATAAGAACTGGGCAGCTTATGAGAGGGTATCTGGTGCTGCCTGCATCTACGTCCTTCACTCTCTTTACAGTGTCTCTGTCTCTGTACAAACACTTTTAGAGGCTGTTGCTGTTCAGGTGTGGATGCCTCAGGCTGTTACTGTCTGCAGTCTCTATCTTCCACTGGTTGGTGATGTCCCGCAGCATGCCCTGGCTGCACTGATAGCCCAGTTGCCGCCACTTTTTCTGTTACTGGGCGACGTCAATACCCATAACCCTCTGTGGGGTGGATCAGTGGCAACAGGCCAAGGCAGCATCATTTAGCAAGTATTGGCACAGCTTGACTTTTCTCTTTTATACACTGGTGCCTTCACATTTCAGTGTGGTGCATGGCACTTACTCAGCTATCGACCTTTCGATCTGCAGCCCTAGCCTATTACCATCTTTCCAATGGAGTGTGCGTGACAACTTGTGGGCATTTTTACTGCTGCAGAATCTGCCATTCCCTGTTGTTCTGGGTCACTTCGGCGGAGGACTATGCCTTGGTGGTCGCACGAGATCGCTGAGGCGATTAAAGATCGCAGGCAGGACTTCAGCGTCACAAGTGGCATCCCTCATTGGCACACCTCATCGCCTTTAAACGGCTCCATGCGCAAGCCCACCGCCTCATTCGCCAACACAAGCAGGAATGCTGGGAAAAGTATGTCTCCACCATTGGCCTCCGTACCTCTCCATCGCAGATTTGGGCCAAGATTAGGCGACTCTATGGCTATCGGACCCTTGTCAGTGTACCTGCGCTTCCACTGAATGGAGCAGTCTGTACTGACTCTGACACATTGCAAACCGCTTAGCGGAGCATTTTGTTCAGAGTTCTGCTTCTGCAATATACTTACTGGCCTTCCGCTCCCTGAAAGAGCTGTTGGAACGTTGGAGGCTTTCATTTCACATGCGCCACCCTGAATCGTACAATGCTCCATTCAGTAAGTGGGAATTCCAAAGTGCTCTAGCAGCTTGCCCTGATGTGGCTCCCGGGCCAGATCGCATCCACTGTCAGATGCTCAAACACCTCTCGGTGGACTGCCAGCGACGCCTCCTAGACCTTTTCAACTGTATGTGGGTTGAGGTTGAGTTCCTGTTGCAGTGGCAGG
Organism: Schistocerca piceifrons; assembly: GCF_021461385.2. Taxonomy (NCBI): domain Eukaryota; kingdom Metazoa; phylum Arthropoda; class Insecta; order Orthoptera; family Acrididae; genus Schistocerca; species Schistocerca piceifrons. The sequence continues at coordinate 906,761,368 of NC_060140.1, read as the reverse complement.
AAAGCATCGTAATCCTCATGTTGAAACCTGTCAAGAACCCACTGGAATTGCACAGTTACCGCCCCATTAGCCTCACCAACATTCTTTGCAAGTTGGTCGAAGGCATTGTGAGCCAGAGGTTGAGTTGGCTACTTGAGTCTCAGGGCCTTCTGGCTCCATATCAGGGTGGGTTCCATAAGGGCCGCTCTGCCACCGATAATCTGCTGCGCTTGGAGTCTGCCATCCGTACGGCCTTTGCCTGCCATCAGCATCTGGTTGCCGTCTTTTCTGACATGCAGAAGGCATACGATACGACACGGCGACATCACATCCTCTGTACGCTTCATGGTTGGAGTCTTCAGGGTCCACTCCCGATTTTCATACAAAATTTTCTGTCGCTTCGCTCCTTCCGCGTGCAAGGTGCAGCCTCCCATATTTCCTCCCGAGTTCAGGAGAATGGGATTACCGCAAGGATCTGTCTTAAGTGTCTGCCTCTTTTTAATTGCAATTAATGGGCTCACTGTGGCCATGGGAACATCTGTCTCAGCTTCCTTGTATGCTGACGACTTCTGCCTATACTTTAGCTCCACTGTCATTGCAGCTGCTGAACGGCAGCTGCAGGGCGCTATCCGTAAGGCACAGTCTTGGACTGTAGCGCATGGCTTCCAGTTTTTGGCTGCCAAGACCTGCGTTATGCATTTCTGCCAGTGACACACTGTTCACCCTGAGCCACGGCTTTATCTTGATGGCGAACCTCTTGCTGTGGTGGAGATGCATCGGTTTTTGGGATTGGTGTTTGATACCCGGTTGACTTGGCTCCCTCATATTCGGCAGCTTAAACAGACGAGCTGCCGGCGTCTTAACCCTCTTAGTTGCTTGAGTCACACCACCTGGGGTGCCGATCGGTCTACCCTTCTATGGCTGTACCAGGCGTTAATTCAGTCGCATTTACATTATGGGAGCTTGACTTATGGTTCGGCATCACCTTCCACATTGCAGTTGCTTGACGCCATCCTTCACAGCGGGATCCGACTCGCCACTGGAGCTTTCTGGACAAGCCCTGTCAGCAGCATACTTGTGGAGGCAGGTGTCCCTCCATTGCAGTTCTGGCGCCAATGATTACTGGCCGCTTATGCTACACACGTTTGTAGCTTGCCTGGGCATCCCAATTATCATCTCCTGTTCCCTCACTCGGTCGTCCATCTTCTGGAACGACAGCCCTGGTCAAGGTGTACAATCGTGGTTCGCACCAGAGTCTTCTCTCTGGGCTTGAGGTTTTCCCTCTTCCACTTTCCCTTTTCCACCTCTTTTCTGGGCCCCTCTGCGTATACTTCCGTGGTATGTGCCCCGCCCATGCCTTTGGCTTAATTTGGCACAGGCCCCGAAGGACTCAGTCCCTCCTGAGGCCTTGTGCCGCCACTTTCTTTCAATCCTTGGCGCATTTCAAGGCTCTGACGACGTTGTCTGTACTGACAGTTCGATGTTGCTGGTCGTGTCGGTTATGTTCTTACTCTAGGGGATCATTATGAACAGCACTCACTGCCGGCTGGCTGCAGTGTTTTCGCTGCCAAATTGGTCGCCCTCTCTCACGTCCTAGAGTATATCCGCTCCTGCTCAGGTAAGTCCTTCGTTATCTGTAGTGACTCCCTGAGCGGTTTACGAGCTATCGACCAGTGTTTCCCTCGCTCTCGTCTGGTGATGGCTATCTAGGAGTCCCTCCATACTACTGCCCGTTGTGGCCCGGGAAATAAGTGTGTTGATATGCTGACCAAACAGGCTGTCGGTGCACCAGCCTTGGAGATTGGCCTTTCGGAGAGTGACCTCAGGTCAGTTTTGCGGAAGAAGGTACTTCGCACCTGGGGTGAAGAATGGCACACCCTTCCTTCACCCAACAAACTTCGAACCATCAAGGAGGTTACCGCTGCGTGGCACTCCTTGCGGGTCTCTCGCAGGGACTCTGTTGTCCTCTGCTGGCTGCACATTGGCCACACCTGGATAACACACAGCTATTTATTGCGCCGCGAGGACCCACCTTTATGTCTCTGCGGGTCAGCTTTGACGGTGGTCCACATCTTGTTGGACTGCCCGCTTTTAACTCTGCTCAGGCAGATGTTTACACTGCCTGATATGCTTCCTGCACTTTTATCATATGACGTTGCTATGGCAGATTTAGTTTTGAGTTTTATTCGTGCAGGGGGTTTTTATCACTTGATCTAAGTGTTTATCCTTTTTTTGTGTTGAATCTGGCCTTTGACCTACGATTTTAGACTGGGGTTTTTAGTGCGTTTCTTGGTGGTTGTCTTTTCCTTTTTTGTTTCTATGGTCAGCCAATCACTGCCACACTCGGAGTTATTTTAATTCCTTTTTTCTGGTCTCTGTCTGTGTCTTTCTTGTCCTGTGTCATCTCTTGTCATGTCCATTGTTTGTTCTTATTCTTTGTGGGTGTTTAAAGTTCGTGGAAAAAGGGATCGATGGCCCTAGTAGTCTGGTCCCTCCAATCCCACCAACCAACCAACCTACCTGAGTAGTCCCTGCCTGGAGATCTGAATGGGGGAATATTTTACCTCTGGCATATTTTAACCAAGAGGACGCCATCATCATTTAACCATACAGTAAAGCTGCATGCCCTCAGGAAAAATTGCAGCTGTAGTTTCCCCTTGCTTTCAGCCGTTTGTTGTATATTACAAGGTCAGGTCAGTCAATCATTCAGACTCTTGCTCCTGCAACTACTGAAAAGGCTACTGCCTGTCTTCAGGAACTACATGTTTGTCTGACCTCTCGACAGATATCTCTCCATTATGGTTGCACCTGTGGTATGGCTATCTGTATCGTTGAGGCACGCAAGCCTCCCCACCAGTGGCAAGATCTGTGGTTAGTCATGGTTTGGATGTGGTAATACTTAGTATTGTATATGGTCCACTATAACAAGGAAAAAATTGGTGTTTTTCCTTCTTTATGTTAGAACTGTGGTGTACTTCTTTCTCTGATATCAAGTCGTGTATTAAATGCCTGGTTCTTGCATTCTCATGATATTTACCTAATCGTCTTTTAACTGTCTGCTACTACATGGAACTTTGTGAGAGAGCAGTTGTATACGAGGGGCGTTCAGAAAGTAAGCTCCGATCGGTCGCGAAATGGAAACGACTATGAAAATCCGATAAAGCTTTGCACAGATGTGTTGGGTAGTGTCTCTAGTATAACCCCAGTTAGCATCACGTCGCTCTTCTCATTTCTGAGCTCACAGTGAGTGCGTAAAGATGTCTAGAAAATAGTGTCTGCCGCCAAGTACGAGGGCCTGGTGAGAAATTTCGCTTGAAGCTATGCAGCTAACATTACATAACTGTCGTGCTGTTTCTTCTTCAAGACAATTCTCAGCCGCATTCTGCAGGGGCAATGAAGATGCTCCTGCATCGTTTTCAAATGGAAATGTGAGATTACCCACAATACAGTCCGCAATTGTCTCCCCCTGAGTTTCATCTCTGGTCACATGAACCGCTGTCTTTGAAGACAACATTTTGACACAGACAACGAGGTGTAGGCCAGCGTGGAGAATTGGCGGAAAGCACTGGCGGCTGCCTTCTATGATGAGGCTATTAAAAAGTTGGTACAACGCTATGACAAAAGTCTAAGTCAGAACGGCGACTACGTAGAGAAGTAGCTGAAAGGTGTAGCTAATTGTTACAAGTAAAACATTTCTGATGTTCACTGTGGTTTCAATTTGGCAATCAATCGGAGCTTACTTTCTGAACAGGCCTCGTATAATTACTAAATATGGGGCTATTGTATCAGCATACTCTGAAAGGAACCTGACTGGTATACAATCTGGACCAAAGGCCTTGCCTTTATTAAGTGATTTAAGCTGTTTTGCTACACTGAGGATATCCACTTCTATGTTTCTCATCTTGGCAATTGTTCTTGATTGGAATTCATGAATATTTACTTCATCTTTTTTGGTGAAGGAGTTTTGGAAAACTGTGTTTAATAACTCTGCTTTAGTGGTACTGTCATCAGTGACTTCGCTGTTGTTATCGCGCAGCGAAGATTGTCTCTTGTCACTCGTGTGCTTTATGTATGACCAGATCTTTTTGGGTTTTCTGCCAGATTCCGAGGTAGAGTTTCATTGTGGAAGTTATTGAAAGTGTCTTGCATTTAAATATGTGCTAAATTTCGAACTTCTGCAAAGCTTTGCCAATCTTGGGAATTTTGCATTCTTTCAAATTTGGCGTGCTTTTTTCGATGCTTCTGCAACAGCGATCTGACCCATTTTGTGTACCATGGGGGATCAGTACCATCACTTATTAATTTATGTGGTATATCTCTCTAAATTGCGGTCGATACTATCTCTTTGAAATCATTCCACATGATCAGATCAGAAGGAGTGAAGACTACTTCTTAAAATGGTGATAAGAGCATTTTTACTAGCTTTTTAAAATAGATGTACTTTACATTTCTATTTGATGGTTGTGGGTGTTATGTTATTCAGCCTAGCAGCACTAATCCCTGTATTTGTAATGATACTCTCTATTTGTCCAGTATTACTTGTTGCTAAAAGGTCAAGTATGCTTTCACAACCATTTACACTTTGAGTGGGCTCATGAACTAATTGTTCAAAATAATTTTCTGAGAAAGTGGTCATTACAATATCGGATGACATTTTATGCCTGCTGCTAGCTTTAAACATATCATTTTTCCAGCATATCAAAGGTAGATTGAAGTCTCCACCGACTATATTTTTATGGGTGGGGTACCTGTTTTTCTCATGGATGAAGCATGCAGTATTTTTGATTCTAAGCCACAGACAGTTGTTTTGAGGAGGCATTTGGGATCTTCTCTGAGTGTAATTCTGTCTATCATTAGCTGAAATTCTTATATATTGTATATACAGAAACTGAATGTGTCCCAGAACAACTGACAAACATACTGTTTTGGACTTAATTCACAGAATTTAAATAGCTCTTTTTGGTGCTTCTTGAACTTCCGTCCTTCAATTCTAGTAGAAACTTAATCTTTGAGCCCACAATACATCCTGCTATACTCACCATCTTCATAAAATTGTATAACTTTTGACTATTTGGTCCAAAATGTGTTTCTTTGCTTTATTTCAGACAGTGCAAGTATTCCCCTTTCTTTTTTAAACTTTTTGGCAATCTTCACATGGCTTTTACTTGGTTGCATCACTTCATCAAACTCAAAACCACTGGTGTTGTCGGTTTTGTTACTGACGAGAGCCTGTGCTTCAGCGATCTTCTGCTTTGCGTAACCATGCCTGCTTCAGCTACTTTCATACCTTCACCACAATGTAATTGTGGTGGTGGTGGTGATTATGATTTGAATTTAGCATTTGCTTCTGTTCTGCATGCTGTACCAAGCTTCTGACCATGCTTCACACAAATCTCTGTCAAATCTTCAAGCTTCTTGACATTGGGGTCATTGATTGCTTGAAGGCTTTTTTTTATTTTGACTCTTCTTCAAAAAAGAGTTGCAGCAACTCGTTGAACATGGATCTGTGGCAGGCATAATTCCACATCTTGAAACTGGATGGAAAGTTCCATGTAGGCATTCACAGTAATTAAGCTTGCTAATTAATTTGACTAAATAGCATAAATTATCAGTATAAGTTTCAAGTCGAATGCGTGCAAAGATAAATGCAATGGTTATTCTTTATTTGTGAAGTCAAATGCCATGAATAGGCAGGTGTATAAAATAAAGTTCACAGCTTTGGAATAATATCCAGTTTATATGGCCTTCGTAGCAAATGGATTATCTTAGATCCATTTACATCAGATACCAGTTTACTGTGACAAAGCTGCTTACATTTGAAACTAAATAATATCCCTTAAACGAAAGATACCAACAAACAAAAACAAGTTCCTAAAAGATAAGAATCTGCTCAATCTAATGAAATTAGTTAGAAAAAAATTGGTTGGCCTCTGTTTTGATATATATGACCCCAAACTTTGGTGAAATATGACAATTAACTTGTACATACAGTTTACATCCAACTATCTAAATAACTAAACAAGCTTGAAGGTTAATGTTTATCATGTGGCCCTATATCGACTTCCTTGGGGAAAAAATATAATGACACAGAAATGTTTTAGGCAAGCTGGAGATCAGTGATTGAAACTGGGGTAAGTCTGAGTGTGTTAAGTTTTTTATTTTTTAAGCAGTAACTGTGGATAATTTGCTATCTCATTGACATTGTTCATGTCATATTTGAACTTAGAATCAAAAATTGAGTAGAAATACCAGTTTGCAGATTTCTCACTGCAACAGTTAACTTATAAAATGTTGTCAAACAAACATGATGATTTATTCCTGATGATATACACATCTGCTTAGTGACATCCAGCCTGATGGCTCTGTTGTCAAAAGTGCCTTGCAACTATGGTAAAAGTTTTTAACAAAACTGGAGATGGCCACGTGGGGACCATTTCTAAAATTGTCTGATTGGGCATGAAATGACCTTATAACAAATACAAACTGTTTGCTGAGTTAGCAGATCAGGGGATGAAATGGTACATAAATACTGACTACCATGAGCATACCGAATGCAGTACATATTTATAATGAATTCAAGATTAGAATCCATTACTTAATTTTTTTAAAAAAAGTTAAACATCTAACTGGCATTGTTTTCAGTGATTTTGTTAGTTTTACACTCGTACAGCAGAAAATATTCCACTATCTATGAGAGAGAGAGAGAGAGAGAGAGAGAGAGAGAGAGAGAGAGAGAGAGAGAGAGAGAGAGAGATTCTGGAAGTGTTATGAAGTGTTTAATCATCAGTCAGGAATGCATTATGTCATGAGCAAAACTCAGCACTTGCAGGCCTCTGTTGACTTGATGCGGAAGACCATACACTGTTGGCCATGCATAGCTGAAGACATATGTGCCAATAAGTAATTAATAGTATGCTGACACTATGGCTTCACAAGGAATAAAGGTGCTGGAAGGTAAAGGTAGTGGATCCATGAGACCAGTAGTCACTAAAACTTGAACACAACTATTTGACAAGAATTCTCGCAAGAATAATGTGAAATATAAATTACCAACTAACAGATAAGATCCATTATATTACAAATATTTAAAAAAATATATTGACCCTAATGGATATTCATGTCATCCTATATGTGGAACGCAAGGTGTTGAAGAGTTTTGTATTATATGTTGACACACATACATACTCAGTGTTCATTCTGATATTATTGTTTTGTTGCAGAAGGGAGAGAGTGCGAGATAAGACTAGTCAACATATTGGTAAGTGATAAACATGAATATATTATTCTTTTCTATTATTTTATGGTGGCTTGCTCTGTGGGGCAGGAAAGGTGTCTTGCAAAAGTGTCTTGCGGCAGGCCAGTGCCCCTGAAAAGTCTGGCGTTCCTCCACTAGTTGTCTGGGACATCACATTATTTCTCTTTCTCATGCAGACACCAGCAACATTTATTAGGACAAAGTAAAAATTTGACATCACAAAACAATTAATAATTCAGTACCACTTTGATAAATATCTATTTTCGCTTACGTATCCTTTCCTTTCTCATTTAAAGTAAGTTTTCTGCAAAAGTCACATAACTTTGGATGACATAGACATCCTTGACCTCTGGCAAAGATAAGTGTATGTTGAAAATACAAAGTTGCTTTGTGTGGTAAATGCAGACTTGCTCTGTTGTTTAGAGTTGACATCAAACTGTAGGTCCCCCTGTAACTATCTAGAGAAGTTATTTCATAGGTCCGAGAATGGCAAAGGCGTACCACCTCCAATAAGATCATGACTAGTGAAGCATTGTGGCACTCAAACCAACTTTCAGGTTGAGGAAATTGCCTTTTTATAAGTTTCTACATAAACAATGAAAGGAAAACATATTTAGATGCAATTTTTTTTCCACATGAAGTATTTACCTTTAAAATATGTACACTTCTGCATACATTCAACTGATTCTGGAAACATTTTTTCCCATGCTGTTGTTGGTCCATCAAAAATGTGATTTAGGAAGGATTCAGCAGTTTCTCAGACAATGGAAAATCCAGGATGGAATAATGATAACATTACGAAAAGGATAGTTTCTACTCACAGTATAGTGGAGGTACTGAATCATAGATAGGAACAATGAAGAAAGACTGTTAACAGAATCTTTCAGCCAAACAGGCCTGCATCAGAATTGAACACACACACACACACACACACACACACACACACACACACACACAGTCAGTCTGACCACCAAGGCCTGCTAACACATCAATTAATGCTCACACATTTTTCATTTTACTTACAGAAACAAACAGTCGTCATTAGGCAATAAATAAATGAAGTGAATATTAGCAACAAGGCATCAATTCGCTGATTTTTATCGTATCAGGTAATCAGTTGCTAAAGATGAATTCTAGTGCCTTGTGAAATCGCTTCCCAGGCGATAACTCCAGGTGTCGGTTGTGTGTGTAGTACGCAGACAGGTAGGTTGCAGGCCGTTGACGGGCCTCCTATCCAGAAAGAAAGGAAAATAATGGAATACGATAATCTGGACCGACTGACCTACACAGAGGCTAAGAGGAAATTTGAAAAGCTAAACCCTGTGCATGTGACATCGTCTTATGCTGCAGCTGCAACAACGGTTACAGCCCCATCAGTTCTGCCATTCATGGTTGGCCCTCAGCTGCAAGACTACACCTGCCCCCTTGATGGTTGTATGCTCTCCTGCCCCTGCTGCTCCTGCAACGCCTACTTCGGGAGCAATGGCCTCCTCAACCAACAGGGACATCAGACCCCACTTCTCAGCCAGTGAAGCATCAGTCTTCTTTGGCTCCTGTTACTAGGAAGGGGTCACTTGGGTCATTCCCTTCCAAGGTTCCTACCATGTGAAAGAGGATATTTGCCAGTGGCTGAAGAGCCCGCAGGAAGCTGGTTGTAGGGCTTAAATGAAGTGAACTCCCGAAACCTTTCCTACATTTGGGAGATTTTAACACCCATAACCCCTTGTGAGGTGGCACCAGTAATGACCAAGGTAGAGATGTTGGGAATTTACTGTCTCAACTTGACCTCTGCCTCTTAAATACTGGTGGCCCCACATATCTCAGTGTGGCTCATAGCACTTGCTCAGCCATTAATTTATCACTTTGCAGCTCAGGACTTCTCTCATCTGTCACTGGAGAGCCCACGACGAGTTGTGTGGTAGTGACCACTTCCCCATCTTCCTGTCTCTCTACCAGCGTCATTCCCCCAGATGCCTACCCAAAATAGGCTTTAAATGAGGCAGGCTGGGAAGCTTTGTCCTCTGCCATCAATCTTGAATCTCTCCCACATGTTAACATTGATGTAATGGTACATAGAGAAACCTAATTGGTCATTTCTACTGTGGAAAATGTGATCCCTCATTCCTCAGCGTGCCCCCAGCAAAAGACCGTGCTTTGGTGGTTGCCGGAAATCAAGGCCATTAAAGAATGTAGGTGGACTCTACAGCAACAAGCGGCACCCATCACTGGAACACCTAATAGCTTTTAAATGTCTCCATGCCTTTGTTTGCCAGCTCATAAAAAGATGGAAACAGGAGTGTTGGGAGAGGCATGTCTCAATCATTGGGTCACATACTTAGCCTTCCCAAGGCTGGGCAAAGATCAGACGTGTCTTTGGATACCATCTAATGGTTTCTTGAACAACAAGAGACAGTGCGGTGTTGTGTTGTACGACTCGCACATCTCTTCCAGTTGACGTTTACAAATTGTGCGTGCGGTCTATCCTCTTCTTTGGGTTATCAGCTATGTCGCTCTCACCGTTTAATTCTTCTCTGAAGACTGTATCAGGTTGAGGGGAATATTATTAACCAGCTCTATATTCTTGAAATAAATTATGTACTTGTTGGCTCTTGTCAGATAAACAACCATATATTTTTGACTCTTGTCCCAAAGAAACAATTGTTATGTACAAACTCCAGCAAGCCAACTGGTCCAAGATAAAAGTCAGAATCTACTATACATTCATACAGTTACATACATTCTGCCTCATGCAGACCCAAGACATAAAGTAAAAGTCTATATAACACATGCTTCGTCTGTCTCTGTAACAATCCTCACGCCACCACGCACCATGGAACATTATCCATATTCTCTTTGACTTTTTGATCTAACTTCTAAGGTGCTGCTTGTAAGTAATTGTCGAGGCCACTCATCTGACACAGCTCCTGGCTCCTCGTGAGAGCTGTCCTTCCTGCTCATACAGACATGTGTGGCACAGTAAAAAGGCTCTCTCACCCTTGTCATTAAAATATCGGGTGTTCAAGATGGTGAAGAGCCAAGTGTTTCTAGAATTTATGCTGAAATTCTCGAAGCACTACAACCAGACCCCAACAGGTGTATGTGACATATCCATCAGTGGAGTTTTGTCAACCAGTGCAAATGCAGTTGTGAAACACTTTGCTGAGAACTATGCTCAGACCTCTGCATTGGAGAATTACCCCACCCCTCCCCCCCTGCGGGTTCGGGGGTAAGAATAGGCCTGCGGTATTCCTGCATGTCGTAAGAGGCGACTAAAAGGAGTCTCAAATGTTTCGGCCTTCTGTGATGGTCCCCTCTTGGGTTTGACCTCCTTTTTTCCAAATTTCCGTTGTTAGTGCGTGCCATTTGGGAAAGGACGCCTTACGTGGTGTTTTTCTATTGGTCCATCATGCACCACCATCTTGCATGTTACCTATTGTCGTGTGTGGGGGGGGGGATTACACCCAACATCTTCTGGGTTGTCCCCTCCTCGTCTCATGCGCAATCCTCTTCTTAGCGCCCACGACAACTGTGGAGCCTTTCAGCACCTAAAATCCAGCACGGTAGCCAGTCCGTTGTGGTGGGGTCGTCATCTACCCTCTTGGTGGTAGCCCCCTGACCACGCAGGGATCGCACTACAGATGCCAGAGCTGTTTCCTCCCCATGCATGCCAAGGAGTATGTGCCCATCTTGTCTGGGGCACGGGGACTCCGGGCAACGGGTTATCGTCCAGGTACCCGTTGCTTTGACTGGGTGGCACCCTTGGGGAGAGCCCTCGTTCGGAGTAGGTGGCATCTGGGCGGATGTGGCCCAATGAAGCGCAATAAATCACACCCAGCTGGTGGTCGCACGGCCACCAGCGTCTCTAAGCAAGGCAGAGTTGAGTTTGATGCTGCGCAATATGACCCTCAGTCGTTCCCCTTGTTGGCTGCGCCATGGGAGGGATGCCGATCTAGTGCCAAGCGGGAGCCTTACGTACCGCAATACCTTGTCTGCAGCAGGACTGATGGTGACTCCTTTCTTACGACGAAGCCTCTGTTTTTTGTGGAACACCTGGAGGATAAGTTTGGGGAAGTGGCGGGGTTGTCTAAAATGAGGAATGGGTCCGTCCTCCTCAAGACGTCCTCCCCAGCCCAGTCACGAGCGTTGCTCTTGTGTGATAAGCTGGGTGACGTCCCTGTCACCATCACTCCCCACAGTAGCTTAAATATGGTCCAGGGGATTATTTACCATCGTGACCTCTTGTTACAATCCGATGACGAGCTGAGAGCCGACTTGGAACGACGTGGTGTACATTTTGTCCATCGTGTACATAGAGGACCCAAGACTAACAGGGTGGCCACCGGTGCCTTTATCTTGGCCTTCGAGGGTGATGTCTTGCCCGAGAAGGTCAAGGTAATGGTTTACCGTTGTGACGTCAAGCCATACGTCCCTCCCCCGATGCGGTGCTTCCAGTGCTGGAAGTTTGGGCATATGTCCTCCCGTTGCCCATCCAGCACTACATGTCGAGATTGCGGACGCCCCTCTCATCCCGATTCTCCATGTGCGCCTCCGCCTGTATGTGTCAACTGTGGGGAGCACCACTCTCCATGCTCGCCGGATTGCCCCGTTCTTCATAAGGAGCGGAAGATAATGGAATTTAAGACCCTGGACCGGCTTACTTATCGAGAGGCAAAACTGAAATATGAAAGGTTGTATCCTGCTTCCATTCGAACATCTTATGCTGCAGCCACGTTATCGTCGCCCACGCGAGCGACGGTTGTCGCCTCATCTGTGCCGCCTTCAGTGGACCCTCGGGGCCGTGCATCTCTGTCTGCCCCTCTCGTGTCTGGGGGCAAGCCTTCCTCTGTTGCCCCCTTAGCGGTTGGGGGCAAACCCTCTTCTGTCGCTCCCCCCATGCTTACTTCGTTAGTGACATCTGCTCAAAAACCGGGAGGGCTCGATCCCTCCCCCTCCTTGTCCACCGGCGTTGCCTCTGCTGGTTCCTCTCTCACGGAAGGGGTCCCTCGGGGCTCACCCTTCCCCCGTTTCTCCTCCTACCCAGCTGGATGTCAGCCAGTGGCTGAAGGTTCCACCACCTGCTGGTCGTAGGGCTTCTGCGTCGTCGTCAGCTTCCGACGCTCCTCCGGAGAAGCTCTCCCAGCCCTCTAACCCTAAGGACAGACGCGAGAAGAAGGAACGGAACGTGTCCAAAAAGAAGGACGTTCCGGTGGTTTCAGTACCGCCTGCTATAAATAGTTCTGGCTCCGGGGATGAGGTGGAGATCCTCGCATCTGCCGTGGATCTCGCCCTCACGGAACCCTCGGCGGCCTTTCCTATGGACACAGCTGACTCTCCCCCGGTGGCGGCAGTTGGCTCTGAGGCGCCGTCTGCCTCTTAGTCACCTTCACGCCCTCCCAGTCCCTTACTGCTTCCATTCTCCAGTGGAATTGCGGCAGTTATTTCCGCCACCTGCCTGAGCTCCGGATGCTGCTGAGTGTTCTCTGCATTGCTCTGCAGGAAACTTGGTTTCCAGCAATGCGGACCCCCGCCCTTCGCGGTTATCGAGGCTACTATAAGAACCGCACTGCCTGTCAACGAGCGTCAGGTGGAGTTTGCCTCTTTGTTCACCACTCTGTCTGTAGCTCGCCTGTACCCCTTCTGACGCCTTTAGAGGCAGTCGCTGTCAGGTTTGAGCTCTCGCCGGCTATTACTGTTTGCTCTGTTTACATTCCTCCGGATGGGGAGCTCCCCCGACATGTCTTGGCTGCGCTGCTGGCTCAACTCCCGCCACCATTGCTGCTTCTGGGCGATTTCAATGCCCACAACCCTCTATGGGGTGGGACTGTCTCCGATGACCGCGGTCGTGCCATGGAGCATTTGTTGGCTCAGCTTGACCTTAGCCTCTTGAACACCGGTGCTCCCACACATTTCAGTGTGGCCCATGGCTCGTTCTCGGCCATCGATCTCTCTCTTTGCAGCCCCGGACTTGTCCCATCCCTCCACTGGAGGGTGCATCCTGACCTTTGTGGTAGTGACCATTTTCCCATCTATTTGTCACTGCCCCAGTGTCATTCTTCTGGGCGCCAGCCCCGCTGGGCTCTCCACAGGGCTGGCTGGCTGGCTTTTACTTCCGCTGCAACCATTGAGTCTCCCCCACAGGGTGACATTGACGAGGTGGTCCGTGTCTTAACCACGTCAATTATTTCGGCGGCCAAGGCTGCCATCCCCCGCTCTTCTGGACTCCCTCGGAGGAAGGCTGTACCCTGGTGGTCGCCGGAGATTGCTGAGGCTATTCGCGACCGTAGGCGGGCTCTCCAGTGTCATAGGTGGCACCCGTCTCTAGAGACCCTCATCGCCTTTAAGAGGCTCCGTGCCTTCTCCCGTCGTCTTATTGCACGGCGTAAGCAGGAGTGCTGGGAGAGGTACGTCTCATCCCTGGGCTCCCATGTCTCCCCCTCATTCGTGTGGTCCCGGATCCGGCGGATTTATGGATACCAGACCCCTATGGGTGTCCCTGGGAGCTCCCTGGATGGCGCTGTCTGCACGGACGCTGCCGCCATTGCTGCACACCTTGCTGCGCACTTTGCTAAGAGCTCTGCGACTGCAACTTATCTCCCCGCCTTTCGCTCTCTCAAGGAGCGAGCCGAGCAGACGCCATTATCATTCCACACGCGTCGTTCTGAACAATACAATGCTCCTTTCAGCGAGAGGGAATTCCTCGCTGCCCTCTCAGATTTCCCTGATACAGCACCAGGACCAGACTGCATCCACGCGCAGATGCTGAAGCATCTCTCCAGGGACTGCCAGACACACATCCTCACCATCTTTAACCGCATTTGGAGCGAGGGCGTGTTCCCGTCGCAATGGCGAGAGGGTGTTATTGTCCTCATCTTGAAACCCGGTGCGGACCCACTGGCGGTGGGCAGCTATCGTCCCATTACCCTCACCAACGTTTTGTGCAAATTGCTCGAACGTATGGTGGGGTGGCGTTTGTGTTGGGTCCTTGAGTCGCGCGGTCTCCTCGCTCCATCCCAGGGTGGCTTTCGTCGGGGCCGGTCTGCATCGGACAATTTGGTGCAGCTGGGATCTGCTATCTGTACGGCCTTTGCCCGAGGTCAGCATCTCGTTGCTGTCTTTTTTGATCTGCGGAAGACGTATGACACCACATGGAGGCATCACATCCTTGCTACGTTGCATGAGTGGGGTCTTCGTGGTCAGCTCCCGGCTTTTCTTCAAACCTTTTTATTGCGCCGCTCTTTCCGGGTGCAAGTGGGTGCTGCCTCTAGTTGATCTTATATATACAGGAAAATGGGGTCCCACAGGGCTTGGTGTTGAGCGTCTCCTTATTTCTAGTGGCCATTAATGGTCTGACTGCAGCCGTGGGGTCGTCGGTGTCTCCTTCTTTGTATGCCGACGATTTCTGCATCTCATTTGGCTCCACGACTACGGGAGTCCCCGAATGCAGGCTGCAAGTAGCCGTTCGCAAGGCAGCATCATGGGCTCTGACTCATGGTTTTCAGTTCTCTGCAGCCAAGACTCGAGTTATGCACTTCTGCAGGCGTTGGACGGTCCACCCTCATCCTGAACTTTACCTCGACGGCCACTTGCTTGAAGTGGTGGACACTTGCCGCTTCTTAGGACTTGTCTTTGATGCCCGGCTCACATGGGTTCCTCATATTAATCAGCTGAAGCAAAAGTGCTGGCGGCACCTCAACGCCCTCCGCTGCCTGAGCCACACATCTTGGGGTGCGGATCGCTGCACGCTGTTGCGATTATACAGAGCCCTTGTGCAGTCCAGGCTTGATTATGGGAGCCTGGCCTATGGGTCTGCATCACCCTCAGTGTTGCAGTTGTTAGACCCCATACACTACTGTGGGGTTCGGCTTGCAACTGGCGCTTTTCGTATGAGCCCGGTGGATAGTCTACTGGTGGAGGCCGGGGTTCCCCCGCTGCGGATTCGCCGCCATCGACTGCTCGCCGACTATGCTGTCCACGTGCAATGCTCGCCGGGCCATCCCAATCGTCGCCTGCTTTTCCCTGCCATGGTCCTCCATCTGCCCGAATGGCGACCTCGGTCTGGGCTTTCCATAGCTGTCCGGGTCCAGTCCCTGCTGTCGGAACTGGGGTCATTCCCTCTTCTGCCTCCCTTCCGGGTCCGTGCACCTACGCCTCCCTGGTGTTTGCCCCAGCCGTCCGTCCGTCTGGACTTGGGACAGGGACCCAAAGACTCGGTTCCGCCTGTGGCCCTCCGTCGCCGTTTTCTTGCGTTCCTCGCCTCATTTTCGGGCTGTGAGACTGATGGTTCCCTGGTTGATGGTCGCACTGCCTACGCTTTTGCTCATGCTGCCCATGTTGAACAGCGCTCCTTGCCGGCTGGTTGCAGTATTTTTACTGCAGAGCTGGTGGCCATATTGCGCGCTCTTGAGCATATGCGTTCCTGCTCAGGTACGTCCATCGTCATCTGCAGTGACTCCCTGAGCGGCCTCCAGGCCATCGACCGCTGCTGTACCTCTTCTCCTCTGGTGTCCTCTATTCAGGAGTCTGTTTCTGCCATTACCCGCTCTGGTCGTTCGGTGGTCTTTATTTGGACGCCAGGTCACGTTGGCATCCCGGGGAACGAAAGTTTTGACAGGCTGGCCAAAGGGGCGATCGGCGCCCCAGCTTTGGAGATCGGCCTCACGGCTTGCGATCAGCAGCTGGTGTTGTGCCGTAAGGTACTTGGGATGTGAACTGCTGAGTGGTGTGGCATGACATCCCCGAATAAACTGCGGGCTGTCAAGGAGACGACCGATGTGTGGCGCTCCTCCCTGCGGGCTTCTTGCAGGGACTCTGTCATCCTGTGTCGGCTGCGCATCGGCCATACCTACCTGACGCATGGTCATCTTTTGCGTCAGCAGGATCTCTCCCCCCCCCCCCCCACCCCCCCCCCCCCCCCCCCACCCCCCCTGTGTTGGTGTGGGTCCCGGCTGACGGTCGCCCACATTTTGTTGGAGTGTCCCCGACTGCGCACCCTCCGGCAGTCTTTTAATCTCCCCTTTGATTTTATGTGACGATGCCTCCATGGCTGATGACGTTTTAAATTTTATCCGTGGTAGTCCTTTTTATGGTTCCATTTAGGGAGGTCCTGCACCTTTCCCTTTCCGTGTCTTTTGTCCTCGCGTCTCTCAATATTTGTTGCTGTTTTGGTGTGTTGTCGGATGGTTGACTCTTTCCCTTTTTTTTGTTCTCATGGTCAGTCAACCAGTCTCCGGCCATCTTCTTTTCTTCTGTTTCTTTCTGTCTGGTGTTCATCTGTACTCTTCATGTCTGTAGTGTTCGTTGCCACATTTGTGTTCTTTTAGGGCCTGGGGGGAGTCTCCTTCCCCTTGGGGTTTTACCTGCTTCGTGAATTTATGTCTCGCCTGTTTTTGGAATGGGGGACTGATGACCTTCGCTGCTTAGTCCCCCTTAAACATCCCAATAACCACCACCACCACCCGACCCCTCCCTCCGTATTTTGTACCCTCAAATGACCAATGGGAAGGAAACTTCTCTCTCGTTCACTACAAGCCACAGTGAACCATATAATGCTCCATTTACTGAGTGGGAGCTCCTTCGTGCCCTTGCACATTCCCTCGACACAGCTCCTGGACCAGATCGCATCCACACTTATGTGATTAAACGTCTCTCGTCGGACCACTGCAATATCTCCTTGTCATCTCCTTGTCACCTTCAGCCCCATCTGGAACGATGGCATATTCCCATCACAATGGCAGGAGAGCAACATTGTTCCAGTGCTCAAACCTGGTAGAAAACTGCTTGAAGTGGATAGCTATCGCCCCTTCAGTGTAACCTATGTTCTCTTTAGGCTGCTAGAACTTAAGGTGAGGCAGCGGTTGTGTTGGCTCCTGGAGTTGCGGGGCCTACTGGCGCCATCCCAAGGTGGTTTCTGCCAGGGTTGCTCCACCACTGACCACTTAGTGTCCCTAGAGTTTGCCACTCAAACAGCCTTTCCCAGATGCCAACACCTGGCAGCTATCTTTTTTGATTTAAGAAAAGCCTTCGACATGACCTGGCAACACCACATCCTTACCACATTACATGAGTAGGTTCTCTGGGACCGACTCCCAATTTTTGTCCAAAATTCCTATTGCTCCTTATTTCCTGTGTCCAAGGTAGTGCCTCTCGTAGTTCTCACCATATCCAGGAGCATGGGATCCCGTAGGCTCAGTATTGAATGTCTGTTTATTTTTAGTGGCATTTAACATTCTAGCAGCAACTGTGGGGCTGTTCATCTCACCTTCTTTGTATGCAGATGACTTTGCATTTTCTATTGTTCCTCCAGTAGTGGTGTTACTGAGCGGCACCTGCAAGAAGCCATCCAAAAGGCACAGTCATGGGCTCTAACCCACGGCTTCCAGTTTTCAGCTGCAAAGTTGTGCGTCATGTACTACTGTCGGTGTTGTATCGTTCATCCCAGACCAGAACTTTACCTTGATGATGATCCACTCACTGTAGTGGAGACATATAGATTCTTAGGACTGGTTTTTGATGCCTGATTGACTTGGCTTCCTCGTCTTCATCAGCTTAAACGGAAGTGCTGGCAGCACCTTAATGCCCTCTGCTGCCTGAGCAACACCAATTGGGGTGCAGATTGCTCTACACTGCTGCGTTTCTACAAAGCCCTTGTTCAGTCCTGCCTTTGACTATGTTAGTCTGGTCTATGGCCCAGCGGCACCCTTAGTATTGCGGTTGCTGGACCCAGTGCACCACTGTGGGGTTCGACTAGCAACGGGAGCTTTTAGGATGAGTCCAATAATCAGCCTACTGGTGGAGGCTGGGGTCCCTCTGTTGCAGATCAGGTGCTGACAACTGCTCACCAATTATGCTGCACTCATTTGTAGCTCTCCTGAGCATTCAAATTACTGTCTTCTTTTCCCAACCACAACGGTTCCTGTCCCGCATCAGTGGCCCAGGTCAGGGATTATGATCACTGTTCGCATCTGATCCCTTCTGTCTGAACTAGTCCTTTCCTTTACCATCTCTCCTCTGGGTCCATTCACATACACATCCGTGGCCACAGCTTCAGCTTGACCTTTTGCATGGCCCTAATGACTCGGTTCCTCCTGAGGATCTCAGTTGTCACTTTATCTAGATTCTTGAAACATTCCATGCCTCTGAAGTAATGTGGATGTCTGACTCAATCGCTGATGATCACATTGGCATTGCTTTTGCTCACACAGGATGTATTGCCCCTTGCAAGTTGGCTAGTGTTTTCACTGCAGAGCTGGTGGCCATATCCGTGCTCTTGAGTGTATCTGTTCCTACTTCGGTCAGTCTTTCCTTGTCTGTAGTGACTTCTTGAGTGGCATACAAGCTATTGACCAGTGCTACCCTTGCCATCCTTTGGTAGCAACCATCCAGGAGCCTGTCTATGCCCTGGAATGGTTTGGCCATTCAGTGATGTTTGTTTGGACCCCTGGACACATCAGAACCTCAGGAAATGAACTTTCTGACAGGATGGCCAAACAGGCTACTTGGAAACTACTTCTGGAGATCGACATTTCTGAAACCAACCTGTGCTTGGTATTATGCCACTAGGTTTTTGGGGTACAGAATGGCATAATCTAGTTACGCCTAATAAACTGTGTACCATAAAGGAGACGACGAATGTGTGAAAGTCCTCCAATCAGGCCTTTCGCAGGGCTCTGTGGTCTTCTGCCGGCCTTGCATTGGCCACACTTGGCTAACCCAGGCTACCTCCTCCCCTGTGATGACCCACCCCAGTGTCAGAACGGCAGCCGGTTGACAGTGACCTACATTCTGTTGCACTCTTCAGCTTTAGCTGCCCTGTGACAGAATTTTCAGTCGTCATCAGTTTCAGCTGACAACACCTCATCGGCTGATATGGTTTTACATTTTATACATGAGGGGGGAGGGTTTATTGTTCCATCTAAATTTTAGTGCATATCCTTTGTCCATCTGTGTTCTCTACCCTAGTGCTTTTAGGCTGGAGGTTTTTGTGTGTTGCAGAGTGACTGGCTTATCCTTTTTTATTTTTGTGATCAGCTAGCCATGGTCATCTGCTCTACTGTTTTAATCCCTGCTACCTGGTTTTTTTGTCTTATTTTGTCCATTGTAGTGTTTTTTGCCCTTTTGTAATTCTTGTGGTTTTTCTTTTCTCCAGGTTTTGTATGATAAGTCTTGTTTGTTTTATTCTTTCCCTAGTGGACCTGTTTTATAGGAACAAGGGACTGGTGATCAAGCAGTTTGGCCCCTTGCCTACCACCCCCTTAAACAAACCAACCAAGCAACCATCCCCATAGTGGCATTACTAAGTGCCACTTATATGCGACTGGCGCAGAGTTTGAATGGACATCATCTTTCAGATGTAGAAGCACACCTCTTGGTGTTGCAATTTTTATTGTGTCAGTGCATGTACAAGTTTCACTTATTGCAGTGTTGTATATGGAATTTGGACTTCCTCATTTTTGAGGTTTTCTGTATACGAAGTGATACAAACATGACTTTGAGTTTCTGTCAAATTTTACAGAACCATTTGGAAACAGATCTTTATTTGCAGCTAAATGTTCATGCAAGATCGAATGTACTGCAGCACGAAGGTGCCTCTGCGGCATGGTAAAACAAATGCTGAACCTTTTCATTCATGTAGCACATTGCATCACTGGAATAACAACTGATTGCTGGTTTGGTCTTCACAAAATCTATCGATGGCAGAAGCATGAGCATGACAAAATTCTGCAAACGAATTGTAAACATCATTTTCTGAAGGTGATTGATTATCAAATGTGGAATGAAACAGTTTGAGCTGTGAGGCTTTTACAAAAGTCTTGGAAAAAAAAAAAAAAAAAAAAAAAAAAAAAAAAAAAAATCCAACAAGAACTTCCATGTGAAATTGTTGTTTCAATTTCCCCTTCATGACAATATTTTTTAAAAGCTCACTCTAAATAAACTACTTGGCCAATTTCAAATGCTTATTTGCAAGATATTGCAGTAAGTTGTACACTATAGCCAGCCAGATACTACTGTACATATTTGTAATACTGAATACTGTAAAAATTTAAAAGCATTTCTGAGATCATGTAACTACACAGTTAGCAGTGTGGTTATGTCAGAAAACATTACCAGCTTTACATAAACAATCAAAGATAAATATGCTGAATTGGCTTGAATATAAGTTGCCCTTTTTCCCCAAAATTCGGCCATGAAATATTAGAGAGGGGCTTATCTGTGTGACACTTCTGCTGGTATACTTTTACGTAGTAGAAACTTCAAATTGTAGAGTTCATTTCTCGGTTCGGATTGGAATAACAATGTAGTGAGAGTTTGGGAATCAATTGGTGTATGTGAAATAACACTGTAACTGCCATAGTTTTTGATAGCAAGCAGGGTGTCACAGTGGTTAGCATACGGGACTTGTACTTCGGAGGAATAGAGTTCGTGTCTGCATTTAGCCATCCAGATCTAGGTTTCCGTGACTTTCTTAAATTGCTCCAAGGAAATGCTGTAATGGATCCTTTTACAGGGCATGGCCAAGCTTGTGTGCCATCTCGCCAGTGTGCTGTCTCGACCTTGACCTTGATATCGATGGAACGTAAAATCTTTTCCTTCCTTCATGCCTTCAGTTATTGATGTTTCATTTATGTAGTGACTGTTATTGTCTTCACAGTGTGTTAATTTACATGGCATGACTGACACAGCTTTTGTGTAACTGAAGAGGAACCCAAAAAGATATACAGATTCGCGTTTAGAAGGGCGTCATGCATCACTCCTGCCATATGTGTGAAAGGATTTTCTCTTCATGGCAAACAGTATCATCAGATTTTATTACCAAAAGGTTAAAGAAGTGTTGCACGTCCAGTGCCCTGGATGATAAAGAAATCAAAGTGCCATGGGAGGAGCGTGATGTAAATACTGGCAGTGGGATAACAAATACCAGTGATGAAATTAATGGTGACATTAATGAAGACTGTGTGATTTATTTACATAACAACATTAAAAAAAGTGTGACCATATTGTGAACAATTTTTGTAAATGGGTAGTGCAACATAAAATACTCTCCATTGAGTTCATATTTTTCTTCCCCCTCCAAAAAATTAAAGGTGTGGCTTCAGTTAGACTGCAGCTTATATTTGAGCCAATATGGTTGTTGTTGTTGTTGTTGTTGTTGTGGTCTTCAGTCCTGAGACTGGTTTGATGCAGCTCTCCATGCTAATCTATCCTATGCAAGCTTCTTTATCTCCCAGTACCTACTGCAACCTACATCCTTCTGAATCTGTTTAGTGTAGCCATCTCTTGGTCTCCCTCTATGATTTTTACCCTCCATGCTGCCCTCCAATACTAAATTGGCGATCCCTGGATGCCTCAGAATGTGTCCTACCAATCGATCCCTTCTTCTAGTCATGTTGTGCCACAACTCCTCTTCTCCCCAATCCTATTCAATACCTCCTCATTAGTTATGTGATCTATCCATCTAATCTTCAGCATTCTTCTGTAGCACCACATTTCGAGAGCTTCTATTCTCTTCTTGTCCAAACTATTTATTGTCCATGTTTCACTTCCATACATGGCTACACTCCAAACAAATACTTTCAGAAACGACTTCCTGACACTTAAATCTATACTCGATGTTAACAAATTTCTCTTCTTCAGAAACGCTTTCCTTGCCATTGTCAGTCTACATTTTATATCCTCTCTACTTCGACCATCATCAGTTATTTTGCTCCCCAAATAGCAAAACTCCTTTACTACTTTAAGTGTCTCATTTCCTAATCTAATTCCCTCAGCATCACCCGACTTAATTCGACTGCATTCTATTATCTTCATTTTGCTTTTGTTGATGTTCATCTTATACCCTCCTTTCAAGACACTATCCATTCCATTCAACTGCTCTTCCAAGCCCTTTGCTGTCTCTGACAGAATCACAATGTCATTGGCGAACCTCAAAGTTTTTATTTCTTCTCCATGGATTTTAATACCTACTCCAAATTTGTCTTTTGTTTCCTTCACTGCTTGCACAATATACAGATTGAACAACATCGGGGATAGGCTACAACCCTGTCTCACTCCCTTCCCAACCACTGCTTCCCTTTCGTGTCCCTCGACTCTTATAACTGCCATTTGGTTTCTGTACAAATTGCAAATAGCCTTTTGCTCCCTGTATTTTACCCCTGCCACCTTCAGAATTTGAAAAGAGAGTATTCCAGTTAACATTGTCAAAAGCTTTCTCTAAGTCTACAAATGCTAGAAATGTGGGTTTGCCTTTCCTTAATCTAGCTTCTAAGATAAGTCGTAGGGTCAGTATTGCCTCACGTGTTCCAAGATTTCTACGGAATCCAAACTGATCTTCCCCGAGGCCGGCTTCTACTAGTTTTTCCATTCATCTGTAATATGGTAATATATCCATAAAAGTTGACACCCTTAAAGTATTCCACGGGTTGTACATTTGTGTAATACAGTCCTTCGTTAGGCACTTTTTTCATAAAAAATTTTGAAAGTGCTGTTTGAGGGACTAGGGGGTGAGGTCTAGATTTCTTAACCCTTAAATGTATGAATTGTTATTTATTTTCATTAAAAAAATTTCCACTGTTGTGTTTAGGAATGATAAAAGCCAGAAAAATAGTTAAAAACATTTATTTCAAAATCTGAGGCTCTTAGATACAAATTAATGGTTTGTAGCTGAACGGCTACAACATGCATTTAGCGGTTAACTGACATACCACAGTGAAGTGACAACTTTTCATCAACTAGTGCTTGGGAATTCTGGTCAATTGCAAAAGTGAACATTGCCCATACACTCTCACAGAGACTTATTCACTGACATTAAGCAAGGAATAATAATAATGATGATAATATAAAATTTTAAAAAAATTACACAACCTTCAGTAGGTTACGAAAGCAACACAAAAATTCACTTAAATGTAGCACAGAATTAATTTAAAAATTTTCAACATAATGCAGGATGTGCAACAGTCCTATTGCATATGATATTCCTTAAAGCAATTTTTATTTTTGTGAAAGCATAATGGTACTACAAACTTTTCACAATAAACCCATGTAAATCCATTACATCCAAGAAATTTACGTCTCTGCCTTATTTTACAGTGAGATGGGAAATGACACACTTGGTCCAGTCTTACATCCTTTGGTGGCATATGAGCAGTTGGTCCTCTACTCTTCTTTGCTTGGACCTGTTGTTCCAATTCATTGCTTGGTCTCCCATATTTTGGTGTTGTGGTCCCAGCATGGCATAAAAATTCAGCAACTTCCCTATGGAATTTGCTTAACTTTATGGTCTTCTGATTTCCTTTACACACTGCTACTCTTTTGTATAAAATCCATGCATTTACTATGCCCATATCTAACAGATGATAGAATATTCTAAGGTAACACTTAAGAAATCTCATAAAGATTGTATGTCTGCCCATAATACTGTTCAATAAATCTACACCTCCCTTAGGTTTGTTGTAAAACTTTAACAATTGAGGGCATGGCGCTGTTATTCTTGTTTCTGTTTTCCTATTGTACCTGCTAACTTCTTCCACAGGTTCCTTTCCATCAAGAGTAGAAAGAAGCATAACAGTTTTGATGTATTTCCAAGCAACATTGGAGACTTCAACTCCATCACCAGTTACCACGCATCTAACACACGTACTTCTTTCCAGTTTTTTCAAATCATCTTCTTTTTGGAACTTGAAATCTGTCACTTGTTTTCTTCACACAGTTCCTAAACAATAAATGCCCTGTTTATATAAGTAAACTAAAAGTGGTAATGATGTGTAGTAGTAGTAGTAGTAGTAGTAGTAGTAGTAGTAGTAGTTGTTGTTGTTGTTGTCTTCAGTCCTGAGACTGGTTTGATGCAGCTCTCCATGCTACTCTATCCTGTGCAAGCTTCTTTATCTCCCAGTACCAATGTGTAGTAATTGTCACAATGAAGTTTATGGCTTACATTTCTTTGCAGTACTTGGCTAAGGTGAATAACAGTATTTTCACTGGCTCCTGAATCCTCCTCCAAGGCAATCTTTTCCCAGTGCAGTTTTCATCACCAGTGAAAATTTCAAAATCATATGCGGACCCTGAGATTCCACTATTAATGAATAGCTTGTACCCATATGTATGTGGCTTATTTGGCATATATTGTTTGAGGTAACTCCTCACTTTTGTGGAACACATTTGCTCATCAACAGACACGCATTCTTCAATAGGAACTGTTTGGAATCGAGATCTCAGCAGGTCAGTTATACCCTCAACTTGGAAAGTCTATCATGGCCATTTTCTCCCCTTAGGAATCATATTAACATTGTCATTGAAATGAAGTTTTTTTTTTTTCTCTGATGAGCTAAACCTACCTACCAATGACAGTATTCTGATAATCTCTTGCGTTGGGCACATGTACAACAGACATTACAATACAGATACCAATAAAATTTCTCACGTCATCACAGGATATAGCTAGTGGATTATTGGGATATTTCTGAACACTGTACTGTGTGATTCCTCAACAATTATTTCAAAATATTCTGCCGAGAACGTGGGTAAAAAAACTGATAAAGAGTATCTAAGTTCATTATTTCAGCTGGTAACTGGTTCTGTGAAATTTTGACTGGCTTTCAGAAATAACTAAATGGTTCTCTTTCCAAACAACATTTCTGCATTTCTTTGGCACACTCGTATGTTGAAATTGGATTCATTGTTAGTATTTGCAGATTCCTCATTATTTCTTTCACTATATGGTGATATTATCAGTGCACTATTTTCAGAAGAAGTAGGTAGCACTGCCCCAGGAGTAGATTGTAAGCTTTGTGAAGTCTACATCATTCCTGTACTTCATCTTTCATTATTACTGCTGTTGCCAGAATCTTCACATTCTTGCGTAAAGTAAGTTGGATCTTGTGAAGAGTCATCAGATGATAGGTGCAGACTATCTTAACTGCATAAAGGGGTGTCCAGCCACTCCAATATATCTTTCTCCCCATCTCTTTGTGTCATGGTTGGGTTGCATTCTGAAATACGGTAAATGCATGTTGTAGCTGATTAGCTAGAAACAGTATTTCATGATTTTCTTCACTTTAAATGTTACAGTATAGGCCTAAACATATTATGATTTAAATAGTTCTACATTCCTTAGTAATGCCCCAAAAAAATTTTAAACCCAGTTATCAGCGTACAAAAACATGAAATTTCTGGACTTAGGTTTTCTCAAAGAAAACGCGCAGTTCAGCAGCAACCCAACTGTACAAAACATCGATTGTAGCAGCCTTATGGTGCCATCTGTTGCAGTTTTCTTGTACTATGTATCAAATTGAGAATGTATACAAACGAAAATGGCACATATTGCATGTGAGAAACAAGCATTCATATGCTATGAATCGAAGAGGAATGGTTTGTAACTGATAAGCTACACTGTGCACTTAAGGGTTAATTTTTTCCTCTACAGAGGAGATGACAGTATTGTGTTGATAGGAGAAGTAGTCATAAAGTTTTAGTTATTATGTATTACCTAATTATTTCTTTGTTTTTCCGCAGGTACATGTCACATTGGTGGTGCGCATTGAAGTCCCCAAGCCACTACCACATCACGTCAAATGAGCCAGAACAAAAAGGCGCAGGCCATTGATAAGGTGGAAGTTATCATTATCAGTGTTCTGCCCTAGAGCAGGTCTTCACATGTAGCTCTCCATGCAGTCCTGTTATTTGCTATCTTCTTCATTTTCTCATGATTGTTTCCTATCCACATACTATCCAGCATCTGAACTTCTTCCATTCACTGTTCCTTCCATAGCATCCATCAGTAAACAATCTCTTCTCATTCAGTGTCCAAGCCAATTGAGTTTCTTCTTCCTGATTAGCTTTAAAATTTCTTGGTCTTCCACCAGTCTTCTCCAGCATCTTATTTCTCACTTTGTCTATCCATTTTATCCCTTCCATCCTACTCCGAATCCACATCTCAGATGCTTCTATCCTTCTTTCTTCCTCTTTCCTCAGTGTCAATATTTCAGCTATGTATAAAGCTTGGTGCACATGAAGCACTTTGCCAGTTCCTCCCTCAGGCCCCTGCCCATGCACCCACAGGAAAGCCTCCTCTTCTTATTAAATGGTACCTTGGCAATTGCTGTGAGTGTTTTCACATCCTTACTACATCTCACGTCATCTGGAATAAAGCTTCCCAGGTATTTGAAAGCACTAACTTGTTCTTCATCTTCCTGTCCTAATTTTACTTTTCTTGCACGTATCACCATACATTTTGTCTTATTCTTTTTCATTCTGATTTCCTCTCTGGTCTTATTTAATTCTTTTTAACAGTCCAGTCATAGTTCTTTCACTCTCTGTCAGTGACATCATATCATCTGCAAGTCAAATACATTGTATCCTCCTACCACCAACCCTCACTCCTGTTTTTTGTTTCAGATATTTCTGAATGATATGCTCCAAATATATGTTAAACAAAACAATATTGAGGAGAGACAGCAGCTTTGCCTCACTCCCCTTCCAATTGGATGTTCCTCTGTCATGGGGTGCACTATTTTGTTTTGGCTTCTCAAGTGACATGAAAGGGTACTGTGACATGGGAATTTCAATGTGTACTGGGACTGCAGATGCTCAGGAGGAAAGAGGTCATGTATGGTTGGGTAAAAGTTTAATGAACTTCATGTTTTCTCATTGGAGGCTGTTTTTCACATTATCTGTTCTCTATTTCCATAAATTCTGAGCATAGTTCTGCAACCACATTTGGGTGTGGTGCTGTAACATTGACGTAGTGTATGAAAACCTTAGTTTAACCACGCAGATCACGAAGATGGTACAAATGCATACAACCGAGCAAGGTAGCACAGTGGTTAGCACACTGGACTCACATTCGGGAGGACAACAGTTGTATGTTCTGGAATTTTCCATGTTTGTATAAATACCAGCATTCTAGAATATTCAGTGTGTGTGCGTGTGTGCGTGTGTGTGTGTGTGTGTGTGTGTGTGTGTGTGTGTGTAAGTAGCTGCTCCCACCATCTAGGCAAGTTCTGTTCTGGCTAGTTGGTGTTCTTAATACATACTTTCAGTGTATTTCATTCATGACCATGATTTTGTTTGGTGGGGACGTCAGGTATTTCAAAACATTTACCTCACCATGGCTCCAGTTAGGCTAAATAAAAGCCATCGTTTATACAGCCAAGAACCAAAATACGAGCAGTACACCATTCATAAGATTTGGATGTTCATGAGACAGATGGGTACTAAAACAGCAGTAAGTCGTCTGCTCATCAGGCATTTATCAGTGTTTTCCAGAGGCATTGGTCACGGCCACACAAAGTGACTGAAGGGATTCAATCAAATCACTGAGTACAACAGGTGGGATGATGTGTTTGGCAAGTGTGTGCTTTTGCATGGATGGCACAGCCCAGCAGTATTTTGAGAAGAATGAGGGGGTGGTCAATAGCTGGGATAAATTCCAGGCCTAACGGAACAAAACATTTGGCAACACTCAGCAGCAAGTCCATTAGCAGAAGCCGGCCGAAGTGGCCGTGCGGTTAAAGGCGCTGCAGTCTGGAACCGCAAGACCTCTACGGTCGCAGGTTCGAATCCTGCCTCGGGCATGGATGTTTGTGATGTCCTTAGGTTAGTTAGGTTTAACTAGTTCTAAGTTCTAGGGGACTAATGACCTCAGCAGTTGAGTCCCATAGTGCTCAGAGCCATTTTTGAACCATTAGCAGAACAACAACTGAAGAACAGGGCCTTTGTCATGTGGAAACGACCCAGTCGCACACACAGGTTGTTTAGGACTTATGCCAGATCATGAATGCAAATATAACAGAAGCCAACAAAATGTCACACTTGATTAGAGGAGTCGCAAAAGACTTGTACCAAGCTCTTCTGGTAAAGGATGTCATAATTACAGAGGAAAAGCAACAGAAAAGAGTCCGGCGAAAGAAGTATGATCGACTGCTGAATGTGGTTCATATGGCAGTTGTGGAAGACCACTAAGAACTAAACTCTCTTTTACCTTCTTAGTATGGCAGCCAGAACTGTCAAACCAAACATACAAAGAACAGCAGCTATGAATGTAGACATGCAAACATCTGGATGTATTAGAGAATGTCAAACGAGGTGTATTGGTGTATAGCACCAATCTCTGCGACCTGCTGAAAGAACCAGGAAGAATGGACTCAGCCAATTCATACTTATGCTGCAACTATCAAACAACCACCCATCACCTGACCAGTGTAGGTACGACGACGCTATGTAGTTGATCTCTGGGACAAAGTCCATTACCACACCCTGGACGAGATCACTCCCCAGCTTGCCTTAGCAGTTTGCATCATGATACAGAGGTATTAGTCACTTGTCCAACTGCCAAGTTCAGGAAACTAATTGAGGTGACCGATTATGGAGGTGATGCCACCACAGATGCGATCCTCCATGATCGAGTCACCCAGATGTCAGGAAATACCATTATCATCATCTATGGCCATCCTGTTCTAATGTTAGTCAACACAGATGCTTTCTTTTCTGTGGTGCTGGGTGCTTTTCATTATCAGCTAAAGTAGACTTGTTGTTGTTGTTGTGGTCTTCAGTCCTGAGACTGGTTTGATGCAGCTCTCCATGCTACTCTATCCTGTGCAAGCTTTTTCATCTCCCAGTACCTACTGCAACCTACATCCTTCTGAATCTGCTTAGTGTATTCATCTCTTGGTCTCCCTCTACGATTTTTACCCTCCACGCTGCCCTCCAATACTAAATTGGTGATCCCTTGATGCCTCAGAACATGTCCTACCAACCGATCCCTTCTTCTGGTCAAGTTGTGCCACAAACTTCTCTTCTCCCCAATCCTATTCAATACTTCCTCATTAGTTATGTGATCTACCCATCTAATCTTCAGCATTCTTCTGTAGCACCACATTTCGAAAGCTTCTATTCTCTTCTTGTCCAAACTATTTATCGTCCATGTTTCACTTCCATACATGGCTACACTCCATACGAATACTTTCAGAAATGACTTCCTGACACTTAAATCAATACTCGATGTTAACAAATTTCTCTTCTTCAGAAACGCTTTCCTTGCCATTGCCAGCCTACATTTTATATCCTCTCTACTTCGACCATTATCAGTTATTTTGCTCCCAAAATAGCAAAACTCCTTTACTACTTTAAGTGCCTCATTTCCTAATCTAATTCCCTCAGCATCACCCGACTTAATTAGGCTACATTCCATTATCCTTGTTTTGCTTTTGTTGATGTTCATCTTATATCCTCCTTTCAAGACACTGTCCATTCCATTCAACTGCTCTTCCAAGTCCTTTGCTGTCTCGGACAGAATTACAATGTCATCGGCGAACCTCAAAGTTTTTATTTCTTCTCCATGAATTTTAATACCTACTCCGAATTTTTCTTTTGTTTCCTTTACTGCTTGCTCAATATACAGATTGAACAACATCGGGGAGAGGCTACAACCCTGTCTTACTCCCTTCCCAACCACTGCTTCCCTTTCATGTCCCTCGACTCTTATAACTGCCATCTGGTTTCTGTACAAATTGTAAATAGCCTTTCGCTCCCTGTATTTTACCCCTGCCACCTTTAGAATTTGAAAGAGAGTATTCCAGTCAACATTGTCAAAAGCTTTCTCTAAGTCTACAAATGCTAGAAACGTAGGTTTGCCTTTCCTCAATCTTTCTTCTAAGATAAGTCTTAAGGTCAGTATTGCCTCACGTGTTCCAGTGTTTCTACGGAATCCAAACTGATCTTCCCCGAGGTTGGCTTCTACTAGTTTTTCCATTCGTCTGTAAAGAATTCGTGTTAGTATTTTGCAGCTGTGACTTATTAAGCTGATAGTTCGGTAATTTTCACATCTGTCAACACCTGCTTTCTTTGGGATTGGAATTATTATATTCTTCTTGAAGTCTGAGGGTATTTCGCCCGTCTCACACATCTTCCTCACCAGATGGTAGACTACATTTTGTAATATGAAAGCTATTGTGCCGAAAGTCACAGGTGGGAAATGTGTCCAGCCAACAGGAATATGTACTGCAAGAATAACTATCAGTGGCAGAACACAGCCCTCTGAAGTTGTTGTTTTATCAGAATGTAGTCATAATGTTATTTCTGGATGGGATTTCTTGCAGGCATCACAAACAGTCATAGATGGTGGAAGATCAGGTATCTGTATTGATGAAGCTGTTCCAACAAGCACGCATAACAAGAGTTGCTCAAGGCGGTGGTTCGCCATTGAAGATGTTGTCATTCTGTCATCATCATCATCATCATCATCATCATCGAAACAAGTTCCAATTGTCAGTCATGATGTTCAGTTAAACTGTGAAGCTTTTGCCGATTTCCAAATGCTAGTCAGGATCACAAAAGAAATTTACATGCATGTGACAAAGCTTTTGTCCAGTCTGATGGAACCTGTCCCGACTCCCAGGCCATTTCAATTATCCTGTGTAGCCATTTAAGACCTGACATTCCACTGTATTTGATGAGTTCTGACTTAATTTCATCCACCCCAGCTGCTTTATTGCACTGCAATCTATTGACCATTTTCTCCACTTCCTCAAATGTGATCCTACTTCCATCATCATTCCTATCCCATTCTACCTCAAAATCTGAAACATTACTGATCGTATCTTCACCTACATTGAGCAACTCTTCAAAATATTCTCTCCGTCTGCCCAGGGCATCAACAGGATTCACCAGCAGTTTTCCTGACCTGTCCAAAATACTTGTCATTTCCTTCTTACCTCCCTTTCGAAGACTGCTAATTACACTCCAGAATGGTTTTCCAGCAGCTTGACCTATAGTCTCCAACCTGTTTCCAAAGCCTTCCCAAGATTTCTTCTTGGCTGCTGCAATTATCTGTTTGGTTTTGTTTCTTTCTTCAACATAACTTTCTCTGTCTACCTGAGTTCTAGTATGTAGCCATTTTTGATAGGCCATCTTTTTCCTTTTACAGGCTCCCTTGACTGTGTCATTCCACCAAGCTGTTTGCTTCATCCTACTCTTACACACTACTGTTCCAAGACATTCTTTAGCCACTTCTAGTACTGTGACCCTGTACCTTGTCCATTCCTTTTCGAATGACTGTAATTGACTACATTCAACTAACTGGTACCTTTCTGTGATCGCTGTTATGTACTTGTGCCTGATTTCCTTATCCTCCTACATATGGACCTGACCTCCTGCACTTTCGGCCTCACAATCCCAATTTCACTGCAGATTAAATAATGATCAGTGTCATAAAAGAATCCCCTGAATACACATGTGTCCCTCACAGCCTTCCTGAATTCCTGATCTGTTATTATATAGTCAATGACAGATCTGGTTCCCCTGCCTTCCCAAGTATACCGGTGAATGTTCTTATGTTTAAAAAAGGAGTTTGTGGCTACTAAGCCCATACTGGCACAGAAATCCAAGAGTTGTTTCCCGTTCCTGTTGGCCTCCATATCCTCTCCAAATTTACCCATAACCTTTTCACACCCTTCTGTTCGATTTCCAATCCTGGCATTAAAATCACCCATGAGCAGAACACTGTCCTTGTCCTTTACTTTAACAACTACATCACTGAGTGCCTCATAAAAACTATCCACCTTATCTTGATCTGTCCCTTCACAATGTGAATATACTGACTCAATCCTAATTTTCTTGCTAGGCACTGTCAAATCTATCCACATCAGTCGTTCGTTTACATACCTTATTGCAACTACGCTGGGTTCCATTTCTTTCCTGATGTAAAGCCCTACACCCCATTGTGCTACTTCTACTTTGACTCCTGACAGGTAGACCTTGTATTCTCCCACTTCCTCTTCTTTCTCACCCCTTACCCAAATGTCACTAACAGCTAAAACATCCAACTCCATCTTACTTGCAGCCTCTGCCAGCTCTACCTTCTTCCCAGAGTAGCCCCCATTGATATTAATAGCTCCCCATCTCATTACCATTTGTTTGCCAAGTTGTATCTTAGGAGTCCCTGGTTTGTCAGTTAGAGGTGGGGCTCCGTCACCTCCAAAGGTCCGAGGCTTTTTGCTCTGATTGTTGCCAGCATCATATTTAAAGTACCAGGGAAGCAGGTTGCTAGCCTTACTTGCTCCGAGTCCCATTGGGTTTAACCCCTAACAGTTGAGGGACTAACCAGTGGATTTGGTAGTCTTTGCTGTATGAGCATAAAGGTCACCACGACTCAGAATATGTCCGAGATGCCCAGCCTTATTCCAAAGTAACTGGTATCCTGACTGTCGGGACCACTTACTTGGCCACTCATACGTTGCCCGTGGTTCATGAACTAGGACATGACTACAGGAACCCACACCATGAACCACCAGAAAAGATTGTAACAACTACAGAGGTATCTCTTTAATCAGCGTTGTGGGTAAAATCTTCTCAGGTATTGTTGAAAGGAAAGTGAGAGTACTAGTTGAGGACCAATTGGATGAAAATCACTGTGTGTTTAGGCCTCTTAGAGGTTGTCAGGACCAGATCTTTAGCTTACGGCAAATAATGGAGAAGTGTTATGAGTGGAACAGGGAATTGTATCTATGCTTTATAGATCTAGAAAAGGCATATGACCGGGTTCCTAGGAGGAATTTATTGTCTGTTCTATGAGATTATGGAATAGGAGGCAAACTTTTGCAAGCAATTAAAGGTCTTTACATGGATAGTCAGGCAGCAGTTAGAGTTGATGGTAAATTGAGTTCATGGTTCAGAGTAGTTTGAGGAGTAAGACAAGGCTGCAACCTGTCTCCACTGTTGTTCATATTATTTATGGATCATATGTTGAAAACAATAGACTGGCTGGGTGAGATTAAGATATGTGAACACAAAATAAGCAGTCTTGCATATGCGGATGACTTAGTTGTGATGGCAGATTCGATTGAAAGTCTGCAAAGTAATATTTCAGAGCTAGATCAGAAATGTAAGGACTATGGTATGAAGATTAGCATCTCCAAAACGAAAGTAATGTCAGTGGGAAAGAAATATAAACGGATTGAGTGCCAAATAGGAGGAACAAAGTTAGAACAGGTGGACGGTTTCAAGTACTTAGGATGCATATTCTCACAGGATGGCAACATAGTGAAAGAACTGGAAGCGAGGTGTAGCAAAGCTAATGCAGTGAGTGCTCAGCTACGATCTACTCTCTTCTGCAAGAAGGAAGTCAGTACCAAGACTAAGTTATCTGTGCACCGTTCAATCTTTCGACCAACTTTGTTGTATGGGAGCGAAAGCTGGGTGGATTCAGGTTACCTTATTAACAAGGTTGAGGTTACGGACATGAAAGTAGCTAGGTACTAGTAGATGGGAACAATGGCAGGAGGGTGTCCACAATGAAGAAATCAAAGAAAAACTGGGAATGAACTCTATAGATGTAGCAGTCAGGGCGAACAGGCTTAGATGGTGTGGTCATGTTACACACATGGGAGAAGCAAGGGTAGAGAAGCAAGGTCACCCAAGAGACTCATGGGTTCAGCAGCAGAGGGCAGGTGGAGTCGGGGCAGACCAAGGAGAAAGTACCTGGATTCAGTTAAGAATGATTTTGAAGTAATAGGTTTAACATCAGAAGAGGCACCAATGTTAGTACTGAATAGGGGATCATGGAGGAATTTTTTAAGGGGGCTATGCTCCAGACTGAACGCTGAAAGGCATAATCAGGCTTAAATGGTTATGATTATGATGATGATGATGATGATGATGATGATGACGATGATGATGTGACAAAGCATTGTAGGTCGTCAAAGAGAACTTTGGATCACTGACTGTCATGAGCAACTGCAACTCATCCCTAAAGGTATGTGCATAAGGCAGCCAAACAAATTTGGAAAGCACAGCTTAGTATCATCAATGAAGAATTGTGTTCCAGTTCCACTATAGACAATGCAGGGTAGGAAGCTACTATTATACTGCCAATAGGATCTGGCCCAAATGAAATACAATGTCGACAAATAAGGAGCCATTCTCTGTCGGTATTCGTTTGCTTTCAAATGTGTAGCAGAGAAAAGACAGACCAAGTAACCCATGTTCAAACACTTTATCAACACTAGGTTTCATCCACTAGTTAATTTGCATTTACAGGGTGTTTCAAAAATGACCGGTATATTTGAAACGGCAATAAAAACTAAACGAGCAGTGATAGAAATACACCGTTTGTTGCAATATGCTTGGGACAACAGTACATTTTCAGGCAGACAAACTTTCGAAATTACAGTAGTTACAATTTTCAACAACAGATGGCGCTGCGGTTTGGGAAACTCTATAGTACGATATTTTCCACATATCCACCATGCGTAGCAATAATATGGCGTAGTCTCTGAACGAAATTACCCGAAACCTTTGACAACGTGTCTGGCGGAATGGCTTCACATGCAGATGAGATGTACTGCTTCAGCTGTTCAATTGTTTCTGGATTCTGGCGGTACACCTGGTCTTTCAAGTGTCCCCACAGAAAGAAGTCACAGGGGTTCATGTCTGGCGAATAGGGAGGCCAATCCACGCTGCCTCCTGTACGTTTCGGATAGCCCAAAGCAATCACACGATCATCGAAATATTCATTCAGGAAATTAAAGATGTCGGCCGTGCGATGTGGCCGGGCACCATCTTGCATAAACCACGAGGTGTTCGCAGTGTCGTCTAAGGCAGTTTGTACCGCCACAAATTCACGACGAATGTCCAGATAGCGTGATGCAGTAATCGTTTCGGATCTGAAAAATGGGCCAATGATTCCTTTGGAAGAAATGGCGGCCCAGACCAGTACTTTTTGAGGATGCAGGGACGATGGGACTGCAACATGGGGCTTTTCGGTTCCCCATATGCGCCAGTTCTGTTTATTGACGAAGCCATCCAGGTAAAAATAAGCTTCGTCAGTAAACCAAATGCTGCCCACATGCATATCGCCGTCATCAATCCTGTGCACTATATCGTTAGTGAATGTCTCTCGTGCAGCAATGGTAGCGGCGCTGAGGGGTTGCCGCGTTTGAATTTTGTATGGATAGAGGTGTAAACTCTGGCGCATGAGACGATATGTGGACGTTGGCGTCATTTGGACCGCAGCTGCAACACGGCGAACGGAAACCCGAGGCCGCTGTTGGATCACCTGCTGCACTAGCTGCGCGTTGCCCTCTGTGGTTGCTGTACGCGGTCGCCCTACCTTTCCAGCACGTTCATCCGTCACGTTCCCAGTCCGTTGAAATTTTTCGAACAGATCCTTTATTGTATCGCTTTTCGGTCCTTTGGTTACATTAAATCTCCGTTGAAAACTTTGTCTTGTTGCAACAACACTGTGTTCTAGGCGGTGGAATTCCAACACCAGAAAAATCCTCTGTTCTAAGGAATAAACCATGTTGTCTACAGCACACTTGCACGTTGTGAACAGCACACGCTTACAGCAGAAAGACGACGTACAGAATGGCGCACCCACAGACTGCGTTGTCTTCTATATCTTTCACATCACTTGCAGCACCATCTGTTGTTGAAAATTGTAACTACTGTAATTTCGAAAGTTTGTCCGCCTGAAAATGTACTGTTGTCCCAAGCATATTGCAACAAACGGTGTATTTCTATCGCTGCTCATTTAGTTTTTATTGCCGTTTCAAATATACTGGTGATTTTTGAAACACCCTGTACATTGTGTGTCATCAGCATAACAAAGGGGAATCTGGAAGACAGAGAAGATGCTGCAAGATGACGTCATTGAACCTTAAAGGAGGCCTTTGTCGTCTCCATTGCTTCTGGTAAGGAGGAGGATGGCACATGGCATATCTGTGCTGACTACCAACATCTGAACACAATTACAAAGAAGACGTCTATCCATTCCTTCACATTGATGACGCCCTAGACTGCTTAAAAGGAGCAAAACTTTCTGAACTATTGACATGGAGACAGTCTTCTGGCAAATTAAGATTGACAAAGTTGACTGGGAAAAGACGGCCTTCATAACTCCTGATATACTCTGAGTTTAAAGTTATGCCATTTGTACTGTGTAATGATCCATACTATGTACGACCTGCTTTGACACCTTAAATGGTTCGCTTGGCTATCAGGATGCCTTTCTTTTTTTTTCTTTTTTTTTAAGACATTTGAAGGACATCT
This sequence comes from Schistocerca piceifrons, assembly GCF_021461385.2. NCBI lineage: Eukaryota > Metazoa > Arthropoda > Insecta > Orthoptera > Acrididae > Schistocerca > Schistocerca piceifrons. The sequence goes on along the minus strand of NC_060140.1, from coordinate 906,725,097 downwards.
AAGCTGCCCGAGTGCTCAGACTGCAAGCCTCTGCATGAATCTGAAAAAGTGCCTCTTTGCTGCCCAAGAAATAAAAATCTTGATGCATCTAGCAAAAAGATGGGGAGCCCAATGTGATCCAGAGAAAATGAGAGCAGTCACAGATAATTGAAATTCGCTCATACAACAGGCAATACATAGAGGACTTTTGTACCAAGACAAGTTCCTTGCAAGAACTAATGCAGGGAGATGGCATGATTTTCTGAAATGAAATGCAAGAAATTTCTTTTCTTGCCCATAAGGGATTGTAATATCTTCTCCAGTCCTAGAATTGGAGAATGCTGAGACAGAACTTCACCACACAGATGCTAGCGGTTGTGGGGCAGATGCAAATCCAGGAAGGTGCTGAAAGGGTGATAGCTTACGCTTCTACATTACTCAGCAAGTCTACGATGAACTGTTATATGCAAATTAGAAAGAACATTGCAGTCGTTTGGGTCATCACAAAGTTCCAGCCATATTTATTTGGCAATCCATTCACCATTGTGATGGACCATTGATCTCTGTGCTGGCTGACCTGTGTGAAGGATCCATCGATTTTATTGTGGTCACTGAGACTTAATATGTACGGTGCACAGCAGTGTGCAAAAGCAGTTAGAAGCACAAGGCTGCTGACTGCCTATCAAAGAATCATTTGGCCGAGCACATCATGAATGAAATCTCTGTCATAGCTGCATTACATGACATTGCTTCTGAACAGAGGGGAGATCCAGCACTGCAAACTGTAGAAGCCTGAAAGAGGAGGAATGGACCAAATGAGAATTCTAAACGATAAACAAAGCATGATCTGGTGGGCATAAATGGTTGGCCATCATCCCAACTAGTCTTTGGCCAGTTATTGTGAAGTATTTCCATGGCACTGTAACCTCTGGTCATCTGGGATACTTGTGGACAGAATTAGACATAGGTATCACTCAACGTGTCTGTAACGATTTGGGAGACGCAATGTGAGTGGCTGTAAGGAACATCATCAACAGAAGCACATGCTGCAGTTATTCCTGAAGCACCTCATAGCTATCCTGCTTGCAGCAGTACCACTCTACCCAAGTGGAATCCATTAATCTCTGCCTAATAGTCTGCACTGACTGCCTTAACAGCAATGCTGTCACCAAAGTTGTACCAGCTGTCCAAGTTCCAGAAATTGGAAAGTTCCTAGTAGAAGACATCATTTTGGAGGTCAGAGCTCTCCATTTGGTATCCTCTGATTGTCAAAAAGTGTTGCATTCGAGAGTGGTATCAGAGGTAATTACACATTGCGACATCATCCACATGATGACATGTCTACCATCCACAGACAAATGGCCTCGCAAAACATTTTTAACAACACATTTGCATATATGCTTTGATATATGTTGATATCTAACAGAAGTATTGGGATACAATACTTTTTGCCATGACATTCACATACAACACAGTGAAACAGGACACTACAGGCTTCGCACTGTTCTTTCTCCCACAGTCACAAGTTCAAAATGACAATTGATGCACTGTTGCTGTTTCGACTGGATGATACTAAGGATGATTTATTACATTACATTACATTACATTTATCATTTTCCATGGATCCCTTAGAGATGAGTCTCTGGGATGTGGAAGGGTCAAAGTTCCCCCCTTCTCAGATACATGGGTATTGTACAGTTCTAATGCAGACAGAGTTATGAGCTATAATCCTTGTGAAGATATTCTTCAATGGAGTAGGAGTAGTTGGCCAACAGGAAGTTCTTTAATTCACCCCAAAACCGATCTTTATCACTTACAAGACCTTTGATATGCTCTGGTAAGTTATTGAATATATGAGTACTCATGTATTTCACTCCTTTTTGTACTAATGTGAAGCTTTTATAGTCCTTATTCAGATTCTTTTTGGTTCTGGTATTGTAATCATGTTTTGCACTATTTTGTGTAAAAGGAGTAATGTTGGAAATGACAAAGGACATCAGTGAGTATATGTACTGAGAAGTAATAGTTAGAATACCAAGCTTCTTAAAGAGGTCTCTGCATGGTGATCTAGGACTGACACCATATATAATTCTAATGACTCGTTTCTGAATTTTGAAAATGTTCTCTTTGTGAGAGGAGTTTCCCCTAAAGATGATTTCTTTAGCTCATCAGTGAATGAAAGTAGGTCAAATAAAGTAACTTCTTCATTTTTAAATAACCTATTTCTCCTATATGTGTACTGCAAATGTAGCCGAACTAACACTTCATCACCATGACTAAAGACCGAGCGAGGTGGCGCAGTGGTTAGACACTGGACCCGCATTCGGGAGGACGACGGTTCAATCCCGCGTCCGGCCATCCTGATCTAGGTTTTCCGTGATTTCCCTAAATCACTCCAGGCAAATGCCGGGATGGTTCCTAAGAAAGGGCACGGTCGACTTCCTTCCCCATCCTTCCCTAATCCAATGAGACCGATGACCTTCTGTCTGGTCTCCTTCCCCAAACAACCCAACCCCAACCAGGACTAAATAAGTGAGGCTGCTGGATCGCATCGGACACTGGATGACCAGGGAAACACCAAGAATTACATAATACCAAGCACTGGCCAGTGAGATACGGCACGAGTGACTCGGTTTAGATTTTTATGCCTGTGCAGGAAGTGGCTAATGCAAAAGTTACTGAAGTGCTACTGTGGGCTGTATTGCATACTTCGTCCCTTGTTAGACATCATGTATGAAGTAGAGTATTATGACCCTTCTTGAATAGACAAAAGCACAGTATGAAACCCTACAACACCCAGAGGTGCTGATCATTGATGTGGGGTCAAAGAAACTGAAGACCCAGTCTATTACTGCGAAGCTTCTTTGGAAGGGACGGGGGCAGTCTTTAATGTGCATCATAGTCAAGAGCATGTAATAACATGATCAGAACATAAGAATCCATTAGGGCTATCGTACAGAGGACCATTGACAAGATCTAGATCCAGGATGCTGCAGTCGGCTCCAGTGAAAACGTATGAAACAGCAGGTTGTTGTTCCTTGGAGGGGGTGGGGGGTGGGGGGAGAGAACAGAGAGCAATGCCACAAACTGTTGTGTAGTGTGGAATAACAGTGTCAGAGGGTGACTTTTTGTTATTTAAGTTTATCATTTCCAGAAGGTTCTTGAAATATATTTGTATATTCTGGAATAATTTATGTTTGTGTTAATACCACATTCTGTACTATGTGATGTTCAAGTCAGTTCTTTTATGGCTGTATGTTGGTGATGCTAATAAATGTGTTTTCAATTCTAAGTGTTGCATTCCATTGACAACCCTGCCTTTGGATTTGGACTTACTCTCTTTTTTTTACATGACCATATCAAAACAGGAATTCTCTGCCTTAAAGTACAGTACAATCCTATAGCCCTAATCTTTGGAACCGCAAATATCAATGCTTTGGCCATGCCACATTACCATATTTACCATGTATATGTCCTGACCTTACACATCAAAGTTTTTTTGTTAAGAAGATATGTTACATAAGTTACCTTCAAGTTGTGTAGACTATTCCCATAGTTATTATGTGTAGACTAGATGCAACCCAAGGAAAGAAAGGTCCAAGAATTTGAAATTTCTAAATCTTCACTTGCTGTCAGATTTTCACAAATTTTTGTCTGTGAATTAAGAGTTGTATGGAAGAAGTGATTGTAGAGTTGATTAAAATTTGCTTTGCTGCATGTTAGACAATTTATATTATTGAGCAAATGACCAGATTCCTTTCTGGAACTGACTGCTTATGTAATGAGTAGTGCAGGTCATTTTTTTTTCTCGTCTTGTAGCAGAGTACATCATTGTTCTTCTGTAACTGTGATGGATTGTTTATGAGGAGTTTCAGTAATGACATTGTGTGTTGTGTAGCTGCAGTTAAAATTCTTAACTCCTTTATGAGGCGTCTACAGGGTGAATGCGATTGAACACACATCACATACATTGGGAGCAAATTAATTAGAGACATCTACCTAGTAGTATGCAGGCCCTCTTTTGAAGTAACTGCATTTCTTGACAAGACCACCACAAGAAACAGAAAGTATTGGAAAGCCACCCTGATCCAAGGGTACTTAAATGCCTCCCATAACTCATAAATATTGACTAGAGCTAGTTCAAAGGTGTGCAGTGTGGGGCTTCCGACAGTCTTGAAGTGATTTTTTTGTGTATGTCAACACTTGCTGTTGCCCAACATTATTCATGTACCACAACTTCTGCTAAAAAGTAAAAAGGTTGCATACATCCAGTTTACAGTCTAAATATTTAACAACTCACACTTGACGTACAAAACATGACAGTTCTGTATCGGCTATCTCCGTTTCTCAATAAATACGCATAGGTCTCAAATTTTTGTAAAGCCCAAGGCACAGAACTTTACATGGAGGGGCTCCATGCTGTGGTGCATGGTGCTACAGACCCCTGTACAGTTCTTTTACTCATACATCCCTAGTTTATTAAATACACTTGTACCATTATGGCTACTGCACCTGTAATTGTGAAATCATGTCAACTTTTAAAATACTTATTTATAATATTTGTTACTGTAATTCTCTTTTTTATTAATTGCGTGTTCAATGTTTGTATTCAGTATTTCTTTTTGCATACTCAGTACAAACTACATTGCTTGACAATTACAAATGAAGAATTGACACACATTAAGAAACAACTTCCAGCTGCTACAGAACACACAATCATTGTTAGTAAAAGGAAATGTAGAGTGTGGAACATGTTAATGGCCGTAAAGCCTGTACACAAGCACCCTGTATGCTTTCGACAGTTCAAGCAGTGCTGTGTCGCAGAAGGTGATTGTGTGTGGAACTGATTAGTGCGACATTGTCATTCTCACAGTTAAAAAAGACCGCTGAAGATGGAAGTGCTATGCGAAAGCATGCGAGTGGTTGTAGGTGGACCACCACACTGCAAGAGAATTGATACGTAGTCCAAGTGGTGAAAAGGTACATACGTCTCACTGCTAACATTTACTGTGAGAATTTGCAAGAAAATGATGCATTTTCAGATTTTCAAGGTTAGCCACCAACACTTTAAAAAACTCTTCTCATGATTGTATGACTGTCACCATTTCAGTTCTGTCTTGTGTCACCCATTGTTTGTATTTTATATAGTCAGGCATCAAATCCTCTTCTTCGGCTTCTTCAAACACGTCAAGTATGGCTTGCTTGCCTGGACAATCTTCACATTTTCCCTTAATCATACAATTGTAATTGTCAATATTGCATAGCATAACTTCCCAAAGGTCATTGTATTCAACTCTAAGATTGGCCCCATCTATCATCAACTTTACATTCTGATGATACAAACACAAACATTATGGGTGCCAGATGGCCTCTTGCGACTTACCATATAGTCTGTGGCATATGATCATCCTCGTAGAGTACAGGTGATGGAACTTTAAACTGGTCTGTGCAGTTGATCAATACCTGTTTATTTAATAGGATCGTCACATGTGCTCGCTGCCTGCATGCAGGCGGTATTTGTTTTCAATATATGGGAGGGGAGAGATGTGTTAAAAATGTTGTCTAGTTCTCTATTGGTTGAAGTTAGTTGAGCTTTTATAGTTCATGATTTTCCTCTGATGGGTGGTGCAGAATAATGAAGATAGCATGTTGGGGAGATAGATGCAAATGGACGTGGGTCTGTATTATCTGTATCTAGTTTGGGGACATGCCACATTGTGCCCATTTCCATCGAATGGTTAAAACACTGTCCTGTCATACTAATTCAGGTCACTCTGTTTCTACACAGGTTGCATGAGGTGGTGGATATGGCTTTGTCCGACTTCTACCCAGTTCCGACTTAGATTGGAATGATCAAATGCGCAAAGATGCAGAAATAGCAGCAGACGCGGGATGTGTAGGGACTGACTAAAAGCACGTTGGAATTTTACTGTGACAGACAGGTTCGAGAAAGGTGACTCGTTTCGAGAAATGTGAGTGCCAGAAATATGATTCACTTGTGGCTGTAATCATTAAATGACTTCTCCATAGTACTGAACGCAGGTATGTGGTTGAATGAAGAGATTTGATTCCAAATCCCAGACAGCATTTCTGGCAGATAGCGTAGCATTAGAGATCTGAAAATTTAGCCTACATTTCTTACGACGTCAATCAGCACACCATCTACTGATTGTGATCCTTCTCAATCAACCATCACCTATAGCCCGTGAGACAGAATGCGTTACAAATACGGTAGAAATATCTAGCTGTGGTGGTGCGAGGGATTCGCAAATACCGATTTCATACCACATTCCTTAGCCGAATCACTTTCTAAATTGGGAAATTTTATTACGAGGTTGCATCGTCAGCGCCGTGTAAATGCACTGTTGGTCCAAGACTCCAGCAATCGCTGTCACGGTATTTGGTATTTGTCTGGACAAAAATCCACCTCATTCAGAGGTAATGTCGTACCTCGATTTGTAAAGCGGGTATATCTTTTAACATGGATACTTGTATGCACCTGTAAAACCAAGCATGTGACAGTAGTTGTTGGGATCAGGTTTTTTAATATCTGGCAGTTTGTATGACGATTAAACCTTTCTAACACACCTATATGGATATGATGTCTGTTCTTTCGGACATGTCCGAATAGATAGTCTGCATGTTAGTACACGTTAGTGCACATGAGAGGTTAATTAATTGATCAATTTAATTAAGTATTCAATCAAATTGATAAGGGTGAGAGGGGAGTGCCTATTCCGATAACTCAGACCTGGAAGTGTACCTGTAGCAGCGAGGGAGGAGGGCGTTGGAGGAGGTGGGGAGGGGGGCGACAATAGGTTAAGTGCCTGTCAATCAAAAGGAAATGGGGGTGACACAGAAAAGCACTTAACAGAACAATAGGTTTGCTCCTGAGTGCATACCTGGCCCTGATGTAGGCAACCTGCACTAACAAAATGCGCTCTTACGAAGGTAGCTCTATTACTGACGTATATTGACAGCAGGTTGAACATTTTGCCGTGAAGCATTAGCACTGCTGGGTACGCGTGCATGCTAGACACAGCTCACAAGTTCCATTAGGATCCCAAGGAACATTGTACCCTGTGTTATTCTGGGAAGTATTGCAACATCTCTCTCTCTGCACTGGACCCTATGTGTCATAGTGCCAGCAACAGTACCTAGGTGAATACGTATTTCGACAGAAATTTTTTAGATGTCAAGTATGAAACAGATGGCGGTGCCTTATCCTTGCTGGAACTGAACGGTCGCGTCGTAGCTTCGCGGGGACCACCAATACACCCTGACTCCAGCGTTGGCGTCAGGCACGGGATCGGTTTTTTTCACTAGGGATCTTTTGTTGAAACTATATTACTTCTACATCTACATAAATAGTCTGCTAGCCACCAAGCTGTTTGTGGTGGAGGGCACTATTCACGCCAAAGTCATATTCCCCCTCCCCCCTCTGTTCCACTCACAGATCGCACGAGGGAAAAACGACTGTCTGAATGCCTCAGTACGAGCTCTAATTTCCGTTTATCTTTGAATGGTGATCATTGCACGGTACGTCTGTTTCAAGCAGATGACGCCAAAGTGGCTAACCTGATTTTACTTTTCACCCATGAAGGTGGTTTCTATTTGTGTCTGTGAGGTGGCCCGCTTTGGCAGCGTTGGCTGTCTGAGGGGTTCAAGGACACCCTTCGCCTGCTCCGGCCTGGTGGACCTACGGCGGCCCTTGCTCGGTGGTGGGGCCTGGCTCCTACACTTCCCATATTTTTATTCTTCTTATTCTTTTATATTTGCCATTTCTAATGTTTTGTCATTCCTAAAACTTCATCGCTGTGTCTGTTCTGCTTATTATCGTGGGATGATAAGGACGAAATACTGCTGGTCAGATATAGTGGGTCTCTCTCCCACTGCATACCATGCCCTGGGGATGTGCAACTGCACTCTGGGCGTAGCAGCTCATCCACGTTACTCTGTCTCACTCCTCTCCTACTTCTCCTTGCTTATATCTCTCTTACTGTATCTTGGTTACAATAGGGCTTCCGAGGATTTGCCTTTTGTGTCGTTCCTTTGTGGATTATTCCTGGTTCAATACGTATAAGATGAAGGGACTGATGACCCGCAGTTTGGTCCATTTAACTCCAGAAAAACCAGCCAAACCAACCAGCAGACATGATTATCCAGCTCAGCCGCTTGCCTGTCATTCCCCACATCTGTATAACCCAGGGGCCATGGGTCTCACTGCCATCGCTCTCTTCCCTCACGTTACGCCGCTGGGTCCTCTCTCTCTCTCTCTCTCTCTCTCTCTCTCTCTCCCTCCCTCTCCCTCTCCCTCTCCCTCTCCCTCTCCTCCTCCTCCCCCGCCCCTCACTCCTTCTCTCCCCCCTCCCCCTCTCTCCAAATGACAGTGCGGAGCTGTATCAAATGCCTTCCTGAAGTCAAGGACCATAGCATCAGTCTGACCGTCGATGTCTATGCTGCTCTGGATCATAAAAATAAACTTTTCTTGAAAATTAATATCTAGCTCACCAGACACGAAAAGCCACTGTACTTGCAAAAAACATAATTATGCAACCATGGACTGCACGTAGCCTTGCCACATCATCAGTAATAATGCATGAGCATAAACCAGTGCATAAAACAAGATTTTTCTGAATTCCTAAATGTTCATGTTGATATCTCATGTTGTATATCTTCTTAAACATCTCTGCTCCGCTACTTTTGTGTTACGGATAATACTCGAATTTTAATTCGCTTTTTGAGTTGCGTAGAAGCATGTAATAAGAATATGTGGTGCCCACTCCAGCTCCTTTTGTAGAAGGCTCTCATCAATTGAGTGTACTGACAACAGTCTCACAGTACACTTGCTCTCTTATGAAGTTTCTTCTCAACAATCAATCACAGTCTGAAAACATAAGTATAATACTAGTAGGGAAAATGACTTCCATTGTCCATCAGTCAAAGTGTGTAACAGAAAGGAGTGAGGTACTCAATCATAGAAAAGCTTTGTCCTTTTACCCAGGGATGTAAAAAAAAAGAAAGAAAAAAATTCAAATGTAGACTGATGTCATATCTGCTTGACAACTTATACACGTCGTTACGCACGACTTGTACACGTCGTTACGCACGACTTCGTTGTTGTAGTACGTGACAACTTCATGCGTATTAAATGGTGGAGATGTTTATGTGGTTTTACTATTCAACAGAGTTTGTTGATGTTGGAGAACAAAAAGAATAGTCAGTGGCTTGTGATGACCCAGTGCCTGCCAGAAGCGTGTTGCATGACCTCTGTAGACAGATATCGTCACTTTACATTCTCAATTACTTAGCCCCTATGATATGTGTCGTCGAGTCCCTCGCATCCAGCCTCATACATGCCAAACACAGCTCAGATGATAGGTGAATAGGCTTACTTATTCGCAACAAACATTTGAAATTGTAATGTTACAGCGACTAATATGATGCAGTTTCTAACAAACAAAAGGGATCTGCTATCACATGAAGCAGACATCCATTAAAATTATGACAGTATGCACTAGAGTCAAGTGGAACTGAGATTCATTTTAAGAATCCTCAGAAAGTATTCCATTGACGGAGGAGATAGCTTACAGAACCCTTCTTCATCGTCAGTGGAAAAATTTCTGAGGGTTTTTCAAAGAGCTTACAAAACCCTTACCGAGCGAGGTGGCGCAGTGGTTAGTACACTGGACGCGCATTCGGGAAGACGACGGTTCAAATCTGCATCCGGTCATCCTGATTTAGGTTTTCCGTGATTTCCCGAAATCGCTTCAGGCAAATGCCGGGATGTTTCCTTTGAAAGGACACGGCTGACTTCCTTCCCCATATCCTTTCCTAATCCGATGGAACCGATGAACTTGCAGTTTGGTCCCCTGTCACAAATCAACTAACCAACCAACAAAAGCCTCGTTCGACAAGTACTTGAATATTTATCTCCAGTCTCGGATCTTACCAAATAGGATTGGTAGAGAAAATAGAGAAGAACCAAAGAACAACAGCGCGTTTCATGTTGCGGAAAGGTGGCAGGGATGCTCATCCAACTCCAGTTGGCAGACATTACAAGAGAGGCATTGTGCATCGTATTGTGGTTTACTGTTAAATTCCGACAGCGCTTGTTGCGAAAGGGTTCAACCAATATATTTCTTCCTCCTAGCCGGCCGCGGTGGTCTCGCGGTTAAGGCGCTCAGTCCGGAACCGCGCGACTGCTACGGTCGCAGGTTCGAATCCTGCCTCGGGCATGGATGTGTGTGATGTCCTTAGGTTAGTTAGGTTTAAGTAGTTCTAAGTTCTAGGGGACTGATGACCACAGAAGTTAAGTCCCATAGTGCTCAGAGCCATTTCTTCCTCCTACATATCTCACGAAAAGACTAGAAGGTATAATTGAGAGATTCAATATCACTCTGAGGCTCACCAGCAGTCGTTTCGTTTTTCCTCTGTGCCCTTTGCATCCGGACCAGGAAGGGCGAGACCGCATCTGGTACAGGAACAGGAAAGGGGAGACTGACAATTCTGCACAAAGGACCATCAGCCATACACTATAAGGTGGTTTGCTGAATATGAATGTGGACAATGCCCATAAACTAAACAAAATTCCTTAGTTCCCAGCCGTATAATGTGTTAAATTGAATCAACATCGATAAGCACATGAAGCGGCTCAGTTCAATGTGTTTTTATCTCAAAGTACCCTTCGTTGTGTCATCATAGAGATAAATGTGTTGGCTTATTTTGCATATTTGCACTCCCTTTTACTGATTTGTGTTGTTATCTTTGGTGATAGTCTAGCCTGGCTAATGTAAAGACTTATTCTTTCGAAGTGAGCAGTAAGAAGTTGATGTAAGCCTGCTGTATGCAGTGTGGCGTCGGCAGTTGCAACCTAGCCACAAGCAGTTATTTGTTATTTCGTATAATTTATCATTTCTGGAATATTCGATTTTTGTACACTGATGGAAAAAGTCCCCAATACTAGGAGATAATGTAGAGTAACGAAATTTCGAGAATATATTTGTCTAGGTAATATATTTAAGTGATTAACATTGCAAGTTCACAGGTTAATGTGACCACGAGAAAAACCTTTGCAAATATGAAATTGTGGTATATTAAAAACCATTGTAAACGCCAGAATGTAAATATGCAGATAATGCAAGCATTATGTTTTGCAGGTGCCGGATGTCAGTTTGTGATATGGAGTTCCATACCTGCTGCACTTGGTCAGTCAGTACAGGGACGGTTAAGGTTGTTTGTTGATGACACTGGAGTTATCGTTCAATGATGTCCCACATGTGCTTGATTGGAAACAGATCTGGTGATCGAACAGCCCAACGAGACATGTCAACAATTTGTAGAGTATATTGGGTTACAACAGCGTTATGTTGGCTAGCATCATCCTGATGGAAAACACATCATGGAATTAAACTTTCTGGCAGGTTAAAACTGTGTGCCGGACCGAGACTTGAACTCGGGACCTTTGCCTTTCGCGGGCAATTGCTCTGCCGTCTGAGCTAGTATACTGGCAGAAGTAAAGCTGTGAGGACGGGGCATGAGTCGTGCTTGGGTAGCTCAGATGGCAGAGCACTTGCTCGCTAAAGTCAAAGGTCTCGAGTTCGAGTCTTGGTCCGGTGCACAGTTTTAATCTGCCAGGAAGTTTCATATCAGCGTACACTCCGCTGCAGAGTGAAAATTTCCTTCTGGACCTCATGGAATCATTGTGATCATGACAAGGTCGAATCGCCAGACTGATGTACAAATTTGCAGTCAGGGTGCGTGGGATAACCATGAGTGAGTGTGCTCCCTCTCCTTCTGCCATAGAAAATCACACTCCAGTCCATAACTCCAGGTGCAGGTCCAGTGTGTATAGGTCGCAGACAACTTGGCTACAGCCACTCACTTGGCCTCTTAACAAACACGCGGCCAACACTGGCACGGAGGCAAAACCGGCTTTCATCAGAAAACACAGACGAACTCTTGCTTGACACCACTGAAGTCGCAAATGGCTGTGGTTTAAGGTCAGTGGAATGCACGGTACAGGTCATTTGGCTCAGAGCTGTTCTTGAAGTAACCCATTTGTAACATTTCGTTGTGTCACTGTGGCGCCGGCTGCTGCTCATTTTGCTGGTGCAGATGCAGTACTATGTGCCAGAGTCTACAGCAAACACGATGGTCTTCCTCTCAGTGGTTCCACGTGGGCGTCCAGAGCCCGGTCTTCTTGCCGCCGTATCTTCCCATGACCACCTCGTTCAAACTCAGTGAGCTGTTAATAATGGCGTCTTCGTCATTTTAAAGGCACTCTTGACTAACATCAACTAACTACGTGCCACCTCCAAGGTAACTACTAGCGCCACTCTTAAGCCACTGGCGCGAAATACGAAGAATCATCATCTTCAGACATACTGGGTGTTACAAAAAGGTACGGCCAAACTTTCAGGAAACATTCCTCACACACAAATAAAGAAAAGATGTTATGTGGACATGTGTCCGGAAACGCTTAATTTCCATGTTAGAGCGCATTTTAGTTTCGTCAGTATGTACTGTACTTCCTCGATTCACCGCCAGTTGACCCAATTGAAGGAAGGTAATGTTGACTTCGGTGCTTGTGTGGACATGCGACTCATTGCTCTACAGTACTAACATCAAGCACATCAGTACGTAGCATCAACAGGTTAGTGTTCATCACGAACGTGGTTTTGCAGTCAGTGCAATGTTTACAAATGCGGAGTTGGCAGATGCCCATTTGATGTATGGATTAGCACGGGGCAATAGCTGTGGCGCGGTACGTTTGTATAGAGACAGATTTCCAGAACGAAGGTGTCCCGACAGGAAGACGTTCGAAGCAATTGATCGGCGTCTTAGGGAGCACAGAACATTCCAGCCTATGACTCGCGACTGGGGAAGACCTAGAACGACGAGGACACCTGCAATGAACGAGGCAATTCTTCGTGCAGTTGACGATAACCCTAATGTCAGCGTCAGAGAAGTTGCTGCTGTACAAGGTAACGTTGATCACGTCACTGTATGGAGAGTGCTACGGGAGAACCAGTTGTTTCTGTACCATGTACAGCGTGTGCAGGCACTATCAGCAGCTGATTGGCCTCCACGGGTACTCTTCTGCGAATGGTTCATCCAACTGTGTCAATCCTCATTTCAGTGCAAATGTTCTCTTTACGGATGAGGCTTCATTCCAACGTGATCAAATTGTAAATTTTCACAATCAACATGTGTGGACTGACGAAAATCCGCAAGCAATTGTGCAATCACGTCATCAACACAGATTTTCTGTGAACGTTTGGGCAGGCATTGTTGGTGATGTCTTGATTAGGCCCCATGTTTTTCCACCTACGCTCAATGGAGCACGTTATCATGATTTCATATGGGATACTCTACCTGTGCTGCTAGAACATGTGCCTTTACAAGTGCGACACAACTTGTGGTTCATGCACAATGGAGCTCCTGCACATTTCAGTCGAAGTGTTCGTACGCTTCTCAACAACAGATTCGGTGACCGATGGATTGGTAGAGGCAGACCAGTTCCATGGCCTCCACGCTCTCCTGACCTCAACCCTCTTGACTTTCATTTATGGGGGCATTTGAAAGCTCTTGTCTACGCAACCCCAGTACCAAATGTAGAGACTCTTCGTGCACGTATTGTGGACGGCTGTGATACAATACGCCACTCTCCAGGGCTGCATCAGCGCATCAGGGATTCCATGCGACGGAGGGTGGATGCATGTATCCTCACTGACGGAGGACATTTTGAACATTTCCTGTAACAAAGTGTTTGAAGTCACGCTGGTACGTTCTGTTGCTGTGTGTTTCCATTCCATGATTAATGTGATTTGAAGAGAAGTAATAAAATGAGCTCTAACATGGAAAGTAAGCGTTTCCGGACACATGTCCACATAACATATTTTCTTTCTTTGCGTGTGAGGAATGTTTCCTGAAAGTTTGGCCGTACCTTTTTGTAACACCCTGTAGAAACACGCCAGTCAACTTTTTCGTTTATCTCGCACAACACCTCCTTGGTTAAGAATTTTTTCCCGTCAGTATATATAAAGCAGCACTATCTGTCCACCAGTACAGCTCTGTTCTGTCTGTACGTTGGTGTCCGTAATAAACGTGCTTTTATTTCTAAGTGCTGTACTTCATTGACGACCCTGCCTGCGGATTTGAATTTGATTGTGGTTTCGGTGTGACATTATTTGGTGCAGATGCCGGTAGTTCAAAATACCTGCATTACTGTGGCTCCAATTAGGCAGTGTAAAAGCAGGTGCCGACACGGACAGGAAACGGAATACAGGCCTAAGCAGTACATTGTTCCCACGGTCTATACATTCAGGAGACAGATGGGTTTCGCAACAACACGAAGTCAGCTGTACATCAGGCATTCATCAGTATTTGCCGGAGATATTGGTCAGGTCCCAACAAAATGGCTGTTAGGGTGTGACCTATTCATCAAATGCAATAGATGGGATGATATTGTTTGACAAATGTGTGCTTTCGATTGGGCGGCACAGCCCAACAGCATTTTCAGTGCAACGGAGAGATCAATAGCTGTTATAAATTCCAGGCCTAACTGAAGAAAACATTTGGTGACAGTCAGCAGCGAGACCGCGTAGTGGAGGAACAATTAAAGAACAGGGCCCAGTGTTTTAGGGAAACGACGCAGTCATACATACAGAATTTTTTGGCCCTGTGCCACGTTGTGAATCCGAATATGAGAAGCCAACAAAATCCCACACTTGAGGCAGCTCGTAACAAAACGGGCCAAGCAACTGAAGACATATTTTCAACATGAGTGAAAAGTCTCGAGAGACAAACCAGTGATGGTCACAAACGTTTTTCTTTCATAGTTACATCCTTAATGGTTTAATATATACTGAAGAGCCAACGAAAGTGGTAGACCTGCCTAACATCGCGTAGGGCCCGCGTGAGCAAGCAGAAGTGCTGCAACACGACTGGCTTGGACTCCACTAATGTCTGAAGTAGTGCTGGAGGGAATTGACGCCATGGATCTTGTCCATGAATCCGCAAGAGTACGAGGGTTTGAAGATCTCTTCCGAACAGCACGTTGCAAGACATCCCAGATATGCCAAGTAATGTTCATGTGTGGGGAGTTTGGTGGCCAGTGGAAGTGTTTAAACTCGGAAGTGTGTTACTGGGTCCGCTCTGTAACAATTCTGGACGTGTGGATTGTTGCATTGTCCTGCTGGAATTGGCCAAGTCCGTCGGAATGCGCAATGGAAATGAATGGATGCAGGTGATCAATAGGATGCTTAGTACATGTCACCTGTCAGAGTCGTATCTAGACGTAGCAGGGGTCCCACATCACTCCAGCAGCACCCCCCACACACCATTGTAGAACCTCCACCAGCTTGAACAGTCCCCTGCTGACATGCAGGGTCCGTGGATTCATGAGGTTGTCTCCATATCCTTACACGTCCATCCGCTCGATACAATTGGAAATGGGATTCGTCCGACCAGGCGACATGTTTCCAGTCATCAACAGTCCAATGTCGGTGTAGACGGGACCGGGCGAGGAGTAAAGCTTTGTGGTATGCAGTCATCTAGGGTACACGAGTGGGCCTTCAACTGCAAAAGCCGTATGCATGATGTTTCGTGGAATGGTTCGCACGCTGTCACTTGTTGATGGCCCGGCATTGATATCAGCAGCGATTTGCGGAAGTGTTGCACTTCTGTCACGTAGAACGATTCTCTTCAGTCGTCGTTGGTCCCGTTCTTGCAGGATCTTTTTACGGCCGCCGCAGTGTCGGAGATTTGATGTTTCATCGGCTTCAGAATATTCACGGCACACATGTGAAATGGTCGTAAGGCCGCGCGGTTCGAGGCGTCCTGCACGGACTGCGCGGCCCGTCCCGCCGGAGGTTCCAGTCCTCCCTCGGGCGTGTGTGTGTGTGTGTGTGTGTGTGTGTGTGTGTGTGTGTGTGTGTGTGTGTGTGTGTGTTTTTAAAGCATAATTTAGTTTAAGTAGTGTGTAAGTCTAGGGACCGATGACCTAAGCTGTTTGGTCCCTTAGAAATTCACACAAATAGTCGTATGGGAAAATCCCCACTTCATCGCTACCTCGGTGGTGCTGTGTCCCATCGCTTGTGTGGCGACTGTAACACCCTGTTCAAACGCACTTAAATCTTGATAACCTGCCATTGTAGCAGCAGTAACCGCTCTAACAGCTGCGCCAGACATTTCTTGTCTTATATAGGCGTTGCCGACCACAGCGCCGTATTCTGCCTGTTTACATATCTCTGTATTTGAATACGCGTGCTTATACCTGTTTCTTTATTGCTTTAGTTTATAAATTCTGTTGTTTAGTGAAATCTGATTAATAATGTAGCCTTTTTTTAAACTTAAGTTTTGACTTGGCCCTTTTTTTGGGTTATATAAAATTTACTCTTTCTTTAATAAAACTGTAGTCTGTTTGAATTCCAGAATTCTGTGAAAAAGGCAGGTAAATGAAATTCAAGCGGTATGGTAGTTACTTACACAAAATGGATTTCTCTCACTAGAAGTTTGTAGTTCACTTAGATCCTGAACACAATAAAAAACGATCTGCAAATAACCAAATATGTTAACAGAATCTTTATTATGACGAACACTGCTCACACGTACTTGGTAATACTGTTCCTTTAAGCCTCCATTTTGCTCTCATTTAGACTATAAAATCACTCATTTCACTGGAACCATTGACACAGGCTTCGGAGACTGTCTTGGAACTGTCATTACCCGTGCAAGCTGATTCACTAGCTGAGATTATTGTTTTATAAAACTGCAGTGGCTATATATCTTCCCGTTTCTGGTCAGAATGTTTCTGTAGCAGTCTTTTTATGTATATTGTGTTATAGACTGGAAGAGTAATGCCTTTGATCACAGTGTGAGGTGTCGTTTGAGCCATCTTTTACACAGATTTTGATACTTCGCACTATCATTATAGGACTGTTTCACGACAATTACTGTAAGAAGCCTGTGAATATGGAAATTAGTCTAAAATATTGGTTTTGTCAATGCACAAATGAAATATTATGAGGTCGAAGCATATACAGTATAAGGAATTATCTTGCCTACTGATGTGGTCTCCTTCTTGCATAATCAGGAACCCAAGATCAAACAAAAATTCCGTGACATGAAGATTGTTGCTCGTTCTTTGATATGGCCATTTATGAATTCACTGACTGCTAGACTTGGTCTGTTTTGTTGCACGACAAAGAATTCAGTACTACATAAGATGAAGAAATGGGTGATTTCAGTCTTGTTTCGCCTGATAATGATAAACTTCTGCGTCTAATTGATAATTAAAACTCATTTTCGTAAAAATTATGACTTAGATGGTTTTGATACTAGACGTCTCACTTAATGAAGGAGTCGCAGAAGACATGTACCACGTTCTACTAGCAGATGACGTCATAGAACAGAGGACTTAATCAAGTGACCCTGGTGCTTCAAGAAAATGCAACCAAAAAAGAGTCGGTTGAAAGAGGTGTGTCCGACTGCCGAAAGTGGTCCCAACGGCAGTTGTACAAGACAACCATGATATTGCCTCTCGCATACGCCGCCTGGCGAGAGAAGACAAACTACATTTTAAGGCGGACCGAACTGTGATACAGAATAACCAAGAGATAGCAGCTATGAATGAATGCCGTCTCCATACAGCAGGAGTTAATAGATACTGTTGTAGATGGCGTGTGTCGATCTTTAGCGCTAATCTTCGCTACCAGTCGAGCGCACCAGAGAGAGTGGATTCCGCCAACCCAGCAACCGACTCTGCAGATACAGCCCTCTGCCAATTATAGTGACCTACAGAAAACAGATGTTTGGAAGACAGAAGAAACATGCCGGTATGTTTTCATTGCAGTCTCCTAGGGCACTATTGCAAATAAAGAAGACAAACTTTTGATGACTACTAAGCGACCAGACATCGTCCATCACAACAGTTCTGTTACTGCCAGTCAACTGCAAACGATTATAGTAGACCTGTGGGACGAGGCCCATCGCCGTACGCTGGGTGAGGTCACTCCCAACACTCTGTAGCCATTCCCTGTTGCCATACCCCAGTACTAGACATTCAACTAGCCGTCATACTCAAGGAAAAACTAAATGCAGTGACCATCTGTGGGGTTGATACCGCCAAAGACGCGAATCCTTCACGGTAGACAGTCCCCAAGATGTCAGGAAATGTCATGGACATCATCATCTGTGGCCAGCCTGTCCGGTCGCTTGTCGACAAAGTGGCTTCCTTTTCTGTAGTGTCAGATGCTTATCGCCGTCACCTCAAGAAGACTTAACATATCTTCCATCATACGGAAGCGACTGCACTGAAAGTTGCAGCTGCGAAATACGTCCAGCCAACAGGAACATTATTGCTTGACTAACTACGAGCAACAGAACACGGCCCTCTGAATTTGTCACTTTATCAGGGTGTAGTCGTAATGTCATTCTGGGATGAGACTTCTAGCAGGCATCCATCATAAGCAATCATAGACTGTGGAAGATCAGAGCTCCAGATTGACAAAGCTATTCTAACAAGCACACCAAACAGAGGTTGTCCAGGGCAGTTGTTCGCCGTTGAAGACTTCATTATCGCGCCTTCATCAACGAGACACGTTCCTCTTGTCAGTCGAGGTGCTCTGTTAAACTGTGAATCGTTTGTAGATTGCAGGAAGCTACTCATCTCATAAAAGAAGTGTACCTACTAACAATCAACATAAGAAATTTCCTGGTAGATTAAAAATGTGTGCCGGACCGAGACTCGAACTCGGGACCTTTGCCTTTCGAGGGCAAGTGATCTTGCCCGCGAAAGGCAAAGGTCCCGAGTTCGAGTCTCGGCCCGGCACACATTTTTAATCTGCCAGGAAGTTTCATATAAGCGCACACTCCGCTGTAGAATGAAAATTTCATTCTAGAATCAACATAAGCATTCTAAGTGGACAGTGAGAACATTGGATCAGTAACTGTCACAAGAAACCACAACTCATCCATAAAGGCATGTACGTAGGTACAGTCCAACCATTCCAGGAAGAGCAGTTTAATGTCATTAACGAAGAATTGAGTTCCGCTACCACTACAGACAACGCAGGGGAGGAAGCTGCTATCAAACTGCCAATAGAATTTGGCCTGACTGAGAAACATCACTGGTTAGTGATAGCAGTGCTGTGTCAGGTTTCGAATGCTTTCAAGTACGGAGTGGAGAAAAGACAAATCAAGCTGCTCATGGTAAGGCACCATATCAACTCTGCGGTTCAGCCACCCATTAGTCAGCGCTCTTACACAGTGTCGCTGGCTTAATCACGCATAATCCAGAAGCAGAGAAGGAGCTGCAGTATGACATCATTGAATCATCAGTGTGTGCTTGGTCCTCTTCTGTGGTCCTTGTGAAGAAGGATGGCACATGGCATTTTTGCTTCAACTACTGGTGACTGGACAAAATCACGAAAAAAAGCCTACACGGTGTCACTCATTGATAACATCCTAGATTGCTTGAGAGGAACAAAGTGTTTTTGAACTATTGACCTGCGGATGGGTCGCTGAAAAGTCGAAGTTGACCGGAAAAAGACTTTTAATAACTTCTGACGACGTCTGAAGTCATTGTTAACACCGTTTGGACTACGTAATGCTGCAGCCAACGTTGAGATTATGATGGACAGCCTGCTTCAACATCTTGAATGGAGGCCTTGCTGTCTGGATGACATCTATTTATTTTAAAGTTATTTGAAGGGCATCTAAGGCGTCTGACAGCCGGTGTTACAGTGTGTTCTGACTGCAGGCTTCTGCCTGAATCTGAATAAAGTGCCTCTGTGTCACCCAAGAAGTAAAAAATCTTGGGGCACCTAGTAAATTGCAATGGAGTTCATTTCGATCCAGAGAAAATAAGAGCAGTCACAGATTTTCTGACTGCTCGGCACAGTCATAATGTAAGTTTTCTTGGAGGGTGCTCGTACTGCCAAAAAGGACTTCATTAACACTACGAGCTACTATTGAATTAGCAATACACTGATAATGTTACTCCTGCGAAAGGATACTTATTTGACCGTGATCGTGTATAATGGAAAAGTATCTGACTATTTTTGTTTCTCTAAAGATTTTTTGTTGAAAGGAGGAAGTAGCAGAACAAAGGGGAATCGAACCATTGTTCTATTAGTAATCATGTAAATACCTAAAAGGAAACGGTCGCCAGCCTAAATAGACAAAGTTGTACCAAGTATGAGAATGGTTCATAAAGGAAGTTAACAACATGAACTGCACAGGAGCAGTATTAATACGTTTAGGTAACAACTGGTTCTCAATAACACGTACTATCTGTACATTTCAGTAAGGAGCTAGTGATCATTATAGGTAAATGATTACTAGTGGTGGAGCATTGCTAACTTGGACAAGGGGTTCTTTTGTCAGTTTAATTATTGGAAATTACTACCATTGAAATAGTTGTCATGTAGTGATCGTTATTTGCATTCTCAGAGGGCGGTCACTTACTTACACTATTTGACTCAAATGTGATACCTGAATCAAGTATAGTTTGCTTACTGGAGTACACACACGTTATAATAATGAAAGTTGTATTCCTTGATTACTGTTGTTGTAAAATGAAATTTAAATCTAGCTCAGCTATTAACATGGGGACCCAGAAACTAAGCTGTCAGTAGACACAAATGAAGGTTGAACACTTTAGTCACAACACCTTACGAGAAACACAATTAACTATATACATATGAAATTACAAACACTGTTACTGCATAATAATTAGTCCTTACGCTGGCTCTTCAAACTGTACTAGACTGTAATTCAAAACTTATGACCGAGCGAAATGGCGCATTGGTTAGCACACTGAACGAAGGTTCAATCACGTGTCCGGCCATCCTGATTTAGGTTTTCCGTGATTTCCCTAAATCGCTTCACGCAAATGCCGGGATGGTTCCTTTGAAAGGACACGGCCGACTTCCTTCCCTGTCCTTCCCTAACCCGATGAGACTGATGACCTCGCTGTCTGGTCTTCTCCCCCAGACAACCAAACCCAAATTCAAAACTTACGCTTACTGAGTAATTATGAAATTTACTACTTCACAGAGTTTATTAACTGTAGTGGAACTGTACTGTAACTGTACTGTAATGACTTCTCAGCTCAATAAAATAGGATACTGGGAAATGTTGCACTTGGGGTAGGACCTTGTCTAGGTAAACGACTTGGGATAAAATACGTGTGCTCAGCACAAAGTTTACACAACACAAACTGATCATTGGAAAAGAAATCGCATAGATGGTCCAAGCAATTATACAGTACTCAACTGGTAATTAGAGATCAAAGTCGGCCTCTTGTGCTGTTCAAAAATGGCGGCGAAAGTATCCATGGCTCCTGCTGTGTAACTAGCCGTGAAAACTCGCTTCCTAGGGTCGGATTTTCGTCGCACTGGGCCAGCCAAATATTCCATGAAAAATAACCCAAATTACATCCATACCCCAGGTTGTATCATATAATCTTGCGGTTCTTCTTGCCTTGTACAGTTCACAACATGCGATTACTTTGCCTTAATCGGGCAGATAGGTTAGAAAATTTGAAAAGGGAAATGGATAGGTTAAAGTTAGATATAGTGGGAATTAGTGAAGTTCGGTGGCAGGAGGAACAAGACTTCTGGTCAGGTGACTACAGGGTTATAAACACAAAGTCAAATAGGGGTAATTCAGGAGTAGGTTTAATAATGAATAGGAAAATAGGAATACGGGCAAGCTACTACAAACAGCATAGTGAACGCATTATTGTGGCCAAGATAGATACGAAGCCCACACCTACTACAGTAGTACAAGTTTATATGCCAACTAGCTCTGCAGATGACGAAGAAATTGAAGAAATGTATGATGAAATAAAAGAAATTATTCAGATAGTGAAGGGAGACGAAAATTTAATAGTCATGGGTGACTGGAATTCGAGTGTAGGAAAAGGGAGAGAAGGAAACGTAGTAGGTGAATATGGATTGGGGCTAAGAAATGAAAGAGGAAGCCGCCTGGTAGAATTTTGCACAGAGCACAACTTAATCATAGCTAGCACTTGGTTTAGAATCATGATAGAAGGTTGTATACATGGAAGAACCCTGGAGATTCTAAAAGGTATCAGATAGATTATATAATGGTAAGACAGAGATTTAGGAACCAGGTTTTAAATTGTAAGACATTTCCAGGGGCAGATGTGGACTCTGACCACAATCTATTGGTTATGACCTGTAGATTAAAACTGAAGAAACTGCAAAAAGGTGGGAGTTTAAGGAGATGGGACCTGGATAAACTGAAAGAACCAGAGGTTGTACAGAGTTTCAGGGAGAGCATAAGGGAACAGTTGACAGGAATGGGGGAAAGATATACAGTAGAAGAAGAATGGGTAGCTTTGAGGGATGAAGTAGTGAAGGCAGCAGAGGATCAAGTAGGTAAAAAGACGAGGGCTAGTAGAAATCCTTGGGTAACAGAAGAAATATTGAATTTAATTGATGAAAGGAGAAAATATAAAAATGCAGTAAATGAAGCAGGCAAAAAGGAATACAAACGTCTCAAAAATGAGATCGACAGGAAGTGCATAATGGCTAAGCAGGGATGGCTAGAGGACAAATGTAGGGATGTAGAGGCTTATCTCACTAGGGGTAAGATAGATACTGCCTACAGGAAAATTAAAGAGACCTTTGGAGATAAGAGAACCACTTGTAGGAACATCAAGAGCTCAGATGGAAACCCAGTTCTAAGCAAAGAAGGGAAAGCAGAAAGGTGGAAGGAGTATATAGAGGGTCTATACAAGGGCGATGCACTTGAGGACAATATTATGGAAATGGAAGAGGATGTAGATAAAGATGAAATGGAAGATATGATACTGCGTGAAGAGTTTGACAGAGCACTGAAAGACCTAAGTCGAAACAAGGCCCCGGGAGTAGACAACATTCCATTAGAACTACTGACGGCCTTGGGAGAGCCAGTCCTGACAAAACTCTACCATCTGGTGAGCAAGATGTATGAAACAGGCGAAATACCATCAGACTTCAAGAAGAATATAATAATTCCAATCCCAAAGAAAGCAGGTGTTGACAGATGTGAAAATTACCGAACAATCAGTTTAATAACCCACAGCTGCAAAATACTAACACGAATTCTTTACAGACGAATGGAAAAACTAGTAGAAGCCGCCCTCGGGGAAGATCAGTTTGGATTCCGTAGAAATACTGGAACACGTGAGGCAATACTGACCTTACGACTTATCTTAGAAGAAAGATTAAGGAAAGGCAAACCTACGTTTCTAGCATTTGTAGACTTAGAGAAAGCTTTTGACAATGTTGACTGGAATACTCTCTTTCAAATTCAAAAGGTGGCAGGGGTAAAATACAGGGAGCGAAAGGCTATTTACAATTTGTACAGAAACCAGATGGCAGTTACAAGAGTCGAGGGACATGAAAGGAAAGCAGTGGTTGGGAAGGGAGTAAGACAGGGTTGTAGCCTCTCCCCGATGTTATTCAATTTGTATATTGAGCAAGCAGTAAAGGAAACAAAAGAAAACTTCGGAGTAGGTATTAAAATCCATGGAGAAGAAATAAAAACTTTGAGGTTCATTCAAATAAATACAGGTAAATTATGAGGCTTACGCTCTTGTTTTTATATAAAGCATTCTGTCAATAAGTGGCTACGTAGAAAGTTCAAGATATAATGCTTAAAATTAAACACATTTGCAAAGTGTTACACAACGTCAAAAAATTTCTGTAAAGAATAAAAAGAGCTATCCAAAAGATAAAGCTTTAGCTGTCTTTTTTTTTTTTTAATTTAGTTGGGTCCCCAATGACTGATTCGAAATGAGCTGAAAGTTTAATGTATGCTTTTGTGAATAAAACGTTCTCGTTTTTCCAGCCGCGTCAGTTCGAATAAAATCCTCGAGCTTTCGATGGCCATCTCCGCCATAGTCGTCAGGAGTTCACTGACTGCCGGGGTTGGCCGGCATGCACCTTTCTTCTAATGAGGGAGGCTCTTCTGTCTTCCTCGGTGTCGTACAGTATGAGATGTGAAGCTGTTCCTGTGGACAAAGCTTAAGAATTAAGTTTAGGGTATACATATATTTAAGAGTGGCTTCTTTGACAAACACTTATTAGTGCCATGCTTCTTTCTTCGCTGCTGGTTACCGGTTTTTATATATATACACACATTCACTCGTCGATTCACACTCACTATTAAAGGTGATCTCGGTACGCATTTACTCGTCCATTCATACACTAACAGTGGTGGCATTCTTGTGTTTATGTAGATTTGTATGGGGGGGAATATTATTTACATTTGGTTTTGGGATAAGTTGGATTCATGGGGGGGGGGGGGGGGTGTTGTCTTCTTTCTTGACTATCTCCGCAGCAGGTCCGGCCATCTCGTGTTCTCGTTGAGGTGCTCTCGGTGACCAAGGGCGGCGATGAGGGGGTTCTCTGCTACGGCCGGCCTCTCGTAGAAGTTCTGCGCTGCTTGTCGGTATCTCTCGCGGAGGCAGGGGACCCCGGCCAGCTCGTGCAGTTCTTCTGTTGGTAAGTCTCACGGTAGGTGCAGTGCCCTTTTTAGCGCCCTGTTCAGGACTCTCTGCAGGCTGCCTATGTGCTGTTCTGCTGCGTTACCCCACACCACTGCGGCCTACTCTAGGAGTGGCCGCACCAGTGCGAGGTATAACTTTATGCCAAGCTCCTGCGGGAGTGCGGAGTTGGGGTTGAGAATTGGGTAGAGCATCCTGAGTCTGCCCATTGCCTTGTTTTTAATGTTGACCACGTGGTCCTTCCACATAAGGCGTCTGTCGAAGGTGACTCCTAGGTAGAGTGCAGTCCTGCTCCAGGGGACTGCGGTGCCGCGTACCTCTATTGGTGGTAGGTCCATCGGGGACTTCCTTCTGCAAATGGCGATTGCATGCGTTTTCGTTCCGTTGAACGCTAGGCGCCATTTCTTCGCCCAGTTGCAGAGTTCATTCGTTGCTCCTTGTAGTCTGTGAGGATTCTGGCGCTCCTTCTGCGTGCATAGAGCGCTGTATTATCCGCGTATAGGGCTGTGTGGACGTTGTGTGATGTTGGGGTGTCGCTGGTGGATAGTGTGTACAACACCGGGCCCAGTACGTTGCCTTGTGGTACCCCAGCCAGGATGTTTCTCCTTGAAGATTCTCCGTTCTGCACCTTTACGTGGAATGTTCTGTCTTCAAGATATGACTTTAGTAGTGTCACGTGTGACACCGGCACGCTTCTGTCCAGTAGTTTGAATAGTAGGCCCTCATGCCATGCTGAATCAAATGCTCTGGATACGTCCAGAAACACTGCACCAAAGAATTCTTTTCGTTCCATGGCGTCCATAGCCTCCTCCGTGACTCTTAGAAGCTGTTGTGTTGTTGAGTGCCCAACTCGGAAACCGAATTGTGCGTTGGGTAGTAGCTGTTCCGCTTTCACGTGTTGCAGTAGTCTTGCTAGGTAGAGGCGTTCAAAGACTTTTGAGATAGCCGGTAGCAGGCTTATAGGCTTATAACTTGACGGTTGGATGGGATCCTTTCCTGGTTTGGGGGCAGGGACGACTATGGCGTGTTTCCAGGTTCGAGGGAATATCTTTATCTTCAGTATGGTATTGAAGGACTTCGCGAGGATTGCGGCTGCTTCGTCTGGCATTTATTTGAACATCTTGTTGGTGAACAGGTCTATTCCACCCGCTTTTCGTGGGTTTAGGTATTTCTGCTGTATCTTGACTTCTTCGGTGGTGATTTTTTGTATCTGGTCTTCCTCTTCTTGTGCGTTTTGGAACTGGTGGAGGCGGTTGTTCGCCATTTCGATGTACCTCCGGGTCGCTGGGATCTTCTATTAGTGTAAAGTTCTGTGTAAATACGTACGCTTTGCTGTTGGGCTCACATACGGCGTTGTTCGCCACTGTTAGTGGGGGTATTCTTTGTTAATGGCGTAGGAGGTTCCTAGTGGTGTTCCAGGCAGTCCCGTCTTCGATTCTAAGTGCGGATATTCTGGCGGACCAAGTTTGTATTTTGTGCGCCTCCACTGCTGCCTTTATTTCTTCTCGCTGTAGCCTGTTCACTTGCCTCTTGGTTGCTGGGTTTCTTGTTCTGGTCCATTCTCGGAAGAGTCTGTTTTTATCTGCTATTGCTGTCCGTATTTGTGGAGGGAGGTGGTGTGGTGCGGTATTCTGCTCCTCTTCCCTTCTTGCTGGCGTGGCTGCTATGGCTGCGTCTGTGGCTCTCTCTGTCATGTATCGGATGGTTTCCTCGGCTCCGATGACGTCCGGATCGAGTGGTGTGGCGAGGTCTTCGGCTAGCTGTTGCTTGTAGCTCTACCATCTGATGCCTCGGAGGTCAAGTGAGGTCAAGTCCGTCTTTAGGCGGGGCGAGTCCTTCCAGGGCGATGCCATAGATGACTGGTTTGTGGTCCGAGGCCAGCGCGTTGCGTGTGCTGGCGTGGATGGCTAGGGGAAGTCCTTTGACCATGGCCACATCCAGTATGTCCGGGTTGTAGTTCTTCGGATAGTAGGTCGGACTGTTGGGTCCTATTATTACTACTTGTCTCCTTTCGGCGGCGTTCAGCAGTCGTCTTCCGCTGTTGTTGTTTACCCGCGAGTTCCACGCGTGGTTCTCCGCATTGTAGTCTCCTCCTGCATAGATGTTTCCTGAGAGTGATAGGAGGGCTTCTATGTCGGCTGGGTCGAGTGCTCCGTTCCTGCCGGGTTGCCTGTAGACGGCGATGAAGTTAATTGATGAAGTTAATTCTTCCTAGCGTCTTGTCGACTGCCACTCCATTTGCCTCTAGCATGTTGAGACGCGGGAGTTCGATGGGGTGGTGCCGGAGTGATCTTATGTAGATGGCCGTTCCTCCCCTGTGTGTTGGTCGGTCCTTCCGGTGGCATTCGTAGTTAGGTACTCCTAGTCTGACACCGGGCTTCAGGAATGTCTCGCATATGAGACAGCCATCTATGGCTTCGTCGTATATGAACTGACGGAATTCGCCTGCCTGGTGTGGTAGACCGTTTTACGCTCCACACCGCGATTCTTAGCCCTTGTATGGGTCTATCTACCATCTTGGTTTCTTGGGGCGGCTGTCGTGGTGGCCATGTAGATGCCTAGCTTCTCTGCCACGCTCTTGAGCGTGACGATGGCTTCCATCATGACTGCCATGAGGGATGCGATGTCTGCATTTGCCAGGTTTGTGGGGCGGCTTCTCCTCTGGTGGTCGTTGTGTTGACTGTTTGCCTTGCTTCTGTGCGGCAGTTGTCTGCTGTGGCTTCCTGCTGCTGGCGGTGGTCGTGGCGTTGTGCCTCTGTTGTGTGATTCTCTTGTGTTCGTTGGTTTTCTTGTGTTGATTCTGTTCTTGATCGCTTCTGCAGGTGGCGGCGGGGCAGCGGTCGCGGTGCTTGTGTGTTTTTCTGTGTTTCCACTTGGTTTCTTGGCGCTGCTTCTGGGTTTCTGCTGGGCTGGCGGGCTGCTGCGCTCGCGCTGGGGGTGTTCCTTGGCTGGCGGCGGCGCTTCGCTGTGTCGGCGTAGGTCGCTCCTGGTTTCTTGTGCGCGAACTCCTGTCTGATCTGGGCGTCTAGTAGGGTCCTGCAACCGCCGTAACTGGCTGGGTGTGCGTCACCACAGTTGAAGCATTTAGCTGGTTCTTCGCTGGGTACGGGGCACTTGTTGCTGCGGTGGTCTCCTGCACACCTGACACATTTCTGCGGTCTGTCGCGGTATCGTGCCATCTGTCCAGGTTGGAGGCACCTGTAACACTGTGCCTGCTTCTTCTTAATTCTTGGGTCTTAGATTGTCACATCACAGGCAGCTATGGTCTTGACATTCCATATTGTCCTGTTCTGTGCGTTGTTAGTGGCCACTATTTCAAATAGTGGCATGGGCCTTCGTGTATTTGGGACTTCATCTTGGTCACTGCCCTTGTCGTGAATCCCATGTCTGTCAGGGCCTTCCTCATGTTGTCGGCTGTGGAGGAGTGCGGCATGTCGCGTATTACTACTCTCAGTGGTCTGTCATTTCCTGAGGAGTGCTTGTGGAATGATATGTTCCTGCGTTTTAGTTCTCGTAGAATTTTGACATAGTCTTCCGCGTTCTTCGTTGAGATTTTGAGGGTGTCCCCACAGCTGATTTTACACGGAAGACGTGTGTGGTTATCTCCTTTAGGCTCTCGTACAGCTCCATGTAGAAGCCACTGTACGTTGCTATGATGGCAGCAATTTTAGAGTTGGTTGATGACTGGGCGCTCTTTGCAGCAGCCTCTACGGGGTCTGGGTGTGCCTCTGCTAATGATGAGAAGCTATTCGTTGTGACCACTGGGGCAGGGGTTACTTGGTTAAGGGAGGCGGCTGGAGCGGTCTTTTTGGGGTATATGAATCCGTCGTTTCCGGGGCTGCGTGAGTCGCAGACCCTTTTGTTTGCGGATTCTTCTTCTTCTGCACTGGCGGCGTCTTGCGTCTTCCTTTTCCGGGAGATCGCTTCGTGGTCCATGGGTTCTGGTGCAGGTGCTGGGTCCAGGACGTCTTCTTCCTCCATGGCGTCGAGGTTGGGGTACAGCCCCTGCTCGAGCCTGGAACTGTTAGGGATGATTTCTGCGTTTGCAGCATCATGTACGGCTATCAGCAGCTCCTGCTGATCTTCTAGGTGGTCGCTTGGGGACAGCGACGGGGGTGGAAGTTCGGAGTCTTTCCTACTTTCTGTGTACCTATCATTTCAGGGGCGTGTGGAAGTTTGGGCAAAGAAGATGGAGAGAGCCTTTGCCTAGTGGCCGCAGTCTGGTCCCGTGCGAAGGGGGCCCTGGACCACGTCTTTCCCTAATCTAACAGCCCTAGGTGACTTTGCCTTCTTCCTGAACAAGGCAAATGTCAACCGAAGAGAATTTTGCATGCAGGTGCACGCAGGGATGAGCGCCAACCTAGTTGGCAACAACGACAATTTGTCTTTCTCTTCTGTGGACCGAGGTCCCAGAGTGAGAACTGATGTTGCTGTCATCTCGACGGTCTCAGAGATTCTTCTTGAGATTCTGGATGCTCGGCGATCTCGGGGATTCTTCTGGCGCAGCTGCCTTCTCGTTTACCTCGGTGATTCCTCTACTGTCTAGCAGTGAGGGCGCTGGCGTCTTCTCCGCTTGCTGCTCAACCTTTCTCACATGCTAGCTCTCTTAGCGACGCAAGCGTCCTCTGGGGAGCGACCCTTAGGAGAGAGGTGAGAAGGGCTGTGTCCCGCCGGCTTCTCACGCTGGCATTTTAAATTTAAATTTGGGATGGGGCCCCTCCACGCCCACACCAACGTGGTGACCGTCACCTCCGTACAACACCTTAGTTTTGAAATAAGGAGTCACAGGATGCGGGCTGTGGTGTTATCCGTGCGTCTGGGTAAGATTACTCATTTACATGGCCCATCAGGAGATAGAAGTGGTCGAAAACGATCGAAGGGTAGCGGTTGTAAGGGCAGAGGAAAAAAAGTGCCAAGGCAAGCGCCAAGGGAAAAAAACCTCTGCGACAGTAGAACGGATAGTAAGGGCAGTAGCGGCTTGCTAGCTGCGACGGAGCGTGCAAGGTGACGTAAAGTTAGTGTGAGGTATTGCGTTACCTATGTTGCTGCGTGTTCATTAAAGCTGGGTCACTCCGGGTGCTGCGGCTGGGCTCGTGTGGATTCTCCTGGGCCTGCTGCAGTGGCTTCGTCCGTGTAACAAATGAATTCAGTGCAGCAACGCAAGCGTAGCTATTACGCCCTCTACTGCGTCGTGTCGTCAGTGACTTGGCACAGCTTCATCAGGCTGGTGCAGAACGGCGGCGTCCGGCCGCCGTTAGGCGTCCTCCTCTACTGCACGGCGCAGCCCTTCTGCACCTGAGCCTCGAGCAGCTCCATTTGGTCGGAGAACTGTGCCGCTTCAGCGTCGAAGAAACGCAGTCCGTTCGCTGGCAATCGTGCGATAAGGGCTGCCTTTTTGTGTTCTCGGTCCCTTGCGGGGGCCGCCCTCGCGACGGTCGGCGTCGCCGCCGGTACCTCTGGCGCGGCGGTTGTCTTCTTTGCACCTTTCACCTGCGGTACTGCTGGGGCAGCCGCTGGAACAGGTACGCGACAGTCCTTCTGCGAGGTCGAAGGAGTGTTCGCAGGTACTGCTGCACGGAGGCCTTGGGCGAAGACTGCACGCAGTTGCCTCAAGGCCTCCTCCTCTGCAGCCACGGCGGCTGCGAAGGCAGCCCTCTCTGCCGCCATGACGGCTTTGAGGGCTGCAGTGGCCTCCTTCACGGCTATGCCGAGTTCGAGGCCACAGTTCTTCTCGGGAGCGCGAGCTACATCCCTACTGCCCGTCTCCGGGCGGTCGTCCCCGCTCCTGGCAGGCGGAGCTGCTCCTGCGCTGTCCCTCAGCTGCGCCGGGCTTGTATGCGTCCTACGTAGTTGCCGACGTCGTCGTCTCTTCTTCCGCTGCGTCGGTGCGGCCGCGGCCGCCTCGCCGCCTTCGGCACGCTTGCGGCCTGAGAAAGCCGGGCAACCGCGCCAGCTGGCGACGTGCGGGCCTCCACACCGGACGCAAGTCGGCAGGACATTACTGCCGCGGTCGCAGGCGCGCCTGTCGTGCTCGCCGGGGCACTTGACGCACCGCACCGCGTTGCGGCAATACTTCGCGACATCGCCCTCGCCCTGGCACCTGAAGCACTGGGGCTGAGGGTGCATGGCGGTAGGCTTTTTTAAAATAAATTTTAAATAGATATGGGGCCCCTCCACGCCCGCACCAACGTGGTGACCAAACCAAAAGTTCTACTATCGCCTCCGTCAACATGTTAGTTACCTAATAGGTGGATCGCAGGATGCTGGGCTGTGATGTTATCCGTGCGTCTGGGTAAGACTACGCATTAACACGGTCCATCAGGTGATAGATAGTGGACGAAACGCGAATGAGGGTAGCAACTTGAAGAGCAGAGGGGGAAAAAGTGCCTAGGCTCGTGCCGTGGGGGGAAAAAACAAAAAAACTCTGCGACAGTGGGATGGGTAGTAAGAACAGTAGTGGCTTAGTAGCTGCGATAGTTGATGCAAGATTGGGTTTGTTAGTGTGGGTAGGGTATCATGCATCATTACCGTGGCAGGCGATGGCGATGTATCCCGGTTTGCTGCAGCCGCTACAATCCTGGAACAATCAGGATCGTTATATATTAGTGGCAGGTCGGTCATAGATCATCTCAGTGTGTGGGGGGTGTATGTAGCTTGTCTGCATCTAGTGTATGGTTCGGCTTCCCTGCGTGGTGCCAGTTATTCGGCAAGTGTGTTCCAACTGGATGTCCAGTAATGGTGGCTGATTAACAAGGGCTCACCTTTACCGTTGTGTTTGCGTGTACTTGGCCATAGATGGTAGGTCCGTGCAAGTATGTTTTTTGGTCTATTATGTTTCCATCTATTGTTGTGGTCGTAGTTCCCCAGATTCAGAATGAACGGGTTCTACGAATGTCTGTAGTTTCTGTATAGTCTTGTGGTGAGTTTGTGGATTACCTCCGTGAGAGTCTCAAGTCAGAATTCCCGATGAAGATCCGCGATGCGTGTGTATCGTGGAGCATTGCTTATGATTTTGAGTACTTTGTTTTGTATGATCTGCAGACGGCGCAGGCGTGTGGGCGCAGCGTATCCCCAGACAGGGGCTGCGTACGTCATCAGGAGTCGAATAAGTGTCATGTACATGGACCTCGACACCCTTCTGTTCAGTGTGTTACACCTGTTGAGCATAGGGTGGAGATGTTTGAGCCTCGCGCTTGCTCTGTTGGTCATGTGTTGTATGTTGTCGTCCCCCCCCCCCCCCCCCCCCCCCAGAGTAATTTCCGGTCCAGCCAGACACCGAGTTATTTGACTTTCTCGCGGAAACGTATTGGGCCTGCATGTAGAGTTATTGGTCTGCAGTATCGGTGTTTCGCCGTTGAAGACTTCATTATCGTACCTTCATCAACGAGACGCGTTCCTGTTGTCAGTCAAGGTGCTCTGTTAAACTGTGAATCTTTTGTCGATTGCAGAAAGCTACTCATCTCACAAAAGAAATGTACATACTAACAATCAACATAAGTTTTCTAAGTGGACGGTGAGAACATTGGATCAATAATTGTCACAAGAAACCACAACTCATCCATACAGGTATGTACGTAGGTACAGTCCAACCATTCCAGGAAGAGCAGTTTGTCATTAACGAAGAATTGTTCCGCTACCATTACAGACAACGCAGGGGAGGAAGCTACTATCAAACTGCCAATAGGATTTGGCCTGACTGAGAAACATCACTGGTTAGTGATAGCACAGTACATCACATTAAGACCACACAAGGACGACCGGTCTCACGACGGCCGAGAAGAATGGCTCCCGAACGTTTCGGTGGAGTTCAAATATATGCTAGAAATGGGCGTCATCCGCAGGTCAGATAGTCCATGGGCATCCCCACTACACCCAATAAAGTAGGATGGCTCTTGGAGGCCCTGCGGGGATTACTGGGCACTGAAAAAACGCACAATCCCAATCCGGTTCCAAATATTAAAGACTTCACAAACGGACTAACTGGATCCACAATATTCAGCATATTCAATTGCAAGAAATAATAAAATAATTCCAAGTAGGTTGTTCGAGTTTTTATGAATGCTCTTCGGATAAAAAAATGCTGCACAGATATGGCAGCGTTTTGTGGGCGAAGCCCTTACTGGGCTGCATGTTGCATCTTGGTATTTTCTGCAACTACTGCAGAGTATGGAGAACGAATATGCAGCTATGGCATAGTGGTCAGTGAAGCAAAGTGTACTCTGCGTCACAGGTCGCTTCACCGTCGAGCATCCGACCTTGGAAAGATTCTGAAGGACATTCCTCACCTGACAGACTTACATCAGCTAAGAAGATTCCTAGGAGTCGCAAATTGCTACAGGCGGCATCTAC
This sequence comes from Schistocerca piceifrons, assembly GCF_021461385.2. Lineage (NCBI taxonomy): Eukaryota > Metazoa > Arthropoda > Insecta > Orthoptera > Acrididae > Schistocerca > Schistocerca piceifrons. The sequence goes on along the minus strand of NC_060140.1, from coordinate 906,692,243 downwards.
CAGAGCATACGAGATACAAGCACCACTGACAGCAGTTCTAGCAGGTAAACACGCCTCAGGTTGGCGGCTACTGCAGCGGATATCGGAAATGCAGCGAGCTTTCAACAAGCCACTTGCAGAAAGCAATTGTGTTAGCCCATTCTGTACATGACGTACCTCTAGCAGTAGTTGCAGACTACAGCCAGCAAGCAGTTGGTGCCGCTCTCCACCAATATGTTGACGATTGTTGGCGGCCCTTGAGATTTTTATCCCGCAAGCCTACGGCATCCCAAGTCAAGTGGAGCGCTATTGATCGCGAGCTATTAGCCGAATATGAAGCATTGCGGCACTTTTGCCCACATATCGAAGCCATCATCATATATACGGACCACAAACAAGTTTTGCCTTCAATACACATAAGGACAACTGGTCCCCAAAACAATTTCGGCGACTTGAATTTGTTGGGCAGTTCAGTACAGGTATTAGGCACATAAGAGAGGCTGAAAATCTAGTTCCTGATTTCTTTTCTTCTTTTTTACCACGGGTCGGAGCCATCTCCTATATGGTAAATTACGGACAGCTGGCCACAGTACAGGCTACCGATGCGCAGCTAAAAGAATACTTACAAAGTGAATTGACAGGACTGCAATTTAAACAGGCACAGCCAGTAGGGGCTAAGGTAAAGATCTGGTGTGGTAAGTCACAAGGCAAAACGAGACCTTTCATACCAGAACGACTACGCAAATGTGTTTTTGGTGGATGTCATGGTCTAGCTCATCCTCGTGCAAACACGAGCCTTAGGCTGCTGACAGAACGGTTCGTATGGCCTGACATTAATAAGCATAACTGCAAGTGGGCAAAATCATGTGTGGCTTGTCAGTAATGCAAGGTGGTTCTGCCCTCCACAGCCGACCATAAGCAAGGGGGAGAGTTTCCGGAAACAACAGACCGCTTCTCCCACGTTCACTTAGATATTATAGGACCACTGCCAGAGTCAGAAGGTTGCCAGTGCTTGTTGACAGCAGTCGACCGTTATACGCAGTAGGCAGAGGCACTACCCATCACTGACATCTCGGGGGAGACAGTAGTAAAAGTTTTTTTAGCATCATGGATAGCAAATTTTGGCTATCCGTCACACGTTAACACAGACCAGGGGCGACAGTCCGAATCAGCACTGTTCCTAGAACTGGCTAAGCTGTGCAGTTCAGCTATCATCATGCAACCAGCTGCCATCTAGCGAGTAACAGGTTGGTGGAATGCTGGTACAGGACACTGAAAGCTGCAATCATGTGTAACGAAGACAAGTTGAACTCCGCATTGCCGCTAGTACTGTTAGCCCCCCACACTGTACATAAACAAGATACAGGAGATTCAATGACAGATAACCCCCCAGGGGGACCACAGTCATTTTGTGGGTACACGTGTGGTGCGCATGGGGCCCCCAGCTATTGCAGTCTCCATCCCTGTTCCTCTCCTTCCCTGTCCTTGCTCCTTATTCCCTGCCCTATCCTTTCCCTCTTGGTGGACTTCTTTATATCGACCTGGCTATCCTCCCAGCATTGTTTTGGTATGTGCTATTGTCTAGTTTGCGGTTTCCATCTCCTTTTAGGCGTTTTTGCTCTCTTTGGGGTTTGACCTCCATTTCCAACGTTTTTCGTTCAGTGTGAGCCAACAGGGATACATTCGTTTGAACTACTAAAGCTAATTCCTGGTGATCATATTCACGTTCCCGTTCCAATTCTCGATTACAAGCGTCATTCATTTCACGATTTGGCGCTGGCATTCCCAACCTAATAAACTTCCGCAAATGAGGTGACACATGTCTTCGATCAAGAGTAAAGCACAATTATGTATCTCCTCATTCATTTTAAGATACCACGTTTTATAGCGACGTTTACCTGACATTTGCGTTTTGTTATTCCATGCCAGATGCGCTTTTGTTATACCACGTTTATAGCAGTCGAACGGGATAAAAAGTATCCTGTGTCCGTCTCCTGGTTCTAAGCTACCTCTCCACCAATTTTCAGCCAAATCGGTCCAGCCGTTCTTGAGTTATAAATAGTGTAATGAATGGCAGCTGCAGGACGCTATCCGCAAGGCGCAGTCTTGGGCTGTAGCACATGGCTTCCAGTTTTCGGCCGCCAAGACCTGTGTTATGCATTTCTGCCGGCGACGCACTGTTCACCCTGAGTCACGGCTTTATCTTGCTGTGGTGGAGACGCATCGGTTTTTGGGATTGGTTTTTGATACACGGTTGACTTGGCTCCCTTGGCAGCGTAAACAAACGAGCTGGCGGCATCTTAATGCTCTTCGTTGCTTGAGGCACACCAGCTGGGGTGCCGATCGGTCTACCCTTCTATGGCTGTACAAGGCGTTAATTCAGTCCCGTCTAGATTATGGGAGCGTGGCTTACGGTTCAGCATCCCCTTCCGCATTGCAGTTGCTGGACCCCATCCTTCACAGCGGGATCCGACTCGCCACTGCAGCTTTCCGGACATGCTTATGGAGGCAGGTGTCCCTCCATTGTGGTTCCGGCGCCAACGATTACTGGCCGCTTGTGCTACACACGTTTGTGGCTTGCCCAGGCATCCCAATTAACGTCTCCTGTTCCCTCAGTCGGCCATCCATCTTCCGGAACAGCGGCCCCGGTCAGGGTGTACGATCGCGGTTCACGTCAGAGCTCTTCTCTCTGGGCTTGAGGTTTTCCCTCTTCCACATGTTTTCCAGGCCTCTCTGCATATACCCCCGTGGTGTGTGCCCAGCCCATACCTTTGGCTCGATTTGGCACAGTGCCCGAAGGACTCAGTCCCTCCTGAGGCCCCCTGCTGCTGCTTTCTTTTAATCTTTGCCACGTTTCAAGGCTCTGACGTTGTCTATACTGACGGTTGGATGGTTGCTGGTCGTGTCTGTTATGCTCCTACTCTAGGGGATCATTATGAACAACACTCACTGCTGGTTGGCTGCAGTGTTTTCACTGCTGAGCTGGTCGTCATCTCTCGCGCGCTAGAGTATATCCGCTCCTGCTCAGGTGAGTCCTTTGTTATCTGTAGTGACTCTCTGAGTGGCTTACGAGCTATCGACCAGTGTTTCCCTCGCTCTAGTCTGGCGATGGCTATCCAGGAGTCCCTCCATACTATTGCCCGTTGTGGCCGCTCTGTGGCCTTTGTGTGAACCCCGGGTCATGTCGGCATCCCGGGAAAGGAACGTGTTGACACGCTGGCCAAACAGGCTGTTGGTGCACCAGCCTTGGAGATTGTGTGAAGAATGGCGCACCCTTCCTTCACCCAACAAACTTCGGGCTATCAAGGAGGCTACCGTTGCGTGGCGCTCCTCCTTCCGGGTCTCTTGCAAGGACACTGTTGTCCTCTGCTGGCTGCGCATTGGCCACACATAGATGACACACAGCTATTTATTGCGCCGCGAGGAGCCATCTTTATGTCGCTGCTGTGACGGTGGTCCACATCTTGTTGGACTGTCCGCTTTTAACTCCATTGAGGCAAACGTTTGTGCTGCCTAATACACTTCCTGCTCTTTTATCAGATGACATTGCGATGGCAGATTTAGTTTTGAGTTTTATTAGTGCAGGGGGTTTTTATCGCTTGATCTAAGTGTTTGTCCTTTTTTATGTTTTGGCCTATGATTTTAGACTGGGGTTTTTAGTGCGTTTTATGGTGGTTGGCTTTTCCATTTTTGTTTCTATGGTCGGCCAACCACTGTCACTCTTATTGTGATTTTAATTACTGTTTTCTGGTCTCTGTGTGTTTCTTGTCCTGTGTCAACTCTTGTCATCTCCATTGTTTGTTTTTATTCTTTATGGGTGTTTAAAGTTCGTGGAAAAAGGCATTGATGGCCCTAGTAATCTGGTCCCTTCAGTCCCACAAAGCAACCAACCACTGTGGCCGCTCTACGGTGGATAACTTGGTCCACATGGAGTCTGCTATCCGGTCGGCTTTTGCCTATCGGCAACACCTTATTGCAGTCTTCTTTGACCTGCATAAAGCCTACGACACCAGCTGGCGCCACCACATCCTCACCACTCTTCACAAATGGGGCCTTTGTGGCGCTCTGCCTGTTTTTATCCATAACTTTCTCTCTTGTCGCTCTTTCTGGGTCCAAGTTGGTTCCTCCTACAGCACCGCCCATAGGGAAGAAAATGAGGTTCCACAGGGTTCCATGCTCAGCGTCCCTGTCTTTCTCGTAGCCACTAATGGACTGGTGGCAGCTGCTGGGCCGACTGTGTCCCCCTCTTTGTATGCTGACGATTTTTGTATCTACGTTTCATCCGCCGTCGTGGGCGCTACAGAACGCCATCTATGGGTATAATCTACTGGGCACAATCTTGGGCTCCCTCACTTGGCTTTCAGTTTTTGGTGGCCAAGTCGTGTCATGCATTTCTGCCATTGCTCTACAGTCCATCCCCATCCGGACCTGTTCCTTGATGGCCAATCCCTCGAGGTGGTGGACACCCATCACTTCTTGGTTCTGGTCTTCGATGCCCGGTTGACGTGGCTCCCTCATCTTCGCCAGCTGAAGAGGACGTGCTGGTTGCATCTCAATGTTCTTAAATATCTGTGCAATACCACCTGGGGTGCAGACCGCTCTATTGTACTACTGCGATTGTACAAAGCACTGGTCCAGTCTTGTTTGGACTTCATGAGTCCTGTCCATGGTTAAGCGTCAGCTTCGTCATTGCAGATTCTAGACCCCATTCGCCAATGTGGGGTACAACTTGCGACTGGTGCCTTCCGGACTAGCCCCATGATTAGTCTTCTCGCAGAAATGGGGATTCCACTGCTGTGAGTTTTGCGCCAACAACAGCTGATACCTTATGCACTCCGCATTCACTACACCCCAAAGCACTCTAATTATGGTCTACTTTATCCAGACATGGAGATCAACCTCCCGCTGCAAATTATATGCAAGTAGGGGGACAATGTTCCTTCTGGCGCATGTTGTTAGTGCGGGTGGCCTACAGGGGTAGGTCTCCCTACTGATCGAAACTGTGTTGTTTTACAATGAACGTTTCGAGGCCATTAGAAGGATATTAAACGACTTCGATAGTGCAGAGGCTTTGGCAGTTTGCCAGTGCAAGGAAGCTTTTAATGATTCCGGTATTAAAAAAGACATTGCTGTGATTAATTCCCCTTTTATCCCATATCCAGCAGGTATTAAAAGCTTGAGACTCAAGATTTGACGTTGAATGAATCTATTCAGTTAATAAATAAAATTAGTCTAGTGAACTCTACATGGCCAGAGGTATTTCCAAGATAATTTAAAGAACGTTTGAGAACTTTTTAAACAATAACCTAGGCTTTGAACCCTTGTGCCAAATTGATAATTTTATTAATCAAACAGGTGAACTTTTACCATAAACAGTAAGTGCCAACATAGCACCCAAATTCAGATACTGCCCAGATATCTCAGTTGATGTAGAACAGCCCTTTTCTGTTTATAAAAATGTTTTGAGTGATCGAAGACACCATCTTACTACCGAACATTTGGAACTGTGCTTGGTCATTATGGTTACAATCGTAGAAAAATGTAAAAAATTATAAATGATGCTTTGATCCAATAGTATTAATTAAAAGTTTATGCTTTACAAAAAAATTCATGATTGTCTGTTGTTTTTTAAATAAAATATGATGGAGTATTCGATCATGCCCCTCTGTGTGCGATATATGTCGACGTTGGCCCTGTACAATTGATTGTTTCGCTATAACTCACTCGCATCGCATCCACTTCTTACCGACAGCAATATTATTATTATTATTATTATTATTATTATTATTACTATTACTATTACTATTACTAGATCTGTGTCGTTTACCAGTCATGACCTAACAGACTGCGTCAAGATTAGTTACATATATACATTTAAAAAAATAAATGGCTCTGAGCACTGTGGGACTTAAAATCTGTGGTCATCAGTCGCCTAGAACTTAGAACTACTTAAACCTAACTAACCTAAGGACATCACACACATCCATGCCCCTAGGCAGGATTCGAACCTGCGACCGTAGCGGTCACGCGGTTCCAGAACTGAAGCGCCTAGCGGCCACACCGGCCGGCTTAAAAAAATTTCACAAAATTAAGACAATTATACTTAACAGAAACAATATTTGTTTGTCCATTCACTTTGGTCTCTATTAAAGAATTCACCAATGGAGTACAATGGTCATTCTTTCAGGTCCTGTGATACTCTCCTTCTGAATGTACCTAGCGGCAGGGATTGCACTGCGTTCCCGTCAGTCGACACCCGGGTATTTCGGTACTCCTCTTGTTACGGGTATTGTGATTGTGTATATCTTGCCTCATGCTGAAGACTCCTTGGATTTCTTTCACGCTGATGAGACATAAAAACACACACTGGCTGGAGACTCATAATTCCTAACTGCTTGAATATAGGCCTGCAGTGCTCCTGTCTTTTGCTTGATGTGATTATTCTGAGAGCTTTTTTCTGTAGAATGTCCCAATAACAGTAGGCCATAATTGATGTGGCTATGGAATAGGGCATAAGATACTGTTATGAGAAATTGGTCACTCAATACACCTTTTAACCACCTCAGAAGGTACAGGGTGTCCAGAAAAGGGCTCCCTGATTTCAAAATTAAATATCTCGAAAACAAAGATCGATAGAGGAATGCTGTAAACGGTATGTTTATTGTGAAAGCTGTAAGAAGTTTATACAGCAGTTTGAAATAATAGTTACGAAAGCTGCTAACAGATGGCGCTGTACGCTGTACAGCTCATATCAGCATACATAAGTGAAATAATCGTATGAAAACAATCTTTGCAAACAATCACATCACAATGTTTTCAAAATGTTCACCATCGGCACTACAGAGGTGGCGCAAACGAAGAATGAAATTCGCCATCACATTTCGTAGTGTCTCAACCGAAATGGATTCACATGCCACAGAGACCGCCGATTCAAGCTCGTCCAGCGTGGCGGGATGCTTCGGGTAGACCATGTCTTTCACTGTGCCCCATAAAAAAAGTCACAGGGATTCAAATCCGGCGAATATGGAGGCCAATCCATGCCTGCACCAGTAAATTTGGGATATTCCAAAGCAATGACTCGATTCCCGAAGTATTCCTCAAGAAAGCGAAACACTTGTTCGGTCCGATGTGGTCGGGCTCCATCTTGCATAAACCATTCAGTGCCTGGTCGATCCTCTAACGCTTACTGTGTGGCGACAAATTGTTTCAAAATTGCAACGTAACGTGCACCAGTGACCGATTCTCGAATGAAAAAAGGGCCAATAATGCCTCTGCTGCATACTGCAGCCCACACAGTAACTTAAGGAGAATACAGGGGTTTCGCTACACACCAATATGGCTTTTCGGAACCCCAAAATCGCCAGTTCTGCTTATTCACGTATCCATTCAGGTGGAAGTGTGCTTCATCTGTAAACCAGATGCAGCCAACATCAAATCCTTCACTATCAATCATTGTGAGCATCTGATTAGCAAAGGCAACCCTTTGTTGCACAGCTCGTACGGGTATGGCCTGGTGCGTTTGAATTTTGAATGGAAACAGTTTCTCAGTATTTTCTGCGTGCTGGAACGCTTCAAACCAGTCCTAGATGCAATTCCACGGACGGATGACACTGGATTTCGCTGAATGATTCCAGAAACTGTGGCGATATTTTCAGGCGTAACTGCGGTTTGCTTGCGGCCAACATGCCCCACTAGATTATCAGTTACGCTGCCTGTTCGTTGAAATTTTGCGAAGAGCGTACGAATGGTTTTCGCACCGGGTCCTTTTGGAACATTAAATCGTGCTTGAAAACTTCGCCTTGTTGCCGTAGGACTCTCTTCTAACCTGTGGTACTCTAGCACCAGAAAAACGCGTTGTTCAATGGAGTACATGGTTTTAATCTCTTCCTTCGGTACGCTAACCTCCTTTCACGTTTCAATAGTGGAACTGATCGCTCTGGGCTTCGGATCACTATTTATACTAGGCATTACGTATGGTGATTACAGCGCCATCCGTTAGCAGCTTTTGTAACTATTATTTCAAAGTGCTGTATAAACTTCTTACAGCTTTCACAATAAACATACTGTTTACTGCATTCCTCTATCGATCTTTGTTTTCGAAATATTTAATTTTGAAATCAGGGAGTCCTTTTCTGGACACGGGAGAGCTTGGGTCACACGCACACTGTGTGTTCGTTCATTGTTAGTTTCCTATCATGAAGCCCAACAGTTTGACAGCCTCCATATTATCATGGCATCCGATGTTAAGGGTACATATCAGATGTTGTGTTTTTTCTTCATTTTATTTTTGATGAACCATTCTTTAATGTTTTGGAACAGTACATCTGTTTCTTGGAGTGATTCTGCAGCAGTTCTTCCTTTGGCAAAAAGGGTGGTGTCATCAGCAAACTGTTAACATATTGTTGTTATAACCCATATCATTGACATAAATAAGGAACAGGGCAGGCGCTATGACGGACCCTTGGGGTACTACATATTCCAGCTTTTGTTCTTGTGATGCTGCCCCATGAACTGATACCACTTGTCTCCGGTTTTCCAGATAAGACTGAAGAGTTGCCAGAACACCACCTCCGACACCGTAACACTTCAATTTATTGTGCAGTATCTTGTGGGAAATGCAGACAAATGCCTTGCTAAGATCACAGAGTGTGTTGTGCCACACTTTCTCTGTCTTCGAATCCTTGCCTTATTTTTCTGGTTAAGTCCAGTGCTGCCGCAAACGTTGACTTTCCCTTGCGAAAACCATGCTGTGTGTCCTGGAAGAGCTTATTTACTTCAAAATAATTCTGTAACTGGAGTTTCATAACAGACTCCGTAACTTTAGCTAGAATAGGAATGATAGAAATTGGTCTGAAGCTGGACACTTCACACGGATCGCCTTTTTTGTAGATTCGTACTGTCCACTCTAGTTTAAGAAATTTTGGGAAGACACCAGAGGATAAGCATTTGTTAATTGCTATAGATAATGGTTGAGCAAGCTCTAGAATAATTTTCTTCAGTATTGTGCAAGACATACCATAGATATCTTCGCTCTCAGAGTTCTTGTATGACTTAACTATTTTTACGATATCCTTAGGGTGCACTTCCTTCAAGTTTTCAAAAGTGCTACTGGTTATGTTTCTCATGTGACTTACGGGGACTAAGCCTGAGTCAGCTATTTCATTAATAGTATCTTTCACTATCCTAACAAAGTACTGATTGAAGGCGTCAGGGCTTCCGGAATTTAAGGCTGAGGTGGGTTTTTTCTGCACCAGATTCCAAGCTGCTTTGCATGGTTTGTGAGCCTCTTTAATGACTCTATCATTGTATCTCTTTTTTGCCTCCTCCGCTTGCTTTCTGTAAATTCGTTTGGCTCTTACATAGTTACAATGAAGCAGGTCTTTAGATGGGAGATCTCTAGCTGCTTTCATACGGTCCCTGAAAATTAGCACAATGCATTTTAATTTGTTTAGCTCAGGGGTATACCACATCTTCCCTTTAGTGTGTTTGTCCCTTCCTTTAGTTTTGCCTGTAGGATACTTCTTGTGGATTTCTGGAAATAAATCATCAAATTTAGCTTTTAATGATTGGAACAGACATTCGAATGGGGCACTGGCCCCCATTCCTGCACTTTTTTGCAGCTAGTTTACACTTGACAGGGCTATTTTAAGGTCATTTAGGCTTTCTTCTTTTATGATCCTTTTACTAACATAGCAAAGAAGGAGCAATTCTTGAAACACTGTATGCGTCCCCATTTTGCAAATTTTTAGAAAATAGTCCCTGAAAGACCTCCTTCCTAACCTGTAACAGAAAGTAAACAGAAAATATCAGCGTTCTAAATGTACTGATTTTTCGTGTGACCAGCGATCTTCCTCGTAATTGATATGCTCATGTTCGATTTCGAGATATAATGCACGCTGTAATTATCTTGTTTCTTTTTATTATTTGGCATATTTCGACACTTTTCATGCATTTTTCAAGCGTATTTTAAGGTTTTTTATGATGCATAAAATCCGGTCTTCTAATGATAAGCAATTTGGGTTGGTAAGCATTAAATAAAGGATTTTTTTGTTGCGGACAAGATCGTCTCATAAAATTACAATCACGAACTTTCCCCTCTGAATTGCAAAATGTTGACATCCACCTACACAGGGAGAAGTGACCATCGTAATAAAATCATTGAAATCAAAATTCACGTGGAAAGCTTTAGGTGTTCATTTTTCCCAAAGTGCTATTCAACATAGGAGTGGACGAAAAATAGACTGTAAGTGGTTCTATGAACTCTATGCAAACACAAACGTGAGTTGCAGAGGGTGTCATGTAGATGATGCCAAACTTTAATCAATTTCATACTTGCAACAAGACAGATAATTTAACAATATAGACTTACAGAAGTCTAGATTAAACAAATGGTAGTCTATAATTATGCAGATGATTGACTGTATGTAGCTGTACTGTACTCAGTTGAATACTGCACCAGAACTGAATTGACAACGTGAGAATTATTCATTGATTGCTTAACATGATCTTTACATACTAATTGCTTAAAACCGGCTGGCTTTTACAGTTGGCGAACTTTTAATATTGAAAGCTAAGTGCACTTCCGAACAATTGCGTCTTGCGCAACTTGAGACACGGATCCTGATTGTATTGTTGCTGGTTCCAAGCATCGGCTGTGGTAAGCGCATACACGTGCTCTGCGCTTGAAGAAAGCGTGTATAATGCAAATTGTGTCTTTCGCTTTCTTGTACAGAATTTGTCGCTTAGCCGTGGCAAGTCGCAAGGAATGGAATAGATATTCACCAAATAACTCGCTACGATCACGTTTAATGCTCGCATTGGCTACGACATTAACAGCAGAGTGCTGAGAACAACCCTGAACGCTCATTGGCAGTCGGAGAAATCGTGACGTAGAAGCGCAGAACAAACCTAAAGCCAACCGCCATCATTCACTAATCTCAACTATAAATGCAGCAAATGAAGCAAGCGGAAGGGAACGCAAAGGTTTAAAAATAAGTTTGACAGGAAATGCAAAAAAGCTAAGCAGGAATGGATATAGAACAAATGCAAGGATTTAGAATCATATTTCACAAGGGGAAAAGGAAAATTAAATAGAAAAGAGAAGCGGCTATATGAATATCAAGAGCTCAGATGAAAAACCAATCCTAAGCGAAAAAGGAAAAGCTTAAAGGTGGAAGGTGTACATAGTGTCCGTACAAGGGGAATAAACTGGAAGGTAATTTTATAGAAAGAAAAGTGGATTAGGTGAAGAAGAGATGGAAGATTTGGTACTAAGAGAAGAATTTGACAGAGCTCTGAAAGATCTTAGTCAGAACAAGGACCCTGTAGTAGATGATACTCGATGAGAACTACTGATAGCCTTGGGAGAGCCAGCTACTAGAAATGTCCATCTTGTGTATAAGATGTATGAGACAAGCGAAATACCCTCACACTTCAAGAATAATGTAATGATTCCAGTTCCAGAGGAGAGCTTTTGACAATGTTGACTGGAATACTATCTTTGAAATTCTGATGGCAGCAGGGGTAAAATATAGGGAGCGAAAAGCTATTTACAACTTGTACAGAAAGCAGACGACAGTTATAAAGAGTCGAGGGGCATGAAAAGGGAGCAGTGGTTGAAAGGAAGTGAGACAGGGTTGTAGCCTATCTGCGATTTTATTTAGTCTGTATATTGAAAATTCAGTAAAGGAAACAAAAGAAAAATTTGAGGTAGTAATTAAAGTTCAAAACTAGAGATTTGCCGATGACATAGTAATTATGTCAGAGACGGCAAAAGACTTGGAAGAGCAGTTGAAGGGAATGGACATTGCCTTGAAAATACGATGTAAAATTAGTATTAACAAAAGCAAAGCAAGGCTAATGAAATGTAATTGAATTAAATTAGGTGATGTTGGGGAATTAGATTAGGAAATGAGATACTTAAAGCAGTAGATGAGTTATGCTATTTGGGCAGCGAAATAACCGATGATGGCCAAAGTAGAGAGGATATAAAATGTAGACTGGCAATGGCAAGAAAAGCATTTCTGAAGAAGAGAAATTATTAACATCGAATATTTATTTAAGTGTTAGGAAGAATTTTTCTCAAAGGATTTGTCTGGGGTGTAGCCATGTATGGGCGAGAAACAGTCAAGACAAAAAGGGAATAAAAACTTCTAAAATGTGGTGCTACAGAAAAATGTTGAAGATTTGATGGTAGATAACTAGTAAGGAGGTACAGAATAGAATTTTGGGGACAAGAAATTTGTGGTATAACTTGAGCAAAAGGAGGGATCAGTTGATTGGGCCGCATTCTGAGACGTCAAGGGACCACCAATTTAATATTCGAGGGAAGTGTGGGAGTAAAAATCGTAGAGGGAGACCAAGATGTGATTACAGTAAGCAGATCCAGAAGGATGTAGGTTGCAGTAATTATTTGGGGATGAAGAGGCTCGGCTAGGATAGAGTAGCATGGATAGCTGCATCAAACCATTCTTCGCACCAAAGACCACACCACCACCAAGTACAGTGACTGTTGCATAGCCCGCAGAACCTATTTAAAGATGGCGTGTAAGAAAGCCTTTATACAACACTACTATACAGAGGTAACTTTACTTTCAGTTTAACGTAAAAGACAGGAAAAATTAAGAATACAAAGAATTAAGCAGGTAAGTTATCTTGTTAACTGTAGGATGTGTATTTCTCACATGGCATAAATAAACTAACATTTTATTCTAGTAAATTAATACATTTAGGAAACACGAAAATTAGGGAGACAGTACTATTTTCAAGTGCCCTTCATTTTCATGTTTTTTGTTAATTTTGAATTTTCTTACCTTCGCGGTTCGTATGTAAGGATGTACCCTGGTGTCAGACGTATTCTGCAGCCTGTGAATTCAGGGAGCATTTGCATTATACTCGCAGGTTCATCGAAGCTGCTAGTAACAAATCTAGCTGTAAACCTCTGAATTTTTTCAACATAGTGGGGCTCCGAAACACTTGAGCAGTACTGTATGTGGTTTCCTTTATAGATGAGGTACAATTTCCTAGAATTCTCCCAATAAACCGAAGTCGAATCACTCGCCTTCCCTGTAATCATCCTTACGGGCATGTTGCATTTCGTGTATCCTAGTATCCTCTGGTAAATTGCCATTTGCTTTATCTGCAACTGATCGTATACTGTCTTTCCAATTCACATCTCTAAACATTGCACCATTTTGGTACTTTGTCAAGATATATCTAAATATTACTACAGTTTCATACGCAAAGAACTCGACATTGCAACAAACAGAATAGTTTGCTTTGCCATGCCTGTCAGAAATTTTTTTTATCAAGTTGCGAGGCTGGTTAGACACCCAATAGAAACACGTTTTCCTTAGCGGACATCGCTGCACTGAATCAAAAAGCTTTTTTGAAAGTGAATAAACGCAAAATCAATCTGGTTTCCTCTGTCCATAGCACGTAGGATATTTTTGAGGGCAACCTGAGTTTTACATTGGCAATGGTTTTGGAATCCATGCTTATTTCCACCGAATAGGTTATTTTTTCCAAGTAGGTAATAATATTTGAACTGTGAATATGTTCTCTAATATTTTGTTTCAAATAGATGAGAGTGATACAGGACAGTAGTCATGTGGATCAGTTGCCCTTAATTTTTTGTAGACAGGTGTGGCCTATGCTCTTTCTCATTCATGGGTAACGTATCAGTGCTCAAAAAATGTGTTGTAACTTACGCTCAAGATCAGAGCTAATTCAGTCATAAATTCTGTAGAGAACTTTACAGAGAGTCCATCGGCACTTGAGCCGTTTTTGTGTTTTTGATTTAAGCTGCCTTTCAACACCGCTTGCACCGATGCTTACGTAATTTATTTTACCACTTGTACAACTACTGATTAAAGGAACAGAAAATAGCAAAACAAAAGGCGAACTGTATCTCAGTTCTTATCTCAGCTACATGTCTACCACTGAGAACATATTATAAGAATTTCTTCGTGTTTTGTGGTGTTTTGGGATGAATTTTGTGATACCTTGCTTTTTTTAAAAAAAATTAACACATTGCTTTTAAAAAAAAAAAAATTAACACATTGTCATTCCCCATCAGGACATTCGTGCTTTGTTTTTTTACATATTGGCCTGGAGGTGTTTTTTCATAAGAAACTTCCTAATACAGCCTTTATAACACGGTGGTAGAACTCGTATTTAATTATAATGCTAGTTACATAATTTTCCAGAGCTTTGGGACTTCTAGCTTGAACTTGAACCATAGGATGTCTAGATATCTTTGTCCAAATAAGATAATTCTTACTCGTGTCTTAGAAATTAGATCTCGCCTGCTTATATATTCAATGTTTGGACTGTGTTGCTTACTGTTGAAGCCGTTTGCACATAGGTGCTATTGTTACTACAGCTGCATCGCGATACCTGGTCCCAGTCTCTCCTCAAATACATTATTTATGATTATTGCTAACAAACCTTTGTGATCAAAAGTATCCGGACACCCACAAAACATACGTTTTTCGTATTAGGTGCATTGTTTTGCCACCTGTTGCCAGGTGCCCCATATCAGCGACCTCAGTAGTCATTAGATATCGCGAGAGAGCAGAATGAGGCGCTCCCCGGAACTCACTGACTTCGAATGTGGTCAACTGATTGGGTGTCACTTGTGTCATACGTCTGCACGTGAGATTTCCACAATCCTAAACATCCCCAGGTCCACTGCTTCCGATGTGAAAGTGAAGTGGAAACGTGAAGGGACACATAGAGCACTAAAGCGTACAGGGCGACCTCGTCTGTTGACTAACAGAGACCATCACACAGGAATTCCAAACTGCATCAGGATCCACTGCAAGTACTGTGACTATCAGGCGGTAGGTGAGAAAACTTGGATTTCATGGTCGAGCGGATGCTCATAAGCCACACATGACGCTGGTAAATACCAAACGACGCCTCGCTTGGTGTATGGAGCGTAAACATTTGAAGATTGAACATTGGAAAAACGTTGTGTGGAATGGCAAATCACGGTACACAATGTGGCGATCCGATGGCAGGCTGTGGGTATGGCGAATGCCCGGTGAACGTCATCTGCCAGTGCCCAACAGTAAAATTCGGAGGCGGTGGTGTTATGGTGCGGTTGTGTTTTTCATGGCGGAGGCTTGCACCGCTTGTTGTTTTGCGTGGCACTATCACAGTGCAGGCCTGCATTGAAGTTTTAAGCACCTTGTTGCTTCCCACTGTTGAAGAGCAATTAAGGGATGGCGATTGCATCTTTCAACACCATCAAGCACCTGTTCGTAATACATGGCCTGTGGCAGAGTGGTTACACGACAATAACATCCCTGTAATGAACTGGCCTGCACAGAGTCCTGACTCGAATCCTATAGAACACCTTTGGGATGTTGTGGAACGCCGTCTTCGTGCCAGGTCTCGTCGACAGACATTGATATCTCTCCTCAGTGCAGCACTCTGTGAAGAATGGGCTGCCAAAGCTGTCATCATGGCTAAGGGTGGGCCAACACCATATTTAATTCCAGCATTACCGATGGAGGACACCACGAACTAGTAAGTCATTTTCAGCAAGGTGTCCGGATACTTTTGATCACCTAATGTCTAAGGGGATTTTTTTTAGGTTAGAGATCGGCAAGGTAGTAGTAGGCAAAACGCAACAGGGAATAACAATATTAATGTGGTAATAGTAAACTGCAGGAGCGTCTATAGAAAGGTCCCAGAACTGCTCTCATTAATAAACGGTCACAATGCCCACATAGTACTAGGGATGGAAAGTTGGCTGAAAACAGATGTAAACAGTAATGAAATTTAAAACGCAAGTTGGAATGTATACCGCAGAGACAGGCTGGACAGTGAAGGGGGAGGCGTGTTTATAGCGATAAAAAGTGCAATAGTATCGAAGGAAATTGACGGAGATCGGAAATGTGAAATAATTTGGGATAAGGTCACGATTAAAGCAGGCTCAGACATGGTAACTGCATGTCTCTGGCTAAGCAGCTGTTGTGGCAGAGCACCTGAAGGAAAGTTTGGAGGCCGGCCGGAGTGGCCGTGCGGTTCTAGGCGCTACAGTCTGGAACCGAGCGACCGCTACGGTCGCAGGTTCGAATCCTGCCTCGGGCATGGATGTATGCGATGTCCTTAGGTTAGTTAGGTTTAATTAGTTCTAAGTTCTAGGTGACTGATGACCTCAGAAGTTAAGTCGCATAGCGCTCAGAGCCATTTGAACAATTTTTTTTTTTTTGAAAATTTGGAAAATATTTCGAGTAGATTTCCCCACCATGTTATAGTTCTGGGTGGAGATTTTAATTTGCCGGGTATAGACTGGCAGACCCAAACGTGTATAACGGGTGGCAGGGACAAAGAATCCAGTGAAATTTTTTTAAGTGCATTATCTGAAAACTACCTTGAGCAGTTAAACAAAGAACCGACTCGTGGCGATAACATATTAGACATTGTGGTGACAAACAGACCCGAACTATTTGAAACAGATAACTCAGAACAGGGAATCAGCGATCATAAAGCGGTTACTACTTCGATGGTTTCAGCCGTAAATAGAAATATTAAAAAAGGTAGGAAGTTTTTTTCTGTTTAGCAAAAGTGACAAAAAGCAGATTTCAGAGTACTTGACGGCTCAACAAAAAAGTTTTGTCTCAAGTACAGATACTGTTGAGGATCAGTGGACAAAGTTCAAAACCTTCATACAATATGCATTAGATGAGTATGTGCCAAGCAAAATCGTAAGAGATGGATCAGAGCCACCATGCTACAACAACCGAGTTAGAGAACTGCTATGGAGGCAAAGGGAACTTCACAGCAGAAGTAAATATAGCCAAAGCCTTGCACACAAACAAAAATTACGCGAAGCGAAATGTAGTGTGAGGAGGGCTATGCGAGAGGCGTTCAGTGAATTCGAAAGTAAAGCTCTATGTACTGAATTGGCAGAAAATCCTAAGAAATTTTAGTCTTATGTCAAAGCGGTAGGTGTATCAAAACAAAATGTCCAGACAATCTGTGACCAAAGTGGTACTGAAACAGAGGATGACAGACTAAAGGCCGAAATACTAAATGTCTTTTTCCAAAGCTGTTTCACAGAGGAAGACTGCTCTGTAGTTCCTTCTCTAGATTGTCGCACAGATGACAAAATGGTGGGTATCGAAATAGACGACAGAGGGATAGAAAAACAATAAAAATCGCTCGAAAGAGCAAAGGCCGCTGGACCTGATGGGATACCAGTTCGATGTTACACAGATTACGCGAAGGAACTTGTCCCCCTTCTTGCAGCCGTGTACTGTAGGTGTCTAGAAGAGCGTAGCATTCCAAAGGATTGGAAAAGGGCACAGGTCATCCCCGTTTTCAAGAAGAGACGTCGAACAGATGTGCAGAACTGTAGACCTATATCTCTAATATCGATCAGTTGTAGAATTTTGGAACACGTATTATGTTAGAGTACAAAGACTTTTCTGGAGACTAGAAATCTACTCTGTAGGAATCAGCGTGGGTTTCGAAAAAGACGATCGTGTGAAACCCAGCTCGCGCTATTCGTTCACGAGACTCAGATAGCCATAGACTCGGGTTCCCAGGTAGATGCCGTGTTTCTTGAATTCCGCAAGGCGTTCGATACAGTTCCCCACTGTCGTTTAATGAACAAAGTAGGCATATGGACTACCAGAAAAATTGTGTGATTGGATTGAAGAGTTCCTAGATAACAGAATGCAGCATGTCATTCTCAATGGAGAGAAGTTTTCCAAAGTAAGGGTGATTTCAGGTGTGCCGCAGGGGAGTGTCGTAGGACCGTTGCTATTCACAATATACATAAATGACCATGCGGATAACATCGGAAGATCACTGAGGCTTTTTGTGGAGGATGCTGTTGTATATCGAGAGGTTGTAACAATGGAAAATTGTACTGAAATACAGGAAGATCTGCAGCGAATTGACGCATGGTGCAGGGAATGGCAATTGAATCTCAATGTAGACAAGTGTAATGTGCTGCGAATACATAGAAAGAAAGATCCCTTATCATTTAGCTACAATATAGCAGGTCAGCAACTGGAAGCAGTTAATTCCATAAATTATCTGAGAGTAGGCATTAGTGATTTAAAATGGAATGACCATACAAAATCAATTGTCGGCAAAGCAGTTGCCAGACTGAGATTCATTGGAAGAATCCTAAGGAAATGCAATCCGAAAACAAAGGAGGTAGGTTACAGTACACTTGTTCGCCCACTGCCTGAATACTGCTCACCAGTGTTGGATCCGTACCAGATAGGGTTGATATAAGAGATAGAGAAGATCCAACGGAGAGCAGCGCGCTTCGTTACAGGATCATTTAGTAATCGCGAACGCGTTACGGAGATGTTAGATGAACTCCAGTGGAAGACTCTGTAGGAGAGACGCTCAGTAGCTCGGTACGGTCACCGAGGAGTCAAGCAGTATATTGCTCCCTCCTACGTATATCTCGCGAAGAGACCAAGAGGATAAAATCTCCGAGATTGGAGCCCACACAGAGGCATACCGTCAATCTTTCTTTCCACGAGCAATACGAGACTGGAATAGAAGGGAGAACCGATAGAGGTACTCAAGGTACCCCCGCCACACCCCGTCAGGTAGCTTGCAGAGTGTGGATGTAGATGTAGATGTAAGGACGAGGCGTTGTTTAACGTTGTTATAGAAAATCCCGAAAAGTTCTTGACGATTTGCTTCTAATCTTAAACGATACTCTAATAACAATGTACAGGTTTTCTGACAAAACCGACTGAGAAGATGCTTCACTGTGAAATTGTGTAGTTTAGTTTTCTTCTCGCAGTTGGTTTTAGCAGAAAAGAGGAAAGTTCTATTAGCGGCTTATGGGCTTATGATCAGAAAACTAGTACAAAATCTGAATCGTTCGAAACTTCGTCAACCTACCCAGTCGTGGATTAAAACTAAGCGAAGTACTGTCATTGAAGCTACTATCAACATAGATCCAGCAACTGGAGAGATCTGTCTCATATGCTGTGTGCCAATCATCACAACAGATTTCCCCACTAATTTTAAGCAACTTAAGTTCCAATAAAGGTTTTGTTTGCAATAACAGTGAAATAGATCTCAGATGAGAGCGACGGGGGGGGGGGGGGGGGGGGACGGAAATGGACGCAGAGAGGGGGAGGAGGAGATAGACAAAGAGAGGTGGGAGGAGGAGGAGATCGCAACATATGTCCAATTCCAGTACATAATTAGCAGTTGCAAAGCATTGCCATGTAAGATACGTCAAATATGACCGAAATTAAAGTAAGTTATACCCATGCTGGCAGGTGGTGGCGATCAGTGAAGCAGGCATCATGGATCCGCGAAAATCAACTGCTGTTAGGGGGAGAGGGACTACAGTACTGATGCTCCACCCACCGCTTATCGCATTACGCCAGTAACAGCCAACGAGGCACACAGTACGTAAAAAGCATTGTTACAAATAATGAGCAGATAAAACAACTGCACAAAGATTAATTAGAAAGGTTACATAACACTAGATGAGTATCTGCCGTATAAAGCAGTTTGTCAGCTACATTTAAAGAGGTACAGGAGAATATACAGGCGAATAGCCATTTGAAATCGGGTCGGCACACGGATTGCCCTCCATGGGCAATTGAAGAAAACTCATAGAGCCTAATCGTAGCAAATATAGAGCTATGTGACGCCTTTGGTTTCCATGGAGATGGCGTGAAGGTATCGATATGTACCACACAGGGCTGGTGGAGCTCTCAGACATACATTTTTGTGGTGGAGACCGATGTCAAACGTGTGATAACTGACCGCCGCAGGGCGGCAACATGCAGGAAAGAAACGCAGAGATGTGCACAGATACGCTAAAGAACATTGTGAAGTAACCATCGTGACAACTGGCGACAGAAGCGTACATAATATTAAGCATAAAGGAGTGTTGAGTATGATGACTGGCGATTAAAGCGTACATAATCTGAGGTGTGAGGTGGTAGATTGCCGTAAAAGCACCAAGGAAACGTATTACCAAAATCTCAGAAATTAGCAAATAGCAGATCAAAAGTTAAAAATATGGACAGTGTCCTTATTAGGCACGAAACTAAAGTTACATACGGGATGAAATAGTTGAAGAGCACGTGAGAAGCGGAATACAAAGAAAATTAAAATCAGAAATATAAAGTAAGAAGTACTTGCTTGTTGAGATGTAAAACCAGCAAAGCAAAAGCATTCTATAGTAAGTCATCAAAGAGATCGAAAAATATCTTTCTTTGAAGTCCAACTGCTCTTTCAATAAGGACAAAGGTTTATTTTTATAATGGGAATAAGTTTCTATTCCTTCCAAGGTACTCAGTAAAAGTCATTTCGGGGCAGTGGATAATTTTCAAATTATTCATAATGGGTAATTCAGAATGGTTGTGGTGTGTTAAATGCTGGCCAAATACTGATGTAGTGCGAGTAGTACCTGATGCACTGTCTTTAAAACGGATGTTAAAGCTTCGGCCTGTTGTCCATATACACAGTTATCACATGATATTTTGTAAACACTGAAACCTAGATGATTGCTGTTGCTTTGATCAGTTGAGTGTTTTAACCTATCCTGTTAAAGATTGTTGGTAGTAAAAACTGGTTAGTCGGTGTTTTCCAACAATTTATTTATTTTATCCGATACTGTGTCCTTGTTGGTCATTTTACTAAATTTACGATTAGGAAATAAAAGAGTGTCATTCGGCTGTTGCAACACTTGAAACAAAATATCAATTTCATTGGTATTAAAACGATTGGTTTTGGCAATTTGTTTTAAAATATTTCTTTCATTCTGGATTTCATCAGAGGCAGAAAGCAGCATTAATGATTACATCAGTTGTGTTTAGCTCTCTCTACATATGGTGAAACAATCTTCAACATTGCAAATAGTCAGATCTAAAAAATTAATGCTTTTGTGATTTTCATGTACTATGCTATTTTCATGTACTATGGTAAAAGAAGGTTGTATACATGGAAGAAGCCTTGAGATACTAGAAGGTATCAGATAGATTATATAATGGTAAGACAGAGATTTAGGAACTAGGTTTTAAATTGTAAGACATTTAGAGGGGCAGATGTGGACTCTGACCACAATCTATTGGTTATGAACTGTAGATTGAAACTGAAGAAACTGCAAAAAGGTGGGAATTTAAGGAGATGGGACCTGGATAAACTGTAAGAACCAGAGGTTGTAGAGTGTTTCAGGGAGAGCGTAAGGGAACAAATGGCAGGAATGGGGGAAAGAAATACAGTAGAAGAAGGATGGGTAGCTTTGAGGGATGAAGTAGTGAAGGCAGCCTAGGATCAAGTAGGTAAAAAGACGAGGGCTAGTAGAAGTCCTTGGGTAACAGAAGAAATATTGAATTTAATTGATGAAAGGAGAAAATATAAAAATGCAGTAAATGAAGCACACAAAAAGGAATACAAACATCTCAAAAATGAGATCGACAGGAAGTGCAAAATGGCTAAGCAGGGATGGCTGGAGGATAAATGTAAAGATGTAGAGGCTTATCTCACTAGGGGTAAGATAGATACTGCCTACAGGAAAATTAAAGAGACCTTTGGAGAAAAGAGAACCACTTGTATGAATATCAAGAGCTCAGATGGAAACCCAGTTCTAAGCAAAGAAGGGAAAGCAGAAAGGTGGAAGGAGTATATAGAGGGTCTATACAAGGGCGATGTACTTGAGGACAATATTATGGAAATGGAAGAGGATGTAGATGAAGATGAAATGGGAGATATGATACTGCGTGAAGAGTTTGACAGAGCATTGAAAGACCTGAGTCGAAACAAGGCCCCGGGAGTAGACAACATTCCATTAGAACTACTGACGGCCTTGGGAGAGCCAGTCCTGACAAAACTCTACCATCTGGTGAGCAAGATGTATGAGACAGTCGAAATACCCTCAGACTTCAAGAAGAATATAATAATTCCAATCCCAAAGAAAGCAGGTGTTGACAGATGTGAAAATTACCGAATAAGCCACAGCTGCAAAATACTAACGCGAATTATTTACAGACGAATGGAAAAACTGACAGAAGCCGACCTCGGGGAAGATAAGTTTGGATTCCGTAGAAATATTGGAACACGTGAGGCAATACTGACCCTACGGCTTATCTCAGAAGCTAGATTAAGGAAAAGCAAACCTACGTTTCTAGCATTTGTAGACTTAGAGAAAGCTTTTGACAATGTTGACTGGAATACTCTCTTTCAAATTCTGAAGGTGGCAGGGGTAAAATATAGGGAGCGAAAGGCTATTTACAATTTGTACAGAAACCAAATGGCAGTTATAAGAGTTGAGGGGCATGAAAGGGAAGCAGTGGTTGGGAAGGGAGTGAGACAGGGTTGTAGCCTCTCCCCGATGTTACTCAATCTGTATATTGATCAAGCAGTAAAGGAAACAAAATAAAAATTTGGAGTAGGTATTAAAACCCATGGAGAAGAAATAAAAACTTTGAGGTTCGCCGATGACATTGTAATTCTGTCAGAGACAGCAAAGGACTTGGAAGAGCAGTTGAACGGAATGGATAGTGTCTTGAAAGGAGGATATAAGATGAACATCAACAAAAGCAAAACGAGGATAATGGAATGTAGTCTAATTAAGTCGGGTGATGCTGAGGGAATTAGATTAGGAAATGAGACACTGGAAGTAGTAAAGGAGTTTTGCTATTTGGGGAGCAAAATAACTGATGATGGTCGAAGCAGAGAGGATATAAAATGTAGACTGGCCATGGCAAGGAAAGCGTTTCTGAAGAAGAGAAATTTGTTAACATCGAGTATAGATTTAAGTGTCAGGAAGTCGTTTCTGAAAGTTTTTGTATGGAGTGTAGCCATGTGTGGAAGTGAAACATGGACGATAAATA
Organism: Schistocerca piceifrons; assembly: GCF_021461385.2. NCBI lineage: Eukaryota > Metazoa > Arthropoda > Insecta > Orthoptera > Acrididae > Schistocerca > Schistocerca piceifrons. The sequence continues at coordinate 906,669,420 of NC_060140.1, read as the reverse complement.
GTTTAGACAAGAAGAGAATAGAAGCTTTCGAAATGTGGTGCTACATAAGAATGCTGAAGATTAGATGGGTCGATCAAATAACTAATGAGGAGGTGTTGAATAGGATTGGGGAGAAGAGAAGCTTGTGGCACAATTTGACTAGAAGAAGGGGGCGGTTGGTAGGACATGTTCTGAGGCATCAAGGGATCACCAATTTAGTATTGGAGGGCAGCGTGGAGCGTAAAAATCGTAGAGGGAGGCCAAGAGATGAATACACTAAGCAGATTCAGAAGGATATAGGTTGTAGTAGGTACTGGGAGATGAAGAAGCTTGCACAGGATAGTGTAGCATGGAGAGCTGCATCAAACCAGTCTCAGCAGGACTGAACACCACAACAACAACGTGGTTATAACAAGGGTAGGATGAACGTTATTTAGAATGATGGCAAGTGAGTCGACTATCGATTAATCGATAGCCTCTGCACTGTTGTCATTATCGTTAGTCCCGTTTAACTATCAACAATAGTATTGTTTATAACGTAAATCCTCTTAAATTGGCAGGCGAAAAATTGTCGTGTCCTATTACCTCCATGGTGTGTGGAGTGCAGGGGGAACGTAGATTGCACGGAGGTGTTTAATCAGCATCAACTTTGGTGGCGCCTTAGCAAGCCTATTCTGTTTGTAAACACACATTATTAATATTGATGAAGGTTTCTCGGGTCTCCAGCCGGGTGGTAGCGTTGATATCTCGCGACATTTCGGGAAGTGTCATACTACCCATCTTCTGGCGAAGTGTCCCTCCAAGCCCGCACCAACGTGGTGACCAAACCAAAAGTTCTACTGGCACCTCCGTCAACATGTTAGTTGTCCAATCAGTGGATCACAGGATGCTGGGCTGTGATGTTGTTCCGTGCGTCTGCGTAAGATTACGCATTAACACGGTTCATCAGATGATAGATTGTGGACGAAACACGAATGAGGGTAGCGATTTGAAGAGCAGAGGGGAAAAAAGTGCCAAGGCTCGTGCCGAGGGAAAAAAAAACCTCTTCAACAATGGGATGGGTAGTAGGAGCAGTAGTGGCTTGCTAGCTGCGATAGTTCATGTAAGGTTGTGTTTGTTAGTGTGGGTATCATACATCATTACCGTGGCAGGCGATTGCGATGTATCCCGGTTTGCTGCAGCCGTTGCAGTCAAGATCGTTATATATTAGTGAGAGATCGGCCATAGATCATCTCACTATGAGGAGGGTGTGTATAGCTTGTCTGCATGTAGTGTACGGTACGGCTTCCCTGCGTGATACCGGTTTGTCGACAGGTGTGTTCTAACTGGATATCCAGTAATGATGGCTGAAAACAGGGACTCACCTGTACCGTTGTGTTTGCGTGTACTTGGCCATAGATGGTAGGTCCTTGCAAGTACACTCCTGGAAATGGAAAAAAAAACACATTGACACCGGTGTGTCAGACCCACCATACTTGCTTCGGACACTGCGAGAGGGCTGTACAAGCAATGATCACACGCACGGCACAGCGGACACACCAGGAACCGACCGCGGTGTTGGCCGTCGAATGGCGCTAGCTGCGCAGCATTTGTGCACCGCCGCCGTCAGTGTCAGCCAGTTTGCCGTGGCATACGGAGCTCCATCGCAGTCTTTAGCACTGGTAGCATGCCGCGACAGCGTGGACGTGAACCGTATGTGCAGTTGACGGACTTTGAGCGAGGGCGTATAGTGGGCATGCGGGAGGCCGGGTGGACGTACCGCCGAAATGCTCAACACGTGGGGCGTGAGGTCTCCACAGTACAGCGATGTTGTCGCCAGTGGTCGGCGGAAGGTGCACGTGCCCGTCGACCTGGGACCGGACCGCAGCGACGCACGGATGCACGCCAAGACCGTAGGATCCTACGCAGTGCCGTAGGGGACCGCACCGCCACTTCCCAGCAAATTAGGGACACTGTTGCTCCTAGGGTATCGGCGAGGACCATTCGCAACCGTCTCCATGAAGCTGGGCTACGGTCCCGCACACCGTTAGGCCGTCTTCCGCTCACGCCCCAACATCGTACAGCCCGCCTCCAGTGGTGTCGCGACAGGCGTGAATGGAGGGACGAATGGAGACGTGTCGTCTTCAGCGATGAGAGTCGCTTCTGCCTTGGTGCCAATGACGGTCGTATGCGTGTTTGGCGCCGTGCAGGTGAGCGCCACAATCAGGACTGCATACGACCGAGGCACACAGGGCCAACACCCGCACCATGGTGTGGGGAGCGATCTCCTACACTGGCCGTACACCACTGGTGATCGTCGAGGGGACACTGAATAGTGCACGGTACATCCAAACCGTCATCAAACCCATCGTTCTACCATTCCTAGACCGGCAAGGGAACTTGCTGTTCCAACAGGACAATGCACGTCCGCATGTATCCCGTGCCACCCAACGTGCTCTAGAAGGTGTAAGTCAACTACCCTGGCCAGCAAGATCTCCGGATCTGTCCCCCATTGAGCATGTTTGGGACTGGATGAAGCGTCGTCTCACGCGGTCTGCACGTCCAGCACGAACGCTGGTCCAGCTGAGACGCCAGGTGGAAATGGCATGGCAAGCCGTTCCACAGGACTACATCCAGCATCTCTACGATCGTCTCCATGGGAGAATAGCAGCCTGCATTGCTGCGAAAGGTGGATATACACTGTAATAGTGCCGACATTGTGCATGCTCTGTTGCCTGTGTCTATGTGCCTGTGGTTCTGTCAGTGTGACCATGTGATGTATCTGACCCCAGGAATGTGTCAATAAAGTTTCCCCTTCCTGGGACAATGAATTCACGGTGTTCTTATTTCAATTTCCAGGAGTGTATGTTTTTTGGTCTATTATGTTTCCATCTATGGTTGTGGTCGTAGTTCCCCATATTCAGAATGAACGGGTTCTGCGAATGTCTGTAGTTTCTGTACAGTCTTGTGGTGAGTTTGTGGATTACCTCCGTGAGAGTCTCAAGTCGGAATTCCCGGTGAAGATCCGCGATGCGTGTGTATCGTGGAGCATTGCTTATGATTTTGAGTACTTTGTTTTGTATGATCTGCAGACGGCGCAGGCGTGTGTCGTATGATCTGCAGACGGCGCAGGCGTGTGTCGTATGATCTGCGGACGGCGCAGGCGTGTGGGCGCAGCGTATCCCTAGACAGGAGCTGCGTACGTCATCAGGGGTCGAATAAGTGTCATGTACATGGACCTCGACAACCGTCTGTTCAGTGTGCTATGCCTGTTGAGCATAGGGTAGAGCTGTTTGAGCCTCGCGCTTGCTCTGTTGGTCATGTGTTGTATGTGGTCCCCCCCCCCCCCAGAGTAATTTCCGGTCCAGCCAGACACCAAGGTATTTGCCTTTCTCACGCTAACGTATTGGGCGTGCATGTAATGTTGTAGGTCTGCAGTCTCGAGGTTTGCGCAGTTGCTTCGGTCTTACAGTGAACAGAACAGCTTCGCACTTGTCGACGTTTACTCTAACACGCCATTTCTCTAACCAAGGCTCAGCCACTCTGAGTGCAGTCTGTAAGCGTGACGTAATGTCTGATGGTTTCCAATCTTGCGCGAGGATGGATGTGTCATCCGCGTACATTGCCATCATTGTGTTGTGTGTGGTTGGGAGATAATTATGTAGAGGTTAAACAGTAGGTCCCCTAGGATGCTTCCTTGGGGTACTCCCGAATGTATACCGTGTCGTGTTGACTGTTTTCCCTGTATGTCAGTGTTGAAACTCCTGTCTGTCGCTGAGTTTGCGGATGAGGCCGTTGTGCCATAGAGGGTCGAAAGCTTTTTCTATGTCCAGGAACACCGCCCGTGTTGCTTTGTTTGTGTTGAAGCCATGTGTTATATGTTCAACGTCCCGTAAGAGTAGTTGTGTTGTGGAGTGGTGATTCCTGAAGCCGAACTGCTCCGGTCTCAGGATGTCATTTGCTATGCAATGCCTAGTGATGCGTTTGTGGATCACCTTCCCAGCAATCTTGCTCAGAAGACTGATGGGGTCGGTAATTTTGTGGAAGGCTGTGGTCTTCCACCAGCTTTCTGAACACCAGGACCTTGGCTGTCTTCCAAAAGGTGGGGAAGTGTTGGTGTTTTAGTATGGCATTCGTGATGTGTGTTAGGTATTCTATGGCTTTATCCGTGAACTCCTGGAGGACGCGGTTTTGAATGCTATCATGACCATGGGCTTTCCTAGCAGCGGAGTGCATTATAACCCACGAGACTTCAGCTGTACTAGCACGCGAATGTTGTCGCGCGATGTTTGGGCTAAAATGCGTGTAACCTCCTGGTCAGTAGCAAGTGGATGTGATGGTACCAGGTTCGGTGTGAATGACGCTGCGAGTGTGCGGGCCATTAGTTCTGCTTTCTCCTCCGCTGAATATGCAGGTCCGTCAGGCCCTTGGAGCGTTGGGATGTTCATTTTCTCCCTGGTGAAGTGTCGGGCTAGATGCCACACGCCAGGACGCGTGGTGTCCAGCCCTTCAAGTTTTTGGTTCCACTGTTGTGTTCTGTATGTTTGTATTTTGTCGTGTTGGTACCCTGTAGCCTGTTAATGTGCCGTTTGAAGTACTGACGCCTGGTACGTTCCCATTGTCTCCTGAGGCGGTTTCTCATTGAGATTAGGCCCAGGATTTCCTGGGACAGGGCAGCACTGTATTGTTGTGGGGTGCTTTCGGGGTGGGGTGCGTCCTGGACGGCGTTAGTGAGGGTTTCTTCTGCCTCGTCGTATTGTGCTGTTTCGTTATTTCGTGTATGGGTGAAATGTGGCTATCTTGCGTTTCCTTGAACAGTGTCCAATTCGCATGCCCGTAGTCCAACATCCTGCGTTGTTCCATGTGCTGCAGTGTTTCCTCTGTGTATAGTATTACAGGTTGGTGATTTGAGGGAGATCGTTTTCAATGGCAACGTTGAGTGTCGATGTAACGCCCTTGATGAGGGCCATGCCTACCACGCCTGGCCTGTGTCCCCTCTGATAGGGAATGTGCGTCGGTTCAGTCGGAGAGTCGCGGAGAGCGGGCTATTTATATGCGCGGTCACCCCCCTCCACTAGACGGGTGGCTGCGGTGGACCGGCGGCATGCGCACGGTGGTGGGGATGGCGCGAAGAAGTGAAGTCATGCCTTTCAGGCCGTATTTATATACGGGCGCAGCTGACACCAAGGGAACATTTGCTGTTATCCGCTCTATGCCCACGGTAGTAGCCTCTAAACGGCCACTTTTTTGGACCCACAATATTTTATAACACTGTTTTGTATTAATTTAGAATCTTCGTAATTTTTGTGTGAATGTAATTAACTTAGCTATAATCACAGAAAAAGATTAAGCCCGCGTGCATTTAAACTTTGCCGTCTAGAATTTTTAGAACTGAACTGACAGTTGAACTACAAATTTAAGAGATCTTTGTTATTATGTACACCCAGGCCTTGAAATTTGTTATAGCTCTATTATTTAATAGGTTTCATCAGGTGCTGTAATCAGAACTTTCTAGCATTAATATAAGATACTTAATCTACTACAAATAAGGACGGTTTTGTTCCAAATTTAGTTTTCAGTAAATTACTCGAAAACTATTAGAGGTAGCTCAGTGGACATCACGTAGTTACTATTTTTATGTTGAACTCAAGCGTCATATAAATTTTCATATTTGTGAGTCTAATATTTAGCGTCTTCAATTTTTCGTAAAAACTTGCATTCTGAATAAAATTGTTCCGATCAAGTTGAAACTTATACCAGTTAATTTTGACATACATTTGCACATTCTGACCAATTTTTGGTTTCCTGGCTCTATTATTTAGCGCCACTTATTTTTTTCTTACAACCATGTATTTAGGGAAAGATATTGATCTGGTCAGTCTGAGTTTAAACATTAATATACTAAAGTACATGCTGACAAAATTAGGAAAAGCAACTTGTAACTTTTAATTTCATTCTTAAATTATGGTGCAATACCTATGTGCTGTGCACGGAAGCTCTTGTGTTGCAAACGCTGTGTACCAGAGTGTCAACTATAGACTGTACGACCTGTTATATATATTATAGGAATACATCGATATGATGGGTGCAGGTGGCAGCACAGCTCTCTCTCCCCGCACCTACCCTTAGCTTTTGTCACTACTGTGCTCTTGATACTGTTCCGTGAGTTTCTCTCGGCGGACGGCGAAATTCTCAAGAAAACTTCAACAAGCTATACACTTTATATCGACCGCATTAGATCCCGAGTGCCGCCGACCTCAGCGATGTAGCAGCTGTAGCACAACACAAAACAATACGGCCATCACTTTTATTACTGTAGTGAGATGGCCGTATTGTTTTGTGTTGAGTCTCAACGCAACAAACACCCCCTAGTGTCTTCAATGCGCTTTCCATTGCATGGCAGGCCAGTAAACATTTCTCCTCTCGTGCCTCTATTCATTGTGGGGACCATCATCATCTCCTCCTCCAGCTTTTCCTATGCTTCTAAGACGCTGAAAAATGGCTCTGAGCACTATAGGACTTAACTGCTGAGGTCGTCAGGCCCCTAGAACGTCGAACTACTTAAACCTAACTGACCTAAGGACATCACACACATCCATGCCCGAGGCATGATTCGAACCTGCGACCGTAGTGGTCGCGCGGTTCCAGACTGTAGCGCCTAGAACCGCTCGGCCACTCAGCCGTCTAAGACACTGAAGCTCAATTATCATCGACAAGTAGTAAATTGGCCCGATTTTTTTGAGAATTATTTTTTGTATGTGAAAGTAATATTTCACATAAGAAAACGCTGGAAAAAAAATTTTTTTTTTTAGAATATTAAGCAAAATTTCGGAGGTATTGGCACTTAATATTAACATAATTAACATAACATTTTTTCAGGTCATCGGTCAAGTCTGACTAGAATACAATATTCGTGATGAGACAGTAGTAGTGGTTACAGACAACGCTGCAGTCACGAAAAAAACTCCTGAAATCTTAAGGATTCGACGTTCACCCTGTTTTGCATACTGCATCAACTTAACAGCACAAGATTGTTTCAAATAGAATCATTTTCCGAAATTTTATTGAAAACAAAGGCTATTGTGACTTCCTTCCGTAACTCTACACTAGCCAGTGACAATCTGCGCAGTGCTTAAAAAAACTGATACAAGAGGTGTCGACTCGATGGAACAGTTCGCTACATGCTCAGATGATTTTTGGAAGTTTGAAGTGAGCTTGCGATTGCTATCAATGAAAGTTCAAAAGCACAGCTTTCTGTCACAGCAGAAAATTACCAAGCTGTACAAGCTCTTGAACCTTTTGAAGCAGAAGCAGTAGCAGCAACAACAACAACAATAATAATAATCTCAGGGCAGTCATGCGTCACTGCTTTCTTAATTGTACCTCATACGCGGATATTTTTGCAAAGTTGTCAGACTTGAAAAGCACCTTAACAACTAATGAAGAACTAAGTGTTCTGGATTCCTTGATTAAATCAGTCAATGAAAGACTGAAACAATTTAACAGATGAATTGTTAATATGCTTGCGACATTATTAGATCCCAAATTTTAGAAACTTGGTTTCCTGACATTTCAGGAGGCAGACAGCACTGCACAGTTACTTCAGAAAGAGTAAATTGCTATAATCGCATCAACACCAAGAATGATACCATAAACAGAGGCATCCATGAGCAGTGTAATACGTCTACCGTTTGATATATCTACCAGGTTGAAATCGGATGATTTCCTTTTTTTTTTTGTCCAATCACCAAAAGCCTAACATCGATATCGTTACACCAGTCAGTGACTCCATAACTTACCTGCGTCAGTATTTTGAAAAACCTGTAATACGCAAGCATGCTTGTGTATTAGAATATTGGCAAAACCTAATAGTACGTTGAGTGTGGTGGTGGTGGTGTCCCAAACCCCTTGACAGAGCGTAGTGGACAATGCGGGAGACCAGCACCGGTCCGGCGACTTCAGGTCCTAAAGAGAGGTTTTTCTCCAAGGCCGGAGAATTATTAGTAAAAAAATAACAGACTAAAGGAGAAGAATTCAAATAATAAATGAAAGGCACCAGTTTGCTTTTGTTCTACAATATTACTTTTATTGTTAACTGGTTTTCGGCTTACAAGGCCATCATCAGACATTTGCTGACTATTATCAGCAAAGAAGTTACAATGTTTGCAAACAACATTGGAAGAGAAGTAACACGTCCAAACTGAAGTAGAAACATACAGCAAGTTACATCTTTGACAGTGTGGTGGTAATGCAATGAAAAAGTAAAAATTGAACAGTACATAAGTAACAACAGAGCAAACAGGAAAACCTTTAACACAAAACAGGAATAGCATGCCCACACAAGTTCCTATTAATAAACAAAACAAATAAAATAAAATTAGTAGTAGACAAGGCTGCATCAGGAGGTATGAAACCTCGAGAGAGATAAACAAACCAATCCAAAGAAGAGACAATTATCAATGTAACTGTTAACAGAATTCAAATACCTTATATTTTATGAAACGAATTATAATGTTGTAATTTAAACAACAGACCTAAGGGGAAGAATTTTACCTTACTTTTTATAAAACAAAATTTGCATGTTTTATATTGTTGTTTTTACTCAATATAAACTTTACAAAGTTATTTTCGTTTGAAATAGTTGCACAAAACAATCGATAGTTAATCATTATATAGATCAGCTATCGATGTTTGAGTAACACTAGTCTTGGGAGACGTTGTACAGCAATAAATCTTTTATAGTAGAGAATTTTACTTGCAAATTGAGAGTAATTCTTGAAAAATTGTAGCACGACGCGATTGACGAGAATGCCACAGCTAAAGTGCCAGCTAATGAGTTGCACATTTCCAAGCATCTTTTTAGAAAATAAATTTGGCTGTTAAATGTAATAATTGAGTTCTTTCAAGTTAATCAATAAACTTCACTTCACTTGTACTCATAAGTTTATGTTGAAGTAAGTTGTTTTTAATAATAGCAGTCGTTTCATTAATCAGTAGGTTTGTGTATAGATTTGTAATATCTAGTGAAGCAAATCTTGCATTACGAGGAATATCCATCTTGTAAATTGCGCCAGTTTGTAAGTGTTCTTGATGTCAAATTTTTTTCAAAACTGTGGGAAGCTTTAAATATGTCATAAAGTAGTTTTGTGTAATTTATATGAGGGACAATTTGTGGGGAGACCAGCTGTATGGACTTCCGTCCCCACGAATATCGCTGCAAAATAATTTTGCATCTTTCCGTATAATGTGTCTAAATAAACACTGTGTATGTGAATCGGTAACGCTGACAGTCGTTACAAGTCACGAACATCATGTTCGTTACCCAATTCCTACAACGGTTACCCCGCATTTTTTGACATTTGCGCTGCGACATTTATCTGGACACACATAAAGACTACGATATTGAACTTCCCTCGACCACAGTGCCTTTAACGAACACTCAGAATAGTTCTACGAGTGCTTATGTGGACACTAACCTCATCAGACTACATAACGAAGGGACAACGGCGACCGGTAATGAACAATGGTGCTACCCTGCCGCCCCTGCCATTCTCGAGTGCAGTATTCCAATTGATATACATTCAGCTAGTACTAATGCTACTTGTAAGTATCCCTATCAACTCTGTGACTCTACCATTACTGAGGTTCAGGCATTGACAGTCTTAACTACGGACACCTACCACAGTGACGTAACAAACGCCGAACAATCAGTGGCAACAAACAAACATGCAGGTCAGTGTATTTGGTGGTCTCGGGGACAGATTGTGACGGTTAACGGTGATTTTGAACAGAGTGGCATATTTCCGCAAACCGCTTTCGGTCTCTCACACGTTTCCGCTTTTGCTCTCACACGTCACGCGGTTGACGCCAAGGCAGCTGCGCCGCGTACCACGGTACACCACGGGCGTTGACATCGTGGCACTGCCGGCCGCACCAGTCCCCCACACCCCAGCTCGCACCAGCATACGCTGATTCCCGCCACGTGCTGGTTAGGATGCATGACACGACCGTTCTACCACCACCAGACATTAACAGCTACCAGGATGCCAAAATAGAGGCGTCAACAGCTTTACTACAACAAGTTGGATATCAGAATTACAACCTGACTTTTACACCACCCGCAAAGGGCGTAAAGCTCGAGCCAGACATCACCGCCACGCCTACAGTGAACTCCATACGAAATGGGCCGACGATTTACCACGAATTTATCCAGCCGACGATGATTACACGACACGCCACCGATCCTGTGGGCACACCGCACGGAGCTCCCGCGCTGCAATGGCTTCCGACCGACCGGTGACTTCATCCCACCTACCGCGACACGCTATACGACCGATGGGTGCGACGCCGTTGACGCGTAGTTACTAGAGTTGGGCAACACGATTCTTTTTCCCGATTCGATTCCTACGATTCAATCTCACATTGCGAATCGATTCCTACGATTCGTTCACGATTCATTCTAGTTCTTACGGAATGCAAAAAGTTCTACATCTTACTCACAGGTGGCAGGACATGTCTGAAATTGTCAGTGGGGTTAGAATTGAACTGTCATGATACGATATGCCAGAAATATTTTATTTATGAGTAAACATGCATATGACGTTACAAGTGTGATTCTCGTTTTATACGTGTAATGACTTAATTGATGAAAGGTCACGTTTGATTTGATTGCATCTATTGTTTTATTTCCGTATGCCAGGAAAGAGGAGTCGATTTGTGCGAAAGTTGGTGCAATTGCTTCCTTTGTTCACAGGCATTGCCTGCCATCTGGCGGTCGTAATCATTCGGCACGACTCGGCATGATTCGGATGTTGCCTTCGAAGCATAGCGTACTAAGAATCGATGAATCGTTGGAATTCACGACTCGGAAACACGCAATCGTTCTTACGATTATTTTGAACGACGATTCGTCCGTATCACGATTCGATTCTTACGATTCTTTATTGAGAGTCGTTCAAATGAACGACTCATTCACGAATCGCCACAACTCTAGTAGTTACTTTCTACACCGTCCGTGCCGCGCGCTACGTTTCGTTACACCGACGCCACCACAACAGCGAAGCGACTAACGAAACAGTGTGCACAACTGAGACACAAACACCACCATAAAACTGTGATATCCAAACGGAACTGTATTTCTCTGCAGTCCGCCGATGCTTCAGAGATATTATCCGCGCCGCTAACACTCGCCATTCCACGGGTGTGACGTCACCGCCCGCCCGGCCGTCGCACATCGGACTACAGCTCCAACCGGAATGTCACATCATACCACACCATGCCGACAGGTACAACAAACAATGGCCATACCTCATAGGCCAGCACAGTCGGTCCGAGCAACGCCAAGCAACTACTGCACGGCGACAACTGTGGGAACAAAACAAAACGACCACTACGGGAACCACCCACCATCTATCTAACTCCACCTGCCGCTCGTTCACACATACATTTGCTGTAAGCGAATGTATGATGATGACAGCAGGGATCGAGGACGACCAGAGCAAGCTCTTAACACTTCTCAACCATCTTGGTGAACAATCTGAGATCGTCAGCGATCTACTGCTAAATACCCCGACTGTGTACAAGTGTGAGACGATGTAGTCACTAATATTGCAACGATTATCACGCACGCACGAGCGACAACTGTACCTCGTCATAAACGAGACGACGCTGGGCAACACACCATCGGCGCGATGGCGCAAACTGCGCCTGAAAATTGATAACAACCTACTACCAGACCGGGCCCTGTGGTCATTATGCTTACTCAAGCTCCCAGAGCAAATACAGACGGCACTTCTAGTACATGCGGACACACCTTTGGAAACGCGCCTACAACTGGCCGATACGATGCTGGCAGTCGCACGCCAGCGACGGATGCGGTGCACAATATACAGCAACGGCAGAGACAGCGCTAAACACTGCGCGCAGGCCTCGGGCCACCTCCCCCCCCCCCCCCCCCCCCCCGCCCTTCCCCCAACCCTCTTGGTGGCCGCGACCGCTGCACGTCGCAACATTCACGGCACACAGACCCAGCTCCTGCAGCAAATAAACAAAGGAGACGGCCGACTCGCGGGCCGCCAAAACATAGCCCAGCCAAAACAAAACGACAAGCGGCTACTGTTGGTTTCACGCGCGATTCGGCGCCAACGCACGCCGCTGCCGACAGCCGTGCGGCTATCCAAACTGAACCGGCGCACCAGCCCGCCTCCCTACAAGCCGCCTTTCTACTGGAGATACGAAAGCATATAACACGCCACACACACACGGGCAAACGGCGCGCACATTTTTGTTCACGACCGCTGGCTACACCAGTACCTGCTAGTCGTTACGGGCGCGGACATCATCACAGGAGATTACAAGCTCTCATCCATACAACTGGCTCAGTAATACCGGTAATGGGGACAAGTTCCTCGACGCTTTGACTACACGACCATACACCACGTCCATGGACTTCCTTTGTGGCCGAAACGGTGGAGCCGGTGTTCGGAGCGGACTTTCTGTCATTACCGCGTTGTTATAAAGTGACGGACTTCACTCTATAGGGGGCGTCTGCGGTGACAGTCTGCCGTCCACCACAGACACTCCCCCTCCACCACTAGACACGAAAAGATCACGGCCTACGAGAACATCTGCAAAGAGAACAACAAAACATGTATGAGCAGCTACGCAGCCGCTATCAGGAACTGCACAGCCATCTGCAACGAATCCGGCAGCAACTAGTCAGCCCGGCGCACCCGAGAGCCACAGGGTAACTATACAACCGCTAGCACGGATACACAAGTTAGTACAGTGCCTGGGTTGGACAGTGACAGTGTTTACGCTCTCGCGAGCAGGTCGAATAGCGACAGAGTTTATGCTCTCGAGAGCGGGTTACCCACCGACAAAGCTGCCACCCCTGCAGACAGATCAGACAATAGGGTTCGGTCCCCTGGACCATCCCTCCTACCAAACAAAACAGTTGGCGTAGTTATGGGCAACACCGTCCAAGAATTAATACGGCTCCGGGACCGCCCTTACGCCCCCCCCCCCCCCTCCACAAACTCAAGGAGGCCAAGGCAGCCATTGAAGAATTTAAGAGTTTCTCCAGGACGGCATAATCAGACCTTCGGACAGTGCATTGGCACCACCTATCACGTTGAGGCCAAAGAAAGATGATGGTACATGGCACCTCCGCGGCGACTACCAGAACCTCAACGCCAGAACGATTATAGCTATCACACACGAGTTGGCAGGGGCAACCATCTTCGGTGTACTGGACTGTAAAAGAGCGTACTCCCAAATACCTAATACCTACGGCCCCAGGGGACGGTCACAAAACAGCCATTACCAATCCATTTGGTTTATATGAAATCCTTTTCATGCCATTGGGGTTGAAAAACACAGCACGGACCTGGCAAAGATTCATTGATGGGTTGTTTTTCAATGTGTCATACTGTTACTGCTATTTAGACGATTTAATTATATTCTCAAAATCCACAGAGGAACACGAACAACACTTGCATGGAGTATACAACAAGCTGTAAGTACACGGGGTGGAAATTAATATTGACAATTGCCAGCTGCAACAGTTTTGTATAACATTTGTTAACCAGCTAGTCGACACAACAGGCATACGGCCGACACAGGATAAAATTGAACAGGTCACTAACTGGTCCCCTCCCACAAATTACCAGCAACTACATAAATTTCTCGGCCTTGTCAGTTTCTACCGACGATACCTTACCCACGCAGCTGAAACTCTACTTCCCATCACAGCAGCTCTACAGCGGAAAAATGCATCGGGAAAGAGGAAGCTAACATGGAAGCCTTGATGCAAACTGCATTCGATGACATTAAAGCTCAACTAGCCCACACTGTCACATTCACACTACCTTCACCAGATGCTCATTTATCATTACATCAGATGCGAACGACTGAGTGATAGGTGCTGTATTACAGCAGGAAGTGCCAGGGATGACGGAACCTCTCCTGTTTTTCTCAAGAAAACTGACACTCTCAAAGGAAGTGGTCGACCTTTGACCTCGAACTACTGGCCGTGTACGACATGGTGCTCTGCTTCTGTGACGATATTGAAGGGAGACCATTAGCTGACCCACTAAAGAATCTGTCTGCCAACTCCACACCATGCAGATTTAGGCACTTGGACCACATCCCACAGTTCACAACAGATGGTCGCTGCATCACAGAGCAGACAATATGGTTGCGGACTACCTGTCTCGCCTAGCCCCTGTGACCACTCAACTGGATTTCGATAACCTCGTGGATGCACAGCCAGCAAATACGGACCTGGAACGATTCTTGTCAGGTGGCAACACAGGGTTACAACTACGACAATTTCCAGTGCCTGGAACCAGCGAACTTGTTTGGTGCGACATGTCAACAGGGAGACAATGACCTTTCGTCTCTGCCAACTATCGCCGAACAATATTCGACTTGGCTCCAGAACTTAGCTCACTCTGGAGTGTGTCCCACGACAAAACAAGTTTCGGAGTGTTATGTGTAGCCCAATATGAAGAGAGATTGTGCTACTTGGACATGAGTATGCATTCCTTGCCAGAGGGGAAAGACACAACCAGCTGCCGTTAGGAAGCTTCCCTGTCCTGCAAGGCCGTTTTTGCCGTGCACATGTAGATTTAGTGGGGCGACTTCCTGAAGCTAACGGATTTTGTTATATCCTATCAGTCATCGACCAAACAACTCAGTGGGTGGAGGCCGTTCCACCCAGGGACATATCAGTGGAGACAGTGGCGACATCGTTCATCGACTGATTGATAGTGAGATTTGGCTGCCCTGAGTCGCTTACAACCGATAAGGGCAGACAATTCAAATTGACCCTATTTTCAGAACTGTGCTGCCTCTGCAGCTGCCACCACCACTTCCATACCACAGCCAACCATCCACAGTCAAATGGTCTAGTGGAACAGTGGCACTGCATGCTGAAAATAGCACTGGTGTGCCACGATAGTGAATGGTCAGAGGCCCCACCTTGGTTGCTGCTGGGTATTAGAATGGACCACAAAGAGGACCTCGATGCTTTGCTAGCGGGGATCATCTACGATGAAGCGATTAGTCTCCCGACGGAATTTGTTACACAGACAATGGACGAAGGCAACGAGTACCTCCCAGATCACATAGACAGGTCAGAGAACGGATACGCAGCTTCGAAGTCCCACTGCCGTCGCACCACACAACACCCACTGTGTTTGTACACAAAAACCTACAGACTTGCATTCACGTAATGCTACGCACAGATGCCATCAAGCCAGCACTGCACCCAGCGTACAGTGGACCATATAAAGTACTAAGACAGGGACCCAACACATTCAAAATCATGCTAGCCGGCAAACCCACTACTGTGTCTGTCAGTTGACTGAAGCCAGCATAGACTTTGGCGGAGACGCTGGGGAACAATACCACCCCTTTGGCCCCACTCCATGACACAACCTCCTTTTCCGTCACAGTTGATGTCAAGCACTACCTCTACATGACATGATGATCGTGGTATCTGTCACAGACAAAAACGGACACTTTGGCAATAGCACTGCATCACGAACATTGTACCAGATGATGATGATGATGATGATGATGATGATGATGATATTTGGATTGTGGGGTGCTCAAGTGTGTGGTTGTCAAAGCTGTTACAAAGTTCCAATCTTTACACAGTCCATACTCGCCACTTTTGTGAATGATGATGAAATGATGCGGACAACACAAACACCCAGTCTTCGAGTACGCCTCCACCACAGGATCACATATAACCACCGGCGGATGACCTAAAGATGGCACCTCCAGTACCACCTCCTTAGCTAGTACTGATGTCACAAATAGGTAGACCCCTGCGCCGACTTGACATCTAGATGAGTACGAGCTAGACAGCATCTCCAGAGACGACCTGCACCACACTGCAACACAACTTAAGCACTCCATGCCTTTGGGGGGGAGGGGGGGGGAGCCATGTGGGGACACAAGCTCTATGGACTTCCAGCCCCAAGAAAATATCTCTGCAAAAACATAATCTTTGCACCTCGGGTAGTGTGTTCTGAGACACCAAGAGTTTCGAGTTGTATCTGTCCATGTAATGTGTATAAATAAATATTGTGTGTGTGAATCTGTAATGTTGACAGTCTTTACACACCATGAACATCATATTCATTACCCAATTCCTACAAATTCATATTGCTGACAGTTGGGTGAATTGGTATATTCGGTTTGTGTAATTTTAGTTGAGATCTTAACTTTGACAATTGCAGAGTCACAATTTTCAGTGACATTTTATCTTTAGGTAAAAATGGAAAATTATTTTCATTGACTAGCTTTTTTACCATCATTTGAAATTTTGGCATTGGATCCTTATTGATTTCAATTATTCAATTTTCACTGAAAAACTTTAAAGGTTTGGAAATGTAATCATCTTCACTAACCACTACTAAAGTATTTCCTTTGTCTGCCATTGTTATAATAGCTTTACAGAATTTTTAACTATTTTGGATTTGTTGTTTCATTTATTTTTACTAATTTCTAATTTACTAAAATGTGAATGTTTAGTAGCAACTTAAACGTCAACATTGTAAAACGTGAATTAGTCATCTGTAGTATTGAGCAGTTTTGAAAAAGTTAAGAGACATTTGGTTACTTAAAAATAGATGCAACTTACACATTTCTCAATTTAACATTTATCTTTATTTTCTTTTTTTTGTCTCTTAAAAGTGCTCCTGATTTCTGACTTCATCTATAGAATGCTGCCCTTATGTTGCACAAATGACGTAACATAAGAGTTGACCTTAATATTAATTTTGTTTTATTTTGATATAACATGTTTAGCTAAGCACTGTTTATTAAAAAAAATTCATTTTCAGTTTCATGTAATTGGTTCTTATCCCTCTTAATTACTAACTTAATGTGATAAGCGATGGATGGAGCATCCAGTACTTATAGTCCCTCTACCCTAATCAGCAGTCGAAGTTCATGTATCTTTGATACCTGCTCTGTTCAGTGCCACTACGTGCCATCGTGTGTATAACTTATTTTAATTTTGGTCATTTTTACACATCTTACATTTACTGATATTAATAGCTGTCTCTCTAAATCTAAATTGTACTTACTTTTCAGTCATATGGTCTGAAAATAGTCACTATTTGACCAAAACCAGTTGCCATTTTTAATAAATACTCTGTTGCAATCAAGACTATTTTAATTTTAAAACATTCCATTGATATAACTGTTTTATTCTACAGAAAATGCTTTCAAAAATTGGCCATTATTTATTATATTGTAATTTCTCCAATGAGATGTGTAATGATTGAAATCTTCTGCGGCTGTTATTGCATGCCTCCTGTATGTTGTTCTAGGAACAGAGACAATCAGCTACTTGTGGAACTGAGTCTGGTAGATGGATACAACTAAAACTTTCACATCCTTTCGAGTATTATTCTTGCCTAAACTACCTCTTTTACTTTTTTCCAATTATTGTCTACTGAGATAAACACACCACCTCCAGTATTGTAGGACATTCCTTTTCAGGAAACACTTAGATTTTCTCTGCGCATCTCGCTTTTGTAAATTTCTGGCATCGGCCAACTCTCACTACAGAGCAATATATGTGCACCCACAGCTTTTTAATAGTGCTTCAAACCTCTCAGCATCTTTCCATTCTACTGTGAATGCTACTATAATTTATTACTAATACAGTGCTGGTCGCAAAATGTTTCTTCTGAAGGTGGAGCTTTCACTTAATTCCAATGAAGTCTCCAAATTGATGCAGTTGAATATAGAATTATCTTGGGATTCATCACTTCTCGAAACCTACGTAAGTTGAGGCATTCATTTCATGTTGGGTACCTTTTGATACTATAAAATATTGCTACTGTGACCTCAGAAAATATTGAACAGTGTTGCTTTATTAAGCACCAAGATGCAGTAATCAAATGTGTGTGTGTGTGTGTGTGTTTTTTTTTTTCGTTATTGAACATAATTGTAGACCTAAAAATATTTAAAAATAACACCAAAATTTTAGAAGCATCTCAAATTAAATTAACTTTGCCATATGCCTATGGCATACCTGATAGATGCAGACTTTTATTTCAGTGTACTTCATTCATTATCCAGGTGGACAAAACACAAGTTGTTCATTATCTCTTATCTCAGCAAAGCAATTTATTGTTGAGGGAAGCTTGAAATTCTGGGTGGTGGGTATTCAACACATCACACATGACATTCACACTCTTTCAAAACCTGTCACACATCTGAAATATTTATGTATCAGAACATACAAAAAAAGTATTTAATTTCTGATTACAATTGCAGTAATATTCTGAGATAACATTAGCAAGTATGGAAATTCCTAGATGGAAAAAATACTTAAATAAGGGAAAGACAACCAGTTACATATAGAGGATTGGTGCGCGACGTACAGAAATATGTAATAGAAAATGGTTAACACAAGTTTTTGTGTTACTGTGTGTGCCACACACAAAGACCTTGTAAAAAATAACTAGACTCACTGATGGCGCTGCAGTCGCAGGATAATTTGAACTTTCGGCTGAACGCCATTATAGTGGTGGTAGTCTGATGTCTTGTGTAGTACTGTTGTTTATGAAGACCCTGATTTAACGTTGTATATTTGTTGGGGCGTACATACAGGATTTGTTACTCGTAATTCTACTGTCTGTACGTCAGGATGCTGTCAGGAGGCAAGATTTCCGACGGACAGAATACCATTTTATATGTTCCGATCATTTTGAAGAAAGTTGTTTCCTTGAAAATTACGTAAATCGCAGAAAGCTGAAAGATGATGCTGTTCCATCCATCTTTCGTTTTCCATATACAGCAGAAGATAAATTTTTCTTTGTGAACCACATTTTATTTTAACTATAAAAGTTGAGTTGCAAGCAACACGAAATTTGAGTTAGCAGGCTTTTTATCGTTATAAAATGCAACTGAATGTGTGTAATTGTAATCTGATTTCACAACTTCTCTCGCTGGAACAGTTGTTGAGTTTTATTTATTATATGAAAAAACCACACATATAAACTGAAGTGTACATATTCGAAAGTAAATATTGTGACTAATGCGATACTGGATGCCTGCCTGAAGTCTTGTTTGTTGTAGCTGGCTGATCGGTAGTGGTTTCATGGTCTAGGTTAGGTTGAAACTTGATAATTTGGTCGTGAGTTGCCAAAGCACTACGCCATATATAACGCACTTTTCATCATAAAATCTAAAGCAAGGTAGAGTCAGAAAATATCTATTAACATAGTGGGCAAATCTTAGAGTATTTTGATGCATTTTGCGTACATCTATCGTAAATGAACTACGAAAAATGCTAGGGGTCCAGTGCATAACTTTGAGCTACGGCAGATTCCATGTACTACGTAACATAAATTCATAAACAGTGACTAGTTGCTGTTTATTCATAAATTAAAAACTATATTGTAGTAACGTATTTAAATGAGGCATTATTTTTGTGACCTAACTCTAGGGAAGGCATTTTATAACCAAAAGCGATGTATAAACATTCGAACTCCGCGCGTCAGTTTACCACTGTAATGGCCGCCGGCCAGCTATTCAATTTGTCCGCTCTTCACAGTCGACCACTCGTGCGGTTGTGGGGGCCTGGCCACACACAAATCCTACATTGATAAGTGGAAGCTTGTCCCATATTTTAAGTAGTTTTGCAAGAAGAATTCGCGAATAGATATGAAATTCAACTTCTCTGTATGACATGTAAAGTAAAGACTGTTTCAAAAGATATATCCAGTTTCTCAAGACTGCATTATC
The DNA here is from genome assembly GCF_021461385.2 of Schistocerca piceifrons. Taxonomy (NCBI): domain Eukaryota; kingdom Metazoa; phylum Arthropoda; class Insecta; order Orthoptera; family Acrididae; genus Schistocerca; species Schistocerca piceifrons. The sequence continues at coordinate 906,649,686 of NC_060140.1, read as the reverse complement.
TACATGAATGAAGATGGAAACTAGGGTTACATCCTGACTATGCCATAGGACTACAGAGTTAAAATACCTGATTTTACGAGGTTGGCCACATGCAAAACACTGGAATAATTTTTACGATTATGTTTTGGATCAAAGTTTTCACTTACTCTATAGAATGTTCAGTGTGCCCTGTATCAGACACACATGTCCCGTAGTTCGTGAACAAGTCTGAAGTTACCGCATTCAGTGCTGTTGCTGTGCACCCCTGGAGTTCACTCAAAGTTGTTGGAAGGGAAGGCATGTGAACAAAATCTCACAGACCCCCCCCCACCCCCAACGCTCTCCCGCCAGAATAAATCATACTCTGTGAAACCAGGTGACCTCAGGAGCCAATGGTGCAGTACTTTGTTGAGACAGCTTATTGTAAAAAATGCTCTTACATGCAGTTGCCAGTGTGGTGGTTCTCCTTCCTGTTGGAAAATGAAATTTTTGACATGTTCTGCAATTGTGTAATGAATGAGTGAACTAGCTGCACCAGGTAGACTCCTACCAGCAACATCATAAGCAGGCAATCAACAGCTGGTGCCAAGATAGAAACTTGCTATCTTCATTTATTTAGAAGATATCTTGTGAAGTCAGATGACTCTTTTTCAGAACACTACGTAGAGTGGAACACACAGTGTCAATGTCTGTCTTTCGTTAAATGACAGTCTTGCCCATTTTCTCGCATTATTGTGTGAATGTACTGTAGATTACTGAATGCAGCAGGCTAGTTGGAATTTCTGATTTACTTGCCAATTAATGAGATTTTCTAACTAAACCAGTTAATCAGATCTGCTCCAAGCCGGTTCCGAGGAGCTTGGTGCCTTCCATGGTAGTACCAAAGTTAACCTGAAGGAGACCACTAATCGGAAACTGGTTATCTTTGTTCCATGGCCAATTCAGCACTGCCGTTTTGATATTCTAATCTATTTGAAGCCTTACTTGAGTTGTGATACAGAATTTTGGAACCTTTACAGCAAGGTGATTCCATTTAAAACTGAGGCTGAGACATTTTTAAAAGTTTATTTTGAATTAAATTTGTCATAGTTTTCTGAATCTACAGAAGTTAAATTTTTGTGTAATGAAAAAATTATCAAAGCTACAAAAATGATTTGATGAAATAGAGCTGTATGAAGTCGGCACTTCTGTAGATGAGGATGGAGGACAAAAAGTTTGTTTTTTATACTGGTGTATGTTTAAGTTGCAGCCATAGTTGTTGTTTCAGTTGTTAAATTTCAAAAGAACAACATTATTTTTCACACGAACTTCAGTTTTTTAAAGAAAGTTAAGATATGAAGTATGCAGCTCATTTACAAAAACAGTCATGCATGTAGTGTCCCACCGGTGACAAACAACATGAAAAACTTATATTCTGTCACTTAGCAATATAGGAAATCTGTTGATTTTAACTTAGGAGTGAGAAACCCAATGAATAACGTATAGTGACACATAAAGGAGTTTTTAATGCATGAACAACCACATGGTGAGCAGTATGTAGGAATCTGTCTTGTAATAACAGGACCCTGTTTACTCATGAACATCTCTGGCATTCGGGTAGCACCTTGGTAGATGAAGAGAAGGCTTAACGCTCTGTTTTGTACCTTCTATAGTTAGTTAATGAGCATGTTAGCAGCACTGTGCCACATTGCAGTGGCATACTCCAATACTGGCCTTACAAGGGCCAGGTGTATTGTAACTCCACAGTTTGTGGTGACATTGAGTTGTGTTTTAGGAGGGGTAAAGTGGTTTTTATTTGTCCCATCACTTTCGCCTGGCCTGACAGATATGTGGTCCCCATGTGTGATGCCTCTCAAGGGTCCCATGTATGTATTTTCTGGTTTGTGACCATGTGGTTGGACCTCCCATGATATGGACCAAAAGTAAATCCAGAGGAAGTTTTTTTCCAAATGATAATCGGAGCATGGCACTTTGCCGCATTCGTCGTCAACCTCTACCTCCTAGCCCAGGCTCCGAGCTTGTCGCGTGCCTGTTGCAGATGATGTCACATGATGTGTGCATTTATACTGGATATAAAAAGTGTAGTGTTGTTGTTGTATAATGCCAGTTCAACCCTCAGTGTTCTTGCAGTATCAAAAGTGAGTGGAATATACAGCAGTGGCCAAGTAAGGACCCTTGTGACACACCTGCCCTGATTTGTGTCCCACCCATGACAGTCTTTTGGTTTATTACTGAATTGTAAAGAATTTAACACTTCTTGTCATTTTTTAGTTATATTGGTTGGTGTAACAAGTGTTTTAATGGTTGACACGAATTTTGACCCACTATTTATTCAGGTAATGGGAAAACAAAGCATAATAGCCAACTTCAAGAAAAGTTGCAGAAAGATGTCAGCAAATACAGTACCCACAAAGGAAAAGAGAGAAAACAGGATAGAAAAAGAGGGGGAAACATGAAGATAAAGGCATCACCCTGTTGAAAAATTTCTAATTGCACATCTGGAAGAAAAAGAAGGTGTAGGCTTAAACTAAAATCTATACTGACTGAAAATGGGTTGGAGACCTGTGCTTTCCAGATATGATCACACAAATGTCTTCAGGCCATCAGTAAAGCTGTTTCATGGACAAAGAAGGAAAAAGCCGCAGTTCATAATAAAAAGTTTACATGGAAAGCCTGCCTAAAGAGGTAGAAAGCAAACTTTCTTAGAAGACAAGAAAATTTCATCTTGTGAACTTACAGGTGATAATCTGCTCAAAATACAAAACTTTTCCGCAAGCCATAAAATCAGCAGGCAGTTACCTTGTATTACAGGTGTCAAGTCTGTTGTAGGCCCAGCAACTGGGAAAATAGCCTGCAGAAATATTACATGCATGTGACAGTACAGGAAACTTTTCTTTTAAGGAAGCATTTCTTTTTTTTATTTAAGTAAGAATATTCAGATACTGAAATCTAGTTTTTCAACTTAAACCCACTGCACATCTCTCATCCATACAGACTCTGGGACAAGTGATGAACAGTCATGACAAGTAATGAACAGTCATATTTTGGGGATGTACATATATAAAATCTTGAAGTTACAGGGTCAGAACCAGTTCTCTAAAAGATCTTTCCGAGAACATATATTGTGTTCAAGTTTCAAACTGCAAGAAAGATATCAGCCAAATACACATTTTCTGCAATTGCACAGAGGGCTCAGGGAAACTGAGAAATACGGATTATGTATATGAGATCTGGTAAGGACTCAGTGAAGATATTCAGAGTTGACAAGGAGGATGTATCCTACCTTGAGTTTAAATATCTTCTGCTATTCTCTCAATTCCAGTCATCGAACATTTTAGGAACATCTTGTACTATGAATTTTCAGGAAATTTAGACACTTTGATAGTGGATGTAAAGTAATCTGCATAGTTTTTGGTGGCACAGTTTTTAAGTTAAAATAATTAGGTATTCAGGACTTCAAAGTAATACTGTACTGATATGTGTCTTATTTACAGATAGCAAAACTTTCCTACAAGGACGTTTAAATAGGAAGTGAGGTCTAAATGTGGTGATACAAACTGTTGCGTCACCATACAAATTTTTCAGTCTTCCGTGAAGGCAAATGGGTGTTTACCTTCTGCATTCAAGAATTATATCGCAGAACATTGCCTAATACCACCATCGATGTCAGTCATTTGACAAGCGACTGCGGTACCAACATCTGTTGACATTGAAGTTACTATTCCAGTGGATTGGAGAACCAGCTTTGTAAAATAGCACAAAATTCAAATTTTTCATAGAAAAAAGTTTATTTAAGGAGAAAACAAAATTTGGACACATTACTTTTTGACTGACCCCCATGTTGTAATAAAATTAATTTTAGCTAGTACAAACAGATTCTACTTCCCATAAGTCTCACTCGTGACTATTCCCTGTTCTATGCATGATGATTTCTGATTGCAATTTTTATAAGTTAATATTAATTATGTTACATTTATTTATATATCATGGCGTAGGTATAATTTTAATAGAGTGAATTCGAAGTTTTCAAAAGAAAATAAGGGCACAATTCTCAGAGCCCTTGTAAAATGTTGGTAGGCATTCAGTGTTATGTCCCTTTGCTGTCCCACTCATGACTAGAATTTAAAGATGATCAAGTGTTAACTTTGTAAACTTCAGATATTCTCATTTAAAGGGGAGGTAAAACAACATGAACATGAGTCAGTCATTACTTCATTGCTATTTATACTTGTTGTTGTATTAGCTTTTGATCATTGAAAAACATAACACAACTGTTCCTGTCGTGACAGTGGAATCACCCAGGAAAATTTATCATCAGATTCCCTCCTCTGCCTAATCGTGTAGGAAATCTCATATGCTTAACTTCTATTGTTCATAAAATTACAGGTTCCTTATATTAATGTGGTATTCAAATGATGCGTACCACACATTTAGAATTTTTGTCGAATATGCTCTTTTTTTTTTTTTAATGTCAAATTTTCAACATTATGCAGAACTTCTTATTGCAGCTTGTCTGATAACCAATATGAAAGTAAAATGACAATTGTTTCCTCTCTATGAGCTACTTCCAAACTGGCTAAAAATGAATAACACTTCCCAACTGTCTCTGAATGGGAATACTGAAACATACCCCCCCCCCCCCCCCCCCCATACCAAGCACCCAAACAAATGTAATCACAAATGTGGAGTGTGAATATTCCATGAACTAAATACAAGGATTTCTGTTCCTGCAAGGGGCAGTGTGGATATGTAGGATGTCACCCTTTCTTAAAAACTAACTATATTTTTCTGTTCATAATAATCTCCACTCGTAACTGCTTGTGTACACACCAGTGATCTATTTACTAATTCTTTGTGGGTGTATCTTTCCAGAATCAATAACTATGAAAGTTTCTAGGGCACAGCACAAATAAATAAAATTATTGCGGGTAAAGTTCGTATGCTCTTCCTAAAAGAGAAAATGTTAGTCTATCAGTTTCCAGTTGGCACTCAGTATTATGAGGGCATTCAAATGAAAACAGAACACCTACCACAATGGGATCATGGAATGGTAGTTCCATTCAAAAGTAATCATCAGACCATTAAGACATTTATCATGAGATGATAAAGTCTTGTTTCATAGAATGTGGTCGGCCACTGATGGATTCCACAACTTCACCCACTTCTGCACTTCCTTGTCTGACTGAAGCTGACATCATCCATGTCTTTCTTCAGGTCACCAAAGATGTAAAAATCACGGAGTTGTAGGTACAGGCTGTATCAAGGATGTTGCAGTGTTTCCGAATCAAAAAACTGAAGTGTAGCCTTTGTCTGCCTTGTATTGTGGGGGGCAAACATTATCATGCAACAGGATGGTTCCGTCTTACAGCATTCCAACATCCTGAGGCCAAATGTCAAAACCAGCAGTGGAAACATCCCACATTTTCACCACCAAAGAATAGCAAAGCTGTTCACACATTTTATGGAAAAGTCATAATGACCTCCTTCAAATGCAGTGAAGCTCTGCTCGTGAAGTTGCTAGTGCCTGGAATTACAATCAGTGCGCAGCACAATGAAGACACTTTACAGAAATTGTGATGCATCATAAAGTCAGAATGCCTGCCCCCACACTACCAATCAGACTAAGGCTACGCTTCAGCTGTTTTGTTTGGAAACACTGCAGCATCCTCCTTACAACCCATATCTTCTACTGTGTGATCCTCACATCGGTGGTGACCTGAAGAAAGACATGCATGGACTTCAGTTTCTGTCGGACGAGGAAGAGTAAATGTGGGTGCAGCTGCGGACCCCATCAGCGGCTCACCGCATTCTGCGAAACAGGAGTTTGATCGTCTCGTCTCCCAGTGGGATAGCTGTTTTAACAAGTGTGGTGATTACTTTCGAATGGAACCATTCCATGGTCCCCTATCGGTGTGTGTGTGTGATTTTCTTTCGACTGCCCCTTATTCATGAACAACTCACAGTAAACATATGAAAACATTGGAAGTCTGAAAGGCAAATTGATTTAAGTCTCAGTTCCTCAATGATTTCCTTTATGAATTGTATTCTGTCATGTCCAAAACGTACCGCACAAACACTCTGTGCAGAATCTTGAGTCTGTGAATGCACTTATCGTGATAAATCCAAACCTGTTTTAAAGTTCACTGATTCCAACACTGGTATCTGAGGCAAATGTCCTATTGGCACAGGAGTCCATGTCACAACTGTACCAGCAGCTCTGCCTTGACTCACCACAGATTGAGCAAGCACTTAATTGCTGTTTTGGTCACAGTGTAAAGTCATGGTGTAAATCAATGTCACTTAAGAGTTTTTCTAATTGGTACTGTGTCATTATATAGTAACTTTTCCTATGTAGGTTTAATTTCTAGAGAATATGAGAAAAGTGCGTCATTCTACTTCAAGAACAGTGCTCAAAATAATGAAAACTGTGCAACTCACAAATTGACCGCTATGGAACCATATGATAGAAATTTGTTTTAAGCAGACCATTGACAACATTTTTTTGTCAGTTTGTACAGTTTCCTCAATTACACAATAAGGCAGATGCCGGAGGATTTCTACTGTATATTGAATTGAAAGGATAATTGATGAACCATAAATTTCTTGTCTCTGGCTGTCATTTGCAGAGGACTCACAGTATTTGAAAAACAGAAAATAACTTGAAATCTGAAACTTGGTGGCAGATTAAAGTTGTGTGCCCAACCAATATTTGGACCCAGGACTTCTGCTGTTCATGAGCAACTTCTCTACCAGCTGAGCTAGTCAAGCAAGACTTACAACCATCATCACTGCTTTACTTCTGCCGGTACATCATCTCGTACCTTCCAAACTTCACAGAAGTTCTCCCGCTAAATTTGTGGGACTAGCTCTCCTGGAAGAAAGGGCACTGTGAAGGCATGGCTTAGCTGCAGATTGGGAAGGTAGATGAGGTATGGCAGAAGAAGTAAAGCTGTGATGACAGGTTGTGAGTCATGCTTGGGTAGATCAGTTAAAGTCCTGGTCTGGCACACAGTTTTAATATATCTGTAGGTTTCAGGGCAGCACATGTGCCATTCTGGAATCTAGAAAGCTACTTGTACAAAACTTGTGAAAGTACAAGTTCTCTAAGTTTTTCTTAGTCCATATCAAATGATGAGTTCATTATATGCAGTGCATGATGTCATAAGGTGGTGAGTGCACATCAGGCCCTACATCTAACTTTGGCTATGAGAAGTACATCTCAGCTTCCTTGACACTTTACAATATGTTAATGATCACGAAAGTGACAGTATAGCTAATGTTGAGGTGGTGTTCATACACCCATTTACTGGCCGGTGACGATCTTATTCAATGTACAACTGGGGCTAGGAACATCCCCTGCAACTGTTCCCACTCTTCTGGCCCATCCTGTTGCTGTTGTCAGTGAAACAGTACTTACCATTTCTGATTATACCATTGCCATGCAACATTCCAAATTCCATTTCGCAACATGAAAGGAGTGCTCTCTTTTCAGTGTGGTAATCAAGCTACTTTTAATTAATTTTATTTTGTGGGTGCTAAATTACTTCATTATGTCACAGACAGACACCTTTGCTTGTACTGTAATGGTCCATTGTACATTGGTTTTGGGTGGAGAGAAAAGTCAGTTTGATCACACAAAAAACTGCATCATCTGATTGTCTCAGAATTTGTTGAATGCTTTAATGAAAAGATATTTGCTGCATTACAAATATTGTTATGTACAGTGTGTGGATGCATGCCTACTTGCACTTGTGCATCAATTCTGTGACAACTGAAGTATTGTTTCATACATTGTCTAATGTTTGTAATATTCTTTTGCAGACCAATCGAGAGTCATGGGTTAAGGCAGCTTATTAGAGGTAAGCCCAATTCATTAGTTCATTTTTCTTTATTGATTCCCATACTTCCACACTTACTTGCTTTTGCCAATTACAAATCATAATTGTTCTTTTTCAAAATAGTGTGTTAATCATTAATTTGTCAATCTTTGGTTGCAAATAACATATGATTTACATTCTGTTACAGTGTTGTTTATATTCTTTCTTATGTTCAGCATGACTCAGTTGTTACTTTCTGGTTTGAAATGAAACATTACAGCATTTATTTTCAACTAGACACAGTTGACATCAGCTTGCAGATGTTCTTTCATAACAAAAGTAGCAATGTAATTGCGTCACTGTGTGTGTGTTGATTTTTGTTTCAGATAGGTTTAATAGTAATCTTTTTGAACTAGTTTCTCAATTGTGAGAAGAATAGCTTATGTTGTGTAATTGTGTCTGTGCAATAAGCATTGCCAGAAGAGAATGTGGACTGGAGTCAACATAAACACATCAGTGAGCTGTTCGGTGCCTTGACTTTCTTCATTTCACAGAGCGTGATAGTAAACACATTCTGCCAAAGGAAAAAAAGTTTATGGTAGCTGCATGCATGAATATAACCTTTTACATTGTAATAGAAACTGTAAAGTTGTTAAAGTAATAAAGCAGTTATTTATGCATTACATACTGACACAATGTATAATTGTTTTATGAAACTGATTTTATAGTCAGAGAAAGTGATGCAGTAACATGTATAATTTAGATTATATATGCTTTGTAAATCTGTCTAAAATATGTGACTTAAAATGCATGTAAACTTAGAGTTTATCGATTTTTGAAATGGCGGAGGTACTGTGAGGCTTTGATTGTAAAAGTACTGACTTCACACTTTATTTACTGATGCTATAAACTACCCCCCCCCCCCCCCCCCAATCCCACCCACCACACATTACTGTCATACCATTTATTTCTATCACAAACAAGTATAATGTACAGTATATTACAAGATGTGTGTGAAGTAATCGAATAAAATAACCACAGTAGAACAATGTGACAAGTTATTGTTGTTGTATATTTCATTTTATGCCTTATTGCTATTATTATTTATTTTGCTATTTCTGAAAACAATTAGCAGAGAGTATATTTGTTATGAAAATATGGATATTAACTTTTCTGTTGTTTTGAACTTACTTTTCTGTGCAGGATGGATAGTTGTTGCACCAATAATCTACCCACAATATAATATTTGTTGTATTACTGTATAAGCGATGTTCTTCTGATTTCTGTATAGAGAAACTTACATTGTTGTGACACCATTTATTTAATGTGCAGGCTCTGTGTTTGCATCTGCTATTTAATTTATCATTCATTGTTTTATGAAAAATTTTATTACCTGTACCATTAGCAAATAAAGTGCTGAGGAAGATAGATAGGTATTGCCTCTCCATCAAACGGGTGCTGCCCTATTGCATATGTCTCGATGACACTGACAGAGTTATTCTGCTAATGTAAATCTATGATACTGGCACTGTCATTCGGCTATGGTATCGCCATGGAACCTCTTCCGGGTGTGGAAGATACTTTTCATTTAGAATGTTTTCTGTGATAAATTAAATGTGGAGAATGAAAAGACATACAGAATGAAAAATTTGGTTGCAAAATAGATTGTGGTATCTCTGTCCAAGGACATACAGATGTATTATTTGATTGTTTATTTTTTGAAATTGAAGCTATTCTTATTGTTCCAAAAGTATGACACAATATGAAACTGACTAGAGTGGGATGCTGCTGAATTTGTAATTCAGATGAGATTATACATGTTCAAAAGACAACACACTCAGTCGAAACTGCAATAAACTTTTATCATCAGCTGCATTTTTATTTACTACTGTCATCATGAGCATTTAAAATGTGACACAATGTATTTTGGATTCAACAAATGTATATGGCCACAGGTTTAATGAGGACCGTATTTGTTTGCGTTTAGACTTTTCATTAAACTTTAAATTGAATTTTCGTCTTTTCATCAGCTTGCTGTGCATCATTTGAGGTTGATTGTGTTTTTCCAGATATGATTATTGTGATAATCCATCTAAATGCTTTGGTTGAATTGTATTAATGATTCAATAATTGATGATGTGCAAAAACAAAACGACTATAAAAGTGTAAATGTCAAATGCCCAGGACAACGATGCATGTTTATTGAGCACATGCGTCATTGAGCATTGATAAATTGATTAAAACTGTACATAATTTACATTACTGTGGATAATCTTCTTTTATTTTTTGATGTACCGCACAGTTACAAGGTTTCTCATGACACAACAATGTTCAAAGTGCATCAAAATTGCTAAATACGTATGGCAGTTGGATATACGATTTAATTTTCATTCTCATTTCTGTGTATCCATATCCTCTTTCTCCCCATCCTCTCTCTGTCCATCAACTTGTCTTCCCTCTCTCAATCCCCCCCCCCCCCCCCCCCCCAAATCTTCCTCCATCTCCTCCTCCCACCTCTCCCTGTCCATCTCTCCCTTCCCTCTCTCTACATCCATTTCTTCCCCACTTTCTGCCCATCTCCCCCCCCCCCCCCCCCTTTCTCTCTCTCTCTGTAATCTTGAGCATTGTTTATTGCTATTGACAACGAATCCTTGATTGGGAATTATCCTAGCTTAAGAAGAATGGGTAATTTGGTTGGGATCATTGATATATGTACGGTGTGAGAGACTTCTCCTGCTGCTGGGTCAGTGAGGATAGTAGCTTCATTGATGTACTTTGCATAGTTTTAATCTGTAAATGGGTGAGATTACAAAGTTTTACACAATTCATATTCTGCAGTAGTATCATAATCGTAAGCCAAAAAGCCATAAATACAACTTTCATGTTTTATTTTAAAACTGACTGCAAGAAAGAAAACAGAATATAAGGAGAAAGAATATGTATGAGAGAAACAATTTGTGTAATGGTTGAAATGTCTCTCTACTGTAGTTGAAACTGACGCTTTATAGTGATAATGGACCTTTGTAGTTTCAAGATTGTCTGTCTCAATCAATGCATTAGTACTCCTCATTGTATTGTTTTTAGTGCCAGATGAAACTCTGAAGACATTGTTTCTAATTAATTGTGTTGGGCTTAAATTCATTGTTCAAAGACCCTAATGGTTAGTAGTGATTGTCCCTCTTTGTCACACTCAGCTACCATTATATGCTCGCTTTGACTGTTGTAGCTAATAAACATAATTACCAGTTACTGTGTAGATGTATGTTTTTTGTTCTGGCATTTTGCAGCTGCAATGTACACACCCATCACACTTAACATAGTCAAACAATGGAAACTCCAGGGAGGAACATCAACAGTTTAGGAAAAGATAGATTGCTTCTTACTGTAAAGAAGACACGTTAAGTTGCTGACAGGCACAATTAAAAGACACAAAAGAGAAACACACACCTTTTATGAACAGTGTGTGTCACTCTTTCACTGATGAAAGCTGCGGCTCAAAACTTTATTTAAGTCATTTTTAACTGTGCCTGTCTGCAACTAACATGTCTTCTTTACGGTGAGCAGCAATCTGTCTTTTCCTACAGTGTTAATATACTTAAAATACTATCATTCTTAATAGCTATTGTAAAACACACAGTGTTAATTCCCTTAAAAAATGATACAAATAAGTTATTGAAACATGACACTACCAATAAGCTATGGATAAAGTAATTTCATCATGAAAACCACACCCCATAGTTTCATACAAAAGATTTACACATCATGTGGACAGTATCTGTCAGTAGACAGATCACTTATAGGCTGAACTCATCCCAAATCATACAGGTCAAGAGTGGATGTGTCATCAGTATTTCAAAGTATGCTGAAAAGAAGTATATGTTGAATTTCCACTATACTTCTCCAGAACTACAATATTTTGATGTTCTGATGATTTGTTAAAATGCTACAGACTCTATAAATGAGAGTATTTGTGAAAATGTTGTAACGTAAGGGAAAATCGAAAAATAGCAATAAAGAAACCAAAAGTGATTGAGATCTGAATTTATTTTCGATAAATACTTTATTCCCAATACTCAAACAATGGAAAATCCAGGATGAAATGTAACAATATTATGAGAAGGAAAGTTGCTACTCACCATTAGCGGAGATGCAGATTCACAGATAGGCACAACATAAAGATTTTCACACTTAAAGCTTACGGCCAATGGCCTTTGCCAACAACAACACCACACACACACACACACACACACACACACACACACACACACACACACACACACACACGCTGAATATTTGTAACAAAATATGAATAGTCACAGGATTTTAACTGTCTTGAGAAATGGTAAAGTGGAAGGATTGCCAACTGTCAGCCAAGACATTAATCCATGAAATTCTTAAACTGTCAAAATATTTGTGCATAAAGATAAAAGAATCTGAATTTTTTTGGTTACTCAGAAATAATTTTCTCAAAAACCTCCACCCTAAATGTTCTAAAAATTTCACGGTACACTGATTGGTGATCGTACTTAGGGAATGTACAGTCAGAGTGGGCAGTACTTGTCTGTACAAAATGTGAGAAATTTTTTAGGTATACGTTGCTCTACTCTCAAGGACACTTAATTTAAATTGATGGCTGATTTAAAGTAAATGTCATGTTAAACTGGTAGTTCTGAATTGAAATAAATTATTTTACAACATTATCAAGGAGTTTGAAAACAGTTCATAATTTTGTTTGAAAGCATTTTATAACGAAAATGGGATATAGAATGTTTATACCCATATTTCTTTTTATGATATTCTCAAATTATTACTGTCTTCTGTTACGATTTTACTTCCTCGTGACTTGCCATGAATTAAAATCAACGCTGCACTGTTGAAAAGAGTTCATTTGTTTTTTCATCTGCTTCTCATTGAACCTGTATAGCCGAGCTGAATTTGCACATGGACAAGAATGATCCAACAAGAGCAGCACTTGGGAAATGGGAACTGCACTCTGATCTTTTGATGATGGCCATTTGAAAGCATTCTCAGGACCATGAGGTGTCGTAAAGGAGACGGTTCTATCTTACAGCTCGTGAGAGAGACTTGTGATATGTCCAACCCACCACTGATTGTCATACACACAAGAAATGAAAGGCTCACTACAAAGTCTTCTAATGTACACTGGGGTCTCTGCATTTCGCACACTGTAACAGGTTGCATTTCATGGAAAACCATTCTTGCAATGTATTTGCCACTCCAGGATGCAACCCACTAATGACTTGATTGAATTCCTACCACAGACTTCATAGCAGACCACTCGTCCCTCTTTTTTTAAAAACAGAATTCCCTTAATATACTTCCATTTAGAATTAAGAGTTTCGTGTTTGTTACTGATGTTGAATTGGTGTGTACAAATCCAGCAGCACCTCTTATAGTATCAATAGCTTCATGCTGAAGATTAAATCTTGTTGCAGGATGTTTACAGAGACCTCCTACTTCATCACATGCACTTTTCCCATGGCCTGTTGCTGAAACTATTAATCTTTTTGTCTTAATTCTTGTACTACAGTATTGACAAGATCATAAAGCTGAAAGCAGTTTTCAAAATGAGATGCTGCGCCATCAGTCACATACAAATGTTTAGAAAATCTGCGGCCTCTAGATGCTGTGTCGTCAATTATCAGTCTGACAATGTACTGTACATGCACTGTCATGAATGAGATCATCACTGACAATAGCAAAGCAGTGTGATGTTCCAGGGAAGTGAGCAACACATGTGAATATTGATACCTGTGAAGTGTGCAAGTGGTAACTTTAAATTTCATCCTACAAAGCAACAGACCAGTTCTCAGCAAAGTCAGAATGAAGAACTGATGTGTCAGTATTTGGGGATATAGCTGACTTTACCTCTGCTATGGCCTGACACTAAATCCTCTGGATATGATAGTGAGCTGTTCCTTTCATGACCCAGTGCCTAACCTCTATAAGCAACTTCTCTGGCTCTGCTGTCTTTTTCACTAACTCTCCTCTCTCCCACAATGCATAGGTTACATCATTGTCAGTATCCTGAAAGTGTAATGCTTCTGCTGTCATCACTTCAGCACCAGGACACATTGCATACTGCTGCAACTAACATTTATCTTGCAGCTCTTGATGTGTACACAAAAACATCAGGTCCATCTCTGTGTACTTCCTTCATGTGACACTGCTTACGGCAAAACAAAGAAGTTTCAAATTAGTGCTGTTATTATAATAATAATAATGGAGGAGTAGAATTTTGAGAGACCAATTTTTAAATTTGGGTTCTCCTTTTTCATTAGGAGATTTGTTTCTCTTATTGATTGTTTCATGTATCTTTTTACCTTTTTCACCATTTTCACTAACAGAGATAACACAGCCTGGTTAGGACTTTGCCTACTCACTTAGGTAATATTCCAAGCAACAGTTAGCATATCATCTTGCAGCGGATGCCCACAGTAAGAATCTGGGCATTCCCAAATACCTTTCTCATTCTTTATTTTATGAGCTTTTGAAATCAAATAATGTGAGGAAGTGGGTATGTATTTCTACATTTGCTGCTTAGAGTAGCTACCTGGTATCAGTGTCAGTAACTGTACTTTCTCAGTATAGGTGGCTGCTGAAAGAACCGTATTCAGGTTTTGAAACCACACATCCCATTTCAGGCACATATCACTGTCTTCAGGTTCTGCACAAAGTGCGTTTACATTATACACTTCACAAAGTTTTAAAGATGTTGCTTGTGTAAAACTTGTTTCACTTTCTTCCACTTTACTTTTGCATGCTGTTTTCTTCTTGTGCTTCTTACCTTTCCTGGATGTTTAAGGGGGGATATAGTAGGGGCTGCAGCAGAAATGCTAACATTCAATTCATCAGCAACTTCAAACCCAGGTACATAAATGTGGATGTGATGCAAATACCGTTACTTGAGGACCAAGATAATTCTGCAATACCTCTGACAGATTTCCAACAACTGTGAAGTGTTTTTCATTTTCCTTAAACACCACCTTCTTGTGTCTTTTTCACAGTCCGCACACCTCACTCTTGCACTACTGTATTTCCTCACTGAAATAGTATCTAACAAAAAGTTCAAACAAAACTCGATGGTTTATGTGTAAGTTCTCACTCATTTGCTATAAACAGGAGAGTGCTGAAAACAGTGTTGCCAACATGCATATGTGTACTAGAAATTCAGTGATGTGAAATATGAAGAATGTTGAAAAATTTTTAAGACTTTACACAGTAAAATATTGCCCACTGTGTTTGCCCTGACTACTAACGCATTAACCAAACAATGTTTTGTATAATTCTTAAAAACTTTCGGATAGGGGTTTTCAAGTAAATGATCATAAAATCTTGTAAAATGCATTTTTTTACATTTTCGGTAATAAATGTTTACATAATACAGTTAGCTGGCCAGAGAAGATACTATTCATAATTACATCAGTAATATCTAGTAATATGACAGAAAAGATAGCATTCTGTGACTTTCCAAATTAGAAAAAGAAATTTCTCAAGTGGAAAAATTAACTTAAATGTCATTTTTTTGTCTTAAATTTGTAAGTTAAAGAAAGCCCATAAGTGTGCAGATGTCAACTAAATTTCAATACACTAAGAGGGAGCTTTAATGTAAAACATGTGCCAGGTCTTCAGTACTTTCGGATTATTAGTTACATTTCTTTTTGTTCTCTACTGTTTTAAGTTATTTACAAAATATACGTTTTTCAAAGAGCCTTACCATTTACAAAAATTACGATAAAATGAAAGTACTTTATTTCATAGCACTTATGATGTAGAGGTCTAATATATATTTTTCCGGAGAAATTCATGACTATGAGTTGACATCACCTGTATGATTTGACATGAAGTCACCTTGTATTAAAGTAGTTGAAAATTACATGTAATAAAAGTCAGTTCTCTTTGGTTGACAGCAAGACTGCAACCGATGATGGAAGGGAAATCTCTGCCATAAATAGTGATTGGATAAATGATTGTGGTTATATCTTGCATATTGTGCACAAAATAGATGATTCATGTCTTCTCCTTCGTTACATAAATCACATAGTGGAAATTCTTTCATTTCTATTTGGAACAAGTGGACTGGAAATTTGCCATGACTGAAGAGCAGGAACATAAGTGTTATAAACGATGGAGGTAACGCTATTTTAGGTTGCAGCCAGGCATTTTCATTCCTTTCGATTCTATTGTGTTTGATAATTGTCTCTCACTTTTTCATTATTTAAGCTCAGCATTTCTTGGCAATAAAGCCTATAATTTAAGATTTCAGCTAAGCTCGTGGCTTGTTTCACTAATCTGTCCATTGTGTCATTATGAAAAATGCTACTGTGTCCTGTAGTCCATAAAAAAATGCATTACTATTCCTGCTTCCCGTCCGTAATGATTTCTTTACTACTGTATCACCATACTGCTTCGTGTGCAGAATCTGTCATATTTTACTGCTACTCCAATTGCGATGGCTTCCATGTAGTACATAGTTGTCTCCGTAGGTAGAGAATATACTGAAGGGAAGGTAAATACCGAGCGAGGTGGTGCAGTGGTTAACACACTGGACTCGCATTCGGGAGGATGGCGGTTCAATCCCATGTCCAGCCATCCTGGTTTAGGTTTTCTGTGATTTCATTAAATCACTACAGGCAAATGCCGGGATGGTTCCTTTGAAAGGGCGCAGCCAACTTCCTTCCCCATCCTTCCCTAATCCAATGAGATCGAAGACCTCAGTGTTTGGTCTCTTCCCCCAACAACCCAACCCAACCCAACCTCCTATCCCTATCAGTTGGAATATGGAAATATGGAAAAGGTAAATATAGTGCATGAAAATGTTTTGTACAGCATACTTCATTGCCATCAGCAGTCTTTGAACCATGTGTATAAATCTTCATTGAATCCTGGAGGATGGTACTGATCCAAACACTGATTTAAATTTTCAGATTTGCAGAATATATGTTGTATGACATTACAGTATATTGGTTTGTTTTTATCTCAGTCAGGTCCACCATTCAAGCATTTTCATAATCATCAGCTTCTGTTGAAATTGTTTTATTCTTAAATGTGTGATCAATATTTCATTAATCAGTTGATTAAAGAGTGTCCGGTTTGTGACATTCATTTGAGTATGAATTTATTTGCACATTTTTCTCTCTTGATACTCGGTGCAGGTTGTCCTGCCTGAAAAAGAAGTGTATTCATAGGTGTTGATTGAATGTTTCCAGTATATATTCAAATGCAGTGATACTAAAGTCTGTCCAGTTTGGATATCATATTTTTTACAGCATCATCATGAAATATGCCTCCATAATCCAAGAATAATTCAGTTCAAAGTGAGCAGAGTTTTCATGTGAGGTCCCCACCATATTCCAGCTACACATCTCAGTGCACCCATCTTTTGTTTCCGCTTTAGGAGAAAATTCATTTACAGTATATGAGGTCTTCAGTTTAGATTTGAGTCCATTCTCATGCCTGAACTCCTAGTTGGGGTATTTATCCACCAGGATTCATAATATTGTAGCAGTGCTGAACTCTTCTTCGTGTAATGACGATTTTTGATGGTTATTTGTGGCATTATTGCCAGCCCATTCCCATTCAATGTAAATCTATGATTTGATACAGCCTGATACATAATTTATTATTTTGTTCTTTCACTGGAATAATCTGTCAAATACAGGCTGGTTGTCAGAGAATCTTGAGGTGGTTACTCATGGCGAGAAACACTTATCAAGATCTTCGTCCTATGTATAGGAGACGGCTAGGATTGCTCACTGATGAAGACTTCTGTCAACTATCCAAGCCCCAGTGGTATTGCCATTGTATTTTACATAGATTCTTCTTGCTGACAGCCACTAATATGTTTTACAGAAACATGCTTTCTTGCCAAAACTGTGATTTCCGAATTGTCATAAACTCCAGCTATTTCACCTAATACTGAAAACAAGAAGACATTTATTTGTGAATGTCCCTGTGGAATCATTTGTCCAAATTCCTGTGTTATCAAGAGCACTCTTCCCTTCTAAAAATCCAAACTGGGTCTTGAAAGAATATGATTCCTCTCTATCCACCATTCTAATATTTTTTTACTGTTCTTTCGAGATAAAACTACCGATCTGTAGGGGACGGGATAAGAGGATCTTTGTCTGGTTACAAATAAGAATTAAAATTTTAATCATCCAGTCTTGAGGTATTGGACCTCACACCCATGTAGTGTAACCTATATAGAACAGGTAGTGCCTCATATGGCAAGTTTCGCATCATGATATAATGTATACTGTTGATACATGGTGATGTACTGAGTGAGTACTTTGAGGTATAATAAAGTTCCTTTCTGTAAAAGGGATATACAGTTCATGCTCTATTTCATGAAAATAAGCATCTTTGTTATGGGTCAAAGGTGGTGCAATACTGACCAGGAATGGATCAAACCAATGCTCTCATCTCGATGAATTCTCTAATTGATTTGCTACTTCTAAAACATCTGAACATATCATCTTATGATCTGAAGCCAGATTTACTTTTTAGGGTGTTTTTAAATATTTTTATTTCTAATTCTATTCGTTTGTATTGTTAAAAAAAATCTAGCATTAGTCTCTTCCTTTATTGTAATAACAACTGATCTTCACTTTGCTACGGTCTTGGGACAGTTTGTGTTCCACTAGACAACTGCTGATTGCATGCCTGTGCAGCATCTTCATGAAGGGATACTTTCATTAGCTGCTCCTTCAATTACTAATACTAACTTCCCATAATCATCAGTTCTCTTGGATACGCTGGAATTTTCATTTATTTCTTCTGTTATAATTTATGAGTAACATTTCCATTTTGTTTTTCCAACATTACATCCAACTGTAGGGTGTGTGTATTGGCAGTGACTGTATTCACACCCAATATTCAGAAGTTATAGAATAATGATTAGTACTAGAGTATCATGGAGCACTTGTCACATAAATGTTACTCCAAGGCAAGGGGAAATCTTTCACAAGAATAAATTTGCAGTTAACATGAGGCAAGTATTTTATGAAAGATGTTGTTGACTATTATGCAACAGTGTTTAAAAGTTCTGTATGAAATCAACCTGTTTTCCTCTAAGGGGGTCCCCTGGGGGATGGCACAAACCTAATGTATGTGATTCTAGATTCTCTTTAATTTTTAAGAGTTACTTCTTCTGTATTGTCCATTTCCAGGTTTCTGGGTCTGGTTGCGAGTCAAGGACCACCAACTTTTTCTTTCCACCACTCCTCTATTTCTTTAAGTATGTCTTTTAGTGTTCCTTCTCTCTGCACCCTTCACTGTATCTGCAAATACTTTTTGCCCTGTCCCAATTATATATTATCTTATTCTGCCTCAATCATTTTTATTAGCATACTCATGTTTCTCTACTCATGCACAGGTTTTATCAATAGTACTGGAATAATTTTGTGAGGGGAACCATTGTCAGAGTTTCATAAACACCTTTTGCAGGTAGCACATTTGTTGGACTCAACCCTTGATTTGTGCTGGCCTCTCAAAATTGGTTGAAGTAAGCTGTGACCACCTTTTCAAGAAAATATTTCACATTGTGTAGTGTCTGTGTTCTCAAACTGGATGTAGGATTTTATTGCAGTTTGGGCAAGTGAACAACACTGATGGCTATGTGTGGCTCTGCAGCCTAAGTGGTACATCGTCTGCCACTATGCATATGCGCTAATAATAGCACCCAGCAATCTAAACTAGGCTTTATCTGGTAAGCACCAATCACATACAAAAATTTTGGAATATATTGCAAAGTAAGTTAAACAAAATGGTAACTTAGTGGTAACAAATAATTTAATATAGTTAATACAGTAGCAAATTAAATTTTGCATCACCTCGGTTCCGGGAGTTCTGGAACCTGTAGAGAAAATTGGAATAGAGATAAACATAAACATCATTTCCGCCCTTTTTATTGCTCAGGAAAACCACAATATGCATGTTGTACCACCATACAGCGAGACCTTAAGAGGTGATGGTCCAGATTGCTGTACACACCAGTACCTCTTAATACCCAATAGCATGTCCTCTTGCTGTGATGCATGCCTGTCTTTGCCATGGCATACTACCCACAAGTTCATCAAGGCACTGTTGGTCCAGATTGTCCCACTCCTCAGCGGCGATTCGGTGTAGATCCCTCAGAGTGGCTGGTGGGTCACGTCGTCCATAAACAGCACTTTTCAATCTACCTCAGCCATGTTCGATAGGGTTCATGTCTGGAGAACATGCTGGCCACTCTAGTCGAGCTATGTCATTATCCTGAAGTACGTCATTCACAAGATGTTCTCGATGGGGGTGCGAATTGTCGTCCATGCAGACAAGTGTCTCGCCAATGAAGAAGAATGCCTCACCAATATGCTGCTGATATGGATTCGCTATTGGTCGGAGGATGGCGTTCACGTATCGTACAGCCGCATACATCAGCCCCACATAATGCCACCCCAAAACAGCAGGGAACCTCCACCTTGCTGCACTCGCTGGACTGTGTGTCTTAAGTCATTCAGCCTAACCGGGTTGCCTCCAAATACGTTTCCAATAATTGTTTGGTTGAAGGCATATGCGACACTCATCGGTGAAGAGAACGTGATGCCAAACCTGAGCGGTCCATTTGGCATGTTGTTGGGCCCATCTGTATCGTGCTGCGTGGTGTCATGGTTGCGAAGATGAACCTTGCCATGAATGTTGGGAGTGAAGTTGCACGTCATGCAGACTATGGCACACAGTTTGAGTCGTAACACGTCGTCTTGTGGCTGCACGAAAAGCATTATTCAACGTGGTGGCGTTGCTGTCAGGGTTCCTTCGAGCCATAATCTATAGATAGCGGTCATCCACTGCAGTAGTAGCCCTTGGGCGGCCTGAGCAAGGTACGTCATCGACAGTTCCTGTTTCTCTCTATCTCCTCCACGTCCGGATAACATCGCTTTGGTTTACTCCGAGATGCCTGGACACTTCCCTTGCTGAGAGCGCTTCCTGGCACAAAGTTACTATGTGGATGCGATTGAATCATGATATTGACCGTCTAGGCATGGTTGAACTACAGAAAACACAAGCTGTGTACCTCCTTCCTGGTGGAATGACTGGAACTGGTCAGCTGTCGGACCCCCTCTGTCTAATAGGCACTGCTCATGCATGGTTGTTTACATCTTTGGGCGGCTTTAGTGACCTCTCTGAACTGTCAAAGGGGCTGTGTCTGTGATATAATATCCACAGTCAATGTCTATCTTCAGAAGTTCTGGGAACCGAGGTGATGCAAAACTTTTTTTGATGTGTATATATATTGTTCAAACAATTTTAAAATTCACATGTATATATATATTGTTCACTCAAAATACAAAAGATATAATAGCTTTCCATTAAGTAATTAACCTCTTAACTGTCTGTCCTGAGATAACTCAGGATAGACTGTTTTGCCGATAAATATTATCCAGAGATAACGTGGTCTCCCAATTTTCTCGCATTAATGCACCAGCATTCGAATTATACTCATCTTAGCTCCTTCCGCTGCTGCTAGTGAGCACCAGCAACAAGTTATAGTCGTTGATGTTCCTTCTCCTGCCGCTAGTCGGCATTTTTCGTGTTTTGCTTTGGTGTATTGCTGCTGGGTGTTGCTCTTGAAGCCTTGTCAGTAACCTTTCTATGGTTGTTGCAACAATTCTGCAACCTTTATTAGCGTTTTGGTGCAGTTGTCGCCATACTACGCCTGTTTTCAGTCGTGTAAAATGAATAATTATAATAAATTAATAATTCTAATAAAATAATATTATTCCGTCCTTTATTTTCCTTTGTTTGACATATTAACATCATGATATGATGCCTCGTGTACAACTGTTATAAATAAGAAATACAAGTAAATAGTTCAATTCATACAAGTGTGATACATCAGCACATATTTTCCTACTTGTTTATGCGGTTATTATGGCTTTTATGTAGCGCTCACCAATTTTGAATTACAGCCAATTTAGCTGGAGTCCTGTCTAGGCATTATTCAGTCTGGTTTGGCACATAAATAGCTTAAATACCTAATCATAAATATACTTAGGAAAGGGTAGGAATATATGGAATCAGACACTGACTGTGGAGTGCTTTTAGTTGTGGGTGATTTGCTTGAATTTTAGTTTTATGGGAACAGCAAATACTACATTAAAGTAATACTGATGATTGTTGCTGCAGTGAACATACATGACATTAATAACTGAGGGAATACTTTTTTGATGCATGTTGCACTTAAGAAAGATAATGGTTTTCAGTTGTTATTATTGTACATTCTAATTCTATAGACAGCTGAGAGCTGTCCTGTATGTTAAGCAATTGCCTATGTCTGTGCTTGATTGACTCTGTTTTGAGATTGGGCACCAAGATTTTCAAGTCCTACATTGTGTGTGTGTGTGTGTGTGTGTGTGTGTGTGTGTGTGTGTGTGGGGGGGGGGGGGGTGTAGACATGGGGATGTGGAGTACTTTCAATATTTTGGAAGATTAGTGGCAACTTGTAAGTAGCCATAAGAATGTTCTGATTCCGACTCTGTTAAAAATGTACGTAATACCGACTTTTAAATCTTTTCTCGAAAGAAGAACTACACCATATTTTCTTCCTTTCCTTGAGTGCGGAGGGGATGGGGTGGGGGGAGTGGTGAGTGGTAAACATAGCCTCCGTTTCCTGGCAGGTGTTCTTACTTTATTATTGTTCTTCACTGACTGTGTGCTCACTAGTGTGATGACACTTCAACCTGATTGAATCCAAGTAGAAGAAATTTTCACCTGACAAGGGAATGATAGGTTGTGGAACAAATTTCTTAATGACTTTACTATGAAGCAAGTCTTAACTCCAAACCTCTTGGCAGGGTAACACGGATTGATGTCATTTTATCTCAATGGTGGAGAATACACAGTTTAAGATGTTTCTTTATGGAGTAGCCCATTTTCTGCTGTGGGTTGCTGCTTCTGCTCTTGAACATGCCATGGGTGAAAGTATGGCACTGATGCTCAGTCTTACGCCTCTTGGATTTTTATACTCACGTACATTTCACTAGGCACCATGTATGTAAACGATTTCTTAGCAAAAAAGTAATTGTATTGTGAAGTCCTCCTCCTCCTCCTCCTCCTCCTCCTCCTCCTACTACTACTACTAAAAGCTAAATTTTACTCTTCATATAATATTTCATTTTTCTTTAATAAAGAATCTGCTCATAGAGACCCCCATAGAAATCACATAAATGTTTTATTCATATACTTTTAATGTAGACAATGTATGGTTTATTTTGTATGCCTGCGTGGGAATAATTGCTGCATACGTAATTCTAAATGCAGTAGATAATTGGATTGTTCGTGTGGTGCTGGAAATAGAATTGTAAACATGGAGTGCTAATGTCCTACTGATACAAAAAGAAGGTCCTCACTGTAGATGTATATTATTTTCTTTGTTGAATTCCCTTCTGATAGCTTCTAGCTTTGCAGTTGTAATAGCTTCTAGCTTTAAGTGACACAGACAATTTTTTGTTACATATCTGAGTAATGGTAGTAATAGTTGTTTTATACAGTGCTTTCAGAAACTTGGTACTGGCATTCTTAGTAGTTATCTCACTCTGTCAGTCTCTTTTATGCAAATATCATCCTAAATACTTTGTTATATCAAAAAACAAAGATGATGTGACTTACCAAACGAAAGCGCTGGCAGGTCGAAAGACACACGAACAAACACAAACATACACACAAAATTCAAGCTTTCGCAATAAACTGTTGCCTCATCAGGAAAGAGGGAAGGAGAGGGAAAGATGAAAGGATGTGGGTTTTAAGGGAGAGGGTAAGGAGTCATTCCAATCCCGGGAGCGGAAAGACTTACCTTAGGGGGAAAAAAGGACAGGTATACACTCGCGCACACACACACACATCCATCACCTCATCTTTGTTTTTATATATAATTTTTCCCACGTGGAATGTTTCCTTCTATTATATTCATATACTGTGTAGCATAGACAGCAGAAGTTCAATGAGGGCCCAAGATGGATCAACAAATGCAAAGAGAAGAGACCATCCGTTTTCCATCACTGAAAATTGCTGTGCTATTGTTTCACTATATTTAAACTTAAAATGGATGCAGGTGTATATCATATTTAATAAATAGAAAAAGATCTACTTCCCTCCCAGTTATGATATTTAGCTACATAAGCCTTTAAACTCATATTTCGGGAGTACATGAATACGAAAGATTCCTTGTTGAAAGAAAGTGGCTGTCTGTGGAAAGTGGCTGTCTGTGAACTGTGAGTGTATTGGGAATATTCCATTCGCCCAGGGTTTTGCTAGAGTGGTGGTCAATAAAATTCAGTTACATTTTTAAATTTTTGAGGGTTCCTAGTTTCCTACTTTCAATCAGTGAATGAGTTTTAATTTTTTCACCAGAATAGATTTCAATATAGAATAAGGAATGCAAATTATTTTTTGAAACAGCTTTTATACCATAATTTCTAACTGTGTGATCATGATTGAGTAGAAACTACCTTTCTTTACTCACTGGAAATGCCATTAAGAAGCAAATGTAATGTTGTTCGAGAGCAATAATGCTGCTGAATTTCTTGAAGAGGCTTCTATACAATGAGTCGTCATCAACTTTACCAAACATTTGTAGTATATCCATTAGCAGAATTTTTTGTTGCGATTTTTTGTGCATTGTCCCAGAAATTCTCACGGTACAGCTGGCAGTATAGTCTGTAAAGTATGCTAACATTTTTTGTCTGTTGATAAATTTTTAAATGTAGGATATTTGTCAGTGTGTACAGTGCAATGATCGGAGATTTTTGATCTATTAAACATCTGGACATTCGTGTGTTTTACTTACATAATTTCATTAATATATTCCTATGAAAATGAATGTCTGGACCTAATAATCATGTTAAAATTTTCGTGTTTATCTGATGCAGTTCTGATGCAAAGAGATGACTAGAGTAGGTGTACCAGTATTAGCATTGCTTTTTTAGTATATGAACATGGACAGCTGTCATGTTGGTCTAGCTTTTAAGATGTCTGCTGTCTTATTATAATAATACTGAGGATATTAAATGTTTTCTAACTATCTTTCCTAATTTTATTTCAGACATTGGGGGTAATTACGTGTGCCATATTTGTGGCAGAGCTTACATGACAAAGAAAACATTGATACGGCACATTAGATATGAATGTGGGCAGGAACCTCAGTTCCCGTGTCCTTACTGTCGAATGAAGTACAAACGAAGATATATATTGAGAGCCCATATTATCAAGAGACATAATAACTGGACAGTGTCTTACACAGCTTAAGAACTCAGAAATAATTATTTTATTGTAAAATAAAAAATTTACATTTGGAGGAGAGTAACGAATCTGCAAAAGAAAATTATAATTAGTTCCATGTTCCATAGATTATCTGAAAATGCAAATTACTGCATGTGCTCAAATTCAATTGTGAAATATGTTTTATGTAAGATCAGCCTGTAGCACTTCGTAATGCTTGTATTGAATGGTGATAATAAACTGAACTTATGGAGCTTTGAGCAGTTCATAATTATGGATGAATGATTTACCTATGTATACAGTGGTATTAATAACTTACTGTAGTTGCATTTATTCACAGATCAGAAGTGCTACAGGAAAATATAAAATTTTGTAAGAGCTGCCTATACAAATGTGAACAAAAAGATGTATTGGAGTTCTTTGAATGAAATTGATACCTGTACCAGTTTGAATTTTTTATAGTTTAGATGGAATCCAAGAGAGAGAACTCAATACTTTTATGCATTGTCTGTGTGTTTCTTTTTGAAGGAGAAACATTTTTGATAATATTGCCAAGAAAGAGAGAGGGTGGTTGGAAAGTATTGGGTAGGGGTGGGGATATTTAGTAGGCTTAATGGAAATAAGTTAAGGTAGGTACAATTTTCTGAATGATTTAATGTTTAATCTCAGCTTCCAACACCCTTCAACAAATTTAACAGAAAATTATAAAAGCAGTAGTTGTTATTGTAGCTGTTGCATGCAGAATTGTGAATAGAAATTTTTTCTTTTGTGTTATTTCATCAAAGTTGGTCAGTGACGGTGAGGTCAGTGACTGGGAATAATGCAGAAATTTCACATTTCTGCCTTGGACAAGGTGCTAGTGGAAGTGATAGGCCAATGTCTGTCTCCATCCTGATACAAAATATATCTCTAACAGGTGGATATCTGTGATGAATGCTTCTGCAAGATAATTTTGTCTTATTTGTGAGTGCGTCATTAAAGAAATGGTGAGGATGAAATATAATGATAGTACAAAATCTTAATGGCAAGGGATCTGCCTTGTTTAATGCCCTCATCCAACAAATGGCTCTTTATGGACAGTGTCACATTCTCTCACTACATAGGATACTATTGAAAGATGTACGGAATGTAACCGCCCGCATTTGCACAAGATATGGTTATCAGAAACTTTACAACTAATACTCTCCTCCCTTTGTGGCTGATACTGATAACAAAAATTTCATCAACTACCAGGAGCCAGAAATATTCTCTCTTAACTATCACTGCACTAATTAGTGACCTCTGCTTTGTAGGTGTGTCATTATTTCATAATTTCAGAAGTTGCAAACAAAAACCCATATCCTCCCTACCCTATTGTCAGAGACAATTCATATGTATTGACTAGCGACTCCATGGAGTGTCCTGTGCACCACGACCAGATAATGGATATACTTGGAAGGAGAGACAGCATTGGTCGTATTTTTTTGTTTTATTAACCGCAAAATCGATTTTTGGTCACTTAGTGACCATCCTCAGTGCTGTAATATACAATTTAAATTGGTAGGCACTGGTGTCAACAAGCTTAGAGCGATCACAAACTCTAAGCTTGTTGACACCAGTGCCTACCAATTTAAATTGTATATTAAAGCACTGAGGATTGTCACTAAGTGACCGAAAATCGATTATGTGGTTAATAAAACATAAAAATACGACCAATGCTGTCTCTCCTTCCAATTCATATGTACCTTGTTTGAGACTTGTTCTCCTTGGTTGAACCTGCTTATAGCTATGAATGCACTGCTGTTTTAATAGACAATAACACCTACAAGGATAATAAACTCAAAACAATACAAGGTGTTTCCATAAGAACATGCAAATATGTAACAAGACATAGAGAATGCGTCATTGAATAATCCGAGGCAGGGAACTTGGGGTTGGAGAAGCCAACTTAAGGAGATATGGAATTAAACTTGTCTACCACTTTGTCTACATTACTTTTTTCTATCTTATTTACAACTAATATGCATGTAAATCCTTTATTTCCTGCAAGGAAACTAGGATGAGCCTGATTACCAGTAGGTTATGCTGCAGGTTTTGTTTACTTTACTTGTCCATAAGGTGACTCTGTTGTGTAACATTTACATTGTCCCATGACAGAAAATACTATGAATCAATGACAGATCCATTAACTGCTCAGTGCCTTTCAGAGACATACAGTACAATACAGTGGTGCAGTACTGGTACAGTATTTCCTAGTTGCTTGATTGGAAGGGGAGGTCCTATTCCATGGCCTGCAAAGTCACCTGACGTGGATCCCCTTGATTATTTCCTGTGGGGATGTGGAAAGTCACTTGTGTATGAGGCCCCAGTGGATACGGAAATAGAATTAGTTTGCCAGACTTTACAAAAGACACCATATTTACGCCAGTGACTGTAACACTTTCTTTATTTCATGATTGCAATTTTGGCCTTAGGCCACTATCAAGTGAAGATGTTATGGCTATTAGGCCATGTCAACCTAAAAATAATAGCCATAACATCTTCACTTGATAATGGCCTATGGCTGAAATTGAAATCGTGAAATAAAGAAAGTGTTACAGTCACTGGCGTAAATATGATGTCTTCTATAAAGTTCTGTGGACTGTGAATCCCAGGTATAAAATATTTAATTAGTTTGCCAGAATTGTAGTTGCCCATGATGTGATTCGAAGCATGCCACGGATATTTGTCAGGATGCATCAGAATCTTGTTTGCTGATGTCATGCTTGCATTGCTGTTGATGGGCATCAGTTTCAGTACATTTTGTAAGATGTAGTATAAATGGTATGTTCATTGTGTCAGTGATGGTATTTTTAGTTAACTGATGTAAATAAAAAAGTTCACAGTTATGCAATTTTATTCCTATTATCTCTTTAAGCTGGCCCATCTGACTCCAGGTTTGTACCTGAAATTGTTTATTGGAGCATCATCTATGTCGTGTTAATTTTGCACGCTCTTATGGAAACACCATGCATAGCACACGGCTTGACAAGCCTGCAGTTTGTCACTAGTACTGTTACCTGTACACATTGATGATGTGGCTTGAGCATTGAAAGCAGGAATGACACCAAGGATTCATCTAAGTCACCAGAACACAATCTGCATGACCTGCACGAATCCATTCATCTGATGATTAAAATTTCTGAAAGATGTGGTTGTAAAATCTGGATGACAAAAACTAAAACCATGGCATTTTGTGGGAGAGACTCCATTTAATCAGCTGTGTTAACTCTGTTGTGTGGGAGCAAGACATTGGAGATTAAGCTCTGAGATAAATCCCAGATCCAAGCAGCAGAAGTGATTCTTAAGTAGAGTTAAGGGCTGCTCCAAAAGAGACGACATAAGAATTGAGTACACCAGAAAAGTAGTAGACATGTGTTCTGCAGGAGGCAAAATTAATGAATATAAATGTAAATGGTTGAAACATGAACTGAGAATAAGTGAAAATTATGTACCAAATGTAACTGTTACATCCCCTCAGAAAGACAGTGTGGCAACCCCCAGAAAGAGATGATCTGTGTAACTGCGGCAGGTTAAGTGGTCTGTTGGTGAAGATGATGGCAAACAAAAATCCAATTTTAAAACTGGAATAATGGAATGCAATATTTGTACTAAGATAACAGACAGAGAACAGGACAAAGTATGGGTAACAAAGTACATGAGGGATTTGTGTTGTAGAAATACAAAACCCATGATGAAGACAAATTTTTGTCTTGTAACATTTGACTTAAGTGTTTATAACAGAGTGATTCTTATCTGTGAAAGTGCTGAAGTATGACAGCAGAGGTTTAATAGCCCCAGAATTTGAAATTGTAGGCTGACAAAGAAATTGTGTGTGATATTGCAGTTACATTTATGAATGCATATATGCAGCTATCCTGTATACACAGTTGTTATTCAACTGGTAATTACTCTGAAATATGAGCCACTTGACCTCTATAAATAATCGATACATACCAGTTGACAGTTATTAATAACAGACATGGCCTACATGGGTTAATATTTTTTATGCTTAGTCCAATGTATGTTATTCAGATTGCTTGAAGTCTTGTGCCATCAGTGACCATCATAAAGGCTGGAGCCATTTCAACTTTAATATTCAGCTTGTTTCTTTTGTATTGAAGTAGTAGCAATAAAATGTGTCGTAAATATCATACATGGTGAATCACCACTGTAGTTTAAGTAAGATGAATGGAAAGCACAGACTGTTGGCAGTGCACATGGGAGATAATGGAGTTTGATGTGGTCTGAAAATGGTGAAAAAAGCCATACTTTTGATTGTTGTACTCATAATGCCACGCCCATGTGATGATGGGATATGATGTCCCAAAATCAGTATTTTGAAATAAGATAAAATAAATTCAGTACTGCCTGAGAAGTTAATTAAATCAGGCAACATAATATTATGATTGCATGTCCCTTGAAAATAGCGGAAAGACTTTGTCAGTACTATTTTCAAATAGTGAGTGAGGCATTGTTTTAACATGCTTGTTTTTGCCGTAAATTAAGGAGTGAAAAAAGGAAAGAGAAGTAAGTTCAGCAGAGCCAAACAGTTGGCAGAGCCAACACAATTGGGAAAGTGCAGGCTAATCCATACTCCAGAAAAACATTAAAGCACTTATCAGAAAACTTTCATGAGGCACAAGTGACAATGATATTCCACAACACGTGTACGATATTGGGTACTGTAAGGCCTCATAGTTTTAGTGGCTGTTATCAGAAGTTAACACATGCCTCTGGATCAGTAAAGGTGTGCAACTGGAGACAGGAAGAAGACAAGCTGAAGTTACAAGGTAGGCTGACATTCATCCTTCACTGATTTATAAGCTGCAGGACCATTAGTACAAGTGTTGGAAAATGAATATGCCACAATATTAAGACAGTTTGGTGGAAACATTCCAGCCACTGAAATCTTGGTGCCATTGATAAATTTATCAATTGCCAGGCATCAAAAAGCACAGTTTCTACATTAATTGTAGCTTGTGGATTGATTCCATATACAGTGAAAAGCAATCCTTGTCTCAGAAATGTGCCAGTTTTCTTAGTAGTAATTTTTTACATGTACTTAACGGGAGGGGACGGGGGATAAGTCAGTGTCCTGCATCATTACTGAAAAGCCTTGACATGTCATCCTTGTTCTGGATTGTGTAGACATACCTCATTCATTTCTCTGATTATTAATATGTCTCAAGGTACTGAACTGTTGAGTCAGTAGTCCCAACTGAAGGTGCCATGTCTAATTTGTGTGTTTCTGACCATACACCTGAAAATCAAAGTGTGTTTGTATTGAGCATAATTTGTCATTGCTCATAGGTAATCTTCTTTAGTGTTTGACTGGTATTCTCAAAGGTAAAAAATAGTTTCCAGAGACTAATCAACACAAGATACTGTTAGGACTGATCCCACAATGATTAACAGCATGCAGTATTCTCATTACAAGCTGTATTGCTCTTTAGAGAACTTGATTGCATCTTATTTTTCCTTTTTGGTACAGATTTCTCAGTTTTCTAAAGCTGTTTTCCCTAAAAAGTTACAATATTGTGTTGTTTTTATCAATTCTGTGTCTCATGAACTCAACAGCTGTTAATGGTTCATCATCATTTAAGACTGATTATGCCTTTCAGCATTCAGTCTGGAGCATAGCCCCCTTATAAAATTCCTCCATGATCCCCTATTCAGTGCTAACATTGGTGCCTCTTCTGATGTTAAACCTGTTATTTCAAAATCATTCTTAACCGAATCCAGGTACCTTCTCCTTGGTCTGCCCCGACTCCTCCTGCCCTCTACTGCTGAACCCATGAGTCTCTTGGGTAACCTTGCTTCTCCCATGCGTGTAACATGACCCCACTATCTAAGCCTGTTCGCCCTGACTGCTACATCTATAGAGTTCATCCCCAGTTTTTCTTTGATTTCCTCATTGTGGACACCCTTCTGCCATTGTTCCCATCTAATGGTTGTTGCTTAATATTGTAACTAATGACAAGTACATTTAAATTGATTTATTTCAGTCTCATAACAGATTCTGGGCATTCATTCTCATCCTCAGATGGCTAATGTTTCCAATTACTTCCATGTTTTCATCAGCAGCATGTCATCAACTCCAGCACTGCACAAGAATATTTCAGTGTTGAGCACCACTTTGGATGTTTTTTTGATATTAAAAACTTGCTTATGTCCATGTGTTTATTAAGTTATAATGAAAATCAGTTGTATTCACTTACATATGTTCCAGTGGGTGATACTTTGTCTTGGTGTGGACCATATGCCTTTCCAGGACACAGTGTAGACTGTTAGTGTTATTTTCATCCATACACTTTGTACCCTTACAGTTAATTTATTATTAGTAAATTGAAAAAGAAATTCCTTTTATTGTATTGCACACTCCTGTTAGCGTCTGCCACAGAAGGCATTATATTCCCTGCATAGTCTTGAGCAAGTATGAGAAGAAAAAGAGTTTTATGAGCTGCTTCCAACTTTTCTTCAGCAACGAGATAAGAATTTCCCTCATTAATGTTATGTTACAAATGTTGTTGTCATTTCGCTAATTGATGCCAGAAGTGAGCTTGCTTGCTGCTGTTACTGCTGCAACACAACATGCATGTTTAAATCTTTGCTATAATTATTACATTATAGAAATTAACATATTTCAGCAGTGCTCGGAATCAGCTAATTTTAGTGTGAAAGAAACAATAAGAGGAGGAACACTGCAGTGAGAGTTCTCAGTTTGGTTGAAATATGAAAGTTCTCAGTTTAGTTGCAATATGTGAAATTTGTCCAGTTTAAATTTTGTGCAGAACGTTGTCGCGGCAGACTAATGTGCTGTATTCTTTACAGTAGTTGTTTAAGTGTTAAAGACAGTCAGAAAGTTGCGCAACTTAGTTTTCATTGCTGCCATTGATGTTCTGTCTGAGAGTTTCTCACAGTGGTAGATTTAAGAATCTTTGTTGAATGTTTTAACAGTGCAACAGTGTTAGTTTCTCCATGTCTGCATGATGTTGCTGCTGCTGCTGCTGATTCCACAACTGATGTTCAATTAATGAAAACCTACTCCAGTTGCTATTCGTAGAACTTTGTTAGATTCACACAACTAGTTTCAGCTTTTATATTAGGCCTTTATCAAGTGCATCTGAAATTTATGCTGTAGAGAAGCAACATAAAATTTTGATTTTTCTTCTCTACAGCATAGCTTTCAGGTGCACTGGATAATTGCATAATATACAGGCTGAAACTGGTTCTGTGAACTTAACAAATTTCTAATGAAAGCAACTGGAGTGGCTCTTCATTAATGAATGAATGTAACAGTGTAGAGTAACTGGACAGGGAGAATCATAGTTTTTAAGTCCCAACTGGGATGTGAACACAGCTAAGAGAAACCATAATTAATCAACAATGGGTAGCCTTTCCATAGTTAAATGCAAACCAGTAAAGACTAGAGCAAACAATAAATGGCAGCTGATTGTTTTCAGAGAAGAAGAAAAGTTTTCTTTTGGCATTGTGACAATGGTGAGACAGATAGACTTCTTCGAACTTAAAACCCCTTTAAAATGTAGCCATTCAACTCTGCAGGGAGGACCCTGAAACACGGAAGCTTCTTTTATTAAGTCTACATTGTGATATCCTGTTACTAGCACATATGTTCAATTAAAGGAATGAATTAAGGGTTTTGGCATTATTTATTTGTGCTGCCTTGTACCATATTTTAGGTTGGAATGACTAGTGTTCTGAAAATTGTAGGAAGGTTTTGTTTGCTCCCATTAGCTTTCTGTGAAAACTGATCACATCCCTAATGCCAGCTTATAGCCAGTTACAGTATCCGAACCATACCAAAGCAGATGTAGAAAAATATGCATTGGAGGCATTAGACAGTATATGAACTTTTACTGCAATTCATTTCTGTGCCTTTGTCTCTAGCAGCTGACTTCTGCTCCATTCATCATGATTTTGACGATGATTATTAATTGAGTAATTTTATTTGTTCAGATGAAAGATTATATTTACTATCCTTGCCATTAAACTGATTGACATACGAATACTGTTATGTCAACTGCACTAAAGTACAAACAATGTAAGGTAATAAGAGCCCATATGGTTATGGTGAAATATGACTTAAAAATGTGAAAAAATAAAAGTATCACAATCAGCTAAAATTAAGTGACAATATCAAGTGGAACACGAAATATTGAAAATTAGCGTCAAGCATCTTTCTGCAATTATGATTTAATATATAATTATTGGATTAAGTATCTCTTTCTGCATCAGGATAAGTGAATATGACAAGTTATAAAAAACTAAATAGTAAAAATAATACCACCATTTCATTTTGTTTTGTAATGAGCTCATTTGCTTTCCTGGGTATCATATTAGATCAGAATTCTTCTTATTGATTATATTGGCCAGATATGAAGATATGACTGACTACTATTTCCAGCCAGAAAACATAGAGGCTCAATCCATTACCACTGAATTTAAGACTAGGGGAGCTGTTGAAAGCTTCCATCTTTTTCTAAGACACATTATAAATGACAAAAATACAAATAAAATATTCAACAAGAATAGTAGTAGTCTCCTGTACTTGAACATTTACTACTGAAGCTGAGGTGGTATGTTAGAAAAGTCAGTAACATTTTCTTTCATAAAGTTTAAATATGAACATTGTATACAGCAATTTGTGTTTGTGCTAGGCATATGTGAGTAAAAAATCAGTTGTTACTGTCTAAACTGTCTCATTTTGTAAAAGGGAGAATTTATATTTGGTTCCATCAACACTGAGCCCTTCTGAAATGAAGCACTAGCTCAGCTTGACAACGGTAGGATAAGAAACTACACACAATGTAGTGGAACTGCAGGAAACCTAATTTTGGAAGGCAAGATGTAATTTTCCTAAAATGTTATCATATTATGGTAATCCTTGTTACGTGAATTGCGTATCCTATAAGCTGTTTGCCCCTGATGTAATTTCAGTTTGTTACTGTATTTTGACCTTATCAGTATCCAGATCCTTAGAATTTAAATGAAAGAAGCAGAACTCAGGCAGTTGATACAAATGTTCTTGATAAGTATTAATGGAGGAGATGGTATGTTAACAAATCCAAAACTAGAATTTTGAGACCACATTGTCCACCATGTTTACAGTTGTGGAAACAGAAATAACTGGAACAAGACCGACATGCACAAAATTGTGATGTTGACTGAACCTCTAGTTTTCATACCTTTTACACAAAATTACAAAATAGATAGCAAAAATGTTATATGGTTGTTTAAATGTTATATGGTTGTGGAGGGGAGGAGAAATCTTCGCTTAACTCCACATATCACTTACTAAAGGGTTTCAAGTTTCTGTTAATTCCCAACAGCATTTTCACTTCTTCCTCTTTCCTTTTCTCCTTTCTTTTTTCCATTTGAAGCTACTATTCATAACTTCAAACTTACAACAGTTCTGTTTAAATTATTCAGTAGCTCAGTCATGTTCAGGTCTTTCTGTTTTGACAACTGGGAAGCAATTGTGACTCCCCTGTGGCAGATATTATTATTATATTAAAGTTAAATTTGTAATAAAACAGTAAATTTCATTAATTGTGTTAACATAATGTAGAAAAGCTCTATGATACGATAATACTTTAAAATGTAATGATTACTGCATAATTGAGTTGAATGTTTATTTCTAAATTTTATTTCAGACACTCAATTCTGCTTCAAATGTGAGGATTGTGGTAAGAACTACACTGCAAAGCAGAGTCTGACAAGACATCTGCGCTATGAGTGTGGAATGGAACCTCAGTTTTCTTGCCCATTTTGTCCAATGAAATATAGGCAGAAGCATTATTTAAAGACTCACGTTGTCAGAGCACACAGCAACTGGACTGCACACACAAAATAAAAACACTGGAAAATCAGCAGACGTGTTAATTGAAATACAAGAGTCATTTAAACATGTAACTTTATTTAACATTTCCTGTAAAATGTGGTATCTTTTTTTCTAAAACAG
The DNA here is from genome assembly GCF_021461385.2 of Schistocerca piceifrons. NCBI lineage: Eukaryota > Metazoa > Arthropoda > Insecta > Orthoptera > Acrididae > Schistocerca > Schistocerca piceifrons. The sequence continues at coordinate 906,614,610 of NC_060140.1, read as the reverse complement.
TAAAATATATACAGAGAAGTCAGCTACATTTATAAAATGTTCTTCATAAAGATATCTGAAAATTGAAGATAAAGTATGAATTTTGTAGGCTTCTTAAAGGATAATTATGATACCGTGTTGATTTTACTCTCTGGATCTATGGTTGTCTGTGTATTAACGTATGTATCTCAAATATTTCTATTAATATATATGTATAACAACTATTATTTTAATTTTTATAGTGCCGTGAACTTGATAAATAAGCGACTGAAATATATGTAGAAATTTTGACCTAATGTAGTGAACATAAAATTGTTTACATTTTTTATTTAAATAAATATTAAATTATTTACCCTGCCATTTCCTTTCGTTTTTCAAATTTTTTTTTACCTCTATGTATTAGTACCCTTTTTTAATGTTGTACATTTTTTTTAGTTACAAAACCCAGGATTGAAACTATAAATAGTAGTGAGGAAGAGTAACTGCTCAACTTTAACTGATTGATGTGTGACACACACAACGGCACGGAGATAACTTAAATAATTAAAAAAAGAAGTGGTAGCTGAAAAGCTAGCTCGTATATGTGCTGTTACGTGAGTCTGTCTGCTAGGCATCAGTCAGTTAATGTCAACATATATCTTCCTTATTTTAAGTGTCTTGTTTCTTTAGGACAGTCATATGATTATATTTCTTCCTATTACAGACTGTTGTTACACATCTAAGTTTTGCCTCAGGTGAATGTAATAGAGTGGAATGTTGTGTATAGCAATTGAGGTAAACACACTGTTGGTCAGCAGAAGTTAAAAATTCAACTGAAAATGATTGATACATGTTCCAACATCCATTAATCACATCTCTTATGGATATTTATTTTGCCAGTTTTCTGATACGTGACATTAGTAGTGGCCATTAACAAAAAGTGTTTAGCCCTGATGCTCGTTTAATGGAACAGAATAACTTATTTTACATAGTTTGAAGCTATGGAAGTATATCTGCAGACACAAAACTTAAGTGAGTAGAAAATTTTGTATAAGGAATCATCCATTAATATTAAATCCATTTTAACATTATGTTTATAATTTAAAGTGGTAAAGCACTTAACTGTGGAGGTCTGTGGAAGAGAATGTGAGGGGGAAAGTTAAATTTGAATTGAACAGATATTGTTTTAGTATTTCAAGAGTTAAATGAATTAATCCATGTGATTCTCATTGCCATTGCTTCATTTTAAATTACGATACGTTGTATTATCAATTATAGTTGTGAAATAAACAATTTTTTGTGTATTTGTTTGATGATGTATGTATAAAAAGAGTGCATTGAGTCAATGGCCACAGTTATAATTTGTTGTAAATTGCTGTTCTTCAAATGGGTGGTGGTGGTGTTGGTGCAGTTACAGGTACATTTCTCAAGGAGAATTGCTGTAAAAGTTTCTTGAGGAGCTGTCAACTGTCCTTTGCTTCATTCCTTTCTTATGTTGCTGGTTACATTCAAGAGACAAAGGTGCATTAGAGATTTCTAATTTTTACCAAATTAAGTAAACAAAATTGGATGCATAGGTATCATTTGCGGGATTTGAGTTACTTACTATCTTAAGAATATGCATCCCTCTCTGCCGCACATATAAATGATTCCAAGTATGAAACTGTGACAGTTTGTTTGTAGGTAAGGAGCTTGCAGATGGAGTACTAAACTTAATTCCATAAAGCAGAATTTAAATTTAGAATGTGTTATGCAAGAAGATGCACGTGTGCTCATACGAGAAAACTAATGGGCTGTCAATATACTTGCCCTTACATTAACCTAAATTCTTCATTTAATACAATTTTGGTGCAGTTTGATTGAACTATGGGGAAAGAGAGACTTATTAGCTGACATAGATGGCATGATAACTGGCAAGATTAATATTTTGTTTATATTGTATCACACTGGTATGAATTTAAAACAAATAATGGAGTCCCTCATTGTGCTGAAGCAGGACAAAATCTTTCCATAGCACATATCAAGTACCAATAAAAATATTTTTTGCTGGTTATTAAATTGCTGTGCAGAACTACCGGGACATGTTACAAGGTTGGCAGGCTTTTATCACTGCAGATAATTTCAAGTTACTTTTTATCTTATACACCAAAACAGCTGAATATTACAAAAATAGAAAGAGGAGTTTATCATGTAAAAAGAATGTGTATGTGAGGAGACGTGTCAGGCATTGTAAGGCTACAATAAAAATTTATTTTCAACCTGCATGCACTTGAAGTATGGCAGCATAAACAGTAGCATAGCAGTGACTGCTTCAGTCAGTCCTAGACTGATACATATTTCATTTGTCATTTAACCATTTTTGAGGGTCTTAGTTTATACTGTTTTATAAGGTCCATCTGAAAAGTCTGGTGAACGGTCTCAGCAAATATAGCAAACAAGAGTTACAAACATAATAATTTTACTGGCCTTGAAAGTAGTCACCATTAGCTACAACTTGCTGTTGGAAACTGCCAGCAAAAGCTTTTTGTGGAATCGCTCAAAAATCTGCAAAGCGTAAATCTTTCAGGGCTAATTTAAGGTGGAGAAACAAAAATAAGTCTGTCAGTGCCAAATGATGAGTATTCTGAACATTCACTTTGCGTAGAGTGAGAGAGTTGAGTGAGCAGATCCATCTCCAAGCTTTAGAGTTGATGTAAAAATTGTGTTGTAGCTAATGGTGCTTGCTTGAAGTCCGGTAAAGACAGTTTGCTTGTAACTCTTGTTTCCTTTATTTTATGAGATCATTTATTGAATTTTTCAGAAGCACAATGTATCACTGTATTTATAAATAACTCCAGTCTGTTAAAACAAAGATTTTTTAAAATTTGTCATAATGTATCTGTTCACTTTGTGATCCATGCATGAGAGATGCATGCAAAAATGAAATTGTTCAGGTCATTTTCTTGTGAGAGTTTCTACTTATCATTCTTGTTTCAATAATCGGTATTTTCAAAATATTTCTGGTGTATTCTTTGCATTTCTGATATCTACAGTACTTTCAGAGGTTATGTTTAGTAGATGTAGAATGTTATTTTGCCTTAGTTCTCATTTTCTCTTTTCTTCAGAACTTGGCATTACACATTCTTTTTCAGGAACAGAGCTTGGTGGGCAAAATTCATTTCAACCATGCTTCATTTGTCTACGATGTGGTCAGCAGTATTCAACCAAGAACAACTTAAGAAGCCATATTCGCTTCATATGTGGTAAAGAGCCACAGTTCCAGTGCCCGTACTGCTTTAGAAGATTTAAGTTAAAGGGAAATCTGACTAAGCATTTAGCTTCACATAAGAGGCAGTCATTGCAGTCATTACCATTTATTCCTACTGATGAAGAAATTTCATTTGTAAAACAATAGAACTGTACCTGAGACTGTAATACTGCTCCACAATTTTTTTATTTTTTATTTTCAGAAAATTCTGTGTAGATGTAGAACAACTTCTTCTAGCCATGTATATGTTACTACCAGATAAGAGTATTTGATAAAGTGGTAAGTGAATGCTTGCATTTTAGGTTGTCTGAAGCGTTAGGAAATCAGTTCTTGATTATAAAACCATACATCCCCATATGTTACCTGTATCACTACACTACTACTAAAATGTAATCATTATTATTTGTAGCCCTCTGTGGGTCAACACAGCATTAAAAATGATTTTAATACCTTTTGTTCTAATATATATATTTGTTTGTTAGTTACCTGTTGGGAAAACAATCAGACTTTTAAACAAATAAATAGCCTTTAAAACTTCTAATGTGTGTATGAATATATACATAAAAATGCTGCAATAACCAGGTGATATTAAAATTGTAAAAAAAGGTACATACTAATTATGAATGTATCTAGACCATGTGATGATTTAAATTTGTAAGTGCCACTCTTGTATCTGTCTTCATTCTTTTACATACTGGTATGTTTGATTTCCTGTTTGTGCTACATAAACACAACACAGTGCACTGCTTCATTCAAAACCCTTTGTCTCCCCACTCTCATGCAGTTAATTTAATTGATGTTCTGTTATATGTCTCAGTAGTAACTGCATTAGGCCTATATTAAAGAACTGAACTCATCCAGAGAAAAATCTTTAGATATTAGTTTCTGTTATGAGCTGTTATTGATGGAAGAAGCTTTTGGCATTTTTACTGAAGGCAGGTTCTGAAATCCGTTACATGCATTCTCTGAAATTATGTCCAGCTATTAAATTTTTTCACTGAGCATGTCGTAATGATCATATACTGCATACAAGGAAGAAATAAACAAGAGCAAAAAAATAATAAATAAATAAATTACAAAATTACTGTTAAAACTGCATTTAAATTTCACGTTTTATTATGTCCACAGATCATTAGCTTATAAAAATTATGAAGAAAATGTTTCTGGAAACTACTTAATGTCATGGAAAAGTCATTTAGGTGGACTTCTGATAGCCAAATGAGAGAATAACAGATGTTGTTTACTGTTTGGGTTGAGGAATTGCATCAGGTCAGAAAACATTGTGAAGAATGTTATTTTGCCCAAATAAAAGTTTAATGTCAAAAGTAATGTATGTCAGCTTTTGTGATTTATTTTTGTTGCCATATAGCCATACTCAGCAGCTTGTGTGCTCTCTTGCTGCAGTGCTCTGTCATTTTAAACCAAACTTGTCACACACTCTAGTATCAGTTAATAAAACTTTGAACATTAATAGTTCTGAAATGATGAGTAGCTTAGTAACATACTTTCTCAAAAATGAATTACAAAGTGGCATCAAGGCATAAGATATATTTAATTGTTGCACACCTTTTTTGTGGCACATTTACCATTTCAGAAAGAGCAACAACAAAATTCTTTGCTATATTAGAAGAGGGGAAGAGGAAATAAGTTACTAACCTACTTGTCAGTACTTTCCTTATATTTACTTTTCTGTATAGCCATATTTTCTCTCTGTAAGTTAATAATCGTGTTGATGGCAAGGAAAAGGCTATGATTTGGGAAGAAAACCTGGGTTGATATGTAGTACAGTTAAATAACTATTAGCCAAATGGTGTTTTTATATCTGTCTTTCCATTAGTGTTTTTGTTGTGTTGCAGCTGTATCACTGTATATTTGCAACAGAAAGCATGTAATATGTAAGTGCATGCAGGGGCAGTGTAACTGTAGGCATATGTGGCTGGAGAGATTTGTTGTATTATGATAAAGAGATTTTACATTGTTCAAATGATGTTATTTGCTACACTTTTTATTATGAAGGTAGTAAGAACAGCACACGTTCAGGATGTGTACGCTGTTTCTTTCTCTTTCAGGAAGTCATTCTCCATGGAGCACTTCAGTAGTAGAACCACCAAGACAACAGTTTGAGTGCATTCAATGTGGTCGACAGTACTCAAGCAAGGATAATTTGGGGAGTCATTTGCGCTTTATATGTGGGAAAGAGCCACAGTTCCAGTGTCCATTCTGTCCAAAGAAGTGCAAACTAAAAAGTAACCTAGTAAAGCACGTCAGGCGGCTACATCCGGTTCATCAGCTTCTTCATATATAACAACATACAACATCCTGTTTTATCCAAATTTGATCATAGTATCACAAAATGTGTAGAATGTGGTATTCTCAGATTTTCTACTTTTGGTCATATATACTATTTTATAGTACTTTACTTGGAGAAACATTATTCGAGCAAAGTTGGGAACTGACCAAACTGCACGTGTGAAGGTATTTGTCTTTTCATTAAAAATTGTTTTCAAATTGATTTTCGGTTGGGTCCTCAAAATTGTTTTCGAATTGCTGTGGGGCTGTGTCTTGAAGAGTTTGAGAAGAATGATTGCATAGTAGCCAACAACTAATTATAATATATACAAGTCCTGTTGCCAACTCTGCCTTTGAAAGGTTTGCATCTCTCAGACATTAATTGCTAATTACTATGGAAATTAAAAACTGATAACAAGTTCAAGATGTTCCCTTGTGGTTTGCTTGTGAGACATTAAAATAAAGTGTCTTGTTTACTCGTATTTCACTGCACTGCATTGCAGATTTTTTAAAAGTTGTAATAGCAAATGAATTCTAGCTCTTTGTCCTATAGTAACATGTTGATTCTGTATTGGAAACTATAAATCAGTCACACTGAGTAACTCAAGTAGCAGTATGTCTAGGTCGTCTTGTTTTTCTGGGTGAGTTGAATTTATGACTGTTTGTGAATGCATCCATTTATTTATTGAGAGAATACAGGATCATCTTACAAATAAGTTGTTCAAAGGTATGACATCAACCACTACTTGTTGATTGAAATAATATATTACTTTTAAAATATAAATTAATACCTTTCACTTGATTTTTAATTATCTTGTTGCAAGTATTTGTAATTTGTAATATCTGAAAGGAGATGTGAGAACAATTTTTGAGATGGTGTATTTGATGAAGAAGATAAAAATTATGTCATAGAAATTATGGTCTTACTACAGATATACTGAGATATACTGTTGTGCAGTGGCAACAAGTCTTTTCAACGTACGTGTACTCCCTCCTCTCAACCCTCTCCAACTCCTCCCTCTCACACACACATCCATTGCCCTACATCTATCAGTCTGTCTTCCTTCTACCACTTGATACCACTTAGTCTCTGGCTTCCGCCTCCACCCCCACCCCTCCCTAACTCACCTTTCCTCCTCCACCCCCACCCCTCCCTAACTCACCTTTCCTCCTCCACGCCCACCCCTCCCTAACTCACCTTTACTGCTCCTCCTGTTTCCACTCCATCTTTCCTCCCCTAAAATTGTCCTTTTGTCACCACTCTCTTCCTGCCGCATACCCTATCATTCTCAACACATTTCCCCCATCCTTCCGTCTCATTGATTTTAATGGAATGAGGAAATATTCAGACATACATGACAGACTTACTCCATATACCACAAAAATATAAACTAGAGATAGATAGTGGTAGTGTCTTTGTTTAGTAATCAAAACATCCTGGGTCCCAGGGTCAATCCTGGCCACTGCTTACATTTTGAATAAAAATCATCAGCAATGGCAGACAAAGATTGCTGGCATAATGAGTCACTCTTATGCCCTTCGAGTGATAAACTGCTCCTGAAAGGCGGAAGTTCAATGTCATGTTTACACAGAAGGCAGTGTAAACCACTACATCAGACAAACACTGTCCCTACAAGACATGTTGCATCAAATTGAAAAAGGGACAGATGATCTATCCTTTGGCATAAAATTCCAAATAATTACTCCCCCCCTCCCCCCAATAATCCCTTTGCCTCACAGTGTATGTCCCAGTCAGTTCCTGTCCTTTTGTTAACCAGGTTTAGGAGAGTTCTTTGTTCTTTTACCCTTTCTGGTACTTCATTGTTCTCTATGTTATCTACCCATTTTATTTTCTCCAAATCTTCTCCAAATCCATTATGCAATGCTTCAATTTTGTCTTTTTCTCTTTTCTTCAATGTCCCTGTTTCACAGCCGTACAGAAATAGACACCTTTATCTTAACTTCCAACCCCAGTTCGTTGCATAAGAAGCATTTCTTTTTCTGGAACAGTTGCTTTGCTGCTGCCATTCTTAATGTTATTTCTTTTTCAGTTCTCCAATTATCAACATGTTCCCCAAATATCTGTAGTGTGAAACCTGTTCAATTAAACATTCTACTGGTTTCATTTTCGTATCTTCATCACCTTAGTTTTCCTTTTGCTAATTTTCACTCTGTATTCTTGCAATCCTTTTTCATGTGTATAGTGTTCTTTGAAGAAATATAATAAAGAAGATTAGCTTCCCAACACACATTAACTGTGAAATGAATGTGAACTTACGTATTCAATATTTGTTCACTCTTTCTGCTAACTTTGTTGTGAAGGACAGAATAAAGAGCAGCTCATCATGTCAGAAAAAAATATTTAAAATTAAATGTATAATACACTTCTAAGTAAATTCAATTTTGCACTATTTTCCTATGTAAACAGCTACTTCGTAGACAGTTAATTTGTCTCTTAGTAGCAGGAGGGCAAGCTTATAATCCTTATAAATACTGTCGTATAAACATACCTGCATTTCAACTTACTTTGATCACATTTTCTCTGTTACATCTAAGACATTGTTACTAAATCTGATTCTACATAAAAGCCATGCTTGAGACAAAATGTAGTATCTGAATTAAAAATAACTTTAGCATAGCAGATAGAGAGACAAATTAGAAAACACCATTAAACTTCTAGCAACCGAAATTTTTGAAGAGTCTTTCTTCAGGAAAAGGGAGAGATATCAAAAATAAGGAAACTTCTACAGGTACCAAATACAGGATTAGCAGGTGCTAAGGAATTTCAAGGTGCTCCAGAGTAAGAATTGAAATTTGAATTCCAAAGTATCAGGAATGAGTCAAACAGAAGCAGAAAATAAATATGGAGACACTAATTAGAGAGGAAGGAGGAAGGGTGAACTGAGAGAGACTAATGTTACAGAATAGAGATACAAATTGGTATGCAGGCAGGCTGTGGGAAAAAATGGAAAAGCCATGGAAGAGACTGGTATAAATTAAGACCCACTGCTAAAAAATTCAAGCATGAAATGAAAAATATGCATGAATCTTTTAAAATATGGAAGTACTGTTGTTAGGGACTGCTTGATGGACACTAATGGTGACCCAAATATCCAGCATCCAGTTGTTCTGTTCCTTGTGTCTGTATGTGTCAAGCTCTATTCATTCCTGTGCCAGTGGATGAGAAGTAGATGCTCTTCGTGTTACTAAAATATTGTTAAATTACCATTAAGGACACTTGCAGTTATAATTAATACTTTGTAATATTGCGCTTTGTTTAATAGTAGTGCTTTTTATTTTAAATTGGCTGCTCTACCTTTCCCATTATTTGTGAGCGTGTATAGGTCAGTTATTACTTTTTGAATCTCTGTGTTTGCCTGATGTGAGTAACGTGGCACATTTGATAGTTGCTTAAAAATTTCGTTCCACAGAGTCTGTTACTTTGTACACACACTCCAAATCCGTGAAATTGTGGACAACTGTGTGACGAAATGATACATCAGAATCTAATATTATTGTCTGTGGATTGTGTTTCAGATGACAGCAGTTGGCTCCAAAGGACGGGTGGGTGGTCAAGTGTAATAGATAGTGTCAGTGACGGTAGCTTTGTGTGTAGTAAGTGTGGGCATGTTTATCAACATAGGAAATCTCTGCAGCGACACTTGAAGTATGAATGTGGCAAGGAACCTGGTTTCAAGTGCCCATTTTGTAAGAAAAGAAGTAAACTTAAAGAAAATTTAAAGCAACACATTAGGCATATGCATTGGTTCTTATTTCAGTCACCGTGAAAGGTATGCTTGTAGATAGTGTGGTGTAGGTCTGTTTCATTTCCTTTTACATCACACTGAAAGTCACTTGTCTGAACATTGTGTAAATGGGTACCCCAAACATATGTTGGATAAGACTTAGAATTTGTCTCTCTCTATAGGGGCAATTTAAATCAGCTGAATACTTGGGTGAAATGAAAGACAATTACCACAGTACAAATGTTGTGCGTTAAAAAGAATTGGAGAAACTTTTGTGTGCTCTAGCGTAAACTCCCCAATTTGCTGTTACTTATTCTCAGAAGTTGTTGTTCTATGTTGGCATAAGCTGATGAACCTTTTCACAAACTGGAGTTTTTAACAATGATAATGCTAAAATGTAGTTTTATGCACATTGTAACAGGAAAATAAAAAGTGTTAAAGAGATACATAAAAAGTATGAATTATTTGAGTACAGACTGCCTCCCTCCATAGAGTAGATACCTCCATTTAGTATCTGTTCCCACACATTCTTCTTAAAATCATTTTTTTAATTTTTTTATTTTAATCAAAGTGGATATACTGTGTTACAGAAGTTAAGAGCTAATGAGCTTGGATTGTTCTATGTAGACTAAAAGAGTGGCCAAAGTCAAATATTTCAGAAATTACACATTAGAGGACTTTGTAGTTCAGATCAGTGGGTTAATCTGATATGGGATTGCCAGCCACTGTTATTACAATCGTGGTAAGAACAATGATGTTTATACTGTGGGTGGATTATTGAAGTGCCAAATTCATTACCAGTATATAATTATGAGTATGTAATATATTGTTGACTTGTTGGTTACTGCTGTTGAAATTTCTCTGTACCTTACTAATGAAGAGTTACTCTGAAAATGGTGTAAGGTTAAGTGTCTGGAGTTATGTGACTGACTTCTGCTCCACCAGAACCTTTTTTTCAAGTTTATTTATCAATTGCTTTTAACTTTCCTGTATTTTGCTATAAAATTTGAAACTTACTGGCCAGCTTCATAATTATTCACAATTCAACTAAAACCATGCATTTTTTACTGGCAATTTCTTTGACTTACGGAATCCTACAGAAAAATAATGATTATATATAGTGTGTTATGTGCCACTACTATACAAAAAAGGAAGACGATCTCCAGACAGTTTAAACTTCGTTATAGAGCCTTTGTGTCATTATATGCAGCTGGTGTCTTGCCATTTCTTTTCCTATTATAACAAATGTAACTCTCAACATGTGTAGAATGTTGTAGCCCAGTACTTTACATACATTACTAACTTGAGAACAAAAATATGCAAGACTTTGCAAGTTTTGATCATTTTGTGTAAACATTTAATTCATACTAATTGATAAGCTCCTTTTGGTACTCACCTAATGCCTGTTATCCGTTTCACCATAGGAAACTAGTAATAAAAACAATATGTTGTGTGTTTTGTTGAGTGTTGCTAGGAATGTAATAGGGGCATATATCCTCATATCATCACCAGGGCAGAAGAAACCAATGAAGTGGAGAAGCACAATGTTTCTTGACCAACTCATGATCATTGAGAATGAATTGTGTGGTGTCAAGACTGGTAAGAAATAAAAGTTAAGCTGAAACAAATAAGGTGTTTGCACCATGTGTGTGTTTGTGATAGAGGCCTGTAAGAATTTTACAAATGGGTTTGAAAATAATTTTGTGAGGTCTGAAGCTGCATAGGGACTCTGTTGAGACACATGAAAAATACTAGTTTTTAATGTCAGTTTGTCAATTATTTTCAGAGATTCGTGAAACCAACAATTTTCAGAGGCATTGACTGTTGAAGTGGGGATGCTCCAGCCAGCAACTAGCAACTGATTGAGCAGCGCGATGCCATTTACCAAAAATAAGTAAAAGAAAACAAAATTCTTCACTTGTTGTGATAACGTAGTTTTTCCCGGCGTATCAAATACTGATGATCTTCACGGGTTTGCAGCCGGGTTCCATTGTCCTGATGACAACATGATATTTCGGCGGACCACCTGTCCGCCATCTTCAGGTGAGATTGAGTGCACAATCACGCCGGAACTGAAGAGACCTCAGATTCGGTGGCTCCTTTATACTGCGGGAACAGGCCGTTGTGCGTGCGCAAGCAATGGAAGAGCTGCCCTCTGTGAGGCGAAGAATTGCAGCAGCACCAGCGGTGAAAACTGTCAAAAGCGAGGAATCACAAAATTAAAATGCAGCCAATCGGAAATCAGACTGTTGTTGTTTTATCTATGATAAAATAGGATTCCACATCTTACTTAAAGGAAAACCTTTATCTCTATTAATAATATCATCAGACAGACGTATTTCAATTGATTCTTTCAATACGCAATCCCAGTAACGGGAAGCCGAGGCAATAATTTGCGTCTCATTATACGACATGTTGTGCCCTTCATTAAGACAGTGTTCAGCAACGGCTGATTTTTCCGGCTGGAGCAGTCATGTATGCCATTGATGTTCCACACATCGATCTTGAACTGTACGAACAGTCTGTCCAATGGAGGCTTTTCCGCAGTGACATGGAATCTTGTATACCCCAGGCTTCCTCAGTCCCAAATCATCTTTAACCGATCCAAGAAGGGGTCTAGTTTTGGCCAAAGGCATAAGGACGCTTTTAATATCATATGTCCTGAGAAGTCTTGAAATTTTCGAAGAAATACTTCCCACGAAGGGTAAAAAAGCAACTGATTTGGAAGTGTCCACCGTTGGTTCTCGTGGGGGTCCAAATTGAAAAGCACGAGTAATTTAGTGATCAGAATACTCATTCTGCCTAAAACAGCTTTAAGGTGATCCAACTCCTGTTTCAAGTTATCGGAATCCAAAACAGCATAAGCCCTCTTGACTAGTGTGTGTAAAACTCCCAAGCATTGATGTTGTGGATGACAACTTGTGGCATGGAGGTAGCGGTCCGTATGCATAGGTTTTCGGTATACACTGTGTCCCAAAGTCCCATTTTCTTTCTTATGTACTAAGACATCCAAAAAAGGTAATTTGCCATCTTTTTCAATTTCCATTGTAAATTTGATTCGTGGGTGAAGGTAGTTAAAATTATCTAAAAATCGATGAAGAGATTCCATTCCATGTGGCCAAACGATGAAAATATCATCCACATATCTCAAAAAACATGTTGGTTTAAGAGAAGAAGTACCATATGCTCAAAATCTTCCATAAAGAGATTGGCGACAATAGGGGATAGAGGACTCCCCATAGCCACACCGTCAGTTTGTTCAAAAATTGCTTCATTAAATAAAAAATACGTCGATGTCAATACATGGTGACACAGCTCACTAGTTTTGTCATCCAAGAGCTGACCAATTAGCAATAAAGACTCCTCCAAAGGTACCTGTTGCCGAACACTGTCTTAAGGAAGGGCACAATATGGTCGTATAATGAGACACAAATTATTGCCTCGGCTTCCCGTTACTGGGATTGCGTATTGAAAGAATCAATTGAAATACGTCTGTCTGATGATATTATTAATAAAGATAAAGGTTTTCCTTTAAGTAAGATGTGGAATCCTATTTTATCACAGATAAAACAACAACGGTCTGGTTTCCGACCAGCTGCATTTTAATTTTGCGATTCCTCGCTTTTGACAGTTTTCACCGCTGGCGCTGCTGCAATTCTTTGTCTCACAGAGGGCAGCTCTTCCGTTGCTCGCGCACGCACAATGGCCTGTTCCCGCGGTATAAAGGAGCTGCTGAATCTGAGGTCTCTTCAGTTCCGGTGTGATTGTGCACTCAATCTCACCTGAAGACGGCGGCCAGATAGTTTGCCGAAATATCGTGTTGTCGTCAGGACGATGGAACCTGGCTGCAAACCCATGAAAATCATCAGTTCTTCACTTGTTATTGCAGTTCTATGAAATGGCATATCTGAACTCGAAATTGGTAGGCTCAGTATTCCTCTTTCTTTCTGTCTATCTTTCTTCACCCTTTAAGATAACAGGAATGGGTGTTGAGAATGAAAATATATGAGGATAAAATAACTAATATTACTCAATTTTTGACAATATAATGTAATTGGATAGCCAAATCTACTCACCAAGTAGAGGCAGAACAAGCACGTAAAAGAAGGTTATAATTATGCAAGCTTTTGGAGCCATTGGCTCCTTCTTCTGGCAGAAGGGTTGAAAGGGAATGACTAAATCAGGCTTTCCTCCTCATCCTGTCCTGTAAGTCTCCCCTGACCCGTGGTTCTGGGTGACTTTTCCAAAATCTACCTCTTTTCCTGGACCCATCCAATCCTTTCCCTTCAGCCCTCTTCCTTCCCCTTCAACCCTTTTGGTGTAAGGAGGAGGTACTGATTCCAAAGGTTGGATAATTATTATCTTCTTTTATGTGCTTGTTCTGCTGCCACTTGGTGAGTAGATTTTTTTATGCATCCAATTACATTATAATGATATTACATAGATTCACATCATTGGAATTAGTTGAAATTTTACTTATCACCTTTCTACAGATTGCTTTACTTGCAACCATTGCAATTCTGCATTTATCTAAAGATTTACTTATTATTCCATATAATCACAATATGTGATGATCCAATATTACCATGGTCGCTTACCTCCATCATTTGGATGTTTGCATCAATATGAAATGCATATGAAGTACTGTAGTAGTGCAGATTCACAGAATGAGAATGCTGCTGCTATCATGCTATTTGATGCATTGTAAAATGTTTAATCTGGCTTTCTCCAACAATTACAACACATGATCACCACTTATTTTTGTGAATCCTTCTACCAGTTTCTTTCTCTTGCATCTTCAAGACTTTTGACTGAGCTTCACCTGTAGTCATAATCAAAGGCCTTCAGTAGGAGGTACCATCTGAGCCAGATGGACGTAAGAGGTCAGCACGCACGCACACACACACACACACACACACACACACACACACACACACACACACACACACACGTACCCCTCCTTCCTTATGACTTGCAAGATGGGGCACCCGGCTGGGATTAGCAGTAGCAAAGTTTTTGTGAATCTGCACTACACATCAATATTATCCTCATTAGATTCGGCAAGTAAGATGACACTTTGGAATGGTATTTGGGAGGGGTTAAGTTTAGATCCCTGTCTGACTATACAGATTAAGTTTTCCATAGTTTTTCTAATGTGCTCAAGACAAATGTGATGATAATTCCTCTAGAAATACATGATTAGCTTCCCTTTCATCTTTATCTTACCTGACCTGCTACATCTGTAAAGACATCATTGATAAGCCATTACATTGTAATATTTTTTTCCTTCCTTTATGATAGTACCTAACAGTTACTGCGGAATAGTTGCTCTTCCAAACAACATCCTATACAAGCAAACCATTTGCATCTTTACCTGCAGTTACTCGTACTTTAGGTACGTGGACTATGTACAGCTCTATTTGAAAAGAATAGCTTGATGTTGACCTAGGGTCGAGCCATGCGTATCTGCTTTCATGCTAATTCACTGCTAGTAGTAACCCTTAGCTGTCAAATAGTCTGTGCATTGGCTAGTCAATAAAATACACAGAAATAAAAAATCGAAGTTAAAGGAATAATTTAATAAAAAGGGTTGTGTTGTAACATCTGTGATTGATGTAGATGATAGAGAATTATGTTGAACGATGTTTATTCAAGATAGGACATCTCTGATAAACAGGAAGTGGTCCTACAATATTCATATAAATTACAGACCAAAAAAAAAAAAAAACCCATATCATATGTAATAAAGATATGGCGAAAGCATTATGAGAATGGTAGAAAAATCCCCAAACTAAATATCAAAAATACAGAATTTCATACAATAGGCGAAACATTCACCATTTCAAAACAGTTCAGCCTGTTGATTTACAAATTATCACGTGTGATAAAAAGAATAATAACTCATAATATGTCTATCCTCTGTTCTATGATAACAAGCAGAATAAGTTTAGTCCTATTCTGGAGCATATTCAGACCTCTCAAAACATAAAGTCCCTTCAGAAGATATGACTGTTACCCGCCAAGAATGAAACATCCATACGACATAATCACTCACTTCACCCCAGGCAGGTCTGGTTTCTTCAAGAACTCAGCATAGAGTGTTCAGATTCACTCCTTTGATCTCTCTGCTCAAAAAGTCCCAGTCTTCATTTGACTGCCATAGTGTTCCACTAGCCTGCTTTTCTGTGGGTTGAAGGCTCTCCATCAAAATTACATCATTTTTACATTCAAAAAGCATGATTTGATCATCATGACCACTTCCTGCACTAAACTAATATGTTACAACAATATTTAAATAAAGAAATATTATAAATATTTGGTCATACTCAGATCATTCGCAATAATTACAAATAAAGGTTTGTTCATAAATAAATAAGCTAGTGTTCTTGCGCAAGTGCACTGACATTAAATGATGATGAACTGTCGTTAAATTTTGTTTAAACAGTTATTTGTGCCTTCTTGACAGAAGTGTTTTTTGGTTTTCTTTTTAGTTGTGGTGTCCATTAAAATGTGTGATTGATCACTTCTAAATTAGCACAATTTTTTAATAGAACTTACAATCAGCATTTGAATAAAGTTACTGGCAAAATAGTAAACTGTTCATTAAATAAAGGCACGAATATGACAAAGTATGAGGCACTGTTGCTGTGTAATTGTAGAGAATATGATATTTTGACAAACATTTGCGTAGCGGAAATGATGTAAAAGATGTAATTAATCAAGAAATAAAATAGATACATAGCCTTAGCTTTCAGAGATGATGACTGTTGTGCAATGCTATCAGCTGAGATATTGTTTGTTGAAACTGCATGAAGCGATTAAAAATTGTTATTCAGAGGATCATTGTGTAAATGTGTATTCACTGTGAAATATTAACTTCCACAGTTTTAATGCTATTGAAATATTGTTGTGGCTTTGGATGTGCCTCATTTTTCTGAGATCCCAAATGCATTCAGATTTGCATGAATATTTGTCTGTGATTATTGTTGAATCTCAAAGAACTGTAACTTGGCTACCTTTAAGACTGTCTGACAATCTGCAATTTCTTGGAGCATCTCCTACACAGAGGTTATGTGAATAACAGCCGTCCAAATTCCCAGCTTTGGGATTTTCCCAATTTCCACCCGTACACTCCTTGTCTCTACACCTGCGTTCGCCTGGAGCAGTCGTGTGATGTCCTCATCCCACTGACTCATACCCAGCAAAGCAAACAAATTCAGCTCTCCTCAGCACCAGCCCTAGATGGAAAAATAAGTTGCTTACATACTCGTAATTTTACACCTACCTTCCTTCCTTTTCCTGTCAGATTCAACAACTGTTTCCCATTTAAGAGTCAGTTTTCATGTTTTAATTTCAACAAATTCTTTATTATTTCCAAAAATAAGCTATTTAGAGGTGGAAGGCACTTCATACACTAAAGCACCAAAGAAACTGATACAGCATGCATTATCAAATACAGAGATATGCAAACAGGCAGAATACAGTATTATGGTTGGTAACTGGTATAGCATTCATTTTCAAATACAGAGATATGCAAACAGGCAGAATACAGTACTATGGTTGGCAATGCCTATGTAAGACAATAAGTGTCTGACGCAGTTATTAGATCGGTTACTGCTGCTACAATGGCAAGCTATCAAGATTTAAGTGCATTTGAATGTGGTGTTGCAGTTGGCATATGAGTGATGGGAAACAGCATCTCTGAGGTAGCAGTGAAGTGGGGATTTACCCATACAACCATTTCATGAGTGTACCTTGAATATGAGGAATCTAGTAAAACATCAAATCTCTGACATCACTGTGGCCGGAAAAAGATCCTGCTAGAACGGAACCAACGACGACCGATGAGAATTAGTCAACATGACAGAAGTGCTTCCCTTCTGTAACTTGCTGCAGATTTCAATGCTGGGCATGTGAACCATTCAACGAAACATCATCAATATGGGCTTTCACAGCCGAAGGCCCACTCGTGTACCCTGGATGACTGCACGACACAAAGCTTTACAACTCACCTGGGCCTGTCAGTACCAATGTTGGACTGTTGATGACTGGAAATGTGTTACCTGGTTGGACGAGTCTCATTTCAAGTTGTATCAAGTGGGTGGATGTGTACGGGTATGAAGAAAACTTCATGAATCCGTGGACCTGCTGTTAGGAGGGGACTGTTCAAGCTGGTGGCGACTGTAATGGTGAGGGGCATGTGCAGTTGAAGTGATATGGGACCTCTTATACATCTAGATACGACTTCGACAGGTGACATGTATGCATCCTGTCCGATAACCTGCATCCTTTCATGTCCATTGTGCGTTCCTGCGGACTTGGGCAATTCCAGCAGGACAA
This sequence comes from Schistocerca piceifrons, assembly GCF_021461385.2. Lineage (NCBI taxonomy): Eukaryota > Metazoa > Arthropoda > Insecta > Orthoptera > Acrididae > Schistocerca > Schistocerca piceifrons. The sequence continues at coordinate 906,597,030 of NC_060140.1, read as the reverse complement.
TACGACACCCCACATGTCCAGAATTGCTAGAGTGGCTCCAGGAACATTCTTCTGAGATTAAACACTTTTGATAGCCACCAAACTCCTCAGACATGAACATTATTGAACATATATGGGATGCCTTGCAACATACTATTCAGAAGAGATCTTCACCGCCTTGTACTCTAACAGATTTGTGAACAGCGCTGCAGGATTCATGGTGTCAGTTCCCTCCAGTATATTCAGTGGCCTGAGACAGTGGTCATATCTGCGTGTGTGTGTGTGTGTGTGTGTGTGTGTGTGTGTGTGTGTGTGTGTGTGTGTGTGTGTGTTTTGTCTACTTCAGAAAGAGGCCTTTTGCCTGAATGCTCACATCTTTTGCAGTCTTTCTACTGTGTCTGTCTGTGACTCAACATCTTGTCTACATGGTGAGTAGCAATGTATCTTTCATAATATTGTCAGGTCCCATATTAATGTGGTGGAGCACTTACAATATGCTAAAGTTATAGGTTAGCAGCTTCCTTCTCCCTCTTCTTTTGACATCTGTGATGTGTCTCCTAGGACTGGTCACATTTCAGGTTGGCTGTTCTTTTTCTACAGATCGTCTTGTTGACAGGAAGTGAAATTCCTCTGCAGGGGACAGACAGATGGTTACATTTGAATTTTAGCTGAGAGTTGTGTCAGATTTCCAACACTAATCTCTCCCACTCTTCAGCTTGTCAGGCAGCAAGTCTGTCATAAACCTGAGTTACTAAGTATGAAATAATTTGTATGTTCATATCAGTATTTTATTTTTAAGAATGGCTATTTCTTAATACTTGGAATTGCAGTGTCGTTTCCTTTCTGTACATGTGCTTCAAGTGTTGTACTGATTTACAGGTATATCCAGTCTTCTAGACATTATTGATCAACCTGAGTTGTCTTCATTCAGCGGGATAGTTGGCAGACTCCCATTTACCTGTTTCCAGTGTGGACACACATACCGTCACCAAGCATCACTCAGAAACCATGTTCGTTTCCAGTGTGGGAAAGAACCTCAGTTTGAATGTCCTTATTGTTCCAAGAAATGCAAACTGAAAGGAAATCTCAAGAAACACATATTTGCAGTTCACACACGTGAACTTGGTAATTAAATGTTACATAGTTTTTGGTTGGGACAAAGAAGACTTGAAACTGTGAGTGAAATAGACCTGTAAGAACTGTATTAGAACCTCCGTCACTAAGCAAATTCCAATTATGTTTGAACTATTTTGCATTGTTGTAAAGCTTTAACATGTGGCCAACCAAATTAATTATGACTCCATTGCACATCGTCTGTTTAATACAAGGTGATTGTAATGTCATATCGCCTATGTCTATTATTGAAACTTTTGGTTTACTGTGGTATTAAAAATGTGAATTAAACAGAAACTTGATTTTACTTCATTTCTTATCTTGTTTCAAAGTACAATCCTTCTCTCTTCCATTTTTAAACTTTATTGGTCACAGCCAAGTCTTAATTAATATGTAAATTTTCATTTATCACACCTATATGTATTATTGGCAACAAGAAGTAATATCTTCATAGCTATTCCCTCTTTTCTATTACTTAAGTATTTTACGCACACAGCGTTCCTCCTCTTGTGCAACATATCATGCAGAAAGTCATTTTTTAATAAATAAAGTAAAACTGTCGAATAAAGAGAGAAAAAGAAGTTGCTTTTTGTTTGTTGACCAATTTTTTCAGCCTATTTGCATAAAATTTGTAAATTATTTCATAGTTTTTCAAATCATAGTTGTGATTCCTTATTTTTTTGTGTTATATAGCTATGTAATGTGTCTAACTATAAGGCAAGATATTATGTGGGGACACTTAAATTTGAATAAGCAACCAATTAAAACTTAGAAAAGCAAAAACAGTATATTTTCAGTTTTTTGATGAAAGTTTTTTCAGGACTTAGTTATTCTACTACCTATTGATGTCTAAATAATAAAAAGAAGATATTGTGAGATAAGTCTTTTGTGTGCATATATTTGCAATTTTATGAACACCGTTCTGTTGTTGTAACTCTTTCATGAAAAGATGTCAAAACATAACTATTTGTGAGAATCCCCCCCCCCCTCCCACTTCCACCCCCTTCAAAAAGAAATGTTTTCCAGAAGGAACTAAATTTGTAACTCAAGGAGTACAAACTATTTGCCCCATTGTTTTTTCCATTTGTTGATAATTATTTCATCCTACCTAACTTGTGCTGCTAATATTTTAATTCCAAGCAAATCTCTGTAGATTATTACTTATTGACAATTTGTTATTGCAACTTCTGTTAGCTGAAGACACTTGCTGCAACACCGAGAAAGTAAGATACTGACATTTTTGCTTTATGTTTCATTGTTATGGCTTTTTCCTTTTTGTCTATCCCTCTCCCTCCCCCTTCCACTGCAGAAGTTGCTTTACATTTGTTCTGTAGCTCGTCTTATAGCTTTTTCTTGTATGAATTCACTTGAGGCGACCTAATTGTGTCATCTCTAATGGATTCAGTTACATTTACTTCACTGGTTGAAGTGGTATAGTGGAAAAAGCACTGAGCTGACATTTGAGCAGTCAAGATTTAGATTTCCTGTGGTTTCCATACATCAGGGAAGGTGAACACCAGGACGATAGTCTTTAAAAGGCACAGCAAATACTCTTCCCCATCCTTGTTTTTCACTTCATCTCCTATAGCGTAGTCATTAACAGGAGGCTTTGTGCCTTGCATTGTAGTTTTACTCTACTCTTTCTGAATTTTTTTTTTTTTTTTTTTTGTGAAAATTTTGCATTGGCTTTCAAACTGCATGATTTGGTTTTATGAATCAGGCAACCAGTAACGTACATAAATATCAAGCATTGGTGACAAAAATAATGACTGTAGATATATCGAGTTTATCTACAATTCAAAGTGTTTTATCAGATGTTATGTCACAGTTTATATACTTTGGGATAATTATTATTATTCTCTCAATTTGGGAACCAAACTTCAACATTATTTTCATAAGCAATAGAGGTGGAATTTCTGTTTTAACAGCCAGTGCAGTCCAGAACCCAATATGTGTGATATATAAGAGAAGAAAGACATGATTCGTATACACCCTAGGGCAACTGAAGTTGATGGTATGTATATATGGGAAACTTCTTTAGTTGTTTCCATTACTTTCAAATTCTCATTTTCATGTGTGATGTACATTCAGTCCTGTTCAATATGTATATAATATAGATTGTTGATTTTATGCAGTTAAATATCATAATTTGAAAGTGTTTTCTTTAATTAAATTTTAGGTGTTCATGTATTTGAAACAGATGAAATTTTTGCCCTTTTAAAGTATATGGGTCTAGGTAATACACATTTGTTGAATGTCATGCTTTGTGTAATGCTAATGCAAATGTAAGAAATTTAAAAAGTATTTGGCTGTACACCGTATTCTGTGTTTGTCTACAGGTTTCTCACTAGAATATGAATATTTTTCATGAACAGTATGCTCGTACTATAAATGAACCCAGTTTTCTGATGTATAGTAACAATCCTTAAATGTGGTTGTTGGTTACCTCCTAAAGTAATATTTACATTACATATTTATTCCAGAGCCTGACTTGAAATGTGGAATCAAGAAGCAACAGTTCTTTCGAAATAAAAGTATTTCTCGAAGTGGAACACAGTCTTCTGCTGAACTAAGCTCTACACAGCTAGTGCACAACAGCTTTGCGAAGCAAGCTGCTCATTCATTTTTTGAAGTTGCAACACTTCTGGATTCTGACACATGGCAACTGCCGGAAGGAACACAGGAATCCCTCAAGAATAAAAGGCCAACTGGAACAAGAGCTTTTCCTGTAACAGAAGGTCCAGGTGTATTTCCATGTGATAATTGTGGAAAGTCATATAAATGGAGAAGAACACTTCGTCACCACCTCCGTTTAGAATGTGGAAAAGAACCTGCATTTCAGTGCCCATTTTGCCCCTTGCGCTCAAAAAGAAAGAGTAATATTTCTGCGCATATAAGATATGTTCACTTGAAATGATTTTAAGAATCTAAACAAGTTAATCAGTCAAGTATCTTATCACTGTTTGACTGGTCTCCTTTGTAGTTTGTGTGTTGCATTTAATTTTTCATCATACTTTGTATTTGTTTACTTCTGCTGAAATGTCATCTAGAAACAATTTACTGTTATGTTTAGTCGCACAGTTAAAATGAAGCTTGTTGACTGCTTACAATGATTACTAGTGTTGAATTTATCTGTCAATAAATCTTATACCCTCATGACTAACAGTATTCTTTGTTTGCCTGAATAATATAATGCACAAACAGGTTAAAAGTAATCTTTTCCTGACTCATGTATTGCTGTTATTCAGCCAAAAATACATTAGTAATGTAAGTATGTTCTTTCATTTTTATTATTTCTGACATTATGCATTGAAAATTACTTCTCATTTTGTTCTTTAAATACAAGCATCCATTGTGTATCTTATTTATTTATTTATTTTGTGTAACACAATTTAAAGCATTCATGCTGTTTCTGTTAAGATTACAGTATGTTAGAACAGTTGTGCGTTTGGTTCTATCTCAAAATATGTTTTCTGTGTGTGTGTGTGTGTGTGTGTGTGTGTGTGTGTGTGTGTGTGTGTGTGTGTGTTGGGAGGGGGGGGGGGGCTGTTTTATGGGTTCAGAGGGTGTACACTAGATGTGCACTGCCAAGCTCTGATCCTTTTATAAAAGACAGGGTGGAAACTGGTGAATTGTAAAAAAAGTGGGTCATCATCTGGAATCGGGTTATTAAGTTGGGAAAAAAAGAACAGATGAGTGAATGAATGTTACATGTATGCAAATAAAATGCTACATCTCCAGAAAAGAGGGTTTAGGCAATTAATTCAGATATTTACTATATTTTACAGACTATAAGACACACTTTTTTCTTCGAAAAATTGCCTCAAAAATTCAGGTGCATCTTATACTCGAAATTAATATAAAAATGTCCAGTGTTTGATTTAAAATTCCTGTCAGTCTAAAAAACTACATATATTTGATGCCACAGAAACCCATCTCTATCTTGCAACATTGGAGTCAACTGTCGTCAGCTGTGCACCGATGCAAGGAACATGAGTTTGGGGGATTCACAAGCTTGCTAACATTGTCTCCCTCCCACCCCACCATCACAAACCCAGAACACTGTTTAGCCAGTGATATGTCATTGCAATCTATGCACCAGTGAACCTGAATTGAAAGTAATTTGTGTTATCTGTAACCGTACAGTATTTTTGTTAGTAGCTAGTTAAAAGTTAAAGATATTCATATGATATGGACTATAAATTGAAAGTAATAGTATATACAAGAGAACATGGAAACAGAGCAGCTGAGTGGAATTTCGGCCCTCCACCAACAGAAAAAACCATTCGCAATTGGCAAGCAAGTAGAGGAGAACTGAAAAAAAAAAAAATGAGGAAGACTAAACGTTCAAATAGAGGACTGAATCCAGAGTGGCCAAAACTAGATGATGATGCATTGAAATGGTTTCAAGGAACCATCAGAATGGCATCGGAATTAATACAAACATGGTTCAAATACACGCTCACGAGGTAACACTATAGGCAAACTTAACAGACGTGAAGGGTGAAGTTGGTTAGTGATACAATTTTATGAAGCATCATGGACATAGCTTGTGAACCAAACCCAAAATACCTGAGAAAATGCTACAAGAGTATGATGAGAAAATGTTATCTTTCCATCACTTTATTATTCAACATCGAAAGAAAACCAGTGTGGAATGTACACCCAAACCTCCAGATGTTAGACGCTCAGATCTGTACCAAAAGTTGTATGTTGTTGTATGTTGACTAAAACTCCCATTTAGTTGGTACTGTGTGCTGTTGTCCAGCAGTACAGGCATAAACATTAATTAAAAGTAACACTTGAATTACCAGACCACAGGAAAAGCGTTACTACGATTAAATAACAAGTATAACTTCCATGGGTGAATTGGCAGGCTGTTTGGTACTTTCGTACACCGTTTGATGAATCCCGCATTTGTGCATGCACCCTGTAGATTGCAGAATGAAAGCTTGTGTCTGAAACTGAACTTTGTTGAAGTTTCAAAGGGTCTGGGTTCATCAACGAGTTTAGCCATTATCCAACCATGACGGTGAGAATTGTAGAAGCATGAAGAACGCAACTGACTGTATGTGAGGTACTGCAGCTTAAGAAGATTATTCTGTTGTTGCAGACTAATCAGTTCCAAAGAATCTGACAGAACACCACACATATGTACCCTATAAGGTATGCTGCTTTCACTAATGAGGTGAAAGCAGAAAGCAAAAAGAACATTTCTACAAACTCTAAAAAGTCTCTCTACATATCAGGAAAATGTTCTCTCATGTAACAGTTTCATGCATAAACAGTTTAAAAAATAGTCATTAATGGGGTTTGTACCAGGGATCCTTGAATCAACAACCTAATGCTGTACTAACTCACCCTCAGAAGCCATACACATTAACTATTCACAAATACTCTTTTCATTGTCCCTGATAGTTCTGGTGTTGCTTTAATTAACGTTTACACCTGTTCTGCTGGGCGGCAGCATATAGTATGAACTAAATCGGAGTTTTCGTTGTTAATCTATCAACACACAACATTTGGCACCAGTCTGAGTTTCTGACATCTGGAGGTTTGGGTGTAAGCCAAATAGCGAGTATGGACGAAACTCTTCTGACATTTGATGTGCTGAGTGACAGAAATGTTGCCATGAAAGGTGCTAAAACTGTAACTATAAAAATAAGTGGACGTGAAAAAAGAACTACACTGATGTCTTTTCATGTTGTGGTTACAGTACTAAACTTAATCCAGCGATCACTTTCAAGAGAAAACAATGCCAAAACCTTCTGAAATACTGCCAGTTGTTCTTGTTCACGCACATGGCAAGGGTTGTATGGATGAGGGTGGTGTGAAATTATGGATTAACGGAGTGTGGGAGAGAAGGGAAGGTGCTTTATTGAAGAAGAGTTCTCTTCTTGTGCTAGAACAGTTCAGAAGTCATTTGAAAAATTCGGTGAAAGAGAAAGTGAGACAGAGAAATTCAGAGCTTGCTGTTATTCCAGAAGGGTTTACTTCACAATTGCAACCTCTTGATGTCTCGATAAATAAACCATTTAATGTTTATGCGAGAGAGGAATGGAACATATAGATGAAGGATGAAACCCAACATGAATTCATCCCAAAGGTAGCTTTAAAATGACCTACAATCAAACAAGCATGTCAGTGGATAAAACAGTCATAGTCTACAGTGAGAGAAGACATTATTGTTAAATCCTTCAATAAGTGTGGCAAAGTAATGCTCTCAGTGGCAGTGAAGATCATCTTATATATGAAGAGGATAATGACGACAATGAAGAGGAGAAAGGAGAAGAAAGTTCAGATGATGATTTTCAGGGATTTTAAAGGTCAGTTCGGTTTTATAAACTAAGATTTTTTTTTTTTAGTCTGGCTTTGTACTCTAATAATAATAATGGTAAAAAAGTTAAGTTTTTTGTAAAAAATTGCATCTTACAGTCCAAAGCATCTTATAGTCTGTAAAATACAATATCTATCTAATAATTTATAATATCAGGTCTACATAATTCAAAGACAGAATAGTGGCAAACCAGAAACAAATTAGATGATAAGCACAAGAACAGATGAAAACCAAGACGAAAAACAGTTTTCTATTGCCTTTGGAGGAGAAGATGTCAAAGAAAAAGAATAGTAAAACACTGACTGTCATACGTATTTCAGATTTGACAGTTTTACAGGTTCAGTAAATACGGTATATACAAAGAAACCAATAAGAAGTACATGAAATTCACCAACTCCTTTTGATTTAAATCACCATATTTAGCATCTGCATCATCATCATCATCACCACCACCACCACCACCACCATCTTGCTATGAACTCATTATTCTTTGTTCTGCCAGTTTTGTTCCTCCATTTTGTCAGTTAGCCTCTTTAGATTGTTCTGTTTTATGTCACGTTCTTCTTCAAGAGAGACTGCTACCAAACATTGTATAAACACTGTACTTGTATATGCGACATGCATTTCTCAAATCCTGACCTAGACATTCTGTTTTAGGTGTCCTGTGGACGCTGTAAATCACGTCAGGCAAATCTGAGGTAGATCCCTTAACACAGCCTCTCTTGACCTTGATTTCAGTAAGATACTGATGCTAACCTTTTGCTCCAATAATGTTTATACATTACTCTTAGTGTTCTACATCTTTGGTTCATGGTGACTGTATTTACACCTACCCATTCTCCCATATTATTAATTGATATAAATTACTAATAGATAAAATAATGTGAGGAAGACTGACAAAAGAAAATAAAAGGAAGAGGAAAAGAAGAAACAATGAATAGGAAAACAGCACAGATGTGCAAAATTATGACACACTGTATTAGATAAAGCAGAAGAAAGAAAACATTCCTATGAGGTGCTACAGATTTTAGAATGTACAATGTTGGATCAAAGTATCTGGGCACGTGTGCAACAACTATGTGACACAGTAAACTCATTAATCCATAACCTAGAAGCTGTCAAGATGTATGTTGTTCAGTAATCGAAACAAAAAAGAATGGGTAGTTAATGGCACTCAGACCACTTAATAGGAAGTACTTATAGAGGTACATCTACATGAGCCCAAATTTCTGTTATCCTAATGGTACTTACACAAAATGTGCATTAGTGGCAGTGAACTTCAAATGCTGGTTCTCTAAATTTTCTCATTAGTGTTTTGTGAAAAGAACGTCATTTTCCCTTCAGGGATTCCCATTTGAGTTCATGGAGTGTTTCCATAATACCCATGTGTTGATCAGACTTACCTGTAACAAATCTACCAACCCACCTCTGAATTGCTTCAATTTCTTCTTTTCATCCAGTGTATTAGGGGATCCAGACACTTGATCAGTACTCAAGAGTGGGTCACACTAGTGTTTTGTAAGTGGTCTCCTTTAAAGATGAAACACACTTTCCTAAAATTCTCCCAGTAAACTAAAGTTGACCATTCAACATCCCTACTGCCATACCTTCATGCTCATTCCATTTCATATTGCTCTGCAATGTTACACATAGATATTTATTCAATGTGACTGCATCAAGAAGCGCTCTACTAATGCTGCAGTCAAACATTACGGTATTGTTTTACCTACTCCTCTTCATTAATTTACATTTTTTCACACTTAGATGTAGCTGCTATTCATCATTCCAACTACAAATTATGTCTAAGTCGTCTTGTATCCTCCGTTGATCACTTGGCGACAACAACTTCCCATACACAATAGCATCATTGGCAAACAGCCACAGGTTGCAGCTCACACTGTTAATAAGATCATTTACGTATATAGTGAATACTTACTTGGAGCACACCTGAAAATACACTCTTCTCTGATGATCATTCACGTATTGGGGAACCTGATCCATATGTTCAGAACTTCATTAGCAAAGTGCAGTGGGGCACTGTGTCAGACTCTTTCCAGAAATCTAGGGATACAGAATCTGCCTGTTGCCTTTCATATGTGGTTCACAGGATATCATGCAAGTAAAGGAGAAGCTGAATTTTGCATGAGTGATGCTAATTTTTGGACAGTAGCTTTTCTGTCTGAAGGAAATTTATTATATTCAAACTGAGGATATGTTCAATAATCTTGCAGTGACTCAATGTTATGGATATTGGTCTGTATTTGTTAAATATACCCTACACTTTTTTCCAGGCACTGGGTACTTTGCATTGGGGGAGAGATTCACAGCAATTGCAAGCTAAGTAAGAGAGTGATGCTGTAGATTACTCTCTGTAAAACAGGATTGGGATTCCATCGAAATGTGATGGTGTATTTATTTTCAGCTCTTTCAGTTGCTCCTCTACATCGGGAATGCCTATTACCTTGGCCTCCATATGGAGGTTTGTGCAACAGTCAAATGACAGTATATTTGTGTGATCCCCCTGTGTGAATGATTTCTTAAATGTGAAATTTAAAACTCCAGCTTTCCTTTTGTTGTCTTCATTTGCCACACTAGACTGGTCATTGAGTGACCGGATAGAAGATCCAACCTGCTTGTGGATTTTACATAGGGCCAGAACTTTCTAAGGTTTCTCAGCAAGATCTTTTGTCAATGTACGGCAGTGCTAGTTGTACGCTTTGTGCATCAATCTCTCTACACACACAAATTTCTGCATTCTACTTATTCTTTTTTGAGCTGCGGGTACAACATTCTTTGCTTCTTCAGCATTTTCTCGATTTTGTTATTAAACTATGGTGGGTCTCTTCCATCCGTAATCCACTTACTTGGCACATACTTCTGCAGAGCATGATTTAAAATTCATTTAAATTTTGCCCACAATTCCTCTGCATCCATCATACTGGTACTAAATGATGTTCGTCATACTTGAACTAAATGGTGTCCATTCACTGTCTGACTGGGATACTAACAACCACTTATCTGCTCTTCCTAGCAAAAATATCATCCTAGCCTTCTTGTCATATTTATTAACTTCAGAAACCATTGTTGCTATAATGACTTCATGATCACTAAACCCTGTCTCTGTACTGACACAGTTCATAAGGTGAGGCCTGTTTGCAGCTACAAGGTCTAAAATGATTCCATTGCATGCGTGCTATTGAAGTATCTGCTCTAGACAGTTTTTGGGAAACATATTCCAAAGTGAAGTTAAAATCTTCTGCGTTATTAGAGATGCGTCATATTTCCTCTAAAATAATTGATGTTTCAACCCTTCTGCTGTGATCTTCAGGAGCTTCTGATGTCCACTACTGCTAGAACACTATCAGAGGGCAGTGTCACATTTTCTTATAAGGACATTTTTCCCAAATTCATGCTGGAGAAGCGGTAGTATTGGTTAAAATTCTTATGACTACCATTGGTGGCCTTCATCATAGGCTAATATTCCCTCACTGATGCAGAAAAAGGGGCATTATTGGCTAAACTCTTGTGGATACTATTGGTGTCCCATTGTCATTGGATAGAAAGACACTAATCCACACTTCTGCAGAAGGGTTATTGGTTGAAATTTCTGCTACTGCTATTGGTTGGCTGTCATCATTGACTAGATGCAAAACAGACAGAGAGAGAGAAGGGGGACTTTTTACCCAAAATATTATTGTCTGCCAGGTGATTTGCTGCATGTTGTTTATGTTGCTCGCACACTGTGGTGGCATATTCACTTCCTTGCTGGCAGTGTTCCACGATGCTGGAAGCCTATAGCTGTCCTCTTTATTGAAATTAGATGCATTCTTGGAAATTTCAACCACTTTCTGGACCTTTCTTCTATAAATGTTTGTTTCCTTAGCCAGCACACATACGTTATTAAAATTGATGTCAGAACCACAGCTCTCATGGTGTTCCACTACTGCCAATTTACACTTTGTTTTAACCTCATGTGCCATTCGTGTTCCTTAATGTGTTCTTTAACAGTTCTTCCTGTTTTGCCTATATACGCTTTGCCGCAGCCACATGTCACTGATAGACGCTTGCATTGTGGAAGCAATCAGGTGCATCCGTTTTTCGTTCGAAAAAATCTTATATTTTGTTTTGACTAAGGAAAGATATCTGAATACCATTTTTCTTTAGAATTCTGCTTCTGTGGTCAGTGATCCCAGGAACAAACAATAACCTAACGGAGTGAGAAGGCAGTTCCTCATCATTTTTATTAACGTGATTAATATTCTGCCTAAAAGCTCTGTCGATTGAACAACTATCGTAGCCAGAGAGTAAAGAAAGCCGACCAATACGAGCGGGTATTTAGATATCACTTTGCAGCACCACCCAGCCCAGAAGCAAGGAATGCTCAACACACTGTCTTCATGTGCCCTTCTGTATCAGTGATGGTGACAACTTGGAACTGGAGTTGAATTTTTTAAAGAAGACATTGATGGCAGTGCTTGCACAACATTCAGTAAAATTTAATGTAACCATTTTATACAACTGGTTGAGAAGTATCATTTCACACTTGATCGAGAAGCTATGCACATTTCTTCCCTTAGTTATTAACAGTGCATGAGCCCGTGTATTCTCTTTCAGTCTTCTGTGAGATGATGAAAAGTGGTATATAGACCTACATATGTAGTCCAGCTGTCCAGCAACTACAGAAATGCTCATTCAAGTAAACATTCATCAGTGGAGAAAATTGTATGCCAAGAGACATGGTTAGCACACAGCATCAAAGTTCGCACACTTTTGATGTGTAACTTCTGCATATGAAAATTTTAAAAACACTTTTTTAATAGCAAGTAAAACGTCTAGGATTTTAACAAGTTTATTCCTCACTTGTTTCTTATGTCTTGCATTCCATTTCTTGATCATAGTTCTGCCTAACATAAAATAGTGTACAAAAATTGGAACAAAATTTAACTAATGAAATTCACAATGTGTAACAGTAGTATTGTGCAACAAATGTAACTTCATATCAGGTTCAATATTAATACCTTCATGGTGTTGCTGCAACAATTGTACTTTTAAATTAGAAGTGTGACTTAAATAGCATTTAATCGCATCTTTTGCTAGTAACCAAGCAGTTTTGGATTAATAAAATGAGTAGATATTTCATATATCACTAAAATCACGTCATTCAACTAAATTCATTTTATATATGAATATATAATTTCAGTGATTTGGCCGGTATTTATTTTCTTCGGTTTCTCATTCTTACTGTTTGTGAACTTGCTGCAAAACATTTACTTCTTTTATAAATGTGAAACTTGATCAGTTACTAATGAATGATATAATTTTTTTTCTCTTTTTTAAGATCTACTGCTCAAATCATTTCAGTTTAAAAGCATTTTTTTTCAACAATACCAAAGCAGCATGTATATGTGACATTGTGAACATCAATAGCTGAGAAACGGACATGTTATGTCCACTACAGTTTCACAAAGTGTTTTTTGGGTCTTGATTAAATTATGGAAATGCCATCAATGGAGTGACTTGATCTTCTTATCTGAAAATCTCCAGTGAGGTATATCTCGAAGCAATTAGACTTATAACTGGGCCAATAGGTCAAGTCCCACTCCTAGCATTTGGGCAGAAGCTAATGAGCTACCTCTGAACAGTTCTCCTTCCCATGTTATATGTATGTTTTCAAGGTCAGGGAGACCACAGAGTATAACATTATTGCATCCCTGCTAACTCTGCAGTAGAGTATGAGGCATGTTCATAAACCCATGTTGCAGTGTCCAGTTGCATGAAAGGTGTCAGTAAGAAATACCATCCACTGCGAACGATGTGCTATGATCCACTTCTTACTTGTGGAGGGAATAACATCTACTAAAATTTTTTTGGGAATAAAAATGGTTTATGATGGTGGTGCTATGAACAGAATGAATGTGTTTAAGCGGTGTAGGGAGCTAAGTGAAGGCAGAACAAATGTTCATGACAAACAGAAGACTGAAAATCTTTCATTTTGACTGATGAGCTGGTGCAAAAAATCGAGCAAGACTGCCCATTGACAGTGGATGAAATTTCCACGTTGCCTCCACAATTTTTCAGAACTGACTTAAATTAGGCACCGGTTGGTAGGACATGTTCTGAGGCATCAAGGGATCACCAGTTTAGTATTGGAGGGCAGCGTGGAGGGTAAAAATCATAGAGGGAGACCAAGAGATGAATACACTAAGCAGATTCAGAAGGATGTAGGTTGCAGTAGGTACTGGGAGATGAAGAAGCTTGCACAGGATAGAGTAGCATGGAGAGCTGCATCAAACCAGTCTCAGGACTGAAGACCACAACAACAACAATGGATGTGCTCTGTTGTAGGTGATAACACTGCCATTGTCACATGCTTTCCAAAATTCAGCAAGAGAGCAAATTTTTATCCTTGAAATAGTAGGCAAATCAGTATATTATTATTCCAGTTTGGCTGTAAAGTTGCTGATGCATTAACGTTTCTAGAATTTGGTTACATGTGCTTAAATGCTGGAGATTCGCTGTAGTATTCTTATATATCAGTGAAACCTGATGTGTCAAATGTGGTTTCAAACAATGCTAGGCGAGAAGCACGGAGAAAAACTATGTATCAAGATTACAGTCAAGCAAATTTATTAAAGTTAATTATCATAGCAATTATATTTTTAACTACTGCTAAATTCCATGTTAGTTTTCTGAATTCAGTTACAAATTGTTTGGCCACTTTTGAACAATTTTATCTACTCACTTAGAACTTCTGCAAAGTATTCTTTGAAAGATTGAGTAATTTTTATTGATGGTGCTTCTTGTGTTTCAAATTTTGTACTCTTGCAAAATTTCTCAGAGTGCTTTTACCATGATCTTAAATTCAGTGTTAATTGGAGGAGTTGCATTTTGATAGTTTTAATATTGAGTGCAAGTTTACAACTGGAAATCTTTGAGATACTTTAGTTTTTAGTATGAAATTCTCATTCTCTGTTTACTTTGTGGCTTTTAAATCATATTCAAATGAATTTGATAGCATTATGTATTGCCAGTAAAATTAAGCCTTCATTCTATTTCAGTTCCTCGTCTAATGTCTTGTTTGGGCTTTATTTGATTTATTTCTATTTGTTTACACTATTTACATGCGCTTTTTTCCCAATATAATTTCTCCCTGTTTGACCTACTGAATAATGAAGTTATGGTTCCTCAGTAAAGAGACTAGTCTTCGGTGACCGCATTCATAGGGACAAGACCTTTTCTGTGACATGTATCTGTATAATCTGAATTTATATAATCTGTTCTGTTTATCAGATCTCCTCAGTGGATTTTAAGTCTAAATATCAATTGAAGTAAAATGGTTCTGAGTGTTACTTACTAAATGAAACTACTTATCCATAAAAACTTCCAATGAGACTTTTTTCAGCTTACAGTAGTTAAATGACTGGTGCCTGCTCCAGAACATCATAATTTGAATGAATAATGAGCCTGACAAACTGCCTATTGGCTTCTGTCTCGGGTTCTTCAGCCGAAGTTCATCTAATGATTTTACTGAGTTTTGCCAGCACGAGTGGCTGGTATTGTCAAAGCTGGCAGTTCAACTCTTCCACACTTTATACACTTCTTTAAAGAGGCCTATTTTTTCCTGAGGCTATTTCCGAAATCAGTGAAGGTAGTTTAAATCTGTCTTGCTACTCCATGTCATCAGATGTGTTTCATTTTATTGAAATAAAGTAACATCATTGTTCTTAATGAAACACACATACTATTTGGCTTGCTTTCTCCATCTAAAAACAGTTCATTACAAAAGATGTTCATGGTAGTAAGAAAATTGTGGCCGTTTGTATGCCGTGTAATCAAATATTTCTCTTACTTAAAATTTTTGCTCACATTAGGAAACGCCTTCTGCTTGCAATTTTTATTTAGATATTTCCTCATTTGGCTCTATTGTTTCTTGTACCGTAGCTGCAAAGATGGATTATCAACTTATGTCTTCACTTATCCTTGAGATCTCAAAATTTGTCAGGGAAAAGTGCTAAAGCTTGTCTGGCAATCAGGGAAATATCAGGGAATTTCATTTGGGGATACTTGTTGCAACCCTGGAGGCAGTGTTGTAGCCTATCCCCAATGTTATTCAATCTGTACATTGAGCAAGCAGTAAAGGCAACAAAAGAAAAATTTAGAGTAGGAATTAAAGTTCAAGTAGGAGAAATAAAGACTTTGACCTCTGCCGATGACATTGTAATACTATCAGAGACAGCAAAGGATTTGGAAGAGAAGTTAAACGGAATATACAGTCTCTTGAATGGAGGATATAAAATTAGTATCAACGAAAGCAAAATGAGAATAACGGAATGTATTGTAATTGAATCAGGTGATGCTGTGGGTAGGGAATGAGACACTTGAATTAGTACCTGAGTTTTGTTATTTGGCTAGCAAGATAACAAATGATTTCCAAAGGAGACAGGATATAAAATGCAGAGTGGCAATGGCAAGAAATGGCAGAAGAAGAGAAATTTGTTAACATTAGATGTTGATTTAAGCATTAACAACTCTCTTCTGAAAGTGTTTCTATGGAGCCTAGCCATGCATGGAAGTGAAACATGGAAAAGAAACAGTTAAAACAAGATAGAAGCTTTTGAAGTGTGGTGCTATAGAAAAATGCTGAAGATTAGATGAGTACATCACTTAACTAATGAGAAAGTGCTGAATAGAACTGGGGAGACAAGAAATTTGTGGCACAACTTGACTAAAAGAAGGGATTGGTTGATAGGACACATTCTGAGGCATCACGGCATCACAGATATAGTATTGGAAAGAAGTGTAGTGGAACAAAAATTGTAGAGGGAGACCAAGAGGTGAATATAGTAAGCAGATTCAGAAAGATGTAGATTGCAGTAGTTATTTGGAGATGAAGAGGATTGCATAGGATAAAGTAGCATGGAGAACTTCATCAAACCAGTGTTTGGACTGGGAACCACAACAACAACAACAACAACAACAACAAACAGGGACACCTTTTATAGATCGCTAATTTTCCTTGCAATGGATGAGTTAATGGGTTCTTCATCACTGTCCATTCACAACGAATTAAATGTTCTCTCCCTCATTTCTTTGTTCTTAAAGAAAATCATGCAACAAAATCTCCCAAAATTAAAATAAATAATTGCAAATGTGTTTCCAAACAACAAATGTATGTTGGTCATCTTGGTATTCTCATCTTTTCATTGGTGGGACCATTATCTTTTAATTTGTAGGGTTTAGACATGCAATAAATCCACAGTTAACATCATTTTAAGCTTTTTTAAAATCTGGTGCACACAATACAGTTACACTGCACAGCACCCTTTTTGCACCCTGCACAAAAACAGGTGACTATGATTAATTTTCCATAAGGTGAATTCAGATTTGATTTTAGTTTTTCACTTGTGGATAAGAATTTCTTCCCTGTTATTGAAATTGCTTTAATTTAATTGGAACAAGTTTCAATTCTCATGCAACAGAAAAACTTTCTTCTCTTGATTTCTGCATTTGTCTATCTGACATTAACTATCATAAACAGAAGTCATAATTATGCATTATGCTACCACTTGGTGAGTTTTCATCAAGTGTGAAAGAAAGAGTATTGGTTCTACATTGTAATGGCAGTTATCACTGTATTGTGTGTTGTTGTTTTGTAAAGTTTGTGATTTACGAGTATATTCTGCCATAAACATCTGTACAAAATATCTAGACAATGTGTAAATGACCCTGATATGTTTTGTAATATATGTGGGGAATATACAGAGAAAAACAGAGGCATAATCATACTCCTGTAGTTAAGTAGGCATACAATTTGTACTTTGGCTGCAGAGTTGGGGACAAAGATTAGCCTTTTGCTCCTCTTTTTTGCTGCGGGACATGCGCAAGTAACTTACGTAAGTGGCTGCAGAATTCTCAAGCATCAGTGCCGATTATGGTACTGATGATGTGGCGCAAACAGAAGGATCATGCTATTTTTTCTGACCAAAGTGAATGAATATTTTGCAAAATCAAAACATGTTATTCAATACCCAAACCTGTATTCAGCCATGTGGCCAACTTCTCCACTTTTTAAGCCACTAAGTTACTGGATGATGAAAAATATGTAGAGATGCTCTGCAACAGCAGTGGGAAAGAAAAATCACCAGCGACCAGCGCAGCACGTGGTGGTTCGGATTTGGAGTATTTGCCACCACAATCAACATCACATTATTGCATTGCACAGACAAATCTTAACAACATGTATAGGAACCTGAACCTGTACAGACAAATTCTGAGTTACTGGCTTTGCAATTGCATGGATGGATTTTGCTTGCTCGTGGTGTTAAAGTGACTTCATATAGAAAGTGCCAGAGTGAGTTTGAAATCTTATTCTCTTCCTCTAACGAGTATGTTTACTGTAGTGACATCAATCATTTGTTGGGAGCAATGCAGCTAGTTTACAAATGTGAGGAATGGAGACACACTATTGATTCCCCTAATTCAAGTTAAAAGGCAGTATTCCTTTATAATGGTAATAAGTATCCCTCAGTTACAGTCCGATACTCAGTTAACAAGAAAGAGAATTACGAAACTATGTGAGATTTAAAGGCTTCTTGAAATTACTGCATCCAGTCATTCATAGTAGATAAAAGTTTTGTGTGAGATTTGGCCAGTTACTTACACTACAATAAGTATAACTGGAATATGCAACCAGGTTGCCTGAAGTACCAAAGCTTTCTGTGCGAGTGGGACAATCGCAGCAAGAATGAACACTATGTACATAGAGTGGCTGAAGCGAAATGCCTACATTCCAGGTATAATTATTGTGTCATATGTGCAGTTAGTAAAACCTGAAAATGTATATCTCTCACCGCTGCATGTCAAAATGGGTTTAATGAAGATAATTGTAAAAGTACTGGACAGAGAATGGGAAGCTTTTGCACACCTGAAGACAAAGTTCCCCTATATCAGAGGTGTAAAAAATTAAAGAGTGTGTATTTATTGGTCCCCAAATATGAGAACTTTTGCAAGATACAGATTTCACCAACTCGTTGAATGAAACTGAAAAAGATGCATTTAATGCCTTCAGGCAAAGTGTACATTCTATTTCAGAAATCATAAATCTGACGATTGTCACCAAAGTTGCATTTCCTTGATTGCCTTCTTGACTTTTCACCCTCAGAATTTGGGGGACACAAATCATGAACATGGGGAATGTTTTCACCAGGATGTTTTAGTAATGGAAAAGTGAATTGTGGTGTAGTGGCAGTGCCCTACGTGGGCAGAACATTGTTGGTCCTTAACTAGAAATGTAGCAGAACATGAATACAAATGAAGACAGCCAAAAACATCCTTCTATACTTATCCTTAGTTGAAATATTTATCTTTCCAAGGTTTTACAGCTACATATTGTTTGTAAATAATAAAACTTCTACTTTTGAAAAAGTTACACAATAGAATATTTTTATTTTCAAATCTGTGTTCTCCATTACCATGAGAAGTGATAAACCATAATTTTATCCAGAGGGCAGACAAAAAGTTGAAACGTGTTGTACAGTTTTACTGATGTCATTGTTATTGTGGTCTTCAGTCCTAAGACTTGTTTGATGCAGCGCTACTACTGCAGCCAACAAAAATTTGAGCCTGCAAACAGTATTCATGCATAGTTTTCCCTCGACACTTGTCTCACCCTGCCTTCCCCCCCCCCCCCCCCCTCTCTCTCTCTCTCTCTCTCTCTCTCTCTCTCTCTCTCTCTCTCTCTCTCTCTCTCCCCCCCTCTCTCTCTCCCCCCCCCCCCTCCTGTTACGAAATTGACAATCACTTGATGCCTCAGGAAATGTCCCATCAACTGAGCCCTTATTTTAGCGAAGTTGTGCCATAAATTCCTTTTCCCCAATTCGGTTCAGTAACTTGTCATTAGCTGTCCAATCTATTCATCAGATCTTCAGAACTTTCCTGTAGCATTGTATTTCAAAAGTTTCTGTGCTCTTATTATCTGAACTATTTATCATCCATGTTTCATTTTGATACAAGGCTACAATCCAGAAGAATACCTCCAGAAAACACTTAATTGTAGATTTTAGGTTAGATGTAATGTATTTGTATTCTTCAGAAATGTTTGCTCAGTGTACAGATAGAATTACATCAGGGATAGGGTGCAACGCTGTCTCACTACTTCATCTCATTCATTGTAAATTGTGGTTTATTTGTCTCATAACACACATAATCTATATCATTTAATTCAGGTACAGGAGACATATCAAATTGTGGTAAAATTTCACCATAAACCAAGAACAGTTGATTTTAAAAAACAGCATAATAATAATAACACAATTTTGTTATGTATACACACAATAAAATCTAACACTTAATTACCCCTTGCTCAAATAATTTCATCCTCTATGAATTCTTCTATTGAGTAGTATTTCTCCCGCAGAATCTGCTGTAGCCGCATTTTAAAAATTTCTGGCATCATATTAAATATGTTTTTGCCCATTAACTTGTTATATATTGTGATCCCCGTGTACTGTGGAGTCCATGCATATAATTTCAACTGGTGTGTGGGTAGCATAAAATTATTGTTTTATTTATTGTGTTATATGGATGGGAAAAATGATTCTCCTCAAATAATTTTTGTATGCTGTGTAGGAAGGTTATAATTTCATAAATGTATATGGATGGAACAGTTAGGATTTTTAGTTTCCGAAATAATGGCCAGCAAGACTCTGTTTGCTGTGCAGTACAAATGTATCGGACAATTTTCTTTTGCAGTTTCAGTATTTGAGATACACTACTTGACCTTCCCCAGAAAATTATCCCATATCTAAAGACAGACTCAAAATAAGTATGATAAGCAATTTTTCATGTACTCAACTCAGTAAAACTTCTTAGTTTATTTGATAGGAAGTCCCAGGAATTTTGTGTTGCGATAAATGGCTTGCCCATTCGAGGGCTAATGTAAGTCTCTTATGCCTATCCTTATGATCTTTGTATATTTCTTTTCCATATTTATTTGTATTACTTACATATTCCATAGATCATACATGTGACTACACACTACGATGTGGAAAATGCTAAGGTCTTAGTGTCATCCTATCTACAGTATGTGTGAGGTATTATATTGGTCATGGCAGGGTGTTTTCTGCTTAGACCTTCAAAAAATTTATGTTCTTTATTATGTTTCTTTGATTAAGTGAATTTATTTTCGTGCTTTGCGATTAACGGAAACAGGACATTAAAATGTTTTGCTCCCATGAAACCTGTTGGTGTGTTTATTTGTTGAATGTGTCTACTATGCTCTATAAATGCACATCATATACATTCTGCCTCCTGGAAAATGTCTTATAGTGCCACGCTTTACAGATTTTTCAGACTTTTGTATTTGTCTTGCTTTACAGGAAATCCTAGAGATATTTGGACTGGTCAGAGACTACCAAACTACTGTTGCACAGACTGTGGAAAGTGGTACCACTACTTGAAAAATTTGAGAAGGCACACAAGATTTGAATGTGGGAAAATGGGACAGTTTGCATGTGCATTTTGTAATCATGTAGCTAAACAAAAGGTTAATCTTGAGAGACACATAGCAACTCGCCATAGAAACTTGGAGAAAAGTGCCATTCATTTCTAATTTTCATTGTTCTTTACCTCATAACCTATTTTAAAGTGACTTTCAAATTACAGTAGGTAGCTAATGGTTTTATCTTCTGAAGCTCCATCTTCTGTGGAGTGTGCGTGTATTTCCTCTACAGAAAAAAAAAAGAATATCTACCATGGAATTTTAATAGTAAATGTACTTGTACAATTTTGCAAAAGAGCCATATTTTTATTGATTTATTTGTGAAAGACAGCAAGTTTTGACAAACAAGAGAAGTATTTTATGAGCAGTTAGTCTGTAACTTGGATATGTTAGTCTGTAACTTGGAAATTAAGTGATTTGTTTTATTGGTGTTGTTGCTGTCGTCATTTCTGTATGATCTTACAGTTACTAGGAGACAAGTCACTGCCACACATTATGCATTATGGCTTAAGTTTTATGAATGCATTTTGCTATATGATAACTACCATTTTATGTTCTCTCGTAATTTACAAGAAGGACAGTTTAGTATCCTGAGTTAGTACTATGTTTCAAAAATTTGCTTCTCTCCCTATACTCTATTGTGGTTATTGTTATTGTTATTATTGTTATTATTATTATTATTATTATTATTATGAATTTACTAACATATTTTAGCTTTCATATAGTTATATAATTTGTAAAACGGTTTTGTTGTACATGCCCAGGTGGAGACTATGGGTGGTTAACAACGCCAGCAGTACGTCAGTATACCACCACGACAGAAAACAGCTTTGGCTGCAAAGATTGTGGGAAGACGTACCGATATCGACAGAATCTCATGAGACATGTTCGCATTGAATGTGGAAAACAACCACAACTTAAATGTCCATATTGTCCACATCTAACAAAACATAAAAGCAGCTTACAGTCGCACATTTTTCATCGCCATGAGAAACTCTTTTGAACACACACACACACACACACACACACACACACACACACACACACACTCGTGCGTGCAGAGAGAGAGAGAGAGAGAGAGAGAGATTTCAGTATGTATTTGACATAGTATTTGCAATTTTCTGTGACATTTCTGTAAAACATTGCAGTATTTTACATTTTGGTGACTTGTAACGTAGTTGTAGTTATGGTATGTTCCGTAAAAAAATAGTAAAAGATTGTATTTGGCAAATCTGCAATTATTTCTATGTTTAGTCTTCACAATCAGTGTTGCTATCTGACTCAATCAATTAACAAACAAAAATAAAAAAGTAAAAGATATTGATGATCATCTAAATGAGTAATAGAATTTCTGTTTGCCTTTCATCTAAATTTGTCCTCTCCCATATTTTCCATTGAACCTTGAATAATATTCTTATAAGATTTATTTATATTTCTGCATTTCAATTTTTTTTTTTTTTTTGCTCCCCACAGAAATTGTATGCATATTTAGCTGTAGCTCAAGACTTCAGTAAGTGGATAGTTGTAACACACTTACTTTTCCCATGTTGTTTTCATTCCTTACTTTGATTTATGTATTAGTCTTTCAGTTTACTTCTCAAGAAATGCTATTTTTTGACTTTTAAGGAAGAAAATCCTATCTTTATACTACCCAAAGTTTTCTACACACGAAGTCCAAAGAAGAAACCCATTTAAATGAAATTGTCAGTGTTTTTGTGGATTGTGATTAATTGCTGTGGAACAGATATTTGTCACTGCTTAAGGTTTTCATTAAGTGTGTGTGTGTGTGTGTGTGTGTGTGTGTGTGTGTGTGTGTGTGTGTGTTTGTGTTTGTGTTTGTGTTTGTGTTTGTGTGTCTGTGTGGGTGTCTAGTCTATATAGTCTATATTCGTTTTCATGAGTAATGAAATTTTTTAATGATATTTTGTACACACAGATTGCTCTCGTATGTAATAATCCTTAAAAACTAAGTAATCATAGTTTAGTGTCATGTGCTTCTTTTACTTTGTTGATATTTCACTTAGGGCATGAATAGCACATTGACATTGTCACAATGATTCTGCTAATTATTCATGATATGTTTTGCATGCACATCACAATAATGAAATAACTTTCTTCACATTGTAGGACCTTCCACTGCGAGATATGATGATGTGATGAAGGAAAGTCAGCAGAATTTATTTATCTCTGAACCAAAAGTGAGACTGGGCCCATTTCGTTGTGAAACTTGTGGGAAACATTACCTCCACAAACATAATTTGAATCGGCACATCAGACAGGAATGTGGCAAAGAACCACAATTTTTGTGTCCACTGTGTCCCTACAAATCAAAACATAAATCAAGTTTGGAAAGGCATGTGCGATGCAGGCATTTGTTTCCCATAAGATGAATTTTGTGTAACACATATAATTTATAAAGCTATTTATAAAGACTATATAAAATGCTTTTATGTTTACAAAACTAAATTGTAGAAAACTTAGCTGAAGTGTATTAGTATTTCATCTCTGGTGGTGGGAAACAAGAAACTATTGAATCCTCCTCACACTGCTATTCTCAGTGGTGCATAATTTGTTGTAAGTGTCATGTAATTATTTTTACTTTAAAAAAAAATTGAAATTCTAATGCTTCTTAACTGTTTGTGGATTGAATTTGTTTGTTTTGTCTGTGTGAAATGTGAGCTTTTAGCATTTATTTCTTACCAAAAAATTCAGTTGTCTACTTATGCTATTTCTAGAAGAATAATAACTTTATTTGAGAACTGTCATAATGTTTGTTACATAATACTTAAAAAAATTATAAGTTGATATTTCTGAGAGATTACTGTAAATATGTATTTGCAAGCTAAATGGTCAATCTGAAACCTAAGACTACACATGGTTTTATTTAATGTTCTGTAGAAATCACCCTCGCACCTATTTTTTTAAGTTGTGTGTGTGTGTGTGTGTGTGTGTGTGTGTGTGAGAGAGAGAGAGAGAGAGAGAGCTTGGATTTTCCAGTAGTAAATTGAAAGGTATCTCATTCTTACAAGAAAAATGATGAATATTTTGCTGCAGTCTATATGTAAGATGTTAAAAGTTACAATCTCTCTTCTACCCTATGACGAATTAGCATACTCCATTTTTATGTATATATTTTCTTCCTTTCCTCTCATTGTGCAGGGGTGAGTCAGCAAGTAAGTCACAAACTGGGAAAGAGACATCAGAGCCATGTATATTGGCTTGAAATTTATTTTCCTTTTCCCATATTCCTCTGTAAACTGAAAACACTTATCCCATAATTCGACAAGGTGATAAAAGCCTCTTCAACACAGTGTTCTTGTGGCAGCACTTGCATCTAACAGGTGACCTCTTATTATGTAATAAGTTTATTTTGATCCTTAAATTGCTGTAACCCACAAGATCAATGTGTGTCTTGGGGACAGTGAAATGCCCTCAGATGGGGAAACAATGTGCTATCACTTTATAACGAGAGTGGCCAGGACATTCATTGTTTGTGACTTCTTTTGCCCCTTGCTGAATTCCTGTATTTAGTTGACATAAATTTCCATGAAATACAATTCTAATCATACACAGGATGAATTTCACTATGGACATGCTCTGCATACAGTCCCTCAGGTCACAGAAATCTCATTTTTCTAATCAGGTACACCCACATTGCACACCTGCCATCTTGACAGGACTGCAGATCATTAACCATTGTCCGTGGAATACTGCCTGTTGGCTACCTTCCATGCTATTTGTGCTGCCACCCTATAGATACATATAAACACAAAATTTAAAATGATTCTTGCATTTGTGACATACTTATTGGCTCACCCTAGTATATGGCATTTCTGTCCAGTGGTGGTACATGATTGATTGAATTTAAAAATAAAAAATAATTGTGCTTTTTTATGTTATTATAACAGAGGGAGTTTGTATCTTCATTTTTTTGTAGTAGAAATTGACATATACCAAAAGATGTTTTGCGGACAGGACTACAGTACTGAAATTTTCTCTCCTTCATTTACAGTTATATTCCATGATAAAGCAACAATCTGGTTGCACTTCAAGCCCTGAAGGTAAAGACTATTGCAGTGTGAAACCACACACACACACACACACACACACACACACACACACACACACACACACACACACACACTTGTCCATTCATGTAGGGTCTTGATGTGTTAAGTAACTTTACACTGGTCAGTCACACTATTTCATCAGCAAAATGATTCAGAGTGATTTTAGTCCTTACATAAGTTTGAAATAGCATCAGGAACAGTACTGAGAGGAGAGAGATTTTTTATTTATTTATTTATGTATTTATTTATTTATTTATTTATTGGGTTGGGGGGGGGGGGGGTATAAATAGAAGAAGTAAGCCCAATTCGAGAACAGAATTACAAATAAAATAATTAAAATAAAGCTATGTCTGAGGAAAGTGGAAGTTCAGTGAAAGTGAAAGAAACTGGTTACATCCTGTTGCAGTATGTAACATTCCCATTTCTTCCAAGTCTAAATAAAACTTCTGGAAGCTTGTGATTCTTCCATTATTTTGGAATGTTTGGCAATCCGCTTTTGCATGGCAAATAGACACTTTGCTTATCATTCAGCTCTAAAGAAGGGAAGTGTAAAGGTAACAACACACCATGCATATGAGGTGCTGAGTTGTCCACAGCCACGTAAAGACGGTGTTTTGCATGAGTGATGGTGCAGTGATTGTCTACATCTACATCCACATCCATACTCTGCAAACCACTGCAAAGTTCTTGACCGAGTGTGCATCCCATTGTACCAGTTATTAGGGTTTCTTCCCATTCCATCACATGTGGATCACAGGAAGAATGATTGTTTGAATACCTTTCTAAATTTGTCCTCTTGATCCCTATGTGAGTGATTGATTTGATTTGATATTGGCAGGGAAGCTAAAACAGCTTTGGTCTAACCCACAACAGCTGCACCGAAACCAAGTTTACTGTGCGGTATCGCTCCCTGTATATCTAGTAAATCCAACCAGTGCCCTCAAATAACGCAAGTAGCCCCTTTACCAGTTTTTTCTTAGACACAATTTCTTCAGGTCTAGTTGTCCTGAAAATTCTTTCTCTTGCTCTCCAATGCTGTGCATGCAAAAATTAGGTGTGATGCAGTTTCTTCACTCTCATCACAGATCCTACATTTAGGGTCTTCTTCCGTTATGCTCGTTGCATGTAGCTGTTTTTTGAAATTCACATGCCGATAATCAGTCCAACCATGAGTTTAATCTCTTTCCTGTTCAAATCCAGGATTACAGATGTTCTCTTGAAACATGGCTTTGGTATCGTTACCTCACCATGTTTTTGTTTGTAGACCTTGGTCCAGTATTCCATGTGCTATCTTCTAAGCCAGTTCCATAGTTCTAGTTTGATCTTAGCCTTGGAGTCTTTGCGCCCATCCTGGCCAATCTGTTTGCTTGTTCATTGCCACTGATCCCTGAGTGGCCAGGGACCCACACTAGGTTTACCCTATTGCTTCCCCCTAGTTCCACCAGAGCCCTGTGACATTCTGCAACAATCTTAGATCTTGTTGCAGGAGCTGCCAATGATTTCAGGGCTGCCTGGCTAGATGTAGATGCTGCGGTCCTTGTAGCACCTACGCGTATTATTCTCCACACATGCCCTTATTGCAATAATTTCAACTTGGAATACCGAGTCCAGTTTTCCTAGAGAGATGATGCCCCCCCAGTGTTGACTGAACTCCATACACCCCAGCCCCAGCACTTTGGTCTGATTTCGACCCATTAGTGAGCCGTCAGTGTCCCCCGTACATTGTCAAACTGTTTTTTGCCACTGCTTTGTGCTTCCAATTATTATAAAGCTGGTTGAAGCAGTTGAGAGTTACTATATAGTCAGCTGGCATTTCCCCAGCCATTCCTATATTTACCTTGCTCACTATTTTAGCGTGTGATTCTGGATATCTCAAGGAGATCCAGTTTTTATCAGTTCTGAGTCTGTATGCACCAGCTGCTCCCTTCATCTTGACCCAAAGGTGTAATGAGGCATGTCCAGCATGGCTTCCATCCCAGTGGTTTGTGTGCTAAAATTCCACCTGTTATGGCTAAGCAGGCCAGTCTCTGCACCTTAGCAAGCTCCTTAGCTGCAACCTGCTGTTCTACCTTCTTCCACCACACTACGGCCCCATAGGAGATCCTAGGTCTAACCACCGTGGTGTATATCCAGTGCATAACTCTGGGGCTTAGGCTCCAGTTTTTGCCACAAGTCCTTCTGGTACTCACTAGCATACCTTTCACCTTGGAGCAGATGCTCTTAATGTGAGGGTTCCATGTTAGTTTCTCATATAAGGTAACCCCTAGATATTTCACTGTCCCCTTCACAGATAGAGTTTCATCAAAGAGCTTTAGATTCCAGCTGGAGTGTTGGATATGCTTCTATTTGAATGGCACCACAACAGTCTTCTTAGGATTAACCCTTAGATCCTGTTTAATGCACCAGTCTTGCACAATGTCCAGTGCACCTTGTGCCAAATTCCTAATTGTGTCAGTAAATTTTCCAAGTTTTACTATGACAAGGTCATCAGCATATCCTTGGCAGAAGCTTTGCCTGCAATTTAGTTTCTCAATAAGTTCATTCACCATTAGGCTCCATAATAAAGGGGACAAAACTCCTCCTTGTGGACAACCTCTAGTGGTATCACTCTCCACCTTTTCATTCATCATGGAGGCCTCTACCTTCCTTCCACTAAGCATGGCCCTAGTCCACCTACATATAGTAGTCCCTAGGTCATGCACCTCTGCTGCCCTAACCATTGAATCGAAGGCTGTGTTACTAAAGACCGCCTCGATTTCCAGGAAGATGCAGAGGACTATTTCTTGAAAGTGAAGTGCTTTCTCCACCCTCCCAACGAGTTGATGGAGAGCTGTCTCACATGATTTGCCTGGTTGATATCAACCAGTTTTTCCAATGTTTTAAGAGTGGTGGAGGACAGACTGATTGGTCTCATATCCTTGGCCTTGGTATGATCAATTCTCTCTGGCTTTGGAATATAAACAACCTTCACTGCCCTCCAGGCATTGGGACTGATTCCTGCTGCTAGGCTAACCCTGAATAACCTGCATAGGACTCTTATGAGATTCTCTCCTGCCTGTTGCAGGAGTGCTGGAAAGATTCAATTTGGGCCAGGTGCCTTGAATGATTGGAATGTTTCCACCACCCATTGGATTTTATTGAAGTCGACACATTCCTTGGCCAATGCCCAGCCCTCTCTTCGAGCACCTGGGAACCGTTGTCTCTCAGGGATCACATTCTGATCTATGTTATCCGCCAGAGCATATTGAGGAAAGTGAGTTTTGAGGAGCAGTTCCAACATATCATGTGCTGTCTTTGTATATTCCCCATCCTCCTTCCTCAATGTACGTCCTGAATTAGTTGGTACTGTAGTGAGGATTTTGTGAAGTCTGCCTTGAGCATCCGTGCCCTCCACTTCCTCACAGAATGCCTTCCAAGATTCCTTCTTTGCTTGTCTAACCGCAAGGTTGTAGTTGACAGGGGCCTCATGATATTTTTCCCATTGTCCTTTATATCATGCAAGGTTAAACAGTTATCATACCTTGTTTTCTTTGCATTTCCGAGTTATTGTTCCAAGTCACACTCCTATTTTTGCACATCTTGGTGATTGCGCAGTTGACCTGGTGTGAAGTCACTATGGCAGAGGTGACAGTCTCTTGTACGTCCTCAAACTCTACTGGGTTCCTTATCAAGGTTTTAATTTCCAATAAGCTTAAGTCAATGTCCCTTCTATATATCTCCCAGTCTGTTTTCCTGGGATTCCTATAGTCTGTGGTCTGTCTGTCTGATTTCCATTTCAGTCTTGAATTTAATACACATGTGGTCCGATGAGGATGGCTCTAATGCCACATGCCATTGTTTGACGTTGCTGCCCATCATCATGGAACTAAAGGCTATGACAATTACTTCTTCCCTTCTGCTATTCCTGAATGTAGGTTCGTCACCCTATTCAGGACCTCCAAGTTGTTAGACAAGAGAAATTCAAAAAAGTACTCACCTCTGCTGTTGGTGTTCTTGCTGCCCCACACTGGGTTGTGGGCATTGGCATCACATGCAACAAACAGTTGGTCGCCTTGCCGATGGCAAGCTTCTGTCAGTCTCCTCACCCCTGAAGGAGGAGGAGAGCTGTCTTCATAAGGAATGTATGCTGAGGCCAAAACAATTTCCCTTGTGATACCTTCTTCACGTTGCTGCATCCTGATATTCAGAGGGTCCCTGGATCAGAAATCCATCATTGGCATGAAAGAAATTCGGTCTCTCATGCATGTTCTGGAGTTTCTTAGATTTCTAGCCTAAATCAGCTTACCTCCAGTGTCACCAAGGCCCGATACGCTCCCTTTATGTATGTAGGGTTCTTGTATCAGGGCCTTGTCCACTTCCTGTCTCCCAGGCAACGGCTCAGGGTAGCAGTGGCCCCTTTACTGTGCTGCAGATTAATGTGCAGCACTTCCAGTCTCCATCTTGCTGCCGTCATTGCCTTTGAGGTCTTTGATTACCCTGACAGCCACCTGCCAGAACCTTAAAAACAATTTCAGGTCTTGCTCTCACATTGCCTTCAGGGACTTCCCTCCGACCTCCACCACCAGGGTTCGTCCTTCCAGTACAGCCTACTGGTTGATTACTCTCCAATCCTCTGTCGAGACTTTTGGATTCTGGACCCCTATTTTCTCGAACAGAGTCTTTGGAGACACATCCTTGAGGATCTTGGGTACCCATATTGATACCTTTTCAGTCTTAAGCAGCTCAGCTGCCGTCTTGACCAGAAGCTTCGCATCCTCGCACAGGGATATCATGGGCACCTTGTCCTTGACCCATTCCACTGTATGCACCCACTCACAGATAAAAATGAGGGCACCACGACCTAGATAGATCCTCCTGGAATTGGGTCCTGGACCAGTGCCCCCCCTTCCCTCCCCAATCATTTCAAAGAGGGCCATCTGTACGAGCTGCTCCTGCTGCAAGGCGATGCCTATCAGTGGAAAGCCTTCCTCGATAACTGCCATCTTAAAAACTAAGACTGCAGTACTTGAAGTCTGTTTCCCTATTTCTTGCCTCAACTTTTTCTGGGCTCACTTAGCCTGAGAGAAGACGTAGATTCCTCCCTTATTCTGTTGTTACCTGTCTTCGACGTTGTGGGGGTCTGCATATCCCCTTCAACTTGAGACAGTTTTTCTTGGGGGTCTTGGGTTCAAGCCCTTTTAACTCCCTCCACTTATGTTTTGGAAGCCATTCTTTCCCTTCCTTTTGTTTCTGTTCCCTTAGAAGTTTCCTCTTCAGGGCCCCAGACAAAGCTTTAATCTTGATCTGGTCCAACTTATCAGTTACAGTTCCAACTTCTTGCTCAGGTCCAGACCCTAATTCAGCAGTGGGAGTGCATTCTATCGGTCCTGACCCCAATGTATGGGCATATGAGGTCTCAGTTTGCCCCCCTCAGTTTGTTTTAATTTATTTTCGTCTGTCATGTCCATCTTGGTCGAATGAGGTCTGGGGATCTACACAGTCCACACCTAAGAAACCTGGTTACAACACATCTTCCCATGTGCCACACACCCCTCGGCGTGGGTCACATCACACCTTGGGTTGGGGAAGAGAATTAGGTAAGGACTAGGAACAGATAAGGAAGACAGGACATTGTGAGACACTCTTAGCCTGTTCCATCAGCTAAGGCCTTTCTGGCAGTAGGTCCTCTACCTTCAGCATAGCTCTCAGCTTCACGCGGATACGCAAGCCTCTCCACCCACAAAGACAGTGCTTCACCAAGGTGGTGTCCCCCGGAGAGGATGTGAGCGATACATAGGGGGTTCTGTTCCTTGAGTCATCATTTAGAGCCAATTCTTGAAACCTTATAAGTAGACTTTCTCAAGATAGTTTACATCTTTATCTTGAAGAGTTTGCCAGTTCAGTTTCTTCAGCATCAGTGTAATACTCTCCAATGGCTCATACAAACCTGTGACCATTTGTGCTGCCCTTCTCTGTATGTGTTCAATATCCCCTGTTAGTCCTATTTTGTACAGCTCCCATACACTTCAGCAATATTCTAAAATGGGTCGCACGAGTGGTCTGTAAGCAATCTCCTTTGTAGATTGATTGTAGTTCCCCAGTATTCTACCAGTAATCTGAAGTCTACGACCTGATTTCCCCGCTGCTGAGTCTGTGATCAATCCATTTCATA
This sequence comes from Schistocerca piceifrons, assembly GCF_021461385.2. Classification (NCBI taxonomy): domain Eukaryota; kingdom Metazoa; phylum Arthropoda; class Insecta; order Orthoptera; family Acrididae; genus Schistocerca; species Schistocerca piceifrons. The sequence continues at coordinate 906,565,882 of NC_060140.1, read as the reverse complement.
TCACTACAGAGTGTTACAAACAGGTATTTGTACAAGTTGGCCAATTCTAACGGTGACTCATTGATATTATAGCCACACTGGACTAGAATTTTAGAGGACGATGGTTCACATCCACATCCAACTGACTAGATATAGGTTTTTCCTGGTTTCCCTAAATCATTCTAAGCAAATATCAGAATGTTTCCTTCAGAAGGGCACAGCTGACTTCCTTCCCTAACCTTAACAAAACACCAACTCTAATGACCTCTTTATCAACAAGATGTTAAAACCTAATTTTCCTTCCTTTGTGTGTGTGTGTGTGTGTGTGTGTGTTTTTAAGATATTCTAGTTTTATATTCATAATGGTGAAGAAGAGGAAGAAGTGATGTTGTTGCCAGTGGAAACGGTTGAGGAAGCAACAGAAACTGAAGCAGTGACTGATGTATCTTAGGCTCAGGGGATAAGTGAAGGTGGCATATACACACATGCTGAAGAGAGAGAGAAAAATAAATCACCCTTTCCTACCCCCTGATTATATCAGAATAACTTGATTTCCTTGACATTTTGGTGATAGTGAACTAATGACAGTAAATATTTTTCTACTTGATTGAGTAATCATGGACTTCTGTGCACAGTACGTGGTGTACTTTCTTATGCACAACTACTAGCATGTTTTAAATTGCCAGCAGATTAAATAGAGCGTAAACATTGATCAGAATTTGCTATAAGTGATGCAATTTCTTAATTTCTGTGCAAGACAGTTGAGTTTTAAATCTGGAATATAAATTTATGTTGCCAGAAACAGTGTTCTGGATTGAAGACCTTCCATCATGTATATGTTCTCCAGGTCCCTTATCATTGATTTCATTGATTTTTCCTGAAGTCTTATGTATGTCTACACAGTTAGCCTACGAACTTAAAATGTATGTTTACACTGTTAAACTACAAACTGAAAAGCAGATAATTTTGCATTAATGTTCACAATTGCTACTACTAATCGTTTTGCATGGTATGTGTTTCTAGTCAGTTTATAGTAGAGAAGTGTGCATGACTGTTGGTATTCAGAGCCCATTGACCTCTGCAGCTGTCTTAGATATACCAAGATTTCTTGTATTATGCCATTAAGCCTTTAAATACTAATTCATCCCATTTACTGAAATAATTATTTCACCTATTTCTCTGTGAGGAACAAGTGGCATGGAACGTATTTCCCTTCTCCCTTGTCATCTTGTTCCATTTCTAAGTGCCATCATTCTGGTCAAATTCTTATTTTCTTTAGTTCCAGCTTTCTCTTCATCTCATATGGAACTTCTGTGTAATATTAAGTCTCCTTTGCTACCATGTATGGTATTAGTGCTTGTAGACTGTCATGGCTTTTTAGAAAGGAGTAAAAGAAATAGGCCCGATACATGATTTGTGTTTTCATTTGTTACTTGGATATCCTGCACTGAATTGAAAGTACTAGCAAAGGCGATATTCTCACCTACATCTAGTATGTTATGACATCATGAAGGAGATTTCCATGACATGATATCTCAATTTCTAAATTACTTATTACTTGTTTATTGCTGTTTCATAGTGAAACTGTTGGCATACAAGAATTCACTATACATAATTTGTATAGTAATCTTAGTACTTTAGTTCTGCAGTCCTGGCTGGAGTGTTTATAATGATCTTAAAGTGAACAAGTTTGTTCATGATTTTTTTTATTTAGGGGAAGCTCGAAACCTAGTTTTCACCACACCAAGAAATAATAAAAATGTCATATGACTTAATCTCCGAAATTTGAGAAAAACAAATATTTGAATGATACTGTTACATTGTGCTTGTTGCTCCTGAATTACTTTTATCACCAGAAAAAAAGTAATTGCAAAAATTAATTATACATATACAAACCTGCTTTAGAAATTGTTTACATTATTGCTTACTTGCTGCACTTTTTTGTGTTGCACATCAGTACAATGTAGCAGAGTGTTAAATACTATCTGGATCAGTGAGGCTAGCACCAAAAATGTAATAGACTATTTGAGAAAAGTGTATTTAAAGTAATTATAGCCTCTGAATGTTTAAACAAACAGCTTGATACAAGCACTGCAATTTTTGGAATACAAGAATTTTTAAAAACTTCATTTACATTTTTTAATGGAGTTGCCAAATTGATGGCTTTTGCAAATGTTAGATTGGTAGATTATTAAACAAAGAGAAACAATTCATAAATGGCTTTCTATCTGAAATTTTCAATAGGTATTGTTTGTGGAAAGTGGTTATATCTCCTCCTACTGTTGTGATCCTGTGCATCATTGCAGTAGGTTTACAGGTTGTGGCAAATAAAAGTGCCTTGGAGATCAGAACTCCGGCATAGAAAGAAACACAGCAGAGGAAAAGAAATACAGTGCTAACTTCACTGTAGCAAATGTTGAAAATGACCATCATTCATCTCTTGACACTTTTGGGGCCTGATCAGCAAGTTGCTGAAGGCGGATTGAAGCTGGGAGTCCTGCAGTCTCATCCAAAATGTTCTGCTGCTAGTTCTTGAAGACTGAGGGTTGCTGCAATACATTTTGGACATGAGGCATCCCCACACAAAGTAATTGCACACCAACAGACCAGGTGACCTGGATGGCCAGCTAGGACCATGACCAGACTGGCCTTTGATAACAACTCTGTTAGGTGTGAAGATTGCGTAACTGTTCTCCAAGGTTCAGGCTGCTGTATGGGCAGTTGCTTCATCCTGTTGAAAATAGCTGTAGATCTTTTCCTCTTCCTTTAATGCTGCCGCAAATGGTTTCAAAATGTTTGCAATGTAATGAGCTGAAATCAGAGTCTGATGAAAGAAGGCGGAACCTTCTGATCATGCAATGGTGTTTTGTGGAAGTTATGCAGATTGTCCACTTCCTGTGATTCTGTGAGTTGACATAATCGCTCAGATGAAACAGGCTTCATCAGACATAAAGAACAGATCCATGTTCAAGCCATTCGTTCTTACCTTAGTGAACAGCCACTCACAAAACTGGAGGCACTGAGGAGCATCTGCTAGTTTTAGTGCATGAGCAACAGACACTCAGCAGTGGTGCATGTGCAGTTTCAGGTGAAGTATTCATATGCATGATTGATATAATATTCTGGTCTCTTTCAACAGGCATTGGAGTGATTTGGTAGAACTCTGAACCATTTTATGATGAACTACAGGTGTGCAGGCATGTTTCAGAATGCTTTTTGACTTGTTCAAAACAGATCCTGTCTGATGCCATTTTTGGACTAAGCATTGCATGGCACTCTTTGCTGGCACTTTGACACCATTAAACTTCTCAGCAAACAATTGACCACACTATTCCCATAACTTTATTGTCACGTAACTTTCCATAATGACCACCTGCTGCTCCTCTGTGAACACCATCATCCCCTTTGCACTGCTCCACTCACACTGACACAGCCTGCACTAAGGTCTGAACTGGTGTGGATTGTGTGGCGGGCATGCACCTGGTGTGCATGTCATGTGGTGTGGTTATATGCATACATTCCGCCCAAATATATTCACTCGTCTGGACCACTTTTATTTGCCCCACTCATTATTTGCTTCAGTTTATGAGCCACAAAAATCTATTTAATTAAATCCTCTAAAGAATATATATTATTAAGTATTTATGCAGCACAACCAGCGTTAAACAAAGATTCTTTGTGACTTACTTAGGTATAAGTCTGAATTCAGTCACATAGTCCATTCAGAAAAAAAGGATAAATTGTCCCACAGCATACAGTTCTGCAATTCTTAGTGTTTAGCCATGGGTTATCTTTCACAGCTGGCTGTAAAGATGAAAGGCACTACTGATTTTCCCCAAACCAAGTAATGAAAATTTTCATTCACATATACGCCAAGAAATTTCCAGTTGCCTGGAATTTATGTATATTGTTTACGTTAGTGTGTTGGAAACTGCATGTTTTAAATGCCAGTATCTGAGATATATTTCATGTCCTTACCATTGAAGTATATAGTTATTTCTATTACCCCATAAGTGTTCTGAAGATTCCACTTCTTTATATTCTTCGCAATAGTTTAAGGCTAAGGGGTCATAGGCGTAATTTGTCATGCTTGAGTTATGGAGGTGTGCCTTGTTAGGAAACGAAAAATGCTAAACACTGAGTCCTGAGGTCTTGCGTTTCTTTTTCATACTTTCTACCTCCATTCTTTCTTCTCTCTTCTTCGAATCTACCACCCTTTCTGCTATTAACTTCAAAAGTTTCATTCAATTTTCCTATTTAATTTCTACCACTACAGTTTATCCTTTCTCTTACCCTTCTTTCAGTGTACCTCCTATTTGTTTCCTTTCACCATTTTCTTATTCCAGTCTCTTACAACAAACTCATCAGCATCAACCTTTTTCAATGTACACTCTCCCTTAATTTCCTACCCTTCTTCTCAGTCTGTCTACATCCTCTGCTCAGCCTCCTGCGCCCCAGGCTCGTGCCCTCTGCTCCACATCCTTTGCCCAAGACTCCTGCCCTCTGATCCACTTCCGTGCTCTGTGCTCCATCACCAATGTGCCATCTGCTCCATCTCCAACATGCCCTCTCCTCTTCCTCCTCCTCACACCCTCTGCTTCTTCCCCCACAATGCACCCTCTGCTTCCCCCCACAACGCGCCCTCTGCTTCCCCCCACAACAAGCCCTCTGCGTCCCCCCACAACACGCCCTCTGCGTCCCCCCACAACACGCCCTCTGCGTCCCCCCACAACACGCCCTCTGCGTCCCCCCACAACACGCCCTCTGCGTCCCCCCCACAACACGCCGCCTGCGTCCCCCCCCCCACAACACGCCGCCTGCGTCCCCCCCCACAACACGCCCACTGCGTCCCCCAACAACACGCCCACTGCGTCCCCCCAAAACACGCCCTCTGCGTCCCCCCAAAACACGCCCTCTGCGTCCCCCCAAAACACGCCCTCTGCGTCCCCCCAAAACACGCCCTCCGCTTCCCCCCAAAACACGCCCTCCGCTTCGCCCCAAAACACTCCCTCCACTGCCTGTCCGCACCTCCGCTGCTCCTCTGCGCCTTCGCCGCCCCTCCACACCTCCGCCGTGCCTCTGTCCCGTTCGCTGCCAGGATCCGGCATCTCCCCACTACCTTGCAACTCTGAGGGGGGGAGGGGGGAGGCGGCAAGTTAGGATTCGGGTCTCACACTTATGAGTCTTACAACTGCACCTTCTCCATGTGCGAGCTGGAATCAGCACTGGCTGAGATTAATGGTACAGTACCTCGTCATGACCACATCTGGTACTGCATGCTTTGTCAGTTGCCAGCAGCATCAAAGAAAATCCTACTTCAGTATTTTAATTTGATATGGCGGATTAGACAGTTTCCCCATGTGTGGAGAGAACAGTATTGATACCTCAGCACAAACCAGAAAAAAACTGCACATGTCCCAGTAGTTATAGGAATTTCACCCTAATGAGCTGTGTAGGGAAGAACGTAGAGTGATTGGTTAACCATTGTCTGGTCTGTTTGCTAGAGACCAAGCAACTATTTAATTGCTACTAGTGTGGATTCTGGAGAGTTCAGTCCACTGTCAACAATCTGACCCTGTGTCAAGACTATACTGTCTGCCGTCTTACGGTGACTGCAGCAAATGAGGTTGCTTCAAGTGCTAAATTCCTTGTGTGTTCCGATTCTCTGAGTGACCTCCACTCTGTAACACTTGTACCCAGAAGATAAAGTAGTCCTGAATATCCAGGATGCCCGCCTCCAACCACAATGCCTGGGGAAGCAGGTGTCTTTCTGCTTGATACCAGGGCAAATGGGTATTGTGAGAAACAGGAAGATGCATGTAGTAGCCAAAGAGGCATGTAGCAATCCTCAGTTATTTCAGTGACTGATAATAAGCTGCATCTATTAAAGCAACAAGGACAGGATGAGGTCCTCCTTTGCTTAGGCAACAGCCATATGATGCTTGGCCTCCAGTGAGAAGGCCCTCCAGTGTGTAGTGCTTGTGGCATACAGATCACTTTGCACAACATTTTATGAGACTGTATTTAGTTGCAGACTGGGAGGAGCAGCACATTTGCCAGCAGATCTACCCACTGTTTTTACTGCCATTGAAACGAATGGTTTTGTGAAAAGTCCATCTTGCTTCCAAATATTTTAGGGAGATATGCTTAAAGTTTTAACAGTATGACTGCCTCATCCATGATTTTTGTAAGTGGTCAGCCCTGTCACATTTACCTGTGCCATTGTTTTACCTCTTCTGTCGTTTCTATCACTATTTCTCGTTTGTTTTACAGCATGTGATATGGAGTGATTGTGTGGGTCAATGCAAGAGTGTGAGCGAGAAAATATTTTTAGCCCTTTCACCCGCATTAATTTCTTGTAAGGTTCCTGCCACCCTATCCCACAAATCACCCAGAAAAACAGGCTGACCACCACCATAGCCTGTCCTCCCCCACACTGCCCTTTACTGATCCACCACCCGTAACCCCTCCACCACCCCTTAACCCTCCACCACCCCTTAACCCACCACTACCCCTTAACCCTCGACCGCCCCTCCACAATCCACTGTCCCTTAACCCTCCACTGCCCCCTAACCCCCCACCGCCCCGTAAACCCCCACTGCCCCTTAACCCTCCACTGCCCCCTAACCCCCCACCGCCCCGTAAACCCCCACTGCCCCTTAACCCTCCACTGCCCCCTAACCCCCCACCGCCCCGTAAACCCCCACTGCCCCTTAACCCCCCTGCCGCCCCTTAATTCCCCCACCGCCCCTTAACCCCCTGCCGCCCCTTAACCCCCTGCCGCCCCTTAACCCCCTGCCGCCCCTTAACCCCCTGCCGCCCCTTAACCCCATGCCGCCCCTTAACCCCCTGCCGCCCCTTAACCCCCTCTGTTCCTTAACCCCCTGCCGCCCCTTATCCCCTGCCGTTCCTCAACCACCCCCCCACACCTTAACCCCCTACTGCCACTTAACCCCACCACTTCCCCTTAATCCCCCAAAGCCCCTACAACCCCACTGCTCTTAACCTCCCCACTGCTCGTAACCTCCCCACTGCCCTTAACTTCCCAACCACCCCTTAACCTCCCCATTGCCCTTAAGCTCCCCACCACCCCTTAACCTCACCACTGCCCTTAACCTCCCCACCACCCCTTAACCTCACCACTGCCCTTAACCTCCCCACCACCCCTTAACCTCCCCACTGCCCTTAACCTCCCCACCTCCCCACTGCCCTTAACCTCCCCACTGCCCTTAACCTCCCCACTGCCCTTAACCTCCCCACTGCCCTTAACCTCCCCACTGCCCTTAACCTCCCCACTGCTCTTAACCTCCCCACTGCTCGTAACCTCCCCACTGCTCGTAACCTCCCCACTGCTCGTAACCTCCCCACTGCTCTTAACCTCCCCACTGCTCGTAACCTCCCCACTGCCCTCAACCTACCCACCGACCCTTAACCTCCCCACTGCCCCTTAATCTCCCCACCGCCCCTTAACCTCCTGGCCACACCTTAACCCCCCACCGCCCCTTAACCCCCTCACCGTACCTTAATCGCCCCTTAACCCCCCACCACCGCTCTACTAGCCAACCGTCCCTCAACCCCGCCCACCGCCCCTCAACCAGCCCACTGCCCCTCAACCAGCCCACCACCCCTCAACCAGCCCACCGCCCCTCAACCAGCCCACTGCCCCTCAACCAGCCCACCACCCCTCAACCAGCCCACCGCCCCTCAACCAACCCACCGCCCCTGAACTAGCCCACCGCCCCTCAACCAACACACCGCCCCTCAACCAACCCACCGCCCCTCAACTAGCCCACCGCCCCTCAACTAGCTCACCGCCCCTTAACCCGCCCACTGCCCCTCAACCCACCCACCGCTCTTCAACTCGCCCACTGCCCCTCAACCCACCCACTGCTCTTCAACCCGCCCACCTTTACTCAACCCGACCACCTCCCCTCAACCCGGCCACCTCCCCTCAACTCGCCCACCTTCCCTCAACCCCCCACCACCCCATTACCTCACCAATGCTCCTCAACACCTCCACCACCCCATAACCCCTCCAATGCCCCCAACACCTCCACCACCCCTCAACCCCCTATGACCCCTCAACCCCCCACTGCCCGTAAACACCCCACCTCCCTTAACCCCCCACCGCCCGTAAACACCCCACCTCCCTTTACCGCCCACCGCCCGTAAACACCCCACCTCCCTTAAGCCCCCACCGCCCGTAAACAACCCAGCTCCCTTAAGCCCCCACTGCCCGTAATCACCCCACCTCCCGTAATCACCCCACCTCCCTTAACCCCCCACCGCCCATAAACACCCCACCTCCATTAACCCCCCACTGCCCATAAACACCCCACCTCCATTAACCCCCCACTGCCCATAAACACCCCACCTCCCTCAACCCCCCACTGCCCCTTACCCACCCACCGCCCCTTCCCCCCAACTGCCCCTTACCCACCCACCGCCCCTTCCCCCCCACTGCCCCTTACCCACCCACTGCCCCCCCACTGCCCCTTACTCACCCACTACCCCTTACCCACCCGCTGCCCCTTACCCCCCCTCCCACTGCCCCTTACCCACCCACTGTCCCTTATCCCCCACTGCCCCTTACCCACCCACTGTCCCTTACCCACCCACTGTCCCTTATCCCCCACTGCCCCTTACCCACCCACTGTCCCTTACCCACCCACTGTCCCTTACCCCCCACTGCCCCTTACCCACCCACTGTCCCTTACCCCCCACTGCCCCTTACCCACCCACTGTCCCTTACCCCCACTGTCCCTTACCCACCCACTGTCCCTTACCCCCCACTGCCCCTTACCCCCCACTGCCCCTTACACCCCACTGCCCCTAACCCCACCACCACTGCCCCTTACCCCCCACTGCCCCTTACCCCCCACTGCCCCTTACCCCCCACTGCCCCTTACCCCCCACTGCCCCTTACCCCACCCCAACCGCCCCTTACCCCACCCCCACTGCCCCTTACCCCACCCCCACTACCCCTTATCCCCACCAACACCCCAAAGCCCCCCCAGCTGCGCCATAACCCCTCACCGCCCCATAACTCCCTACATCCCCATAACCCCCTACCTCCCCATAACCCCCACCGCCCCATAACTCCCCACCTGCCCATAACTCCCCACCTCCCCATAACACCTCACCGCCCCATAACCCCCCACCACCCCATGACCCCCCACCGCCCCATGACCCCCCACCGCCCCAAGACCTCTGACCGCCCCATAACACCCACCGTCCCATAACCCCCACCGCCCCATAAGACCCCACCGCCCCATAACCCCTCACCGCCCCATAACTTCCTACCTCCCCATAACCCCCCACCGCCCCATAACACCCACTGCCCCATAAGACCCCACCGCCCCATAACCCCTCACCGCCCCATAACTTCCTACCTCCCCATAACCCCCCACCGCCCCATAACTCCCCACCTCCCCATAACCCCCCACCGCCCCATAACTCCCGACCTCCCCATAACCCCCCACCACCCCATAACTCCCTACCTCCCCATAACCCCCCACTGACCCATAACCCCCCACCGCCCCATAACCCCCCCACCGCCCCATAACCCCCCACCATTCCGTAACCCCCTACCGCCACATAACCCCCCACCGCACCGTAACCCCCCACCGCCCCATAACCCCCACCGCCCATTAACCCCCACCGCCCCGTAACAACCACCGCCCCGTAACACCCACCGCCCCGTAACACCCACTGCCCCGTAACACCCACCGCCCCTTAACACCCACCGCCCCATAACCCCCTCCGCAACATAACCCCTCACCGCCCCATAACCCCCCACCGCCCCATAACCCCCCACTGCCCCATAACTCCCCAGCGCCCCATAACTCAGCACCGCCCCATAACTCCCCACCGCTCCATAACTCCCCACCGTCCAATAACTCCCCACCGCCCCATAACTCCCCACCGCCCCATAACCCCCACTGTCCCACAACCCCCACCGCCCCATAACCCCCACTGTCCCACAACCCCCACCGCCCCATAACTCAACACCGCCCGAAAACTCCCCACCGTCCCATTACACCCCAACGCCTCTTCAACACATCCCGCCGTTCTTTAAACACCCCCCACAGCCCCTAAACCCCCCTTTTGCCCCTTAACTCACCCACTGCCCCTTAACCCTCTACCCACTGCCCCTTAACCCACCACCCACTGCCCCTTAACCCTCTACCCACTGCCCCTTAACCCACCACCCACTGCCCCTTAACCCTCTACCCACTGCCCCTTAACCCACCATCCACTGCCCCTTAACCCACCACCCACTGCCCCTTAACCCACGACCCACTGCCACTTAACCCACCACCCACTGCCCCTTAACCACCCGCCGCCACTTAATCCCCCATTGTTCCATAACTTCCCACTGCCCCATAATGCCCCACCGTCCCATAACACCCCAACGCCCCTTAAACACCTCCTACAGCCCCATAACCGCCCCACCTCCCTTTAAACAGCTCCTACTGCCCCATAACCACCCCACCGCTCTTTAAACAAACCCCACGGCCCCTTACCCCTGCCGCCCCTTAAACCCCCCACCACCCTTAAACCCCAACCGCCCCTTAACCTCCCAACTGTCTCTTAACCCAACCACCGTTCCTTGACCCCCTGCTGCCCCTCAACCCGCCACCCTCTCAACCCCGCCCCAAAGCCACATATCCCCTTCAACGCCCCTAACCCTCACACTGCCCTTGAAGCCCCCACCACTCTTTACGCCCCCACCACCCTTTAAACCCCCACCACCCTTTACGCCCCCACCACCCTTTAAGCCCCCACCATCCTTTAAGCACCCCCACCGCTTCACCGCCGCTTAACCCCCACACTGCCCCTTAACCCCCCAACTTCCGCTGAACCCCCAATTCGCCCATTACCCCCCCCACACCTCCCCTCAACCCCACACCTGCCCATTAACCCCCCCCCCCACCCCTGCCCTTAAACCCCTACCGCCCGTTAACCTCCCCAACGCCCCTTAACCTCCCCACAGCCCCTTAACCTCCACACCGCCCCTTAACCTCCTCACCGCCCCTTAACCTGCCCACCGCCCTTAACCTCCCCACAACCTCCCCACCGCCCCTTAACCTCCCCACAACCTCCCCACCACCTATTAATCTCCCCACAACCTCCCCACCACCTATTAATCTCCCCACAACCTCCCCACCGCCCCTTAACCTCCCCACAACCTCCCCACCGCCCCACAACCTCCCCACCGCCCCACAACCTCCCCACCGCCCCACAACCTCCCCACAACCTCCCCACCGCCCCTTAACCTCTCCACAACCTCCCCACCGCCCCTTAACCTCCCCTCAACCTCCCCACCGCCCCTTAACCTCCCCACCGCCCCTTAACCTCCCCACTGCCCCACAACCTCCCCACCGCCCCTTAACCTCCCCACCGCCCCTTAACCTCCCCACCGCCCCTTAACCTCCCCACTGCCCCTTAACCTCCCCACCGCCTCTTAACCAATCCCTCTCCTGCAACGTGCCTCGGCCTCCTTCCCTCTCCTGACCCATGCCTCGGCCTCCTTCCCTCTCCTGACCCATGCCTCGGCCTCCTTCCCTCTCCTGACCCCTGCCTCGGTCTCCTTCCCACTCCTGACCCCTGCCTCGGCCTCCTTCCTACTCCTGACCCCTGCCTCGGCCTCCTTCCTACTCCTGACCCCTGCCTCGGCCTCCTTCCCACTCCTGACCCCTGCCTCGGCCTCCTTCCCACTCCTGACCCCTGCCTCGGCCTCCTTCCCACTCCTGACCCCTGCCTCGGCCTCCTTCCCACTCCTGACCCCTGCATCGGCCTCCTTCCCACTCCTGACCCCTGCCTCGGCCTCCTTCCCACTCCTGACCCCTGCCTCGGCCTCCTTCCCACTCCTGACCCCTGCCTCGGCCTCCTTCCCCTCCTGACCCCTGCATCGGCCTCCTTCCCACTCCTGACCCCTGCCTCGGCCTCCTTCCCACTCCTGACCCCTGCCTCGGCCTCCTTCCCACTCCTGAACCCTGCCTCCGCCCCCTTCCCTCTCCTGACCCCTGCCTCGGCCTCCTTCCCTCTCCTGACCCCTGCCTCGGCCTCCTTCCCTCTCCTGACCCCTGCCTCGGCCTCCTTCCCTCTCCTGACCCCTGCCTCGGCCCTCCTCCCTCTCCTGCCCCCTGCCTCGGCCCTCCTCCCTCTCCTGCCCCCCGCCTCGGCCCTCCTCCCTCTCCTGCCCCCCGCCTCGGACCTCCTCCCTCTCCTGCCCCCTTCCACGGCCCCATCCCTCTCCTGCCCCCTGCCATGGCACCCATCCCTCTCCTGCCCCCTGCCATGGCACCCATCCCTCTCCTGCCCCCTGCCATGGCACCCATCCCTCCCTGCCCCCTGCCATGGCATCCATCCCTCCCTGCCCTTTCTCGGCCCTCCTCCCTCTCCTGCCCCCTGCTCAGCCCTCCTCCCGCTCCTGCCCGGCCCTCCTCCCTCTCCTGCCCGGCCCTCCTCCCTCTCCTGCCCGGCCCTCCTCCCTCTCCTGCCCGGCCCTCCTCCCTCTCCTGCCCGGCCCTCCTCCCTCTCCTGCCCGGCCCTCGTCCCTCTCCTGCCCGGCCCTCCTCCCTCTCCTGCCCGGCCCTCGTCCCTCTCCTGCCTGGCCCTCCTCCCTCTCCTGCCCGGCCGTCCCCCCTCTCCTGCCCCCTGCCTCGGCACTCCCCCTCTCCTGCCCCCTGAATCGGCACTCCCCCCTCTCCTGCCCCCTGCCTCGGCACTCCCCCCTCTCCTGCCCCCTGCCTCGGCACTCCCCCCTCTCCTGCCCCATGCCTCGGCACTCCCCCTCTCCTGCCCCATTCCTCGGCACTCCCCCCTCTCCTGCCCCCCTGCCTCGACCCTCCCCCCTCCTGCCCACTGCCTCGGCCACCCTCTCCTGCCCCCTGCCACGGCCCTCGCACCCTCTCCTGCCCCCTGCCTCGGCCCTCCCCCCTCCAGGCCCCTGCCTCGGCCCTCCGCCCTCTATTGCCCCCCACCTCGGCCCTCCCCCCTCTCCTGCCCCCCGCCTCGGCCCTCCCCCCTCTCCTGCCCCCCGCCTCGGCCCTCCCCCCTCTCCTGCCCCCCGCCTCGGCCCTCCCCTCTCCTGCCCCCCGCCTCGTCCCTCCCCCGTCTCCTGACCCTGCCTCGTCCCTCCCCCCACCCCTGCACCCAGCCTCGTCCCTCCCCCCACCCCTGCACCCTGCCTCGTCCATCCCCCCCTCTCCTGCCCCCTGCCTCGTCCATCCCCCCCTCTCCTGCCCCCTGCCTCGTTTATCCCCCCTCTCCTGCCCCCTGCCTCGTCCCTCCCCCCTCTCCTGCCCGCTGCCTCGTCCCTCCCCCCTCTCCTGCCCGCTGCCTCGTCCCTCCCCCCTCTCCTGCCCCTTGCCTCGTCCCATCCCCCTCTCCAGCCTCCTGCCTCGGCCCTCTCCCCTGTCCTGCCCCCTGCCTCGGCCCTCCCCCCTCTCTTGCCCTCTGCCTCGCCCCTCCCCCCTCTCTTGCCCTCTGCCTCGCCCCTCCCCCCTCTCCTGCCCCCTGCTCGGCCCTCCACCCTCTCCTGCCCACTGCCTCGGCCCTCCCCCCTCTCCTGCCCCCTACCTCGGCCCTCCCCCCTCTCCTGCCCCCTACCTCGGCCCTCCCCCCTCTCCTGCCCCCTGCCTCGGCCCTCCCCCCTCTCCTGCCCCCTGCCTCGGCCCTCCCCCCTCTCCTGCCCCCTACCACTGCCCTCCCCCTCTCCTGCCCCCTACCACTGCCCTCCCCCTCTCCTGCCCCCTACCACTGCCCTCCCCCTCTCCTGCCCCCTGCCTCGGCCCTCCCCCTCTCCTGCCCCCTGCCTCGGCCCTCCCCCCTCTCCTGCACCCTGCCACTACCCTCCCCCGCTCCTGCCCCCTGCCTTGGCCCTCCCCCCTCTCCTGCCCCCTGCCTCGGCCCTCCCCTCTCTTCTGCCCCCCTACCTCGGCCCTCCCCCCTCTCCTGCACCATGCCTCGGCCCTCCCCGTTCACCTGCCCCCTGCCTCCCTGGCCACTGACTCGTCCCTCCTCGCTTGCCTGGCCCCTGACTCGACCCTCCTCGCTGGCCTGGCCCCTGACTCGTCCCTCCTCGCTCGCCTGGCCCCTGACTCGGCCCTCCTCGCTCGCCTGGCCCCTGACTCGGCCCTCCTCGCTCGCCTGGCCCCTGACTCGGCCCTCCTCGCTCGCCTGGCCCCTGACTCGGCCCTCCTCGCTCGCCTGGCCCCTGACTCGGCCCTCCTCGCTCGCCTGGCCCCTGACTCGGCCCTCCTCGCTCGCCTGGCCCCTGACTCGGCCCTCCTCGCTCGCCTGGCCCCTGACTCGGCCCTCCTCGCTCGCCTGGCCCCTGACCCGGCCCTCCTCGCTCGCCTGGCCCCTGACCCGGCCCTCCTCGCTCGCCTGGCCCCTGACCCGGCCCTCCTCGCTCGCCTGGCCCCTGACCCGGCCCTCCTCGCTCGCCTGGCCCCTGACCCGGCCCTCCTCGCTCGCCTGGCCCCTGACCCGGCCCTCCTCGCTCGCCTGGCCCCTGGCCCGGCCCTCCTCGCTCGCCTGGCCCCTGGCCCGGCCCTCCTCGCTCGCCTGGCCCCTGGCCCGGCCCTCCTCGCTCGCCTGGCCCCTGGCCCGGCCCTCCTCGCTCGCCTGGCCCCTGGCCCGGCCCTCCCCGCTCGCCTGGCCCCTGACTCGGCCCTCCTCGCTCGCCTGGCCCCTGACTCGGCCCTCCTCGCTCGCCTGGCCCCTGGCCCGGCCCTCCTCGCTCGCCTGGCCCCTGGCCCGGCCCTCCTCGCTCGCCTGGCCCCTGACCCGGCCCTCCTCGCTCGCCTGGCCCCTGACCCGGCCCTCCTCGCTCGCCTGGCCCCTGACCCGGCCCTCCTCGCTCGCCTGGCCCCTGACCCGGCCCTCCTCGCTCGCCTGGCCCCTGACCCGGCCCTCCTCGCTCGCCTGGCCCCTGACCCGGCCCTCCTCGCTCGCCTGGCCCCTGACCCGGCCCTCCTCGCTCGCCTGGCCCCTGGCCCGGCCCTCCTCGCTCGCCTGGCCCCTGGCCCGGCCCTCCTCGCTCGCCTGGCCCCTGGCCCGGCCCTCCTCGCTCGCCTGGCCCCTGGCCCGGCCCTCCCCGGTCGCCTGGCCCCTGACCCGGCCCTCCCCGCTCGCCTGGCCCCTGACTCGGCCCTCCCCGCTCGCCTGGCCCCTGACTCGGCCCTCCCCGCTCGCCTGGCCCCCGACCCGGCCCTCCCCGCTCGCCTGGCCCCCGACCCGGCCCTCCCCGCTCGCCTGGCCCCCGACCCGGCCCTCCCCGCTCGCCTGGCCCCCGGCCCGGCCCTCCTCGCTCGCCTGGCCCCCGGCCCGGCCCTCCTCGCTCGCCTGGCCCCCGGCCCGGCCCTCCTCGCTCGCCTGGCCCCCGGCCCGGCCCTCCTCGCTCGCCTGGCCCCTGGCCCGGCCCTCCTCGCTCGCCTGGCCCCTGGCCCGGCCCTCCTCGCTCGCCTGGCCCCTGGCCCGGCCCTCCTCGCTCGCCTGGCCCCTGGCCCGGCCCTCCTCGCTCGCCTGGCCCCTGGCCCGGCCCTCCCCGCTCGCCTGGCCCCTGCCTCGGCCCTCCCCGCTCGCCTGGCCCCTGCCTCGGCACTCCCCGCTCGCCTGGCCCCTGCTCGGCCCTCCTCCCTCTCCTGCCCCCTGCTCGGCCCTCCTCCCTCTCCTGCCCCCTGCTCGGCCCTCCTCCCTCTCCTGCCCCTGCGCGGCCCTCCTCCCTCTCCTGCCCCCTGCCCGGACCTCCTCCCTCTCCTGCCCCCTGCCCGGCCCTCCTCCCTCTCCTGCCCCCTGCCCGGCCCTCCTCCCTCTCCTGCCCCCTGCCCGGCCCTCCTCCCTCTCCTGCCCCCTGCCCGGCCCTCCTCCCTCTCCTGCCCCCTGCCCGGCCCTCCTCCCTCTCCTGCCCCCTGCTCGGCCCCCTCTCCTGCCTCGGCCCTGCCCCCTCTCCTGCTGGGCCCTGCCCCCTCTCCTGCTGGGCCCTGCCCCCTCTCCTGCCGCCTGCCTCGGACACCCCCCTCTCTGGCCGCCTGCCCCCCCACGTTGCTCTCCTCCCTCGTACACCTCCCCCCCCACGTCGCTCTCCCCCCTCGTACACCTCCCCCCCACGTCGCTCTCCCCCCTCGTACACCTCCCCCCGCACGTCGCTCTCCCCCCTCGTACACCTCCCCCCCCACGTCACTGTCCCCCCTTGTACACCTCTCCCCACGTTGCTCTCCCCCCTCGTACACCTCCCCCCCTTCGTACACCTCCGCCACAGGTTCTCTCCCCCCTCGTACACCTCCCCCCCAGGTTCTCTTCCCCCTCGTACACCTCCCCCCCACGTTGCTCTCCCCCCTCGTACACCTCCCCCCCACGTTGCATCCCCGTCGTACACCTCCCCTCCCCACGTTGCTCTCCCCCCGCGTACACCTCCCCCCCCACGTTGCTCACCCCCCTCGTACG
Source organism: Schistocerca piceifrons (assembly GCF_021461385.2). Taxonomy (NCBI): domain Eukaryota; kingdom Metazoa; phylum Arthropoda; class Insecta; order Orthoptera; family Acrididae; genus Schistocerca; species Schistocerca piceifrons. The sequence goes on along the minus strand of NC_060140.1, from coordinate 906,549,445 downwards.
CCTCCCCCCCACGTTGCTCTCCCCCGTCGTACACCCCCCCCCCCGCGTTACTCCCCCCCTCGGACACCCCCCTCCACATTGTTCTCCCCCCTCTTAACCCCCCCCTCCCCACGTTGCTCTCCCCAGTCGTACCCCCCCACGTTGCTCTCCCCAGTCGTACCCCCCCACGTTGCTCTCCCCAGTCGTACCCCCCCACGTTGCTCTCACCCCTCGTATCCCTCCCCCCACGTTGGTCTCACCCCTCGTACCCCTCCCCCTCACGTTGCTCTCACCCCTCGTACCCCTCCCCCCACGTTGTTCTCACCCCTCATACTCTCACCCCTCGTACCCCTCCCCCCCACGTTGCTCTCACCCCTCGTACCCTTCCCCCCCATGTTGCTCTCACCCCTCCTACCCCTCCCTCCCACGTTGCTCTCCCAATCGTTTCCCTCCCTCTCACGTTGCCCTCCCCCCTCATTTCCCTCCCTCCCACGTTGCCCACCCCCCTCGTACCCCTCCCTCCCACGTTGCCCACCCCCCTCGTACCCCTCCCTCCCACGTTGCCCTCACCCCCTCGTACCCCTCCCTCCCACGTTGCCCTCACCCCCTGTACCTCTCGCTCCCACGTTGCCCTCCCCCCCTGTACCTCTCGCTCACACGTTGCCCTCCCCCCCTGTACCTCTCGCTCCCACGTTGCCCTCCCCCCCTGTACCCCTCGCTCCCACGTTGCTCTCCCCCCTCGCACCCATCCCTCCCACGTTGCTCTCCCCGCCATCGTTCCCGTCGCCCCTGTTACTCCCTCACCCCCCCTCGTCACCCCTGTTACTCCGTCACCCCCTCGTCGCCCCTGTTACTCCCTCCTCCTCCTCCTCCTCCTCCTCCTCTTCCTCCTTGTTTCGCCAGTTACTCCCTCAGCCCCCTCATTGCCCCTGTTACTCCTTCCTACCCCTCGTTGCTCCTGTTACTCCCTCGTCCCCATCGTTGCTCCTGTTACTCCCTCCTCCCCCTCATTGCCCCTATTCATCCGTCCATCCTGGTTTAACCTCCTATGCCCAATCCTCCTCCACCTTGGTGTCCCTTCGCCTAATTGCTCCTGCCCCTCTCGTTCCCCGCCTGCCCCTCTCGTTCCCCGCCTGCCCCTCTCGTTCCCCGCCTGCCCCTCTCGTTCCCCGCCTGCCCCTCTCGTTCCCCGCCTGCCCCTCTCGTTCCCCGCCTGCCCCTCTCGTTCCCCGCCTGCCCATCTCGTTCCCCGCCTGCCCCTCTCGTTCCCCGCCTGCCCCTCTCGTTCCCCGCCTGCCCCTCTCGTTCGCCGCCTGCCCCTCTCGTTCGCCGCCTGCCCCTCTCGTTCGCCGCCTGCCCCTCTCGTTCCCCGCCTGCCCCTCTCGTTCCCCTCCTGCCCCTCTCGTTCCCCGCCTGCCCCTCTCGTTCCCCGCCTGCCCCTCTCGTTCGCCGCCTGCCCCTCTCGTTCCCCGCCTGCCCCTCTCGTTCGCCGCCTGCCCCTCTCGTTCCCCGCCTGCCCCTCTCGTCCCCCTCCTGCCCATCTCGCCCCCTCCTGCCCATCTCGTCCCCCTCCTGCCCATCTCGTCCCCCTCCTGCCCATCTCGTCCCCCTCCTGCCCATCTCGTCCCCCTCCTGCCCATCTCGTACCCCTCCTGCCCCTCTCGTACCCCTCCTGCCCCTCTCGTCCCCCTCCTGCCCCTCTCGTCACCCTCCTGCCCCTCTCGTCACCCTCCTGCCCCTCTCGTCACCCTCCTGCCCCTCTCGTCACCCTCCTGCCCCTCTCGTCCCCCTCCTGACCATCTCGTCCCCCCCTTACCATCTCGTCCCCCTCCTGCCCCTCTCGTCCCCCTCCTGCCCCTCTCGTCCCCCTCCTGCCCCTCTCGTCCCCCTCCTGCCCCTCTCGTCCCCCTCCTGCCCATCTCGTCCCCCCCTTACCATCTCGTCCCCCTCCTGCCCCTCTCGTCCCCCTCCTGCCCCTCTCGTCCCCCTCCTGCCCCTCTCGTCCCCCTCCTGCCCCTCTCGTCCCCCTCCTGCCCCTCTCGTCCCCCTCCTGCCCATCTCGTCCCCCTCCTGCCCCTCTCGTCCCCCTGCTGCCCATCTCGTCCCCCTCTTGCCCATCTCGTCCCCCTCCTTCCCCTCTCGTCCCCCTCCTGCCTCTCTCGTCCCCCTCCTGTCCCAATCGTCCCCCTCCTGCCCCTCTCGTCCCCTTATATGTCAGCTTCAGGGTGAAGGTTGCATCACCCTTCGCCCGGGGCCCTTGCCACCCACACATTTTCGCGGAATCTCTTCCGCTTCCTATCTCTCTCTGCCATGCACAATCTCTCCTACTGGTTATCCCTCTCTCCCTGTCTGGCCATCTCTTCCTCTTGGCCACCCCTCTCCCTCCCTGGCCACCCTGTCCTCTCGCTGGCCACCCTGCCCTCTTCCTCCCTGGCTACCCTGTCCTCTCCCTGGCCACCCTGCCCTCTTCCTCCCTGGCTACCTTGTCCTCTCCCTGGCCACCCTGCCCTCTTCCTCCCTGGCTACCCTGCCCTCTTCCTCCCAGGCTACCCTGCCCTCTTCCTCCCTGGCTACCCTGCCCTCTTCCTCCCAGGCTACCCTGCCCTCTTCCTCCCTGGCTACCCTGCCCTCTTCCTCCCAGGCTACCCTGCCCTCTTCCTCCCTGGCTACCGTGCCCTCTCCCTCCCTGGCCACCCTGCCCTCTCCCTCCCTGGCCACCCTGCCCTCTCCCTCCCTGGCCACCCTGCCCTCTCCCTCCCTGGCCACCCTGCCCTCTCCCTCCCTGGCCACCCTGCCCTCTCCCTCCCTGGCCACCCTGTCCTCTCGCTGGCCACCCTGCCCTCTTCCTCCCTGGCTACCCTGTCCTCTCGCTGGCTACCCTGCCCTCTTCCTCCCTGGCTAGCCTGTCCTCTCCCTGGCTACCCTGCCCTCTTCCTCCCTGGCTACCCTGCCCTCTTCCTCCCTGGCTACCGTGGCCTCTTCCTCCCTGGCTACCGTGCCCTCTTCCTCCCTGGCTACCCTACCCTCTCCCTGGCCACCCTGCCCTCTTCCTCCCTGGCTACCTTACCCTCTGCCTGGCCACCCTGCCCTCTTCCTCCCTGTCTACCCTACCCTCTCCCTGGCCACCCTGCCCTCTTCCTCCCTGGCCACCCTGCTCTCTCCCTCCCTGGCCACCCTGCCCTCTCCCTCCCTGGCCACCCTGCTCTCTCCCTCCCTGGCCACCCTGCCCTCTCCCTCCCTGGCCACCCTGCCCTCTCCCTCCCTGGCCACCCTGCCCTCTCCCTCCCTGGCCACCCTGCCCTCTCCCTCCCTGGCCACCCTGCCCTCTCCCTCCCTGGCCACTCTGCCCTCTCCCTCCCTGGCCACTCTGCCCTCTCCCTCCCTGGCCACCCTGCCCTCTCCCTCCCTGGCCACCCTGCCCTCTCCCTCCCTGGCCACTCTGCCCTCTCCCTCCCTGGCCACCCTGCCCTCTCCCTCCCTGGCCACCCTGCCCTCTCCCTCCCTGGCCACCCTGCCCTCTCCCTCCCTGGCCACCCTGCCCTCTCCCTCCCTGGCCACTCTGCCCTCTCCCTCCCTGGCCACCCTGCCCTCTCCCTCCCTGGCCACCCTGCCCTCTCCCTCCCTGGCCACCCTGCCCTCTCCCTCCCTGGCCACCCTGCCCTCTCCCTCCCTGGCCACCCTGCCCTCTCCCTCCCTGGCCACCCTGCCCTCTCCCTCCCTGGCCACCCTGCCCTCTCCCTCCCTGGCCACCCTGCCCTCTCCCTCCCTGGCCACTCTGCCCTCTCCCTCCCTGGCCACCCTGCCCTCTCCCTCCCTGGCCACCCTGCCCTGTCACTCCCTGGCCAACCTGCCCTCTCCCTCCCTGGCCAACCTGCCCTCTCCCTCCCTGGCCAACCTGCCCTCTCCCTCCCTGGTCACCCTGCCCTCTCCCTCCCTGGTCACCCTGCCCTCTCCCTCCCTGGCCACCCTGCCCTCTCCCTCGCTGGCCACCCTGCCCTCTCCCTCCCTGGTCACCCTGCCCTCTCCCTCCCTGGCCACCCTGCCCTCTCCCTCCCTGGGCACCCTGCCCCCTCCCTCTCTGGCTACCCTGTCCTCTCCCTCTCTGGCCACCCTGTCCTCTCCCTGGCCACCCTGCCCTCTCCCTCGCCACCCTGCCCTCTCCCTCCCTGGCTACCCTGTCCTCTCCCTGGCTACCCTGTCCTCTCCCTGGCCACCCTGCCCTCTCCCTGGCCACCCTGACCTCTCCCTCCCTGGCCACCCTGCCCTCTCCCTCCCTGGCCACCCTGCCCTCTCCCTCCCTGGCCACCCTGCCCTCTCCCTCCCTGGCCACCCTGCCCTGTCCCTCCCTGGCCACCCTGCCCTGTCCCTCCCTGGCCACCCTGCCCTGTCCCTCCCTGGCCACCCTGCCCTGTCCCTCCCTGGCCACCCTGCCCTGTCCCTCCCTGGCCACCCTGCCCTGTCCCTCCCTGGCCACCCTGCCCTGTCCCTCCCTGGCCACCCTGCCCTGTCCCTCCCTGGCCACCCTGCCCTGTCCCTCCCTGGCCACCCTGCCCTGTCCCTCCCTGGCCACCCTGCCCTGTCCCTCCCTGGCCACCCTGCCCTGTCCCTCCCTGGCCACCCTGCCCTGTCCCTCCCTGGCCACCCTGCCCTGTCCCTCCCTGGCCACCCTGCCCTGTCCCTCCCTGGCCACCCTGCCCTGTCCCTCCCTGGCCACCCTGCCCTGTCCCTCCCTGGCCACCCTGCCCTGTCCCTCCCTGGCCAACCTGCCCTGTCCCTCCCTGGCCAACCTGCCCTCTCCCTCCCTGGCCAACCTGCCCTCTCCCTCCCTGGCCAACCTGCCCTCTCCCTCCCTGGCCAACCTGCCCTCTCCCTCCCTGGCCAACCTGCCCTCTCCCTCCCTGGCCAACCTGCCCTCTCCCTCCCTGGCCACCCTGCCCTCTCCCTCCCTGGCCACCCTGTCCTCTCCCTCCCTGGCCACCCTGTCCTCTCCCTCCCTGGCCACCCTGCCCTCTCCCTCCCTGGCCACCCTGCCCTCTCCCTCCCTGGCCACCCTGCCCTCTCCCTCCCTGGCCACCCTGCCCTCTCCCTCGCTGGCCACCCTGCCCTCTCCCTCGCTGGCCACCCTGCCCTCTCCCTCGCTGGCCACCCTGCCCTCTCCCTCCCCGGCCACCCTGCCCTCTCCCTCCCCGGCCACCCTGCCCTCTCCCTTCCCGGCCACCCTGCCCTCTCCCTCCCCGGCCACCCTGCCCTCTCCCTCCCCGGCCACCCTGCCCTCTCCCTCTCCGGCCACCCTGCCCTCTCCGTCTCCGGCTACCCTGTCCTCTCCCTCTCTGGCTACCCTGTCCTATCCCTGGCCACCCTGCCCTCTCCCTGCCTACCCTGCCCTCTCCCTGCCTACCCTGCCCTCTCCCTGGCCACCCTGCCCTCTCCCTGGCCACCCTGCCCTCTCCCTCCCTGGCCACCCTGCCCTCTCCCTGGCCACCCTGCCCTGTCCCTCCCTGGCCAACCTGCCCTCTCCCTCCCTGGCCACCCTGCCCTCTACCTCCCTGGCCACCCTGCCCTCTCCCTGGCCACCCTCCCTCCTGCTTCCCTATCATCTTAACTCAGCCCTCTCTCCCCTGCCAACCCACCTTAACTCAGCTGCCACTCCCCCTGCCACCCCACTGTAACTCATGTGCTTCTCCCCTTGCCACCCCACTGTAACTCATGTGCCTCTCCCCCTGCCACCCCACCTTAGTAACACAGCTGCTTCTCACCCTGTCACCCCACCTTAATAACACAGCTGCTTCTCACCCTGTCACCCCACCTTAACACAGCTGCTTCTCACCCTGTCACCCTACCTTAACACAGCTGCCTTTCCCCTCGTTGCCGCTCTCCCCCCGTCGCCACTCTCCCCCCTTCCCTACCACTCCCCTCCAATATACCCGTTTATCCCTACTGCTTCTCACCCCTACTCTTCTGTTTACCCTGCTCTCAGTCCTTCCCTACTTGTCACTCCCTTTCTCCCTCCCACTCCCTTTCACATTCCCACATTTTCTCCCTACCTCCCTTTTTCCCATCCTCTCTCAATGCACCTATCTCCATTTCTCCCTTTGCCTTCTTTTCATCCTCCCTCTCTCTTTCTCTGTCTTTCCAGTCCCCTATCTCTCTCCAGTCTCTCTCTTTCTCTCACCAGTCCCCTCTCTGTCTCTCTCTTTCTCTCCTCAGTCCCCCCCTCTCTCTCTCTTTCTCTCCCCAGCCCCCCCCTCTCTCTCTTTCTCTCCCCAGTCCCCCCTCTGTCTCTCCTTTCCTCTCTCACCAGTCCCCCCCTCTCTCTCTCCTTTCCTCTCTCCCCAATCCCCCCCTCTCTCTCTCCTTTCCTCTCTCCCCAGTCCCCCGCTCTGTCTCTCCTTTCCTCTCTCCCCAGTCCCCCCTCTCTCTCTCCTTTCCTCTCTCCCCAGTCCCCCCCCTCTCTCTCTCCCTTCCTCTCTCCCCAGTCCCCTCTCTGTCTCTCTCTTTCTCTCACCAGTCCCCCCCTCTGTCTCTCTCTTTCTCTCACCAGTCCCCCCCCCTCTGTCTCTCCTTTCCTCTCTCCCCAGTCCCCCCCACTCTCTCTCCTTTCCTCTCTCCCCAGTCCCCCCCTCTGTCTCTCCTTTCCTCTCTCCCCAGTCCCCCGCTCTGTCTCTCCTTTCCTCTCTCCCCAGTCCCCCCCCTGTCACTCCTTTCCTCTCTCCCCAGTCCCCCCCTCTGTCACTCCTTTCCTCTCTCCCCAGTCCCCCCCTCTGTCACTCCTTTCCTCTCTCCCCAGTCCCCCCCTCTGTCACTCCTTTCCTCTCTCCCCAGTCCCCCCCTCTGTCACTCCTTTCCTCTCTCCCCAGTCCCCCCCTCTGTCACTCCTTTCCTCTCTCCCCAGTCCCCCTCTCTGTCTCTCCTTTCCTCTCTCCCCAGTCCCCCTCTCTGTCTCTCCATTCCTCTCTCCCCAGTCTCCCCCTCTGTCTCTCCATTCCTCTCTCCCCAGTCTCCCCCTCTGTCTCTCCATTCCTCTCTCCCCAGTCCCCCCTCTCTCTCTCCTTTCCTCTCTCCCCAGTCCCCCTCTCTGTCTCTCCTTTCCTCTCTCCCCAATCCCCCTCTCTGTCTCTCCTTTCCTCTCTCCCCAGTCTCCCCCTCTGTCTCTCCATTCCTCTCTACCCAGTCCCCCCCTCTATCACTCCTCTTCTCTCTCCCCAGTCCCCCTCTATGTCTCTCCTTTTCTCTCTCCCCAGTCCCCCCTCTGTCTCTCCTTTTCTCTCTCCCCAGTCCCCCCTCTGTCTCTCCTTTTCTCTCTCCCCAGTCCCCCCTCTGTCTCTCCTTTTCTCTCTCCCCAGTCCCCCCTCTGTCTCTCCTTTTCTCTCTCCCCAGTCCCCCCTCTGTCTCTCCTTTTCTCTCTCCCCAGTCCCCCCTCTGTCTCTCTCTTTCTCTCCTCAGTCCCCCCCTCTCTCTCTCTTTCTCTCCCCAGCCCCCCCCTCTCTCTCTTTCTCTCCCCAGTCCCCCCTCTGTCTCTCCTTTCCTCTCTCACCAGTCCCCCCCTCTGTCTCTCCATTCCTCTCTCACCAGTCCCCCCCTCTGTCTCTCCATTCCTCTCTCCCCAGTCCCCCCTCTGTCTATCTCTTTCTCTCCCCAGTCCCCCCCCCCTCTGTCTCTCCATTCCTCTCTCCCCAGTCCCCCCTCTGTCTCTCCATTCCTCTCTCCCCAGTCCCCCCTCTGTCTCTCCATTCCTCTCTCCCCAGTCCCCCCTCTGTCTCTCCATTCCTCTCTCCCCAGTCCCCCCTCTGTCTCTCCATTCCTCTCTCCCTTGCCCCCCCCTCTGTCTCTCCATTCCTCTCTCCCCTGTCCCCCCCTCTGTCTCTCCATTCCTCTCTCCTCTGTCCCCCCCTCTGTCTCTCCATTCCTCTCTCCTCAGTCCCCCCTCTGTCTCTCCATTCCTCTCTCCCCAGTCCCCCCTGTCTTTCCTTTCCTCTCTCCCCAGTCCCCCCCTGTCTTTGCTTTCCTCTCTCCCCAGTCCCCCCTCTGTCTCACCTTTCCTCTCTCCCCAGTCCCCCCCTGTCTTTCCTTTCCTCTCTCCCCAGTCCCCCCTCTGTCTCATCTTTCCTCTCTCCCCTGTCCCCCACTCTGTCACTCCTCTTCTCTCTCCCCAGTCCCCCCCTCTCTCTCTCCATTCCTCTCTCCCCAGTCCCCCCTGTCTCTCCTTTCCTCTCTCCCCAGTCCCCCCTCTGTCTCACCTTTCCTCTCTCCCCAGTCCCCCCTCTGTCTCACCTTTCCTCTCTCCCCAGTCCCCCACTCTGTCACTCCTCTTCTCTCTCCCCAGTCCCCCACTCTGTCACTCCTCTTCTCTCTCCCCAGTCCCCCACTCTGTCACTCCTCTTCTCTCTCCCCAGTCCCCCCTCTGTCACTCCTCTTCTCTCTCCCCAGTCCCCCCTCTGCCGCTCCTTTCCTCTCTCCCCAGTCCCCCTCTCTATCACTCCTCTTCTCTCTCCCCAGTCCCCCACTCTGTCACTCCTCTTCTCTCTCCCCAGTCCCCCACTCTGTCACTCCTCTTCTCTCTCCCCAGTCCCCCCTCTGTCACTCCTCTTCTCTCTCCCCAGTCCCCCCTCTGCCGCTCCTTTCCTCTCTCCCCAGTCCCCCTCTCTATCACTCCTCTTCTCTCTCACCAGTCCCCCCCTCTATCACTCCTCTTCTCTCTCACCAGTCCCCCCCTCTGTCTCTCCATTCCTCTCTCCCCAGTCCCCCCTCTGTCTATCTCTTTCTCTCCCCAGTCCCCCCCTCTGTCTCTCCATTCCTCTCTCCCCAGTCCCCCCCTCTGTCTCTCCATTCCTCTCTCCCCAGTCCCCCCCTCTTTCTCTCCATTCTTCTCTCCCCAGTCCCCCCGTCTGTCTCTCCATTCCTCTCTCCCCTGTCCCCCCTCTGTCTCTCCATTCCTCTCTCCCCAGTCCCCCCTCTGTCTCTCATTTCCTCTCTCCCCAGTCCCCCCTGTCTCTCCTTTCTCCCCAGTCCCCTCTCTGTCTTTCCTTTACTCTCTCCCCAGTCCCCCCTCTGTCTCTCCTTTCCTCTCTCCCCAGTCCCCCACTCTGTCACTCCTCTTCCCTCTCCCCAGTCCCCCACTCTGTCACTCCTCTTCCCTCTCCCCAGTCCCCCACTCTGTCACTCCTCTTCCCTCTCCCCAGTCCCCCACTCTGTCACTCCTCTTCCCTCTCCCCAGTCCCCCCTCTGTCTCTCCTTTCCTCTCTCCCCAGTCCCCCTCTCTATCACTCCTCTTCTCTCTCCCCAGTCCCCCTCTCTGTCTCTCCTTTCCTCTCATCCCAGTCCCCCCCCTCTCTCTCCTTTCCTCTCTCCCCAGTCCCCCCCTCTGCCTCTCCTTTCCTCTCTCCCCAGTCCCCCGCTCTGTCTCTCCTTTCCTCTCTCCCCAGTCCCCCCTCTCTCTCTCCTTTCCTCTCTCCCCAGTCCCCCCCTCTCTCTCTCCCTTCCTCTCTCCCCAGTCCCCTCTCTGTCTCTCTCTTTCTCTCACCAGTCCCCCCCTCTGTCTCTCTCTTTCTCTCACCAGTCCCCCCCCCCTCTGTCTCTCCTTTCCTCTCTCCCCAGTCCCCCCCTCTCTCTCTCCTTTCCTCTCTCCCCAGTCCCCCCCTCTGTCTCTCCTTTCCTCTCTCCCCAGTCCCCCGCTCTGTCTCTCCTTTCCTCTCTCCCCAGTCCCCCCCCTGTCACTCCTTTCCTCTCTCCCCAGTCCCCCCCTCTGTCACTCCTTTCCTCTCTCCCCAGTCCCCCCCTCTGTCACTCCTTTCCTCTCTCCCCAGTCCCCCCCTCTGTCACTCCTTTCCTCTCTCCCCAGTCCCCCCCTCTGTCACTCCTTTCCTCTCTCCCCAGTCCCCCCCTCTGTCACTCCTTTCCTCTCTCCCCAGTCCCCCCCTCTGTCACTCCTTTCCTCTCTCCCCAGTCCCCCCCTCTGTCACTCCTTTCCTCTCTCCCCAGTCCCCCTCTCTGTCTCTCCTTTCCTCTCTCCCCAGTCCCCCTCTCTGTCTCTCCATTCCTCTCTCCCCAGTCTCCCCCTCTGTCTCTCCATTCCTGTCTCCCCAGTCTCCCCCTCTGTCTCTCCATTCCTCTCTCCCCAGTCCCCCCTCTCTCTCTCCTTTCCTCTCTCCCCAGTCCCCCTCTCTGTCTCTCCTTTCCTCTCTCCCCAATCCCCCTCTCTGTCTCTCCTTTCCTCTCTCCCCAGTCTCCCCCTCTGTCTCTCCATTCCTCTCTACCCAGTCCCCCCCTCTATCACTCCTCTTCTCTCTCCCCAGTCCCCATCTATGTCTCTCCTTTTCTCTCTCCCCAGTCCCCCCTCTGTCTCTCCTTTTCTCTCTCCCCAGTCCCCCCTCTGTCTCTCCTTTTCTCTCTCCCCAGTCCCCCCTCTGTCTCTCCTTTTCTCTCTCCCCAGTCCCCCCTCTGTCTCTCCTTTTCTCTCTCCCCAGTCCCCCCTCTGTCTCTCCTTTTCTCTCTCCCCAGTCCCCCCTCTGTCTCTCCTTTTCTCTCTCCCCAGTCCCCCCTCTGTCTCTCCTTTTCTCTCTCCCCAGTCCCCCCTCTGTCTCTCTCTTTCTCTCCTCAGTCCCCCCCTCTCCCTCTCTTTCTCTCCCCAGCCCCCCCCCCTCTCTCTCTCTTTCTCTCCCCAGTCCCCCCTCTGTCTCTCCTTTCCTCTCTCACCAGTCCCCCCCCTCTGTCTCTCCATTCCTCTCTCACCAGTCCCCCCCTCTGTCTCTCCATTCCTCTCTCCCCAGTCCCCCCTCTGTCTATCTCTTTCTCTCCCCAGTCCCCCCCCCCCCTCTGTCTCTCCATTCCTCTCTCCCCAGTCCCCCCTCTGTCTCTCCATTCCTCTCTCCCCAGTCCCCCCTCTGTCTCTCCATTCCTCTCTCCCCAGTCCCCCCTCTGTCTCTCCATTCCTCTCTCCCCAGTCCCCCCTCTGTCTCTCCATTCCTCTCTCCCCTGCCCCCCCCCTCTGTCTCTCCATTCCTCTCTCCCCTGTCCCCCCCTCTGTCTCTCCATTCCTCTCTCCTCTGTCCCCCCCTCTGTCTCTCCATTCCTCTCTCCTCAGTCCCCCCTCTGTCTCTCCATTCCTCTCTCCCCAGTCCCCCCCTGTCTTTCCTTTCCTCTCTCCCCAGTCCCCCCTCTGTCTCACCTTTCCTCTCTCCCCAGTCCCCCCCTGTCTTTCCTTTCCTTTCTCCCCAGTCCCCCCTCTGTCTCATCTTTCCTCTCTCCCCTGTCCCCCACTCTGTCACTCCTCTTCTCTCTCCCCAGTCCCCCCCCCCTCTCTCTCTCCATTCCTCTCTCCCCAGTCCCCCCTGTCTCTCCTTTCCTCTCTCCCCAGTCCCCCCTCTGTCTCACCTTTCCTCTCTCCCCAGTCCCCCACTCTGTCACTCCTCTTCTCTCTCCCCAGTCCCCCACTCTGTCACTCCTCTTCTCTCTCCCCAGTCCCCCCTCTGTCACTCCTCTTCTCTGTCCCCAGTCCCCCCTCTGCCGCTCCTTTCCTCTCTCCCCAGTCCCCCTCTCTATCACTCCTCTTCTCTCTCCCCAGTCCCCCACTCTGTCACTCCTCTTCTCTCTCCCCAGTCCCCCACTCTGTCACTCCTCTTCTCTCTCCCCAGTCCCCCCTCTGTCACTCCTCTTCTCTCTCCCCAGTCCCCCCTCTGCCGCTCCTTTCCTCTCTCCCCAGTCCCCCTCTCTATCACTCCTCTTCTCTCTCACCAGTCCCCCCCTCTGTCTCTCCATTCCTCTCTCCCCAGTCCCCCCTCTGTCTATCTCTTTCTCTCCCCAGTCCCCCCCTCTGTCTCTCCATTCCTCTCTCCCCAGTCCCCCCCTCTGTCTCTCCATTCCTCTCTCCCCAGTCCCCCCCTCTGTCTCTCCATTCCTCTCTCCCCAGTCCCCCCCTCTTTCTCTCCATTCCTCTCTCCCCAGTCCCCCCCTCTTTCTCTCCATTCTTCTCTCCCCAGTCCCCCCGTCTGTCTCTCCATTCCTCTCTCCCCTGTCCCCCCTCTGTCTCTCCATTCCTCTCTCCCCAGTCCCCCCTCTGTCTCTCATTTCCTCTCTCCCCAGTCCCCCCTTTCTCTCCTTTCTCCCCAGTCCCCCCTCTGTCTTTCCTTTACTCTCTCCACAGTCCCCCCTCTGTCTCTCCTTTCCTCTCTCCCCAGTCCCCCACTCTGTCACTCCTCTTCCCTCTCCCCAGTCCCCCACTCTGTCACTCCTCTTCCCTCTCCCCAGTCCCCCACTCTGTCACTCCTCTTCCCTCTCCCCAGTCCCCCCTCTGTCTCTCCTTTCCTCTCTCCCCAGTCCCCCTCTCTATCACTCCTCTTCTCTCTCCCCAGTCCCCCTCTCTGTCTCTCCTTTTCTCTCTCCCCAGTCCCCTCTCTGTCTCTCTCTTTCTCCCTCGAGAGCCCCTCTCTGTCTATGTCTTTTTCCCCCCAGAGCACCTCTCTGTCTCTGTCATTCTCCCCCCAGAGCACCTCTCTGTCTCTGTCTTTCTCCCCCCAGAGCACCTCTCTGTCACTGTCTCTCTCTGCCCCCCCAGTCACCCTCTCTGTCTCTCTCTCTCCCCCAGTGCCTCCTTCTCTCAACTCCCAGCCCCCCCTCTCTCTCTTTCTTTCTTTCTCTCTCTCTCTCTCCCCCCCGCCAGTCCCCCTCTCAGTCTCTCTCTCTCTCACACACACCCAATCCCCCCTCAGTCTCTCTCTCTCTCTCACACACACACACACACCCAATCCCCCTCTCTGTCACTCTTTCCCCCTAGTCCCTGTGATCAATCCCCTCCCACTTCCTCTCCCTCGCCCTTCCGCGCTCATACCCCTCCCTCTCCCTCGCCCTTCCGCCCTCATACCCCTCCCTCTCCCTCGCCCTTCCGCCCTCATACCCCTCCCTCTCCCTCGCCCTTCCGCGCTCATACACCTCCTGTCTGGTGTTCGTCTGTACTCTTCTTTTCTGTAGTGTTCGTTGCCTAATTTGTGTTCTTTAGCACCTGGGGGGGGGGGCACTCTCCTTCCCCTTGGGGTTTTATCTGCTCTGCGACTTTGTCTCGCTTATTTTTGGAATGGGGGACTGATGACCTTAGCTGTTTAGTCCCCCTTAAACGTCCCAACAACCACCACCACCATCTCCCCTCGCCCTTCCGCGCTCTTACCCCTCCGTCTGCCATCGCCCTTTCACGCTCATACCCTTCTGTCTCACCTCGCCCTTCCCCTATCATACCCCTATGTCTCACCTCGCCCATCCACGCTAATACTGCTCCCTCTCCCCTCACCCTTCCACGCTCATACCCCTCCCTCTCCCTTCACCCTTCCACGCTCATACCCCTCCCTCTCCCTTCACCCTTCCACGCTCATACCCCTCCCTCTCCCCTCACCCTTCCACGCTCATACCCCTCCCTCTCCCCTCACCCTTCCACGCTCATACCCCTCCCTCTCCCCTCACCCTTCCACGCTCATACCCCTCCCTCTCCCCTCACCCTTCCACGCTCATACCCCTCCCTCTCCCCTCTCCCCTCTCCCCTCACCCTTCCACGCTCATACCCCTCCCTCACCCCTCACCCTTTCACGCTCGTACCCCTCCCTCTCCCCTCACCCTTCCATGCTCGTACCCCTCCCTCTCCCCTCACCCTTCCACGCTCATACCCCTGCCTCTCCACTCACCCTTCCACGCTCACACCCCTCCCTCTCCCCTCACCCTTCCACGCTCATACCCCTCCCTCTCCCCTCTCCCCTTACCCTTCCACGCTCATACCCCTCCCTCACCCCTCACCCTTTCACGCTCGTACCCCTCCCTCTCCCCTCACCCTTCCACGCTCGTACCCCTCCCTCTCCCCTCACCCTTCCACGCTCATACCCCTCCCTCTCCCCTCACCCTTCCACACTCATACCCCTCCCTCTCCCCTCACCCTTCCACACTCATACCCCTCCCTCTCCCCTCACCCTTCCACGCTCATACACCTCCCTCTCCCCTCACCCTTCCACGCTCATACCCCTCCCTCTCCCCTCACCCTTCCACACTCGTACCCCTCCCTCACCCCTCACCCTTTCAGGCTCGTACCCCTCCCTCTCCCCTCACCCTTCCACGCTCGTACCCCTCCCTCTCCCCTCACCCTTCCACGCTCATACCCCTGCCTCTCCGCTCACCCTTCCACGCTCACACCCCTCCCTCTCCGCTCACCCTTCCACGCTCACACCCCTCCCTCTCCGCTCACCCTTCCACGCTCACACCCCTCCCTCTCCACTCACCCTTCCACGCTCACACCCCTCCCTCTCCCCTCACCCTTCCACGCTCCCACCCACCCCTCCCTCTCCCTCACCCTTCCACACTCATACCCCTCCCTCTCCCCTCACCCTTCCACACTCATACCCCTCCCTCTTCCCTGTCCTTCCACAGTCATGACCTCTCCCTCTTCCCCTGCCCTTCCAATCTCATACCTCTCCCTCCTCCCCTTGCCTTTCGACACTGTTATCTTTTCCTCTCCCCCCTCCCACATCATTTCTCTCCTTCCCTCTCCCATTCCTACATCTCCCTCCATTCTCCCCCTCCCAATCCTTCAACACCCTCTGCCATACCTCTCCTATACACTTTCGTCACCCTGTCCCTACCCCCACCCTTTCCCCTTCCCCTCTCTACCCATACCCTTTCCCCTCCCTCTCCCCTCTCTACCCATACCCTTTCCCCTCCCTCTCCCCTCTCTAGCCCCCCCTTTCCCCTCCCTCTCACCTAACTACCCCCAACCTTTCCCCTCCCTCTTGTCTCTCTACCCCTACCCTTTCATCTCCCTCTTCTCTCTCTACCTCCACCCTTTTCCCTCTCTCTTTACCCCCACCATTTCCCCTCTCTCTCCTCTCTTTGTTCTCCTCATTTACCCCTCCCTATCCTCTGTCTCCCACCCTCTCCCCTCTCTCTTATCTCCTATCATTTCTCCACTGTCTCCTTTCCCCATACTTTCTCCTAACTTCTCCTTTCCCCTTACCTTCCCCCTTTCCCCCTATGTTCCCCCATCCACTTACTCCCTCCCGTTCCCCCACCCATCTCCATTTCCATCTACCTACTCCCATTCACCCAACCTTCTTCCTTTTGCCCTATCTCCTCCCTTTCCCCATACCCTCTCTATTTTGCCCTACCCTCTCCTTTTCACTAGACCCTTCCCTTCCCCCTACCCTCCTGCTCCCTGCTACCTTCCCCCTGCCCAGTTCCTTTCCCCTACTCGGTCCCTTTCCCCATCATCCTCCCTTTCCCCACCATCCTCCCTTTCCCCATCCTCCTCCCTTTCCCCATCCTCCTCCCTTTCCCCATCCTCCTCCCTTTCCTCATCCTCCTTCCTTTCCCTACCCTCCTCTCATCCCCTATCCTCCTCTCTTTCCCCATCCTCCTCTCTTCCCCTATCCTCCTCTCTTCCCCTATCCTCCTCTCTTTCCCCATCCTCCTCCCTTTCCCTATCCTCCTCCCTAGCCACATCCTCCTCCATTTCCCCATCCTCCTCCCTTTCCCCATCCTCCTCCATTTCCCCATCCTCCTCCCTTTCCCCATCCTCCTCCTTTTCCCCATCCTCCTCTCTTTCCCCATCCTCCTCCTTTTCCCCATCCTCCTCGCTTTCCCTATTCTCCTCTCTTTCCCCATCCTCCCCTCTTTTCCCATCCTCCTATCTTTCCCCATCCTCTTTTTCCCCATCGTCCTCCCTTTCCCCATGCTCTTTTTCCCCATCGTCCTCCCTTTCCCCATGCTTTTTTCCCCATCGTCCTCCCTTTCCCCATCCTCTTTTTCCCCATCGTCCTCCCTTTCCCCATCCTCTTTTTCCCCATCGTCCTCCCTTTCCCCATCCTCTTTTTCCCCATCGTCCTCCCTTTCCCCATCCTCTTTTTCCCCATCGTCCTCCCTTTCCCCATCCTCTTTTTCCCCATCGTCCTCCCTTTCCCCATCCTCTTTTTCCCCATCGTCCTCCCTTTCCCCTCCTCCTCCCTTCCCCTCCTCCTCCCTTTCCTCTCATCTTCTACTATCCCTTAACTTCCCCCTTTCCCTTCCTCTTCACCTTTCTCTGAAGTCTCCCTTTCCCATCCTCTTCCCCTTAACTCCTCCCTTTCGCATCCTCTTCCCCTTAACTGCTCCCTTTAACATCCTCTTCCCCTTAACTGCTCCCTTTAACATCCTCTTCCCCTTAACTGCTCCCTTTAACATCCTCTTCCGCTTCCCCTTCCCCTTAACTCTCCCTTTCCCATCCTCTTCCCCTTAACTCTCCCTTTCCCAACCTCTTCCCCTTAACTCTCCCTTTCCCAACGTCTTCCCCGTAACTCCTCCCTTTCCCATCCTCTTCCCCTTAACTCCTCCCTTTCCCATCCTCTTCCCCTTAACTCCTCCCTTTCCCATCCTCTTCCCCTTAACTCCTCCCTTTCCCATCCTCTTCCCCTTAACTCTCCCTTTCCCAACCTCTTCTCCTTAACTCCTCCCTTTCTCATCCTCTTTCCCTTAACTCCTCCCTTTCCCATCCTCTTCCCTCCCTCTTAACTCCTCCCTTTCCCATCCTCTTCCCCTCCCTCTTAACTCCTCCCTTTCCCATCCTCTTCCCCTCCCTCTTAACTCCTCCCTTTCCCATCCTCTTCCCCTCCCTCTTAACTCCTCCCTTTCCCATCCTCTTCCCCTCCCTCTTAACTCCTCCCTTTCCCATCCTCTTCCCCTCCATCTTAACTCCTCCCTTTCCCATCCTCTTCCCCTCCCTCTTAACTCCTCTCTTTCCCATCCTCTTCCCCTCCCTCTTAACTCCTCTCTTTCCCATCCTCTTCCCCTCCCTCTTAACTCCTCTCTTTCCCATCCTCTTCCCCTCCCTCTTAACCTCCCTTCCTCCTTTCCTCCTCCCTCATCCCTTCCCCCAGTCTTCCTCCTTTCCTCCCCCCTCATCCCTTCCCCCAGTCTTCCTCCTTTCCTCCCCCCTCAACCCTTCCCCCAGTCTTCCTCCTTTCCTCCCCCCTCATCTCTTCCCCCATTCTTCCTCCTTTCCTCCTCCCTTCCCCATTCTTCCTCCTTTCGTACTCCCTTCCTCCTCCTTTCCTACTCCCTTCCTCCTTTCCTCCTCCTTTCCTCCTCCCTTCCTCCCCCCTTCCTCCTCCCTTCCTCCCCCCTTCCTCCTTTCCTCCTCCCTTCCTCCTTTCCTCCTCCTTTGCTACTCCCTTCCTCCTTTCCTCCTCCCTTCATCCTTTCCTGCTCCTTTCCTCCTCCCTTCCTCCCTTCCTCCTTTCCTACTTTCCTGCTCCTTTCCTGCTCCCTTCCTCCTTTCCTGCTCCCTTCTTCCTTTCAGCTCCCTTCCTCCTTTCAGCTCCCTTCCTCCTTTCAGCTCCCTTCCTACTCCCTTCCTGCTCCCTTCCTCCTCCCCTGCTCCCTTCCTCCTCCCCTGCTCCCTTCCTCCTCCCTTCCCCCTTTCCTCATCCCTTCCCCATTTCCTCATCCATTCACCCTTTTCCCCTTCTCTTCCCCTGTCATCCCTCCTTCATCCTTTCTCTGCCTTGCATGACCTTTATTTCCTTTACACGTACTATATCCTTCCTCATCTTTTTTCCCAACTTCCCTTTTCCCCCTCCCCCTACCCCATACCCCTTCCATGCCATTTCTCCTTTCACCTATTTGCCCTCTTAACCAATTTCCCCAATCTCTCTATCCCACACTCTGTCTTTATCCTCTTGTCATTTGCTACCTCTATCCATCACTTCTCTTCCTTGCGACCCCTTCCCCTTCACATTCCATATCTTTTTCCCCTTCTGGTTTTCACTCCCACATTCCCCTCTGGCCCCCATATCCCCCCAGCCATTCCCCTCTGGCCCCCACATCCCCCCTGCCATTCCCCTCTGGCCCCCACATCCCCCTGCCATTCCCCTCTGGCCCCCACATCCCCCCTGCCATTCCCCTCTGGCCCCCACATCCCCCCTGCCATTCCCCTCTGGCCCCCACATCCCCTCTAGCCCCCACATCCCCTCTGGCCCCCACATCCCCTCTGGCCCCCACATCCCCCCTGCCATTCCCCTCTATCCCCCACATTCCCCCTGCCATTCCCCTTTGGCCCCCACATCCCACCTGCTATTCCCATTTCCCCCTACCCTTCCCATTTCCCCCCTACCCTTCCCATTTCCCCCCCTGCCCTCCCACTTCCCCCCTGCCCTCCCATGTCCCCCTGCCCTTCCATATCCCCCTGCCCTTCCATGTCCCCCTGCCCTTACCATCTGCCCCACATCCCCCCTGCCATTCCCCTCTGGCCCCCACATCCCCCCTGCCATTCCCCTCTGGCCCCCACATCCCCCCTGCCATTCCCCTCTGGCCCCCACATCCCCCCTGCCATTCCCCTCTGGCTCCCACATCCCCCCTGCCATTGCCCTCTGGCCCCCACATCCCACCTGCTATTCTCATTCCCCCTACCCTTCTCATTTCCCCCCTACCCTTCCCACTTACCCCCTGCCCTCTCACTTCCCCCCTGCCCTCCCACATCCCCCCTGCCCTCTCACTTCCCCCCTGCCCTCCCACATCCCCCCTGCCCTCCCACATCCCCCTGCCCTTCCCTATTCCCCTATGCACTCGCACATGCCCCCTGCCCTTCCCTTTTCCCCCTATGCTCTCGCACATGCCCCCTGCCCTTCCCTTTTCCCCTATGCCCTCTCACATGCCCCCTGCCCTTCCCTTTTCCCCTATGCCCTCTCACATGCCCCCTGCCCTTCCCTTTTCCTATATGCCCTCTCACATGCCCCCTGACCTTCCCTTTTCCCCTATGCCCTCGCACATGCCACTTGCCCTTCCATTTTCCCCTATGCCCTCGCACATGCCATCTGCCCCTCTCATTTCCCCTATGCCCTCCCACATCCCCCCTGCCCTTTCCCTTTCCCCTCTGCCCTTTCCCTTTCTGCTCTGCCCTTTCCCTTTCCCCTTTTCCCTGTGCCTTCCCACATCACACCTGCCCTTTCCCCCCTGCCCTCCCACAACCCCCTGCCCTTTCCCCCCTGCCCTCCCACAACCCCCTGCCCTTTCCCCTCTGCCCTCCCACAACCCCCTGCCCTTTCCCCTCTGCCCTCCCACAACCCCCTGCCCTTACCCCTCTGCCCTCCCATAACCCCCTGCCCTTTCCCTTTCCCCCTCTGCCCTCCCACATCCCCACTGCCCTCCCACATCCCCCCTGCCCTTTCCCTCTCCCCTCTGCCCTCCCACATCTCCCTTGCCCTTTCCCCTCTCCCTTTCCCTTTCCCCTCTCCCTTTCCCCTTGCTCCTCTGCCCTCCCACATCTCCCTTGCCCTTTCCCCTCTCCCTTTCCCCTTGCTCCTCTGCCCTCCCACATTCCCCCTGCCCTTCCCCTTTCCCCCTGCCCTTCCCCTTTCCCCCTGCCCTTCCCCTTTCCATTCTGCCCTCCCACATCCCCCCCTGCCCTTCCCCTTTCCATTCTGCCCTCCCACATCCCTCCTGACCTTCCCCTTTCCATTCTGCCCTCCCACATCTCCTTCCACTTCTCCTCCCCTTCTCCTCCCCCTTGCCCTGCCACATCCCTCCCACCCTTCCCGTTTCTCCTCACTCCCCCTCGTCCCTCCCACCCTTCCCCTTTCCCCTCACCCCCCCTCATCCCTCCCACCCTTCCCCTTTCCCCTCACCCCCCCTCATCCCTCCCACCCTTCCCCTTTCCCCTCACTCCCCCTCGTCCCTCCCACCCTTCCCCTTTCCCCTCACTCCCCCTCGTCCCTCCCACCCTTCCCCTTTCCCCTCACTCCCCCTCGTCCCTCCCACCCTTCCCCTTTCCCCTCACTCCCCCTCGTCCCTCCCACCCTTCCCCTTTCCCCTCACTCCCCCTCATCCCTCCCACCCTCCCCTTTCCCCTCACTCCCCCTCCTCCTTCCTGCCCTTCCCGTTTCCCCTCACTCCTTCCATGTCCACCCTGTCATTCCACTTTCTCCTTTGCCCCCACTTCCCCCTGCCTTTCCCCTCTCCCCGTCTGCCCCCATGTACCACTGCGTTTCCCTTCTGCCCAACTCAACCCATTGCCTTTCCCCCCTGCCTAACTCAATCCACTGCCTTTCCCCTCTGCCCCCAAGACCCACTGCCTTTCCCCTCTGCCCCCTCCAAGACCTACTGCCTTTTCCCTCTGCCCCCTCCAAGACCTACTGCCTTTTCCCTCTGTCCCCCTCATGACCTACTGCCTTTTCCCTCTGCCCCCCCAAAACCCACTGCCCCCCAAGACCCACTGCCTTTTCCCTCTACCCCCCCAAGACCCACTGCCTTTCCCTTCTGCCCCTTCCCCACGTCCCCCCTGCCTTTCCCCTCCGTCTCCTTTGCCTTTCCCCTCTGTCCCCCAAAGTCCCACTTGCCTTTCCCCTCCCCCCCATGCCTTTCCCCCCTGTCCCCCATTCCCCTTCGTCCCCCTGCCTTTCCCCTCCGTCCCCCATTCCCCTCTGTCCCCCATTCCCCTCCGTCCCCCCGCCTTTCCCAACCGTCCCCCAAAATCCCACCTGCCTTTCCCCTCCATCCCCCTGCCTTTCCCCTCCATGCCCCAAAGTTACCCCTGCCTTTCCCCTCCGTCCCCCCCTGCCTTTACCCTGTGCCTCTCATGTCCCACCTGTACTTTCCCTTTCACCTCTGCCACCCAAGTCCCACCTGCCGTTCCCCTCTGACCTCCCACATCCCCCTCTGCCATTACCACGTGATCTCACACATCCCCCTCTGACCTCACACGTCCCCCTCTGCCGTCCCTCTCTGACCCCACACGTCCCCCTCTGCCGTCCCTCTCTGACCCCACACATCTCCCTCTGACCCCATACGTCCCCCGGCCGTCCCCCTCTGACCCCACACGTCCCCCTGCCGTCCCCCTCTGACCCCACACGTCCCCCTGCCGTCCCCCTCTGACCCCACACGTCCCCCTGCCGTCCCCCTCTGACCCCACACGTCCCCCTGCCGTCCCCCTCTGACCCCACACGTCCCCCTGCCGTCCCCCTCTGACCCCACACGTCCCCCTGCCGTCCCCCTCTGACCCCACACGTCCCCCTGCCGTCCCCCTCTGACCCCACTCGTCCCCCTGCCGTCCCCCTCTGACCCCACTCGTCCCCCTGCCGTCCCCCTCTGACCCCACTCGTCCCCCTGCCGTCACCCTCTGACACCACACGTCCCCCTGCCGTCCCCCTCTGACCCCACACGTCCCCCTGCCGTCCCCCTCTGACCCCACACGTCCCCCTGCCGTCCCCCTCTGACCCCACACGTCCCCCTGCCGTCCCCCTCTGACCCCACACGTCCCCCTGCCGTCCCCCTCTGACCCCACACGTCCCCCTGCCGTCCCCCTCTGACCCCACACGTCCCCCTGCCGTCACCCTCTGACCCCACACGTCCCCCTGCCGTCACCCTCTGACCCCACACGTCCCCCTGCCATCCCCCTCTGACCCCACACAGTCCCCCTCTGCCCTCACAGGTCCCCATCTGCCGCCGCATCTGACCTCCCACACCCCCTTTGCTGTTCCCCTCTAACCTCCCACACCCAATTTGCTGTTCCCCTCTAACCTCCCACACCCAATTTGCTGTTCCCCTCTAACCTCCCACACCCCATTTGCTGTTCCCCTCTAACATCCCACACCCCCTTTGCTGTTCCCCTCTAACCTCCCACACCCCCTTTGCTGTTCCCCTCTAACCTTCCACACCCCCTTTGCTGTTCCTCTCTAACCTCCCACACCCCCTTTGCTGTTCCCCTCTAACCTCCCACACCCCCTTTGCTGTTCCCCTCTAACCTCCCACACCCCTTCTGCCATTCCCTCTGACCTCTCCCGTCCCCTCTGCCATTACCCTGTGACTTCCCACACCCACCCTCAGACGTTCCCCTGTGACTTCCCACTCCCACCCTCAGACGTTCCCCTGTGACTTCCCACACTCACTCTATGCTGTTCCCCTGTGACTTCCCACACCCACCGTATGATGTTCCCCTGTGACTTCCCACACCCACCGTATGCTGTTCCCCTGTGACTTCCCACACCCACACTGCCATTCCCCTGCTCTCCCAGCTCCCACCCTCACTCCCTCTGCCCTCCCAGGTCCCACTCCAGCTCCTCCTCTGCCCTCCCAGGTCCCACCCCAGCTCCTCCTCTGCCCACCCAGGTCTCACCCCAGCTCGTCCTCTGCCCTCCCAGGTCTCACCCCAGCTCGTCCTCTGCCCTCCCAGCTCTCACCCCAGCTCCTCCTCTGCCCACCCAGCTCTATCCCCAACTCCCTCTCTGCCCTCCCAGCTACCACCCCAACTCCCTCTCTGCCCTCCCAGCTACCACCCCAACTCCCCCTCTGCCCTCCCACTGGCTACCCCAAGTCCCCCTCTGCCCTCCCACGTCCCCCCAAACAACCCAACCCCCTCTCTGCCCTCCCACCTCGCCCAACTTCCTTTTATGTGCATCTGCCTCCCCCAACTCCATTTTTTGCCCACCCACCTCCCCCGAACTCCGTTTTTTGCCCATCCACCTCCCCCGAACTCCCTTCCTGCCCTCCCACATCCCCCAACCACTGTCAACCCCCTCCCTGCACTCCACCTCCCCCAAATTCCTCTCTGTGCTCCCACCACCCCCCAGCTTCCCCTTTGCCCTTCCAACTCCCCGTCTGCCCTTCATCATTCCCCCAACTCCCCCTCTGCCTTCAATTCTCCCCCAGCACCCCCTCTGCCCTCCCACCTCCTCCAACTACCCCAACGCCCCCACCTCCCCAACTACCCCACTGCCCTCCCACCTCCGCCCTCCCACCTCCTCTGCCCTCCTATATCTTCCACTTCTCTCCCACAGCCCCCACTGGCCTCCAACTACCCCCTCTGCCCTACCATGTCAACCCCTACCCTCCCTCATTCCCCTCTACCCTCCTACGGCCCCATTTCCCCTACCATATACCCCTGTTCCTCACACATTCTCCTCTGCCCTCCCACTACCACTCTTCCCTCCCACGTCTCCCTTTGCTCACCCGCACTGCAATCCATTCTCTTATAATCCCCTCCCCCCACAATCTCCCTGTTTTTCCACCTATCAGCACGTTGTTTGCAGCCCATTCCGTAACTTGTTCACCCATCAGTTCACCTGAAGTGCCTCCTTGCATACTACATGGCGCTACCTTCCCTGTCCCGACCCCTTTCTCCCTCATCTCGGTCCCTTTCTCTTCTCCTGTTTCTTCCCCCTTGGCCCCTTTCTCCCGCCCATCGGCCCCTTTCTCCTGCCCCTCGGCTCCTTGCCGGCTGGCTGCAGTATTTTTACTGCAGAGCTGGTGGCCATCTTGCGCGCTCTTGAGCATATGCGTTTCTGCTCAGGTAGGTCCATCGTCATCTGCAGTGACTCCCTGAGCAGCCTTCAGGCCATCGACCGCTGCTATCCCTCTTCTCCTCTGGTGTCCTCTATTCAGGAGCCTGTTTCCGCCATTGCCCGTTCTGGACGTTCGGTGGTCTTGGTTTGGACGCCAGGTCATGTTGGCATCCCGGGGAACGAACGTGTTGACAGGCTGGCCAAAGGGGCGCTCGACGCCCCAGCTTTGGAGATCGGCCTCACGGCTCCCGATCAGCAGCTGGTGTTGCGCCGTAAGGTGCTTGGGATGTGGTCTGCTGAGTGGCGAGGCTTGACAATGCCTAATAAACTGCGGGCTGTCAAGGAGACGACCGATGTGTGGTGCTCCTCCCTGCGGTCTTCTCGCAGGGACTCTGTTATCCTGTGTCGGCTCCGCATCGGCCATACATACCTGACGCACGGCCATCTTTTGCGTCAGGAGGATCCCCCCCTGTGTCGGTGTGGGTCCCGGCTGACGGTCGCCCACATTTTATTGGAGTGTCCCCGACTGCGCACCCTTCGGCAGTCTTTTAATTTCCCGGGCACCTTGCCTTTGATTTTATGCGACGATGCCTCCATGGCTGACAATGTTTTACATTTTATCCATGCTAGTCCTTTTTATGGATCCATTTAGGGGGTCCTGCACTTTTCCGTTTCTGTGTCTTTTGTCCTCGCGTCTCTCCATATTTGTTGCTGTTTTGGTGTCTCATCGGATGGTTGACTCTTTCCCTTTTTTTGATGTCGTGGTCAGTCAACCAGTCTCCTGGCCATCTTCTTTTCTTCTATTTCTTTCTGTCTGGTGTTCGTCTGTACTCTTCTTTTCTGTAGTGTTCGTTGCCTAATTTGTGTTCTTTAGCACCTGGGGGGGGGCAGTCTCCTTCCCCTTGGGGTTTTATCTGCTCTGCGACTTTGTCTCGCTTGTTTTTGGAATGGGGGACTGATGACCTTAGCTGTTGAGTCCCCCTTAAACATCCCAACAACCACCACCACCACCCTTTCTCCCGCCCCTCGGCCCCTTTCTCCCGCCCCTCGGCCCCTTCGTCCCGCCCCTCGGCCCCTTCGTCCCGCCCCTCGGCCCCTTCGTCCCGCCCCTCGGCCCCTTCGTCCCGCCCCTCGGCCCCTTCGTCCCGCCCCTCGGCCCCTTCGTCCCGCCCCTCGGCCCCTTCGTCCCGCCCCTCGGCCCCTTCATCCCGCCCCTCGGCCCCTTCGTCCCGCCCCTCGGCCCCTTCGTCCCGCCCCTCGGCCCCTTCGTCCCGCCCCTCGGCCCCTTCGTCCCGCCCCTCGGCCCCTTCGTCCCGCCCCTCGGCCCCTTCGTCCCGCCCCTCGGCCCCTTCGTCCCGCCCCTCGGCCCCTTCGTCCCGCCCCTCGGCCCCTTCGTCCCGCCCCTCGGCCCCTTCGTCCCGCCCCTCGGCCCCTTCGTCCCGCCCCTCGGCCCCTTCGTCCCGCCCCTCGGCCCCTTCGTCCCGCCCCTCGGCCCCTTCGTCCCGCCCCTCGCCCCCCTCTCTCCCGCCCCTCGCCCCCCTCTCTCCCGCCCCTCGCCCCCTATCTCCCGCCCCTCGCCTCCTCTCTCCCGCCCCTCGGCCCCTCTCTCCCGCCCCTCGCCTCGGCCCCTTTTCCCCCCTCACCACGGCCCCTTTTCCCCCCCTCACCACGGCCCCTTTTCCCCCCTCGCCATGACCCCTTTTACCCCCACTCGCCTCGGCCCCCTTCCCCCCTTTGTCTGCCGCTTTCCCCCACCTCTGCCCCTTTCCCCGTCTCGGCCCCTTTCCCCCCGTCTCGGCCCCTTTCCCCCCCTCTTCGGCCAATTCCCTCCCCTATTCGGCCCCTTTCCCACCCTCTTCGGCCAATTCCCTCCCCTGTTCGGCCCCTTCCCCCCCTCTTCGTCCATTTCCCCCCACCTCGTCCCCTTTCCCCCCGCCTCGTCCCCTTTCCCCCCGCCTCGGCCCCTTTCCCGTACCCTTTCCCCACATCATTACTGTTTCCCTTCCCGTTACAGCTCCTTGCGCCAATTGCCTCCATCATGGCCCTTTTTTTCCATCTAGGTTCCTTGACCCCATCACAGTGACTTCCTTTCCTGTTGTTTCCCTTTCCTCCCGTATTCCCACCATCATGTCTACTCACTCCCATTGCCGCCTCTTCGTCCTATCCTCCTCTACCACCCATTGCAGGCCCTACCAAACCCGATGCAGCCCTTTCCCCCATCATGGATCTTTGTGCCCCCAAAGCAGCCTCTTCCCCCCATTGTGGTTCATCCCCTCGTTGCACCCCCTTCTACCCCCCCCCCCGTTGTCCTTTCCCTCCCCAAGTCGTGGTTCCTCCCCTCTTTATAGCCACATCACCCTGTTGTGTCCCCTTCCCTCCTCCCCCCCCCCCCCCCCCAATCACATCCCCTTTCCCTTGTCATGGCACCTTACCACCCATTCCCATTCTTTGTGCCCTCTCGTACCTACCTCCCACTGTCCGTCATCATGGCATTGGAACTCTCACATTTCCACTGCTGTGGCCCCTCCCCTCACTGTGGCCTCTCCCCCCAACGCAGCCCCTGCCCTCATTTTGGATCCTTCCTCATTTTGGATCCTTCCTCATTTTGGATCCTTCCTCCTTTTGGCCTCTACCCTCATTCAGACCTTTTTGAAGCTCCTCATATCCCATTCCACCCATCTGGGTCCCTGCCACATGTTGTGATCACCTTTCGCCCCCCCCCCCCCCAGTGGTCACCTCCCACTAGCCGCATTCACCTCCCCCTCATGGTCAACTCCCACTACTCCTGTTAACCTCCCCCGCCCTCGTAGCTGCCTCCCACTGGTCTTGGTGACATCCCCTCTCCCTGTTGTAGTTCCTCCCCGCCCCCCCCCCATCGCAGTCTCCTCGTTCTATTGCAATGCCCTCCCTTTTTCATGGTATTCTCTCCCTGTCGCTATTCTCTCCACTATTGCTATCCCATCCCCCATCTCGATCCCCTCTCCCCCCTCAGTCTTCCTTTCTGTCTTTGGCCTCTCTACCATCTGAATCCTCTCTACCGTCTCAGGTCCCTCTACCATCTCGGGTCCCTCGACCGTCTTGGGCCCCTCTTGCGCATTAGTCCACTCGCTCCCTTGTGGTCCCTTCTCCTGCCTTGATCCTCTCTCCCATCGTGGTCCCATCATGTCCCATTTCCTGCCTCGATCCCCTCTCTTGTGTCAGCCCTTTGACCCTGTCATGCTCACCTCTCCCTGTCACAGTCTCCTAACCCTGTCACAGTTCCCTCACCCATCTCAGAGCCCTCACCCATCACGTTCCCCTCCCACCATTGTGCCCCCTCATGCTATCATGGCTCCCCCATTCACAGCAACATGACCTCCTGTATTGCCCCTCCCCTGCAGATGCCCCTCCACTTTTGATGCCCCTCCCCTGTAGATGCCCGTTCCTCTACTGTGGTCCCTTCTCACTGGTGCTGTCCCCCCATTATGGTCTGTTCCTCCTGTTGCTACCCTCTTCCCTTTGTGGTCCCTCCCTGCCATCGCAGCCCCTCCCTGCAATTGTGGCGCCTACCTGCTGTCATGGCCCCTCCCTGCCTTGCAGCACCTCTTCCCATCGTGGCCACTCCTCATCATTGTGGCACTCCTCCCATGTGTCTCCACCCTCTGCCACATCTTGTACCCCCTAATTGTGGTCCCTTTCCTCCTCTGTATTAGACCCTTTGAACCAAGCCATTGCTCCTCCTTCCCCCTTCACTGGTCCTCCCCCACCCATAGCTCTCCCCCCTTTACTGATACTTCCCCACCCATAGCTCTTCCCTCCCCTTTTGCTGATCCTCCCACACCCATCTGTCTTGGCTCCTTGCCCCAACTATTTGTGGCACCTACCCCCAACTGTCGTGGCCCCAACCCTGCCATTGTCGTGTACCTTACCCCACATCTTCCTGTCATGGGTCTGCCCACTCTCGTGTGTCCACTAGGCTCTTTGACACTCTGTCCTGTCTGCCCACTCGTCCCTCCAACCCCCTCTGCTATTTCTGCTCGCTGAGCCCTCCTTCTCCCTCTCCTCTGTCTGCCTGCCTGCTTCCTTCTCCATCTACCTGTCCATTCTCTCCTTAACGGTTCCCTCTTTCTGTTCAAACCCCACACTGTACCAAACCCCTCATATCCCACTTCCATATCCCATTTCCTTTCGCTCCCTCATTCTTCCTTCTGGATGATGTTCCCTCTTTCACATCTACCTTCCCATTTCCACCTTCTCTCTCTCTCTCTCTCTCTCTCTCTCTCTCTCTCTCTCTCTCTCTCTCTCTCTATGATCTTCACCCTCCTGTGTCCTTTCTCCTCCTACATTGTTTACCTTCTTGAGTCCCTTCCCCTACTGCATCCTTACCCATCCTGCGTTCTTCCCCCACTTGCGTTCATCCCCCTCCTGCGTTCTTCCCCCACTTGCGTTCTTCCCCGTCCTGCGCCCTTCCCCGTCCTGCGCCCTTCCCCGTCCTGCGCCCTTCCCCGTCCTGCGCCCTTCCCCGTCCTGCGCCCTTCCCCGTCCTGCGCCCTTCCCCGTCCTGCGCCCTTCCCCGTCCTGCGCCCTTCCCCGTCCTGCGCCCTTCCCCGTCCTGCGCCCTTCCCTGTGCTGCACCCTCGCACGTCCTGCATCCTGTCCTTGCCCGTCCTGCCTCATTCTTCTATCCAGGTGTCCTTCCAAGCTCCCACATCATCCCCCCACCAGCCTTCCCCTCCAGTCTCCATTCCCCTCCAGTGCCCACCCTGTCCAGCGTCTCTTTCCCCATTATGCATCAGTCCCCATGCGATATCCTCCACCTGCTGTCACCTCCCCCTGCCGCATCCACCCACCTGCCGCGTCCACCCCATGCCACGTCCACCCCCCGCCCCATCCACCACCTGCCGCGTCCACCTCCTGCCGCGTCCACCCCCCCTGCCGCGTCCACCCCCCTGCCGCGTCCACCCCCCTGCCGCTTCCACCCCCCTGCCGCGTCCACCCCCCTGCCGCGTCCACCCCCCTGCTGCGTTCATCCCCTGCCGCACTGCAGCAGTCCCAAGTTTTTCCGCTCGTATGTCTTTCTTCCCTTCTGCCTCATTCCATCTCCCACGTCCTTCACTCCTCCTACCTCATTCCTCCCTCACATCCTTCATCCCCTATGTGTTTCCTCACTGTGTCTTTGACCCCCTCCACGATCTTCAATCCACGTGATCTCCTCCGACAACCTCCTCCCCCCCTCCTGTGTAGTGCTGAGCCCTCCTGCAATGCCCTCCCCCCTCCCATAGAGTCCTGCCTCTTGCATAGAATCCTCCTCCTGTATAGTCCTCCCCTCCAACATAGTCCTCCCATTCATACGGAGCCCTTCCCATTCCCACGTAGTACCTACCCTTCTCACATTGTCCTTTTCCCTTCCACGCAATCCTTCCCATTCCCACATAGTACTTCCCCTTCTCGCATTGTCCTTTCCCCTCCCACGCAATCCTTCCCATTCTCGAGTAGTTATCTCTCTCCCACGTAATCTTTCCCCACACATACATTTAATTCCACTGTCGCATAGTCTTTTCCCCTCCCTCAAGATAGTTATTTCCCCTCCTCCAAATAATTATTTACCTTCTGGATAGACTTTGCCCCCCTCATAGTCTGTACCCTCCCACAAACCTTTCTGGCTTCCTTTCCCCCCCTCATAGTCTGTACCCTCCCACAAACATTTCTGGCCTCCTTTCCCCACCTCGTCCTCATCCCTTTCTGGCCTCCTTTCCCCACCTCGTCCTCATCCCTTTCTGGCCTCCTTTCCCCACCTCGTCCTCATCCCTTTCTGGCCTCCTTTCCCCACCTCGTCCTCATCCCTTTCTGGCCTCCTTTCCCCACCTCGTCCTCATCCCTTTCTGGCCTCCTTTCCCCACCTCGTCCTCGTCCCTTTCTGGCCTCCTTTCCCCACCTCGTCCTCATCCCTTACTGGCCTCCTTTCCCCACCTCGTCCTCATCCCTTACTGGCCTCCTTTCCCCACCTCGTCCTCATCCCTTACTGGCCTCCTTTCCCCACCTCGTCCTCGTCCCTTACTGGCCTCCTTTCCCCACCTCGTCCTCGTCCCTTACTGGCCTCCTTTCCCCACCTCGTCCTCGTCCCTTACTGGCCTCCTTTCCCCACCTCGTCCTCGTCCCTTTCTGGCCTCCTTTCCCCACCTCGTCCTCGTCCCTTTCTGGCCTCCTTTCCCCACCTCGTCCTCGTCCCTTTCTGGCCTCCTTTCCCCACCTCGTCCTCGTCCCTTTCTGGCCTCCTTTCCCCACCTCGTCCTCGTCCCTTTCTGGCCTCCTTTCCCCACCTCGTCCTCGTCCCTTTCTGGCCTCCTTTCCCCACCTCGTCCTCGTCCCTTTCTGGCCTCCTTTCCCCACCTCGTCCTCGTCCCTTTCTGGCCTCCTTTCCCCACCTCGTCCTCGTCCCTTTCTGGCCTCCTTTCCCCACCTCGTCCTCGTCCCTTTCTGGCCTCCTTTCCCCACCTCGTCCTCGTCCCTTTCTGGCCTCCTTTCCCCACCTCGTCCTCGTCCCTTTCTGGCCTCCTTTCCCCACCTCGTCCCTTTCTGGCCTCCTTTCCCCACCTCGTCCCTTTCTGGCCTCCTTTCCCCACCTAATCATAGTCCCTATCTGTCCTCCTTTCCCCACCTAATCATCGTCCGTTTCTGTCGTCCTTTCCCCACCTAATCATCGTCCCTTTCTGTCCTCCTTTCCCCACCTAATCATCGTCCCTTTCTGTCCTCCTTTCCCCACCTAATCATCGTCCCTTTCTGTCCTCCTTTCCCCACCTAATCATCGTCCCTTTCTGTCCTCCTTTCCCCACCTAATCATCGTCCCTTTCTGTCCTCCTTTCCCCACCTAATCATCGTCCCTTTCTGTCCTCCTTTCCCCACCTAATCATCGTCCCTTTCTGTCCTCCTTTCCCCACCTAATCATCGTCCCTTTCTGTCCTCCTTTCCCCACCTAATCATCGTCCCTTTCTGTCCTCCTTTCCCCACCTAATCATCGTCCCTTTCTGTCCTCCTTTCCCCACCTAATCATCGTCCCTTCCTGTCCTCCTTTCCCCACCTAATCATCGTCCCTTCCTGTCCTCCTTTCCCCACCTAATCATCGTCCCTTTCTGTCCTCCTTTCCCCACCTAATCATCGTCCCTTTCTGTCCGCCTTTCCCCACCTAATCATCGTCCCTTTCTGTCCGCCTTTCCCCACCTAATCATCGTCCCTTTCTGTCCGCCTTTCCCCACCTAATCATCGACCCTTCCTGTCCTCCTTTCCCCACCTAATCATCGACCCTTCCTGTCCTCCTTTCCCCACCTAACCATCGTCCCTTCCTGTCCTCCTTTCCCCACCTAACCATCGTCCCTTCCTGTCCTCCTTTCCCCACCTAACCATCGTCCCTTTCTGTCCTCCTTTGCCCACGTCGTCCTCATCCGTTTCTGTCGTCCTCCTTTGCCCACGTCGTCCACATCCGTTTCTGTCGTCCTCCTTTCCCCACGTCTTCCACATCCGTTTCTGTCCTCCTTTCCCCACGTCTTCCACATCCGTTTCTGTCCTCCTTTCCCCACGTCTTCCACATCCGTTTCTGTCCTCCTTTCCCCACCTCGTCCTCGTCCCTTTCTGTCCTCCTTTCCCCACCTCGTCCTCGTCCCTTTCTGGCCTCCTTTCCCCACCTCGTCCTCGTCCCTTTCTGGCCTTCTTTCCCCACCTCGTCCTCGTCCCTTTCTGGCCTCCTTTCCCCACCTCGTCCTCGTCCCTTTCTGGCCTCCTTTTCCCACCTCGTCCTCGTCCCTTTCTGGCCTCCTTTTCCCACCTCGTCCTCGTCCCTTTCTGGCCTCCTTTCCCCACCTCGTCCTCGTCCCTTTCTGGCCTCCTTTCCACACCTCGTCCTCGTCCCTTTCTGGCCTCCTTTCCACACCTCGTCCTCGTCCCTTTCTGGCCTCCTTTCCACACCTCGTCCTCGTCCCTTTCTGGCCTCCTTTCCACACCTCGTCCTCGTCCCTTTCTGGCCTCCTTTCCACACCTCGTCCTCGTCCCTTTCTGGCCTCCTTTCCCCACCTCGTCCTCGTCCCTTTCTGGCCTCTTTTCCCCACCTCGTCCTCGTCCCTTTCTGGCCTCCTTTCCCCACCTCGTCCTCGTCCCTTTCTTTCCTCCTTTCCCCACCTAATCATCGTCCCTTTCTGTCCTCCTTTCCCCACCTAATCATCGTCCCTTTCTGTCCTCCTTTCCCCACCTAATCATCGTCCCTTTCTGTCCTCCTTTCCCCACCTAATCATCGTCCCTTTCTGTCCTCCTTTCCCCACCTAATCATCGTCCCTTTCTGTCGTCCTTTCCCCACCTAACCATCGTCCCTTTCTGTCGTCCTTTCCCCACCTAACCATCGTCCCTTCCTGTCGTCCTTTCCCCACCTAACCATCATCCCTTCCTGTCCTCCTTTCCCCACGTCGTCCTCATCCCTTTCTGACCTCCTTTCCCCACGTCGTCCTCATCCCTTTCTGACCTCCTTTCCCCACGTCGTCCTCATCCGTTTCTGTCCTCCTTTCCCCACGTCGTCCACATCCGTTTCTGTCCTTCTTTCCCCACGTCGTCCTCATCCGTTTCTGTCCTCCTTTCCCCACGTCGTCCACATCCGTTTCTGTCCTCCTTTCCCCACGTCGTCCACATCCGTTTCTGTCCTCCTTTCCCCACGTCGTCCACATCCGTTTCTGTCCTCCTTTCTCCACCTCGTCCTCATCCATTTTTGTCCTCGTTTCCCCACCCCGCCCTCATCCCATTCTGGCCTCAGTCCTCCCCTCATCCCTTTCTGGCCTCAGTCCTCCCCTCATCCCTTTCTGGCCTCAACCCCCCACCTTGTCCTCTTCCTTTTCTAGCCTACTTCCACCACTCCTGTCTTTGTCTCCTCGTACCCCTTTCTGACCCCCTTCCCAGACCCCTGTCTTCGTCCCTTTCTGACTTCCATTTTCTGCCCTTATCCACTTTCCCCTCACTCACATCTTCTGTGCCTGCCGTCTTTCGTTTCTCGCCTCCTTCTTTTCCCCCTGCTCTCATTCATTTCTCGCCTCCTTCTTTTCCCCCTGCTCTCATTCATTTCTCGCCTCCTTCTTCTCCCCCTGCTGTCATACACTTCTCGCCTAATTCTTCTCCCCCTGCCCTCATTCCTTTCTCGCCTCCTTCTTCTCCCCCTGCCCTCATTCCTTTCTCGCCTCCTTCTTCTCCCCCTGCCCTCATTCCTTTCTCGCCTCCTTCTTCTCCCCCTGCCCTCATTCCTTTCTCGCCTCCTTCTTCTCCCCCTGCCCTCATTCCTTTCCCTCCTCCTCCTTCTCCCCCTGCCCTCATTCCTTTCCCTCCTCCTCCTTCTCCCCCTGCCCTCATTCCTTTCCCTCCTCCTCCTTCTCCCCCTGCCCTCATTCCTTTCCCTCCTCCTCCTTCTCCCCCTGCCCTCATTACTTTTTCACCTCCTCCTTCTCCCCCTGCCTTCATTCCTTTCTCGCCTCCTCCTTCTCCCCCTGCCCTCATTCCTTTCTCGCCTCCTCCTTCTCCCCCTGCCCTCATTCCTTTCTCGCCTCCCCCTTCTCCCCCTGCCCTCATTCCTTTCTGGCCTCCTCCTTCTCCCCCTGCCCTCATTCCTTTCTCGCCTCCTCCTTCACCCCCTGCCCTCATTCCTTTCTCGCCTCCTTCTTCTCCCCCTGCCCTCATTCCTTTCTCGCCTCCTTCTTCTCCCCCTGCCCTCATTCCTTTCTCGCCTCCTCCTTCTCCCCCTGCCCTCATTCCTTTCTCGCCTCCTCCTTCTCCCCCTGCCCTCATTCCTTTCCCTCCTCCTCCTTCTCCCCCTGCCCTCATTCCTTTCCCTCCTCCTCCTTCTCCCCCTGCCCTCATTCCTTTCTCGCCTCCTCCTTCTCCCCCTGCCCTCATTCCTTTCTCGCCTCCTCCTTCTCCCCCTGCCCTCATTCCTTTCTCGCCTCCTCCTTCTCCCCCTGCCCTCATTCCTTTCTCGCCTCCTCCTTCTCCCCCCTGCCCTCATTCCTTTCTCGCCTCCTCCTTCTCCCCCTGCCATCATTCCTTTCTCGCCTCCTCCTTCTCCCCCTGCCCTCATTCCTTTCTCGCCTCCTCCTTCTCCCCCTGCCCTCATTCCTTTCTCGCCTCCTCCTTCTCCCCCTGCCCTCATTCCTTTCTCGCCTCCTCCTTCTCCCCCTGCCCTCATTCCTTTCTCGCCTCCTCCTTCTCCCCCTGCCCTCATTCCTTTCTCGCCTCCTCCTTCTCCCCCTGCCCTAATTCCTTTCTCGCCTCCTCCTTCTCCCCCTGCCCTAATTCCTTTCTCGCCTCCTCCTTCTCCCCCTGCCCTCATTCCTTTCTCGCCTCCTCCTTCTCCCCCTGCCCTCATTCCTTTCTCGCCTCCTCCTTCCCCCCCTACCCTCATTCCATTCTCGCCTCCTCCTTCCCCCCCCTGCCCTCATTCCTTTCTCGCCTCCTCCTTCTCCCCCTGCCCTCATTCCTGTCTCGCCTCCTCCTTCTCCCATGCCCTCATTCCTTTCTCGCCTCCTCCTTTTCCCCCTGCCCTCATTCCTTTCTCGCCTCCTCCTTCTCCCCCTGCCCTCATTCCTTTCTCGCGTCCTCCTTCTCCCCCTGCCCTCATTCCTTTCTCGCCTCCTCCTTCCCCCCCTGCCCTCATTCCTTTCTCGCCCCTTTCTTCTCCCCCTGCCCTCTTTCCTTGCTCGCCCCCTTCTTCTCCCCCTGCCGTCTTTCCTTCCTCGCCTCCTTCTTCTCCCTTGCCCTCTTTCCTTTCTCGCCTCTTTCTTCTGCCCCTGTCCCCTTCCCTTTCTCACTTCCTTCTTCTGCTCCTGTACCCTTTCCTTTCTCACTTCCTTCTTCTGCTCCTATCCCCTTTCCTTTCTCAATTCCTTCTACTGCTCCTTCTCCACTTTCCTTTCTCGTTTCCTTCTTCCGCCGTGTCTCCTTTCCTTTCTCGCCTCCTCCTTCCGCCCGTGTCTCCTTTCCTTTCTCGCCTCCTCCTTCCCCCCGTGCCACCTTTCCTTTCTCGCCTCCTCCTTCCGCCCGTGTCCCCTTTCTTTCTCGCTTCCTTCTATCGCCCGTGTCCCCTTTCTTTCTCGCTTCCTTCTATCGCCCGTGTCCCCTTTCTTTCTCGCTTCCTTCTATCGCCCGTGTCCCCTTTCTTTCTCGCTTCCTTCTATCGCCCGTGTCCCCTTTCTTTCTCGCTTTCTTCTATCGCCCGTGTCCCCTTTTTTTCTAGCTTCCTTCTATCGCCCGTGTCCCCTTTCTTTCTCACTTCCTTCTATCGCCCGTGTCCCCTTTCTTTCTCGCTTCCTTCTGTCACCCGTGTCCCCTTTCCTTTGTCGCTTCCTTCTTCCGCCCCTGTTCCCTTTCCTTTCTCACTTCCTTCTTCCGCCACTGTCTGCTTTCCATTCTCACTTCCTTCTTCCGCCACTGTCTGCTTTCCATTCTCACTTCCTTCTTCCGCCACTGTCCCCTATCCATTCTCACTTCCTTTTTCTCCCCTGTCCCCTTTCCTTTCTCACTTCCTTTCTCCACCCCTGTCCTCTTTCCTTTCTCGTTTACTTCTTCTGCCCCTTATCACCCCCTTGCCTCTCTTCTCGCCTACTTGCCCCCTTGTCGCCTACTTGCCCCCTTGTCGCCTACTTGCCCCCTTGTCGCCTACTTGCCCCCTTGTCGCCTACTTGCCCCCTTGTCGCCTACTTGCCCCCTTGTCGCCTACTTGCCCCCTTGTCGCCTACTTGCCCCCTTGTCGCCTACTTGCCCCCTTGTCGCCTACTTGCCCCCTTGTCGCCTACTTGCCCCCTTGTCGCCTACTTGCCCCCTTGTCGCCTCCTTGCCCCCTTGTCGCCTACTTGCCCCCTTGTCGCCTACTTGCCCCCTTGTCGCCTACTTGCCCCCTTGTCGCCTACTTGCCCACTTGTCGCCTCCTTGCCCACTTGTCGCCTCCTTGCCCACTTGTCGCCTCCTTGCCCCCTTGTCGCCTCCTTGCCCCCTTGTCGCCTCCTTGCCCCCTTGTCGCCTCCTTGCCACCTTGTCGCCGACTTGCCCACTTGCCGCCTCCTCGTCGCCCCCTTGCCTCCTCGTCGCCCCCTTGCCCCCTCGTCGCCCCCTTGCCCCCTCGTCGCCCCCTTGCCCCCTCGTCGCCCCCTTGCCCCCTCGTCGCCCCCTTGCCCCCTCGTCGCCCCCTTGCCCCCTCGTCGCCCCCTTGCCCCCTCGTCGCCCCCTTGCCCCCTCGTCGCCCCCTTGCCCCCTCGTCGCCCCCCTTGCCCCCTCGTCGCCCCCTTGCCCCCTCGTCGCCCCCTTGCCGCCTCGTCGCCCCCTTGCCCCCTCGTCGCCCCCTTGCCCCCCCTTGCCACCTTGCCCCCTCGTCGCCCCCTTGCCCCCCCTTGCCACCTTGCCCCCTCGTCGCCCCCTTGCCCCCTCGTCGCCCCCTTGCCCCCCCTTGCCACCTTGTCGCCTGCTTGCCACCTTGTCGCCTCCTTGCCCCCTTGTCGCCTCCTTGCCCCCTTGTCGCCTCCTTGCCCCCTTGTCCCCTCCCTGCCCCCTTGTCCCCTCCCTGCCCCCTTGTCTCCTCCCTGCCCCGCCTCTCGCCCCGTCCCCTTGTCGCCCCCTTGCCCCGCCTCTCGCCCCGTCCCCTTGTCACCCCCTTGCCCCGCCTCTCGCCCCGTCCCCTTGTCGCCACCTTGCCCCGCCTCTCGCCCCGTCCCCTTGTCGCCACCTTGCCCCGCCTCTCGCCCCGTCCCCTTGTCGCCACCTTGCCCCCTCGTCGCCCCCTTGCCCCCTCGTCGCCCCCTTGCCCCCTCGTCGCCCCCTTGCCCCCTCGTCGCCCCCTTGCCGCCTCGTCGCCCCCTTGCCCCCTCGTCGCCCCCTTGCCCCCCCTTGCCACCTTGTCGCCTGCTTGCCACCTTGTCGCCTCCTTGCCCCCTTGTCGCCTCCTTGCCCCCTTGTCGCCTCCTTGCCCCCTTGTCCCCTCCCTGCCCCCTTGTCCCCTCCCTGCCCCCTTGTCTCCTCCCTGCCCCGCCTCTCGCCCCGTCCCCTTGTCGCCCCCTTGCCCCGCCTCTCGCCCCGTCCCCTTGTCACCCCCTTGCCCCGCCTCTCGCCCCGTCCCCTTGTCGCCACCTTGCCCCGCCTCTCGCCCCGTCCCCTTGTCGCCACCTTGCCCCGCCTCTCGCCCCGTCCCCTTGTCGCCACCTTGCCCCGCCTCTCGCCCCGTCCCCTCGTCGCCCCCTTGCCCCTCCTCTCGCCCCGTCCCCTCGTCGCCCCCTGGCCCCGCCTCTCGGCCCGTCCCCTTGCCCCGCCTCTCGCCCCGTCCCCTCGTCACCCCCTTGCCCCGCCTCTCACCCCGTCCCCTCGTCGTCCTCTCGCCCCGCCCCCTTGCCCCGCCTCTCGCCCCGCCCCCTTGCCCCGCCTCTCGCCCCGCCCCCTTGCCCCGCCCCCTCGCTTCGCCCCCTTGCCCCGCCTCTCGCCCCCTTGCCCCGCCTGTCGCCCCCTTGCCCCGCCTCTCGCCCCCTTGCCACGCCTCTCGCCTCGTCCCCTTGTCGCCCCCTTGCCACGCCTCTCGCCTCGTCCCCTTGTCGCCCCCTCGCCCCGCCTCTCGTCCCGCCTCTCGTCCCGTCCCCTCGCCCCGCCTCTCGTCCCGTCCCCTCGCCCCGCCTCTCGTCCCGTCCCCTCGCCCCGCCTCTCGTCCCGTCCCCTCGCCCCGCCTCTCGTCCCGTCCCCTCGCCCCGCCTCTCGTCCCGTCCCCTCGCCCCGCCTCTCGTCCCGTCCCCTCGCCCCGCCTCTCGTCCCGTCCCCTCGCCCCGCCTCTCGTCCCGTCCCCTCGCCCCGCCTCTCGTCCCGTCCCCTCGCCCCGCCTCTCGTCCCGTCCCCTCGCCCCGCCTCTCGTCTCGTCCCCTCGCCCCGCCTCTCGTCTCGTCCCCTCGCCCCGCCTCTCGTTTCGTCCCCTCGCCCCGCCTCTCGTCTCGTCCCCTCGCCCCGCCTCTCGTACCGTCCCCTCGGCCCGCCTCTCGTCCCGTCCCCTTGCCCGCCTCTCGTCCCTTCCCCTTGCCCCGACACTCTCCCCTCCCTGCTCCGCCATTCGCCCCTCCCTGCCCCGCCACTCGCCCCTACCTGCCCCGCCACTCGCCCCTCCCTGCCCCGCCACTCGCCGCTCCCTGCCCCGCCTCCCGCCTCCTTGCCCCACCTCCCGCATCCTTTCCCCGCCTCCCGCCTCCTTTCCCCGCCTCCCGCCTCCTTTCCCCGCCTCCTTTCCCCAACTCTCGCCTCGTCCCCTTCTCTCCTCCTTGCCCACATCCTGCCTCGTCCCCATATCTCCTCCTTGCCTGCATCTTGCCTCGTCCCCTTATCTCCTCCTCTCCTACATCTTGCCTCGTCCCTTTCTCTCCTCCTTGCCCGCATCTTGCCTCGTCCCTTTCTCTCCTCCTTGCCCGCATCTTGCCTCATCCCTTCCCCTCCTCCTTC
This sequence comes from Schistocerca piceifrons, assembly GCF_021461385.2. Taxonomy (NCBI): domain Eukaryota; kingdom Metazoa; phylum Arthropoda; class Insecta; order Orthoptera; family Acrididae; genus Schistocerca; species Schistocerca piceifrons. Next base: position 906,511,739 of record NC_060140.1, on the reverse strand, counting down.
CCCCACCCGTGTTCTTATCCATTTCTTGCCTCTTCCTGCCTCTGTACCCCCCTGTCCTCGTCCCTTTCTCACGTCCTTTCTCTGCCCTGTCCGCATCTCCTTATCCTCGTTCCTTATTGACATTCTTTCCTTCTCCTATTGCCCTTTCACTTCTTAACCTCCTTCCTTTCTCCCATTTCTACTTCACTTCTTGACCTTCTTCCCTCCTCCCACAGCCTCTTCAGTCCGTGGCCTTCTTCCCTCCTCCCAAAGCCCCTTCAGTCCGTGGCCTTCTTCCCTCCTCCCAAAGCCCCTTCACCTCATGATCTTCTTTCCTCCTTCCAAAGCGTCTTCACTTCATGATCTTCTTTCCTCCTTCCAAAGCGTCTTCACTTCATGATCTTCTTTCCTTCTCCTCACCTGTTCCCTTCTTGTCCTCTAGCCACCGTCCCCCACTTGACATTCGCACTCATCCATTCCCATCCATTCTCAATATCCTGCCCACTTTTTCCCCTCCATTGTCTTTGTTCCTTTTCGACCATGTTTTCCTTTCCATGTCCTCTTTCCTTTCTAACCTAGTTTCCCCTCGGGATTGTCGTTACTTGGACCCTTTTCGACATCGTTTGCACTCCCAGGTCGACCCTTTTTCGCCTCATTTCCCATCCTGAGTCGACCTTTTTTGACGTCATTTTCTCTCCCAATTCCTTAACCCAGTTAGACTTCTTTTCTCCTCCCTCATCTTCATCATTTAACTGACCTCGTTTGCCCTCCAATTTTCTCCCGTTTTGACCTCTTTTCCTCTCCCTAATCTTCCTCCCTTTTTGACCTCTTTTGCCCTCCTTTTTTGACCTCATTTCCCCCTCCATCATTTTCCTCTTTTTTTGACCTCTTCTCTCATCCCTCATGTTGCTCTTTTTTGACCTCTTCTCTCGTCCCTCATCTTCCTCCCTTTTTGACCCTGTTTCCTCTTCGTTATTTTCACCCACTTTTGGACTCTGTTCCCCTCCATCGTCCTTGGCCCTATTTAACCTTGTTTCCCGTTCCTCATCTTAGGATCTGTTTGATCTCGTTTTCCCTCATGTCCCTTGTAGACCATATCTCCTCATCCCCAAATTTGTCCATTGCTGACGTTGTTTCTTCCTCCCATGTCCTTGTTGCTGTCACCCTTGTCCTCATTGATCCCTCCACTGTCCTTGTTTGTGCCATCAGTATCCTCATTACTCTCTCCACTGTCCTTGATGCTATCACCTCTCTTCTTGTTGCCTGCTCCATTGTCCTTGCTGCTAGCATCTCTGTCCTTGCCGCTACTGTCTCCGTCCTTGCCGCTACCGTCTCCGCCCTTGCCGCTACCGTCTCCGCCCTTGCCGCTACCGTCTCCGCCCTTGCCGCAACCGTCTCCGCCCTTGCCGCAACCGTCTCCGCCCTTGCCGCAACCGTCTCCGCCCTTGCCGCAACCGTCTCCGTCCTTGCCGCTACCGTCTCCGTCCTTGCCGCTACCGTCTCCGTCCTTGCCGCTACCGTCTCCGTCCTTGCCGCTACCGTCTCCGTCCTTGCCGCTACCGTCTCCGTCCTTGCCGCTACCGTCTCCGTCCTTGCCGCTACCGTCTCTATTCTTGTTGGCCCGCTCCCTCGCCCTTTTGGCCCGCTCCCTCGCCCTTTTGGCCCGCGCCCTCGCCCTCGCCCTTTTGGCCCGCGCCCTCGCCCTTTTGGCCCACTCCGTGGCCCTTTTGGCCCACTCCGTGGCCCTTTTAGCCCACTCCATCGCCCTTTTGTCCCACCCTCTCCTGTATACGTCCCCTCCACTATCCTATTTCCCCCCTCCCTCTGCATCGTTGTTGCCCCCCTCCCCCCGCGTCGTCGTTGCCCCCTCCCTCCACATCGTCGTTGCCCCCTCCCTCCGCATCGTCGTTGCCCCCTCCCTCCGCATCGTCGTTGCCCCCTCCCTCCGCGTCGTTGCCCCACCCTCCGTGTCGTCGCCCCCCTCCCTCCGCGTCGTCGCCCCCCTCCCTCCGCGTCGTCGCCCCCCTCCCTCCGCGTCGTCGCCCCCCTCCCTCCGCGTCGTCGCCCCCCTCCCTCCGCGTCGTCGCCCCCCTCCCTCCGCGTCGTCGCCCCCCTCCCTCCGCGTCGTCGCCCCCCTCCCTCCGCGTCGTCGCCCCCCTCCCTCCGCGTCGTCGCTGCCCCCTCCCTCCGCGTCGTCGCCCCCCTCCCTCCGCGTCGTCGCTGCCCCCTCCCTCCGCGTCGTCGCTGCCCCCTCCCTCCGCGTCGTCGCTGCCCCCTCCCTCCGCGTCGTCGCTGCCCCCTCCCTCCGCGTCGTCGTTGCCCCCTCCCTCCGCGTCGTCGTTGCCCCCTCCCCCCGCGTCGTCGTTGCCCCCTCCCCCCGCGTCGTCGTTGCCCCCTCCCCACGCGTCGTCGTTGCCCCCTCCCCCCGCGTCGTCGTTGCCCCCTCCCCCCGCGTCGTCGTTGCCCCCTCCCCCCGCGTCGTCGTTGCCCCCTCCCCCCGCGTCGTCGTTGCCCCATCCCCCCGCGTCGTCGTTGCCCCATCCCCCCGCGTCGTCGTTGCCCCATCCCCCCGCGTCGTCGTTGCCCCCTCCCCCCGCGTCTTCGTTGCCCCCTCCCCCCGCGTCGTCGTTGCCGCCCCCTCCGCGTCGTCGTTGCCACCCTCCCTCCGCGTCCTCATTGTCCCCTTTCCCTCCCTTTGTGTCCCCGTTGCCCCCTTCGTCCGTATCCTCATTAGCCACCTACATCCGCTTCCTCTTTGAACCCCTCCATATCCTTGTTGCTCTCTACTCTCACTTCAGTGTCGTCGTTCTCTACTCTCACTTCAGTCTCATCGTTCTCTACTCTCACTTCAGTCTCATCGTTCTCTACTCTCACTTCAGTCTCATCGTTCTCTACTCTCACTTCAGTCTCATCATTCTCTACTACCAATGCAACCTTGTCATCGCCCCTCCTGCTGTTTCCTCATCAGGTCTACCACTGTATGTTTTCATGAGCATAGGATACTGAATGGTGCACCCACAGTACACCAAATATACTAAGTGTTGTCAAGGAGACAACGAATGTGTGGCAGTCATCCACGAAAACCACTCACAGGGACTCCATTGTCACTTGCTGCTCCGCATTGGCTACACTTGGCCAATACATGGTCACCTCCTCCACTGTGAGGACCCAGATTGCTGTCGTGGCTCGCGCATGACTGTTATCCTCATCTTGTTGGACTACCCAATTTTAGCTGCTCTGTGGCGGACTTATAGGGGGATTATATCATGCTGTCTAAGAGTGGGCCTCTGGCCTTCTCTCTCAGGCCTCCACTGTCCCCACATTTTAACTTTTCTGCACTCTTTCTTTGCTGTTTGTTTGCCTATGTGTGTTCATCTCACCTTCTCTTTTAGGCTGGAGATTTTAGTGGTTTGCATAGTGTCTAGCTCATCCTTTCTTATTCTTCTGATCGGGCAGCCTCGACCATCTGCTATATTATTTTAATATCTTCCACTACTTTTCCGTTTAGTGTATGTTTTCTCGTTTTGGTTAGCTTCTTTTGTTTTCTCTTTCTTTGTGATTCCCCATTAGTTTACCAACCTGTCTCTTTCCCCAACTCCTTGGGAATTGTTTTAACTTGAGCCTTCTTTCCATCTGGAGAAAGAAACTGATAACCCTATAGTTTGTTTCCTTTATCTTCCAAATCAACCAACCAATCCTCATCAGCCTCCACTCTGTTGTGTCTTTGTTTGTCAGGCCCCTCCCTCCACATTCATGTTGACTTCCATCCTCGTCCATCCACCTCCCTCCTATACTTTATTCTTTCCTCACACCCTTCATCCTACCTCCTATACCTTATTCTTCCCTCACACCCACCCTCCTATGTCCTTGACCTTGTTCTTCTCTCACACCCTCCCTCATACTCTCATTACCCTCCTCCCTTCCTGTCCTTGTTCCTCACTTATTCCCTCCCCCAATATCCTTCTTCCCTTATTTATTCCCTCCCTCACTATCCTTCTTACTCACTTATTCCCTCCCCCAATATCCTTCTTCCCTTATTTATTCCCTCCCTCACTATCCTTCTTACTCACTTATTCCCTCCCTCACTATCCTTCTTCCTCACTTATTCCATCTGTCTCTCCCCAGCCTTCTTCCTCACTTATTCCATCTGTCTCTCCCCATCCTTCTTCCTCACTCATTCCGTCCGTCTCTCCTCATCCTTGTTCCTCACTTATTCCGTCCGTCTCTCCTCATCCTTGTTCCTCACTTATTCCCTACTACCCTATCCACCTTCCTCAGTTACTCCCTCCCTCCCTATCCTGCTTCCTCATTTGTTTCATCCCTCCCTCCCCAATCCCCACTTAATCTCTCCCTCCGTCCCCATCCTTGTTCCTCACTTCCCGCCCTCCCTCGTCCGTGTACCACACTTGTTCCTTTGCTCCCTCCCTCCTTCACCGTCCCTGTTCCTCACTTGCACCTTCCTTCCCTCCCTCCCTCCTCGTCCTTGTTCCTCACTTGCTCCCTCACTCCCTCCCTCCTTCCCTGTCCTTGTTCCTCACTTGCTCCCTCACTCCCTCCCTCCTCGTCCTTGTTCCTCACTTGCTCCCTCCCTCCTCGTCCTTGTTCTTCACTTGCTCCCTCACTCACTCCCTCCTCACTCATTCCCTCCTTACTCCCTCACTCCCCCCTCCCTCCCACCCTCCTCACGCCCTCCATCCCCCCTCCCTCCCACCCTCCTCACGCCCTCCATCCCCCCTCACGCCCTCCATCCCCCTCCCTCCCTCCCTCCTCACGCCCTCCATCCTCACTCATTCCCTCCTCACTCCATCCCTCCCCCCTCCCTCCTCACGCCCGCCCTCCCTCCCTCCCTCCCTCCCTCCCTCCCTCCTCCCTCCCTCCCTCCTTACTCCCTCCCTCCTCATCTTTGTCCCTCACTTACTCCCTCCCTCCTCATCTTTGTCCCTACTTGCTCCCTCCTTGTCCTTGTTCCTACTTGCTCACTCCCTCCCTCCCTCCCATCTCATCTGCATTCCCCACTTGCTCCCTCCCTCCCTCCCTCCCTCCCACCTCGTTCGCATTCCTCACTTGCTCCCTCCTTCCCTCCCTCCTCGTCCGCATTCCTCACTTGCTCCCTCCCTCCCTCCCTCCCTCCTCGTCCACATTCCTCACTTACTCCCTCCCTCCCTCCCTCCCTCCCCGTCCGCATTCCTCACTTGCTCCCTCCCTCCCTCCCTCCCTCCCCGTCCGCATTCCTCACTTGCTCCCTCCCTCCCACCTCGTCCGCATTCCTCACTTGCTTCCTCCCTCCCTCCCACCTCGTCCGCATTCCTCACTTGCTCCCTCCCTCCCTCCCTCCCACCTCGTCCGCATTCCTCACTTGCTCCCTCCCTCCCTCCTTGTCCGCATTCCTCACTTGCTCCCTCCCTCCCTCCTTGTCCGCATTCCTCACTTGCTCCCTCCCTCGCTCCCTCCCTCCCTCCTCGTCTGCATTCCTCACTTGCTCCCTCCCTCCCTCCCACCTCGTCTGCATTCCTCACTTGCTCCCTCCCTCCCTCCCACCTCGTCCACATTCCTCACTTGCTCCCTCCCTCCCCCCTCCCCCCTCCCTCCCTCCCTCCCTCCCTCCCTCCCACCTCGTCCGCATTCCTCCCTCCCTCCCTCCTCGTCCGCATTCCTCACTCCCTCCCTCCCCATCCGCATTCCTCCCTCCCTCCCCATCCGCATTCCTCCCTCCCTCTCTCCCCATCCGCATTCCTCCCTCCCTCCCCATCCGCATTCCTCCCTCCCTCCCCGTCTGCATTCCTCCCTCCCTCCCTCCTCCCCTCCCTCCCTCCTCGTCCGCATTCCTCACTTGCTCCCTCTCTCCTCGTCTGCATTCCTCACTTGCTCCCTCTCTCCTCGTCTGCATTCCTCACTTGCTCCCTCCCTCCCACCTTGTTCCCATTCCTCACTTGCTCCCTCCCTCCCACCTTGTTCCCATTCCTCACTTGCTCCCTCCCTCCCACCTTGTTCCCATTCCTCACTTGCTCCCTCCCTCCCACCTTGTCCTCATTCCTCACTTGCTCCCTCCCTCCCACCTTGTGCTAATTCCTCACTTGCTCCCTCCCTCGCACCTTGTCCGCATTCCTCACTCGCTCTCTCCCTCCTCATCCGCATTCCTCACTCGCTCTCTCCCTCCTCATCTGCATTCCTCACTCGCTCCCTCTCTCCCTCCCTGTCCGCATTCCTCACTTGCTCGCTCCCTCCCTCCCTCCCTCCCTCCTCGTCCTCATTCCTCACTCCTCACTTGCTCCCTCTCTCCCTCCCTCCCCCCTCCTAGTCAGCATTCCTCATTTGCTCCCTCCCTCCCTCCCCATCTGCATTCCTCACTTGCTCCCTCCCTCCTTCCCCCCCTCCCTCTTCATCTGCACTGCTCACTTGCTCCCTCCCTCCCTCCCTCCCCGTCCTCATTCCCCACTTGCTCTCTATCTTCTCTTCTGAGTTCCTCATGTGCTCCCTCCCTTCTCGTCTGCTTTCCTCACTTGCTCCCTCCCTTCTCGTCTGCTTTCCTCACTTGCTCCCTCCCTTCTGGTCTGCTTTCCTCACTTGCTCCCTCCCTTCTGGTCTGCTTTCCTCACTTGCTCCCTCCCTTCTGGTCTGCTTTCCTCACTTGCTCCCTCCCTTCTGGTCTGCTTTCCTCACTTGCTCCCTCCCTTCTGGTCTGCTTTCCTCACTTGCTCCCTCGCTTCTGGTCTGCGTTCCTCACTTGCTCCCTCCCTTCTGGTCTGCGTTCCTCACTTGCTCCCTCCCTTCTGGTCTGCGTTCCTCACTTGCTCCCTCCCTTCTGGTCTGCGTTCCTCACTTGCTCCCTCCCTTCTGGTCTGCGTTCCTCACTTGCTCCCTCCCTTCTGGTCTGCGTTCCTCACTTGCTCCCTCCCTTCTGGTCTGCGTTCCTCACTTGCTCCCTCCCTTCTGGTCTGCGTTCCTCACTTGCTCCCTCCCTTCTGGTCTGTGTTCCTCACTTGCTCCCTCCCTCCCTTTCTCCTCGTCCGTGTTCCTAACTTGCTCAACACCTCCCTCCCCTTCCTCACTTACTACCTCCCTACCCATCCTCACACTGTCACTTACTCCCTGTTCTTATTCCTCACTTCCTCACTCACTCCCTGTCCTTATTCCACACTACCTCACTCACGCCCTGTTTGTATTACTCACTCTCACTCACTCCCTGTTCTTATTACTCACTCTCACTCTGTCCTTATTCCTCACTCGCTCACTGTCCTTATTCCTCACTCACTCATTCTCTGTCTGTATTCCTCACTCACTCACTCACTCTCTCTCTCTTTCCTCCCTCACTCACTCACTCTCTCTCTCTTTCCTCCCTCCCTCCCTCCTCTTTCTTTCCTCCCTCCCTCGCTCTTTCTTTCCTCCCTCCCTCGCTCTTTCTTTTCTCCCTCCCTCCCCCGCTTTTTCCAGCCCTCGCTCGCCCTTTCGAGCCCTCGCTCGCCCTTTCGAGCCCTCGCTCGCCCTTTCGAGCCCTCGCTCGCCCTTTCGAGCCCTCGCTCGCCCTTTCGAGCCCTCGCTCGCCCTTTCGAGCCCTCGCTCGCCCTTTCGAGCCCTCGCTCGCCCTTTCGAGCCCTCGCTCGCCCTTTCGAGCCCTCGCTCGCCCTTTCGAGCCCTCGCTCGCCCTTTCGAGCCCTCGCTCGCCCTTTCGAGCCCTCGCTCGCCCTTTCGAGCCCTCGCTCGCCCTTTCGAGCCCTCGCTCGCCCTTTCGAGCCCTCGCTCGCCCTCGCTCGCCCTCGCTCGCCCTTTCGAGCCCTCGCTCGCCCTCGCTCGCCCTTTCGAGCCCTCGCTCGCCCTCGCTCGCCCTTTCGAGCCCTCGCTCGCCCTTTCGAGCCCTCGCTCGCCCTCGCTCGCCCTTTCGAGCCCTCGCTCGCCCTTTCGAGCCCTCGCTCGCCCTTTCGAGCCCTCGCTCGCCCTCGCTCGCCCTTTCGAGCCCTCGCTCGCCCTCGCTCGCCCTTTCGAGCCCTCGCTCGCCCTCGCTCGCCCTTTCGAGCCCTCGCTCGCCCTTTCGAGCCCTCGCTCGCCCTTTCGAGCCCTCGCTCGCCCTTTCGAGCCCTCGCTCGCCCTTTCGAGCCCTCGCTCGCCCTGCCCCGCCCCGCCCTCGCTCGCCCTGCCCCGCCCCGCCCCGTCCCGCCCTCGCTCGCCCCGCCCCGCCCCCGCTCGCCCGCCCCGCCCCGCCCCCGCTCGCCCCATCCTGCCCTACCCCGCCCGCCCGCTTCCCCGTACCATCCTCGCCCACCCACTCCCGTGCACCACCCTCACCCACTCCACCATACCGCACTCACCAGCCCGCTCACCACCTCCCTCCTCGTTTGCCCGTCCGCCCGCTCCCCCATTCCCGCCCTTGCCCGCCCGGTCCCTCATTCCCGCCCGGCCCCCCATTCCCGCCCGGCCCCCCATTCCCACCCTTGCCCACCTGCCTGCCCCCTCCCCCGTTCTCCCTTTGTCTGCCCACCCCCCTCTCCCGTTCCCCCTTTGTCCGCCCGCCTGCTCCCTTCCCCCCGTTCCCCACTCGCCCGCCCCCTGCCCTCTCCCCCCCTGCCCTCTCCCCCATTCCCCACTCGCCCGCCCCCTGCCCTCTCCCCCCCTGCCCTCTCCCCCATTCCCCACTCGCCCGCCCCCTGCCCTCCCCCCGTTCCCCACTCGCCCGCCCCCTGCCCTCCCCCCGTTCCCCACTCGCCCGCCCCCTGCCTGCTTCCCCATTCCCCACTCGCCCGCCCCCTGCCCTCCCCCCGTTCCCCACTCGCCCGCCCCCTGCCCTCCCCCCGTTCCCCACTCGCCCGCCCCCTGCCCTCCCCCCGTTCGCCCCTCGCCCGCCCCCTGCCCTCCCCCCGTTCGCCCCTCGCCCGCCCCCTGCCCTCTCCCCCCCTGCCCTCTCCCCCGTTCGCCCCTCGCCCGCCCCCTGCCCTCTCCCCCCCTGCCCTCTCCCCCGTTCGCCCCTCGCCCGCCCCCTGCCCTCTCTCCCGTTCGCCCCTCGCCCGCCCCCTGCCCTCTCTCCCGTTCGCCCCTCGCCCGCCCCCTGCCCTCTCTCCCGTTCGCCCCTCGCCCGCCCCCTGCCCTCTCTCCCGTTCGCCCCTCGCCCGCCCCCTGCCCTCGCTCCCGTTCGCCCCTCGCCCGCCCCCTGCCCTCTCATTCCGTTCCCCCTTCGTCCACCCCCTGCCCTCTCCCCCCATTCCCCCCTCGCCTGACCGCCCGCCCTCTCTTCCGTTGCCCCCTCGCCCGCCCGCCCGCCCTCTCTTCCATTGCCCCCTCGGCCGCCCACCCGCCCTCCTTCCCTCTCTCTCTTTCGTTGCCCCCTCGCTCGCCTGCCCTCACCCCACTCCCCCGTTGCCCCCTCCTTTGCCTTCCCGCCCACCTGCTCCCTCTGTCCCCCCACAGACCACCAGTAAACCAGCTCTGGAGATCAGCTTGATGCTGACTGATCCTGGATCGGTTTTCTGCTACAAAGTTTTCACGATATGGGATAGATCATGGTGGGCCCTGAGTACACCAAACGAACTACATGTTATCAAGGAGTCAGCGAATGTTCGGCAGTCATTCATGCAAACCACTCACAGGGGCTATGCTGTATTTGTTGGCTCCACATTGGCTATACTTGGCTAACATATGGTCACCTCCTCCATTCCGATGACCAAGTTCGATGTCATCATAGCTCACAGATCACTTTTACTTCTTGTTGGACTGCCCAATTTTAGTCTAATCACTCTGTGGCAGACTTGTAACCTTCCCAGCACCCTGCCTCCAGTCTTGGATGAGAATGCCTCAATGGCTATGTTTTACATTTTCTTTGAAAGGGGGGTTTCATCACGCAATCTAAGGGTGAGCCTCTTGTTTTCTCTCCCAGACCTCCACCATCCCTCCAATTTAACTTTTCCACACTCTTTGTTTGCTGATTATTTGACTTGGTGTTAGTCATGTACATGTGTGTGTTCATCTCGCTTTCTCTTTTAGGCTGGAGATTTTAGTGTGTTTCATAGTGGCGGGCTCTTCCTTTTTGTTTTATTCTTGTGATCAACCAGCTACATTATTTTAATACTTTCCACTACCTTTCATTTTCTCCTTTCCGTGTGGTCCCCCATTAGTTTTCTGCACGTTTTCCTTTCCCCAACTCCTTTTGAGAATAGTTTTAGCTGTAACATTGTTTGCATGACGATAAAGGGACTAATAACCCTGTAGTTTGGTCCCTGTACACCCCAAACCAACCAACCAACCTCTGTCTCCCTTCACTCTTTCCCCCTCTGTCTCCCTTCACTCTTTCCCCCTCTGTCTCCCTTCACTCTTCCCCCCTCTGTCTCCCTTCACTCTTCCCCCCTCCTCTGTATCCCTTCACTCTTCTCCCCTCCTCTTTCTCCCTTCACTCTTCCCCCCTCCTCTGTCTCCCTTCACTCTTCCCCCCTCCTCTGTCTCCCTTCTCTCTTCCCCCCTCCTCTTCCCCCCTTCACTCTTCCCCCCCCTCCTCTTCCCCCCTTCACTCTTCCCCCCTCCTCTGCCACCTTCCACTCGCCCCCCCTCCTCTGCCACCCTCCACTCGCCCCCCCTCCTCTGCCACCCTCCACTCGCCCCCCCTCCTCTGCCTCCCTCCACTCGTCCCCCCTCCTCTGCCTCCCTCCACTCGTCCCCCCCTCCTCTGCCTCCCTCCACTCGTCCCCCCCTCCTCTGCCTCCCTCCACGCGTCCCCCCCTCCTCTGCCTCCCTCCACTCGTCCCCCCCTCCTCTGCCTCCCTCCACTCGTCCCCCCCTCCTCTGCCTCCCTCCACTCGTCCCCCCCTCCTCTGCCTCCCTCCACTCGTCCCCCCCTCCTCTGCCTCCCCCCTCCTCTGCCTCCCTTCACTCGTCACTCCCTCCTCTGCCTCCCTTCACTCGTCCCCCCTCCTCTGCCTCCCTTCACTCGTCCCCCCCACCTCTGCCTCCCTTCACTCGTCCCCCCCCCTCCTCTGCCTCCCTTCACTCGTCCCCCCACCTCTGCCTCCCTTCACTCGTCCCCCCCTCCTCTGCCTCCTTTCACTCGTCCCCCCTCCTCTGCCTCCCTTCACTCGTCCCCCCCTCCTCTGCCTCCCTTCACTCGTTCCCCCCTCCTCTGCCTCCCTTCACTCGTCCCCCCCTCCTCTGCCTCCCTTCACTCGTCCCCCCCTCCTCTGCCTCCCTTCACTCGTCCCCCCTCCTCTGCCACCCTTCACTCGTCCCCCCCTCCTCTGCCTCCCTTCACTCGTCCCCCCTCCTCCTCTGCCTCCCTTCACTCGTCCCCCCTCCTCCTCTGCCTCCCTTCACTCTCCCCTCTCCCCCCTCTGTCTCCCCTCACTCTCCTTCTTGTGTCTCCCCTCACTCTCCCCCCATTCTCCATTCACTTTCTGCACTTTCCCCTCCTCTGCCTGCACTTTCCCCTCCATCTCCCTTCACTTTCCCCCCCATCTCCCTTCACTTTCCCCCCATCTCCCTTCACTTTCCCCCCATCTCCCTTCACTTTCCCCCCATCTCCCTTCACTTTCCCCCCATCTCCCTTCACTTTCTCCCCATCTCCCTTCACTTTCTCCCCATCTCCCTTCACTCTTCCCCTCTCTACTCCCTCCACTCTTCCCCTCTGTACTCCCTCCACTCTTCCCCTCTGTACTCCCTCCACTCTTCCCCTCTGTACTCCCTCCACTCTTCCCCTCTGTACTCCCTCCACTCTTCCCCTCTGTACTCCCTCCACTCTTCCACTCTGTACTCCATTCTTCCCCTCTCTACTCCCTCCACTCTTCCCCTCTCTAGTCCCTCCACTCTTCCCCTCTCTAGTCCCACTACTCTTTCCCCTGTCTATTCACCTCTATAGTCCCTTCACTCTTCCCTTCTCTACTCCAGTCACTCGTCCCCTCTCTCTCTTCCCCTCTCTAGTCACTTATCTCGTCCCCTCTGTCTCTTCCCCTCTCTCTACTGTACATAGCAGGTTTGTAATTATACTCACCCGAATGCCTTGCAGTACTTACAGCTAAACTGACATACAAAGTGATTGCTTTCACAGTGGCCTGCCCTCTGATACGTAGGTGTTTCTGTTGAAGGGTCTGGAAGAGAAGGTGGTGAAAGATCAGTTAAGTATGTCTTGTGTTAAGCCTTAAAAGAGAATGGTTGGATGGGGGTGAAAGAAACTTGAAAACAATCTACTGATCCTTCAACCAGTGTTACTTGTCTCACTTTTAACGTCTCTCTCCTAGTGGTACATGTCCCTGTGCCTCACCAGTGAAGTCAGTGCATGAAGAGACACTTTGTGAAGAAAACTTTTTTTTTTGCGAATGAGGGGGGGCCATCTGCTGTCATACTCCTCTCTGGATAGCCCCAGGAATCATTTCTTCAGCGTCCAAAGAGGCAAATAAGTCCACTGAAGTGTAAAGGTTAAAACAGGAGTAGTAAGGTCTTGCTTGTATACCAAATGGGTTTTAAACTTGTGGGCAGTTAGTGATCACATGAGTGGGCAATCAACGAGCTGAAATTCACTTGACTTTGGATTAGACAGTGTGTTGTCTCAGCACAGAGGTTGGCAATTAAGCCTGTGGCCAACTTGATGCATTTATGTTGGACTGTTTTGGCGAGTTTTAGATGTATGAGCCATGCTAATAACATCAGTCCATCTAGGATTATATGAAGACTACGAAATTGTGAGAGATTTGTTGTGTTGTGTCACCTCCACAGGACCTATGACTTAGGCATTTCAGAGCTGTTGTTTTTATGTTGCTCAGGTTTGATAACCAAAGAGCTTTTTGTCAAATGTGAGGCCTAGAAACTTTATTGAATCATTGATCTTCATTACATTGTTCTTTGTGACCATGGTTTGTGGAATGTAAATGGATGATGAATGTAGCAAATGGATGTGAGCAGTTTTCCCCAATGAAAACATGCAACCATTGCACACTGTCTACTCAGTCAGCCCCTTGATAGCCACTATATCACTGTTGCAGGGTTGGAGTAGGAGCAAAATGTGCCTTAAATAAGTGATTAGGCCCACCTCTCTAGATTTGTAATCATGTACATTGATAATGAAGGTTGTAATACTCAGTACATCCAAGACCCCCTCCCTATGGACACTGTTCTCCTATTAAAATCTATTGGACAGGACTTTGTATGTGAAGAATTATATAAAGATTGGAGTCGTACCCAAAGGCCAGATTCATGAAACTATCTGATGGTATTATGCCTCCATGTAGTAACATAGCCTTTCTGTGAGAAGATGCATACTACGTAATGCCTATGTAGGATAGTGTGCTTCCAGCTGGATCAGATTATCAGTGGTGAGTTCATATCTCTGGAACCAAGTAAGTGGATTCAAATACTATATGGCAGTTCATCATCCCCTCCAAGGTCATTCCTACACAACTAGTGAAGATAATACTAAGAAAACTATTAGGACAGTTTTTGTCCTTGACTGCTTCCTGGCAGCAAGACAGTTTTTTCTAACTAATCTCAGAAGTTGTTTTTTGCCTCAGAAATTCGTTGCATTCAAGCTTAAAACATGCTTAAGGATCCTGCGGTATTTAACATCTCCAAATTGCAGCAACAGGCCCAACACAGGTAGGAGATCTTTCTGTGATCAACAGCAACCCTCCTCAAATCTTTATTGGCATGGCTCCCCACTGCAGCACTGTTCCATCCACATAATCTTGTTGGGCTTTTTCCTGTTCCACTTACTATGAGTGCAGAAGCCTTTCTCTTAAATACTGGGTGGTTATAATTAAACTTTTCCTATTTAACACATTATAACACACAAACTAATTACAGTATGAGGAGCAAATTTGGTAGCATTAATGTCAAGGATGTGAGGAAGAGAAATAAAGCAGAATCAGTACAATTGAAACACTTCTAATGTGGTGCTACAGTGCATCATACCATTACATACTGGTACCACTACTTCTTCAGAAGGGGCTCTATGTAGTGCCCATCAGTGTCCAGAAAAGTCTGAAAGCACAGAATTGCATTCTACACAACAGAACAAAGCATGTCTGTAGATATGCTGGCTACCTCTCTTGATGTACTGTGCTTCAGATCAGCACATGTGTGAATGTTCCCCTGGTAAACCCTATCATTCAGGTAACCCCACAACCAAAAATCACAGGGAGTCGGATTAGGTGATCGTGCTAGCCAGACATTTGGAAACAGTCAAAGCAGGTGAACTTCATGAGAGATGTGTGGTGGAACCCCGTCTTACATGAAAACTGTTGAGTTCAACGCATCTCCCTCTTGTAGGTATGACATGCTGGCAAAGCATATGGCAGCAGTGCTGGCCAGTCACATTGCACGTCTTTGGTCCTGGAGCACCAATCTGTTCAGAAAAAGAATGGGCCATTGATGAACTTAGCTGTGAAGCCACACCATATGGTGGCACATTCATCATACAGAGGAACTTCATGCACAGTCACTGGAGGTGAAAATCCCCATACTTGGCAATTCTATGTGTTCAACCCACCTGTCAGAGGAAAATGAGCTTCATCTATCCTTAGGATGATCAAGGGCCAGCCCTCATCAACTTCAATCCTTGTGAGAAAGTGGAGAGCAAAGTCGACATGTCAGTGTGCATGCTGTAGTGCAAGCTGCTATATGATATGAATCTTGTATGGATACCATATGCGAATGGCTCAAATCACCTTGTGTACAGTGGACCATGGGATGGTCAACTGTTGTGACACAGCGCGCGCACTGCCTGATGATTGGGAAGTGCACGCAGTGTTGTCTGCCATAACAACAGGAATTTCATCAATCATGTGTGGTGCAACTGGTCATCGGCATCTTCCCAGAGTGACATCCAGTTCTCCAATTGATTCAAACTTTTTCATCACGCTCTGCACAACAGGTGGAGGAAGAGGACCCTTCTGTAATCCTTTCAGCTGGTGATATTCTCGATGTGCAGCTGCAGCATTACTGTTGTTTTGACAATAGAGCTTCACCAATAATGCCGTGCTCCATTTGTCCAAGCTCATGTTGACACGTCAACAAGTGAACTGTGATTGGTCAGGTGTGTGAGACTATGAATCATGATGACTGATCATGGCAGCTGGTGGCCATAGTTGGAACTGGACGGTGGCGCTGTGACACATGGAAATCATGCACCCCATACCCTAGACTTTAATGCTACCATGTTTGGTTGTTGTTGTTGTTGTTGTGGTCTTCAGTCCTGAGACTGGTTTGATGCAGCTCTCCATGCTAGTCTATCCTGTGCAAGCCTCTTCATCTCCAAGTACCTACTGCAGCCTACATCCTTCTGAATCTGCTTAGTGTATTCACCTCTCGGTCTCCCTCTTCGAATTTTACCCTCCACGCTGCCCTCCAATACTAAATTGGTGATCCCTCGATGTCTTAGAACATGTCCTACCAACCGATCCCTTCTTCTAGTCAAGTTGTGCCACAAGCTCCTCTTCTCCCCAATTCTATTCAATACCTCCTCATTAGTTATGTGATCTACCCATCTAATCTTCAGCATTCTTCTGTAGTACCACATTTCTAAAGCTTCTATTCTCTTCTTGTCCGAACTATTTATCGTCCATGTTTCACTTCCATACATGGCTACACTCCATACAAATACTTTCAGAAACGACTTCCTGACACTTAAATCTATACTCGATGTTAACAAATTTCTCTTCTTCAGAAACGCTTTCCTTCCCATTGCCAGTCTACATTTTATATCCTCTCTACTTCGACCATCATCACTTATTTTGCTCCCCAAATAGCAAAACCCCTTTACTACTTTAAGTGTCTCATTTCCTGATCTAATTCCCTCAGCATCACCCGATTTAATTCAACTACATTCCATAATCCTTGTTTTGCTTTTGTTGATGTTCATATTATATCCGCCTTTCAAGACA
Source organism: Schistocerca piceifrons (assembly GCF_021461385.2). Classification (NCBI taxonomy): domain Eukaryota; kingdom Metazoa; phylum Arthropoda; class Insecta; order Orthoptera; family Acrididae; genus Schistocerca; species Schistocerca piceifrons. The sequence goes on along the minus strand of NC_060140.1, from coordinate 906,495,918 downwards.
CTGTCCATTCCGTTCAACTGCTCTTCCAAGTCCTTTGCTGTCTCTGACAGAATTACAATGTCATCAGCGAACCTCAGAATTTTTATTTCTTCTCCATGGATTTTAATACCTACTCTGAACTTTTCTTTTGTTTCCTTTACTGCTTGCTCAATATACAGATTGAATAACATCAGGGATAGGCTACAACTCTGTCTCACTCCCTTCCCAACCACTGCTTCCCTTTCGTGTCCCTCGACTCTTATAACTGCCATTTGCTTTCTGTACGAATTGTAAATAGCCTTTCGCTCCCTGTATTTTACCCCTGCCACCTTTAGAATTTGAAATTTGTCAAAAGCTTTCTCTAAGTCTAAAAATGCTAGAAACGTAGGTTTGCCTTTCCTTAATCTTTTTTCTAAGATTAGTCGTAGGGTCAGTATTGTCTCACATGTTCCAACATTTCTACGGAATCCAAACTGGTCTTTCCCGAGGTCAGATTCTATCAGTTTTTCCATTTGTCTGTAAAGAATTCGCATTAATATTTTGCAGCCATGACTTATTAACCTAATAGTTCGGTAATTTTCACATCTGCCAACACCTGCTTTCTTTGAGATTGGAATTATTATATTCTTCTTGAATTCTGAGGGTATTTCGCCTGTCTCGTACATCTTGCTCACCAGATGGTAGAGTTTTGTCAGGACTGGCTCTCCCAAGGCCGTCAGTAGTTCTAATGGAATGTTGTCTACTCCGGGGGCCTTGTTTCAACTCGGGTCTTTCAGTGCTCTGTCAAACTCTTCATGCAGTATCATATCTCCCAGTTCATCTTCATCTACATCCTCCTCCATTTCCTTAATATTGTCCTCAAGTACATCGCCCTTGTATAGACCCTCTATATACTCCTTCCACCTTTCTGCTTTCCCTTCTTTGCTTAGAACTGGGTTTCCATCAAAGCTCTTGATATTCATGCAAGTGGTTCTCCTTTCTCCAAAGGTCTTCTTAATTTTCCTGTAGGCAGTGTCTATCTTACGCCTAGTGAGATAAGCCTCTGCGTTCTTACATTTGTCCTCTAGCCATCCCTGCTTAGCCATTTTGCACTTCCTGTCGATCTCATTTTTGAGACGTTTGTATTCCTTTTCGCCTGCTTCATTTACTGCATTTTTATATTTCCTCCTTTCATCAATTAAATTCAATATTTCTTCTGTTACCCAAGGATTTCTGCTAGCCCTCATCTTTTTAGCTACTAGATCCTCTGCTGCCTTCACTACTCCATCCCTCAAAGCTACCCATTCTTCTTCTACTGTATTTCTTTTCCCCGTTCCTGTCAATTGTTCCGTTATGCTCTCCCTGAAACCCTGTACAACCTCTGGTTATTTCAGTTTATCCAGGTCCCACCTCCATGAATTCCCACCTTTTTGCAGTTTCTTCAGTTTTAATCTACAGTTCATAACCAATAGATTTTGGTCAGAGTCCACATCTGCCCCTGGAAATGTCTTACAGTTTAAAACCTGGTTCCTAAATCTCTGTCTTATCATTATATAATCTATCTGATATTTTCTACTATCTCCAGGGTTCTTCCATGTATACAACCTTCTTTCATGATTCTTGAAACAAGTGTTAGCTATGATTAAGTTATGCTCTGCGCAAAATTCTACCAGGCGGCTTCCTCTTTCATTTCTTAGCCCCAATCCATATTCACCTATTATGTTTCCTTCTCTCCCTTTTCCTTCTCTCGAATTCCAGTCACCCATGACTATTAAATTTTCGTCTCCCTTGACTACCTGAATAATTTATTTTATCTCATGATACATTTCATCAATTTCTTTGTCATCTGCAGAGCTAATTGAAATATAAACTTGTACTACTGTAGTAGGCGTGGCCTTTGTGTCTATCTTGGCCACAATAATGCGTTCACTATGCTGTTTATAGTAGCTTACCCGTACTCCTATTTTTGTATTCAATATTAAATGTACTCCTGCATTACCCCTATTTGATTTTGTATTTATAACCCTGTATTCACCTGACCAAAAGTCTTGTTCCTCCTGCCACCGAACTTCACTAATTCCCACTATATCTAACTTTAACCTATCCATTTCCCTTTTTAAATTTTCTAACCTACCTGCCCGATTAAGGGATCTGACATTCCACGCTCCAATCCGTAGAACGCCAGTTTTCTTTCTCCTGATAACGACATCCTCTTGAGTAGTCCCCGCCCGTTTGGTACATGTACAGTAATTACTTTCTGTGTCATAAAATTTTAAATAGGGAAAGTTTACAATAGTATGGTAAGGAAAGCTGCTACTCAGCATACATGGAGGTGATGAGTCACAGACAGGCACAACACAAAGGCTCTCACAATTAAAGCTTTCAGCCATTAAGGCCTTTGTCAGCAACAACACACACACACACACACACACACACACACACACACACACACACACACACACACACGTGCGCCCACACACAGATGAAACTCTCACACACGACTGCAGTCTCAGGCAGGCCTGAGACTGCAGTTGTGTGTGAGTTGCATGCTGCCTGAGTCGGCAGTTGTGTGTGAGTTGCATGCTGCCTGAGTCTGCAGTTGTGTGTGAGTTGCATGCTGCCTGAGTCTGCAGTCACCTGTGTGAGTTGCGTTTGCACACTTTAATTATAATCACTTGGTGTATGAGCACATGACCTCTGTGTTCTTTCTAAACTGGCATCCAATACCTAACTTTATTTGTGGCATCTAATGTACACCCCTCCCATGACTGCTACCTAGAAGCAAGACAGTTTTTGATATCTACTTGATTTTCTTAGTGTCCTAGCCTGAAAGTCATTATTGTGTGTCAGCTCCACCACACTTTTCTCTGAAGTTTCCTTGAGGCAGCACCTTTCATGTTTCAGGTAACAATTGCTAATTCCTATTTTCAGGTTTGCTTTCTAAATTCTTGTCCTCTCTTTTCCCCCCTGGTTATCTTTATCCATTTTGCACTTCAATGTCATTAAAAGTGCGCTATTTCTAACTCTGCCGGCCGGTGTGGCCAAGCGGTTCGAGGCACTTCAGTCTGGAATCGCGCGACTGCAGCGGCCACAGGTTCGAATCCTGCCTCGGGCCTGGATGTGTGTGTGTTGTCCTTAGATTAGTTAGGTTTAAGTAGTTCTAAGTTCTAGGGGACTGATGACCTCAGATGTTAAGTCCCATAGTGCTCAGAGCCTTTTGAACCATTTTCTAACTCTACCTGAAGGCCACAAATATGTTTTTGCTGTTAACTAACTGATATAATCTGCAGATCCAAAGAAGGGTCTCCTAACTATAACCATCCCAATGAAAGATCAAAGCAAAATCTTCATGTTACCCCCAGACTGAGTAGCCTACGGTAATGGCCACATGCTACTAATTTTATAACAACAGAGAACAATAACACAAACTCAAAATACAGAACAGAAAGAACTCTAAACACTTGAAAAGAAATGGCACATATTATTCAATGGGCTGGACACCAAAGCAGTTCAGTTAATTTCATCAGACTATAAAGAGTTATAAAAATAAAATGAAGTAAATGACTGACATATTGAAATTTTGTACTTGATCAGGTCTGAAAAACCATTGTGTTAGGTTTTTTGCTGGCAGTACACTGCCAGTTGTATGCATGAGAGCAAGAAGAGGAAATTCTACATTGGTGGATGGGGTGAGTGGTACAGACTATCTGCATATACGTATTCTGTCCAGAATTGTATACATTTTTTATTGCTGATAATTTTATTTATTAGAGTTTTCCTAGATAATCTTGAAGCATAGTAAAGCTCCAAACACATAATATTGTGTACTGTCTGTGAAATGTTTGATAATGTTGCAGGTGTGCATAGCAGGTAGTTTATGTATCCTGTTGCAATTAAAAAGAAGTTGTATCAGCTCTGAAGAACTGAATCAGCTCAATTGCATGTTCCAAAGTAATTACAATGTTTCACTGAAAAGTAAATCTAAAAAATGCAACAGTATTCAAAGATTAGGAGAGGAGGTGTATACAATTTTTAAGTCCTCTGGGGCAGTTCTGTTGCCATTGTACTTGATTGATTAGAAATGCAGTTATGCAAGTGTTGAGACTGAAAGAAATTAATAAATGCTAATAAAAAGATCACAGAAGTGACCTGATCTCCCATACCCATTGAAACTGTTAACCTTTGTTAGTACATGAGAGAGTCAAAAATCAACAAGTGAAAAGATAGGCCAACAAGTTTAATCTCCTGCTTGAAAATACTACTCATTCTTCTCATTGGAGTACTGATAAAACAGAAGTTCCACTAAATTCAAATATAATGTTGCTTAAATGTGATACTGGTCATGTGTGTTTCACTTATCAGCTTTCTGCATAAACCAAAGAACTACAGTGAAAGAAAATAACAAAATGTACGAGGGGCATACAGTAAGTAATACGAAACATTTTTTTCAAAAAGCAAGTTGGTTTAATTCAGAATTCCAATACATCATATTATTCTCTCTTCTTTTGGCTACAAAACCCTCTTTTTTAACATAGTCTCCATTTAGTGTGGTGGCCTTATGCCACTTTACTGGGAGGACCTGTACGCCTGCACGATGCCACTCTACTGGTTGATGTCAGATCAGTGTCTCGATGCATCAATAATGTTCCCACTATCCACACACTGCTTCGCCCAGAGTGCATCCTTCAATGAGGGAAACAGATGAAAGTAAGAAAATTTGAGATACAGGCTGTAGGGTGTATGAGGAGGAAAATTCAATAAAGTTTTCTGAATTCCTCTTGGGTGAGGCTTTGCATTGTCATGAAGAAGGAGAAGTTCGTGTGCATTTTTGTTAGGAGGAACATGCTGAAGTCATTTCTTCAATGTCCTTAGGGTAGCAAAATAAACTTCAGAGTTATCATTGCACCATGAGACAAGACATCAAACAGAATAACCTCTTCAGAGTCCCAAAAGTCTGTTGCCATAACTTTACCGACTGAAGGTGTGGCCGGCTTTGAACATTTTCTTTGAAGGATAGATGGTGTGGTGCCACTCTGTGGGTTATCATTTTGTTTCCAGTGTAAAATGATAAACCTATGTTTCATTGTCTCTGACAATGTTTTACAAAAAATTGTCACTCAACCTCACAACGTGCTAGGAATTCTGCCCAGATGGTCATTTGTTGCTCATCGTGGTCTTCAGTGAGGCAGTGGGGAACCCAGAGGGCAAAAACATTAGAGTACCCCACCAGGTAGACAAGTGTGTCAGCACTAGCAACAGAGATGTCAAGTTGACCAGCAAGGTGATTGTTGTAATGCATCGATCACAGTAAATGAGTGGGTGTTCTCATTTCAGCATTGCAGGTGATTGGACAGGTTTGCGCAGCCTTGTTGTGATGATGACAGAAGCTTCACCCAATAACTCACCATGCCTTTGTTCACTCCCAAGCCTCTGTAGACATAGAGCAAGTGCCTGTGAATATCTGTGATGCTCTGGTTTTCAGCCAAAAGAAACTCAGTGACAGCTCTCTACTTGAAACTCACCTCCGTTACAGGTGCCATTTTGAAGGCTATGTATAGTGCCACCACCTATCAGAACTTTATGAAACTATAGGGGCTGAAGTCAGAATATTTCACCTTGGCCCACAACAAATTCCACAGTTTTTCAACCCAAACTGGCTAAGGAAAAAAAAAATGTATTGCATTACTTATTGACCGCCCCACATAGAATGGTAATACAGAGTACAGATTATGGCAAGACATAGTATGTTAATGAGAGGAAACAGTGAAAATTAGATGGCATAGCTGTTATCAGTTCTTGAAGTCTCACTGTAACCCTTACTGTAAAATATAAACACCATTCACAATAAAGTAGAAACCTTGCTTAAGAGCAGTGTGTACACAGCCATGAACTTTTCTAGTGCAGCAGTAGATCTCATTTACAAATGTAACATAAACCTTGGCAAGAAGCAGTGTGTGCTATTATTTTCGATGGTTTTTCAGATATGCCAATATTTCCTAAGAAAGCTCGGAAACTATAAGTGCAATTAATCATATTTTAAACAATGATTTATCACTATTATTTAAATGAAGATTTGGGAATGTGCTAAATATTTCACACCAGTTGGGCTGAATCAATTCTTGGAATGTTATTTCAAAGAAAAAAAATGAATATGTGGTGTGTGCTATCCACTATCTAGTGGTTTGACCTTTCCTTACACTGCTGTAGTCTGAGAGTATTCTTTATAATTATTGATTATCCTGAGCATGAATGAACATATTCTGTGGAGGATGTATAGTTTCATGCCTTATTCTTGTTTGCCCAGGGTTTCTACCTCGACAGAACCAACCAGATAGTCAACAAGAACTTTCGTATTCTGAATATCAGATGTCATCAGATGGAATGGCAAATAGCTGTCCAAACTGTGGGAAAAATTACCAACACAGAAGAACCATGCTATCACACCTTAAACTACAGTGTGGGAAGGAAGCACAGTTTCCATGCCCATTTTGTCACAAGAAATACAGGAAAAAGTCATCTGTTATTTTTCATGTAACCCGTGTCCACAAAAGTTTTATCAGCCCTTCTTCTTTAAGTCAGAGTAGTATATCTTAAATCAGGTGTATCATCTGAACTGAAAATGAATGTGTGTGGAAACGTCTGTACTACTGTGGATTTGTAAGCCTATAGTTTGGACTCACTTGAATTCTGTCTGCTGTCTAGTTCAAGTAAGACCTCAATGCTCACTTCACTTAGAGAACACTGGACTTATTTTAACCTCAACATGATCCTAAGATTTGAGGTGTACTGAACCAAAGAAACAACGTGATTTTTCAAATATTTCTGTTAGTTTGTTTATTTGCATTGTGTATAGTTTTTTTTATATATATTAATACGTTGTGGTGTTGTAAACTGTATTCTGGTTAATTATCATGATATTCATAGAAATAATAGTGTAGATGCAGTTCTCTCTTTGTTCCTGTCACCAGTATTGATTAATTGTGTTCATTTACATACTTTTCTCGTTTTAGATATAACTGAAATCGATGTCATGCCAATACAATAGGAGTGACTAAATGATTATTTATTTCCATTTATGGGTATAACTGTGAAGCTACTATCAATTAGCCTTGTGAAGAAGGGTGGAGGGATGGGGTGTGAAACATATTACTATATTGTGTAGATAGTAATTTTGATAGACTCACTACTGTCTCCCTGTTTTATGAAAGCTGTTACAATATTTAAGATCATAACATGTGTCTTTATTGTATGCAAGTCCTTGTGTATTTCTGGCTGAACATCTTCCTGTGATACTTAAGAAGTCAACAATTACTCATACTGAGCATTTGTTTAAATGAATTTTCTGTGCACCCTATTAAATTTTGAATTTCGTGTCAAATATTAAATATGGGTGATCTCAAACATACCAGAGTTTCTTATTCCTTAGGTACATGACATCTCCCAGATCCATATGAACAGTGATATGCAATATTTCAGAAATCTAGTTTATTCCACATGCAACATACAACAGTGCTCTGTATGGGTTCTGATACTGAATTTGGTAAATCCTTAGGGATATACCTCCCAAACAAGGATTTCACCTTTGTATCACTATTTCCAGTCTGTACCTACTCCCAGCTGTATGTCTTATGAGTTATGTCTCTTTACTTCTTATTGCAGTTCTGTCTCCAGCATATCCCATACTGAGGAAGACAGGACCATCAGCTTATCTACACATAGCCCCCTTCTCTCCACCCCCTCCTTCCTCATACATAGCAATCATATTTGAAGTATGCAAGTGGGAAGTGTCCACCACTACATCATATTGTATGTTTCCATATACACTCCTGGAAATTGAAATAAGAACACCGTGAATTCATTGTCCCAGGAATGGGAAACTTTATTGACACATTCCTGGGGTCAGATACATCACATGATCACACTGACAGAACCACAGGCACATAGACACAGGCAACAGAGCATGCACAATGTCGGCACTAGTACAGTGTATATCCACCTTTCGCAGCAATGCAGACTGCTATTCTCCCATGGAGACGATCGTAGAGATGCTGGATGAAGTCCTGTGGAACGGCTTGCCATGCCATTTCCACCTGGCGCCTCAGTTGGACCAGCGTTCGTGCTGGACGTGCAGACGGCGTGAGACGACGCTTCATCCAGTCCCAAACATGCTCAATGGGGGACAGATCCGGAGATCTTGCTGGCCAGGGTAGTTGACTTACACCTTCTAGAGCACGTTGGGTGGCACGGGATACATGCGGACGTGCATTGTCCTGTTGGAACAGCAAGTTCCCTTGCCGGTCTAGGAATGATAGAACGATGGGTTCGATGACGGTTTGGATGTACCGTGCACTATTCAGTGTCCCCTCGACGATCACCAGTGGTGTACGGCCAGTGTAGGAGATCGCTCCCCACACCATGATGCCGGGTGTTGGCCCTGTGTGCCTCGGTCGTATGCAGTCCTGATTGTGGCGCTCACCTGCACGGCGCCAAACACGCATACGACCATCATTGGCACCAAGGCAGAAGCGACTCTCATCGCTGAAGACGACACGTCTCCATTCGTCCCTCCATTCACGCCTGTCGCGTCACCACTGGAGGCGGGCTGCACGATGTTGGGGCGTGAGCGGAAGACGGCCTAACGGTGTGCGGGACCGTAGCCCAGCTTCATGGAGACGGTTGCGAATGGTCCTCGCCGATACCCCAGGAGCAACAGTGTCCCTAATTTGCTGGGAAGTGGCGGTGCGGTCCCCTACTGCACTGCGTAGGATCCTACAGTCTTGGCGTGCATCCGTGCGTCGCTGCGGTCCGGTCCCAGGTCGACGGGCACGTGCACCTTCCGCCGACCACTGGCGACAACATCGATGTACTGTGGAGACCTCACGCCCCACGTGTTGAGCAATTCGGCGGTACGTCCACCCGGCCTCCCGCATGCCCACTATACGCCCTCGCTCAAAGTCCGTCAACTGCACATACGGTTCACGTCCACGCTGTCGCGGCATGCTACCAGTGTTAAAGACTGCGATGGAGCTCCGTATGCCACGGCAAACTGGCTGACACTGACGGCGGCGGTGCACAAATTCTGCGCAGCTAGCGCCATTCGACGGCCAACACCGCGGTTCCTGGTGTGTCCGCTGTGCCGTGCGTGTGATCATTGCTTGTACAGCCCTCTTGCAGTGTCCGGAGCAAGTATGGTGGGTCTGACACACCGGTGTCAATGTGTTCTTTTTTCCATTTCCAGGAGTGTATATCCTACACTACTCCCATTCCATTTGCCTCTGCTACATTCCCAACCTCACAGCCTTGATCCTCACCTTTCCCACTCTCTCTTCACCTTTTCAAAGTGTGTATTGGAGGGGCAGTTACCCCCTTCTAACTGTTATCCTCTGCAATAGCTCCTCCTCTGTTCACCATGGTCCATCTTTAATTGCAACTACTACTCCACCCATATTTCTTAACCAGGCACAAAATGCAATGTCCCTTTCCCTTAATTAATCTACATTGTCATGACCCAAGAAAACTACAACTATGCCTGAGTTCTTTTCGTTAGGCATGGAAATCAAAAATAGCATCTCTGAATCCTTCTCATCTCTCCAAAAGAGGTATTCAGCTACAAAATGTTTAGTCTCAGCTTTCTCCTGCTGTTAACTTTGTGTTCATTAAGTAATATCCTTGTGAAAGCTCTGTGTGGAATATTTATGATATACAGAGAGAGGCAAAAAGATTGCCCAGCCTGAATAATTTAGAGTCCAAGAACAGAGCCATGCCCAAGTTTGCAAGTGCCGGTGTTCACAACTCTGGCAGTCTGTGGAGCTTCAGCTTGGAGTTTAATCGTCAAATAGAAGCATGACTCATCGTATCATTTCTTTTGAAAATCATTATTCGAGCACGTAGAAATGACTGAAATATAAGAACTCCACATTGGTAGAATAACTTAGATGATGAGTGTTTCACATCTGTTTCAATGGCTGAGTGAATAGGCTGATGGTTTATGAACATTAAGGATGAGCATTTTAATCAAACTGGAGTCAGTTGTCTGTCTTTTTTTCTGTTATTTAGCTGTGTGCATGTAATATTTTAAACCTTAATTCACTGTGAATTGAGCATTTGTAGGATCTTCTAGGTTCCATATTCTTTCAAAATATTCCATTTTATAATAGTCTAATCTTTAAAAAAACAGGCAAATGTCAAAATGGCTGACATGAATGTTCACAAGCGAGTAACTGCTCTCTTTGAAAATGGTTTTAGTGCATCTGAGGCAGGACTTTGTTATGGTGTTGATGCTTCACAGTAAGGAGATGGATTAGACAGTTTAGAGATAATGGTGAGGTAACAAAACATCCAATACCTGGAAGATCACGGGTCTCTATATGGAGAGAAGATGAGGAGTTGGTCAGGCTGACCCTGAATGTTTCTTTGTCAATCATCTGGGCACAAACAAGAGCTTCACATTTCCCAGGCTCATCGGGAACTGTTCTGTGAAGATTAAGGGGCCATGGAATCAGGTCCCATCATCCTCTTATCAAAGAACCATTGTCTGATAAGCTATGGATAGAATAGCAGTTGTGAGTTCCTGGGAAGATGGCTATTAAAGGAATGCCATTTTCTCTAAGGAGTGCACAATTGAGTCCACGAGCATAGGTCTGGCTCTTTTTACCACACAGATGGGCAACGATATGATGTGCACTTTGTAGCCACACATGCTAAAAGTGGATACATAAGTGTGAAATGTTGGACTGGATATGTTACATTGGTAAAGGAAAATTAGAATGTATCTAAGGCATGTTCAATTCAGCATGGTGTGAACATTTCGTTGAAAATGTAATTATCCCTGGAGCTTCACTTTGGTATCCTCAACGACACCTGACTTACCAGCATGATAATCATCTATCACACATTAGAATTAGAATTCAGAGCTGGTTTCAAAGGAGAAGGAATATTATTCAGTGCCTTCCATGGCCTCCAAAGAAACCTGATCTCAATCCCATAGAGCACGTATGGCCTCAACCTAAGAAGACTCTGTGGGACAACTGGCCAGACCTTCCTCTGGAGACTCTGAATGCCCTATGGGATTTGGTTCATTCTTCATAAGAGAGAATTGCCATGGATGAGGACTTTTTCCATAGACTTGTAAATTCTGTGCTTGGAAGGATCCAAGCTGTTCTTGATGTCAATGGCATGTGGACAAAGTACTGAAACTATATGTAACATACTCTTCATTTTATTTCATTTTTCTGTAAAATGCTTGCATAGATATTAGACCAACGATATTAATTTCAAAATACGAATCTACCTGCTACTATATTACTTGTATTTTTATGGGAAGTCAGATGAGTGTCACTCTTCAAGAAATGTTATTTTTATTGTTATGGAAGGTCAAATGCTGTAAATATTGCTTTCCAAGGAAGATTATTTGTAGACATCAAATTCATAAAACATAATTAGTTATTTACTGAAGAGAATATTAAAAAAGTAAAAAATGAAAATATAATTTAATGACAAAAAGTAAATAAAGTTCAAAACATTTGTGACACGATAAAAAAAAAAAAAGTGGTGTGTGAGATTCGATCTGACATATACTACAGTTACCAGTACAGTAAGCTGACACACTACCAAGGAGCTACCAATCTCTGGTTTTAGCGTAACGTTTGAATAGGCCTACTGTAGTTGAAGAATGAATATTTAACTGGAAATAACAGATACAGGAAAGATCATCCTTGTGCTTTTGTAAACCACGTGTAAGGACTCAGAAAAATATGCCAGTTACCAAATTCGTTTCACTTAGCTGAAAACTACAGAGACCCCAGGTGGCAGTCAAAGCAATTACAAACAACTACATTACCAGAGAAGGAAAATTGCTGCTCATCATATAGCAGAGATGCTGAGTCGTGATAGAGAGGGAAAGACGAAAGGATGTGGGTTTTAAGGGAGAGGGTAAGGAGTCATTCCAATCCCGGGAGCAGAAAGGTATACACTCGCGCACACACACACATATCCACTGTTTGCGAGTGTATACCTGTCTGTGTCTGTGTGTATACCTGTCTGTGTCTGTGTATGTGCGGATGGATATGTGTGTGTGTGTGTGTGCGCGATTGTATACCTGTCCTTTTTTCCCCCTAAGGTAAGTCTTTCCGCTCCCGGGATTGGAATGACTCCTTACCCTCTCCCTTAAAACCCACATCCTTTCGTCTTTCCCTCTCCTTCCCTCTTTCCTGATGAAGCAACCATTGGTTGCGAAAGCTAGAATTTTGTGTGTTTGTTTGTGTTTCTATCGACCTGCCAGCGCTTTCGTATGGTAAGTCACATCATCTTTGTTTTTAAATATATTTTTCCCGCGTGGAATGTTTCCCTCTATTATATTCAAAATATATAGAATGGTGGTTTTAATGTTATACTTAATGTACTAGTTTCATTTGTATGTCTCCTGGTTGTACATATTTGTCTACAGTTAAATACATCTGTAGGATAATCGCTGAATCCAAGAAATCCCAGTTAACAGCTTTAAATGAAGACTCTGCGAATAAATTTTAACCAATCCATCCAAGATTATATAATGATTTATTAATGTTAATGAAATAACATACTGGATACCAAACCAAGATAAATCAATCATTAAAAGGATAGAAATTCTTGAAATAAAGTACTGATAATATAAAATTCTGTAAAAGGTGGAAGTTGTAAGAAGTGTAAAACTAAACATTGTAGCTCTTCTTTCACACCTGCATACTTCATGAAAGCAGCCTACACACATGGGACTGTGTTCTGACTGGAATGTGTGAGAATCTCGAACAAAGTGGGCTGGGCTTATGTGTAAAAGACAGTAATATGTAAAGGAAGAGAACTATCTCTCAAGTGCAGATGCACATTTTCCACAATGATACAGACAAAGGAGGAATTGAGGAGGCAAGATGGTAGGAAACAAAAACTTCATTAAAGAAACACAGACAAGTATGAAGTTGTGAAGAGGTCAGAAAAAAGAGTGAGATCATTGGGAGGGAGGGAGGGAGGGAGGGGTGGGGAGGCTGGTGTAGAACAGGGTCTAGAAGAGACTTTAGAAGATTTGATTTGGTATGTGGGTGATGGGGTACTAATGGTGTGGGATGTGTAACAGCAGTTGGAGTTGACCACATTGTGCTGAATAGATTGCTGGCCAAACTTGCCAAAGTTTGGCCAGGCCATTTATCTTGGCAGACAGGGACAGATAGGTTGGGATCGTGTGTGTGTGTGTGTGTGTGTGTGTGTGTGTGTGATGGAGGGAGGGATTGAGTGTTTTTTGTTAGTCAGTCAGCTCTTAAGCAGGACATTCTCCAAAAGCTTAGCGACATTTTCATCTTGTTTGTGTTCCTCTTAACCACTCAGTGCCAGAACTATCTGTTGAGTGGTTACCTTTACAATTCTATGCACATTTTTACAATTTGTTGCAAATTTTATAATTAAGGGAAGAATGAAAGAAAACGTTTAGTTCTGAAAGACTGAAAATTACTGTATTTCAGTCTTGTTTGTGTTGCTAATGTATTAATTTATGTCAACATTATTCTTCATAAATTTCTAATATTATGTAAATAAAGTTAGAATATTTTATTTCACAGCAGTAATTTTGATAATATAAACATTGCAGTTTGTGTTGCATAGGCATAGTAAAAAAATTTGTTTCAGATTTATGATAGCAGTTATAAAAATCAACATGACTGACTCTGTGTTCAAAGAAGAAAAATTCTAAGCATTTTGGTCTTCACGTAAAGATCTTCTGCTTGTAAAGTAATGTTGAAAGATGAGATTAAATGTGCCGATGTTAATTGCTCCCCCCCCTTCCCCCCTCTCTATTCGATAATATTCCAGTTATATATGAAGAAGTCTGTATCTGTTTTGCTCGCAGTGATTATTTATTCAGTTTTTCATTCTTTATTCTTGTTTGTCCAGGTGTTCTGCCAGGACAGGATCTGCCAGGTAATCAGCAAGAACTTGCATATTTTACTGACTATCCAATGTTCAGAGATGGCACGGCAAACAGCTGTCCAAATTGTGGGAAGATATACCAGTACAGAAGAAGCATGCTAGCACACCTTAGACTACAGTGTGGTAAAGGAGCCCAGTTTCCATGTCCAGTTTGCAATAAGAGATACAGGCAAAAGTCTTATTTGAATTTTCATATACTGCACAAACACAAAGGCTCTACAGACCCTCCTACACCATCAAATCAAAGTAATACTTACTGAATCAGTGGTATTTAGGTGGTTTACATGTTTGTATTCACACTGATAATGACAAGCAAAATTTTGTGATTAGGCACAATTCAAATAGTGGTTAGGTTCACTTGCATGCAAAATGCTGTCAGGATTTAAATACTATTTTTGCGTGGTGAATGTTAAATATGACTTCCGTTCCTCTCATAAGGTTTGAGATGGATTGACATAAACAGTATCATTATTTTCATCATGTATATTGTAACACTAATGTTTTGCTGTAGTTGTTATGTTATGATATTTCTAAAAATATACATTAGAGGAGAAAAGAAACTAAATGACACTAAAGTGAAATATGAGTCATGTATTTTGTTATTACACTTCATGAATTTTTATCTGTGGGCTCTTTTTTTTTAACTTATCCTTGTTCCATAAAATTACAATAAGAAGATTTCACTTAAAGAAAATATGCTAGTAAACATAAACACAGTGAGAATTAACAGTACAGCTTTCAAAGAGAGAGAAACAAATTCCTGTATTCTGCGTAAAATTATATTTCTGTATTGTACATATGTATTTCTTCAAATGGAAGATAAGCTTCTGATGTTTAAAATTTACATTAAAGTATGTGTTCAAATATCAACAGCTTTCCACTTGATTTGTTACTGCTGGATGGTTGTCTACTGCTATTTATCCAGCAGTGGACTTCAGAAAGATGATGATTTTTAGGTACTTGTGAGTATGAAAATTCACTGAAGTTCTTTGCAGTTTTTATATTATTTGTTAGTTGAGCAATAATTTGTTAATATTTCAAAATGTAGTATGTATAGCATGTGAAATACAGAGTGATGTGTTGGTAAGGTTGGGGGGAGGTGGGCAATTTATGACTATTTGCCCCACATAGATATTTACTTTTATTTAAATACAGTATAGATATTTTAGTTTCTATGACAATTGAGTTGTGACAATGTGTTGTTGGGATTCTGCATCAAGCACTGCTTTCCACACATGAGGAAGAATCACAAAACCATCAGTAACTAGCAGAAATAAGATCCAATTGCCAGAAATGTTGAGTACAATGTTAATGCAATACTGCGTGGGGGGGGGGGGGGGGGGGGGAAACTACTACATGCAAACTGATGCTTAATTGGTTAGTTGTTTACAAGTTCCCTGGATCATAATTGCGACATCATACTGTGATATGCAGTTCCTCTTGTCAGCAGAAAATATGGCAACATGCTGACCATTTATACAATTCCTTAAGAATTTTTTCTATTAAGCATACAGTGATTTATGCTTAGCTAAATTCAATGCCTCCCCCTCTGTCTCTTACACACACACACACACACACACACACACACACATATACACACACACACACACACAAAAACATACTAATACACACCAAAAGATTCATTTACAGAGTAAGAGGAGTCAACAACGTAGTTTTTCAGTGTGACATCCTTGAATAAATGCTTCATGGACTTCATGCTGCATCAGATTTGTATTCAGTCTCAACCATTCATCTGCAACAGACTCTGTCATCAGCATAAGGAGATACCAGTAATTGTTGGATGCCTTATTTAGTGGACCAAATTATGGATAAGTCTCAAAGTCACAGGACTTCCATATGCTATGTCGATTTCTATGACTGAAGAACATTGATAGCAACACTGGTTTCATTGGATGGTGGCTCATTCCTATGTTGCCTTTCAGCATCATGTATCACTAAATGTGTAGCCACTTTCCAGTTAAAGTATTTGTTACACATTCTGATCTCATTGGTTTCTTTGATAATGGAATACCAGTAGGTAGATGAGTGGGGTAATATTTCCATATCATCAAACATAATAAATATATTAGTTCATGAAGCTGTGTTCAGCAACAGCAGATTTGTTGAAATCATGATATTTAATATGACTTCTTTGTCTTGTGCAGTGTCCTGAAATCATTTGTATTGACTGACCAATTTAACTGCTGCCACATTCATAAGGAACTTTATTAATTCAAGGAACACCAACACTAAGACCATCTTTTACTGGCCACAGCATGTCTAATTTTCTTGGATGGTTGGAAAATGGACTGAATACTCTGATTACCCAGGGGTGCCTCTCTCTCTCTCTCTCTCTCTCTCTCTCCCCCTCTCTCTCTCTCCCTCTCTCTCTCTCTCTCTCTCTCTCTCTCTCTCTCACACACACACCCCCTTTTCTCTCCTTTTTTTTTTAAAAAAAAGCTCTGTAGAAAGGAAGGAATTAGCACATTCTACCGATTGAGTATCTCTATGTTTCTGTTTCTTAGAGATGAATGATATCTTGATCACTATACATTCCACTGAGATACGTTTCTTGTATATCTGATCTCAGAATTTAGATGCTCTTTGTCGCAGATAGTTTCAGCTCTGTGTATCAGTATATTTAAAACTGCTTTCTTTTGAGTTAGATGATGAAAGCTTTGCCCTGAGATGTAGTTCAGGATGTGATGACTTCCAGTAAACAGTGTGTCCTAGCTGCCCATCTGATTTTCAGTCAAGTAAGAATACAAAAATGCTAGTTTTCCTTCTCCCTCCATCTCAATGGTGAATATGATATTATGGTGCATGTATTCATATGCTCAACAAACAGGTGAAGAGCTTTGACTCTATTTAGGCAGACCATAAATAGGTCATAACCATAGTGAAAGTAGTTGAATTTAATGTGTGTTCTTCAAAATGCCATTGCAGGAAGCAATGGAGATCCAAGGCTACTCTGTTACTTATTTCATGAATTTTACCACTACACAAAAAGTAGGTGGTTGTTAAATTATGGTAAAACAGTTTGATAGTCTCAGTAGGGAAATAGTTTGCTAATATCTCTAATGTGTCTTCCATGGGTTTTTCGTGAACAGAAAGGCCCCATCCAAACTGACCATAATTTCACCTGTATTGTTGTTTACTTGAACATTTGAGATTTATTAATACGATGATCACAACAACCAACAACTCACTTAAATAACTTCGTTAGAGATTTTTCTTGCCTGTAGATTGGGAAATCTACAGCATTAATTATAGGTTACAATGGAACATCTTCTCTGTGAATTTTAGGCAGACCATACAGCCTTGGCAGCATAGTGGATGGCGTTGACAGATTCCTTATCATGTCATCTGGTAGACCAGATTCTTCAGCAACTTCACTATTTTTCTGTAGGGTGATTAAGAAGGATAATGTTTCATAGCTTTGTAGCACTCCGTGAAGCATTTATTCAATAGAAGCAGTTGTCAAGCAAATGTGATTTCAGTTTAGATTGTTATGCCTGAATACCTCACTTCTTTCTGTGCTAAACTAAGGTTGAGTCATAGATAGTGTAAATCATTTGTCCTCCTAATGTAACAATTATGAACGTTACTGTTCTTTTCAAACAGTAGTTAGTAGTTGATAAAAAACCTCAAAAGGGAGTAAATGTACTCTGAGACTGTTTTCAGTGTGCCCAACTGTTTAAACAGCTGGGTGCCAGAAGTTCTACAGTAGACACCACTATTATCCTTATTACATGCTTCAGTGCAACAAACACTTTTTCCCCTCTGTGACAAGTTATCCCAGAATATGATGCCATAAGACATTAATGAATGGAAAAAGGAAAAGTAAGTCAACTTTGTAACATTTAATCTCCAAAATCAGGTATTATCTGTAATTAGAAAGTTGCAGGGCTTAGACATTCAAGAAGATATGCGACATGATTTCCAATTAAGATTCTTCTCAGTTTAAACACCTAAAAATTAAGAATATTGTTTGTAATGTATTCATTTATCCTCATTCATTATAACTCTGTCAAATAGTCTCTAGGCACCATTTACCAAACAAATTGTAGTGAATGGTTATAGATTGACTGCAGGCAGCTCAAAATGCAGACAGAGGTGGTGAGGTGATAAAATTTTCACCCTTCTCTTATTCGTTGGTAAACACAGTTTTTTTTCCTAAAAATTTTGACAAAATGTGAATTGGCTTATTGAGTTTGACCTAGATATTATTTAAAATCATTTATATATTAAACTCATGTTTGGAAAAAACAGAACAACTTGAACGACTCATTTGGTGTAATGGCATGTGTTTACATTTAATTTGTCCCCACCCAAAAATCCCCAATTTCCCCACTTGTCCGTTAGTTTCATTATATTTTTGGAGGAATATCTGTTTGGTGGTTTTTCGATCTATTTTCATGTTTGTTGTCATGTTTACATGATGACATCATAGGAGTGGTATGGGAGTTGTTGTGAATGGTCATTTCCACCATATTTGTGACGTATATTGGTCAAAGCAGAGGGGTGGAATCGAATGTTGGTCACCGTCCATCACAATTCATTTACATTTTAAAATACTAACAAGGAAAAAACATCAGCCAATATACATTTTTTTCCTGCAACTGGATAAAGCAATAGATTGCGAAAACTTCTATACCTACTGGTCTACTGAAGTAATTATGACACTAGGGCTCTAGGATTTATGTTCAGTTAGTGCTCAAAAAGCTTGTGAATCACAACGCATTACACTAGTAACTTGCTTTAGAAAGAACTGAGGCCTAATTAAAGCCTCAAAGAGAAAATGTTTTCATAATTTCTTTGCAGACTTAGATATCTGAATTTATGCTCTTTTTCATAATTCAGCTATCATTTGAGCAAATCAGTAAGCAGTGTTAGTAATGCCATACTATTTCAGCTTCCATAATAATACAGGGTGTCCATAAAAGACTGGTCCATTTTCAATAGTATATTATAACAGTTTAATTCGAATTCTTTACAATAGACCATAAATAAAATTGAAAATAAGCTAATCTAGTTTTTCTTACAAATGTTCAGTATGTGCACCTTCAGCTATGGGGCACATATCCAACCCAAAATCGAATTCTTCCCACACTTTGGTTAACATGTCTGGAGTAATGGAAGCAGTAACCTCTTCAGTTTTTTGTCCCAACTCTGGAAAAACATTATATAGTGGCAGAACATAGACAGGAACGTTTTTAAAGCCACAAAGGAAAAGATCATGTGGTGTGAAGTCAGGTGAACATGGAGGCCAGAGGGAAAGAGCTCTGTCGAAATGACAAGTATGAGCAATCTAATCGTTAGGCACTCCAGTGTTCAGCCACTTTCATACAAATAGATGCCAGTGGGAGAGCCTCCATCTTGTTGCAAAATAAGGGCTTCAGGTTCACCCTTGAATCATGGAAAGGGCCATTCTTACAACATATCCAGATAAGCCACCCCAATTACGGTAGCCTCTGTGGGGGGAGGGGGGGGGGGGGGCTGGTCCTACACTTGACACTGGAACACAGTATTCATATTCACAGGATAGGTACATTATTACTTTCTGTATTTGAACCATGTTGGATCACAGATCAAGGTCAACATCGATATCGCTGCTCAAACCCACTTGCTGATAAAATGTACCTTCAGCTCTTGTTGTTGCTGTAAACCAAAGTTAATGGATCAGTGTGATGTGCAGGATGCCTCACAGACAAAAGCGCAGACCGTACTGTCAGATCAGTGAGTTCAAAAGAGGGCACTTTATTGGCATGAGAGAATGTAATGCATCCATCCAGGAAATTGCTGCTCTTGTGGGACGAAGTGTTTCAGCAGTGCAATGTGTGTATGCAGAATGATTCCTGGATGGCTGTAGAAGATGAGGAGGTGGGTCAGGTCCCACCATCCAGACCACCCCACTAGAAGATCGACAGCTCATCCGAATGGCATTGCAGGACAGATCTGTCTCCTCCTTGGCTGTGATGCAACAGTGGAACAGTGTAACACGTCATGTACCATCAGGGCTGACAGACAGTCACCGTTTATTATGGCATT
Source organism: Schistocerca piceifrons (assembly GCF_021461385.2). NCBI lineage: Eukaryota > Metazoa > Arthropoda > Insecta > Orthoptera > Acrididae > Schistocerca > Schistocerca piceifrons. Next base: position 906,475,956 of record NC_060140.1, on the reverse strand, counting down.
GGTTACACGCATACCGTCCACTTCTCCAGCTATCTGAGGAATGTGCAGAAACATGTTAGACAGCAGTGATGTTTGGAATGATGTCTCGGGGACAGTAATGACATCAGATAGTGTCTCTGGACGAATCTAGGTTCTGTTTGTTTGAAAATGATGGCCACATTTTGGTTAACCACAGACGGGGAGCTGCATCACAGTGACTACATTCGCATAAGATATACAACAGCAGTTCATGGCCTTATGGTGAGGGGTGCTATTGCATACAAACGAAAATCACAGTTGGTGTGTGTCCAGGACACTGCAACCTGTGTGACGTAGGAGAGTGATATCCTGCCACTCATAGTCATACCATTTCTGAACAACACCCCAGATGCCATTTTTCAGCAAGCCAATGCATGACCACATGTTGCTGCATGAGCATGTGGCTTCTTGGTTTCACAGGATGTCAGCCTTTGGCCCTGACTCACCAGAGCACCAGTCTTTTCACCAGTCAAAAGTGTGTGGTATGTGATGAAATGACAGTTGCAGTTCTGTGACCCAATGCTAACCACCACAGATGAATTTTGGAACCAGGTGAATGCATCATGACTGGCTATATTACAGGATGCCATTTGTGACTTATATGTGTTGATGCCATCGCAAATTGAACAAGTTATCAGGGCCCATGGTGCACCATTTGCATAGCAGGCAACAGGACACATGCTGAACTGAGGTGACTGAAAAATTAATCATTTCAGCAGAACATGGTACTGTATGTGTCCTCTGAATATGAATGTCCTACCTCAAGTCATTCAAGGTGATTTGTTTTTTCTGAACACGAGGGTGTTACCAACAGCTGAGAATAAACAGGCCAACAACATTAAAGGTCTTATGGGTAGTGTCTGTGTGTCTGTTGCATGATATTTCTTCAGGCAGATGCACGTCCACACACTAAGTGCTATCCACTTAGCACCACAGCCACTGTGCACATTACTTTATGATTATGATAACTCTTATAGGAAAGTATAAATGACGATATAAGGACAGGTGATAATTTGGCCCAAAAAATCAAAGTGAATAAGAGATAGGCACAAAAAAGTAGTTATTGCTGGAGTAGCTATTCAACATTAGTTGGTTAGTTGCATGTTCCACTGATCGTTTGTACAATTAATCCTAATGATGTGGAATAAGTCACAGTTCACATTCATAAATAAATATGGCTACATGCTGACCCATTACAGGGTGGGTTTTTTCCTCAAATTACCCATGACCTTTCACACCTTAAAGAACAGAGTAGAAGGAGTTGTCAAGGATAAATCTTTGCAGTTTTAACTTTACTGTATTGGCCAAATATCTTATTGCATTGGGTTGGTGGCCAAAAAGCTTGGTGGCAGCATTGTGCACCCCTTTTTGCACTAAGGACAACTTTAATGTAGGGTAATGACTGTCAGTTTTTCTTCGGGTATTGTAGTTAATACGAGGCTTTATCAAAAAGTACTGAGCGAGGTGGTGCAGTGGTTAGCACATGCGCTGGACTCGCATTTGGGAGAATGACGGTTCAATCCCATGTCCAGCCATCGTGATTTAGGTTTTCTGTGATTTCCATAAATCTCCTGGCAAATGCTGGGATGGTTCCTTTGAAAGGGCTTGGCCGACGTCCTTCCCCATCCTTCCCTAATCCAATGAGACCAATGACCTTGCTGTCTGGTCTCTTCCCACAAATCAACCCCCCCGCCCCCCTTATCAAAAAATAATGTGAATTTTTGTTTTTATTAAAGAAGTATTAACATCAACTTTGCACCCTTCAAAATAATCCCACTCAGATATAATACACTTGTGCTAGTGCTTTTTCCAAACTTGGAAGCTCTTCTGGAACGCAACTGTTCATTATGGTGTTCAGCTTCTTCAGTGATTCTGTTTTTATCTCACCAATGGTGGCAAAATTACATCCTTTCATGGTGCTCTTCAGCCTTGGAAATAGAAAGAAGTCTGAGATGGCCATGTCTGGCAAATATGGTGGTTGAGGCAACATAATGGTTTTGCTTTTTGACAAAAAAATCTTGAATGAGCATTGAGGTGTGAGTGGGAGCATTATCGTGATGCAATTTCCATGAGTGATTTTGCCACAATTTTGGTCATTTTCTCCAGATTGTTTCACACAAATGGTGCAAAACTACCAGGCAGCATTCCATATTAGCTCTCTACAACCATAGGGCAGGAACTCATGATGCACTATCCAATTGTAATCAGAGAGAACAATGAGAAGAACCTTCACATGTGATCGAACTTGCTGAATTTTTTTCGGTCGTGGCTCTTCAGGCAGTTTCCATAGGAATGATTGGGCCTTGGTTTCGATGTCATAACTATGTACTTGTGTTCCATCACTTTTTTATAACCTTCTTTAGAACTTCTTGATTGCTGTTGACATTGTTTCAGCAGTTTCTGAAAAATGTCTACATGAAATTAATCAATTTCAGAACAAAATTTGCTGCTACACATTTCAAGCCCAAAAAAATCTGAAAAAATTACGTGGCATGATCCAAAGGATGCCAACATCATCAGCAACCTCTCTGATAGTGATTCGGCAATTTTCCTGAACCATTTTCTTTACTTCCACATTGTCATCAGTAATTGATGTACAAGGGCTTCCATGGGGTAGTTGTTTTCAGCATCTTCTCTACACACTTTGAAATATTTATACAACTCATAAATTCTTGTCATGCTCATAGTTGCTTCCTCAAAAGCCATAGTTAACATTTAAAATGTGGTGCTGCATTTATTCCAGTTTTCGAGCAAAATTTAACGCAAATTTTTTCATCCATCTTTTTCAGAAGGAAAGATTCACCATGCAGTCAAAAACACATATAACCTTTTATGACCGTCAACAATAAACTAATTGCTGAAAATAGCTGAAAATGCAGACATACATCAGGAACATGTGTACCAACAAGATAAAAAGTTTGAAAATCGGATGTATAAACCATACAAAATTAAAAAATTCCTGTTCTTCTTGATCACACCTCGTACATGATTGTTACTTTTGTACTGCATTGGATTATTTATGACAAACTTCATGAGGAAATAAATATACTGTGAAGTGATACTAAATATGCAAAACTCCTTAAACCAATGTCTTCTAGATGGTAGTGGATGAGCACCACATTATTCCTACAGCATATTTTTGAGCTAAGAATACTTTCTTTCTTAAAGGTAAGTTATCCCAGAACATTATTCCAAATGACATTAGTGTATGAAAATTAACAAAATATGGTAACTTAAGAGATTTACTTATATCAAAGATTTGGAATTATTCAGAGGTCAAATATGGCTCAAATAAGTTGCTTTAGGTGTTCCATAATATTTATCCAGGTTAAATTCTCATCAATACTGAAACCTAAAATTTTTGATGTTTCCACTTTTATTACATTGATTGAATTATGAAATACAACATTTTTGCATTCTTTTGGTTGGATATGACTTTGCCCTTCGTTTAACTGTATCATCAGTTACATAAAACCTGAATTTATCAAGGAGAATATTGTAATTCACAGTCAAATGCATTTGGTAGTCACAGAAAATACCAACAGGTGCTATTTTGTCATTTAATACTTGTAAAATTTGATGATTGGACATGTAAATAGTATTCTCATTTGAGCAACAATCCGAACAGTGATTTTATTATAATATTATTTTGCTCAGGTGGAAACTAGAATACATCACCTTCTCCAATGATTTGGAGAGTGATGAGTAGGGAAACAGATTGGTACTTATTGTCATTTGCCTTATCACCTTTCTTATGGAGGGTTTTGGCAGTGGTATATTACAGTCTCTCTGTAAAAATGCTCTGAATTACTACTGTGCTACATGTTGCAGAAAAGACAACAAGTGTTTAGTATTCTGTCTGAAACACCATCAGATCCAGATAAGGTGTTATCATGAGAGAATATATAGTTTCCTTAATTTCAGTAGGAGAAGTGGGTGAGACACACTCATGATTGAATTTTATGTTAGTTTTCTTTTTAACATCCTGCTTTGACCTTTATCTTGAACATTTCATCCCTATATTTTGTACTACATTTAATAAATGATTATTAAATATACCTGCTACTTGTGAATGATCATGTATAGTCACATTATCAGTTAGAGCACTATTTAAGAAATGATTATTAAATATACCTGCTACTTGTGAATGATCATGTATAGTCACATTATCAGTTAGAGCACTATTGTCTTTATCCATGTGTTGGAAATTTAATTACTGATATCAAATCAGTGGTCGTGGTATGCTGTTTTGATGTCAGTAGTCCTGTCCCTCATTTCACTACATTCCATATAGACTTTAGTTTTTTCTCAGGCTAACTGATTTCTGGTATAAAGTGCATGGTCCTAGGTTTTTTAATAGCTTTTTTTTTTTTTTTTTAGTGATTCTGAGTAGTTTTTGTAGTGAGCAATTACTACAGGCCCGTTACTTTTTCTTGCTAACAATCTTATATAGAGATCTATTTTCAAATAATTACATGGATTTATCATGGAACTGATTAAATTACATTTAAAATTTTGGTTCAGATAATCTCTTGTAAATTATTCTTAGAAATTTTATCCTAGAGTTTTTAAGTATTATGATTTCCACTGAAGAGTATCTGCACTATACTGCAGCGCCATATTTATCTTAATTACGCATCATAATCAGAGAGAGCAATGTTTACTTAGTGTACAGTTTTTTTCTAGCTTTGAGCTTCATCAAAGAAAACATTATCAGTTGGAGCACTGTTGTCTTTATCCATGTGTTGGAAATCTAATTACTGATATCAAATCGTAGATTCCAAAGAAGGTTTCCAACTCATTTTTCCTGTCAGAATGTGTATTTTTCATAAGAGCTCTCTCTCTCTCTCTCTCTCTCTCTCTCTCTCTCTCTCTCTCTCTCTCTCTCCTCCCACTGATATTTTAGTTTATCTATTTCTTTATTATCTAATTATTACTAATTTATTATCTGTTTGTTGTTATATCTGATCACGGCAGACAATAATTAATGCATCATTAGTAATTTTTTTTGTATTTGGGGTCATGTTTTTGTGCACCACCCTTTAGTGGTCCCAGCTGCAGCAGAAGGTGAAAATGTAAAACACTGAAGGGAAGAAGGAAGAACAAAAGGAGAAGGTGTATAGGAGTACAAAGCCAGTACTAGCGCCTCCAATGAAAGATATTAGTCAAAATAAATTTTAATGAAGAAGAAATGATCTATGAATTACAGCTTGGCAATAAATCTGGTCTAACCCCCTAACAGCCAACAGTTTTGCGGCAGTGGTAACACCGGTTCCCGTCAGATCACTGAAGTTAAGTGCTGTCCGGCTGGGCTAGCACTTGGATGGGTGACCATCTGGTCTGCCAAGCACTGTTGGCAAGCAGGGTGCACTCAGCCCGTGTGAGGTAAACTGAGGAGCTACTTGATTGAGAAATAGTGCCTCCGGTCTTGGGAACTGACATACGGTCGGGAGAGCGGTGTACTGACCACATGCCCCCTCATATCCGCATCCAGTGACACCTGTGGGCTGAGGATGACACAATGGCTGGTCATTAATGTTGGGCCTTCATGGCCTGTTCAGGAGGAGTTTGGTTTTTAACCCCCTATACAGTTGTCTAAAATGCTATTGTGCTGAGCAGCATGTATATACAATTTCTAAAGGACAGGAATAAAAATAAGCAAATATTCAAACTTTTTGATTTGTTTCTGCCCAAGGATTGCAAAAATAGTCAACAGTCCATGTCTTTAGTTCCCAAGTCCCTGGTAACAGTATGTTAAAGGTTACTTTTCATTGTATTGTACATTAAGTTCATGATGAACTAAGTACCCTCTGTTTCATTCATGGGTAAAGCACAGGAAAGTGACTGCTTATAAGATTCTTGGCAATCATTTGTCTCTTCAGTTATGCTGTGGTCTCTACAAGAGTGATGATTAAGGATCTGAAGAATATTTCTAGATTCTATGCTGAGAATTGTCTCTCGTAATTTTCTCAGTTAATTTGCATGTGACATTAGCAGTTTCTCTTTAAGTGTCTGGCAAGTGAGAATTGTTTCCATCTCATATTTGTTACACTCTCCAGCAGAATTGTGACAGTCTGTGTTGTGTTCCTTGTACTGCTTCATGTTACCAGTCACTGAATCTGATACGTATCACACATATTTGAGCTGTAATCCAGTATGTACTGTAAGCTTTCTCTTTCATAGGTTTACTGCAATTACCAAGTGTTTTATGATTTAATGGAAGCCTTTTTTCCATAAATGAGATATGAATACCTTGTGCTTGTATTTTGTGAATTCCATTTTGTGCCTCATTTTTATATTTTGTTAAGTGTACGACATGTAGATTTGTGTACATTGTGAGGTTACAAGGGATACTGTAATAGTATAACTAATTTGCTGGATGTGGTAATGTTTACAGTGGAAGAACAGTTGGGGTGTAGCAAGCACAAGTCAATATATTTATGGAGCCACCTTCTTGATAAAGAGAGGAGGCAGCATATAACAGTTTCACGTTGAATTACTTAGTTACATAATTGCCTATGTCTCAGTGCATAACTTGGTACATATGTTAATAATGTAAGGTGTTCTTGTCTTGCTAATCATTGGATTTGCTGGGTATCTGATCACTGAAATAGGAGTACTCCATAAACATAAGAGCTCTTCAAAATAGTTCAAAACTCAAATTTAAAGCATAGTAGCAGGGATAATATTTTGGACATTAAAGGACATGCTTTATATAAAAATTAAGTTGTAAGAATGTTTGAGAACCTCTGCGTAATAAGTTATTGTCTTTTATTGTGAAGGTACTGTTCATTTTTCGATCTATGTAGAGCAAAATGAGTATTTCATATGCCACACCTTTCAGGCAAATACGTGATTAAACAAAAGAAGAGGGGTGAAACTGTCAAAAAGTGGACTGCCCTTAAATATGTAAATAATCTAATGAGTGTCTACAAAACAATATAAGGTATTTAGTTTTATGTATTTTAGTATTGTAACATTGTAAAAGCATGATGGCCATGTTTAGAAATAATATATTTGACTGACTGACCGGACACAGGACAGAGGACAGGGGCAAAGGCCATGGTCTTTTGATCATGGTCCGTCGGTGCAGTAAGGTCGGTGCAGCTAAGAGCCGCCGACATAGTGTCATGTGGCCATCAGTGTGTTTTGTGGATGTGAGTTAGTAAAATAAAAAGTTTTCGTTCTAAACTGTTGTCAGTGTAAATCATTTGTGAACGATCGTGATTTAGACAAATACTTGAATTCATTCACTGCTGTACTTAGGCTGGCTATTTACTCAATATAGGGTGCGAATGCAACTGTGCACAACCAAATCCCTTTTGCAGACGAGTCTTGATGAAGGGTTGTGTACAAGCCCGAGTGAAGTTGCAACATCATAAGCTGTTTGCCTGGTACTCAGATTCTGGCATGGCATTGTTACAATTTTTATTTGATAACATTTTTTTGCAGGTAGCTATGATGTCTGCAGAAAAATGTTTGAGATTGAACCTAACATTATCCATTCAGTTATTAACATATAGCATGAATGGTGCTGTCCCTATTACAAGTCTCCGTGACTCTCCTGCAGTTATATGTATGTGTAGAAGACTCACTGAATTAGAATAATGTGCTGTGCTCTACCTATCTATAAGTTCTCTATCCAGTAATAAATGTGACTAGCTATCTGTACTAACATGTTTTTTGTGGTAGATGTTGGAGAGATACACAGTCAAAAACACTGACTCCAGGATAAAATTTTCACTCTACAGCGGAATGTGCACTGATATGAAACTTCTGAAACTTCCTGGCAGATTAAAACTGTGTGCCAGACTGAGACTCAAACTCAGGACCTTTTTTACACTCCAACTTAGTATCTGTATCCATTGCATTGAGAATACCACCTGTGAAGTGCAAAAGTTGGATTTGCATGATTGGTGTGTTGTAGAATTCATTCTAGGGGAAATAGGCAAGATCATTTGTTTTAGGTTTGTTATCATCTTTGAACTCTCAATGTGTTATAAAATTCTGCTATGGATATAGCTTAATGGTGTGGGATACTTGTTTGATAGCTCTGCTGCCTTTTTTATAAACAGGTGTGATAAATACTCTTGTGTAGTCGCTGAGAGAATTTACCTGCTATATGGATATGTAGAAAATTATGGTTAAAAATGGAACAAATTTACTTGTGAATTACAAAAATAATTTGACTGACTCCCTCAAATGCTTCTGGCTTGAAGAATTTTGATTATTTCACCACAAAAAAGCACCATGATATTTTTACCATCAAGTTAATTTACTTTCAATGTGTACACCCCAAAATTCTTATCCACACACAAAATTCCTAATTAATACTCAGAACTGAATATCCTCACATTTATTATTACTGAAGTTGTAGGTCATTTGCAAAACAGTCAGTTGATAATTCTTTAAAATGTAGTATTTAAATGTATTTTGTTGCCTTGTTTGTAATAGGAGTGAATATAGTAATTGTATTGTCTATGGAAACCACTAATACTGGCATTGGCATGTTAGATGGAAATGTGTTTACATATACAAGTCAGTATTAGACCTAAGGCTGAACCTTGTGGGGCTCATTTGATAATTTCTTCCTAGTTAGGAAAAAAATGTGTATATTCATTCACATATGTTGCTGCAGTGAGAATGACCTATATACTTATTTCACCCCAAGTGCTAATTCTCTCTCATCTTCTTTGTATGCGATATCTTTAAAGTCTTGATTCAATTGTACTACTTCTTTTTATTATTTATTTGTTTTAAATATACGGTTCTGAATATGTATTTATCTTACATCACAGAAAATTTCCCTGGCAGTGTATGCATTAGCATTGTTTAAGAATAATTATCTAGGAACTTTAATGTTTTTAAATCTGTTTTTTTGCAGTTATGCACATTTCAAGAACTATATATATGAAGATTTTTGAAATTTACATGCTTGTGTATTTAAAAGAACTGAAAATTAAATAAAAAATAAGTTTTGCTTAAGACTGTAGTGAAATAGTATATTTCCTTGTGTGTGTGTGTGTGTGTGTGTGTGTGTGTGTGTGTGTGTAACGAAGGATGAGCTAGGTTGTTCTCATTCTCCAGATGATCACACAGAGAAGTCTCAGCTGATCTCATTGCGCATATCACGAAATCTTAATATGTTGAAAACCTATTTTTCTGTTACCAGTCTACTCAACAAACAGTGTGTAACAAAAAAATGTTGATTGACATTGTAGCATTGAGGCTGAGATAAGAGATTGTGTACTTTGAAGAGGAAACTATCACATGTTCTCCAAATTTGAGGTTTTCCTCACTATGAATCTATGGAACAGAAAGTACATCTAATTGGGGTTGAATTGTAATCAAGAATTGAGATGGCATTATAAACCATACTTCAAATCATGAACACAGTTTCTGAACTGAAAGTGATTCCCTATACTGTAAAGCAAAATAAATGTGAAAATTTACTGGAGCAGATACAAAAGTGGTAACAAAAAAGGGCTTAATTCATTGTCAGTTGCATTGAGATAGTTAGGTGTGCTCACTATTGTCAGTGACATATTCTTAAGTGACAAACAGTATAAGGATTAAGAAGTACTTATATGAACTTGGGATTACATGTGCTGATAGTATGATTTTCTATTATGTGCTGTTCAGTATCTTTTCTTAACCTCTCTATACACTACTAATTCTGAGAGAATTTTGTACCATTCCTTCTTATTCTGAGCTTTCATTAATGTATTTTGTGGAGGATGTGTAGTTTCATTCCTTATTCTTGTTTGCCCAGGTTTTCTACCGGAACAGAATTCACCAGATAATCAACAAGAACGTGCATGTTCCGAATATCAGATATCATCTGATGGAACAGCAAATGGCTGTCCAAACTGTGGGAAGATTTACCAATACAGAAGAAACATGCTATCACACCTTAGGCTACAGTGTGGGAAGGAAGCGCAGTTTCCATGTCCATTTTGTCATAAGAGATACAGACAAAAGTCTTACTTGACTTTTCATATACTCCACAAACACAAAGGCGTGAAAGTTTTAGATGGATTGAACAATAGAGATAATTAATTTTTTGTTTATTTGCTTTGTACAGTACTTTTTGGTATAATAATATTAAAATACATTTTCCAATCTAGAAACTTTTCATGATCAGTATACATATTACTTCAACTTTGAAGCACGTCTTTGTTGAAGCACTTCTTTGTTGAACCACTTCTTTTTTTCTTTGTTGAACCACTCATTGTCATTCATGAAATGTAAGGCTGTCTATACATCAGCACCTTCTGGTCAGAATTGTCTTCTGTGTTAATGTCATGAAAATTATGGTTATGGTTAATCGTGAATTATTGTTTTCAGTCCAAGAAAATATGCTGCTAATCATGGGTCAGTTGCCTCAAGATGAATAAGACATTCGATAGAGCAAATGAGAGAGACTCATATCTGTATTACAAAAGATTTAGAACTATATTTTGTAAATGAATTGCATTGAGTGAAACTTTCTTGAAAGTATGCAACAATTTACATTATTATTCATGCAAAGATCTTACTGTGTGTGTGTGTGTCTTCCAAAGAAAATGTTTCTGCGATTGTTCAAAAATGTACATTAAAGTACTTGAAACAAAATCAGATTGATATTTGCTTAGCAACATGTCCTTCTTTTTATTTGAAATGTGCCAAACACATTAAAGTGTGTATTTATTGTTAGATCTTAGTAGTTCTGGGAATGGATTGAGGATTAACTGCTTACTTCAACAAAAGAAAAGCTTTTGGCCATTAAGGCCTTTGTCAACAACACACACACACACACACACACACACACACACACACACACACACACACACAATGCAACTCGCACACACATGACTACAGTCTCTGGCAAGTGAAGCCACACACTGTGTGTAACTCCAGTTGTCAGAGACTGTAGGGTTGTGTGTATATGTGTGTGTGTGTGTGTGTGTGTGTGTGTGTGTGTGTGTGTGTGTGTGTTTTGTCTATTTTTGACAAAGGCCTTACTGGTCAAAAGCTTCTTTGCGACAGTCTTTTTGTTGTGCCTATCTGCAACTCAGCATCTACGCTATATGGTGAGTAGCAACTTTCCTTTTCATAAAATTGTTACATTCCATCTTGAATTTTTCATTGTTTGATTTTCTGTGCATTCTGATTTGTTTGTCTGAGAAACTCAGCTTGCATCCTCCCACAATGAAGGAAAAAATAAGCTCAAGATGATGAAAGGAGGTTATATTTTCTATCACAAAGCTTGGAGATACATTTTTTCAGTAATTTTTGTTATACTCTGAAAACATTTTTTAGAGTGACAGAGATCTATTATTTTTTAATTGTAAACAACCCTGAAATTCTATGGCAAGCTCTATTTTTTTATTTGAGTAACTTTTACTGATTAGTATATTTTATTTAAGAGGTATTCTTTAAATAGTAGTTTAAATATATTGTTTTACTTATCTCTTTCATTGCCTTTGGCATTGTGTTGCACAGTTTTATTTCCTGGTAGAAAGTACTATTGTGAGTTTTTTATACAGTTTTTCTCAAGAGGTTAAGTTTGTATCTTGTTCTATCATCATGTATAGAGCTTATAATGTAATAATAATTGTAGTCATATTAATATGCGTAATAGTTTGGTATATATGTTGTCAGAAGATGCAGTTACAATCATCAACTCTTTAAACAGTTTGTTGCAATGCCTGAGCATTGTTTTTAGATGTTATTCTAATGATCCTTTCTGGTATGCTTAAGAAAATAGAAATAAAAACCCAAGAGGCAAGCAGTACAGTTTTAAGAACATTGGTAGGTATATAAATTCTGTTACAAACACTGCTCAGCTCTTCATGTGAGTAGATACAACTTTCCTGTCATATGTAAGACTGTTTCCAGAAAGAACATGACCATCTAATAGCCTCTGCTTTCCCCATTTTGTATTTTTCTGTGCATTTTTCCCTCCCCTTGATATTGGTCTTGCCTAGTTATCCTCTGTTCTCTCAGTCTCAATATTTTTCTCTGTTTCTTTATTTACATTATATAATTAATTTTTGCATCTCTAGCATTCTTTGTCCATTTCTTTCCCATTCTGTTTACTCTAACTCCCTTTCACACTTGTTTTCAGTGGTCCAAGTTTTGTATTTGTGCTGCACTTTACTCTCACCTAAACATTTCTTATGAACTTCAGACTGTCATCAGACAACAGTGTTGAGTGGGAAAGAGGTACGACAGTCTTTCTTGCTTTGCTAAGCTGCAGTTCACATAACATTCTCTCTCTCTCTCTCTCTCTCTCTCTCTCTCTCTCTCCCCTCCCTCCATCCCTCCATCCCCCCTCCCTCCCTCCCTCCTCCCTCCCTCCCTCCCTCCATCCCTCCATCCCCTCCCTCCCCTCCCTCCCTCCCTCCCTCTCCCCCTCCCCCCGTCTCTCTCTTCCCCCCTCCCTCCCTCCCACCTCCTCTCCCTCCTCCTCCCCCTCCCTCTCTCTCTCTCTTCCCCTCCCTCCCACCTCCTCCCCCTCCCTCCCTCTCCCCCTTTTTTTATGGTAACATTTTGATGTGTGTCTTGAAGTTTTCTTGGTGGTTGTAACATTCCATCAACTTTCAGGTGGGCATCTGGGATATTATTAATTCTTGTGCTGATATTTTGGCTGACAACCTTCCAGCCATTCTCAAGGTGAGTCGCTTGCAGGTTTATTGGGCTATATGAGGTGGTGTTCAGTGCAACATACTTTCCTTCCACTGGCCAAAACAGCTCTTCTGGTATCTTTAAATTAGTTGTTCTGTGAAGGGTGATATACTTTTACAAAAGGAGGATATATATGAAGTTCCTTCTGTGTGTGGTAAAAGATACATAGAACAAACAATACACATAATAAAAGAACATTGCATTGAGCATCAGTGATACACCTGCCTTCTTGGTAAATCTGCAATGGCTGAATATTTTATTTCCAGTGGCCATCCCATGGATCTTGGGAAAGTTAAGTTATTGGCCACAACCTCATCCTACTGGGATTCAGTGGTTCAGGGAACTGTGGAAATACAATTAGCACACAGCTTGCTCAATTGAAACAAGGGTTTTCAGATTGACAGATCATGGAAACCCCTCATTTCACACCTGTTCTCTCAAGGGAATATTGTTCTAGGTTTTCACTGCCTAGCTTTCCAACATATTCCATCCATAATAATCAACCAAATGCTTCACAAGCACTCTAGATTCACTGAGTCTGTGATTGCTTTGTTTTGCTCATAGAGGTGTAAAGTTTTATCTATGACTAATGATCTTGTTACCAACAATGTTATCTCTGGCACATGTGTGATTACTCCACAGTATTGTATAAAGTAATTTAAAAATCTTGCAAGTAACTTACATTGAGAATGGCTGAAAGATTTTCAGCTGAAATAGCAGAACAAGAATTAATAATATCATGGTTGCACACCTGAATGATAATGGAACATTTTAATATAGTTGTCCACGGCTGGTTACTTTATTTTTACTGTACTGTAAGAATGTTGCACACTGCATAGCAATATTTGAATTCTCTGAATTATTAAATGTGAATACTAGCATGTTCACTTTGCCACCATAGTTAATTACATTCCATGAGCACATAACTTGTCAAAATTAACTGTATGTGTCTTATCCATTTTCTGTAATTTTGTACATCATTATTTAAAATCAGACGTGCAAAAGTTAGAAAGGAAATCATATAGTTTACATGTATATATTGAATGTTAATAGAATAAAGCTCACAGCTAACAGGAAGTCAAAATGTGGATAAATGGCATATCATAAACTTTTTGGAATGAAAGTTTCTTCATTGAGAGTAAAATCAGAATTAAGTGAAATAAACATGGAATTACTAAAAAAGTACAAGACAGGATAATTAACATCTAGATTAAGAGAGGCACAAGGTAAATGATGGAAATGGAATGCAGTGACCAAGTATAATTGTTGACACACACATTTCCTGTTTTGTAATGATGTGCTAAAACTAATTACAAAATAAAAAAATTAATCTTTCTGGTTAGTAAACTATATGTTTAATGGTTCATGGAGAAACAAATATCCAAGGGCATGCTGAAAAGTAACTTCCCCGAATTTTGTATGTGAAAAATCATAAAGCTTTCTAAGTAAAAGAAACATTATTATCATTCTACATCTTTATTCTTCATGTTTGCATGTTTATTTGTCAGCATAGTCACCCTGGCAATGAACACATTCCTCCCAATGAGAGATTAGTGTGTTGATAATGTCACTGCAGAATTTTTGATTTTGTTTACTGAGCCACAACCTCACCTCTGCTTCCACCACTTCACTATCAAAATGAAGTCCTCGAAGGTGTTCGTTAACTTTGGGGAACAAATGAAAATTGTATGGAGCCAAGTTGGGACTGTATATAGGATGATCAGTGACAGTAAACCTAAGGCATCAGATAGTTGCAGATGTCACAGTGCTCCGTACGTGGTCTTGCATTGTCATGCTGAAGGAGAGGTTGGTCCATGTGTGGATGAACTCGATTACAGCATGCTGTTTCATTACACACTGTAATGTTACATGCTACAATTCTGAACACCCTTGTGGCAGAGAGCTGCAAATATGTAGATATGAAGAATAAAAGTGTAGGATATTAATAATCTTTGTTTTATTTAAAAATTTTGATTTTGGCTGGTTAATTTACTGGAAATATTTTATGTCCTCAAACAAGTAAATACTGGCCTTCTTCAGACTAAAAAGTCTCGTTCTGTCAGTAGAAAATTGATTATTTTTTGTATAATGAACATTTCTGCTGTGATGTCATAACAATTTAAAAAGTATTCAGTCCTGTTTTATTTCTTAGCATGTTATAAAAAATTAAATTTCAGTATTCTCCAGTGTTGTATAGGGCATTAGTAGATTTTCCGTTGATTTGATTCCTTTTGATTTTAATACCCTTATTCACACAAATCACTCATCTCATCCAAGATACTAATTATTACTGTTTTATTTCACACAGGTTTTCCAGTCAGATACGAATCCCAAAACATCCACAATAATGATATCAATCGCTACAACAGTCGAAGTGCCACAGAATCTTCTGGCAGTTGTTGCCCAGGTTGTGGAAAACAGTATCAATACAGGAGAAACATGCTTAGCCATTTGAGAAATGAATGTGGTAAAGAGGCCCAATTTCCATGTCGTCTATGCAACAAAAAATACAGACAAAAATCAAATTTGCGTCTCCATATGTCTGTGAAACATGGGTTATCATTAGGACCGTCTACAGTTCCTGGAAGATTTGCATAAAGATCATTTTCTTTTCTTTGCAGACACTGTATAATACTTTCCAAATCTTGTCTAGCAACTTTCAGGGGCAAATTATATAGTGGAATTGCAGAAGCTGGGTATGGGCACTGTACATTTAAAACATTAAATATCGTATGCTGCATATTTATGTATTTTAATATTATTCACTAGAAAAGTCTGGAACACATCAAACACTGTGGCTCACTGTAATAATATGTATATTGCCAAAAAAAAGTGTTCTCAGAGAAAAAAAAAAACTGTCATTCATTAAAAACTGTGATAATAACATGGTCAACAGACGTGTAGGCAGTTTGTTGTAGCAGTTGGGTGTATCAAGAATTCTAAGCTTAGCAATAAAAATCGAAGTGCCTCACCCCCCCCCCCCCCTCCCCCCTCCCCCCTCCAGTGCCATGGTTCGTATCATAGGTACAGGTTTTCTCACGAAAGATGCCTGGTAGTCAAAAAATTTCAAGAAACTGGGTCTGTGCTACACAAGTTAAGGCATAGAGAACCTAGTGTTTTAACTGAAAAGAAATTAGCCGAGATACGGGAGGCCATGGAAAGAAGTCTGAGAAAATCTCTGCACCGTTTGACACTTCAGATGGTGTGTCAAGAGCTTCTGCTCATGGAGCTGCGCATCAACTGAGGAACTCAGATACAGTTGCTCAATGTCATTATTGCAACTGGCTGTTACAGTCTGTGCACATTGGGAATGTTGGTCCTAAGGTGTTTTTTTCTGATAAATCATGACTGGATCTGTCATGATATGTAAATTCTGAGAACAATCGAGGTTGGAGCTCTGAAAATCCTCATGAATTACACTAATAGCCCCTGCATGATGTGAAAACAGAGGTTTTGTGTGCAATTAGTGCAAGACAAATTATTAGATCAATCTTTTTCCATTAACAATATGTCCTGAGAGGCATGCAGACAATATTCTGCTTCATTTTCTTCGAGAACTGACACCTAACAAAAAGATGTATGATTTTTTCATTCAGGAAAATGCAAGACCACACATCGCCAATGCTTCTGTGACAGCAGTATGAAGTGTTTTTGATGATAGGATAACAGACTGGCCTCCTGGGGTTCTCCTGATCTATAGGATAGTTGACTGGCCTCCTCATTCTCCACATCTATAGGATAGTTGACTGACATCCTCATTCTCCGGTTTTTTATTTTTGGGGAATGTTAAAAGACAAGGTATATGCAACCAATCCCCATACACTTGAAGAGTTGGAAGACAGGGTTCGGCTAGTCATTTCCTGGATTTTGGCAGCCAAAATTTGTCGAGTGTCTGGTAATTTGTTTAGGAGGCTCTTGCTCTTACCACAGAGGATCATTATTTTGAGCACCTACTGTAACTAAAGGTAAGCTTAAGTTAATCAGATGGAAACATTGTTTATGCTTAACTTAGGGGAAGTGCACGTGCGTTCAAATACTGGCAGATTAATGTCTGATAGTTGGCTGGTGGATGCTGTGGTGGAGGCCACGAACCGCGCTGTGTGACCTGTGGACCTCTCCCAGGTGTCTTTCATGAGATTATGTAGAGTACTGCTAAACATCTACAATCACCTCTTGACCTCATTAAAGCAAAAAAGTAAGGAAACATTTGATATTTTAAACAAGAGACAAGGGAATTGTTGATTATCCAGTAAATGTTTTAGTAATTTACAGCATTAAAAACACAAAAAAAGCTCAATCAGGACCGAGAGCTACAAATATTAAACAAGAGTAAAACAGGAAAAAGTAAGTTCAGTTGTTGGCTCTTTGGGGTCTTTAAGTTTCAGTCAGCTTGATGAGTCGTAATTGTGCTCACAATTTAACTGTATATACATCTAACAATATCTGGTACATTGGGCCTGTCTTTTGTTTATAAACATTCAAACTTGGTTCACGTATATATAGAGCTTTGATTTTTTATTGTCGATATAGGCCTGGAAATTTCTACAAGGGATTTGATCTCTCAAATTCCATGAATGTTTTTATTTGAAAGATACATTATTTATAGTTTTTCGTAGACAAACAGCTTACCTACGTGTCATCACTCATTAAAAAATTAAGCTCCTGCTGAGAAAATATAAACAAGTAGATAAATAAACTGGTCAGGCAGTTTTAAGTTGTTATAGCATAATTTTCATGAAGCTAGCAAGAAAATTGACCAACTTGACACAGTAATGACAGCCATACTAATTACTTTTACATATTTTTGTGCTGTAATGTAAGTCCTGTATCAACTTTATCTCGAGCTGAATGTGTAGCCCCTCTGCAAAAGCACTACTGAAGAAGTGATTGTGTTTCATTTAGATGGAAAAACTCAAGTACTATACTGTGCCACCATTTCTTTATTTTGTTTTGAGCAGTTTATCAATAAAAATTTACCTAAATTATGTAATAGTTTATAATACGCTGCACCTTCATTTTAAATACATAATAAATTAAGCTTAATTCAAACATAACCTCTGTGACATCAAGAATGTCCAAAAAGTGCAACCTTAAATGAAAATATCAAAGATGTGCACAGTATCATTTTGAATAATCAGCAGTTCAAGATGCTTCAAGTAACTAACTCTGTAGATATGTCAAAGAAATAGTATGATACCTTCTTGGGTAATTTGCAAGAATGTTTGCATATCGAAGCCACGGGCTCCAAACGATATATATCGAATGTGCGATTGTAAATCGATCAGGGGACTGTGGTGGTGGGCTTTATAGCATGCTTATAGTGGTCACTACAGCAACAACAAAAGAAGAATGTTACTAAAATACTTGTAATTACAAATGAAAGACTTACCTCACTCGTGGTCGACATTGTCATCTTGAGAAAGTCCATTTTATGTGCATGCTACGGAAAGCATTCCCTTTTTGCCATAACCTGGGTAAACTCTGCCATTGTCATGCAAAAATATGGATAGTGTGTCACATGCATTAACTTTTCCGTGCAACTGCAAGTTATGGAAATACAGGTACTGAAACAAGTAGAGTTCATCTCTCTCTTTTGGCCGCCCTTCTCTTTTAATGGAAGATTTCCACAGCCGCTGGATGATCTGCATGTGTACACTGGGGTCATCCGAAGGCACGAACTTTACAGAGTGGTTGACGAACTCCTGGTTGAATTCTACTGCTGTCAGCGTCTTGTAGGACTGAAAGCCGTCTGTAATCACTTTACTGCCAGGCAGTATGAAGTGCTTTATCAAGCTGACTAAAGTTACCTTGTCTCTGGACAACACTCTTACAACAAAGCACTTCGGGGACTCTCGTTCTACACCACCGAATACCCAGATATGTTTGATTTCATTCTTTGAAGGTCATCCTCTCTGGTTTTCCCTTCTTGCTATGTGTGATTTGTCCACTTCAGCAACTTTACTTGGTCCACCAATCGATACACTGTCGTTCGTCGCTGTTACATAACACACTTATCTGCAAAGCCCGAAATAGTCACACACGGTATTGGTAGATAGGTCAGTTTTTGATGCTGTTGCTTGCAGGGTTAGTCCCTAATCCAGCAAGATAGAAGAATTATGCTGGTGAATGGATAATTTGGAATAGTCAAACCATGTATTCTTCCTGATATTCGTTCATTTTCCACACTTTCTGTGATGAAATTGTAATGGTATTTCAGTATCAGAACTCTTCTTCTGAACTTTTATACACTTTGCCCCTCTGCAGTCTACACAGTCCCTCCTTTCATCATGCAGAATTAGTCCATATTTGCAACAAAAAGTCAAACGAGATTATACATTGCATATACATGGAATTAGATTCTTCCATGTGAGGCAATTGGCCGAAGATACATTAACAATACCAGACATCCCACTTACTATTGACATAAATCATCTGGGTTTCCCTTGCAACTCATAAATAATTTATCATAACACCTGCCACCACAGTCGCGTGATCGCTTTACAATCGCACATTCGATACCTATGGTTTGGAGCCCACGGCTTTGATAGGCAAACATTCTTGGAAATTATGCTTTTTTGCACAAATTAATAACTGTGAGAAAGTTGTGTGTTGATCAAAAACAAATGTGAAAATGAATTTCTGTACAATATTAGACTGTCTAAAGTAGTACAGCTGAATATGTCTGCCAGTTTATTAGTGTGATGAATGAGACATCTGTCAAATCAGTTGGTGGAAACTTATGGTCCTGCTCCAAAAAAGCAGTTATTTCATCGTCCTGTAGGGTGTATGGCTCAGTGTTGGACGTAGGTAGGGGACACGAAATATCCATTCATATATTGTATAATCTGTGAAGATCATTGATAAACACTGAGGTGGCATTTTATGACGTGCCACATGTGCTTAATGTGGTTGATATCTTGATTTTATACTTGTGACTCTGCCTTGCATTATGAGCTCTACTTGTGAGCGATGATGGAATGAAACTTGCAAGCGTTAATATCGGTGTCGTCTGTATGAACAATAAATCCCGGTGGGATCCAGCTTAGTACCTCACAGCATAGTATTCTACTTTCCTGGTACATCATAAGTTGGAAATGAGTGAGACATCTGCTGGATATTGGTTTATTTTGACATGAATCCTGTTGCCAGGAAACTAATATCCATTTTTAAAAAATTTTAAAAACTTGTGACTCTCCACATTATACTTCTCTGTCCTCTGCCAGAGATTGCAATCAGTAGTGCTTTGCAGATGAGCCATATGGTCAACATTCACATTTGTTGTTGAGGTTGGATGGGTAACAAGTTGTCCCCTAATAGTGGTTTGGATGTATTTTATCCGCTTCCTGCAGTTACTATTGCTTGTAGCAGATGAATGTCCAACAAGGCTCACTATTTTTTTTTTTATTTTCTGCTGTTAGCCTGTCACATGTTATGGTCACTCCAAATAGCGTCTAACCCATTCTCTTAACATGAGATCATGCAAATAATTTTTCTCATTTTTCAATACCTGTTTGTATGTCTAAAATTTCATCACATTCTATCTCATTATCTAGACTTTTCCTTCCCACACTAATATATTAGATGCCTTTAGCACAAATTATGAATTAATTTAGAATCCAAAGTTGAGGGGTTAGAGATATGCTAAGTTACAAATTGAAGTAATAAAAAAATCCAATTGAAATGTATAGAACCAGATAGGAGTCTGTATGCTAGCATTACAGAAAATGAATCAGTGACCGAGCAAGGTGGGGCAGTGGTAAGACACTGGACTTGTATTTGGCAGGATGGTTGCCCAAATACCCATTTGGCTATCCAGATTTAGATTTTACATGTTTTTCCTAAATTTCTTATGGTAAAGTAAATGCTGTGATGGTAGTTTTGAAAAGGATGAGGCTAATTTCCTTTACTATCCTTCCAAATTCTCCACCTCTCATGACCACATTACCAGCAAGATGTTAATGCTAAATCTTCTATCTTCAATGAACCAATCAAAGTACCATTACCAACATGCTGAGAGATGACTGACAAGGGTGTAACCCACATCAGGTAGAAAGGGAAGAAAGATTTAGTTAATTCAGCAATAAATTTTAGTTCCAAATTGAGAATTGTAGCAGTAAACAGTAAACTTCTAGCCAGATGAATGATTTCATATTAAGTAACAATATGTCGAAAAGTTATGCAGTAATCTTCTTCAGATGCTGTGAGCATGTGTCTGACACATGCTCGTTGACTGGTTGGAGCCAATGTAGTGAGCACACATGGACTAGCACTACAGAATTATTGGCCAAGTTAAGTACCCAGAAAAAGAAAACATCCCTCTGTCAATAATGCCACAAAAACTGAAGAGAGCCCATTGATTTAATAACAGATAGCACAACAGTTACACGTACACAACCATACCATAGATTCACATGCAGATGTCCAGGTGATTCAGTTAAGCAGCTCAGCTAAACTATTTCCTGGTCCATTTAACATCCCAAAATGAAATATGAAAAAGTTCTCACTAAATGACATACAATCTCTTTCCATAGCCACATAATCAATTACAGATATAAACAGCGCTTGACACCTATTGAACTGTAATTTGTTAAGGCCTCCTAAAACTACTGTGATGCCTCCAGTTTTAATTCTGGATAAAAGCATGTGGCACCAATCTTCCTATTTAAAATGAAACTATAGTATTTTCTACTATTAATATTGTATTTCTGAAAGAGACTTTTTCAACAGTGTTTCTCTCTTCAAAATCCGCTTACTAGTTTTAGAGAAATTACAATATTTAGATCTTACACTTTATTTGTTTTGAATGTGAAACTGATCACTGTCTTACATGGAAATTTGTTATTTCTTACTCAGATAATGACATAAATTGTGTCAGATGAGGGGGAAACAGAGTGTTTTACTGCAGCGATACTGGTGTTTAGGAACTCAGGGGATGTGTAACTTTCATTGTGTTTTTGTCACTTACTTGTGTGTTGTTCTATTTAATTTCTTTAAAAATAAATGTCTTTCACAAACCAGTGGATACAACACGTACTACTACTTTACACAGAATGCCAGAGAAATGCAAATAGAGCAGTTGAATTGAATGCTTGAAGGTATCCCAGTGGACAGTGTCCAACAAGAATGACGTTTCAGTGAATATGCAAAAATTGTTCCTTTTGAAAAAGCAAAGTTGATGTTGATATCTTGGTAATTAATATAGCAACGAAAATAGATTTTACATCATTTAGTCAGGATCTTCCAACAATTCATGTGGTTAAAAACTGAATTAGAATTCATAAACATTTCCAGAAATATTTCGGTTTGCTTTATATGTTTTTATTGTATATGGGATGAACCACCTAAGATGTTACCTGAACTATTTCCAAAATTGTTCAAGATAAATGATGTCATTTTATTCTTATTTATTAATGTTCTAGAATACACTGCTCAATTATACTACATAATTTTTTGTTTCAATAAATTTCACAGTTCCTGCTGAAGCTGTTTATAAATAATAAAGTAGCAAAATTTTTCGTTTGTTCGTGGCTGCACATTCAGACACTGAGAATAGTTACTATTGAAAGAAAACATCCCTCAGTCACTATTTTTAACGAATTAAGTGGATTTCAACACTGCTAGGAGTGTCTTCCTCAGAATTTAATTCAAAGAATGGTCTATATTCTATAACATGGTCATAATTCTGTGACCATGTTATAGAGTATAGACCATTCTTTGATTTAAATTCTGAGGAAGATGCTCCTAGTAGTGTTGAAACCCGGTTAATTCGTTAAAAATAGTGACCGAGGGCTGTTTTCTTTCAATTGTAATAATAAAGTCAGTGTTTGATAACTTTGACTTGTAGTGGTAGTTATTTGGTAATGATCATATCAGTAGATTATTGTCCAAAACCTAATGCACTGAAACTGAAATGGTTCCAGAAATATTTGGGGTGAACATCTTAGCTGAACTACTTTGTATAACTGGAGGCATTACAATAGTTTTACCAGGCCTTAACAAATTACAGTCCATTAGGTGTCAAGTGCAGTTTAATCTACAGAGTACTATGTGCCAATAATATACTGCTAACAGTACTGGATGACATTTCTCACTTTTCTCTTTTCATATATAGTCTTTGTTGGAGCATATTTATAACAATACTCAAAAATTATTTAAATAGGATTATTTCCTTTATCCCTCAGTGATTTTTTTAAATATTAATTAATCTGATCCTACTTTTTGGAGCGGATTTTGATAATACTCATTATTACATGTTTATATAAACAAGGAATGCATTTAATTAAATAAATGTAAAATTATTTTGTAAATTAACTTTCAAATTATGTCATAGTAAGCATGGCATTCTTGTGTATGAGGAGATGACAGTGATCATGTTTGATTATTTTATGAACAAAAGATCTTACAATCTAGATCATGTTTTTATTTAATTCAAATAAAAATTTAATTTAGACTGCTTTGTTCATAATAAGTTTACATATCAAGTAAAATCAAGCATGTTTCTGTAATAAGGAATCTTAGTAATTTCAATCAGTAAATGCCAATGTTCCATCCAAAGTTTATTAGCACGTTGAAATTTTTAGAGGGAATGGTTCTATGAAATTTTAAGTATTAAGGTCTTCTGTAAAATAAAAAGTACTTGGAAAGCTTTACAGAAATCATTAATTCACTCTACAGCTGTACTTCCTGTTCTAGTGATGGATGGTTCACTAGAAAAATGATTGTTGCTTAACCTCTGTGTGAGCTCGAGTCTCTCAAATCTTTCCTGCATGGTATTTTTGCAAGATATATGTCGGAGTAATCAATATATTGGTTGACTCTCCTGGGAAAGTATATTCTTGGAACTTTTAATAGTAAACCACACTGTAATGCAGGAATGCCTCTCTTGTAGCATCTGCTGTTGAAATTGTCTGAGGATCATCTTGACACTTTTGTACTTAACTAAATTAACCTGTAACAAAATTTACTTTTCTTCTTTGGATTATCTTTATTTCTTCTATCAGTCCTGTGTGCCACATGTGACAGAGTGATGAGCAATATTGAAATACTAGTCGAACAGGGATTTTGTAAGCTACATCCTTTGTGGGACTACACTTCCTGAGGATTCTTCCAATGAATTCAGTCATTCTACAGTCATGTAACCACACAATAAAGGGTTTTCCTGCCTGTATGTATTCACAGCTTGTTACATTTGCTTATGTGGAGAGTCAACTGCCAATCCCTACATCATGTGTTGATGCTTTGCAGGCAGAGTGACCAGATATACTCTAAAAAGATTACACTGACACGTTCCACATCATTACAAAGTGTCGTATTCATGATCTATGGAACAAGTATTAATCTAATCTAATCTAATCTAATCCAATCAAGCACTTTTTTTCATCTTCTCTATGTGCTCTTCACTTTCCATTTAGTTACACATGTTGTTTTTTGCACTTCCCCTTCTCACATTTTCAAAAATGCTTTGGATTCAAATTTGGCAGCACTAATGTCATTTGCTTTTGACAGAACACAGCCAGCGGACATTGGTGCCAATCATTAATCTTATGTGCAGCTGACTTGCTACTCACTTGCTACTGAATATTGACAGGAAGTGATGTAGCATATTGTGGCATATGATTTGATAGTACATGTGCTGGTCAGTGTGGCCTTTGTTAAATTAGTTTGCATTTGCTACTCGTGTGATTATCTTCATTAATTACTTACCACCCTGCTGTGGCTGTGTGTGATCAAATAGTAAACAATTACTCGAACAGAAAAGATGGGAGATTATCCGACAATGCTGTATGAGGGCTGGATGGGATTTAAATGAGGAATTCAAGAATTTTGTGGAGTTCAT
Organism: Schistocerca piceifrons; assembly: GCF_021461385.2. NCBI lineage: Eukaryota > Metazoa > Arthropoda > Insecta > Orthoptera > Acrididae > Schistocerca > Schistocerca piceifrons. Next base: position 906,451,433 of record NC_060140.1, on the reverse strand, counting down.
TTTTGCTAGTCCGGGAACCAATGCAGACTGTGAAAAAATGTTCAGTGTTATCTCAAACTGTTGGCTGTCTGAAAAAAGTAGGCTTTCAGTAGAACAATGGAGAGTGTAATGAGCATAAAAACTAGCTCTTATATAACATTGTCTGAAAGTTTGGGATGTCACAAGAAGAGAAACATCCCTCTTCAAAAACATGGAAACCTGAGAAAAATACAATGAGGAGGCACCAAGCTGCAGTACACTACAATCTTTAGTATTCATGTATTATATATCTGAGAACCACAGTGGTAAATTTATGTATTTTTTAAATATTTGGACATTTGAGTTGATGTGTACTCTTTTCCAGTTGAAAATATATGGTCACCCTATTTGCAAGTCTACCTGCATTTCATTATAGTTTTCAAGCATTTTGATTTCTCTGTGTATAATAGCATCATACAGGAAAAACCTCACGGAAATTCCAGTGTTATCCATTAATTCGTTTATTTGTATTGTGAAAAGCAATGTTCCTATAATGCTCTCTTAGGGTATGTGTGAAGTTACTCTTACAGCTGAATTTTCTCTCCTTTAAGGATGACAAGCTGTGTTCTGTTTGCCATGAACTCTTCACTCTATAATCACATAGCTGGCCTGATATTCTGCAGACTTGTATATCATTCGTTAGGAGGCAGTGTGAAACTGTTTTCAACATCTTGTAGAAGTCAAAGAACTGTGCGTCAACCCAGCATCCGGTATCTACTGCCTTGTGTGTCTCATGGACAAACAGAGCCAGAGGAGTTTCATAGGATCAGTTTTTAGGGAGTTCATATGATTCCTACAGAGAAGATTTGTGGTCTCCTGACATAAGATAATACATGAACATAAAGTGTGTTTTAAAATTCTGTAACATACTGACATCAGTGATGTAGGCCAACAGTTTTTTGTGGCTATTTGATGGCCCTTCTTGAAAATGAGAATAATCTACACTTTTTTTGCAATCATTGGAAATGATCTCTTCCAACAACCTATGCTACACTGCTTCTGAAAGAGGAACAAGTTTGTTTTGCATATCCTATGTAGAATACTATAGCTATCCCATGAAGTCCAGTTGCCTTTCCCCTGTTGAGTGATTTCAGTTTCATTTCTGTCCCATGGTCACCTCATGTGATATATGTGGTTTTGAAATTTGTGAGAGAATTGAGAGGAGGAAATGCAATACTATATTCCTGGGTGGAACAGTTTTGGGAGAAGGAGTTTAGCATTTTGGCCTTCTCTCTGTCATCCTCCATTTCAATGTCATTATGATGTCACAAAGTATCTTTGTCAGTTAGCTTCGATCTGTTTACTGATGTAAAATAATAGCAGATATACTTTGAATTTTCTGTCAGATCAGTAGATCTGGCCATCCATATTTAGATTTTCTGGAATTTCCCTAAGTTTCTTAACACAAATGCTGAGATGGATCCTTTGAAAAGAACATGACTGATTCCCTTCCCAATTCTTTCTTAATGTGATCTTGTGCACCATCTTTAATGGCCTCACTGTTGACAGGACATTATATTAATCTTCATTCCTTCTAATGTGGTTATTGAACCTCTGTCAGTCTTTCCCATCCCTCACAACTTTTCTGAGCTCATACTTGCCTAAAGCTCATTGTATAATACTCTTGAACTTCATGTATTAATGCTCAACATTTTCAGTGCTAGAAATGAATGTTAACTGACTGCTCAGTTAATCTAAAATCTGTTTTTCATTTCATTTTCTGAGCAGAATTGCCTTCCCACCTTTCTTTGCATTTCTATTTACAGCCGTATTAAGCAGTGCCATTCAACATTCTGATTCCCTGTTCTGTGTTAACTGGGTCAAAAGTTCGGAATTTTTCATAACCAGGAGATCTAAGGTGTTACCTTCAAGAATTGTTTCTCTGATTAACTGCTCAAGGTAATTCTGGATAAGTCATTTAGAACAGTTTCACATAATTCCCTTAGTGATACATACTATCTGTTGTAATCACTTAAGTTTCCCAGTCTGTAGATGGTAAGTTGAAATTTCCCCTAATACTATAAAATCCCCAGGAAATTTAACATAATGTCCTTGAAATTATCTCTTAAATGTCCTGCTTGTAATGCAGGTAATCTATAAAAGCGCCTGATTACCATGTTTGATCCCTTTCTAACACTTATCTTCAACCAAATTATTTTCATTCAGTTTTTGTACTAACTTCACCAGACATTTTATTGTTTATGGCTAGAAACATTTCTCTGCGTTTGGTGTTCAACATATCTTTGTGATACATTTTCCATTATGAATTTAGAAATTAATTGTCTTAACATCTGGTTGCAGCTAGCTTCTGTGCCCAGCACAGTGTGGGCATTATTACTGAGACTAGTGACATTTCCACAGATGTTCTTGCTGTTCACTGATACTGTACTAACATGTTCTCCCTCTGAATTACCATGATAACTTTAGTTAATTGGGCTGATACTATCTGAAACCAGAATGTTTTTTTATCAGGCGTATAGTGGGATTCTCTGTTTCAAAAAGCCCACATATACACAACACATACTCAGCTACCCTACCAACTACTTTCTGAATGTAGTGCAAGTCTGACCTATTAAATAGGGTCCTATAATTCTTCACCTGATAGCAGAGGTTCAGAATCCTCATCCAAGATCATTAAAGAATTGTCTGAGTCTTTGGTTTAACTTTCCACTCAGCCGCAAACCAGAGGATCAAGATTAGTTCCAGGAATGATGTTGCAAAATACTAGCTCTGCTTCTACTCCTTACATGAGGCTAACTAGCTGTCTTCGCCAGAGCAAGCAGCTGGCTGTAGGACCAAAGGATGGCCTCTAAACCCAGATGGCAGGCATCATTCCTGCCGACATGACCCATGATTTGCTGTCTAGTGCACAAGTGCATTCATTTGCTGCCAGCAGACGTTCCCCCACATCTCAGACATGACCCCCATGGCAAGCAGAATGGACACTGGCCTTCCTTCCTGGTCCGTCCACTGTTCGTCTAAAGGGCTCTAGCACCTGCCTTAACATTGGAGTTCTGAGTAACTGACAGTCCCATCCTCTTCACTTGTTTGGACCTTTTGAGAAGATCAGCGCCAATCCCAATAGACAAGGCATTCCACGCTGCCACTTCAGCAGTGGTCAATGCCTCAAACTTGTTTTTCAGAAGGGTCCATGGAGCCAGTACTCACTTTCACTTTCGACCCAGAGATTTGTGACTCCACCACTTTTTGCCATTCATCATCAGGCATGTGTCAGCTGGCCAGGAAGGGTGAATCAGAAGACACTGCGATATTAGTGATCCCAGGTGACAGTACTGATAGCAGAGATGTCAAAACATTTGTCTCAGGTGCCCTAACACCACTGCAGCCCACAGCAGCAGCCTGAATCAGGCGACAGTAGCACTTATCGTACTGTGAAGCTATATTAGAAAGTCAGCTCACACAGTAAAAAAGCTCTAAAACTTACACAAATACCTGGAACAAATTAATCGGACTTGTCAAACAGTTTCATACACAGATACTGTTCATTTCTTCACAGAAACTGCTGTTGCTGATACAGCCACCTGACTCTGCAGCTGTGGCTGCACTTTATAATAATAAAGATTTGGATGAAAATAAACTGAAATAAATTTTTTGTATACTAGATAGTTGTTGCAGGAGAGTAAATACCAAAAGGGAGAAAATACCATTTATTTTACTCTAGGAATTGTGTCAGAGCAAGTGGAGGTATGTATCCTTGTTAGTTTTCTGGCTAGAGGAGTATTTTGCTGTATGATATATCTCATAACATTTTATCAACTAATGTGGAAGCAACTATGTTTATTAATATATTTGTATACATTTTGAATGGGTTACAAAAGCTCTTGAATTGGGAGTAAAGTGATATACCTTTTGTCATCGTTCAGTTAGACTAGTCTCAAAAGAGACAGTAACATACTAAACACAAGAACCAAGACTGTCAGTGCAGTACGAGTCCACTTCATTAGCTACTATTTATATAATTAAGTTGGTAAAATTATTTTGTTATGGAAGTATTCATCTCTATGTATAGACTGAGTCTCACATCTCATGTGAAACCACATCTTTTGTGAAAAGTGACATTGTAAACCCTTATGAGCATCATACAACAACAGTTCTTCAGGTACTATGTGTGTGTGTGTGTGTGTGTAATTTCTGTTAAAAACATTGTTTCTTCTATATTCTTGTAGACAGAAAAGTTACAAAGTTGCTCATATACTGGAATACTTGTGCTCTGTTGCATACTATAACATACAGTTTTAATATTGTGAACTGTTTCAAAAATAGTTGAAGTTAAAAGCTTAGGTGTCTCATTATTATCACACACAAACTTGTATTTATGTAATTTACATTGGGTCACCTCAAAAGCAGAAAATGGATCATGATATAAAGTTGTATTTTTATGTGAAAAATATAAATTTTGTTGGAATACTTGCTGGCATTATGTAGAACAACAATAATTTTTTAGTGTTCTGTTTTATTGAGCAGCACTGAAGTTACACACACAATCCAAATTACCCTGTTTCTCTCTTGAGAAGCACCTTGTTAGCCAAAAGAAGCAACAGCTTTCAAAACCTTCCTTTTTGGCCTCAAAGAACCATTGCATACTCACACGCCCAAAAAATTGTGATGAAAAATGAAAAAAATCATGTATTTATATGAATGCAATGAAAATCAATAATACAGACAAAAACAGTTCAAAATTCAGGATGAAATCATAACATGAAATATGATAGATTGCTACTCACTGCACAGAGATGCCTTCTCCTGCCCAACACCTGCTCTATGTGATGAGTAGCAATCTATTTCATCTTCTTAATATAGACAAAACTTTTATCAAAATATGAATTATGATTCAAGAAAATTTGTGCCAATGGATCCAGTTGTACTTACTTGTAATACTTAGAACAACATTGTTTCTTCTTATTGTTCCATGTTTTTTAAAGCTGTCTTGTGTTTAGAAAAAAGATCTGTTTCATCTCCATGTAAATCAAGAAAAAGAATAATTACAGAATTACACAAGCTAAGAGTAGATTGGGCACTAAGTGCTCAAGTCACTAGACAGGAGAAATTGTAGTCAGATAAAATTTAATGAGAATATACAATTTAAGTGTGATGTTGTACATATTTAGTGTAATAACAATATGTTACACATCCTCAAAAACATAGAAAACTAATGGTTTATGTTAGAATCAGGTCAGTGTCCACTTTGTATGTCTCTGTAATATTTCTTATTTTTATTTATTTGCCTCCATATGTTGCCATTTGATTGTATTTTTAGTACTCAAATAAAACCTCTGTTTGTAATGAACTTCCTGAAAATTTTTGTCATATTGTCTTCACAGAATATTTTATATAGTGTTGTGTGGCATTTTGTTTTAAAACGTTAGATGTATGGCTGCTTGTAAGATTTTATAGTTTTCCTGTTTTTAATGTTGTAATTATCTAAGCATTTCGTTGAATTGATGGTCATAGTTACCTTCAGGAAGTGAAATATTTATTACTAACAATAAACACACATAAAAGTATACAGCACTATCCTAGCATTTGGAGCTAATAATTCCCTTCTTGAAGAGGAGAGAGGAATAAGGTTTGGGAAAGATTGAAAAGGATGGGAAGGTCATTAAGACCCTACCGTCAGTGGGTCCCACCTGTTGAGGGCCTGAAAGGAGGCAAAACTGGAAGGGGAAGTGTAAGAGAGAAGTAAGTAAAGGTAGTACACTGATAAGTACTGTGCCAGCTGCAGATCAGGGATGCTGAGGGCAGAGTGAATATTGAAGGTGGATAAAGAGGAAATGAAATTAACTGTGTAATTAAGAACTAGAAGGGAAAAGAGACGGGGAGAAAAAAGAGGAATAGTGAATAATGTGAATAGTGTTTTATTCATCTCATAACATACAATTTCTAAACATATGATTAGTGTACAGGAGACACGTCAAAAAAAAAAAAAAGAGTAATTAAATGAGAGATTATGAATAAAAGTATTTCATGATAAAACATGATGGTAATAAAGCAAGGATTCAAGAATAAGAAGGGGTTTGGGAATCTATTAATAAAAGTTAAGTCCAGGTGGATGTGGGGATACAAAGATCTTTTGAAGGCAACTTCTTACCTCTGGAGTTCAGGGAAACTAGTATTTGATAGAAGGATTCAAATAGCCCTTGTGGACTAGTAGGGACTCATCTCCTTTGACTCACGCAGTAGAGCGTGTTCAGTAACTGAGTACTGGGTTTCCCAAAGGTAGACAGATCTGGTATTACTTGTATGCTCATTCACGTACTAAGTCAGTTCAGTGTTCATCATTTCCACATAAAATGATGTTCAATGAACACTATTTAGTTGATAAACAGCATGTGGGCTTTTGTAAGTTGTAGGATTTGCCAGTGGTGAAGCTGGATAGATGGGCAACTGAATGCATTTTGGATGGTGTGGTGAGGGTATCATGGAGAAACAACCTCATATTATTACTTAAGAAGGTTGGTGGAATAATATATTGAGGTTTTCAAGGCTTGAGTGATGGTAGTGTGTGACAAGGGGAGTGGCTTCTGACTGTTTTTGAAGTGGAGCCTGTATTAGTCAGAGAGTGAAAGGAGGGTGCTTCCTGTGAGATTTGTTTCTGGATAATAGCTTTGGGTTAGTTGTGGGAGAGGACAGCCTGGGATACTTTCTTGGTGTAGATGTTGAGAAATTTTTGATGGAGCTGATACATTTGCTATGGATGTGTAGGCTGTTGTTAAAAGAGTGTTAATGTGGAAATGGTGGAGCATTGAAAGTGTTGGTTGGTTTTATGTAGACTCAGGTATGGATGTAGGCTTCACTGAGGAGGGGGCTGATGTCAAGGAAGGTAGCTTTGTATCTGAAAAAGGACCAAGGGAATATGAGTTAAGAAAATGAATTAAGTTTCTGCAGGAAGCAAAGTAGTTCATCATTATGAGTCCAGACCACAAAGATGTCAGTGATAAATCAGTACCAAACAAGGGAATCCAGTTTTTGGGTCTTAAGGAACTGCTCTTTCATGCACCCAATGACAAGACTGGCATAGGATGAAATAATCCTGGTTTACATAGTGGTCCACCTGATTTGTTTGTAGATTTATTCCTCAAAGATAAAGTAGTAAGGGGTCAGCATGAATTAAGCTGTGTTGGCTATAAATGAAATTTTAGAAACTTTTAAGTGGCTTTGGTGGAGGTTGTGTTAGGCTTGTTTTTCAGCAATTTGTACAGTATATTTAATGCCATCTCTCCTCTCTTATTTTCCATTCATTCATTCAGTGTCCAGTTTGATGCTGTACAGGAACCCTTCACCATGCTCTACTGCTTTTCCTCTTTTCATTCATTCTGTGTCCAATTTGATGCTGTATGGAAACCCTTCACCATGCTCTACTACTTTTTCTCTTTTAAGTGTTACTTTTGCCAGTCCAAGTTATTTCTGATTCGTTTTCACCAGTCTTATCATGTTCTCTGATCCTATACTTCAGTACCTACATTCCTCCCATAAACATGCTTTCACCATTGGCAATTGCAGTCACATATGCTTATCCTCTAATATTGATTAACCTTCGGGAATTGCTCTCAAGAGCCCCACATTAAAATTTCCTATCTCTGGTTGCAACACATACTTCCTTCAGTCCCTCCTTATATTCTACACTGAACAATTCCTTAATTTAGTTTAAATCAAACAATTGAAAATCCAGGATGGAATAATGACAATATTATGAAAAGGATAGATTGCTACTCACACTATAGCAGAAATGCTGAGTCACAGAGAGGCGCAACCAAAATTCTGTCAAACAAGTAAGCTTTTGGTTGTTGGGAATAAGACAACACACACACACACACACACACACACACACACACACACACACACACCTCTCACACCCATGACCACAGTCTGACTGCTGAGGCCAGTTACTATTTTTACCAGTTTTGCATGTTCTGTGGATTGTGAAACTTCCTGGCAGATTAAAACTGTGTGCCGCACCAAGACTTGAACTCTGGACATTTGCCTTTCATGGGCAAGTACTCTGTGGATTGTGTTCATGACCAGTTGCTGTCTTCTGGAAAGTGTCAGTACAAAAAAGACAAATTTTGAATCTTCCTGTAAAATTAAAACTGTCTGTCAGAAACTCTTATCTGGAATACTTTTGGTAAGAGCATTGCCCAGTGAAAGCAAAAGGGCTTGTTTGATCACTGCACATAGTTTTAATCTGCTTGGAAGTTTCATAACAGTGCCCACTCCACTGCAGAGTGAAAATTCATTCTCAAAATACCGCTGGTTATTTACATAACGGGATATTTGGTTTTAATCTTAATCTACAATAAAATTTGATAAATCTGACTCAGCCATATACATACTATCTGCCCAGAAACTCATGTATAGGGTAGGATTTGTCAGGTAGCAATTATATCAATTTGTTTTGATAGTTTCCATTTTCTGCCAACAAAGGAAGAGGTCAGCTATTTTTATGGCTCCGTCCATGGCCCTTTTCTTTACAAGAGTAAGTTTAAGTTTTTAATGCTGCTATTATTTTCAAGTTGTGTCTGATTCTTCATGACAAATTTCACAAGTGTGTTCCTTGCCCATGTCCTTGACAATACATTACCTCTGCCAACCACCATTCCCAACAACTGTTACCTCCATTTAAAATCCTCCACTTTTTGGCCCCTGGAAGTGTAATTCTCCTTGATTCCAGTCGTAAACTTAACACTTTTGAGACCAAGCCAGAGCATAACTTTGGCCACAACTTTGTGTTAGAAAGACCGCACCCGAGTATAGGTTGGGGTGTGATTTTCTTGACATGCGAGCCACTTATCACTTGAAAATCAGATTCATTTTGTTAGAAAAAATTTAAGGATGTCTCACTACCTCTCCCTTAACTGGTGCTGCTTTCTGTTGTCAATTTCTAGAATTATTCAGAAAGAAACATTAGTGAATGTAACAGCTGCTATTGCAAATAGCTGATCAATATGATCAGATTGACATAATTTTGTGCATGTACTCATTAGGTTTCACAGTTTGCTGTAATTCTGCTACAAATGCATCATGTTTGTTGTATGAGCAAGAAATTTTATAAGCTCTAGAGGACAAAATTGCTCAGTAACTCAACCAACTTGCATTTTTTATATGGGAGGATAATTATACTTTCTGTCATCAATATTTTAAAATTTGCAATCTATCAAAGATCTGAAGTAAATTTCAAAAATAAATCTTGAAGTTTGGTCCTTTTTTTTAGTATGTACCACTCTTGAAGACAAATCAATTACATATGTGCCAGTGATGCTTTAATAAACAGTATGAATGGCTGGTTTCCTAAACCCAGTATTCTTCGAAGTGGTCGGTCTCCACAGTGTTAATCAAAACAGCTCACACCACATAAAATAACTGTTCAAACCCTAGGTTGAACAACTCAGAAGTAGTACCTCTGTCCCATAACTACCATCCATGATATTCTCTCCTAATCAACAGGTCCAACCTGGTCTCCGTACTTAAGCTCCCAAACCGAGCACGTCTCACTCAAGTTTAACAATCAAACTCAATCACCTAACAACACCAGACTCCATTCAGTCCTAAACCTCTCTCCCAAATCTCTTTTGGATCCTGGGACAGCCATTATTTCGAATCTCCCAGGTAGTATCTTCCTTTCACCCTCTGGTTAATAAAGCCCCGCATTCCCAAAAAGTCAGAAGACCCCCCCCCCCCCCCCCCCCCCTTATCACACAGTACCAACCAAGCTTTGACTGCCTGAATATATTAGTCCACCAACTTTCATAAGTACTGAAATGAGATCATTTCTCCATGATACCCTCAACACACCGTCCAATATTACCTTCAGTTTTTCATATATCCAGCCTAATCGGTGGCAAATCTTACAACTTACAAAAGCAGACATACTGTTTATCAATTAAATTGTGTTCACTGTACCACATTTTATATTGGAATGTGACCACTAAACTGACTTAGGATATGAATGAGCTTAGTAGAAGTATCAGATCTGCGTGGCTTGAGGACACCTGGTATTCAGTTACTGAACATGCTTTACTGCATAAGTCAAGGAGTCAAGGTACATGGGTGCCTACTAGTCCACAAGGGCTATTTGGATCCTTCCATCAGATACTAGTTTCCCTGGACTCCAGAGATGAGAAGTTGCCTTCAAAACATCTTTGCATCCCCGCAGCTAACTGGACTTAAGTTATGTTAACACATTCTCCAACCCCTTCTTTATTACTACCATCATTTTCCATTAAATAATTAATGTAATCTGTTATTTAATTTTCTTTATTGCTTGCACTTTTTGTTCTCCTTCTGATCTTTCTCATCAGTCTTTCTTCCCATTTCCTTCCCCTTTTAGTTCTTAATTACGCAGTTCATTTCTTTTCCTCTTTATTCATCTTTATTCACTCTGCCCTTGTCATGCCTGACCTGCAGGTAGCACAGTGCTTACCAATGTGCTATTATTACTTCCTGCTCTCGCTTACACTTACACTTTTGTCTCCCGTTGTCCCCACTGGAAGATAGGTACAGGAAAAATGCACTGGAATCATTCTTTTGGTACAAATAAAAACAGTTTCTGAATCAATCACTTGTTTATTATGCCACTATGTGTTCCAATGGTTCACACCATCATCTTCATGTGGATAATTGTTTATTTACATGGCTGCTGGTGGTTGTGAAGAGTACAGACATCTTTTCACAGCTGCTGACCAAGGGCAGTGTAGGGTATTTTGTGTCTTTTGCTAATTATAAAAATTGTTGACTTAGAAAAGGCACCTTAGAGGTTAAAAACATGAATTATGAATTTATGACAGTGAATTGTACTTACAGGGACAGTAGAGTTGTAGAGGGTTTACATACTGTTGCCTGATGTATGCCCTCTCTATTGCACATTACATTTACACTGTCATTTCAAAGAAGTTGTACAACTTACAGATATTTACATTGGATATAGAGATACAAGATTAAACAGTTCCTACTAAAACAAATTTTTTCTTTTTTAAATATGTGAATGAGTTGCACCAGAGTACTGACATATGCACAACTCGGGTATTATATTAGGTAGCTGTGTACACATTTCCCTTTTTTTATTTTTTTTATGTGAATGTGCTTCAGGATTGGATACAAAAATAATGATTCAATAGTTATGTACATAAATATTTTTTTTTTTTTTTTTTTTTTTTTTTTTTTTTTTTTTTTTTTTAAATGTGAATGTGCTTCAAGATTGGATACAAAAATAATGATTAAATAGTTATGTTCATAAATATGTTTTCTTTTTTTAAAAAAAAAAAAATGTTAAAAGGCTGCTCTTGAAAACAGATATGTGCACACGTCAATTATTATATTAATTTTTTATGTATAAAAATATTACAGCAGATCATATATATGTATTGTAGGTTGAACTTATTGAGGAATGAATGGGAGTTATTACATTAATTACTATGCATTGAAACTGTAAATTATGAGAATGCTTTAAGTACTTTGTCAAAGCTTTTGAAAAAATTGGTTCAGCCTGTTTCACTAATGTCATTGAGTAGATGTTCCCCAAGTCTTTTTCTGTATACACATGTATATACATGTAGTATTTCAAAGTTTCTTTCTAATGGATGCCTTACGTCTTTTATATGGGAAGCTATTGCAGATTTGTGTGGTATTTTGTATCACAAGGTGTTGATGTGTTAATTGACTCTGGTATGAACATTATGGCCTGTTTGATCTGTGTACTGAGCCAGGCATTTACTGCATATAGTTTTATCTATGTCAAAGGACAAAAATTTATCTGGACTGCTTTTTAAGTTATGAAGAAGTCTTTGGTGTATTTTATTGTTTGTTTGGTATGCAATTCTTATTTTGTGTCACTTGAAGATATTGGCAAGTTTTTGGCATATGTCACTGAGGAGGGGAATGCATGTTATTAGTGTACTTTCTTGGTTCTTGATGGTTATTTCGTTCATTCTCTCTTTTATTTTTTTAACTACATTGTCTGCGAGTGTGAGTCTATATCCATTTCCTACAACTATTTGTTTTGTGATTTTTATTTCATTCTGGAGGTTCTCATCACTCAGTGTTCATAGAGTTCTAAAAATTCCACTTATTGTGTGTGTGTGTGTGTGTGTGTGTGTGTGTTTAAATGATGAAACCTATGCTCAAGTACATGTGGTTGCATGGTGTGTATGCAAACTGTTTGTGAGTTGCAGCCATATTCCGTGCGAAAATGAATTGAATATGTATTATTATTGTTACTGCAACATTAGATATTGCAACTGTTGGACATGAATATAAATCAAAGACAATGTGATAACTGGTACAGGTACCACCACAATCGTACTCCTTTGGTTAAAGAGCTATGAGATGATCACCTTGATGTGAATTGAAATGACTTAAGAATGGGCAGTGAATCATTTGATATGTTATTGGACATCATTAAGGAAAAAATCACCCAGAGTAATATAGAGACGAGGAAAAGCATTTCTGCAGAGCTACAGCTACTGTCAGATTTTTAGCAACAGGTGGTCCCTGGCAGATTTAAAATTCACACCAGGAATTTCTGCAGTGTTGCTGTCTAATGTAATTCCAAAGACATGCTTTCTGATGTGCTGTTACTTCTTCTTCTACTTCTTCTTCTTCTTCTTCCTCTTCCTTTTTTTCTTTTTTGTGTAAAGCCATGTCCTTCAACCTTTAAATGGAGAAATATTACATCAGTAATGTTTTGTTCGCTTTAGTTTCCTATAGAAAAAGAAGAAATGATGGACATTTCCAAAGAATTTGAAGTCAAGTGGCAATTCAGAAACAGTGACAGAGTATTAGATGGGAAACACACACACCCGCACACATTGTGCCATCACTTCATCTTGGTGTCCATTATTTCAGTTACAAGAATTCTGTGGTAAATGCACAATATGACTTTGTATTTATTGATGCAGGGAAACATCGAATAATGTCTGATGAAGGAACCCTTGAGTTCACAAAATTCCCTTTGTGTATTAAAGTTAAATCTGTCAAAAGTGACAGTGAAGACAATGAACTTCTGTTCTCTCTCTCTCTCTCTCTCTCTCTCCCTCTCTCCCTCTCTCCCTCTCCCTCTCCCTCTCCCTCTCACCACCCCCCTTCTCCTCTTTTTTTGTGGTGAAACATTTTCACTTGAAGAAAACTTTTTATAAACATATTCTCAATGAAAATTTTTAACTACAGATTATCACATACTCAAAAGGTTGTGGAAAATGTTTTCAGTATAATAACGTCATAGGTTCAAATTCTGTATACACCAATCAGCACAAAGACAAAAAGTAAATTAGGTAAATTACATTGTTTTGGCTATCTGTACATTGCGTGATTTAGATGAAAAGCAATGGAGAAGCTTTTGAAACACATTTTTTTATCAAAAGGAAGGGTAACCTTTCAGGAATTGTGTAGTTTGTAGTCTGTAGAGTGAACAAATCCAATTGTATTTGTGAGATACAACTGAGAAGCACATGAGACAGAGGGTAGGGTATCCTGGCAGGAAGCTGTATTACATGCTGGAAGAGCCTAATGTGTTTCATTATACAAAGAACTGTATAATACAAGATATAATGTTGTTCTGATATTTTGCTGAAAGTTCTATTGTTACAAAATACACTGTAGTTACTGTAAACTAACAATGTAAATTTACAAGTGTTTACTTTTTCACATTGTGTTGATGACCACCATCAGTTGTCCCATCATGAACTTCTTCATTGCCAATCCCGTTGTCATTATTCTCACAGTGAACAGGGACATTATCAATTACCACATAAACATCCCTGTTAGAACAGCTTGCACTTTGAGCTCTTGATCCACAGTAAATAAAAGAAAATTGTAGAACATCAAAGTTGGTACATAAATGTCATTGAGAGATCTGTCACTACACTTACTGTCATAAAATTTCTTCAGTTTCTTTCTAAATAAGCTTCACAAGACTTTTTCTTTTTGTCTTGCAACAAGGTCATAGTTACTTTTGGGGAAAGCTCAACCAATTTAAAATGGACTTCAGTCTTTAAATTGTTTGATGTAATCTTTTAATTTCACTTTCTGTAAGCTGTGTTGTTTGTATTTATTTATAAACTCCATCACAGAATCCTTGGTCTGGCAACAAGAATCCTCCATGACTGCATTGCACACTTTAGGCTACTGACTGTGAGAAACATCTGTGAGAGAATGCCCAACAACAGCATTCAAGAGAATACCACACCCACCGTATGTACATATTAAATGCACTGACAGATACAAGTATGGGGTGCATTTGGCCAATGAGTCAACCACACATGTGCCTGCTTTCTGAGAGTGTATTCACATGAACATTCTTGTGTATGGAATTGCATTTCACATCCTAAATTGTGTGGTTGGGATTGTCCATGTGAGAGCCCCTGCCTGAGGTGGCTGCTCCACGTACTAAATCACCACCCTGTATACTGCAAATCACCTACAATTTCAATCGTGTATTTTTCCTACTACACTGTATATACACAGTGACTAAAATATCTTTACACAGTATCCTTTCCGGTGTTGAAATTTTAATTACCAGTGTTGTAGTTTTCTCAAATGAATGTTCCTTTGGATACAGGTGTGTTGTAATTATGTGGAACCTCATGGTGCATGGTTTCAGCATAGTACCAATTTGACAATTAGCATGTGAACACCAGAAACAAATAGCAACTAAACTTGTGTGTATACACAGGAAAGGAGAATAAAGAAACTATGCGAAATGTTTGACTTTAATAAATGGTCTGTCAGAATTAATAGCTGAAAGAGTTTGATTATTTTTTAAAGCAATTTCATATTGTGGAATAGAAAATAATATAATTTTCCTCGCCTATGTACATTCACCAAGACCTAGACAGCCAAACAAATCAACAGATATGAAATCTGATATGTAGCAGTTAGATGCAATATTGCTTTCAAATAAATTACCTCCATATTTTCTTATCTGAATGTCTTATTTGGCATTTAGTCTGAAATCTTCCTTTATCATCTGCATGTTCTGTAACTGGTCCAGAAGGGCTTTAATTGTCTTGGTCTAATATTTTCCAAAGCTTACCATTCTACTCCGTATCATTACCTTCTACTTCCAAATCTTCTTCCACCCATTTTAGCATCATACGAGTCTCAAAAGCAGTTTGGAAGAGGATTGTGACTTCATACAGATTACTGGTCAACTGGCTCAGGCATGACTGTCACACAGATTTTATCAATTTGAATATCGTAGCTTTTGTAATTTTACAGTAGTTTCTTTTTGAGGAGAAATGGGAAATTAGTAGCTAAGAAACAGAAAGGGTGCTGCTGAAAGGAAGAGTCACATTAAACTTTAAATGAGGAGAAATAGTTGATGCAAGAAATAGGCTGGAAGTAAGAGTGGCCTGAAAACATTATCCAAGTCTAAGAGTAACGATTATCAATTGTCAGTAACTGGCCAGTTAAGAAGAAACCACCAAGAATAAAAAAGAAAAAAAAACATCAGTCATGTGTAGTGGTTGTACAGTAAGAGGGTATGTTTAATAGTATTGTGGAAACTAGTAATTATATTCTTGAGTTAGTTTGGGATGGCTGAAGATTATACTAGAAGGTGTAATAAGAATGAAAGTATTTTGCTCACTAGTACAATGTAACCTCATGGTTTCAATTGCTATACATCTGCAATGCTATCATGCTTATTTGTCATAACAAATAGACAAAATTTGAAAATGAATAGGCTGTTTTTCAAAGACAGCATGTTAGTTTAATGGAAGAACATTGCATAAACACATCAAGTAGTGTTGTTATT
Source organism: Schistocerca piceifrons (assembly GCF_021461385.2). Taxonomy (NCBI): domain Eukaryota; kingdom Metazoa; phylum Arthropoda; class Insecta; order Orthoptera; family Acrididae; genus Schistocerca; species Schistocerca piceifrons. Next base: position 906,435,649 of record NC_060140.1, on the reverse strand, counting down.
TAAAAAATATCTTTTATGTGTTTATCATAAGTGAAAACATTTGGCTTTTTATTTGATGTGTCTAGAAAGGGTGAAACCTTTGACTTGTGGCATGTACTACCCACAACTCTTATGTTCTAGTCTGTTTACATCTTATGTTTGAGCAAAGTAAAATCTTATTTCACCACATGTACGCAATGGGTGTTGAAAAAATAATTCCTTCACCTGCTACCATTAAAAACACCAACTTTAGTTTTATGACTCAGTGATAACTTGTAGTTTTCAAGGTTTTTTGCACTGTTTGAAATTGTGACATTCTACACAATGTGTGTTTTTCAGTGAGATCTGTGTGAAAAGGTGGACATTGTTTCCAGCACAACGTCATATACCACATGTCCTGGACTTCTTAATATTTCAAACTTATGAACACTCTGCAAACTTAATGGATGAGCACATTGAAATTGAGGAAAAGGCCAAGGTACAGAATGTCTGTCGAGGTCATTGTCTTCGAGAGTCATGATAGACTTGGACTTGTCCAAAACTGAAATATCTCTCGCAGTTAAGCAGTTGTGGACCTACATAGTACTGCAGATGGTTTTCCCTTACTTTACACTTGATGTATAATACAATAGTTCAGTTAAGGAGCAACTCATTCCTCTTGCTATCTTAGCCAAATTCTGAACTCGAGTGCTAAAGTCTGAGTTCCTGTGATATCTTGAGTTAAATTTTAGTTGTTTGTGGGTTCTGTGGCTAATATTTATGTCAGTTGGTTTATGAAAATTTTACACAGAATTATTACTTATTCAGGATTTTTGTGATTGGTCTTGTCCAGATGCTTTTGGTTTCTCTTTAAAATTATTTCTGTATGTTGTATTTTTTGAAATTACTGTGAAAAAATGTTTGTGTACTTAAGAATTTTTGTAATCTTATTATTTATTCCGTTCTGGAAAGTAGTAAGAGTAGCTTATAACTAGTTGCACAATTTCATTCATTTTATTGTGCTGATGGATACTTTTGTAGTTTTCAGCTTGCGACAATTTGTTCATAGGATAATAGTAAATGTTTTCTGTGTCTATTGCAGTATGTAGAGTTGCTTAAACAGTTGTCTATAAAAGTTAGTAGATTAGATGAGTTTAGTACTCGTTCCATAGATCATGAATACGACACTTCGTAATGATGTGGAGCGTGTCAGGTTAATAAAAGGTGTCGATACAAGATATTACATTACACAAAATATTACATGACACTTAATATTTATTTTTATTTTTATTTTTATTTTTTGTATATCAACATCACCAAAATCTTACAACAATAACTGTGCAAAATTTGTTGAATTTAGAAATATAAGTATATTAATAATAATTTACATGGTTACCAATTACATTTAGTTTTAGTGTGCTCATCTGAAAAATTTAAATAATCTTCTGTGCTGATTGCCTTCCCTCTAGACTTTGCTGTTGTCCATGAAGTTACATTGTATCTTGTACAAAATTTCAAGTGTCAAATTTTTTTGAACATCAGAGAAACAACTGGAAAAAAAGACTCTCAGTGAAGAACTTACGAAGAATGTTAACAAGACAACTTATCTACAAGTGCCCGTGAAGGCCTCAGCACTTAATCAGTTAAACTTAAGTCTATTAATTGAAAACAATAAATGCTTGATCTCATAGCAACAAATAATCCTGAGGAAATTGGGATCATCGTGATGGATACAGGTATTAGTGACCGCAAGGTGGTTGTAGCGTGACTGAATACTGTAACAAGCAAATTCATCCAAAATAGATGCAAAATACCTCTATTGAAAAAATAATTGATGCCGTCATAGAGATTTATACCAAATAAATTAATAAGAGGTAGAATTGATCTTCCACGCCCAAAACAGGTCAGAACAAAAATCTCCAAGATTGATGACATTTTAGAAAAGCTCAAAATTTAGCATGGACTTCAATGCAAGATGCTTTTAATAGTTTCCACAGTGAAATGCTGCCTTGAAATCTGGTGGAAAATCCAGAATCATTCTGGTTGTATGTAAAGTACGCCAGTGGCAAGATACAATCAGTAGCTTCAGTGGACGATAACAATCATAGTGTGACCAGTGGCAGTGCCAGTAAAGTGAAATTACTAAACATAGTTTTCTGAAATCCTTTCACCAAAGAATGTGAAGTCAGTCTTACACAATTCAAATCAAGAACACTGGCAAATTTGAGTAACTGAGAAGTAGCAAAGCAACTTGAATCACTTAATAAAGGCAATTCTTCTGGCCAAATTGTATGTTGGTTACATTCCTTTCAGAGTATGCTTATAAAATAGCTCCATACATATGAATCATATACAAGTGCTCACTCAATGGAACATCTGTACCTAAAGACTGAAAAGTTGCATAGGTCACCCATATTCAAGAAAGGAAATAGGAGTAATCCATTGAATTAAAGACCCATGTAACTGATGTCAATTTGCAGTAGGATGTGGAATATATACTGTATTTGAACATTATGAATTACCTTGAAGAAAACATTTTATTGAGACCTAGGAAGCACTGATTCAGAACATATCATTATTGTGAAGCCCAATCAGTTCTTTATCCATACGAAGTGATGAATGCTATTGACAGGGGATCTGAAATTGATTTCATATTTCTAGATTTCCAAAAGACTTTTGATACCATTCCGCTCAAGTGGCTTCTGCTCACCTATGGAGTATTGTCTCAGTTCTGTGACTGGAGTCATGATTTTCTGTCAGAAAGGTCACAGTTTGCAGTAATTGCAGAAGTTAAACGTGAAATTCCCCAAGGAAGTGTTACAGGCCCTCTACTGTTCTTAAGCTATACAAACAATTTAGGAGACAATATGAGCACCCCTCTTAGATTGTTTTTGCAGGTGGTGCTGTCATTAACTGACAGAAGATCAAAACTAGTTGCAAAATGACAGAGATCTCTATGATGCAAAAAGTAGCATTTGATCCTAAAGAATGAGAAGTATGAAGTAACCCAACCCACACGACTACTAAAAGGAATTGAATAAATTTAGGTTGCACGATAAATCACACACATCTAAATTCTTTCAATTCAGCTAAATACACAGCAATTACAATTAAGGGCAACTTAAATTGGAACAACCACACCAAAGACAGTGTTTCATTGGTAGAACACTTGGAGAATGCAAAAAATGCACAAAAGACACTGCCTACATTACACTTGCTATTCTGTGCTAGAGCTGTGAGATCCTTACCAGATAGTTTTGACTTAGGTCATCAAGAAAGTTCAAAGAAGGGTAGCTCATCCTGTATTATTGCGAAATAGGGGAGTGTGTGTCAGGGATATGCTATGTGAATTGGGCTGACAGTTATTGAAATAAATACAAAATTGTTAAGGCTTTCGTGGCCACTTGTTGACAAACTGCCTATTGGCTTCTGTCTCGGGTTCTTCAGCCGAAGTTCATCTAATGATTTTTCTGACGTTTCGCCAGCACGAGTGGCTGGCATTGTCAAAGCGTCACCCTCCATTGCCGGTGGTGAACTGGAGGCGAGCTCGCGGCCGCAGACTATATGTACCTGGCGCGCCAACGTCCGAGGGCTTCTCCGCGGTCATTTCCGGTGCGGTTCTCCTCTTGCTACCTGCGACGGTCGTTCGCTGAATTACGGGAAGCCAGGATCCGTTTACCTTAAGGATTTCCTCTTTCTTGTTCAAACTGTTTGCGTGTTTTTTTATTTCTACAGCTTCTCTGAACAAGCGCATGTGATAGTGCTTCTCTACAGCCAGAATTTCCGTGTTGGCGAAATTTATTACGTGGTCGGTCCCATTCAGTGCGTGCTCTGCCACGGCCGATTTCTCCACCTGCCCCAACCTGCAATGTTGCTTATGCTCTTTGATCCTGGTGTTAATTGATCGTCCAGTCATTCCGACATAAACTTTTCCGCATGTGCATGATATACGGTATATTCCCGACATTGCAAGTGGGTCTCTTTTCTCCTTTGCCAATCTAAGACACTCTTTGATCTTCCTTGTCAGTTTGAAAATCATCTTTGCGCCATGTTTGCGCAATATGCAACTGATTCTGTCCGTCACTCTGGGAATGTATGGCAGAAAGGCCATACCCGATATTTCTTTTTCTGGTTCCTTACTTCGCCGAGTGTTTGGCTCTGTTACACTTCTAATGTAATTTGTGGAGTACCCATTGCTCCGCAGAACAGTTTCCAGGTGTTGCATTTCTCGTTTGAGGTGTTAAGGCTCACATATTCGTCCTGCTCTCGTTACGAGGGCACTAATCATGCTTCTTTTCTGGCTTGGGTGGTGGTTTGACAGATTGTGCAGGTATCGGTCCGTGTGTGTCGGTTTCGAATACACGCTGTGTCCCAGGTTTTTGCCGTCCCTTGTGACCAGCACATCTAGAAATGGCAGTTTCTTGTCCTTTTCTACTTCCATGGTAAATGTTATGTCGGCATGGAGGCTGTTCAAGTGTCTCAGGAATTCACCGAGCTGTTCTTCACCATGGCTCCACACCACGAAAGTATCATCGACGTACCTGTACCACACCTTAGGTTTGCAAGTCGCCGAGTCCAGTGCCTGTGCTTTGAATTGTTCCATGAAGAAGTTGGCCACCACTGGACTGAGAGGACTACCCATGGCGACACCTTCCAGCTGTTTGTAGAAATCGCCATTCCACGTGAAATAGCTTGTGGTGAGACATGCATGGAAGAGCTTTTTGATGTCTTGCGGGAACATGGAACCGATGTGCTCCAGAGCGTCACCGAGTGGCACTTTCGTAAATAATGAAACAACAGCAAAACTGACCAGGATGGCGTTCGAAACTTGCGCCAAACGAAACAACATCAAAACTGACCTGGATGTCGTTTGGCGCGAACAGTTTCAACTAGAAAGAGGGAAGCCTTAAGGTAAACGGATCCTGGCTGCCCGTACTGCAGCGAACGACCATCGCAGGTAGCAAGAGGAGAACCGCACCAGAAATGACCGCGGAGAAGCCCTCGGACGTTGGCGCGCCAGGTACATATAGTCTGCGGCCGCGAGCTCGCCTCCAGTTCACCACCGGCAATGGAGGGTGACGCTTTGACAATGCCAGCCACTCGTGCTGGCGAAACGTCAGAAAAATCATTAGATGAACGTCGGCCGAAGAACCCGAGACAGAAGCCAATAGGCTTATTGAAATAAAGTTGGTTTCCACAAAATTCCAATCACAATCATTCTACTCTGAAGTTGCTTAAAAATACAGGCAGAAATGATTATTGTAAAAAAATAAGAGAAAGCAGAGCTCACACAGAAAGATTTAAATGTTTCTTTTTATGCATGCTGATGAAATGATAGAGAAATAGTCTGAAGGTTACAATATTCAACACTACCGTCATCTGTAATTTCATTACCACTTTATTGGCAACTGGCTTTGACATACGCTTCATCATTATCAGGTCATCTAAATACATTGGTGAGAGCACAAACAGAAGTATTAGTTATTTTAAAGCAGGATGTTCTGATTGATGTCTTTTGGGAAAATTCAGGCATTATGTATTTAGAGGGACTGTTAATGGTAAAATAGATCATCAGAAGCAGTTGCTAATAAATTGATAATGAAATTACATCTCATGGTGATGTTGAAAATTGTAATATTCCTTCAGCTGACATCCTGATTTCCTGTTTAACAAGAATGGATATGCCGAAAACGGTCTGAAGATGGTTCAGTGAATCCCCTGCCAGGCACTTAAGTGTGAATTGCAGAGTAGTCATATAGATTTAGATGCAGACACGAAATAATTCTTTTAACTCGAAAATTTTAACTAGAAACTCATGGAGATTGATCAAATATGTTTCTACATAAGTGTCATTTCAGTGTTATAGTGAAATATTACACATAGGTGACATTCTCATTTCTTAGGACTCTTGATAAATTGTTGCAGCATAGTGCGTAGCAGAACCCCTGCCCAAATGTGGGACCCCCCCCCCCCCTCTCTCTCTCTCTTTCTTTGTGTGTGTGTGTGTGTGTGTGAGTTTATTATCAAAAAGTGAGTTGAGTGAATGATTGGTCATTATTTTCGCAAATTTTTAATCACTTCTGATTTCTGTAATTGTAAGTTGTAAAACTCCATAACCTAAAAATTGAGTTGTGCACTATTGGTTATGTGGGTTGAATTTTCTGGGATTTTGTTAGGTACAAGAATGTGGTTACATTTTTATTGCTTCCTTTTTTTCCAGCTCATCAGAAGTTCTTGGACTCATCATTTACAATCCAAGGAAGGACAAAACTGAGTGAACCAGGCGCCTATCCTTGTGAGACATGTGGTAAATTGTATCGTTATCGTAGGAATCTACTCACACACCAAAAATATGAATGTCTTAAAGAGGCACAGTTTCCATGCACTTTGTGTGGTAGAAGATATCGCCAGAAGTCATCAGTTGTTTATCACATGGAAGTTTGCCACAGAAATCTCAAAAATATTTCATTGCAGAACCACTGATTTGTTGTGTCTTTGTTAAAATAAATATTAAACTTTGTTCACTACAGCATCTTCAATATTTGTCAGATGACATCAGATCAAATTGTTTAGTGTTCTTGTTAATATTTTCAGTATTAAATTGTCCATTATTCTTTTCAGATATATTATATAATGATATGCATAACTTTCATTTTTCCTGCTGTCATTTTAACATCTATGAAATGGCTGCATAAAGGTTGGATAACTTTTTATTTTAAACTGTGAATGGCATCTACTAAAGACTGATTAATAGTGAACAGTAAACTTAAGTTGTTGTCAGTGCTACTTTAAATTGATTTTTGCAAATAGAAATGATGTAATCTTACATACAAAAAATATTTAACCAGCCTCAAATGTAGAGGAAGAAAGAAAAAGTGTGTTGCTAAACATAAAAGAGGGCAGGATTATGATTATGAACACAGAGCAAAGATCACAATAGGATTCTATAATGATGAGGGAAATATAACAAGGAACTTTTCAACAAGAGTAAAACACTGCCCAGTTCCAAATATGCGTGAATGATGGAACTCCAGCATGTGCTTGGGAACAGGTTCTTGAAATCTGAATTTTCCCATACTGGAAAACACAATCAAAAAATTTTTAAAAGGTGTTGTTGTCATCTATGACTTTTAAAATTATGTCAGTTATCATCTCCAAGATTTGACCGTTTTCAAACAGAATGATTTTGTGGTTTAGCACATGTCAGATTCAAAAACTCAGAAATAAATTGAATGTCACGGTCACAGAGTTCATCTGCAGTGGTTATATGTACACATTTCTGTTGCTTTCGGGTGGTGAATACGTATAGTAATTTGCTGTTATTTATACAAATAATGCCAAAAATGTTGTAAATGCAGCTGTTGTGAGATGACATTAAAAAAAAAAAAATGCTAAAGCACGAAATCATTCAGCTTCAAAATGGATGGCCCAGGAGTAGCAAATAAAGTAATTTTAATAGTCAGAGGTGACAATGGTGTCTTTTGTAAAGTTTTATATAGCTGTGGAAACGGTGCCGCCCTCCTTCTTCCAGAAAAGACAGTCTAAACTATTCAAATGAATCTATAGGCATCAGTTTTCCTTGTATTTGGAAACATCACTTGTAACACCTTGTGGCTTCACACAGTGCTGTTTCATGGATGAACCACATTTTTGCCAGTGATGTAACTGGAATAAGTAATCATAAAAGGATACACAGGACAAGTATACAGCAAAGAGTGAATTGTAAAGGCGTATACGGTATAAAAAAGATATTGCTTGAACTGAGTTCCCTTAGTGACTGCTATCTCATGAATAGACACTTCCCTATTTGGATTTTAAGCACTACCAAATAACAGTTTGTAATCCATAGAAAGCACATACTGTCTGATATTAAAGAATCAAAGTCATTGGTTGTATAATTGTCCCAAAAGATCGGTATTTTGTTCCATATTTCTAAGGGTTGATTAAAGTGGTTACTGTAGAGATACTACTGAGCATTGTCAAATTGAAACTTAAATGCAAATTTAAAATATTATTCCTTTTAATTATCTCTCCAAGAGCTTATTTAAATCATACCACATGTGAATATTTAAAGAAAATATCCAAAGACATGTTGTTATTGCATAAATAAATAATTTTAGGGATGACGATGTGAAAAGTCTAAGTTTTAAAACTGCACACAGAAAAGTAGTGTAGAACATCAAGAGAGTATTGGAAAGAGCATGTGATGCAGTTGGTAATTGATTAATTTTTTATTCAAAGTGTCAATATTGTGTATCTTATAAAGAATAAAGATTGTGAACTTGACTCATTTATTGATAACTACACACTTATTTCCAGTTTCATCATACAGTCATCATACAGTTGACTATGTCATCATACAGTTGAGGCAAATGTAAAATACTATGTATGCTATGTATGGTTACTGTTCATAGTCAAATATTTACTGTAGAGAAGTTATTAATGTGTACTATAAAGCTGCCTGTGTATACTCAGAATATTACAAGAAATTTTTGAGAAATATCTTAATTAAATAGCACTGTGATTTTGTTACAGTAATGTACATGTACAAATGTGTATATTGTGCTGACAAAAATAAAACTGCATAGATAAAAGTCCCTTAAATATGTTATTATTATTTTGTACTCTAATTAATGGAATATATTCTGTGATTGCATAATGTATTTCTAAATTTTCTTTTTGTCTAAATGTGCTTGTGACAACAGAAGTGCTGAATACTTTAATATTTTACAGCAGCTGGCTTCATATCATTGCAAGACATAATAACATCTGTCCCTGGAGAGGTGTTTCCCTGCTCTGCTTGTGGGAAGAGATACAGATGGCGAAAAAGCCTGTTGAGACATCAGCGCTATGAGTGTGGCAAAGGGCCAAAGTTTGCCTGTGCATTTTGTGAGAAAACATTTACTTCAAAGGAACATCTGAACATTCACATCTTCTGGAAACACAGATAAAAACCTTAGTTCTAGGTGTAAGTAGAATAATAAGATGGTCATATGAATATTTTCCACTGCAACTCTGATTAACAAACAGCATGTGACCGAAAGTATTTTGGCAACCAGCTAAAATTGCAGTCAGTGTCACCTTTTGACTCCTTTACACAAAATAGTGTCTAACAGTAACATAGTGCACACTGTATAGTTATTACACACTCACTCTCAGTAGTGCACTGACAGTTACGTCCAGAGAGATTGCCTGGGAAAGTGGAGAGCTGTCTGTGTGGAGAGCTGCCATGAGGGCAGCTTTGTGATCTAACAAAATGTCATTATGCCATAAATCAAGTATTAATCTTTCACTTTATAGTTGGATCTACTCTGTTATGAAATTTTTTGATGGATTGAAACTGAGTACTAGACTGAAACCATTCATGAGCAAATCTGGTACATATGATCTATCTGAACATGAAATGAATATGTTGTACCAAATGAAAATTTGTACCAGGCTTGAGTTTTAATTCAGATTTTCTGAAGTTTTGCTTGAACAGTTGCCTTAACAAGTAACCTAACTTAGCATACCTCCATCTCTGATTCAAACTTTAGGGTTTCTCCCTTGAAGCATGTGGGAATAGCACCATTTGAGGATTGGATATAGCGGGTGGTGGTGGCTTACTCTGTGATAACGGATATATGGACTGACTTGATGCCCCCTGAAATGAAATGAATGTATTGATAGGGGATCTTCAGTTCGTCTTACTTGAATCCATTCATTTCATTTCATTGAGTTTAATTCAGTCCATATACCTGCTGTGACATAGTAAACCACAATCCCCCACCAAATCCATTCTCCCTATGAGAGAGGAGTCTGAGGAAGCAGCAGTGATAATGAAAGTTTGCCAGATCTGGAGTCATGCTCACAATTCAGCATTTCTGTTTGGTTTTTGCTTCCATCAACACATATAATTGAATCTTTTTTAGTCATTGACTCCATCCATGTCATTTCACCAAGTTTAATTCAATATGAAGAACTCAATCTGACAAATCAGGCCTTCTCTTGCAATTTCACAATTTTTATCTGTAAAAAAGTTTCATTTATAGTAATTATCATGTTCATGTAACAATTCTGATCAACTGAGTCCATTAGCTGATCATTTGTTGTGAATTAATTCTCCAGTAAACTTACATTATACTGATTTGTTACAATGCATATTGTGCCCATCTCTAAAATATTATTTCTGAAGGATAGAAATGTAAGATGCCAGAACATACTGTTAACGCTTATTCCCTGACATTGCCACATGATAGTGACAAGTCTGTGCACTCTCCATGAGACAGAGTAGTGCTCTGTAATCTTATTATCTACAAATTACGTATGTTGCAGGCATGATGCAGCTAGTGGATAACGTTCACCAGATAATCTCCAAGCTCCCATGCCACCATCTGACCATGTAATGTACCATGATGGTTCGTCCTTTCTTCAATAGTCTAGCAGCATCAGTTAGTAAACAATTTAAAGCTTACCAGCAGCTGTTAAATGACAGGAATCATGTTGTATGTCTCTCACTTCTGATGCTGGCAATGGACAATTATTCACTGCAGAATATGGTGAAAGAAGATTACTGATTTGTGGAGCAACTTTTTAATATGTGATAAGCTTGGGAGGAGGGGCTAGAAATATTTTTCACATCCACGCACTGTTACGAGATTAGATATAGTTGAACATTGAAGGCTAAATGTTAAGAAGGGTCATAATGTCTTGTACCAAATTGCTGCGCTAGTGGTATGCAGCTGCCTTACTTTGCTAGGAGTCTGTGAGCCCCATAAAAAGGCTAATTCTGGTCTCTTGTGTCAAATGCAAAAATTTTTTATGTTCAATTTCTCATGTTGCATATTTATACTTTTTTCACATGACATATGATATCCAAATGCTAAGTCAGTAGCTTTTGGATCACAACCTGTGCAAACCAACAAAAAATGTTGTTATGAGAACCTCCAAATTATTTATGGCTTCAGGGGGAGCAGTTACCATACTGCTTTATCATTCCATTCTCTTCTCCTGTGATATAAACTCGAAATTTGTTACAGTTGTGTTACTGGTACAGAACAGAACTGAAACCAAATAAAGATATAAAATATTGTCTTATCAGGAGGTGTCAGATTGCTAGAAGTTTACAAAAACTGATAGCTACACTGACTGCCAGAAGTTTTTGAAACTCATTTACTGTAAGAATTTCATTGCTTACAGCCATCTCATTCTACCCTACTCTGTGTTCCATTCATTCTGTCCATTTGAATGAGAACCTTCAGGGATGTGGAACTAGGAAAGGTACCTTGACTTTAAACAAATGAGATTGATTGCATTACTATTTGTCATATAATACTAATGCATGACTCTTTTACACCTTAAGTCCTCATGGTGTGACAGATTTCACCAAAATTGATTAATTCACTGACAGTACTCAAGCAGTTTATTGCAAAGTTTTTGTTGCACTCTTAACATAAGCCAAAGATCTCTGAACTCCTTCACAGTATCTTGAAAAACAACATGCAAAAGTATTCTGAAAAGTAGAAGGAAAAAAATATAGATGTGTGTGTACTCATATAGATCCTACTTTGAAGATGACCACTGAGATGACACGTAAGGATGCATGATGTATGTAACATACATTATGTCATCACCGTTCCTTCAGTCACTGCCAGCTGTGACCTGAAGTGATATCCAATGGTTCTCCATATCTTGGTGCCACAAGTAACAATGGTGTGGCCCTCAAAAATATTAGGAAATGGAATCTCTCCCTACTGCATCATAATACTCGCCAATGATGGTGATCCAGGGTAGTGTAGAATCACGATTCATTGTTGAACACAGTGCAACACCATTCATCAACAGTCCATGCTTCCCAATCATGCCAGCACTTCAACACAGCTGTCTGTGTTTTAATGTTAACGGCACCCTACACATGGGGCAGTAGCTGTCAACTCTGATGGTGATAGTCTCTCATCAGTGTTTTGGAATGACGTACATTGTTGCAGGGAATCCAGATGTGAAAGGATTACAATGTGATTAGTGCAAAATATGGTAATTATCATTTTCGGTGGTCAGATGTGGTCAAGTAGAACCTCATTAATGTGTGTGTGTGTGTGTGTGTGTGTGTGTGTGTGTGTGTGTGTGTGTGCGCACCCAGCATTAAGCAACTGAATGTTACACAGATCTGAATGCCCCACAAGTGTGGATATTATATGATTCAACCAACGAGCCAAATGCCGATCCACAATGAGGCCGCTCTCAAACTGTAAGCTGTTGATAATGCTGCCTCATATGAGTATACAATGTCTCCATGTCCTTCACAGTGGTCACTCATCATAGAACAATGTTCATTCCCCATTTATATACCCTTCCAGCCTGTTACAGTAAACATGAACAACACTAAATCACTCTGGTTGGCATTGTATCTGTCACACAGAATTGCAACTATGAGGGTTGTAGCTTTAATAGTGGCAACTATTTATTTACAGCTCGTAAAAAATAGATACGTGTTTCAAAGTTTTACTGACCTTCCAAGTTATCACAAGCATTGTGTATAACCCATTGCCAGCAATGTGGAAGTTGTGGGATACTCTTAGCAGTGCCAGTTGTGTTGACAGTTTGAGCAACACAGTTTATTGCTCAACAAATTTGTAGCAGTTCTGAAGCAAATGCCCTGAAGTGTTTCCTTCAGTTTAGAAATTGAGTTGAACTCATGAGAGCTTAAGTCAGGGTAATGCAGTAGGTAGTACAGCACTTAGCAGCCCCATCAGTCAAACAAATCAGTAACAGCCTGCACTGTACGTGCTTGAGCATTGTCCTGCAAAATGATGGTCAGGTCATGCAGAAAGTGTCATCACTTCTGTCTCTTTGCTGTTCATTTTTGGAACATAACCTGCGACCAGCTTGGAGACAGAAGTGATGACTTTTTCTGCAGGACCTGACCATCATTTTGCAGGACAATGCTCAAGCACGTACAGTGCAGGCTGTTACTGATTTGTTTGACTGATGGGGCTGCTAAGTGCTATAACACCTACTGAACTCCCCTGACTTAAGCCCTCGTGAGTTCAACTCGATTTCTAAACTGAAGGAAACACTTCATGGCATTTGTTTCAGAACAGCTACAAATTCGTCGGGCAATAGACCACGCCGCTCAAACTGTCAACACAACTGGCACTGCTAAGAGTATCACACGCCTTCCACATCGCTGGCAGTGGGTTGTACACAATGCTCGTGACTACTTTGAAGGTCAGTAAAACTTTGAAACATGTATCTATTTTGTAAGAGCTGTAAATAAATAGTTGCCACTATTAAAATTCCAACCTCGTATAATCATTTACATACCCACCGATGGTGTGCACGTATATGAAGCTACATTAACATCCAATCATGTCCCCTGAGTGCTTCACTTTTTTTTGTCAGGCAGTGTATAATTTGCATGAGATTTCATACATGACATTTACCAGTGGGTGCAAGAATGTATATCTGATTCATCTGTACAGTCAATTGATTCTGATGGAACTTGTCACAAGTTAAGGACATAGTTCAAGATCAAAAAATAATTGTGTAATTGATTTTAATGCAAACTTTTTAATGACTGTTCACTGAGGACTATATCTGTGAGATGCAGTTGGATTTTAATTGAAGTCACAGTTTCATTTTTCATTAGTGGCTGCTCTTTCTTATTAACTATATGATTGCCGTTTTCGTAATTTTATAATAAAATTCCTAGATAACTTGTTTTTATCAATGTTTCTGTAAAATATGTATTGTCCAAAGTTTTTAATTTAGTGCTATGCCCATAAGTTCTTGGGCATAATTTCTTGGTGTGCTGTGTTAAGAAGCTCACTGTGCAACATGCACAATTTTTTCTCTTCCAATTCTGTTATATATATCTCACTGTATTCCATAGCAATGATTGTGTGTGTGTGTGTGTGTGTGTGTGTGTGTGTGTGTGTGTGTGTGTGTGTGTGTAAGCGTAAGCATATCAAGTGTAGTTAAACTACTTTAAATATGCAGTTTGATGTGTCCATTACAACGTTTATTTGCTAAATTCAGTGTTTAAATTTAATCTTTTGGTTAGTGACAGTCAGTTTCATATGAATTGTTTTAGCAGAAATATTTGCATCCAAATTTAGTATTTCTTATTTATCAGTTATAATAACAACATAATTTTAAAGAGAATGCAGTCTAATCATACATTTCATTTTCCAATCTTTCATGAATACCTTAACTGCAAAACATATTGTAGACTAAACTACTGCAGTTTTATTGGGAGACTGCTACAGGTGCCTCATTTTACATCCTTTGTATCTCTGTGTTGAAAGTTGTGAACAAGTTCTTCTAAAGTTGAGAAAGATACATTAATTTTGTCAAATTATTCAAAATAGCTGGTTACACAACTAGTTTTAGAAAGGATCATAATTTTGCAAGAAATATCATTTAAGGCACAAAAGCTTAATGAATAATCTTCATAAATGAGGAATGAGGACTGTATAAAATCTTTTAAAAACTGGTTCTGCCATTTTTAAAGCAGCAAAGCTATGAAATTAAGTAAGTTTCATTTTTATTACTGAGTCCAAGTATTAATTTGTTTCTAGCTTTACCAGAAATCATAGACACATTATTGCACATATTTCACTGACATTAAAAATTGCTTATTGTTTGAATTTACACTCATTTGGCCCAAAAAGAGTTCATATTATTATTAATCATTGCTCTTTTTTTTCAGTGGCTTTTGCATTTTATTTCTGTATTTTTCACAAGATTGACATCCTTCATTGTCACAAATGTGCTTAGTACATATATTTATAGGGAAGTCAGAATAAAAACAAAAAGGTTAAGCTTTTGAGATAATGTTGGTTCTGGGTCTTTAGTTATACTGTGATAGTTTGCAGAATGTTGGGAGGTATGACCCTTGAATTACATTGTCAACTTCTGTCTGATTCCAGTGTTCTGGCCAGAAGAAACTCAGTTTACATCCACTGAAGATTGTGAGTTTAGCATGAACAATGTACCTGCTGACAGTCAGAGAGCAGATTCTCTTTTCAGATGTATTGTGTGTGGGAAGACTTACAAGTTGCAGAGTTCTCTAGCTAGACATATTAAGTATGAATGTGGAAAACCACAGCAGTTTCAATGCCCATACTGTGACCATAAATGCCATCTCAAGAGCAATCTGAATAGGCATATACGGCATCTACATTGTATATTTTACAAATAATAGAATACAGCTCTGTAAAATATTCATATTACCTTTGAGTATGAATGTTCTACCTCACTTCATTTGAAAATTTACTTGTGTTATGAAAGCGTATCAGGTTCCCTCAAAATGTTGGCTTGCTACGTAATTTTTTGTGAATGTTTTGATGTGGTAATGTTGATAATTATTTGAGAAATTACCATTCCATTTTTTCTGTCAGATAAGAATCATTAATGACAGATATATATTCTGCTATTTAAGATTATTTGTTAGTTTGCTTAGGAGTTTAGGTCAGAGGAGTAGCAATTACTTCAGTTCCTTACCAACTTTTTAAAATTTTTGTCTAAAATCTTACACACATTATTTTGAAATTTGATTTCACAATATTGATTTCTTTCATTGTCAAAAGAGGAGAGAAGTCATGAGAAAAGGGGGGAAAAAAACGAAAAAAAAAAAAAACTGATCTTTGAAGGTAAAATCAGTCATGGCTACTTTGTTATGCCTTGAGTGTTTCAGATTGCCTCGTTTTGTAGAATATGCATTACAAAATGAACTTCTGTCTGATTCCAGTGTACTGGCCAGAACGGACTCAGATCTTGACAACTGAAGATTGTGAGTTTGGCCTGGATGGTGTACAACCTTACACAGTGAGAGCAGAGTCTCATTGGAGGTGTTTTGTATGCTACAAGACTTACAAGTTGCAGAGTTCTCTGACTAGGCATATGAAGTATGAATGTGGAAAACCACAGCGGTTTCAGTGCCCTTATTGCAACAAAAAAACTCATCTTAAGAGTAATTTGAAAAAGCATGTAAGAAGTCAACATCAATCATTTTTCACTTTGTAAAAATGAAAATCATCATTATGTCCTCATTTTACAATTTTCATGAATGACTGAATCATGGAAGAAAATTCATTTGGTTTGTAGCAGTTTTCTGGGTACAATTGTTGTTACCGATTGAATGACTATATAGGGTGTCCCAGGAGGAATGGTCAATATTCATTGATATGAAAGGAACGATATCCAACGCAAAAACGTTTAGTAAACATAGTGCCTAAGATACGTGCTTTAAGGAATGTTAAGAATTATGAGCACTTCTTTATCTTCTGTACTGTGAAATAAATCTCTTCTACTGCAAGCTCTTTGCTTTCCATTTTGTGGAAGGTGATAATATGGACCAAAAGAAGAAAAAAATCACCTGGTAAACATGGACTCTAAAATGCATACCTTAAGAGCTATTAGCACTTGTTCTGTAGAGGAGATGTGTCATAGTACCACAGATTTATTTTATTTAGTGTATGGCATTATGTATGAATAGCAACCACCAATTGTAGATTACATAACTTTACAAAATTTTACAAAAATATATCAATTTCATATTTTATAATTAAAAAAATAAGTCTATAAATTAACATGTTACTTTGTTGATCCATTCAAGGGCTGCCTCTGTCACTTCAAAGAAATCTTCCAAGTTCCCATGGGAGGCTCTTCTGCTACAGCTCGTTACAATGTGATGAATCATCTGGTGTTCATTTCCACAGTCACATTGAGAAGACTTCCCCATTGGTAGAGGTTTTCAGCACAGATGCCGTGGCCTGTGCATATTCCATTAATCGTTTTCCATGCACATCATGTTAATTCCATACCGGCTGGTCTTGTGTCAGGTCTTTGGAGGGTCTGATGTTCTTCATGGGAAATAGTGTTCCACATTTCTGTCCACTTTTTATTGATACTGAAAGTAGCTGCCTCCAGCGATTCTGCCAATAGGACAGATGGTTGACTGGATTTTAATCGGTTCATTTGGAGTGCAGGAACATCGGAGTGCATTGGTAGCTCAGAGATTTTAAGTTATTTTTGGTATTCTTTGAGGTGGGCGTTCTGTCTTCAGAGGTCTGGTGGCGCAATGTTGCTTAGAGTTGGTAACTAGTATAGAGGAGCAGATTTGATGCAGCCTGTTACTGTCTTCTTTGCTGCATGTAGCTCTATGTCAGTTTTTCTCCCATGTGTGCTGTTAAGCCATACTGGGTCACAGTATTGAGCAGCAGAATAAACCAGCTCTAAGGCAGCACATTGCAGTCTCATAGCTCGTGCACCCCATGAGGTACCACTCCGGTTCTGTATGATGTTATTGCATGATCTTAGCTTTGCTGTGGTGTTTTCCACGTGCTTCCTGTAAGAGAGGGTTCTATCAAGAGTCACTCCTAGATATTTTGGAGAGTCTTGGTTGTGAAGGGTCTGACCATTAAAGATGACATTCAACTTTGCATTGGCCATTCTGTTGCTAAAGTGAAAGCAGTTTTGGATTTGATATCAGCCTCCACTTTTTAAAGTGCTCATCTATTGTGCTTAGATCTGCGAACAGGATCTCCTCACCAGCTTCAAGAGTTCTCTATTGGGTGGCAAGGGACAGACCATCTGCTTAGATGAACTTCCTTGACTCTGTTTCAGGGAGGTCAGCTGTATACAAGTTGGACAGGATTGGTGCCAAAACTGAGCCCTGAGGAAGACCATTATCAAGTTTCTTCTGTCTGCGTAGCTGGTTGCCAAGGACTGCTTGGTAGTATCTCTCAGATAGCATGTTTTTTGTGAGCCTGATTTTGGTTTGGAAGTGCATAACACTAGCTAGTTTGTACAAGAGTCCTTGTCTCCATACTGTATCATAAGCAGCTGTAAGATGAATAAAATCCACTGATGTTTTAAGGCAACATTGGAATCCAGCTTCTATGTGTATAGTTAAGCTGAGCACTTGGTCTGTGCAGCTTCTGTTAGGTCTGAATCCTGCCTGTTCAATGGGAATAACTTAATGGATCTTTGGACCACTTTGGATGAGGACAACTCTTTCCAAAAGCTTGTAGGAGCAGCTCAGGGGGGCTATTGACCAATAGCTAGCAGCTTTGTTCTCTGGTTTACCTGGCTTCAGCATAACTATGATTTTTGTTCTTTTGAAGGCTTTTGGAATATTCCCTGATAGCAGAATATTGGTGAAAAAACTTGCAAGCCATTTATGAGTCCTGTTTCCACACTTTATGAGGAACTCTGGGTGTATCCCATCAAATCCTGTAGCTTTGCCTTTTTTCATTTCTTTGATTGCTGCAGTGATCTCCTCTACAATGAAGTCTCTGGAGTACTCTGATTTGTTGGGTGCCTTCTGCTTCCGGTTTCTAAGCTTTTTCTTAACCATTCTTGTGTGTGGCTTATGTGGGGGTACTTTTATTCTATTTTAAATCTGGTCTGGTGTTACTTTAGAATCTTTTTGGGTAGGTGGTCGACTTCCTCCCAGTTTTCTCAAGAGGCTCAACGCCTCTCTGCTTGACCTCTTAAAATCCAGACTTTCTGTTTTTTGCTCCCAGCACCCTTTAGGAGCTTTATCAAGTTATTTTAGGAGTTCCATAGCAGTTCCACTGTCATTGGTTGTTAAATAGGACTGATACAGTTCTTTGCAGTCATTACTCAAGCCTGGGGTATATTCTCTCCAGAATCCTCTAGGCATGCTTTTTGTTAAAACTGCTCCAACGAATCTTTCATAATTTTCACTTAATGGGGGATCCATCTGATCACTTTATCAATTTCTTTGGAAAATTTAGTCCAGTCTGCTTTTCTGAAGTTCCATCTTGCCCTAGGCATTGATCTGATCACAGGAATTTGAATTCCTACATCTAGAATTACTGGCCAGTGTTGGCTTTTTGGGAAACCTCCAAGGACTGTCCTCACTGTATGTAAAGGTTGTCCCTGGGAGTCCTGTGTTACAAAACATAAGTCAGCATTGGAATCCTTGTTCCAGGCTGCAGATTTAAATGTTCCCTTGTCCTTTGAGTCAAAAACTAGGCTAAGATTGTTATGTTCAGCCTAGTTTGCAAGGTCCTCACTATTTTCATCAGTATCGCTGTATTTCCAGTTGCTGTGATGGCTGTTGAAGTCACCAGTTTATGTACTTGGATGCAAGGAAATAGGAAGAACATGAGCTGACCAGTTATCTGCTGGAGGCTTGTAGACATTTGTTAAAGCAACATCTTCAATTTTAACAGTGACAGTCTCAATATTTTGCAGATATCAGATGTGCATTTTCATTGCTACTGCATATACGTAGCACAGCAGCAGATCTGGTGGTATGTAGCTCCCAGGACTTCATAGCTACACGTCCTCTTGAATACAGTCTTTGCTCGTTATCTCTATGAGTTTTTTGAATGACTGCCACAGCTACATTGTTTTCAAGTAGCATATAAGAGAGATGATGTGATTTAGATCAGCTGAGCCCTTCAACACTGAGCTGTAAAATTCGAATGTTATGGCTCAGATGTCTGGTTGGTTCGTTCTGAGAAGAACCATTGTGAAGTAGTTTCACGTTCATGTTTAAACCAGGAGATCTGTCGTAGAAAAGTCTGGCTGCCAGCTCTGATACTCATTTAGCAGCACCCAGGGCATACGTGCAGTTTAGAGTACAAAAGATGAACAATTGCTAATAGCTCTTAAGGTATGCACTTTAGAGCCCATTTTCACTAGACTTTTTTGCTTCTGATAATCTGTCCTATCATATCCATGAATAATGTCTATCCCTCCTGGAATACCCTGTATTGAAATAATATAAATATTTGAAATCAGTACAATGAAAGACCAGTCACAGCTACAAATTTCACTTTCTTTATTCACTCAGTGACTAGTTTCAGGCCAAGACCTATTTTCAAACCATCATAATCAAAATGGTATTTAAAAAATGGAAAAACCATGTCACAGATGTGCAGACAAACAGTTATAGCACATGCAGATAAGCTGCAGGAAGTTCATAATAATGGAAATGAGGGGAAGACAACCACTTACCTGTTGAGGACTCATGTGTGGCACTCAGAAACACAACTGAAAACAGTTAACACTTACTTTTGAGCTCTTGCTCTATTTCTAGGAAGAGCACACACATTCAGTCACACAGTTTCTGGTAAGTTTTTCTGTGCACCAAGGTAAGTGGTTGTCTTTCTCTTATCTTACATAATTTGAAATTATGGTCACTGTTGAAATTTTATTACATTCAATTGATTATAATATTCATTTTCATTAAAATTACACAAATTATGAAAAGTCAAAGATATAGTCTGTGATTGCACTATAGCAATGTATCAGCAAAATTATTGATTTTTGTGCATATAATAGAAAAGAATAAATTTGCTGTTTCCCTAAAAAACCTGGCACACATTTATATTTTAAAAGCTCTTACCAGTGGGTATATACAGTGTTTCACATGTCCAGCATTAAATTATATACCTGCAAGGTTAATTGCTCACTGAGTATAATTTGTATTGTCTTGTGACAGATATTTGTCACTCACATGAGCATGACATTTACTGCAGTACACGTATCCAGATTCTCTGTCACAAGCAGATCTGACTGCAGCACTTGACATATTTTCTTTTAGAATCAGAGTTATATTTGTAAACAATTGGAATGGTCACATTGTGTCTTAATGCAACAAAAATATTTTACTCCCTTGTTCTTTGTCATTAGGTACCTATGGTTCAGAAACTTACTTAGATCAACCAATTAGCATTAGCATTCTGCCAGGTATAGATACTTTTGAGAAGTGACTGTTCTGTACTTAGTGTTGTTCATAATTCCTGATTTTTGTGTTGTCTTCATATTTATGCAGCGTTATATGATGATTTTCTCACAGTATTTTGTGTAAATAAAATGGGATCCAAATTTTTCCAACTTTGTCTGTTGTTAAGGAACATCCATATAATCTCAGAATGGGATGGTGTGTTATGTTACATGCCTAACAGCAACAAATGATTATATTCAAGGGACCATTTAAGAAATAAACTATTAGATGGAACCAAACACTATAAACTGTTGTAATACACTGTGTGAAGTGTTCACTAACCGGAATAACATTCATTGTAGCATTATTGAAATTACAGAGAGATTGAAGGAATCTCAGTATTTACCTTCAGAAGTTGAAATTGCTAGCATCAATGATAAAAATACTAAAGTAGTAAATAGTAATCCCAGCTTTGGGAACTATATGTCCCCAGTCATCCCTGAAGAACGAACCTATATTGCAGAAACAAGGATTACTACTTTTCACTTAAGCTGTTTATGTCTGCAGTACTAGGAGTTGTGCATCCTGAAGGTAAGAATGGCCAGCCTTTTTGGTTCTATGTAATTTTAACAATTTGCTCAGTTGAACTGTCCATTTGGTAAATTGCTTATATCATATGAGCGAAATACTTTTCTGAATGTGCATTCCAATTTGATAGTGGTTTAATGTCTTAATTTTCACCACTTTTTCAATCAGATTACTTAGGTGGTGTTCATTTTATATAAGAGCATGTAAATTTCAGAAGAAAATAAGTATATATGTGTACTGATCCTTGATGTGTACATAGCTGTCAGTCACTAACAAGCATGGAAACCTGCTTTAAAAAAAAAGTGTGAACTTGTTTTGGAATATCTGTGTGTGTATTATTTTTTGGTATCTGATTGCTCCAGGTTTTATCAATATTTCTAGAGCAGAACAAAGATCTTTTGTTATTTTACACAGCAATTTAAATAAATAAATAAATAAATAAATGTATTGTCTTGTAAGAGAGAAAATATCAGTGGTGCCCTTGTATTCACTTATTATTTTTGCACTGTCTTCTTGCTGTTCTTCTGTAAAATACACTTAACCTAGTTTAGCTGCGAAAACTTTTCTCTGGGAATAATACAGAGTGAAATGTACCAGCATTTTTGTGTTCTTATTCTTATATCAAGCAACTATTCCTCAAGTCAAGAAACTAAACAGAATTTTTTAATACTTTATCAATATGGTAGCCTTTATTATTACCTGAAGGTTAATATAGCAAGTTATTAATGGTACCTTTTATCAGTTATCAATCTTGTAGTGTACACAGTCATATGTATGTTCATAAGAATGATTGTTACTATATTTGTATTCATAAGAATGATTTTCACCAACTACTCCACCTGTGACACCTATTTATTTAATAGCTTTAATAAGCCATTATTAATTTTTACTTTATACTTGTGTGAACATTACTAGCTGTTACTGAGGTAAAACTGACAAGGGGAGATACCCAGAGGTGGCACTGAATTCTCAAAACTACCATATATTACTGTAGGTGGACCCTCATTTAAGAGTTATCAGTGGGAAAAAATCATAATTTTGCATGATGTTCTAGGAACTTAAAATTGACCTCATTAAATTTATAAGCACATTAGCATAGTGGTTAGCATATGAGCCTGATGCACAGACATTTGTGGGTTCGAATTTCATTAGGTGCTGAAAAATTCTTTATTTTTAAATAATTTAAAAATGACTTTGATCATTTTTTTATTCAATTACTTGGTTTAAATGTAATTTTTTTCAAAATTTCTAATCCTTTATCAAATAATTTTAATCACTGTATTGACTTTTTCATTTGGTTTTACTTTTTTCATGTTACCATTCTCTTTTCATTTGGAATAATTGTGCATGTGATTTTAACTATTTTTATTTAAATATTTGAAGATTCCACTATTAGTTAAAAATAAAAAATGAAACAATCTATTTATATTGGTTGATCAATAGTGTCAAAAATGTATTTTTGGTTATGTACAAGATACACATTTTTTTTGGGTGCTAATCATCATACAAACATTCAAAACATAAATTCTTGTTGCACTATGCAAAAAATATCACAGATGAAAATTTAAACAAAAGGAGGGGCTATAAATAAGTGCACAAAATGAGGGATAGAAATTATGAATGCAATAACATGGACGAAAATATAAGATGATCAAATGAAAGAAATTATGAGATAAGTACATCGGAAGATGGACTCGGAATCGACCAAAACTGGTCATGTTTGAACCAGTAAAACTTATATACAACTGAAGTAGTTTACTATCTAATTCTACCGTGAAAGAAATTATATGGAAATTAATACAAAAAATAATTAAAATCTCATGCACAAAGATTCCAAATAAAAAAGGATAGGAAAAAAAGTAAATTTAAAATTTAATATAATATTAAAATGATGTGATGAAGGATTAGAAATTTTAAAAATGCTTTTAAACTAACTAATTAATTGAATAAAAACAATAATCAAAGCCATTTCAATAACTAAAAGTAGAAAAGTTTTTTGAAGGACCTGAAGAGATTTGAATGCACAACCTTTAGCATGTGAGGGTCATATGCTCACTAATACACTACAAAACCCTTATGTGAACTATTGTCGATTTTAAAGTTGTAGAACATAACTCAAAATTATGAAATTTTTTTCATCGTTTTGCAAATGACGGTCCACCAGGGTGAATGGCTGCAGAGTGCCGTACTTGGGACCCTAACCCATGTCACCATATAGATGTTTTCAAAAGCTCCATTCCACTCCCAGGGGCCTCTCCTTGTAAGAGATTGCTCCAAAATAGACACCTGTGCTCTATACCACTTTAAGTACTCTAATGGAATATTTGTTACTTCAGTCAGATGAGGATTTATCTGTAGAGTAACAACTAAGGAAGCCAATATGGGATTATATTAGCAACTGAATATTTGTGAAATGTAGTTGTATGCCACCAGCTTCTTATATTTAAAATTTCTGGAAAAGGCTATAAAGGGAGAGATGGATATGTAATGGCATCTGATTTGCATTTTTCAAAGATTTCTCTCCTTGAGGGAAAGTAAGGTGGGGGGAGTACTAATAGATATACTTCAGTGTTAAATGAATTTTAACCTTAATCAAATGAAGATAGAGTGGATGTCTACATCTCAAGTGACATCAGAACAGTGCACACACCAGACATTCTTTCAATTAGAAAAAGGGAGAACCTTGTTGAGGGTAATGATATTGTTCAACAAATAAACATAAAAGTCTCACTGAATTGTGTTAAAACAGACTTGATAGTATCTGGTAGAGAGGATTCTATGCTTTGGCTCATTGGTAAGTTGAACATTATAAGTTGGGAAATTATTGAATGTGTTTCTTACTTCATAAAATGTCATATTGTGAAGGACTGCTAACTGTAGCTGTGTATTTGTCACTTTCTCAAAACTGAAGGTATCTTCTGATATGTACATGTGCAATAGAAATTTGAGACATTTGTGTTTAAAAACTCATCACCAAATGTTTTGCTACAGTTTAGAGGTGTATCTTGAATTTTATGTACATTCATTACAGCTTGTTTTCACCTCTCTCTCTCTCTCTCTCTCTCTCTCTCTCTCTTTCTCTCTCCCCCCCCCCCCCCTCCTTCCATTGAAGAAGTATACTGCATTAAAGCACTGTTTAGTTTGTTTCTGTTTTAACTCCACCTGCAGGCACCTGTGAAGGACACCCTGACTATAACCTGGAAATCTGTAATTTTAAACTCACTTAGGAAATCAGAAAGGAGGAAAAGCTATATACACTCCTGGAAATTGAAATAAGAACACCGTGAATTCATTGTCCCAGGAAGGGGAAACTTTAGTGACACATTCCTGGGGTCAGATACATCACATGATCACACTGACAGAACCACAGGCACATAGACACAGGCAACAGAGCATGCACAATGTCGGCACTAGTACAGTGTATATCCACCTTTCGCAGCAATGCAGGCTGCTATTCTCCCACGGAGATGATCGTAGAGATGCTGGATGTAGTCCTGTGGAACGGCTTGCCATGCCATTTCCACCTGGCGCCTCAGTTGGACCAGCGTTCGTGCTGGACGTGCAGACCGCGTGAGACGACGCTTCATCCAGTCCCAAACATGCTCAATGGGGGACAGATCCGGAGATCTTGCTGGCCAGGGTAGTTGACTTACACCTTCTAGAGCACGTTGGGTGGCACGGGATACATGCGGACGTGCATTGTCCTGTTGGAACAGCAAGTTCCCTTGCCGGTCTAGGAATGGTAGAACGACGGGTTCGATGATGGTTTGGATGTACCGTGCACTATTCAGTGTCTACGGCCAGTGTAGGAGATCGCTCCCCACACCATGATGCTGGGTGTTGGCCCTGTGTGCCTTGGTCGTATGCAGTCCTGATTGTGGCACTCACCTGCACGGCGCCAAACACGCATACGACCATCATTGGCACCAAGGCAGAAGCAACTCTCATCGCTGAAGACAACACATCTCCATTCGTCACTCCATTCACGCCTGTCGCGACACCACTGGAGGCGGGCTGCACGATGTTGGGGCGTGAGCGGAAGACGGCCTAACGGTGTGCGGGACCGTAGCCCAGCTTCATGGAGACGGTTGCGAATGGTCCTCGCCGATACCCCAGGAGCAACAGTGTTCCTAATTTGCTGGGAAGTGGCGGTGCGGTCCCCTACTGCACTGCGTAGGATCCTACTGTCTTGGCGTGCATCCGTGCGTCGCTGCGGTCCGGTCCCAGGTCGACGGGCACGTGCACCTTCCGCCGACCACTGGCGACAACATCGATGTACTGTGGAGACCTCACGCCCCACGTGCTGAGCAATTCGGCGGTACGTCCACCCGGCCTCCTGCATGCCCACTATACGCCCTCGCTCAAAGTCCGTCAACTGCACATACGGTTCACGTCCACACTGTCGCGGCATGCTACCAGTGTTAAAGACTGCGATGGAGCTCCGTATGCCACGGCAAACTGGCTGACACTGACGGCGGCGGTGATCAAATGCTGCGCAGCTAGTGCCATTCGACGGCCAACTCCGCGGTTCCTGGTGTGTCCGCTGTGCCGTGCATGTGATCATTGCTTGTACAGCCCTCTCGCAGTGTCCGGAGCAAGTATGGTGGGTCTGACACACCGGTGTCAATGTGTTCTTTTTTCCATTTCCAGGAGTGTAGATTTTGAAATAATAAGTGGCCCATACCACTACCACCCTCGATTCGGTAACTAAGAGCCAGCTAGATCCAATTTCATAGTGGAATCTGTGACTGCATAGCTCATTTGGAAAAGGTTTATATCACGAAAGACAAGGACCTGGGATGGAGCTCTGTTACTGTGCTGCTGTTTTAATTTGTCAAGAGCCCACTTTCCTGCAAACTGAAAAATTAGCTATGGGCACTCCATCCTGCACTATTGTAAATTTGTTTGGCTTAAGAAGCAAATATTTTCTCACAACTCACCAAACAGTTGCATGTGGAACATCTAGTTCAAAGTATGGATTGTGGCTCAATTTGCAAGAGTGTTAATAAATGTTCTCTCTGTCTTTCACTCACAGGCAGTTTGAAGATTAGTTAAGAACTACTGAATAGCCAATCGGTACATACATTGACCACAGTAGCATGTTATTTTACCTTTGGAATGCAATACAGCAGTGATTATGGCAAAGCATGGATTCAACAGGTCCTTGTAGGTTTCCAGACATATGCGGCATGTGATATCTATGCACATCACATGCAATTCCCATAAATTAGGGGGATGGTAGTTTGTGGGTGCTCAATAGTGTCCCACTTGTATTCCACTGGGTTCAGATCAGGTGGATTTGATGGAACTTGATTTCGTTATCATGTCCTTCAAACCACCGTAGCACAATTCTAACCTTGTGTTATGGACAGTTACCTTACCAGTTGATGCTATCATTCTGAATTACATGTTATCATATGCTGAGCCTTAACAATCTGGATTTTGATAAGAGCCCAGCTGCCCATGTTTCTCAGACACATTTGTCATTGAAATTCTAAGAGTACATGTTTCAGTAATGGGCAGGCATCATATTACTTCTTCCCACACAATCTCACAGAATTTCAAGACAAGACGGAGGTTTACCAGCAGTTGTTCTTCTTGTGCACCATTCATGAATCAAACAGGGACAAGGGAAATTATAATGGTGCCAAAACTAACCTCAACTACACAGTGTGAGGTGGATTGTGTAGCATAGATGGTATATTTGGTAAATAAGCAGGAAAAACCAGACAGACTCACAGGTCAGGGAAAGGCCCATTATTTTATGAGACATATTTACAGTTGAGCAATGACAGTGATCACATTCATTTGCTTCTTCTGTGGTTCTTTGTATAAAAATATTTATTTATCTGTTGTTCACTTTATGAATGAAATGGAGAATGGAGGTAATAGTATATATGGAAACAAATAAATTTTAAGCATGTATAAATTCAGTGAAAATCATACATTCTAATCCTTCTACTCATGTCATCACTTGGATCCACATTCATTTAAAAGCAATGACATCACCTTTCTCACACCACTTCACACACTAAAGTCCACTTACACAGTGATTACTCTTTTTCACCAGGGTCACTTCAACAAGTTGCTGAGCTCCCAACTATACAGAAAAATTAAAGCAGCATCACAGCAGCATAAATCTTCTGTATATGAAGGACATAGTAAATACAGCACACATATTCTTGAACTAAATGTCAGAATTATCTCAATATGATCAGTTTATACATTACTCAATACTGTAAAAACTATTAGCTATTAGGATTTTTAATTAATTTTTGTACTATATTAATATACTTTCATGAACTATTTTAGCAATCTGGGTGACTTCATTTTGTTACTTTCCTGTTTAATTACTGAGCCATTTACAGCCATTCTTTTTTTCATTGCTACTATAACTTTCCTTTATACATTTCTGCAGTTCATTAATATGGTTTCAAAGCTTCATTTTGGTTTTTGCTTTATTAAGTGCACAAAAATTATCAGATAATTTCCTTGTGCCCTTGTTTATCTATGTCTTTGAATTTAAATTAATTTTTATTTTCTGGGAATGCAGCATCAGAGGGGTGTTTATGATGAAGTGTCAAAATTTTGTTCACCTTATCTTTGGACTGTTTCCCAAGCCACTTTTTTAGTATGCATTTGAAGATCCTGATGATGTCTTCATTAACTACTCATCTTGCTCTGGTTGTCATTTATCCTCCAAATAATATTAAGAATTCTTCAAGTGTAAATGTGATTACTTTAGGATCTAGAAAATCTCTGTCATACTCATATATTTGTTTGCAATAAACATCTGGTCAGTTGCACAGAGGAATGGTATGATGAACCAATTCTTATATCCTGAAATGTATTTATTGTGATTTATGATTGGGAATATCAGAAATCACATAAGTTGAAAATAGTCATAAACAATGACTGTGATTTTTATTTTCCTGCACTGATTGTACATTTAACTCTTCAGAAGTTTCTTCTATTGTTGTGAGTATATATAGGAACAAAGTGTTGTTCATCACAGAAGAATGGTTATTACAATTCTAAAGCTATGGTAATAAATTACCACAGGTTTTTATTTATTTGTTTATTTTTTCCAGCCATCACATCAGCTGGTATGTGTATGCATCAACTGATCTTCACTGACTGCTCCATTATGGGAGAAAGTAAACTGTCACCCATTAATTGCTCAATTTACCCCCCCCCCCCCCCCCCCCCCCCCAACAATCCCTCCATAAACATTCTTTTCAGGCCACCTTGCAATACCCTGTTTAATGCACATGTCCAGTTGTCTGATTCTTGAATTGCTCTCAAAAATACATTGTGTCAGTTTCTTGTATCCATTGTGTTGTAAAAATCGTTTCTCATTAATGTGCTAAATGATTAATGATGTTGATGCTTCATTTTGCTACTCCATTCTTCTTCTTCAGTTTTATTTATGTATTTATATCACTGTGTAGTTGTGAATAATGGAAGGAGTATAGACATGTTACTCAAAGTACAATTAATGTTCTGTGAAAATGTAACTTAGCTTTCTTTAGCACTAAGAGAAACACACAAATACACAAGCTGAGCTATACTGTTTCGGCAGTGTAACCTAACTGGTGTGAGTGGTTGCATTATCTTGTGTAAGATGGGTGGGTGGATGAAAGGAGAAGGAAGGCAAGCAGGGGAATGGAAGCTGATGGTAGAATGGTAGATGCAGCAGGGGAATAATATAGGTATGTACCAGTGAATGGAGAGAAGTGGGAATATGAGTGTGTGTGTGTGGGGGGGGGGGGGGGGGGAGGGGGGGGGGGGTGAAGGTGGTTGTGTGGGACAGGGATTAATTTGTTTAGAAATCAGGATTATTGCAGGGGTAAGCGGCTATTAAGGGTAAGGGGGGAGGTGGTGGTGGAAGTGTCCAGATAGCATGGGTTGAGAATGAGCGCATCGTGCTCAGCAGCATGCTCTGTGTCTCTGTGTGCATGGTTTGACAAGTTTCCTCTTGGCCACAGTTTGGCAGTGGCCATTCGGTGCTGTGGAAAGGTAGTTTGTGGTCACACAACTACTGCGTAGGAACACCCAAATATAACCCAATATAAACACAGATAGCAGCCACTAAACTACTTCCTTTGCCAGGCTTTGACTACTTTTTATTGTAACCTGAATAGAGGAACATCTTTCCCACAATCATTCTCACCTCTCCCAAAGTGATATCCCACTGCTCATCCAATCTGTAAAATATTATGGTCCATCCTTATGCCACATGTCTCCCGACATGGGTTGTATCCTTCTGGAAAGGCCAAGTGGAAACGTATCCTCTGCACTTAACCTTCATATCCTATTCAAGGGCCATCACAAGGTATCCTGTGCTATTGAGAGGAAGGGTCCATGTGTGAGAGCAGTAATATCATTTATCAACACTACACAGCCTTTTTATGTATGCATAATCACAACCAACTGTCCTCCTTAATGAATGACCACAGCCCAACTGTTGTGAGGAGCAAAGTTAACCAACCAGGAACAGAATATGCTGCTGAGCACAATATACTTTACTATAAAAGCTGCCTTAAAACCCATGCCAGCCCCCATCTGCCCCAACACACATCCATTAAAAAAAATCTATAAAAGCTTTTCACTTTTCTGAATGACATTGATGAGAACTATCCTCAGAATACACCCTTGGATCCCAATATCCTCTGGGACCAATCTCTGTTAGATGCTGATTCTCACTCACACCCAACACTGTCCCAACACCTTCCACTTTACTCCACTGATCTGCACCCAGAATATTCTCTCTGGACAATCCTATGTCATCTGTTCTATATCCCATGGCCCCACTCGCCTCTTCATTGTAAGTCACTGGAAACTTCATGGCAGGGTCACTGCCGTCCACATTCCTATGCTATTCCCTTGCTGCCTCTCCCTCCAAATGCCAGCCTCCTTTCCGTCTGCACGAGTGTGTGTGTGTGTGTGTGTGTGTGTGTGTGTGTGTGTGTGTGTGTGTTAGCTCCAAAGAATAATATTGCCCAAATGTCAGCAACATTTAGAGTCTTGCTTACTTGCATTTTGACTATTCAACTCTGTAACTATACAGTGTGTAATTACCTTTATTCCTTGTATTATTTGTATTCTACCCGTGACTTTTCTATCATTTTTTGAATTATGTGTTTATAAACGACTGGAATCACCGATTATAATTGTTTTGCTCCTGATTCATTGGTGTGAACAGTTACCGCTCCATACCCATAGGCGTCCTGCAAGAGGTTCAAGAGGTGGCACTTGTCCCCCACTTTACCCCAGGAATCAGAGTATAGAGTTTTTATTGATTACAGTACTCTCATAGATGTGTAGGAGTGACTGGATATGATCATTTCTCTGGTGTAATAAGTTTTTTGTGCCACTATAAAATTTAGTGCTTGTAGAATTAGAATTAAACATCTTGAAACTGATCAACTCATTTATATAAAAACTGGCAATTTTGAGGACATGACAACCCCCCCCCCCCCCCCCCCCTCCAGATAAATTTCTTCAGACACCTTCCTCATACCTCATGGTACTCTTTGAAATCATAATCAATTGTACAGGTTTATTTATTACTGTTCCAACAGAGCAAGCTCTGACACGAGTTTTGTTGTTAGGTTGGAAAAATCTTTTAGTCATGTAAAATGTTAGAAAATTTTCAGTAATAAGTGGATATTATGAGTGAGATTTTGATTTTGTATCGTGGCAGTATTGAATGCCTCTGCCATATGGATTCTTTTCACCAACATCAGCTGTTCTAAATTGTGCAGATGAGAACTGTCCTGTTAATACATCCTTTATTGCCAAAACCGCCTGTCCTCTACCTTCATTAGTCTCTGTCTTTCATCTGCCTATTACCTACTCTGCTTCTACTCCAGCCCTACACACACTTTCTCTTCCACTAGTGTATCTGCATAGTCCTTTCCTCTTCTCTACCTGTCTCCTTTTCACTTTGCCCACTCACCACCACAACCTCCAGGTGCTTACCTAGTTGTCCACTATCTTTTTACCTCCATTTCTCTCTCTGCTCTCGCAGGCAGCATTAACATCTTTACTACTTTACCCTGGCATCCCTTTCCATTCCCATTCCCACCTCACATCTCTGTTGTACTCCCACTTTACCTTCCCTTCCCCTTCCCTTGCCCCATTTCTGCTGTACCCACACAGCCCAGCTCAGCAAAATTGCTGCTCACCTCAGAACAGTCATAAATGAGCATTAGCACCTGGAGACAACAGTGGTCATATGTTTGTGTTTCTGTGTGTGTGTGTGTGTGTGTGTGTGTGTGTGTGTGTGTGTGTGTGTGTGTGTGTGTTTGTTTTGGTCTAAATCTGATGAAGGACTTAGCCTGATAGCTAACAACTCCTAGCAGTATTTTTACAATGCACTGTCTACCACTCTATGTCTCCTCTATCTGGTGAGTACCAATCTATATTTTTATACACTGAAGAGCAAAGAAAATTGCTACATCTGCCTAGTATCGTGTAGGGACCCCGCAACCACACAGAAGTGCCTCAACATGACGTGACGAAATAGTGCTGGAGGGAACCGACACCACGAATCTTGCACAGGTGTCTATAAATCTGTAAGAGTACGGGGAAGTGGAGATCTCTTCTGAACAGCATGTTGCAAGGCATCCCAGATATGCTCAGTAATGTTCATGTCTGTAAAGTTTGGTGGCCAGTGGAAGTGTTTAGACTCAGAAGACCCACCGTAGCAATTGTGGACGTGTGGGGGGTGTCACATTGTCCTGCTGGAATTGTCCAAGTCCATCGAAATCCGCGATGGACATGAATGGGTTCAGGCAATGAGACAGGATGCTTACATATGTGTCATCTGTCAGTGCCATATCTAGATTATAAGAGGTCACATATCACTCCAACTGCACCCCCCCCCCCCTCCCCCCCACACACACACACACCATTACAGAGCCTCCACCAGCTTTAACAGTCCCCTGCTGACATGCAGGGTCCATGATTTGATGAGATGGTCTCCATACTCGTACTCATCCATCCACTCGATGTAATTTTAAAAGAGAGTCTTCCGACCAGGCAACATTTTTCCAGTCACCAACAGTCCATTGTCAGTGTTGATGGGCTTAGGGGAGGCATAAAGCTTTGTCATACAGTCATGAAGGGAACACGAGTGAGCCTTTGGCTTAGAAAGCCCATATTGATGATGTTTTATTGAATGGTTCATGTGTTGACACTTGTTGATGGTGCAGCATTGAAATCTGCAGCAATTTTCAAAAGGGTTGTACTTCTGTCAGTGAACGATTCTCTTCAGTTGTCATTGGTCCCATTCTTTCAGGATCCCTTTCTGGCCACTGCGATGTCAGAGATTTGATGTTTTACTGGATTCCCGATATTTACAGTTCCCTCGTAAAATGACCATGTGGGAAAATCGTCACTTCATGCTACCTTAGAGATTTTTCCTAAAATTATGTGAAAATTAGTGGCTTGCTATATTGAGACACTACTTTCACTCAAGTATGCTGTCCCAAAGCATATTTGTTAGACTAACATTATTTAATGTGTTTTTTAAGGTAGAAAGAATGGCATGAGTTTAGGTTTTCACAATGTGTGATGAATTTGAATTATTTTTGGGTATTCAGCCAGCATTATCTAGGTTGTACAGTATTTCAACAAGCTGACTTGTTGCCCTTTTCAGGGGATCATGATGATGGACTGTTTTCTTCTAGGTACTCTCTGCTGGTGAGATGGAGGGGGGAAGTGTGCTATCTGGAAGCAATCCATGATCTGCAGTATCCGTGCCACCACCACTTGGTTCAGGACCCTACTGATATGGAGAATAAGTGGTGTGGTCTTCTGCTCTTCAGTTGGAAGGCATGAGCAGATCTTCCCCAGACAGCCAATGTGCTGGAGCATGCTGAGGGCTAGGTCACAAGTCTTATTTTATTGGGAACCACTCTCTTTATTTAAGACATCCATTGCTTAGCTGGATCTGTGCATGCTCTATTGAGATTGTGTTCCAGAGTGTGTCAGCTTGTTGTAGCAACTTGGTGCCATCATAATTATTATATCCTTTATGAATTAGGTGCCCTTCAACACTTGACTTCATTGATTGATTTTATCTGTTTGCTAAATATGCATCATGCATTTTTCATTGGCTGTCCAGGTAGTCTGGCCTATGTACATTTTGCCTCCCAAGGTGTGGTACACTCTTGATTTTGGAAGGCCTGGTTTTCCTTAACATACCCTAACAAGACTTTTGTGTCTTGATGTGAGAGATCAACAGTTTCTCTTCCTCCTCTGCATGCTGTGATCAAGTCATCTTTGGCTTTATGGTGTACTGGATCAGTTGATTGTTGTATGTGGTCAGATGGAAAACTTAACTGTCTGTACTATTGCTGCTGAACTCTCTTGGTCCGATATGTCACAATATCTGTATAGTAGTGACTTTAGGACTAACCCTCACTGTGAGGGGAGCATGAAAACTGGAGGCATGCAAATGTAAATCTATTTGTCGGTTTACAGTAAATACTGTGTCCTAATGTATCATCTGGCCTTCACTTGACATGCAGAAAAGGAGAATAGATAGTGATCCAACCATCCAAGTGAAAAGAAATATTATTGTATTTATCTGGAGCATGTTATCAGGGTGGGAAAGGGGGATGGGGGAGTACAATGTAATGACTATGTTCATGAGCAGATTTATTCGCTAGATTTTACGGATTATCTAAAGCCCATAAAGAAAGAATGGCACTCCATCCAATTGTAAGCAATATTAGCACATTACATCAGTGTACTTGCATATTAGCTAACAAAACTGCTGAAAGTGATGCTCAGCCCCATTGTTGGAAAATGCCAGGATCACATAAAACATTTGGCATATTTCGCTAAGCACCTTCAAAACTTCTGGCTACACCATAAAGACCTCACAGTGAGCTTTACCATGTTTTCCTCCTTTATTAGGATACCTCAAAGAGACTCTCTAAATCTCATAACAGACAAGCTGACACTGTTGCTAACAAGACTCATTTAATACGTGTTCGTGTTTGCATGACCCTGTCCCATTTGACAGAAATTACTACAAATACACTGAGTGAGTAACAATGGGCTGCCCACTGTCACCACTGGTGGCCAACACATTTGTTGAGACACTTGAACTCCTCGCGTTTCTTCCAATACGTAGGTGATACATTCGTAATCTGGCCCCATGTATGACAGTTATCAATACTCTTTAGAACATCTGAATTTGCTGCAAAAAAAGATCTGATTCACAATGGAAAAAGATGAAAATAACCAACTTACATTTCTGAATGTGCTTGTCAAACAAAAGCCGGACAATACTTTAGGACACAGAATTTACCGTTATTCAAGGCATACAGATTTATACTTACATGCTTTCAGCTTTCATGCCCTGTTACAATGAGGTGTGCTATGAACGCTGGTGCACAGGTCTCATGAAATCTCTCACCAAGAGATTTTAGCAGTGGAATTTATAACATCCCTACTGTTATACTCCTGTCGCTTGGCATCTTGTAGATATCTTCTTTCTCTCTTGTCCTGTTGTGGGATATTGTATGAACTAGAAAATTGAATTTAATTGTCATACATTAAGTTTGTGACTGATAATAAGAATTTATTATTACTGTTGGCTTTCTTCTCTATAATCAGACTTCACAATATACCATATGCCGTTGCTTTTAACTGAGCTATCTGATTACTAAATTCATTAAACCTCGAACATTTGTGTGACCAACTTTCTTATCATCCTCAGACAAATCGCCTGACCCATACAGTTATTCAATACAAAAGCTCCCCAGTGACTCTGTCAACCAACTCCTCCATCCCATCCCATCCCATTGCATGAAACATGGGGCAAACTAGCTTGCCATTGTGGGCAGAGGTGCAGTTTTACTTATTCTAACAATCAACGATGCTGTTGCTCACTAGGCTCATACCGTGTACATTGATATTTGGACGAGCTGTGAGGACAGTAAACTTACATGTTGCAGCAGCACCTTCAGACTGTTACCATAAAAACTGTTAGAACAACAGCCAGATCCAGTGAACAATAAAGACAAAGAAGCCTTGGGCATAGCATGGAGAAGGGGGAAGAGAAACTGTTGTAACGCATCAGTTAAATTTGGAGGAATACTCCAGAAATATAACATGAAGTGCATATTTTGCACACCACCCAAGACAAATACCTTGTTGAAGTCTGCTAAATTAATTTTATTGATCCATATTAATTTAATGTCCAAAATTATAAAAATAAAGTATGTCATTGGTGCACTTTTCACCAAGTTACCTTCCATTACAAATGCACGACTGAGATATGATTTTCAAACGACAGAGCACAGCAATCAGCCTTCTTTTTCTTTCAGGTTTTATTAGGCAAATCTAGATTGTGGCTAGTGCCGAGCCATTATCAATACTTTTTCACAGTATCAATGCATGTCCTAGTACATCAGTCCCCTGTTGTTCGGGCTTCTGTCACAGTTCGTTCAAGACTGTTGAAATCATCAACAAACTGTGACAGAAGCACCAACAACAGGGGACTTATGTAGTAGAACATGCATTAATACTATAAAATATTACATTGATAATGGCTAGGCACTAATCAAAATCTAGATTTGCCTAATAAAACCTGAAAGAAAAGGATGATTGATTGCTGTGCATTATCATTTGAAAGGACTACTTTTGTTTAATTAGGACACTTGTGGCATTACGAAAATGATTTATTGATGCTATGAATTACATCATGAAATCAGTTTCTGAACATCAGTCACTTCTTTTAAATGAATTGTCATGAAGGCGAGCCCATTCAGATGTTGCTCTCTAGTTGTTGTATTCCTTAGGTATGTCTTGATGCTCTTAAGAGTGGAGAAACTGCGCTCATTTGTGGCTGTAGAAACTTAAACACATTGAGATATATCTGACAGTTGCAGGCAGAAAAAGCCTTTGCATTCCCTGAAACTACTACTTCAGTCACCTCACATGTTGATGAAAGTGTGTCAACTCAGCCATTGCCATTGTTAAATTGGTGACTAATGGACCTGAAGCATAAAATGAATGTAGTTTTGTAACTGCATCAATGATCCCTGTGTCTTGAGTTTTTCATGGTAAAAGACTATTAAAATTGTTAAAAAGCTCAAAATGTGTCAAGAACCAATCCTGCAGTGAACTAATGAAGGCATCCAGACAGGGTATGAACACACACACATTGTATTAACCCACATCATCATCACTGGTATCCTGATTTGCACTGTGTGCTTGATTGGCAGAATTGTATGGTTGCTTGATTTTAACTGCATTGTCTGAAGCTGATCCGTGGTAATGTTGATTAACTCTGTGAACTCTATATCTTGGCACTGAAGTTGATGACAGATGGACTCACTGAGTGCAACCAGTTTAGAAAGTATAACTGTGCAGATGACAAAATCTCCCTTGGTGATGGCTGTGAACAAAATAATGGCATTGTGGGATGTGGTCTTCCCCAGAGCTGAAACAACACAGCCATACATTTCCTTGAAGTCTTGTGTGATGCAAAGATGCTCAATCCAGCTAATGAGTATGGTATGTTTCAGACTCCTGACTTGAACATTGATTAATGATTCAAGGGCATCATTTAATACTTGCTTATGCTTTGACTCTCCAAAGAAATTATGTACCATTTCCAGCATTCCTAGTGAGTTCCCCATAATCAGAATCTTGCATGTATTGATGACTATCAAATTGAAACTATGAGCCGCACAATGAGAACATGCACCTAAAGGGCAGTCCTGTTGTATGAATCCATGAGCTCCGTGAGCTTTTCCCAACATGGCTGCAGTACTGACAATAGCCGTTGTAAAAATCACATGTCAAAACAAAATTTTACCGAGTTTTCAGGTACAGATCCAGCCAACTCTTTGCCAGTCACATGAAACACTGGAACAAATTGCAAGAAATATTAATGAATCTTGAGATTGGGTAAATATTATGATGATGAGCACAAAGAGAGAGTTGCTCTATTCCTGCAACATCAGCAGGTTCATCCACAAGAACCATGAAATCTTTGACATTATTAAAATGCTGAACAATCCTTTGCAGGAGTTGGTTATTGATGCAACTGGTGGTCTGATTTTGGATTGGGGTGCTAATGTACTTGTTACATTTACCAGTTTTTTCCAAACTTGCTCAAAGGCTTTTGTCAGGCACAAAGTTACCATGTTTTTATCATCTTGTTTGTCAACTTAAAGAGGCCCAATCCTGACTATGCATTTTCTATTTTTTTCCCTGCTGCTCCATCAAGCCTTGGTCCCGACAATGTTTTATATCTTATGTCTAGTTCGTCAGTATATGAACAAAATTATCACCATCGATTGTAGTACCCTTATGGTAAAAGTTGCTTGCATGGATGCTGAAGCATTCAAAACCTTGCTTCCACTTCAAAAACCTGAGGGTTACCAGGTGTCCAACATTTTGATGACTACCTTTACCCAAACTTGTCTTAGTGAAAAATGCACAGTACCTACATGAGGCACCATCATCTTTGGGTGAATATACTAACGAAAAATATTTCCGAATCCAACCCAGGTTGAACTTACAATATTGGCCAATTTGCAGAGTGAGAGGGAGTTTGTAAGTTGCATTGGGCAAAAAAAGGTTTTAGAAATGTTTTAGCTTCATGCCATGACTAACTTTTTCGTTATTTGACAGCAAATAAACACTTACGCCATACTTACCGCCTGGTGATGAAATGTCAGAGCCTAATGTGTCAATGAAAGATGTTGATTTTGCTTCAGGACCTGACAGATGTGATTATGAACTAGCAGTAATGCTTCCATTGTTTGAAAACAGCAGTGATGGTAGTTTTGGTGAATCATTCATTTTCCCAACCTAAGAGAGCAGAGTTACTTCTAGTTGTGGTGTTTTGCAGAAGTAGTTCAAAACGTTTCCACTTTTTGTTTTGCAATGCATTGTCTTAACTCTCAAAATTTAGATTTCACTATACTTGCTTCAGTAACACTGGTTTTTGCGACACTATCATAACAACAATTTATCAGCTGCTAATGCAGAGAACCATGTACAAAACAAACTAGAACATTTCCTAGTCAGCACATGGTCTGACAGTATGTCCACCACATCTGTACTGTGCTTTGTTTCTATATTCATTAAGATTCATTTACAGATACTGTAACATACTGAGACTGATCTCATAAACTTTGTATTTAATTCACCTTTGATATTAAATTGATATGTGTTTTTAAAACAAAACTGAAAACACATAATGTTACTATAGAATGGAGAAATACTGAAAGCAGTGGTGTTGTTAACCCTGTTAATAGCATTATCATATTGTGTGCATGTGTGTAAGAAAAACATGTCTCTAATATCACATTTTGAGGGGTGAGGGGTTAAGCCTAGAAGCTCCCCCATGCCACCAAATAAATATGCCACTGCTGATAAGGATGACAAGGGATGCAGAAATCTGGAGTCTACAGCATCTTGTACCAGTGCAGAAAGTGTATGTGGGTTAGTCTCACTAGACAGTACAGGGAAGGTGTGTGGAGTATAAGCATCCCATGGCTGAAGGACAATGAACAAATAAACCATTGTGAAGAACTGCATCTCTGAAGGACATGTCATGAACTATGAAGACACCTAGCTGTTACAAAAGGCAACACATTTTGAGTTTGCATATTAAAAGAATCTATAGAGATCCAGCTACACAAAGAACTTTTAATTAAAGGCAGTGGTTTCTAACTTAAGTAAATAAGTCTTGGGGCCCTACCATCTCAAAACACAACAGCAGTCTCCGGGACAACAAGTTCATGCTACCATAAGTGAAGAGCTTGGATTACACCATGTAGGTGCACATTCTCCACTTCAGCAGTTTCTCTAAAGCAGTGGCAGTGTCATAGACACTGAGGACCATGGTTTGTGTTGGGGCCATGCTCTTCCTCACCATCTCATCATCAGCAGAGGCACTGTGAACCTTTGGTTGAAAGTGATGAGGGGAGGGGTGAAGTAGAAGTAAAGACAGCACCTAGTAGGGGACAATAATCATATGAACTTATAATATCAGTAAGTCACATTGACAAATATGACATGAACTGGATGTTGCCTCCCAGTTTAATACCTGGCAACAAAATTCAAGAAAAAATTACTGTTCAAGTTATTTGTATTCATTGCACTGGTGAATATAGCAAGTGTTTAATGTGCACCTGACGAGTAAATCCCTGGAATTATTCAGTAAAATTTTGCACTTGCACTGTACCAGCTCTAGCTAGATTTTATGGCTATTATTTGTTTAAATTGAGCAACAGTGTTTTTAAAAATGAAATGACTGCTTCACTGCCATAACAGATGCTATTTCACTGCATAAGAGATGCTTTTGGTCAATATTTAATGACATGGTAAATGGAAGAAATAGATTTTCGTGCCTTCTCTTTACTGCTATCTTTATTCTGTGAGAGACGTGCTTTTCATTTTTCTTCCTCATATTTTTTGAGCTGTTTGCCTAAATACTATTGTTCAGTAAGAGTGTATTTCATCTGCCCCTATATTACATCCATTTTCTAAAATGGTGAACTTGTTTCTCAATTTAACCTGGTATACCTCCAATTTTTAAATACATTTTCTTAATCTAGATTTCCTTTACTGCCTGGTAAATTTCTTTCTAGCTTCATATATATTCTTTTCTTGTACATCATATGGGTATATGACCACTTGGAATTCTGAAGTAGTCCAGGATTGCCATAACATATAGAATATCCTTTGCTGGATAAAATAAAGTCAGTTCTATTTTTATAAGGTTTGTAATTTGTAATGGCAACCAGCCACAGGAATAAGTTACAAACCTTATAATTATAACACAGCGATAAGGTGTAACCTGGTTTTTCGTTTCATTTGGTCCTTGCCAAGACCATTTTCAATTAGTTTTCTCTTGAGAGCATGTGTTAAGGACAAACATATTGTTGTTGGTAGTTCTACTAACATATGACCTCTTGTAATTTCTTGCATCACACCCTAGTTTCCCGGTGAAAAATCATTCTTTAGGTTTTGTCTGCACTTATGTTACAATCACCTCTTACAACCTTGTCATAAAAATTGCTGTCATTTGTCAGTTTTCAAAATTCTTCATAGAGATCTTTTCCTTTTTCACAAAAACATAAGGACATTGAAGCATAGATTTGGTTGATTTTCATGAAATATCTTTAGTTCATTTTTAAAAGATTCCACAATTTTTTGTCAAAAATGTTGAACATAATTGTTCAGTATCCACAACTATAAAAATTACTTGGGAAAAAACAGTACTCACAGCAATTTTATTTTCAAAAAACCACGACTTCTTTCAGCCGTGAAGGCCATTTTTTGGTGGTTATCTTAGCACTAAATCAGACCTATGTCACTATTGGTTCATCTTTGTCATGCCGTTGCTGGACACAGAACACTGTGATTAACAATGCAGATAACTAAACAATGGAAAATCCAGGATGAAATGTAACCATACTATGAAAAGCATTGTTGCTACCCACCATATAGTGGAAATACTGACTCACAGATGGACATCACAAAAGGGCTGTCAGCAAGTGTGCATTTCACCAACAAGGTCTTTGTGTAAAACAGACAACATATACAACACACTCAAGCAAACGAATTCACACTCACATGTCCACAGTCTCAGGCTGCGGCCTTGACAGCCAGAGACTGTGGTCGTGTGTGTGTGTGTGTGTGTGTGTGTGTGTGTGTGTGTGTGTGTTTTTTGACGAAGACCTTGTTGGCCAAAAGCTCACTTTCTGACAGTTCTTTCATTGTGCCTGACTGCGACTCAGCGTCTCTGCTATATGTAAGTAGCAACTTTTCCTAATATTGTTACAATGCAGATTAACTTTCATATAATTTACAAGTAGATAGTTATACATAATTTTTGCCATGCCCCAGCATTTACTTCATATGGACTGATAATCTGGTTTTCTGTCCTTTCATAAATTTTATACTCTTTGTGGTTCTACAATCCTGTAATCAGTATTAGTCTCAATTTCCACATGTTGTTGTTGTGGTGGTCTTCAGTCCTGAGAGTGGTTTGATGCAGCTCTCCATGCTACTCTATCCTGTGCAAGCTTCTTCATCTCCCAGTACCTACTGGAACCTACATCCTTCTGAATCTGCTTAGTGTATTCATCTTTTGGTCTCCCTCTACAATTTTTACCCTCCATGCTGCCCTCCAATGCTAAATTTGTGATCCCTTGATGCCTCAGAACATGTTCTACCAACCGGTCCATTCTTCTTGTCTAGTTGTGCCACAAACTCCTCTTCTCCCCAATTCTATTTAGTACCTCCTCATTAGTTATTTGATCGACCCATATAATCTTCAGCATTCTTCTGTAGCACCACATTTTGAAAGCTTCTATTCTCTTCTTGTCCAAACTATTTATCGTCCATGTTTCACTTCCATACATGTCTACACTCCATACAAATACTTTCAGAAACGTCTTCCTGACACTTAAATCTATACTTGATGTTAACAAATTTCTCTTCTCCAGAAACGCTTTCCTTACCATTGCCAGTCTACATTTTATATCCTCTCTACTTCAACCATCATCAGTTATTTTGCTCCCCAAATAGCACTTCTCCTTTACTACTCGAAGTGTCTCATTTCCTAATCTAATTCCCTCAGCATCGCCCGATTTAATTTGACTACATTCCATTATCCTCGGTTTGCTTTTGTTGATATTCATCTTATATCCTCCTTTCAAGACACTGTCCATTCCATTCAACTGCTCTTCCAAGTCCTTTACTGTCTCTGACAGAATTACAATGTTATCGGCGAACCTCAAAGTTTTTATATCTTCTCCATGGATTTTAATACCTATTCCGAATTTTTCTTTTGTTTCCTTTACTGCTTGCTCAATATACAGATTGAATAACATCGGGGAGAGGTTGCAACCCTGTCTCACTCCCTTCCCAACCACTGCTTTCCTTTCATGCCCCTCTACTGCCATCTGGTTTCTGTACAAATTGTAAATAGCCTTTCGCTCCCTGTATTTTACCCCTGCCACCTTTTGAATTTGAAAGAGAGTATTCCAGTCAACATTGTCAAAAGCTTTCTCTAAGTCTACAAATGCTAGAAACATAGGTTTGCTTTCCTTAACCTAATTTCTAAGATAAGTTGTAGGGTCAGTATTGCCTAATGTGTTTCAACATTTCTACAGAATCCAAACTGATCTTCCCAGAGGTCAACTTCTACCAGTTTTTCCATTCGTCTGTAAAGAACTCGTGGTAGTATTTTGCAGACGTGACTTATTAAACTGATTGATTGATTGATTTCTTTATTAATCTATGTAACAATTTACATTGTGTGGATTTCGTCAGCAAAATCATATACAATACAATATACCTACAATTATACACATAAAAAAAATGGAAATGTCGTGTGGCTAGGGCCTCCCGTCGGGTAGACCGTTCGCCTGGTGCAGGTCTTTCGATTTGACGCCACTTCGGCGACCTGCGCGGCGATGGGGATGAAATGATGATGATTAGGACAACACAACACCCAGTCCCTGAGCGGAGAAAATTTCCGACCCAGCCGGGAATCGAACCTGGGCCCTTAGAATTGACAGTCTGTCACGCTGACCACTCAGCTACCAGGGCGGACATTATACACATAAAATTAGTATTTACACACATTTTTGAGGTATCTTAAATTAGTTTTATATCCTTGTGTAATTTGTAATTTTCTTATAGTACTGTACAATTTTTGATTACATATCAAAATTATTTCCTCATGTATTACAATGCAGGCTACTTTAATTACACTACATGTTTTAATTCAGATAGTCCGTTACTGCGTAATAACTTTTATTTAGTAAAAAAAAATTTAGTTTTGTTTTGAACTGTCCGATTGTGTCAATATCTTTTATTTTTTGGGGTAATTTATTATATAATTTAACAGTATTGTAGAACAAGCTCTGCTGAGTTTTAACTTTATTTTTCCTCTCTAGATGCAGATTGAATTGGTTTCTAGTTTCATAGCTGTGTACTAATGAATTTTTCATATAGCAGTCAATATTTTTTTTTACATACATAACACTTTGAAAATGTATTCACAGGGGACAGTTAGGATTTCCAGCTTTTGGAAATGTTCAAGGCAGTGAGCCCTACTGCCACTCTTGGTTATTTTACGAATTGCTCTTTTTTGTAATTTGAAAACTATTTGAATATTTTTACTGTTGACTCCCCAAAATATTATTCCATAGGTAATAACAGAGTGGATATAAGAAAAATATACAGATCTGACACATGTAGTATCACAAACTGCAGTCAGAATTCTCAGAGCATAGCATGCTGTAGCGATTCTGTTACTAAGTATTTTAATATGTTCTTCCCACTTTAACTGACTGTCAACATGCATACCAAGAAATTTTGTGTAGTCTACACATTCTATAGTTTCATTGTTTAACTTAAAGTTGTTAAAGTGTGGTTTTTTGCAGACATAGAAGTTAACAGCATTTGTTTTTTTAAGATTTAGTGTTAGTTTATTATTGGATGCCCACTCACGTACACTGTTTAGTGTTTGTTCGGCTTTTTCTTTTAGTGCACTGGTGATTTGTCACTGATTAGAACATTTGAGTCATCTGCAAACAATATTGTTTGTCCATGCTTGATGCTCTGTGGGAAGTCGTTTATGTAAATGAGGAATAGTACTGGGCCAAGGACACTACCCTGTGGGACACCTATATTTACATAATTTGGGTCTGAAGTATACTTTACAATATAGTTTGAGCAACTTGAAATATGTGAGATTTCAGTTATCTGTCTTCTATTTTTTAGATATGACTGGAACCACTTTTTCACAAGTCCCCTAATTCCAAGTTCATCTAACTTATTTAACAATATGTTGTGGTCTACTGTATCAAATGCTTTAGTTAGATCAAGAAATATACCTGTTGTGTAGTTCCCTTTATCTAATGCTTCTAGAATGTGTTTTGTGAGGTGTGCTGTTGCTGATTCTGTGCTTTTCCCTGATCGAAATCCAAACTGGTCATAGTTCGGTAATTCTCACATCTGTCAGCACCTGCTTTCTTTGGGATTGGAATTATTATATTCTTCTTGAAGTCTGAGGGTATTTTGCCTGTCTCATACATC
This sequence comes from Schistocerca piceifrons, assembly GCF_021461385.2. NCBI lineage: Eukaryota > Metazoa > Arthropoda > Insecta > Orthoptera > Acrididae > Schistocerca > Schistocerca piceifrons. The sequence goes on along the minus strand of NC_060140.1, from coordinate 906,391,320 downwards.
TTGCTCACCAGATGGTAGAGTGTTGCTTTCCCAAGGCTGTCAGTAGTTCTAAAGGAATGTTGTCTACTCCCGGGGTCTTGTTTTGACTCAGGTCTTTCAGTGCTCTGTCAAACTCTTCACGCAGTATCATATCTCCCATTTCATCTTCATTTACATCCTCTTCCATTTCCATAATATTGTCCTCAAGTACATTGCCCTTATATAGACCCTCTCTATACTCCTTCCACCTTTCTGCTTTCCCTTCTTTGCTTGGAACTAGGTTTCCATCTGAGCTCTTGATATTCATACAAGTGGTTGTCTTTTCTCCAAAGGTCTCTTTAATTTTCCTGTAGGCAGTATCTATCTTACCCCTCATGAGATAAGCCTCTACATCCTTACATTTGTCCTCTAGCCATCTCTGCTTATCCATTTTGCACTTCCTGACGATCTCATTTTTGAGACGTTTGTATTTCTTTTTGCCTGCTTTGTTTACTGCATTTTTATATTTTCTCCTTTCATCAATTAAATTCAATTTCTTCTGTTACCCAAGGATTTCTACTAGCCCTTGTCTTTTTACCTACTTGATCCTCTGCTGCCTTCACTACTTCATCCCTCAGAGCTACCCATTCTTCTTCTATTGTATTTCTTTCCCCCATTCCTGTCAATTGCTCCCTTATGCTCTCCCTGAAACTCTGTACAACCTCTGGTTTAGTCAGTTTCCACATATATTTAGTCAGTTTCCACATATATAAAGGATTTTACATTTGATGGCATACATTCTCTCTAATAGATGAAATTCTGAAATTGAAGTTAATGTTGCCTACAAGAATGTATAATCAGAAATTTGCTAATGAACAGAGCTGTGAATTACTGGTAGTTGCAGAACAAGCAAAAACTGTGTGTGACTGTGTATTTATAACAGCAAGAAATTTCAACTACATCATTAATGGCAGTGCCCTGTGTCCAACGACGGAAGGACAAAGTGGAACCAATAGCTATGTGTAGCTAAACGAGTGTGAAGATAACGACTTTAAAATGGCTTTGGTTACTGAAACTGGTCAGGCTGTATGAAAATAAAATTGCAGATGTTGCTGTTATTTGTTTCCAAGATTCCTTAATAATCTTTGCAAGCTTCCTTCAATGTCTGTAGCATTGCTTTCAATTTTCTCATTTACAATGAAGAGTAAACCTGACTTCTTACCATGCTCTATTTTGCTGGAGTAAAATGGGTAACTCTCCTTAATTTTTCTCTGTGCTTCTGACAACCACACTATGTTCCATTTGTTGTATAACTCTTATTTCAAATCCACTAACCTATCTTAGGATCATAAAGTTCTTCTATCTATGATTTCCGAATACAAAGTGGTAGAAGCAGGTGGATTTTGGAGATCTTTTTAAAGCAAACAGAATAAGATATCCTTGTTGGGAAGATATGACACCTCATGAATTAAGATGACAAATGGCACAGTAACAAAGAGAAAATTCTACAAGTTCCCTCAAAAGTGGACATCAACTGCTCTAGGTGTCCTTAATAAGGACACCTGTCAGAAAATCAATATTAAAAATTCTACAACCATGTATCTCCAGTTATTTCTTCTCAACCTTGTTAATTCTGTAGCTCATTGATAAAATAAAATATTTTCAATTAGTGACATCCTTTACCAGCTCTGCTGCAAGCTTGTATGGTTCCAAACCTGCATTCTGCATATAATTCAATTATCTGCTCAGCACAATCACCTATATATATAGGTTCAGTTGTCTCTGCTTTTGACCCACATATGCTGTATGCCCCTTTCTCACCCTCTTTCTGCCCTCATTATTTCCTACTTTTAAAATATAATGAATTTTGCCAGTACCCATCAATATGTATCTTTTCAGTTTCCACGATTCGGACACTATCCTGACATTCCATTTCTTCTCACAATTTTATTTTGGTACTATAAATGCACCTTTTATTTCTTGATACAGGATGCCATTTTTTTTTCATTCTTACTGATAGCTGCATATGAAGAATTACTTATTGGCTTGTGAAACATTTGCTGCTATACAGTATCGAAATAAGCTCAGAAGGTGTAGAAGTTTGTGTACTGTAAAATCTTTAAAAGCCTGTCAGATCTGTCCCAGATGTGCCAGAAAAGCAGGGCTGAGTAAGTAGTACATAGATATTCTGCTGGTAACATACCGTGTCATCAAGTAGGTTTCCCCTTTGATAAGAACTTACACTACAGCCGTAACACTTGAATGACAAACAACATTTTCTCGAAGCATATTTATTCGATAATGAATTTTAGCTTTAGCATAGTAGTAATAATAGTAATAGTAAGTAAAACCGTTTTAGATCAACACAGAAGAGAGTATGAAAATAGATGTAATTTTCCTGCAAGGTGTAATGTGTCATGACTATTTAAGACATTTTTCTCTTTGTTTTTTCTTGCTTGTGCAGGTACCCTACATAAATTACATTGTGCACTTCTATCTCATTCCAGAATACTGGCCTCATGAAACTCTAAATTCATGCAGTGAGAATATTGTGTTTGACCATCCCTTTGGGATAAATGTGATACTTCCTGATAATCGGAAAGCAGATTACCTTTATACATGTGCCAAGTGCTGTAAGACGTACAAGTTTCAGCGATCTTTGAATAGGCATCTTACATATGAATGTGGGAAACTACCTCAGTTTCAGTGTCCATACTGCAATGAAAAGAGACATCTTAAATGTAATTTGGATAAACACATTATGCGTAAACATAAAAAAATTCCAATGTGTATTTAATTCCACCATATAGTAGATGTTGTCATGAGATACAAATAAATGTGCTGTTAAAAGATATCATTTATTTTCTTTTAGATTAGTTATATGTTGTATACAGGGTTATTTTGTAAGTATTTCTAGGGTTTTAGAAGACAGCTGCATAAAAACTACAAGACGAACAGAAAAATTACACATTTCAATGCCTTAGCATAGTTGCGGACTGCACCACTATGGGCAGTCACGCCAGAACATGTAGACAAGTCATCAGTTCATTATTGTTGCCTTTGGGTAGGCAACCCAGTGTACAGCTTTCCAAAGCATGCTGGTGTCGTTACGCATTCCTGAACTCCATCGTCAGTGACTTCAATTAATTGTGCGCGTGTATCGACATTTTCCACATCACAAATGATGCCTATATTGAGCACCTATATTACAGGTTACAACTTGGAGAGATGCTCTGTCCACTGATAGTGTCTACTTTCTGTAAGTCATGTAGTTTTGAAACATGACCTTCTGAAAACCAGAGGTACTTATAAATAATCCTGTACTTTCCAGTTCATATTTCTGAAAGACAATTTCAAGCACAACTTGTGAAGGATTGATGTTGATTACTTCTAGTGCACAATTTTATTATAATCATTTTTTCCTTCCTTTATGCACTTCATATACAGGGTTATTACAAATGATTGAAGCGATTTCACAGCTCTACAATAACTTTATTATTTGAGATATTTTCACAATGCTTTGCACACACATACAAAAACTGAAAAAGGTTTTTTAGACCTTCACAAATGTTCGATATGTGCCCCTTTAGTGATTCGGCAGACATGAAGCCAATAATCAAGTTCCTCCCACACTCGGCGCAGCATGTCCCCACCAATGAGTTCGAAAGCATCGTTGATGCGAACTTGCAGTTCTGGCACGTTTCTTGGTAGAGAAGGTTTAAACACTGAATCTTTCACATAACCCCACAGAAAGAAATCGCATGGGGTTAAGTCGGGAGAGCGTGGAGGCCATGACATGAATTGCTGATCATGATCTCCACCACGACCGATCCATCGGTTTTCCAATCTCCCGTTTAAGAAATGCCGAACATCATGATGGAAGTGCCGTGGTGCACCATCCTGTTGAAAGATGAAGTCGGCGCTGTCGGTCTCCAGTTGTGGCATGAGCCAATTTTCCAGCATGTTCAGATACACGTGTCCTGTAACATTTTTTTCGCAGAAGAAAAAGGGGCCGTAAACTTTAAACCATGAGATTGCACAAAACACGTAAACTTTTGGTGAATTGCGAATTTGCTGCACGAATGTGTGAGGATTCTCTACCGCCTAGATTCGCACATTGTGTCTGTTCATTTCACCATTAAGAAAAAATGTTGCTTCATCACTGAAAACAAGTTTCGCACTGAACGCACCCTCTTCCATGAGCTGTTGCAACCGCGCCGAAAATTCAAAGCGTTTGACTTTGTCATCGGGTGTTAGGGCTTGTAGCAATTGTAAACGGTAAGGCTTCTGCTTTAGCCTTTTCCGTAAGATTTTCCAAACCGTCGGCTGTGGTACGTTTAGCTCCCTGCTTGCTTTATTCGTTAACTTCCGCGGGCTACGGGTGAAACTTGCCCACACGCGTTCAACCGTTTCTTCGCTCACTGCAGGCCGACCCGTTGATTTCCCCTTACAGAGGCATCCAGAAGCTTTAAACTGCGCATACCATCACCGAATGGAGTTAGCAGTTGGTGGATCTTTGTTGAATTTCGTCCTGAAGTATCGTTGCACTGTTATGACTGACTGATGTGAGTGCATTTCAAGCATGACATATGCTTTCTCGGCTCCTGTCGCCTTTTTGTCTCACTGCGCTCTCGAGCGCTCTGGCGGCAGAAACCTGAAGTGCGGCTTCAGCCGAACAAAACTTGATGAGTTTTTCTATGTATCTGTAGTGTGTCGTGACCATATGTCAATGAACGGAGGTACAGTAAATTTATGAAATCGCTTCAATCATTTGTAATAGCCCTGTATAATGTTATATGTTTCCACATTGCCCATGCAGCATAGTGATCATAGATTTGCTTTACATCCTATCATGTCTGTGAATGTGTGTCACTGATTTTCAGTTCCATAATTTTAAAACGCTAAAAGAAGATGACATTTTATCACTTAATTAATTACCCTTTGCTCTTCAGGGCAACATACAAAGTACTGCAAAAGTTTCAGTGAAACCTCCCCTGTTTAAGAGTCTTATATACAGAATTAATTCATCAAATTATGCACTAATTGGTTATTTCTCAGGTATTACTGATGAGATCACTTTGATTTTGTGACTTTTATATGAACTGTTAACCTGAAGACAATTTCTCAAGTTTTTAGGCCAACATATATTTTCAGTTACCTAAATTCCTCTGGCCTTGCCAAATGGAATATTAGAAACGGATTTTGGCCTACAAGCTCCAAACATTTTCTTCTTTATGACAGATCATTAGACATGAAATTTGTCTTATTATAAGGTGTCATTGATCAACAAGTAGTATGAATATATTTTATGCAAAAATCAGTCATATTGTATATTAAGCAGTTGGAATATACAACTGTATATTTATACCACATGACATTTCTTTGCCATAGTAGTCAGAATGTCTAAAATGTGACAGAAGAATGCAATAGTAACTGATGGTATACAGTGTTTGTAAAGCAACTTTAAAAGAAACAACAGCTCTTGCATAATAGGTGCTCCAATTTTGCTATTGAGTTAGTCCTTTTTTAAAACCAGAATATACAAAAGATCCATCAAACAAAATACTTTCCCCAGTAACTGAAAGAAAGCACACATCACATTCATCTTCAAGAAGGTTAGCAGAAGTGATCTACAAAACTACTGCCAAAAATTGTTGACATTCATCTGTTGTAGAATCTTGAAATATAGTCTAAGCTTATATGTAATGACATACCTTGAACAGAATGACCTCCACGTTAACCAGCGTGGATTCAAATATATCGGTGATGTGAGACCCAACTTAGTTTTCTCACACAACATCATGAAAGCCATGGATCAAGGTTGTCAGTTGATACAGTATTTCTCAACTTCTGAAAAATATTTGCTTCTATATGACACCAAGACTTCTTGGTAGAGAACATGCAGTGTGGGTTCTTGATGGAGAGATACTGATTGATATAAAAATAACTTATCGTTTTATTTCAAAGAAAGTAATCAATTTTTGAAAATATGATATACCGCTGCACAGATAGAAAATCTACTCACCAAGTAGCAGCAGGGGAAAACACATATAAAAGTCAAGGAAACGTGCCAGAAGAAGGAGCCACTGGCTCCAGAAGCTTGCCTATTTCTTTAACTTTGATATATGTTTTCTTTTGCTGCAACTTGGTGAGTAGATTTTTTTATCCATCCAATTATATTATTATTTTATTTGTATTGTGATTTATTTCAGACTTACTTTCAGACTCCTCTGTTATGTTTCTCCAGTCATTACTTATTTTTGTCTACACTAGAGACAAACAGCACATCATCATCATCATCATCATCATCATCATCATCAAAACAAAGGAGGTTTCGATGTGTTCTATTAATGTGTGTCCCTTTCATTTCCAAGGTAAAGGATCAAATAATTTTTCTTACGACTGCAGAGAATAGGTTGGGTTGCATTGAATTTCTTTTTCTGTTGTGGAAACTGTAGCACCAACATATATATTTTCTGTTTGCTAACACAGGTTGATCAAACTTTTTCCCCAGGGACATTGGTACATATTTGGTTGGAACAGTTGAGAAGCATCCTGAATATCTATGAATCCCAGACAAAATGATAGTCCACATTCATTACCATATTCAGTAATTTTGTTCACCATTTTGCTGTATCCACTTATGATCCTAGCTTGTTATTTTCCTTGGTTAATATCCAGTGTCATTTTGGAGAGGAAGTGGATAGGTGTTTAAATTTAATGTTAGTTATCTGTTTGATTATTTATTTGTCATTCACTGAACTAAATAGTTCATTTATCTTGTAATTGATCTATTAGGAAACTACTTGTTGTTATTGACATTTGCACTAATATGTATTGTATCCATCTTGGATTATTATATTGTAGTTAATAACATTTTTCATGTTGAAGTTTATATTGTTATTGTTGTTATTATTATTATGTTAACACTGATGACACCAGTTGCATGTAAATATGCCCAATGGTGGAATAAAACATTTGTAAACATTTGTAATGTTTAGTTTCTCTTATTTTTTTGTGAAAATTATCATAGCTTTCATACACATTTAGGGCCTTGTCTTAGACCACAGACTATCCCTAAAAAAAGGTAGGCAGTTATTTTTTTGTTACATAGTCACCAGATTTCCATTTCTATTGAAACACCATCTCCTGGTGCCATTCCTTTCTTCATATCTATAATGGGTCTATACACCTCATGTCGGATTGCTTCTAGAATACAATTATTTAAAAAATTCTTGGATATTATAGAATCTTTTACCCTTTTGTGTTAGTTACTGTGCCATTGTCATCTTAAGGGATGAATCGTGTCATTCCACCCAAATTAAGTATCTGTTTGTTGTCTTCATGTCCTTATTGTCTGCAACTGTTATTTTATGGAATTTTCATTATATCTTCTCACATTCACTTGAAAACCTTTGTAAGGAGTTTTGTGTAATTCAATACATTCTTTAACTGGGCTGGCTACGTTGTGCCAAATCGCACATGAGCCAGATGTGTGGGTCATGTGCAATCAGAGGTTCGTCTTAGTTGTGCTTGGTTCTTTTCAAAAGTACCGGGTACAGTGGACATTTCATTTGGTATTGTGGTATGGCATTTTTGGGTTGGCACAAATCTCTTCAGTTTGGCAGAATCGTGGTGTCAGCGCTGTTATACTTCACTATTTGTTTGTGGTATGGTGGACGCTCACAGGTCCAGTGGCTGTTTACACAAAAAGAGCGAGTCTAGTGATGTATTGTCACAATCCTTTAAAAATGAAAGGAAATGTCAGAAGAGTAGGATGATAATTCTCAGTATCTGATATGCACTCCCATAATCAATGGGTACTGCAAATTTATCATGAAACGACATAACAATACCATGCAGAAAAAATTTAAGGATTTAGTTCCTAATGGAAGAGCAAAAAATTACAATGATGGGATGCATTGTTCTGTACATCAAGAAGCATATTATGCTAAATTTGCAGGCGTAGAGCATGTGAAGAAATGGGTGACACAAATAGTAATAATTCTGATGTCACAGACATTATTCCACTGCCAACCACAACAGTTTTCGATGGTACTGAAAAAGTGTATGGAGACACTATATATTACTGTTAAGTACATTGGTTAAGTCTAGGGGAATGCCTCAAGTGGTTTTTCAATTTAAAACCCATTCTTATTGAATTTATTAATGAAAAAGAAGTGTAGGGACAAAAATTGGAACATCTAGAATGGATTGCAAACTTTGCTTTTTAATTGCACTTGACTGAATGCTGCCCATGGTAAGATACTGCAGGGTGAGAAACAACTTATTTTTGATCTGATGGGAATGCATTTAAAAAGAAAATCTCTTTGTGGAAGGGACGAATTCTGACCAAAAAAGCACCTTCCATTTCCATGAGCTCATTGGCTTTAATAAAAACATGAGGCTAGAAGAATTCATTGTGATCTTGAAAGAATTACAAGGATAGTTTTCTAAATGTTTTAAGGACACTGCCAATCTTAGATCTGTTTTTGAGACTGTTTGCATCTTCGGTTGAAAGCACCCTGTGCATGAGCAGATATAACTGAGTCATCTGTAGTGTAAATCCTGTTTTAAAGACAAAACTATTCAGAATATCTACATCGTTTTCCTCAGGTAGAGTTTTCCCATTTTAATAATGGTGTTGCAAAAGTACCACAATATTTTGATCAATATATTCTGATTATGAAGCTAAATAAGGCAAGATTACGTGGCAATCTGAGTGTGAAAATCAGAGAATTTGTCTGTGCCTCTCCATATGCCAGCAGTTTGTACAAGATAAAAATTCTGTAATGTCTTCAGCCCACCAAAAATAATAAAATGATACTGAAAATTTGTTTTGTTTGAGATCTGCAATTTGTCAAACCTGTGTACTGGAGTGTGTGAGGAAAAGTTAGTATTCACTTTTGACAGGCTGGCCATAAAGTGAAAAAGCCTCTCTTGAAGATGTGTTTTCATACTGGGAACCTGTAGCAAAGTGGATAAGCACTCACGCAACAATTTATTTTCATATTAATTGCAGTGAAGCATTAAAAAAGTTGGAACTACTAACATCATGTGATCAATATCCTTAGTTCAATTAAAACAAATGATGGATAATTGAAACACACTGTAGAAAATATTCAGCACATTAATGTTACAGATGAGGCAGGGACTCTCATAGGAGGATCCAGCAATGATGAAAATTTCAACTTCATGACATTTCTAAAGCACCTGCCTGGCTAGACATGTATGTTAGCATGCTACTTCCAGGGTTTGAGGAGACAGTCCAGCCCTAGATCGAATCTGTCTATTAGGTTAACTATGAGGTCTGGTGTGCCAGACAGTGTGGATGTGGTATTTAGGGGGTTCACCACATCTGACAGGTACCCATGTCCTGCCTCAGTTACATGATTCACAAACATTTCAACAGTTCTATCACACTTTCATATGGATAACACTAAATGCAAACAGACGAGGTACACAATTTCTGTCCCAGGGAGGAAGTGGTATTGTCAAGAAGGACATCCAGCCCCCTTTACCATTAACATTGCCAAATCCAGACAAACATGCCAACCACATGAAGATATGGGATAAGGCCAGGAAAAAGAAGAAGAAGATGATGATGATTTTAAAGACTCGAGCAGAAGGTGAGGCAGAACTAAAATCTTGGTTACAAAGAGATGGCTACAAGTGATTTCACCACAATAACCAAAAAGGAATTCTCTAGCTGGTAGCAGCTACAGTGTTGTCAGTAATTATGAAAAAATAAAAACTGCTGAGTATTTTTTCAGTTTTGTTTGATGAAGCTTGTGATATGTCCCAGACAGAGCAGGTATCAATTTAACTTAGAATGGTTCTGAAGATTTTACAGTAAATAAATATTTCATCTGATTTTATTCTATAATTAGTACTTCAGCATAAACCATGTGTGATTTCTTGGAGGACATTTTAGTCCTGCCCAACTTACTGCCCTCAAAACTCAGAAGCTAGGGTTAAGACAGGGCATCACAAATATCTGGTATAGTATCAGAAGTGCAGTCGTGAATACACAAAGAAGATGCTTGAGTGCTGTTTGTACATTATTTCAGAAGTAAGAAAATTTTTTCTATTAATGAAAAATTTAATAAACTTTGTACAGGACTCATTGAAGTGCTGCACTCAGTTCAGAGAGCTGCAGATTGCAGCTGAGAAAGAAACTGCAAAAATTTTTCCTCCTCTATCAGGCTACTGTCCAAAAAGGTATATGTTATTACAAAAAATTTTATCAAATTTTGGTGGATATTTTATGTTTATTATATATTTTTGTTTTTCAGATGATTAGTACAAATAAAATCACTTAAGTCTACAATGGAAGATTATAACCAACTGATGCAGCTGCAGCTTTCATTCAATGTGAAAGTTGCATTCTGGCCACAGTAGCAGGAAGTAGCGGTAATGTGTGAGTGAGGTGTGCCTGCTTATGTGAATGTGTTTTTTCTTTTTTGAAGAAGGCTTTGGCTGAAAGCTCAATGTGCAACAGTCTTTTCGTTGTGCCTGTCTGCAACTCAAATGTTGTCTTTATGGTGAGTAGCAATCTATCCATTTCACAATATTATTGATATTTCAACCTTGGACTTTCCATTGTTTGATGCAGTTTTTGTATGACCATTTTATTGAAAGAGGATTGATGATATGGTACTGGTCAAAGCATCAGACTTCTATAGTTATTTGCAAAGGTTAAAGTGCTATTTTAACTTAACAATACTTATTGAAGTTTTTCATTGAGTAGAAATTTTAAATGCAAAATTACTGTAGTCTACTCTATGCGTCATCAGATTGTGATAAAAAATAGGAGCAGTCACAAGTTTTAAGTGTTTCTTATGATTTTAAATTTGAGGAAATTTAGTGTGAAAGTGTTCAGGCTGTTGTTAACTTTGATGAATTAAACTTCTGCATCAGCATAAAACTTAAAAAGTCTCAGTCAAGGTAATAATGAAAATATCAAATTCAAAATCCCTCAAGGATTTTTCAGAAATTCATATTTTGAAGTTTTCAACCAACCAAGTGCGTCACTCAGGAATAGATTTGACAGTGATTCCATAAGATTTTTGAGCCACTGGAAATATTTATTCTTGGGCAGCTTACAGATGTTGATGAAATTGAAAAATTTTACAAAAATGATTTTGATGGAGAGAGACTGATAAACAGTAGAGACATATTTTTACAACTTTTAACAAGACAAAATGAGCAGACAAAAAACTTGTGGGCAGCTGCGGAACTTTTATAAAAATATGAATGGCTAAAGGATTAAATCCAGGGATTGTTTGCTTTGCTCACTTGCATATTATGAGTCTTGGACAATCATGTCCTAAGTTTTTTTTCTGTTTTTCATTGATTCAAAACTAATTAACAGCAACAATGTTTCTGTATTGACTCAAACATATCACTGTTTTGCCTGCTTAATGAGACTATCAATAAATAAGATTTAGAAGATTCATTAAATACTTTTATTCCACAACATACAAGGTGCAGCACAGCTTTTGCATTGTCAAAATGGACTTTTTTGTGTTGTTGATTGAATAGCATTTAAAACGTTCAGCACAGTTTTTGTATTGTGCTAGTGGTCTTTTTTTGTATTGAATAGCATTTAATTAAACAAACAGTATTTTGAATCTTTCCTTAGTATTTTATCCTTAAAATATACCTTTTTATGATTTTTTTTGTCAGTTTACAATTTTAAGAAAGCACTTGGCCGCGAAAGGCAAAGGTCCTGAGTTCAAGTCTTGGTCTGGCACACAGTTTTAATCTGCCAGGAAGTTTCATATCAGCACACACTCCGCTGCAGAGTGAAAATGTCATTCTGGAAACATCCATCAGGCTGTAGCTAAGCCATGTCTCTGTAATATCCTTTCTTTCAGGAGTGCTAGTTCTGCAAGGTTCGCAGCAGACCTTCTGTAAAGTTTGGAAGGTAGGAGATGAGGTACTGGCAGAAGTAAAGCTGTGAGGACAAAGTGTGAGTCATGCTTGGGTAGCTCAAATGGTAGAGCACTTGCCCGCGAAAGGTAAAGGTCCCGAGTTCGAGTCTCGGTCTGGCACACAGTTTTAATCTGCCAGGAAGTTTCAAATCTATATTGATTTAATACTTCATATGGTTGCAGCACTTAATTTGCTTTTGATTCTACATTTCTAACAATAACACCAACTTCAGGAGAAAATGGTAGAAATGTAGCATTTTTATTTTCTTGATAAATAGTTTCAAATTATTAAATCATGTGCAGGTCTTTTTTTTCCTTTCCTTTGTAAGATGAATAAAAGTCCGAGATCTTCAGTATCTTATCTTTGATGTTAATCTTTCCCATGAAAAAATGTAATTACATCGTAGCATTTCTAAAAAAAATTCACTGCACAAAAAACTACTTTTAAAAATTATAGATAATTCTTGATAATGTATCAAGGTACAAATTGTAATATGAGCAGAGTTTTTCCATCGTCTTTTGATGCTGTAGTCTTTTTATGCATTAATTGGATTTTCAATTTCTATCTCATTTCAGTGTACTGGCCTGATGAAACAAAAATGTCATCCACTGAAGAAAGTATATTTGATGAAACATTTGACATAAACTGCATAGATAACAACCAGAGAACAGATTATCTGTACAAATGTAACACTTGTTGTAAGCTGTACAAATCTCAAAGAAGTTTGGTGAGGCATATCAGATATGAGTGTGGACAACCACCTCAATTCCATTGTCCTTACTGCACTGAAAAGAGTCATCGCAAGTATAATTTAGAAGTCCACATTAAACGTAAACATAAGCAGGTACAAGAGCTGCATGAACTAATGTGATATTAAATGATCATAATAAACATTGTTATTTTTTAATTTAAAACTTTATATTCTGTAATTGATGTCCAAAAGTAATTAGTCAGTGGCCAGTTGAGAAGCATTATTTAAAATCACTTGCTATATGGCAAGTTATTGGTTTTCCATGTGAAGTATATGCATCTGTTATAGATGTATAATAGTAATAAAGTCTCCTTTTACTTAATATACAGTATGTTGCCCATATTAAAATTTCCCTTATATATGTTTGAATAGTTAATAATCATATGTTATGGTGCGTCAGGGTTTAGACTACTTTGCTTAAAAGCATTCTGAGATCAGGCCTTATCCACGTGTTTCATTAATATTTCAGGTTTCCTTACCACCACGTTCTGTAACAGTCCACAAAATAAACATTTCATGCATCACATTCCAAAACAATTTCTAACAAATTGCCTTGTTAAGGGCATTTAAAAAGTAACTTACATTTTATTATACTAGAGTGTGACACTGTTACTGACAAAAGATACACCATCAACCATATTATTTTTGGACTTGAGCAGTCAGTACATATAAACAAGCATATGAGCTTCTGACAATTTTTTCAATGCCTATAAACACTTGTACATATAGCAGTTATGAATTGAGGAATGTTATTGTGTATATGTCATTGTCAAAGTCTTGAAGAAGTGATCAATCATACACCAGACACATTCGCATTCCTGTTTATAATTCTAAAAAATTTTCTCATATACATTGGAAAGCAATGGAACAGAATGAATTGAAAGGAAAAAATTCATGTTTGACATCCAGATTTTTTAAAACCTGTTTTAGGACCCATAGGTGAAAGAGGCTTTTGCTATCATAATGTATGTAATTTGAATGACCATTTATGTATCAACAGTGAACAGATACAAGCAGAACTCTTCTAGTAGCTCCAAGAAGAAGAAGAAGGATGCTTTACTTTTTCCAAAGAGTTGATACTATAGTGATTACATACAGACATGTATATGCAGAGGCTTTAAATAATGTTGGATATCTTCATCATACTGAATTTTGTGAGATTTTCTCTGAAAACAATTAAATGAAGGTTTTTATTTTCAAAAACTGTTGTGCCCACTGTTACATAGCTGCTTCGGAAATACTGACTGAATCTTCACAAGCAATAATTTCTTTTTAATTTTCTTTTTGTACTATTGTACATGGGCAGAATGTAATATTGCAAAATCTGGAAAACAATACAATTAATATCTCTTCCCTGATTTTGTTTTCCTGTTTTGCCAGTAGTTTTTCATTTTCGCTGACTGTGCTTCTTTTCTCTATTTTGACCATTTGCAGGCAGGACGTGGAAGTGGCGTAATAAGCGAAATAAGGTTTTTAGTAATTTTGACTTTTTCTCTGAAAACTCGAACCTGAATGTCATCAAATGAAATTTCAGCTTCCTGTAAATCCTTTTTAATTTGACTTTCCCATTTTGAATACCATTTTGTTTTTGAAATTGGTGAATGTATGCGATGAGTAAGTCTTTGCAGGTTCATTCTTTCCAGATGGCCAAAAACATCATTCTCTGCTTCCTCATGCTGGTAACAATGTCTTCTGTATGTTCATATAATTCACAGTTGTGTCTTTGGCAGAATTCTCCACTTTCTTTGATAGGACTAAGGATTTTCCTCAAAATTTTCTGGTCTTTTATTTCAAGTTTCATAGTGGCCATTTCTTCGTCATGTTTAAACATTCTGATGCATACAAAGCTGACGGTCTAATTATGATGTTATAATGACAAAGTTTTAGCTTTAAAGACAGGCTTTTGCTTTTGTATAAGTCTTTGCACAGATGAAAAGCACCTTCTAGTTTAGAACACCTGCTTTCTACAACTACATTTTCTGAACCATCAGGTGTAATTATTTCTCCAAGATATTAAAATTTCTTCAACTGGTTGATTTTCTCTTGTTGTATTTCAGTATGAGGAGGAGCATGTTTGATGTTTGTGATGAATTCAGTTTTGTTAAATGCTATTTTTAGGCCAGCCTTAGCAGCGATTGTAGGCTGGACACTTGAACCTTGGCTTCATCAATATTATTTGCAGTGAGTGCCAGATCATCAGCAAAAACCAAACAGTTTCCACTGAGGCCATTTCTTTTGTGTCCAATTTGAATCCCATAACCTGGCGGTATGGTTGTTTCCCACTCTCTGACTATATTTACCAGGACACAGTTGAAAAGCAATGGAGAGAGCAGGTCACCCTGTCTCACCCCTGTACAGATTTCAAATGGTTCTGATAGTTCGCCTCTGAACTTGACCTTTGACACTGTGTTATTTAAAGTGGTGCTTATCAGATTGATTGTTTTACTATCCAGACAAAATTCGGCAAGGGTTTTCTTTATTGTTTTTCGATCAGTTGAGTCATACGCTTTTGAAAGTCGACAGAGGTCACAACAGACATTCTTGATCTTGATTTGGCATATTATATAACAGATTTCAGGTTATGGATCTGCTTTACACAGGATCTTGATGTCCTGAAACCAGCTTGATATTCGCCCAATTGTTGATCTAAGACTGAGTCAGCTCTGTTTGTTTAACAACAGTCTGGAAAAGATCTTGTACGTCGTTGGTAGCAAAGAGATTCCTCGGTAATTATTCAGATCACTGTTATCACCTTTTATGATGTGTGTGAATAATTGATATGGTCCAATCTGGAGGTAGAGTTTCAGTTTCCCAAATCTTCACTATGATATCATGGAGATGTTTTATTGTATCATGATCTGCTTATTTCCACATTTCAGCCAAGATGCGATCCTCACTTCCAGATTCGTTATTTTTCAAGCTTTGTATAGTTTTCACCATTTTTGGAGGTTTTCTTGCTGTTTCATTTTATCCAAGCCTGTCTTCGCTTTTCAATTGCTTCATTACAATCTTCGTTCCACCACGGGTGTTTATATTTTTTATTGGTCAGTATAGTTTCTGTGGCTGATTGTACCATGGCTTCTTTAATTCTGTTCCAGTCTGTTTTTTTTTGTTTTTTTGTTTTTTTTTTTTTTTTGGTTTGCTGTGTAGAGTTTATGTAAATTTGTTGTTGACATCTTTCAGTTTACTTATATCAAATTTTGGAGGTCTGTTTTTTCTTGGAATATTGGAAAGGTTCTTTCGGTTATCTGTAATGATATTCATTTTTACCAGAGACAAGTAATGATCAGAATTAATGTTGGCATTCCTCAAAACTTTAACATTGAAAATTTCCCTCGTGGATCTTTTAGAAATAGCTACATGGTCCAGCTGGAATTTTCCAAACATTGCGTTAGGGTGTTCCTAAGTTTTGGCTTTTCGAGGAAGACACTTGAAGGCTGTGGATTTTAAAAGAAGATCACAGTTCTTACAAATATCAATTATTCACTCACCATTTTTATTTGTTCTTTTATGTGCAGGGTAGTCACCAACAATTTGTTGATACTTTTTTTCTCTACCAATTTGTGATTTAAATCGCCCATCTAAATTATGGAATGGTGTTTTGGAACTTTGTCAATTGTTTCATCAAGTTTTTCCCAAATTTTGTCAACTGAATCTGATTCTTTTTTTGTTTGATTCATTTGTGGGAGCATGGAAATTTACTATCGTATAAGCTTTATTCATAGATTTGAAAGACAGTGAATTGATCATTTTCTTGTTGACACTAAAGCAAGTGCCTAGATGTGGTATATTTTTTGTGACTCTTTTGCCAGGTTTTCCTTTGAATATTCTAAAGCCTTCTGATTTGAAACAACATTCAGACAAGATGAATATAGTGAATGTTTGTGTATTCCCCAGTCTCATGTCTTAGATTTCAGGTCCTTTTATGATGAAATTATCTTTGTTATCAAAACTTTTTACAACTAGGTTGTAACTTTATTTTATTGTGTGTGTGTGTGTGTGTTTTTAGAATGTGAAACAAATACTAACAAAGAGATAGAGGGGCTGGCCAGTACTTACCTCAGCTCAGTACAGCCGATAGATACACATAAAACAGAACTGAAAATTTACATTCCTAGCTTTTGGGACCTTGTTCCTTCATCAGGCAGGAGAGAGGGGAAAAAAGGGAAGAAGGGAAATTTAACAAAGTTCCGAAAGCTAGGAATGTAAATTTTCAGTTCTGTTTTATGTGTATCTATCGGCTGTACTGAGCTGAGGTAAGTACTGGCCAGCCCCTCTATCTCTTTGTTAGTATTTGTTTCACATCTTATATGAGATTTTCCATTAATCATTTTGTTTTTAGAATGTTGCTGTTGTTTGCCTAAGTACAAATATCATCATTATCTGCATCATAATTAGTTACTTTCTTTTCTATTATCATTTATGAAGTGATTAGATTTTAGGAGAGATTCTAATTTATATTGAATGATAATTCTGTTGATTATGAATCAAATCTCATTTTAACTTTATTGCAGAAATGACTCATATATAGAACACTCAGGTAACTTTGTTTTCTACACAGTAGTAAAAGTTTGTACTTGTAGTTCCATAAGTGTCATCAAGCTGGGAAATTACCAAAGAAAATTATATTAATTTATTAGGGCCTGCTGGAAAGGAATTTCTCTGAATTTTTCATGTATAAACCCTTGAAGCTTTTTAAATAAACAAACTTTATTAACTTTCTGCATCTTTATTCTCCATGTCAACATCTTTCTTTTCCATGTCAACATCTTTCCTTCTCAATGTAGTCACCCTGGCAATGAACACATTTCTCCCAACAAGAGACCAGTTTGTTGATACCATCACTGTAAAATGTTTGACTTTGTTTAAAGAGCCACAACCTGACTCCCGTTTACACACACCATGACTGTCAAAATGAAGTCCTCGAAGATGTTCTTCAAGTTTTGGAAACAGATGAAAATCAGATGGGACCAAATTCGGTTATATCACTGTTTCCTTCATTACAAGCATGAACAACCCAACACTGTACATTACTAATGTTCATACAATCATCACCTACACAGATTTCATTCTTCTATGGATTTCAATTGGAGTCATGTTTTCTGTGGTTAGAAATTTAATTGCAGGATGGTGTCTCTCACGTGCCAACATACTTTCATTACACACTGCCATGTAATACATTACAATTCGGAGTCCTCTAGTGGCAAAGGCTTGCAACTTGCATCAGTGAAGCAGGAAAGTCGGCAGAGTAACATGCATGACATGTAGACCCTCACCCAATATTGAGAACAGAATAAAAAATTAAAGGGCATTAGTTTTCAGCATGCCCTCATAATAATTTTGTGTCAAAGTAGCATAATTATTTTTGTATTCTGTGTTTCTAATACACACCACCAATCAAACAGAAAATATGAGGGAAGTACAGCATTTTATGTTTTTTGTAAATATTTTCAAATTTTTGGTTAATGTGCAGGTTTCTTTTCTATTCTTGTGTAATTAAAGGTGGGTAAAATATCAAGATTTTCAACACTTTTTCCATAATGAATATTTCACAGGTTCGGTATTTGTTTGTTTTCTATCAAAGATTTGCATTATTTTGTTTCTTATATATAAGTCACTTATTTCCATGAAAAACAGTAATTACATTGTGGCTTTGTTGGAGAACAATTTTATCACAAAAACATTCACATAAAAATTGCAGACAAGTTTGGTTTATGTATTAAGATAGAATCTGTAACAACAAACATTTTCCATGATATTATGAAGATGGAGTGGTGTTCTGAGTTAATTATTTCTGTTTGATTTCAGTGTACTGGCGTGATGAAACACAGATGTCATCTACTGAAGTAATTGCATTTGACCAAAGATTTGGCATAAACTCTATAGATAACAACCAGAGGACAGATCTTTACAAATGCCATATGTGTTGTAAAACCTACAAATTGCAGAGTTCTTTGGTGAGGCATATTAAATATGAGTGTGGAAAACCACCTCAGTTTCACTGTCCTTACTGCACTGAAAAAAGTCATCACAAATATAATTTAGAAGTGCATATTAAACGGAAACATAAACAGGTACAAGAGTCACTGGTACTGATGTGAAATGAACTGGTCATAATAGACATTGTTATGTTTGAATTTTCAAGTGTAGAATTCATTATTGGTGCTCCAAAGTAATTAGTCATTGAACAGTTGAAAAGCAAAGTTTCCAGATTCTTTATGTATGTTGTCTGCAATAAAATTTTCCTGAAGGATGTTTGAATGATTAATAATCATGTACACATAGCCTCCTGTATTTATCTGGCACTTCTTTCAGGGGTTTCAATCAGAACTGCACTGCTTTATTTCCTCTTGTATATTGTGGCGGTGCGTAATTTGTTCTTACCACAAATCTCATGGACATCTCAGGGTGCAAAGCATGTGTTATTAGCACAGCAGTACAACAAGAAATAAAGATTTCCATTTTTAAGTATTTTTATTGCACTGGTGTTATACAGAAAGTTATAGCATCCTACAAATTATGCAAGTTTGGAAAAACTTATGAATTTTCAATCAAATAAACAAAATTGTTTATAAATGTATCAAGACTTAATACTATTTCAAGAGAAAAGTGGAATTATGACTCTCTATTCACTGTTTTCAGGTGCATTTGCTGCATATGACAGAAGAAACAGCTACTGTTGTAAATTATTCATCTCCGCTAGCCAGACAGATACAGATTTCTGACTATAATTTCTTTATGTTTGGTGATAACTGGCCATAAAATGACGTTAAAGTGGTTCTTACCTGTTGTCTAAATTCTAGAATTTGACATTCATACTCAGGAAGTCAATGAAAACATGTATGATTTTGAATCTTTTTGTTTCTTAACAACAGTATGGAAAGCATAGATTGCTGTTCACCATAAAAAGGAAATGATGAGTTCAGACAGGCACAGTGAAAACAATTGACATTTTAAGTTTTGTGTTCATCCTAATATGAGCTGATATGTTATAATTTTTTTGTTTCTTAGTTTTTCATGCCATGATGGATGTCTTATTCTTTCATAATCTTGAATGGGTCAGCAACCAAATTATATTTAGCATTTCAGAGCTAAGTGTTTTAGATTTGTTGTGGAGATGAATTCTGTTTGTTAATTCTATTTATTCAATATAAATATTTGAGGCAGACACAACAAATGAGCACCATGGATATTCACTGCATTTATAGAAACAAATGGGTTAAAAAAGAATATGATGCTTTACAAATGTGTTTCCAGAAGCTTTCAGCATGGTACTAAACCAGAAATCAAACATACTCTTGAAAACAACATATTCTGCTTAACTAGTGTTTAAATCCTCACAATAGCACGTGAAATACTAAATATTCATGTGAGCCAACTTCACTGATACGTGTGCAAATTATTTCAACTTATTTCTTTATAACACTTCCAACACCTGCAGGGATCATGAAGAGACATTAAGATAAATCAGGTAATGAATGGCACCATATAACTACTTCTGCTTGGATAATGTATAATGTTCCTTGTAATATGAGCTGATTAGTCATGATTTTTGATGGTTATTATTAAGTATGTTGTTTGGTTGAGAAGCAGGGGAATGTGGCATAAATGAATTGAAGCATCCAAGAATGTAATGAATTAAAAATAGAATGTGAAAGCCAGTAATTAAAAGAATATTAATATGCTACTTGCTTGAATAGTTCTCGGGTATATTTCAGATTGTATTATCAAAACCACTTAGTATTTCCAAGAGGCACCATCTGCGACCATGGCCAACTGTTTTGGCATGTGAAGTTCATGGCTTAATTCTCTGCCATGGAGTCTGTAGGTCAACATCCCCAGTGATGATGTTACAGCTCCACCACTTGAACCCTATGTATTTCTGGAGAACCAGTATATAAATAGGCAAACCGCAACATCTGGTCACAGTCACACCTTAAGATAATGAGCAGCTGTCTCTTGGAGATAGTCAACATTTTAGGCAGTAGATCCAGTGCATTGTCTAATAACTTTTCAAGTAGTTGTTGCTTAGAGAGAGCCCAAACAGCATAATATGCAGCTTGTTTTATAAAATTTTTCCAACTGTGTTACGTAATTTCTCTTAGGCATCATTTGACTCCATAAGACATTTTTTTATCATCTGTGTATCTACATCTACATGGTTACTCCACAATTCACACTTAAGTGCCTGGCAGAGGGTTCATCGAACCATTTTCATACTAATTCTCTACCATTTCACTCTCGAATGGTGCATGGGGAAAAGTAACAACTAAATCTTTCTGTTCGAGCTCTGCTTTCTCTTATTTTATTATGATGATCATTTCTCCCTACATAGATGGGTGTCAACAAAATATATTTGCATTCGGAAGAGAAAGTTGGTGATTTAAATTTCATAAATAGATCTCACTGCAAAGAAATCCGCCTTTGTTTCAGTGACTGCCACCCCAAGTCGCGTATCACATTAGTGACATTCTCACCCCTATTGGACGATAACACGAAACGAGTTGCCCTTCTTTGCACTTTTTTGATGTCCTCCATCAATCCTACCTGGTAAGGAACCCACACCACTCAGCAATATTCCAGCAGAGAACGGACAAGTGTAATTTAGGCTGTCTCTTTAGTGGGTTTGTCGCATCTTCTAAGTGTTCTGCCAACGTAGCGCAGTCTTTGGTTTGCCTTCCCCACAATATTATCTATGTGGTCTTTCCAATTTAAGTTGTTCATAATTGTAATTCCTAGGTATTTAGTCGAATTGACAGCCCTTAGATTTCTGCGATTTATCATAAACCCAAAAATTGTCGGATTTTTTTTTAGCACCCATGTGGATGACCTCTCACTTTTCTTTGTTTAGTGTCAATTGCCACTATTCCCACCATACGGAAATTCTCTCTAGATCATTTTGTAAATGGAATTGATAGTCTGATGATTTTACTAGATGGTAAATTAGAGCATCATCTGCAAACAATCTAAGGGGGCTGCTCAGATTATCACCTAGATCATTTATGTAAATCAGGAACAGCAGAGGGCGTATGACTACCTTGTGGAACCCAGATATCACTTCTGTTCTACTCATTGATTTACTGTCTATCACTACAAACTGTGACCTCTCTGAGAGAAAATCATGAATCCAGTCACACAACTGAGACTATACTTCATATGCATGCAATTTGATTAATAGTCGCTTGTGAGGAATAGTATCAAGGCTTCTGGAAATCTAGGAATATGGACTCGATCTGAGATCGCTTGTCGGCAGCACTCATTACTTCATGGGATAAAGAGCTAGCTGTGTTGCACAAGAATGATATTTTCTGAATCCGTGTTGGTTATGTATCAATAAGTCATTTTCTTCAAGGTTATTCATAATGTTAGAGTACAGTACATGCTCCAAAATCCTACTGCAAATTGAGGTCGGTGATATGGGTCTGTAATTCAATGGGTTACTCCTATTTCCTTTCTGTGCTACTTTCCAGTCTTTAGAAACAGTCCTTTCATCAAGTGAGCAAGTGTATGTGATTGCTAAGAAAGGCGCTGTTGTATCTACATACTCTGAAAGGAACCTGATTGGTATACCATCTGGATCAGAAGACTTGCCTTTCTTAAGTGATTCGAGTTGTTTTCCAACAACTAAGATATCTACTTTTATGTCCCTCATGCTAACAACTGTTCTGGTTTTGAATACCAGTGGACCTATGCTTGTGTCAAAATTGAGGGTCTGCTCTCTCCTACCACTTGCTATCCAAACTGCATTTTTTGTAAAACCTGTTGTTGTGGTCTTCAGTCCTGAGACTGGTTTGATGCAGCTCTCCATGCTACTCTATCCTGTGCAAGCTTTTTCATCTCCCAGTACCTACTGCAACCTACATCCTTCTGAATCTGCTTAGTGTATTCATCTCTTGGTCTCCCTCTACGATTTTTACCCTCCACGCTGCCCTCCAAGACTAAATTGGTGATCCCTTGATGCCTCAGAACATGTCCTACCAACCGATCCCTTCTTCTGGTCAAGTTGTGCCACAAACTTCTCTTCTCCCCAATCCTATTCAATACTTCCTCATTAGTTATGTGATCTACCCATCTAATCTTCAGCATTCTTCTGTAGCACCACATTTCGAAAGCTTCTATTCTCTTCTTGTCCAAACTATTTATCGTCCACGTTTCACTTCCATACATGGCTACACTCCATACGAATACTTTCAGAAGTGACTTCCTGACACTTAAATCAATACTCAATTTTAACAAATTTCTCTTCTTCAGAAACGCTTTCCTTGCCATTGCCAGCCTACATTTTATATCCTCTCTACTTCGACCATCATCAGTTATTTTGCTCCCCAAATAGCAAAACTCCTTTACTACTTTAAGTGCTTCATTTCCTAATCTAATTCCCTCAGCATCACCCGATTTAATTTGGCTACATTCCATTATCCTTGTTTTGCTTTTGTTGATGTTCATCTTATATCCTCCTTTCAAGACACTGTCCATTCCATACAACTGCTCTTCCAAGTCCTTTGCAGTCTCTGACAGAATTACAATGTCATCAGCGAACCTCAAAGTTTTTATTTCTTCTCCATGAATTTTAATACCTACTCCGAATTTTTCTTTTGTTTCCTTTACTGCTTGCTCAATATACAGATTGAACAACATCGGGGAGAGGCTACAACCCTGTCTTACTCCCTTCCCAACCACTGCTTCCCTTTCATGTCCCTCGACTCTTATAACTGCCATCTGGTTTCTGTACAAATTGTAAATAGCCTTTCGCTCCCTGTATTTTACCCCTGCCACCTTTAGAATTTGAAAGAGAGTATTCCAGTCAACATTGTCAAAAGCTTTCTCTAAGTCTACAAATGCTAGAAACGTAGGTTTGCCTTTCCTTAATCTTTCTTCTAAGATAAGTCGTAAGGTCAGTATTGCCTCACGTGTTCCAGTGTTTCTACAGAATCCAAACTGATCTTCCCCGAGGTTGGCTTCTACTAGTTTTTCCATTCGTCTGTAAAGAATTCGTGTTAGTATTTTGCAGCTGTGACTTATTAAGCTGATAGTTCGGTAATTTTCACATCTGTCAACACCTGCTTTCTTTGGGATTGGAATTATTATATTCTTCTTGAAGTCTGAGGGTATTTCGCCCGTTTCATACATCTTGGTCACCAGATGGTAGAGTTTTGTCAGGACTGGCTCTCCCACGGCCGTCAGTAGTTCCAATGGAATATTGTCTACTCCGGGAGCCTTGTTTCGACTCAGGTCTTTCAGTGCTCTGTCAAACTCTTCACGCAGTATCGTATCTCCCATTTCATCTTCGTCTACATCCTCTTCCATTTCCATAATATTGTCCTCAAGTACATCGCCCTCGTATAGACCCTCTATATACTCCTTCCACCTTTCTGCTTTCCCTTCTTTGCTTAGAACTGGGTTTCCATCTGAGCTCGTGATATTCATACAAGTCGTTCTCTTATCTCCAAAGGTCTCTTTAATTTTCCTGTAGGCGGTATCTATCTTACCCCTAGTGAGATAGGCCTCTACATCCTTACATTTGTCCTCTAGCCATCCCTGCTTAGCCATTTTGCACTTCCTGTCGATCTCATTTTTGAGATGTTTGTTTTCCTTTTTGTGTGCTTCATTCACTGCATTTTTATATTTTCTCCTTTCATCAATTAAATTCAATATTTCTTCTGTTACCCAAGGATTTCTACTAGTCCTCATCTTTTTACCTACTTGATCCTCTGCTGCCTTCACTACTTCATCCCTCAAAGCTACCCATTCTTCTTCTACTGTATTTCTTTCCCCCATTCCTGTCAATTGCTCCCTTATGCTCTCCCTGAATCTCTGTACAACCTCTGGTTCTTTTAGTTCATCCAGGTCCCATCTCCTTAAATTCCCACCTTTTTGCAGTTTCTTCAGTTTTAATCTACAGGTCATAACCAATAGATTGTGGTCAGAGTCCACATCAGCCCCTGGAAATGTCTTACAATTTAAAACCTGCTTCCTAAATCTCTGTCTTACCATTATATAATCTATCTGATACCTTTTAGTATCTCCAGGGTTCTTCCATGTATACAACCTTCTTTCATGATTCTTAAACCAAGTGTTAGTTATGATTATGTTGTGCTCTGTGCAAAATTCTACCAGGCGGCTTCCTCTTTCATTTCTGTCCCCCAATCCATATTCACCTACTATGTTTCCTTCTCTCCCTTTTCCTACTGTCGAATTCCAGTCACCCATGACTATTAAATTTTCGTCTCTCTTCACTACCTGAATAATTTCTTTTATTTCATCATACATTTCTTCAATTTCTTCGTCATCTGCAGAGCTAGTTGGCATATAAACTTGTACTACTGTAGTAGGTGTGGGCTTCGTATCTATCTTGGCCACAATAATGCGTTCACTATGCTGTTTGTAGTAGCTTACCCGCATTCCTATTTTCTTATTCATTATTAAACCTACTCCTGCATTCCCCCTATTTGATTTTGTGTTTATAAACCTGTAGTCACCTGACCAGAAGTCTTGTTCCTCCTGCCACCGAACTTCACTAATTCCCACTATATCTAACTTCAACCTATCCATTTCCCTTTTTAAATTTTCTAACCTACCTGCCTGATTAAGGGATCTGACATTCCACGCTCCGATGCGTAGAATGCCAGTTTTCTTTCTCCTGATAACGACATCCTCTTGAGTAGTCCCTGCCTGGCAATCCGAGTGGGGGACTATTTTACCTCCGGAATATTTTACCCAAGAGGACGCCATCATCATGTAATCATACAGTAAAGCTGCATGCCCTCGGGAAAAATTACGGCTGTAGTTTCCCCCTGCTTTCAGCCGTTCGCAGTACCAGCACAGCAAGGCCGTTTTGGTTATTGTTACAAGGCCAGATCAGTCAGTCATCCAGACTGTTCCCCTTGCAACTACTGAAAAGGCTGCTGCCCCCCTTCAGTAACCACACGTTTGTCTGGCCGCTCAACAGATACCCCTCCGTTGTGGTTGCACATACGGTACGGCTATCTGTATCGCTGAGGCACACAAGCCTCCCCACCAACGGCAAGGTCCATGGTTCATGGGGGGTTGTAAAACCTACTTCATCAAATAGTAAACCTACTTCATCAAATAGTAACATCTGTGATCCAAAATTTATCTTCAGTATCCTGTGCCATCTGTTATACATTACATAAATACATAATGGATATAGCAGCTTGTGCTCTGTGGCACCTTAACCACACCTTTTAGGCCTGTTTCATTGTGTGGGTCTTTTTTTATTTTTTCTCTCTGTAGCAGTGGTTTCATACTTCACAGATTGGAACTTGCTCCACAATATGCATTTGGTTCCCAATATTCTTTAGCAATGAATTAAACAAACTCCATTAACTAAATTTAATTATCTACTAATAGCATAATTATTTTCCTTTTGTACTCCACTTAGAAGTTGGTTTCCTTGAAAAATTCCATTTCAGAAATGGTTTTCTTTTAACATTTCATTTATGTGTTCATTTTCACTTGTTTTGTTTTACTTACAGTACATCAGTCATTTCATTCCCATTGCTTCTGCAGCTGTATCTCTCTGTTTCCAACATCTCCCATGAGATTTGTTATAGATTTAGTACTTTACTGTGTAAATGTTTCTTGGAATATAATATTTTACACCACAATTTCACTTTACTAAATCTTCTGTGGTGGTGATAAGTGATAAGCTTATGCTGATGACACTAGCAAAGTAATACCCTAGAAAGGGATGTAAAATTTTATGGGTGAATCCAGAAAGTCTTATTTTAATCAGTGCTCAAGTCTACTTTTGGTGTAACATTTCATATGATAAAGGTTTGAGTACTATTCTAAAACATCATTTCATTATTAGATTCACTATATTTGCAATGTTAATTAAAATGAACTCATTGATCTGTATATTTGTTAATCTGTAATAGCTGTTATTTATAAAACTTGGCTGTGGTTTCATCTTTTGCATGATGTTTTTCACAAGACTCTCATAGACTCAGTTTATGGTCATGTATGTTTTTTAAAAACCAAATCAGTGAAGGATGTTAGGAGATATTATTATCAGTTGTCGTATAGCATGTTAATTTTCATAAGAACAGATAAATTTTTGTTTAACTCATCCTTCATTTATTGCATAATTTAAGCCATTTTTGGAAGCAGCCAAATGTTAGTATGACATTGTGAATATCTTGGAGAAGAGAATTAACACCCATTAAGAGACTGCATATGTTATTTTGGAGCACATATTATTGTAAGCTATAAGATGTACATGAGCACTTTGTTGGAGGTTTGTTGCAGCATAGACCAAAAATGAAGGAATGTAATTAAATGTCTCATGTGTTTGTCAGAAGTTCTCAGATTGTGAGAATTCCCAACTGTCGTTATACACCTTTTTATTCTTCTTTTCCATTTCTCACTCCTCCTCTGTGATCAAACAGTAATGATGAAAAATTTGGGAAAATAAAGAGTTGTACTACTGATTGTTGCTATGTTAGTGAATAAAAAATGAAATGACAATAAATTATATGTTGGTTTAAAGCTCAGAACATGTAAAAGTCATTCAGAATCTTAGCATCTCTATTGACACTGGTGTGTTACTATACACAGTAGTTAAGGACTGTAACTGTCTCATAGTTGGTGACTGTAATATTAGATACGTATAAATAATTGAAGGTGTAAGGGTAATTGTGTTCACTATTAAATAGTTTAAGAACATCCGAATTTTGAAATTACTATTTTACAAGACTTAAATTCATCTTGTTTTAGGAGACTTAACTTAGTTTTGCAGTGGCCATGGGAGAGCATGCATTGAGGTGTCTGTATGTTGTGTGTGTGAATGTGTGTAGCGTTGCTAGAAAAAGAGCTAGTGCTCAAAAACTGTTGTGAATTCTCTTTGCTGTTCTGTGTTTTTATGTTCCACGCATCGATCTGCTAGAGGTGAGTGGTTGTCTGTCCTTTATTTTACATTAAGACTTAAGCTGGTATGGAATGAAACTGAACGTGTTATTAGTATTTAAAAATGGAAAATTCAGGATGGAATGTAACAATATTGTTAAAAGGAAAGTTACTACTCACCATATAATGGAGATGTTGAGTTGCAGATAGGCACAATGAGAAGACTGTCACAAATATAGCTTTCAGCCAGTAAGGCCTTCATCAAAATTAGATGACAAACACACAAATACACACACGCAAATGCAACTCTCACACATGGCTGCAGTCTCAGGCAACTGATGCCATAGTTGCCTGAGAGTGCAGTGATGTGTATGTGAGTTGCTTTTGTGTGAGTGTGTATGTGTGTTTTTGTCGTCTAATTTTGTTGAAGGCTGTACTGGTTGAAAGCTATATTTGTGACAGTCTTTTTGTTGTGCCTATTTGTGATTCAGCATCTCTGCTATATGGTTATTAGAATTTAGGAAGAAATGATGGAGTGCATTCCATGTAACTGAATTTACTATTACTTTTTAATGTATTCTTGCTGTGTACAGTTCATGTTCTACAATTCCAGAGATAGCCCAATTTGTCATAAAGATTTTGGAACACAAATCAGTAAATATGATTTCTCATCCTTATCATGAACTCCATTGTTGAATACATGTTTTCCTCTCTGAAATTGCTAATGCTACAGGGAATGTAATTTATCTCTCTAGTTTCTGACGGATACTTCACCTGGAAACACTTAACAGCAGTGACTCTATTATGTGTGTAAAATTCTATAAAAACAAAACAACCTGCATGTTAATAGTGTTTGAAGTTCAATACAGATTTACTTTTTCTTTATTGCAGTTGTTAATGCCTCATGGACTGAAAATGCCCTGCCATCTCAGTTGAGAACTACAAATCTTGGAGCAGCAGGGATGCAGACCATGTTACATGACTTTGATAGGAATGATAAGTTTCACAGAATGGAGCCATTTGTTTGCAGCACATGTGGTAGACAGTACTCAAGAAAAGACTCACTACAGCGACATGTTAAATATGAATGTGGAGTAGAACCTCAGTTCTACTGTCCATATTGCCCTGAAAGGAGTCGTCATAAAAGCAATCTTCGTCGGCACATAATACTACGTCATCACTCTAATGTGCCATGGTGTGACATTGTTTAGGATACTTTGCTTGAGAGGATTCTGTTTTCCAATCATATCCATGTTTGTGTTAGACAAATTAACTTATGAATGGTTATTTGAAAAGTACACTTGATTGTACAAGAGGAAGATCTTTTATTGATAAAAAATTTACCTAAGCCATGTTGCTTTTTCGATTTTGGCAAGCAGTTCATATGAAGAAGCATATAAATGTCTAAAAAAATTTTCAATACTTATAAAGACTTTATGTTTATAGCCTATTAACTGAGGAATGTGTGCATGTGTATGTCTTTGTTAAGGTATGAATATAATAGAGGGAAACATTCCAAGTGGGGAAAATATATCTAAAAACAAAGATGATGTGACTTACCAAATGAAAGCGCTGGCAGGTTGATAGACACACAAACAAACACAAACATACACACAAAATTCAAGCTTTCGCAACCAACGGTTGCTTCATCAGGAAAGAGGAAAGGAGAGGGAAAGACAAAAGGATGTGGGTTTTAAGGGAGAGGGTAAGGAGTCATTCCAATCCTGGGAGCAGAAAGACTTACCTTAGGGGGAAAAAAGGACAGGTATACACTCGCGCGCGCACACACACACACACACACACACACACACACACACACACATATATATCCATCCGCACATACACAGACACAAGCAGACATTTGTAAAGGCAAAGAGATGTCAGTCGAGGCGGAAGTACAGAGACAAAGATGTTGTTGAATGACAGGTGAGGTATGAGCAGCGGCAACTTGAAATTAGCGGAGGTAGAGGCCTGGTGGGTAACAAGAGAGGATATACTGAAGGGCAAGTTCCCATCTCCATAGGTTTGACAGGTTGGTGTAGTGGGAAGTATCCAGATAACCCGGACGGCGTAACACTGCTAAGATGTTCTGGCCGTGCACCAAGGCATGTTTAGCCAGAGGGTGATCCTCATTACCAACAAACACTGTCTGCCTGTGTCCATTCATGCGAATGGACAGTTTGTTGCTGGTCATTCCCACATAGAAAGCTTCACAGTGTAGGCAGGTCAGTTGGTAAATCATGTGGGTGCTTTCACACGTGGCTCTGCCTTTGATCGTGTACATCTTCTGGGTGACAGGACTGGAGTAGGTGGTGGTGGGAGGGTGCATGGGACAGGTTTTACCCCGGGGGCGGTTACAAGGGTAGGGAAGGTGGTTTGGGGATTTCATAGGGATGAACTAAGAGGTTACGAAGGTTAGGTGGACGGCGGAAAGACACTCTTGGTGGAGTGGGGAGGATTTCATGAAGGATGGATCTCATTTCAGGGCAGGATTTGAGGAAGTCGTATCCCTGCTGGAGAGCCACATTCAGAGTCTGATCCAGTCCCGGAAGGTATCTTGTCACAAGTGGGGCACTTTTGGGGTTCTTCTGTGGGAGGTTCTGGGTTTGAGGGGATGAGGAAGTGGCTCTGGTTATTTCCTTCTGTACCAGGTCGGGAGGGTAGTTGCGAGATGCGAAAGCTGTTTTCAGGTTGTTGGTGTAATGGTTCAGGGATTTTGGACTGGAGCAGATTCGTTTCCCATAAAGACCTAGGCTGTAGGGAAGGGACCGTGTGATGTGGAATGGATGGCAGCCGTCATAATGGAGGTACTGTTGCTTGTTGGTGGGTTTGATGTGGACGGACGTATGAAGCTGGCCATTGGACAGATGGAGGTCAGCGTCAAGGAAAGTGGCATGGGATTTGGAGTAGGACCAGGTGAATCTGATGGAACCAAAGGAGTTGAGGTTGGAGAGGAAATTCTGGAGTTCTTCTTCACTGTGAGTCCAGATCATGAAGATGTCATCAATAAATCTGTACCAAACTTTGGGTTGGCAGGCCTGGGTGACCAAGAAGGCTTCCTCTAAGCGACCCATAAATAGGTTGATGTACGAGGGGGCCATCCTGGTACCCATGGCTGTTCCCTTTAATTGTTGGTATGTCTGGCCTTCGAAAGTGAAGAAGTTGTGGGTCAGGATGAAGCTGGCTAAGGTAATGAGGAAAGAGGTTTTAGGTAGGGTGGCAGATGATCAGCGTGAAAGGAAGTGCTCCATCGCAGTGAGGCCCTGGACGTGCGGAATATTTGTGTATAAGGAAGTGACAAGGATGGTTTCCGGGGGTAACAGATTGGGTAAGGATTCCAGGCGTTCGAGAAAGTGGTTGGTGTCTTTGATGAAGGATGGGAGACTGCATGTAATGGGTTGAAGGTGTTGATCTACGTAGGCAGAGATACATTCTGTGGGGGCTTGGTAACCAGCTACAATGGGGCTGCCGGGATGATTGGGTTTGTGAATTTTAGGAAGAAGGTAGAAGGTAGGGGTGCGGGGTGTCGGTGGGGTCAGGAGGTTGATGGAGTCAGGTGAAAGGTTTTGCAGGGGGCCTAAGGTTCTGAGGATTCCTTGAAGCTCCGCCTGGACATCAGGAATGGGATTACCTTGGCAAACTTTGTATGTAGTGTTGTCTGAAAGCTGACGCAGTCCCTCAGTCACATACTCCCGACGATCAAGTACCACGGTCGTGGAACCCTTGTCCGCTGGAAGAATGACGATGGATCGGTCAGCCTTCAGATCATGGATAGCCTGGGCTTCAGCAGTGGTGATGTTGGGAGTAGGATTAAGGTTTTTTAAGCAGGATTGAGAGTTGTAGAAATGATCAACCATACATCAAACACATCCACATCCACATCTCCAGTCAAAATATGTAATAATTTGTCATACATACCATGGAAGACAATAGAACATAACGACTGTAAAATATCATCTTTTTAACATAAAATTTATTCAACCAGATTTGGAATCATACATATAAGTGGCTCTTGCTACTATAACGTGTCATTTGGATGACCATTGATTGTTCAGCAATGAACACATATAAGCAGAACTCTTCTGGCCCCAGTTACAGTAATTCTTTCTTGTCTTCATAGAGTTGACACTATAATGGTACATACAGTCATGTCCATGCACACATCACAAGTATTGCTTTATACTGTATTAAAGTGTATTGTTCTGTAAAAGCAGTTAAATAATTTTTTTCCAGTTGCTATTCCCATTGCTGTATAGCCACTGCTGAGATTCTGACAGAAGTTTCACAAATGACAGTTTTAATTGTCCATTTGTCTCACTCCCCATGATCAGAGAGTTTTGTTGTTGTTGAGATCTTTAGTCCAAAGACTGGTTTGATGTTACTCTCTACATTACACCATTCTGTGCAAGCCTCTTCATCTGTGAATAACTACTGAAACTTACTTCCTTTTGAACCTGGTGACTGTATTCATCTCTTGGCCTCCCTCTATGAATTTTATCCTCACACTTTCGTCCAAGTCCAAGTTGGTAATCCTTTGAAGTCTCAGTGTGTGTCCTATCAAATTATCTTTTTCTCTCCCCAATTGTATTCAGTGCCTCCACATTATTTACATGATCTTCCCATCTGACTTTCAGCATTCTTCTGTAGCACTACATTCCCAAATCTTCTATTATCTTCATGTCTGAACTGTTTATCATCCATGTTTCACTTCTGTTTACTTAAATCTACATTTGATGTTAACAAATTTATCTTCTTCAGAAATTCTTTTCAAGCCATTGCAATTCTAAATCTTATATCCTTTCAACTATGGTCATTGTCAGTTATTTTGCTCCCCAAATAGCAAAACTCATCTATTACTTTTAGTGTCTCATTTCCTGATCTAATGCCCTTGGCATCACCTGATTTAATTTGAGTACATTCTGTTACCATTGTTTTGCTTTTCTTGACATTCATCTTAATTCTCCACTGTCCATTTCATTCAACTGCTCTTTCAAGTACTTTGTTATCTTTGACAGAATTACAAATTCATACAAAATCATGGCCAAACTTCAAAGTCTTTTATTTCTTCTCCCTGGACTTTAATTCCTTCTCCAAATTGGTTTTCTACACTGCTTTCTCAATGTGCAGATTCAGTAAGATCAGGGATAGGTTTACTCCTGTCCCAACCAGTGCTTTCCTTTCATCTGCCTCAGCTCTTATAACTGTTATCTGGTTTCTTGACAAGTTTTAAATAGCCTTTCACTCCCTGTATTTTACCCATACTACCTTCAGAATTTCAGTGAACATTGTCAAAACCTTTCTCTACATCTACAAATGCTATATAAAAAAAAGGTTTGCCATTCCTCTACATTTCTTCTAAGGAAATTCATAATGCCAGTATTTCTGAACATTTTTGTGCATTTATCAAGAATCCAAACTGATCTTCCTTAGGGTTAGCTTCTACCAAATTTTCCATTCTTCTGTAAAGAATTTATGTTAGTATTTTGCAACCATGACTTATTAAACTGATAGTTCAGTAATACTCATACCTGTCAGCCCCAATTTGTTTGGAATTGGAATTATTACATTCTTCTCAAAGTCTTAGGGTATTGATTCTGTCTCATACATCTTGCATTCCAGGTGGAATATTTAAGATACTCTAATTTTTGGTCCATCTCAGTTGCACATTTTCAATTAGATTTGCAGATTTTCAACTAGATAACATCTTTCGACCACTCAGGATCATCTTCAGATATAAAATAAACTAAAACTAAATATGTACCACTAATAATTTACAATAAGTAGAAAAGAAGAAAATTTTACATATGTACTGGTTCCTAAATTTACTGGTTTTTATGGCATCTGTCCTAAAGGAGGAAAAATTATACTGAAAACTGAAAAATACTGTAGTGAAATACATACTACTACAGAAAAGGATAGAATTATAGTTACAAACGGGGGACAATATACTAAAATTTGCTCTGATTCTTTAATTAAAATAATTTTTGTTTTGAATAATGGTGTACAGACTGGTAAAGGGTGCGTGGTGTGAGGCATCCTAAAATGTTACATGTAAAATGTTTGCATGAGCTGTTGAAAATCTAAACATCTCAGGGTATCTTTGAAAAACTTAAGCTTTACAAAGTATTACTATTCATGGGTGTTGTGTGGTGAAATATTGTTGTCTCTTCATAAGGAATTTTATGGCTGCCCGGGTGTGGCAACCATAATTTGGATATGGAGTGGGATGTGACCAGGTTGTGACTAAAATCTGGTGGCAGGAAAACGATTAGTGACAGATAAGCGCCAGCTAGTAGAAAACAGTTACTTAGCTTTATTGACAGCGAAGAGTGTACCATAGAGACGGTTCCAATTAGTGTCCAAAGAATATTCCTCATTCATGGCCTAAGTCCTTATACAATACTGAATCACACAGCGAGCTGGCTAACCAGATACAACAAGGAAATGTAAATTATTTATTATTTTTTATCTCAAAATATTGTCTTTGAAATGGTAATCAATTGCCGTGAAGATGCCCATTTGAATCACTGAACTGGTGGCGCATAAATTTCCATAAATACCACAGATGCCTTAAAGTTACTAAATATTCATATAGACCTCTCAAAGGGAACTTGTTCTTACACTCTCAGGCGATTATGCATGAGAGAAGTTGTGGAAATATTAAAAGAAATGTTACAGCCAGTAATGATGGCCAACATTGACTTTTATTGATGCAGTCATTCCATGCTACTGCAGTCACTGAATATTAGAAAAGTTACTACTTCCTTCATGGGAAAGAACTGTTTACTTAAATGAAACAGTAATAACTCATTGTATAATATATTTCAACAATTATTAAATTAATACAGACTTGCAGTGTTCAATAGCTGACCATTGCATGCATTCCAGAACAAGAGAAACCTAATAGTGGATTCTTTCTCTTTGTACAATGATTAACAAATAAAATCGTTTCATTCTAATAACACATAACAAAGGGTTTCTTTATTATTATGCAATTTATACGCTGAGCGTATCAACATTATTCTTAAATTAATTAAACTTCTTTTTTTCTGTACACATGGCTCTATCAAAGTCTTTGTGTATAGTCAAAAATAT
Organism: Schistocerca piceifrons; assembly: GCF_021461385.2. Taxonomy (NCBI): domain Eukaryota; kingdom Metazoa; phylum Arthropoda; class Insecta; order Orthoptera; family Acrididae; genus Schistocerca; species Schistocerca piceifrons. The sequence continues at coordinate 906,356,711 of NC_060140.1, read as the reverse complement.
TTCAGCACATAAAAATGTTCACTTTCTTTAATGTCATCAGCAGCTATTGGTTCACATAAATGTAAAATTTATCTAAGTAGTTGCATCAGCAACCCATTTTGACTGCTCAGAACCACATGTGAGAATGCCGTTACTGTGTTTGCAAGCATATCAATGTTTTAGCAGATATATATTTGAGGTACCGGGGGAGGGGGGGGGAGGGAGTGGTGTTGTCATGATTTTAACTAGAGGAATATTATAGAACATGTAATTACCTAAAAATTCTTATTACAGTGCTAGTAGTGTAGAGCAGGGTATGTAAAATGTAACAATTTAAAATAGTAAAGTTATGAAGTGGAGCAATGGGGATCAAGGGTATGGAAAAAAAGGCATGGGACGAGGGGAGGAGTGATAGTGGCAGGGATGTTATGGGCTTAACAAGAGAGGATGTTATACTAAATTTGCAAAAAGTCAGTCATGTGAAAAAAACCTTCTGCTAAAATACCAGAATGAATGTGTAAAACTGTAACATGAGGCAATAAAATAATTGTAAAAAGTGGAAATAAAGTAGCAAAAACTGAATTAGTATCTTAATTTATTAAAGCATTAATCTTTGAATGTATAAAACCATAAGATTTTACTCTGAAAGTATAAAAAATACAAACTTTATAATTTTTTTATTAAAACATTACAAGTAATGGCCTGGAACAGTTGATGTATAAATAGTGAAAAACATAAAAATCATAAAATTACAGAAGTGGAAATATGTAGAGGACCGAGAACTGCTTGAAGTGTCATAAAATAAAATATGTTTTTAAAAAAATATTGAAAGTATAAAACTGTAAAAAGTATAAAAGAATAAATAATAAATGTGAAACTATGTGCAGCAAGTGGAGTTACAGGGAACAGTATGTGGCAGTTACAATTAATTGCATGTGCTTCCACTTGAAGGTATTGTATGGTGCACAGATTTGCAGAATGTACAGAACCCAGTCTGTATTCCGGCCTGCTGCTAGGATGGTGTGAGAGTCGATGCACTGCTGCTGTCTCTTTTTCCTGGAGAGTGGTGCTGTTGATGGTGCAAGAGCTGCAGTGAGGTGGACAATTGGAAGAGACTTTCAAATTTTCTTAAAAATGCACAGTTAAAAATTGTTCTGCTGATTAATGCATTGCCAGGTTCTTGCATATGGTGTGTAATAATCTTTGTTTCTTCCAACATTGTCCAAAGGTGTTCCCTTAGATTCATTATGCAGCACTTCCAAATACACATCAATAGCTCCAGCAGCATACTTCAATTTTAGAAGATGCTCACCAAATGCTATTTTGTTTTGAAGTGTGTTCTTTGAAGCATATTTCAACATCTTGCCTGACTTACGTAAACGTTTGGGTAGTTTCCACACTTTAGTTTATATAGACCTGCTGCTGTGAATTACGAGGCTTTTTGATTCACATTGTGTAGCAAATAGTGTCATTGCGAATTTGGCTACCAATAATTTCTGAAGCACATCCTTTATAATTCATTGATAAGTACATGACTTTCTTGTCCTCCTGTTCACCTGTTAACATGCTGCCATTCATTTAAACTATCTTTGTCCTTTAATTTTCTGTAGTAACCTAGTTACTGTAGAGTGTGAATAACCATTGCTCACTGCAACTTGCTTTATAATAGTGATTTCTTTATTCCCGTAAGGCTTCCTTAATGGCAGTTTTAATAACCTATTAATAATGGAATGAAGATATGCTCTCTTGATGCTTTCAGGGTGCCACCATGTAAGAGTCGATAGTTATGTCTGCAAGATTGATTTTCTGAACCTGTGCTAAAATGATGTTTGCCCTCTTCTCTTGTAATCAAGATGTCGAGATAGTTAATGACTCCTTTATTTTTGTGCTCAACAGTAAACGAGTTTTTGGTTGAATATCATTCATTCCCTTCACTATGTCATTAACATCACTTTGATTTCCTTTAACTGACAAAGTACCATCATCCACATATTGTTAATAGTAGAGAACTTTGCAGGCTACTGCAGGGTTGTTAGTAAAAAATTGGTTTTCTAATTGATTAAGGAAAATAAATACTAACAAAGAGATAGAGTGGCTGGCCAGTACTTACCTCAGCTCAGTACAGCCGATAGATACACATAAAACAGAACTGAAAATTTACATTCCTAGCTTTCGGAACCAATGTTCCTTCATCGGGGAGGAGAGAGGGGAAAGAAAGGGAAGAAGGGAAAGGAGATTCAGTTACTCACAACCCAGGTTATGAAGCAACAGGGAAAGGAAAATGGGAGGGTAGCGAGGATGCATCCTCTTTGGTTTGAAGCTGGCACAGTACTTACAGTAGAATATCTTTGGCTTCCCTCTGACAACTATGCCTCCATCCTTGCTACCCTCCCATTTTCCTTTCCCTGTTGCTTCATAACCTGGGTTGTGAGTAACTGAATCTCCTTTCCCTTCTTCCCTTTCTTTCCCCTCTCTCCTCCCCGATGAAGGAACATTTGTTCCGAAAGCTAGGAATGTAAATTTTCAGTTCTGTTTTATGTGTATCTATCGGCTGTACTGAGCTGAGGTAAGTACTGGCCAGCCACTCTATCTCTTTGTTAGTATTTGTTTCACATCTTTATATGAGATTTTCCATTAATCATTTTGATTAAGGAAAATCTCAGCCATAATGCCAGCCAGGGAATTTCCGGTTTATGGCGTATCTTACCGTTAAACATGAAATGCCTATAGGATAATGTCATTTATAGAAGCCCCTTTATCCAAAGGTCTCTCCTATAGCCTTTTTTTGTGTTTTATAAGGTTGTTCCTAATTATCTTTGATGTGCAGACAGGCACATTAGTATACAAATTCACCACACCTAGGGATGTGAAGATGGAATCAACTGTTGTGTTTGTATGCTTAACTTTGTGCACAAACTCATATTTATTTCTTAAACTATACTGCTCATAAAATGTGTACAGCATTTTCATCCATTGTGCTAGCATTGCATTTATCAGGGCATTAGGACTCTGTTATGTTGGATATGAGCCTGATGGATTTGTCCTTTTTTGATGCTTTAACTCTGTGCACGCATCTGACATTTGGGGTTCATGACTACATATATGCTTTCTTTCCATCAGAAAACAGAAAACCAGAATTTTGAATTTTGTGTTTTAACTGTGCACCTAACTTTTTGTAGGATCTCTAGTCATATTGTTAATCCCATTTTCAGAGAAAAATATTTCAGTTTTATTTACATAATCTTCATCACCCATAATGACCTCAGTCCATATGTCTCTTTAACTTCTTATTTAAATTATCTGTAATTCTACTCTCATTATTACTGTGTTTTTAACATGTTGGTGACTTTGACTGCTAAATCATTCTGTTTATGAGTGGGAAGCTTTGCTACATCACTAGTGCATTTGACTTATGTTTGAATTCTCTTTATGTCTTTATGTTAGTTAGGGATTATAGTTTAAACCTTATAATAGAAGTTATACCTCTTCAACTATAGAGGAATATCAATAAGATTAACAAGTCTGTTGCCACGCCGGATTAGCCGAGTGGTCTAAGATGCTGCAGTCATGGACTGTGCGGCTGTTCCCGTCGGAGGTTCGAGTCCTCCCTCGGGCATGGGCGTGTGTGTTTGTCCTTGGGATAATTTAGGTTAAGTAGTGTGTAATCTTAGGGACTAATGAACTTAGCAGTTAAGTCCCATAAGATTTCACACACATTTGAACGTTTTTGAACAAGCCTGTTGAAAAATCATGTTCCTCCTGCCACCAAACTTCACCCACTAAACCTAACTTCAACTTATCTATTCCCATTTTTAAATTTTCATCAAGTAACCTTCCTTTAGGAATGCGGGTGCACTCAATGACCATTATAAGAAATTCAAGTGATCGAGCACAGCAATCAGTCATCCCTTTCTTTTAGGGTTTATTAGGCGCATCTAGATTTTGGCTAGTGCCTAGTTATTATCAACGCACTATTTCATAGGATCAATGCATGTTCTACTACGTCAGTCCCCTATTGTTGAGGTTTCTGTCACAGTTCATTCAAGTCTTGAACAAACTGTGATGGAAGCCTGACCACAGGACTGATGTACTAGGACACGCATTGATACTATGAAACAATGCATTGCTAAATGATAGGCACCAGCCAAAATCTATATTTGCCTAATGAAACCTGAAAGAAAAAGATGACTGATTGCTGTGCTTTTTAAATTTTCTAACCTATCTGCCCAATGACATATTCCTAAGTAGTCCCCGAACAGAGATCCAAGTAGGGGACTATTTTACCTCGGGAATAATTTACGTGAGATGATTATCATTTAACCTTCAGGTCAGCCGAAGGCCCAGGAAAAAATTACAGCTTTAGTTTCTCCTAGCTTTTAGCCATTCACAATACCATCACCACAAGACCATGTAGGCTGATGGTACAAGTCCAGATAAGTCAATCATCCAAATAGTAGCTCCTACAACTACTGAAGAGGTTTCTGCCCTTATTCAAGAACCACACATTTGTCTGGCCATTGCAGTTGCATCAATGGTACGGATATCTGTGTGGCTAAGGCACACGAGCCACCCCACCACATCATGATCCTAGTTGGAAGTAATGCTGCGAAATCAGGGAACACAATACAGTTAATAACCAGGCTTTGTATGGTACCATTCTCACAAAAGAGCAGAAGTTAACTTAAATGAAAACCTGCATGCTACTTCAGCTAATGCAAAGATGAGTGTAGTGAACATTTAAAAGTTTATGTATTCTACAACTGTTATAGTTCAGAGACTTTTATGCTGAAATTATTGATTCTATCTATTTTTTTTTAAACTGATGATAACTTTATATTTTGTGTATTTGGTGAGGGGCACTCACTCTGGTAGATGTGGTAGATTGTGTGTGTGATTTTTAGGGAAATGTTATATTTAACTCTGACAGGAACTTTCTAGCTTTATATTATTTTTATCTACTGCACACCTAAGATCTCACTATTGTGCACTTAAACATGATCATCATCACTTACCTCCATCTCATCATCATCATAATTGACTGCTTTTGTACCAGAACAGGTTTTGGGAGAAATTTTTGTTTATATAAAAGGATAATTCTGTTGATTGTGAATCAGATCTCATTCTTAGTTCTGTTGCAGAAATGATAATTAGATAGAACATGCAGATGACTTTATTTCCTGCATAGCAGTAAGAAGTTTGTATTTATTGTTAAAAAATTATATTGATGTAATAATTTATGTGGTAACACAATTTTATTAGCTTTTCATGCTAGATTACTACCACATAATATCTATCAAAGAAAATAATAGAAACGCAACAGTTTATATGCTTGGTAAATGGTTTCAAATGACTGGATCATATGAAGGGTTTTTCCTTTCTTTTTCAATTTAAGGTGAATAGAAGTCCAAGATTTTCATTACCTTTTCCATAATGAATGTTTCACAAGTTCAGCATTGGTTTCTTTTTTATCAAATTTGCTATTATTTTGTTTGTTTGTGTGTGTTACTTTTTCCATCAAAAACCTAAATTGAAGACCTTGGCTATAAACACTGGTAAGGGTTAGTCAATGAGAAACATATTTACTGCATGTAAAACATGGTATGTGGAGTGCTTTCTTGGTATTAGTTGATTGTTCCATGATAAACCAAGAAATGGAAGCTCTATCTCTAATTTGAGAGTTTCACTAATCACAAATTTGTAATGATGTGTGAAGGTAAACTGTAGTAAGTACCAAAAATATGGCATCTAGTAGTAGTAACATGTGTGGTGTTTGTGACAGAAAAAAGATTTTCAGGGATGATTTGTACAAATCCATGATGTGGATAACTATGACTCAGTTAAAGATCCTGAACGTGTTCCTGAATGCAAATGTGCTTTGAAGGTTTTTGCTAATCAGATAAATAAGAATAATTATTTAAGCAAGTAAACAATGTTAAACTGTGTCTCTTACCATAATTTAAGAGAATTTGGATGATAGTGTAATGAAAAATATGTTATGGGACATCCTTAGTATCATACATTACTTTTTGATGTTGTTATACTTCTTCTTCTTCTTCTTCTTCTTCTTCTTCTTCTTTCGAATGGGCCAGCTAAGGACCACAAAATTCGGCTTCTCAGCATGGAGAGGGACTTGATGTTTTCCCAGTAATCCCGCATTCTCTGGATATGTTTCTCCTTTCTCTCCTTTGTCCAAAAGGCGCTGCTCTTTTTACGGGAAGATCTGTCCTGAAACCTCTTTTCTTTTAGTATCCTTCTGAGAAGTGGTGTCATGATCTTCCTGCTCTTCCAGTAGTTGAGAAGATGGTTGGTTAGTCTTGTTTGGTCCAGCCTTGTGAAATGTCCGTAGAAAGCGAGATGTCTCTTCTTGGCTACATCTGCGATTTTCTCAGTATGATTGTATAGCTCCTGGTTTGATTGTCTTCTGATCTCACCACCTGTTTTGACTGGTCCCAGAATTTTTCTCAGGATCTCCCTCTCCTGAATCTCTAGTTTATCTGTCAAACAATGGAAAATCCAGGATGAAATGTAACAATACCAGAGAAGGAAAGTTGCTACTCACCATATAGTGGAGATGCTGAGTCATGATAGGCACAACAAAAAGATTCACACAATTATGGTGGGAGTGGTGGACAGTGAAGTGTTGCAGTTAAGATGGAGGGCAGGAGAGAACGTGTGGAGGGGGAGTGGGTAGGTAGTGGAAAGGAGAGAAATAAAAAGAAAAGAAATTAAAAGACTTGGTGTGGCGGTAAAATGATGGCTGTGTAGTGCTGGAATGGGAACAGGAATGGTCCTGGATGGGTGAGGACAGTGACTAATGAAGGTTGAGGCCAGGAGGGTTACGGGAACGTAGGATGTATTGTAGGGAAAGTTCCCACCTGCGTAATTCAGAAAAGCTGGTGTTGGTGGGAAGGATCCATATGGCCCAGGTTGTGAAGCAGTCATTGAGATGAGGGATATCATGTTTGGCAGCGTGTTCAGCAACAAGGTGGTCCACTTGTTATTTGCCCACAGTTTGTCGGTGACCGTTCATGCGGACAGTCAGTTTGTTGGTTGTCATGCCTACATAGAATGCAGTGCAGTGGTTGCAGCTTAGCTTGTAAATCACATGACTGGTTTCACAAGTAGCCCTGCCTTTGATGGGATAGGTGATTTTTGTGACCAGATTGGAGTAGTTGGTGGTGGGAGGATGTATGGGACAGGTCTTGCATCTAGGTCTATTACAGGGGTATGAGCCATAAGGTAAAGGATTGGGAGCAGGTGTTGTGTAAGGATGGATGAGTAGTATGGAATGGGTGGCAGCTATCGAAGTGGAGGTATTGCTGGTGGTTAATAGGTTTGATATGGTCAGAGGTGCTGATGTAGCCATCTCTGAGGTGAAGGTCAGTATCTAGGAAGGTGGCTCTACCCAACAAGCCAATTATTTGATATCACTTCTATGCAACTGATTAGTGGTTTTCTGTTTTGAGAACAACATGTGTCTTTTAAGGAATGTATAATTGAAGTAAATGTGTTCTTTTGCTTAACGTAATATGTTGTCTGTGTTTAGATTTTCCTAAGGTACATCTCTTTGAATAGTTAAAAGTAATATGTACAGTGCTTTTATAAATGTATGAAGACTTATTACAATTCCATTAGAGAAATTGGTTTATTATGCACCTCTTTTGCATCATTAGAAAAAACACAGACTCTTGTTATAAAGTGCTGTTGGGTGTGAGCCAGTATTTTCATGTTCCTTCACTGCATATGACACTAGGAAAGCCACTGCTGTAAATTTTTTTTATCACAATTAGTGAGAAGAGATACAAATTTCTTGGTATAATTTCTGTATGTTTGGTGATTACTGAGTAGTTACTCATTTTATCCTAAAGTAAGGAGTGTTAATAAATGGTAATGATGCAAGATGCTTAATTTTTAATGGTCATGTAAGAGATCAATATCGAATGACAGCAACTTGAAAAATTAAGAATAATCTAAAAACACAAAGTCTTGCACATCATCTCTCAACTTCTGCATTCACGTCGACTCCTTAACTGTCGATATGTGCAATCAAACTTTGAATATCTGTGGAAGTGAGGCAACAATTGGTTGTTGTGGACTGAAGATTTAATTGCAAAATTTGGGGGCAGTGGGAATAGATGGGAGTTATGAGTGTATCTCCCATCCTGCTTGAGTGAACATACCTCCAGAAGATATTGATGCCATATGGGGAACGCCGTTGTGATGGCTGAAGCTCATCTACTTGTGTCCATCAGATGTATGTCTGTGCCGGGTGAAGGAATGGTTGGTATATTTAATTTTCCAACATGCTGGAGTAATAAAACCCGGTGGGGATGGAGCTTCAAATTTCAGTGATTTGCATCTCTCAGGTGTTCAGATGGAATTGTGTCATTGATAGCTTGATCTGGTGAAGTTGCAGTGATGTTCTTCTCTGAGGATTGTTTGTCTGGTGGGGCTGGCCTTGGAAAACTTTCGCATGTCAACTTGGGAGACTCTTCCTCTATGAGTTCAGCAGGCTTTATTCTCTCAACACATATTGTTATGGTCTTCCCATCTTGCAGTATTACAACAATGTGCAAACCATGTTGTAAAACTGGATATGTGCCCATGTAGGAGACACGAAGGTGGCTTAACTGCATCAGCTTGTAACCACATGTGTAAGCATTTTTGGAGGTTCTTGTGAAAAAATGTTTGCTTGATGCTATGATGGGTTGATGCTGCCAGAATGTGGCCAGAGGGTTGTAACCTTCTGGCTCTCTATGAGATCTGATGGAACATGAATTTGCTGTCCATCAACTAACTGAGTCAGAGCCAAATCGATGTCTTTGTTAGTAGGTGTTCTCAAACCGAGCAGTATGACACGTAATGCATCACTCCAGGTACTGCCATGGCACACAAGTGTTGCTTTGAGGTTCTAATGCAGCTAGGAATCAGCTAGTCCACCATTCCATTACTTATGGGATAGTTCCGTAAAAAGCGAGTGATCAAATTGATGATGGTGATCTGTGGTCACTGTAGCCAGAATTCCAAATCTAGCAGGTCACAAGCAAACAAACTCTTTAGCTCCACTTTCTGCTGACAGTAATTAGTGTAGCTTCTGGTCAGTCAGTAAAATGGTCTATTATTGTGAGCAAGTACTAATATTCATTGGACTAAGGTAGTGATCGAACGATGTCCAAGTGCACATGTGTTAATCTTATTGCTGGGGTGACTGTACCTCCAACAGGTGTTAAGTTGTGCGAACCAACTTTGTTTTGTTGGCAGTGTAAACATGCTGTTGCTAATGGGTGACACTGTAAAACATTGAGTCACTGTCTGTGTGGAAACATGAATGGCATTAACTAAATTACTACAATTAAACAATAATGGGGATCAGTGTTTTGTGTTTTTGTTACAATGAGAAGTGGCTGCCTCTTAAACACCGTGTTTCAAAATATCCTCTTCCTATGGAGTAAAAGTATTTTCTCTTTCCAATCATTTTTTTATATTCTAGTATTCTACTTTTATTTCAGTGTATCAGTCATGTTATCCTCTTTGTTTGTACAGTTGTATCTCTTTCCTTCCAACATCTCCCATGAGTTGTATTATAGATTTAGTACTTTAGTGTTAATGTTTCTTTCAATATAATATTGTGTACCAGGATTTTACTTTACTAAATCTTCTGAGGAGACTGATTAGTGTCAACTTCATACTGATGCCACTAGCAAAGTAATATTGTAGGAGGGTGTGTATAATTTTGTTTTATTGTAATAAATGCTGCAGTCTACTTTTTATCTACTCACCCCAGCAGCAGCAGAATACACCCCTAAAAGTATATTGTAATCGGCAAGCTTTTGGAGCCAGTGGCTCCTTCTTCAGGCAGAAGGGTTGAAGAGGAAGGAAGAGGGGCGAAGCAATAGAACTGGAGAGATCTAGGAAAAGTCACCCAGAATCACGAGTAAGGGGAGACTTACAGCATAGGATGAGAATCCCTTTTCATCCTGTGCAATAAGTCTCATCTGACCCATGGTTCTGGTTGATGACTTTCCCAAAATCTACCCCTTTTATTAGACTTCTCCAATCATTTTCTTCACCCCTCTTCCTTCCCCTTCAATTCTTCTGCATAAAGAAGGAGCCTGTGGCTCCAAAAGCTTGCCAATTACAACCTTCTGTTATGTGTGTGTTCTGCTACTGCTTGGTGAGTAGATTTTTTATTTATCTAATTAATTTATACCATAAAAAATTGGTTGTTTTCATTGTTATATTAGTCTACTTTTGAGGTACCATTTTAGATGATAACAATTTTAGTAGTGTTCTAAATCAACATTTCATTATTAGATTCCTTATATTTGCTATCCTAATTTAAATAAACGTGACCTGTGTATTTGTTATTTGTGACTCTTGGCTGTGGTTTCATCTGTTTATATGACATATTTCACAAGTCTCAGTATATGGACATGTGACATGTATATTTTTCGAAACCATACCAATGAAGGGTGTTAGGTGGTATAATTGCTAGCAGTTTTGGTATAGTGCGTTAGTTTTCATAAGAATAGATAAATTTTCTTATAACTCATCCTTCATTTATTGTATAACTTGAACTTGAACCATTCTTGAAAGCAGTCCAGTGTTAATATGATGGTATGAATATCTTGGATGATAGAATTAACACCATTAAGAGACTGCATATGTCATTTTGTAACACATATTATTGTAAGCTAGAAGCTGTGCAGGAGTACTTTGTTGGAAGTTTGTTGCAACATAGACCAAAAATGAATGAATGAATGTCATTAAATGTCTCATGTGTTTGTCAGAAGTTATAAGATCATGAGAATTCCCAACTGTTGTTATACACCTTTATTGCCATGTTAGTGAATAAACAAATGAAACAATAACAAACTATACGTTGACTTAAATCTCATTGCATCTAAAAGTCATTCACAATCTTAGTATCTCTACTGACAGTAGTACATAGTATGTTTGTTATTATATACAGTATTTAATGACTGTAATTGTCTCATAATCTTTGAGTGTAATATTATTTACACATAGATAAAAGAAGGAATAAAAGTAACTTGGCTCAACGTTAAGCTGAACATCCTAGTATCCAGATTCTTGTTTTATAAGACTTGAGTTGGTAAAGAATAAAATTGAAAAAGTTATTAGTAGTCTGGAGAAATTTTGTATTGCATTCCATGTAAAAAGAAGTCACTGTTGTTGTTGTTTTCAGTCCCAGAGACTGGTTTGATGCAGCTCTCCGTGCTACTTTATCCTGTGCAAGCTTCTTCATCTCCAAATAATTACTGCACCCTACATCCTTCTGAAGCTGCATAGTGTATTCATCTCCTGGTCTCCCTCTTTGATTTTTGCCCTCCACATTGCCCTCCAATACTAAATTGGTGATCTCTTGATGCCTTAGAACATCTCCTACCAACCGATCCCTTCTTCTAGTCATGTTGTGCCACAAATTCCTCTTCTCCCCAATTCTATTCAGTACCTCCTCATTAGTTATGTGATCTACTCATCTAATCTTCAACATTCTTCTGTTTCACCACATTTGGAAAGCTTCTATTCTCTTCTTGTCTAATCTATTTATCATCCATATTTCACATTTGTACATGGCTACACTCCATACAAATACTTTTAGAAAAGACTTCCTGACACTTACATGTTAATAAATTTCTCTTTATAAGTTTTTTATCTTACCATTGCCAGTCTACATTTTATATTCTTTCTACTTCGACCAACATCAGTTATTTTGCTCCCTAAATAGCAAAACTCATCTACTACTTTAAGTATCTCATTTCCTAATCTAATTCCCTCAGCATCGCCCTATTTAATTAGACTACATTCCATTATCCTCATTTTGCTTTTGTTGATGTTCATCTTATATCCTCCTTTCAAGACACTGTCCATTCCATTCAACTGCTCTTCCAGTTCCTTTGCTGTCTCTGAGAGAATTACAATGTCATCGGCAAACCTCAAAGTTTTTATTTCTTCTCCATTGGTTTTCATTCATACTCCAAATTTTTCTTTTATTTCCTTTAGTGCTTGCTCAGTATACAGATTGAATAACATCAGGGATGGGATACAACCCTGTCTCACTCCATTCCCAACCACTGCTTCCCTTTCATCCCCCTCAACTCTTATAACTGCCATCTGGTTTCTGTACAAGTTGTAAATAGCATTTTTCTCCCTGTATTTGAGTCCGGCCACCTTCAGAATTTGAAAGAGAGTAGTCCAGTCAATGTTGTCAAAAGCTTTCTCTAAGTCTACAAATGCTAGAAATATAAGTTTGCCTTTCCTTAATCTATCTTCTAAGATAAGTCGTAGGGTCAGTATTGCCTCATGTGTTCCAGCATTTCTGCGTAATTCAAAATGATCTTCGCCGAGGTCAGCTATTCTTATTTTATTCTTAATTAATTCTTGGGGTATACAGATCATATACCAAAATACCAGACACAGCGTAAGTTATCATATCACTTTCCTTGTCATGATCTCGACTGCTGTTGAATACCTTTTTTCCACTTTGCAACTGCCAATGCCCTAGGGAAGGTAATTTAACTTTCTAACTTCAAACGGATACCTTTCCAGAAAACACTTTACAGTTGTAAAAGTATTATGTTTGTAAAAGAACGAAAAACAAAACAAACTGTGATATTTAGAATTTGCAGTTCAGCATAAATTTGCCTTTTTTCTTGATTGCAGTATGGACTGAAAATGCCATGCCATCTCAGTTGACAACTACAAATCTTGGAACAGCAGGGATGCAGACCATGCTATATGACTTTGACAAGAATGATAACTTTCAGAGAATGGAACCATTTGTTTGCAGTACATGCAGTAAACAGTACTCAAGAAAAGGCTCTCTACAGCGACATGTTAAATATGAATGTGGTGTGGAACCTCAGTTCTACTGTCCATACTGCCCTGAAAGAAGTCACCGCAAAAGCAATCTTCATCGACACATAATACGTCATCACTCCAATGTATCATTGTGTGATGGTGTTTAGCCTATTTTGGTGAAAAGAATTCCGTGGTCAGACCACATCCATGTGTTGTGTTAAGTTAATTTTTCAACACTTTTCTTACCATGGTTTGCAATAATCTACACATAACACATTCCAGTATAAATGCTGACAGATTACCTTATGATGTAATATTTGGAAAGTAACTATCACTTGATTATCATTGAACAAGAAACTTCTGCTGATAAAATATTTGCCATAACCATATTACTTTTTGGACTTGAGCAAGTGGAAAATATAAAGAAGCATATTAATGTATGATGATTTTTTCAATACCAGTAAAGACTTACATTTTTGGCACTTATTAATTGAGGAATTTTTGCATGTATATATCATTGTCAAAGTATTGTAGAGATGATTAATTGTATGATTAAAACATCCACATTTCCAGTTAAAATCTCTAATGATATGTCCCATGTACTTTGGAAGACAATGGAACATAATGAGCGGGATGAAAAAAACATGTACTTAACAGTCAGGTTTTTCAACGTGGGATTGACCCCTACATAATAGAGACTACTGCTATTTTAGTGCATGACATCTGGTTAACCCATGATCTTTCAAGGACTAGCAATTATAAGCAGAACTCCTTTAGTGTTTTCAAGTACAAGATTTCTTTACTGTCTCCATAGTGTTGAGAAGATAGTAATGCATGGAGACATGTCTCTGCTGATAATATAAATAGTTTGACATATTTACATTGTACTGTATTTTCATGTGCTATTATCTAAAAGCATTTAAATGAAGCCTTTTTCCTTAACTGTTGTGCCCATTGCTAGCTAGCCCCTATTGAAATACTAACGGTCAGAAAGTAATGCTGCAAAAGCTGGAAAAATAATACAGTTGACGATCAAGTCTCCCTGTGTTTTTAGTTTGACAAGAGGTCAGAAATGCAGGCATTTAGGTTGGGGGAAGGGGTGGTTTGGAAAGTGTTATATTTTAACTCTAGTAGAAACTTTTAACTTTTTATTGCTTTTAAACATACTCCTGGAACTTCACATTTGTGTATCCAAACACAAATAATACAAATATCTTGACTGTAAATGATTGCTTTTCCTTCTAATATAATTTGTGAAATGAACAGATTTTTGGAGAAATTTTAATGTATGTCAAAGGATAATTCTGTTAATTGTGAATCAAATCTCAAGTCTGCATTTAGCTGTTACAATGTAAGATCAGTATGGGAGTTGTCTGTGTACCCACTTGGAAGGCTCTATTATAGTGCTTTTATACTGTGTGGAGCGCTGGCAAAAAAAATCACTCACATGAAACTTCATATGTTGAGATAGTATTTCAGTGATTATTAAATTTTGGCAAATTTACAAAGAACTTGGTGGTATGAGACCACTTATCAGTGTGACATTCCACTCCGTGTCACCTACATTATCGCATTGATGCTGATGGGAATTACTGTCATAAAGCTGTTTTATAGCTGACAGATTCTCACCTAAGGCAATCTCATCCACAACCATTGTAACAAGTCTTTGATATCTTGGGTACTGGCACTGGGATGGAGATGCAATCCAAGATTGTCCCACTCATATTCTGTCTGGGACAGATGGTCATGGGAGTACCTCAACATCATGCAGACAGCTCATATAGACATGTGCCATGTGTGACCTAGGATTGCCCAGTTGGAAAATGGCCCTGTGATACTGTTGCATGGGAGATAACACATGAGGATGGAGGAAGTCTGTGATATGCCATTGTGCATTAGAATACCCACAATTACTACCATTCATGACCTGAAGTCATACCTGATGGCTCCATGACTGCCCATACCATAAAACTTCAAGTGACTTAGCTTTGCCTTTCCATAACATTGTAAGAATGGGTCCTATCTGTAGACCTCCACCATTCTCATTGAAGGTGGTCATCCAGGATAGCATTCATTGCTGAACACGTTGCGATGCCATTCGTAGGCAGTCCGTGCTTTCTGCTTGCGGCATCACTCCAAACACAGCCATTTGTGTTGTAGTGTTATCAGTAGTCCATGCATGGGATAGTACTTCACTAGTCTGGCTGCAGCTAGTCTCTGACCAAAAGTGTGAGATGACACAGAATGTCGCAGGTAGTCCATTACTTGTTCTTGGGTGGTAGCTGCAGAAGTGAAAGGCCTACAATGTCCTTAGTAAAAGATGTGGTTGACTGGAACCTTGACAGTGAGGCCCTCAAGTTCCCATGCAGTCCTTCATCAGGCCACAGTCACATCCGAATGCCCCAAAAATCAGTATATCACATGATTTGACCAACCAGCCAAATGGGGACCCACAAAGAGACCCCATTTAAATTCTGTCAGGTGCTGATAATGCAGCCACACAACTTTGAGGCATCTTCATGTCCTTCACAGTGATCACTCAGTATCTGATGGTGTTTGTGCCCCTCATATACTGCACCAGGCCTGGTAACAATGCCAAACATGAATAACACTAATGCATTATGTTGTCCATTCTACCTGTCACAGAGAATTGCAACTTTAATCATTTACTTACCCACTGATGATGTGTTTTTTTATTTGAAGTGCATTGATATCCAACCATGTCTTCAGGGTACTTCACTTTTTTGCCAGACAATGTATTAACTGTTAAAACTGCCAAATGTAAGTCAATCTTTACCAGTTTAAAGTAATAGATGCAGTGAATGAAACAAGTGAACTTGACTGTGTGTGATATTAAGTCATTATTTACTGTGAATGAATCTATTAATTATCTAAAGAAGATCTTTGAGGTGAACATCAATTATACTGTGGATACAAAGTAACAGGTCTGTAACTCTTCAATTGCTCCGTAACTGTTACACAGCAGGAGGTCTACCACAGAAAACTATATTGATTTAGTAATTTATGTAGCAACAAAATGTCTTTAGTTTTCTGGTACCATGTTTGTACAACGTAACACAATTTGAAGAACAAAACACTAGGGAAATATGGCGTTTTATGTTCCTAGTAAACTGTTTCACATCACTGGGTTATGTGCAGTTTTTTCCCCTACAATTTAAGGTGAATAAAAGTTAACGATTTCAATACCTTTCCTGTAATAAATATTTCACAAGTTCAGTATCTGTTTTTCTATTATCAAATTTTGCATCATGTTGTTTATTATGAGTCTTATTTTCTCCACAGAAAACTATAATCTCATTGTGGCATTCCTAGAAAACTTTTTTTTTAAAAAAACATTCACTTAAAAATTATAGATAATTCTGGTTTATGTGTGAAGGTATAAATTGCAACAACAACATAACTTTTCCATTATGACTTGTGAAGATGGAATAGGATTTTGCATTAATGCATTTTTGAATTTCTATCTGATTTCAGTGTACTGGTCCGATGAAACACCGATGTCATCCACGGAAGCAAATACATTTGATCAAAGATTTGGAATAAACTGTATAGATAACAACCAGATAACACATTATCTTTACAAATGCAGCATGTGTTGCAAGTCCTACAAATTTCGATGTTCTTTGACAAGGCATATTAAATATGAGTGTGGAAAACCACCTCAGTTTCAGTGTCCTTACTGCACAGAAAAAAGTCATCACAAGTGCAATTTAGAAAAGCACATTAGACGCAAACATAAACAGATACAAGATCCACAGGACCAAATGTGAAATTATGTGATCAACAGACATGATTAGATTTGCATTTTAAAAATTTAGTATGTGCTACTGACATTAATCAGTGAACAGTTGAGAAGCACTATTTTAAATCACTTTTTATATGACTGGCTTTTCATTTTCCATTTTGAAAAATACATGCACCTTTTAAGTATGTATAATAGGAGTAAAGTCCCCTTTTACATAATTATGTTGTTTGTATCTATATTTTTCTCAGATCTGTGCGTAGAACTAATAATCATATACACAATGCCTTTTTTATTTATCTGGCAGGTCTTTCAAGGCTGTGAGCTGAGTTAACTTTTGCATTAAGACAGTGTATAATAAGTTCTTACAAGAAATTTTGAAGGGAATTTCTGGAGGTAAATCACATGGCCTCGATACAGCATTATAATAGGAAATCAAAATGTTCATTTTTAAGTATTTGATATTGCACTAATATTATGAAGAAAGTTGTAACATCCTGTAGACTATGAAAATTTAAAGAGACTTGGGAATTTTCAATGGAATGAATAATATTCTTTATTTAAGTATGGAATTATGTTTCTCTGTTCACATCATTAAAAAGATATACAGGGATTACTGTTGTAATATGCTGTACTTTTGCCACATATGACATAAGAAACAGTTTCTGTTGTAAATTTTTTATCTCAGCTACAAAGAGCAAATACAAATTTATGGATGTAATTTCTTTATGTGTATTGATAACAGTTCTGAGAATAGTTTTTAAGTGAACCTTCATGTTCTCTAACTTCTGAAATTGGAAGTTTTTGTTCATCAAGTAAAAGAAAACATGTTGTAAGATTATGAACCTGATATTACTTTTTTTATTTTTGTTTCTTAGTGTGTGTTTTTCTGTTTTCTTTCTTGATGAGTGACTTATTGTTTCATAATCTTGGAACGATCAAACTATGATTACCATTTCAAAGCTAAGTGTTTTAGTTTGGTTATGGAGAAGAATTCTCTATATTAGTTATATTTATTTATGAAAACATCTGAGATATTTTTGACAAAAGAGCGTTATGGATATATCACTGTATATATATATATATATATATATATATATATATATATATATATATATTTTGAAAATACTTTTGCCAAACATTGTTTTTTCTTTATATATATATATATATATATATATATATATATATATATATATAACAAAGATGAGGTGACTTACCGAACAAAAGCGCTGGCAGGTCGATAGACACACAAACAAACACAAACATACACACAAAATTCAAGCTTTCGCAACAAACTGTTGCCTCATCAGGAAAGAGGGAACGAGAGGGGAAGACGAAAGGAAGTGGGTTTTAAAGGAGAGGGTAAGGAGTCATTCCAATCCCGGGAGCGGAAAGACTTACCTTAGGGGGAAAGAAGGACAGGTATACACTCACACACACGCACATATCCATCCACACATACAGACACAAGCAGACATATATCAATATGTCTGCTTGTGTCTGTATGTGTGGATGGATATGTGCGTGTGTGCAAGTGTATACCTGTCCTTTTTTCCCCCTAAGGTAAGTCTTTCTGCTCCCGGGATTGGAATGACTCCTTACCCTCTCCTTTAAAACCCACTTCCTTTCGTCTTCCCCTCTCCTTTCGTCTTTCGTCTTCCCCTCTCCTTCCCTCTTTCCTGATGAGGCAACAGTTTGTTGCGAAAGCTTGAATTTTGTGTGTGTGTTTGTGTTTGTTTGTGTGTCTATCGACCTGCCAGCGCTTTTGTTCGGTAAGTCACCTCATCTTTGTTTTTATATATAATTTTTCCCACGTGGAATGTTTCCTTCCATTATATATATATATATATATATATATATATATATATATATATATATATATATATATAAATAAAGAAAAAACAATGTTTGGCAAAAGTATTTTCAAAAGCATTCAGTTTAATACTAAAACAGAAATTGAATAAACCGGATACGAATAACATACTCTACTTGTCTAGTGTTAAAAGCATCACAGTAGCACTTCAAGATGATAATATTCATGTGAACCAGCTTGACTGATACATGTGTATTTTTTTCTTTTTATTATCTGCAATTCCCACATGAAGAGGCATAAGATAAACCAAGTGCATAGTGTGACCATGTAACATATTCTTGTTGGAATTAAGTATTGTTTTCATGCTAATTTGAGCTGCTTAGTCATCTTTTTTGCTAGTTGTTGTTAAGTGTGAGTATCTGACTTTGTTTGGGTGTGATACAGAAGAATATGCCATAACTGAAAAGAAGCATACAGTTACGTAATGAATAGAAAGTCGAATATGAAAGACAAGATACTGACAGGATAGTAACATGCCACTTGTATTGAAAAATTTTTGCAGCTGTGTCACAAAATCTCTTTTGGACATCATGTGCCTTCTTAAACCATTTTATTGACATCAACACATATCAGTGGGCATAGCCCTCTCCTAACACTGCTTATCCAAACCCCATTACTTGTTAACACATGTTGTGTTGTGGTCTTCATTCCTGAGACTGGTTTGATCCAGCTCTCCATGCTACTCTGTCCTGTGCAAGCTTCTTCATCTCCCAGTACCTACTGCAGCCTACATCCTTCTGAATCTGCTTAGTGTATTCATCTCTTGGTCTCCCTCTACGATTTTTACCCTCCACGCTGCCCTCCAATACTAAATTGGTGATCCCTCGATGTCTCAGAACATGTCCTACCAACCAATCCCTTCTTCTAGTCAAGTTGTGCCCCAAGCTCCTCTTCTCCCCAATTCTATTCAATACCTCATCATTAATTATGTGATCTACCCATCTAATCTTCAGCATTCTTCTGTAGCACCACATTTCAAAAGCTTCTATTCTCTTCTTGTCTAAACTATTTACCATTCATGTTTCACTTCCATACGTGGCTACACTTCATACAAATACTTTCAGAAATGACTTCCTGACACTTAAATCAGTACTCAATGTTAACAAATTTCTCTTCTTCAGAAACGCTTTCCTTGCCATTGCCAGTCTACATTTTATATCCTCTCTACTTCGACCATCATCAGTTATTTTGCTCCCCAAATAGCAAAACTCCTTTACTACTTTAAGTGTCTCATTTCCTAATCTAATTCCCTCAGCATCACCCGGTTTAATTCGACTACATTACATTATCCTTGTTTTGCTTTTGTTGATGTTCATCTTATACCCTCCTTTCAAGACACTGTCCATTCCGTTCAACTGCTCTTCCAAGTCCTTAGTTAGACCTTGCTCTCCCAAGGCTGTCAGTAGTTCTAATGGAATGTTGCCTACTCCCGGGGCCTTGTTTCGACTTAGGTCTTTCAGTGCTCTGTCAAACTCTTCATGCAATATCATATCTCCCATTTCATTTTCATCTACCTCCTCTTCCATTTCCACAATATTGTTCTCAAGAACATCGCCCCTGTATAGAACCTCTATATACTCCTTCCACCTTTCTGCTTTCCCTTCTTTGCTTAGAACTGGGTTTCCATCTGAGCTCTTGATATTCATGAAAGTGGTTCTCTTTTCTCCAAAGGTCTTTTTAATTTTCCTGTAGGCAGTATCTGTCTTACCCCTAGTGAGATAAGCCTCTACATCCTTACATTTGTCCTCTAGCCATGCCTGGTTAGCCATTTTGCACTTCCTGTCGATCTCATTTTTGAGACATTTGTATCCCTTTTTCCCTGCTTCACTTACTGCATTTTTGTATTTTCTCCTTTCCTCAAGTAAATTCAGTATCTCTTCTGTTACCCAAGGATTTCTACTAGCCCTCATCTTTTTACCTACTTCATCCTCTGCTGCCTTCTCTATTTCATCCCTCAAAGCTACCCATTCGTCTTCTGTATTTCTTTCCCCCATTCCTGTCAATTGTTCCCTTATGCTCTCCATGAAAGTCTGTACAACATCTGGTTCTTTCAGTTTATCCACGCCCCATCTCCTTAAATTCCCACCTTTTTGCAGTTTCTTCAGTTTTAATCTACAGTTCATTGGTCAGTGTCCACATCTGCCCCTGGAAATGTCTTACAATTTAAAATCTGGTTCCTAAATCTCTGTCTTACCATTATATAATCTATCTGAAACCTTTTAGTATCGCCAGGGTTCTTCCATGTATACAACCTTGTTTCATGATTGTTGAACCAAGTGTTAGCTATGATTAAGTTATGCTCGTGCAAAATTCTACCAGTTGACTTCCTCTTTCATTTCTTAGCCCCAATCCATATTCACCTACTACGTTTCCATCTCTTCCTTTTCCTACTGTCGAATTCCAGTCACCCATGACTATTAAATTTTCATCTCCCTTCACTACCTGAATAATTTCTTTTATCTCATGAAACATTTGATCAATTTCTTCATCATCTGCAGAGCTAGTTGGCATATAAACATGTACTACTGTAGTAGGAGTGGGCTTCGTGTCTATCTTGGCCACAATAATGTGTTCACAATGCTGTTTGTAGTAGTTTACCCGCCCTCCTATTTTTTTATTCATTACTAAACCTACTTCTGCATTACCCCTATTTGATTTTGTATTCATAACCCTGTAATCACCTGACCAAAAGTCTTGTTCCTCCTGCCACTGAACTTCATACTTCATAAAATAAAGGTAGCTGTGAGTCACACTTCTCTTCAGCATCCTCTGCAGTCTCTTAGGCAGGATGTTCACATGATGTAGCTCAAGGTTTGCATCCAACACAAATGGTCTAATGGAGAAGATCTTACAGACTGATACAACTTAACTCCATCATGTGATACCCCATTTTACTGTCAGATGAATGGAACAGTTGCCCTTCACCACACACTACATCTTTGTTATATAATGACATTTGAAAGCAACAGGAACACTCAATTGAAATTCATTTAATCTGTTTGCAGAAGACAATGAAGCTGTAAAACTAAATGGAATCATGTAACAATACCAGAGAAGGAAAGTTGCTACTCACCATATAGTGAAAATGCTGAGTCGCAATAGGCACAACAAAAAGATTCACACAATTAAAGCTTTTGGCCATTAAGGCTTTTGTCAGCAGTAGACACACACACACACACACACACACACACACACACACACACACACAGGTAAATGCAACTTGCAACTTGCATGTAAGGTAGTTTACTGTAAAACAAAAATATGTCTGCGAACCTTTTTACTGATTTGCTGGATCTAATGCAATATTAAATGCTTTTGGTATGTTGCTACACATGAACATTGTTCTTAAAAGACAGTGAACAACTTGGTGTAGGAAAAACACTGTAGAGCAGATTACCCAACTCCACAGAATTGTTTGTTGGTCAGTGTTGGTTTTTGGGCTTTTGACAGAAGTTCTCAATAGGATAGGCTTCATTGTGCAGCACACATGATTTAGAACATAAACCATCATGAATCCATATAAAGTCATGAAACAAACAAATACCTTGAACTATCATCATATATCATTTTATTCATGTCACAGTTTATTGGAATATTGAACTCTCGGAACTTTGACACTAACGTAACATTCTACAGACTTATTCCACTAGATAATCTGTAATTAAATATGCACCTTTCATTAGTTAATTTTCTCTGAGGACATGCTCTCATTATGTGTTTTGTGATAGGGAAAGCTTCATGCACAACAAAATAATAAGGAAATTTGCAGTCTTCTTCTAGCAAGGTGCATATCAGGAAGTAGGAGCATGCCTGCAAACAATGTTGTACTGAAACAAATTTCATATCATACTCTCCCATCACTGGTGTGGCCATATATCCCAATGTCAGCTGATAAAAATAATCCATCTGCATCAAAAAGCAGCTAACATATATTTGACTCAGATTTAGTAGGAACTCTAACCTACATGTGCTTCCTGTCAAAGCTAAAAATATGCTCGATTGATTCCATAGGTCCCAGTAACAGTCTGCTGTTTTCTTCCAGAATTATTGAGTTGCTGTTGGCGAATATTCAGGCTACAAATGTTCACATATTGCCTCTGACTTCTTCAATTGGTAATGTGTCATCAGAAAAAATAAAAGGGAAACAGGATACATATTCAACCATTTAAACACCTTAAGGCTGGGTTCACATACGCAGGATGTTTGCACAATGTCACCTGTGCAGCGAAGTTTTGAGAAACTCCTACATTTCTCTTATTGTTGCAATGTCACATCATACTTCTTGTGCACAATATGGCAAATACATGAATTCAGTTGCAATTACAATGAAATATGAAAATGATTTTTTTTCAACATGCAACTAAGGACAAGACAAATCAAATAATTATGAAAATTTGAAATAATATGATTCCTGAAGTGTTCCTAGCATGAGTGATCAATGATTGGATACCAGGAAACATCTTATTGTTGATATAAAGATAAATTTGTAATTTGTTAAGCTTAAACATGCACAACAAATGAAATGAATTACTGATAAGTCATTGGTAGCAGCATGTATAATAATTTTTTTCCAAGGTGTGACAAAGGATACCATTCTTGCACTTGTTTTGTGAATAAGCAACAATAAGAACATTGATTCCATTGCAGAACTTATTGAAGCCACTTGATCATCTTGGACAATTACATTATTAGAAAGAGTGATACTTAATCAGCAAAAACTGAACATTAAAGAATCCACTTTCAGTAAACACTGATTTAAAATAGATTTCTGTGTAGTGTGACAAAGAATTAACAGTACCAGATTAGTTTGTTTTATAATATTTCAAATGAATTTACAGAAACAACTACTGAAAATAACAATCAAGATAGGACAATGAAATTAGCAAAGCTGTACTGTATGTGATAGCTCATTTTCTGTCTAATGTGCTACTTCAGATTGTGCTGTGCTGCTAAGTCACTATACCAGTCTCACTTACAAAATAATTAACCATTGCATCTCTGTTTCTTGTTGCTGGCACATTTCTTCTTCTTTCAACCAAGTTGTGGTGAACCAAAATCCTTTCATGGTGAATGTGTCTGCAAATTGGCAACCATCTCCCTTGCAGTTACTACCTCTAGTTCTAAAGTAAAAATAACTCTTAAAGCAATGTTAACTTGGAGTGTGACTGCAACTGGCTTCATAAACTACATGCTAAAGAGGAACATGAGCCTTGTCCAATGTCTTATGCATAAGCTGCTATGTAGACAACAGGACCAATAAAATACAATCTACAATCTACAAAAGCCACAACTTCACGTATTGTGCATCTGTAACCTAGGGTGTGGCATGCTGTACCCCTTAGTGGCCAACTGCCAACCACCTATTTATTCAACAATGGAAAAGAGACTTAACTCTCCTTCTGGTCTTAAAACAGTTTCAATACGTTAGTTACATTTTGTATGGAGTGATGTATTACATAGAATGCACCAAATATGAAATGGCCAGTGACTACATTTTTCAGTATAAACTTTTGAAAATACTTGTGGTGGATTACTTAATTTTGAAGTATCATAATAACTGTGGGAATAACAAAAAGAGAGAAAATTCTGACTAAGATGATACATGAGATTGTAAGATGTGAAAGACTGTGATTTTTTTATCCAGTAGTTTCCTCAAAATAAGATAAGAAAGATTGCATAATGGAGGAGACACACACATCTCAAAACAGTGATTTCAAATTTTTTACACAAAAATTATAAGATTTACTGAGAAAGTGACTGCTGTGATGGATTTAGCATTGTTTCATTTACATAAAACTTCAATGAAATTGACTAAAGCCAGACCACATTCATAATCCAAAGATGATTTGTTGCCACCTCACTAATGCCCAATGATTTGTATTGGTATTGAGTCATATGCATGTCAACCAGCTCCCCTCTCACCCTCACTGTGACCTGTCATGCCATGCATCACATCTCTTGCCATGCCATGTCAGTGGGCATCCAGCCTTATGCTTCGCATAAAGACAAAGAGATACAGCAGAGTGTGCCCTGTGGCACAATAGCCCCTCAGGCCTGCTTCATTATGTGGGCTTTTAGTATACTGACTCTCAGCACTAGTGTCTTCAGACTTCAGAGATTGGAAATTGCTTAACAACATGTGCTTGGTTCTCTATCTTCTTTAGTAGTGATAAATTAAACAAACCCCATTAATTAAATTTATGTAATTAGCCAATAATGGCATCAGTATTTTGATTTTTTATTGCAGTCAGACATTGATTGCCTCTGAAATGTTCTGTTTCAAGATTCTCTCATTCTGTGATTTAAAATTATAGTTTTCTTGCAGTATTTCATTTTTTGTTTATATTCATTTGTTTTATTTTACTTGCAATATGCCAGTCTTTTTAGTCCTTTGTTTTTACAGCTGCATCTCTTTCCTTTCAAACAGATTTAGTACTTTACTGTGTAGTATTTCAATGTATAGTATTTCAAAATTCTGTGTTTCTTAGAGTATAATATTTTGTACCAATACTTCAATTCGCCAAGTCTTTCAAGGTGACTGATTAGTGACAACTTTAATCTGAATTCATTTATGGGGTAATGCCCTATAATGAACTGTATAATCGCACAGATAAGTTCAGAAAGTTTTACTTTAATCATGCTTTCTACTTTTGATGTAACATTTCGTATGGCAAAGGTTTAAGTACTATTCTAAAACATAGTTTTCACTATTAGCTTCACTGTGTTTGCATCCTAATTTTAATGCACCTACTTATAGGTACATTTTTTCAACCTATGAAGTTTAACATATGACATTTGGCTATGGTTTCATCTCTTTATAGGAAGCATTTACTTCACAAGACCCTTACACATTCAGTTTATGGATATATATTATTCTTTTTTAAAAATCACGTTAATGATGTGTGTGCAGAGATATTGTTAATGGGTGTGATATGGTGTCTTAATTTTCCTAAAAACTCAGATGAATTTTCTTAGAATTCGCTGTGTGTTTATTAAGCCATTTTTGAAAGCAGACAGGTGTAATTATGATGGTATGAATATGCAGGTAGCGGGGAGTGGGTGTGGTAAATACAATGATAAAAAATCACTTGCAGTCCCGTCACTTACTATGAATACCTTTATCCTCGCGGTGTCTACACAATGCATCTAACACAGATTGCATACTACAGAGAACTGATCTGGCAGAGATACAGTTGGTCTTGCTGTGGTAGGACAGCGATATTATTGGGGAGTAGAGCCAGTGGTTCTTTATCCCCACAAACACATTGGATGATGGAATAAGCAACCATTAAGTGACTGTATATGTCATTTTAAAATATCTTATTTACAGTATAAATTACTGTAAGACATACACAAGCAATTTGTCTGAGGTTTGTTACAGCATAGACAAAAAATGAAACTAAATGCTGTTAAATATTTTGTATATTTCACAGTGACTCACTGTGTTAAATAAAAAGAATTCCCAAGAGCTAAGGTTTGTTATTGTGTCACAGTTTTTAAGTGTGATATTAGTTATATATAAATAATGGAAGGAGTAGAGATAACAGCTCATGGTATAGATGAGATGTTGATTGGTTTAAGAATGTCTAAATTTTGAAATTATTGTTTTCAGGACTTAATGTGGAATATAATAAAATTAAAAAACAATTATTAACATTTAGAAACAAGTGTTGTAGTGCATTCCATTTAACCTGAATATATTTTACATTTAATTTTTTATTACTACTTTTTTAATTTATTTTTGTTGTGTGTAGACCATGTGCTACAAATGCGGACACTGCCCAAGTTATCATATGGCTTTAGGAACACAAAGTAATAAACATTATTTCTCATCCTTGTCATGATATGCTCTCTTATTTGTTGAATATCTTTTTTCCACTTTGCAACTGCTAAAGCTGGAAAGAATGTAATTTATCTATCTCTATTCTAATGGATGCCTTCAGTGTAAAACTATTACAAAAAAAGCAGGCTGTGAGTTTTTGAGTTAGTGGTTCACTATAAATGTGCCTTTTTTCCTGATTACCGTTGTTAATTCATCATGGACTGAAAATTCCCTGCCATCTGAATTGACAACTAGAAATCTACTAACAGAGAGAATAAAGACAGTTGTATATAATTTTGACAGGGATAATGAGTTTCAAAATTAAATACAACTGTCTTGTTGACAGGGATAATGAGTTTCACCCCCCCCCCCCCATGAACCATGGACCTTGCCGTTGGTGGCGAGTCTTGCGTACCTCAACGATACAGACAGATAGCCATACCGTAGGTGCAACCACAATGGAGGGGTATCTGTTGAGAGGCCAGACAAACATGTGGTTCCTGAAGGGGCAACAGTCTGGATGATTGACTGACCTGGCCTTGCAACACTAAGCAAAACGGCCTTGCTGTGCTGGTACTGCGAACAGCTGAAAGCAAGGGGAAACTACGGCCGTAATTTTTCCCGAGGGCATGCAGCTGTACTGTATGGTTAATGATGATGGTGTCCTCTTGGGTAAAATATTCTGGAGGTAAAATAGTCCCCCATTCGGATGTCCGGGTGGGGACTACTCAAGAGGACGTTGTTATCAGGAGAAAGAAAACTGGCATTCTACGGATCGGAGCGTGGAATGTCAGATCCCTTAATCGGGCAGGTAGGTTAGAAAATTTAAAAAGGGAAATGGATAGGTTAAAGTTAGATATAGTGCGAATTAGTGAAGTTCGGTGGCAGGAGGAACAAGACTTCTGGTCAGGTGAATACAGGGTCATAAATACAAAATCAATTAGAGGTAATGCAGGAGTAGGTTTAATAATGAATAAAAAAAAAAAATAGGAGTGTGGGTAAGCTACTACAAACAGCATAGTGAACGTATTATAGTGGCCAAGATAGACACGAAGCCCATGCCTACTACAGTTGTACAAGTTTATATGCCAACTAGCTCTGCAGATGACTAAGAAATTGATGAAATGTATGATGAAATAAAAGAAATTATTCAGGTAGTGAAGAGAGACGAAAATTTAATAGTCATGGGTGACTGGAATTCAAGAGTAGGAAAAGGGAGAGAAGGAAACATAGTAGGTGAATATGGATTGGGGCTAAGAAATGAAAGAGGAAGCTGCCTGGTAGAATTTTGCACAGAGCATAACTTAATCATAGCTAACACTTGGTTCAAGAATCATGAAAGAAGGTTGTATACATGGAAGAACCCTGGAGATACTAAAATGTTTCAGATAGATTATATAACGGTAAAACAGAGATTTAGGAAGCAGGTTTTAAATTGTAAGACATTTCCAGGGGCAGATGTGGACTCTGACCACAATCTATTGGTTATGAACTGTAGATTAAAACTGAAGAAATTGCAAAAAGGTGGGAATTTAAGGAGATGGGACCTGGATAAACTGAAAGAACCAGAGGTTGTGCAGAATTTCAGGGAGAGAGTAAGGGAACAATTGACAGGAATGGGGGAAAGAAATACGGTAGAAGACGAATGGGTAGCTCTGAGGGATGAAGTAGTGAAGGCAGCAGAGTATCAAGTAGGTAAAAAGATGAGGGCTAGTAGAAATCCTTGAGTAACAGAAGAAATATTGAATTTAATTGATGAAAGGAGAAAATATAAAAACGCAGTAAATGAAGCAGGCAAAAAGGAATACAAATGTCTCAGATATGATATTGACAGGAAGTGCAAAATGGTTAAGCAGGGATGGCTAGAGGACAAAAGTAAGGATGTAGAGGCTTATCTCATTAGGAGTAAGATAGATACTGCCTACAGGAAAATTAAAGAGACCTTTGGTGAAAGGAGAACCACTTGCATGAATATCAAGAGCTTTGATGGAAACCCAGTTCTAAGCAAAGAAGGGAAAGCAGAAAGGTGGAAGGAGTATATAGAGGGTCTATACAAGAGCGATATACTTGAGGACAATATTATGGAAATAGAAGAGGAGGTAGATGAAGATGAAATGGGAGATATGATATTGCATGAAGAGTTTGACAGAGCACTGAAAGACCTGAGTCGAAACAAGGCCCTCAGAGTAGACAACATTCCATTAGAACTAGTGACAGCTTGGGAGAGCCAGTCCTGACAAAACTCTACCATCTGGTGAACAAGATGTATGAGACAGGCAAAATATCCTCAGACATCAAGAAGAATATAATTATTCCAATCCCAAAGAAAGCAGGTGTTGACAGATGTGAAAATTACCAAACTATCAGTTTAATAAGTCACAGCTGCAAAATACTAACGCGAATTATTTACAGATGAATGGAAAAACTGGTAGAAGCCGACCTTGGGGAAGATCAGTTTGGATTCCGTAGAAATGTTGGAACACGTGAGGCAATACTGACCTTACGACTTATCTTAGAAGAAAGATTAAGAAAAGGCAAACCTACGTTTCTAGCATTTGTAGACTTAGAGAAAGCTTTTGACAATGTTGACTGGAATACTCTCTTTCAAATTCTGAAGGTGGCAGGGGTAAAATACAGGGAGCAAAAAGCTATTTACAATTTGTACAGAAACCAGATGGCAGTTATAAGAGTCGAGGGGCATGAAAGGGAAGCAGTGGTTGGGAAGGGAGTGAGACAGGGTTGTGGCCCCTCTCCCCCCCCCCCCCCCCCCAATGTTATTCAATCTGTATATTGAACAAGCAGTAAAGGAAACAAAAGAAATTGGAGTAGGTATTAAAATCCATGGAGAAGAGATAAAAACTTTGAGGTTCACCGATGACATTGTAATTCTGTCAGAGATAGGAAGGGACTTGGAAGGGCAGTTGAACGGAGTGGACAGTGTCTTGAAAGGAGGATATAAGATGAACATCAACAAAAGCAAAACAAGTATAATGGAATGTAGTCAAATTAAATCGGGTGATGCTGAGGGAATTAGATTAGGAAATGAAACACTTAAAGTAGTAAAGGAGTTTTGGTATTTGGGGAGCAAAATAACTGATGATGGTCGAAGCAGAGAGGATATAAAATGTAGACTGGCAATGGCAAGGAAAGCGTTTCTGAAGAAGAGAAA
This sequence comes from Schistocerca piceifrons, assembly GCF_021461385.2. Lineage (NCBI taxonomy): Eukaryota > Metazoa > Arthropoda > Insecta > Orthoptera > Acrididae > Schistocerca > Schistocerca piceifrons. The sequence goes on along the minus strand of NC_060140.1, from coordinate 906,327,283 downwards.
TTTGTTAACATGGAGTATAGATTTAAGTGTAAGGAAATCGTTTCTGAAAGTATTTGTATGGAGTGTAGCCATGTATGGAAGTGAAACATGGACGATAAATGGTTTGACAAGAAGAGAAAAGAAGCTTTCGAAGTGTGGTGCTACAGAAGAATGTTGAAGATTAGGTGGGTAGATCACATAACTAATGAGGAGGTATTGAATGGGATTGGGGGGGAAGAGAAGTTTGTGGCGCAACTTGACTAGAAGAAGGGATCGTTTGGTAGGACATGTCCTGAGGGATCAAGGGATAACAAATTTAGCATTGGAGGGCAGCGTTGAGGGTAAAAATCATAGAGGGAGACCAAGAGATGAATACACTAAGCAGATTCAGAAGAATGTAGGTTGCAGGAGGTACTGGAAGATGAAGGAGCTTGCACAGCATAGATTAGCATGGAGAGCTGCATCAAACCAGTCTCAGGACTGAAGACCACAACAACAACAATGATTTTCAAAGAATGGAGCCATATGTTTGCAGCACTTGCAGTAAACAGCACTCAAGAAAATTCTCACTACAGCGACATGTTAAATATGAATGTGGCATAGAACCTCAGTTCTGCTCTTCATATTACCCTGAAAGGAATCACCAAAAAAGTGATCTTCATCAGCACATAACAGTATGCCAACACTCCAATGTGTCATGGTGTGATGGTGTTTAGGCTACTTTGTGTAAAAGAATTCTGTACTCACGTCATACTCATGTGTCATGTTTATACTTCAAACCTTTTATTGTCATATTTTGTAACAATTCAGAAATATAAACATTGCATGTATAACATTCCAAAGTATGTTGATGTTGTGGTCTTCAGTCTTGAGACTGGTTTGATGCAGCTCTCCATGCTACTCTATCCTGTGCAAGCTTCTTCATCTCCCAGTACCTACTGCAGCCTACATCCTTCTGAACCTGCTTAGTGTATTCATCTCTTGGTCTCCCTCTACGATTTTTATCCTCCACGCTGCCCTCCAAGACTAAATTGGTGATCCCTTGATGCCTCAGAACATGTCCTACCAACCGATCCCTTCTTCTGGTCAAGTTGTGCCACAAACTTCTCTTCTCCCCAATTCTATTCAATACCTCCTCATTAATTATGTGATCTACCCATCTAATCTTGAGCATTCTTCTGTAGCACCACATTTCGAAAGCTTCTATTCTCTTCTTGTCTAAGCTATTTATCGTCCACGTTTCACTTCCATACATGGCTACACTCCATACAAATACTTTCAGAAACAACTTCCAGACATTTAAATCTATACTCGATGTTAACAAATTTTTCTTTTTCAGAAACGCTTTCCTTGCCATTGCCAGTCTACATTTTATATCCTCTCTACTTCAACCATCATCAGTTATTTTGCTCCCCAAGTAGCAAAACTCTCATTTCCTAATCTAAATATCCCAGCATCACCTGTCTGGATTCGACTACATTCCATTATCCTCGTTTTGCTTTTGTTGATGTTCATCTTATACCCTCCTTTCAAGACACTGTCCATTCCGTTCAACTGCTACATCTACATCTACATCTACATCTATACTCAGCGAGCCACCTTACGGTGTGTGGCGGAGGGTACTTATTGTACCACTATCTGATCCCCCCTTCCCTGTTCCATTCACGAATTGTGCGTGGGAAGAACGACTGCTTGTAAGTCTCCGTATTTGCTCTAATTTCTCGGATCTTTTTGTTGTGATCATTACGCGAGATATATGTGGGCGGTAGTAATATGTTGCTCATCTCTTCCCGGAATGTGCTCTCTCGTAATTTTGATAATAAACCTCTCCGTATTGCGTAACGCCTTTCTTGAAGTGTCCGCCACTGGAGCTTGTTCAGCATCTCCGTAACGCTCTCGCGCTGACTAAATGTCCCCATGACGAATCGCGCTGCCTTTCGCTGGATCATGTCTATCTCTTCTATTAATCCAACCTGGTAAGGGTCCCATACTGATGAGCAATACTCAAGAATCGGACGAACAAGCGTTTTGTAAGCTACTTCTTTCGTCGATGAGTCACATTTTCTTAGAATTCTTCCTATGAATCTCAACCTGGCGCCTGCTTTTCCCACTATTTGTTTTATGTGATCATTCCACTTCAGATCGCTCCGGATAGTAACTCCTAAGTATTTTACGGTCGTTACCGCTTCCAATGATTTACCACCTATGGCATAATCGTACTGGAATGGATTTCTGCCCCTATGTATGCGCATTATATTACATTTATCTTCCAAGTCCTTTCCCGTCTCTGACAGAATTACAATGTCATCGGCGAACCTCAAAGTTTTTATATCTTCCCCATGGATTTTAATACACTCCGAATTTTTCTTTTGTTTCCTTTATTGCTTGCTCAAAATACAGATTGAATAACATTGCGGACAGGCTACAACCCTGTCTCACTCCCTTCCAAACCACTGCTTCCCTTTCATACCCCTCGACTCTTACAACTGCCATCTGGTTTATGTACAAACTGTAAATAGCCTTTCATTCCCTGTATTTTACCCCTGCCACCTTTAGAATTTGAAATTTGTCAAAAGCTTTATCTAAGTCTACAAATGCTAGAAACGTAGGTTTGCCTTTCCTTAATCTTTCTTCTAAGACAAGTCGTAGGGTCAGTATTGCCTCAGGTGTTCCAACTTTTCTACGGAATACAAACTGATCTTCCCCGACGTCAGCTTCTATCAGTTTTTCCATTCGTCTGTAAATAATTCGCGTTAGTATTTTGCAGCTGTGACTTATTAAACTGATAGTTTGGTAATTTTCACATCTGTCAACACCTGCTTTCTTTGGGATTGGAATAATTATATTCTTCTTGATGTCTGAGGATATTTTGCCTGTCTCATACATCTTGTTCACCAGATGGTAGAGTTTTGTCAGGACTGGCTCTCCCAAGCTGTCACCAGTTCTAATGGAATGTTGTCTACTCTGAGGGCCTCGTTTCGACTCAGGTCTTTCAGTGCTCTGTCAAACTCTTCATGCAATATCATATCTCCCATTTCATCTTCATCTACCTCCTCTTCTATTTCCATAATATTGTCCTCAAGTATATCGCTCTTGTATAGACCCTCTATATACTCCTTCCACCTTTCTGCTTTCCCTTCTTTGCTTAGAACTGGGTTTCCATCAAAGCTCTTGATATTCATGCAAGTGGTTCTCCTTTCACCAAAGGTCTCTTTAATTTTCCTGTAGGCAGTATCTATCTTACTCCTAATGAGATAAGCCTCTACATCCTTACTTTTGTCCTCTAGCCATCCCTGCTTAACCATTTTGCACTTCCTGTCAATATCATATCTGAGACATTTGTATTCCTTTTTGCCTGCTTCATTTACTGTGTTTTTATATTTTCTCCTTTCATCAATAAAATTCAATATTTCTTGTGTTACCCAAGGATTTCTACTAGCCCTCGTCTTTTTTACCTATTTGATCCTCTGCTGGCTTCACTATTTCATCCCTCAAAGCTACCCATTCTTCTTCTACTGTATTTCTTTCCCCCATTCTTGTCAATTGTTCCCTTATGCTCTCCCTGAAACTCTGTACATCCTCTGGTTCTTTCAGTTTATCCAGGTCCCATCTCCTTAAATTCCCACCTTTTTGCAGTTTCTTCAGTTTTAATCTACAGTCCATTGGTCAGTGTCCACATCTGCCCCTGGAAATGTCTTACAATTTAAAACCTGCTTCCTAAATCTCTGTTTTACCATTATATAATCTATCTGAAACATTTTAGTATCTCCAGGGTTCTTCCATGTATACAATCCTCTTTCATGATTCTTGAACCAAGTGTTAGCTATGATTAAGTTATGCTCTGTGCAAAATTCTACCAGGCAGCTTCCTCTTTCATTTCTTTGCCCCAATCCATATTCACCTACTATGTTTCCTTCTCTCCCTTTTCCTACTCTTGAATTCCAGTCACCCAAGACTATTAAATTTTCGTCTCCCTTCACTACCTGAATAATTTCTTTTATCTCATCATACATTTCATCAATTTCTTCGTCATCTGCAGAGCTAGTTGGCATATAAACTAGTACTACTGTAATAGGCGTGGGCTTTGTGTCCATCTTGGCCACAATAATGCGTTCACTATGCTGTTTGTAGTAGCTTACCCGTACTCCTATTTTTTTTATTCATTATTAAACCTATTCCTGGTTTACCCCTATTTGATTTTGTATTTATAACCCTGTATTCACCTGACCAAAAGTCGTGTTCCTCCTGCCACCGAACTTCACTAATTCCTACTATATCTAACTTTAACCTATCCATTTCCCTTTTTAAATTTTCTAACCTACCTGCCCAATTAATAGATCTGACATTCCATGCTCCGATCCGTAGAACGCCAGTTTTCTTTCTCCAAAGTAACAGCTGACAAATTACCTTATGATGGGGTATTTGAAAAGTAACTTACACTTGATTATAATAGAGCAAACAGTTTTTATTGATGAAAGGTATGCTGTAAAAGTTATTATTTTTTGGACTTGATCAAACAGTATGTAAAACAAGCATATGAATGTCTAACAAATTTTAAATGCCTATAAAGATATGCACGTTTGGCACTATAACTGAGGAATGTTTGCATGTGCATACCATTGTCATAGTACTGCAAAGGTAATCAGTCACAAAGTAAACACATTCACATCCTTGGTTATAATCTCAAATATTTTTCCCCATCTACCTTGGAAGATAATGGAACATAATTAATGGAATAGAAAAAAAAATCATGTATTTAACATTCAGATTTTTTAACCTGGAATGGACACCTACAAAAAAGAGTGTATTGCTATTATAGTGCATATCATATAACCAATGATCTCTCAAGAACTAACAGTTATAAGCAGAAATTCTTTAGTGACTCAAAGTACAAGAATGCTCTTTGTTTCCATTAATTTCAAAATAGCTTAATGCCACCTACCACTTAATTTTTTTCTTTATTTGTTGTGCAATTGGACACCTTTGCTCTTAGTCTATTATCAGTTACTTTCACAAAAAATTCATTGATATCTCTTTATGCCACTCAAGTCCCTGCCCCATGTGTAGAGTCATGTATGGCATAATATACTATCGCATATTTTTTATAAAGATGCTTGATAATAGTCTAAGAGCAAAGTTGTGCAATTGTGCAATGGATAAAGAAATAAAATGAGACCTCCTGGTGGCATTAAATCATTTAAACAATTCATCACAGCTGCAGACCCATACTCAATGAAGATAATTATTTCCATGGAGTTGAGGTTATGGACATCACTGTAGAGGTTATAAATAATGTGGCATATGTATGTCCTACTGTAAGCTTGGGTCAATCCAATCAAAAACAGCAGTTTTTTTTACAATACATCCATTTATTATTGTAGTGATATTGCAATATAAAATTGAACTGTTAAATGACACCCTTATTGACCATAAATTTGTGTAGTATCTTTATTTACCTTTCACACATTCCATACCTTTCACACAAATATTCCACACGTCCAGGGCCTCGCTGTGATGGAGCACTTCCTTTCACAACGATCGCCTGCCACCCTACCTAAAACCTCTTCCCTCATCACCTTAGCCAGCTTCATCCTGACCCACAATTTCTTCACTTTTGAAGGCCAGACATACCAACAATTAAATGGAACAGCCATGGGTACCAGGACGGCCCACTCGTACGCCAACCTATTCATGGGTCGCTTAGAGGAAACCTTCTTGGTTACCCAGGCCTGCCAACCCAAAGTTTGGTACAGATTTATTGATGACATCTTCATGATCTTGACTCACAGTGAAGAAGAACTCCAGAATTTCCTCTCCAACCTCAACTCCTTTGGTTCCATCAGATTCACCTGGTCCTACTCCAAATCCCATGCCACTATCATTGACATTGACATCCATCTGTCCAATGGCCAGCTTCACACGTCTGTCCACATCAAACCCACCACCAAGCAACAGTACCTCCATTCCACATCAAACGGTCCCTTCCCTACAGCCTAGGTCTTCGTGGCAAACGAATCTGCTCCAGTCCAAAATCCCTGAACCATTACACCAACAATCTGAAAACAGCTTTCACATCCCGCAACTACCCTCCCGACCTGGTACAGAAGCAAATAACCAGAGCCACTTCCTCATCCCCTCAAACCCAGAACCTCCCACAGAAGGACCACAAAAGTGCCCTACATGTGACAGGATACTTTCCGGGACTGGATCAGACTCTGAATGTGGCTCTCCAACAGGTATACGACTTCCTCAACTCCTGCCCTGAAATGAGATCCATCCTTCATGAAATCCTCCCCACTCCACCAAGAGTGTCTTTCCGCCGTCCACCTAACCTTCATAACCTCTTAGTTCATCCCTATGAAATCCCCAAACCACCTTCCCTACCCTCTGGCTCCTACCCTTGTAACCGCCCCCAGTGTAGAACCTGTCCCATGCAACCTCCCACCACCACCTACTCCAGTCCTGTAACCCGGAAGGTGTGCACGATCAAAGGCAGAGCCACGTGTGAAAGCACCCACATGATTTACCAACTGACCTGCCTACACTGTGAAGCCTTCTATGTGGGAATGACCAGCAACAAACTGTCCATTCGCATGAATGGACACAGGCAGACAGTGTTTGTTGGTAATGAGGATCACCCTCTGGCTAAACATGCCTTGGTGCACGGCCAGCACATCTTGGCACAGTGCTACACCGTCCGGGTTATCTGAATGCTTCCCACTAACACCAACCTGTCAGAACTCCGGAGATGGGAACTTGCCCTTCAGTATATCCTATCTTCTCGTTATCTGCCAGGCCTCAACTTCCGCTAATTTCAAGTTGCTGCCACTAATACCTCACCTGTCTTTCAACAACATCTTTGCCCCTGCACTTCTGCCTCGACTGACATCTCTGCCAAAACTCTTTGCCTTTACAAATGTCTGCTTGTGTCTGTGTATGTGCGGTTGGATATGGGTGTGTGTGCGAGTGCATACCTGTCCTTTTTCCCCCTAAGGTAAGTCTTTCCTCTCCCGGGATTGGAATGACTCCTTACCCTCTCCTTTAAAACCCACATTCTTTCGTCTTTCCCTCTCCTTCCCTCTTTCCTGATGAAGCAACCGTTGGTTGCGAAAGCTTGAATTTTGTGTGTATGTTTGTGTTTGTTTGTGTGTCTATCAACCTGCCAACACTTTCATTTGACTATTACTTTTACTTGTCCAGGATCATCACAAAAATTGGTCTTGTCATAACATATAATGTTGGAAGGAGGAACACCATTCAAGGACACTATAAGGTTCTTAAAATAATCACTCACTGTTGTTCAGGCAACTACTGTTCTTGCTTCTTTAAATTCTCTCTTACTGTAATCATTACAGTATAAATAAATAAATACAGAATACAGTTTACAGTATAGATAAATAAACTCCTTATTTCTTTTCAGAAAATATATTACTCACTCATGGTCAGGACAAATGTCATGAAATCTTTTTCAGTCTGCCCTTCCCGAGTAAGAGATGTCAGTGCTGCGTCTCTAACATCATTATTCCTCAAAGAAAACCCCATTTCACTTAACATAATATTCTTTCAATCAGAATTTTTTCTCACTATTGATAGAAGCTGGTTGACCACCTCTTTTATATTTGTATCTGTTCTTGAGTTCGTCATTTAATTTTGCATAAGGAACAGACTATTGTTCTGAAGCTTTTTGAATGCTTAATTTTCCTGACTTGATATCTTTAGAGTACTTAAAATAAATTCTGTCTTGTAGTTGGGTTTCAGGGTTGGTTCTAGAGCCTTTTTGTATACTCATATAATCTGATTCACCCTACAGAAACACAATTTTGTAATAAGCGGTAATAACAAAGACAAAAAAAGGAACAGTTATACTTGAGGTGTTCATATGCAAGTAAAAATATTACAGCTTACCAATTACCCAATTATATACTAGAAGTGCTAGTATCTGATGTCAGCAGGTTTTTTCACAATGATGTATTTGCTTCATGAATGCAGCACGTGACTTGCATATCTATTGACAATGGCATTTGTTAGTACCATGTACTCCAGTACATCATTGTTATTGACAAATCAGTCGGTACTCTTGTTAAGATGCCATGCTCAGCTATTCAGATGTTGAAAAACAGGTCAATGATTGGATTCACATCACCTGATCAGATTCACCTTATTTTACAGTACTATATCATCATGTTCTGTTCTGTAAAAGTATTTCAGTGAAGCTTTTTTTTTTTTTTTTTTTTTTTTTTTTAAATAGTTGTACCCATAGCTACATATCCCCTGCTGAAATACTGTCAGAAGATACACAAACAACAGTTTTTTGTCCTGCTGTGCATGTTCAGAAAGTAATTCTGTTTACTATCTTTATGTGAACCTGACGGTAAGACAGGTAACCAAAAAAGCAGAAATATGCTAGCAGTATCTGTATACCATGTGTTGACTGAAAACTCATTATGCATGAGAAACATACTGAATCCACAAAAGCATGTTTGACAGTGACCCATAAAATGTTCATTTTTATACACAGTGGTTGAAGCTTGCTTCTGTCTCGTATTTTACTCGTAATTTGTCAAGGTCTAGTAAAAAACTTCAGAATATTCATAATTTTGTGCCTATGGTGTGTTGGAGCAAAATACAGCTGGCATCCCTGCACATTCCTGTGTTGAATATGTAAATGCTGGAACTTTCTTGGTGTATGTCTGTTAGTTATTGTTCAGCACTGTATTGAGCAGGATGTTGTGTCACACAGTTTGCGAATTTCGAGATGGCAGGTTTAGAGGAGCAACACGTCTGTATTAAATTTTCCTGAAACCCAAGAAAAACATTATAGAGACACACTAAATGATGCAGGAAGCCTGTGACGCTGAGTGCTTAACTGTAATCAGTGTTACGAATGGTTCATATGGTTTAAAAGTGGTCAGATGGAAGTTAAAGATGACCCTCGTTCTGTATGCCCTTTGACAACTACCGATGACACTAATGTCAGGAACATCGATGAAATTGTGTGTGCCAATCAAAGACTGACTGTCCAAGAGATTGCAGAAGAATATAACATTTGGATCATGTCAAGAAATCCGGACACAGCATCTCAGAATACATTGTGTTGCCACCAGGTTCATCCCACAGCTCATGAGTTAAGACCAGAAAGCCCTTCGCCTCAGTCTGTGAAGAGCTTTTGGATCACACAAATGAGAATGAGATATTCCTTAAGAGAATCATAACTAGTGCTGAGAATGGGGTCTATGGTTATTGTGTTGAGATTGAGGGTCAGTCTTCACAATGGGTCGGGAAAGGTTCTCCAACACCATAAAAAGCTTGTCAAGTCAGGTCAAATGCTTGACTTTGAAAGATTAGTCCATCATGAATTCATGCCACAGAAACAAACTGTTAATCATGTTGTTGAAATGTGGCGAGACAATTCATGGCTCTTGCATCACAATAATGCACCCATACCCTCATCCCTGTTGGAGTGTGACTATTGCACAAAAAAATGGAATCTCTGTGCTGCCTCATCCTCCATATTCTACATACCTGGCTCCTGCAGGCTTCTTTTGTTTCCAAAATTGAAAACTCTGTTAAAAGTATGAAGACTTGCAAAGATAGACGAGATAAAAGAAAATTTGCAGACAGCGCTTCATGCGATTCAGCAGGAGGCATATAAGACTGCTTACGGAACTGGAAACAGCATTAGGAGTGGTGTATCAATTATGGAGGAGAGTATTTCAAAGGAGAGTATTCTGGAGGAGACCATACACAATAAGTAAAAGGTAAGCATAGAAAAATTTTGTGAACAAAGTTTTAAAATTTTTTGAACAGACCTGATACATCTTAGTTTTGAAATTATTGCTTTATGTGTCATTATGTGTATAGTATATTTAGTACCCCCACCATTGGACATTGCAATGGAGGTAGAGGAGCTGGCCTTGGTAGCACAGTGGAATAGTGTGGAAGCCTGCCACAGAGGCACACGCGATGTGTGGCGTGAGTAGACGCGCTGTCGGAAATGCTTACCTGGGCAGTAGTAAGCCAGGCAGATCAGTCATAACACTGAATTCACCCACTGCGGACCTTGCCTTGCACTTCATGCTGAGTGTTTTCATTGACTGCTCAGTGATCAGCTACCTGTGTCAGCCATGTAGTGAGTTTATCTGTTGATGTCTCTATGTAATTCTGGACTTTATGTTTCCCCATAGATTGGCTCAAAGGATGAAGTTTCATTTCCTCTAATGTGTTTCTGTTCCCTGATTATTGTCGAGCTACCATCAGCCCAGAAAGTACCCACTCCGATAGTGTAGTGGCAGTGTGACACCTGTGTAGATGTTAAAGTATAAGTACAACATGATTTAAAAAATTTAGAAAGAAATGCTTGGTGCATTTGCTTTTAAAATCAGTATTAAATTTATATTTATGCATTACAATGACTACTTTTGAATTTATGCATTCTGTGTAAAGATCATATGCAACACTGCCAGGATACAGCCGAAGTTGTTTGTATCTGTAAACTTATCAAAAGACAAACATTATTTATTAGCCTTGACATTACCATGACACTTATCTGTTGAATACCCCTTTTTACATGATGAACTGCAAATATTGCTAGTGTACTTATTTGATTTTATGATTTCTGAAGAATACTGACAGCAATTAACATCTTTTTTGCATTGCCATTTAATGACATTGGTAATTATTATACTGTCATACTTCACACTAAGAGTATTACTAACACACAGTGAAAAATTGAGTTGTTTAATCCACGTATTTAAAACAAAAATAATTCCATTAACCGGCAACACTTTACATTAGTTGAAACATTTCAGCCTATCAATATCTGAGAAACAATATCAGTATCTGAAAAGCAAAACAAACTGTGAGGTTTAGAAATTGCTGTTGAGTATAAATTTGCCTTTTTTCTTGATTACAGTTGTTAGTGCTTCATGGACAGTAAATGTCATGCCACCTCAAATGACAAATCTTCAAACAGCACGGATACAGACTGACCTTAACAGGAATGATATGTTTCAAGAAATGGAGCTGTATGTATGCACCACATGTGGTAAACAATACTCAAGAAAAGGCTCACTGCAGCGACATGTTAGATATGAATGTGGCATTGAACCTCAATTCTGTTGTCCACATTGTCCTCAAAGAAGTCATCAAAAAAGCAATCTTAGTCAGCACATTAGACGCCATCACTCTGATGTGTCATGTTGTGATAGTATTTAGGTTAATTATGCTTAACAGGATGTTGTGATTGTTCATCTCAGTATATTGTGCAGAGCTAATATTTCAACAATTCTCTTGGCATATACTGTAACAGGCTACAGATACACATTTTGACATGACACTGAATTATTTGTATTCTGTGGGTCCCATGGAGAGTCTTCTCTGGGATGTGGAAAGAAATCAGGGGTGTATATTTAATTTAATTTATGTGCATTACAGTGAAATGGCATTAGAGTACTATATTGCAGTATTAATTCTAATTATAAATTAATCCGAAACATTAGATTTCAGAGTTTCTGGCAGTGAAGTTGAAGGACTTGCTGAACAGTATTTTTGATTTAGTCTCATAGTCCATTTTATTATCAACATGATTTTTAATTTGCTCTGATAGATTGAATTGCCAAAATGCTAGTAATTTCTGATTTATTGATTCTTGTAGGTATATGTTTTATGTCCAGGTAAATATAGCCTGTTCAGTGAACAGTTCTTTTTGAGATCCACCATTTACTACTGAGAATGTTCTCCCCTGTACTAATTGTATATGAAGTCTCTTGTGCATTATTCTCTAAAAAATTGTTGAAAATACTGTCAGTGATGGAATTGGTTGATAAATTATTAAATGTTTCATTTTTGTAAGTGGTTTGAAAACTACATGTTTAGATCTCTAAGCACCACAATTAAAAGATTCATTACATAAGTAACTCAATATATTACAAAGTTCAGCTGAAAACATTTCATTATTTTACTGCTGGTTTCATCATAACCACTAGGAAATTTATTTTTGGTAAAGTATTGGAAACTTCTTTTGGAGATGTAAGGGAAGTTAAATTTTATCATAATTGTTTTGGAAGATTTTTCTTAGGACCTGTATGCTTTCTTGTAAGGAAGTGTTCAATCTTAAATTATCTGCTACAACCAGAAAAAAATTTTTAATATGTTCTAAATGTTTGATCAATTCATTATTGAACCTTTAAATCAAAGTACATTCAGTTTGATTCTCTAGTGACTTTGCTTAGAATTTTACAGTATGTACAGTTTGTAATGTGGTGTTATGTGTTGTGCATATCCTGTAAGTATTTTGCAAATTATTTGTGAACTCATCAATCCCTTTTTCACTTATTACACTTGTAGTTTTCCAGGTATTTTGCTTTACTTCATGCAGTTTAATACTGACTGGTGATAATGGTCTGAGAGTTCATTTCCTATGGGAATTACACTATGACTCAGCCGTCTTGATGCATCTATAAAACTATTGTCACTAGCAGTGTTGCTGGTTCCCACAGCTTCTGTTTCAAATTGTAGAAAGGGAGCTAGTTTACATGAAATGACAAGGGATTCAAGTTTAGCTCTAGAACAGGTATGCTCTAAAAAACTTTTAGCTGAAATATCCAATGAATGTCACTTCATTCTGCTTGGAAATCAAGAGTTTAATAATGCATCAAGTTGTTTCAAAAATAATTCAAAGTTATCAAAAGGTACCGTGTATATTGGGACTGTTATCACTAAAGTTTCTTAAGATCTGCTTCTGTAGCACAAGCTAAAATTGCTGATTACAGAAAGACTTATGGCTATCACTGTTTTTACAGTATCACTTTGTAATGTAATTGGGATCTCCTCCATTCTCCATAACTGACCAACAGTTAATGGATGCATAGTTATGCCCATCAATATTTAGTATGCCTATAGCAGTAATCAAATGTTGTTTAGAAACACACATTACATTGATGTGATTTGCAGATTGCAGCTCATCTAAACAAATCAGAAGTTCACTGATTTTATTTTTTAACTCTGTAATAGACTGATGCAATTAGTTCCTTTAAACTTCATTCTTATCTTATCTTAGAAATAAGCTCAAAATTTTCACTTATACCTATTTCTTTTAACACTGATAGTCTCAAATCAGAGTTCAAGCTAGAAAAGGTTCTGCCTCACATCAGTGACTACATGGATATGCCAATGTGTATCAGTGTTCCCCCCCTCCCCCCTCCTCCCCCTTAAAGATTCTGCTGCCAAACAGGTCAATTTCCCTTTGCCATTCCCATTGAGATATATGGCCATGCCTTACAAAGCCTCATGTATCACTTCCATTAACAGAAACCAAATGTATGTTCACTTGACACCTGACAGAAGTAGTTGGCTCACAGAACATCTTTCCAGAATAATTTATGCACATATTATCTTGTGAAAGTGTATTTAAAAAATAATTTACACATGATTTAACTAGTGCAAGTAACTTTTTGTGATAAAATCATGGCATAAATCATGTCAATTTTTGAAGTCAGTTAACCAGTACTTTTAGTGTTCTGAATGTCTGACAGATTTTACGTACTACTTGTGTAACTTTGATTCATTGAGGAATGACTGGATGCTTGTATTTGTCATTAGCAAGATATTGTGAAGATCAGTCATAGACCAAACACAAAAGCATTTACTGTCACTACATGTCACAGAGTGCTTCATGGCCTATATAATGCAACACAACATAATGAATAGAAGAAAAAAGTTCCTTTATATAATGATCCAGATTTTCCACTTTGTCATTATTACATGTTTGATAGTGTGGTACTACCTCAAGGCGGCTGATAATCTCTCACAAGAATGAACAGCTGTAGGCAGATTGCCTCCAAGAACAAAAATGTATTACTGTTTCCACAGTATTGAGAACATAATGAGCATATAGACATGTCTGTCAGAGAGTACAACTAACATGGAATATTTGCATCAGACTATATTATCATGTGCTGTTCTCTAAATGTTTCTAACTTTTGAGCAATTAAATGAAGCAGGTTTTTAAATGTTGTTGTGAAAACTGCCATGCATCTACTACTAAAATAGTGGCAAAAGATTCTTAAACAAGAAAATTTTTTATTTTTTAACTATTTTTTTCATCCCTCCTCCCCCCCCCCCCCCCCCCCCCCAAAATTCCTGATCAAAAGAAATGTGGGAAAATGAGAAATTTAGTTATTAGAGTCTTGTTGTATTAGAGATTTTTTGTGAGAATTAGTACCTTCATTATTGTTTTGTGTAGAAGGTCTATATTTATGCAAATACAAGGAAATTCAGGAGCATATATTTTGCTTACACTCGCTTTGTATTGACTTATGGTGTGCTATTTTGGGGAAACTGTGGAGAAGTTTTGAAATCTTTTGGATTACAGAAAAAGATTATTAGAGTAATTGAAGAAGTGGACTAGAGAGCAGCATGCAAAATAGTACTGGTATTTAGAAAAAAATAAAATATTACCTCTTCCACTTATTTACACATTAGACAACATAATTATGATAGAAGAAAAATTAACCAGAAACAGCCTGTGCATCTCCCATAATGAGTCTGTACATAGCTACCACATAAGGCACATAAATGGTGTACAATAGACAGATACAACACTGTTACAGAAAGACATGCTCCATCCTAGCACCAAGCCATTTTGTGTAGAGTTTCTTTATGTATACAAATACTAAGAAATTGTATATCACATGATAATTTCAGGAACTTATATTTTGCTTAAGCTCATTATGTGTTAAAAAGTGCTGTAGTAATTTGAAGAACTGTTTAAAACACACACACACACACACACACACACACACACACACAAACACAACTTCTGTCTGGCTTCAGCTGCCAGAGACTGTGGTCATGATTGATTTATTGATTGATTTTTATTGTTGTAGAGACCTCAGAGATCATCTGAGGCATTACAAAAGTCAATATTACACTGTATAAATGTTACACAAATAATTACAAAAACAAGAAAAATATTACACAATATAAATACTACACAAATAATTATAGTACCTTCACAAAAGTACAAAACAGAGAAACTTCTGGTACAAATTGATATTGCATAGTAAATTTAACCAATTACAGACTTACGCAGATATAGAAGCATATACAAACTGATCACATAAAGTGTAGTCATGCCATATTCTTCGCCTCTCATAAAAATTGATCAGTTTCATAAATGCTGAGCTCAAGAAGAATTTTTTTTGAATTGCTGAATTGGAAGATCCCTGATATGTTGGGGTGTGGCATTAAAAAATTTTATGGACTTGTATAGGAAGTGCTTTTGTGTTTTTTTTATAGTTTCATTGGAAATAAACTATGTCCTGCTTGTTTCTTGTGTTATAATTATGTCGCATGTCATACTGTTGATAACTGGAATAGTTTTCCTTAATATGCATTACGCACTGTAGTATAAATATTGATGGTAGGGTAATAATCTGTAATTTTTTAAAGGTTGGCCTATAGTGAGCTTTGGGTGCCAAGCTACATATCAGTCTTATTGTCTTCTTTCGTAGTGTGAAGACATTAGCTGCCTTGCTTTGATGCCCCAATAGTATTGTGCCATAGGAAATGTGACTGTGTATTAAAGCTAAGTAAACCACTTTAAGTACTGGCATGTTTAGATAAAGACAAGATGAAGCTTCCTTGGAGCAAATATTCCTTTGCTTCCCACTTTTCTATATGGCTACCCCAGGATAATTTTGATTCTGCACTATTAAAAACCACCTTTGCACTTTATCACTTAGATAAGATTTTATCAGTTCCAGATCACTTCCTGTAAAGCCATAGAATTGCCGTTTGTTCAATAAGATTCCATGAGACACAGTGTCGAAAGCTTTTGATAAATCAAAGAGTTTATTCTGAACCACTAGCTTGGTTTCTAGTTGCTTCTCTCACTGTGTTAAAACTGATAAGGCAGTTTTAATAGTTCCTAACCCTAATCTGAAGCCAAATTGACTATCAGTGAAGATTTTGTTTCCTTCAAAGTATTTTACTATTTGATTATTTAGTATAGCTTCTATCGCTTTAGACAAGATTGACACAATTGAAACAGGCAAAAGTTATTACAACTTGAGAGGCTGCCTTTTTTGTGTATTTGAGTGATTTTAACAAACTTTAGTGCCTTTGGGAACTGAGCCTCCAATATACATGTATTTACTACATGTGTTATCAATTCTGGCAGTTGAACTGAATCATACCTTAACATGGCTGAAGTTAAACCATAAACATCATTACTAAAAGTGTTCTTCATTTTCTTCAGTATATTAGTAACATCCTGTAACTTGACCAGTTTAAAGCTAAATGTACTTTCAGGATTTGTGGTGTTTCTCAGGTAGTAATTATGGACAGTGGATATATTGGAAGTGCCAATCACCTTTATTATTTCTTGCACTTTCTCAGTGAAGAATGTATTTAACTGTGCAGCATTCAGATTACTGCTTTCAGCCTGTGAAGTCATTTCCCTGTTGCACTGACTATTAATGATCTTCCACATTGCATGTGTCTTGTTTTCAGAAGTTAGTATTATATCTTCATTTTTTTTTGTACACCTAGCTTCCTTTAAGGTCTGTCTTAAGCTTTTCTTTTTCACTTTGACCATGTTTTTAATTACTTGAGAACCTGTACTTCTATACCAGTCATAATATTGATCACACTCCCTCTTGATCATCAACACTTTGTCATCCTTGACCTTATTTACTCTAAGTGGCTTTTTATTATTTAGTAAAATTATGGGAAAGGACATCTTAGCATATACAGAAATAGTAGATATGAGATCTTCCACCTTTTTATCTGTTATATGGTCTTGATAAACCTGGAACCAATTACTTTTATCAATATGATACTTAACCATATTTAGATTTTCATAATTATCCACACATACTTTCCTGCCATGTGCACTTTTAATTTCTTGTTATATCTGTTCTAAGAAATAGTGGCCAGTGGTCAGATACCCAGGTCTTAATTACCTCTGACTTGAGATGCATTAACTCATTTGATACAACTATATTGTCAATACAGATACCTGTACCTTTATAATGTGGCCTTGTTATTTCAGTGGTTGTAATATAAAGACCAAAAGAATTTAATAAATTATTTACATATGAGTTATAGGTAGTGGACAACTGAAAATTCAAATTGAAATCTCCACAGATTATTATCCTACTACTCACTATTACTGGCACTGTTAGGCCCAATTCTCTAATGTCTTCACTACTTTATGTAGGTGAAATTATTTTAAGGTATGTTTTACCTTCCAGCAGGACCTTATTAATATGTCAATGCTTGCACATAGTTTGCTTTTTCCTCTTGTATTTAACTTAGTACCATGATGTATGAAGTGCCCTCTGTGCAATATAGCATTCACATGCAAGGCACTGACATTGAAGTACACACCTTCCAAGTCCATTACTGCACTATTTAGTGTATAGATTACTAGGTTGTTTTCTGGTTTATCATAATGATAGGGAATTGTACACATCACATTTCTGGTATTGGTAGTTTTGTGGTAATCATAAGATGGTTACTGTTTTTATCACAGACGTTTGAGCCTGAAAGAATTACAATTACTTCATCTAAGCTAAAGTCTTTTGTTAACTTTTCTACATCCTTGATCACATTCCCAAACAATGCATTTGGTTTGATCATTGCAGACACACTGAACTGTGACTCTAGAGTTTCCCTTAAAATTGAAGCACAATGTCTGCCTTGACCATCTGACAACAGTAGAATCTTTTTTGATCCATTAACATTACATTTCACAGTGTTCCTGCTTTCATAATTAATTTTTACACTTCTGTCTACAGTGTTACTGTCACATAATTTCAATACTGATTCGTGATTATCAGTCTCAATTTTAGATACTTTTATGACGATGTTCTTGTTTACCCTTTTTTTGGTCATTAATAAACTGGATTTGTCAGTACTTCAACCTACAGCCTTTTCTTGTGTGTTATTTTGGGAGGATGAATTTTTTAGGCCTACCACTGTTTGTTTGCTTTGTGGCCCCTTCTGTAACACTAAACTGTTCACATTAGGCCTAGTTGCAGAAATATTGTTTTCATCTTCTGTTTGAAGAACTTAAAACCTGTCGCTTGTCCTTCTAATTGATGAACAATCTTTTTAAATGCCTCTCAATGTTTTAAATGTCTTTTTAGCCACCATATATTGTTTTGTTATCGCTACAGTTTCTTTAACACGATATTGATCTTTACATGATGTAGCAACATATTTTTTCTCTCTTCAAATTTCACTCTCATTTTGTCACTTCTGTCAAGGAGGAACATCAAGTTCACTTTTTAGTTCTTTCACTTCATTGATGAGCACATTAATAACTTCATAAGAACACTCTTTGTTATTCAAATTTAATCCTAATTCGCCTTCCATACATAACCAAGTTTTTGTTTTGAATTCACATTTACACAGGTGGAATGAAACACAGTTTTTCATTTGATACACATTATTCCCTTGCACACACGCTTTCCACAATAACAGTGTCCTGAGACTTTTTGAGGTGAAATTGTACTTTGCCGGTAAGATGTTGTCTGTTTCCTCACGTGTCTTTTCCATGTTATAAAGCATGCTAAACACATATTTCCACTATATATGTTACACTTGTCAATATATGAGTTACATTTACAACACTTATTTACACAAATTTTACTTTTATTTTTGAGTATTGTGACTGACTATTCGAACTTGACGCCATCTCTGAAATACTTCTAAATCTGTCTGTGTGTGTGTGTGTGTGTGTGTGTGTGTGTGTGTGTGTGTGTGTGTGTGTGTGTGTGTGTTTTGCCAAAAGCTTATTTTATGACAGTCTTTTTGTTGTGGCTATCTGCAACCCAGCATCTCCACTGTATAGTGAGAAGCAACTATCCTTTTCGTAATATTGCTAGTTTCGGTATTGTTGTTTCACAAGATGTGATGTGGTGTAGGCTAAGCATAAAATCATAACAAAAATTTGGGATGAAAGGATTTATGCGTATGCTTTAATCTCACTATTAAATTTACATTTATGTATTTAAAGGCTACTTTTTAATTTATTGTACAGATCATATACAACAGTGCTGGTATAAGCTTAAGACATATCAACAAATTATTTCTCAGCATTGCCTCTTATCCACTGTCCCATATTTTCCATTGTTTGAATGCCTCTTTTCTGTATTCATCTGCTAACACTGCAGGCACCCTAATTTGATTTTCTGGCTCCAGGGGATACTTGTGCTATTCAACAATTTTCTATATTGCCATTTCATAATTGAAATCATATTTAGTGCGTATTTTGATGTGTGACTTCACACA
This sequence comes from Schistocerca piceifrons, assembly GCF_021461385.2. Classification (NCBI taxonomy): domain Eukaryota; kingdom Metazoa; phylum Arthropoda; class Insecta; order Orthoptera; family Acrididae; genus Schistocerca; species Schistocerca piceifrons. The sequence continues at coordinate 906,308,005 of NC_060140.1, read as the reverse complement.
GCTCCAGAGAATATTATCCAAGAACTTTGAACAACATTGGTATTTAATCCATGGATTTGAATCAAAATGAAAGTGATTGAATGGGAAATACTTCAGAGCAGGAGTCCTACTTATGTGCCTAAATATTTGAAAAACAAAACAACCTGTGGGTTTTAGACTTCATAGTTGAGTATAAATTTGTCTTTTTTCTTGATTACGGTTGTTAGTGCTTCATGGACTGTAATTGCCATGCCATCTCAGGTAACGTCCACAAATCATCCAACATCTGGGATACCAGCTATGGTACCTGAATTTGGCAGGAACAAAATGCTTCAAGGAATGAAGCAGTACATTTGCAGCACATGTGGTAAACAGTACTCTATAAAAGGCTCACTACAGCGACATGTTAGATATGAATGTGGTGTAGAACCTCAGTTTTGCTGTCCATATTGCTCTAAAAGAAGTCATTGAAAAAGCAATCTTAGCCAGCACATTAGACGTAATCACTTCAGTGTGTCGTTATGTGACAGTATTTAGACTAATTTGTTTAACAGAGTGCTGCGGTTAGGACATGTCTGTGTATTGTGTGTGAATACTTCAACACTTTTCTTACCATATTTAGTCACTCCGTACACAATACACATCTCATGTATCTCTATCAAAAGTAACTGCAGCACAAATTATAATGGGGTATTTAAAAAGTAAATTACTATTGATTAAGAGCTTTATGATAAACTATGTTACTCTTTTGGACTTTAGCAACCATTAAATATAAAAACATGTTTGGAGATCTGCCAATTTTTTAAATTTTTCAACAGCTTTAAGAACTGCTGTGTGTTGTTGATTCTTTGACAAATAACTGTTTGCATTTTTCCACTACCCAGGTATTTTAGGGGTCAGTCATAAACCAAACACATCCATATCTCCTGTAAAAATGTCAAATAATGTGTCTCATGAGCCATGTAAAACAATGGAACATTCTTATTTGTTGACTTGCTATTATTGTTTGCAAGAGACTCACAACAGTAAACAACTTGGAGCCAATGTCCTCCAGCGGCTCCAACAACAAGTACACTTTAGCATCGTCACAGATCTAACAACTTAGTGAATTTAGGCTACAATGTCGTATTATAATGTGTTTTTCTGTAAAAGTTTCTGATCCTGTTGTAATTAAAAGTTTCTGATCCTGTTGTAATTAAAAGAAGTTTCTCTTCAAATATTGCTGACCATTGTTACATAGTCACTCCTGACATATATACCGAGGATTCATCATCGTTATTATTATTGTAAACAAAAATACAGATATGTAGCTGGTATTGTGCTGTGTGAAAACAGTACCTGTGGTGCTTAATATTTTGTTGAGATGCCTTTTGCACAAATATCAAAATTGTATTCTTCATTGTCTATATTATCATAATGACTGTTACATTAAAACATATTCTGAAAGATGTATGATCTTTGTAATATGGGCGTAATTGTATATTAAGCATCTCTCTCTCTCTCTCAAAACACTTGTTTTGATTAATTTATTTTTAGAATAAATAATTTTGTGAACCCTCAAGTTGGTTTTGGTACATTTATGATACTTTTACTATGTGATGTACTGAATAAAAGTAACACCCAAATTTTCTGTGTGACACTAATTATAACATAAATTTTCCTATGGAAAAAGAGAAAGAAGGTCAAATTCCTTCTTAGAATGTTTGGGTACTTAGGAAACTTGACTTATCTTCAGGGAATAAAGTTTACAGAAAGTCCACTCACACTGGTAGATACTTTCATAGAAATTCCAGAAGAGGAGTAATCAAAACGTAAGTGAATGGGGTTATAAGATTCAGTGCACTGCATTACTTGGAGTATCAGTTTGATGATTCAAGAACTGGCTTGAGAAGAAATGGTACTCTGACACAGATAAATATGACACTACACCCTAAAAGAGCTGTAGTTTCAAATTTGAGGGGGTGGGGGTGGGGGAGGGAGGACCAGTGGCTGATACATATGGGGGGGGGGGGGGGGGAGCAGGGTGCACAGGCCACGCACCCTTCCCTTGCAGGGCCGCCCATGTTGCCACCCCCACCATTCAGCTCACATGCTCTTATTTTCATTTATTTCATCAGTCGATGTAGCATGCACTTCCACACCTTCGTATTTTATACATTTCTGTCTGGCACATAGGGATCGACTTAACGGCTCAGCTCTGTTGAACACTCACACTGACATCAATTGTCCTATTGATGTAATAAACCAATTTGCCATGAAGAATAGACACACAGAATTCATCATTTAAGGAAGAGAACCACAATTGTAACTTTTTATGTTATAATGTGGCATTGTCTTGTATATGTGTATAATCAGTTTAAATAAAACTTTCTTATATTTTGCATGCAACTTGAGAATTTTTTATTATGGTGAAAGTCAAGGTAGCTCAAGAAAGCTTTAGCTTGAGGTTTTTCTGTATCTGCCACTGGGGGAGGGGGGATTAAATTGAAAGTTTTCCTCCCTTTTCTAAAAACTGTCACATGTAGCATCAGCAGAGTACTTGGAAGGCTCAGTATTGATAAGGTGTTTAAACCAGTGAGGAAGATGCATGAAAATTTAATACTGCAGAGGACCTACACCTAATGCTCACACAGCAGTAGTATACAAAATCCTTTGCACATGTGGTCAAGCGTGCATAAGAACTAAAAAAGAAGCACTAGCTCCCATCATAAGGAACATACAGGCAGTTATCACATGGGCAACACAGATAAGTTGGCAGTGACACATCATGCAACTGGGCCAGGGAACCATCAAATTCCTTTCTCCAATCCTATGGTTTTATCAACATCCAAGTTAAGTAGACAAGTTATGGGCCTTAATGCTAAATAAAGCAAACAGTACCAAGTCTTCCCTACTAAAAGCTCAGCAGCACTTTTTGGTGCAACTTGAAAATCTTAGACAGTGATCTGATGACATCACAAACTGACCATTGCCTGGATATATGTATAAACAGTTAAGCTTGCTGAGCTTTGTTGAGCATTGCTTTTTGCATTGTTATATGCCCTGATGATGTCTCCTGCATTGGAAGGCAAAATGTTAGACAGAAATACAGCTCGGACCATGGCCTAATACCCATAGAACAAAAGTCATCAAGGACACAAAACTGGCCTTGACAGACTGTATTGTATGGTATCATATTATTTTACTTTTCTTCTCACTCATGAAATTTTATCGGTATACAGTTGTATGAGTTTGAAAATCAACAAATGTCCTAAAATAAATTATCATATTAATCGTAAAAGCATGAGCTAAACCTGAGCTTTATTAGCTTTTAATAACCAGATATGTCTATGATACTGCTTTGTCAGCAACACTACATCTACATAGTGACTGGAAAAATTCTCACTTTCATCATCACAGCTTCCTCGGAGAAAAACTGCTGCACATTTGGAAAATGAATAGTAATATATTACTGTATGTTTCTGAATGAATGCAAGCAAGTGCTTTGATGTTACTATAAACTCATTTACAGTAGACACAAAATATTAGCAACTGTTATATTTTATGTTAACTGTAAAGAAGGATAAGTTTTCAAAAATCATTATGTCACATTGAAGAAAGAAACTAATTCTCAAGAAACAGTTTTTGATGTTGCTGAACAACAGTTATAGAATAATTTTTAATTGAACACAATGCCATTTGACTGTACTGTTGTGTATTTAATTAAGACCCAGTTTTATCCATTTTCAAGTGATCAAGTTTATGTCATTAACATATATTGCAGTACATCAATATTAGGCTTGACGTCCTGCATAATTAAATAAACAACAGTACGGTCAAATGGTGGTGTGTTTGTTTAAAAATAATTCTGAAGATCTTAAAGGAGAAGTTTATTCTTTATTTATTAAAATGCATAAAATATGGAATTAAATTTCACTACTTGCACTCCACTCATATTTATTCCAGATCTCTCTGGCTCTGTAATACTTAAGAGGCTCCTCTTTTACCTTAATACTGCATTACACCTTTCATTTGTTCATTCATCTGTTGTTTAGTTAGTTCTAAGAGCTACAGATTAAGCCCCATTTTTTACTGTTTGAGACATGGACATGTGTAGCTCCACTTGCTACAACTGTGCTCCTTAAATAATTTTTTTTTTGTTGTTGTTGTATTTTCCAGCAGACATGTAATGTATTTCGCGTATAAAAATTAAAAATAGCTTTTTCATACCATATTTCACTGAACTTCATTATTCATGACATAATTTACTTATTGCTCATGATAAGAGAATATTAACTTCATACACATAAATCATTTTGTCTAAAGGAATATTCACAATTTATCACAATTTATGATACCCATAAGTTACAAGCATGTCTAAATTCAAACCAGCTAAAATAATTTGTTTTAAGACTGACATAATTTATTACGTTGCCATCATTTTCCTATTTGAAACAAATATTTTACTTTGTCCAAAAACTTGATATTTCAAAAATAGTTTGTATTCAAAATTTTTATGTTCAGAAGGTACCAATCAAGATGTAATTCTTTCAAAAATTATAATTTTGTAGCCCCAGTTTTTCTCTTTCTAAAAATGTATACTTGTACTAAAATAACATGTTAGTTTGTTATTTATTACAATTAGAAAATTTTACTTTCTAGAATATTCTTGATGAACTTGGGAATCCCTGTGCACACTAAAACATATCTGTATAAGCACTTGTTATTTTGCCATTTTCTAATTTTACAGCTTTTCAATTAACAAATTTACTTCACTGCCTATTGTATCTTTTTTTCCATCTTTTATGTTAATATCAAAATGCAATAGTCTTCCTTTGTATCATTTTGTAGTTTCTGTAATATGCACGTCTGTAAATGGGCATTGCATACGTAGCTTCAGTCAGTTGCTATCTAGTCATCATGAATGCAAATCTAAGTTCTGATGTTCACTAGACAAGTAATAGTCTACTTAGCTTACTGACCTGTGATGTTATGTTGAAGTTGTTCATGACAAACAGGCTGATCATCTGAAGTTTTTATGGACAGGACTAAAGTGAAAGTTAATCTTAATTGGATTGTGTATCATCGTATTGTAACTGTTTAAAACTCCTTATAATTGTCAAGTAGAAGAAAGGTAAAAGAATAAATTCTGCAAGTTTAACAAGCAAACACATCACATCCGTAAATTACATTTGGCGCCCTTTGCGGATGAAGAGTAATGAAACACTGTCATTGCAAAAGAACTCTCGAATAAATGGATTGCAAGTATACTAGTGATTAGTTTAGTGATTATATTAGGATGGAGTGGACCTAGATATGGAAAGCTGGAAATACCACAACCATGTTTGGAGAATATCAACCAATGGGAAGATTCCTGGATGTATATGACTGTGTATGATGTACAAGACAAAGCAACAGTGGGAGCAACTGGAAAAAAGTTTAAGGTAAAAGCGTTTATTTTGCTCAATGTTTAATAACTATTGCCAAAATGAGTGACACAGGAGTTGATATCTGACAGTAGGGGGGGACAGACTAAAAATTTCTAATCAAAACAATGTCGTAGTGAAAAGTGAACTTTAACCTGAGAAAGCAAAGTCTATCAGAAATCAGACAGGGAACATCAAGGAATCTTTGGACAAGAATTGCAATCAGTTATTACTCAAAATCTGTCATTTACTAATGCAGATGAGATTAGTAATGAAAGAAAGTAGTCGTGAAATCAGTCAGAAATTGGGCAAAAATAGTACTGAAGTGAATTCATTATTGCACAAAAATAGTAGTGTAATCTTTGTTTCAAATGTAAAATTGCACAAAAATTGTAGTCCCATAGGTAGTGTAAATTTGAAATTAGACCAGATTAGCAGAGACGTTAGTAATTTAAAATCAGATTTGAACAATGGCATTCATGATTTGAAAATTGAATTGGATCAGAAAATGAATAGGATTAAGTGTGTTTTTAACAATTAGATAGATTCAGCAATGACTTATTTCAAAAGAAAAAGTCAAAAGGTAAATGAACATTTGTAATCAAGATTAGTATCTTTCAGTAATGATCATGTGTCCAGAGGAAATGAAATTGCAGATAATATTGTAATAAGCAGATGTAAATCATTGTTCATTTCTGTCAGGCCATAAATATATAAATAATAATGCAAACATCTTCTAATGAAAATAAAATTATATTGATTTCCAAGCTAGAGAAAATAGATAATGATCATGTAAAGAATGTGAAGGTAGGTAAAGAAAACGTAAATGCAAATGTTGACACAGTTAATGACATTACTGTTGAATGCCAGGTGAAGAGGTAGCTCAAAATCTGGTAATGCATAAAAAGATTAATAAGTGCAACTATTTAGGACCAGTATAAGCAAAGCTGAGACAAAGTGTGTGACAGGTTGGAAATGAAAAAAGTTAATAAAGTAAATGGAACTATGACTAAATTCACATTTTTAATTAAAGCAGGAATTTTTGAAAATGGCAACAAACAGCAAATTAAATAAGGTATATAATGTAGGTTTGAAAGTAATGGCACTGTTTAGTGGATATGTATTTCTGTTCTGTAAAATCTTCAGCAATTTTGAGGGTTGCAGTAATGTAGCTCATAAGCAAATGACTAGTAAATTATTGATTTGTGTAGGTACGTATAAGGTTTATCTGCATAGACAAATGAGATGTGTTAATTCATTTGGGTGCCAATTGAATGTGCCAAAGATATGTTTATTTGTATTACACTGGAATTTGAGAGGGCAGAAGAAAAATTAAAAATGATACACCCTTAGATATTTTACACCACTTTTCTTTTTTTAATGCTTGTAACATAGCTCTTCTGCTCCCACCTGCTGTGGTGTATGGACATATTTTTGTTTTCTATGTGTCTAACAATTACAAAGTGGATAACTAATGAAAGAAAAGTATTTTATTTCTATGAGCTTCAAATACATCTGTTTCCCCTCTATGTGCACCATGAACCATTGCAGGAAATCTTCAGATGCACAGGAATAATCCTCAAGAACACCACTGCCATTTCATCATTGGCATTGTCGTACTATGAGAGAGAAGATGTACTTGTCATCAGTAGGAAGAGAACTTTCAAGACTAATAAGTTCAAATTTATGTTGCAGAAAGTTAAAAGCAGTACCTATCGACATGTCCAGCATGGTGTTTGTGTAAAAGAAAAAAACTTTACCAATCAACAAGTGCTGCTGAGTAGTGTACTGCCATCATACCTTTCTCTGGTGCCAAAATTAATTGTATGTTTATGCAGTGGTGAACGCTCCTTGGATGGTGACATGGAGAGAAAGTACATAATTATTGTTTAAATGTTATATAGTTGTATGTTTTGTAATCTTTCATTATATTCATTATCAATGTCTTTTTTGCATTTTATGATTGGAATATTGTTTTCATCACAATGGAGGAGGAGCAGATATATGGTATGCATAAACCAAAGAGGATTAACTGGAGAATTAATATCAAGAAGACTGAAGAGAATGACTTGAAGTTAGGAAAATTTTTAACACACTGTTTGCATGACTGCACTTATTAGTGCCTCTTCCAAGAATAGTCATAGCACCTTTTCCTCTTTACATCCCAATTTGAAGCATTCTTTTCAAAAAGGTAGATATTTATGTTAAGAAATTATTTTTATGTTGAGTGGCTGTATATGCCACTAACACACTACAGATTAGGTTGTGAAATGGTATCATCATAGTTTAAAAAAGGATGTTTTATTCCTCAATTTTCAGTTATCTAATTATTTTATTGAGAGTGGCAGAAATGAGTACATCAGATAGGTATGCAGACACAAGATGTTTCTGACATCAACATAATAGCAAATGACAGTGAAGTTGGAAATGTCAATCACTATGATGGTGGCTAGCTATAGCCTTTAAATGCTATGGCCACAGTGACAGCAATGTTGTAATCTGTGATGCTACCACAATTATGGTAGAGGAAATGTTTTCTCAATTTTCACTGGGAAGCATTTTCTCCCATGGTGAGAATGACAGGCTTGAGTGATGTGCAAACTTAAATTCAACAGGAATAATCACAAATATGTAAGAATTTGGACACTCTAACAGGTGTTGTAAGCAAGTTGCAGTCAGTATGTAAAGGTTTATCAGATGAACTACATGAATTGTCATTGCAACTAAATTATTTAAATTTGAACTCACAGTTTGTGCAAAAAGAGCATGAAAGAATTGAAAAAGATGTAAAAGAATTAAAGAATAGGGCTGAAGCAGGTATGCTTGACCAAGGTACTATCCTGGTGCAAAAGGTAGTTCAGGAAGTAGTCGAGGAGACAATGAAGGAAAAAGAGAACGAACTATTGGCTAGGACAGATTTGGGCATTAAAGCATGGGAGGAAAAGTTGTGGAGTAGCCCAATCAGTGTTGCAGAAGTAATAAAAGAATGTCTGATGCCAAGCAGTCAAGTTCCATTAGACTGGACAGATAATCCTAGTACTTACATGCAGTTTGTCACAACCCCGTCAGATGAAGTAGACAGAAGTTACAAGATGCAGCAGATGGTGCTAACTACTGTACCTGTCATGCAGCCATACTAAAAATATAATCCCGTGTACCAAAACAATGCCACACCACCAACAAAGACTGCTGCATGTCTTTCCACTCTATTAGGTGACTGAGGTTTTTACTACATAGATAACTCCCTGTTCCTTCATTGGAAGGCAAAGGAGTGAACCTGATGGTGTCCATAATGGCCTTTCATAATGTATTGCATAGAAATAGGGAAGAGACACACCAGGTGATGTCTTGCTATGGGCCATGGACATGGCATAAAGATACCACACTCATGAACAGTTTAAGAGAGAATTTTTGGATAAATTTTTGTCTCCCATGGTACAGGAGAGGTTGCGCTTTGAAGGTTTTAATCCATCTCTATTCAATAACACACATGGGGGGGAGGTGGTATTTGAATAACACTCTATACTGGAAGAATGAGATCTCGCATGTGCACATGTTAAAGATTTTGAAAAGCCATCTGCCAGCCCACAACCATGAAAAATTAATTACCATTCCAGAACATGACATAAAGTATTTTTTATCAGTAATTGATTCCATTCAGCATATTGATGAAGAAGGGCCAGTGCAAACACAAAATGTCAATGCATAGGTTGAGCCTCCAAGATTTAGTGAACAGCAAGGTTGAAATGGTAGCTATAACCAACACAGTTGGCAACTGTGCTCACCTCGTAACAATGGTAATAGGAACCACTTTGGCAATGGGAAAGGCCAAAAATATGAACAAGGTTGCAAGAACAATCAAGGGCAAAATTTTAACCAATTGAGTTATACTGATCAGAGAGGGTACAGCCAGCAGATGCGCAGTGCACTTCCAACTCATGGCAATAACCACTGTGGTAGTTGGAAAGTACAAAACGCAAAGAGACAGTCAGACAACCCGCCAACAGCTGATTATAGTCAACATAACCCCAATTATATTTCAAATAGAGGGCAAAGCCATCAAGGTTTTGAATCAAGAGCTGCACAAGACACCAGTTGGAAGAACCAAACCCATGACATACACTTAGTTGACATCACCTCAGATGAGGAGGTCGATACCCTGATTAGCCAGGAAAACTTAAACAGGTCTCAATAGGCCCCTGTTCGATGATCAGTAGAGGGGGTGGTGGCATAAAGCTAATGAAAAACTGTTTTATTAGATGTGATCAGAATGGAGATATCAAAGACGAATTGTGCCAGGAAGATACCACTAACCACGAAAGGGAAAGTGAGGAAACAGTGTAAGCAATAGTTACTGCCCAAATATTCAACTTAAATGCACCTAAGCATCTAGATACCAGCACCATGACTAACGTGATATTTGAGGGATTACTAGATGAAGTGCAAAAGTGAGGCTGCATACCAACACTTCCAGTTCAGAACTGCAAATCACAGATAGCAGTAGGAAGCAAGTCTAAAGGAATCGAACTGCAAGCATTAATCCCTGTTAAAATTGATAGTTTTCCTTTACAATGTATTTTCCTAGTGGTTGAGAAATTGATGATAAATTGCCCTATTGGTATGGACAGCTTTAGAAAATATCAGACACAAATTGATATAGAAAAAGGGAAATGACCAAAAATTCCCAGTAGATTTTGTTGAAACAAACACCAATGAAAATAAATAAAAGCACACCTCAAATATCCACTTCAATTATTTTATCCAGCTGTTGTTATTTTTTAAATATACAAGAGGTTAAACAGCTACCAGAGGACATAGATCCTATAACTAGGTAAGTGAGTCTGCATGTTAGACCGAAGACCAAAATGTGGAGCTTCAGAAATTGATAGTCAGATGCCCCATGTTTTTGGGAGATGCCCTGGCATAATAAAAGGACCCTTATCCACATAAGGATTTGTGAGAATTTGGCACTAGGAAAAGTTAACATATGTCAAAGAACCAAAAAGTAGTATATCATACACAAGATGACACAGTTCATTTGAACCTGTATATCACAATTTTATGCTTAGTATTAAGGAAAGATTTTCTCATACTTATTTCATGTTTGTTAATCGAATAGAATGTAAGTTTCAGTTATTTAAGATTTTGATTAAATGTCCATGAGTCTTAAAAGGCTCTGAAAACACTTCCATTGCTGAGTGTGAGATTTATTTTAATAATCTGTGCATTCTCTAAATGCACTGTAGTAATATGCCTGAAACACAAAACACATGATGTAGTGAAGAGAGGGAGACACTATGCACGCACTGTGTGGTTAGCTTACAAGTCAACAGCCACTGCGCATGTGCACAGTACAACATAATGCTTTGCATAGCTGGCTGACTAAAGCAAATTATCAAATGAACATCAACCAAACTGTATTTTATAAACTTCATAATACAACTTAACTACTATAGAAATTAAGAGTCTACATTCTAAAGCTAAAACTAAAAGGAGAGAAGGAATATTTACAGTGAATGAATTAAGAAAAAAGCTATCTATGAAAAACTATCTACACTATATTACTGTGTGTAGCTCGTATACATTTACGAGTGACTATATACAATTTACACCTACATCTACATAGATATTGTGCAAGCCACCATACAGTGCATGGGATAGGGTACCCTGTACCACTGCTTGTCATTTCCTTCCTTTTCCACTCGCAAATAGAACAAAGGAAAAGCAACTGTGTACATGCCTCTTTATGAGTCCAATTTTTTTGTTTCAACATGGTCCTTTCATGCAATGTATGTTGGTGACAGTATAATCATTCAGCAGTCAGCTTGAAATACAACTTCTCTAAATTTTCTCAATAGTGTTTCTCAACAAGCATGTTACCTTCCTTCCAGGGATTACATTTGAATTCCCAAAGCATCTCTGTGACACTTACATGTTGTTTGAACATACTGGTAACAACAAATATAGCAGCCCGCCTCTGAATAGCTTCAGTGTCTTCTTTCAATTCAACCTGGTGTGGATCCAAAACACTTGAGCAGCACTCAAGAATAGGTTCCACCAATGTCCTATATGCTGTCTCTTTTACAGGTGAACCTCTCTTTCCTAAAATTCTCTCAATAAACTAAAGTCGACCATTCGCCTTCCCTACCACAGTTCTCACATGCTCGTTCCACCTGATATCGCTTTGCTGCATTAAGCCGAGATATTTAAATGACTTGACTGTGTCAAGTATGTCACTCGTAAGACTGTATCTAAACATTACGGTTTGATCTTCCTACTCATCTGCATTAAATTACATTTTTCCACATTTAGGGCTAGCTGTCATTCATCACACCAACTGGAAATTTTGTCTAAGTCATCTTGTATCTTCCCAAAAGTCACTCAACTTTGACACCTTACTGTATAACATGGCATCATCAGCAAACAGCCACAGATTTCTACCTATCCTGTCCACCAAACCATTTATGTATATAGAGAACTGCGGTCATATCACACTTCCCTGCAGCACTCCTGATAATACCCTTGACTCTGATCAACAATCGCCATCAATGACAACATACTGGGCTCCATTATTTAAGAAGTCTTTGAGCCACTCACATATCTGTGAACTTATTATGCTCACCTTCATTAACAGCCAGCAATTGGTTACCATGTCAAATGCTTTCCAGAAATCTAGAAATGTGGAATCTGCCTGGTACTCTACCTCGATAGTTCTCAGCATATCACTTGAGAAAATGGTAAGCTGAGTTTCAGATGAGTCATGCTTTCTAAAACCATGCGGATTCATGGACATAAGCTTCTCAGTCTCAAGAAAGTGATTCTGCAGCAAACCAATGTTAGGAACATTGGTTTGTAATTTTGTGGGTCCATTCTTTTACCTTTCTTGTATACTAGAGTCACTTGTGCTTTTTTCCAGTCACTTGGAACTTTGTACTAGGTGAGAGATTCATGACAGACGCAAGCTAGGTAAGGGGCCAATGCCATTGAGTACTCTGTGTAAAATCGAACTGAGATTCTCTCTGGACATGGTGATTTATTTGATTTCAAATCTTTCGGCTGTTTCTCTGTGCCAGGTATGCTTATTACTATGTCATCCAAACAGAAATCTGTCTGATAGTCAAATAATGGTATGTTTATACAGTTCTCCTGTGTGAACGATTTCGACTTTTGTTTTGCTACCTACTACTGCCTCACCAGGCTGGTCAACAGGGGACTGAATGGAAGCCTTAGACCCACTTAGCAATTTTACATACAACCAGAATTTTCTCAGGTTCTCTGCCAGATCTTTTGCTAAGTTTTGATAGTGGTTGTAGTTGTATTCTTCGTTTATAGATCTTTTCACAGATGCAGGAATCTCTACTAACCTTTGCTTGTCATTGTTTATGCGTTCCCTTTTGAACAGAAAGTCCACCAGCATCTGCTTCCTCAGCATCTGGTGAATCCGATTATTAAACCATGGTGGTTCTTTTCGATCCTGTATCCACTTACTAGGCTTATAACTCTCCAGACCAGGCTTTACAATCTGCTCAAACTTTGCCCATAATTCCTTTACATACATCTTTCAGGAAATAAGCAATGCCAATTCATTGTCTAAGTGAGATGTTAATAACTGCTTACCTGCTCTATCTAGCAGAAACACTCTCTTAGCCTTCTTGACTGATTTATTAACTTTCATAATCATATTTGGTATAATGACATCATGATCGCTAATTCCCATTTCTGTACTGACATTGTCGATAAGGTCCGGCCTATTTGTAGGTATAAGGTCTAAGATATATCCATTGCATGTCGGCTGCTGAGCTAGTTGCTCAAGACAGTTTTCAGAAAATATGTTCAAAAGTATTTCAGATGACTTCTTTTCTGTAAACCCCCCACCACCACCACCACCACCACCACAATGAATCCATAGGCATCCCAGTCCATACTCAACAGGTTAAAGTTGCCTCGCCATTGACTGCAGACTTCCTTTCAAAGACTCTAGAACTGTCACAGCAGAATCATATGGCCAGTAAAAACAACCAACAATTAACTTGGTTTCAGTTACACCTGTTCACCTGTTATATGCGACCAGATGACTTCACTGTCACATGCAATATTGATCTCAATAGAGGCAATATTTTTGTCAACTGCAATGAACAATCCCCCTCCTATGCCCTCTAATCTGTCTCTCTGATATACATTCCATGACTCGCTAAATATTTCAGAGCTTTCCACTTCACGTTTCAGCCAGCTCTTGTTCCCAAGAATAATTTGAATGTGAGAACTTTCCTGGAAGAAAGGAGGACATCTATGTTCAATGAAGGAGGGACTAGATGTAAAGTTCTGATTAAAGATCTGCAGCAGTTGGTTTTTATTAACAATTAAATATTCATTTTACATGTTTAAAGAGCTTTCTTTCACTATTACATTTCTTCAAATGACAAACATGTTTAACTTTGGTACCATAACTTTTACATAAATCCTTAAAATGTTACGACAAATCACACAGATGTCCTTTCAGAGCAAATATTATATCTCTTACACAATCATATCTTGACATTTACCAGTATCTGTTATCTCTTTAATTCTTTATTTACAACTTACTAACTGATAAAGCACATTCACAAAAATTAAATACTTCTTCACTATTTCTAATAATTATTCCACTAAATACAGTTCCTTGTATCAGATTATCACCAAATATTAACTCCCTGCTTTACTTTGTTCACAAATATTGCTTTCAAGGATAACAGTTCCCAATCACAAACAAAAGTATTATGATTTTTGGCCTGTGTGGATATGAAAGATCTTTATTGGTGGAAAAAGTTTTAATTTGGTCTTTGCACAGGATGCGTCAGAGTTATAATATGTACATTTATGTTTACAAATAATTTACAACAAGCACAATCGAAAAACAAAGTGTTTGTTTTCATTATTGTAATATAATTGTTGCCTGCTACTGGCATGTTTAAGAATATGCGTGTCACGTGTTGTATGTAGTGTGCACTCTTTGTGATCTCATTGGTAACACAGCTACAGAGAGGCTGTCCAAGTTTGTGAGACCATTTTACTTTTTATCATAAAGTTTGCTCAGAATGTGTTCATCATATTGCTTCAAAGTGGTGTGCTGTGGTGTGCATTTATGGGCCGGGGCAGTGGTTCCCCATCGTAAGTCACATATTTCAGTGATTGTGCCCAACTTGCGCATTCAGGACCATGTCAACATGTGATCGAGGTCAATATAAGTTAAAAATGTTTTCTGCTTTATTCCGAAACTTCTCTTTTGTAAAATGGCTGTTGTCCCACTAAGTCCTCGCACTTGTTTCTCACTGTGAAACATGGTTACTCTAGTTTGCTTCACTTGTTAAGCATTCATTTAACTTCACAGTCCTTTTTGAGATGTGATCTTTCAACATAGTCCTTGTCTTACAATGGAATACATACAAGTGAATTTTACAATGTATGATTTTATAATATTTACAACCTTTTGCTCAAGGACAGCAACTTTTATTTTAAATGTCCATTATGAGCATATGGTGTTTTTAAGTTTTGTATTCACATAGTTTTGCTTTACATAAAGACATTAGTCAATCCAATTTAAGTTTCATCTTTCAGTATTAACAGGACAATGTGTGTATGTAAGTTTCACATGATGTGCATAAACCTTCATTCATATATCCTATCTGATGCGAGTGTCCGTCATTCCAGTTGTTGAAGAGAAGAAAACTTCATGGAATGTAAAAGCCGACGAATCAACGTAGCTACACTAAGCTACGCCTTCTCTTGCAAGTCTGCTAGAAGAGGTCTACTAGTGTACAGGAATAGTTATACAGACTTTCGTCTATCTATAAAAGAACCAATGAGTACATTCTTCGTGAACATTTATTCTTTTTGTGTTAACTCACTCATTTAGTGTCTCTTACCTACTGGTAAATTCTGAACTTACAGTACCATATTACACAAGTCATCAACATCAACTGTTTGAAAATGACAGCACTGATTGTCCTTCATTGTTTGTAATTTATGCGTTTTTCACTACAGGATGTCACTCTTGTGTATCATGATGTGTATAAATATGTTGTTGTGATAGTGAATAGCTGTAAGGCAATGTTTGGGTAGCTTGTCATCATGCACCATGAACACATGTGCTTGGCGCTCTTATCAATACTGGTATTTATATCTGGTCTGACCCCCTCATGGTTTGGTAGTATGAGACTTCAATTTAACTTTTATAATGTCTGACATACTACAGCCTTTTCATATGCAACACATTCACACTATCACAATCAGACACATATTTTTATACTTATAGTTATTTATAGTATAGCGCAGCCCTTTTGCTTTCGTACCTAACACAAACCATTGTGTTCCTTATTTATCCAAGTATGTGTCCATGCAATGTTCACTGGAAGGAAACTTAATACTAACATAAAATTATGCACATAGTTGCTCAATGGCTACTAACACTTCACTTTTTCAATGTACACATACCTCTTTTGTAATGTCAGCTTCTTATAGATGATATTGTAGTAATTAATTTGGTTATTAAATTACTTTGCAATGCTCATCTATGTGGAATCAAATTAACTGAGTATGAAATGAATAATAATAATAATTTTACTGTCATTCGGGCATTACAGCAATAGACAACGTCACATACATACTAAAATACAATTAATAGTTTGAAAGAAACAACAGGTTTGTTGTTAACATAATAGTATTATATTACAGTTGATAAATTCTCTTATATCATAGAATGGGTGGAGGACTAGCCAGTCATGAATTGTTTGTTTGAATAATTGTTCAGGTAATTCTTGAACAGGTTGAGGAAGATTATTAAATAATTTGTACCCCATGATTTCATAGCTGTTGAGTGACTTTGACAATCTGTGGTAAGGAATATAGAGGCACCTATTCCTTCTTGTATTATGGCTATGTACATTTTCTCTGGTTTTTGTTTCTGGTAATTTCTTCTTCGCATAAATTAGAACATAGTCTATGTACAAGTGTATAAAAGTCATGATTTTCTGTTCACAGAACAATGGTTTACAGTGTGCCTTATATGCAGAACCAGTAATTATCCTAATAGCTTTTTTTTGCAGTATTAATATGTCATGTACACAGCTAGAGTTCCCCCACAAAATAATTCCATATGTTATTATACTTTGAAAGAATGAAAAATAGGATGTTCTAACATATTTTTCAGGAACGCAATCCATAAGTCGCCTTAACAGGTAAATAACTCTTGACAACTTACCACTAATATATTGTACATGTTGACCCCAAGGTAATTTATCATCTGTGTATACCCCCAAAAATTTGACATAACTTGGATTATCTGACAGAAGCTTGTCTCTAAGACTACAGACCATCTGCTGTGTTTTGTTTTCATTCAGCAGGAATCCATTTGCCTTGAACCAATAGGATGCTTGGTCAATTGTCTTTTTGCTGCACAAGTTTTAAAGCTATTGAAATCATCACTATCATGAAGAAATGTTGTATCATCTGTATACAACACAGTGGTGGACTTGATAAATGACAGCAAATCATTTATCATTATCAGGAACAAAAAGGGGCCCAGCACAGATCCCTGCGG
Source organism: Schistocerca piceifrons (assembly GCF_021461385.2). Classification (NCBI taxonomy): domain Eukaryota; kingdom Metazoa; phylum Arthropoda; class Insecta; order Orthoptera; family Acrididae; genus Schistocerca; species Schistocerca piceifrons. Next base: position 906,291,046 of record NC_060140.1, on the reverse strand, counting down.
AACACCTACCTTGACTTGTTCTATACTCGACATTTCTTTCCCTACACAAACAACTTGCTTACGATTCTGAAGATATGATTTTATTAATTTAAGGCTGTTATGTCTAGTGCCATAGAATTCCAGTTTTTCTAGGAGTGGCTTATGCTTTACACAGTCAAAAGCTTTACTTAGATCACAAAATGTGAATTGAGCATAGCCCTTATCCTCAAACACTTGATGTAAGTATTTGACTACAAAGTCAATAGCATCCACAGTAGACAACTTTTTCCTAAAACCATATTGAGATTCACTATTTATTCCTAATTTTTCAAAATAAACAGATAGCTGTTGGTAAATTACACATTCCAGTATTTTAGAAAAAGCTGGGACTATGGAGATTGGTCTGTAACTGGAAGGTGAGTCTATATCTCCCTTTTTATATTTTGGAACTACCCTAGCCACTTTGAGTTCTTCGGGAAAATATCCATCAGATATGCATTTATTTATACAGAATGTTAAGGGGTACACAATATAGTCTATTACTTTCTTTAGTAAATTACAGGATATGTCATATATATCTACACTGTCTGAAGAATTCAACCGTTTTACAATGCTTAGGACATGACTAGGTGAGACCTCAGAGAACATAAACGTACCTGTGTCTGTTGGTGTTCTGCAAACATTTTTAGAAAGTAGCTCTGATGAACTGATATCAGGTTTGATTATAGTATTTCCTACATTTTCAACAGATTTAATAAAGAAATCATTGAATTTTTGGGGACTTATATTAATTTTTTTGCTTCTTACATCTTTAGCAACACCATTTATTAATTTCCATGCAGCTTTGCACTTATTTGTGGAATTATCAATGGTATTGTAATTATGTGTTTTTTTTTTTTTTTGGCTTTCACGATGGCTTTTTTATACTCATTCCTGCATTTTATATAGGCTAATCTGGCATGTTCTGTTTTCTGATTGCTACATAGATTGTGCAACACCATAACTTGGTTTTTCATATTTGATAATTGTTTAGTGAACCATGAATTTTGTCTGTTTGTAGCCCTGTTTGTAAAGCCTTTGTCAGTTAATTTGCATTTCTTTATGGGGATGTTGTCATTAAATTGTGTCAGAAATGTTTTAAAAAATCTCTCAAATAATAGTTTCCCTGACAAATCAGCACTAAGACTATAACTTGTGCCACTATGACATTGGTTGCACCAGTCTCTCTCAGCAAGTGACTTACAGAGCTGAATTTTGTCATCTGTGACAGGTCTAGTGATTATTACTTTTGGGACAGGCTTAGGAATATTACTATTATCAATACAGAACCTACTTGTATAGTTTAATGATATGGAGTCATGATCTGAAAATGGAAACACTGTAACATCACATGATTCTTATGTAGTTTTAAAGTTGACAAAAATATTGTCAAGACATGCTTTATCTCTCGTGGGCCTGTTATTGACTGAGTGCAAATTGCACCGTCTTAGAAGGTTTTTCAACTCAGTCACAGTACGTTTATGTGTTGTTATATCGAAATCTGCATTCAGGTCTTCACCAGTTACTATGTCATAATGCAACCATCTGGTCCCTCTTAGTACATCTAATAGCATGTCCAATTTTTCTAGAAATACATTGATGATACCCTTAGGTGACCTGTAAAGGGATACTATTACTAACATAAAACTGTCCATGACTATACCAGTGGCTTCAAAGTTCTGTTCCTCACGTAAATAATCTAGGTCCATCATAACAATGGAGCAGCTGAATGACTGATTAATATATATTGCCACACCACCTCTTATATGCAATTTTCTACAGTAACTATTTGCGACATTATAGTTATCAAGTTTGACAACTGTAAGTACACTCTCAGTAATCCAGTGTTCACTCAGACAGAAAATATCAAATTTGTTAACTAGTCCAAAGCTGTTTACAATAAATTCTTTATCTATTAGTCCTTGAACATTCAGATAGCAAATTTTAAGATCATAATTGTTGTTTATTTTAGATTGAACCTTTTGGTGAGGTGTTATGAAATTTGTTACACTACTTATCTCGTGGGCTTCTTCATCTTGCTGCCTTCCACTAAAAAATCATTTAGACGGAGAGGACGTGCTGTTTTCCGTCTACCTGTAACACTTGATGCTGCTTCTCCTGCTTCAGTTCTCTTTTCTCCTTTTAGAGACACTGTAGTTACTGTTGCTGGTGAAACTTCTGCTGTTACTGCTACTGTTACTTCCTTTTCCACTGCTGCTACTGATGATGCCACTGGTGACTGTGACGCTATACATGTTTGCACAGATGTAATTTTTTCATCATAGAGTGTATCTGCAGATGTTGCTTCCTCATATACTGTTCGTGCACTTTTCTTTTCTGTTGTCATTGGCAGAAAACCTGTTGCAGGTAGTGCTATTTTTACATAGGCATCAGTACCTGACAGAAATTAACAAGAAGTTTCAACAATATCAAAAGTAATAGGATTTTTAGATTAATAATTTGATTTGATTCTGAGATTGTTTGTGTGTTCAATGTAATTTCCATCCACTCAATTTCAATTTAATATTTATAACACTGAACTGTGGATGGACAGTGGGTATTATGTGCTGTATTTTTAAACATTTTCTGCAAATTTATACAATATCTACTAATGTCTTTTTTAGGCATTAGAAAATGAGTGTTGACTGTCATCAGTAGAACTAGAAATGGCTCATTCAAAAGACTAGTGGATGCTGGTGGTCAATCTGAGAAATTAACTGAGACAAAAATAACTGAACAAAGTATTTAAGTAAATAAAACCTGGATAGTGTAAGTGGCAAATTAATGTACTGGGCCACTCACATGTTGAAGAATAGTGTGTGTGAAAGAATGAAAATAAACTTTTGAAATATTGTCACCACACTAAACACCAGTGTAACAGTGCTCTCAAATTTCTTGTAAAAATTCAAGTAAATTGATAAAAAAAATTTCAGTGGGTCAAAAATTTCTTCAATGCAAGCCATACATCTATGTATTATATTGGAATTGATGATTTTACATTTTGTGACATCTATTTTGCATGACTATGATCAGCTTTTTCTGATTTAATTTGTAAAAATGTAATGTATGAAATGGTTACTTATTAGTGTGCAGTTGAAAATTTGTGCTGATGGATGTTAACATGAATCTCTTTTCCAACGAATTTATACATCAGTAATGCTTATATCTGATAAAAGTTTAAATCAAGCATTGGAAAGTCCAGGATGGAATAACAACAATATGGAAAGGACAGATAAACATTCAGCTTTTGGAATAACCCCTTCATCAGAAGTAGAAAACACATAATCATTCACACAAGCACAACTCACCCCCCCCCCCCCCCCACACACACACACACACAATAACCCCTTCATCAGAAGTAGAAAACACATACTCATTCACACAAGTACAACTCTCTCTCTCTCTCTCTCTCTCTCTCTCTCTCTCTCTCTCTCACACACACACACACACATACACCTATGATTTGACTGTGACAGTGTCTGTGGTGAGCAGAAATATAGCTGAGGTACGTAGTGGAGGTTCCTGAAGCTTGCAAGCATGAATGGGGACAAGATAGGGCTATTTGGTGCTGCATTGGGTGGCTGTGCTGCAGGTGCAGTTGAAAAAAAGGGGGGGGGGGTCAGAATAGGTGCGAGGAGAAAAGTAGAGTAGGGAGAAGGACTATGTTGGTTTGTTGGCAGGACAGAATGCATGTTTAGTACTGGAGTAGGAGCAGGGAAGGGTATGGGCTGTTGAAGGACAGGGACTAGAGAAGGTAAAGGCCAGGGAATTATGGGGGCAAATGATATATTGCAGGGAGAGTTCCCTCCCACACAGTTCAGGAAAGCTGGTGTTATTGGAAGGAATCCAGATGGTACAGGTTGTGAAGCAGTCATTAAAGTGAACCATGTCATGTCAGCCAGCGTACTTGGAAACTGGGTGATCCAGCTCTGTCTTGGTCACAATTTGTTGGTGGCCATTCATGCAGACAGCTAGCATGTAGTTGTCATGTCCATGTAGAATGCAGAACAGTTGTTCCAGCTAGGGTCGTAGATCATATGGATGTGGTGATAGGTGGCACTGCCTTTGCTGACTTTGATAGAAGTGGAGGAGGTTGTAGTGGGAGGATGTATGGGACAGGTGTTGCATCTATGTCTATTGCAGGGATATGGGATATTACAGGGATAGGATGATGTTATGTGAGTGCGTTTTCCTGTACTATGAATTTCTGCCACATGGTAAAGCAACAAGAACTGTGGAGAGTTGGTGAGGAAATGGTTAGTAGTAGTAGTAGTAGTAGTAGTAGTAGTAGTAGTAGTAGTTTATTCATCCAGCGACAATGTACATTGTATGGATTTCATCAAAGAACATAGTATAACAAAAATAAGATAAGGGTGTACACTTTCCTATATAATACAACAGTTCATTGTACCCATCACAATATTTTTGGGCAATAAACTTTGATTACTGTAATAATATACCAGTATGAGAAGGATCTTTTACATGAAATACATTACAAGTAAATAATTGATTTAACACTTTTGTTCAGAAAAATTAACATTTAGGTTGTGGCAAGCATTTGATTTGCGGTACTATTAGCATATAGTAAATGAATATAGTTACTTGCTACAAGGTTGCTGTAGATATTCATTTACACTATAATAGCAGTTGGTCATTAAGAATTTAAATATTGCTTACTTGAATGTAGATAATGTTTTTATTACTTTTAGCTGAGTTGGAAGATTGTTGTACAAAGTAGTACTCTGAATGGATTTTTTTTTTTTTTTAAGGCCTTGTTTATTCTTTTTATGTGGATATCATTGCACATTCTTGTAGTGTATGAGTGAAGATCTGAGTTGGTTTTGTAATTATCAATGTGCATTTTTATATTAACAACACTTTTTTTTATATAGAAGCATGGTAAGGTTAGAATATTGAGTTGCTGAAATAACTGGAAGGTGTTAACCTTTTACTGTTTGAAATTATTCTAACTGCTAGTTTTTGTAGGGTGAAGATGGTTTCCACGTTTGCCTTATTATGACCCCAGAGAGTTAGGCCATAGGCGATAGCAGAATGGATGTAAGCAAAGTAAACACTTCTGCTACACTCTCTACTACACACAGTACTAATTATGCATAATGCAAAACAAGCAGAGCTTAACTTGTTAGTGAGGTAGAGGATGTGAGCTTTCCAGTCTAAATTTTCATCAATTTGCATACCTAAGAATTTTGTGGCAGCTACCCTTTCAATTTGTTTATTGTGAATTTTGAGGTTCACATCATGGTGATACTTGGTTTTCCTGTAATATATATAATTAGTTTTTAAAATATTTAAGGTTAGCCTGTTCTGTTCAAACCAGTTTTGTGTGTATTCCGAAACCCTGGTTGCAGATGTTGGCAATACCCTATTTATGCCAGTTACAACAATATTTGTGTCATCAGCAAACTAAGTTATGTGTGTACTACTGATTGGGATCTTGATATCATTAATACGTGTAAGAAATAAGAGAGGTCCTAGAACACTGCCCTGGGGTACTCCGATTGGCACAGTTTGCATGTCCGATCTGTACACAATGCTTTTGTTTTTATTGTTTGCTGGGGTAATTTCTACTACCCGTTTTCTATTGTGGAGATATGACTGAAACCATTTTAATGCAACTCCCCCTATACCTATAGCTTCTAGTTTGTCTAGCAAGATATGATGATTAACAGTATTGAATGCCTTCCTGTACTGTTATTTCTGTCAAGTCCTATTACAATGCTTTCGATGAATTGGGTAATTGCTGTTTCTTTACTCATGCCTTTGTTAAAATCATGTTGGTTTACAGACAAGAGAGAGAATTTTTCGAGGTAATTTGTAATTATATTTTTCATGACAGTCTCTACTATTTTTTTTTTTTTTTTTTGAAAATACAGATAACAAAGCTATTGGTCTATAGTTTCCTACTTCATATATATTACCCTTTTTATACAATGGTTTTATTTTTGAAATTTTTAATCTTTGTTGGAATGCCCCTTCTGTTAATGATTGTTGTTGTTGTGGTCTTCAGTCCTGAGACTGGTTTGATGCAGCTCTCCATGCTACTCTATCCTGTGCAAGCTTTTTCATCTCACAGTACCTACTGCAACCTACATCCTTCTGAATCTGCTTAGTGTATTCATCTCTTGGTCTCCCTCTACGATTTTTACCCTCCACGCTGCCCTCCAATACTAAATTGGTGATCCCTTGATGCCTCAGAACATGTCCTACCAACTGATCCCTTCTTCTGGTCAAGTTGTGCCACAAACTTCTCTTCTCCCCAATCCTATTCAATACTTCCTCATTAGTTATGTGATCTACCCATCTAATCTTCAGCATTCTTCTGTAGCACCACATTTCGAAAGCTTCTATTCCCTTCTTGTCCAAACTATTTATCGTCCATGTTTCACTTCCATACATGGCTACACTCCATACGAATACTTTCAGAAATGACTTCCTGACACTTAAATCTATACTTGATGTTAACAAATTTCTCTTCTTCAGAAACGCTTTCCTTGCCATTGCCAGCCTACATTTTATATCCTCTCTACTTCGACCATCATCAGTTATTTTGCTCCCCAAATAGCGAAACTCCTTTACTACTTTAAGTGCCTCATTTCCTAATCTAATTCCCTCAGCATCACCCGACTTAATTAGACTACATTCCATTATCCTTGTTTTGCTTTTGTTGATGTTCATCTTATATCCTCCTTTCAAGACACTGTCCATTCCATTCAACTGCTCTTCCAAGTCCTTTGCTGTCTCTGACAGAATTACAATGTCATCGGCGAACCTCAAAGTTTTTATTTCTTCTCCATGAATTTTAATACCTACTCCGAATTTTTCTTTTGTTTCCTTTACTGCTTGCTCAATATACAGATTGAACAACATCGGGGAGAGGCTACAACCCTGTCTTACTCCCTTCCCAACCACTGCTTCCCTTTCATGTCCCTCAACTCTTATAACTGCCATCTGGTTTCTGTACAAATTGTAAATAGCCTTTCGCTCCCTGTATTTTACCCCTGCCACCTTTAGAATTTGAAAGAGAGTATTCCAGTCAACATTGTCAAAAGCTTTCTCTAAGTCTACAAATGCTAGAAACGTAGGTTTGCCTTTCCTTAATCTTTCTTCTAAGATAAGTCGTAAGGTCAGTATTGCCTCACGTGTTCCAGTGTTTCTACGGAATCCAAACTGATCTTCCCCGAGGTTGGCTTCTACTAGTTTTTCCATTCGTCTGTAAAGAATTCGTGTTAGTATTTTGCAGCTGTGACTTATTAAGCTGATAGTTCGGTAATTTTCACATCTGTCAACACCTGCTTTCTTTGGGATTGGAATTATTATATTCTTCTTGAAGTCTGAGGGTATTTCGCCTGTTTCATACATCTTGCTCACCAGATGGTAGAGTTTTGTCAGGACTGGCTCTCCCACGGCCGTCAGTAGTTCCAATGGAATGTTGTCTACTCCGGGGGCCTTGTTTCGACTCAGGTCTTTCAGTGCTCTGTCAAACTCTTCACGCAGTATCATATCTCCCATTTCATCTTCATCTACATCCTCTTCCATTTCCATAATATTGTCCTCAAGTACATCGCCCTTGTATAGACCCTCTATATACTCCTTCCACCTTTCCTGCTTTCCCTTCTTTGCTTAGAACTAGGTTTCCATCTGAGCTCTTGATATTCATACAAGTCGTTCTCTTATCTCCAAAGGTCTCTTTAATTTTCCTGTAGGCGGCATCTATCTTACCCCTAGTGAGATAGGCCTCTACATCCTTACATTTGTCCTCTAGCCATCCCTGCTTAGCCATTTTGCACTTCCTGTCGATCTCATTTTTGAGACGTTTGTATTCCTTTTTGCCTGTTTCACTTACTGCATTTTTATATTTTCTCCTTTCATCAATTAAATTCAGTATTTCTTCTGTTACCCAAGGATTTCTACTAGCCCTCGTCTTTTTACCTACTTGATCCTCTGCTGCCTTCACTACTTCATCCCTCAAAGCTACCCATTCTTCTTCTACTGTATTTATTTCCCCCATTCCTGTCAATTGCTCCCTTATGCTCTCCCTGAATCTCTGTACAACCTCTGGTTCTTTTAGTTTATCCAGGTCCCATCTCCTTAAATTCCCACCTTTTTGCAGTTTCTTCAGTTTTAATCTACAGGTCATAACCAATAGATTGTGGTCAGAGTCCACATCTGCCCCTGGAAATGTCTTACAATTTAAAACCTGGTTCCTAAATCTCTGTCTTACCATTATATAATCTATCTGATACCTTTTAGTATCTCCAGGGTTCTTCCATGTATACAACCTTCTTTCATGATTCTTAAACCAAGTGTTAGTTATGATTATGTTGTGCTCTGTGCAAAATTCTACAAGGCGGCTTCCTCTTTCATTTCTGTCCCCCAATCCATATTCACCTACTATGTTTCCTTCTCACCCTTTTCCTACACTCGAATTCCAGTCACCCATGACTATTAAATTTTCGTCTCCCTTCATAATCTGAATAATTTCTTTTATTTCATCATACATTTCTTCAATTTCTTCGTCATCTGCAGAGCTAGTTGGCATATAAACTTGTACTACTGTAGTAGGTGTGGGCTTCGTATCTATCTTGGCCACAATAATGCGTTCACTATGCTGTTTGTAGTAGCTTACCCGCATTCCTATTTTCCTATTCATTATTAAACCTACTCCTGCATTACCCCTATTTGATTTTGTGTTTATAACCCTGTAGTCATCTGACCAGAAGTCTTGTTCCTCCTGCCACCGAACTTCACTAATTCCCACTATATCTAACTTCAACCTATCCATTTCCCTTTTTAAATTTTCTAACCTACGTGCCCGATTAAGGGATCTGACATTCCACGCTCCGATCCGTAGAACGCCAGTTTTCTTTCTCCCGATAACGACATCCTCTTGAGTAGTCCCCGCCCGGAGATCCGAATGGGGGACTATTTTACCTCCGGAATATTTTACCCAAGAGGACGCCATCATCATGTAATCATACAGTAAAGCTGCATGCCCTCGGGAAAAATTACGGCTGTAGTTTCCCCTTGCTTTCAGCCGTTCGCAGTACCAGCACAGCAAGGCCGTTTTGGTTATTGTTACAAGGCCAGATCAGTCAATCATCCAGACTGTTGCCCTTGCAACTACTGAAAAGGCTGCTGCCCCTCTTCAGGAACCACACGTTTGTCTGGCCTCTCACAGATACCCCTCCGTTGTGGTTGCACCTACGGTACGGCTATCTGTATCGCTGAGGCACGCAAGCCTCCCCACCAACGGCAAGGTCCATGGTTCATGGGGGGGCTGTTAATGATATGTTTATGATATGTGAGAGTGGTTCTGCTATGACACTAGCACATTTAATTATGACTGTACCTGGTACTACATCAATTCCAGAGGACATTTTATTCTTCATTGTTTTTATTATCTTAAGAACTTCTAATTTATTTGTGGGATATAGCAATATTTAATTACCACTTTGCTATCTTTGAACTGTGGTACTACTATTACTAGCAAAATTTTTACTCAGATTGACTGGAGTGTTTATGAAATAGTCATTTATGTAATTTACTAGAGTACCATTTCTGAATAATACACCTCACTCATCTTTTAATACAATATCATCTTGCTTTTTAACACTTTTTCCTTTTTTACTTTTTTCCATATTGCTTTCGACTTGTTTGCTGCCCCTATGATTACTTTATCATTGTGCATTATCTTGGCTGTTTTAATTACTTTGTTATAAATTTTCTTATATGTCTTAACATATTCTGCTAAGTGATCATCTTGGTTGTCTTTTCTCAGTTGATTGAGAAGTTTTATCTTTTGACTGGACTCTCTGATACCAGGTGTTATCCACTGGCTGCTGTTTCTTGGCATGACATTAATTCTTGTCAGTTTTTTTGGAAAACACATCTCAAATATGGACATGAAATAAAATGCATTGAATGATTCATCATTTGATGATTTTGAGTAAAACTCTTCCCAGGTTTCTTTTGCTAACGATTGGATAAAAATATTAACCTTTTCTGGGTAGAAGTGCCTTTTATATTCCCACTTGTACTTAACCACCTCAGGTACAGAAGAATTTATGCATGTTAGTAGTGTGTTGTGGTCTGAAAGACCTAAGTTTATGTTTTGTGCCTCAGTAACATCATTTTCAATATTTGTAAAGATGTTATCTAATAGGGATGAAGGTGACTGTTATTCTAATGGGGTCTGTGAAGAATGGTTTCATGTGAAAGCTGTTTAGGATACCCAAAATCTGTCTTTTTTCTTCATTTTTAATTAACAGGTTGATGTTAAAATCCCTACATAGTAATAAGTTCACTTCATTGTTATACAAAATGTTTAGCACCACTTCCATATTTTTAAGAAATATGTTTTTGTTACCTAGTGGTGACCTGTATATTGATATGACAATTAGATTTTTATGCTTCTCCTCAGATTTTTGCTCTATGGCACATGATTCAAAATGTTTCTCGAGATTTAGATGGTATGTTTCAGATCTAACTTTATGCTACAGCCCAGCCCTAGTATATATGCATACTCCACCATTTTTACAAACACTGCAGCAATAACGAGATGCTAATTCAAAATTGCTTATATTTATAAGACTTAATTCACTGACCCTGCACCAATGTTCTGGTAGATAAATACAAGAGATATCTACAAAGTTGTTTATGGTGACTTCTAATTGTAACACTTTATTCTTCAGACACTGAATGTTTTGACTCATTATCTTGAAAGTTTTGCAAGTAGTTATTTTGTCAATACCTCTTCAAGTGCTGCTTTGTTACTGATTTTTGATACTTATCTGCAATTTTTCAGACTTATTTGTCACCATCTCTTCCTTTTCTTCGTTTGGTGCCATAAAAAATCATCACTAAGTGAAGCAGCTCTACCTAGCCTTTGGCTCCTCCTCAGGCAGTGTTGATCAGCTGCTACTGTTGTTGGAAGTTCTTTGGCCACTGCTGTTGGTGCTGTTGGTGACATGCTTTCTCGTACAGTGACTGTGTTTGCTTTTTTTGCTGACACTGTTTCTGGGGGAGGTGGGGCTGCTGCTGTAACTGATGTTGGTTTTTCCTCACATACTGCTGGTTCTTCTGCTGTTGATTTAGATTTATTTGTTGTTGCTGTTTCCTCTGTTGTCGTCATTGTTTTTGTTGATGTTGTCGTTGGCGGTGGCATTGTCGTTGGCGGTGGCGGTACTGCTGCTTCTTTTTCTTCTGCAGGTGACATTATGCCTAAAAAATTCTTGGTGTGTTTATTGAGTATGGTTTCTGCTTCTTGGTGATGATCAAGTGGTGAAGTTATTTTTGGGGCTTGCAAAATTTGTGCTTCATTCACTACCGTCCTTTTGCCTTGAACCGTTTCATAATTTGAGGCTGTTTTACAATTTGATGGTTTGTTCCTGGCCTACTTGGTTTAAACCACTTCGTAATTTGCAACTGATTGTGTGCCTTACTGTTTGCTGCTTGCCAAAAACGGTTTGTAATTTGCCTTAGATTGCTACTTTTCCTGGTTTCTTTATTGTCAGGTGAGATACTAGTAAATATTTTATCAGCAAGAACCTCTTTTCCTGATGCATTTAAATGAAGGCCGTGAGCTGTATAGAACCTTCACTCTAAAATGTTTGTGTCTATAACATCAACATTCTGGAAATGAGTACATATTTCCATGAAACTCTTATTAGCGACAGTAATTTCGTGGTTTATGCTTGATCAACTCAGTAAGTCATGACGCTGTGGGACATTCACAAAGAGAATATTTGTTTGAGTTAAATTATTTAGACAATTTCGCAGTTCTGTGCTAGCCTTGTATGATTCATTTCTATAAACTTCATTAGCTCCTCCAAGCAAAACAACAAAATCATCCTTAGTCAAGCTAGTTACTTCATTAAATTTTGTTAGGTTTGTTAGTTCTCATAATGGGGCTCCAGGCTTCACAAATCCACATGCCTGAAGTTGTATTTTTCTGCTAATACTGCAGAAATTCCCCAGGTGTGACTATCCTCTAATACACAGATCTTCTCATGTTTTCCAATTTTTGCACTCAGGGGATCAATTAGCAACGGTCTGTTAACTTTATGTGATTCATTTCCAAACTTTTTGGCTCAGACTGGCATGTTCAGAGTATCTTCAGCATTGTGCACAATAAGGTTTTTATGTACTTGTGATTGACTGTTTTTAGGCACTAAGGTTTCACTGTTTTTACACACAGAAGTTTCAGTTTTATTTTGAGATTGCACTTCCTGGTAACAGTTTTATTCTGTTTTCCACTTGTTTCCTGATGACAAATCTTCTTTGTTCATCAGCGTCTCACATATTCGCGATTGATGTTTCTTTATGTCCATTTTTAAAGCACCGATTATAAATTGTAAACTGAAAATACATCAATTAAGCCTTGAAATTTCATCTTTACAATTTACACACATTTTCTTTTTACCACCGAAATTTACTTTATTCCGCGAAGAAGTACGATTTACTTTTACTCGCCACCATCTTGCTGAGTTGATGTCATTTGTGTAAGAGGGTAGGTTATGTGTAATAAGTTGAAGGTCTTGGCCCATGACGGCAGAGGTTGTCTCTGTGGGGCCACAGTAACCAGCCGAAATGGACTGTCCTGATGGTAGTGTTTATGTACTATAGGAATCCTGTAGAAGGTAGGAGAGCAGGGAGTGGTGGGGATGAGGAGAAAGGTAGCCTAAGGAGAGAGGTTCCGGGATGGACCTAAGGATTTCAGGAGGGACTAGAAATCATGCTGAATTGCTGGAATGGAGTCAGTGTGACAGGGTTTATAGACATATGTGTCTGACAGCTGATGGAGGCCCTCTGCCGTGTAATTCCTCTGCTTAGTAAGCATGCTGTCAGAGCCTTTGTTGGCAGGTAGCATTGTTAAGGTCAAAATTAGGTTTTAGGTAGTGTATTCTGGTTATTTCTGTGAATGTGAGGTTGGTTTACATGTTGAGGAATTTGGGGAATGGTGGCGAGGCAAGGTTCGATGTTAAGAAATTCTGGGAAGCTAACAGAGGATGATTTGGGGGCAGTGGGAGTGGATCGTGGTTAGATGGAGTAGTAAATTGAGTCAGACAGGGTCAAATGTTGGTTTTTGGATCAAGTCTGGTTGATACTGTTAGTGATGAAAAAGTATTTCCACTGGAAAGAGTGGAAGAAAGAGAGAGCTCAGGATGGTTGAATTTGGGAGTGGTGCAAAAGTAAAAAGTTTGGAAAGGACTGATACTTCTGTGAGACAGAGGCTTTTGGTGGATAAGTTCATGACTGTGTTGTGTGTCAGTTTAGGCTCTGGATTCTCTAGGGTGGCAGGAGTGAGTTTCTGAGGGTGTAGCAAATGCAGTATGTCAGCAAGCCAGAATCTGGCAGCTATGAGGAGTTGTGGGGGGAGGTTTAAGGGAGGTCCTGCCAGTGGTGGTGGGTAGTGGTGGCCAAGGCAGGAAAGTTTCGTGGATATAATTTTCAAAAGAGTAGTATTCAATGTCTGTAATTTTGTTCATCAAAATATCAAAGAGTGGGATAATCCCATGGTTAAATAACACAATTACTCTTTATTACAAACCAAGTGTAACATAGTAACAATGATGAAGAAACCAAAGATACATGCCTTATAATCTCTCAAGCTGACCATATGTAAGTGCCCCCTGACATGTTCATATATTAAAAAGAAGGTTATCAATAGCGTTGCCACTTTTTGATGTAAGAAATAAAGGATATTTACCTAAAAATATTGGATTTTTCACAAAAATAAGCAATAGTTTATAAATGCTTGGAAATCACACATTTCATAGCAAATTTAACTACATTGTAATTAGTGTAATTAATGGAAATATGTAATTATTGAAATTCATAAAAGAAACTAATAACTTACACCCTCTTATATGTGCATGCAGTACAACGACTTAGGTATGACAACACATGTAGAAAAAACATTAAAGAAATCCCGCTTTTTATCCATATGTACTTGATTGACTGATCTGGCCGTGTAACATTCACCAAAACAGTCTTGCTGTGCTGGTACTGCGAGTGGCTGCAAACAAGGGGAAACTACAGCCATAATTTTTCCCGAGGGATTGCAACTTTACTGTATGGTTAAATGATGATGGTGTCCTCTTGGGTAAAATATTCCGCAGGTAAAATAGTCCCCCCTTTGGATTTCTGGGTGGAGACTACTCAGGAGGGCATCATTATCAGGAGAAAGAAAACTGGAATTCTACAGGTCGGAGCGTGGAATGTCAGATCACTTAATCAGGCAGGTAGGTTAGAAAATTTAAAAAGGGAAAAGGATAGGTTAAAGTTAGATATAGTGGGAATTAATGAAGTTCGATGGCAGGAGGAACAAGACTTCTGGTCAGGTGAATACAGGGTTATAAATACAAAATCAAATAGGGGTAATGCAGGAGTAGGTTTAATAATGAATAAAAAAACAGGAGTGCGGGTAAGCTACTATGAACAGCATAGTGAATGCATTATTGTAGACAAGATTAACATGAAGCCCATGCCTACCACAGCAGTACAAGTCTATATGCCAACTAGCTCTGCAGATGATGAAGAGGTTGATGAAACGTATGATGAGATAAAAGAAGTTATTCAAATAGTGAAGTGAGATGAAAATTTAATAGTCATGGGTGACTGGAATTTGATAGTAGGAAAAGGAAGAGGAGGAAAAGTAGTAGGTGAGCATGGAATGGGGGTAAGGAATGAAAGAGGAAGCCGCCTGGTAGAATTTTGCAAAGAGCATAACTTGGTTCAAGAATCATGAAAGAAGGTTGTATACATGGAAGAGGCCTGGAGATACAGGAAGGTTTCAGATGGATTATATAATGGTAAGACAGAGATTTAGGAACCAGGTTTTAAATTGTAAGACATTTCCAGGAGCAGATGTGGACTCTGACCACAATCTGTTGGTTATGAACTGTAGATTAAAACTGAAGAAACTGCAAAAAGGTGGGAATTTAAAGAGATGGAACCTGGATAAACCAACAGAACCAGGGGTTGTATAGAGTTTCAGGGACAGCTTTAGGGAACAACTGACAAGACCGGGGAAAAGAAATACAGTAGAAAAAGAGTGGGTAGATTTGAGGAATGAAATAGTGAAGAGGGCAGAGGATCAAGTAGGTAAAAAGGTGAGGGCTAGTAGAAGTCCTTGGGTAACAGAAGAAATATTGAATTTAATTGATGAAAGGAGAAAATATAAAAATGCAGTTAAATGAAGCAGGCAAAAAGGAATAAAAACATCTCAAAAATGAGATCAACAGGAAGTGAAAAATGGCTAAGCAGGGCTGGTTAGAGGACAAATTTAAGGATGTAGAGACATATATCACTAGGGTAAGATAGATACTGCCTACAGGAAAATTGAAGAGCCCTTTGGAGAAACGAGAGCCACTTGTATGAATATACTTCACCAGCGGCTGCCTTGAGCAGCCGCTGGTGAAGTATCAGTACAGCAGCAGTGCAGTAGTGAGTCGCATATTTAGCTTTCATATTTGTTTTGTAGTTTGATTCTTAATTTCTTTCTGAGTGTTTGTGCACTTGCATATTTAATTACATAAAATCCTTGCTTATTCTTGTATTTGAGGGGATTAAATTCTTATTGATAGCTGTAGAGTATAAATTCGCAGAGCCATTAGATATTTGCAGTAGGATGGATAGGGTGTGTGTATGCTATGTGCGGGTGCAGGAGGAACTGGCCGCAGCTCATGAGCAACTGAGTGTGCTGTTGGCCATGGTCAGCCGCCTTCAGGCTGCTGCCTCGCCGTGCAGCGACGGTGGAGGGTCTGGCACGTCGCTTGAGACACCCCAGGTGTCGCTTCCTGCGTCCGCTGACTCAGCCGCCGAGGCACCTTCTAGTGTACCCAGCATGTTGGGGCTGCCCTCACCTCAAGGCGGAGGGCCAATGCGGAGGCTGGCCAGCTGGCCTCACCCATTCATCCTGTCAGTGGGCAGGTGGCCACTCCTTCAGCAGGGCCTGAGCAGGCACACAGGGGCAAAGGCTTGCTGGTTATTGGGAGCTCCAACGTTAGGCGGGTGATGGAACGCCTTAGGGAAATAGCATACAGGGCTGGAAAGAAATTCAATGTGCACTCTGTTTGTCTGCCTGGGGTCCTCATCCAAGATGTGGAGGCGGCCTTGCTTGCGGCTATCGAGCGTACGGGGTGCAGTTGTCTGCAAGTAGTTGCTCGCGTCAGCACCAATGATGCCTGTTGCTTGGGTTCTGAGGCGATCCTCAGTTCGTACCGGCGGCTGGAAGATTTTGTGAAGACCGCTGGCCTCGCACGCAGGGTGCAAGCAGAGCTCTCTATTTGCAGCATCGTTCCCAGATTGGATCAGGGTACTTTGGTTTGGAGCCGAGTGGAGGGTCTCAACCAGAGGCTTTGTCAACTCTGTGACGGTCTTGGCTGCAGATTTCTATACTTGCGCTATTGGGTGGGGAATTGTAGGACGCCCCTAGATAGGTCAGGGGTGCACTACACAAAGGAAGCGGCTACTCGGGTAGCAGAGTACTTGTGGCGTGCATATGGGGGTTTTTTAGGCTAGGCAGTAGTGCGAGGTGTCCTGATGAACACTCACCAGTCGATGTGCAGGCAGGGAAATCAGGACGCGCTCAGTATAAAGACTTTTCTGATATCAAGATATTATCAGTAAATTTTCAGAGTATTCGGAATAAAGTACCAGAATTTACTGCCCTCCAGGAAGCATGTGGCACGCAAATTATTTTCGGGGCTGAGACCTGGCTGAGCCCTGAGATAGGAAGTTCTGAAATATTTAGTGAGGGTTGGAACGTGTTTCGGAAAGACAGATTAGACACTGTAGGAGGTGGTGTCTTCATTGCAGATGACAAAAATATTGTGTCTACTGAGGTCGAAGTAGAGTGTGATTGTGAAGTTATCTGGACATGTTTAACAGGGCTAGGGGAAATAAAGTTAATTGTGGGGTGTTATTACCGGCCACCAGGTTCCACCATGACAGTAATAGAATCATTCAAAGGGAGTCTACATTTTGTATCGCAGAAGTACCCGGATCATGCTATATTAGCCGGAGGTGACTTCAACCTACATAGTATACATTGGGATGTCTATTGATTCATTACAGTTGGTACAGACAAGCCGTAGTGTGAATTACTTTTGAACACATTATCCAAAACTGTCTTGAGTAGCTAAATCGACAGCCAACGTGTAATGGAAATATTTTAGATTTGGTAGCCACGAACAGACCAGACCTCATCGACGGTGTCAGTGTTGAGACAGGGATTAGTGATCATGATGATGTCATTACGACTATGGTTACGAAAGTTAAAAAGTCAGTCAAGAAGGCTAGGAGAGTATTCTTACTAGAAAGAGCAGATAAGCATTTGTTAGCATCCCACTTAGTAAATAAATTGACTTCATTTACTTACAGTACGATGGACATGGAAGAATTATGGGCAAATTTTAAACACATTGTAAATCACGCATTGGACAAGTATGTGCCAAAAAAGTGGGTTATGGACAGAAAAGACCCACCGTGGTTTAACAGCGCAATTCGGAGAATGCTCAGGAAGCAAAGGCAGTTGCACTCGTGGTACAAGAAAGATTGGGAGAATGAGGGCAGGCAAAAGTTAGTAGAGATTCATGCTGCTGTAAAAAGAGTGATGCGCGAAGCATTCAACCACTACCACCGTCATACCTTAGCAAAATATCTTGCTGAAAACCCAAGGAAATTCTGGTCTTACGTAAAATCGGTAAGCGCGTCGAAGGCTGCCATCCAGTCACTCACTGATCAGTCTGGCCTGGCAATGGAAGGCAGCAAAACGAAAGCTGAAATTTTAAATTTAGCATTTGAGAAATCTTTCACGCAGGAGGATCGTACAAATATACCGCCGTTTGAGTCTCGTACAGATTCCCATATGGGGGACATAGTGATAGACATCCCTGGGGTTGTGAAGCAGCTGAATGGGTTGAAACTAAATAAATCGCCAGGTCCTGATGGGGTTCCAATTCGGGTTTACAGAGAGTACTCTACTGCATTGTCTCCTTACTTAGCTTGTATTTATCATGAATCTCTTGCCCAACGTAAAGTCCCGAGCGACTGGAAAAAAGCGCAGGTGACGCCTGTATATAAGAAGGGTAGAAGGAAGGATCCTCAAAATTACAGACCAATATCCTTAACATCGGTTTGTTGCAGGATTCTCAAACATATTCTCAGTTTGAATATAATGAATTTCCGTGAGACAGAGAAGTTGCTGTCAATGCATCAGCATGGCTTTAGAAAGCATCGCTCCTGCGAAACGCAACTCGCCATTTTTTCACTTGATATATTGCGAACCATGGATGAAGGGTATCAGACAGATGCCATATTCCTTGACTTCCGGAAAGCATTTGACTCGGTGCCCCACTGCAGACTCCTAACTAAGGTACGAGCATATGGGATTGGTTCCCAAGTATGTGAGTGGCTCAAAGACTTCTTAAGTAATAGAACCCAGTACATTGTTCTCGATGGTGAGTGTTCATCGGAGGTGAAGGTATCATCTGGAGTGTCCCAGGGAAGTGTGGTAGGTCTGCTGTTGTTTTCTATCTACATAAATGATCTTTTGGATAGGGTGGATAGCAATGTGCAGCTGTGTGCTGATGATGCTGTGGTGTATGGGAAGGTGTCATTGTTGAGTGACTGTAGGAGGATACAAGATGACTTGGACAGGATTTGTGATTGGTGTAAAGAATGGCAGCTAACTCTAAATATAGATAAACGTAAATTAATGCAGATGAATAGGAAAAAGAATCCTGTAATATTTGAATACTCCATTAGTAGTGTAGCGCTTGACACAGTCACATCTATTAAATATTTGGGTGTAACATTGCAGAGTGATATGAAGTGGGACAAGCATGTAATGGCAGTTGTGGGGAAGGTGGATAGTCATTTATTTATTTATTTATTTATTTATTTATTGTTCCGTGGGACCACATTTAGGAGAAGTCTCCATGGTCATGGAACGAGTCAATACATGAAATTATAACACGATTGTAGAAACACATAAAATGAAACAAGTCGTTAGTTTAAATAAAGAAAATAAAGAATGTAACACTGGAATTTGCTTAATTTTTTATCTCTTCCAGGAGCTCCTCGACAGAATAGAAGGAGTGAGCCATGAGGAAACTCTTCAGTTTAGACTTGAAAGTGTTTGGGCTACTGCTAAGATTTTTGAGTTCTTGTGGTAGCTTATTGAAAATGGATGCAGCAGAATACTGCACTCCTTTCTGCACAGGAGTCAAGGAAGTGCATTCCACATGCAGATTTGATTTCTGCCTAGTATTAACTGAATGAAAGCTGCTAACTCTTGGGAATAAGCTAATATTGCTAACAACAAACGACATTAAAGAAAATACATACTGTGAGGGCAATGTCAAAATTCCCAGACTATTGAATAGGGGTCGACAAGAGGTTTTCGAACTTACACCATACATAGCTCGAACAGCCCGTTTTTGAGCCAAAAATACCCTTTTTGAATCAGAAGAATTACCCCAAAAAATAATACCATATGACATAAGCGTATGAAAATATGCGAAGTATACTACTTTTCGTGTTGAAATGTCACTTATTTCAGATACTGTTCTAATGGTAAATAAAGCGGCATTTAGTTTCTGAACAAGATCCTGAACATGGGCTTTCCACAACAGCTTACTATCTATCCGTACGCCTAGGAACTTGAACTGTTCCGTCTCGCTTATAACATGCCCATTCTGTCTGATTAAAATGTCAGTTCTTGTTGAATTGTGGGTTAGAAACTGTAAAAACTGAGTCTTACTGTGATTTAGCATCAAATTATTTTCCACAAGCCACGAACTTACTTCATGAACTACATTATTTGATAATGTTTCAATATTACACACAAGATCCTTCACTACCAAGGTGGTGTCATCAGCAAACAGAAATATTTTTGAATCACCTGTAATACTAGAAGGCATATCATTTACATAAATAAGGAACAGCAGTGGCCCCAGCACCGACCCTTGGGGAACGCCCCATTTAACAGTGCCCCATTGGGACTGAACATCATTACCACTCTCAATATTGCGGAGGATTACCTTCTGCTTTCTGTTCTTAAAGTAGGAGGCGAACCAATTGTAAGCTACTCCCCTTACTCCATAATGTTCCAACTTCTGCAGTAATATTTTGTGGTCAACACAGTCAAAAGCCTTCGTTAAATCAAAGAAAACACCTAACGTTCTCAACCTTTTATTTAATCCGTCCAAAACCTCACAGAGAAAAGAGAATATAGCATTTTCAGTTGTTAAGCCATTTCTAAAACCAAACTGTACATTTGACAGCAAATTATGTGAATTTAAATGCTGCAGTAACCTTGTATATACAAGCCTCTCGATAACTTTAGCAAACACCGATGGCATAGAAATAGGTCTATAATTGTCAACATTATCCCTGTCTCCCTTTTTATAAAGTGGCTTCACTACCGAGTACTTTAATCGGTCAGGAAACCGACCACTGCTAAAGGAAAAGTTACAGATATGGCTAAGTACTGAGCTAATATACGTGGAACAATACTTCAGTATTCTGCTAGATACCCCGTCATATCCATGAGAGTTCTTGGTCTTTAGTGATTTAATTATTAACTCAATCTCCCTCTTGTCAGTATCATGGAGGAGCATTTCAGGTAACAGTCTCGGAACACTTTTTTCTAAGAGCGCTATATGATTCCCTGTTGGGACTAGGTTTCTATTTAGTTCACCTGCTATATTCAGAAAGTGATTATTAAGTACTGTACATATATGCGACTTATCAGCAACACGGACATCCCCACTACGCACTGATTCTATATCCTCGACCTGTCTCTGCAGACCAGCCACTTCCTTTACGACTGACCATATGGTTTTAATTTTATCCTGAGACTTAGCTATTCTATCTGCATACCACATACTTTTTGCCTTCCTAATAACTTTTTTAAGCACCTTACAATACTGTTTGTAATGGGCTGCTGCATTTAGATTTTGACTGTTTCTAACGTTTTGATATAATTGCCACTTTGTTCTACAAGATATTCTTATCCCTTTAGTCAGCCACCCAGGCTGCCTGTTTGTGCTAGTACCCTGTTTTAAACGTTCTAACGGAAAGCAACTTTCAAAGAGCACGAGAAAAGTCTTGAGGAAAGCATTATATTTATCGTCTACTGTATCAGCACTATAAACATCTTGCCAATCTTGTTCCTTGATAAGGTTTACAAAAGTCTGTACAGCAACTGGATCAGCTTTCCTAAAAAGTTGGTAACTATATTTAACATGTGTTGAAGCACAAAAATCTTTTAGACTTAAAATTTGTGCATCATGATCTGAAAGGCCATTTACCTTTTTGCTAACAGAATGCCCTTCTAATAATGACGAATGAACAAAAATATTGTCTATGGTTGTTCTACTGTTCCCTTGTACTCTCGTTGGAAAGAATACGGTTTGCATAAGATTATATGAATTAAGGAGGTCTACCAGCATCCTTTTCCTTGCACAATCACTTATACAATTAATATTGAAGTCACCACATATAACTAACTTTTTGTATTTCCTATAAAGTGAACCAAGAACCTCCTCTAGCTTTAGCAAAAATGTTGTGAAATCGGAGTCTGGGGATCTATAAATAACAACAGTAAGAAGTTTAGCTCCACTAAATTTAACCACACCTGCACAACATTCAAACACCTTTTCAGTGCAGTACTTTGAAACATCAATTGACTCAAATGGGATACCGTTTCTCACATACATGGCTACTCCCCCACACCGCAAAGAGCTCCTAGAAAAGCTGCCAGTCAACCTGTATCCTGGTAAAGGAAGCCTCTGAATTATCTCCTTATCTTCGGTTCATTGGTAGAATATTGGGAAGATGTGGTTCATCTGTAAAGGAGACCGCTTATAAAACACTAATACGACCTATTCTTGAGTACTGCTTGAGCATTTGGGATCCCTATCAGGTCGGATTGAGGGAGGACATAGAAGCAATTCAAAGGTGGGCTGCTAGATTTGTAACTGGTAGGTTCGATCATCATGCGAGTGTTACGTAGATGCTTCAGGAACTCGGGTGGAAGTCTCTGGAGGAAAGGAGGCGTTCTTTTCATGAATTGCTACTGAGGAAATTTAGAGAACCAGCATTTGAGGCTGACTGCAGTACAATTTTACTGCCACCAACTTACATTTCGCAGAAAGACCACAAAGATAAGATAAGAGAGATTAGGGCTCGTACAGAGGCATATAGGCAGTCATTTTTCCCTCATTCTGTTTGGGAGTGGAACAGGGAGTGAAGATGCTAGTTGTGGTATGAGGTACCCCCTGCCACACACTGTATGGTGGATTGTGGAGTATGTATTTAGATGTAGATGTAGAATATCAAGAACTCAGATGGAAGTCCAGTTCTAACCAAAGAAGGGAAAGCAGAAAGGTGGAAGGAGTATATAGAGGGTCTATACAAGGGTGATGTACTTGAGGACAGTATTATGGAAATGGAAGAGGATATAGATGAAGATGAAGTAGGAGACATGATACTGCATGAAGAGTTTGACAGAGCACTGAAAGACCTAAGTTGAAATGATACCCCAAGAGTAGACAACATTCTATTAGAACTATTGATAGCCTTGGGAGAGCCAGCCCTGACAAAACTCTACCATCTAGTGAGCAAGATGTATTAGTCAGGCAAAATACCCTCAGACTTCAAGAAGAATATAATAATACCAATCCCAAAGAAAGCAGGTGTTGACAGGTGTGAAAATTACAGAACTATCAGTAACATGAATTCTTTACAGACGAATGGAAAAACTACTAGAACTGACCTCGGGGAAGATCAGTTTGGATTCCATAGAAATGTTGGAACACTTGAGGCAATACTGACCCTACAACTTATCTTAAAAGATAGATTAAGGAAAGGCATTAATGAAAATCAGGGTAACAAAGTATCTAGTAAAATATGAACTAATAAATAACAGTCAACAGGGTCTTAGAGCAGGATACAGTACAGAAGTAGCCATCTCAGACTACACAACCAAAATAGTAAGAAATTTGGAGTTAAAATAAACATGTTGTTGGAATTAATTCAGGTTTTTCCTAAGCTTTTGATACAGTGAACCATGAAATACTACTAGGGAAACTTGAAGCAATAGGCATTAGGGGAATTGTCAAAAAATGATTTGAATCCTACTTGCAAAAAAGGTCACAAGTTGTTGAGCTTAGGTCATCTCACAATTTTCATAGTTTTAAATTCATATCAGAACCGAAGCAAACTGAAGTAGATATTCCACAGGGCAGCATCGTGGGTCCAACTGTTGTTTCTAATTTATATTAACAGGTACCAGACAACTCAACCAAAAGTCTGTTATTTGCAGATGACACAAGTATCATAATTAGCAATATAAAATAATCTTTGTGTTCTACAGAAGAAAAAGTGTTCTCATACTCACAGCCATGGTTTTATTGAAATAAGCTGACTTTAAATACAAAAACAAGTAACATCATATAGTATGCAAGTAGGGGTCAAGTGTAAAATATATGCATGATGCTGGAAAGCAAACAAATACAAAAGGTGTCTACTACAAAGTTTCTGGATTGACCAACATTTAGACTTGAATGATCATGATGTGTATCTTACACAGAAACGCAGTTCAGCATGTTCTTTTTTCCTTAAAAATAATATTCAAGTTATGGGGCCCAGAATGTACTAGAGCTGTGTACTTTGATTAATACCAGTCAGTTGCAAGCTACGGCATACGTTTTTGGGGCAAAATCTAATCAAGATTAAAAGAAATATTTATTATACTGAAAAGAGCTATTTGTTTCACAACTCACAGTGCACCATGAACACACAGTAGACCCTTATTTAAACAGCTAAAGATGCTAACAATACCATCTATGTATCTTTAAAAATGCCTGTAAATGATCAGTAAAATTCACTGTAATTTTCAAACCAACTCTAACTACCATAATCTACAACACAAAGCGTTGTAAAGACTTCCATAGCAAAAACCAGAAGTCAGAATCATGTCAGCCACTTAGGAATAAAGCTTTTAAATGCACTTCCATCCCAAATTAAAGAGCTGGAAGACAAAAGTTAATTTAAGCATGAAGTAAAATACTACCTCATGGATAAATGTTTCTGCAGTATCAGTGAATATCAGTCACAGACAATAAATTGAAACCTTTACTTGCTTTCAATAATTTAAATGAATTTAAATTTATTTTCAAATTGTAAAACACACATAAAAATTCTGTTAAGTGCCCCCAACATGCATAAGGCACATTTAATGCCCTACATATGTTTGTCATGAGTATGTCCTTTTTTGGGTACTAGGTGTTTGTTCTCTATTTATGTACTATGCGTATGTAATGTGTTTTGCTTGTTTATCATGTTTTGTGTTGTTATCATGTATCACAAGTGTGATCTTTTGGATGATGAATAAAATAAATAAAAAATAAATAAATAAATAAATGAAGAATGAGCTGACCATCTACAGGGCTTATGACAGTAAATATTAATGATGTGAATGTTAGTCTCAACTGTGTTATCTACCATAATTTTGCTATTGATTAAAGCTTCTAATAATTGGGGTTTGACCAAGCGAGGTGGCACAGTGGCGAGAACACTGGACTCACATTCGGGATGACGACGGTTCAATCCCGGGTCCGGCCATCCTGATTTAGATTTTCTGTGATTTCCCTAAATCACTCCAGGCAAATGCTGGGATGGTTCCTTTGAAAGGTCACGGCCAACTTCCTTCCCCATCCTTCCCTAATCCGATGAGACCTATGACCTCACTGTCGATCTCCTCCCCCAAAACAACACAACCCAATTGGTTTTGATCTTTTAGAAATTGTTTGTGGAAGCCTAATAACAATCAAGAAGAAGAAAGCTAAAGAAGAAAATCTGCAAGACTAATGAGGCATATGAACAAGTTATGTTGGCTGGTTTATGAACCATATTTGGTGAAATGGTCTTTTACCCATCATCACAACAATTTCAGGCTACAGTGAAGAACAAATTGCCAGTGTGCTTGAAATGCTGTTGATTGAATTGTGGAAGAGTAGATTAATGCCTAAAATGCCTCTAAAGCAAATAAAAAGAAGTCAATATTTTGACAGACAAGAAAAAAAGGAAACTAAATTAGTTTCAACGTTGAGTTCAGGCAGACTAAGAGGATATTAGATGTGCCAAATCAAGATAGAAGTCACATGGCCAAGATGCAGAAATATATTTCGGTTCTTGCAGAATCAGGATGATAGATATAGAAAGGAATGTAAATAGAAACAATTAAACGTGAAAAAGAAATTCAGATTGTTTAAGTATTTCAAAAGAAGTCTGCCAAGTCAAACAGCAACTGGTTAGTCTATTCAATTTGTTTGTCACATCCAAGCAAGACCAGCAATTGTATCAGTGTACAAACAAACTCAAAGTAGGTGGATATTCATACCACATGACACATCATCATTAATGGTGAACAAAAAGTACGTGAGAAGCATATGAGTGGGAATATATTTGTATGATATACTAAGAAGAGAAGTGTTGTGCATTAGAAACCATATCTCTTTCTTTTATATTATCAGTTTTAAAGTTTAAGAAATTAACTTGTGTTTAGGCTATATGATTAGGTTTTCTGGACACCAGATGAAGTATGATTTGCATAGTGATATTCATTTGTGCTGTATGAAGTGACAGTATAAGGTATTTTAATATGTGACTTACATCAGATGCTATTACATCAGTTAAATTTTCCTTTTATAATTGGTACACCATTTTCAAGCTCTAAGAGAAATACTGTCTTTTGTATCACTCTTTATGCTCATATTCTAACAGAACTTATAGGGAGTAAGTTTTCAAAAAGTTCCTAATTTATATTATTTGTGTGAAGTACATTTTCAGCATCTTACTTCAGCAAAACAGTAAGGTGTTTAACTAAACTTGAATGTAGGAGAAGTGTGGTTCAAATCCTCATTCAGACATCCAATTTAAGAGTTTCTGCAGTTTCCTAAAATCATATGGGGTGAAATTAGCCCAGTCTGGATGGTGTATGAGAACGCAACTTCCTTCACTTGTTTGAATCATTTCACAGCCCTCTGAAAAACACAGATATTAAATGTACATGCTACATAGTAATACAAAGACTTTAATATCATACAAGCCTTCTGGAGTACTTGACGTTTCAGAGTTGAAATTAGACTTCATGTTTTTTCTTTGGGTAGAAGAAATTCACATAGTTTCATTAGAAACTTTATGTAGTGTGATGAAATGAGATCAAGTGCACACATGATAACCTTGATGTACTTAGAAAGTGCCTTAGTTAACCTTAGTTAAGGACCATCTTATAAGAATCATGATAATTTTTATTTTGTTACAGGCCAGCTAAAGACTACATTGAGATAACTATTTATTTCTCTTTTCCTTCATGTTCCACTGAAATTCTTTGATTTTATCAGAA
This sequence comes from Schistocerca piceifrons, assembly GCF_021461385.2. Taxonomy (NCBI): domain Eukaryota; kingdom Metazoa; phylum Arthropoda; class Insecta; order Orthoptera; family Acrididae; genus Schistocerca; species Schistocerca piceifrons. The sequence continues at coordinate 906,264,588 of NC_060140.1, read as the reverse complement.
TGAGTTCTTTTCCTCTCATCCAATCATTTGAAATGTTTGTTTATCTTCCTGAAAACCTTTAAATTTCTAGACTCCTAGTCTGAGTTTCTCTCTATTGAGTAAGGTTTCTTGTTCAGTCTGCGCTTCTTCTAAGTCCTTTTCTGTCCTGCCTACATATCCATTTTCTTTGTCTGTTTTCCTGGTCTGGAAGAATGTGTAGAACTTCTTTGTTAATGTGTCTTCCTACATTCTCTCTAGTTGTCTTTAGAGGGTAATACATCTTTTCTTGCTCTCATCTGCTATTTATGATTTAATTTTGATAAATTTTATAACTTTTTTGAAACTATGATATAGGTAGGGTGTGCATAAACACTTTCTTTTCCATTTCCTCTGTATAATTTCAAGTTTCAATAAAGAGCAGCACCCCAAAGCGGAATAATGGCAGCCTACTTTACACAGAAGTCCCATTACAGCAGAAAGAAAATGAGTGTGTAATTGCTGTTAGATATAACTGCAATGTATCATGTTTGTTGTTTGTAAGAACTTGAAAATTATCCTTGATACAGATGGACCAATTGCTTATATTTCAAAATAAAACAAGTAGCATGAAAATTTATTATTAATAAATGTGTTATACTTTTAATTATGTTTTTATGTTTGCTGTTGGTTGGTAGTGATCAAATATTTCATATTTGTAATTTTCAAGGAACATTTAGAAAGTTAATGCCCAAGAGTTAAAGTAAGTAAATGCAGTCAAAAACAGTAAGAAGATGTGTTTGTCTTAATGTAGCATGAATTGCCAAAATTAAGTTGTTATATTATTTTTAATTCTCATTAAGCTGCCATATACAGTATTAGCAATCATGTTTCCTGTTCATTGACCTTTAACCACTGCCACACATTACTATTCATAAGTGATCTGGTGTAAGTTGTCATGTATTATCAAAAGCTTTGGAACTCAAGTAAGTGTTTATTGTCTTTAATCTTGTGCTACTAAAATATTTAAAACAGTGATAAAAATCTTTCAGCGAATATTTTCTAAAATAAATGCATCACACACGTATATTGTGATTGTTTGGCAATAAGTAAATGTGATTCCATAATGTCTGCATCTTCCTTAAATTACATGAAATTTGCAATTTGTTGTTTGCCTTTATACTGGAAGACATTTCTCAGGTTCATTACAAACTTTTATTCAGAAGATCAAGGATTAATATTTATGCAAACAGATTCAGATATGATGTTTTCAATTACCTTGATGGTCCTTCTGTCAGAGAGGAAAGAACTCATCTGGGACTGACACGCATCTGCTGGGCTTTCTCATAAAACTGTGAGAATATATTGTAGCTAATATTCCTAATAGCATTTCATTAAAGGAGTACTCTGACCTATTTTCATGCTGATATTGACTTGATTCTTACTTCTTCACAGGTTGGAGTGTTGATGATGTGGATGGACAAAGACCAGATAGACATCAGACATTATTTATCTGCAGGATGTGTGGGAGAAATTATGTTTACAAGAAGAACTTACTTAGGCACATCCGTGTAGAGTGTGGTAAAGAAGCTACATTTTCATGTGAATATTGTGATTTTGTTACGAAATACAACTTTTGCCTACAAAATCATATTCGTCGACTACATATGCTACAGATTTCATAAGTAGTCATATGCCTGAAGTAAAAGTATTCCCACTTGCTTTTTATGTTTAATGTTACTACAATATCTTTCTTCCGCATCACATGTTGAACGTCTATCATCAGTCAGCTGACAATACATATTGGGTCTGCTTTTTAACAGAAGCATCTGAAACTGAACTGTCATTGTGTATAAATCTTGAAATTTCATAGTGTACAATATTGTCTTTTTCTGATATGTGTGTGTGTGTGTGTGTGTGTGTGTGTGTGTGTGTAAATTTATGAAACATTGTGAGTCAATAAAACAGCAACTGTTATGTTGTTCTCTAAGATCATGTATGAGTACTTGTTCTTTGTGTCTTAAATCATTGAGCTTGAATGTTTTTCCCTATGAATGTGACATTAATAACATTATTTATTTAAATATGTATTTGATTTTATATCCACTTGCCTTTGAATTCTTTTTTTCACCTTGAAATTAATTTTGTCACTGAAGTGTCTAAGAGTCGATCAGAATCTTGAATCTATTGGATGGTAATACATATATGTATTCAAATGAATGGAATTGTTATAGCTTGAAATATGAGACAACTAAAGTTGATGTAATGTATGGTAATTAAAAACAGTATCAGTTACTTCTGTAATTTGTAATTTCAACACTTGCCAAAATCTTTAATAGCTTTTCTGGCATGACATTGTAGAATAGTTACAATAAACCATATAAAGCAATGGATCCAAAAATAATTGTGGTGAAAGAGAGACTGAAAGTAGTTACCAAAATACTTGTAGACTTAAGACTTTGTCAAAGTCACCAGTCTCAAATTAAAAGAAACAAATTCTATCCAAATAATTGCATGGTACACTGCACAGTTAAATAATGGAAAATCCAGGATGGAAATGACAATGTTAAGAAAAGGATAGTTACTGCTGACCATATTGTGGAGATGCGGAATCGCAGATAGGTTCAACAAAAAGATTGTCAGGAAATAAGCTTTCTGCCAACAAGGTCTTCATCAGAAATAGAGGACACACACACACACACACACACACACACACACACGTGACCACAATCTCTGGCTGCCGAGGCCAGACTGCGAGCAGCAGCGCATGACGGGAGAAGCAGCTGGGTGGTGGGGTAAGGATGTGGCTAGGGTGGGGAAGAGGAGGGATGGCAGGTAAGGTGTGGGGGATGGTTGTGGAAAAGGTGAAAAGTAAAAAGACTGTGGTTGCATTGGTGGAATACAGGCTGTGTAGTGCAGGAATGTTTACAGGGAAGGGACTGATTGGTAAGGACAATGACTAATAAAGTTGGGGCCAGGAGTGTTACAGGAATGTAGTATATATTTCAGGAAGGCTTACCATCTGCACAATTCAGAAAAGCTAGAATTGGTGGGAAGGATCCAGATGACATAGGCTGTGAAGTAGTCATTGAAATGAAGAATGTTGTGTTGGACAGCATGCTTAGCACCTGGGTGGTCCATCTGTTTCTTGGCCATAGTTTGTCAGTGGCCATTCATGTGGACAGACAGCTTGTTGATTGTCATGCCCACGTAGAATGCAGCACAGTGGTTGCAGCTTAGATTGTAGATCATATGGCTGGTTGCACAGGTAGCTCAGCTTTTTATGGGATAGGTGATGCTTGTGTGTGGACTGGAGTAGCTGGTGCTGGGAGGATGTATAGGACAGGTCTTGCATCTGGGTCTAATACAGGGATAAGAGCCATAAGGCAAGAGACTGGGAGCAGGGGTTGTGTAATGATGCATGAGGATATTGTGTAGGTTCAGCGGGCAGTGGAGTAACGCTGTGAGAGGGGTGGGAAGGATAGTGGATAGGACATTTCTCATTTCAGGGCACAACAAGAAGTAGTCAGAAACCTGGCAGAGAATGTGGTTCAGTTGCTCCAGTCCTGGGTAGTACTGAGTCACAAATATAATGCTCCTCTGTGGCCAGACAGTCAGACTTTGGAAGGTGGCATTTGACTGCAGAGATAAAGCATAGGAGATCTGTTTTTGTACAAGGTTGGGAAGGTAATTACGGTCTGTGAATGCTTCAGAGAGACCCTTGTTATATTTCGAGAGGGACTACTTATCGCTTCAGATGTGACAGCCATGGATGGCTGGTCTGTTCCTGCAATATGTAGTACATTCCCTTAACCGTCCTGGCCTCAACCTTCACTAGTCATTGTCCTTACACGTCACCCCTTGCTGATCCCATTCGAGCACTACACAGCCCTCTATTCCACCAAAGCACCCACAGTCTCTTTACTTCTCTCCTTTTCCACTACTCCCCACAACCCTCCATCTAACTTCCAAACTGCACCCAGCTGCCCTATCCTCTCTCCACCTTACCCCTGCATGCTCCCACAAGCAGCACTTTACCGTTCCCCATCCCTACCCTGCTATCCTTCCTGCTCCCCCTCCACACCTCAGCCTCCTCCTTATCCCCACCACCCGGCTGCTTCTCCTGTCATGCGCTACTGCTCAGAGACTGTGGTCGTCTGTGTGTGTGTGTGTGTGTGTGTGTGTGTGTGTGTGTGTGTATGTGTTTGTTGTGTTTTCTATTTTCTATTTCTCATGAAGAAGCTTACTTTCTTACAGTCTTTTTGTTATACATATCTGTGGCTCAGCATTTTCACTATATGGTGAGTAGCAAGTATCCTTTTCATAATATCGACACTGTCTAATTGCTATTGTGTTTCCTCATTGATAACTGCTATTGTCTTTCCTCACTGATAATTGCTATTGTGTTTCCTCATTGCACCATGCCCCTCACACACATGTCATAGTATACAAAACATTACTTCTACTTTCTGTGTGTATGAAATGGAATGGCTGTTAGTTGTATAATGTCTTAAGTTAGTGATTTACAGTAAATGAAATTGTTACTAGTTCATTAATAGTTTCACTAATTTTTCATTGTTTCTGAATTATCATAGAAGATGATAGCTGCTCTCTCCATAAAGCTTCAATTCTACAATTTGTTCCACATCCTGTATGTTTTTGCATCAAATGTTAACGGTACTTTGAATAACTGTGTATGTATTAACTCTAGTGTCAGCCTCAATCCACTTTCCCTTTCAGAGTAATTGGTTTTTGGATGAAATCATTGGCTAAAACAATAATCTGAGCTAACTTCACAGCTTTGGATGCTAAAATAGTGCATAACAGGGTATATGAATGAGTGCAGTCTACAATGAAGTCACTAAGACTGATTAAACATTTTCAAATTATGCTAGTGCATGTTATGTAGAGACAGTTAGTTGTTAAATGGTAAATGATTTTGTCTGCAACGAATTCTTCTTAGGAAAAAGAAGTTATGGAACATAATAATGAAATTAATGATGTATTTGTACTGTACTGCTTTCTCTCTGTGGATTATATGCAGACTATAGCACCACCTTATAATGTTACATAAAAATATTTGTGCACACTGTAAGAATAGTGATTTCATATTGGTTTCCAAACTTAAGTGCTCTACCTGCCATTCAGCATTAAACATTGGTGATTAATTCATTATCTGTTAATAACAGAAAATTTATCAATTCAAATTTAATTTGATCTTGTGAATATCTTTTTGTGTATTGTAAAATAGTGGGTGTCCATTAAAGAATTTCCCAGCTATACATTTTAATTATGTCATCTGTAAGCATTGTAGAATGTTGGTTCAAACTCACAATTAAAGAGGAACTGAAACTGTTTTACATAACCACATGAGCAAATACTGCTTTGTTGTTTTCCTGTTTGCAGCAACACATATAAAAAATGTCAACTCCTGAGTGTAAGGCGTATTGTGTTCTGCAGTTTTCTAAGTCTGCATCTGTAATTTCAGTTCAATATGAATTTTGTCCAAAGTTTAATCTGACTCACCATGTAGCAAAAGCATCTGCTGATGGTATAGTCAATTCAAAACAACTGGATGTGTGTAAAAGGAAAGATATGGGAAACCAATAGTTTCTGTAGATGATGTTGACTGAGTCAGAGCGTCTTACCTTCTTAGTGCTAAGAAATCTGTTCAGAAAGCAATTCTTGAACTTAAATTGCCAAAGACAGATGTGTGGAGGGTTTTCAGAAAACATTGACACGTGTCTGTACTGGTTACAGTTGGTACATGCTTTAAAGCCAGACCACTATGGTGCATGTTATGACAAGTTAAATGTTGCAGCAGGAAGATAACTTTCTTGACTGTATGGTGTTCAGTGATGAGGCAACTTTTCATCTAAGTGTCAGCAGTGTGCAAGTAGCAGCATTACTGCATTTACTAGGCAGTCTTGTATTTTAATAACCATTTAAATTTTCTGTCGAATTGTTTGTGCTCTCTGTAAATTAGTTCAGATGTATTTAGCATGGATAGGAACTGCGACTGCTGTGTTCGGATGTGGGCTGAGTTGGCATCCCTTCGCTCCCAGATTCAGGCAGTGTTGGCTTCAGCTTGAGGCTGTTGCCAATGGGCATCACTGTGGGGGTCCGGATGGTGGTTTGTCGGGAATGGCCAGCTCGTTCCACGCATCCCCCAATCGAACTACAGCTGTGGCTGTCCAGGATACTGCCCACATTGAGGCTGACCCCTCACCCATGGTAGAGTTGGAGGTCGTCTTGAGGTGTGGCAGGGGGTGAAAGACATTCCGGAGGGCTGAACAGAAGGCCTCTCCAGTTTGTCTGACAAACCGGGACCAAGCAGCAATCAGTATTGTAATTGTAAACTGTCAAAGCTGCGTTGGTAAAGTACCAGAACTTCAAGCACTGATAGAAAGCACCAAAGCTGAAATCATTATACATACGGAAATTTGGCTGTAGCCAGAGATCAATTCTGCCGAAATTTTTACAAAGGCACAGACGGTGTTTAGAAAGGATAGAGTTCATGCAACTGGTGGTGGCCTGTTTGTCGCTGTTAGTAGTAGTTTATCCTGTAGTGAAATAGAAGTGGATAGTTCCTGTGAATTATTATGGGTGGAGGTTATACTCAACAACCGAGCTAGGTTAATAATTGGCTCCTTTTACTGACCTTCCGACTCAGCAGCATTAGTGACTGAACAACTGAGAGAAAATCTGGAATACATTTCACATAAATTTCCTCAGCATGTTATAGCCTTAGGTGGAGATTTCAATTTATTATATATAGACTGGGACACTCAGATGTTTAGGACAGATGGTAGGGACAGAGCATCGAGTGAAATTATACTGAGTGCACTATCTGAAAATTACCTCGAGCAATTAAACAGACCCGAACTTTTTGACTCTGTAAGCGCAGAACAGGGAATCAGTGATCAAAGGCCATTGCAGTGTCCCTGAATATGGAAGTAAATAGGAATATAAAAAAAGGGAGGAAGATTTATCTGTTTAGCAAGAGTAATAGGAGGCAGATTTCAGACTACCTAACAGATCAAATTGAAAATTTCTTTTCCAACACTGACAATGTTGAGTGTTTATGGAAAAAGTTCAAGGCAATCGCAAAATGTGTTTTAGACAGGTACGTGCCGAGTAAAACTGTGAGGGATGAGAAAAACCCACCGTGGTTCAACAACAAAGATAGGAAACTACTGCCAAAGCAAAGAGAGCTTCACTGCCAAAACCTCTCAGACAAACAGAAGCTAAATGATGTCAAAGTTAGCATAAGGAGGGCTATGCGTGAAGCATTCAGTGAATTCGAAAGTAAAATTCTATACTGACTTGACAGAAAATCCTAGGAAGTTCTGGTCTTACTTTAAATCAGTAAGTGGATTGAAACAGAATATCCAGACACTCTGGGATGATAATGGCATTGAAACAACAGGATGATATGTGTAAAGCTGAAATGCTAAACACCTTTTTCCAAAGCTGTTTCACAGAGGAAGACCACACTGCAGTTCCTTCTCTAAATCCTTGCATGAACGAAAAAATGGCTGACATCGAAATAAGTGTCCAAGGAGTAGAAAAGCAACTAAAATCACTCAACAGAAGAAAGTCCACTGGACCTGACAGGATACCCATTTGATTCTACACAGAGTATGCAAAAGAACTTGCCCCCCCTTCTAACAGCCATGTACCACAAGTCTCTAGAGGAATGGAAGGTTCCAAATGATTGGAAAAGAGCACAGGTAGTTCCAGTTTTCAAGAAGGGTCGTCGAACAGATGCACAAAACTATAGGCCTATATCTCTGACATCGATCTGTTGTAGAATTTTAGAACATGTTTTTTGCTCATGTGTCATGTCATTTCTGGAAATGCAGAGTCTGCTGTGTAGGAATCAACATGGATTCCGGAAACAGTGATCATGTGAGACCCAACTCGCTTTATTTGTTCATGAGACCCAGAAAATATTAGATACAGGCTCCCAGGTAGACGCCATTTTCCTGGACTTCTGGAAGGCGTTTGATACAGTTCTGCACTGTTGCCTGATAAACAAAGTAAGAGCCTACTGAATATCAGACCAGCTGTGTGGCTGGATTGAAGAGTTTTAAGCAAACAGAACACAGCATGTTGTTCTCAATGGAGAGACGTCTACAGATGTTAAAGTAATCTCTGGCATGCCACAGGGGAGTGTTATGGGACCATTGCTTTTCACAATATATATAAATGACCTAGTAGATAGTGTCAGAAGTTCCATGCAGCTTTTCGCGGATGATGCTGTAGTATACAGAGTTGTTGCAGCATTAGAAAATTGCAGCGAAATTCAGGAAGATTTGCAGCGGATAGGCACTTGGTGCAGGGAGTGGCAACTGACCATTAACTTAGAAATATGTAATGTATTGCGAATACATAGAAAGAAAGATCCTTTATTGTATGATTATATGATAGTGGAACAAACACTGGTAGCAGTTACTTCTGTAAAATATCTGGGAGTATGCGTACGGAACGATTATAAGTGGAATGATCATATAAATGATTATAAGTGGAATGATCGTATAAAATTAATTGTTGGTAAGGCAGATGCCAGGTTGAGATTCATTGGGAGAGTCCTTAGAAAATGTAGTCCATCAACAAAGGAGATGGCTTACAAAACACTCGTTCGACCTATACTTGAGTATTGCTCATCAGTGTGGGATCCGTACCAGGTCGGGTTGACAGAGGAGATAGAGAAGATCCAAAGAAGAGTGGCACATTTCGTCACAGGGTTATTTGGTAAGCGTGATAGTGTTAAAGAGATGTTTAGCAAACTCAAGTGGTAGACTCTGCAAGAGAGGTGCTCTGCATCGCGGTGTAGCTTGCTGTCCAGGTTTTGAGAGGGTGCGTTTCTGGATGAGGTATCGAATATATTGCTTCCCCCTACTTATACCTCCCAAGGAGATCACGAATGTGAAATTAGAGAGATTCGAGTGCGCATGGAGGCTTTCCGGCAGTCGTTCTTCCCGCGAACCATACTCAACTTGAACAGCAAATGGAGGTAATGACAGTGGCACATAAAGTGCCCTCCATCACACACCGTTGGGTGGCTTGTGGAGTATAAAGGTAGATGTAGTTGCTAAATACCCGTAATATTTCTATCGGTGGGTCAGAACATCATCATGAACTCCTACAACATCAAAAATATTCCCTAAAATTAACCATTTTCTGCGCTGTGTTCTGGTGCTAAGTGTAGGACCATCCCCCCCCCCCCCCCCCCCCCCCCCCCCCTCCTCACTGAAGCTACCGTAATTGGGGTGGCTTATCTGGATATGTTGCAAGAATGGCCCTTTCCATGATTCAAAGGTGAACCTGAAGCCTTTATTTTGCAACAAGATGGAGCCTCTCCCATTGGCATCTCTTTATATGAAAGTGGCAGAACGTTGGAGTGCCTAACCATTAGATTTTAACAATACCAGAGAAGGAAAGTTGCTACTCACCATATAGCGGAGATGCTGAGTCGCATAGGCACAACAAAAAGATTCACACAATTGAAGCTTTCGGCCATTAAGGCCTTTATTAGCAGTAGACACATATACACACATGCGTGCACACACACAGACTCACATAAATGTTGATGTGAGTCTGTGTGTGTGTGTGCCTATTATATGTCCTATTATGCTGTTGACTTTTAAAGGGCCAGGTGTTAGGCAGTTACTTAGTGTGTCTATAGTAACATTTGATCATTTCAGTCTGACAGTACAGGGTGTAAGGTGCAGTCATAGGCTAGAAGATAAATAGAATAAGACCTTATTGCTAGGTTGTAGCCATGGGCCACAAATGTCAGAACCAGTACAGAATCCTTTGTGTAATGATTACTATGTAATATATTTTTAAGCCAAGAACTGTGCTCAGTAGTGCCACCTGTGCTTTGTCCCATACTGCCTTGAGCTGTACTGCATACAATTTGGCATAACAGTTAGCTTTGCTGGCTGGCATGCTGCATGCTATCAGTTCTAACCCTTCCACCATCATTTATTTCTTATATAGTGACTATAATTTCTGAAAGGTTCTAGAACTTTCTTTCATTTAAAATGTGTGTAAACTGTGGAATATTTGATGTTTGTATAAATAGCAACACATAATTTCCAATAGTTGGTTTATCTTCTATCGGTATGTTGGTGTTCGTAATAAACATTTACTTCATTGCTAACCCAGCTTTCAAATTTGGACTGACTGTGGATTACAAAGTGACATTGTTTGGTGGAGCTGCCAAGTACTTTCAAAAGTCTGCATCACCATGACTCCAATTAGGCAACATAAAAGTTGTCACTTACATGAACAGGAGCTGGAATACCAGCTATGCACCATTTCTGAGTTCCATACATTCAGGAAAGCAATTGGTACAAAAACAGTAGCAAGTCAGATGCACATCAAGTATCCATCAGTGTTTTCTGGAGACACTGGTCAGGACCCAACAAAATGGCTGGAAGGATTTGAGTGAGTCACCAAATACAACAGGTGGGATTACATTATGTGTCTGATAAATTTGTACTTTTACCTGAGTGGCATAATGCAGCAGTGGTCCAAGAATAGGCAAGAGAATATTTTTAGCTGGGGCAAATTCCAGGCTGAACTGAAGAAATCTTGGTGACAATCAGCAGCAAGTCTGCTTAGCAGAAGAACAACCAAAGAACACGGATCACCAACATGGTGAAATGACACAGTCTTACATAGATAATGTTCTGACTGTAGCCTGCATTTGGAGTCCAAATATGACAGAAGCCAACAAAATTATACACTTTATGAAAAAAGTCACAGATGACTTGTACCAAGGTCTTACAATAAAGGGTGTCGCAACAGCCAAAAAATTCATAAAGTGGTGCCAGCACACCAAAGAAATGCAGTAGAAAAGGAGTCAGATGAAAGAAGTGTGACTGAATCCCGAATGTTGTCTATGGCAGTTGTGGAAGACCACCACAACCTCACTTTGCTCATGATGACTTTTCAGTGACTACTGTACTGCCAGACATCAACCGTTCCAATAGTCCTATTCATCTCAGTCAACAGCAGACAGTTACATTCAAGCTGAGAGATGAAAGCCTTTGCTGTACCCTGGACAAGATCACTACCCATCACCATACAGAAGTAACTAGTTGCTTGCCTAGTTACCAACTTCAGGAAAGTAAACAAGGCAACCATATGTGGAGGTAAGGTTGCTACAGATGAAAATCCTCTATGGATTACAGTTACCAAGATGTCAGAAGATCTCATCAATGGCCAACATATCTGGGCATTAGTTCTTTTTCTGTAATGTTGAGTGCTTATCACTGCGAGCTCAAGAGGTTGATGTTCCTTCACATGAAAGCGATTGTCATGAAGCTCACAAATGGGAGACATGCCCATCTGACAGGAATGTGCATAGCAAGAATAACAGTCAGTGACAGAACACAGCATTCAAATTTGTCAGTTTATCAAAATGTAATCATAATGTTGTTCTCAAAAGAAATGTCTGGTTGGCATTAAAAGCAGTCCTGTATCACAGACCAGAGCTCCAGATTGACAGAACTTTTCCAACAAGAACAAAAATACCCTGGGGAGCTGTTTCCTTTTGAAGACATTATTATCCAGCCATCATTAATGAGACAAATTGCAGTCATCACTCTCGATACCCAATTAAATTGTTGATTGAAAAAATATTACTCAGTGTCACAAGAGAAGTCCACATCCTAGAAATGATTGTTAACATTACAAATGGTGAAGGAAAACTTTGGGTCACTAATTGTCTCATGCAGGCACAACTTGTCCTTAATGGAATGTGCACAGCAGCGTCTGAACTAGTCCAGGATGGGCAGCACAGTGCTATCAACAAAGAATTGCCCTCCAATACCACTATAGAAAATGCAGTGGCAAAAGCCACTATCCAGCTGCCAAAAGGATGTGGCCTGACCAGGGAGCAACGTTAGCAAATTTTAGCAATTCTATGACAGTTTTTGGATCCTGGAGGGGAAAAAAAACATGAAAAAGTGGTCCATGATAAGACACTGTATCAACACTGTGGATCATCTATAAATTAGCTAGCACTTGTACAGGATGACACCAACTGAACAAAGTATAGTTCAGGAGGAAGTCGAGGAACTGCTGCAGTATCACGTAACTGAACCTGCAGAGAGTCTCTTAATCCTCTCCTCTAGTCCCTATTAAGAAGAGGTAAAGCACATGTCATTTCTGCATCAACTACAAATGACTGATAATAATCTTGAAGAAAGATATCTACCCATTGCCATGTATTGGTATCACTCTGGACTGCTTGAAAGGAAAAAAGTATTTCTCTACTGTGGACATTCAGATAGGCCACTGGCAAATTTGGGGATGAGACTGACCAGGGCAAGCACACCTTCATAACTCCTGTTGACCTGTATGAGTTCAAAGTTATGCTGTTTGTGCGGTGTAATGCTGCATCCACTTTCGAACATATGATAGTCAACCTTCTCTGACACTGTAAATGGATGACATGCCTTTGCTATCTGGGTGATGTTTTCAGTTTTTCAAGGACATTTGTAGAACATCTAAGCTACCTAACAACTACGTTGAAATGTGTTCGTACTGCAGACCTCTGCCTGAATCTGGAATAGTGTCTCTTCCTCACCCAAGAAATGAAAATCTTGGTGCTCCTAGTTACTGGTGATTGAGTCCATCCTTATACAGAGAAAATAAGTGCAGTCACAGTTTTTCCAGTTCCTCAGCACATTTGTGATATGAGACTTTTTTCAGAATGACCTCATACTATTGGTGATTCATACAGGACTTCTGTACCAGGAATGTCCCTTTCAAGAATTATTGCAAGGAGTCACAGAATAAGGCACAAGAAAGATCTTTCCTTGTCCTTAAGGAGGTGCTAACGTCTTCTCCAGCCCTAATGTTGTATAAATAGAAGGCTGAGACAGAGCTTCACAGTGATGCTAGCAGTTACACAATAGGTGCAGTTCTAGTACAAATTTAGGAAAGAGCTGGAAAAGTTATAGTTTATGCTTTCATAGTACTCACCAAGTTTGAGATGAATTACCTTACAACCTAAAAGAGTACCTTGCAGTTATCTGGGCCATCAATAAGTTCCATCTGTATTTATTTGGCAAACCATTCACCATTGTGATGGATTACAGTTCTCTGTGCTGATTGATTATCCTGAAGGATCTGTCAGGTCAACTGGTAACATGAGCACTGATGTTTCAGGAGCATGATGTCACAGTGATATACAAAAATGGATACAAACTCATGAATGCTGACTGCATTTCAAGGAATCCTCTGGGGGCACACAGCAGTGTGGACAAAATCTCAGTCATCACTTCATATAATAATGTTGGTGCTGAACAGAGAGAAGAACCAGCACTGCTGTAAACTGTAGAAGCCTTGAAGAAGCAGGACCTTACCAAAGGAGAATTCTAGAGCATTGTATAAGGAGCACTATTCCCAGGGGGGTGAAAATGTTTGCTCAACATCTTAACTCACCTGTGGTCAGTTATCCTGAAGTTTTCCCTTGGTGTTCAGAATCTGGTCACCTGGCATTTGTGAAGACTGTTAAACAGAATCAGATGCAGGTATCACTGGCCAGGTCTCTACTGATCTGTTAGATACTACAAGGGTCAGTAAAAAAGTAATGCTCCATTTTGTTATTATTATTGTTTATCAAGAATTTCAAATGCAACTACATAAATTGAAAACCACAACATTGACAGTTAATTTGTGACCATTCAGGTAATCTCTGTCCATTTCCACTGTTTTGGAGCATCTGTTAACAAGGGCTTGTGCTCCAGTGTGGTAAAATGCATAGTCCTGGTCAATTGACATACAGATGTTTTCATGGCCTCGTCATCTTCAAAGTAAATCAACCAACAAGCTTCTTTTAGTGGCCTGAGCATACGAAAATCTGATGATGCACGGATTTGAACTATATGGTGGATGAGGCAAGACTTCCCATTTTTCACAATCTCTTCAGTGGTGTGACAACTGGTGTGTGGTCTTGCATTGTCATGCAAAAGAAAATCCGCCATAGCTTTTGTTGCATGAACTTGCTGAAAATGTGCTTTAGCTGTTTGAGGGTTCTGATGTATTTTACTGAATTTATTGTGCATCTCTGCTCCAAAAAATCAACAACAATAACACACCCTGTATCCTAGAATATTGTAGCCATAACTTTCCCTGCCGGCTGCAAGGTTTTGAACTTTTTTTTCTTTGATGAGTTTTTCTGATGCCATGTCAGTGACTGCCTCTGTGCTCTTTGATTCTGGTTAAAAAAATTCCAGAAACTCCTCTCCCTCCAAACAGAGCAAGACCTGGGAGGCAATTGTTTTTCTTGTTTCTTTATTCTGTTGGGGTAACATTGAGTACCCAAGTTGTTGTTCAGTCATCATCACACTGAGGGAGGTAATGCAACACAAATCATCTAGATCTTCCAGCAGACACCACAAAAGATATCATCAACTCACTGAATGTTGTATGGAGTCACTGCAGTCCCTGGCCTGCCACTCCCCATTTTGTCAGCCAATGGTGTTTGCCCTTCAGCTTCGTTACAGTGAGGAACCCATTGTCTAATAGTGCTGGTATCCACTGTGGCATCATCACATATAATTTTCAGTGTTTTGTGAATGTGGACAGGCATTTCACCTTCTGCATTTAGGAGTTATATCACAGAATGCTGTCTAATATGAACATCAAAGTCAGCCATTATGCGAGTGACTGCAGTAATGACATCTGCTGATGTAGAAAGTTAATACTGCAATATGTTGGAGAAGAAGCTTTGTGGAATAGTGCCATATTCAAATTTTTCATTTAAAAAACTTTATTTAAAGAGAAAGAAACAAGAGGCATTACTTTTTGACTAACACTCATATGCAAGCCACTGTAAGGAATGGTAGCAATGCTAGCATGTGCTACATTTCCTCTGGGGTTAAAGAATGACACCTGCAGCAGTACATTTCACTATACAGCAACCAACCTCTTGGGTAGTTTCCCAAAATTGAAAATGGGAGTCAATGTATAATAGTTTACCCTTGCCTCACCAAATATGCTGTCTACCAAAGCTGTGCTGACTACTGAAGCTTCAAAAATTGCAACATTCCTTATAGAAGGCATAATTTTGAAGTGCAGGTCACTTGAAATGGTGATATCTGATCATCATCCACAGACAAATGGCCTCATCCAACACTTTGATAAGACATTGTAGATATGCTCTTGATGTAAATTGATCTGTAACAGATAGATGAGGATGCAGTACTGCCCTTCGTGGTTTTCACATACAACAGAGCGAAGCAAAACACTATAGGCTTTGAGGTATTCTTTCTGCTCTATAGTTGCGAGTTTGAAATGACAAGGGGTACACTGTTCTCATTTCAACTGTTTCAACTGAACTATTCATAGAGTGACTGTGTGATACACCTCATCGCCAGGACCAAAGAAGCAAGATAGCTGGCTCGTGTGTGGACTCTGGATGCCCAGGACAGGGACCTTATGCATTATAACATCAAACACCAAACTGTGGAATATTATATGGAATGTGAGACTATTGGAAAAATTACTAAAGCACTTCTTTGAGGTGTGTCATATCCTTTGTCATTTGTCAAACTTCACATACGAAGTTGAGTATTTTGACCCTTTGTCAAGAAGACAATAGTGCAGATGTGTCTTTTTGTCATAAATATGAAACCCAACTACAGTCCTGAGACGCAGACCGAAGATGAAGGCTTCTCATTCAGGTTAATTAAATACCCACTCAACAACTGCGAAGCTTTGATGGAAGAGGCTATCTTCGACACTCATCATAATGAAGAGGACATGACAACATGACCAGAATGCGAGGATCCACTAGTGCTACAATACAGAGGACCACTGGCAAGATCTAGATCCTGGGTGCTGTAGTCAACTCCAATGATAACTTCATGTACAACTTGGCATAATGGTTAGCGTTGCTTGCTAACATTTTACAGATATGATTCTTCAGTTTCTCCTGGTGTATTTGTTGCTCGAACAGTCCACAGGTATACAGCCGGTTCATAGTGTCCAACGGGACACTATGAACCAGCAGTATACCCGCCCGTTGACTGTTCGAGTATTTTACAGATAGTCTGTTAAATCTCAATCACCAGTAATTATTTATTATATAGTAATTATCATTTCTGGAAGTTGTAGAAATTTCTTGTGTTTGTAATGTTTGTATACTCTGGAATATTTAATGTTTATATAAATAGCTGTAGGCTCCATCCAGGAGTTGAGTTCTCTCCTACATGTAAATTGTTGTTCACAATAAATGTGCTTTCAGGACAATGTTGTACTTGATTTAACTTGATTTATGTCCGTGCTTTCAAACTTGAACTTGACAGTGGATTACATCATGACATTACAATAATAGTACAAAAGCAACCTTGATTATACAGTTCATCAAAACACCTGGTGGTGTTGACAGGATTGATCACTGAAAAAGTTTGCCCTTTTCATGCTAACAAATGGCAGTTTGAAATGGATCAATGCTGAACAGTCCATGCTGAGATGGTGAAAGTGTATGGAAACAATGTATCATCAAATGACACAGTGGTTAGGTGTTCCCGACATTTCCTCTATGTCATAGACTTAAGTGATAAAAAATAAAGTGATAGACTATATTTTTGTGAAGAATTGGGAACTGAAAGATAATTGGAGGCCCTGTAGCTCAAAAACCAATGTATTGCAATTGAGGTAATAGTGGAAAAAGTGAAACCAGTGATAAATCAGTTTTAAAAATATGGCGCAACAGTTTGAACATGATGGAGGTCACCACCAATTGCAGTCCATGACTGTACACACCCATTGAAAAATGTCAAATCAAAGCAGCAGTGGAAATGTTCCATCTGTGTCAGGTGAATGCAGATGACTTCTTTCATGTCCTAATCACAGTAGATGAGTGTTGGTTGTATTGCTGTAACTGTGTGACAAAGGAGCAAGCAGTTGATTCGCCACACCTGAAAAAGGCAAAGTCCAACCACTTCTGGGCAAAGTAATGCTGGGTGTTTCTGGGACTGCAGTGGTGGTACTAGCAGATTATGCTCACAAGATACAAGCCATCAAAGGAGCTTACTACTAAAATCTCTTGAGAATGTTACAGAAACATTCACACATGCTGCATCTTTGTTCTGTCAAATTTTGCCATACCCTTATATTCCACTGACATGATACTCAGTGATCTCCTTTTCTTTCCTTGGCCAAAGAAACCATTGAATGGCAGGCATTCTCAGTATGTCAACGATATGGTGTTTGAGGGGCAACATTCCCTGAACAGCCAAAGTATAGACTTATACAACAAAGGTCTCCACCAAGTTATTCATCACTGGGAAAAGTTCATTGCATTGTAGAGTGAATGTATAGAGAAAAATTAAGACTATCACCAAGGTTCACTGTCACAACTAGATGTATTTGAAACTTTATTACTAACCCTCATATTACCATGATTTAAGTTCAAAGACTACTTTTTTAATAACATTTGGAAAATTTTTCCACTGATTTGTCATCTTTATGCTGTTATTATTTAAGTGTACAATGAAATTATATGGGCTCTCATTGCCGGCTCTTTTACTATTGTCCACACAGCTTTCATTTGATCGTCTTGCATAAGTGATGGTCAAACAAATGAACAAATTTTAAAAAATACATAAAGCTGTGCTGTCTGTAATAGTGTTATTTTATTTTGCTACCAGTTTCGGTAGCTACCATTGATGATGCTGCAAAACTCAAACTGGTAGCAAACTAAAGGAGAGGGAAAGACAAAAGGATGTGGGTTTTAAGGGAGAGGGTAAGGAGTCATTCCAATCCCGGGAGCGGAAAGACTTACATTAGGGGGAAAAAAGGACAGGTATACACTCACGCACACACACACATATCCATCTGCACATACACAGACACAAGCAGACATTTGTAAAGGCAAAGAGTTTGGGCAGAGATGTCAGTCGAGGCGGAAGTACAGAGGCAAAGATGTTGTTGAATGACAGGTGAGGTATGAGCGGCGGCAACTTGAAAGTAGCAGAGGTTGAGGCCTGGTGGGTAACGAGAACAGAGAATATACTGAAGGGCAAGTTCCCATCTCCGGAGTTCTGACAGGTTGGTGTTAGTGGGAAGTATCCAGATAACCCGGACAGTGTAACACTATGGCAAGATGTGCTGGTCGTGCACCAAGGCATGTTTAGCCACAGGGTGATCCTCATTACCAACAAACACTGTCTGCCTGTGTCCATTCATGCGAATGGACAGTTTGTTGCTGGTCATTCCCACATAGAAAGCTTCACAGTGTAGGCAGGTCAGTTGGTAAATCACGTGGGTGGTTTCACACGTGGCTCTGCCTTTGATCATGTACACCTTCCGGGTTACAGGACTGGAGTATGTGGTGGTGGAAGGGTGCATGGGACAGGTTTTACACCGGGTGCGGTTACAATGGTAGGAGCCAGAGGGTAGGGAAGGTGGTTTGGGGATTTCATAGGGATGAACCAAGAGGTTACAAAGGTTAGGTGGATGGTGGAAAGACACTCTTGGTGGAGTGGGGAGGATTTCATGGAGGATGGATCTCATTTCAGGGCAGGATTTGAGGAAGTCGTATCCCTGCTGGAGAGCCACATTCAGAGTCTGATCCAGTCCCGGAAAGTATCCTGTCACAAGTGGGGCACTTTTGGGGTTCTTCTGTGGAAGGTTCTGGATTTGAGGGGATGAGGAAGTGGCTCTGGTAATTTGCTTTTATACCAGGTCGGGAGGGTAGTTGCGGGATGCGAAAGCTGTTTTCAGGTTGTTGGTGTAATGGTTCAGGGATTCCAGACTGGAGCAGATTCGTTTGCCATGAAGACCTAGGCTGTAGGGAAGAGACCGTTTGATGTGGAATGGGTGGCAGCTGTCATAATGGGGGTACTGTTGCTTGTTGGTGGGTTTGATGTGGACGGATGTGTGAAGGTGACCATTGGACAGATGGAGGTCAACGTCAAGGAGAGTGGCATGGGATTTGGAGTAGGACCAGGTGAATCTGATGGAACCAAAGGAGTTGAGGTTGGAGAGGAAATTCTGGAGTTCTTCTTCACTGTGAGTCCAGATCATGAAGAAGTCATCAATAAATCTGTACCAAACTGTGGGTTGGCAGGCTTGGGTAACCAAGAAGGCTTCCTCTAAGTGACCCATAAATAGGTTGGCATACGAGGGGGCCATCCTGGTACCCTTTAATTGTTGGTATGTCTGGCCTTCGAAAGTGAAGAAGTTGTGGGTCAGGATGAAGCTGGCTAAGGTAATGAGGAAAGAGGTTTTAGGTAGGGTGGCAGGCGATCGGCGTGAAAGGAAGTGCTCCATCGCCCTCGTACACTGTGTATGTGCGGATGGATATGTGTGTGTGTGTGCGAGTGTATACCTGTCCTTTTTTCCCCCTAAGGTAAGTCTTTCCGCTCCCGGGATTGGAATGACTCCTTACCCTCTCCCTTAAAACCCACATCCTTTTGTCTTTCCCTCTCCTTCCCTCTTTCCTGATGAAGCTTGAATTTTGTGTGTATGTTTGTGTTTTTTTTGTGTGTCTATCGACCTGCCAGCACTTTCGTTTGGTAAGTCACATCATCTTTGTTTTTCGATATAAAACATTCCACATGGGAAAAATATATCTAAAAACAAAGATGATGTGACTTACCGAACGAAAGCGCTGGCAGGTCGATAGACACACAAACATACACACAAAATTCTAGCTTTCGCAAGTAACGGTTGCTTATATATATATATATATATATATATATATATATATATATATATAAAAAACAAAGATGAGGTGACTTACCGAACGAAAGCGCTGGAAGGTCGATAGACACACAAAAAAACACAAACATACACACAAAATTCAAGCTTCATCAGGAAAGAGGGAAGGAGAGGGGGAGACGAAAGGAAGTGGGTTTTAAGGGAGAGGGTAAGGAGTCATTCCAATCCCGGGAGCGGAAAGACTTACCTTAGGGGGAAAAAAGGACAGGTATACACTCGCACACACGCACATATCCATCCACACATACAGACACAAGCAGACACTATATATACACACACTCCTGGAAATTGAAATAAGAACACCGTGAATTCATTGTCCCAGGAAGGGGAAACTTTATTGACACATTCCTGGGGTCAGATACATCACATGAACACACTGACAGAACCACAGGCACATAGACACAGGCAACAGAGCATGCACAATGTCGGCACTAGTACAGTGTATATCCACCTTTCGCAGCAATGCAGGCTGCTATTCTCCCATGGAGACGATCGTAGAGATGCTGGATGTAGTCCTGTGGAACGGCTTGCCATGCCATTTCCACCTGGCGCCTCAGTTGGACCAGCGTTCGTGCTGGACGTGCAGACCGCGTGAGACGACGCTTCATCCAGTCCCAAACATGCTCAATGGGGGACAGATCCAGAGATCTTGCTGGCCAGGGTAGTTGACTTACACCTTCTAGAGCACGTTGGGTGGCACGGGATACATGCGGACGTGCATTGTCCTGTTGGAACAACAAGTTCCCTTTCCGGTCTAGGAATGGTAGAACGATGGGTTCGATGACGGTTTGGATGTACCGTGCACTATTCAGTGTCCTCTCGACGATCACCAGTGGTGTACGGCCAGTGTAGGAGATCGCTCCCCACACCATGATGCCGGGTGTTGGCCCTGTATGCCTCGGTCGTATGCAGTCCTGATTGTGGCGCTCACCTGCACGGCGCCAAACACGCATACGACCATCATTGGCACCAAGGCAGAAGCGACTCTCATCGCTGAAGACGACACGTCTCCATTCGTCCCTCCATTCACGCCTGTCGCGACACCACTGGAGGCGGGCTGCACGATGTTGGGGCGTGAGCGGAAGACGGCCTAACGGTGTGCGGGACCGTAGCCCAGCTTCATGGAGACGGTTGCGAATGGTCCTCGCCGATACCCCAGGAGCAACAGTGACCCTAATTTGCTGGGAAGTGGCGGTGCGGTCCCCTACGGCACTGCGTAGGATCCTACGGTCTTGGCGTGCATCCGTGCGTCGCTGCGGTCCGGTCCCAGGTCGACGGGCATGTGCACCTTCCGCCGACCACTGGCGACAACATCGATGTACTGTGGAGACCTCACGCCCCACGTGTTGGGCAATTCGGCGGTACGTCCACCCGGCCTCCCGCATGCCCACTATACGCCCTCGCTCAAAGTCCGTCAACTGCACATACGGTTCACGTCCACGCTGTCGCGGCATGCTACCAGTGTTAAAGACTGCGATGGAGCTCCGTATGCCACGGCAAACTGGCTGACACTGACGGCAGCGGTGCACAAATGCTGCGCAGCTAGCGCCATTCGACGGCCAACACCGGGGTTCCTGGTGTGTCCGCTGTGCCGTGCGTGTGATCATTGCTTGTACAGCCCTCTCGCGTGTGTGTGTGTGTATATATATATATATATTGTTTGATGATTTACCCCACACATTCCAATACAATCAACTCATTTTAAGATTTATGTTGCCAGCAGAGAATTCTTTTTCAATAATGACAAGCTGCTGCCATAAGACAAACATAATCTTATATGATGATGGTTTAAACAATAGTCTGACTTTTGCCTAACCATTTATAACATGCAGAACTGATATAAACACATCACTTCTCAGTATAATTCTTATGATATGTAGATATGAATTTCATTGATTTATAAGTGCTTGATTGCATCATTTTTAATAGAAGTATTTTGCTTTGAAATGTTGCCACACTTGCGCTGTTTTTTGTACCTCTTCTTCAGATAGGAAATGTTTTCCATCAAACACTGTTTTCAGAACTGAAAGACTTGGTTACTGGGGTTAATGTCTAGGGAATATGGTAAATGTGGAAAACACTTAAATTTAATATCTTGGATGACGTCAAAATTCAGTTGAGTCCTCATTGTTTAGTTTTTTTGTGCAAAGGAAGAAGTTGAATTAAGAAGTCTACATCAAGTACTAAATGATCTATTCCAGAGCAAAAATTTATTTCTGCAGACAATATCCGAGACTGGGATCTAGGCTTTCTGTGCAATATACTTTTTTCTATAAGTAGCACGAAGACATGCTTTAGAGATTCTGTAGAGTTTGAAAGTGAGTGAACCTATTAGTCAACACCTGAAACAATTTTGGTTGATTCTGTAGGATAATGTACTGGCCATTAAAGATAGATGGCTTTGCTGTACAGTGTAATCTCTGTTGCAAAGTGGACCCTTCTATCTGGAAATTTGGTTCTGTAAGTGGCATAGTATTGCTGTTCTCATTGGCTACTTAAATTGGAAGATACAGGCTTAGAGAAAATGTTGAATCATCAGCTCGTCTGTGTATGGGACACTGGTTGTTTCTTAGACATTGGTATTACAGTTCCGTAAAGATAGCGTAATGCATGAGTACACAGCATGTTCCATATGGGTATACAAAAGGCAGGTAACATGTTGTATGAGCTGCTTTTTATCTTATGACACAAAGATTGTAATAGTAAAGTAAGTTCTTTGCCAGCTTAAGATATCAGTCTATTCCAGGGTTGGTTATAATCTTCATATTGAGTCTCCTTGTCTACCAACACTTCAGATACAAAGGCTGTTAACAGAAGTTTGAAGTGAAGTTTTACATATTGACTTTTTATAAATAATTGTCGCTGTTTTTACTGCATCTCTTCATGATTGTAACCTACAAATAAAACCATAGTTTTTCCAAATCATGTTGCAGATGACCACATGCATCATATCACATCTGCTGAAGTTACACCTGTAGAAACTTACTATCTTTTAGTGCACATGTCTTCAAGACTAAAAACATGGAAAAGTCACCTAGACAAAGGAGAAACTTTTCCAAAATTTTGAAATGTACTGCATTCAAACAATTAATATAAATGTTTGACTGGTGTGCTGAATCACTTCCAGAATAAAAAAAAATAAAAAATAAAAAAAACAATTGTTGACAATATGCCATGTTAAACACCACAGAAACTTGACACAAGGCTTTTTCTGTGTATATATGCACCATTTATCAGTAACAGTTTCATTGTCTTGGACTCAAACGTGATAACATTCTCTTGCAGTCAAGAAAATAGACACTTTTCTGTTCTTGCCAAAGTGAGGTTTTCATATTGAAATGGGTGAACTCCTACTACATACAGCCATGTTTTGTTTCATGGAGTTGGAACATTATTAGTAACAAATTGATATTTTATTATTGTGCCTATCGAGTATATTCACACAGATAGTTGCATTAGTTTTCTTGCATTGAAGGTAAAGCTATCCCAAACTCTAAGATTGGGTGGAACAGTGGAGTACGTTGAGCTAGGCATGGCTCTGTTGGAAGCAGTATGCCTTTTCTTTCCATAAACTGACTTATCATGAAAGTTATAGCACACCTACAGTTTAATATGGACTCCAAATTGCAGTGCAATTTGGCATTTTTCATGTTAATAAATGACTGCCAAAGTTGAGGGAAGGGATAACTGGCAGAAAAATCCTAGAATATACTAGAGACTGAACTCCAGACCCTCTGATTTCTATTGTGGCACCTACTCATTGAACAGGGCTATTTTAAGGTCGAAGTGACACAAACATATGCTTGGCTGCCAAGCTGAGAGGGGAGCCAAGTGAAAATTAGTCCACAGGGTATATCATGATTAGTTGCAAAAACAACCTATTTCCCTGTTCACTATATTTAAATTTGCTTAAAATCTGTTACCAAGAGCATAAGGAAAGCTTACTGATGTGTGACGAAGGGAGACCATGGTTGGAGAAGGGGATCGAATAATGTTCTCAAACCATCACAGTCAGTGTGATACACTTCTTCACATTATAAGATATAATATACAATGTTGGTCCTGTGTCAAGGAGTGTTCACTTGTCTGTGGTCATTAGGTCGAGAATTGCAGCAACATTCTGTTCAGTGACTGTTGAATAACTTGGACATTTATCACCGAGCACTGGAAACATTTCCTATAAGTAATGCTGTCTGAGAAAAGTTAAAGAGCAAGCCGCTATTCCTTTTTACAATTTGCAAACTCTTGGTATATAAAGATCTACAGCCCCTACAGTAATAGCAGAAGCACAAGCTTTTGGCTATGGTACATGTATGAAAAAGCTTAAACCTGCACCAGATGGTTGAAATCCAAGATGATATGATACAATCAGTCACAGCACTTTCCAAAGAGGGCTATGCTACTCACTGAAATGTTATGCAGAAAAATGAAATGGTCATTCCACATGGACGTACCAGATATGTCTTCTTTACTCTGAAGAAAACTGATAAGTCCACCTGGTACCTCAAATTGTAATACTTTTCTTGTACCCTTTTTTTCTGAGTCACTGGATGTTTCATGGATTGGTCAGAATAATAGTAATGTCCTTACGGAAGCTAGGACAAGTTCCCTACACCCTTGTCTTGCAGCCAGATCACTTGACAGCTCAGGAAATTGACAAAAAGCCTTTGGGAAGCAAAAAGTCCTGATATTTCTCTTTTCTTTATCCAGAACTTGTGTCAAGTAGATGATTCTCAACATTCTGCTGCAGAAAAGGCTCTTCCATTGTCCTCTTTCATATAACAAAGGATACATGTGGTCAGCTGCTGGAAAGAGATCAAAAGGTGGTTGATATGTGGGCTAATCCACATACACAAGTTGCAGTTTCCATGTAACCCCCACTGAATGAGCTTCTATTTATTTACCAGTCATTAGATATAATTAACTGATAGCTGATGCACCATCACATAAGGGACTGTCATGTACAATTTTATATACAGGACGGAGAAAAATTGTGTCACGAAATTTTAACCCTGGATAGCTGATGCCAATAGGAACCACAATTACTAATTTTGTGTAGGTTGACATTGCACAATTTTTCAACTATCAAAACTTGGCACCACGCGCTCCAATTGGCCCTGTTGCCGGATGCTCTGGACAATGCATGACTGCAAATGGTTTGCCTGCTGGAGACTAAATTGCAGGTGACGTGTGTGTGCTCTGAAGTGCAAATGTCTCTGATGTGAGGTGGAGACAAACAGCAAGATCTATTCAACACACGTGCATATTACACTGGGGCAGTGATGGGGTGAGGGGCATTTGTATGTGTGAACTGACAATTAGAGCACTGCCTGTCAACTGATGAACGATAACAGGGCAATTCCACATCAATTGGAGTGTGTGTTGCCAAGTTTCCGTAGTTTAAAAATGGTGTGTAGTCGACCTACACAACATTAGTAATTTTGGTTCCTACTAGCATCAGTTATCCAGGGTTAAAATAAAATTTCGTGACACAGTTTTTCTCCAGCCTGTATTTGTGGTACTTTACAATTAGTGCATGTACATACGTGACTAAATATGGAATAATAAAACTATGATTTCTGCAGTACAATTTTTTTTTTCAAATTAATGTTATTTTCATTAAAACACAGACTGTTTCTAACATTTGAATTTCGAGTAAATCTCAATTTCTTTGCTTACACACATTCATAAACTTTTGGAGTCTCTCTCTAGTAATCTACATATTCATTTAAGGAATAAAATAGATTCTATTGGAATATCTGTCTAACATTGTGTTTAAAATTGTAAGCACTTTCCGTCTGGTTAACACCATGTGGAAGGTGATTGTACAGGCAGATCTCCATGTATGTTACTCTTCTCACATAATGACTTGTCCAATGTTGTATAGGTCTCACTTTCCAGTAGTATCTTGTTTAGTATCATTATACCTCTCCAATTTTTAAAACTGACTAATATTTTTTCCTCTTGCATATTAACATTTTATATGTATATATATTTTTATTACTATTAAAATGTTAGCAGGGCTTTCATTTTGTGAGCAGGCATATATAACTTTAAGCAAAGCTGCACAAACCGTAATAGACAAGAGGCTCCACAGCTGTTTTAAATTTTGTTTCCAAACAGAATAAGGTCACATCATCCAACTTTTTCTGTTATTTACCTGCATCAGTACTCTGCAAGCCACATGATGGTGTATGATCATCGCATTACTGAGTGAGGATCTCAAGTGCTCAAATGGTATACTGAGGTACACTGAGGTTTGCTTATAGCATGGTATACACCTCATAGTACCATATGGAAACTACTTCATAGGCACTTCATATATCTGTAGCTTGTTTAATGTGTGTGAGGCATTTTGCTTGCCTGTTACTGAGCACAAGAGACCCTTTGCTGATGGTTTGCTGCAGATATTGCCATCTGTTATACTATCTTCAATTTTGTTTGCATATGAGCTAACATGTGGTAGGTAGGGAATAGCAAATTTTCATAACCAACCTTTATTGAAATTTCACATGTTACAATTTAGGTTTAGACTCCAGCAGTATTCTCCAGTTAATGTGTCAGTTGAAACTGTAGATCCTGTCTGGTAGGTCCATAATTTCTCCCAGCAAGTCTTACAGGCGCTACATAGAAGGACTTTACTCAACACACTTTTCCAGATTTGCTACATGAGATGTCCCTGTAAATAAGTGGGTTATGTGTCATTCTGTAGGCACTTAAAACAGTTTGTTTATATAGCAAAAATACTTAATTCAGAGAGAATTCATGAGCATGTTAAGGAAGCCTGAATTACCATTTGAAATTGTATAGGAGCATTTAAAAGGACGTCACTATTCACTGTTAACCAAAAACACTCATTCTGCATGTAGAATGTATTTCTGAGTTGTGAATTCCATAAAATGTCATTTCATGAATAATTAAGAAGAGTTTTCTAAAGTTTATTTATATGAACTGTTTCCTCTCTTTTAGTGTGAGGAATCCACACCCAAAGCTTCTAAAAGTTTTTTTGATACACCCTGTATGTAATATGTGTGTACGTATGTAATTTCTACCAAATAAAATCTCATCAGAAATGTGGTGAAAGAAATTTAAGATAACGTATAAGGATATTCTTTGTCAGGCTGTACAGTACCTGCATTACTCGACTGCCATGTTTGCGTAAGTTGACTGACCTACTATAGTAGATTTCATATTGAATATCAAACAAAAATGTGTATCATTTTGCTCAATGCTGTTAAGCATAACATCTCAGCCAGCTGTATGCTGCTGAGTACTAACATAAGGAAGTATGGAAATTCATGCCACATACAAAAATACAGCTCTTGAAAAGATATAGCATCAATTAACTTTCACTGTCCCCTGCTCCACTATGTAACCACTGACAGTCCTAAATTCATCATTTTCTTCTTTCTTCCTGCCCCACATATCCTTGTGACTCTTACACACACACACACACACACACACACACACACACACACACACAATCAAAGTACACTCTGCATAAATATGATCAATCTTTTGCATGGCGTTAACATCTCTAATAACAATGTGAATGAATGAATGTATGTACGTATGTATTTATGTATGAAAGGCTTGCTCTTAAACCATGTGGCATACCAATCACTCATTTATTGATACTCTTCTCAGTACACCATATTTTAATTGACTGTAGTTTATGTCATGAGGGCTCGTGTGTTGTGTCCCACAGGATCTGTTCACTATTTCAAATGACAGTGTTTTTGTATTACTGTTTTAGAATGCATTACATGGACAGATATTCTGCATATTTTAAATTGTGTTTATTCTTTTGCTTGTATCTCTCTGGGTTGAAGTTGCTCACAGTCTACATTAAACTGTTGGTCTGCCTATAATTGGTTGAGTAAGACAGTTCAGAAGGTTGAAGGAAGGCAAGGGCATACTCCCACCAATATGATCAATCCAAGTACAATACTGTAGTTTTCAAACCAAACTTGAAGCTGGGGACAGCTTTGCTTTTACTCTGTGATGTAGTATTAATTATACAGTGCTTGTTTTGCTGTAAAGTTTGCTGTATTTTTTAACAATTTTTCATTTTTGTTTTAGGTATGTTAGCATACAGCAACATGACATCAGCTTGGCGACTATTGGCAAGAAGTGGTGAAGATTTTCAGTGTCTCCGATGTGGAAAAACATATATGCACAAAGGCACTCTTAGTCGTCATGTCCAATATGAATGTGGCACAGTTCCACGATTCACTTGCAGAATATGTGGAGCAAGAAACAGACGTCGTTATGGTCTTACAAATCATCTCATCATGGTACATGGTGTGCAGAAGAAACAAGCTGAATTGAATATAACAGAAAAATATATAGAAAAGACTGAAAAATTTCAGTAGCAATGTAATTCTGTAGATATTCCTTCCTTCTCACTATGGCAAGAGTAATAGTTTTTATATAGCCAGCTACTGAAAATTTTACAGTTGCAGAAATAGTGAAATAATTTGATTGTATGGTTTTCAGTATTTCGGTGAAGGCTTTTGTTTTAATACTGATGTCTTACACTTAATTGTTCTTAATAAGATATATGACATACATGTGTTATACCTTTACACTATATGAGGAGACACACTTATAGACTTACGTGGTAGCTTTGGTGGTTAATTAGGGAAACATATTACAACAAAGATGTCTTTGGTTTCTTTCCCAGCTGTTCACTTTTGAGACCTAGAAATAGGAAAAAGTGTAGTTTGTCATCAGCTAATAAATAATTAAAAATATTCACAAGATGAGAGTGCATACTCACATCTATGTACAGAAAATATGTACTTAAAGGGAAGATGTGGAAACAGAAGTAACAGTGGTATCAAAAAGAACAGAAATTTCCATGTTTGCTTTTTTCATCTCTCAGGAAGTGATGACAAAGGAAATGAAAAGTGAAACAATACAAACAAGATCACAGTCACAACCTAGAAATTAAGAATGGTATTTTTATTATATTAGAAAGGAAGTCATGTAATGATACATTGAATTTTTTTGAGTAACTGAACTATAGATTCTGAGTTGAGCTTTCCCTTCTGGTACATTTTTGGTGTATTTACCTTTTCATCCTTTCCCTCTCCCCTCATTTCCTGTTCATAGACAATACCAAATCCTTGAAACTTGCACTGGTTTTGGTGCCAATGTCAGGTGCACTTTGATGTGTTTACAGTAAGTACAACTTTTTCAATATTAATCAGTTTGTTTCTTATGTTTAATTACTAGTTTTAAGCTGCATGTGTTAATCAGTTCAACAATAAGCTAATTTTATCAAATAATTACAATTTTATATAACAAAGAGACTGAAAGGAGACACTGTTGTCCAAGGGTTCAGTGAGAACTTATTGCTTAGCCACAGCAATTTCTGATCCACTGTGCCATTTTGTCCTCCATTTATATTACAACTTCATTTTCTCTGATTCCATAATCTTAACATTTATATCAAATATAGTTACTGTAATTATTAATGTCTGACAATCCTTCAAGGCTTAATAAATTCTCATTTTTCTTCCATGCTAGAACATTTCTATTATTTGCTTTTTGATGTAACACATTAGTTTTTGAAAACAATCCTAGATCTATTCCTTTACACAGATTGTTGGCATAAAACAGATTGTTGTCATACATCATGTTGTGAAGAGTGGTTCAGTAATGCTTTCCTTCTTTGTTGTATACAACAGTATAATTAAGAACTGATAATTGTGGTGTATGTAGGTTAATGCCTAAGAATGACTGCCAATTTCTCTGTCTTAAATAGATAGCCTGTTTCATATGCATGATCTAAATATTAACAGATTCAGTTATAGGTGAAAATGTGCCTAGCAAAAGTTACCATGAGTATTATTACCTGCTAGTCATATGAACCATAACTTAACATTTTTTGTAAGTGTGTTTTATGCATGTAACACACACTCATCTTATATTGTGATTATGCACATGTAACGGAATTTTCAAAATGAAATAACAGTCTAATAAAACTGGAAACAACTTTTATGCAACAAATGATATTTGGATGCTAATGAATTTCACATGTGGAGTTTTCTAAAATATACATAATCCTTTAAGACTTGTTGTTACATTACTTTTACTTGAGGTGTGGGACTTTATGAGATGTGTTTCTGAAATATCTCAACACTGTGATCCATGTGCACGTATGTTTCATTTTGTTTTAAATATGTCCCGTACAGGAAAGTTAATCAAGTTTTTTGGAGTTATTTAATGGCAATGACAGATCATTAACGTAAATTGAGGAAAGTGATAGTGAAGTATTTTTGGCACTAAGTACTATGATTTAAAATCAGAAGCCTGTGAAAGTTCACAAAAAATACTCACACTAGCTTTTACTGTCAGTTCACATAGCATTTTGTGCGAGGGAGTGAGTATAGTTTCTTTCCTGTTAAGGCATAACATACAAGGGCAAATGTTAAAAGAGAGGTCAGCATGTCATTTTGTGTAAAATCGCTGTGAATTATGTCACAAACAATTCTCTCAAAAACTTGTGAAAAAATTGGCAGGGAAAAGATAAGTCAACAGTTAGATGTTACTTGTTTGTCTTGTAGAATGTAACAATATTTACTTGAATTTACAAATGATTTTAATATCTTTCCTAATGTTACATAAAACTGTGAAGAATTTAAAATTTTTGGTCTATAATGATTTTTATAAATTTATTTTTTTTATATAAATTTATTTTTTTTATATATATAAATTTATCTGCACTTGTGTGTATGAAATCGAATGTATTGGCTTGTTGCAGTTATGATCAGTTCTATAGATTCTATACAAGTGTGATTTTTTAAGCCCTATTCTTTCAGATATT
Organism: Schistocerca piceifrons; assembly: GCF_021461385.2. NCBI lineage: Eukaryota > Metazoa > Arthropoda > Insecta > Orthoptera > Acrididae > Schistocerca > Schistocerca piceifrons. Next base: position 906,234,044 of record NC_060140.1, on the reverse strand, counting down.
CTTTGGATACTTCTTTTATATTACTCCAGTATTGTTTAACACCGAAAGAACTGATACATTTAGAATTATTCTCATGTTGTATCTCATTAATTGATGTTTCTTAAGATTTTCAGTTTACTGTTTGTTTTGTTAATTCTGTGTGCAGATTACATTTTTTTGGGTTTTCTGCAGTACAGAGCTAGAAATTTCACTTCCTGTTGAGGGAAGAAATTTGCCTCACTACTATTTGCCAAAAAGGAGTAGTAAAGATGATGAGATACTGACACATAGTTCCTAGTCACTAGACTATGAGTCAATGTCCTCCATTCAGTCTCAAACTTCTCCACAATTGCTTATGGATTGAGGACATATGAGATTGTTGGCACTGATCTGTTTTTCACATAGAGTCATTAAGCTTAGCATCCCCATGGTGTCACTGTAAAGAAGTAAGCTATATGCCAGCATCAGATTTCATACTTTCATTTCTCTCTCATCTCCACTCTATCTCTGTTTATTGCAATTACTTACAGTGAACAGGTGCACACAAGGTACAACACTATCACTTTGCAAACATTAGGTGGCAATACCCATGAGGGATGAAAACTGTAATTGTGCGGCCAAATTAAATTTTAGCATTAGTTAGTCAGGGGGTCATATATCTGTTGTCTAATGTCTAATTGTAAATGTATGTAACTTTTTAATGATGACACCGACTACATTTAAAAATATTTAAATATGAATAAATGTATTCCATTCTACTCCTCGAGACCTTTCAATCGATATTGCTTATTATACATGAAGTGCTTCTGCTTGTTTCCACTGATCCAGTGCACTCTTTTTAGGTCTTTATTTCATGATTGGAGGTACTTTCTACCCCTATCATGTATGTTTGCTCTGGTTTTTATTCATCTCATACATAAACTGACACTGATTTACCATTAAAACAAGCTAAAAAATTAAATTTAAGCTTCTCATCTTTGTGACTGCAAAATAAACTACTCTCTATTGCTCCTGTTATAAGCTTCCTTTAAATATTTTAATCAATTTCATCACTTGTGTTTCTTACCTGCATAATTCATATGTGACCTGATACTAGTTCCCTGTCAACAAATTTTAAAGTTGTTCCCTGACCATTATAGTGTGGTTTATTGTATCCTGTGTACTTATTTTGTGGTCACATGCAGATGTTAGAAACATTTGTGATGTTAGTTTAGTTCAGCCAATTTGCCTGTGATAACAATGTTAGCATTGAAAACAAGTTAAAAATATCTACAGTGGTTCTGATTGCCTGTGTTTGTGACTAGATAATAGAAAAACCAATGTTGAAGCTTTTGCTTACATTCATTCATCTGTCATCCTTGAGTATTTGACTGCAAAAAGTAGTTTGAAATACTGCTTGTTATCTTTACGAAAGGTTGTATTTCTAGTTTTACTTTAGCTGCACACCGTTTACACAATGCTTTAATTTGAATATTCCCAAAAGAGCATTTTGTTTGCCAAAAAGTTGTTACATGTATGCATTTTGTTTAAGAACAGCTATATTGGTAATATTCTAGGTGTGTCTGTTAAGGCTTCATCCCCCCACCCCTCTTCCACCACACATCGAAAGGACAACCAGTAGAAATATGAAACAAGTCAAGATACTTCTAAATTAAAGAGAAGCCTCACTGTATTAACAATAAACTACAGCTCACTATATCCATTAGTTGTGCGTAAACAGCTACTTTGAAAAAAAGATGCTTGTCACTGAGTTATTTCAAATAGTTGCTCCTTATCTGCTATTGGTATCTTTATAGTTGCCTGATTATATTTGTACTTTCCTAAGAAAGTGGTCACCTACCTCTACAAACAACAGATCTCTGTGTATGATACACAACTACTTCTCCTGCAGTTCCATGATAGTCACTGCTACTTGCCATTTGGCTTACAGGAATTACAGTCTTTGAATCTAGAATATAAAACCGTCAGACAAGGGCTGCACCAGGGCTCTACCTTAGGTCCCTTGTTGTTCCTATTATATATTAATGACCTTCGAAATGCAGTGTCAGAAAATGGAAATTTTGTCTTATTTGCAGATGACACAAGTATCGGTATAAAAAAAAGTACCCGTGATCTCACTGAGCAGTCAGCTAATGAAATATTTGTTAGTATCAATGGGTGGTTCACAGCAAACGGATTGTCACTGAATTTTGACAAGACCCAGTACATACAGTTTAGTACCTCACAAAGAATACCTGACCCCATAAGTATAATGTATTCAAACAATGAAATTAAAGCTGTAGACAGTGTCAAATTTTTAGGGCTACAAATTGACCACAACCTAAATTGGAAATCTCACACCCTAGACTTAGTGAAACACGTTAGTTCAGCTACATTTGCAGTACACATGATAGCAGAAATAGGTGATTTAAAAATGAATAAGTTAGTTTATTCGGCCTACTTCCATTCACTAATGAGTGATGGAATCATCTTTTGGGGAAACTCCTCTCACAAAGAGAACATTTTCAAAATTCAAAAATGAGTCATTAGAATTATATTTGGTGTCAGTCCTAGATCATTATGCAGAGACCTCTTTAAGTATTCTAACTACTACTTCTCAGTAAATACACTCATTGATGTCCTTTGTCATTTCCAACATGTCACTTTTTACACAAAATAGTGCAAAACATGATTATAACACCAGAACCATAAACAATCTGTATATGGACTATAAAAGCTTCACATTAGTACAAAAAGGAGTCAAATACATGGGTACTCATACATTCAATAACTTATCAGAGCATATCGAAGGTCTTGTAAGTGCTAATGGTTGGTTTCAGAGTGAATTAAAGAACTTCCTGTTGGCCAAGTCCTTCTACTCCATCGATAAATTAAAAGAAAAAGCTTTGACTCTTTCCACTTCCCAGAGACTCCTCTCCAAGAGATCCATGTAAAACGATAAATGTAATGTAATCATTTGTAGGAGTGGATAATGACTATGTTTTCAATTTTCTTTTGAATTAACAGCCAAAAAGGAAACACTTCATTGATGTTTTTCAAGAAATAAACCAAGATGATGTTTCATTTTTCTTTATTATTGCAATTTCTGTCAAGTACTAACTAAGAATTAAGTTTTTGCTATATCACATGATTGGTGTTTATCCACTTACACAGTATTTTTACTACTTGCTTCTGTAGGATCTACATTATTTTCTGACAACAGAACACATTAGCAAGTATTTTATATTGTTACATTGATATTTATAATGACCACAGATTGTTAGTTATATTTGTATAATCAAGTCTTTCATGACTGAGAAAAATGATTTGTGGCTGAAAAAGAGACCTTGGAACATAATTTACTTATAATTTATTGTTCCTCTGTGTGACAGCATTGATAGCATTTCCAATGTGTCAGCATTGATAGCATTTCCACATAAGTATGGCATGTATTGGGACCAACATAAGTCACATCTTATAAAATGAACTGAACAGTGAATAAAGGTTCAGCTTCACCTAAGCACACATCACTGGAGCCATATGAAGCTACATAGCTCATATCAAACATATCATTTGTATAGAAGAGGAAAGTATAATTTGTGTAATAAATTCTCTTCATCATCTCTCTTAGAATAATAATGTGTATTCACACAGCCATATTGTATGTATTGATTATATTTCTGTGTTTGTATGTTTCTGCTCATAAGGTTGGTTACTGAAGCATATACAGTAACTTAAAACAGTGGAATTACAGAACAGTCTAATAAGTTGGTTGCAATTTTCATTGACTCCATTAAACTTTTCAGTGATTAATGTCTGGGAAAGGATGGGCTCCACTTAAATAGATTACATTGAATGACTTTCAGTAAAATGCTCACCGGCTTCTGCTGAATTGTTAAAAGCAAGGGAAACTGATAACTTCTGGAAGTTATACATGAAAAGTAATGATTAGAATTAAAACTGTAAATATAGTGGAAATAGTGATGCTCTTCAAATCATAAACAAACACAAAAACTCCATCCTGATGCATTTGAATGTGAATGGTTTAACAGCAGACTGTTGAAATCTCAGTTACTCTAAAATTGATGAACTGCAACTTTTACTTTCATAATTTGTCAACATAGAGGTAGTCTGCTTAAATGGACACTGGCTCGCAAAAGAATGCATAAAGATTTTAAATAAAATTCATAATTTTAAACTTATCAGCAGCTTTTGTAGAAACAACACATCTTATGGTGGGAGGGTCCTGTGTACTACTTGCTGCCTCTATAAAATATAAGGTGAAAGAAGATTACAGCTGTTCACACAAAGAATTTATTTTTTAAAGCTGTGATAATATCAGTTTGCACAATTCCTGGAAGTTCTCTCACCAAACTTATTTTAGACAAATTTTTATGCCCTTTAGAAAAACTTAGGAAGGAAAATAAGAACCAAATTGTGACTGCAGCAGACTTCAGTTTAAATACATTAGTTAAAAGCAGTGACACTGTAAAATTTCATGGTTTAATCCTGAAATCAAGGCTTAGGTTAAGCTTTATTTCATGCATTATAGAAAACTACCAGTCAGCAATCTGTAGGCCTATAGATGTTGTTCTTATTAATTGTCAGTTTGCTGAGACAACAAAGTTTTGTCTACCTCTAGGGAAATCCATCACTCAGATTTGTTCATTTGTTCACAGAGCACCCAAAAATAGAAAAACTGAAATATAAATTTTATATAACAAGAAATTTTACTAAAGGAAGTTTAGATTAATTTCTTGATAAGCTAAGTGTTATAAACTGACTTTTAGATCACTACGCTTCAAGCTGCAGAGAGACTGAAATATGTTGTTGTCAACCCCTTATTTAAGAAATGCGTCAGGAGAAATGTCAATGACTACAAACCTGTTTCATTGCTGACACCATATTCCAAAATGTTTGAGATGGTATTCTATTCTCGAATAGTATCTCACCCGAATAACAATAATATCCTCAGCAAATAACAGAGGAGCTGAAAATGCCATTTCCATGTTCATTCACCAAACTTTATAAGCATTAAATAATAAAATAGTACCAGCTGGTATTTCCTACAGTCTATCTAAGGAAGTTGACTGTGTCTATCACAGTATTCTCCTAGATTAATTGAAGTCTTATGGGACTGATGGTAAAGCCAACCAGTTGATACTGACATACCTAACCAAAAGAATGCAGAAAGTTGTACTTAGTAATTCAACTAGTGTAGTCCATGGATATTATTCTGACTGGAGAGCAACCACATATAGTGTTTCCCAAGGCTCAATCTTAGGTCGACTATTGTTCTTCATATATGTTAATGATCTAGTAGTGTGCGACAAGCAGAATTACTTCTTTGTGCAGGTGTCACTAATATTGTAATCAATCCAAGCATACCTGACTTTCAGCATCATTATGATTTATTGTGCAAAATAGTGTGTGGAACATGAAACTAACTAAGAAAAACTTCAATAAATTTTTCAATTGTTTTAGGCGCAAACAGGGAAACATTTCCTGCAAAATTTTATCAAAAGATAGTAAAGAGTAAAACGAATTGGAACACACCAGGAATATGAATTTCTAGTGCCAAAGCTTAATGTGAATAGAGACCTTCAATTGTAATTTATATTAAACTCTATAAGGCTGTGTTAAAAATGTTTTATTGGCAGCGGAAAAACTGATGAACAATAATGGAAATTCCTGGATGGAAAAATACATAAAATTAGGGAAAGACAACAACTTCACACAACCATACAGACACTGAAATGTACATTTGGGCCTCTGTGTGGTTGCGTGCTTTTACTCTTACTAGAAAAGAACAAGAGCTCAAAAGCTAGTGTTAACTGTTTCCTATTATGTGTTTCTGTGCACCACACACCAGTCCTCTATAGGTAAATAGTTGTGTTTCCCTTATTTTATGTAAAACTGACAAAAGTATATTCATATGCAAACAAAGAACTAAAACAAAGACAGTCTGTTCTCTAGTGAAATTAAAGTTGGAAGTAAATGTTAAATTCATAAATTAAGATTAAGGGTGATATTAATGTCAACCTTGTTCAGTTGTCAAATAGCTTCAATCAATTCTTTCTCACTGTAGCAAAATCTGATATAGGTATGACAGATCATCAGGACAATATAAATTCATGCTACATAAATTTGAAAGAAAATATTTGTTTAAAAAACTCACTTACACAGATGTGTAAGACACAATGTTATCATTAAAAAATAAAAATTCAGGTGGATAGGACAGAATACCCTCGATGATGATCAGAGCAGCAGACCATATTATTTCACACCCCTTGATTATAACTAGTCCTTTAAACAAGACTATTTCCCAAAAGTCCTAAAATTTGTTGACACGAAGACTCTATATAAAAAGGGATCACCAGAAGATATGGGAAATTGCCATCCTATGTTTTCCTTCCTGTCTTTTCTAAAGTAACTGAAAAATATGTGTCAAAGCAACTTGAAAATTCTGTTATAGAAAATGACATTACTTCTAAAGATTGGTTTGGTTTTCAAACAGGAAAAAGCACCATAAACACAATCAGAGTATTTACAGAAAAACAGAATGTCATGAGACCAGGGTACAAAGTTTCAAGAATATTTTGTATCTAATGAAAGCCTTTAATTCAATAAACCACTCATTACTACAGTAGAAACTTAAGAGGTGAATGACCAAAGATACTGCACTGCAGTGGTTCACCTCTTATCTGATAGAAAAGAAATAAACAGTTATTGTAACATATATTTCAGTTATCTGCTACTCTGAACAGAAAACAATTTCGCAAAGAGGTACCTCAGGGTTCGATACTGAATCTGTACCTGTTCTTGTTATGTGTAAATGATCTGTCATTAAATATTGATGCTCAATCATTCTTATTTGCAGATGGCACCTCAGTGCTAATACAAAAATATATTATAGAAAATAATTCAGATAGTGTACAAAATGTTCTAAGAAAACTGATTCTGTAACAATGGACTTTTGTGAATCACCAGCAATGTGCCCTGTAAAAATAGCTCATAATATTCAGTTGATGACAGGAGTAAGACATACGAAATTCTTGGTCCTAAACCTTAACAGTGTACCGAACTTAAAGACAAATTAAATAATATAGATTTTGCAATATTTATTTTATCTGGTTCCACTCATACAGACACAAGAAAGGCAGCCTATCATAGTTATTTTGAATTAGTTATTCATTATGGGATAATTTTCTGGAGAAATACTAGAAACAGCACAAGGCTATTAATTTTTCAGAAGAAACTCATTAGAAACATGTTTGCTGCCCATAAAAGTAAGGCACATGGCCCATTAATTAAGAAATTAAAAATAATGACAATTCCTTCATTGTACATTTTTGAACATTTTGTTTTTGTTTACAATAAATATTAACTTGAAAATTTCTGCTTTAAGCATAACTATGGCACTCATCACAAAGAGAACTTCAAACTTTCCTCTCATCACTTAAAGCTTTATGCTCAGACACCAATCGTGTAGAATAAATGGTACTACAGATTTTAACCTATGATACAAATAAATTTACATTTTATCATTATAATTTATGTTAAGAATGCACAATTTTTGTCTTCATTACTCAAATAGATGCCTTCTTACTCTAGGAATTCACTAATTTTATAAAACGATTGTTCTCTGAGCAATGTTTTTAGTTTCCTTATGTTATTAATTTCGTTTTTTATATTGATGGGAAGCTTGTTGTATACTTTTATTCCTGACTCGGTTACTCCCTTATGGACTTGTGTGAAAACTGCAGAGCCTTGGTGGAAATTTTTCCTGTGTCTTGTGTTATGCTTGTGAATGTCGCAGTTTTTCTGGAATAATTCCTTGTTGCTGGCTGCAAACATCATCAGTGAGTATATTCATTGATTTGTAACACTAAATATCCTGAATCTTAAAGAGATCTCTGTGGGATGTTCTGTCCCCAAGATCCCACTACTAACCTCCCGAGAAGATAATACCATAGGAGAGTACAGATTTGGAAATATGAAAAACATGGCAAAAGCAATATTTCTCTGTCAACAAGATGAGAAATAGCTTTCAGAGCAAAACATGTTATGCTAAGTTTTTTGACCAGTTGATCAGTTTGCTCTTTCCATCATAGTTTGCTGTCTATCTGGATGCTAGGAATTTTGTATGTGTGATTCATAACTTTTTGGTTGTCAGTCTCCTTGTTTACTATCGGAAACGGTATAATGTTAGTTTTTGAAAAAAAAAAAAAAATTTGGGTTAGGCTTTTTGCAGTGAGCCATTTGTGTACTTGGTTCATGACTGTTAGGGCTGTATCTTGCATTGTGGAATTGAGCCCTTGATCAGAATACTCGTATAACCAGCAAACATGCCTATTTTTGCTGTGTCATTAATTGTAACTGATAGATCATCGATATAGATAAGGAAAATGGGTGGGCCAAGGATTGAGCTCTGGCGGACTCCACATTTTACATTTCCCCAGTCTGAGTTTACTGTTACACCTGTGTTCATTAAGACAACTGTGTTTCCTGTTCAAAAGTCACAGGCCTGTGAGCCCAAGAGTACACACATTATTGTTGACCCTCACAAATATTGAGATAGGTATAATCTTCTGAAGAAGGGAGCTAAGTGATCAAAACCATTTAAGGAATTAAATTCCCAATATAAACTCATTGCTGATTATTTCAATACATACAACTACAGTTGCTGAGGATGGATAAAATGCTAAAACAAAAATACATTACACTACAAGAGAACTAATAAATGAATGTTCCTTCCACAGATCCGAAATAAGGTGGTTCTCATGCAATTAGAGAAGTCAGAAATGTAATATGTTAATTAATTAATTAGTGCATATGTAATTCCAGTGCTATTAGTCAGGCAACTTCTAAAACAAAAAGTTTGGAGCACATACTTACAAATATCATATTACAGCACTGAAGCTGTTCCATTATCAACTATTTCATAGCATTTATGTTATGTTATATAGCTAGTAATAAGCACATCAGTTATTCCTGTCAAAAAATTCATCAGAGTGTAGATGGAGTTGACAATCAATAAGTCTTCTAGGATCCTCTGAAAAGTACTTTCTTTTTATTGTTATCTTTAGTCCAAAAGGAAATTTGATGCAACTCTCCATGCTAACCCATCCTTTGCAAGCCCGCTCACTCAACCCCTTGCAACCCAAACAGATACTCCCTGATTCACTTCATTACCTCTTCATAAGTTACGCAGTTTACCATCTAACCTACAGCATTATTTGGTAGAACCATATTTCAAAAGCTTCTTTTCTCTTCATGTCTTTACTGTTTATGTTCGTGTTTCACGTTCATATAAGGCTACACTTGAGACAAATACCTTAGAAGAGACTTCCTAATACTTAAATGCTTGTTAGAGATTAGCATATACTCTCAAGACAAAAAAAAATGACACTCCATGAAGGAATTACGCAAATGGGACAAAAATTGGTAGATGTGATGGACATGTATAGACATTTTTTTTTTTAATGAATGATTTATTCAAGAGAAAAAGCTTCACAAATTGAGCAAGTCATTAATGTGTTGCTCCACATCTAGCCCTTATGCAAGCAGTTATTTGGCTTGCCAATGATTGATAGAATTATTAGATGTCCTCCTGAGAGGTATCATGCCAAATTTGATCCACTTGTTGCGTTAGATCTTCAAAATCTTGAGCTTGTTTGAGGACACTACACACAATGCCCCAAACAGTCTCAATTAGGGAGAGATCTGGTGACCTTGATGGCCAAGATAGAGTTTAGGAAGCATGAAGACACGCAGTAGGAACTCTTGCCATGTGCAGGCGGGCATTATCTTGCTGAAATGTAAGTCCAGGATGGACTGTCATGAAAGGCAACAATATGTGGTGTAGAGTATCGTTGACATACTGCTGTGCTGCAAGAGTGCTGTGGATGACAATCAGTGAGGTCCTGCTGTGAAATGAAATGCCACCACAGACCATCACTCCTGGTTGTTGAGCTATATAGTGGGCAACAGTCAGTTTGGTATACAACCGGTGTCCAAAGTGTCTCCAGACATGTCTTTGTTGGTCATCAGCACTCAGTTTGAAGCAGGATTCATCACTGACGACAGTTCAATTCCAATCAATGAGATTCCAGGCTGAAGAAGTGTCTGGAGATGCTCTAGATAGTGGTAGGATATCAACCAGACTGTCGCCCACCATATGGCCCAACAAGCAGGCCTGGGTGCCATTTCATTTCATAACAGAACCCTTCAGTTGTCATCCACACCATTCTTACAGCACAACAGTACATTGATAATATTCTATGCCCTGTTTCATTGCCCTTCATGGCAAGCTATCCTGGGATTATGTTTCAGCAAGAGTATGTTTGCCCAAACATGACAAGGGTTTCTACCATTTTTCTTCATGCTTGCCAAACTCTTACCATGACCAGGAAGGTTGTCAAATCTCTTCCCAACTCTGAGCATTATGGACAGTGCCCTCCAACCAGCTCAGGATTTTGACAACCTAATGTACCAATTGGACAGAATTTGACACTGTATCTCACAGGAGGACATCCAAAAATTCATTAATCAGTGCCATGCTGAACAACTTCTTTCATGAGGGCCAGAGGTGAACCATCGTGTTACTGACCTGGGCAATTTGAGAAGCTCTTTCTCTTGAATAAATCACTCAATTTTTTCTGAAATTGTAATCATTAGTTTGTCTGTAGATGTACGTCACATTTCCCAGTTTCCATCCAGTTTGGATAATTCCTTCATGGTGCATCACTTTTATGTCTTGTCTTAGAGTGTATTTGTCTTGATATTGACAATCTCCACATTTATATCACCTTTACTTCCACTAGCATTGGTTATTTTGCTGCACAAAGAGCAAAACTATTCAAATATTTTTAGTATCTCATTTTCTAGTCTGATTCCTTCAGCATCTTATAGAGTAATTTGACTATCTTCCAATGCCACTGTTTTATTTTTGTTGATGTTCATGTTCACCTTCTAATACATTTTCAAATGATATCAATTCTGTGCAGCTGATCTTCCAAGTATTTTGCTGCCTCTGACAGAATTACAGAGTTATCAGCAAGTATCTTCTTCTTGAACTTCAATTGATCTAATTTTGTTCTTGGTATCATTCGCTGCTTGCTCTAAGTATACGTTAAGTAGTAGGGGGATAAGCTACAACCTAATAGTAGCTAAACTTTTTATAATTGATGACAAAATATTGAAGATACGTGTTCCTTAATAATGGACACTTTTCTGGACCAAATTGATTGACTTCAGGGTACTTCCTTTAAGTATACTAACAGTCAATTATGGCTAGTGGTAATCCACTGTTTACACATATACAGGGTTATTACAAATGATTGAAGCGATTTCACAGCTCTACAATAACTTTATTATTTGAGATATTTTCACAATGCTTTGCACACACATACAAAAACTCAAAAAGATTTTTTAGGCATTCACAAATGTTCGATATGTGCCCCTTTAGTGATTCGGCAGACATCAAGCCAATAATCATGTTCCTCCCACACTCGGCGCAGCATGTCCCCATCAATGACACAGAAAGAAATCGCATGGGGTTAAGTCGGGAGAGCGTGGAGGCCATGACATGAATTGCTGATCATGATCTCCACCACGACCGATCCATCGGTTTTCCAATCTCCTGTTTAAGAAATGCCGAACAGCATGATAGAAGTGCGGTGGAGCACCATCCTGTTGAAAGCTGAAGTCGGCGCTGTTGGTCTCCAGTTGTGGCGTGAGCCAATTTTCCAGCATGTCCAGATACATGTGTCCTGTAACGTTTTTTTCGCAGAAGAAAAAGGGGCCGTAAACTTTAAACCGTGAGATTGCACAAAACACGTTAACTTTTGGTGAATTGCGAATTTGCTGCACGAATGCGTGAGGATTCTCTACCACCCAGATTCGCACATTGTGTCTGTTCACTTCACCATTAAGAAAAAATGTTGCTTCATCACTGAAAACAAGTTTCGTACTGAACGCATCCTCTTCCATGCAACCGCGCCAAAAATTCAAAGCATTTGACTTTGTCATCGGGTGTCAGGGCTTGTAGCAATTGTAAATGGTAAGGCTTCTGCTTTAGCCTTTTCCGTAAGATTTTCCAAACCATCGGCTGTGGTACGTTTAGCTCCCTGCTTGCTTTATTCGTTAACTTCCACGGGCTACGCGTGAAACTTGCCCGCACGCGTTCGACCGTTTCTTCGCTCACTGCAGGCCGACCCGTTGATTTCCCCTTACAGAAGCATCCAGAAGCTTTAAACTGCGCATACCATCACCGAATGGAGTTAGCAGTTGGTGGATCTTTGTTGAATTTCGTCCTGAAGTGTCGTTGCACTGTTATGACTGATGTGAGTGCATTTCAAGCACGACATACGCTTTCTCGGCTCCTGTCGCCATTTTGTCTCACTGGGCTCTCGGGCGCTCTGGCGGCAGAAACCTGAAGTGCGGCTTCAGCCGAACAAAACTTTATGAGTTTTTCTATGTATCTGTAGTGTGTCGTGACTGTCACATGTCAATGAATGGAGCTACAGTGAATTTATGAAATCGCTTCAATCATTTGTAATAGCCCTGTATTTTACCAGTATCTTATACACATAGGAATTTTCCTTTTCCCACCTGATGTCTACCGGGAAACTGTTGTACATATTGATAACTATTATATATGTTGGTACTAGAAAGCAAAACTCAGCTTTGAACCTAACCTTCATATGGGGTACTATATATTTACCTGTATTTTAAAATCTTCATCAATCAGTACTTAAGATAAAATAAATTATTTTTTGAAATCCTGTGAATATAATGATTCATAAATATTTTTATTTATTTTTATAAATAAAGTGATCTTTTTTGAACAATTTTTCTTTTGTAAGTAAATTTCATTGCACAAAGTATTAAGATATGGTATTGTAGTGTTACCTTTATTATCTTCTCCTCATTAGCTATTGAAACAACCTCGCTTTGTAATGTAATTTTAATTTTCACCCAAAGGCACATTCAACACAGCGCGGAAAAATACACATCTTTCGTATCAAGACAAGAGAGAGAGTGCCATCCATTAGTTCTTAAAAACAAAAACCTACGCAAAAGTAAAAAGACGAACAAAATTATGTATAAAAATCGGTCGCTGGTGCAGTGCTCTTCTGCGTGCGCGATCGTAAATTATATCTTTGTATTGGCGGAGGCGCGGAAGTCAAAGTACCATTACAGTATATTTAAATTACATAATATAACTGCCACTAAGAAATTCTCATTTTTAAGCAGTTGTATCACAATACTAGTTTTAGAAATACCTTGAGTATTGTCTTTCTTTGAACAGAGCTTTTTAACAAATTCCTTGATATCATAATGGACAAGTGTACAATCTATCACGGAATATCAACTTTCCCAGCACAATTCATGGCGAAATACTCTACATAACAAAAAAGGGTAACACCCAGAAGGCTTAACTTTGTATATGCACATACCAGCGGCTGATATGTAAGTTATTAGATCTACAGTTTTTAGTGACCATTAGAGTGCATTACTGTTGTTATTTGGCTTTATAGTGTGTGTAAGCAGCATGAACAGTGTTAGATGTTGAGTGATCAATGTAAAGCACTCAGACATGCTGCATACTCATGTGACACTATTATCAGCATCTGACCGAGTTTAAAAGGGCCTCATTGTGTGTCTCCATTGGACCAGCTGGTTGAATCGAACAATATCCAGATTTGTGGGTCATTCAGATGTGACAGTGGCATGTTATTTGACAGATTGGCAACATGATGACAGGCATAATTGTTATCAAGATTCAAGTCAACTACATCTGACCACCACAAGGGAGAATTACCGTATTTTAAACCAAGTACGTCATAACCTTTGTCATCTGAGCCAGCCAGCTGAGAGTAAGGGACTTCTTGCAACATTCTGTGTTGTTGTTGTTGTTGTCTTCTGTCCTGAGACTGGTTTGATGCAGCTCTCCATGCTACTCTATCCTGTGCAAGCTTCTTCATCTCCCAATACCTACTGCAACCTACATCCTACTGAATCTGCTTAGTGTATTCATCTCTTGGTCTCCCTCTACGATTTTTACCCTCCACACTGCCATCCTGCTAAATTTGTGATCCCTTGATGCCTCAGAACATGTCCTACCAACCGGTTGCTTCTTCTTGTCAAGTTGTGCCACAAACTCCTCTTCTCCCCAATTCTATTCAATACCTCCTCATTAGTTATGTGATCTACCCATCTAATCTTCAGCATTCTTCTGTAGCATCACATTTTGAAAGCTTCTGTTCTCTTCTTGTCTAAACTATTTATCATCCATGTTTAACTTCCACGCATGGCTACACTCCATGCAAATACTTTCAGAAACGACTCTGTTAACAAATTTCTCTTCTTCAGAAACGATTTCCTTGCCATTGCCAGTCTACATTTTATATCCTCTCTACTTCGACCATCATCAGTTATTTTGCTCCCCAAATAGCAAAACTCCTTTACTACTTTAAGTGTCTCATTTCCTAATCTAAAACCCTCAGCATCGCCCGACTTAATTCGACTACATTCCATTATCCTTGTTTTGCTTTTGTTGATGTTCATCTTATATCCTCCTTTCAAGACACTATCCATTCCATTCAGCTGCTCTTCCAAGTCCTTTGCTGTCTCTGACAGAATTACAATGTCATCGGCGAACCTCAAAGTTTTTATTTCTTCTCCATGAATTTTAATACCTACTCCGAACTTTTCTTTTGTTTCCTTCACTGTTTGCTGAATATATAGATCGAATAACATCAGGGAGAGGCTACAACCCTGTCTCACTCCCTTCCCAACCGCTGCTTCCCTTTCATGCCCCTCAATTCTTAAAACTGCCATTTGGTTTCTATACAAATTGTAAATAGCCTTTTGATCCCTATATTTTACCTCTGCCACCTTCAGAATTTGAAAGAGAGTATTCCAGTCAACATTGTCAAAAGCTTCTCTAAGTCTACAAATGCTAGAAACATAGGTTTGCCTTCCCTTAATCTACCTTATGAGATAAGTCGTAGGGTCAGTATTGCCTCACGTGTTCCAATATTTCTATGGAATCCAAACTGATCTACCCCGAGGTTGGCTTCTACCAGTTTTTCCATTCGTCTGTAAAGAATTCACGTTAGTATTTTGCAGCCATGACTTATTAAACTGATAGTTCGGTAATTTTCACATTTGTCAACACCTGCTTTCTTTGGGATTGGAATTATTATATTCTTCTTGAAGTCTGAGGGTATTTCGCCTGTCTCATACTTCTCACTCACCAGATGGTAGAGTTTTGTCGGGACTGGCTCTCCCATGGTCGTCAGTAGTTCTAATGGAATGTTGTTTACTCCAGGGGCCTTGTTTCGACTCAGGTCTTTCAGTGCTCTGTCAAACTCTTCACGCAGTATCATATCTCCCAGTTCATCTTCATCTACATCCTCTTCCATTTCCATAATATTGTCCTCAAGTACTTCGCCCTTGTATAGACCCTCTATATACTCCTTCCATCTTTCTGCTTCCCCTTCTTAGCTTAGAACTGGGTTTCCATCTGAGCTCTTGATATTCAAGCAAGTGGTTCTCCTTTCTCCAAAGGTCTCTTTAATTTTCCTGTAGGCAGTATCTATCTTACCCCTAGTGAGATAAGCCTTGTCCTCTAGCCATCCCTGCTTAACCAATTTGCCCTTCCTGTCAATCTCATTTTTGAGTTGTTTGTATTCCTTTTTGCCTGCTTTATTTACTGCATTTTTATATTTTCTCCTTTCATCAATTAAATTCAATATTTCTTCTGTTACCCAAGGATTTCTACTAGCCCTCATCTTTTTACCTACTTGATCGTCTGCTGCCTTCACTACTTCATCCCTCAAAGCTACCCATTCTTCTTCTACTGTATTTCTTTCCTCTATTCCTGTCAATTGTTCCCTTATGCTCTCCCTGCAACTCTCTACAACCTCTGGTTTAGTCAGTTTATCAAGGTACCATCTCCTTAAATTCCCACCTTTTTGCAATTTCTTCAGTTTTAATCTACAGTTCATAACCAATAGATTGTGGTCAGAGTCCACATCTGCCCCTGGAAATGTCTTACAATTTAAAACCTGGTTCCTAAATCTCTGTCTTACCATTATATAATCTATCTGAAATCTGTCAGTATCTCCAGGCTTCTTCCATGTATACAACCTTCTTTTATGATTCTTGAACCAAGTGTTAGCTATGATTAAGTTGTGCTCTGTGCAAAATTCTACCAGGCAGCTTCCTCTTTCATTTCTTAGCCCCAATCCATATTCACCTACTACATTTCCTTCTTTCCCTTTTCCTACTACCGAATTTCAGTCACCCATGACTCTTAAATTTTCGTCTCCCTTCACAATCTGAATAATTTCTTTTATTTCATCATACATTTCTTCAATTTCTTTGTCATCTGCAGAGCTAGTTGGCATATAAACTTGTACTACTGTAGTAGG
This sequence comes from Schistocerca piceifrons, assembly GCF_021461385.2. Taxonomy (NCBI): domain Eukaryota; kingdom Metazoa; phylum Arthropoda; class Insecta; order Orthoptera; family Acrididae; genus Schistocerca; species Schistocerca piceifrons. The sequence continues at coordinate 906,217,641 of NC_060140.1, read as the reverse complement.
CATGAGCTTCGTGTCTATCTTGGCCACAATAATGCGTTCACTATGCTGTTTGTAGTAGCGTACCTGCATTTCTATTTTTTTATTCATTATTAAACCTACTCCTACATTACCCCTATTTGGCTTTGTATTTATAACCCTGTATTTGCCTGACCAAAAGTCTTGTTCCTCCTGCCACCGAACTTCACTAATTCCCACTATATCTAACTTTAACCTATCCATTTCCCTTTTTAAATTTTCTAACCTACCTGCCCGATTAAGGGATCTGACATTCCACACTCCGATCCGTAGAATGCCAGTTTTCTTTCTCCTGATAACGACGTCCTCTTGAGTAGTCCCTGCCTGGAGATCCGAATGGGGGACTATTTTACCTCCGGAATATTTTACCCAAGAGGACGCCATCATCATTAACCATACAGTAAAGCTGCATGCCCTCGGGAAAAATCACGGCTGTAGTTTCCCCTAGCTTTCAACCATTCGCAGTACCAGCACAGCAAGGCCGTTTTCGTTTGTGTTACAAGGCCAGATCAGGCAATCATCCAGACTGATGCCCCTACAATTACTGAAAAGGCTGCTGCCCCTCTTCAGGAACCACATGTTTGTCTGGCCTCTCAACAGATACCCCTATGTTGTGGTTGCACCTACGGTACGGCTATCTGTATCACTGAGGCACGCAAGCCTCCCCACCAACGCAAGGTCCATGGTTCATGGGGGGGCATTCTGTGTTATCCCACACTATTGGTCACAGATGAGCAGCTTCTTTACTAGTGTATTACTGTCATATAAGTAGGCTGCTGTTAACACCACAACAAAAAGTATCTGCATTTAGAGTGGTGCTGTGACCAAGCTGCATGGAATGCTGATCAGTGGTGTCATGTGCTCAGCAATAAATTCAATTTTGCACTACAATGGATGACCATCTTTACTGACTGTGGCAGGGACCTTAGAGATATATGTTAGTGTTACTCCTGGTGTTGGGATGTGGTTAGCCATCAGGTATGACTTCAGGTCACAGTTGTCTGTGATTAAGGGAAGCCTAACAGCACAGTGGTACATCACATACATCGTCCATCCTCATGTGTTACCTCTCATTCCAGAGTATAATGGAGCCATTTTTCAACAGGACAATGTTTGTCCAAACAGGGCACCTGTCTCAATGAACTATCTGCATGATGTTGAAGTACTCCAATGGTCAACAAGGTCTGCATATCCATACCTGATAGAAAATGCTTGTGAGCAGCACTATCATCAACTTTGTCGCAGAGGTGGTGTAGAATGTCACTAATCTCTCTTTTTGGCTTTATGACACCTACTGTGTACGTCAGGCCACCACTTCTTGCAGATGTATGTTGCAGGTGGCCACAGTCCCAGCCCATTAGTAACAACACCCTTAGAAGGATGTAAATAGCAGACTCAGCACAACTTGCCAGGCTGCTTTCAATCAAGTCTCACACTGCCTCCAAGGCATCAGGTGGCACCAGCCTCTTCAATATGTGCCCTGCAGATTGGTGTAAACAGTGCATGCAGCCTGCTGATTGTAGCCCCTGCAGCAACTTGCCTCCACCACTGTGGAATCCATCTCCTGTGGTGCTGGCTGCCTTTATCATCAGCCCTGTCATGACCAGTCCTGTTGATGCCAGTGCCAGCCCTCTCAACAATGATGCCAATTTCGTTGCAGCCAGCAATGTTAAATCTGATACTGGCCCTTTTGACACCAGTACTCTCATCATTGGCTTGGTCAATGTCAGCCCTGTCAATGCTGTTGATAGCCCAGATGCCACCTCTGCTGCAGGTCCTGTGTCCTGTCTCACTGTCCTCACTGGTGTCACCGCCATAGTAAAGTTACACATTTCTCAGATTTCCATTGTACCTTCTTCTTTTTCCTTATCTTCTGTGTCTCCTGTGTTCATTGTGCACACACTCTCTGGGGACTCCTCCCCTTCATCTGGTGCAACATCACTGCTCTCTCCTCTGTCTGCAATGATTGCTGGTCACATCTCTTTGTCCTGGACCACCACTCTTTCGCTCTCGGTGGCACCTTCCTTCCCTTCATTTTTTCCTTTCCAAAAGTGTGTGTTGTTCTGCCAGAGTGTGATGCATTCAACTTTCCTTGATTCTCTCCATTGGATGCTTCTGGGGCCTTTTGATGCTGCAAGCATAGCCGCCGTTTCTTTGACAATGCTCGCACATCATCCAGATGTTCTTTTTCCCATAAGGCTTTGCAACTCTTTCCAGGAAGCCTCATCTTTGCAGATACCATGCCCTCTCTGAGAAGTTTTTGCCCTCTCTTTCTTAAGGTAGAGGAATATGGTATATGCTGGGCTGCTACCTTGTGATTGTGGCCACCACTCATATTGATGGGTAGTGGCAGCGGTAAGATGGGAGATTTCTTTCCTGGAGCAGCACTGCAAGTACAGCCTTCATTTGTGAATTCCTTTTATGAGCTCCAAAGACGATTGACTTACTTTCATTTACCTATGTGGTTAGTCTTACCTGTTTGTGTGCTTACTAGGACATGCTAGTATCTTAATAACTGTATAGTGTAGAGTTTTGCCATCTTTAGTGTGGATGGGGACTGTGCTTGCTGTGTTCCAATGCAGACTGAGTTAGTGACCACTTTCTCACACCTCCAGCCAATGCTGGCTTCAGCCCTGCAGCTTGAGGCTGTTGCCAGTAGGCATCACTGTGGGAGGCCGGACTTGGGGATCGAAGGGTTGCCCAGCATGTCCGACATGTCACCCAATCTGCCCCTGTTTTGGCTACCGTGACCACTGCCTGCACTCCGTTTGGCCCCTCTCCTGTCATTGAGGGAAAGTTGTTCCCAGGTATAGCAGGCAGTGAAAGACTTTCTGAGGGGCTGAACGAAAGGCCTTCCCAGTTTGTCGGGCAAAAAGGTTTCAGGCACTATCTGTGGCTACAAAAGATCCAGAGCCAGGTGCTGTAGCTTGTCCTGTTTCAGAGGAAACCCCTCAGCCTGTAAGATCCAGGAAGTCACAGAAAGTGAGACTACTAGTAGTTTGAAGCTCTAATGTTAGGTGAGTAATGATGACCCTTAGGGACTGGGCTGCCAAGGAGTGGAAGAAGTCCAGAGTGCATTATGTGTCTATACTGGGTGGAGTCATCCCAGGTGTGCACTGGATCCTTCTGGATGCTATGGAGAGCACAGATCACAGCCATCTACAGGTGGTGGCTTATGTTGGTTTAACGATGTGTACTGCTTTGGATCAGAAGAGGTTGTGTCTGGTTTCCAGCAGCTATTTGAATTGGTAAAGATTGCCAGTCCTGCTTGCTGGATGAAGGCAGAGCTCACCTTCTGTAGCACTGTCAACAGGAATGATTGTGGACCTTTGGTGCAGAGCCCAGTGGAAGGTCTGAATCAGAGGCTTAGGCAGTTCCACAACTGTGTAGGCTGCAGATTCATCAGCATTTGCCTTAGGATGGTGTGGTATCAGATCCTGTTTAATAATACACAGCTCCTCTACATACAGGAAGTGGCTACACAGGTAACTGGGCAATGTGGAAGGGACTAGGCACTTCTTTAGGTTAGAGGGTCTCAGGAAACTACAGAAGTGGTGTCATTCTACAATATAAACCTACCTATCTTGTGTTCAAACCTAGTAATTAACACCCTAATTCATGATCAATTGTTTATGATATTTTATAGGTCTTGATCAAAAATGTTGTTAAACAATAATTATGTTAGTTGACAAATCAATAAATTGCCATAAATATATACTGTAACCACATAACAGAATTGCAATGTATTGTTATGTTTAGCAATTAGATTTACTATGTACCACAATAAGTGAATATTGGGTTGTTACATTGCAATGGAAAATTTAACTTTTTCTTAAACGTATTTCTATTCACTCTGAGTCTTGTTTTGCCCTAAAATAAAAAAGGGCAAAATTGAACAAAAGCAAGGACAAGTTATTGATAACTCCTAGGACTAAAGAATCTTGTGTAGGAAGAGGGAGCCCTACACAATTCAGAAAACAAGCAGTAGTCAAGATTTGAAACTCTGTTACCACTAGTAATGTAAAATCCTCGAGCCTATCACAAATAAAGTGAAACTCATGTATTGTTGTCAAAAAATAAAACACTCCAAGAATATGGCAAAACTACTTGGAACATTATTAAACAGGAAAAAAGAAAAATAATGATCCAAACAACATAAAATAACCTAAAGAGCGCATGGTATTCATCAGATCACTAAAAGATATATGGAGTGAATCTTGGGCTGACTGCTTAGGGTTACCCTTAAGTTATCTTTGTAATACATCAATGATTCAGGACATATTTCCTGATAGACTTAAATAAGCTAGGTATAAGAAAACTACCTCAGATTACAGATCTATATTACTCCTTTCAATCATTTCACATGTGTTTGAGAAAATGGCCTGTGTCATAATACTAAGTCATGTAACTGAGCAGAATTTGTTAACTTCCTCTCAGCTTCTTGCTCATGGAGGATTCTCCACTTAGACAGCAAAGATCTCACAAATGAAGTGCTGGTAGAACAAAACAAGAAAAATTATCATCTTGATGTATTGTGTGATCTTGCCAAAGCCTTTGATTGGGTGGATCACAAAATCTATGTATGTCATGGCATTAATGTTATCCTTCTTGCATGGATGGGATGTTAGAGACAGAAGCAGGAAAGAGAGGTTTTCATTTGTTGACTGTATTTCAATAACTTTAAATGGCAGTTCAAAAACTGTAATGTTGCTTTTGGCACAAATTTGTCAATCGAGCATCCAATTTAATTTTAACCAGACACAATTCAGATGATAGCTACAAGTGGTTCATTGCTAACAGTTGAAGCCTTAATCTCATAAAGACCCATACCATACAATTTCAGACAAGTAGTAATGTCATGATGGGACTAAGTAGACACTGTTGTACACTAAACAAAACACTCTTTGTGACATTCCTTGGGGTCCAGCTGGGTGTTGTTGTTGCTGCTGTCGCTGCTTCTACTGCTGCTGCAGATTTGAATCCAAAGACTGATTTGAAGCATTTCTTCACAAAATTCTATCCTGTGCAAGTATCTTCATCTCTGATTGTAACCAAGCAATGTGGCACAGTGGTTAGCACACTGGACTCAAATTCAGCAGGACAAAGATTCAGATCTCTGTCTGACCATCCAGGTGTAGGTTTTCCATTTCTGTAATTTGCTGGAATAGTTCCTTTGAAAGGCTTCCCTATCCTTTCCTAACCTAGGCTTCAGTTTTTCCTCTAATGACCTCATTGTTGATGGGATATTAAACTCTAGTCTTCCTTCATCTCTGAATAACTAATGCATCCTACATCCATTTGAACCTGTTACTGTGTTTGTCCCTTGGTCTCACTCTACAGTTTTTACTCCCCACACGCTCTTACATTGCTGATAATTCCTTCATGCCTCAGGAAGTTCCTATCAACTGATCCCTTCTTTTAGTCAAATTCTGCCACAAATTTGCTTTTTCCCCAATTTTAATTAATACTTCTTCATTAAGTATTTGATCTACCCATCTAATCTTCAGCATTCTTCTATAGCTCTACATTTCTAAACCTATACTTTTCTTGTCTGAACTGCTTATCATCCACACTTCATTTCATATGAGTCTACATGCCAAACAAATACCTTCAGGAAAGATTTCTTAACAACTAAATTTATGATGTTGCTGATATCTGATTTATGGCCATAAGGCCATGGCCCAAGGCATGATTCTGTGCCTAACAGTTCTTCTTCCACTGCTGGAGACTTCATCAAAGGCTTTGTCATCAGACCACTGCCTATGATTGTGGAGTCATGCCAACTTATGTTATGGAACTTGTAGTGGGTAAGAGATGGCACTGTTTGTTTTATTTAGCGTAAGGGCCCATAACATGTCTGATTTCAGTTCTTCTTTTCTTTTGGAATTGTTGCTGTGCTTTTATATTTTTATGGTCTCTTGTACATCTTAGCATAGTAATTATTAGATCTTGTGAAAACCACAGTGTCAGAGGAATGAATTTGGTAGTTTCCCAGTCCTAGCACATGATCTGCTACTGCTGATTTATCTGTCTTGTAACAGTTTCCCCATAAATTTATAATTTAGTGTTGTTTAGTCTTCAGTCTTGACATGGTTTGTTTATGGCATTTGCCATGAATTTACTGTTTGCCACTAGTTTTTCCTGTTAGCTTCTCTGTCAAATATTCTTTTGTACTTGTTTGTGTACACATCAAATTCAAGAACATGGTTGTTCTTTGCTTCCATCTACAGTTTCCACTTTGTAATACTAGAGCTCATGATGCCTTCAGTTACCCATGAGTTTGTTTCACTCTGTTTATCACATACTGTTATGAAGAAGAAACATTAAGGAGTCTCACAAGATTTGATATTGGATTCCCATCTGTTCCTTTTCTACATAAACAACCTACAACTTGCTGTTAATGTCCATTCAGTTTTATTTGTACAATAATTTTAATTGAAAATGACATGCTTGAAAGAATTCCAGAAAGTGCCAAAAATGCTTTAGAAAAATTTGAATCTTGGTTCCATAAAAATAGACTGAAACTAGATGTAATTAAAATCAAAATGATGCAATTTGAAGCTAAATCATTTGAATGGAGTGAAATAAAGGTAACATTCAATGATCAGGATACCAGAGAAGCAAACCGAGTAAAGGTCTTGGGCCAAAATTTTGACAAAAATTTAAATTGGGAAGTACACTTGGACTACTTAGCAAATAAACTTATCACTTTAGTATCTGCTATCTGTATTTTGGCAGATGCCACAAACATAGACACCAGAAAGATAGTCAGTCACTGCTACTTTGAGTCCGTTATTTGTTATAGCATAATCATCTGGGGAAATTCAGCAAATGTCATGTGTCTCATAGTATTACAAAAGGAAATAATTAGGAACATTTGTGTTGCCAAACAGTGGGTATCCATGTACTGCTTCGCATGGAGTGCATCCTCCGTTGGGTCAAACTGATGGAAGTCGGAAGGTCCAAGATCCAGGCTTCAGAGTTGACCACTGCACCATAAGGGAGAACATCAGACAGAATAACTCCTTCAGAGTCCCAGAAGACCATTGGCATGACTTTACCAGCTGACAGTGTGGCTTTGATCTTTTCCTTAAGAGGAGATGTGGTGTGGTGCCACTCAATGGATTCTTATTTTGTTTCCGGTCCAAAGTGATGACCCCATGTTTCATCACCTGTAATGATGATCAACAGAAAATTGCCACAATCACCTTCATAATGTGCAAGCAATTCTGCACAGGTGGATCTTTGTTGCTCTTTGTGGTCTTCTGTTAAGCAGCGAGGTACCCACCACACACACACCTTTGAGTACCCCATCTGGACAAGTGTGTTAGCACTACCAACAGAGACGTCCAGTTGTGCGGCAAGGTGTTTGATTGTGATCCATAAATTTCCACAAATGAGTGTCTGCACATTCCAACAGTGTAGGAGCCACAGCTGTGTACAGTCGACCAACACACAGGAGATCGGACAGGTGTGTGCACCCTTATTTAGATGATGACAGATGCCTTGCCCAATGACACACTGTACTTTTGTTCACTGCAAGATCTCCGTAGACATTCTGCAAGTGCCTCTGAATATGTGCAGTGCTCTGATTTTCCACCAAAAGAAACTCAATGACAGCTCTCTGCTTGGAACACACCTTCTTGACAGACACCATTTTGAAGGCTACATATAGTGCCACCACCTATCAGAAGTTCATGAAACTATAGGGGCTGAAGATGGAATATTCCATAATGTCCCACAGCAAATTCCACATTTTTTCAACCAGAATTGGTCAAGGAGAAAAAGTGTTGTATTATTTATTGAACACCCCTTGTAAATGCAAAGAATGATGAACAAAACTCTACATTGATAATAAATACTCTCTGCTAAACCAGTGACCCATCTTTTGTCTCTTCTTGTACTGTCTACTTGCACAGTAACTGTTGTCACCCTGCAGAACCCCCCCCCCCCCTTTTTTTTAATGCTAGGTGCTCGAGGAATATTGGGTTACTAGTACCAACCATCATGATGATTGGCTGGAAGGGGGAGGGGGTCATGGTGGCAGTAGCTGGTGAGATATTGTGTGCCTCTTGGCCTCTTGAGGCTCCTGGGAGGCTTCAGTGTCACTCGGCATTGTAGGCTCAGGGCAGGACAATCGAAAACTGACAGGATGGTTCTGTGGAAACTCCTTGTGTAGATAGCCAGGTTTTAGTCACTCTGTGCAGATTTCATTGTGCCTGGCATTCTCATTAAACTTGAAAGTGTTCTTTTTTGAAATCACCCAGTTGGGATCAGTATACAGTGGGTGTAACAGTGGGCATCTGGTATCATCTCTAAATCGGACATGTGAGAGGTGTGTCTGCATGCAAATGTCTCATCTGGTAGCTGAACTGTTATGCGAATTCTGTCACTGTGTCTAGAGTGATTTGTTGAATTGGTGCTAGTGCAGTGAGTTCAACTGGCATATGCAGTTCCTCACTGTTGGGCTGGCCAAGAGTGCAGATCTTCCTTCACTAATGTGTGTGGGCCTAACAATACTAGCAGCAAGGCATCCATCCACATTTAAAAGTATCATATCAATGCCGCCTTTACTGTGTGATGCCATCTCTCCACCTTTCCATTACTAGCAGGATGGTAGCTAATGGTGCAAAGATGGTTGCAGCTGCATAGCTGAAGAAGCTTGTTGAACAGCTGCAACACAAACTGTCATTCACAGTCACTCATAACAGTTTGGGGAATACCAATCCTCGAACACCATGAAAGCAACAGTGCCTTTGCAACCACTTCTGTGGGGCTGTCTGGTATGGGAGTAGCTTTAAGACACCTCTTAAAATAATCTACTGTACTAAGTAGATAGCAGTGACTATCAGAATAAGGCAACAGTCCTATTATGTTGAAGTGTATGTGTGAAAATCTTGCTTTTGGCACTGGAAAATGTGCGACCAGTGCTAAGGCATGTCAGCGAACTTTGCTGTGCTGGCAATTGAGGCAGGAGTGTGCCCACCCTTGACAGGCTTTCTGAGTTTCCGACCACACCACTCTGCTTGTCACTAAGCTTGCTGTTATCCTTATAAGCCTGGTTAAACAGTGCTTGGAGAAGTGTGCACTAAAATGCTACAGAAATGTACAGGCATTGTTTATCCTGGGATGCAATGCACCAGATACTCGTGGCACAATATGGAACAGACACACCTCTCAAATGCAAGGCTATGTGTTCACTTTGGAGCAAGTCATCTGGCACTGTGTCCTCCTGTTGCTTGGCTGCTGTCTTAGCCCATGGCACCAACTGTAGGCTGGTGCAATTTTGTGACAGGCAATCTGCGACAATGTTGTTTCTACCTGAAATGTGATGCACATTGGTTGAAAAGTGGGGTATATATTCCACTAGTCTACACTGCTGTGGTGACCCACGATCCATTGCACATTGGAAGAAACAAGTTAGTGGTTACTTGTCAGTAAAAGTTGTAAAACGTCTTCCTTTCAAAATGTTTAATGGCCTCGTAGATCACCAACAACTCACAATCGATAGTGCTTCATTGTTTCTGCTGTGGCACAAAATTATGTGAGTACAAGGCGACTGGTTGCTGTTGACCAAGCATTCTCTGCTCCAGTGCTGTACTGATTTCATTTTTGGTTGCATCCACCATTAGGGCCAAGGGCGTGCTCTTGCCTGAAAGTAGTGCAACAAGTGGTTCCTGCTCACTTGCCAGTCCTGGAGGGTGTCACCAGTAGTAATTTAACATTCCCAAAGATAAGTACAATCCTCTGTAGGCTGTTGGCAGAGTCATATGTTGCACTGCTGCCACATGTTTAGGAAGTTGATACACCTGCTGATGAGACTACATATCCCAAAAAGTTCACCTCTTGATTGCTGAAAATACTCTTTGTGATATTAATGACTAGACACTGAAGAAGCTGCTGCAGGTGAGTCATATGCTACTCAACTGTAGATGGAAATGTGAGGATATCATCCCTGTAACAGAACAGGAATGGCAGCCGACTCAAAACTGCATGCATAAAATGTGCCATGTCTGCACATCATTTCTCAATCTAAAAGGCAGAATTTTGCTCTGGAAAAGTCCATAAGGTGTTATTAAAACAATTTTCTGAGTATCTTCTGGTGCTACCAGAATTTCCAAAAATGCCTCTGTACACTAAACACCTGAGCATGAGCAGTGGCGCTGTTAAGGTCGGTCACGTGAGGCACAGGATAACGACTAGGAATTGTGCAGGCATTGAGTGCCATGTAATCCCAGCATTAATTACCAGGAGCCATTCAGTAATTAAAACTTCCGGGCTAAGAGGCCGTGGTCCAATAGTAGAAATACTTCTCCCTAACGTTTCGTTGCCAGCTGCGGGCAACATCATCTGAGGTGAGTCTACGACTGGCTGCTAGGCCGTGGAGGTCCTGTTTATATAGAGCGCGTAGAGGGCACCACCACCACTCATCATGTGACGAGTGGTGGCACCCTCTACCACTCGTCACATGATAAGTGGTGGTGCCCTCTACGCGCTCTATATAAACTGGACCTCTACGGCCTAGCAGCTAGTCATAGACTCACCTCAGATGACGTTGCCCGCAGCTGGCAACGAAACGTCAGGGAGAAGTATTTCTACTATTGGACCACGGCCTCTTAGCCCGGAAGTTTTAATTACTGAAGACGCCGGCCGTGAAAGCCTACATGCTATGATTACCAGGAGCCATGTTTTTTGTGCAGTATGTGCAGTGGGAATGTCCAGTATCTATGTGATCTATTCGCAATACCTGCTTTCAACAGCTCATCAAAGCCTGCTTGTAATGCCAGGAGATTGTGAGGCAAAAGCCTCCTCAGATGAGCTGTAGCAGACTGGCCAAGTGATGTGTGGATATAGTGCACTTTTGAATGGCAACACTTCCTATTGGTGGCACCCTGATGGATGAGTGAAGGAAATTGCTGAAGTATTTGATTGAAAGGATTGTTATCATTTACTATAGTAATAGTTTCTGTCAGCCAAAATTTGTTCAGGCCAATGATCAGTATTATGTGACACAATTGACTCATTTGCCAACACAGATATAATAATGTTGTGTGACTAGGGCCTCCCATTGGGTAGACCATTCGCCGGGTGCAAGTCTTTTGATTTGACGCCACTTTGGCGACTTGTGCGTTGATGGGGATGAAACGATGATGATTAGGACAACACAACACCCAGTCCTGAGTGGAGAAAATCTCCGACCCAGCTGGGAATTGAACCCAGGCCCTTAGGATTGACATTCTGTTGCACTGACCACTCAGCTACTGGGGGTTATGGTGTCTCAAATTTAAAGTTTTAAAGTCTCCTGCATTCAAATGCAGACGTGGAGAGGGCTTTCAGTCAAATGAGCATTGTGAAATCCAAACTGCATAATAGGATTACTATCAATACTCTGAACTTAATTCTTACATTAAGAAGTGGGTTAAAGCACACAGGGAAGTGTTGTCATTCATTGGCACAGCCTTATTCCAAGCTGAAGTTTATAGGCACAATGTGAAGGTACACCAGACAGTCTGCTCCTGACAATGGAGCAGCCAGACCTAATCAGTGATCTTCAATAATGGAAGAAATTGGAAGTGAGTATGAGGACTTAATGTAAATGTAAGTTTTAATAAATACATTATTTTAGGTAGTATCTTATTATAAGTATCACTTTCATTTAAATACAGTAGTTAATTTTAAGTGAACTTTGATATTTTATTTGGTTCTACATTCTTTTAAATTTGGGATATTTTGATAAAAAACAATGACTTTTTAAATGGCTCTTGCGAACTTTCAGTATTCAGGGTTGCCACAAGTTTCCTCAAGTGCAATTCCCTGGTATTTCCCTGATTTCCACACAAGTATCAACATTTTTACCTGACAGATTTCAAGATCTCAAGGGTAAGTAAAGACATAAGTCGACAAAAAAATGTAAGGACTTCTGTATTTCTAAATGTCTGAGCAAAAATGTTAAGTGCTAACATCAATATCTTTTGTAATGAACTCATTTTAGATGGAGAAAGCAAGCCAAATAATATATATATATATATATATATATATATATATATATATATATATATATATTTCATTAAGACCACTGATGTTATTTTATTTCAGTAAAACAAAACGCATTTGATGACAAAAATACTTATTTTGTTGAAGTCACAAGAGAGATTTGAAATACATTAACTGCTTTCAGAATTAACCTTATAAAAAAAGTAGGTCTCCTAAAAGGAATGGAGAAGGTGGGGAAGAGTTGTGTAAACCAAAACTATAGGTGACCATGAATAAAATGTTGCTTCTACTATGTTTGTTATTGCTGTTTATTAGCCACTGTGTTTTGTCTATTATTCTACAGGTATTGTGTCATTTTTCTTTCAAGCATACAAACTGCCAGCATCTGCCACAAATTTCTTCTTCTTATTATCCATACTTTCTAATATATAAACTACTTTTGAAGTGCCAAAATATAGTAGAATAAATAAAATATCTATAAGATGTTCCACTAAACAATGTACTTGCATTGAGAGAGTTGCAATTCCTGAAATCCATTGCTTGTGGCCTCTGGTGTTTCCAAGGAGCACCACAGTCCTGGGTCCATGGATAAACCATGAAAATCCATTGCATTACACCACACACAGACAGACCCAGCCTGCTGGCAGATCAGTGAGACTAGATCCAACAGGCAGGGTCTGCACATTTGTGCGAAACTATGGGCTTGAGATTGGCAGGCTTGATCTGTTAGATATACCCTCAGAAATGGCCTGCAGTTTTGTCCCATCATGGAAGTCCACTCGCGTGGCCATCAATTCACGTCTCACACATGAGGTTGATGAAATGAGACTGTGGTGATCACCCACGCAACAGATAAATTGCACAAATACTCTGGGAATCAATACTACCGAGGACAGGTAGCAACTCATTGTAAAGATGATTGCTGAGCCACAGACAGGCACGTAGAAAAGACAATCACACTCTCACAACAAAATTTTTGCGTAGCCTTTGTCAGAAAATGATAGCGCACACAAATTCACACAAACACTCAGACACAACTCATGCACACAAGACCATTGTCTCTGGTCACTGTGTCAACAATCTCTGAGAATCAGATCCAAACAAACCACTCCTCATGCCTCCCAGTGTCTCATCAGCAGCTGCCAGGCTAGCAGCAAGTAGTGTTGGCAGCACTGACTGTAAGCTGTTGGGAGGTGTGGTAAGGGGAGAAGGAGTAAGAATGAGAGAGTAGGGGGGTGGTGCATGTACTCAGCTGAGCCCAGCCAGTGACAAAGCATGACATCTCAGTAAACGAACAATTTCATGCTACTGAGACAAAAACAAGATTTTTTCAGTGTTTTTTTTTTCAGATTTCCCTGATTTTCCTGATACATTTGAAGTTCTATGATTTCCAGAACTTGTGGCAATCGTGGTATTACCAAGTTGACAACATTGCTAGCAATCCACATCTCCAATGGTGATTGATTGATTTATTTATTTGTCCATGACACCTTGTTGGTACATAAGATGTTGGCAGTCATTTAATACAATATTGTTTCTGTCATTTTAACATCATTAATCTCTTATTGTTACACTGCTTATCACTGGTACATTATTTGTGTTTGCTCAGTGGTTACAATGTTATTATGTTTCCAATGGATAAGACTGGTACATTATTATTCATACTGGCACATTATTATTTATGAAATACTCTTTCAGACTGTAGAAACAGTGATCAGTTAGATACATCTTTAGTGCAGCTTTGAATCCTGCTATGTTGTTTATTGATTGTATGTTACTTGGTAGTTTCCTGAGTATCTTTTTTTCCAAGGTGCAGAACGCCATTTTGGCAGAGCTTAGTTTTTGTATGATGCATATGGAGAGCCATTTTTCACCTTGTGTTGTGAGTATGTACATGTTTATTTTTGAGGAAGAATGCAGGATTTTCTGTTACATACTGCTGTGTGAATACTATGGTTTCATATATATGAAGGCATGGAAGTGGGAGGATTTGAGTTTTATGAAGAGTGGCTTGTAAGATTTTCTGTGTTTGGCACCTTCTATGATTCTTATGATTCATTTTTGGATTCTAAATAGCTTGATGGTGTTTGGAGAAACTCCCCAGAAAATGACTCCCTACTTCAGCACTGATTGGACACTTGCATACTACACACTTTTTAGGCTGTCATTACTACAGCAGCTTTCAAATTTCCTCTTCACATAGCAGGATGTGTTCAATTTTTTGCTGAGGTCATCAGTATGAATTCCCCACCTGACATTATCCTGGATCCACAGCCCATGAAACTTTGTCAGATCAACTCTATTTACAGCTTTGTTGACAACTGGGTACTTATAGTTTGTGGAACCTTTTCCTGGACATTATTGAAGTTGATTGATACAGTTTTCCCTTCATCGATGATTAACTTACTGTGTATGAACCATTCTGCTATGCTATCCATTGTCTTTGTTTGTTTCCTTGTAGTAGGTTTTCTGGTTTTGCAGTAATGAGAAATCTTGTGTTGTCAGCGAACTTGTAAGCATTTTGACACTGTATGTTTGTTGTATATTATTTACATATAGGAAAAAACAGCACTGGTCCCAGTATTGATCCTTGGGGAACACCATATTTCATGTCTTGGTAATCTGAGTAATGGTTTGTGATTTTGTTGCAGTTAGTGTGGTGTATTTCCACTGTTTGTTTCCATCCACAAAGGTACGAGCTGACCCAGTTGTTAGGTGTGCATCTGGTGCCTAGTTGATTTAATTTCAGTAGGAATGTTTCATGATCTATAATACTAAATGCTTTTGACAAGTCAAGGCATACACCAGTGATGTAATCACCACTGTTCACTTTCTGGTAAATTTGACTTTGGAATTCATAGATAGCATTGTTGGTTGAGCAGTTCTTCCTAAACCCCAGTTGGGCTGTGGATAAGATTTGATGTTTTTCCACAAAGGCTGTAAGTCTTTTATGGAAGACTTTCTCTAGAATTATTCACAAGCAAGGCAATAGAGCTATTGGCCTGTAACTGCCAACTTCTTCTGTGATTCCTATTTTGTAGACTGCTTTCAATTTTGCAATTTTTGGACAAGAATGGAAAGTCCCTAATACCAGTGAACTACTGCATAAACATGTTAGTGGTTTAACAATGCATTCAATGCATCTTTTTATTGTTTTATATAATATGATCTATAATACTGAATGCTTTTGACAAGCCAAGGCAGACACCAGTGATATAATCACCGCTGTCCACTTTCTGGTAAATTTGACTTAGAAATTCATAGATAGTATTGATCGCTGAGCAGTTCTTCCTAAACCCATATTAGGCTGTGGATAGGATTTGATGTTATTCCATAAAGGCTGTAAGTCTTTTATGGAAGACATTCTCTAGAAATTTTGAGAAGCCAGACAATAGGGAATTGGCCTGTAATTGGCAGCTTCTTCTGTGTTTCCTATTTTGTAGACTTGTTTCAATTTTGCAATTTTTAGACAAGAATGGAAAGTCCCTAATGACAGTGAACCACTGCATAAATATGTTAGTGGTTTTACAATGCATTCACTACATCTTTTAATTATTTTATCAGGTATACCATCTACTCCTAAGGACTGTTTCATTTTTAAGGTTTTTATGGTGGTCAGGGTTTCTTCTTCGCTCTTTGGGTACAGATAGAATGAAGTAGCACAGCTGTTGATCTTAAGTGGTGATGCTGTTGTATTTTGGTTATTTGGAGTCATCTTACTGATTAGTTGCCCATTTATATTTGTAAAATAGCTGCTGAAGGTATTTGCCACTTTCCTTGCTTTGTTATTTTCTCTCCATCTTGACATAGGATGATATAGGCATTTCTTGTAGTGACATTTCCTGTCTGTTGTTTCACAACTTTCCACATAGCTTTGGTCTTGTTTCCAGCAGACTGAATGTACAGATAATTTGCCGTATTTTTGCTTCCTTGACAACTTTTTTTAAGTATTGTCTTGTATTTTATGTAATTACTCAAGATTTGTTTCTATTATTATTCCTCAGTCAGTGTTTTTTTTTTTATTGGGAGTGCAAATTTCCATAAATCAGTTGAACTTTTCACATATTCTTCTTTGCTCATCTACTGCATTCCATGTTTCCTTAGCTAACAGTTGTCTGAAGGTGTCTATATTCTGTTCGCTTAGAATTCATTCTTCTTTGACCAGTTCTGTTGGAATTGTGGGTTTAGGTATCAGTATTGTATGGAAAGCAATATACTGTCCATTTCTGTTTAAAGCTTTGTTGGATATCTTGCTGTGTGTTGTTTTGACTGTGCTAATGGTTGCTTCATAATCTGAATCTTGGGCTCAGTTCTTAGGTAGCACTGGTGAAGATATGGGACTTGCATGTTGTGCTTGCTTGTGCATTTTCTTCAGTAAATTGCACTTTGATTTCATGATTTACTTTTTGTAGAGTATCAGCTATCTTTCTTCTATGGTTATCAGCAAGCAAAAGTACGTTGCACTTCATTTAGTATTTCAGAACAGATTGCTTACAAAGTTTGTTAATTATCTTTTTTCCACCAGATTCTACAGTTGACTGCTATTAGTCACTGGCAGTTGATATCTGTTGCATTCTTCTTTTGTGGACACAGTAGTTTAAGTTTTCTCATACAACTGCCTGATTCTGTTTGCCCAGTTTTTAAAATTTTGTCTAATATCACGGCTTTCCCTGCCCATCTTTTTCTTTTCCAGTCATTTTTTTCATTTGA
The DNA here is from genome assembly GCF_021461385.2 of Schistocerca piceifrons. Taxonomy (NCBI): domain Eukaryota; kingdom Metazoa; phylum Arthropoda; class Insecta; order Orthoptera; family Acrididae; genus Schistocerca; species Schistocerca piceifrons. Next base: position 906,200,922 of record NC_060140.1, on the reverse strand, counting down.
TATAGGTCTCTTTTCTCAGAAGAAATTGTTTTGGTAACCCTTGTCTGTCCTCACAATTTTCGTGTGAAACACCTCACCTTTAACCCTACCCTCAAATTTAACCATACTGAACTTGTCGAAGACATACTCTCTTTCTCCTGACCCTTGCAATGAAAAAATTTCATTGCCACTTAGTCCTCCAACTAAAGCCAACCTAATCCCAAAACTGAACCCTGCCTCTCCCAGTTCATGCCACCATCCAACCATGATCCTCCCTCCTCTCCTCCCTCCTAACCATCTCCTGGTCACCTTCCATGAATTCCTTACTGCCAACTTGGCCTTACCAAATTCCCCAGGTTCCTTCTTAAGAATACAGCAGAATAAAGGGCAGCATAAACAACCTCAATTAAAAACAAACTGGAAAAAAATTTTAGAACCCAAGAAGAACAATGTGGATTCACAGCTGGGAGATTATGTGTAGACCATATTTTCACATTATGACAGATTTTGGATAACATAGGAAAATATCAAAAAATATAGGATTAATTTTCATAGATCTAGAAAATGCGTATGATACTGTTCCAAGAAAATTACTGTGGAGAGCACTTCATATGGCAAACATAAACCCTTCCTTGATTAAAATAATACAACAGATGTATAAAGATAACATTTGCCAAGTGAAAGTTGGTAATAAACTTTCACAGAAATTTAGAACAAGCAAAGGCCTTTTACAGGGCTGTCCCATGTCACCATCATTATTTAAAATCTATATAGATATTAGCCTTAGAACATGGTCTCATAAATGTAATAGTATGGGTTTAGAAGTAAGAAATGGAGTTTACCTACATCATTTATTATTTGCTGATGATCAAGTAGTTGTAGCACAAGATGGGGAGGATGCTAACTATATGTGCAATCAACTAGCAGTAGCATACAAAACTTGGGGTTTGAAGGTTAATTACCAAAAAACAGAATACTTGACTAATGATTCAGATGAGCTGTACATTGAATGAAAGAAAATCAAAAAGATAAACACTTTTTGTTATTTGGGATCCATTTTAGAAATCGAGGGGAAAATAAGAGTCATAATTAATAAAAGAATTAGTAGTGGACGGAGGGTCATTGGGATGCTTAACTCAGTCTTATGGAGCAGGAATGTAATGAGCAGAACTAAAAAATTAATATACAAATCCATATTAGAGAGTGTGGTTCTGTATGGAACGGAGACCTGGACAATTAACATGAAGCACATTAAAAAATTACAAGCTCTAGAGATGGACTTTTGGAGAAGATCAGCAAGAATCTTCAGGAAAGAAAAGATAACGAACACCGAAAGAACAAGGAGAATGGAAATAAAAGATAAGAATATAATGACGTAATGGATAGGAAGAAATTACAGTGGTACGGGCATGTACGACGAATGGAGAAAACCAGAATACCAAAATTGATACTGGAGTGGGGAACCGGAGGGGAGAAGAAGAAGAGGACGACCTATGACTACCTGGCTCCAAAATGTACAGCACACAATGAGGAGAATGGGCGCAGAGGAAGAGGACACACAAGATCGAAACACCTGGAGGAATATTTTGAGAATATAGTTTAAGAACGTTTATTGTTTGTATTGTAATTTCCAAGTAAATTATTATGTTGGAGATAAGCCTCTGTAATGAGGAAGAGCTCAAAATAATAATAATAATAATAATAATAATAATAATAATAATAAAGAACCTCAAAAGTAATAAATAAAAAATAAATTAAAAATTAAAAAAGAATCCTGACCTAATCATCCTACCTGCAGACAAAATTTGCACTACTGTTGTTCTGAATTACAGAATGCCCTCTGCTGATTACCTGACTCCTCCACATTTAAACACTGCCAGAGTGATTCCATCCCAAAAGTCGAGCATAACCACTAACCCCTGCTTAAAGTCTTTGGGCCTTCCCAGAAACCTCTCCCCCTGAATCCATTTCTCTCCTCACCCTTGTGACACCCCCACACATCTATCTTCTACAAGCTCCCCAAAATCCACAAACTCAACACCTCCAAACAATTGCCCAAAATCTATCCTCTCACATCTAAAATACCAACCACTTCCTTTACTGGCTCTCCACTACACCCACTCCTTTACCTCCTTGATCCCTACTTGTGACATTTGATGCCATGTCCCTGTACACCATTCCCTCATGCCCATGGTCTTACTGCTCTTGAACACTACCTCTCCCAATGCCCTTCAGACCTCAAACCCACTGCCTCATTCCTCATACACCTTACTAACTTCATCCTAACACTTAACTTACTGCTCCTCTGAAGGGAAGGTGTACAAAGAAATCTGTAGCACAGCACCCCTCCTATCAAAACATTTTTTCGCGTCATCTAGAGGAAACCTTCCTAGTTCCCAAAACCCCAAATCCCTGCTCTGGTTTATGTTCATTGATGATATCTTCATGATTGGACTCAGGATGAAGAAACTCTATCCTCATTCCTTAACAATCTTGACACCTTCTCTCCCACCCACTTCAGTTGGTCCTCATCAATCCAGGTTGGCCTCCTCCTCTCTGATGGCTCCATCCACATCTCTGTTCAAATTAAACCCACCAACCACTAACAGTGGTCTGCATTTTTGACAGCTGCCATCCCTTCCATGCCAAAAAAGTCCCTCCCATACATCTTGGCCACCCAGGCACAGTGCATCTGCAGTAACAAGAACTCTCTTGCCCAATAGGCTGAAGGTCTCACCAAGGCTGAACCACATCCTTTGTCAGAGGTTTGATTATCTGTCAATTATCTTCTGAAATGAGGGACATTCTATTTAACATCCTTCCTACCCCCTCCTAAAGATGTGTTTCACCACTCACCCCAACCTCCGCAACGAATTCATATTCCACTCCCAACTCTAGCCCCTTTGCCAAAGCGACCATATCCCTGTTGAAAACCCAGGTGGAAGACTGTACAATCCTCCCAGCCAACACTTCCCTGTTCCAGTCCTAGCACAGGCTTATCTAACTGCATCAGAGACTGGGCCACCAGTGAAAGCAGCCTAGTGATATACCAGCCATGCTGCAATCATTGCACAGCTTTTAATGTTGCTATGACTACCAACCAGCTGTCCACCAGGAATAATGGTCATCACCAAACTATGGCCAAAAACATGGTAGACCACCCCTGTGGCATAACTTGCAATTGAACATAACATGCTTGATTTCAATGGCTGCTTCACAACCTGCATCCTCTGCTCCCTAAATTATCCTGTCCTCAACCTATGATAACTCATTGCCCCACACTCCCACCACCTAACAGTCCTCCCCACCCCCCCCCCCCCCCCCCCCCCGTCCGCCCTGCTGTATTACTTCTCTCCAATTCATGTCCCCTCATCCTCATCACGTGTTGCTCTCTGCCAATGCACCAGTCCATGTTTCTCCTTCCTTCCTACTATCTTTTTGCCTCCTCTCCCCCCTCCCCTCCACACCCTGCCCAAGGCCACCAAATGCTGAGCCTGACAGTCTTCTCATGCTGTCACCTAGTCCCCTGCACACTCCACCAGACACTGCTGTTCTCTTCCCCCCACCCATAACCTGCTACCCTGTACATTTCCTGCACTAATCCAGATTGCTGTTCCAGTGTGACATTTGCTTTCTGGCCCGAACTGCTGGAGATGGCAGTCTGGGTGTGCATGAGGTGTGCTTTCTTGTGTGAGTATGTATATGTTTTCTTTTCTGTAGAAGACTTTTACCAAATGCTAAATGTGTAACAATCTTTTCATTGTGAGTGTCTGAAATCCAGTGTATCATATTTATGGGGAATAGCTGGCTATCCTGTTTCAAATGTT